>NW_028327585.1:3071373-5587623 GCF_031878675.1 Megascapheus bottae
TACACATTGGTTGCATTCATAACGTTTCACTCCTGTGTGTATTCTCTGATGAACACGAAGTTTTCCCTTCCCTTGGAGATTCTTTACACATTCATTACACTTATAAGATTTCTCTCCTGTGTGTGTTATTTGACGAACTCGAAGGTGTATCTTCTGGGTGAAAGACTTTTCACATTTGTTACATTCATAACGTTTCTCTTCTGTGTGTCTTCTCTGGTGCAAAGTGAGGTATGATTTCAGTCTAAAAGTCTTCCCACATTTATCCCATTCATACGATTTCTCTTCTGTGTGAGATCTCTGATGTGTGCTGAGAGCTGAATTCTGGGCAGAAATTTTATTACGTTCCTCATATTCATAAGGTTTGTCTTCTCTTGGAGATCGAGGTTGGAGCGTCAGGTCTGACTTCTCAGAAATTAATTTTCACACTTGATGTACGCATCACATATCTCATGATATTTGCTCTGAGGTATTGTAAGGCGTATTTCATTACTGAAAGATTTCTCACATTCACTACATGTATGAGGAATCTCTCCTGTGTACATTTTCGGATGTGTAGTGATGGTCGGTGTTAAGTACAATATTTTTCATCACACAGTACATTTAGTAGTTTTCCTCCCTCCCTGAAGAATTTCTTGGGCAGGGAGAACAGAATTATGATACTGCAGATCTTTTGGACTGTCACAATCATGAATAAAATGCTCTGAATATCCGATGGATTTTTTTAAGAACAGGAGACATACGAGATCTATATGCAGCATGCATCTCATCACACTTAGGAGACAGAAGCATGTTCTGACACTTAATGAACTCCTCAGTCTTCACCCCTAAGTTGTTACCGTTATTACTAATCAGCTCTGGATTATGTGTAGAACTCAAATTTAAAGTTGTTGCTAATCTCACGTTTTCCTCCACTTCGATACTACTTGCAACTGCTACTTCACAAAGACATTCATGTGGACTTTCCTGGCAGGTCTTGAACACATTTTCCATTACCTGGACATCTAAAATGAGTCATAGAAAAAAAAACACAAACATACTTGAGATACAAATATTCCTTACTATAAAGGTAATGACTTTACTTTCCCATCCTAAGTGTTAGATATTTTAAAATATAAAAGTGGAAATTGATTTATGAGAAATATATGCTTTTCTCCCTAACATATTAAGAAAATGATATTTTACAATGACCAATAATGTTTTTCTGTGTTTTAGTTCTCTTTTTATATCACAGGAAATATTTATTGAAGTTACCCATCTTCGTATTGCTACAGTTTTAAGCTGAGTACTACCTATAGTATACCTGCAGCTGTTTTTTTTCAATTACTGTTTTGTTTATACATTGAGGAATAGCTGCCTTTCTTTTATTTTTGAGAAATAATCTAAATATTGTGCTGTTTTGCAACTTTTTAAAACTTTCTTTTCTTTTCTTTTCTTTTTTTTGTAGTTCATAGGCCTCGGCCCTCTCCCTGAACACTTCAGCAGAAGACTATAACCCCTATCCTTGAGCTACAGCCCCACTTCCTGTTTTCTAGAGTTAACTACAGATAAGAGTCCCAGGTCTTGAGTAGCAGATAGGATTACCTTACCCAGTTTCAATGCTGTTTGCTTATTAACCATTAAGTGAGGAACACGAGTAAGGACTTACACCTAAATCCCTTCAGTTACAACTTCTCACTAAAGTCTCAAGTTAGGTATTTGTGGGAATTTTGAAATTTGTTTCTTTTCATTCGAAGTCTTATAAAAATTCCTTTTCTAACACTCCTGTCCCTCAGAACCATGGAAGACCAGAAAATCTCCAGCTCATTGTCTAGTTAATTTTCTTATGTTGATTCAAACTTTGTTGTTTTTTTTTCCTTCCATTCCTGGGTTTGAACTTAGGACCTAACCACTGTCTGTGGGTTTTCTCAAGACTAGAACCCTACCAATGAA
The DNA here is from genome assembly GCF_031878675.1 of Megascapheus bottae. NCBI lineage: Eukaryota > Metazoa > Chordata > Mammalia > Rodentia > Geomyidae > Megascapheus > Megascapheus bottae. The sequence goes on from NW_028327585.1 coordinate 3,073,303, forward strand.
GTCATTACTTCTGGCTTTTTCTATGTATGTGGTAAGAAGGAATCAAACCTGTGTCTTTGTGCATGCTAGGCAAGCACTCTACCACTAGGCTCAATTTCTGGTGGAAAGGTCTGGTTCTGAATACCAGTCTCTTCCTACCAGCAAAAAGATAATATTCTTATCAGAGAATAATGCCCTGACTTATTCCTTGTTTGCTCAATCATTTATAGTCTTAGTTTTAAAGAAATGAAATATCATTCTTTCTTTCTTTCTTTCTTTCTTTCTTTCTTTCTTTCTTTCTTTCTTTCTTTCTTCCTTTCCTTCCTTCCCTCTTTCTTCCCTCTTTCTTCTTTCTTTCTTACTTTCTTTCTTTCTTTCTTTCTTTCTTTCTTTCTTTCTTTCTTTCTTTCTTCCTTTCCTTCCTTCCCTCTTTCTTCCCTATTTCTTCTTTCTTTCTTTCTTTCTTTCTTTCTTTCTTTCTTTCTTTCTTTCGTTCATTCGTTCTTTCTTTCTTTCTTGTTTTGCAGTCATGGGACTTGAATTCTAGACATGGCTGTTCTTCCTGAGCTCTTCAGCTCAAGGCTACTGCCCTATGTCTTTAGCCTCAACCCCATTTCTCATTTTATATTGGTTCATTGGACAGAAGAGTCTAAGGTGTTTTTGTGATAGGTCAGTTTTTGAACCTTGATCCTCAGATCTCACCCTCCTAATTAGCTAGGATTACAGGCATGAGCGACGGGCTCATGGCTTTCTCATTTTATTTTGTTTCACAGTGATTTCTATAGAGAAATCTAACTTTAACTCTACTGCCACATAGAATTCATTATATCACCCTATTATTCTTGGTGCCGGGGGTTTGGGCTAGCATGCACAAAGACCTGGTTCAGTTCCTTGGTACTACATACAAAGAAAAAGCCAGAAGTGGTGCTATGACTCAAGAAGTAGAGAGCTAGCCTTGAGAAAACCCAAGGACAATGCTCAGGCCCTGAGACCAAGCATAGGATTGGGAAAAGAAAATGATTCTTGATTCATTCACAAAGAATTCCATAGGTTCCACACAGGATTTAGGGTAACTAAGAATATTATTGCTCAGTACATCACAACATGAACTTACCAATGGGGGTCAGGCTCCAACATCAATATGAAGATGCATTCTCTCACCTGTGATATTCTTGTCAGAGGAATTTCCTATCCAGAGTTCTGCACAGTGCTCTAGCTTGTCAATTAATACAGGTTTGGGAACACAGGGCCCTGTAAATTAGAAACAATAGAGAATTATTGCTTATGCTGTGTCATCGTTGCTTAAAGTTCGCAGACATCCTACTCACAAGTTATCTATTAAATCTTTTTTCTCATTTCTCACTGGCTCCATGGTTGACTTTTCCCCAGCTCTGGATTCATTTTGTATGGCATAAACTTAGCTGTCTTGCTCAAGGCTAGAAAAATACCAGTTTGAGTCCCAGCTCCACTTACATGCATAGGTCTTCATGCATGCTAGGCAAGCACTCAACCACAAAGTCAAACTCTTGACACTCCACTAACATTTTTGAGGGGTTACTGGAGTTATAGAGTTTCATGGCAATTTTTATGCCATTGCTGGCTTCAAATTAGAATTCTTTGATTTCTTCCTCCTGAATATTTTAAGATTACAGGCATGAAACATTGCACCTAGTGCCAGGTTTCCATTATAAACTCACTGTTTAGTTATTTGTAGATCCTATTTCCTATAATGATATATATTCTATTCTGGATTGTTTATCCACTTACAATTACTGTGTAAGTTTGGAATGTCGTCTCCATTAGAGGAAACATAATTTAGAACTGTTTTCAAAGTATCCTGTAGGTATCCTGAAGAATGAGTACAAAATTACCTTAGGTTTTCTTTAGAAAGTAATGATACTTCTCAGGGCCTGGAATCTTTCATTTAAATAGTATTGAAAGTTTGATAAACATTCACGTATCTGCAAAATAACAAGGCACTTGGCCTTGCAAGTGAATTTGACTTTTGCTCACCTAAGGACACCAGGTTGCTGTAGGTCTCCAGCATTACATCTCTGTACAGGGTCCTCTGAGCATTGTCCAGATGCTGCCACTCCTCCCAGCTGAAATCCACAGCTACATCATCAAATGACACCAGCTTCTGGAATGGCTCATTTTCATCAAGTGATTAAAACCGAGTTATAAACACACCATGTCTGGAATTTTATTCTTTTTTGTTGGACTTTTATTCCTTTACTTAAATGTTTAGACTTACATGAAATATTGACCTGAAAAGCTTAGGGATGGTGCCTAGGCCCAGAGTTTGAGTCCCAAGACCCACAAAAAAATAAAAAGGAAAGCCAGGTTTTGGTGGCTCACGCCTGTCATCCTAGCTACTCAGGAGACTGAGATCTGAGGACCATGGTTCAAAGCCAGCCTGGCACACAATTCCATGAGACTCCTTTCCAATTACCCACCATAAAATGTTTAATGGCTTGTGGCATATCATGGTAGAGCAATTGTGGTATCGACAAAAATAAGTCGGGGGAGTAGATTTATGTTATAAATGGAATTATTCCATTGAGAAAGAACTACATTATATGATCACATATGCTTGTACTGTGAGAATATTGCAAAATCTTAGGGTATCAAGTAATAATACTGTGAAGTACACCCAGAATGTTAATGTTCTATGTCTGGCATAATAGTCACTTGGGGAAGAAACTTTTTTTCTTTTTTTTGGCTGGGGGATTTGTAAGGCTTGAACTCTGGGCCTGGGCACTGTTCCTGAGCTCTTCAACTGAAGGCTATCACCCTACCGATGAAGCCACAGTGCCATTTCCCATATTCTAGTGGTTAACTGTAGATGAGAGTCTCATAGACTTTCTAATGCCCAGGCTGGCTTTGAACCAAATCTTTAGATATCAGCCTGATATCTGAGTAGCTAGGATTACAGGTAGATGTCACTGCACCTGGCAAGAAATTTATTTCTTGCTGTTTTGTACTACAAATTTACTGTATGTTTTACTTTTTCAAAAAGACTGAGGATGACCTTTGTTCTGTATATAATGGGAAGAGGGGTAGGGAGCAGAAGAACTGAGGGGCAATACTCAGGGTAGGACAATAGCCTTAAACTAAAGAGCTCACGGCCCAAGACCCAAGCCCCATGACTTTCCCCACTACCCCACAAAAAAAGGGAAAATCATTGGAGATTAGAGAGGGTTTTCTAAAAAGAACATATAGAAATAGTAGTTCAAAATGTAGAAAGAAGTTCAATATTAACAGTCATGAGAAAAATTAAAATTACAATGAAATCATTACTTTAAATATGTTAATATAAATATAGTTTTAAACAAAAAGATCCATATACACACACACAAACACACACACACACACGCACGCATACAAAAAAACAACTTTCAAAGTCTAACTATTACTGGGAGGGTAGTGAGAAGAAGTAGAACTATGGAATAGTTCTGCAAGGAATATAAAACAATCAAAAATTGCGTGGAGAGTGCTAAAAAAGTACTAAATATAGAATTACATAGAAATATGGTCCAACACTTCTATTTCTAGATTTGTACCTAACGGAAGAGAAAGCAGAGACTAGAACAAATATGTGGAGAATCCATTCACAACTATTAATAATAATCAAAAGATAGAAACATGCAAAACAATGCATTGAAAAGGAAGAACATTTTACTATATTTTACAGATGAATCTTGATTACAGTAAACTAAAAATACAGCAGTCATAAAGGAAGAGCTAGGGTATGTTTTCCCATCCAGAGCTTCCAAGGATCAACAAACCCTTAGAGCCAAAAAGCACGATGGTTCCAGAGAATGGAGTAGAGAGTAACAGGAGCTGAATGTTTAATGATTATACATGGAAGATGAAACTTGCTCTAGATGGGTAGAATGAAGAGAGAACTGTACCCTAAACAATGGTTATGTAGCCACACAGGATGGGGCACACCTATACTCCCTGATCTTGGGAAACTCAAGAAGGATTTCTAGCCATCCTAGATGCATGGAAAGATCTAGCATAAAAACTAATGTGTAGTGGCTGGGAGTTTGGCATAGTTGTAGAGTGCTTGTATGAAGACGAAGGTTCAATTCCGCAGTACCACATACACAGAAAAAACCAGAAGTAGAGCTGTGGCTCAAGTAGAAGATCACTAGGCTTGAGGAAAGCTGAAGGACAGTGCTCAAACCGAGTTCCAGCCAAAGGGCTAGTTTAAAAAAAACCAGAAAGCTGAGCATGATGGGGTTGTGGCTCACTTCTACAATCCTAGCTACTCAGGAGGCTGAGATCTGAGGATCAAGGTTTAAAGCCATCCTGGCACAAAAAGACCTGAGACTCTTATCTCCAATTTACCTTTAGAAAATGGGAAGTGGGGCTTGGCTCCAGGGTAAGGTGGTAGCCTGGAGCTGAAGAGCTCAGGGATAGTGCCCAGGCTGAGTTCAAGATCTATGACCCACCAAAAAAAATACAAAAAACAAAAAATAATATGGAAAAATTTGGATTCTGTGAATTTTATCAGGCATATAAATGTCTATTTTTGCTGTTGAAATAACAAATTGTTTGGAAACATTTTAAAAGTTTTTACCTAGAAATGTACACTACAAATGGAATTAATAACAAACACAAAATATGCAAAAGATACAAATTATCACAATATGGGTATCCTGCTTCTGTATCTTTTCACTGACTCCTGTTCAAATGAGTCACATATTCTGAATTATTTCTCCCAGTCGATATATGCCACACATGTTAGCTTGTACTGAACTTCTTGGGAAATCAAAAGCAAATACTAAGCAAATGTGTGTTAGATTTTGTCAACAGTGATATTTCAAATATAAAACCCTACTCATTGCATTATTTAATATCAATGCCGGAATCTAACTTACACTGGCAGAATCTTCAATCTTTTGAGAATCTTCAAAAGGGTGTGTAAATATTTAGGATCGTTATGTCTTCCTGGAGGAAAGATCCTTTAGTAGTATGTAGTCACCTTCTTTGTCTTTTCTTACTAAATTTAGTTTGAAGTCTATTGCATCTGATATGAGGATGGCAACTCCAGCCTGTTTATGGGGGCAGTTAGCTTGATAGAGTTTATTCCAACCTCTCACTTTCAAAAGATGATTGTTTTGGGGTAAGATGTGTCTCTTGAAGACAGCAGAATGATGGCACTTGCTTTTTGATCCAACTAGACAGCCTATGCCGTTTAATTGGAGAGTTAAGTCCATTGATATAGAGAGTTAGGATTGAGAGATATTTATTAGTTCCTACCATTTTTAAAAGCTTTTAGTAGGGCCTGTGTCTTGACAGTTCTTGTGGTCCTTAGATGGTATGCTGTTTAGGTGCCATTTCTTTCCCTATATTGCATTTATTTTGGTTTTCTATGTATAGAACCTCTTGCAGAATTCTCTGTAGTGTTGGTTTTGTTTTAACATATTGTTGCAGCTTTTCCCTGGAATGGAATGTTTTTATTGTTCCCTCGGTTATGAATGAGAGCTTAGCTGGCTACAGTATTCTTGGTTGGTAGTTATTTGATTTAAGGGCATGACATATATGCTTCCAGTCACTTCGTGCTTGCATGGTCTCTGCTGAGAAATCTGGGGTTATTCTGATTGGTTTGCCTTTATCACAATATGGCGGTGTGATGTTCTTTTCTTTATATTTTCACATTTTTCGTTAATGATGTTTATTAATTGCATTTGTGTAGCACTTGGAAGACTCTCCTCTAGGTTTGCCAGTGACTTTTCCATTGTCTGTTTATATTGGATGGGGGATGTTGTTTCTTGATTTGACATTTTTCTTGAGTTTCTTGTTCTGCCCATTTGAAAATGGGAGCAAGATTACTACTAAATACGATTATAGTTTTTCAGATATAACCAACCTAGACCTCTGTAGCTGGCAGACACTGGATGTTCACAAGTTTTGATTGGTATTATCACTCTTTTTCTGTGCACTTACAGACCAGTCTAATAAAACCACTGATAAGCGATTTATACCCAAAACAATAAGCCTCTCAATCCAATCTCTATTGTCTTTAAGTCCCTCTGAGCCTAGAGAATAATTAACCACCTACATAGACAATATTGCTCAACAGCTATCAAGTGGGGATCCGTGCAGTATAAGGGTTGAAAGACGAGCAGAGGTCCAGAGATAGAAAAAAAGAATGAGAGAGGTCAGGAGAGGTACAAGAGGATTAACGTAGGAGTGTAAGAATATTGTAGTAATGAAGAAAAGGTATAGCATAAGGATAACTGACCTAAGTTGGTAAGTAGGTAGCATATTTGAGTACAAAGTTTGGAAAGTATTAGAATAAAACTTATGTGTTGCTGCACGACTAGCTCTTAGCCCAACCAGTGGCCTCACAGTGGACCATGGGATGGATCTGTTTTACTTGTCTACGTTGAGGGAAAGGGTATTTCACAAGATGCAGAAGCCAAGATTTCAGAAGCCAATGCTGTGAGTGAATTAACTCGTGAAAAGCATTTTTATTTTCTTTTATCTTTCTGCCAGTCTTGGGGCTTGAATTCAGGGCCTGAGCACTGTCCTCGGGTTTTCTCAAGTCTAGCCCTCTGCCACTTGAGCCACAGTGCCACATCTAGATTTTCTATCTATATGATACTAAGCAATCAAACCCAGATCTTCATGGATGCGAGGCAAGCACTCTACCACTATGCCAAACTCTCAACCCTGACATAGTAATTATAAAGTCATCATCATCATATCAAAATATCCTTTCTCCTACAAAGAATGAACACTTATCTATGTGTGTAATGCTTTTTTTTAATTTCACTAATTCTTCTGTGTTTTTCCCTCTTGCATTTTTTACACATGACAGCAAAGCTAATCATCAGGAAAAAATTGATTAGGATACAGAAACCTCATAATATCCTAGTAAATTGACGTCAAAAATATGTGCAAGATGCCCTGTGTGTTTGACCTAGTGGTAGAGTCCTTGCCTACCACGCAAAAAGACTCAGGTTTGATTCCTCATTACCAAATACATAGAAAACGCTGCAAGTGGTGCTGTGGCTCGGTGGGACAGCTAAAGCTTAAAGAAAGCCCAAGAACAATGTTCACACTCTGAGGTCAAGTCCCAAGACTAGCAAAAACAAAAAAAAATTCGACAAGGGGCAAAATGCAGGCAGAGAAGGCACTGTGAAGCAAATGTTTTGTAAAGGATGAGGGCAATATTGACCCTTAAGTTTGGATCTTACCTAAGAAAGGCTCCTTGAGCCTGAGACCAGACTGGTAGTTGGGCCTAGTGGAAGACATTGGGATTGAAAAAATAAGGTGTGCTGTTTACTACATCCACATGTATATTGTGAGATTGGAGGATAGATTCAGGCTCCAGTATGTCTTTGGTGAGGTCTTCTGTGAGCAAAGATCTTTGGTCATTGGGCCCTGAAAGGTGACCCTGCCCCCCTCACAATGGAACAGAATATGGAACCCTGGTAACCAAGCCACTGTAACTAACAACCAGCTCAAGCCAGCTCACTTGGCCTGTGGCTCAGGGGGAAGAAAGACGTTGCTGTGCTGTTGCCAAAGATCAGGAAACTCGAGTCTCAGGCATGGAAGTTGTGGATGTCTTACTCGAAGATGTACATGCTAAATCTTTGCCAAGCCACAAATCCAGTATAACAGGCCTTTCTCTAAGAAGAAGGCCAGGAAAATCCAGGGCAACCAGATGAGGTAAATTTCTAAGAAGAAATGTATTTGACCCCATCATCCTCCCCACGCACTACAACTTCTTTTTTTTCATTTTTTTATTGTAATTAGTAAAAGGGTTACATGATATTTGCCAGGTAGAAGGTGCATTAATTCACCTATATTGATACCCTTTCACATGTCTTGGTACCCATTTCCCTCCAACCCCACACGCCCCACCCATCTTGGTTTTCCCCCCTTCCCTATCAAATTTCAAATAGACAAATACAAATAAATTCAATATATCAGATATCAAAGTGAGATACTATACCAATATGGGATAACCAAGGTACAGCAAAGGAGATGAGAGACAACACAGTACATTAAGGACAACAATCATTCATTATGTGGCTTTTGTTTCAGTATCCTGGAGGTCTTTTCAATTAGCTTCACATTATATGGCCTTATATATGGCCTTTTGCTCTATTGCAAATCTCTGCTAGTAGAGCCCAAGGTTTCTACTGATTATGACGAATGAGGGAAACCACTGAGCCTAAGTTCCTTTGAGTCTGGCTTACTTCACTTTATATGATTTGTTCTAAGTCTTTCCATATCCTAACAAATGGGGCGATGTCATTCTTTCTGAGAGCAGCATAGAATTCCATTGTGTACAAATACCACAACTTGTTGATCCACTCATCAACTGAGGGACATCTGGGTTGGTTCCATATCTTTGCTATGGTGAATAGCGCTGCAATGAACATTGTTGTGCTAATGGGTTTAGTATGCCCTTGTTTCTGGATTGTTCGGTAAATGCCAAGTAGTGGAATTGCTGGGTCATAGGGGAGTTTATGTTTAGCCTTTTGAGGCACTGCCACACTGCTTTCCATAGTGTTGAACGAGTTTGCACTCCCACCAACAGTGTAGTAGTGATCCCTCCTGGCCACAACCCCTCCAGCATCTGTTGTCATTCGTTTTCCTGATCCTGGCCATTCTAACTGGAGTAAGGTGGAATCTTAGAGTTGTTTTGATTTGCATTTCTTTTATGACCAGAGATGTGGAGCATTTCTTCATGTGTTTATAGGCCATTTTTGTTTCTTCTTCAGAGAAGACTCTCTTTAAGTCTTTGGCCCATTTTTAATGGGATGGGTGTTACTTTGGAGGTTAGTTTTGGAGTGATTCAATTTTTTGAGTTGTTGATATATTTTAGATATGAGGCTTTTGTCCGTTGTTTGGTTGGTGAAGATCTTCTCCCACTCTGTAGGCTTCTTGATTAGTTTACTAGCTACATCCGTTGCCATACAAAGGCTCTGCAGTTTAATGCAGTCCCAGTTATCCAGCCTTTCTCTGATTTGTTGTGATTCTTGGTCCTTATTAAGCAAGTTTCGACCTGTGCCAAGGAGGCCTAGTGTATCTCCTATCCCTTCCTATAAACTTTTCATAGTGTCTGCTTTTACCTCCAGGTCTTTGATCCATTTGGAGTTAATTCTAGTGCAAGGTGACAAAGAAGGGCCCAAATTTAGTTTTCTGCAGGTGCTTAACCAGTTCTTCCAGCACAACTTGTTGAAGAGTCTATCTTTCTTCCATTCTATTTTTTTGGCTCCCTTGTCAAAGATTAGGTGTCCATAGGTCTGTGGTTTAATATCTGGGTCCGCAGTTCTATTCCATTGGACTTCAGGCCTGTTCTTATGCCCGTACGAAGCTGTTTTGAGAATTTTAGCTCTGTAATAGAGTCTAAAGTTTGGAATTGAAATTCCTCCAGCGCTGTTCTTTCTGCTAAGAAGTGTTTTTGCTATACGGGGTCTTTTATTATTCCATATGAAATTTTGAATTGCCTCTTCTATTTCTTTAAAGAATGACATTGGGATGTTGATGGGTATTGCACTGAATTTGTAGATAGCCCTTGGCAGGATTGTCATTTTCACAATGCTGATTCTTCCAATCCAGGAGCATGGGAGGTTTTTCCATTTCCTTAGTTCTGCTTTAATTTCCTTTTTTAGGGTTTTACAGTTTTCATCTAAATGGTCCTTTACATTCTTAGTTAAGCTAATTCCTAGGTACTTTATTTTCTTTGAGGCTATTGTGAAAGGAGTTTCTTTCCTGATTATTGCCTCGTTCCTCTCACTGTTGGCGTAAAGGAATGCAGTTGATTTGTGAGGGTTGATTTTATGGCCTGCTACCCTTCCAAAGCTTTGAATCAGCTCAAGGAGCTTGGGAGTAGAGTCTATAGGATTCTTTAAATACAGAATCATGTCATCTGTGTGGCGAGGAAGAACGACCACCACTCGAGGATTCTTCTCAAATCATACTTTATTGGAGAGCCTTTTGATTGAAGGGGGAGCAGGAAGCGAAAGGGGTGAGGCTTCAAAAGCAGCTGCTTATATAGGGAACAGGAACACTGGTTGCTCCAACATTGGCTGCCGCCCTACTGCCAGAACGAGGTTCCGCGGGATTGGCCAGGGATCATTATGTGATTCGCGCATGCGCATAACTTAGGACACGTAGTCGAGCACAGCATTGTCTTATATGGAGTTGTTTACCTTTAAGGAGTCAGGAAACGGGCGCCATCTTATAATGGCGTTTGTCCCGGATCCCTACAGCTCTCCCGTTTTGTTTTGCGCATAAAGCAAGAGTAGAGGTCTGTTCTCTGAAGAGAATAAGGACAATGTAAGGCCTCCTCTCCAGGCTCTTTCCCAGAGGGTGACCCGCCAGTCCGATGCCCTTTTTTCAGAGGTGGGAAATTTTGGCATCTACCCACATGCAAACCGACGTGCTCTTCTCCAGAAAAGGCATCTCCCTTTTCCCAAGTGCAGTGCATACACCTCGCATCCTGTTTTCTCCAGATCTTAAGCTGCATACCTGTCCCTGTGCAATGGGATCTTGTCCCCCGGGGTGCAAACTCTATGCAGAAAAATAAGGCTCAATTGCCCTTTAAGGCTGAAAGCCATATGTGGGGTGAGGATCCAACTTCCAAGGCGGCTAATTCTTGTGAAAATCATTACCTTATCCCTCTGTGTTTGGTCTTGCAGGCTACAGACCAACCATAGGCAGACTACACATCCTTTTCTTTTCAAGCATACTTAACCAAACTTGGGGGGAGTCATGCATTTCTAATGCTGCAAAAGCTTGTTTTATAATAGCATTATCTCTTTTTCGTTTATAACTCATTTTACATGGCATCCAACACAAAATCCCCAACCCACACATCATTAATCCCAATAAGGCTAAACTTCCAGCCCATTCTTTTACCCAGGAGGATGCCTGTAATATCCAATCAGTAATTTTCCCGAAAAGGGGCCACATTTACCCTGGTTGAATTAACAATCATAATTTCATATCTCAATTGGCTTGTAAGGTTTTCAAAATCATGTGACCATTGTCCAGTTAACATCTGACCCAACTGCCTTGACAGATTAGCGGTATAAAGACATCGGCAACGTATAATTGTCCAACTGTCTGTCCATGGGAAGAAAAGGTAACTGCAATGATGAATTGGTCGTGAAAAGATACGGGAAAACACGAGTGTCATGCTTCACAGGCATCGGTATTGGAAAGGTCTTCATCAGCGCCCACAAAATCCTCTCCTGGGCCATCACTGGATCTGCTAGTATTACCACCAACATGAGAATGATCTTCATCGTCAGTGCCTTTCTCGGGTTCTCCTTCCACCTTTCGCGTCAATCGCAATGGGACCCAAAGCGGTGTTTCCTGCTCCTGTGGAAAAACACAAACAGCTCCCCTGGATCGCCTTACTACGGGATCCGGTCTGCACCAAGTATTTGTAATAACATCCTTCCATTTAACCATCTCAGTTATAATTTTAGGGTTTTGGGCAGCATGTCTATCTGCTGCTGACTTATCATCACTATTTAAAATTAAAAAATTATAGTAAAAAGTGCAAGGGAAAGTCTTTCCCTGGGAGATGCTCCTTCCGCAATTCCCCCTTTTTGTTTCTGAAGTATTTCTTTTAATTTTTCTTGGTTCTTTCCACAATTCCTTGTCCTTGCGGATTGTATGGTAATCCTGTTGTATGGGCTACTTGCATTTGCGCACAAAAGGCGCAGAAACCATGAGAAGTATAGGCAGGGCCATTATCAGTTTTTAAGTGAAGGGGTTTTCCCCAGGCCGCCCAGGCTTCTAAACAATGTACTTTTACATGGGAAAACTTTTCTCCTGCCAAGGGCGTGGCATGTACTATGCCAGAATAGGTATCCACTGAGACATGTAAATATTTTAATTTTCCAAATTCCACTAAATGAGTAACATCCATTTGCCACAGGGCATTTGGTTTTAAGCCTCTAGGGTTTATCCCCACATTAGTAGAGGGGAGAAAAATCACACAAGACTGACAGGCTTTAACAATATTTCGTGCTTCATGTCTGGTTATATTAAATTTTATTCTAAGAGTATTAGCAGGTACATGATATAACTGATGAAAAGTTTTTGCTGATTCTACAGAATCAATAGCTGTCAAAACCATGGCCCTAATTGCCTGATCTACCTGGGCATTAGCCTTAGCCATGGGACCTGGCAACAAGGTATGAGCTCTCATGTGCCCTATATAAAAGGGATTCTTTCTTGCCAAAATAAGGGATTGAAACTGTAATAACATGTTAGAAACCATGCTGGCCTGCCTAATTGAGGCGGCGACTTCAAGAGAAATAACAGCATTAACAACATATTGTGAATCAGAAAAAAGATTAAAGGGCTCTTCAAAACTTTTAAACACCTCTAGAACCACCAGGCACTCCGTGACCTGGGGAACATCCGGTCGAAAATATAACACGACTGGATTTTGACCTTCCACCACAAAGGCACCCTGACCAGTTTTTGACCCATCAGTATAAATAGTCAAGGCTGTAACCAAAGGCTTCTTAGAGGTAATAATGGGAAAATAAACCAAATTTCTCTCTACAAAGGCAAACAGGGGATGCTTGGGATAATGGTTATCAATAATATTGGGAAAATAATAAAATTGCCCATATATCCACAGTGGCAGCCAAAGTTTCCACCTGATTCCTGGTATAGGGAATAATTAGTTTATCGGGTATTTTAGCAAAATGCATCAAACAATACTTTAGGCCCAATAGGGCTTGAGTTGCAACAAGCTCAGGGAAATATTGAACAGTTCTTGCTCCAAGAGAATTACCATGAAGCCACCAGAGAGGGCCGTCCTGCCATAAGACCCCTGTAGGATAATTCTTTGTCTTTAAAATACACAACATAAGTAATTGACCTGGATTATAACGACACACTTGAGCCTTAATTATTGCCTCTTCAATCCTTTTTAGGGCCGCAAAAGCCTGTGGGGTAAGTTTTTGTGTAGATGTGACATCTGGGTTACCTTCCAAAATGGAAAATAAAGGCAGTAATTCTGCTCGAGGAATGTTTAAATATCCCTGGATCCAGTTGATGTCTCCCAACAGTTGTTGAAAATCATTGAGTGTCTTTAAGTGGGCAGTCCGAATAGAAATTTTTTGAGGTCGAATAAAGGCAGGAGTAACAATGGCGCCTAAGAATTTTACCACCTTGGATTGTTGTACTTTATCAGGGGCAATAATAAGCCCTCTCTGTTCAAGTAGGGAAACCACCTGTTGATAGGCTCTATGAAGTACCTCAAGAGAGGAAGCAGCTGGCAGGATATCATCGATATAATGAATGATTTTTACCAGGGGAAACTCCTGTCTAACTGACAGCAGGGCCAAATCCACAAACAGTTGACAAATAGTCGGGCTATTAGCCATGCCTTGGGCAAGACCTTCCACTGATACCGGACATCTGGCTGTTCATGATTAACAGAGGGCAACGTAAAGGCAAAACGTTCTCTATCCTCAGGGGAAAGGGGTATTGAGAAGAAGCAATCTTTAATGTCTAAGGTCAACACAGGCCAATCTCGGGGCAGCGCCGAAAGTAGAGGAAGTCCTCTCTGGACTGGTCCCATGACCTGCATTTGCGCGTTTACTACCCTTAAGTCATGTAACAATCTGCACTTGCCAGAAGCCTTTTTAATAACAAAAATGGGTGTGTTCCAGGGAGACACAGAGGGCTCAACGTGTCCCAATTTTAACTGTTCCTCAACTAAATTTTTTGCAGCTTCCAATTTTTCTTGTGAAAGGGGCCACTGGGGGACCCACACCGATTTCTGAGTCAACCAGGGTATGGGAACCGCATTATTGTTGGAAGCTTTTGTTTCAGTGGCCCCTAGGAAAAACCAAATCCTTTCCTATTAAATTTTGCAACAGGTTCAACAGGTTCTGGGCGTCCCTGAAGAAATCTGCCAAGCCCTTGAGTTGGAACATATCCCTGCTGTTTCATGATGTTTTGACTAACTTCTGAATAATTATTAGTCAGTTTAAGTTTTAATTGTTGTTGCACATCCCGTCCCCAAAGATTGACAGGGACGTCGATTACAAACGGTTGGATTGTCCCCTGTTGGCCTTCTTCAGTTCTCCACACTAACTCTTTAGCACTGACACAGGGAGTATTAGCATATCCAAGTCCTTGTAAAGTTTGAGAAGATTTTTGTAATGGCCACTGCTTGGGCCAGGCCTTTGATTGAATAATGCTCCGATCGGCTCCGGTATCTACCAGGCCAAGAAAGGACTTTCCCTCTATTTGTAGGGATAGCATGGGTCTCTGGTCCAATTCCATCGACAGGCACACAAGATCAATCCCTGTGGAGCCTAAGCCTGCGGCTCCCCTTTCATTTTGTAGTGAAAGAAAGTTTTCATGTTTTGAAGGTAAAATTAAAAGCTGGGCAATCCTATCTCCCGGGGCTACAGAGATTACTCCGTAAGGGGAGTGGCACAAAACCTTGATTACTCCTGAATAGTCAGAATCTATAACGCCCGGGAAAATTATTAGTCCTTTTAAGGTGGAGGAGGAGCGCCCTAACACCAATCCCACCGTGCCTCTTTCTAATGGTCCAGTTACATTAGTATCCAATATTTGTACTCCCATGGCTGGAGTTAAGACCAATCTGGAGGAGGCACAGAGGTCCAACCCTGCGGAGCCTGGGGTTGCCCTTCTGGCCGAACTGGCTGCTGTAGGCTGGAAACAGGTGCCGGAGTCTGAAGTGCCCCATAAATTTGTGGGCCCTGGGGACGGGGGCCCCTTGTCCCAGTTTTTGGCTCCTGGCCTGCACTAAGAGAAGGAATGGGCTGTCCATTAATATCTTTTACTGACCTTCATTCATTGGCCCAATGTTTTCCCTTCTTGCACCTAGGACATGTTCCTTGCATCTTTTGAACTCCCTGAGGACCCTGGGGAGCAGTTCTGGGACACTGGTGTTTAAAGTGTCCAAGTTGGCCACATTTGAAGCATCCTTTACCTTTAGAGTCCTTGGCCGCTCGGGTGGCTGACAGTACAGCTGCAGCCAGGCCTGCATTAGTTAATGGCCCCCCTATTTCCCTGCAGGCTTTTACCCATGCGTCCAGGCCCTTTTCCTTGACCGGCCCAATAGCTCTCTGACATTCCTTTGTACTTTGCTCAAACATAATTTGTTGGACAACTGGCATAAAGACTTCAAGATTTCCAAAAACGCGCTCCGCCGTTTCGAGCACACGGGCCACAAAATCGGAGAATGGCTCCGTGACAGCTTGAGTAACTTTGGTGAGGCTGCCAGTGACCTGGCCTTTGTTTGGGATTGCCCTCCAGGACTTGTAAAAAACCTCATTAATTTGTTTATAAACATCCCAGGGGAAATTTGTCTGATCGGCAGCCCATTGTCCTTGCCCTAGGAGCATGTCCACGGTCCACTCGGGCCGCCCTTCTTGTACATTTACTCTATATTGAGCCTGAGCTCTGTCCATAACTATAGACCTGAAGTCAAGGAACTGTCCATGATAGAGGCATGTCCGCGCGACTTCATACCAATCATTAGGTGTCATAGCATTAACAGTTAGTCTTCTAAGCAAGGCAGTGGTATAACTGGCCGTAACTCCATAATTAAGTACTGCCTCCATCAAATCCTTTAACTGTTTATAGGAGACTGGTTCAAAGGTCCTCTCCTGGGTAACTGGGTTCTCAAAAACTGGGAACGCAGCTGCCAGGCGGGACCAAGTGCTTCCTTTTATGAAATGACTTTTTCCCGGCGCCACAGGATAGGGCGGGGGCGCAGAGGACATGATTCTCTCTTGCTTATTTCCTTTAGACACTCCGGCCAGAAGAGGTCGTCGAACTCCATACCTACCCTCCTCATACCTAGCAACCACCTCCTCCAAGCCTTCTCCCTCTTTCGGGTCCTGTTCCTCATCTGAATTGTTAGTCACTTCCTCATCTGAGCTGTTTAATTCCTCATTTGAATCGTTTAGCTCCTCATCTCTAGACTCCCTTATTTGTAAATGTTGAAACCTGTCTAGATCCGGGTAAAGCTGCCCGGGGAGCGGCTCCATTGGTCTCATGACTTGGTCCTCCTTATCACCCTCCTGCACGGTATCTTGGTAGGGTGCGTCCACCCTCTGTTCTTTGACATAACGTCTCTTTTCTTTATTTTCTTTCCCTTTTATTTTGGCCTACCCTTTTCCTCCCCATTTGATTCTGCCTCGGAGAGACTATCCTGGTGCTTCATCAATGTCCTACTGACTTCCTTTACAATCTCTGAGTTGCCGCAATGCAGACAAATGCAACAAAAACACACCAGCAGCACCCACAAAGGAAGGACAACAGCAAGCACCCAGAATTGTCCCCCAAAAAACAGCATACCTGGGGATCTCAGCTGATCAGGCTGATACTTACCAAAGTCTCCTCTCCGTATGCCGAGTTCTGAATCCTCCTCGGCCCCTCGCTTGTCGTCCTGTCTTCCCAGGGTCCCAGGTCTCGGCACCAGTTGCGGCAAGCTCCTCGATCAGCGAGGAAGAATGACCACAACTCGAGGATTCTTCTCAAATCATACTTTATTGGAGAGCCTTTTGATTGAAGGGGGAGCAGGAAGCGAAAGGGGCGAGGCATCAAAAAGCAGCTGCTTATATAGGGCACAGGAACACGGGTCGCTCCACCATTGGCTGCCACCCTACTGCCACAACGAGGTGCCGCGGGATTGGCCAGGGATAATCATGTGATTCGCGCATGCGCATAACTTAGGACACGTAGTTGAGCACAGCATTGCCTTATATGGAGTTGTTTACCTCTAAGGAGTCAGGAAACAGGCGCCATCTTATAATGGCGTTTGTCCCGGCTCCCTACAATCTGCAAAGAGGGATAGTTTTATTTCCTCTTTCCCTACTTGGATCCCCTTTATGCTTGCTTCTTGCCTTATTGCACTGCCTAGGAATTCTAGTACTACGTTATAAAGGAGTGGAGAGAGTTGGCATCGTTGTCTCGTTCCTGATTTTAGAGGGAATGGCTTTAGATTCTCACCATTAACTATAATACTAGCAGTAGGTTTCTCATACACAGTCTTTATTACATTGAGAAATGTTCCATGGATTCCTAGTTTCTCCACATCTTTTAACATAAAGGGGTTTTGGATCTTGTCAAATGCCTTTTCCGCATCTATTGAGACAATCATGTGATTTTTGTCCTTGCTCCTGTTGATGTGTTGAATTATATTAATTGATTTGTGTATGTCGAACCAGCTTTGCCTCCCTGTGATGAATCCAGTTTGATCATAGTGTATAATTTTTTTGATGAGTTGTTGTAGACGGTTGGCCAGTATTTTGTTGAGAAGTTTTGCATCGATGTTCATCAAAGAAATGGGTCTATAGTTCTCTTTCTTTGATGAATCTCTGTCTGGTTTGGGGATGAGGGATATACTGGCTTCACAGAATGAGTTTAGTAAAGAACTTTCATTTTCAATTTCATTGAAAAGCTTGAGGAGTATTGGTGTGAGCTCTGCTTTGAAGACCTTATAGAATTCAGCTGTTAATCCATCTGGCCCTGGGCTCTTTTTAAGTGGAAGTTGTCTAATTTCCATTTCTATTTCAGAGCTTGAAATAGGCCTGTTGATTTGGGTTAGCTCTTCTTGGTTCAGTGTGGGTATGTTAATGTTGTCTAGGAATTCATCCATTTCTTCTAGATTCTCAAATTTGTTGGCATAAAGGTTTGAGAAGGATTCCCTCATGATATTCTGGATCTTGGTAATTTCTGTCGTGATATTACCATTTTCATCTGCGATTTTGTTTATTTCGATATGCTCTCTTCTTTTTTTGGTAAGATTTCCTAAGGGCTTGTCAATTTTGTTAATTCTTTCAAAGAACCAGCTCCTTGTTTTGTTGATTCTTTCTATAGGTTTTTTTTATTCCAAATCATTTAATTCTGCTTTGATTTTAATAATTTGCTTTCTCCTAATGGGTTTAGGGTTAGTTTGTTGCTCTTTTTCCAGGAGGTTAAAGTGAGACACTAACTAGTTGGTTTGCCATTTTTCCAACTTGCTGTTGTAGGCACTCAGCACTATAAATTTTCCTCTGAGTACTGCCTTTGTTGTGTCCCTAAGGAGTTGATATATGTGTGCTCCTTATTGTTAAATTTCATAAACAGTTGGATATCTGTTCTGATCTCTTCGATTACCCATTGTTTTTGATTCAACAATGTGTTGTTCAGTCTTCATGAGTTAAAGCGTTTTCGTTGGTGGAGATATGTGTTCAGCTCCAATTTGAGCCCTTTATGATCTGAGAGTGTGCATGGAATGATTTCACTATTTCTGAATCTGTCCAGGTTTGTTTTATGGCCTAAGATGTGGTCTATTATGGAAAATGTTCCATGTGCTGCTGAGAAAAACGTATATTGTGTTGTTACTGGGTGGAATATTCTGCAGATGTCTGTTAGATCAAGTTGGTCTATATAGTTGTTCAGCTCTAAGGTTTCTCTGTTGAGTTTTTGCCTTGTTGATCTGTCCATAGGTGAGAGTAGTATGTTAAACTCACCAACAATCACTGTATTTCGATCTATGTATGGTTTCAGTGTAAGTAAAGTTTGCTTGATGAAGTTTGGAGCTCCGGGATTGGGTGTGTAAATATTTAGGATCGTTATGTCTTCCTGGAGGAAAGATCCCTTTAGTAGTATGTAGTAACCTTCTTTGTCTTTTCTTACGAATTTTAGTTTGAAGTCTATTGTATCTGATATGAGGATGGCAACTCCAGCCTGTTTATGGGGGCAGTTAGCTTGATAGAGTTTATTCCAACCTCTCACATTCAAAAGATGATTGTTTTTGGGTAAGATGTGTCTCTTGAAGACAGCAGAACGATGGCTCTTGCTTTTTGATCCAACTAGACAGACTATGCCGTTTAATTGAACAGTTAATTCCATTGATATTGAGAGTTAGGATTGAGAGATATTTATTAGTTCCTACCATTTTTAAAAGCTTTTAGTAGGGCCTGTGTCTTGACAGTTCTTGTGGTCCTTAGATGGTGTGCTATTTAGGTGTCATTTCTTTCCCTATGTTGCATTTATTTTGGTTTTCTATGTATAAGCATCTTTGAGAATTCTCTGTAGTGTTGGTTTTGTTTCGACATATTGTTGCAGCTTTTCCCTGGAATGGAATATTTTTCCTGTTCCCTCAGTTATGAATGAGAGCTTAGCTGGCTACAGTATTCTTGGTTGGTAGTTATTTGATTTAAGAGCATGACATATATCCTTCCAGTCACTTCGTGCTTGCATGGTCTCTGCTGAGAAATCTGGGGTTATTCTGATTGGTTTGCCTTTATAGGTTACTGATCCCTTTTCCCTGGCTGCCTTTAGGATCTTTCCTTTCGTTTCTATTCATCCAGTTCGGATCACAATGTGGCGGTGGGATGTTCTTTTCTGGTCAGGTCTGTTTGGGGTTCTAAAAGCTTCTCATATCTGGATGGGCCTGCCCTTCTGGATATTTGGGAAATTCTCTGAGATGATTTCGTGAAGTATATTTCCAATACCATTGACCTCTTTCTCCACGCCCTCCTCAATACCAACTTGCCTTAAATTCGGCTTCCTAATTGTATCTTGGACCTCCTGAAGCGCTGTCTCACATTTCCTAGAGTTGGATTGACTCATTTTCTGTTCTTTCTCTATAATACCTAAATTATCTTCAGCTCTGGAAATTCTCTCTTCTGCATTGTCTAACCTGCTATCAAAGCTATCTACTTTAATTTTCATCGCCCTTGCTCCTAGTTGCTCACTTTTGATGCCTTGCATCTCTTGTTTTAGATCATGTATGGATTTCTTTATCTCCTGGATTTCCTTTTGAGTGGTTAACTCAGTAGCTTTATTTTCTTTGGACATTTGCTGGAGTTTGGTCACGCTTTTATTTGTGGATTGTATAAATTCATTCATCTTTCTTTGAAAAATCTTTATTATGGCCTCCTTTATGGCTTCTTCTTTTTCATTTATCACCTTGTTTTTCCTTTCCTCTTGTTCAGATATGGCTTCCTCGACTATCTCTTTCTTTAAATTTTCACATTTTCCATTAATGATGTTTATCAATTGCATTTGTGTAGCACTTGGAAGACTCTCCTCTAGGTTTGCCAGTGACTGTTCCATTGTCTGTTTACATTGGGTGGGGGATGTTGTTTCTTGATTTGACATTTTTCTTGAGTTTCTTGTTCTGCCCATTTGAAAATGGGAGCAAGATTACTACTAAATACGATTATAGTTTTTCAGATATAACCAACCTAGACCTCTGTAGCTGGCAGACACTAGATGTTCACAAGTTTTGATTGGTATTATCACTCTTTTTTTGTGCACTTACAGACCAGTCTATTACAACCACTGATAAGGGATTTATACACAAAACAATAAGCCTCTCAATCCAAACTCTATTGTCTTTAAGTCCCTCTGAGCCTAGAGAATAATTAACCACCTACATATACAATATTGCTCAACAGCCAGCAAGTGTAGATCCGTGCAGTATAAGGGTTGAAAGACGAGCAGAGGTCCAGAGATAGAAAAAAAGAATGAGAGAGGTCAGGGGAGGTACAAGAGGATTAACGTAGGAGTGTAAGAATATTGTAGTAATGAAGAAAAGGTATAGCATAAGGATAACTGACCTAAGTTGGTAAGTAGATAGCATATTTGAGTACAAAGTTTGGAAAGTATTAGAATAAAACTTATGTGTTGCTGCACGACTAGCTCTTAGCCCAACCAGTGGCCTCACAGTGGACCATGGGATGGATCTGTTTTTCTTGTCTACGTTGAGGGAAAGGGGTATTTCACAAGATGCAGAAGTGAAGATTTCAGAAGCCAATGCTGTGAGTGAATTAGCTCGTAAAAAGCATTTTTATTTTCTTTTATCTTTCTGCCAGTCTTGGGGCTGGAATTCAGGGCCTGAGCACTGTCCTCGGGTGTTCTCAAGTCTAGCCCTCTGCCACTTGAGCCACAGTGCCACATCTAGATTTTCTATCTATGTGATACTGAGCACTCAAACCCAGATCTTCATGGATGCTAGGCAAGCACTCTACCACTATGCCAAAATCTCAACCCTGACATAGTAATTATAAAGTCATCATCATCATATCAAAATATCCTTTCTCCTACAAAGAATGAACACTTATCTATGTGTGTAATGCGTTTTTTTTAAATTTCACTAATTCTTCTGTGTTTTTCCCTCTTGCATTTTTTACACATGACTGCAAAGCTAATCATCAGGAAAAAAATTGATTAGGATACAGAAACCTAATAATATCCTAGTAGATTGACGTCAAAAATATGTGCAAGATGCCCTGTGTGTTTGACCTAGTGGTAGAGTCCTTGGCTACCATGCAAAAAGACTCAGGTTTGATTCTTCATTACCACATACATAGAAAACTCTGCAAGTGGTGCTGTGGCTCGGTGGGACAGCTAAAGCCTAAAGAAAGCCCAAGAACAATGTTCAAACTCTGAGGTCAAGTCCCAAGACTAGCAAAAACAAAAAAAAATTCGACAAGGGGCAAAATGCAGGCAGAGAAGGCACTGTGAAGCAAATGTTTTGTAAAGGATGAGGGCAATATTGACCCTTAAGTTTGGATCTTACCTAAGAATGGGTCATTGAGACTGAGACCAGACTGGTAGTTGGGCCTAGTGGAAGATATTTGGATTGGACAAATAAGGTGTGCTGTTTACTACCCCCACATGTATATTGTGAGATTGGAGGAGAGATTCAGCCTCCAGTATGTCTTTGGTGAGGTCTTCTGTGAGCAAGGATCTTTGGTCATTGGGCCCTGAAAGGTGACCCTGCCTCCCTCACAATGGAACAGAATATGCAACCCTGGTAACCAAGCCACTGTAACTAACAGCCAACTCAAGCCAGCTCACTTGGCCTGTGGCTCAGGAGGAAGAAAGATGTTGCTGTGCTGTTGCCAAAGGTCAGGAAACTCGAGTCTCAGGCATGGAAGTTGTGGATGTCTTACTCATAGATGTACATGCGAGATCATTGCCAAGCCACAAATCCAGTATAACAGGCCTTTCTCTAAGAAGAAGGCCAGGAAAATCCAGGGCAACCAGATGAGGTAAATTTCTAAGAAGAAATGTATTTGACCCCATCATCCTCCCCACACAGATAACAAAGTGAGATACTATACCAATATGGGATAAGCAAGGTACAGCAAAGGTGATGAGAGAGAACACAGTACATTAAGGACAACAATCATTCATTATGTGGCTTTTGTTTCAATATTCTGGAGGTCCTTTCAATTCGCTTCACATTATATGGCCTTATATATGGCCTTTTGCTCTATTGCAAATCTCTGCTAGTATACCCCAAGGTTTCTACTGATTATGATGAATGAGGGAAACCACTGAGCCTAAGTTCCTTTGAGTCTGGCTTACTTCATTTAATATGATTTGTTCTAAGTCTTTCCATTTCCTAACAAGGGGCGCTGTCATTCTTTCTGAAAGCATCATAGAATTCCATTGTGTACAAATACCACAACTTGTTGATCCACTAAATCAACTGAGGGACATCTGGGTTGGTTACATATCTTTGCTATGGTGAATAGTGCTGCAATGAATATTGTTGTGCTAGTGGGTTTAGTGTGCCCTTGTTTCTGGATTGTTGGGTAAATGCCAAGGAGTGGAATTGCTGGGTCATAGGGGAGTTTATGTTTAGCCTTTTGAGGCACTGCCACACTGCTTTCCACAGTGGTTGAACGAGTTTGCACTCCCACCAACAATGTAGTAGTGATCCCTCCTGGCCACATCCCCTCCAGCATCTGTTGTCATTCGTTTTCCTGATCCTGGCCATTCTAACTGGAGTGAGGTGGAATCTTAGAGTTCTTTTTATTTGCATTACTTTTATGACCAGAGATGTGGAGCATTTCTTCATGTGTCTATAGGCCATTTTTGTTTCTTCTTTAGAGAGTACTCTCTTTAAGTCTTTGGCCCATTTTTTAATGGGATGGGTGTTACTTTGGAGGTTAGTTTTGGAGTGATTCAATTTTTTGAGTTGTTGATATATTTTAGATATGAGGCCTTTGTCCGTTGTTTGGTTGGTGAAGATCTTCTCACACTCTGTAGGCTTCCTGATTAGTTTACTAGCTATATCCGTTGCCATAAAAAAGCTCTGCAGTTTAATGCAGTCCCACTTATCCAGCCTTTCTCTGATTTGTTGTTATTCTTGGTCCTTATTAAGCAAGTATCGACCTGTGCCAAGGAGGCCTAGTGTATCTCCAAATCCTTCCTGTAAACTTTTCAGTGTGTCAGCTTTTACCTCCAGGTCTTTGATCCATTTGGAGTTAATTCTATTGCAAGGTGACAAAGAAGGATCCAACTATACTTTTCTGCAGGTGCTTAACCAGTTCTGCCAGCACAACTTGTTGAAGAGGCTATCTTTCTTCCATTCTATTTTTTTGGCTCCCTTGTCAAAGATTAGGTGGCCATAGGTCTGTGGTTTAATATCTGGGTCCGCAGTTCTATTCCATTGGACTTCAGGCCTGTTCTTGTGCCCGTACCAATCTGTTTTGAGAATTATAGCTCTGTAATAGAGTCTAAAGTTTGGAATTGAAATTCCTCCAGCGCTGTTCTTTCTGCTAAGAAGTGTTTTTGCTATACGGTGTCTTTTATTATTCCATATGAAATTTTGAATTGCCTCTTCTATTTCTTTAAAGAATGACATTGGTATGTTGATGGGTATTGCATTGAATTTGTAGATAGCCCTTGGCAAGATTGTCATTTTCACAATGTTGATTCTTCCAATCCAGGAGCATGGGAGCTTTTTCCATTTCCTTAGTTCTGCTTTAATTTCCTTTTTTAGGGTTTTAAAATTTTCATCTAAACGGTCCTTTACATTCTTAGTTAAACTAATTCCTACGGAGTTTATTTTCTTTGAGGCTATTGTGAAAGGAGTTTCTTTCCTGATTATTGCCTTGTTCCTCTCACTGTTGGCGTAAAGGAAGGCAGTTGATTTGTGAGGGTTGATTTTATGGCCTGCTACCCTTCCAAAGCTTTGAATCAGCTCAAGGAGCTTGGTAGTAGAGTCTATAAGATTCTTTAAATACAGAATGATGTCATCTGCAAAGAGGGATAGTTTTATTTCCTCTTTCCCTACTTGGATCCCCTTTATGCTTGCTTCTTGCCTTATTGCACTGCCTAGGAATTCTAGTACTATGTTAAAAAGGAGTGGAGAGAGTGGGATCCTGAATGCTACCCCTTAGCATAGTATTTTCCTTCTAATAAATAGGGAACTTACCTACATCATTTTTCCTTGCCTTTGCTTTCCCAAAGCAAGCAACATGTTTCTTAAAAACTATACTTCATGAGAATATTATAATTAGAAGATATCTTCTGCACACTTCAGATTAGTCCTTGCATTTATAAACTTATATTACAATATTAGGTAGAAGAATGGTGACTGTTAGTTTCATAACTATTTCATATGTTTTACTCTTTAAGGCTCATTAACTCAAGAAGGGATTAAATACATCTAGATAATAGTAGAACATAGCTGCTGCTGATTTGATGTGTGTGCAGATGATACACAGATTTATTAGGATTACTCAAAAGTTTTCTTCAAATTTTCAGTAGTAGACTGCTATGCTAACTGGAAGGTGATAGAAATGATGCTGAAATTCTATGAATCAGCTATGAAGCAGAATTTCAGGGTAGAGTATTTTCTAGGGACTTAATTTCTAAGACGCATATCAAGAATATTGAACTATAACACCAAATGATGGAGGACTCAGCGTCACATTTTGTTTGTTTTTTGCAAGTCCTGGGACTTGAACCCAGGGCCTGGGAACTGTCCTTAAATGTTTTTTTTTTGCTTCAGGCTAGTGTTCTACCACTTGATCCACAGCTCCACTTCCAGATTTTTGGTAATGAACTGTAAATCAGAATATCATGCAATTTGTTTGGGCTGGATTCAAACCTGATTTTGTGTAGATAGGATTCCAAGTGTGAGCGCACAGAGCCTGGCTAGTATCATTCATCATTCAAGTCATGGGACTGCAATTCTGCCCCTGGGTCTTGTCACTGAGCTTTTCAGCTCAAGACTACTGCCCTATCCCTTGAGCCATAGGGCCACTTCTGGGTTTCTGGTGGTTAATTGGATATAAGAATCACATGGACTTCAGTGCCCAGGCTGACTTTGAACTGCTATCCTTGGATCCCAGCCTCTTGAGTAGCTACATTTACAAGTGTGAGCCACCATACCCAGCTAAATTATTTTTTAAGTTAATTTTTTTTGTTAAGTCAATATTTAGTTGGCATATGGTTACGTAAGTAATGAACACATTTCTTAAGAAAATTGTTATCCCCTCACTCATTTTTCTCTGTTTTCCTACCCTCAGACCCTCTCCACCCAGACTGTTCAGTTCATTTCCGTTTAGTGTCTTCCAAGTATCACTGTTCTATTGGTTCACCCTTTTTCCTTTGTTTTTTTTTTACCATTTTATTATACCCTCTCCATTTCCCAAATCACATAAACCTATGTACAAGACACAGGGTACCCGAATTCAACACAGTGACTACAGAGAATAAAACTAAAGGGAAAAAGAAGAAAAGAGGTAAAAAGCAAAGAAAATGAAAGAACATCATACAGTACCTTAGAAGCAACAACACTGAAAAAACAAAACATAAAACCTTGGGCTGAAAACGTAGCTTGCCTAGCGTGTATGAAACCCTGGATTCCATTCCTCAGCACCACATAAACAAAAACTGGAAGTGCCACTGTGACTCAGCTGTTAGATTTCTAACGTTCAGCACAGAGTGTCTCCAAGTGACAAAAATCTGTCACATTTAAGTCAGGATTCAAAACTTTGCTAGGAACCAGTTACGTGATTTGGAAGAAAGTCCAATTTTCAAAAAGTCACTAGCCAGGCGCTGGAGGGTCATAATTGTCATTCTACTAGCCAGGAAGAAGGTGATTCAAAGCCTTTGCAAGCAAAAAAACGAAAACAAAAAAAACTGTAAGATACTTCTCTCCACTTATCCACCCAAAAACTAAGTGGAGTTGTGGCTAAAACTGGTACAGCATTAGCCTTGAGGAAAAAGAACTAAGAGACCTTGCACAGGTCCAAAGTTCAAGCTCCCCACCAAGAAAGAAAAAAAAAAGGAGTCCAGATACCTTAGTTTCAAAAGTATATCTGGATACCTTAGTAGGTTTTTCTGATCTTTCCTCATTCATCTCATGGAACCACATAATCTTGATCCTGATCTGACTAAGAGCCTGCATTGTGCTTAATAAATTCATTCCACATATTCCAGTAGAATCTGGACATCTAACAGCCACTTACCAACGCTTTATTCTACGTTTAGGCCAGTATGTCTTCATACCATCTACACAGTCAGCTATATCATCTTTCCAGAAGTAGCATTGAGTGTAGAACATTCAGAACTAAAATAATTGCATAAAGATGTAATAAAACTCCTTGATTCATTAAGAAAATTTCTGTACCACTTAGAGCAAGTACATTAGTGGTATTTACCTCTAGCCTCTATTTTTAAAAAATTTATTAACATTGAATTTTACATCATATTTCAAATGTCATGTTTAACCAACAAGTATTCAAGAAGGGAATCGCTATGCAATCACTGGCACATAAATTTTAGAATATAGTAAAAATTAAGCTGAGTCTTTGTATGTCATAGATACAGATTAATCTATAATAAAACACATGTCTATAGAGTGTATAGTCTTTCCTAGATTTTTATGTCTATGTAGTTATGTTTATATCTCCAAAATTATGTCCAGAACTTTGGGTGTCAACTATTCAATCATCGCTCTACTACTGTTTGAAACTAATATCCATATATTAAGGATACCATGTACCTTTTGTTCCTTGGTCTTGACTTATCTCACTCAACAGGATTCACTCTAATTTCATCCACTACCCCAAAAATGCCATTATTATTTTTTTCTGTGCAGATCTTCTTTTTATGTATTTATTTTTATTGTAATTTATAGAAGGGTTACATTATATTCACCAGATAGAAGGTGCATTACTTCTCAAACTTTGATACCCCATGTAATGATATGGTCCCCATTTCCCTTCCCCTACCCCCACTCATGTTCGTTTCCCCCCTTCCCTATCCAATTTCAAATAACCAATTAGGCACATATGAAATATATCAGAAAACAAGGTGAAATATTGTAACAATATGATATAACCAAGGGATAGCAAAAGAGATAAGAGATCACATAGTTCATTAAGGACAACAATCACTCATTATATGAGTTTTGTTTCTTTATCTTGGAGGTCCTTATATTTAGTGTCATACTATTTATCACGATGTCTCTAGATTTTGTTCTATTGTAAATCTCTGGTAGCAGAGCCCAAGGTTTTTACTGAATTTGACAAATGAGGGAGACTCTTGGGCCTATGTTCCTTTGAGTTTGGCTTATTTCACTTAATATGATTTTTTTCCTTTTCATCCACTTCCCCGAGAATGCCATTATTTTATCTTGTCGGTTGGCTATGTATCATTCCATTGTGTGTGTGTGTGTGTGTGTGTGTGTGTGTGTGTGTGTGTATCACATTTTTTGTAGTAGGGCATCTGGTTGTTTCCATCATCCAGCCTCATTTTCTACAGACATTTTTATAGTCTCTTTTTTATTTTCAGGGTAATGTATAGAGGGTTTACGATTACATTTACAGGTAGTGGACTGCATTACTTCTCACACATTTATTCCACTCCACATGTTTTTGTCCCCAGTTCCCTCTCCCCTCTCCTTCCCAATCATCTTGTTTCCCCCCTTCCCTTTTCTATTTGACAAAAAAAAATAAACATATATACAATATGCCAGGGAAAAATCAGATACAGTAACAGTCTGACATTAACCAAAGGGCAAAATAAGAGATGAGAAATAACAGTAGATTAAGGACAAAAATCACACAAGATTAAGAGCAACGATGACACAAGATATAGCTCTTGTTCCCATATCCTAGAGATCCTTTCATTTAGTCTCATACTATATGACCTTATATACCTAGGTTTTTGAGTTATTGTAATCCTCTGCTAGGAGAGTCCTAGATGTGAACTAATTATTACAAATGAGGGAAACCATTGAGCTTATGTTTCTTTGGGTCTGGCTTGCTTCACTTAATATGAATTTTTCCAAGTCTTTCCATTTCCTTACAAATGGGGCAATGTCATTCTTTCTGATGGCAGCATAGCATTCCATTGTGTATAAGTACCACATCTTCTTGATTCAGTCATCTACTGAGTGGCATCTGGGTTGGTTTCATATCTTTGCTATGGTAAATAGTGCTGCAATGAGCATCATTGTGCTAGTGGCTTTAGTATGCCCTTTTTTCTGGACAATTGGGTAGATGCCAAGTAGTGGATTTGCTGGATCATAGGGGAGCTCTATGTTCAGTCTTTTGAGGAACCACCACACTGCTTTCCCTAGTGGTTGAACGAGTTTACACTCACACCAACAGTGTAGGTGTGATCCCCCCTGGTCACTTCCCCACCAGTATCTCTTATTAGATTTTTTGATAATGACCATTCTGACTGGAGTCAGGTGGAATCTCAAAGTTGTTTTGATTTTCATTTCCCTTATTGCTAGAGATATGGAGCATTTCTTCATGTGTCTAAAGCCCATTTTAATTTTTTCTTCAGAGAATACTCTTTTAAGTCTTTAGCCCACCTTTTAATAGGATGGTTGTTTCTTTGAAGATTTGTTTGGGAGAGATTTTTTTTCAGCTACAGATATATTTTAGATAACTACATATATTTTTGTAGAAAAAAGAATGGAAGCCATCATGCTGGCTCACAACTTAATTTCAGCTGCTTAGGAGGCTCAGGGCTTAGGATCACAGGTCAAAGCCAACCAGGGCCCTACAGTGTGTGAGATCAAACTCTGTGAACATACAATGACTGTAAGAGGAATCTCACTGCCTGGGAATGTAGCCTAATGGTAGAGTGCTCACCTAGAATGCATGAAGACCTAGGTTCTATTCACCGGTACCGCATACTCAGAAAAAAGCTAGAAGTGGCGCTGTGTCTCAAGAGGTAGAGCATTCACTTTGGGCAAGCGAGTCCAACGAAAATGTCTAGGCCCTGAGTCCAAGGCCTGGGACTGGCAAAAAGAAAAAAAAAGCCAATGTTACTTAAGTAACAAGGAATGTACCCTATGTTTATACAGACTGAAAAATTCATTAAGAAATTAGAAAATATGTATAAAGTGCATAATTTCTTTTGTGTGTTGGCACTGGGTCTTCAACTGAGTGCTTCAGCTCTATCCCTGACCTTTTCTGCTCAAGGCTAGCACTCTACCAATGCAGCCCCAAATCAACTATCTTCAATTGAGATATAAGCGATGAATATTTCAGGGTGCTTCATGAAAAACATTTTTATAAATTGAAACTTTCAACACAGTCGTATTTTAGTATGAATGTTGAGATGGGAAGACACAGAAAAAGTGAAATGTTTCCTGATCGCCATAGAGAAGAGACTCAGCAGAACCACTGTGGTCTGCAGGCTTCTTTGTGAGTTTTGTTTGCTTGTTTGATTTTTGTCAATTGTGGGGCCTGAACTCTGGGCCTGCGCACTGTCCCTGAGCTCTTCAGCTCAAGGCTAGTGCTTTAATATGTGAGCCACAGTGCCACTTCTGGTTTTTCTGGCAGTTAACTGGGTACTTTGGCTGGCTTTAAACTTTGATTCTCAGATCTTAGCCTCCTGAGTAGCTAAGATTATAGGTGTGAGGTACCATCACCAGGCTGCTGCTCTGTTACTATGCAGGTTCTGGATCAAGAACTTCAAGTTCTTACTTCAATTTTTTTCTTCTCTTGCCTGATACTCGGCCATTTGAACGCAGCCCCAGTTCCTGGTCTTTGTTGGTTAATGAGAGATATTATGATTTTCTAATATTCAGAGCAATGATTATGAAACCCAGCATTTTACTTACTTGAATAAATTAAGAGACAGGACCTAGTGAGATGGAAAACAAAATTTTTTTTCAAGTTGCTATCCTGTTCTAATGCATAAGTCTGGCTATTTTGCTTACACACAAATATGTATTTTACCAGTTTCTACTCTATTTTTGCTTAGCTTAAAACCACCACTGCCATTTCATAGATTTTGTTGTTGTTGTTTGCGGTGCTTGAACTCTGTGCCTGGGCTGTTCCTCAGATCTTCAGTTCAATGCCAGTGCTCTACTACTTTTGATTTGGCCAGTCCTGGGCTTGAACTCAGGGACTGAGCACTGTCCTTATATTTTCTCAAGGCTAGGGCTCTACCACTTCAGCCTCAGCACCACTTCCAGCATTTTTCTATGTATGTCGTATTGAGGAATTGAACCCAGGTCTTCGTGCATGCTAGGCAAGCACTCTACCACTAGGCCAAACTCCCAGCACAAAATTATTCATCATTACTATTAGCTATCTTCTTTTTTTATTATTGATTCATCATGGTGCTTGGACTTGGGGCCTGGACAATGTCCCTGAGGTCTTCAGCTCAAGGCTAGCGCTTTTCCTCTACAGCTCCATTTTTGCTTTCTGGTAGTTAATTGGTGATGTAAGTCTCACAAACATATGTGTCCAGGCTGGCTTTGGGCTTTGAACCAAGATCCTCCAATCTCAGCCTCCATAGTAGCTAGAATTACATGCTTCAGCCAGCAGTGCCTGACTGTTTGATGTCTCTGTCTCTGTCTCTCTGTCTCTGTCTGTCTCTGTCTGTCTGCCTGTCTGTCTCTCTCTGTCTCTCTCTGTCTCTCTGTCTCTCTCTGTCTCTCTCTGTCTCTCTCTCTCTGTCTCTGTCTCTCTCTCTCTCTCTCTCTCTCTCTCTCTCTCTCTCTCTCTCTCTCTCTCTCTCTCTCTCTCTCTCTCTCTTTGGTTGTAAGACTTTAATTGTGCACCTGGGCAGTGTCCCTGGGCTCTTCAACTCAAGGCTACAACCTTAAACACCTTTAGCCACAGTGTCACTTCTGGTTTTCTGGTGCTTAAGTGGAAGTAACAATTTCATGGACTTTAGTGTCTGGCCTGGCTTTGAACTGTGATCCTCAGCCTTAGATAGGGCTTTCTTTTTTTCTTTTTTTCACTCATGGGGCTTGAACTCTGGGCCTGGATGTTTACCTTAAGCTCTTCAGCTCAAGGCAAGAGCTCTACCACTTGAGGCACATTGTCATTTTGAATTTTCTGGATTATTTGGAAATAAGATTCTCACAGATTTTTATGCCTGGGCCGTCTTTGAACCTCGATCCTCCAGGGTAGGGGGCCAGAAAAAGGGTAAAAGAGGCAAAGGAACCAGGTAATGGTAGCTCAAGACTGTCATCGTAGCTACTCAGGAGTTTGAGATCTGAGGATCACAATTCAAAGCCAGCCCAGGACAGAAACTCCATGAGACTCTTATCTGCAATAAACTACTGAATGCAAGAAGCTCAAGCTCAGTGACAGCATCCAGGCCTAGCTTTCAAAACCCAGGACTGGCAGAAAAAAGTATCAAAGGACAATAAGCTGCCCAAAAGTTACGGGGACTCTATCTTGACAAACAATACAATGGTAAGTTGCACTCAGAAGACTTGCACAAAATCTGGAAATGCCTGAGACCTATCTATGTATGTTTCCTGTTTGTCTAAATACATATGTTTATGCATTTATATATTAGTATAGAGAGACAGATCAATACATATGACTATACATATATACATAGCCAGACACTTATGGGTGGAGGCAAAATGCAAGCTGAGAAGGCACTGTGAAGCAAAATGTCTTGTGAAGGGTAAGGGGAATAGTGACAGTTAAGTTTGGATCTTACCTAAGAAAGGCTCCTTGAGCCTGAGACCAGGCTAGCACTTACGCCTAGTTAATGACTTGGGATTTGAACAAAAAGGTGTGCTGTTTACTACATCCATATGTGAGGTGGGAAGGGAGATTCAGCCTCCAGTATGTCTTTGGGGAGGTCTTCTGTGAGCAAGGAGCTTTGGTCATTGGGCCTTGAAATGTGACCCTACCTCCCTCACAATGGAACAGAATATGGAACCCTGGTAATCAAGCCACTGTATGTGACAACCAGCTCAAGCCAGTTCCCTTGGCCTGTGGCTCAGGAACCAGAAAGATATTGCTGTGCTGTTGCCAAAGGTCAGGAGGCTCGCATCTCAGGCATGAGAGATATGGATGTCTCACTTGAAGAAGTAGATGCTGGATCAGTGCCAAGCCAAAATTCCAGTATATCAGGCATTTCTCTACGAAGAAAGACAGGAAACTCCAGGGCAACTCAGATGAGGTATATTGAGAGGAAACCTATTTGAACCCATCATCCTGCCCACACACTACAACCTTCTTGTGTGCTTTCAAGTGACTATACTGAGATTAGAGTGTGTCATTTCCAATCTACTCTATTTCAATTCCTCAGTGTGAAGTGTGGTCCCATTCCTACGTTTGAAATATCCACTGTTTTGCCAACATAGTGTGATGGTAAGTCAGCTCAGACTCTGAATGAGCCTTGTAACCTATGGATCCTGGAGGAAGGCCTGTTGGAGATGCTGCTGAAAAGCTGATCCTTGCCTACCAGAAAGGTGATCTCTTTTATGTGGGAAACTTCCTGCACAATTTCAAATAGTGGAGGACAATGTAGTAGTTGCTGGAAATTCTCTTGAAAAAGTGAGTGTTCCCCCTCCAAACCCAGGTTTGCTCACCCCTCCTGGCCAAGTCTTGGAGTACTTGGCTCCTCTCTGAGCCTGTTTGTTTCACTGGGGCGTTCACAGGGGAGCTAAGCATGATACAAGTGCACAAACTACTTTATTATGACTCGGACACCATGCCATTTCATTTCCCTCACTAGCTACTGGAGTCTCAACAGTGTGCTTACTGAGAAGTTGGATTTCAGGCATGAGTAAGTGGCTCCCAACTGCAGCCCTCACCTAGGTGACATCCTAGGAAATCCCATTTCCCAGTAAGAAATGAGGTGTCAGTACTAATGGCGGAGGCCTGTGAAATACTGGAGTCAGAGGAAAAGCTGGGGGCTGAATCACTTTTGAGCCATCAGGGAGGGATTGTGATAGCTTTGCCTGTTAGAACCTGAAAGCATTTACATTTTGGTGTGTGGTCCAGTGCTGCCACTGAACCCAGGTCTAAATGCCATCCCTTTGGTGTTCAAAAATTAGCACTGTACCATTTGAGTCATAGGTCAAGTTCAGGCTTTTTGCTGCCTAATTGAAGACAAGTGCCTTTAGATTTTACTGACTAGACTGGCTTTCCACTGTGATCTTCAGAGCTCAGCCTGCTGGGTGGCTAAGATTAGAGGAATGAGCATTTAGTTCTTTATTTACAGCATTCACTTATTGATTTATTTAGAGCATTTACTTAGTTAATTTAAGGTGCGTTTACTTTGGACAGATGCATAGAGGCCTCTCTCAGAAGCTTCTGGAAGTGGGGTGTAAAAGTCATCCTGTTCTCGAGTGTCTCTTACCCCCCTCCTAGCACATAAGTGCACATCTCTGCAGGACAGCCACAGCATTAGAGTCCTGCAAGAAAGGGGCTTTGGTAGAAGGCTCAGGATGGAGAGAGAAGGCTCTCACTTTCCTTGTACCGAATGTGCCCACAGCATCATGTGTTCCATCTATACGATGTGAATGGACTTCTACCCCAGAGATTTCTACGAGTTCAAGAACTGCCACACCCTGACACAACTCAAGCTCTATATGAGGCTCCACATGCCGGCTTTGGACCTGCTCTTCTAGACACATACTTTTTGACCAGCTGGAGGAATGTGCGACCAGTAAGACCAAGAAAAAGTAGAAGTCCTGGTGTGGGTGCCTCAGAGCCTGTGAGTAGGAAGCCCATGTGGTCTAGATATTGGTTGGCCCTTACTTCTACAGAGCTTGGCAAAATGCCCTTTATGGGTGGTGTCATCCAGGTAATGTCTGTCCTCTGAAAGGACTCGGAAATAAGCACTCATTAGAAAGACCCTACACCTCCTCAGTGTTCAGTCCAAACTCCAGTTCTACAGGTTCCTCCATTAGATCCTCATGGAAGTTGAGTGACACTTCAACTTGCAGAGTCCACTCTGTCCACTCTGTACCTATTTCCATTCTTAGGTTTGGGTCATCGTGGAAGACCTTATCCTGAATTCCGGATGAAAAACCCACCAATGGAGCTGGTGACTGATGGAGACTGAGAATCATCACTGCACTCCAGAAAGCATGGGCCTTCTGTAGAAATTACCAAACAGGTTTAGAGTCCTGTGGATATACCTTTTGCTCTGAACCCCATGTGTGACACAGTTGAACCTGCAGATACTATGGATGAAGAAAAAGAGCAGCCAGATTTCCTTCCGTTTCCTTTCACACTCCACCCAGATTCAGTCCCTCTGAATCAGAGTAACACTCCACTTATTGTGCAAGCCGAAGTGGCACACGCTGGGCTCATGGAAAATGTCCCCATGGGAAGCAGCATGTGTACTCTCAATACTGGATTCATTGGAGGAAAATGAATCCATCCTCACAGAATATCCAGACCCATCCATCTCACTAAAAGAGACTCAATCTCCATTAGACAAACCAGAATTCATCCCCCTCTTAACTCAGGAAGGACATTCTGTTTCTCATGAGGAAGGAGACCCTTCTGAGGACTCTGAAGTAGAATTACTGTCTGAAGGCAACTTGGAGGCCAGTCTGGATTTAGAGCTTCCCTGTCCCCTTCCTAAAAAGACATCTCTTTATCTTGCTCTCATGATTCTTGTCAAGTATTCATTGTATTTAGTTTGCTAACTATTAATCTCTCATTGTTAATATTATGGTGTGCAGTTCTTCAGTCCTTATTATACTGTGTTTTATTTTCCACTTATAATGTGAGACCTCAGACACATAGGTCCTGGGTGGGCCAAAAACCAGACAGGTCTGGTCCCATAGAAGACAACCTTACTGGATATACAGGGAACTATGAAATGCATGGAATCACCAGGAATCCAGGCCAGGCCTCCATGGAAAGACAAGTCAGCTACCAAAGCTTAAGGACAGAGCAGATGCCTGGAAATGTGTTTTGTCAATCGGGAGAAATGCCAGAGTAACTGTAATATTATGTGGCACTCTGTTCTGTGAGTTCAAGTCTGTTTATATATCCATTGTGCTTTGTACAAATATTTAAGAAAATTAAAACTCCACAATAGCATCAAAAATCTACTTTGGCTTTGAATGTGGCCTAGTTGTAGAGTGCTCGCCTAGTATACAAGAAGACCATGATTCAATTCTCGGCACTGCATACACAGAAAAAGCAGATGGGGCACTGTGACTCAGGTGTCACAGTGCCACCCTTGAACAAATGTGGCCAAGGACAGTTCCTGGTCACTCAGTTCAAGCCCCAGGACTAGCCAAACAAGAAATCATACCATTTTCCACACATTTGGAAATAAATCTGTTTTATCTAACCCTACTTCTTTTTTGCCAGTCCAGGGTGTGTGCCACCAAGCCAAACTACTGGCCCCCAACCTTACTAGTTTTAATCATTTAATTTTTTTACATAATCATATTTCATGCTGTCTGTATTAATACCATAAACAGCATGCTTAGTGTAATAATGTTAAAGGTAAAACATAAGAAATTAATAACTAAAATTCCTTTTTTATTAGTTTTATAGCATTACTACAATTTTATGAGAAAAATTACCTAGACTGTTTATTTTAGACTTCAAGTAATCCATTTTGATAAATATATCAACCTACATCATTTATTTGAACACATTTTAAACTATTTTTTTCAGGAATGAAAATACATATATATTTGTTGTAAATGAAATTCATGACTTGGGGGGAAGGGAAAGAGAAAAGGGGGAGGGGGTAACAGTGTTTACAAGAAATGTACTCATTACATATGTAACAGCAATCCTTTGTATATCACCTTGACAACAAATTTTTTGAAAAGTACAATAAGTTTAAATGTCTACTTTGGGGAGAATTTTTTTTTGCCAGTACTGGGCTTAGACTCAGGACCTGAGCACGATCCTTGTTTTTGTTTTTGTTTATTCTTAAGGCGCAAGTTCTATCACATGTGCCACAGCACCACTTTTATCTTTTTTTATCTATGTTGTGCTGAGGAATTGAACTTGGGTCTTCATTCATGCTCGGCAAGAACTCTTCCACTAGGCTTAACTTATGGCCCCAGTGGGAAGGAAGTTTTCCATAAAATATGTAGGAAATATGTCCACTAAGGAAAAGCCATCAAAAAGAGAAGAAAAATTATATACTTAGATAACGACATGCCAGTATTATGGCAGATTTCTGTAATTCTAGCTTCAAGAGTGGCCTATTTGGACCGGGAGTTGGCTGGCTGAAGTAAAGTGCTATCCTTGAGCAAGCCCTAGGACAGTGCTCTGGCCATGAGTTGAAGCCATAGGACATGCAAAAAATAATAATTTAATGCCCGTGACTGGTGGCTCACCCTGGTAACCCTAGCTACCCTGGAGGATCGAGGTTCAAAGACGGCCCAGGCATAAAAATCTGTGAGAATCTTATTTCCAAATAATCCAGAAAATTCAAAATGACAATGTGCCTCAAGTGGTAGAGCTCTTGCCTTGAGCTGAAGAGCTTAAGGTAAACATCCAGGCCCAGAGTTCAAGCCCCATGAGTGAAAAAAAGAAAACGAAAAAGAAAGCCCTTATCTAAGGCTGGAGTGCACACTAGTGGTAGTTTGCTTTCCTAGTATGCACAAAGCCCTGTGTTCAATTACTCTGTACCACTTACACCAAAAAAAAGCTGGAAATGATCTCAGAAGGTTGGGTTCTGAGGATCACAGTTCAAAGCCAGGCCAGACACTAAAGTCCATGAAACTGTTACTTCCACTTAAGCACCAGAAAACCAGAAGTGACACTGTGGCTCAAGGTGTTTAAGGTTGTAGCCTTGAGCTGAAGAGCCCAGGGACACTGCCCAGGTGCACAATTAAAGTCTCACAACCAAAAGAGAGAGAGAGAGAGAGAGAGAGAGAGAGAGAGAGAGAGAGAGAGAGAGAGAGAGAGAGAGAGAG
Organism: Megascapheus bottae; assembly: GCF_031878675.1. NCBI lineage: Eukaryota > Metazoa > Chordata > Mammalia > Rodentia > Geomyidae > Megascapheus > Megascapheus bottae. Next base: position 3,110,207 of record NW_028327585.1, read on the forward strand.
AGACAGAGACAGAGATAGAGAGACAGAGAGAGAGACAGAGAGAGAGAGAGACAGACAGACAGGCAGACAGACAGAGACAGACAGAGACAGAGAGACAGAGACAGAGACATCAAACAGGCAGGCACTGCTGGTTGAAGCATGTAATTCTAGCTACTATGGAGGCTGAGATTGGAGGATCTTGGTTCAAAGCCCAAAGCCAGCCTGAACACGTATATTTGTGAAACTTACATCACCAATTAACTACCAGAAACCAAAAATGGAGCTGTAGAGGAAGAACGCTAGCATTTAGCTGAAGAGCTCAGGGACAGTGTCCAGGCCCAAAGTGCAAGCACCATGACAAACCAATAATAAAAAAAGAAGATAGCTAATAGTAATGATGAATAATTTTGTGCTGGGAGTTTGGCCTAGTGGTAGAGTGCTTGCCTAGCATGCACGAAGACCTGGGTTCAATTCCTCAATGCCACATACATAGAAAAATGCTGGAAGTGGTGCTGAGGCTGAAGTGGTAGAGCCCTAGCCTTGAGAAAATATAAGGACAGTGCTCAGTCCCTGAGTTCAAGCCCAGGACTGGCCAAATCAAAAGGAGTAGAGCACTGGCATTGAACTGAAGATCTGAGGAACAGCCCAGGCACAGAGTTCAATCACCGCAAACAACAACAACAAAATCTATGAAATGTCAGTGGTGCTATTAAGCTAAGCAAAAATAGAGTAGAAACTGGTAAAATACATATTTGTGTGTAAGCAAAATAGCCAGACTTATGCATTAGAACAGGATAGCAACTTGAAAAAAAATTTTGTTTTCCATCTCACTAGGTCCTGTCTCTTAATTTATTCAAGTAAGTAAAATGCTGGGTTTTATAATCATTGCTCTGAATATTAGAAAATCATAATATCTCTCATTAACCAACAAAGACCAGGAACTGGGGCTTCGTTCAAATGGCCGAGTATCAGGCAAGAGAAGAAAAAATTGAAGTAAGAACTTGAAGTTCTTGATCCAGAACCTGCATAGTAACAGAGCAGCAGCCTGGTGATGGTACCTCACACCTATAATCTTAGCTACTCAGGAGGCTAAGATCTGTGAATCAAAGTTTAAAGCCAGCAAAAGTACCCAGTTAACTGCCAGAAAAACCAGAAGTGGCACTGTGGCTCACAGATTAAAGCACTAGCCTTGAGCTGAAGAGCTCAGGGACAGTGCCCAGGCTCAGAGTTCAAGCCCCACAATTGACAAAAATCAAACAAGCAAACAAAACTCACAAAGAAGCCTGCAGACCACAGTGGTTATGCTGACTCTCTTCTCTATGGGGATCAGGAAACATTTCACTTTTTCTGTCTCTTCCCATCTCAACATTCATACTAAAATAAGAATGCGCTGAAAGTTTCAATTTATAAAAATGTTTTTCATGAAGCACCCTGAAATATTCACCGCTTATATCTCAATTGAAGATACTTGATGTGGGGCTGCATTGGTAGAGTGCTAGCCTTGAACAGAAAAGGTCAGGGATAGAGCTGAAGCACTCAGTTGAAGACCCAGTGCCAACACACAAAAGAAATTATGCACTTTATACATATTTTCTAGTTTCTTAATGAATTTTTCAGTCTGTATAAATATAGGGTACAATCTTAGAGTTGTTTTGATTTGCATTTCTCTTATGACCAGAGATGTTGAGCATTTCTTCATGTGTCTATAGGCCATTTTTGTTTCTCCTTCAGAGAAGACTCTCTTTAAGTCTTTGCCCCATTTTTTAATGGGATGGTTGTTACTTTGGAGGTTAGTTTTGGAGTGATTCAATTTTGTGAGTTGTTGATATATTTTAGATAGGAGGCCTTTGTCCGTTGTTTGGTTGGTGAAGACCTTCTCCCACTCTGTAGGCTTCCTGATTAGTTTACTAGCTATGTCCTTTGCCATACAAAAGCTCTGCAGTTTAATGCAGTCCCACTTATCCAGCCCTTCTCTGATTTGTTGTGATTCTTGGTCCTTATTAAGAAAGTTTCGACCTGTGCCAAGGAGGCCTAGTGTATCTCATATTCCTTCCTGTAGAGTTTTCAATGTCTCAGCTTTTACCTCCAGGTCTTTGATTAATTTGGAGTTAATTCTAGTGCAAGGTGACAAAGAAGGATCCAGCTTTAGTTTTCTGCAGGTGCTTAACTAGTTCTGCCAGCACAACTTGTTGAAGAGGCTGTCTTTCATCCATTCTATATTTTGGCTCCCTTGTCAAAGATTAGGTGGCCATAGGTCTGTGGTTTAACATCTGGGTCCTCAGTTCTATTCCATTGGTCTTCAGGCCTGTTCTTGTGCAGGTACCAAGCTGTTTTGAGAATTATAGCTCTGTAATAGAGTCTAAAGTTTGGAATTGAAATTCCTCCAGCCCTGTTCTTTCTGCTAAGAAGTGTTTTTGCTATACGGGGTCTTTTATTATTCCATATGAAATTTTGGATTGCTTCAGCTAGAATGGCCAGGATCAGGAAAACGAATGACAGCAGATGCTGGAGGGGATGTGGCCAGGAGGGATCACTACTACACTGTTGGTGGGATTGCAAACTCGTTCAACCACTGTGGAAAGCAGTGTGGCAGTGCCTCAAAAGGCTAAACATAGAACTCCCCTATGACCCAGCAATTCCACTACTTGGCATTTGCCCAACACCCAGAAGCAAGTACATACTAAACCCACTAGCACAACCATATTCATTGCAGCACTATTCACCATAGCAAAGATATGGAACCAACCTAGACGTTCCCCAGTTGATGAGTGGATCAACAAGTTGTGGTATTTGTACACAATGGAATTCTATGCTGCTGTCAGAAAGAATGACATCGCCCCATTTGTTAGGAAATGGAAAGACCATGGATCATGTTCCTCTTTGTCTGGGAGAAATGATTCCCATTTCAAGGCCCAATGACCAAAGCTCCTTGCTCACAGAAGACCTCCCCAAAGACATACTGGAGGCTGAATCTCCCTTCCCACCTCACATATGGATGTAGTAAACAGCACACCTTTTTGTTCAAATCCCAAGTCATTAACTAGGCATAAGTGCTAGCCTGGTTTCAGGCTCAAGGAGCCTTTCTTAGGTAAGATCCAAACTTAACTGTCACTATTCCCCTTACCCTTCACAAGACATTTTGCTTCACAGTGCCTTCTCAGCTTGCATTTTGCCTCTTGCACATTTTATTTTGCTAGTCCTGGGACTTGACCTCAGAGCCTGACCATTGTTCTTAGGCTTTCTTTAGGCTATAGCTGTCCCACCAAGCCACAGCACCACTTCCAGCGTTTTCTATGTATATGGTACTGCAGAATCAAACCGGAGTCTTTTTGTGTGGTAGCCAAGCACTCTACAAATAGATGAAACACCCAGGCCAGCTTGCACATATTTTTCACTTCAATCTACTAGGACGTTGTTAGGTTTCTGTATCCTAATCTATTTTTCTTCCTGATGAATATCTGTGCTGTCATCTGTAAAAATGCAAGTGGGAAAATCACAGAAGCACTGGTGACATAAAAAACGTCTTACAGACATAGATAAGTGTTCATTCTTTGTAGGAGAAAGGATATTTTGATATGATGATGGTGACTATTTATAAATACTTTATCGGGATTTAGAGTTTGGCCCAGTGGTAGAGTGCTTGCCTAGCATCCATGAAGATCTAGGTTTGAGTCCTTAATATCACACAGATATAAAAATCCATATGGCAATGTGCCTCAAGTGACAGAGGGCTAGACTTTGGAAAAGCCAAGAGCAGTGCTCAGGCCCTGAGTTCAAGCCCCAGGAATGGCAGAGAAAACAAAAGAAAAGAAAAGAAAAGAAATGTGCTTTTTACAAGTTATTCACTCACAGCATTTGCCTCTGAATTCTTCGCTTCTGCATCTTGTGACTTATCCCTTTCCCTCAATGTAGACAAGAAAAACAGATTTTATTACTTGCTATCCTGTTGTAAAATCTTTGGATATTAATTCAAAATACAATATTGCCTGAGATATTGTGTGTGTGCATGTGTGTGTATCTGCCAATGTGTGCATGCACACATGTGTACAGGGTTTAGGGCTTACTCATAGGGCCTGTGTGATAACCCTCAGCATCTTTTCCTCAAAGGTATTGGTCTTTCACTTCTAGCTTATTATAGCTAATTGGAGTTGAGAGATTCACTCAATTTCTTGCCCTGTGCATTGGAACCCAGTGCTGGGTTCTCATATTGTTAATTGTAGCTATAGAGAAGGCTGAGGTCTGGGGATCCTCGTTAGAATCCAGCCCCTGAAAGAAAGTCACTGATAGAAATCTTTATCTTCAGTTAAGCACGAATAAATAAGGCAAAAGTGGAACTCTGGCTCAGTTCCTCTTGTACCAGCCATGAGAAAATTAGTAATTGGCAGCACCTGGTCCCTGAGAGAAATCCTTAGCACTGGTTCAAAAAAAGAAAGAAAATAACGAAAAAAATTAAAACTTGCTGAGGAATCCATAAGGATAAACGTGCCTGTGAATAATCTTGTCATTTCAGATTCCCTCAAGAGCTTATGTCTCTCTATATTTTATCAAGTTTTTTTTAAAGATATTTACATATTTTCTACCTTTCCTAAACAGAGATAGCCATCCACAAAACACAAACACAAACTCTCACACAGTATACCACCCACCCATAAGTGTCTGGCTATGTATATATGTATAGTCATATGTATTGATCTGTCTCTCTATGCTAATATATAAATGCATAAACATATGTATTTAGACAAACAGGAAACATACATAGATAGGTCTCAGGCATTTCCAGATTTTGTGCAAGTCTTCTGAGTGCAACTTACCTTTGTATTGTTTGTCAAGATAGAGTCCCTCTAACTTTTGGCCATCTTCTTGTCCTTTGATACTTTTTTCTGCCGGTCCTGGGTTTTGAACGCTAGGCCTGGATGCTGTCACTGAGCTTGAGCTTCTTGCATTCAGTAGTTTATTCCAGATAAGAGTCTCATGGAGTTTCTGTCCTGGGCTGGGTTTGAATTGTGATCCTCAGATCTCAAACTCCTGAGTAGCTAGGATGACAGTCTTGAGCTACCAGTACCTGGTTCCTTTGCCTCTTTTACCATTTTTTTGGCCCCCCACAGCCATGGTATCTACCTTCCTATGTTCTCTCCACCTGCCCCAGACAGGGGTCTGACAGATGCTTTCCACCCACTTATTCATGTCCTCCTCTGTATTGGCTGACAGCTAAGACATGCACTCACTTGTCTGGATGCCAAACACAAAGCCATGTGATTGTTTCTCAGTCTGGAACATCCTATCAGATTTGTAGCACCACAGAGGGTCAGGTTGATGCTCCTCCAGGGCTTCTTAAATTGTTCTCATATGAATCCACAACACGTTTGTCATCACATGTCCAGCTAATTCATGGACTAAACCAGCATTCCCTACAAACTTAGATCCCAATAACATGAGGACACTCAAGGGTGCATTAGGAGTCTGACCTGCAGGGGGATGTGAGCCTGTCTAACTTGGAGGGGATTTCTCCACCACAGGAAATGGAATACAAATTTAGAATCTGCTTTCATGAGGTGACAATCTCTGGCAGATGTTCTTATCAAATGTGGCACTGCCTACTTCCAGCTTAAAACATGGGTTGATGACCCAGCATAACAGAGAATGTATTCACCCAGGCCCAACACATAGGCTGGGACCCTGAACTTTCAGGTAGCATTTGGCTTTGAAGGTCATGAGATCTTAGTCTACAAATGATGAGCCCCCTCCCGTGAGGCATAGCAAACGGAGCCAAAGTGCAACCCAGTTAAGCACCAGATCAAGCTTCCCTTCTTCAGTAGGGTATGGTTTGAAAACTGTGCATAGCTTCTGTTTGAAGCCAGTCCAGAAAGGAAAGTCCATGAAACTCTCATTTCCAGTTAACTGCCAAGAAAAAGCCAAAGATAGAGATGAAGCTCAAGAGAGGTAGAGAGCCATCTGAAAAGAATGGTTACACCCTGCAACATCCTCATTATCTGATCTTGAAACCATCTCTGCGTGCATCTCAGCATGAAGCCATCATCTGGGGGTGACAGTGACCCCTGCGCCTATTGGCAATCTGCACTGTCTCTGACATCTGTAATGTGAACCTCATTCTGTTGGGTTTGTGAAGCGGTGTCAACCCTGCAGAAGGAATCAACTGTGCCCTAACTCCCACTGTCCCCTGGGGCCCCTAGCATTCCCCCATCTGCACCCCTCCTGTGGCCTCTGATCCTAGGGAGCCCTCCTGCCCTGTCCAACACTCACATGAAGTGCATATTTCTTCTCCTGGTCCAACTTCTCCACAGAGAGTACATGACATGCCCACTCTCCAGGCACGGGGAGATCCTGCCAAAGTAGCAAATCAGTGATAAGGACATAAAGTGATGAATAGAATTTTAGATCCTGATGGTAGACAGTCTGCAAAATCCAAGGCAGAATGGAATTGGAGGGGACCAGGGATCAGGATGTGGGCATGGAGCTTCCCTGCCAAGGGGGTGGGGGAAGTCACAGGCTGGGGGATGCACAGAATGATCCATGGTCCCTGTGCAGCTACTGGGTCACCCCTTTCTGCATCTCAGCCTTTGGCTTTGAGCTCTGTGATCGTCAAGATGTGCACAGTCTGTACTCTGGCTGGCAGAAGAAAGGACCCTGGGAAGACAATTGTAGACCCTTTGTGAGTGTAGGAAGGGGTAGGCTGGACACCCAGTCCAAGAGGAGCTAAACCTGGAGTCGAGGGGTGTGCAAGGAGTGGGTGTGAGGGTTGTGGGCAGTCACAGTCACGGCAGAGGTGGCTCTGTCTGTGGGGTGAATGCCTCCCTGCAGGCACAGCACTGGAGATATCAGAGATCCACATGAAAAGGAAAAGCTGGAAATGGCACTATGGTTCAAATGGTAGAGCATCAACCTTGAGCAAAAGAGCTCAGGGACAGTACCCAGGACCTGAGTTCAAGCCTCATGACTGTAAAAGGAAAAGAACCAGGACTATGAGAGGGAACCTGGTACTCTCTGGGTCTAATCAGACACAAGAAGAGGCTGGGATAGGCTGTGGAAAAACACAGAGAACATCTTCCCCCAGCTCATCCTGACCTGCATGCAGGGACAGCCATGTAACTAGGGCTACGGTGAGATCATCTTCACCCCTGTGCTGCCATCTTAATTGTAGGCCTCTGTCCTGGCATGGGGTGTCCTGATGGCTGAGCAGGTGCCCTAACCCTAGATGGAGAGCAGCCACTGACTGTGGTAGCTAAGGAGAGATCTGTTCCATTGCTATCAGGCCACCCAGCATGGGAGCCAGAACCACCCCTCACCCAGGTAGAGGCCAATGGTTCTCCAGGTGCTACTAACATTGCCCCACCCCTAGCTCTGGGTACACGTGACATTCCCTCCACAAGGAGCAGGACAAAGTGAGGGATCAGGAAGCTTCCTATGGGCTTCAGATGATGGCCAGGCTGGCACTACAGATGGCCTCACTCTGTCACCACCTTCCCCTGCCTCCAACTTTCCTCCATCATGCCTCTCTACCTCCCACCCATTAACCTTGGAAACCAATGAACTGGGCTCTCATCATTCCTCTCATCTCTTCACCCACCTTGCCATGCGTCCATCCCTCTGTCACTTCCACCCCACACACATCCCACCACCAGCCACCCTGTAGCTTATGAGGATCCCAGAGGAAGCTCTTGGTGAACGGCTTGTGACCACAAAACAGTTACTATCACCCGCTCCGGCCTGATCCACCATAGAATAAGAACAGCCAAGCAGGCACACACTGCAACAGAGTTGCTCTGCTGCCACCCTGATTTCTTCATGGCCAGGACTTGGCTCTCCTCAGCCTCTCAGCTCAGTAACCAGAACATTGTGCTTTCACAGAGCCATGGCTTCCAGTCTCCATGGACACAATGACATCAAGGTGATGCCAACTTCCCCATCTCTATATACTTCTAACTATGGGATGGGAGCTGAGGTTCTCTTCTGTGACTCCATCCGCTAAGAGGCTCATGCAGATTTCTGTCCTTTGCTCATCATGGTGACTCTTTGGTTAACAAGTCACTGCTGGGCTTCCAGTTCACCACATATAGAACCCATACTCCAACACTTTTCTTAGAAGGACTGATGACTTTTAAATATTCTCTAGTTTTAAATTTCTAGTTCCTTCTCTCTTTCATTTATATATTTCCCTTCCTCACAAACTTCCCTTTTTTTACCTTCCTTCTTTCATTCCTGGCCTTGAACTCAAGACCTGGAGCTTTTTCTTAGCTTTTCTTTGCTCAAGGTAGCACTCTAGCTCTTGAGCCACAGCTCTACTTCAATCTTTGTTCTTGCTCTAAACTGGGAGTAAGAGTCTCATGCATTTTTCCCTTTGCTGGGTTGGTTTTAAACCACAATACTAAGATCAGGATCCTGAATATGCCTGGGATTACAGGTATTATCTAATCAAAACAAATTCCTGATTTCTTTTTTAGACATAATTAGTTCTTTCAGGTGAGGCACCAGCCACTCATGCAAGAGCACTGCAGGATCCCAGCATTCATTTTGTCTCCAGTCTTATTCCATCCATCTCACAATGGCCATCTAAAACACCCTGCTGCATGCCTGAAGTCGCAAGGAACGTTCTCAACGCCACGAGTAGCCCCCTTAAGCTCTGCCTCAGATATTCCCAGCCACCATCCCACTTCCACATGAGCATTTGTTTAGGAGAAATTTCCTGAGTACATCATCATCTTTGCCTCACCATTCGAATTTCATCTTTGGAGTCATTTCTCCCAGACAAAGAGGAACATGATCCATGGTTTGATAGCAGCTCCAGCTTCATAGTCCCAGCCACCAATAACCCCCATTACCCTGCCAGACACCTGAATTCAAGAACAATGTTTTCACTACCCCTGACTCTTATCAAATGTTTTAACTTATACAGTGCATTAAAATAATTTTACTAAATGGAATAAACACATGGCATCAAGCTTCAGAATCTTTGCACCTGAACTTTTAGTGAATAACAGACACACCAGCATTTCTGTAGCCAACAGAAATCTTAGCTTTGTGATTTCAGCATTCCTGGTATCCAAGTTTGGATGTGGTAACACTGCCCTTAATGGGGCACTACAATCACACAATCCCACAACAATCAATGTCAACTTACATTCACTGGTAGGTGGTGCTAGGAAAAAGGCTGATGTGCCAACTCCATGCTGGTTTGACCTATGCCATCTTCAAACCTGGAGCAAGTGGGGCTCCTCTCTCCATGACACCTTTTGTGTACTACCCCAGGAGGACCTTTACCTTGAGACAAAATTATGAAGATTATCTCTACCAGCAAAGATTCCAGTGAGATGTGCCTACATGGATAAAGCTAAAATCTCATTAAAGTGAGGTTTTTGGCAGTGCTGGAGCCTGAACTCAGGGCCTGGGCACTAAGCATTTGTACTCAAGACTAGCCCTTTACCACTTGAGCCCAAACTCCATTCCCAGCTGTTTTTATTTTTGGTAGTAAGAATCTATCAGACTTTCCTGTTCTAGGTGACTTGGAACTTCCCTACTCAGATCTCAGCCTCCTGACCAGCCTGGATTAAAAGTCTGGATCAGCCATGCCCCACACCTGAGGACTTCTGCCAGCATATTTTTTCCCAAAAATTGGAAGAGGAAGATGAGGGAGGGTTGGGCTCATACTGCCCTGCATATGAAGGAGAGCATCAGCGCCTGAACTTCATTCCCTGTTGTAGGCTGCTGGAGGAAAAGGAAGCAAATAGGCACAGGCTGGCAGCAGATGCCACAGAACAACTTGTGACCAAGACTCCCAGAGCAGACCTCAGAATCGATGACAGAGTTGGATCTACCCAGTAACAGAGGCAGTGGTGACACCTGAAACTGCGCGTTTGAGCCTTTGCTGCTAGTAAACAGGGCCACCTATGTCTCAATGAGAAAGGTGAGATTTTGGTGGAGAAGGTGAGATTAAACATTATGTATCATGCAAGAAGACAGACTATAAGGGGTCTTTTATTATTCCAAGTGAAATTTTGGATTTCCTCTTCTGTTTCTTTAAAGAATGACATTGGGATATTGATGAATATTGCACTGAATTTGTAGATAGTCCTTATCAAGATTGCCATTTTTACAATATTACTTCTTCCAAAGCAGGAGCATAGGTTTTTGCATTTCCTCAGTTCTGCGTTAATTTCCTTCTCCAGGGTTTATAGTTCCATCAAAAAGGTGCTTTACATTCTAAGTTAATTCCTAGGTATTTTATTTTCTTTGATAGCAAAATGAGTTGCTATCTTGATTCTTGCCTCATTCCTCTCATTTGTTGGCATATTGGAACGCAGTTGACATTGAGGGTTAATTTTATACCCTGCTACCTTACCAAAGTTTTATATCAGCTCAAGCAGCTTCGGAGTAGAGTCTATAGGGTTCTTTAAATACAGAATCATGTCATCTGTAAGGAGAGAAAGTTTCAGTTCCTCTTTCCCTTTTCCTCCTCACTCCAGTTAGAATGGCCAAGATCCAGAAATCTAATAACGTATGCTGGAGGGGATGTGGCCAGGAGGGATCACTACTACACTGCTGGTGGGATTGCAAACTCGTTCAACCACTATGGTAAGCACTATGGCAGTATCCCAAAAAGACTAAACATAGAGCTCCCCTGTGATCCAGCAATTTCACTACTTGCCAATCGTCCAGATAGGACATACTAAATTCACTAGAACAGTAAAATTTATGACAGCACTATTTACTATAGCAAAGGTATGGAACCAACCCAGATGCCCGTCAGTTGATGAGTAGATCAAATATGGTATTTTTACACAATGGAATTCTGTGCTTCTGTCAGAAAGAATGACATAGACGAATTTGTAAGGAAATAGAAAGACTGTAAAGTTTAGAAATTAGTTTCTGTCTCCTTCTCTCTCTCCTTCTCTATCTCTGTAAAATTTAGAAGTTCCTGTTTCTCTCTCTCTCTCTCTCTTTTCTCTCTCTCTCTCTCTCTCTCTCTCTCTCTCTCTCTCTCTCTCTCTCTCTCTCTCTCTCTCTCTCTCTCTCTCTCTCTCTCTCGCTCTCTCTCTCCAATCCTTAGGCTTGAACTCAGGGCTGGAGCTACTTTTGCTCAAGGTTAGCACTCTACCATTTGAACCACAGTGTTGCTTCTGGCTTCCTCTTTTCACGTAGTATTGAGGAATCTAACCCAGGCCTTCATCCTTGATAGGTTAGCACTCTACCACTAAGCCACACAGGCAGCTTTTAGAGGTTTCTGACAAAGCTTTTCCTACATGCTATTATTTCTTCTGTGAGTGCTCTTAATGCTTGCTGAAGTTTGACTTTGTTTAGAAGACTTACCCTAATGCTCCCATATACAGAGATTCTATATATAGCTAAATGTTTTTCATTACTCAGAATTTCTCTATTGTGTATGTTCTGAAATGTACTGAAGACTGACTTCTGATTAAAAGTCATTGCACATTTGTTCTATTCATTAGTTTTCTTTTCTTCTATGGGAATCAGGTTTGTGATGAACCCAGAAGGATGCCTTGCAGGTCAAACATTTTCCACATTTGTAATATTCATAAGGTTTTTCTCTCCTATGTGCATTTTATACTTAGTCATGCATTCATGATGGATTTTTCATATTCTTATATTCATACGATTTTTATCCTGTGTCTGTGTGGTATCATGCAAACTCAACTATGAGTTCTTCAAAAAATTTTCCCTTTCATTTTATTCACAGGATTCTATCCTGTGGGTGTTTAGTGATAAATCTTGACATGTGCCTTCTGGGGAAAAGACTGAACATTTGCTACATTCATTAAGGGTTTTATCTTGTGTTGGTTCTGTGACACAAGCTGAGTTTTCTTCCACAGACTAAAAAGTCTTTCCTATTTATTACATTGCTAAGGCTTCTCATATGTGTGAACTCTCTTACGCTTCCTGAAGGGTGAATACTGCTCGAAAGACTTTCAACTTTGGTTATATTCCTAAGGTTTCTAATATGTGTGAATTCTGTTATGCGTCCTGTAATGTGACTTCGATCTGAAGGTCTTACCACATTTGATGCACTCGTACAGTTTCTCTCCTGTGTGTGTTCTCTGATGCAATTTGAGGGAAGACTTCCATTTGAAAGACATTCCACATCGGTTACATTCATAAGGTTTTTCTCCTGTTTGAATTGTCTCATGCATGTTGAGGTTTGGCTTTTGTGTGAAGGACTTTCCACATATGTTACACTCATAAGGTGTTTCTCCTGAGTATATTCTCTGATGAACATGGAGTTTTACCTTCCATTTGAAAGACTTTCCACATTCACTACATGCATAAGTTTTCTCTCCTGTGTGTGTTCTATTATACCAATCAAGATATGACTTCCACTTGAAGGTCTTTCCACATTTGTTGCACACATAAGGTTTCTCTCCTGTGTGTGTTCTTTGATGCAATTTGAGGGAAGATTTTTGTCTGAAAGACTTTACACATTGGTTACATTCATAAGGTTTCACTCCTGTGTGTATTCTCTGATGAACACGAAGTTTTCCCTTCCTTGGAAAGACTTTTCACATTCATTACACTTATAAGATTTCTCTCCTGTGTGTGTTATTTGATGAACTCGAAGGTGTATCTTCTGGGTGAAAGACTTTTCACATTTGTTACATTCATCAGGTTTCTCTTCTGTGTGTCTTCTCTGGTGCAAAGTGAGGTATGATTTCAGTCTAAAAGTCTTCCCATATTTATCCCATTCATAAGATTTCCCTTCTGTGTGAGATCTCTGATGTGTGCTGAGAGCTGAATTCTGGGCAGAAATTTTATTACGTTCCTCATATTCATAAGGTTTGTCTTCTCTTGGAGATCGAGGTTGGAGCGTCAGGTCTGACTTCTCAGAAATTAATTTTCACACTTGATGTACGCATCACATATCTCATGATATTTGCTCTGAGGTATTGTAAGGCGTATTTCATTACTGAAAGATTTCTCACATTCACTACATGTATGACGAATCTCTCCTGTGTACATTTTCGGATGTGTAGTGATGGTCGGTGTTAAGTACAATATTTTTCATCACACAGTACATTTAGTAGTTTTCCTCCCTCCCTGAAGAATTTCTTGGGCAGGGAGAACAGAATTATGATACTGCAGATCTTTTGGACTGTCACAATCATGAATAAAATGCTCTGAATATCCGATGGATTTTTTAAGAACAGGAGACATACGAGATCTATATGCAGCATGCATCTCATCAGGCTTAGGAGACAGAGCATGTTCTGACACTTAATGAACTCCTCAGTCCTCACCCCTAAGTTGTTACCATTATTACTAATCACCTCTGGATTATGTGTAGAGATCAAATTTAAAGTTGTTGGTAATCTCACGTTTTCCTCCACTTCGATACTACTTGCAACTGCTACTTCACAAAGATATTCATGTTTACTTTCCTGGCAGGTCTTGAACACATTTTCCATTACCTGGACATCTAAAATGAGTCATAGAAAAAAAAGGCACAAACATACATGAGATACAAATATTCCTTACTGTAAAGGTAATGACTTTACTTTCCCATCCTAAGTGTTAGATATTTTAAAATATAAAAGTGGAAATTGATTTGTGAGAAATATATGCTTTTCTCCCTAACATATTAAGAAAATGATATTTTACAATGACCAATAATGTTTTTCTGTGTTTTAGTTCTCTTTTTATATCACAGGAAATATTTATTGAAATTACCCAACTATGTATTGCTACAGTTTTAAGCTGAGTACTACCTATACTATACCTGCAGCTGTTTTTTTTCAAATGCTGTTTTGTTTATACATTGAGGAATAGCTGCCTTTCTTTTATTTTTGAGAAATAATCTAAATATTGTGCTGTTTTGCATCTTTTTAAAACTTTCTTTTCTTTTCTTTTCTATTTTTTTGTAGTTCATAGGCAACGGCCCTGTCCCTGAACACTTCAGCAGAAGACTATAACCCCTATCCTTGAGCTACATCCCCACTTCCTGTTTTCTAGAGTTAACTACAGATAAGAGTCTCAGGTCCTGAGTAGCAGATAGGATTACCTTACCAAGTTTCAATGCTGTTTGCTTATTAACCATTAAGTGAGGAACACGAATTTTTTCTAGATTCAGCGGCCACAAGTTTGGTTTATATGTCTGTTTGCCTTTGATCCAAGCAAGAATGATTCTTGAGAGTAAGGACTTACACCTATATCCCTTCAGTTAAACTTCTAACTAAAGTCTCAATTTAGGTATTTGTGGGAATTTTGAAATTTGTTTCTTTCCATTTGAAGTCTTATAAAAATTCCTTTTCTAACACTCCTGTCCCTCAGAACCATGGAAGACCAGAAAATCTTCAGCTCATTGTCTAGTTAATTTTCTTATGTTGATTGAAACTTTGTTGTTTTTTTTTCCTTCCATTCCTGGGTTTGAACTTAGGACCTAACCACTTTCCTTGGGTTTTCTCAAGATTAGAACCCTACCAATGAAGTCATTACTTCTGGCTTTTTCTATGTATGTGGTAATAAGGAATCAAACCTGCATCTTTGTGCATGCTAGGCAACCACTCTACCACTAGGCTCAATTTCCGGTGGAAAGGTCTGGTTCTGAATACTAGTCTTTTCCTACCAGCAAAAAGATATTATCCTTATCAGAGAATAATGCCCCGACTTATTCCTTGTTTGCTCAATCATTTATAGTCTTAGTTTTAAAGAAATGAAATAACACTTTCTTTCTTTCTTTCTCTCTCTCTTTCTTCCTTTCCTTCCTTCCCTCTTTCTTCCCTCTTTCTTCCCTCTTTCTTCTTTCTCTCTTTCTTTCTTTCTTTCTTCCTTTCTTTCTTTCTTTCTTTCTTTCTTTCTTTCTTTCTTTCTTTCTTTCTTTCTTTCTTTCTTTCTTTCTTGTTTTGCCGTCATGGGACTTGAATTCTAGACCTGGCTGTTCTTCCTGAGCTCTTCAGCTCTAGGCTACTGCCCTATGTCTTTAGCCTCAACTCTTCTTCTCATTTTCTATTAGTTCATTGGAGAGAAGAGTCTAAGGTGTTTTTGTGATAGGTCAGTCTTTGAACCTTGATCCTCTGATCTCAGCCTCCTAAGTAGTTACGATTACAGGCATGAGCCACGGGCTCATGGCTTTCTCATTTTATTTTGTTTGAATACTTGTTGGTTAAACATGACATTTGAAATATGATGTAAAATTCAATGTTAATAAATTTTTTTTAAAAAAGTGGCTAGAGGTAAATACCACTAATGTACTTGCTCTAAGTGGTACAGAAATTTTCTTAATGAATCAAGGAGTTTTATTACATCTTTATGCAATTATTTTAGTTCTGAGTGTTCTACACTCAATGATACTTCTGGAAAGATGATATAGCTGACTGTGTAGATGGTATGAAGACATACTTGCCTAAACGTAGAATAAAGCATTGGTAAGTGGCTGTTAGCTGTCCAGATTCTACTGGAATATGTGGAATGAATTTATTAAGCACAATGCAGGCTCTTAGTCAGATCAGGATCAAGATTATGTGGTTCCATGAGATGAATGAGGAAAGATCAGAAAAATCTACTAAGATATCCAGATATACTTTTGAAACTAAGGTATCTGGACTCCTTTTTTTTCTTTCTTGGTGGGGAGCTTGAACTTTGGACCTGGGCAAGGTCTCTTAGTTCTTTTTCCTCAAGGCTAATGCTGTACCAGTTTTAGCCACAACTCCACTTAGTTTTTGGGTGGATAAGTGGAGAGAAGCATCTTACAGTTTTTTTTGTTTTCGTTTTTTTGCTTGCAAAGGCTTTGAATCACCTTCTCCCTGGCTAGTAGAATGACAATTATGACCCTCCAGCGCCTGGCTAGTGATTTTTTGAAAATTGGACTTTCATCCAAATCACGTAACTGGTTCCTAGCAAAGTTTTGAAGCCTGACTTAAATGTGACAGATTTTTGTCACTTGGAGACACTCTGTGCTGAACGTTAGAAATCTACCAGCTGAGTCACAGTGGCAATTGCAGTTTTTGTTTATGTGATGCTGAGGAATGGAATCCAGGGTTTCATACATGCTAGGCAAGCTACATTTTCAGCCCAAGGTTTTATGTTTTGTTTTTTCAGTGTTGTTGCTTCTAAGGTACTGTATGATGTTCTTTCATTTTCTTTGCTTTTTACCAATTTTCTTCTTTTTCCCTTTAGTTTTATTCTCTGTAGTCACTGTGTTGAATTCGGGTACCCTGTGTCTTGTACATAGGTTTATATGATTTGGGGAATGGAGAGGGTATAATAAATTGATATTAAAAAAAAACAAAGGAAAAAGGGTGAACCAATTGAACAGTGATACTTGGAAGACACTAATCGGAAATGAACTGAACAATCTGGGTGGAGAGGGTCTGAGGGTAGGAAAACAGAGAAAAATGAGTGAGGGGATAACAATTTTCTTAAGAAATGTGTTCTTTACTTATGTAACCGTATGCCAACTATATATTGACTTAACAAAAAAAATTAACTTAAAAAATAATTTAGCCGGGTATGGTGGCTCACACTTGTAAATGTAGCTACTCAAGAGGCTGGGATCCAAGGATAGCAGTTCAAAGTCAGCCTGGGCACTGAAGTCCATGTGACTCTTATCTCCAATTAACCACCAGAAACCCAGAAGTGGCCCTATGGCTCAAGGGATAGTGCAGTAGTCTTGAGCTGAAAAGCTCAGTGACAAGACCCAGGTGCAGAATTGCAGTCCCATGACTTGAATGAAGAATGATACTAGCCAGGCTCTGTGCGCTCACACTTGGAATCCTATCTACACAGAATCAGGTTTGAATCCAGCCCAAACAAATTGCATGATATTCTGATTTCAGTTCATTACCATAAATCTGGAAGTGGAGCTGTGGATCAAGTTGTAGAACACTAGCCTGAAGCAAAAAAAAAACATTTAAGGACAGTTCCCAGGCCCTGGGTTCAAGTCCCAGGACTTGCATAAAACAAACAAAATGTGACGCTGAGTCCTCCATCATTTGGTGTTATCGTTCAATATTCTTGATATGCGTCTTAGAAATTAAGTCCCTAGCAAATACTCTCCCCTGAAATTCTGCTTCATAGCTGATTCATAGAATTTCAGCATCATTACTATCACCTTCCAGTTAGCATAACAGTCTACTACTGAAAATTTGAAGAAAACTTTTGAGTAATCCTAATAAATCTGTGTATCATCTGCACACACATCAAATCAGCAGCAGCTATGTTCTACTATTATCTAAATGTATTTAATCCCTTCTTGAGTTAATGAGCCTTAAAGAGTAAAACATATGAAATAGTTATGAAACTAACAGTCACCATTCTTCTACCTAATATTGTAATATAAGTTTATAAATGCAAGGACTATTCTGAAGTGTGCAGAAGATAGCTTCTAATTATAATATTCTCATGAAGTATAGTTTTTAAGAAACATGTTGTTTGCTTTGGGAATGCAAAGGCAAGGAAAAATGATGTAGGTAAGTTCCCTATTTATCAGAAGGAAAATACTATTGGGTTTAGATCAACTTCATTCATTCCCTGGGATGAAACAAATATTTGCAATTCCTGAGGCCAATCACTTCATTGTGATGCATAATCAGCCAGCTAAGATCAATCTTCCAAAAAAGGAAAGGAACAAATGAGAAGCAATTAAGGTTTCCAAAATGAACCAGGTGGTGGTGGCAGCTCACACTTGTAATTCTATCTACTCAAGGCCTGAAATCCAAGGATCTGGATTAAGTCTTTCAGGGATGAAAATATTCCTGTCTGAAACATCATCTCTGTTATCACAGCCCAGCTGATACACTCTGCCCAAAAGGTTCCAAACACCAAAGTCCATCTCCTATCTGAAATACTAGCAAACGTACTCACACATAATTTCCTCTTTGGGAGATAGTTGAAACATGTACCAGAAACATTTCCCTGGCTTCAGAGTGGAAGTGGAAATATATACTCACTAGAAGCCCATCTAGTAAATTACAGTCAATCATCTTTCCTCACATCTTGTTAGTTAAATTGAACAATGAGTGTTTGGATCAGAAACGATGTGTATGAACATACAGGTTGTAAAAGAACTGTAATCCTAGCTACTCAAGATGAGCCTAGACCTGAGGATTCCAGTTCAAAGTCACCCATGCAATAAATTCCATAAGATTTTTTCCTCTAATTAACCAGCAAAAACCAGAGCGTTGAATTCTGCTTAAAATGCCACAGGCCTAAGCTTTGCATAAAAGTGCTAAGGAGTAGCATTCAGAATCCCACTCTCTACACTCCTTTTTAACATACTATTAGAATTCCTAGGCAGTGCAATAAGGCAAGAAGCAAGCATAAAGGGGATCCAAGTAGGGAAAGAGGAAATAAAACTATCCCTCTTTGCAGATGACATGATTCTGTATTTAAAGAATCCTATAGACTCTACTCCCAAGCTCCTTGAGCTGATTCAAAGCTTTGGAAGGGTAGCAGGCAATAAAATCAACCCTCACAAATCAACTGCCTTCCTTTACGCCAACAGTGAGAGGAACGAGGCAAGAATCAGGAAAGAAACTCCTTTCACAATAGCCTCAAAGAAAATAAAGTACCTAGGAATTAGCTTAAATAAGAATGTAAAGGGCCGGTTAGATGAAAACTTTAAAACCCTCAAAAAGGAAATTAAAGCAGAACTAAGGAAAGGGAAAAAACTCCCATGCTCCTGGATTGGAAGAATCAACATTGTGAAAATGACAATCTTGCCAAGGGCTATCTACAAATTCAATGCAATACCCATCAACATCCCAATGTCATTCTTTATAGAAATAGAAGAGGCAATTCAAAATTTCATATTGAATAATAAAAGACCCCGTATAGCAAAAACACTTCTTAGCAGAAAGAACAGCGCAGGAGGAATTTCAATTCCAAACTTTAGACTCTATTACAGAGCTATAATTCTCAAAACAGCTTAGTAAGGGCACAAGAACAGGCCTGAAGTCCAATGGAATAGAACTGCGGACCCAGATACTAAACCAGAGACATATGGCCACCTAATCTTTGACAAGGGAGCCAAAAAAATAGAATGGAAGAAAGATAGCCTCTTCAACAAGTTGTGCTGGCAGAACTGGTTAAGCACCAGCAGAAAACTAAAGTTGGATCCTTCTTTGTCACCTTGCACTAGAATTACTGCAAATGGATGAAAGACATGGAGGTAAAATTGACACAATGAAACGTTTACAGGAAGGAATAGGAGATACACTAGGCCTCCTTGGCACAGGTTGAAACTTTCTTAATAAGGACCAAGAATCACAAAAAATCAGAGAAAGGCTGGATAAGTGGGACTGCATTACACTGCAGAGCTTTTGTATGGCAACGGATATAGCTAGTAAACTAATCAGGAAGCCTACAGATTGGGAGAAGATCTTCACCAACCAAACAACGGACAAAGGCCTCATATCTAAAATATATCAACAGCTCAAAAAATTGAATCACTCCAAAACTAACCTCCAAAGTAACACCCATCACATTAAAAAATGGGCCAAAGACTTAAGAGATTCTTCTCTGAAGAAGAAACAAAAATGGCCTATAGATAAATGAAGAAATGCTCAACATCTCTGGTCATAAAGAATTGCATATCAAAAGAACTCTCAGATTCCACCTCACTCCAGTTAGAATGGCCTGGATCAAGAAAACGAATGACAACAGATGCTGGAGGGGATGTGGCCAGAAGGGATCACTACTACAATGTTGGTGGAAGTGCAAACTCGTTCAACACTATGGAAAGCAGTGTGGCAGTGCCTCAAAAGGCTAAACATAGAACTCCCCTATGACCCAGCAATTCCACTACTTGGCATTTACCCAACAATCCAGAACAAGGGCATACTAAACCCACTAGCACAACAATGTTCATTGCAGCGCTATTCACCATAGCAAAGATATGGAACCAACCCAAATGTCCCTCAGTTAATGAGTGGATCAACAAGTTGTGGTATTTGTACACAATGGAATTCTATGCTGCTGTCAGAAAGAATGACATCACCCATTTGTTATGGTATGGAAAGACTTAGAACAAATCATATTAAATGAAGTAAGCCAGACTCAAAGGAACTTATGCTCAGTGATTTCCCTCTTTCGTCATAATAAGTAGAAACCTTGGGCTCTACTAGCAGAGATTTGCAATAGAGCAAAAGGCCATATATAAGGCCATATAATGTGAAGCTAATTGAAAGGACCTCCAGGATATTGAAACAAAAGCCACATAATGAATGATTGTTGTCCTTAATGTACTATGTTGTCTCTCATCTCCTTTGCTGTGCCTTGGTTATCCCATATTGGTATAGTATCTCACTTTGATATCTGATATATTGAATTTATTTGTATTTGGATATTTGAAATTTGATCGGGAAGGGGAGAAAAGGAAGACAGGTTAGGGTGTGGGGTTGGAGGGAAATGGGTACCAAGACATGTGAAAGGGTATCAA
Source organism: Megascapheus bottae (assembly GCF_031878675.1). NCBI lineage: Eukaryota > Metazoa > Chordata > Mammalia > Rodentia > Geomyidae > Megascapheus > Megascapheus bottae. The sequence goes on from NW_028327585.1 coordinate 3,130,584, forward strand.
TGTATGTGAATTAATGCACCTTCTACCTGGCAAATATCATGTTACCCTTTTATTAATTACAATAAAAAAATGAAAAAAAAAGAAAGTTGTAGTGTGTGGGGAGGATGATGGGGTCAAATACATTTCTTCTTAGAAATTTACCTCATCTGGTTGCCCTGGATTTTCCTGGCCTTCTTCTTAGAGAAAGGCCTGTTCTACTGGATTTGTGGCTTGGCAAAGATCTAGCATGTACATCTTCGAGTAAGACATCCACAACTTCCATGCCTGAGACTCGAGTTTCCTGACCTTTGGCAACAGCACAGCAACATCTTTCTTCCTCCTGAGCCACAGGCCAAGTGAGCTGGCTTGAGTAGGTTGTTAGTTACAGTGGCTTGGATACCAGGGTTCCATATTCTGTTCCATTGTGAGGGAGGCAGGGTCACCTTTCAGGGCCCAATGACCAAAGATCCTTGCTCACCGAAGACCTCACCAAAGACATACTGGAGGCTGAATCTCTCCTCCAATCTCACAATATACATGTGGATGTAGTAAACAGCACACCTTATTTGTCCAATCCCAATGTCTTCCACTAGGCCCAACTACCAGTCTGGTCTCAGGCTCAAGGAGCCTTTCTTAGGTAAGATCCAAACTTAAGGGTCAATATTGCCCTCATGCTTTACAAAACATTTGCTTCACAGTGCCTTCTCTGCCTGCATTTTGCCCCTTGTCGAATTTTTTTTTGTTTTTGCTAGTCTTGGGACTTGACCTCAGAGTGTGAACATTGTTCTTGGGCTTTCTTTAGGCTTTAGCTGTCCCACCGAGCCACAGCATCACTTGCAGCGTTTTCTATGTATGTGGTAATGGGGAATCAAATCTGAGTCTTTTTGCGTGGTAGCCAAGGACTCTACCACTAGGTCAAACACACAGGGCATCTTGCACATATTTTTGACGTCAATCTGCTAGGATATTATTAGGTTTCTGTATCCTAATCAATTTTTTCCTGATGATTAGCTTTGCTGTCGTGTGTAAAAAATGCAAGAAGGAAAAACACATAAGAATTAGTGAAATATAAAAAAAGCATTACACACATAGATAAGTGTTCATTCTTTGTAGAAGAAATGATATTTTGATATGATGATGATGACTTTATAATTACTATGTCAGGGTTGTGAGTTTGGCATAATGGTAGAGTGCTTGCCTAGCATCCATGAAGATCTGGGTTTGATTGCTCAGTATCACATAGATAGAAAATCTAGATGTGGCACTGTGGCTCAAGTGGCAGAGGGCTAGACTTGAGAAAACCCGAGGACAGTGCTCAGGCCCTGATTTCATGCCCCAAGACTGGCAGAAAGATAAAAGAAAATAAAAATGCTTTTTACGAGCTTATTCACTCACAGCATTGGCTTCTGAAATCTTCACTTCTGCATCTTGTGAAATACCCCTTTCCCTCAACGTAGACAAGAAAAACAGATCCATCCCATGGTCCACTGTGAGGCCACTGGTTGGGCTAAGAGCTAGTCGTGCAGCAACACATAAGTTTTATTCTAATACTTTCCAAACTTTGTACTCAAATATGCTACCTACTTACCAACTTAGGTCAGTTATCCTTATGCTATACCTTTTCTTCATTACTACAATATTCTTACACTCCTACGTTAATCCTCTTGTACCTCCCCTGACCTCTCTCATTCTTTTTTTCTATCTCTGGACCTCTGCTCGTCTTTCAAACCTCATACTGCACAGATCTACACTTGCTGGCTGTTGAGCAATATTGTATATATCGGTGGTTAATTATTCTCTAGGCTCAGAGGGACTTAAAGACAATAGAGATTGGATTGAGAGGCTTATTGTTTTGGGTATAAATCGCTTATCAGTGGTTTTATTAGACTGGTCTGTAAGTGCACAGAAAAAGAGTGATAATACCAATCAAAACTTGTGAACATCCAGTGTCTGCCAGCTACAGAGGTCTAGGTTGGTTATATCTGAAAAACTATAATCGTATTTAGTAGTAATCTTGCTCCCATTTTCAAATGGGCAGAACAAGAAACTCAAGAAAAATGTCAAATCAAGAAACAACATCCCCCATCCAATATAAACAGACAATGGAAAAGTCACTGGCAAACCTAGAGGAGAGTCTTCCAAGTGCTACACAAATGCAATTAATAAACATCATTAACGAAAAATGTGAAAATATAAAGAAAGAGATAATGGAGGAAGCCATAGCTGAACAAGAGGAAAGCAAAAACAAGGTGATAAGTGAAAAAGAAGAAGCCATAAAGGAGGCCAAAATTAAGGTTTTTCAAACAAAGATGGATGAATTCATAGAATCCACAAATAAAAACGTGTCTAAACTCCAGCAAATGTCCAAAGAAAATAAAGCTACTGAGCTAACCACTCAAAAGGAAATCCAGGAGATAAAGAAATCCATACATGATCTAAAACAAGAGATGCAAGGCATCAAAAATGAGCAATTAGAAGCAAGGGAGATGAAAAATAAAGTAGATAGTTTGATAGCAGGTTAGACAATACAGAGGAGAGAATTTCCGGGGCTGAAGATAATTTAGTGATTATAGAGAAAGAACAGAAAATGAGTCAATCCAAATCTAGGAAATATGCGAGAGCACTTCAGGAGGTCCAAGATACAATTAGGAAGCCTAATTAAGGCTAGTTGGTATTGAGGAGGGTGTGGAGAAAGAGGTCAATGGTATTGGAAATATACTTCAGGGAATCATCTCAGAGAATTTCCCAAATATCCAGAAGGGCAGGCCCATCCAGATACGAGAAGCTTTTAGAACCCAAACAGACCTGACCAGAAAAAAACATCCCACCGCCACATTGTGATCCGAACTGGATCAATAGAAACGAAAGAAAAGATCCTAAAGGCAGCCAGGGAAAAGGGATCAGTAACCTATAAAGGCAAACCAATCAGAATAACCCCAGATTTCTCAGCAGAGACCATGCAAGCACGAAGTGACTGGAAACATATATGTCATGCCCTTAAATCAAACCAAGAATACTGTAGCCAGCTAAGCTCTCATTCATAACTGAGGGAACAATAAAAACATTCCATTCCAGGGAAAAGCTGCAACAATATGTCGAAACAAAACCAACACTACAGAGAATTCTCAAAGATGCTCTATACATAGAAAACCAAAATAAATGCAATATAGGGAAAGAAATGGCACCTAAACCGCATACCATCTAAGGACCACAAAAACTGTCAAGACACAGGCCCTACTAAAAGCTTTTAAAAATGGTAGGAACTAATAAATATCTCTCAATCCTAAGTCTCAATATCAATGGACTTAACTCTCCAATTAAACGGCATAGGCTGTCTAGTTGGATCACAAAGCAAGAGCCACCGTTCTGCTGTCTTCAAGAGACACATCTTACCCAAAAACAATCATCTTTTGAATGTGAGAGGTTGGAATAAACTCTATCAAGCTAACTGCCCCCATAAACAGGCTGGAGTTGCCATCCTCATATCAGATACAATAGACTTCAAACTGAAATTAGTAAGAAAAGACAAAGAAGGTGACTACATACTACTAAAGGTATCTTTCCTCCAGGAAGACATAACGATCCTAAATATTTACACACCCTTTTGAAGATTCTCAAAAGATTGAAGATTCTGCCAGTGTAAGTTAGATTCCGGCATTGATATTAAATAATGCAATGAGTAGGGATTTATATTTGAAATATCACTGTTGACAAAATCTAACACACATGTGCTTAGTATTTGCTTTTGATTTCCCAAGAAGTTCAGTACAAGCTAACATGTGTGGCATATATCGACTGGGAGAAATGATTCAGAATATGTGACTCATTTGAACAGGAGTCAGTGAAAAGATACAGAAGCAGGATACCCATATTGTGATAATTTGTATCTTTTGCATATGTTGTGTTTGTTATTAATTCCATTTGTAGTGTACATTTCCAGGTAAAAACTTTTAAAATGTTTCCAAACAATTTGCTATTTCAACAGCAAAAAAAGACATTTATATGCCTGATAAAATTCACATAATCCAAATTTTTCCATATTATTTTTTGTTTTTTGTTTTTTTTTGGTGGGTCATAGATCTTGAACTCAGCCTGGGCACTATCCCTGAGCTCTTCAGCTCCAGGCTACCACCTTACCCTGGAGCCAAGCCCCACTTCCCATTTTCTGAAGGTAAATTGGAGATAAGAGTCTCAGGTCTTTTTGTGCCAGGATGGCTTTAAACCTTGATCCTCAGATCTCAGCCTCCTGAGTAGCTAGGATTATAGAAGAGAGCCACCACCCCCTCATGCTCAGCTTTCTGGTTTTCTTTTAAACAAGCCCTATGGCTGGAACTCGGTCTGAGCACTGTCCTTCAGCTTTCCTCAAGCCTAGTGATCTTCTACTTGAGCCACAGCACTACTTCTGGTTTTTTCTGTGTATGTGGTACTGCGGAATTGAACCTTCATCTTCATACAAGCACTCTACAACTATGCCAAACTCCCAGCCCCTCCACATTAGTTTTTATGATAGATCTTTCCATGCATCTAGGATGGCTAGAAATCCTTCTTGAGTTTCCCAAGATCAGGGAGTATAGGTGTGTCCCATCCTGTGTGGCTACATAACCATTGTTTAGGGTACAGTTCTCTCTTCATTCTACCCATCTAGAGCAATTTTCATCTTCCATGTATAATCATTAAACATTCAGCTCCTGTTCCTCTCTACTCCATTCTCTGGAACCATCGTGCTTTTTGGCTCTAAGGGTTTGTTGATCCTTGGAAGCTCTGGAAGGGAAAACATACCCTAGCTCTTCCTTTATGACTGCTGTATTTTTAGTTTACTGTAATCAAGATTCATTTGTAAAATATAGTAAAATGTTCTTCCTTTTCAATGCATTGTTTTGCATGTTTCTATCTTTTGATTATTATTAATAGTTGTGAATGGATTCTCCACATATTTGTTCTAGTCTCTGCTTTCTCTTCCGTTAGGTACAAATCTAGAAATAGAAGTGTTGGACCATATTTCTATGTAATTCTATATTTAGTACTTTTTTTTAGCATTCTCCACGCAATTTTTCATTGTTTTATATTCCTTGCAGAACTATTCCAAAGTTCTACTTCTTCTCACTACGTTGCCAGTAATAATTAGACTTTGAAAGTTGTTTTTTTGTATGCGTGTGTGTGTGTGTGTGTTTGTGTGTGTATGTGGATCGTTTTGTTTAAAACTATATTTATATTAACATATTTAAAGTAATGATTTCACTGTAATTTTAATTTTTCTCATGACTGTTAATATTCAACTTCTTTCTACATTTTGAACTACTTTTTCTATATATTCTTTTTAGAAAATCCTCTCCAATCTCCAATTCTTTCCCTTTTTTTTGTGGGGTAGTGGGGAAAGTCATGGGGCTTGGACCTTGGGCCGTGAGCTCTTTAGTTTAAGGCTATTTTCCTACCCTGAGTATTGCCCCTCAGTTCTTCTGCTCACAGCTCCCTACCCCTCTTCACATTATATACAGAACAAAGGTCATCCTCAGTCTTTTTGAAAAAGTAAAACATAGAGTAAATTTGTAGTATAAAACAGCAAGAAATAAATTTCTTGCCATGTGCAGTGACTTCTACCTGTAATCCTAGCTACTTAGATATCAGGCTGATATCTAAAGATTTGGTTCAAAGCCAGCCTGGACATTAGAAAGTCTATGAGACTCTCATCTACAGTTAACCACTAGAATATGGGAAATGGCACTGTGGCTTCATAGGTAGGGTGATAGCCTTGAGTTGAAGAGCTCAGGAACAGTGCCCAGGCCCAGAGTTCAAGCCTTACAAATCCCCCAGCCAAAAAAAAGACAAAAAAGTTTCTTCCCCAAGTGACTATTATTCCAGACATCGAACATTAACCTTCTGGGTGTACTTCACAGTATTATTACTTGATACCCTAAGATTTTGCAATATTCTCACAGTACGAGCATATGTCATCATATAATGTAGTTCTTTTTCAATGGAATAATTCCATTTATAACCTAAATCTACTCCCCCGACTTATTTTTGTCGATACCACAATTGCTCTACCATGATATGCCACAAGCCATTAAAATTTTTATGGTGGGTAATTGAAAAGGAGTCTCATGGAATTGTGTGCCAGGCTGGCTTTGAACCATGGTCCTCAGATCTCAGTCTCCTGAGTAGCTAGGATGACAGGCGTGAGCCACCAAAACCTGGCTTGCCTTTTTATTTTTTTGTGGGTATTGGGACATGAACTCTTGGCCTAGGCACCATCCCTAAGCATTTCAGGTCAATATTTCATGTAAGTCTAAACATTTAAGTAAAGGAATAAAAGTCCAACAAAAAAGAATAAAATTCCAGACATGGTGTGTATATAACTCGGTGTTAATTACTTGATGAAAATGTGCCATTCCAGAAGCTGGTGTCATTTGATGATGTAGCTGTGGATTTCAGCTGGGAGGAGTGGCAGCATCTGGACAATGCTCAGTGGACCCTGTACAGAGATGTAATGCTGGAGACCTACAGCAACCTGGTGTCCTTAGGTGAGCAAAAGTCAAATTCACTTGCAAGGCCAAGTGCCTTGTTATTTTGCAGATACGTGAATGTTTATCAAACTTTCAATACTATTTAAATGAAAGTTTCCAGGCCCTGAGAAGTATCATTACTTTCTAAAGAAAACCTAAGGTAATTTTGTACTCATTCTTCAGGATACCTTCAGGATACTTTGACAACGGTTCTAAATTATGTTTCCTCCAATGGAGACGACATTCCAAACTTACACAGTAATTGTAAGTGGATAAACAATCCAGAATAGAATATATATCATTATTGGAAATAGGATCTACAAATCTCTAAACAGTGAGTTTATAATGGAAACCTGGCATTAGGTGCAATGTTTCAAGCCTGTAATCTTAAAATATTCAGGAGGAAGAAATCTAAGAATTCTAATTTGAAGCCAGCAATGGCATAAAAATTGCCATGAAACTCTATAACTCCAAGTAACCCCTCAAAAATGTTAGTATAATGTCAAGAGTTTGACTTTGTGGTTGAGTGCTTGCCTAGCATGCATGAAGACCTATGCATGTAAGTGGAGCTGGGACTCAAACTGGTATTTTTCTAGCCTTGAGCAAGACAGCTAAGTTTATGCCATACAAAATGAATCCAGAGCTGGGGAAAAGTCAACCATGGAGCCAGTGAGAAATGAGAAAAAAGATTTAATAGATAACTTGTGAGTAGGATGTCTGCGAACTTAAAGCAAGGTTGACACAGCATAAGCAATAATTCTCTACTGTTTCTAATTTACAGGGCCCTGTGTTCCCAAACCTGTATTAATTGACAAGCTAGAGCACTGTGCAGAACTCTGGATAGGAAATTCCTCTGACAAGAATATCACAGGTGAGTGAATGCATCTTCATATTTATGTGGTTAGGTCCTATGTTCAAACCCAGGAATGGAAGGAAAAAAAAACAACAAAGTTTCAATCAACATAAGAAAATTAACTAGACAATGAGCTGGAGATTTTCTGGTCTTCCATGGTTCTGAGGGACAGGAGTGTTAGAAAAGGAATTTTTATAAGACTTCAAATGGAAAGAAACAAATTTCAAAATTCCCACAAATACCTAAATTGAGACTTTAGTGAGAAGTTGTAACTGAAGGGATATATGTGTGAGTCCTTACTCTCAAGAATCGTTCTTGCTTGGATCAAAGGCAAACAGACATATAAACCAAACTTGTGGCCGCTGAATCTAGAAAAAATTCGTGTTCCTCACTTAATGGTTAATAAGCAAACAGCATTGAAACTTGGTAAGGTAATCCTATCTGCTACTCAGGACCTGAGACTCTTATCTGTAGTTAACTCTAGAAAACAGGAAGTGGGGATGTAGCTCAAGGATAGGGGTTATAGTCTTCTGCTGAAGTGTTCAGGGACAGGGCCGTTGCCTATGAACTACAAAAAAAAGAAAAGAAAAGAAAAGAAAGTTTTAAAAAGATGCAAAACAGCACAATATTTAGATTATTTCTCAAAAATAAAAGAAAGGCAGCTATTCCTCAATGTATAAACAAAACAGTATTTGAAAAAAAACAGCTGCAGGTATAGTATAGGTAGTACTCAGCTTAAAACTGTAGCAATACATAGTTGGGTAATTTCAATAAATATTTCCTGTGATATAAAAAGAGAACTAAAACACAGAAAAACATTATTGGTCATTGTAAAATATCATTTTCTTAATATGTTAAGGAGAAAAGCATATATTACTCACAAATCAATTTCCACTTTTATATTTTAAAATATCTAACACTTAGGATGGGAAAGTAAAGTCATTACCTTTACAGTAAGGAATATTTGTATCTGATGTATGTTTGTGTCTTTTTTTCTATGACTCATTTTAGATGTCCAGGTAATGGAAAATGTGTTCAAGACCTGCCAGGAAAGTCCACATGAATGTCTTTGTGAAGTAGCAGTTGCAAGTAGTATCGAAGTGGAGGAAAACGTGAGATTAGCAACAACTTTAAATTTGAGCTCTACACATAATCCAGAGCTGATTAGTAATAACGGTAACAACTTAGGGGTGAGGACTGAGGAGTTCATTAAGTGTCAGAACATGCTTTTGTCTCCTAAGCCTGATGAGATGCATGCTGCATATAGATCTCGTATGTCTCCTGTTCTTAAAAAATCCATCGGATATTCAGAGCATTTTATTCATGATTGTGACAGTCCAAAAGATCTGCAGTATCATAATTCTGTTCTCCCTGCCCAAGAAATTCTTCAGGGAGGGAGGAAAACTGCTAATGTACTGTATGATGAAAAATATTGTACTTAACACCGATCATCACTACACATCCGAAAATGTACACAGGAGAGACTCCTCATACATGTAGTGAATGTGAGAAATCTTTCAGTAATGAAATACTCCTTACAATACCTCACAGCAAATATCCTGAGATATGTGATGCGTACATCAAGTGTGAAAACTAATTTCTGAGAAGTCAGACCTGACGCTCCAACCTCGATCTCCAAGAGAAGACAAACATTATGAATATGAGGAACGTAATAAAATTTCTGCCCAGAATTCAGCTCTCAGCACACATCAGAGATCTCACACAGAAGAGAAATCGTATGAATGGGATAAATGAGGGAAGACTTTTAGACTGAAATCATACCTCACTTTGCACCAGAGAAGACACACAGAAGAGAAACTTTATGAATGTAACAAATGTGAAAAGTCTTTCACCCAGAAGATACACCTTCGAGTTCATCAAATAACACACACAGGAGAGAAATCTTATAAGTGTAATGAATGTGGAAAGTCTTTCCAAGGGAAGGGAAAACTTCGTGTTCATCAGAGAATACACACAGGAGTGAAACCTTATGAATGTAACCAATGTGTAAAGTCTTTCAGACAGAAATCTCTCCTCAAATTGCATCAAAGAACACACACAGGAGAGACACATTATGTGTGCAACAAATGTGGAAAGACCTTCAAGTGGAAGTCATATCTTGATGGGCATAATAGAACACACACAGGAGAGAAAAATTATGCATGTAGTGAATGCGGAAAGTCTTCCAAATGGAAGGTAAAACTCCATGTTCATCAGAGAATATACTCAGGAGAAACACCTTATGAGTGTAACATATGTGGAAAGTCCTTCACACAGAAGCCAAAACTCAACATGCATAAGACAATTCAAACAGGAGAAAAACCTTATGAATGTAACCGATGTGGAATGTCTTTCAAATGGAAGTCTTCCCTCAAATTGCATCAGAGAACACACACAGGAGAGAAACTGTACGAGTGCATCAAATGTGGTAAGACCTTCAGATGGAAGTCACATTACAGGACGCATAACAGAATTCACACATATTAGAAACCTTAGGAATATAACCAAAGTTGAAAGTCTTTCGTGCAGTATTCACCCTTCAGGAAGCGTAAGAGAGTTCACACATATGAGAAGCCTTAGCAATGGGAAAGACTTTTTAGTCTGTGGAAGAAAACTCAGCTTGTGTCACAGAACCAACACAAGATAAAACCCTTAATGAATGTAGCAAATGTTCAGTCTTTTCCCCAGAAGGCACATGTCAAGATTTATCACTAAACACCCACAGGATAGATTCCTATGAATAAAATGAAAGGGAAATTTTTTTGAAGAACTCATAGTTGAGTTTGCATGATACCACACAGACACAGGATAAAAATCATATGAATATAAGAATATGAAAAATCCATCATGAACGCATGACTAAGTATAAAATGCACATAGGAGAGACAAACCTTATGAATATTACAAATGTGGAAAGTGTTTGACCTGGAAGGCATACTTCTGTGTTCATCACAAACCTGATTCCCATAGAAGAAAAGAAAACTAATGAATAGAACAAATGTGCAATGACTTTTAATCAGAAGTCAGTCTTCAGTACATTTCAGAACATACACAATAGAGAAATTCTGAGTAATGAAAAACATTTAGCTATATATAGAATCTCTGTATATGGGAGCATTAGGGTAAGTCTTCTAAACAAAGTCAACCTTCAGCAAGCATTAAGAGCACTCACAGAAGAAATAATAGCATGTAGGAAAACCTTTCTCAGAAACTTCTAAAAGCTGCCTGTGTGGCTTAGTGGTAGAGTGCTAACCTATCAAGGATGAAGGCCTGGGTTAGATTCCTCAATACTACGTGAAAAGAGCAAGCCAGAAGCAGCACTGTGGTTCAAATGGTAGAGTGCTAACCTTGAGCAAAAGTAGCTCCTGCCCTGAGTTCAAGCCTAAGGATTGGAGAGAGAGAGAGAGAGAGAGAGAGAGAGAGAGAGAGAGAGAGAGAGAGAGAGAGAGAGAGAGAGAGAAGAGAGAAGAGAGAGAAAGAGAGAGAAACAGGAACTTCTAAATTTTACAGAGATAGAGAAGGAGAGAGAGAAGGAGACAGAAACTAATTTCTAAACTTTACAGTCTTTCTATTTCCCTACAAATTCGTCTATGTCATTCTTTCTGACAGAAGCACAGAATTCCATTGTGTAAAAATACCATATTTGATCTACTCATCAACTGACGGGCATCTGGGTTGGTTCCATACCTTTGCTATAGTAAATAGTGCTATGATAATTGTTATTGTTCTAGTGAATTTAGTATGTCCTATCTGGACGATTGGCAAGTAGTGAAATTGCTGAATCACAGGGCAGCTCTATGTTTAGTCTTTTTGGGATACTGCCATAGTGCTTTCCATAGTGGTTGAACGAGTTTGCAATCCCACCAGCAGTGTAGTAGTGATCCCTCCTGGCCACATCCACTCCAGCATACGTTATTAGATTTCTGGATCTTGGCCATTCTAACTGGAGTGAGGAGGAAAAGGGAAAGAGGAACTGAAACTTTCTCTCCTTACAGATGACATGATTCTGTATTTAAAGAACCGTATAGACTCTACTCCGAAGCTGCTTGAGCTGATATAAAACTTTGGTAAGGTAGCAGGGTATAAAATTAACCCTCAATGTCAACTGCCTTCCTATATGCCAACAAATGAGAGGAATGAGGCAAGAATCAGGATAGCAACTCATTTTGCTATCAAAGAAAATAAAATACCTAGGAATTAACTTAGAATGTAAAGCACCTTTTTGATGGAACTATAAACCCTGGAGAAGGAAATTAACGCAGAACTGAGGAAATGCAAAAACCTATGCTCCTGCTTTGGAAGAAGTAATATTGTAAAAATGGCAATCTTGATAAGGACTATCTACAAATTCAGTGCAATATTCATCAATATCCCAATGTCATTCTTTAAAGAAACAGAAGAGGAAATCCAAAATTTCACTTGGAATAATAAAAGACCCCTTATAGTCTGTCTTCTTGCATGATACATAATGTTTAATCTCACCTTCTCCACCAAAATCTCACCTTTCTCATTGAGACATAGGTGGCCCTGTTTACTAGCAGCAAAGGCTCAAACGCGCAGTTTCAGGTGTCACCACTGCCTCTGTTACTGGGCAGTTCCATCTCTGTCATCGATTCTGAGGTCTGCTCTGGGAGTCTTGGTCACAAGTTGTTCTGTGGCATCTGCTGCCAGCCTGTGCCTATTTGCTTCCTTTTCCTCCAGCAGCCTACAACAGGGAATGAAGTTCAGGCGCTGATGCTCTCCTTCATATGCACGGCAGGATGAGCCCAACCCTCCCTCATCTTCCTCTTCCAATTTTTGGGAAAAAAATATGCTGGCAGAATTCCTCAGGTGTGGGGCATGGCTGATCCACACTTTTAATCCAGGCTGGTCAGGAGGCTGAGATCTGAGTATGGAAGTTCCAAGTCACCTAGAACAGGAAAGTCTGATAGATTCTTACTACCAAAAATAAAAACAGCTGGGAATGGAGTTTGGGCTCAAGTGGTAAAGGGCTAGTCTTGAATACAAATGCTTAGTGCCCAGGCCCTGAGTTCAGGCTCCAGCACTGCCAACAACCTCACTTTAGTGATATTTTAGCTTTATCCATGTAGGCACATCTCACTGGAATCTTTGCTGGTAGAGATAGTCTTCATAATTTTGTCTCAAGGTAAAGGTTCTCCTGGGGTAGTACACAAAAGGTGTCATGGACAGAGTAGCCCCACTTGCTCCAGGTTTGAAGATGGCATAGGTCAAGCCAGCATGGAGTTGGCACATCAGCCTTTTTCCTAGCACCACCTACCAGTGAATGTAAGTTGACATTGATTGTTGTGGGATTGTGTGATTGTAGTGCTCCATTAAGGGCAGTGTTAGCACATCCAAACTTGGATACCAGGAATGCTGAAAGCACAAAGCTAAGATTTCTGTTGGCTACAGAAATGCTGGTGTGTCTGTTATTCACTAAAAGTTCAGGTGCAAAGATTCTGAAGCTTGATGCCATGTGTTTATTCCATTTAGTAAAATTATTTTAATGCACTGTATAAGTTAAAACATTTGATAAGAGTCAGGGGTAGTGAAAACATTGTTCTTGAATTCAGGTGTCTGGCAGGGTAATGGGGGGGGTGTTGGAGGCTGGGACTATGAAGCTGGAGCTGCTATCAAACCATGGATCATGTTCCTGTTTGTCTGGGAGAAATGACTCCAAAGATGAAATTTGAATGGTGAGGAAAAGATGATGATGTACTCAGGAAATTTCTCCTAAACAAATGCTCATGTGGAAGTGGGATGGGGGCTGGGCATATCTGAGGCAGAGCTTAAAGGGGCTTCTCATGGCGTTGAGAACGTTCCTTGCGACTTCAGGCATGCAGCAGGGTGTTTTAGATGGTCATTGTGAGATGGATGGAATAAGACTGGAGACAAGATGAATGCTGGGATCCTGCAATGCTCTTGCATGAGTGGCTGGTGGCTCACCTGAAAGAACTAATTATGTCTAAAAAAGAAATCAGGAATTTATTTGATTAGATAATACCTGTAATCCGAGGCATATTCAGGATCCTGATCTTAGTATTGTGGTTTAAAACCACCCCAGCAAAGGGAAAAATGCATGAGACTCTTCCTCCCAGTTTAGAGCAAGAACAAAGATTGAAGTAGAGCTGTGGCTCAAGAGCTAGAGTGCTCCCTTGAGCAAAGAAAAGCTAAGAAAAAGCTCCAGGTCTTGAGTTCAAGGCCAGGAATGAAAGAAGGAAGGTAAAAAAAAGGGAAGTATGTGAGGAAGGGAAATATATAAATGAAAGAGAGAAGGAACTAGAAATTTAAAACTAGAGAATATTTAAAAGTCATCAGTCCTTCTAAGAAAGGTGGTGGAGTATGGGTTCTATATGTGGTGAACTGGAAGCCCAGCAGTGACTTGTTAACCAAAGAGTCACCATGATGAGCAAAGGATAGAAATCTGCATGAGCCTCTTAGCGGATGGAGTCACAGAAGAGAACCTCAGCTCCCATCTCATAGTTAGAAGTATATAGAGATGGGGAAGTCGGCATCACCTTGATGTCATTGTGTCCATGGAGACTGGAAGCCATGGCTCTGTGAAAGCACAATGTTCTGGTTACTGATCTGAGAGGCTGAGGAGAGCCAAGTCCTGGCCATGAAGAAATCAGGGTGGCAGCAGAGCAACTCTGCTGCAGTGTGTGCCTGCTTGGCTGTTCTTATTCTGTGGTGGATCAGGCCGGAGCGGGTGATAGTAACTGTTTTGTGGTCACAAGCCCTTCACCAAGAGCTTCCTCTGGGATCCTCATAAGCTACAGGGTGGCTGGTGGTGGGATGTGTGTGGGGTGGAAGTGACAGAGGGATGGAAGCATGGCAAGGTGGGTGAAGAGATGAGAGGAATGATGAGAGCCCAGTTCATTGGTTTCCAAGGTTAATGGGTGGGAGGTAGAGAGGCATGATGGAGGAAAGATGGAGGCAGGGGAAGGTGGTGACAGAGTGAGGCCATCTGTAGTGCCAGCCTGGCCATCATCTGAAGCCCATAGGCAGCTTCCTGATCCCTCACTTTGTGCTGCTCCTTGTGGAGGGAAAGTCACGTATACCCAGAGCTAGGGGTGGGGCAATGTTAGCAGCACCTGGAGAACCATTGGCCTCTACCTGGGTGAGGGGTGGTTATGGCTCCCATGCTGGGTGGCCTGATAGCTGTGGAACAGATCTCTCCTTAGCTACCACAGTCAGTGGCTGCTCTCCATCTAGGGTTAGGGCACCTGCTCAGCCATCAGGACACCCCATGCCAGGACAGAGGCCTACAATTCAGATGGCAGCACAGGGGTGAAGATGATCTCACCGTAGCCCTAGTTACATGGCTGTCCCTGTATGCAGGACAGGATGAGCTGGGGGAAGATGTTCTCTGTGTTTTCCCACAGCCTATCCCGGCCTCTTCTTGTGTCTGATTAGACCAAGAGAGTAACAGGTTCCCTCTCATAGTCCTGGTTCTTTTTCTTTTACAGTCATGAAGCTTGAATTCAGGTCCTGGGTACTGTCCCTGAGCTCTTTTGCTCAAGGTTGATGCCCTACCATTTGAACCATAGTGCCATTTCCAGCTTTTCCTTTTCATATGGATCTCTGATATCTCCAGTGCTGTGCCTGAAGGGAGGCACTCACCCCACAGACAGAGCCACCTCTGCCGTGACTGTGACTGCCCTCAACCCTCACACCCACTCCTTGCACACCCCTCGACTCCAGTTTTAGCTCCTCTTGGACTGGGTGTCCAGCCTACCCCTTCCTACACTCACAAAGGGTCTACAATTGTCTTCCCAGGGTCCTTTCTTCTGCCAGCCAGAGTACAGACTGTGCACATCTTGACGATCACAGAGCTCAAAGCCAAAGGCTGAGATGCAGAAGGGGGTGACCCAGTAGCTGCACAGGGACCATGGATCATCCTGTGCATCCCCCAGCCTGTGACTTCCCCCACCCCCTTGGCAGGGAAGCTCCATGCCCACATCCCCTCCAATTCCATTCTCCCTTGGATTTTGCAGACTGTCTACCATCAGGATCTAAAATTCTATTCATCACTTTATGTCCTTATCACTGATTTGTTACTTTGGCAGGATCTCCCCGTGCCTGGAGAGTGGGCATATCATGTACTCTCTGTGGAGAAGTTGCCCCAGGAGAAGACATATGAACTTCATGTGAGTGTTGGACAGGGCAGGAGGGCTCCCTAGGATCAGAAGCCACAGGAGGGGTGCAGATGGGGGAATGCTAGGGGCCCCAGGGGACACTGGGAGTTAGGGCACAGTTGGTTCCTTCTGCAGGGTTGACACCGCTTCACAAACCCAACAGAATGAGGTTCACATTACAGATGTCAGAGACAGTGCAGATTGCCAATGGGCGCAGGGGTCACTGTCACCCCCAGATGCTGGCTGCATGCTGGGATGCACACAGAGGTGGTTTCAAGATCAGATAATGAGGATGTTGCAGGGTGTAACCATTCTTTTCAGATGGCTCTCTACCTCTCTTGAGGTTCATGTCTATCTTTGGCTTTTTCTTGGCAGTTAACTGGAAATGAGAGTTTCATGGACTTTCCTTTCTGGACTGGCTTCAAACAGAAGCTATGCAGAGTTTTCAAACCATACTCTACTGAAGAAGAGAAGCTTGATCTGGTGCTTAACTGGGTTGCACTTTGGCTCCGTTTACTAGGCCTCACGGGAGGGGGCTCATCATTTCTAGACTAAGATCTCATGACCTTCAAAGCCAAATGCTACCTGAAAGTTCAGGGTCCCAGCCTATGTGTTGGGCCTGGGTGAATACATTCTCTGTTATGCTGGGTCATCAACCCATGTTTTAAGCTGGAAGTAGGCAGTGCCACATTTGATAAGAACATCTGCCAGAGATTGTCACCTCATGAAAGCAGATTCTAAATTTGTATTCCATTTCCTGTGGTGGAGAAATCCCCTCCAAGTTAGACAGGCTCACATCCACCTGCAGGTCACACTCCTAATGCACCCTTGAGTGTCCTCATGGTATTGGGATCTAAGTTTGTAGGGAATGCTGGTTTAGGCAATGAATTAGCTGGACAAGTGATGACAAACGTGTTGTGGATTAATATGAGAACAATTTAAGAAGCCCTGGAGGAGCATCAACCTGACCCTCTGTGGTGCTATAAATCGGATAGGATATTCCAGACTGAGAAACAATCACATGGCTTTGTGTTTGGCATCCAGACAAGTGAGTGCATGTCTTAGCTCTCAGCCAATACAGAGGAGGACATGAATAAGTGGGTGGAAAGCATCTGTCAGACCCCTGTCTGGAGGCAGGTGGAGAGAACATAGGAAGGTAGATACCATGGCTGTGGTGGGGCCAAAAAAAGGGTAAAGGAGGCAAAGGAACCAGGTACTGGTAGCTCAAGACTGTCATCCTAGCTACTCAGGAGTTTGAGATCTGAGGATCACAATTCAAAGACAGCCCAGGACAGAAACTCTATGAGACTCTTATCTGCAATAAACTACTGAATGCAAGAAGCTCAAGCTCAGTGACAGCATCCAGGCCTAGCGTTCAAAACCCAGGACCGGCAGAAAAAAGTATCAAAGGACAAGAAGCTGGCCAAAAGTTAGAGGGACTTTATCTTGACAAACAATACAATGGAATTTGCACTCAGAAGATTGCACAAAATCTGGAAATGCCTGAGACCTATCTATTTATGTTTCCTGTTTGTCTAAATACATATGTTTATGCATTTATATATTAGTATAGAGAGACAGATCAAGACATATGACTATACATATATACATAGCCAGACACTTATGGGTGGGTGGTATACTGTGTGAGAGTTTGTGTTTGTGTTTTGTGGATGGCTATCTCTGTTTAAGAAAGATAGAAAATATGTAAATATCTTTAAAAAAACTTGATAAAATATAGAGAGACATAAGCTCTTCAGGGAATCTGAAATGACAAGATTATTCACAGGCACGTTTATCCTTATGGATTCCTCGGCTAGTTTTAAGTTTTTTCATTATTTTCTTTCTTTTTTTGAACCAGTGCTAAGGATTTCTCTCAGGGACCAGGTGCTCTCAATTACTAATTTTCTCATGGCTGGTACAAGAGAAACTGAGCCACAGTTCCACTTTTGCCTTATTTATTCGTGCTTAACTGAAGATAAAGATTTCTATCAGTGACTTTCTCTCAGGGGCTGGATTCTAACGAGGATCCCCAGACCTCAGCCTTCTCTATAGCTACAATTAACAATATGAGAACCCAGCACTGGGTTCCAATGCACAGGGCAAGAAATTGAGTGAATCTCTCAACTCCAATTAGCTATAATAAGCTAGAAGTGAAAGACCAATACCTTTGAGGAAAAGATGCTGAGGGTTATCACACAGGCCCTATGAGTAAGCCCTAAACCCTGTAAACATGTGTGCATGCACACATCGGCAGATACACACACACATGCACACACACAATATTTCAAGCAATATTGTATTTTGAATTACTATCCAAAGATTGGACAACAGGATAGCAAGTAATAAAATCTGTTGTTCTTGTCTACATTGAGGGAAAGGGATAAGTCACAAGATGCAGAAGCGAAGAATTCAGAGGCAAATGCTGTGAGTGAATAACTTGTAAAAAGCACATTTCTTTTCTTTTCTTTTCTTTTCTTTTGTTTTTTCTGCCATTCCTGGGGCTTGAACTCAGGGCCTGAGCACTGCTCTTGGCTTTTCCCAAGTCTAGCCCTCTGCCACTTGAGCCACATTGCCATATGGATTTTTATATCTGTGTGATATTAAGGACTCAAACCTAGACCTTCATGGATGCTAGGCAAGCACACTACCACTGGGCCAACTCTAAACCCTGATAAAGTATTTATAAATAGTCATCATCATATCAAAATATCCTTTCTCCTACAAAGAATGAACACTTATCTATGTCTGTAAGACTTTTTTTATGTCACCAATGCTTCTGTGATTTTCCCACTTGCATTTTTACAGATGACAGCACAGATACTAATCAGGAAGAAAAATAGATTAGGATACAGAAACCTAACAACGGCCTAGTAGACTGAAGTGAAAAATATGTGCAAGATGGCCTGGGTGTTTCATCTATTTGTAGAGTGCTTGGCTACCACACAAAAAGACTCCGGTTTGATTCTGCAGTACCATATACATAGAAAACGCTGGAAGTGGTGCTGCGGCTTGGTGGGACAGCTATAGCCTAAAGAAAGCCTAAGAACAATGGTCAGGCTCTGAGGTCAAGTACCAGGACTAGCAAAAAAAATGTGCAAGAGGCAAAATGCAAGCTGAGAAGGCACTGTGAAGCAAAATGTCTTGTGAAGGGTAAGGGGAATAGTGACAGTTAAGTTTGGATCTTACCTAAGAAAGGCTCCTTGAGCCTGAGACCCGGCTACCACTTACGCCTAGTTAATGACTTGGGATTTGAACAAAATGTGTGCTGTTTACTAAATCCATATGTGAGGTGGGAAGGGAGATTCAGCCTCCAGTATGTCTTTGGGGAGGTCTTCTGTGAGCAAAGAGCTTTGGTCATTGGGCCTTGAAAGGTGACCCTACCTCCCTCACAATGGAACAGAAAATGGAACCCTGGTAACTAAGCCACTGTATGTGACAACCAGCTCAAGCCAGCTCCCTTGGCCTGTGGCTCAGGAACCAGAAAGATGTTGCTGTGCTGTTGCCAAAGGTCAGGAGGCTCGCATCTCAGGCATGAGAGATATGGATTTCTCACGTGAAGAAGTAGATGCTGGATCAGTGCCAACCCAAAATTCCAGTATATCAGGCATTTCTCTAGGAAGAAAGCCAGGAAACTCCAGGGCAACTCAGATGAGGTATATTTAGAGGAAACCTATTTGAACCCATCATCCTGCCCACACACTACAACCTTCTTGTGTGCTTTCAAGTGACTATACTGAGATTAGAATATGTCATTTCCAATCTACTCTATTCCAATTCCTCAGTGTAAAGTGTGGTCCCATTCCTACGTTTGAAATATCCACTGTTTTGCCAACATAGTGTGATGGTAAGTCAGCTCAGACTCTGAATGAGCCTTGTAACCTATGGATCCTGGAGGAAGGCCTGTTGGAGATGCTGCTGACAAAGCTGATCCCTGCCTACCAGAAAGGTGATCTCTTTTATGTGGGAAACTTCCTTCACAATTTCAAATAGTGGAGGACAATGTAGTAGTTGCTGGAAATTCTCTTGAAAAAGTGAGTGTTCCCCCTCCAAACCCAGGTTTGCTCACCCCTCCTGGCCAAGTCTTGGAATACTTGGCTCCTCTCTCAGCCTGTTTGGTTCACTGGGGTGTTCACAGGGGAGCTAAGCATGATACAAGTGCACAAACTACTTTATTATGACTGGGACACCATGCCATTTCATTTCCCTCAGAAGCTACTGGAGTCTCAACAGTATCCTTACTGAGAAGTTGGATTTCAGGCATGAGTAAGTGGCTCCCAACTGCAGCCCTCACATAGGTGACATCCTAGGAAATCCCATTTCCCAGTAAGAAATGAGGTGTCAGTACTAATGGCGGAGGCCTGTGAGATACTGGAGTCAGAGGAAAAGCTGGGGGCTGAATCACTTTTGAGCCATCAGGGAGGGATTTTGATAGCTTTGCCTGTTAGAACCTGAAAGCATTTACATTTTGGTGTGTGGTCCAGTGCTGCCACTTGAACCTGAACCCAGGTCTAAATGCCATCCATTTGGTGTTCAAACATTAGCACTGTACCATTTGAGTCATAGGTCAAGTTCTGGCTTTTTGCTGCCTAATTGAAGACAAGTGCCTTTAGACTTTTACTGACTAGACTGGCTTTCCACTGTGATCTTCAGAGCTCAGCCTGCTGGGTGGCTAAGATTTGAGGAATGAGCATTTAATTCTTTGTTTAAAGCATTCACTTACTGATTTATTTAGAGCATTTACTTAGTTAATTTAAGGTGCGTTTACTTTGGACAGATGCATAGAGGCCTCTCTCAGAAGCTTCTGGAAGTGGGGTGTAAAAGTCATCCTGTTCTCGAGTGTCTCTTACCCCCCTCCCAGCACATAAGTGCACATCTCTGCAGGACAGCCATAGCATTAGAGTCCTGCAAGAAAGGGGCTTTGGTAGAAGGCTCAGGATGGAGAGAGAAGGCTCACTTTCCTTGTACCGAATGTGCCCACAGTATCATGTGTTCCATCTATACGATGTGAATAGACTTCTACCCCAGTGATTTCTACGAGTTCAAGAACTGCCACACCCTGACACAACTCAAGTTGTATATGAGGCTCCACATGCCGGCTTTGGACCTGCTCTTCTAGACACATACTTTTTGACCAGCTGGAGGAATGTACGACCAGTAAGACCAAGAAAAAGTAGAAGTCCTGGTGTGGGTGCCTCAGAGCCTGTGAGTAGGAAGCCCATGTGGTCTAGATATTGGTTGGCCCTTACTTCTACAGAGCTTGGGAAAATGCCCTTTATGGGTGGTGTCATCCAGGTAATGTCTGTCCTCTGAAAGGACTCGGGAATAAGCACTCATTAGAAAGACCCTACACCTCCTCAGTGTTCAGTCCAAACTCCAGTTCTACAGGTTCCTCCATTAGATCCTCATGGAAGTTGAGTGACACTTCAACTTGCAGAGTCCACTCTGTCCACTCTGTACCTATTTCCATTCTTAGGTTTGGGTCATCGTGGAAGAGCTTATCCTGAACTCCGGATGAAAAACCCACCAATGGAGCTGGTGACTGATGGAGACTGAGAATCATCACTGCACTCCAGAAAGCATGGGCCTTCTGTAGAAATTACCAAACAGGTTTAGAGTCCTGTGGATATACCTTTTGCTCTGAACCCCATGTGTGACACAGTTGAACCTGCAGATACTATGGAGGAAGAAAAAGAGCAGCCAGATTTCCTTCCGTTTCCTTTCACACTCCACCCAGAGTCAGTCCATCTGAGTCAGAGTAACACTCCACTTATTGTGCAAGCTGGGCACACGCTGGGCTCATGGAAAATGTCCCCATGGGAAGCAGCAAGTGTACTCTCAATACTGGATTCATTGGAGGAAAATGAATCCATCCTCACAGAATATCCAGACCCATCCATCTCACTAAAAGAGACTCAATCTCCATTCGACAAACCAGAATCCATCCCCCTCTTAACTCAGGAAGGACATTCTGTTTCTCATGAGGAAGGAGACCCTTCTGAGGACTCTGAAGTAGAATTACTGTCTGAAGGCAACTTGGAGGCCAGTCTGGATTTAGAGCTTCCCTGTCCCCTTCCTAAAAAGACATCTCTTTATCTTGCTCTCATGATTCTTGTCAAGTATTCATTGTATTTACTTTGCTAACTATTAAACTCTCATTGTTAATATTATGGTGTGCAGTTCTTCAGTCCTTATTATACTGTGTTTTATTTTCCACTTAGAATGTGAGACCTCAGACGCATAGGTCCTGGGTGGGCCAAAAACCAGAGAGGTCTGGTCCCTTAGAAGACAACCTTACTGGATATACAGGGAACTATGAAATGCATGGAATCACCAGGAATCCAGGCCAGGCCTCCATGGAAAGACAAGTCAGCTTCCAAAGCTTAAGGACAGAGCAGATGCCTGGAAATGTGTTTTGTCAATCGGGAGAAGTGCCAGAGTAACTGTAATATTATGTGGGACTCTGTTCTGTGAGTTGAAGTCTGTTTATATATCCATTGTGCTTTGTACAAATATTTAAGAAAATTAAAACTCCACAATAGCATCAAAAATCTACTTTGGCTTTGAATGTAGAGTGCTCGCCTAGTATACAAGACGACCTTGATTCAATTCCTCGGCACTGCATACACAGAAAAAGCAGATGGGGCACTGTGGCTCAGGTGTCAGAGTGCCACCCTTGAACAAATGTGGCCAAGGCAGTTACTGGTCCCTCAGTTCAAGCCCCAGGACTAGCCAAACAAGAAATCATACCATTTTCCACACATTTGGAAATAAATCTGTTTTATCTAACCCTACTTCTTTTTTGCCAGTCCAGGGTGTGTACCACCGAGCCAAACTACTGGCCCCCAACCTTACTATTTTGAATCATTTAATTTTTTTACGTAATCATATTCCATCCTTTTTTTTATTAGTTTTATAGCATTACTACAATTTTATGAGAAAAATTACCTAGAATGTTTATTTTAGAGGTTAAGTAATCCATTTTGATAAATATATCAACCTACATAATTTATTTGAACACATTTTAAACTATTTTTTTCAGGAATGAAAATACATATATATTTGTTGTAAATGAAATTTATGACATGGGGGAAGGGAATGAGAAAAGGGGGGAGGGGGTAACAGTGTTTACAAGAAATGTACTCATTACATATGTAACAGCAATCTCTTTGCATATCACCTTGACAACAAATTTTTTGAAAAGTACGATAAGTTTAAATGTCTACTTTGGGGAGAATTTTTTTTTGCCAGTACTGTGCTTAGACTCAGGACCTGAGCACGATCCTTGTTTTTGTTTTTGTTTATTCTTAAGGCTCAAGTTCTATCACATGTGCCACAGCACCACTTTTATCTTTTTTTATCTATGTTGTGCTGAGGAATTGAACTTGGGTCTTCATTCATGCTCGGAAAGAACTCTTCCACTAGGCTTAACTTATGGCCCCAGTGGGAAGGAAGTTTTCCATAAAATATGAAGGAAATATGTCCACTAAGGAAAAGCCATCAAAAATAGAAGAAAAATTGTATACTTAGATAACGACATGCCAGTATTATGGCAGATCTCTGTAATTCTAGCTTCAAGAGTGGCCTATTTGGACCGGGAGTTGGCTGGCTGAAGTAAAGTGCTATCCTTGAGCAAGCCCTAGGACAGTGCTCTGGCCATGAGTTGAAGCCAAAGGACATGCAAAAAATAATAATTTAATGCCCGTGACTGGTGGCTCACCCTGGTAATCCTAGCTACCCTGGAGGATCGAGGTTCAAAGACGGCCCAGGCATAAAAATCTGTGAGAATCTTATTTCCAAATAATCCAGAAAATTCAAAATGACAATGTGCCTCAAGTGGTAGAGCTCTTGCCTTGAGCTGAAGAGCTTAAGGTCAACATCCATGCCCAGAATTCAAGCCCCATGAGTGAAAAAAAGAAAAAGAAAAAGAAAGCCCTTATCTAAGGCTGGAGTGCACACTAGTGGTAGTTTGCTTGCCTAGTATGCACAAAGCCCTGTGTTCAATTACTCTGTACCACTTACACTAAAAAAATAAAAAGCTGGAAATTATCTCTGAAGGTTGGGTTCTGAAGATCACAGTTCAAAGCCAGGCCAGACACTAAAGTCCATGAAACTGTTACTTGACTTAAGCACCAGAAAACCAGAAGTGACACTGTGGCTCAAGGTGTTTAAGGTTGTAGCCTTGAGCTGAAGAGCCCAGGGACACTGCCCAGGTGCACAATTAAAGTCTTACAACCAAGAGAGAGAGAGAGAGAGAGAGAGAGAGAGAGAGAGAGAGAGAGAGAGAGAGAGAGAGAGAGAGAGAGAGAGAGAGAGAGAGAGAGAGAGAGAGAGACAGACAGGCAGACAGAGACAGACAGAGACAGAGAGACAGAGACAGAGACATCAAACATCAGACACTGCTGGCTGAAGCGTGTAATTCTAGCTACTGTGGAGGCTGAGATTGGAGGATCTTGGTTCAAAGCCCAAAGCCTGCCTGGACATATATGTTTGTGAGACTTACATCACCAATTAACTACCAGAAACCAAAAATGGAGCTGTAGAGGAAGAGCGCTAGCCTTGAGCTGAAGAGCTCAGGGACAGTGTCCAGGCTCAAAGTCCAAGCACTATGACGAATCAATAATAAAAAAAAGAAGATAGCTAATAGTAATGATGAATAATTTTGGGCTGGGAGTTTGGCCTAGTGGTAGAGTGCTTGCCTAGCATGCAATAAGACCAGGGTTCAATTCCTCAATACCACATACATAGAAAAATGCTGGAAGTGGTGCTGAGGCTGAAGTGGTAGAGCCCTAGCCTTGAGAAAATATAAGGACAGTGCTCAGTCCCTGAGTTCAAGCCCAGGACTGGCCAAATCAAAGGTAGTAGAGCACTGGTATTGAACTGAAGATCTGAGGAACAGCCCAGGCACAGAGTTCAAGCACCGCAAACAACAACAACAAAATCTATGAAATGGCAGTGGTGGTTTTAAGCTAAGCAAAAATAGAGTAGAAACTGGTAAAATACATATTTGTGTGTAAGCAAAATAGCCAGACTTATGCATTAGAACAGGATAGCAACTTGAAAAAAAATTTTGTTTTCCATCTCACTAGGTCCTGTCTCTTAATTTATTCAAGTAAGTAAAATGCTGGGTTTTATAATCATTGCTCTGAATATTAGAAAATCATAATATCTCTCATTAACCAACAAAGACCAGGAACTGGGGCTTCGTTCAAATGGCAGAGTATCAGGTAAGAGAAGAAAAAATAGAAGTAAGAACTTGAAGTTCTTGATCCAGAACCTGCATAGTAACAGAGCAGCAGCCTGGTGATGGTACCTCACACCTATAATCTTAGCTACTCAGGAGGCTAAGATCTGAGAATCAAAGTTTAAAGCCAGCCAAAGTACCCAGTTAACTGCCAGAAAAACCAGAAGTGGCACTGTGGCTCACAGATTAAAGCACTAGCCTTGAGCTGAAGAGCTCAGGGACAGTGCCCAGGCCCAGAGTTCAAGCCCCACAATTGACAACAATCAAACAAGCAAACAAAACTCACAAAGAAGCCTGCAGACCACAGTGGTTCTGCTGAGTCTCTTCTCTATGGGGATCAGGAAACATTTCACTTTTTTGTCTCTTCCCATCTCAACATTCGTACTAAAATAAGACTGTGTTGAAAGTTTCAATTTATAAAAATGTTTTTCATGAAGCACCCTGAAATATTCATCACTTATATCTCAATTGAAGATACTTGATTTGGGGCTGCGTTGATAGAGTGCTAGCCTTGAGCAGAAAAGGTCAGGGATAGAGCTGAAGCACTCAGTTGAAGACCCAGTGCCAACACACAAAAGAAATCATGCACTTTACAATAGAACAAAATCTAGAGACATCGTGACAAATAGTATGACACTAAATATACGGACCTCCAAGATAAAGAAACAAAACTCATATAATGAGTGATTGCTGTCCTCAATGAACTATGTGATCTCTTATCTCTTTTGCTATCCCTTGGTTATATCATATTGTTACATTATTTCACCTTGTTTTCTGATATATTTCATATGTGCCTAATTGGTTATTTGAAATTGGATAGGGAAGAGGGGAAATGAACATGAGTGGGGGTTGGGGAAGGGAAATGGGGAGCATATCATTACATGGGGCATCAAAGTTTGAGAAGTAATGCACCTTCTATCTGGTGAATATAATGTAACCCTTCTATAAATTACAATAAAAATAAATACATAAAAAGAAGATCTGCACAGAAAAAAATAATAATGGCATTTTTGGGGTAGTGGATGAAATTAGAGTGAATCCTGTTGAGTGAGATAAGTCAAGACCAAGGAACAAAAGGTACATGGTATCCTTAATATATGGATATTAGTTTCAAACAGTAGTAGAGCGATGATTGAATAGTTGATACCCAAAGTTCTGGACATAATTTTGGAGATATAAACATAACTACATAGACATAAATATCTAGGATAGACTATACACTCTATAGACATGTGTTTTATTATAGATAAATCTGTATCTATGACATACAAAGACTCAGGTTAATTTTTACTATATTCTAAAATTTATGTGCCAGTGATTGCATAGCGATTCCCTTCTTGAATACTTGTTGGTTGAACATGACATGTGAAATATGTTGTAAAATTCAATGTTAATAAATTTTTTAAAAAAGAAGCTAGAGGTAAATACCACTAATGTACTTGCTCTAAGTGGTACAGAAATTTTCTTAATGAATCAAGGAGTTTTATTACATCTTCATGCAATTATTTTAGTTCTGAGTGTTCTACACTCAATGATACTTCTGGAAAGATGATATAGCTGACTGTGTAGATGGTATGAAGACATACTGGCCTAAACGTAGAATTAAGCATTGGTAAGTGGCCATTAGCTGTCCAGATTCTACTGGAATATGTGGAATGAATTTATTAAGCACAATGCAAGCTCTTAGTCAGATCAGGATCAAGATTATGTGGTTCCATGAGATGAATGAGGAAAGATCAGAAAAATCTACTAAGATATCCAGATATACTTTTGAAACTAAGGCATCTGGACTCCTTTTTTTTCTTTCTTGGTGGGGAGCTTGAACTTTGGACCTGGGCAAGGTCTCTTAGTTCTTTTTCCTCAAGGCTAATGCTGTACCAGTTTTAGCCACAACTCCACTTAGTTTTTGGGTGGGTAAGTGGAGAGAAGAATCTTACAGTTTTTTTTTGTTTTCATTTTTTTCCTTGCAAAGGCTTTGAATCACCTTCTCCCTGGCTAGTAGAATGACAATTATGACCCTCCAGCGCCTGGCTAGTGATTTTTTGAAAATTGGACTTTCTTCCAAATCACGTAACTGGTTCCTAGCAAAGTTTTGAAGCCTGACTTAAATGTGACAGATTTTTGTCACTTGGAGACACTCTGTGCTGAACGTTAGAAATCTACCAGCTGAGTCACAGTGGCACTTCCAGTTTTTGTTTATGTGGTGCTGAGGAATGGAATCCAGGGTTTCATACATGCTAGGCAAGCTACATTTTCAGCCCAAGGTTTTATGTTTTGTTTTTTCAGTGTTGTTGCTTCTAAGGTACTGTATGATGTTCTTTCATTTTCTTTGCTTTTTACCTCTTTTCTTCTTTTTCCCTTTAGTTTTATTCTCTGTAGTCACTGTGTTAAATTCGGGTACCCTGTGTCTTGTACATTGGCTTATGTGATTTGGGAAAGGGAAACGGTATAATAAAATGGTAAAAAAAAAAAAAGAAAGGAAAAATGTGTACCAATTGAACAGTGATATTTGGAAGACACTAAACGGAAATCTGGGTGGAGAGGGGGCTGAGGGTAGGAAAACAGAGAAAAATTAGGGGGGGGATAACAATTTTCTTAAGAAATGTGTTCATTACTTATGTAACCATATGCCAACTATATATTGACTTAACAAAAAAAATTAACTTAAAAAATAATTTAGCCGGGTATGGTGGCTCACACTTGTAAATGTAGCTACTCAAGAGGCTGGGATCCAAGGATAGCAGTTCAAAGTCAGCCTGGGCACTGAAGTCCATGTGACTCTTATCTCCAATTAACCACCAGAAACCCAGAAGTGGCCCTATGGCTCAAGGGATAGGGCAGTAGTCTTGAGCTGAAAAGCTCAGTGACAAGACCCAGGTGAAGAATTGCAGTCCCATGACTTGAATGATGAATGATACTAGCCAGGCTCTGTGCGCTCACACTTGGAATCCTATCTACACAGAATCAGGTTTGAATCCAGCCCAAAAAAATTGCGTGATATTCTGATTTACAGTTCATTACCAAAAATCTGGAAGTGGAGCTGTGGATCAAGTGGTAGAACACTAGCCTGAAGTAAAAAAAAACATTTAAGGACAGTTCCCAGGCCCTGGGTTCAGGTCGCAGGACTTGCATAAAACAAACAAAATGTGACGCTGAGTCCTCCATCATTTGGTGTTATAGTTCATTATTCTTGATATGCGTCTTAGAAATTAAGTCCCTAGCAAATACTCTCCCCTGAAATTCTGCTTCATAGCTGATTCATAGAATTTCAGCATCATTACTATCACCTTCCAGTTAGCATAGCAGTCTACTACTGAAAATTTGAACAAAACTTTTGAGTAATCCTAATAAACCTGTGTATCATCTGCACACACATCAAATCAGCAGCAGCTATGTTCTACTATTATCTAAATGTATTTAATCCCTTCTTGAGTTAATGAGCCTTAAAGAGTAAAACATATGTAGTAGTTATGAAACTAACAGTCACCATTCTTCTACCTAATATTGTAACATAAGTTTATAAATGCAAGGACTATTCTGAAGTGTGCAGAAGATAGCTTCTAATTATAATATTCTCATGAAGTATAGTTTTTAAGAAACATGTTACTTGCTTTGGGAAAGCAAAGGCAAGGAAAAATGATGTAGGTAAGTTCCCTATTTATCAGAAGGAAAATACTATTGGGTTTAGATCAACTTCATTCATTCCGTGCTGATGAAACAAATATTTGCAATTCCTGAGGCCAATCACTTCATTGTGATGCACAATCAGCCAGCTTAGATCAATCTTAAAAAAAGGAAAGGAACAAATGAGAAGCAATTAAGGTTTCCAAAATGTACCATGTGTTGGTGGCAGCTCACACTTGTAATTCTATCTACTCAAGGCCTGAAATCCAAGGATCTGGATTAAGTCTGTCTGGGATGAAAATATTCCTGTCTGAAACATCATCTCTGTTATCACAGCCCAGCTGATACACTCTGCCCAACAGGTTCCAAATACCAAAGTCCATCTCCTATCTGAAATACTAGCAAACGTACTCACACATTATTTCCTCTTTGGGAGATAGTTGAAACATGTACCAGAAACATTTCCCTGGCTTCAGAGTGGAAGTGGAAATATATACTGACTAGAAGCCCATCTAGTAAATTACAGGCAATCATCTTTCCTCACATCTTGTTAGTTAAATTGAACAATGAGTGTTTGGATCAGAAGCGATGTGTATGAGCATACAGGTTGTAAAATACTGTAATCCTAGCT
Source organism: Megascapheus bottae (assembly GCF_031878675.1). Taxonomy (NCBI): domain Eukaryota; kingdom Metazoa; phylum Chordata; class Mammalia; order Rodentia; family Geomyidae; genus Megascapheus; species Megascapheus bottae. The sequence continues at coordinate 3,159,553 of NW_028327585.1, forward strand.
ACTCAAGATAAGCTGAGACCTGAGGATTCCAGTTCAAAATCAGCCATGCAATAAATTCCATAAGATTTTTACCTCTAATTAACCAGCAAAAAACAGAGCGTTGAATTGTGCTTAAAATGCCACAGGCCTAAGCTTTGCATAAAAGAGCTAAGGGGTAGCATTCAGGATCCCACTCTCTCCACTCCTTTTTAACATAGTACTAGAATTCCTAGGCAGTGCAATAAGGCTAGAAGCAAGCATAAAGGGGATCCAAGTAGGGAAAGAGGAAATAAAACTATCCCTCTTTGCAGATGACATCATTCTGTATTTAAAGAATCCTATAGACTCTACTCCCAAGCTCCTTGAACTGATTCAAAGCTTTGGAAGGGTAGCAGGCCATAAAATCAACCCTCACAAATCAACTGCCTTCCTTTACGCCAACAGTGAGAGGAACAAGGCAATAATCAGGAAAGAAATTCCTTTCACAATAGTCTCAAAGAAAATAAACTACCTAGGAATTAGTTTAACTAAGAATGTAAAGGACCGTTTAGATGAAAACTTTAAAACCCTAAAAAAGGAAATTAAAGCAGAACTAAGGAAATGGAAAAAGCTCCCATGCTCCTGGATTGGAAGAATCAACATTGTGAAAATGACAATCTTGCCAAGGGCTATCTACAAATTCAATGCAATACCCATCAACATCCCAATGTCATTCTTTAAAGAAATAGAAGAGGCAATTCAAAATTTCATATGGAATAATAAAACACACCGTATAGCAAAAAAACTTCTTAGCAGAAAGAACAGCGCTGGAGGAATTTCAATTCCAAACTTTAGACTCTATTACAGAGCTATAATTCTCAAAACAGCTTGGTACAGGCACAAGAACAGGCCTGAAGTCCAATGGAATAGTACTGCGGACCCAGATATTAAACCACAGACCTATGGCCACCTAATCTTTGACAAGGGAGCCAAAAAAATAGAATGGAAGAAAGATAGCCCCTTCAACAAGTTTTGCTGGAAGAACTGGTTAAGCACCTGCAGAAAACTAAAGTTGGATCCTTCTTTGTCCCCTTGCACTAGAATTAACTCCTAATGGATCAAAGACCTGGAGGTAAAAGCTGACACACTGAAAAGTTTACAGGAAGGAATAGGAGATACACTAGGCCTCCTTGGCACAGGTCGAAACTTTCTTAATAAGGACGAAGAATCACAACAAATCAGAGAAAGGCTGGATAAGTGGGACTGCATTAAACTGCAGAGCTTTTTTATGGCCACGGATATAGCTAGTAAACTAATCAGGAAGCCTACAAAGTGGGAGAAGATCTTCATCAACCAAACAACGGAAAATGGCCTCATATCTAAAATATATCAACAACTCAAAAAATTGAATCACTCCAAAACTAACCTCCAAAGTAACACCCATCCCATTAAAAAATGGGCCAAACACTTAAAGAGAGTTTTCTCTAAAGAAGAAACAAAAATGGCCTATAGACACATGAAGAAATGCTCCACATCCCTGGTCATAAAAGAAATGCAAATCAAAATAACTCTAAAATTCCACCTCACTCCAGTTAGAATGGCCAGGATCAGGAAAACGAATGACAACAGATGCTGGAGGGGATGTGGCCAGGAGGGATCACTACTATACTGTTGGTGGGAGTGCAAACTCGTTCAACCACTATGGAAGGCAGTGTGGCAGTGCCTCAAAAGGCCAAACATAGAACTCCCCTATGACCCAGCAATTCCACCACTTGGCATTTACCCAACAATCCAGAAACAAGGGCATACTAAACCCACTAGCACAACAATGTTCACTGCAGCACTATTCACCATAGCAAAGATATGGAACCAACCCAGATGTCCCTCAGTTGATGAGTGGATCAACAAGTTGTGGTATTTGTAACCAATGGAATTCTATGCTGCTGTCAGAAAGAATGACATCGCCCCATTTGTTAGGAAATGGAAAGACTTAGAACAAATCATATTAAGTGAAGTAAGCCAGACTCAAAGGAACTTAGGCTCAGTGGTTTCCCTCATTCGTCATAATCAGTAGAAACCTTGGGCTCTACTATCAGAGATTTGCAATAGAGCAAAAGGCCATATAATGTGAAGCTAATTGAAAGGACCTCCAGGATATTGAAACAAAAGCCATATAATGAATGATTATTGTCCTTAATGTACTATGTTGTCTCTCATCTCCTTTGCTGTCCCTTGGTTATCCCATATTGGTATAGTATCTCACTTTTTTATCTGATATATTGAATTTATTTGTATTTGGATATTTGAAATTGGATAGGGAAGGGGGAAAACCTTGGTTATATCTGAAAAACTATAATCGTATTTAGTAGTAATCTTGCTCCCATTTTCAAATGGGCAGAACAAGAAACTCAAGAAAAATGTCAAATCAAGAAACAACATCCCCCACCCAATGTAAACAGACAATGGAACAGTCACTGGCACACCTAGAGGAGAGTCTTCCAAGTACTACACAAATGCAATTGATAAACATCATTAATGGAAAATGTGAAAATATAAAGAGAGAGATAATGGAGTAAGCCATAGCTGAACAAGAGGAAAGCATAAACAAGGTGATAATGAAAAAGAAGAAGCCATAAAGGAGGCCATAATAAAGGTTTTTCAAAGAAAGATGGATGAATTCATAGAATCCACAAATAAAAACGTGACCAAACTCCAGCAAATGTCCAAAGAAAATAAAGCTACTGAGCTAACCACTCAAAAGGATATCAAGGAGATAAAGAAATCCATACTTGATCTAAAACAAGAGATGCAAGGCATCAAAAGTGAGCAATTAGAAGCAAGGGCGATGAAAAATAAAGTAGATAGCTTTGATAGCAGGTTAGACAATGCAGAGGAGAGAATTTCCGGGGCTGAAGATAATTTAGTTATTATACAGAAAGAACAGAAAATGAGTCAATCCAAATCTAGGAAAATTGAGAGAGCGCTTCAGGAGGTCCAAGATATAATTAGGAAGCCGAATTTAAGGCTAGTGGGTATTGAGGAGGGCGTGGAGAAAGAGGTCAATGGTATTGGAAATATACTTCAGGGAATCATCTCAGAGAATTTCCCAAATATCCAGAAGGGCAGGCCCATCCAGATACGAGAAGCTTTTAGAACCTCAAACAGACCTGACCAGAAAAGAACATCCCACCGCCACACTGTGATCCGAACTGGATCAATAGAAACGAAAGAAAAGATCCTAAAGGCAGCCAGGGAAAAGGGATCAGTAACCTATAAAGGCAAACCAATCAGAATAACCCCAGATTTCTCAGCAGAGACCATGCAAGCACAAAATGACTGAAAGCATATATGCCATGCCCTTAAATCAAATAACTACCAACCAAGAATATTGTAGCCAGCTAAGCTCTCATTCATAACTCAGGGAACAATAAAAACATTCCATTCCAGGGAAAAGCTGCAACAATATGTCGAAACAAAACCAACACGACAGAGAATTCTCAAAGATGCTCTATACATAGAAAACCAAAATAAATGCAATATAGGGAAAGAAATGACACCTAAACACCATACCATCTAAGGACCACAAGAACTGTCAAGACACAGGCCCTACTAAAAGCTTTTAAAAATGGTAGGAACTAATAAATATCTCTCAATCCTAACTCTCAATATCAATGGACTTAACTCTCCAATTCAACGGCATAGGCTGTCTAGTTGGATCAAAAAGCAAGAGCCATCGTTCTGCTGTCTTCAAGAGGCACATCTTACCCAAAAACAATCATCGTTTGAAAGTGAGAGGTTGGAATAAACTCTATCAAGCTAACTGCACCCATAAACAGGCTGGAGTTGCCATCCTCATATCAGATACAATAGACTTCAAACTAAAATTAGTAAGAAAAGGCAAAGAAGGTTACTACATACTACTAAAGGGATCTTTCCTCCAGGAAGACATAACGATCCTAAATATTTACACACCCAATCCCGGAGCTCCAAACTTCATCAAGCAAACTTTACTTACACTGAAACCATACATAGATCGAAATACAGTGATTGTTGGTGAGTTTAACACACCACTCTAACCTATGGACAGATCAACAAGGCAAAACTCAACAGAGAAACCTTAGAACTGAACAACTGTATAGACCAACTAGACATAACAGACATCTGCAGAATATTCCACCCAGTAACAACACAATATACGTTTTTCTCAGCAGCACATGGAACATTTTCCATAATAGACCACATCTTAGGCCATAAAACAAACCTGGACAGATTCAGAAACACTGAAATTATTCCATGCACACTCTCAGACCATAAAGGCATCAAATTGGAGCTGAACACATATCTCCACCAACGAAAACCCTGTAACTCATGGAGACTGAAAAACACATTGTTGAATCAAAAACAATGGGTAATCGAAGAGATCAGAACAGATATCCAACTGTTTATGAAATTTAACAATAAGGAGCACACAAATATCAACTCCTTAGGGACACATCAAAGGCAGTACTCAGAGGAAAATTTATAGTGCTGAGTGCCTACAACAGCAAGTTGGAAAAATGCCAAACCAACTAGTTAATGTCTCACTTTAACCTCCTGGAAAAAGAGCAACAAACTAACCTTAAACCCATTAGGAGAAAGCAAATTATTAAAATCAAAGCAGAATTAAATGATTTGGAATAAAACAAACCTATAGAAAGAATCAACAAAACAAGGAGTTGGTTCTTTGAAAGAATTAACAAAATTGACAAGCCCTTAGCAAATCTTACCAAAAAAAAGAAGAGAGCATATCGAAATAAACAAAATCGCAGATGAAAATGGTAATATCACGACAGAAATTACCAAGATCCAGAATATCATGAGGGAATACTTCTCAAACCTTTACGCCAACAAATTTGAGAATCTAGAAGAAATGGATGAATTCCTAGACAATATTAACATACCCACACTGAACCAAGAAGAGCTAACCCAACTCAACAGGCCTATTTCAAGCACTGAAATAGAAATGGAAATTAGACAACTTCCACTTAAAAAGAGCCCAGGGCCAGATGGATTCACAGCTGAATTCTATAAGGTCTTCAAAGCAGAGCTCACACCAATACTCCTCAAGCTCTTCAATGAAATTGAAAATGAAGGTTCTTTACCAAACTCATTCTGTGAAGCCAGTATATCCCTCATCCCCAAACCAGACAGAGATTCATCAAAGAAAGAGAACTATAGACCCATTTCTTTGATGAACATCGATGAAAAACTTCTCTACAAAATACTGGCCAACCGTCTACAACAACTCATCAAAAAAATTATACACTATGATCAAACTGGATTCATCACAGGGAGGCAAAGCTGGTTCAACATACACAAATCAATTAATATAATTCAACACATCAACAGGAGCAAGGACAAAAATCACATGATTGTCTCAATAGATGTGGAAAAGGCATTTGACAAGATCCAAAACCCCTTTATGTTAAAAGATGTGGAGAAACTAGGAATCCATGGAACATTTCTCAATGTAATAAAGGCTGTGTATGAGAAACCCACTGCCAGTATTATACATAATGGTGAAAATCTAAAGCCATTCCCTCTAAAATCAGGAACGAGACAACGATGCCCACTCTCTCCACTCCTTTCTAACATAGTACTAGAATTGCTAGGCAGTGCAATAAGGCAAGAAGCAAGCATAAAGGGGATCCAAGTTGGGAAAGAGGAAATAAAACTATCCCTCTTTACAGATGACATGATTCTGTATTTAAAGAATCCTATAGACTCTACGCCCAAGCTCCTTGAGCTGATTCAAAGCTTTGGAAGGATAGCAGGCCATAAAATCAACCCTCACAAATCCACTGCCTTCCTTTACGCCAACAGTGAGAGGAACGAGGCAATAATCAGGAAAGAAACTCCTTTCACAATAGCCTCAAACAAAATAAAGTACCTAGGAATTAGCTTAACTAAGAATGTAAAGGACCGTTTAGATGAAAACTTTAAAACCCTCAAAAAGGAAATTAAAGCAGAACTAAGGAAAGGGAAAAAACTCCCATGCTCCTGGATTGGAAGAATCAACATTGTGAAAATGACAATCTTGCCAAGGGCTATCTACAAATTCAATGCAATACCCATCAACATCCCAATGTCATTCTTTATAGAAATAGAAGAGGCAATTCAAAATTTCATATGGAATAATAAAAGACCCCGTATAGCAAAAACACTTCTTAGCAGAAAGAACAGCGCTGGAGGAATTTCAATTCCAAACTTTAGACTCTATTACAGAGCTATAATTCTCAAAACAGCTTGGTACGGGCACAAGAACAGGCCCGAAGTCCAATGGAATAGAACTGCGGACCCAGATATTAAACCACAGACCTATGGCCACCTAATCTTTGACAAAGGAGCCAAAAAAATAGAATGGAAGAAAGATAGCCTCTTCAACAAGTTGTGCTGGCAGAACTGGTTAAGCACCTGCAGAAAACTAAAGTTGGATCCTTCTTTGTCCCCTTGCACTAGAATTAACTCCAAATGGATCAAAGACCTGGAGGTAAAAGCTGACACACTGAAAAGTTTACAGGAAGGAATAGGAGATACACTAGGCCTCCTTGGCACAGGTCGAAACTTTCTTAATAAGGACCAAGAATCACAACAAATCAGAGAAAGGCTGGATAAGTGGGACTGCATTAAACTGCAGAGCTTTTTTATGGCAACGGATATAGCTAGTAAACTAATCAGGAAGCCTACAAAGTGGTAGAAGATCTTCATTAACCAAACAACGGACAAAGGCCTCATATCTAAAATATATCAACAACTCAAAAAATTGAATCACTCCAAAACTAACCTCCAAAGTAACACCCATCCCATTAAAAAATGGGCCAAAGACTTAAAGATAGTTTTCTCTAAGGAAGAAACAAAAATGGCCTATAGACACATGAAGAAATGCTCCACATCCCTGGTCATAAAAGAAATGCAAATCAAAACAACTCTAAGATTCCACCTCACTCCAGTTAGAATGGCCAGGATCAGGAAAACGAATGACAACAGATGCTGGAGGGGATGTGGCCAGGAGGGATCACTACTACACTGTTGGTGGGAGTGCAAACTCGGTCAACCACTATGGAAAGCAGTGTGGCAGTGCCTCAAAAGGCTAAACATAGAACTCCCCTATGACCCAACAATTCCACCACTTGGCATTTACCCAACAATCCAGAACAAGGGCATACTAAACCCACTAGCACAACAATGTTCACTGCAGCACTATTCACCATAGCAAAGATATGGAACCAACCCAGATGTCCCTCAGTTGATGAGTGGATCAACAAGTTGTGGTATTTGTAACCAATGGAATTCTATGCTGCTGTCAGAAAGAATGACATCGCCCCATTTGTTAGGAAATGGAAAGACTTAGAACAAATCATATTAAGTGAAGTAAGCCAGACTCAAAGGAACTTAGGCTCAGTGGTTTCCCTCATTCGTCATAATCAGTAGAAAACTTGGGCTCTACTAGCAGAGATTTGCAATAGAGCAAAAGGCCATATAATGTGAAGCTAATTGAAAGGACCTCCAGGATATTGAAACAAAAGCCACATAATGAATGATTGTTGTCCTTAATGTACTATGTTGTCTCTCATCTCCTTTCCTGTCCCTTGGTTATCCCATATTGGTATAGTATCTCACTTTGTTATCTGATATATTGAATTTATTTGTATTTGGATATTTGAAATTGGATAGGGAAGGGGGGAAAACCAAGACGGGTGGGGGTTGTGGGTTTGGAGGGAAATGGGTACCAACACATGTGAAAGGGTATCAATGTATGTGAATTAATGCACCTTCTATCTGGCAAATATCATGTAACCCTTTTACTAATTACAATAAAAAAATTAAAAAAGAAAAGAAAGTTGTAGTGTGTGGGGAGGATGATGGGGTCAAATACATTTCTTCTTAGAAATATACCTCATCTGGTTGCCCTGGATTTTCCTGGCCTTCTTCTTAGAGAAAGGCCTGTTATACTGGATTTGTGGCTTGGCAATGATCTAGCATGTACATCTTCGAGTAAGACATCCACAACTTCCATGCATGAGACTCGAGTTTCCTGACCTTTGGCAACAGCACAGCAACATCTTTCTTCCTCCTGAGCCACAGGCCAAGTGAGCTGGCTTGAGTTGGTTGTTAGTTACAGTGGCTTGGTTACCAGGGTTCCATATTCTGTTCCATTGTGAGGGAGGCAGGGTCACCTTTCAGGGCCCAATGACCAAAGATCCTTGCTCACAGAAGACCTCACCAAAGACATACTGGAGGCTGAATCTCTCCTCCAATCTCACAATGTACATGTGGATGTAGTAAACAGCACACCTTATTTGTCCAATCCCAATGTCTTCCACTAGGCCCAGCTACCAGGTCTGGTCTCAGGCTCAAGGAGCCTTTCTTAGGTAAGATCCAAACTTAAGGGTCAATATTGCCCTCATCCTTTACAAGACATTTGCTTCACAGTGCCTTCTATGCCTGCATTTTGCCCCTTGTCGATTTTTTTTTTGTTTTTGCTAGTCTCGGGACTTGGCCTCAGAGTGTGAACATTGTTCTTGGGCTTTCTTTAGGCTTTAGCTGTCCCACCGAGCCACAGCACCACTTGCAGCGTTGTCTATGTATGTGGTAATGAGGAATCAAACCTGAGTCTTTTTGCGTGGTAGCCAAGGACTCTACCACTAGGTCAAACACACAGGGCATCTTGCACATATTTTTGACGTCAATCTACTAGGATATTATTAGGTTTCTGTATCCTAATCAATTTTTTCCTGATGATTAGCTTTGCAGTCATGTGTAAAAAATGCAAGAGGGAAAAACACAGAAGAATTAGTGAAATTTAAAAAAAAGCATTACACACATAGTTAAGTGTTCATTCTTGGTAGGAGAAAGGATATTTTGATAGGACGATGATGACTTTATAATTACTATGTCAGGGTTGAGAGTTTGGCATAGTGGTAGAGTGCTTACCTAGCATCCATGAAGATCTGGGTTTGATTGCTCAGTATCACATAGATAGAAATCTAGATGTGGCACTGTGGCTCAAGTGGTTGAGGGCTAGACTTGAGAAAACCCGAGGACAGTGCTCAGGCCCTGAATTCAAGCCCCAAGACTGGCAGAAAGACAAAAGAAAATAAAAATGCTTTTTACGAGCTAATTCACTCACAGCATTTGCTTCTGAAATCTTCGCTTCTGCATCTTGTGAAATACCCCTTTCCCTCAACGTAGACAAGAAAAACAGATCCATCCCATGGTCCACTGTGAGGCCACTGGTTGGGCTAAGAGCTAGTCGTGCAGCAACACATAAGTTTTATTCTAATACTTTCCAAACTTTGTACTCAAATATGCTACCTACTTACCAACTTAGGTCAGTTATCCTTATGCTATACCTTTTCTTCATTACTACAATATTCTTACACTCCTACGTTAATCCTCTTGTACCTCCCCGGACCTCTCTCATTCCTTTTTTCTATCTCTGGACCTCTGCTGGTCTTTCAACCCTTATACTGCACGGATCTACAGTTGATGGCTGTTGAGCAATATTGTATATGGAGGTGGTTAATTATTCTCTAGGCTCAGAGGGACTTAAAGACAATAGAGATTGGATTGAGAGGCTTATTGTTTTGGGTATAAATCGTTTATCAGTGGTTGTATTAGACTGGTCTGAAAGTGCACAAAAAGAAAGAGTGATAATACCAATCAAAACTTGTGAACATCTAGTGTCTGCCAGCTACAGAGGTCTAGGTTGGTTATATCTGAAAAACTATAATCGTATTTAGTAGTAATCTTGCTCCCATTTTCAAATGGGCAGAACAAGAAACTCAAGAAAAATGTCAAATCAAGAAACAACATCCCCCACCCAATGTAAACAGACAATGGAACAGTCACTGGCACATCTAGAGGAGAGTCTTCCAAGTACTACACAAATGCAATTGATAAACATCATTAATGGAAAATGTGAAAATATAAAGAGAGAGATAATGGAGTAAGCCATAGCTGAACAAGAGGAAAGCATAAACAAGGTGATAATGAAAAAGAAGAAGCCATAAAGGAGGCCATAATAAAGGTTTTTCAAAGAAAGATGGATGAATTCATAGAATCCACAAATAAAAACGTGACCAAACTCCAGCAAATGTCCAAAGAAAATAAAGCTACTGAGCTAACCACTCAAAAGGAAATCAAGGAGATAAAGAAATCCATACATGATCTAAAACAAGAGATGCAAGGCATCAAAAGTGAGCAATTAGAAGCAAGGGCGATGAAAAATAAAGTAGATAGCTTTGATAGCAGGTTACACAATGCAGAGGAGATAATTTTTGGGGCAGAAGATAATTTAGTTATTATACAGAAAGAACAGAAAATGAGTCAATCCAAATCTAGGAAAATTGAGAGAGCGCTTCAGGAGGTCCAAGATACAATTAGGAAGCTGAATTTAAGGCTAGTGGGTATTGAGGAGGGCGTGGAGAAAGAGGTCAATGGTATTGGAAATATACTTCAGGGAATCATCTCAGAGAATTTCCCAAATATCCAGAAGGGCAGGCCCATCCAGATACGAGAAGCTTTTAGAACCTCAAACAGACCTGACCAGAAAAGAACATCCCACCGCCACACTGTGATCCGAACTGGATCAATAGAAACGAAAGAAAACATCCTAAAGGCAGCCAGGGAAAAGGGATCAGTAACCTATAAAGGCAAACCAATCAGAATAACCCCAGATTTCTCAGCAGAGACCATGCAAGCACAAAGTGACTGAAAGCATATATGCCATGCCCTTAAATCAAATAACTACCAACCAAGAATATTGTAGCCAGCTAAGCTCTCATTCATAACTGAGGGAACAATAAAAACATTCCATTCCAGGGAAAAGCTGCAACAATATGTCGAAACAAAACCAACACTACAGAGAATTCTCAAAGATGCTCTATACATAGAAAACCAAAATAAATGCAATATAGGGAAAGAAATGACACCTAAACAGCATACCATCTAAGGACCACAAGAACTGTCAAGACACAGGCCCTACTAAAAGCTTTTAAAAATGGTAGGAACTAATAAATATCTCTCAATCCTAACTCTCAATATCAATGGACTTAACTCTCCAATTCAACGGCATAGGCTGTCTAGTTGGATCAAAAAGCAAGAGCCATCGTTCTGCTGTCTTCAAGAGGCACATCTTACCCCAAAACAATCATCTTTTGAAAGTGAGAGGTTGGAATAAACTCTATCAAGCTAACTGCCCCCATAAACAGGCTGGAGTTGCCATCCTCATATCAGATACAATAGACTTCAAACTAAAATTAGTAAGAAAAGACAAAGAAGGTTACTACATACTACTAAAGGGATCTTTCCTCCAGGAAGACATAACGATCCTAAATATTTACACACCCAATCCCGGAGCTCCAAACTTCATCAAGCAAACTTTACTTACACTGAAACCATACATAGATCGAAATACAGTGATTGTTGGTGAGTTTAACACACCACTCTAACCTATGGACAGATCAACAAGGCAAAACTCAACAGAGAAACCTTAGAACTGAACAACTGTATAGACCAACTAGACATAACAGACATCTGCAGAATATTCCACCCAGTAACAACACAATATACGTTTTTCTCAGCAGCACATGGAACATTTTCCATAATAGACCACATCTTAAGCCATAAAACTAACCTGGACAGATTCAGAAACACTGAAATTATTCCATGCACACTCTCAGACCATAAAGGCATCAAATTGGAGCTGAACACATATCTCCACCAACGAAAACCCTGTAACTCATGGAGACTGAAAAACACATTGTTGAATCAAAAACAATGGGTAATCGAAGAGATCAGAACAGATATCCAACTGTTTATGAAATTTAACAATAAGGAGCACACAAATATCAACTCCTTAGGGACACAACAAAGGCAGTACTCAGAGGAAAATTTATAGTGCTGAGTGCCTACAACAGCAAGTTGGAAAAATGCCAAACCAACTAGTTAATGTCTCACTTTAACCTCCTGGAAAAAGAGCAACAAACTAACCTTAAACCCATTAGGAGAAAGCAAATTATTAAAATCAAAGCAGAATTAAATGATTTGGAATAAAACAAACCTATAGAAAGAATCAACAAAACAAGGAGTTGGTTCTTTGAAAGAATTAACAAAATTGACAAGCCCTTAGCAAATCTTACCAAAAAAAAGAAGAGAGCATATCGAAATAAACAAAATCGCAGATGAAAATGGTAATATCACGACAGAAATTACCAAGATCCAGAATATCATGAGGGAATACTTCTCAAACCTTTACGCCAACAAATTTGAGAATCTAGAAGAAATGGATGAATTCCTAGACAATATTAACATACCCACACTGAACCAAGAAGAGCTAACCCAACTCAACAGGCCTATTTCAAGCACTGAAATAGAAATGGAAATTAGACAACTTCCACTTAAAAAGAGCCCAGGGCCAGATGGATTCACAGCTGAATTCTATAAGGTCTTCAAAGCAGAGCTCACACCAATACTCCTCAAGCTCTTCAATGAAATTGAAAATGAAGGTTCTTTACCAAACTCATTCTGTGAAGCCAGTATATCCCTCATCCCCAAACCAGACAGAGATTCATCAAAGAAAGAGAACTATAGACCCATTTCTTTGATGAACATCGATGAAAAACTTCTCTACAAAATACTGGCCAACCGTCTACAACAACTCATCAAAAAATTATACACTATGATCAAACTGGATTCATCACAGGGAGGCAAAGCTGGTTCAACATACACAAATCAATTAATATAATTCAACACATCAACAGGAGCAAGGACAAAAATCACATGATTGTCTCAATAGATGTGGAAAAGGCATTTGACAAGATCCAAAACCCCTTTATGTTAAAAGATGTGGAGAAACTAGGAATCCATGGAACATTTCTCAATGTAATAAAGGCTGTGTATGAGAAACCCACTGCCAGTATTATACATAATGGTGAAAATCTAAAGCCATTCCCTCTAAAATCAGGAACGAGACAACGATGCCCACTCTCTCCACTCCTTTCTAACATAGTACTAGAATTGCTAGGCAGTGCAATAAGGCAAGAAGCAAGCATAAAGGGGATCCAAGTTGGGAAAGAGGAAATAAAACTATCCCTCTTTACAGATGACATGATTCTGTATTTAAAGAATCCTATAGACTCTACGCCCAAGCTCCTTGAGCTGATTCAAAGCTTTGGAAGGATAGCAGGCCATAAAATCAACCCTCACAAATCCACTGCCTTCCTTTACGCCAACAGTGAGAGGAACGAGGCAATAATCAGGAAAGAAACTCCTTTCACAATAGCCTCAAACAAAATAAAGTACCTAGGAATTAGCTTAACTAAGAATGTAAAGGACCGTTTAGATGAAAACTTTAAAACCCTCAAAAAGGAAATTAAAGCAGAACTAAGGAAAGGGAAAAAACTCCCATGCTCCTGGATTGGAAGAATCAACATTGTGAAAATGACAATCTTGCCAAGGGCTATCTACAAATTCAATGCAATACCCATCAACATCCCAATGTCATTCTTTATAGAAATAGAAGAGGCAATTCAAAATTTCATATGGAATAATAAAAGACCCCGTATAGCAAAAACACTTCTTAGCAGAAAGAACAGCGCTGGAGGAATTTCAATTCCAAACTTTAGACTCTATTACAGAGCTATAATTCTCAAAACAGATTGGTACGGGCACAAGAACAGGCCTGAAGTCCAATGGAATAGTACTGCGGACCCAGATATTAAACCACAGACCTATGGCCACCTAATCTTTGACAAAGGAGCCAAAAAAATAGAATGGAAGAAAGATAGCCTCTTCAACAAGTTGTGCTGGCAGAACTGGTTAAGCACCTGCAGAAAACTAAAGTTGGATCCTTCTTTGTCCCCTTGCACTAGAATTAACTCCAAATGGATCAAAGACCTGGAGGTAAAAGCTGACACACTGAAAAGTTTACAGGAAGGAATAGGAGATACACTAGGCCTCCTTGGCACAGGTCGAAACTTTCTTAATAAGGACCAAGAATCACAACAAATCAGAGAAAGGCTGGATAAGTGGGACTGCATTAAACTGCAGAGCTTTTTTATGGCAACGGATATAGCTAGTAAACTAATCAGGAAGCCTACAAAGTGGTAGAAGATCTTCATTAACCAAACAACGGACAAAGGCCTCATATCTAAAATATATCAACAACTCAAAAAATTGAATCACTCCAAAACTAACCTCCAAAGTAACACCCATCCCATTAAAAAATGGGCCAAAGACTTAAAGATAGTTTTCTCTAAGGAAGAAACAAAAATGGCCTATAGACACATGAAGAAATGCTCCACATCCCTGGTCATAAAAGAAATGCAAATCAAAACAACTCTAAGATTCCACCTCACTCCAGTTAGAATGGCCAGGATCAGGAAAACGAATGACAACAGATGCTGGAGGGGATGTGGCCAGGAGGGATCACTACTACACTGTTGGTGGGAGTGCAAACTCGGTCAACCACTATGGAAAGCAGTGTGGCAGTGCCTCAAAAGGCTAAACATAGAACTCCCCTATGACCCAACAATTCCACCACTTGGCATTTACCCAACAATCCAGAACAAGGGCATACTAAACCCACTAGCACAACAATGTTCACTGCAGCACTATTCACCATAGCAAAGATATGGAACCAACCCAGATGTCCCTCAGTTGATGAGTGGATCAACAAGTTGTGGTATTTGTAACCAATGGAATTCTATGCTGCTGTCAGAAAGAATGACATCGCCCCATTTGTTAGGAAATGGAAAGACTTAGAACAAATCATATTAAGTGAAGTAAGCCAGACTCAAAGGAACTTAGGCTCAGTGGTTTCCCTCATTCGTCATAATCAGTAGAAAACTTGGGCTCTACTAGCAGAGATTTGCAATAGAGCAAAAGGCCATATAATGTGAAGCTAATTGAAAGGACCTCCAGGATATTGAAACAAAAGCCACATAATGAATGATTGTTGTCCTTAATGTACTATGTTGTCTCTCATCTCCTTTCCTGTCCCTTGGTTATCCCATATTGGTATAGTATCTCACTTTGTTATCTGATATATTGAATTTATTTGTATTTGGATATTTGAAATTGGATAGGGAAGGGGGGAAAACCAAGACGGGTGGGGGTTGTGGGTTTGGAGGGAAATGGGTACCAACACATGTGAAAGGGTATCAATGTATGTGAATTAATGCACCTTCTATCTGGCAAATATCATGTAACCCTTTTACTAATTACAATAAAAAAATTAAAAAAGAAAAGAAAGTTGTAGTGTGTGGGGAGGATGATGGGGTCAAATACATTTCTTCTTAGAAATATACCTCATCTGGTTGCCCTGGATTTTCCTGGCCTTCTTCTTAGAGAAAGGCCTGTTATACTGGATTTGTGGCTTGGCAATGATCTAGCATGTACATCTTCGAGTAAGACATCCACAACTTCCATGCATGAGACTCGAGTTTCCTGACCTTTGGCAACAGCACAGCAACATCTTTCTTCCTCCTGAGCCACAGGCCAAGTGAGCTGGCTTGAGTTGGTTGTTAGTTACAGTGGCTTGGTTACCAGGGTTCCATATTCTGTTCCATTGTGAGGGAGGCAGGGTCACCTTTCAGGGCCCAATGACCAAAGATCCTTGCTCACAGAAGACCTCACCAAAGACATACTGGAGGCTGAATCTCTCCTCCAATCTCACAATGTACATGTGGATGTAGTAAACAGCACACCTTATTTGTCCAATCCCAATGTCTTCCACTAGGCCCAGCTACCAGGTCTGGTCTCAGGCTCAAGGAGCCTTTCTTAGGTAAGATCCAAACTTAAGGGTCAATATTGCCCTCATCCTTTACAAGACATTTGCTTCACAGTGCCTTCTATGCCTGCATTTTGCCCCTTGTCGATTTTTTTTTTGTTTTTGCTAGTCTCGGGACTTGGCCTCAGAGTGTGAACATTGTTCTTGGGCTTTCTTTAGGCTTTAGCTGTCCCACCGAGCCACAGCACCACTTGCAGCGTTGTCTATGTATGTGGTAATGAGGAATCAAACCTGAGTCTTTTTGCGTGGTAGCCAAGGACTCTACCACTAGGTCAAACACACAGGGCATCTTGCACATATTTTTGACGTCAATCTACTAGGATATTATTAGGTTTCTGTATCCTAATCAATTTTTTCCTGATGATTAGCTTTGCAGTCATGTGTAAAAAATGCAAGAGGGAAAAACACAGAAGAATTAGTGAAATTTAAAAAAAAGCATTACACACATAGTTAAGTGTTCATTCTTGGTAGGAGAAAGGATATTTTGATAGGACGATGATGACTTTATAATTACTATGTCAGGGTTGAGAGTTTGGCATAGTGGTAGAGTGCTTACCTAGCATCCATGAAGATCTGGGTTTGATTGCTCAGTATCACATAGATAGAAATCTAGATGTGGCACTGTGGCTCAAGTGGTTGAGGGCTAGACTTGAGAAAACCCGAGGACAGTGCTCAGGCCCTGAATTCAAGCCCCAAGACTGGCAGAAAGACAAAAGAAAATAAAAATGCTTTTTACGAGCTAATTCACTCACAGCATTTGCTTCTGAAATCTTCGCTTCTGCATCTTGTGAAATACCCCTTTCCCTCAACGTAGACAAGAAAAACAGATCCATCCCATGGTCCACTGTGAGGCCACTGGTTGGGCTAAGAGCTAGTCGTGCAGCAACACATAAGTTTTATTCTAATACTTTCCAAACTTTGTACTCAAATATGCTACCTACTTACCAACTTAGGTCAGTTATCCTTATGCTATACCTTTTCTTCATTACTACAATATTCTTACACTCCTACGTTAATCCTCTTGTACCTCCCCGGACCTCTCTCATTCCTTTTTTCTATCTCTGGACCTCTGCTGGTCTTTCAACCCTTATACTGCACGGATCTACAGTTGATGGCTGTTGAGCAATATTGTATATGGAGGTGGTTAATTATTCTCTGGGCTCAGAGGGACTTAAAGACAATAGAGATTGGATTGAGAGGCTTATTGTTTTGGGTATAAATCGTTTATCAGTGGTTGTATTAGACTGGTCTGAAAGTGCACAAAAAGAAAGAGTGATAATACCAATCAAAACTTGTGAACATCTAGTGTCTGCCAGCTACAGAGGTCTAGGTTGGTTATATCTGAAAAACTATAATCGTATTTAGTAGTAATCTTGCTCCCATTTTCAAATGGGCAGAACAAGAAACTCAAGAAAAATGTCAAATCAAGAAACAACATCCCCCACCCAATGTAAACAGACAATGGAACAGTCACTGGCACATCTAGAGGAGAGTCTTCCAAGTACTACACAAATGCAATTGATAAACATCATTAATGGAAAATGTGAAAATATAAAGAGAGAGATAATGGAGTAAGCCATAGCTGAACAAGAGGAAAGCATAAACAAGGTGATAATGAAAAAGAAGAAGCCATAAAGGAGGCCATAATAAAGGTTTTTCAAAGAAAGATGGATGAATTCATAGAATCCACAAATAAAAACGTGACCAAACTCCAGCAAATGTCCAAAGAAAATAAAGCTACTGAGCTAACCACTCAAAAGGAAATCAAGGAGATAAAGAAATCCATACATGATCTAAAACAAGAGATGCAAGGCATCAAAAGTGAGCAATTAGAAGCAAGGGCGATGAAAAATAAAGTAGATAGCTTTGATAGCAGGTTACACAATGCAGAGGAGATAATTTTTGGGGCAGAAGATAATTTAGTTATTATACAGAAAGAACAGAAAATGAGTCAATCCAAATCTAGGAAAATTGAGAGAGCGCTTCAGGAGGTCCAAGATACAATTAGGAAGCTGAATTTAAGGCTAGTGGGTATTGAGGAGGGCGTGGAGAAAGAGGTCAATGGTATTGGAAATATACTTCAGGGAATCATCTCAGAGAATTTCCCAAATATCCAGAAGGGCAGGCCCATCCAGATACGAGAAGCTTTTAGAACCTCAAACAGACCTGACCAGAAAAGAACATCCCACCGCCACACTGTGATCCGAACAGGATCAATAGAAACGAAAGAAAAGATCCTAAAGGCAGCCAGGGAAAAGGGATCAGTAACCTATAAAGGCAAACCAATCAGAATAACCCCAGATTTCTCAGCAGAGACCATGCAAGCACAAAGTGACTGAAAGCATATATGCCATGCCCTTAAATCAAATAACTACCAACCAAGAATATTGTAGCCAGCTAAGCTCTCATTCATAACTGAGGGAACAATAAAAACATTCCATTCCAGGGAAAAGCTGCAACAATATGTCGAAACAAAACCAACACTACAGAGAATTCTCAAAGATGCTCTATACATAGAAAACCAAAATAAATGCAATATAGGGAAAGAAATGACACCTAAACAGCATACCATCTAAGGACCACAAGAACTGTCAAGACACAGGCCCTACTAAAAGCTTTTAAAAATGGTAGGAACTAATAAATATCTCTCAATCCTAACTCTCAATATCAATGGACTTAACTCTCCAATTCAACGGCATAGGCTGTCTAGTTGGATCAAAAAGCAAGAGCCATCGTTCTGCTGTCTTCAAGAGGCACATCTTACCCAAAAACAATCATCTTTTGAAAGTGAGAGGTTGGAATAAACTCTATCAAGCTAACTGCCCCCATAAACAGGCTGGAGTTGCCATCCTCATATCAGATACAATAGACTTCAAACTAAAATTAGTAAGAAAAGACAAAGAAGGTTACTACATACTACTAAAGGGATCTTTCCTCCAGGAAGACATAACGATCCTAAATATTTACACACCCAATCCCGGAGCTCCAAACTTCATCAAGCAAACTTTACTTACACTGAAACCATACATAGATCGAAATACAGTGATTGTTGGTGAGTTTAACACACCACTCTAACCTATGGACAGATCAACAAGGCAAAACTCAACAGAGAAACCTTAGAACTGAACAACTGTATAGACCAACTAGACATAACAGACATCTGCAGAATATTCCACCCAGTAACAACACAATATACGTTTTTCTCAGCAGCACATGGAACATTTTCCATAATAGACCACATCTTAAGCCATAAAACTAACCTGGACAGATTCAGAAACACTGAAATTATTCCATGCACACTCTCAGACCATAAAGGCATCAAATTGGAGCTGAACACATATCTCCACCAACGAAAACCCTGTAACTCATGGAGACTGAAAAACACATTGTTGAATCAAAAACAATGGGTAATCGAAGAGATCAGAACAGATATCCAACTGTTTATGAAATTTAACAATAAGGAGCACACAAATATCAACTCCTTAGGGACACAACAAAGGCAGTACTCAGAGGAAAATTTATAGTGCTGAGTGCCTACAACAGCAAGTTGGAAAAATGCCAAACCAACTAGTTAATGTCTCACTTTAACCTCCTGGAAAAAGAGCAACAAACTAACCTTAAACCCATTAGGAGAAAGCAAATTATTAAAATCAAAGCAGAATTAAATGATTTGGAATAAAACAAACCTATAGAAAGAATCAACAAAACAAGGAGTTGGTTCTTTGAAAGAATTAACAAAATTGACAAGCCCTTAGCAAATCTTACCAAAAAAAAGAAGAGAGCATATCGAAATAAACAAAATCGCAGATGAAAATGGTAATATCACGACAGAAATTACCAAGATCCAGAATATCATGAGGGAATACTTCTCAAACCTTTACGCCAACAAATTTGAGAATCTAGAAGAAATGGATGAATTCCTAGACAATATTAACATACCCACACTGAACCAAGAAGAGCTAACCCAATTCAACAGGCCTATTTCAAGCACTGAAATAGAAATGGAAATTAGACAACTTCCACTTAAAAAGAGCCCAGGGCCAGATGGATTCACAGCTGAATTCTATAAGGTCTTCAAAGCAGAGCTCACACCAATACTCCTCAAGCTCTTCAATGAAATTGAAAATGAAGGTTCTTTACCAAACTCATTCTGTGAAGCCAGTATATCCCTCATCCCCAAACCAGACAGAGATTCATCAAAGAAAGAGAACTATAGACCCATTTCTTTGATGAACATCGATGAAAAACTTCTCTACAAAATACTGGCCAACCGTCTACAACAACTCATCAAAAAATTATACACTATGATCAAACTGGATTCATCACAGGGAGGCAAAGCTGGTTCAACATACACAAATCAATTAATATAATTCAACACATCAACAGGAGCAAGGACAAAAATCACATGATTGTCTCAATAGATGTGGAAAAGGCATTTGACAAGATCCAAAACCCCTTTATGTTAAAAGATGTGGAGAAACTAGGAATCCATGGAACATTTCTCAATGTAATAAAGGCTGTGTATGAGAAACCCACTGCCAGTATTATACATAATGGTGAAAATATAAAGCCATTCCCTCTAAAATCAGGAACGAGACAACGATGCCTACCCTCTCCACTCCTTTCTAACATAGTACTAGAATTGCTAGGCAGTGCAATAAGGCAAGAAGCAAGCATAAAGGGGATCCAAGTTGGGAAAGAGGAAATAAAACTATCCCTCTTTACAGATGACATGATTCTGTATTTAAAGAATCCTATAGACTCTACGCCCAAGCTCCTTGAGCTGATTGAAAGCTTTGGAAGGATAGCAGGCCATAAAATCAACCCTCACAAATCAACTGCCTTCCTTTACCCCAACAGTGAGAGGAACGAGGCAATAATCAGGAAAGAAACTCCTTTCACAATAGCCTCAAACAATATAAAGTACCTAGGAATTAGCTTAACTAAGAATGTAAAGGACCGTTTAGATGAAAACTTTAAAACCCTCAAAAAGGAAATTAAAGCAGAACTAAGGAAAGGGAAAAAACTCCCATGCTCCTGGATTGGAAGAATCAACATTGTGAAAATGACAATCTTGCCAAGGGCTATCTACAAATTCAATGCAATACCCATCAACATCCCAATGTCATTCTTTATAGAAATAGAAGAGGCAATTCAAAATTTCATATGGAATAATAAAAGACCCCGTATAGCAAAAACACTTCTTAGCAGAAAGAACAGCGCTGGAGGAATTTCAATTCCAAACTTTAGACTCTATTACAGAGCTATAATTCTCAAAACAGCTTGGTACGGGCACAAGAACAGGCCTGAAGTCCAATGGAATAGAACTGCAGACCCAGATATTAAACCACAGACCTATGGCCACCTAATCTTTGACAAGGGAGCCAAAAAAATAGAATGGAAGAAAGATAGCCTCTTCAACAAGTTATGCTGGCAGAACTGGTTAAGCACCTGCAGAAAACTAAAGTTGGATCCTTCTTTGTCACCTTGCACTAGAATTAACTCCAAAAGAATGAAAGACCTGGAGGTAAAAGCTGACACACTGAAAAGTTTACAGGAAGGAATAGGAGATACACTAGGCCTCCTTGGCACAGGTCGAAACTTTCTTAATAAGGACCAAGAATCACAACAAATCAGAGAAAGGCTGGATAAGTGGGACTGCATTAAACTGCAGAGCTTTTTTATGGCAACGGATATAGCTAGTAAACTAATCAGGAAGCCAGAAGATCTTCATTAACCAAACAACGGACAAAGGCCTCATATCTAAAATATATCAACAACTCAAAAAATTGAATCACTCCAAAACTAACCTCCAAAGTAACACCCATCCAATTAAAAAATGGGCCAAAGACTTAAAGAGAGTTTTCTCTAAAGAAGAAACAAAAATGGCCTATAGACACATGAAGAAATGCTCCACATCCCTGGTCATAAAAGAAATGCAAATCAAAACAACTCTAAGATTCCACCTCACTCCATTTAGAATGGCCAGGATCAGGAAAACGAATGACAAAGGATGCTGGAGGGGATGTGGCCAGGAGGGATCACTACTACACTGTTGGTGGGAGTGCAAACTCGGTCAACCACTATGGAAAGCAGTGTGGCAGTGCCTCAAAAGGCTAAACATAGAACTCCCCTATGACCCAACAATTCCACCACTTGGCATTTACCCAACAATCCAGAACAAGGGCATACTAAACCCACTAGCACAACAATGTTCACTGCAGCACTATTCACCATAGCAAAGATATGGAACCAACCCAGATGTCCCTCAGTTGATGAGTGGATCAACAAGTTGTGGTATTTGTACACAATGGAATTCTATGCTGCTGTCAGAAAGAATGACATCGCCCCATTTGTTAGGAAATGGAAAGACTTAGAACGAATCATATTAAGTGAAGTAAGCCAGACTCAAAGGAACTTAGGCTCAGTGGGTTCCCTCATTCGTCATAATCAGTAGAAACCTTGGGCTCTACTAGCAGAGATTTGCAGTAGAGCAAAAGGCCATATATAAGGCCATATAATGTGAAGCTAATTGAAAGGACCTCCAGGATATTGAAACAAAAGCCATATAATGAAAGATTGTTGTCCTTAATGTACTATGTTGTCTCTCATCTCCTTTCCTGTCCCTTGGTTATCACATATTGGTATAGTATCTCACTTGGTTATCTGATATATTGAATTTATTTGTATTTGGATATTTGAAATTTGATAGGGAAGGGGGGAAAACCAAGACGGGTGGGGGTGTGGGTTTGGAGGGAAATGGGTACCAGGACATGTGAAAGGGTATCAATGTATGTGAATTAATGCACCTTATACCTGGCAAATATCATGTAACCCTTTTACTAATTACAATAAAAAAATGAAAAAAAAAGAAAGTTGTAGTGTGTGGGGAGGATGATGGGGTCAAATACATTTCTTCTTAGAAATATACCTCATCTGGTTGCCCTGGATTTTCCTGGCCTTCTTCTTAGAGAAAGGCCTGTTATACTGGATTTGTGGCTTGGCAAAGATCAAGCATGTACATGTTCGAGTAAGACATCCACAACTTCCATACCTGAGACTCGAGTTTCCTGACCTTAGGCAACAGCACAGCAACATCTTTCTTCCTCCTGAGCCACAGGCCAAGTGAGCTGGCTTCAGCTGGTTGTTAGTTACACTGGCTTGGTTACCAGGGTTCCATATTCTGTTCCATTGTGAGGGAGGCAGGGTCACCTCTCAGGGCCCAATGACCAAAGATCCTTGCTCACAGAAGACCTCACCAAAGACATACTGGAGGCTGAATCTCTCCTCCAATCTCACAATATACATGTGGATGTAGTAAACAGCACACCTAATTTTTCCATTCCCAATGTCTTCCACTAGGCCCAACTACCAGTCTGGTCTCAGGGTCAAGGAGCCTTTTTTAGATAAGATTCAAACTTAAGGGTCAATATTGCCCTCATCCTTTACAAAACATTTGCTTCACAGTGCCTTCTCTCCCTGCATTTTGCCCCTTGTCAAAAATTTTTTTGTTTTTGCTAGTCTTGGGACTTGACCTCAGAGTGTGAACATTGTTCTTGGGCTTTCTTAAGGCTTTAGCTGTCCCACCGAGCCACAGCACCACTTGCAGCGTTTTCTATGTATGTGGTAATGAGGAATCAAACCTGAGTCTTTTTGCGTGGTAGCCAAGGACTCTACCACTAGGTCAAACACACAGGGCATCTTGCACATATTTTTCAACTCAATCTACTAGGATATTATTAGGTTTCTGTATCCTAATCAATTTTTTCCTGATGATTAGCTTTGCTGTCATGTGTAAAAAATGCAAGAGGGAAAAACACAGAAGAATTAGTGAAATTTAAAAAAAAGCATTACACACATAGAAAAGTGTTCATTCTTTATAGGAGAAAGGATATTTTGATAGGATGATGATGACTTTATAATTACTATGTCAGGGTTGAGAGTTTGGCATAGTGGTAGAATGCTTGCCTAGCATCCATGAAGATCTGGGTTTGATTGCTCAGTATCACATAGATAGAAAATCTAGATGTGGCACTGTGGCTCAAGTGGCAGAGGGCTAGACTTGAGAAAACCCAAGGACAGTGCTCAGGCCCTGAATTCAAGCCCCAAGCCTGGCACAAAGATGAAAGAAAATAAAAATGCTTTTTACGAGCTAATTCACTCACAGCATTGGCTTCTGAAATCTTCGCTTCTGTATCTTGTGAAATACCCCTTTCCCTCAACGTAGACAAGAAAAACAGATCCATCCCATGGTCCACTGTGAGGCCACTGGTTGGGCTAAGAGCTAGTCGTGCAGCAACACATAAGTTTTATTCTAATACTTTCCAAACTTTGTACTCAAATATGCTAGCTACTTACCAACTTAGGTCAGTTATCCTTATGCTATACCTTTTCTTCATTACTACAATATTCTTACACTCCTACGTTAATCCTCTTGTACCTCCCCTGACCTCTCTCATTCTTTTTTTCTATCTCTGGACCTCTGCTGGTCTTTCAACCCTTATACTGCACGGATCTACACTTGATGGCTGTTGAGCAATATTGTATATGTAGGTGGTTAATTATTCTCTGGGCTCAGAGGGACTTAAAGACAATAGAGATTGGATTGAGAGGCTTATTGTTTTGGGTATAAATCGTTTATCAGTGGTTGTATTAGACTGGTCTGTAAGTGCCCAAAAAAAAGAGTGATAATACCAATCAAAACTTGTGAACATCTAGTGTCTGCCAGCTACAGAGGTCTAGGTTGGTTATATCTGAAAAACTATAATCGTATTTAGTAGTAATCTTGCTCCCATTTTCAAATGGGCAGAACAAGAAACTCTAGAAAAATGTCAAATAAAGAAACAACATCCCCCACCCAATGTAAACAGACAATGGAACTGTCACTGTCAAACCTAGAGGAGAGTCTTCCAAGTGCTACACAAATGCAATTGATAAACATCATTAAAGAAAAATGGGAAAATATAAAGAAAGAGATAATGGAGGAAGCCATACCTGAACAAGAGGAAAGCAAAAACAAGAAGCCATGAAGGAGGCCATAATAAAGGTTTTTCAAAGAAAGATGGATGAATTCATAGAATCCACAAATAAAAACGTGACCAAACTCCAGCAAATGTCCAAAGAAAATAAAGCTACTGAGCTAACCACTCAAAAGGAAATCAAGGAAATAAAGAAATCCATACATGATCTAAAACAAGAGATGCAAGGCATCAAAAGTGAGCAATTAGAATCAAGGGGGATGAAAAATAAAGTAGATTGTTTGATAGCAGGTTAGACAATTCAGTGGAGAGAATTTCCGGGGCTGAAGATAATTTAGTTATTATAGAGAAAGAACAGAAAATGAGTCAATCCAAATCTAGGAAATATGAGAGAGCGCTTCAGGAGGTCCAAGATACAATTAGGAAGCCTAATTAAGACTTTTTGGTATTGAGGAGGGCGTGGAGAAAGAGGTCAACGGTATTGGAAATATACTTCAGGGAAACATCTCAGAGAATTTCCCAAATATCCAGAAGGGCAGGCCCATCCAGATACGAGAAGCTTTTAGAACCCCAAACAGACTTGACCAGAAAAAAAATCCCACCGCCACATTGTGATCCGAATTGGATCAATAGAAATGAAAGAAAAGATCCTAAAGGCAGCCAGGGAAGAGGGATCAGTAACCGATAAAGGCAAACCAATCAGAATAACCGCAGATTTCTCAGCAGAGACCATGCAAGCACGAAGTGACTGGAAGCATATATGTCATTCCCTTAAATCAAATAACTACCAACCAAGAATACTGTAGCCAGCTAAGCTCTCATTCATAACTGAGGGAACAATAAAAACATTCCATTCCAGGGAAAAGCTGCAACAATATGTCGAAACAAAACCAAAACTACAGAGTTCTCAAAGATGCTGTATACATAGAAAACCAAAATAAATGCAATATAGGGAAAGAAATGGCACCTGAACAGCATACCATCTAAGGACCACAAGAACTATCAAGACACAGGCCCTACTAAAAGCTTTTAAAAATGGTAGGAGCTAATAAATATCTCTCAATCCTAACTCTCAATATCAATGGACTTAACTCTCCAATTAAAGGGCATAGGCTGTCTAGTTGGATCAAAAATCAAGAGCCATCGTTCTGCTGTCTTCAAGAGACACATCTTACCCAAAAACAATCATCTTTTGAAAGTGAGAGGTTCGAATAAACTCTATCAAGCTAACTGCCCCCATAAACAGGCTGGAGTTGCATTCCTCATATCAGTTACAATAGACTTCAAACTAAAATTAGTAAGAAAAGACAAAGAAGGTGACTACATACTACTAAAGGGATCTTTCCTCCAGGAAGACATAACGATAATAAATATTTACACACCCGTTTGAAAATTCTCAAAAGTTTGAAGATTCTGCCAGTGTAAGTTAGATTCCGTCATTGATATTAAGTAATGCAATGTGTAGGGATTTATATTTGAAATATCACTGTTGACAAAATCTAACACACATTTGCTTAGTATTTGCTTTTGATTTCCCAAGAAGTTCAGTACAAGCTAACATGTGTGGCATATATCGACTGGGAGAAATGATTCAGAATATGTAACTCATTTGAACAGAAGTCAGTGAAAAGATACAGAAGCAGGATAACCATATTGTGATAATTTGTATCTTTTTCATATTTAGTGTTTGTTATTAATTCCATTTGTTGTGTACATTTCTAGGTAAAAACTTTTAAAATGTTTCCAAACAATTTGTTATTTCAACAGCAAAAAAAGACATTTATATGCCTGATAAAATTCACAGAATCCAAATTTTTCCATATTATTTTTTGTTTTTTGTTTTTTTTGGTGGGTCATAGATATTGAACTCAGCCTGGGCACTATCCCTGAGCTCTTCAGATCCAGGCTACCACCTTACCCTGGAGCCAAGCCCCACTTCCCATTTTCTAAAGGTAAATTGGAGATAAGAGTCTCAGGTCTTTTTGTGCCAGGATGGCTTTAAACCTTGATCCTCAGTTCTCAGCCTCCTGAGTAGCTAGGATTATAGAAGTGAGCCACCACCCCATTATGCTCAGATTTCTGGTTTTTTTAAACAAGCCCTTTGACTGGAACTCGGTCTGAGAACTGTCCTTCAGCTTTCTTCAAGCCTAGTGATCTTCTACTTGAGCCACAGCACTACTTCTGGTTTTTTCTGTGTATGTGGTACTGCGGAATTGAACCTTCGTCTTCATACAAGCACTCTACAACTAGGGCAAACTCCCAGCCCCTCCACATTAGTTTTTATGATAGATCTTTCCATGCATCTAGGATGGCTAGAAATCCTTCTTGAGTTTCCCAAGATCAGGGAGTATAGGTGTGTCCCATCCTGTGTGGCTACATAACCATTGTTTAGGGTACATTCTCTCTTCATTCTACCCATCTAGAGCAATTTTCATCTTCCATGTATAATCATTAAACATTCAGCTCCTGTTCCTCTCTACTCCATTCTCTGGAACCATAGTGCTTTTTGGCTCTAAGGGTTTGTTGATCCTTGGAAGCTCTGGAAGGGAAAACATACCCTAGCTCTTCCTTTATGACTGCTGTATTTTTAGTTTACTGTAATCAAGATTCATCTGTAAAATATAGTAAAATGTTCTTCCTTTTAAATGCATTGTTTTGCATATTTCTATCTTTTGTTTATTATTAATAGTTGTGAATGGATTCTCCACATATTTGTTCTAGTCTCTGCTTTCTCTTCCGTTAGGTACAAATCTAGAAATAGAAGTATTGGACCATATTTCTATGTAATTCTATATTTAGTACTTTTTTAGCACTCTCCACGCAATTTTTGATTGTTTTATATTCCTTGCAGAACTATTCCAAAGTTCTACTTCTTCTCACTACCTTCCCAGTAATAGTTAGACTTTGAAAGTTGTTTTTTTGTATGCGTGTGTGTGTGTGTGTGTTTGTGTGTGTGTATGTGGATCGTTTTGTTTAAAACTATATTTGTATTAACATATTTAAAGTAATGATTTCATTGTAATTTTAATATTTCTCATGACTGTTAATATTGAACTTCTTTCTACATTTTGAACTACTATTTCTATATATTCTTTTTAGAAAATCCTCTCCAATCTCCAATTTTTTTCCCTTTTTTTGTGAGGTAGTGGGGAAAGTCATGGGGCTTGGACCTTGGGCCGTGAGCTCTTTAGTTTAAGGCTATTGTCCTACCCTGAGTATTGCTCCTCAGTTCTTCTGCTCACAGCTCCCTACCCCTCTTCTCATTATATACAGAAAAAAGGTCATCCTCAGTCTTTTTGAAAAAGTAAAACATACAATAAATTTGTAGTACAAGACAGCAAGAAATAAATTTCTTGCCAGGTGCAGTGACTTCTACCTGTAATCCTAGCTACTCAGATATCAGGCTGATATCTAAAGATTTGGTTCAAAGCCAGCCTGGGCATTAGAAAATCAATGAGACTCTCATCTACAGTTAACCACTAGAATATGGGAAAGGGCACTGTGGCTTCATAGGTAGGGTGATAGCCTTGAGTTGAAGAGCTCAGGAACAGTGCCCAGGCCCAGAGTTCAAGCCTTACAAATCCCCCTGCCAAAAAAAAGAAAAAAAAACTTTCCTCCCCAAGTGACTATTATGCCAGACATAGAACATTAACATTCTGGGTGTACTTCACAGTATTATTACTTGATACCCTAAGATTTTGCAATATTCTCACAGTACCAGCATAGGTCATCATATAATGTAGTTCTTTTTCAATGGAATAATTCCATTTATAACCTAAATCTACTCCCCCGACTTATTTTTGGCGATACCACAATTGCTCTACCATGATATGCCAAAAGCCATTACACATTTTATGGTGGGTAATTGGAAAGGAGTCTCATGGAATTTTGTGCCAGGCTGGCTTTGAACCATGGTCCTCAGATCTCAGTCTCCTGAGTAGGTAGGATGACAGATAACTTGTGAGTAGGATGTCTGCGAACTTAAAGCAATGATGACCCAGCATAAGCAATAATTCTCTACTGTTTCTAATTTACAGGTCCCTGTGTTCCCAAACCTGTATTAATTGACAAGCTAGAGCACTGTGCAGAACTCTGGATAGGAAATTCCTCTGACAAGAATATCACAGGTGAGTGAATGCATCTTCATATTGATGTTGGAGCCTGAGCCCCATTGGTAAGTTCATGTTGTGATGTACTGAGCAATAATGTTCTTAGTTACCCTAAATCCTATGTGGAACCTATGGAATTCTTTGTGAATGAATCAAGAATCATTTTCTTTTCCCAATCCTATGCCTGAGCATGGTCCTTGGGTTTTCTCAAGGCTAGCTCTCTACTTCTTGAGTCATAGCACCACTTCTGGCTTTTTCTTTGTATGTAGTACCAAGGAACTGAACCAGGTCTTTGTGCATGCTAGCCCAAACGCCGGCACCAAGAATCATAGGGTGATATAATGAATTCTATGTGGCAGTAGAGTTAAAGTTAGATTTCTCTGTAGAAATCACTGTGAAACAAAATAAAATGAGAAAGCCATGAGCCCGTGGCTCATGCCTGTAATCCTAGCTACTTAGGAGGCTGAGATCTGAGGATCAAGGTTCAGAGACTGACCTATCACAAAAACAACTTAGACTCTTCTCTCCAATGAACTAATAGAAAATGAGAAGTGGGGTTGAGGCTAAAGACATAGGGCAGTAGCCTTGAGCTGAAGAGCTCAGGAAGAACAGCCAGGTCTAGAATTCAAGTCCCATGACTGCAAAACAAGAAAGAAAGAAAGAAAGAAAGAAAGAAAGAAAGAAAGAAAGAAAGAAAGAAAGAAAAAAAGAAGAAAGAGGGAAGAAAGAGGGAAGGAAGGAAAAGAAGAAAGAAAGAAAGAAAGAAAGAAAGAAAGAAAGAAAGAAAGAAATTTCATTTCTTTAAAACTAAGACTATAAATGATTGAGCAAACAAGGAATAAGTCAGGGCATTATTCTCTAATAAGGATAATATCTTTTTGCTGGTAGGAAGAGACTGGTATTCAGAACCAGACCTTTCCACCAGAAATTGAGCCTAGTGGTAGAGTGCTTACCTAGCATGCACAAAGACACAGGTTTGATTCCTTATTACCACATACATAGAAAAAGCCAGAAGTAATGACTTCATTGGTAGGGTTCTAGTCTTGAGAAAGCCCAAGGACAGTAGTTAGATCCTAAGTTCAAACCCAGGAATGGAAGGAAAAAAACAACAACAAAGTTTCAATCAACATAAGAAAATTAACTAGACAATGAGCTGGAGATTTTCTGGTCTTCCATGGTTCTGAGGGACAGGAGTGTTAGAAAAGGAATTTTTATAAGACTTCAAATGGAAAGAAACAAATTTCAAAATTCCCACAAATACCTAAATTGAGACTTTAGTGAGAAGTTGTAACTGAAGGGATATAGGTGTAAGTCCTTACTCTCAAGAATCGTTCTTGCTTGGATCAAAGGCAAACAGACATATAAACCAAACTTGTGGCCGCTGAATCTAGAAAAAATTCGTGTTCCTCACTTAATGGTTAATAAGCAATCAGCATTGAAACTGGGTAAGGTAATCCTATCTGGACTCAGGACCTGAGACTCTTATCTGTAGTTAACTCTAGAAAACAGGAATTGGGGCTGTAGCTCAAGGTTAGGGGTTATAGTCTTCTGCTGAAGTGTTCAGGGACAAGGCCGAGGCCTATGAACTACAAAAAAAAGAAAAGAAAAGAAAGTTTTAAAAAGATGCAAAACAGCACAATATTTAGATTATTTCTCAAAAATAAAAGAAAGGCAGCTATTCCTCAATGTATGAACAAAAGAGTATTTGAGAAAAAAAACAGCTGCAGGTATATTATAGGTAGTACTCAGCTTAAAACTGTAGCAATACATAGTTGGGTAATTTCAATAAATATTTCCTGTGATATAAAAAGAGAATAAAACACAGAAAAACATTATTGGTCATTGTAAAATATCATTTTCTTAATATGTTAGGGAGAAAAGCATATATTTCTCACAAATCAATTTCCACTTTTATATTTTAAAATATCTAACACTTAGGATGGGAAAGTAAAGTCCTTACCTTTACAGTAAGGAATATTTGTATCCCATGTATGTTTGTGTCTTTTTCTCTATGACTCATTTTAGATGTGCAGGTAATGGAAAATGTGTTCAAGACCTGCCAGGAAAGTCCACATGAATGTCTTTGTGAAGTAGCAGTTGCAAGTAGTATCGAAGTGGAGGAAAACGTGAGATTAGCAACAACTTTAAATTTGAGCTCTACACATAATCCAGAGCTGATTAGTAATAACGGTAACAACTTAGGGGTGAGGACTGAGGAATTCATTAACTGTCAGAACATGCTTCTGTCTCCTAAGCCTGATGAGATGCATGCTGCATATAGATCTCGTATGTCTCCTGTTCTTAAAAAATCCATCGGATATTCAGAGCATTTTATTCATGATTGTGACAGTCCAAAAGATCTGCAGTATCATAATTCTGTTCTCCCTGCCCAAGAAATTCTTCAGGGAGGGAGGAAAACTGCTAAATGTACTGTGTGATGAAAAATATTGTACTTAACACCGACCATCACTACACATCCGAAAATGTACACAGGAGAGACTCCTCATCCATGTAGTGAATGTGAGAAATCTTTCAGTAATGAAATACGCCTTACAATACCTCAGAGCAAATATCCTGAGATATGTGATGCGTACATGAAGTGTGAAAATTAATTTCTGAGAAGTCAGACCTGACGCGCCAACCTCGATGTCCAAGAGAAGACAAACCTTATGAATATGAGGAACGTAATAAAATTTCTGCCCAAAATTCACCTCTCAGCACACATCAGAGATCTCACTCAGAAGAGAAATCTTATGAATGGGATAAATGTGGGAAGACTTTTAGACTGAAATCATACCTCACTTTGCACCAGAGAAGACACACAGAAGAGAAACTTTATGAATGTAACAAATGTGAAAAGTCTTTCACCCAGAAGATACACCTTCGAGTTCATCAAATAACACACACAGGAGAGAAATCTTATAAGTGTAATGAATGTGGAAAGTCTTTCCAAGGAAAGGGAAAACTTCGTGTTCATCAGAGAATACACACAGTAGTGAAACCTTATGAATGTAACCAATGTGTAAAGTCTTTCAGACAGAAATCTTCCCTCAAATTGCATCAAAGAACACACACAGGAGAGAAACCTTATGTGTGCAACAAATGTGGAAAGACCTTCAAGTGGAAGTCATATCTTGATGGGCATAATAGAACACACACAGGAGAGAAAATTATGCATGTAGTGAATGCGGAAAGTCTTTCAAATGGAAGGTAAAACTCCATGTTCATCAGAGAATATACTCAGGAGAAACACCTTATGATTGTAACATATGTGGAAAGTCCTTCACACAGAAGCCAAACCTCAACATGCATAAGACAATTCAAACAGGAGAAAAACCTTATGAATGTAACCGATGTGGAATGTCTTTCAAATGGAAGTCTTCCCTCAAATTGCATCAGAGAACACACACAGGAGAGAAACTGTACGAGTGCATCAAATGTGGTAAGACCTTCAGATGGAAGTCACGTTACAGGAGGCATAACAGAATTCACACATATTAGAAACCTTAGGAATATAACCAAAGTTGAAAGTCTTTCGTGCAGTATTCACCCTTTAGGCAGCGTAAGAGAGTTCACACATATGACAAGCCTTAGCAATGTAATAAATAGGAAAGACTTTTTAGTCTGTGGAAGAAAACTCAGCTTGTGTCACAGAACCAACACAAGATAAAACCCTTAATGAATGTAGCAACTGTTCAGTCTTTTCCCCAGAAGGCACAAGTCAAGATTTATCACTAAACACCCACAGGATAGAATCCTATGAATAAAATGAAAGGGAAATTTTTTTGAAGAACTCATAGTTGAGTTTGCATGATACCACACAGACACAGGATAAAAATCGTATGAATATAAGAATATGAAAAATCCATAATGAACGCAAAACTAAGTATAAAACGCACATAGTAGAGAAAAACCTTATGAATATTACAAATGTGGAAAGTGTTTGACCTGGAAGGCATACTTCTGTGTTCATCACAAACCTGATTCCCATAGAAGAAAAGAAAACTAATGAATAGAACAAATGTGCAATGACTTTTAATCAGAAGTCAGTCTTCAGTACATTTCAGAACATACACAATAGAGAAATTCTGAGTAATGAAAAACGTTTAGCTATATATAGAATCTCTGTATATGGGAGCATTAGGGTAAGTCTTCTAAACAAAGTCAACCTTCAGCAAGCATTAAGAGCACTCACAGAAGAAATAATAGCATGTAGGAAAACCTTTGTCAGAAACCTCTAAAAGCTGCCTGTGTGGCTTAGTGGTAGAGTGCTAACCTATCAAGGATGAAGGCCTGGGTTAGATTCCCCAATACTACGTGAAAAGAGCAAGCCAGAAGCAGCACTGTGGTTCAAATGGTAGAGTGCTAACCTTGAGCAAAAGTAGCTCAGGCCCTCAGTTCAAGCCTAAGGATTGGAGAGGGAGAGAGAGGGAGAGAGAGAGAGAGAGAGAGAGAGAGAGAGAGAGAGAGAGAGAGAGAGAGAGAGAGAGAGAGAGAGAGAGAGAGAGAGAGAGAGAGAGAAAAGAGAGAGAAAGAGAGAGAAAGAGAGAGAAACAGGAACTTCTAAATTTTACAGAGATAGAGAAGGAGAGAGAGAAGGAGACAGAAACTAATTTCTAAACTTTACAGTCTTTCTATTTCCTTACAAATTCGTCTATGTCATTCTTTCTGACAGAAGCACAGAATTCCATTGTGTAAAAATATCATATTTGATCTACTCATCAACTGACGGGCATCTGGGTTGGTTCCATACCTTTGCTATAGTAAATAGTGCTGTGATAAATGTTATTGTTCTAGTGAATTTGGTATGTCCTATCTGGACGATTGGCAAGTAGTGAAATTGCTGGATCACAGGGGAGCTCTATGTGTAGTCTTTTTGGGATACTGCCATAGTGCTTTCCATAGTGGTTGAACGAGTTTGCAATCCCACCAGCAGTGTAGTAGTGATCCCTCCTGGCCACATCCCCTCCAGCATACGTTATTAGATTTCTGGATCTTGGCCATTCTAACTGGAGTGAGGAGGAAAAGGGAAAGAGGAACTGAAACTTTCTCTCCTTACAGATGACATGATTCTGTATTTAAAGAACCCTATATACTCTACTCCGAAGCTGCTTGAGCTGATATAAAACTTTGGTAAGGTAGCAGGGTATAAAATTAACCCTCAATGTCAACTGCCTTCCTATATGTCAACAAATGAGAGGAATGAGGCAAGAATCAGGATAGCAACTCATTTTGCTATCAAAGAAAATAAAATACCTAGGAATTAACTTAGAATGTAAAGCACCTTTTTGATGGAACTATAAACCCTGGAGAAGGAAATTAACGCAGAACTGAATAAATGCAGAAATCTATGCTCCTGCTTTGGAAGAAGTAATATTGTAAAAATGGCAATCTTGATAAGGACTATCTACAAATTCAGTGCAATATTCATCAATATCCCAATGTCATTCTTTAAAGAAACAGAAGAGGAAATCCAAAATTTCACTTGGAATAATAAAGACCCCTTATAGTCTGTCTTCTTGCATGATACATAATGTTTAATCTCACCTTCTCCACCAAAATCTCACCTTTCTCATTGAGACATAGGTGGCCCTGTTTACTAGCAGCAAAGGCTCAAACGCGCAGTTTCAGATGTCACCACTGCCTCTGTTACTGGGTAGATCCAACTCTGTCATCGATTCTGAGGTCTGCTCTGGGAGTCTTGGTCACAAGTTGTTCTGTGGCATCTGCTGCCAGCCTGTGCCTATTTGCTTCCTTTTCCTCCAGCAGCCTACAACAGGGAATGAAGTTCAGGCGCTGATGCTCTCCTTCATATGCAGGGCAGGATCAGTCCAACCCTCCCTCATCTTCCTCTTCCAATTTTTGGGAAAAAATGTGCTGGCAGAAGTCCTCAGGTGTGGGGCATGGCTGATCCACACTTTTAATCCAGGCTGGTCCGGAGGCTGAGA
Source organism: Megascapheus bottae (assembly GCF_031878675.1). Taxonomy (NCBI): domain Eukaryota; kingdom Metazoa; phylum Chordata; class Mammalia; order Rodentia; family Geomyidae; genus Megascapheus; species Megascapheus bottae. The sequence continues at coordinate 3,194,378 of NW_028327585.1, forward strand.
TCTGAGTATGGAAGTTCCAAGTCACCTAGAACAGGAAAGTCTGATAGATTCTTACTACCAAAAATAAAAACAGCTGGGAATGGAGTTTGGGCTCAAGTGGTAAAGGGCTAGTCTTGAGTACAAATGCTTAGTGCCCAGGCCCTGAGTTCAGGCTCCAGCAATGCCAACAACCTCACTTTTGTGAGATTTTAGCTTTATCCATGTAGGCACATCTCACTGGAATCTTTGCTGGTAGAGATAGTCTTCATAATTTTGTCTCAAGGTAAAGGTCCTCCTGGGGTAGTACACAAAAGGTGTCATGGAGAGAGGAGCCCCACTTGCTCCAGGTTTGAAGATGGCATAGGTCAAGCCAGCATGGAGTTGGCACATCAGTCTTTTTCCTAGCACCACCTACCAGTGAATGTCAAATGACATTGATTGTTGTGGGATTGTGTGATTGAAGTGCCCATAAGGGCAGTGTTAGCACATCCAAACTTGGATACCAGGAATGCTGAAATCTCAAAGGTATGATTTCTGTTGGCTACAGAAATGCTGGTGTGTCTGTTATTCACTAAAAGTTCAGGTGCAAAGATTCTGAAGCTTGATGCCATGTGTTTATTCCATTTAGTAAAATTAGTTTAATGCACTGTATAAGTTAAAACATTTGATAAGAGTCAGGGGTAGTGAAAACGTTGTTCTTGAATTCAGGTGTCTGGCAGGGTAATGGGGAGGTGTTGGTGGCTGGGACTATGAAGCTGGGGCTGCTATCAAACCATGGATCATGTTCCTCTTTGTCTGGGAGAAATGACTCCAAAGATGAAATTTGAATGGTGAGGAAAAGATGATGATGTACTCAGGAAATTTCTCCTAAACAAATGTTCATGTGGAAGTGGGATGGGGGCTGGGCATATCTGAGGCAGAGCTTAAGGGGGCTTCTCATGGCGTTGAGAACGATCCTTGCGACTTCAGGCATGCAGCAGGGTGTTTTAGATGGCCATTGTGAGATGGATGGAATAAGACTGGAGACAAGATGAATGCTGGGATCCTGCAATGCTCTTGCATGAGTGGCTGGTGGCTCACCTGAAAGAACTAATTATGTATAAAAAAGAAATCAGGAATTTGTTTTGATTAGATAATATCTGTAATCCGAGGCATATTCAGGATCCTGATTTTAGTATTGTGGTTTAAAACCAACCCAGAAAGGGAAAAATGCATGAGACTCTTCCTCCCAGTTTACAGCAAGAACAAAGATTGAAGTAGAGCTGTGGCTCAAGAGCTAGAGTGCTACCTTGAGCAAAGAAAAGCTAAGAAAAAGCTCCAGGTCTTGAGTTCAAGGCCAGGAATGAAAGAAGGAAGGTAAAAAAGGGAAGTATGTGAGGAAGGGAAATATATAAATGAAAGAGAGAAGGAACTAGAAATTTAAAACTAGAGAATATTTAAAAGTCATCAGTCCTTCTAAGAAAAGTGTTGGAGTATGGGTTCTATATGTGGTGAACTGGAAGCCCAGCAGTGACTTGTTAACCAAAGAGTCACCATGATGAGCAAAGGATAGAAATCTGCATGAGCCTCTTAGCGGATGGAGTCACAGAAAAGAACCTCAGCTCCCATCCCATAGTTACAAGTATATAGAGATGGGGAAGTTGGCATCACCTTGATGTCATTGTGTCCATGGAGACTGGAAGCCATGGCTCTGTGAAGGCACAATGTTCTGGTTACTGAGCTGAGAGGCTGAGGAGAGCCAAGTCCTGGCCATGAAGAAATCAGGGTGCAGCAAAGCAACTCTGCTGCAGTGTGTGCCTGCTTGGCTGTTCTTATTCTGTGGTGGATCAGGCCGGAGCGGGTGATAGTAACTGTTTTCTGCTCACAAGCCCTTCACCAATAGCTTCCTCTGGGATCCTCATAAGCTACAGGGTGGCTGGTGATGGGATGTGTGTGTGGTGAAAGTGACAGAGGGATGGATGCATGGCAAGGTGGGTGAAGAGATGAGTGAAATGATGAGAGCCCAGTTCATTGGTTTCCAAGGTTAATGGGTGGTTGGTAGATAGGCATGATGGAGGAAAGATGGAGGCAGGGGAAGGTGGTGACAGAGTGAGGCCATCTGTAGTGCCAGCCTGGCCATCATCTGAAGCCCATAGGCAGCTTCCTGATCCCTCACTTTGTCCTGCTCCTTGTGGAGGAAATGTCACGTGTACCCAGAGCTAGGGGTGTGGCTATGTTAGTAGCACCTGGAGAACCATTGGCCTCTACCTGGGTGAGGAGTGGTTCCGGCTCCCATGCTTGGTGGCCTGATAGCTATGGAACAGATCTCTCCTTAGCTACCACAGTCAGTGGCTGCTCTCCATCTAGGGTTAGGGCACCTGCTCAGCCATCAGGACACCCCATGCCAGGACAGAGGCCTACAATTCAGATGGCAGCACAGGGGTGAAGATGATCTCACCGTAGCCCTAGTTACATGGCTGTCCCTGCATGCAGGACAGGATGAGCTGGGGGAAGATGTTCTCTGTGTTTTTCCACAGCCTATCCCGGCCTGTTCTTGTGTCTGATTAGACCAAGAGAGTACCAGGTTCCCTCTCATAGTCCTGGATCTTTTTCTTTTACAGTCATGAGGCTTGAACTCAGGTCCTGGGTACTGTCCCTGAGCTCTTTTGCTCAAGGTTGATGCTCTACCATTTGAACTATAGTGCCATTTCCAGCTTTTCCTTTTCATGTGGATCTCTGATATCTCCAGTGCTGTGCCTGCAGGGAGGCACTCACCCCACAGACAGAGCAACCTCTGCCGTGACTGTGACTGCCCACAACCCTCACACCCACTCCTTGCACACCCCTCGACTCCAGTTTTAGCTCCTCTTGGACTGGGTGTCCAGCGTACCCCTTCCTACACTCACAAAGGGTCTACAATTGTCTTCCCAGGGTCCTTTCTTCTGCCAGCCAGAGTACAGACTGTGTACATCTTGACGATCACAGAGCTCAAAGCCAAAGGCTGAGATGCAGAAGGGGGTGACCCAGTAGCTGCACAGGGCCCATGGATCATCCTGTGCATCCCCCAGCCTGTGACTTCCCCCACCCCGTTGGCAGGGTAGCTCCATGCCCACATCCTGATCCCTGGTCCCCTCCAATTCCATTCTCCCTTGGATTTTGCAGACTGTCTACCATCAGGATCTAAAATTCTATTCATCACTTCATGTCCTTATCACTGATTTGCTACTTTGGCAGGATCTCCCCGTGCCTGGAGAGTGGGCATGTCATGTACTCTCTGTGGAGAAGTTGCCCCAGGAGAAGAAATATGCACTTCATGTGAACGTTGGACAGGGCAGGAGGGCTCCCTAGGATCAGAAGCCACAGGAGGGGTGCAGATGGGGGAATGCTAGGGGCCCCAGGGGACACTGGGAGTTAGGGCACAGTTGGTTCCTTCTGCAGGGTTGACACCGCTTCACAAACCCAACAGAATGAGGTTCACATTACAGATGTCAGAGACAGTGCAGATTGCCAATGTGCGCAGGGGTCACTGTCACCCCCAGATGCTGGCTGCATGCTGGGATGCACGCAGAGATGTTTTCAAGATCAGATAATGAGGATGTTGCAGGGTGTAACCATTCTTTTCAGATGGCTCTCTACCTCTCTTGAGCTTCATCTCTATCTTTGGCTTTTTCTTGGCAGTTAACTGGTATGAGAGTTTCACGAACTTTCCTTTCTGGACTGGCTTCAAACAGAAGCTATGCACAGTTTTCAAACCATACCCTACTGAAGAAGGGAAGCTTGATCTGGTGCTTAACTGGGTTGCACTTTGGCTCCGTTTGCTATGCCTCAGGGGAGGGGGCTCATCATGTGTAGACTAAGATCTCGTGACCTTCAAAGCCAAATGCTACCTGAAAGTTCAGGGTCCCAGCCTATATGTTGGGCCTGGGTGAATACATTCTCTGTTATGCTGGGTCATCAACCCATGTTTTAAGGTGGAAGTAGGCAGTGCCACATTTGATAAGAACATCTGCCAGAGACTGTCACCTCATGAAAGCAGATTCTAAATTTGTATTCCATTTCCTGTGGTGGAGAAATCCCCTCCAAGTTAGACAGGCTCACATCCCCCTGCGGGTCACACTCCTAATGCACCCTTGAGTGTCCTCATGGTATTGGGATCTACGTTTGTAGGGAATGCTGGTTTAGTCCATGAATTAGCTGGACAAGTGATGACAAACGTGTTGTGGATTAATATGAGAACGATTTAAGAAGCCCTGGAGGAGCATCAACCTGACCCTCTGTGGTGCTATAAATCTGATAGGATGTTCCAGACTGAGAAACAATCACATGGCTTTGTGTTTGGCATCCAGACAAGTGAGTGCATGTCTTAGCTGTCAGCCAATACAGAGGAGGACATGAATAAGTGGGTGGAAAGCATCTGTCAGACCCCTGTCTAGGGACAGGTGGAGAGAACATAGGAAGGTAGATACCATGGGTGTGGTGGGGCCAAAAAAAGGGTAAAAGAGGCAAAGGAACCAGGTACTGGTAGCTCAAGACTGTCATCCTAGCTACTCAGGAGTTTGAGGTCTGAGGATCACAATTCAAAGCCAGCCCAGGACAGAAACTCCATGAGACTCTTATCTGCAATAACTACTGAATGCAAGAAGCTCAAGCTCAGTGACAGCATCCAGGCCTAGCGTTCAAAACCCAGGACTGGCAGAAAAAAGTATCAAAGGACAAGAAGCTGGCCAAAAGTTAGAGGGACTCTATCTTGACAAACAATACAATGGTAAGTTGCACTCAGAAGACTTGCACAAAATCTGGATACGCCTGAGACCTATGTATGTATGTTTCCTGTTTGTCTAAATACATATGTTTATGCATTTATATATTAGCATAGAGAGACAGATCAATACATATGACTATACATATATACATAGCCACACACTTATGGGTGGGTGGTATACTGTGTGAGAGTTTGTGTTTGCGTTTTGTGGATGGCTATCTCTGTTTAAGAAAGATAGAAAATATGTAAATATCTTTAAAAAAACTTGATAAAATATAGAGAGACATAAGCTCTTGAGGGAATGTGTAATGACAAGATTATTCACAGGCACGTTTATCCTTATGGATTCCTCAGCAAGTTTTAATTTTTTTCATTATTTTCTTTCTTTTTTTGAGCCAGTGCTAAGGATTTCTCTCAGGGACCAGGTGCTGCCAATTACTAATTTTCTCATGGCTGGTACAAGAGGAACTGAGCCACAGTTCCACATTTGCCTTATTTATTCGTGCTTAACTGAAGATAAAGATTTCTATCAGTGACTTTCTTTCAGGGGCTGGATTCTAACGAGGATCCCCAGACCTCAGCCTTCTCTATAGCTACAATTAACAATATGAGAACCCAGCACTGGGTTCCAATGCACAGGGCAAGAAATTGAGTGAATCTCTCAACTCCAATTAGCTATAATACGCTAGAAGTGAAAGACCAATACCTTTGAGGAAAAGATGCTGAGGGTTATCACACAGGCCCTATGAGTAAGCCCTAAACCCTGTACACATGTGTGCATGCACACATTGGCAGATACACACACACATGAACACACACAATATCTCAGGCAATATTGTATTTTGAATTAATATCCAAAGATTGGACAACAGGATAGCAAGTAATAAATCTGTTTTTCTTGCCTACATTGAGGGAAAGGGATAAGTCACAAGATACAGAAGCAAAGAATTCAGAGGCAAATGCTGTGAGTGAATAACTTGTAAAAAGCACATTTCTTTCCTTTCCTTTTCTTTTGTTTTTTCTGCCATTCCTGAGGCTTGAACTCAGGGCCTGAGCACTGCTCTTGGCTTTTCCCAAGTCTAGCCCTCTGCGACTTGAGCCACATTGCCATATGGATTTTTATATCTGTGTGATATTAAGGACTCAAACCTAGATCTTCATGGATGCTAGACAAGCACTCTACCACTGGGCCAAACTCTAAACCCCGATAAATTATTTATAAATAGTCATCATCATCATATCAAAATATCCTTTCTCCTACAAAGAATGAACACTTATCTATGTCTGTAAGACTTTTTTTATGTCACCAATGCTTCTGTGATTTTCCCACTTGCATTTTTACAGATGACAGCACAGATATTCATCAGGAAGAAAAATAGATTAGGATACAGAAACCTAACAACGTCCTAGTAGATTGAAGTGAAAAATATGTGCAAGATGGCCTGGGTGTTTCATCTATTTGTAGAGTGCTTGGCTACCACACAAAAAGACTCTGGTTTGATTCTGCAGTACCATATACATAGAAAACGCTGGAAGTGGTGCTGTGGCTTGGTGGGACAGCTATAGCCTAAAGAAAGCCTAAGAACAATGGTCAGGCTCTGAGGTCAAGTCCCAGGACTAGCAAAATAAAATGTGCAAGAGGCAAAATGCAAGCTGAGAAGGCACTCTGAAGCAAAATGTCCTGTGAAGGGTAACGGGAATAGTGATAGTTAAGTTTGGATATTACCTAAAAAAGGCTCCTTGAGCCTGAGACCAGGCTACCACTTACGACTAGTTAATGACTTGGGATTTGAACAAAAAGGTGTGCTGTTTACTACATCCATATGTGAGGTGGGAAGGGAGATTCAGCCTCCAGTATGTCTTTGCAGAGGTCTTCTGTGAGCAAGGAGCTTTGGTCATTGGTCCTTGAAAGGTGACCCTACCTCCCTCACAATGGAACAGAATATGGAACCCTGGTAACCAAGCCACTGTATGTGACAACCAGCTCAAGCCAGCTCCCTTGGCCTGTGGCTCAGGAACCAGAAAGATGTTGCTGTGCTGTTGCCAAAGGTCAGGAGGCTCGCATCTCAGGCATGAGAGATATGGATGTCTCAATTGAAGAAGTAGATGCCAGATCAGTGCCAACCCAAAATTCCAGTATATCAGGCATTTCTCTAGGAAGAAAGCCAGGAAAATCCAGGGCAACTCAGATGAGGTATATTGAGAGGAACCCTATTTGAACCCATCATTCTGCCCACACACTACAACCTTCTTGTGTGCTTTCAATGACTAAACTGAGATTAGAGTGTGTCATTTCCAATCTACTCTATTCCAATTCCTCAGTGTGAAGTGTGGTCCCATTCCTACTTTTGAAATATCCACTGTTTTGCCAACATAGTGTGATGGTAAGTCAGCTCAGACTCTGAATGAGCCTTGTAACCTATGGATCCTGGAGGAAGGCCTGTTGGAGATGCTGCTGACAAAGCTGATCCCTGCCTACCAGAAAGGTGATCTCTTTTATGTGGGAAAATTCCTGCACAATTTCAAATAGTGGAGGACAATGTAGTAGTTGCTGGAAATTCTCTTGAAAAAGTGAGTGTTCCCCCTCCAAACCCAGGTTTGCTCACCCCTCCTGGCCAAGTCTTGGAATACTTGGCTCCTCTCTCAGCCTGTTTGGTTCACTGGGGTGTTCACAGGGGAGCTAAGCATGATACAAGTGCACAAACTACTTTATTATGACTGGGACACCATGCCATTTCATTTCCCTCACAAGCTACTGGAGTCTCAACAGTATCCTTACTGAGAAGTTGGATTTCAGGCATGAGTAAGTGGCTCCCAACTGCAGCCCTCACATAGGTGACATCCTAGGAAATCCCATTTCCCAGTAAGAAATGAGGTGTCAGTACTAATGGCGGAGGCCTGTGAGATACTGGAGTCAGAGGAAAAGCTGGGGGCTGAATCACTTTTGAGCCATCAGGGAGGGATTGTGATAGCTTTGCCTGTTAGAACCTGAAAGCATTTACATTTTGGTGTGTGGTCCAGTGCTGCCACTTGAACCTGAACCCAGGTCTAAATGCCATCCCTTTGGTGTTCAAAAATTAGCACTGTACTATTTGAGTCATAGGTCAAGTTCTGGCTTTTTGCTGCCTAATTGAAGACAAGTGCCTTTAGACTTTTACTGACTAGACTGGCTTTCCACTGTGATCTTCAGAGCTCAGCCTGCTGGGTGGCTAAGATTAGAGGAATGAGCATTTAGTTCTTTATTTAGAGCATTCACTTATTGATTTATTTAGAGCATTTACTTAGTTAATTTAAGGTGCGTTTACTTTGGACAGATGCATAGAGGCCTCTCTCAGAAGCTTCTGGAAGTGGGGTGTAAAAGTCATCCTGTTCTCGAGTGTCTCTTACCCCCATCCCAGCACATAAGTGCACATCTCTGCAGGACAGCCACAGCATTAGAGTCCTGCAAGAAAGGGGCTTTGGTAGAAGGCTCAGGATGGAGAGAGAAGGCTCTCACTTTCCTTGTACCGAATGTGCCCACAGCATCATGTGTTCCATCTATACGATGTGAATGGACTTCTACCCCAGTGATTTCTATGAGTTCAAGAACTGCCACACCCTGACACAACTCAAGCTCTGTATGAGGCTCCACATGCCGGCTTTGGACCTGCTCTTCTAAACACATACTTTTTGACCAGCTGGAGGAATGTGCGACCAGTAAGACTAAGAAAAAGTAGAAGTCCTGGTGTTGGTGCCTCAGAGCCTGTGAGTAGGAAGCCCATGTGGTCTAGATATTGGTTGGCCCTTACTTCTACAGAGCTTGGCAAAATGCCGTTTATGGGTGGTGTCAGCCAGGTAATTTCTGTCCTCTGAAAGGACTCGGGAATAAGCACTCATTAGAAAGACCCTACACCTCCTCAGTGTTCAGTCCAAACTCCAGTTCTACAGGTTCATCCATTAGATCCTCATGGAAGTTGAGTGACACTTCAACTTGCAGAGTCCACTCTGTCCACTCTGTACCTATTTCCATTCTTAGGTTTGGGTCATCGTGGAATAGCTTATCCTGAACTCCGGATGAAAAACCCACCAATGGAGCTGGTGACTGATGGAGACTGAGAATCATCACTGCACTCCAGAAAGCATGGGCCTTCTGTAGAAATTACCAAACAGGTTTAGAGTCCTGTGGATATACCTTTTGCTCTGAACCCCATGTGTGACACAGTTGAACCTGCAGATACTATGGAGGAAGAAAAAGAGCAGCCAGATTTCCTTCCGTTTCCTTTCACACTCCACCCAGAGTCAGTCCATCTGAGTCAGAGTAACACTCCACTTATTGGGCAAGCTGAAGGGGCACACGCTGGGCTCATGGAAAATGTCCCCATGGGAAGCAGCAAGTGTACTCTCAATACTGGATTCATTGGAGGAAAATGAATCCATACTCACAGAATATGCAGACCCATCCATCTCACTAAAAGAGACTCAATCTCCAGTCGACAAACCAGAATACATCCCCCTCTTAACTCAGGAAGGACATTCTGTTTCTCATGAGGAAGGAGACCATTCTGAGGACTCTGAAGTAGAATTACTGTCTGAATGCAACTTGGAGGTCAGTCTGGATTTAGAGCTTCCCTGTCCCCTTCCTAAAAAGACATCTCTTTATCTTGCTCTCATGATTCTTGTCAAGTATTCATTGTATTTACTTTGCTAACTATTAAACTCTCATTGTTAATATTATGGTGTGCAGTTCTTCAGTCCTTCTTATACTGTGTTTTATTTTCCACTTAGAATGTGAGACCTCAGACACATAGGTCCTGGGTGGGCCAAAAACCAGACAGGTCTGGTCCCATAGAAGACAACCTTACTGGATATACAGGGAACTATGAAATGCATGGAATCACCAGGAATCCAGGCCAGGCCTCCATGGAAAGACAAGTCAGCTACCAAAGCTTAAGGACAGAGCAGATGCCTGGAAATGTGTTTTGTCAATCGGGAGAAGTGCCAGAGGAACTGTAATATTATGTGGGACTCTGTTCTGTGAGTTCAAGTCTGTTTATATATCCATTGTGCTTTGTACAAATATTTAAGAAAATTAAAACTCCACAATAGCATCAAAAATCTACTTTGTCTTTGAATGTGGCCTAGTTGTAGAGTGCTCGCCTAGTATACAAGAAGACCTTGATTCAATTCCTCGGCACTGCATACACAGATAAAGCAGATGGGGCACTGTGGCTCAGGTGTCACAGTGCCACCCTTGAACAAATGTGGCCAAGGACAGTTCCTGGTCACTCAGTTCAAGCCCCAGGACTAGCCAAACAAGAAATCATACCATTTTCTACACATTTGGAAATAAATCTGTTTTATCTAACCCTACTTCTTTTTTGCCAGTCCAGGGTGTGTGCCACCAAGCCAAACTACTGGCCCCCAAACTTACTATTTTTAATCATTTAATTTTTTTACATAATCATATTTCTTGCTGTCTGTATTAATACCCGAAACAGTATGCTTAGTGTAATAATGTTAAAGGTAAAACATAAGAAATTAATAACTAAAATTGCTCTTTTATTAGTTTTATAGCATTACTACAATTTTATGAGAAAAATTTCCTAGAATGTTTATTTTAGAGTTCAAGTAATCCATTTTGATAAATATATCAACCTACATCATTTATTTGAACACATTTTAAACTATTTTTTTCAATAATGAAAATACATATATATTTGTTGTAAATGAAATTTATGACTTGGGGGAAGTGAAAGAGAAAAGGGGGAGGGGGTAACAGGGTTTACAAGAAATGTACTCATTACATATGTAACAGCAATCTCTTTGTATATCACCTTGACAACAAATTTTTTGAAAAGTACAATAAGTTTAAATGTCTACTTTGGGCAGAATTTTTTTTGCCAGTACTGGGCTTAGACTCAGAACCTGAGCAAGATCCTTGTTTTCGTTTTTGTTTATTCTTAAGGCACAAGTTCTATCACATGTGCCACAGCACCACTTTTATCTTTTTTATCTATGTTGTGCTGAGGAATTGAACTTGGGTCTTCATTCATGCTCGGCAAGAACTCTTCCACTAGGCTTAACTTATGGCCTCAGTGGGAAGGAAGTTTTCCATAAAATATGTAGGAAATATGTCCACTAAGGAAAAGCCATCAAAAATAGAAGAAAAATTATATACTTAGATAACGACATGCCAGTATTATGGCAGATCTCTGTAATTCTAGCTTCAAGAGTGGCCTATTTGGACCGGGAGTTGGCTGGCTGAAGTAAAGTGCTATCCTTGAGCAAGCCCTAGGACAGTGCTCTGGCCATGAGTTGAAGCCATAGGACATGCAAAAAATAATAATTTAATGCCCGTGACTGGTGGCTCACCCTGGTAATCCTAGCTACCCTGGAGGATCGAGGTTCAAAGACGGCCCAGGCATAAAAATCTGTGAGAATCTTATTTCCAAATAATCCAGAAAATTCACAATTACAATGTGCCTCAAATGCTAGAGCTCTTGCCTTGAGCTGAAGAGGTTAAGGTAAACATCCAGGCCCAGAGTTCAAGCCACATGAGTGAAAAAAAGCAAAAGAAAAAGAAAGCCCTTATCTAAGGCTGGAGTGCACACTAGTGGTAGTTTGCTTGCCTAGTATGCACAAAGCCCTGTGTTCAATTACTCTGTACCACTTACACCAAAAAAAAACCTGGAAATAATCTCAGAAGGTTGGGTTCTGAGGATCACAGTTCAAAGCCAGGCCAGACACTAAAGTCCATGAAACTGTTACTTCCACTTAAGTACCAGAAAACCAGAAGTGACACTGTGGCTCAAGGTGTTTAAGGTTGTAGCCTTGAGCTGAAGAGCCCAGGGACACTGCCCAGGTGCACAATTAAAGTCTTACAACTAACAGAGAGAGAGAGGGAGAGAGAGAGAGAGAGAGAGAGAGAGAGAGAGAGAGAGAGAGAGAGAGAGAGAGAGAGAGAGAGAGAGAGAGAGAAAAGGGGGGGTACAGAGAGAGAGAGACAGAGAGACAGACAGAGAGACACAGACAGAGAGAGACAGAGAGACAGAGACAGAGAGAGAGACAGACAGAGAGAGAGACAGACAGGCAGACAGACAGGGACAGAGAGACAGAGACAGAGACATCAAACAGTCAGGCACCGCTGGCTGAAGCGTGTAATTCTAGCTACTGTGGAGGCTGAGATTGGAGGATCTTGGTTCAAAGCCCAAAGCCAGCCTGGACACATATGTTTGTGAGACTTACATCACCAATTAACTACCAGAAACCAAAAATGGAGCTGTAGAGGAAGAGCTCTAGCCTTGAGCTGAAGAGCTCAGGGACAGTGTCCAGGCCCAAAGTCCAAGCACCATGACGAATCAATAATAAAAAAAAGAAGATAGCTAATAGCAATGATGAATAATTTTGGGCTGGGAGTTTGGCCTAGTGGTAGAGTGCTTGCCTAGCATGCACGAAGACCTGGGTTCAATTCCTCAATACCACATACATAGAAAAATGCTGGAAGTGGTGCTGAGGCTGAAGTGGTAGAGCCCTAGCCTTGAGAAAATATAAGGACAGTGCTCAGGCCCTGAGTTCAAGCCCAGGACTGGCCAAATCAAAAGTAGTAGAGCACTGGCATTGAACTGAAGATCTGAGGAACAGCCCAGACACAGAGTTCAGGCACCGCAAACAACAACAACAAAATCTATGAAATGGCAGTGGTGGTTTTAAGCTAAGCAAAAATAGAGTAGAAACTGGTAAAATACATATTTGTGTGTAAGCAAAATAGCCAGACTTATGCATTAGAACAGGATAGCAACTTGAAAAAAAATTTTGTTTTCCATCTCACTAGGTCCTGTCTCTTAATTTATTCAAGTAAGTAAAATGCTGGGTTTTATAATCATTGCTCTGAATATTAGAAAATCATAATATCTCTCATTAACCAACAAAGACCAGGAACTGGGGCTTCGTTCAAATGGCCGAGTATCAGGCAAGAGAAGAAAAAATTGAAGTAAGAACTTGAAGTTCTTGATCCAGAACCTGCATAGTAACAGAGCAGCAGCCTGGTGATGGTACCTCACACCTATAATCTTAGCTACTCAGGAGGCTAAGATCTGAGAATCAAAGTTTAAAGCCAGCCAAAGTACCCAGTTAACTGCGAGAAAAAACAGAAGTGGCACTGTGGCTCACAGATTAAAGCACTAGCCTTGAGCTGAAGAGCTCAGGGACAGTGCCCAGGCCCAGAGTTCAAGCCCCACAATTGACAACAATCAAACAAGCAAACAAAACTCACAAAGAAGCCTGCAGACCACAGTGGTTCTGCTGAGTCTCTTCTCTATGGGTATCAGGAAACATTTCACTTTTTCTGTCTCCTCCCATCTCAACATTCATACTAAAATAAGACTGTTGTGAAAGTTTCAATTTATAAAAATGTTTTTCATGAAGCACCCTGAAATATTCATCGCTTATATCTCAATTGAAGATAGTTGATTTGGTGCTGCATTGGTAGAGTGCTAGCCTTGAGCAGAAAAGGTCAGGGATAGAGCTGAAGCACTCAGTTGAAGACCCAGTGCCAACACACAAAACAAAATATGCACTTTATACATATTTTCTAATTTCTTAATGAATTTTTCAGTCTGTATAAATATAGGGTACATTCCTTGTTACTTAAGTAAGATTGCTCTTTTTTTTTCTTTTTGCCAGTCCTAGGGCTTGGACTCAGGGCCTAGACATTTTCATTGGACTCGCTTGCCCAAGGTGAGTGCTCTGCCTCTTGAGACACAGCGCCACTTCTAGCTTTTTTCTGAGTATGCGGTACCGGTGAATAGAACCTAGGTGTTCATGCATTCTAGGTGAGCACTCTACCATTAGGCTACATTCCCAGGCAGTGAGATTCCTCTTACAGTCATTGTATGTTCACAGAGTTTGATCTCACACACTGTAGGGCCCTGGTTGGCTTTGACCTGTGATCCTAAGCCCTGAGACTCCTAAGTAGCTGAAATTAAGTTGTGAGCCAGCATGATGGCTTCCATTCTTTTTTCTACAAAAATATATGTACTTATCTACAATATATCTATAGCTGAAAAAAATGAATCTCTCCCAAACAAATCTTCAAAGAAACAACCATCTTATTAAAAGGTGGGCTAAAGACTTAAAAGAGTATTCTCTGGTGAAAAAATTAAAATGGGCTTTAGAGACATGAAGAAATGCTCCATATCTCTAGCAATGAGGGAAATGAAAATCAAAACAACTTTGAGATTCCACCTGACTCCAGTCAGAATGGCCATTATCAAAAAATCTAATAAGAGATACTGGTGGGGAAGTGACCAGGGGGGATCACACCTACACTGTTGGTGTGAGTGTAAACTCGTTCAACCACTAGGGAAAGCAGTGTGGTGGTTCCTCAAAAGACTGAACATAGAGCTCCCCTATGATCCAGCAAATCCACTACTTGGCACCTACCCAATTGTCCAGAGAAAAGGACATACTAAAGCCACTAGCACAATGATGCTCATTGCAGCACTATTTACCATAGCAAAGATATGAAACCAACCCAGATGCCACTCAGTAGATGACTGAATCAAGAAGATGTGGTACTTATACACAATGGAATGCTATGCTGCCATAAGAAGGAATGACATCGCCCCATATGTAAGCAAATGGAAAGACTTGGAAAAATTCATATTAAGTGAAGCAAGCCAGACCCAAAGAAACATAAGCTCAATGGTTTCCCTCATTTGTAATAATTAGTTCACATCTAGGACTCTCCTAGCAGAGGATTACAATAACTCAAAAACCTAGGTATATAAGGTCATATAGGATGAGACTAAATGTAAGGATCTCTAGGATATGGGAACAAGAGATATATCTTGTGTCATCGTTGCTCTTAATCTTGTGTGATTTTTGTCCTTAATCTACTATGTTATTTCTCATCTCTTATTTTGCCCTTTGGTTAATGTCAGATTGTTACTGTATCTGATTTTTTCCCTGGCATATTGTGTATATGTTTATTTGTTTATATCAAGTAGGAAAGGGAAGGAGGGAAACAAGATGATTGGGAAGGGGAGGGGAGAGGGAACTGGGGACAAAAACATGTGGAGTGGAATAAATGTGTGAGAAGTAATGCAATCCACTACCTGTAAATGTAATCGTAACCCCTCTATACATTACCCTGAAAATAAAAAAGAGACTATAAAAATGTCTGTAGAAAATGAGGCTGGATGATGGAAACAACCATATGCCCTACTACAAAAAATATGATACACACACACACACACACACACACACACACACACACACACACAATGGAATGATACATAGCCAACCGACAAGATAAAATAATGGCATTCTCGGGGAAGTGGATGAAAAGGAAAAAAATCATATTAAGTGAAGTAAGCCAAACTCAAAGGAACATAGGCCCAAGAGTCTCCCTCATTTGTCAAATTCAGTAGAAACCTTGGGCTCTGCTACTAGAGATTTACAATAGAACAAAATCTAGAGACATCGTGACAAATAGTATGACACTAAATGTAAGGACCTCCAAGATGAAGAAACAAAAATTTTATAGTGAGTGATTGTTGTCCTTAATGAACTATGTGATCTCTTATCTCTTTTGCTATCCCTTGGTTATATCATATTGTTACAATATTTCACCTTGTTTTCTGATATATTTCATATGTGCCTAATTGGTTATTTGAAATTGGATAGGGAAGGGGGGAAATGAACATGAGTGGGGGCATGGGAAGGGAAATGGGGACCATATCATTACATGGGGTATCAAAGTTTGAGAAGTAATGCACCTTCTATCTGGTGAATATAATGTAACCCTTCTATAAATTACAAATAATAAAATTAATAAATTTTTTTAAAAAAAGAGGCTAGAGGTAAATACCACTAATGTACTTGCTCTAAGTGGTACAGAAATTTTCTTAATGAATCAAGGAGTTTTATTACATCTTTATGCAATTATTTTAGTTCTGAGTGTTCTACACTCAATGATACTTCTGGAAAGATGATATAGCTGACTGTGTAGATGGTATGAAGACATACTGGCCTAAACGTAGAATAAAGCATTGGTAAGTGGCTGTTAGCTGTCCAGATTCTACTGGAATATGTGGAATGAATTTATTAAGCACAATGCAGGCTCTTAGTCAGATCAGAATCAAGATTATGTGGTTCCATGAGATGAATGAGGAAAGATCAGAAAAATCTAGTAAGATATCCAGATATACTTTTGAAACTAAGGTATCTGGACTCCTTTTTTTTTCTTTCTTGGTGGGGAGCTTGAACTTTGGACCTGGGCAAGGTCTCTTAGTTCTTTTTCCTCAAGGCTAATGCTGTACCAGTTTTAGCCACAACTCCACTTAGTTTTTGCGTGGATAAGTGGAGAGAAGAATCTTACAGTTTTTTTTGTTTTTGTTTTTTACTCGCAAAGGCTTTGAATCACCTTCTCCCTGGCTAGTAGAAGAATGACAATTATGACCCTCCAGCGCCTGGCTAGTGATTTTTTGAAAATTGGACTTTCTTCCAAATCATGTAACTGGTTCCTAGCAAAGTTTTGAAGCTGAATTAAATGTGACAGATTTTTGTCACTTGGGGACACTCTGTGATGAACATTAGACATCTACCAGCTGAGTCACAGTGGCACATCCAGTTTTTGTTTATGTGGTGCTGAGGAATGGAATCCAGGGTTTCATACATGCTAGGCAAGCTACATTTTCAGCCCAAGGTTTTATGTTTTGTTTTTTCAGTGTTGTTGCTTCTAAGGTACTGTATGATGTTCTTTCATTTTCTTTGCTTTTTACCTCTATTCTTCTTTTTCCCTTTAGCTTTATTCTCTGTAGTCACTGTGTTGAATTCGGGTACCCTGTGTCTTGTGCATAGGTTTATGTGATTTGGGAAAGGGAAAGGTATAATAAAATGGAAAAAAAAAAACCAAAGGAAAAATGTGTACCAATTGAATAGTGATATTTGGAAGACACTAAACGGAAATGAACTGAACAATCTGGGTGGAGAGGGGCCTGAGGGTAGGAAAACAGAGAAAAATGAGGGAGGGGATAACAATTTTCTTAAGAAATGTGTTCATTACTTATGTAAACGTATGCCAACTATATATTGACTTAACAAAAAAAATTAACTTAAAAAATAATTTAGCCGGGTATGGTGGCTCACACTTGTAAATGTAGCTACTCAAGAGGCTGGGATCCAAGGATAGCAGTTCAAAGTCAGCCTGGGCACTGAAGTTCATGTGAATCTTATCTCCAATTAAACACCAGAAACCCAGAAGTGGCCCTATGGCTCAAGGGATAGGGCAGTATTCTTGAGCTGAAAAGCTCAGTGACAAGAGCTAGGTGCAGAATTGCACTCCCATGACTTGAATGATGAATGATACTAGCCAGGCTCTGTGTGCTCACACTTGGAATCCTATCTACACAGAATCAGATTTGAATCCAGCCCAAACAAATTGCATGATATTCTGATTTACAGTTCATTACCAAAAACCTGGGAGTGGAGCTGTGGATCAAGTGGTAGAACACTAGCCTGAAGCAAAAAAAAAACATTTAAGGATAGTTCCCAGGCCCTGGGTTCAAGTCCCAGGACTTGCATAAAACAAACAAAATGTGACGCTGAGTCCTCCATCATTTGGTGTTATCGTTCAATATTCTTGATATGCGTCTTAGAAATTAAGTCCCTAGCAAATACTCTCCCCTGAAATTCTGCTTCATAGCTGATTCATAGAATTTCAGCATCATTACTATCACCTTCCAGTTAGCATAGCAGTCTACTACTGAAAATGAAGAAAACTTTTGAGTAATCCTAATAAATCTGTGTATCATCTGCACACACATCAAATCAGCAGCAGCTATGTTCTACTATTATCTAAATATATTTAATGGCCTATAGACACATGAAGAAATGCTCAACATCTCTGGTCATAAAAGAAATGCAAATCAAAACAACTCTAAGATTCCACCTCATTCCAGCTAGAATGGCCAGGATCAGGAAAATGAATGACAACAGATGCTGGAGGGTTGTGGCCAGGAGGGATCACTACTACACTGTTGGTGGGAGTGCAAACTCGTTCAACCACTATGGAAAGCAGTGTGGCAGTGCCTCAAAAGGCTAAACATAAACTCCCCTATGACCCAGCAATTCCACTACTTGGCATTTACCCAACAATCCAGAAACCAGGGCATACTAAACCCACTAGCACAACAATGTTCATTGCAGCACTATTCACCATAGCAAAGATATGGAACCAACCCAGATATCCCTCAGTTGATGAGTGGATCAACAAGTTGTGGTATTTGTACACAATGGAATTCTATGCTGCTGTCAGAAAGAATGACATCGCCCCATTTGTTAGGAAATGTAAAGACTTAGAACAAATCATATTAAGTGAAGTAAGCCAGACTCAAAGGAACTTAGGCTCAGTGGTTTCCCTCATTCGTCATAATCAGTAGAAACCTTAGGCTCTACTAGCAGAGATTTGCAATAGAGCAAAAGGCCATATATAAGGCCATATAATGTGAAGCTAATTGAAAGGACCTCCAGGATATTGAAACAAAAGCCACATAATGAATGATTGTTGTCCTTAATGTACTATGTTGTCTCTCATCTCCTTTGCTGTCCCTTGGTTATCCCATATTGGTATAGTATCTCACTTTGTTATCTGATATATTGAATTTATTTGTATTGGGATATTTGAAATTTGATAGGAAAGGGGGGGAAACCAAGACGGGTGGCAGGTGTGGGGTTGGAGGGAAATGGGTACCAAGACATGCGAAATGGTATCAATGTACGTGAATTAATGCACCTTCTATCTGGCAAATATCATGTAACCCTTTTACTAATTACAATAAAAAAATTAAAAAAAAATAAAGTTGTAGTGTCTGGGGATGATGATGGGGTCTAGTACATTTCTTCTTAGAAATATACCTTATCTGGTTGCCCTGGATTTTCCTGGCCTTCTTCTTAGAGAAAGGCCTGTTATACTGGATTTGTGGCTTGGCAATGATCAACATGTACATATTCGAGTAAGGCATCCAGAACTTCCATGCCTGAGAATCGAGTTTCCTGACCATTGGCAACAGCACAGCAACAACTTTCTTCCTCCTGAGCCACAGGCCAAGTGAGCTGGCTTGAGTTGGTTGTTAGTTTCAGTGGCTTGGTTACCAGGGTTCCATATTCTGTTCCATTGTGTGGGAGGCAGGGTCAGCTTTCAGGGCCAAGTGACCAAAGATCCTTGCTCACAGAAGACCTCTCCAAAGACATAGTGGAGGCTGAATCTCTCCTCCAATCTCACAATATACATGTGGATGTAGTAAACAGCACACCTTATTTGTCCAACACACAGGGCATCTTGCACATACTTTTGACGTCAATCTACTAGGATATTATTAGGTTTCTGTATTCTAATCAATTTTTTCCTGATGATTAGCTTTGCTGTCATGTGTAAAAAATGCAAGAGGGAAAAACACAGAAGAATTAGTGAAATTTTAAAAAAAGCATTACACACATAGATAAGTATTCATTCTTTGAAGGAGAAAGGATATTTTGACATGATGATGATGATTTATAATTGCTATGTCAGGGTTGAGAGTTTGGCACAGTAGAGATAAGTGAAAAACAAGAAGCCATACGGGAGGCCATAATAAAGGTTTTTCAAAGAAAGATGGATGAATTCAGAGAATCCACAAATAAAAACGTGACCAAACTCCAGCAAATGTCCAAAGAAAATAAAGCTACTGAGATAACCACTCAAAAGGAAATCAAGGAGATAAAGAAATCCATACATGATCTAAAACAAGAGATGCAAGGCATCTAAAGGGAGCAATTAGAAGCAAGGGAGATGAAAAATAAAGTAGATAGCTTTGATAGCAGGTTAGACAATACAGAGGAGAGAATTTCCGGGGCTGAAGATAATTTAGTTATTATAGAGAAAGAACAGAACATGAGTCAATCCAAATCTAGGAAATATGAGAGAGCGATTCAGGAGGTCCAAGATGCAATTAGGAAGCCTAATTTAAGGCGAGTTGGTATTGAGGAGGGCGTGGAGAAAGAGGTCAATGGTATTGGAAATATACTTCAGGGAATCATCTCAGAGAATTTCCCAAATATCCTGAAGGGCAGGCCCATCCAGATACGAGAAGCTTTTAGAACCCCAAACAGACCTGACCAGAAAAGAACATCCCACCGCCACATTGTGATCCGAACTGGATCAATAGAAACGAAAGCAAAGATCCTAAAGGCAGCCAGGGAAAAGGGATCAGTAACCTATAAAGGCAAACCAATCAGAATAACCCCAGATTTCTCAGCAGAGACCATGCAAGCACGAAGTGGCTGGAAGCATATATGTCATGCCCTTAAATCAAGTAACTACCAACCAAGAATATTGTAGCCAGCTAAGCTCTCATTCATAACTGAGGGAACAATAAAAACATTACATTCCAGGGAAAAGCTGCAACAATATGTCGAAACAAAACCAGTACTACAGAGAAATCTCAAAGATGCTCTATACATAGAAAACCAAAATAAATGCAATATAGGGAAAGAAATGGCACCTAAACAGCATACCATCTAAGGACCACAAGAACTGTCAAGATACAGGCCCTACTAAAAGCTTTTAAAAATGGTAGGAACTAATAAATATCTCTCAATCCTAACTCTCAATATCAATGGACTTAACTCTCCAATTCAACGGCATAGGCTGTCTAGTTGGATCAAAAAGCAAGAGCCATCGTTCTGCTGTCTTCAAGAGACACATCTTACCCAAAAACAATCATCTTTTGAAAGTGAGAGGTTGGAATAAACTCTGTCAACTAACTGCCCCCATAAACAGGCTGGAGTTGCCATCCTCATATCAGATACAATAGACTTCAAACTAAAATTAGTAAGAAAAGACAAAGAAGGTTACTACATACTACTAAAGGGATCTTTCCTCCAGCAAGACATAACGATCCTAAATATTTACACACCCTTTTGAAGATTCTCAAAAGATTGAAGATTCTGCCAGTGTAAGTTAGATTCCGGCTTTGATATTAAATAATGCAATGAGTAGGGATTTATATTTGAATATAACTGTTGAAAGAATCTAACACACATTTGCTTAGTATTTGCTTTTGATTTCCCAAGAATTTTAGTACAAGCTAACATGTGTGGCATATATCGACTGGGAGAAATGATTCAGAATATGTGACTCATTTGAACAGGAGTCAGTGAAAAGATACAGAACTAGGATACCCATATTGTGATAATTTGAATCTTTTGTGTATTTTGTGTTTGTTATTAATTCCATTTGTAGTGTACATTTCTAGGTAAAAACTTTTCAAATGTTTCCAAACAATTTGTTATTTCAACAGCAAAAAAGACATTTACATGCCTGATAAAATTCACAGAATCCAAATTTTTCCATATTATTGTTTGTTTTTTGTTTTTTTTTTGGTGGGTCATAGATCTTGAACTCAGCCTGTGCACTGTCCCTGAGCTCTTCAGATCCAGGCTACCACCTTACCCTGGAGCCAAGCCCCACTTCCCATTTTCTAAAGGTAAATTGGAGATAAGAGTCTCAGGTCTTTTTGTGCCAGGATGGCTTTAAACCTTGATCCTCAGATCTCAGCCTCCTGAGTAGCTAGGATTATAGAAGTGAGCCACCACCCCATCATGCTCATCTTTCTGGTTTTTTTTTAAACAAGCCCTTTGGCTGGAACTCGGTCTGAGCACTGTCCTTCAGCTTTCCTGAAGCCTAGTGATCTACTTGTGCCACAGCACTACTTCTGGTTTTTTCTGTGTATGTGGTACTGCGGAATTGAACCTTCGTCTTCATACAAGCATTCTACAACTATGCCAAACTCCCAGCCCCTCCTCATTACTTTTTATGATAGATCTTTCCATGCATCTAGGATGGCTAGAAATCCTTCTTGAGTTTCCCAAGATCAGGGAGTATAGGTGTGTCCCATCCTGTGTGGCTACATAACCATTGTTTAGGGTACAGTTCTCTCTTCATTCTACCCATCTAGAGTAATTTTCATCTTCCATGTATAATCATTAAACATTCAGCTCCTGTTCCTCTCTACTCCATTCTCTGGAACCATCGTGCTATTTGGCTCTTAGGGTTTGTTGATCCTTGGAAGCTCTGGAAGGGAAAACATACCCTAGCTCTTCCTTTATGACTGCTGTATTTTTAGTTTACTGTAATCAAGATTCATCTGTAAAATATAGTAAAAGGTTCTTCCTTTTCAATGCATTGTTTTGCATATTTCTATCTTTTGATTATTATTAATAGTTGTGAATGGATTCTCCACATATTTGTTCTAGTCTCTGCTTTCTCTTCCGTTAGGTACAAATCTAGAAATAGAAGTGTTGGACCATATTTCTATGTAATTCTATATTTAGTACTTTTTTAGCAGTCTCCACGCAATTTTTGATTGTTTTATATTCCTTGCAGAACTATTCCAAAGTTCTACTTCTTCTCACTACCTTCCCAGTAATAGTTAGACTTTGAAAGTTGTTTTTTTGTATGCGCGTGTGTGTGTGTGTTTGTGTGTGTGTATGTGGATCTTTTTGTTTAAAACTATATTTATATTAACATATTTAAAGTAATGATTTCATTGTAATTTTAATTTTTCTCGTGATTTAATATTGAACTTCTTTCTACATTTTGAACTACTATTTCTATATATTCTTTTTAGAAAATCCTCTCCAATCTCCAATTTTTTTCCCTTTTTTTGTGGGGTAGTGGGGAAAGTCATGGGGCTTGGACCTTGGGCCGTGAGCTCTTTAGTTTAAGGCTATTGTCCTACCCTGAGTATTGCCCCTCAGTTCTTCTGCTCACAGCTCCCTACCCCTCTTCCCATTATATACAGAACAAAGGTCATCCTCAGTCTTTTTGAAAAAGTAAAACATACAGTAAATTTGTCGTATGAAACAGCAAGAAATAAATTTCTTGCCACGTGCAGTGACTTCTACCTGTAATCCTAGCTACTCAGATATCAGGCTGATATCTAAAGATTTGGTTCAAAGCCAGCCTGGGCATTAGAAAGTCTATGAGACTCTCATCTACAGTTAACCACTAGAATATGGGAAATGGCACTGTGGCTTCATAGGTAGGGTGATAGCCTTGAGTTGAAGAGCTCAGGAACAGTGCCCAGGCCCAGAGTTCAAGCCTTACAAATCCCCCAGCCAAAAAAAAAGAAAAAAAAGTTTCTTCCCCAAGTGATTATTATGCCAGACATAGAACATTAACATTCTGGGTGTACTTCACAGTATTATTTCTTGATACCCTAAGATTTTGCAATATTCTCACAGTACCAGCATATGTCATCATATAATGTAGTTACTTTTCAATGGAATAATTCCATTTATAACCTAAATCTACTCCCCCGATTATTTTTGTCGATACCACAATTGCTCTACCATGATATGCCACAAGCCATTAAAATTTTTATGGTGGGTAATTGGAAAGGAGTCTCATGGAATTTTGTGCCAGTCTGGCTTTGAACCATGGTCCTCAGATCTCAGTCTCCTGAGTAGCTAGGATGACAGGCGTGAGCCACCAACACCTGGCTTGCCTTTTTATTTTTTTGTGGGTCTTGGGACTTGAACTCTGGGCCTAGGCACCATCCCTAAGCTTTTCAGGTCAATATTTCATGTAAGTCTAAACTTTTAAGTAAAGGAATAAAATTCCAACAAAAAAAGAATACAATTCCAGACATGGTGTGTTTATAACTGGGTGCTAATTCTTGATGAAAATGTGCCATTCCAGAAGCTGGTGTCATTTGATGATGTAGCTGTGGATTTCAGCTGGGAGGAGTGGCAGCATCTGGACAATGCTCAGAGGACCCTGTACAGAGATGTAATGCTGGAGACCTACAGAAACCTGGTGTCCTTAGGTGAGCAAAAGTCAAATTCACTTGCAAGGCCAAGTGCCTTGTTATTTTGCAGATACGTGAATGTTTATCAAACTTTCAATACTATTTAAATGAAAGATTCCAGGCCCTGAGAAGTATCATTACTTTCTAAAGAAAACCTAAGGTAATTTTGTACTCATTCTTCAGGATACCTTCAGGATATTTTGGCAACAGTTCTAAATTATGTTTCCTCTAATGGAGACGACATTCCAAACTTACACAGTAATTGTAAGTGGATAAACAATCCAGAATAGAATATATATCATTATTGGAAATAGGATCTACAAATCACTAAACAGTGAGTTTATAATGGAAACCTGGCACTAGGTGCAATGTTTCATGCCTGTAATCTTAAAATATTCAGGAGGAAGAAATCTAAGAATTCTAATTTGAAGCCAGCAATGGCATAAAAATTGCCATGAAACTCTATAACTCCAAGTAACCCCTCAAAAATGTTAGTGGAGTGTCAAGAGTTTGACTTTGTGCTTGAGTGCTTGCCTAGCATGCATGAAGACCTATGCATGTAAGTGGAGCTGGGACTCAAACTGGTATTTTTCTAGCCTTGAGCAAGACAGCTAAGTTTATGCCACACAAAATGAATCCAGAGCTGGGGAAAAGTCAACCATGGAGCCAGTGAGAAATGAGAAAAAAGATTTAATAGATAACTTGTGAGTAGGATGTCTGCGAACTTAAAGCAATGATGACCCAGCATAAGCAATAATTCTCTACTGTTTCTAATTTACAGGGCCCTGTGTTCCCAAACCTGTATTAATTGACAAGCTAGAGCACTGTGCAGAACTCTGGATAGGAAATTCCTCTGACAAGAATATCACAGGTGAGTGAATGCATCTTCATATTGATGGTGGAGCCTGAGCCCCATTGGTAAGTTCATGTTGTGATGTACTGAGCAATAATATTTTTAGTTACCCTAAATCCTGTGTGGAACCTATGGAATTCTTTGTGAATGAATCAGGAATCATTTTCTTTTCCCAATCCTATGCTTGGTCTCAGGGCCTGAGCATGGTCCTTGGGTTTTCTCAAGGCTAGCTCTCTACTTCTTGAGTCATAGCACCACTTCTGGCTTTTTCTTTGTATGTAGTACCAAGGAACTGAACCAGGTCTTTGTGCATGCTAGCCCAAACCCCCGGCACCAAGAGTCATAGGGTGATATAATGAATTCTATGTGGCAGTAGAGTTAAAGTTAGATTTCTCTGTACAAATCACTGTGAAACAAAATAAAATGAGCAACCATGAGCCCGTGGCTCATGCCTGTAATCCTAGCTACTTAGGAGGCTGAGATCTCAGGATCAAGGTTCAAAGACTGACCTATCACAAAAACACCTTAGACTCTTCTCTCCAATGAACCAATAGAAAATGAGAAGTGGGGTTGAGGCTAAAGATACAGGGCAGTAGCCTTGAGCTGAAGAGCTCAGGAAGAACAGCCAGGTCTAGAATTCAAGTCCCATGACTGCAAAACAAGAAAGAAAGAAAGAAAGAAAGAAAGAAAGAAAGAAAGAAAGAAAGAAAGAAAGAAGAAAGAGGGAAGAAAGAGGGAAGGAAGGAAAGGCAGAAAGAAAGAAAGAGAGAAAGAAAGAAAGAAAGAAAGAAAGAAAGAAAGAAAGAAAGAAAGAAAGAAAGAAGGAAAGAAAGAAAGAATATTTCATTTCTTTAAAACTAAGACTATAAATCATTGAGCAAACAAGGAATAAGTCAGGGCATTATTCTCTGATAAGGATAATATCTTTTTGCTGGTAGGAAGAGACTGGTATTCAGAACCAGACCTTTCCACCAGAAATTGAGCCTAGTGGTAGAGTGCTTGCCTAGCATGCACAAAGACACAGGTTTGATTCCTTATTACCACATACATAGAAAAAGCCAGAAGTAATGACTTCATTGGTACGGTTCTAGTCTTGAGAAAACCCAAGGACAGTGGTTAGGTCCTAAGTATAAACCCAGGAATGGAAGGAAAAAAAAACAACAAAGTTTCAATCAACATAAGAAAATTAACTAGACAATGAGCTGGAGATTTTCTGGTCTTCCGGAAAAGGAATTTTTATAAGACTTCAAATGGAAAGAAACAAATTTCAAAATTCCCACAAATACCTAAATTGAGACTTTAGTGAGAAGTTGTAACTGAAGGGATATAGGTGTAAGTCCTTACTCTCAAGAATCGTTCTTGCTTGGATCAAAGGCAAACAGACATATAAACCAAACTTGTGGCCGCTGAATCTAGAAAAAATTCGTGTTCCTCACTTAATGGTTAATAAGCACACAGCATTGAAACTGGGTAAGGTAATCCTATCTGCTACTCAGGACCTGAGACTCTTATCTGTAGTTAACTCTAGAAAACAGAAGTGGGGCTGTAGCTCAACGATAGGGGTTATAGTCTTCTGCTGAAGCGTTCAGGGACAGGGCCGATGCGTATGAACTACAAAAAAAAAAAAGAAAAGAAAAGAAAAGAAAGTTTTAAAAAGATGCAAAACAGCACAATATTTAGATTATTTCTCAAAAATAAAAGAAAGGCAGCTATTCCTCAATGTATAAACAAAACAGTATTTGAAAAAAAACAGCTGCAGGTATACTATAGGTAGTACTCAGCTTAAAACTGTAGCAATACATAGTTGTGTAATTTCAATAAATATTTCCTGTGATATAAAAAGAGAACGAAAACACAGAAAAACATTATTGGTCATTGTAAAATATCATTTTCTTAATATGTTAGGGAGAAAAGCATATATTTCTCACAAATCAATTTCCACTTTTATATTTTAAAATATCTAACACTTAGGATGGGAAAGTAAAGTCATTACCTTTACAGTAAGGAATATTTGTATCTCATGTATGTTTGTGTCTTTTTTTCTATGACTCATTTTAGATGTCCAGGTAATGGAAAATGTGTTCAAGACCTGCCAGGAAAGTCCACATGAATGTCTTTGTGAAGTAGTAGTTGCAAGTAGTATCGAAGTGGAGGAAAACGTGAGATTAGCAACAACTTTAAATTTGAGCTCTACACATAATCCAGAGCTGATTAGTAATAACGGTAACAACTTAGGGTTGAGGATTGAGGAGTTCATTAATTGTCAGAACATGCTTCTGTCTCCTAAGCCTGATGAGATGCATGCTGCATATAGATCTCGTATTTCTCCTGTTCTTAAAAAATCCATCCGATATTCAGAGCATTTTATTCATGATTGTGACAGTCCGAAAGATCTGCAGTATCATAATTCTGTTCTCCCTGCCCAAGAAATTCTTCAGGGAGGGAGGAAAACTGCTAAATGTACTGTGTGATGAAAAATATTGTACTTAACACCGACCATCACTACACATCCGAAAATGTACACAGGAGAGACTCCTCATCCATGTAGTGAATGTGAGAAATCTTTAGTAATGAAATACGCCTTAAAATACCTCAGAGCAAATATCCTGAGATATGTGATGCGTACATCAAGTGTGAAAATTAATTTCTGAGAAGTCAGACCTGACGCTCCAACCTCGATCTCCAAGAGAAGACAAACCTTATGAATATGAGGAACGTAATAAAATTTCTTCCCAGAATTCAGCTCTCTGCACACATCAGAGATCTCATACAGAAGAGAAATCTTATGAAAGGGATAAATGTGGGAAGCTTTTAGACTGAAACCATACCTCACTTTGCACCAGAGAAGACACACAGAAGAGAAACTTTATGAATGTAACAAATGTGAAAAGTCTTTCACCCAGAAATACACCTTCGAGTTCATCAAATAACACACACAGGAGAGAAATCTTATAAGTGTAATGAATGTGGAAAGTCTTTCCAAGGGAAGGGAAAACTTCGTGTTCATCAGAGAATACACACAGGAGTGAAGCCTTACGAATGTAACCAATGTGTAAAGCCTTTCAGACAGAAATCTTCCCTCAAATTGCATCAAAGAACACACACAGGAGAGAAACCTTATGTGTGCAACAAATGTGGAAAGACCTTCAAGTGGAAGTCATATCTTGATGGGCATAATAGAACACACACAGGAGAGAAAACTTATGCATGTAGTGAATGCGGAAAGTCTTTCAAATGGAAGGTAAAACTCCATGTTCATCAGAGAATATACTCTGATGTATATACTCTGAGTGTAACATATGTGGAAAGTCCTTCACACAGAAGCCAAACCTCAACATGCATAAGACAATTCAAACAGGAGAAAAACCTTATGAATGTAACCGATGTGGAATGTCTTTCAAATGGAAGTCTTCCCTCAAATTGCGTCAGAGAACACACACAGGAGAGAAACTGTACGAGTGCATCAAATGTGGTAAGACCTTCAGATGGAAGTCACATTACAGGAGGCATAACAGAATTCACACATATTAGAAACCTTAGGAATATAACCAAAGTTGAAAGTCTTTCGTGCAGTATTCACCGTTCAGGAAGAGTAAGAGAGTTCACACATATGAGAAGCCTTAGCAATGTAATAAATAGGAAAGACTTTTTAGTCTGTGGAAGAAAACTCAGCTTGTGTCACAGAACCAACACAAGATAAAACCCTTAATGAATGTAGCAAATGTTCAGTCTTTTTCCCAGAAGGCACAAGTCAAGATTTATCACTAAACACCCACAGGATAGAATCCCATGAACAAGACAGAGAAACGGAGACTTTTAAATAATCAGACATTGACATATAACAAGAAAATTGGACTCAATCAGATACACTTAACACAAAAAACATGAGCTCAAATGAATGTTTTCACCAAACAGTTATTTTTAGATTTAGACATGTCTTGCTGGTGGGACTCTCAGGTATGCCTTGTTATTGACAAGAAACTCAGAAGGGGAGGGGGGGTCAAGGTGTCCCTTGACCACCCAGGCCTCTGTTTTAGGCCCACAGTGCACCTTTTCAAACAAACAAACAAAAATAAAATAAAATAAAATAAAATAAAATGCAGACATACAGGGGGGTCGGCCGAATTCTACTTACCTCTGGAGGCCTTTGCTTTTCACCTGGGCATCTTTTACAAAAAAGGTTATTAAGAAGAGGGATGGTAAAGACAAAATAATGTTACATATTAAATTGTGTAGAGTCAATGAATATGTTAAAAGGTCCCTACATAATAGTAAAAGGAGGAGAAACACAGCTCATATGAATGTGTGGAATAAGTGGATCAGTAGCAGTCCCAATTGACATGCACAAATAACTCAGGTCCTTCCCACGTCGCAGGATGCACCACTGGAGGGTTGGGGATGTAGGCCCAGTGAGTCGCTGCTTGGATGGCCACTGTCACTCTCCACGATCCGAACGCAGCTTTCAGGCAGCCAGAGGGCATCATTTTCTCCTTGTGAAAAAACACATACATGCCCTCGACCCCAGGTTAGAACAGGATCGGGTCCATGCCAAGCACCAGTTAGGGGATCCTTCCACTTTACTAAGGCAAAAGCACGCTGCTCTCTTTTTTCCCAGAATCGCTGAGCAGCAGATAAATTATTTGAATCCAAATTCAAAAAATTTAAAACAAATAAAGCATGATTAAGTATATTCACAGGGGTACTGGGATACGACTCTCCTTTCTGTATTTTAGCAATTTGATGTTTTAATAATCCATTAGCTCTCTCCACGATACCCTAATCCTTGTCTCTGTGAGTGAGACTGGGGTTGGAGAGGCCCTGGCTCCCCTGTGCTGCTTGGCCTAGTCCCCTAAAGGGGAGGAGGCCTTGATCAAGTAACTGCTTAGTGACCGCAGCACTAGGACTAAACATATACACTCCCATTTTTTCCATGATATCACGACCCCATAAATTAATTGGCAGATGATCCAGGACAAATGGCTGAAAATGACCAGAGTGCCCTTCCTCATCTCTCCAAGTAAGAATCGCACTGCTCTGCTGTGGGTCAATTGCATACCCCATCCCCTGTAGGGAAGTCATAGAGATTGTCAGGGGCCATTGGGCTGGCCAATGTTTTTTAGATATCACAGACACATCTGCTCCAGTGTCTAATATTCCTTTAAAGGGCTTTTCTTGTATAAATATACTCATCTCGGGCCTCTCTGGTTTTATGCTTTGTACCCAATAGATATCAGAAGATCTAAATCCTCTCTGTCCATATGGGGAATTAGCAGTCTCCCCGGGAGGTAAAGGCACAAGTATTAGTTGTGCTAATTTTTGACCGGCTGGGATCGATACCAAGTGTTTCGGGGCAGAGGCCATAACTTTGATTTCTCCAGTAAAATCCTGGTCAATTTTGCCAGGTGTAATCTGTATCCCTTTAAGGGCTGAGCTACTTCGCCCTAACAGCAATCCAGCCACTCCCAGGGGAAGGGGGCCGAAGACCCCCGTGGGGAGAGCTTGTGTCCCCATCTCTGGGGTCAATACTGAGCAGGTGGAGGAACAGAGGTCCAATCCTGCACTGCCTGGGGTGGCATGGAGGAGGCTGGAGACTGATCTTGGGGGGTTGTTAGAAGATGCACTTGTGGCCGAGAAGAGGGAGGGACTACCCCATGGTTTTGCGGGGCCAGGGGCTGGCCCCTTCACCAGTTTCCCAAAAATGGGCGGCCATTGCGATTTGTTGCTGACTTGCAAACTTTAGCCCAGTGCTTCCCTTTACCACAGCGTGGACATGTGCCAGGTGATTTTTCTCTCTTTTGCCTGGCCTGGCGTGGGCATTGCGTCATCCAATGTCCTATTTGTCCACAAGAAAAGCAACGCCCTGGGGGTCTAGCATCCCGAGAATGCCGCTGACCTCTATATTTTAGAAACTCAGTACAGTCTTTCCTTGAGGAGCGGCGGCTAAGGTAAGGCCTTGTACATGGGAGGGTCCAATATCAGCACACAGTGAAATAAAGTCCGTGATTTCTCCCTTATTCCTATGGGGTCTGATAGCCGCCTGACAGGCGGCGTTGGCATTTTCATAGGCTATGTGTCTAACTATAATCCTCCTTGCGTTCTCATCTTGTACTAGGCGGTCTGCAGTCTCCATTAATCGAGACAAAAATTCTAGATAAGGTTCATTCGGTCCCTGTTTAACTTCTACTAAATTTTTTGTACGATTGGAATTGCGTAACCTTTTCCAAGCCTCTCTTGCCGCAGCATTTATTTGCAAATAGGCCTCCTTTGCATAACCCAATTGATCTTCGTTGTTTTTATAGGTTCCCTCTCCTAACAACTGATCAACAGTGTAAGGCAGGTTCTTAGACCTATTTGTTTCAATTTTAGCCCGACACTGTGCAGTGAACTCTGTCTCCCATAATAAGTACTCTCCTGCACTAAGGCATGCTCTGGCAAGCCGCTTCCAGTCATTTGGGCATGCAATACCAGCACACGCGGCCTCCAATATTACTTGAGTAAAAGGGGCAGTTGGCCCATATTGGGAGCAGGCACTCTTTAAATCCTGTAACAGTTTAACAGGAACAGGTTGATGATATACTTGTTCATCATGATCAACTAAACTAGGGAAGCATCGAGGCCCTGAAATATCTTCCCTCTCTCTAGCAGCCTGAGTCAGGTTTAATTGTGATGCACTGTGCCTGGTTGTAGTGCCTGTTAAAAGGGACTTGTTGCTAGGGCCTTTAGGTTGAGAAAGGGATTGAGGCTGTAAGGCTGCAGCCGGTGGCGGTGGGTGTGATGGGTAAGGTTTAGAATCAGACACCATAGTGGCCTGAGGGTCATCTTTCTTTCCTACTTCTGGGGGGGCTCTCTGCTCCATCCCCATTTTCGATAGAAAATGTAGCATTTCTTCTAACTTCTTCTCTATCGTAGCCATCTGGCCCTCCATTGACTCATCATAACTTTCCTCCTTGATATTCAAACCTGAATTCTGATACTCAGTATCTACTGGTT
The DNA here is from genome assembly GCF_031878675.1 of Megascapheus bottae. Lineage (NCBI taxonomy): Eukaryota > Metazoa > Chordata > Mammalia > Rodentia > Geomyidae > Megascapheus > Megascapheus bottae. Next base: position 3,225,771 of record NW_028327585.1, read on the forward strand.
GTTGTTCCCTTTTCAAGATCTCACTTAGACTCTCTTGGGCTGCGGCATATGGCTCAGCCTTAGGGTTTTCAGAAGGGTCCTTTAATTCATAAAGTTCCCTTAATTCAAGATTAAGTTCAGCATTCTCATGTTGAGGATCTATGCATTCACTTACTAAATTCCACACATCAATAGCCTCTACTGGGGTCTTTTCAGGGCCATATACATTATAATATTCTTGAATTCTTTTTCCTATCCGCTGCCAGGCTTTTTGGAATTCCTCCTCTATAAACCTTGGGCATGCCTCCTCGACAAACTGTAGGAAGCTCTGAAGCACCCCTTTTTCCGCCCACGTTCCGTGGGCTTCAAGTAGGCCTGTTAAGATCGGTAGAAATAACCTATGGCTATTAACTTGACCCATAATTTTTACTCCTGACTAAACACTCTCTTAAGATCCTCTCTTAATAGTCCTACGATGTGTTACTCACCCCAGGGAGGGGTCCTTCACCTTCGTCCCAGATTTTCAGAGTCCCTGTTCGGGCGCCAGATGCCGGGGCCAACCGGCAGCAAACCAGGGTTCGCAAATTGGGATTCCTGAAATAGGGGGCAAGGACTAGGAAAAAATAGAAGAGAGACAAACAGATGGGGTTCAGGAGGGCTACAGCCCAAATCAGGAAACACAGCTTAAGAAGCCTGTAGCCCAAGACCATAGCCCCAGTTCTCAATCTTAAATACACTTCTTTAAACTAGGGAACTGCCAGGGGCTACATTCTTACAAACAGTATCAAGTCTGAAATAGGTTGAATGAGAAGCTATCAAGTCCCAAACAGGTTAAATGAGAAGCTATTGACACAGCCCAAAATCATGATAAGAGCTTACTTCCTTGTGTACTCAATTGTGCAGGTCCAAGGTCACTGACCCCACAGTCACGGTGACTGACCCCACAGTCAGTCCCCAACAGCTATCAAAGAAAGTAAAATACCTAGGAATTAACTTAGAATGTAAAGCACCTTTTTGATGGAACTATAAACCCTGGAGAAGGAAATTAACGCAGAACTGAGGAAATGCAAAAACCTATGCTCCTGGTTTGGAAGAAGTAATATTGTAAAAATGACAATCTTGATAAGGACTATCTACAAATTCAGTGCAATATTCATCAATATCCCAATGTCATTCTTTAAAGAAACAGAAGAGGAAATCCAAAATTTCACTTGGAATAATAAAAGACCCCTTATAATCTGTCTTCTTGCATGATACATAATGTTTAATCTCACCTTCTCCACCAAAATCTCACCTTTCTCATTGAGACATAGGTGGCCCTGTTTACTAGCAGCAAAGGCTCAAACGCGCAGTTTCAGGTGTCACCACTGCCTCTGTTACTGGGTAGATCCAACTCTGTCATCGATTCTGAGGTCTGCTCTGGGAGTCTTGGTCACAAGTTGTTCTGTGGCATCTGCTGCCAGCCTGTGCCTATATGCTTCCTTTTCCTCCAGCAGCCTACAACAGGGAATGAAGTTCAGGTGCTGATGCTCTCCTTCATATGCAGGGCAGGATGAGCCCAACCCTCCCTCATCTTCCTCTTCCAATTTTTGGGAAAAAATGTGCTGGCAGAAGTCCTCAGGTGTGGGGCATGGCTGATCCACACTTTTAATCCAGGCTGGTCAGGAGGCTGAGATCTGAGTATGGAAGTTCCAAGTCACCTAGAACAGGAAAGTCTGATAGATTCTTACTACCAAAAATAAAAACAGCTGGGAATGGAGTTTGGGCTCAAGTGGTAAAGGGCTAGTCTTGAGTACAAATGCTTAGTGCCCAGGCCCTGAGTTCAGGCTCCAGCACTGCCAACAACTTCACTTCAGTGTGATTTTAGCTTTATCCATGTAGGCGCATCTCACTAGAATCTTTGCTGGTAGAGATAGTCTTCATAATTTTGTCTCAAGGTAAAGGTCCTCCTGGGGTAGTGCACAAAAGGTGTCATGGAGAGAGGAGCCCCACTTGCTCCAGGTTTGAAGATGGCATAGGTCAAGCCAGCATGGAGTTGGCACATCAGTCTTTTTCCTAGCACCACCTACCAGTGAATGTCAAATGACATTGATTGTTGTGGGATTGTGTGATTGAAGTGCTCAATTAAGGGCAGTGTTAGCACATCCAAACTTGGATACCAGGAATGCTGAAATCTAAAAGCTAAGATTTCTGTTGGCTACAGAAATGCTGGTGTGTCTGTTATTCACTAAAAGTTCAGGTGCAAAGATTCTGAAGCTTGATGCCATGTGTTTATTCCATTTAGTAAAATTATTTTAATGCACTGTATAAGTTAAAACATTTGATAAGGGTCAGGGGTAGTTAAAACATTGTTCTTGAATTCAGGTGTCTGGCAGGGTAATGGGGGGGTGTTGGTGGCTGGGACTATGAAGCTGGAGCTGCTATCAAACCATGGATCATGTTCCTCTTTGTCTGGGAGAAATGACTCCAAAGATGAAATTTGAATGGTGAGGAAAAGATGATGATGTACTCAGGAAATTTCTCCTAAACAAATGCTCATGTGGAAGTGGGATGGGGGCTGGTCATATCTGAGGAAGACCTTAAGGGGGCTTCTCATGGCGTTGAGAACATTCCTTGCGACTTCAGGCATGCAGCAGGGTGTTTTAGATGGCCATTGTGAGATGGATGGAATAAAATTGGAGACAAGATGAATGCTGGGATCCTGCAATGCTCTTGCATGAGTGGCTGGTGGCTCACCTGAAAGAACTAATTATGTCTAAAAAAGAAATCAGGAATTTTTTTGATTAGATAATACCTGTAATCCGAGGCATATTCAGGATCCTGATGTTAGTATTGTGGTTTAAAACCAACCCAGCAAAGGGAAAAATGCATGAGACTCTTACTCCCAGTTTAGAGCAAGAACAAAGATTGAAGTAGAGCTGTGGCTCAAGAGCTAGAGTGCTACCTTGAGCAAAGAAAAGCTAAGAAAAAGCTCCAGGTCTTGAGTTCAAGGCCAGGAATGAAAGAAGGAAGGTAAAAAAGGGAAGTATGTGAGAAGGGAAATATATAAATGAAAGAGAGAAGGAACTAGAAATTTAAAACTAGAGAATATTTAAAAGTCATCAGTCCTTCTAAGAAAAGTGTTGGAGTATGGGTTCTATATGTGGTGAACTGGAAGCCCAGCAGTGACTTGTTAACCAAAGAGTCACCATGATGAGCAAAGGATAGAAGTCTGCATGAGTCTCTTAGCGGATGGAGTCACAGAAGAGAACATCAGCTCCCATCCCATAGTTAGAAGTATATAGAGATGGGGAAGTTGGCATCACCTTGATGTCATTGTGTCCATAGAGACTGGAAGCCATGGCTCTGTGAAAGCACCATGTTCTGATTACTGAGCTGAGAGGCTGAGGAGAGCAAAGTCCTGGCCATGAAGAAATCAGGGTGGCAGCAGAGCAACTCTGCTGCAGTGTGTGCCTGCTTGGCTATTCTTATTCTGTGGTGGATCAGGTTCACATTACAGATGTCAGAGACAGTGCAGATTGCCAATGGGCGCAGGGGTCACTGTCACCCCCAGATGCTGGCTGCATGCTGGGATGCACGCAGAGATGGTTTCAAGATCAGATAATGGGGATGTTGCAGGGTGTAACCATTCTTTTAGATGGCTCTCTACCTCTCTTGAGCTTCATCTCTATCTTTGGCTTTTTCTTGGCAGTTAACTGGAAATGAGAGTTTCATGGACTTTCCTTTCTGGACTGGCTTCAAACAGAAGCTATGCACAATTTTCAAACCATACCCTACTGAAGAAGGGAAGCTTGATCTGGTGCTTAACTGGGTTGCACTTTGGCTCCGTTTGCTATGCCTCACGGGAGGGGGCTCATCATTTGTAGACTAAGATCTCATGACCTTCAAAGCCAAATGCTACCTGAAAGTTCAGGGTCCCAGCCTATGTGTTGGGCCTGGGTGAATACATTCTCTGTTATGCTGGGTCATCAACCCATGTTTTAAGCTGGAAGTAGGCAGTGTCACATTTGATAAGAACATCTGCCAGAGATTGTCACCTCATGAAAGCAGATTCTAAATTTGTATTCCATTTCCTGTGGTGGAGAAATCCCCTTCAAGTTAGACAGGCTCACATCCACCTGCAGGTCACACTCCTAATGCACCCTTGAGTGTCCTCATGGTATTGGGATCTAAGTTTGGAGGGAATGCTGGTTTAGTCCATGAATTAGCTGGACAAGTGATGACAAACGTGTTGTGGATTAATATGAGAACAATTTAAGAAGCCCTGGAGGAGCATCAACCTGACCCTCTGTGGTGCTATAAATCTGATAGGATGTTCCAGACTGAGAAACAATCACATGGCTTTGTGTTTGGCATCCATACATGTGAGTGCATGTCTTAGCTGTCAGCCAATACAGAGGAGGACATGAATAAGTGGGTGGAAAGCATCTGTCAGACCCCTGTCTGGGGGCAGGTGGAGAGAACATAGGAAGGTAGATACCATGGGTGTGGTGGGGCCAAAAAAAGGGTAAAAGAGGCAAAGGAACCAGGTACTGGTAGCTCAAGACTGTCATCCTAGCTACTCAGGAGTTTGACATCTGATAATCACAATTCAAAACCAGCCCAGGACAGAAACTCCATGAGACTCTTATCTGCAATAAACTACTGAATGCAAGAAGCTCAAGCTCAGTGACAGCATCCAGGGCTAGCGTTCAAAACCCAGGACTGGCAGAAAAAAGTATCAAAGGACAAGAAGCTGGCCAAAAGTTAGAGGGACTCTATCTTGACAAACAATACAATGGTAAGTTGCACTCAGAAGACTTGCACAAAATCTGGAAATGCCTGAGACCTATCTATGTATGTTTCCTGTTTGTCTAAATACATATGTTTATGCATTTATATATTAGTATAGAGAGACAGATCAATACATATGACTATACATATATACATAGCCAGACACTTATGGGTGGGTGGTATACTGTGTGAGAGTTTGTGTTTGTCTTTTGTGGATGGCTATCTCTGTTTAAGAAAGATAGAAAATATGTAAATATCTTTAAAAACTTGATAAAAAATAGACATAACCTCTTGAGGGACTCTGAAATGACAAGATTATTCACAGGCATGTTTATCCTTATGGTTTCCTCAGCAAGTTTTAATTTTTTTCATTATTTTCTTTCTTTCTTTGAACAAGTGCTAAGGATTTTCTCATGGGTGGTATAAGAGGAACTGAGCCACAGTTCCACTTTTGCCTTATTTATTCGTGCTTAACTGAAGATAAAGATTTCTATCAGTGACTTTCTTTCAGGGGCTGGATTCTAACGAAGATCCCCAGACCTCAGCCTTCTCTAGAGCTACAATTAACAATATGAGAACCCAGCACTGGGTTCCAATGCACAGGGCAAGAAATTGAGTGAATCTCTCAACTCCAATTAGCTATAATAAGCTAGAAGTGAAAGACCAATACCTTTGAGGAAAAGATGCTGAGGGTTTTCACACAGGCCCTATGAGTAAGCCCTAAACCCTGTACACATGTGTGCATGCACACATTGGCAGATACACACACACATGCACACACACAATATCTCAGGCAATATTGTATTTTGAATTAATATCCAAAGATTGGACAACAGGATAGCAAGTAATAAAATCTGTTTTTCTTGTCTCCATTGAGGGAAAGGGATAAGTCACAAGATGCAGAAGCGAAGAATTCAGAGGCAAATGCTGTGAGTGAATACTTGTAAAAACCACATTTCTTTTCTTTTCTTTTCTTTTGTTTTTTCTGCCATTCCTGGGGCTTGAACTCAGGGCCTGAGCACTGCTCTTGGCTTTTCCCATGTCTAGCCCTCTGCCACTTGAGCCACATTGCCATATGGATTTTTACATCTGTGTGATATTAAGGACTCAAACCTAGATCTTCATGGATGCTAGGCAAGCACTCTACCACTGGGCCAAATTCTAAACCCCGATAAAGTATTTATAAATAGTCATCATCATCATATCAAAATATCCTTTCTCCTACAAAGAATGAACACTTATCTATGTGTGTAAGCCTTTTTTTATGTCACCAGTGCTTCTGTGATTTTCCCACTTGCATTTTTACAGATGACAGCACAGATATTCATCAGGAAGAAAAATAGATTAGGATACAGAAACCTAACAACGTCCTAGTAGATTGAAGTGAAAAATATGTGCAAGATGGCCAGGGTGTTTCATCTATTTGTAGAGTGCTTGGCTACCACACAAAAAGACTCCGGTTTGATTCTGCAGTACCATATACATAGAAAACGCTGGAAGGGGTGCTGTGGCTTGATGGGACAGCTATAGCCTAAAGAAAGCCTAAGAACAATGGTCAGGCTCTGAGGTCAAGTCCCAGGACTAGCAAAAAATGTGCAAGGGGCAAAATGCAAGCTGAGAAGGCAATGTGAAGCAAAATGTCTTGTGAAGGGTAAGGGGAATAGTGACAGTTAAGTTTGGATCTTACCTAAGAAAGGCTCCTTGAGCCTGAGACCAGGCTAGCACTTACGCCTAGTTAATGACTTGGGATTTGAACAAAAAGGTGTGCTGTTTACTACATCCATATGTGAGGTGGGAAGGGAGATTCAGCCTCCAGTATGTCTTTGGGGAGGTCTTCTGTGAGCAAGGAGCTTTGGTCATTGGGCCATGAAAGGTGACCCTACCTCCCTCACAATGGAACAGAATATGGAACCCTGGTAACCAAGCCACTGTATGTGACAACCAGCTCAAGCCAGCTCCCTTGGTCTGTGGCTCAGGAACCAGAAAGATGTTGCTGTGCTGTTGCCAAAGGTCAGGAGGCTCCCATCTCAGGCATGAGAGATATGGATGTCTCACTTGAAGAAGTAGATGCTGGATCAGTGCCAAGCCAAAATTCCAGTATATCAGGCATTTCTCTAGGAAGAAAGCCAGGAAACTCCAGGGCAACTCAGATGAGGTATATTGAGAGGAAACCTATTTGATCCCATCATCCTGCCCACACACTATAACCTTCTTGTGTGCTTTCAAGTGACTATACTGAGATTAGAGTGTGTCATTTCCAATCTACTGTATTCCAATTCCTCAGTGTGAAGTGTGGTCCCATTCCTACGTTTGAAACATCCATTGTTTTGCCAACATAGTGTGATGGTAAGTCAGCTCAGACTCTGAATGGGCCTTGTAACCTATGGATACTTGAGGAAGGCCTGTTGGAGATGGTGCTGACAAAGCTGATCCCTGCCTACCAGAAAGGTGATCCCTTTTATGTGGGAAACTTCCTGCACAATTTCAAATAGTGGAGGACAATGTAGGAGTTGCTGGAAATTCTCTTGAAAAAGTGAATGTTTCCCCTCCAAACCCAGGTTTACTCACCCCTCCTGGCCAAGTCTTGGAATACTTGGCTCCTCTCAGAGACTGTTTGGTTCACTGGGGTGTTCACAAGGGAGCTAAGCATGATACAAGTGCACAAACTACTTTATTATGACTGGGACACCATGCCATTTCATTTCCCTCACAAGCTACTGGAATCTCAACAGTGTGCTTACTGAGAAGTTGGATTTCAGGCATGAGTAAGTGGCTTCCAACTGCAGCCCTCACCTAGGTGACATCCTAGGAAATCCCATTTCCCAGTAAGAAATGAGGTGTCAGTACTAATGGCGGAGGCCTGTGAAATACTGGAGTCAGAGGAAAAGCTGGGGGCTGAATCACTTTTGAGCCATCAGGGAGGGATTGTGATAGCTTTGCCTGTTAGAACCTGAAAGCATTTACATTTTGGTGTGTGGTCCAGTGCTGCCACTTGAACCTGAACCCAGGTCTAAATGCCATCCCTTTGGTGTTCAAAAATTAGCACTGTACCATTTGAGTCATAGGTCAAGTTCTGGCTTTTTGCTGCCTAATTGAAGACAAGTGCCTTTAGACTTTTACTGACTAGACTGGCTTTCCACTGTGATCTTCAGAGCTCAGCCTGCTGGGTGGCTAAGATTAGAGGAATGAGCATTTAGTTCTTTATTATAGCATTCACTTATTGATTTATTTAGAGCATTTACTTAGTTACTTTAAGGTGCGTTTACTTTGGACAGATGCATAGAGGCCTCTCTCAGAAGCTTCTGGAAGTGGGGTGTAAAAGTCATCCTGTTTTTGAGTGTCTCTTACCCCCCTCCCAGCACATAAGTGCACATATCTGCAGAACAACCACAGCATTCGAGTCCTGCAAGAAAGGGGTTTTGGTAGAAGGCTCAGGATGGAGAGAGAAGGCTCTCACTTTCTTTGTACCGAATGTGCCAACAGCATCATGTGTTCCATCTATACGATGTGAATGGACTTCTACCCCAGTGATTTCTACGAGTTCAAGAACTGCCACACCCTGACACAACTCAAGCTCTATATGAGGCTCCACATGCTGGCTTTGGACCTGCTCTTCTAAACACGTACTTTTTGACCAGCTGGAGGAATGTGCGACCAGTAAGACCAAGAAAAAGTAGAAGTCCTGGTGTGGGTGCCTCACAGCCTGTGAGTAGGAAGCCCATGTGGTCTAGATATTGGTTGGCCCTTACTTCTACAGAGCATGGCAAAATGCCCTTTATGGGTGTTGTCACCCAGGTAATGTCTGTCCTCTGAAAGGATTCGGGAATAAGCACTCATTAGAAAGACCCTACACCTTCTAGTGTTTAGTCCAAACTCCAGTTCTACAGGTTCCTCCATTAGATCCTCATGGAAGTTGAGTGACACTTCAACTTGCAGAGTCCACTCTGTCCACTCTGTACCTATTTCCATTCTTAGGTTTGGGTCATCGTGGAACAGCTTATCCTGAACTCCGGATGAAAAACCCACCAATGGAGCTGGTGACTGATGGAGACTGAGAATCATCACTGCACTCCAGAAAGCATGGGCCTTCTGTAGAAATTACCAAACAGGTTTAGAGTCCTGTGGATATACCTTTTGCTCTGAACCCCATGTGTGACACAGTTGAACCTGCAGATACTATAGAGGAAGAAAAAGAGCAGCCAGATTTCCTTCCGTTTCCTTTCACACTCCACCCAGAGTCAGTCCATCTGAGTCAGAGTAACACTCCACTTATTGTGCAAGCTGAAGGGGCACACGTTGGGCTCATGGAAAATGTCCCCATGGGCAGCAGCATGTGTACTCTCAATACTGGATTCATTGGAGGAAAATGAATCCATCCTCACAGAATATCCAGACCCATCCATCTCACTAAAAGAGACTCAATCTCCATTCAACAAACCAGAATCCATCCCCCTCTTAACTCAGGAAGGACATTCTGTTTCTCATGAGGAAGGAGACCCTTCTGAGGACTCTGAAGTAGAATTACTGTCTGAAGGCAACTTGGAGGCCAGTCTGGATTTAGAGCTTCCCTGTCCCCTTCCTAAAAAGACATCTCTTTATCTTGCTCTCATGATTCTTGTCAAGTATTCATTGTATTTACTTTGCTAACCATTAAACTCTCATTGTTAATATTATGGTGTGCAGTTCTTCAGTCCTTATTATACTGTGTTTTATTTTCCACTTAAAATGTGAGACCACAGACACATAGGTCCTGGGTGGGCCAAAAACCAGACAGGTCTGGTCCCATAGAAGACAACCTTACTGGATATACAGGGAACTATGAAATGCATGGAATCACCAGGAATCCAGGCCAGGCCTCCATGGAAAGACAAGTCAGCTACCAAAGCTTAAGGACAGAGCAGATGCCTGGAAATGTGTTTTGTCAATCGGGAGAAGTGCCAGAGTAACTGTAATATTATGTGGGACTCTGTTCTGTGAGTTCAAGTCGGTTTATATATCCATTGTGCTTTGCACAAATATTTAAGAAAATTAAAACTCCACAATAGCATCAAAAATCTACTTTGGCTTTGAATGTGGCCTAGTTGTAGAGTGCTCGCCTAGTATACAAGAAGACCTTGATTCAATTCCTCGGCACTGCATACACAGAAAAAGCAGATGGGGCACTGTGGCTCAGGTGTCACAGTGCCACCCTTGAACAAATGTGGCCAAGGACAGTTCCTGGTCCCTCAGTTCAAGCCCCAGGACTAGCCAAACAAGAAATCATACCATTTTCCACACATTTGGAAATAAATCTGTTTTATCTAACCCTACTTCTTTTTTGCCAGTCCAGGGTGTGTGCCACCAAGCCAAACTACTGGCCCACAACCTTACTATTTTGAATCATTTAATTTTTTTACATAATCATATTTCATGCTGTCTGTATTAATACCTTAAACAGTATGCTTAGTGTAATAATGTTAAAGGTAAAACATAAGAAATTAATAACTAAAATTCCTTTTTTTAGTTTTATAGCATTACTACAATTTTATGAGAAAAATTACCTAGAATGTTTATTTTAGAGTTCAAGTAATCCATTTTGATAAATATATCAACCTACATTATTTATTTGAACACATTTTAAACTATTTTTTTCAGGAATGAAAATACATATATATTTGTTGTAAATGAAATTTATGACTTGGGGGGAAGGGAAAGAGAAAAGGGGGAGGGGGTAACAGTGTTTACAAGAAATGTACTCATTACATATGTAACAGCAATCTCTTTGTATATCACCTTGACAACAAATTTTTTGAAAAGTACAATAAGTTTAAATGTCTACTTTGGGCAGAATTTTTTTTGCCGGTATTGTGCTTAGATTGAGGACCTGAGCACGATCCTTGTTTTTGTTTTTGTTTATTCTTAAGGCACAAGTTCTATCACATGTGCCACAGCACCACTTTTATCTTTTTTTATCTATTTTGTGCTGAGGAATTGAACTTCGGTCTTCATTCATGCTCGGCAAGAACTCTTCCACTAGGCTTAACTTATGGTCCCAGTGGGAAGGAAGTTTTCCATAAAATATGTAGGAAATATGTACACTAAGGAAAAGCCATCAAAAATAGAAGAAAAATTATATACTTAGATAACGACAAGCCAGTATTATGGCAGATCTCTGTAATTCTAGCTTCAAGAGTGGCCTATTTGGACCGGGAGTTGGCTGGCTGAAGTAAAGTGCTATCCTTGAGCAAGCCCTAGGACAGTGCTCTGGCCATGAGTTGAAGCCATAGAACATGCAAAATATAATAATTTAATGCCCGTGACTGGTGGCTCACCCTGGTAATCCTAGCTACCCTGGAGGATCGAGGTTCAAAGACGTCCGAGGAATAGAAATCTGTGAGAATCTTATTTCCAAATAATCCAGAAAATTCAAAATGACAATGTGCCTCAAGTGGTAGAATTCTTGCCTTGAGCTGAAGAGCTTAATGTAGACTTCCATGCCCAGAGTTCAAGCCCCATGAGTGAAAAAAAGAAAAAGAAAAAGAAAGCCCTTATTTAAGGCTGGAGTGCACACTGGTGGTAGTTTGCTTGCCTAGTATGCACAAAGCCCTGTGTTCAATTACTCTGTACCACTTACACCAAAAAAAAGCTGGAAATGATCTCAGGAGGTTGGGTTTGAGGATCACAGTTCAAAGCCAGGCCAGACACTAAAGTCCATGAAACTATTGCTTCCAATTAAGCACCAGAAAACCAGAAGTGACACTGTGGCTCAAGGTGTTAAAGTTGTAGCCTTGAGCTGAAGAGCCCAGGGACACTGCCCAGGTGCACAATTAAAGTCTTACAACCAAAAGAGAGAGAGAGAGAGAGAGAGAGAGAGAGAGAGAGAGAGAGAGAGAGAGAGAGAGAAAGAGAGACAGAGAGAGAGACAGACAGAGAGACAGAGAGACAGAGAGACAGAGACAGAGAGACAGTGAGACAGAGAGAGAGAGAGATAGAGAGAGAGAGAGAGAGAGAGAGACAGACAGACAGACAGACAGACAGACAGACAGACCGGCAGACAGACAGAGACAGATAGAGACAGAGAGACAGAGACAGAGACATCAAACAGTCAGGCACTGCTGGCTGAAGCGTGTAATTCAAGCTACTATGGAGGCTGAGATTGGAGGATCTTGGTTCAAAGCCCAAAGCCAGGCCAGACACTAAAGTCCATGAAACTGTTACTTCCACTTAAGCACCAGAAAACCAGAAGTGACACTGTGGCTCAAGGTGTTTAAGGTTGTAGCCTTGAGCTGAAGAGCCCAGGAACACTGCCCAGGTGCACAATTAAAGTCTTACAACCAAGAGAGAGAGAGAGAGAGAGAGAGAGAGAGAGAGAGAGAGAGAGAGAGAGAGAGAGAGAGAGAGAGACAGAGAGAGAGAGAGAGAGACAGAGACAGAGACACAGAGAGAGACAGAGAGAGAGAGAGATTGAGAGAGAGAGAGACAGAGAGAGACAGACAGGCAGACAGACAGAGACAGACAGAGACAGACAGAGACAGAGAGACAGAGACAGAGACATCAAACAGTCAGATACTGCTGGCTGAAGCGTGTAATTCTAGCTACTATGGTGGCTGAGATTGGAGGATCTTGGTTCAAAGCCCAAAGCCAGCCTGGACACATATGTTTGTGAGACTTACATCACCAATTAACTACCAGAAACCAATAATGGAGCTGTAGAGGAAGAGCGCTACCCTTGAGCTGAAGAGCTCAGGGACAGTGTCCAGGCCCAAAGTTCAAGCACCATGACGAATCAATAATAAAAAAAGAAGATAGCTAATAGTAATGATGAATAATTTTGGGCTGGGAGTTTGGCCTAGTGGTAGAGTGCTTGCCTAGCATGCACGAAGACCTGGGTTCAATTCCTCAATACGACATACATAGAAAAATGCTGGAAGTGGTGCTGAGGCTGAAGTGGTAGAGCCCTAGCCTTGAGAAAATATAAGGACAGTGCTCAGTCCCTGAGTTCAAGCCCAGGACTGGCCAAATCAAAAGTAGTAGAGCACTGGCATTGAACTGAAGATCTGAGGAACAGCCCAGGCACAGAGTTCAAGCACCACAAACAACAACAACAAAATCTATGAAATGGCAGTGGTGGTTTTAAGCTAAGCAAAAATAGAGTAGAAACTGGTAAAATACATATTTGTGTGTAAGCAAAATAGCCAGACTTATGCATTAGAACAGGATAGCAACTTGAAAAAAAATTTTGTTTTCCATCTCACTAGGTCCTGTCTCTTAATTTATTCAAGTAAGTAAAATGCTGGGTTTTATAATCATTGCTCTGAATATTAGAAAATCATAATATCTCTCATTAACCAACAAAGACCAGGAACTGGGGCTTCGTTCAAATGACAGAGTATCAGGCAAGAGAAGAAAAAATTGAAGTAAGAACTTGAAGTTCTTGATCCAGAACCTGCATAGTAACAGAGCAGCAGCCTGGTGATGGTACCTCACACCTATAATCTTAGCTACTCAGGAGGCTAAGATCTGAGAATCAAAGTTTAAAGCCAGCCAAAGTACCCAGTTAACTGCCAGAAAAACCAGAAGTGGCACTGTGGCTCACAGATTAAAGCACTAGCCTTGAGCTGAAGAGCTCAGGGACAGTGCCCCGGCCCAGAGTTCAAGCCCCACAATTGACAACAATCAAACAAGCAAACAAAACTCACAAAGAAGCCTGCAGACCACAGTGGTTCTGCTGAGTCTCTTCTCTATGGGGATCAGGAAACATTTCACTTTTTCTGTCTCTTCCCATCTCAACATTCATAATAAAATAAGACCGTGTTTAAAGTTTCAATTTATAAAAATGTTTTTCATGAAGCACCCTGAAATATTCATCGCTTATATCTCAATTGAAGATAGTTGATTTGGGGCTGCATTGGTAGAGTGCTAGCCTTGAGCAGAAAAGGTCAGGGATAGAGCTGAAGCACTCAGTTGAAGACCCAGTGCCAACACACAAAAGAAATTATGCACTTTATACATATTTTCTAATTTCTTAATGAATTTTTCAGTCTGTATAAATATAGGGTACATTCCTTGTTACTTAAGTAAGATTGCTCTTTTTTTTTCTTTTTGCCAGTCCTAGGGCTTGGACTCAGGGCCTAGACATTTTCATTGGACTCGCTTGCCCAAGGTGAGTGCTCTGCCTCTTGAGACACAGCGCCACTTCTACCTTTTTTCTGAGTATTCGTTACCGGTGAATAGAACCTAGGTGTTCATGCATTCTAGGTGAGCACTCTACCATTAGGCTACATTCCCAGGCAGTGAGATTCCTCTTACAGTCATTGTATGTTCACAGAGTTTGATCTCACACACTGTAGGGCCCTGGTTGGCTTTGACCTGTGATCCTAAGCCCTGAGCCTCCTAAGTAGCTGAAATTAAGTTGTGAGCCAGCATGATGGCTTCCATTCTTTTTTCTACAAAAATATATGTAGTTATCTAAAATATATCTATAGCTGAAAAAAATGAATCTCTCCCAAACAAATCTTCAAAGAAACAACCATCCTATTAAAAGGTGGGCTAAAGACTTAAAAGAGTATTCTCTGAAGAAAAAATTAAAATAGGCTTTAGACACATGAAGAAATGCTCCATATCTCTAGCAATAAGGGAAATGAAAATCAAAACAACTTTGAGATTCCACCTGACTCCAGTCAGAATAGCCATTATCAAAAAATCTAATAAGAGATACTGGTGGGGAAGTGACCAGGGGGGATCACACCTACACTGTTGGTGTGAGTGTAAACTCGTTCAACCACTAGGGAATGCAGTGTGGTGGTTCCTCAAAAGACTGAACATAGAGCTCCCCTATGATCCAGCAAATCCACTACTTGGCATCTACCCAATTGTCCAGAAAAAAGGACATACTAAAGCCACTAGCACAATGATGCTCATTGCAGCACTATTTACCATAGCAAAGATATGAAACCAACCCAGATGCCACTCAGTAGATGACTGAATCAAGAAGATGTCGTACTTATACACAATGGAATGCTATGCTGCCATCAGAAGGAATGACATCGCCCCATTTGTAAGGAAATGGAAAGACTTGGAAAAATTCATATTAAGTGAAGCAAGCCAGACCCAAAGAAACATAAGCTCAATGGTTTCCCTCATTTGTAATAATTAGTTCACATCTAGGACTCTCCTAGCAGAGGATTACAATAACTCAAAAACCTAGGAATATAAGGTCATATTGGATGAGACTAAATGAAAGGATCTCTAGGATATGGGAACAAGAGCTATATCTTGTGTCATCGTTGCTCTTAATCTTGTGTGATTTTTGTCCTTAATCTACTATGTTATTTCTCATCTCTTATTTTGCCCTTTGGTTAATGTCAGATTGTTACTGTATCTGATTTTTTCCCTGGCATATTTTATATATGGTTATTTGTTTATGTCAAGTAGGAAAGGGAAGGGGGGAAACAAGATGATTGGGAAGGGGAGGGGAGAGGGAACTGGGGACAAAAACATGTGGAGTGGAATAAATGTGTGAGAAGTAATGCAGTCCACTACCTGTACATGTAATCGTAACCCCTCTATACATTACCCTGAAAATAAAAAAGAGACTATAAAAATATCTGTAGAAAATGAGGCTGGATGATGGAAACAACCAGATGCCCTACTACAAAAATGTGATACACACACACACACACACACACACACACACACTCACACACACACAATGGAATGATACATAGCCAACCGACAAGATAAAATAATGGCATTCGGAGACAATAGGGACGCTGCTTAGCTTTCTCTGACAAAAAGAGAGAACCAGGGAGTCCCACGAGCCATCTTTCTAAAGAAATCCACGACAACAAACTCAAAAAGCAACGGAGAAGGACTCAAACTGGAAAAGAAATCCAGATAAAGTTCACATCCAACTTTCTCAAAGAATTCGGAACGCGAGGACCACTCACCACCTCTCGCCCAAAGCCGCGGAAAGCAGCACCAGACCAAGCTGCGAAAAGCGGCTTGAGCTGGCACGGGCTCCACGCGGGGAAAGCAGGGGCGGGCACGGGCTCTAATCCACGAAAAGCGGCAGCAGTGGAGGGCACCAGGCTGGGAACCCAACGGTTGCAGAAACCAGCACAGAACCGGGCCAGTGAATGGCGGAAGCAGCGCAACCCAGACGCGGAACCAGACAGCAAAGCAGCGGGACCCAGA
The DNA here is from genome assembly GCF_031878675.1 of Megascapheus bottae. NCBI lineage: Eukaryota > Metazoa > Chordata > Mammalia > Rodentia > Geomyidae > Megascapheus > Megascapheus bottae. The sequence continues at coordinate 3,241,698 of NW_028327585.1, forward strand.
CGTGGAACCAGACAGCAAGCAGCAGGACCCAGACGCAGAACACAGGCAGCGGCGGAGACCCGAGGGGAGTGAAAGACTCCCCACCACCGTGGAACACCCGCAGATGGATGCAGAGGCTTGAGTAATACAGCGTGTCCCCAAACACATCAGGAAAGCGGAGCGGGTGCCAAGCAATAGAACTTAACTCAGACCCCAACACCCCGCCCCGAGAAAGACTGGCGGGAGCAGGGGGGAAAGGAATTTAGAACCCTGTCCCTCCCCTCAACAGCCCCCTCCCTCAGATCATTGACTGGAGATTGACAGGCGGGCTACCCATAAGACCCAGCACCCCATCAAGGGAGGCGGGGAAGTCCCAACTCACACCCGCCCAAAGGGGCTCAACCCCCAGCCCTCTGACTGGAGACTGACAAGCTGGCGGACCCTAAGACTCAGCACCCCACCAGGGGAGGCAGAGCTGTCCCAGCTACCACCCACCCACCAGGCTCCTCACCCAGGCCACTGGATCTGGAGAGTGGAGGGCTTTGAGACCGTGCCTTACAAAAGTGGGTAGGGGGTGCGGGTAAATAGGAGCCAGCATCGGCCCCCCCTCAATTCTCGAGCTGGGCATCCTCCAGCTGGAAACCCTGAGCAAGACACCACCGAGGGCCGCCCCCACAGTCACAGACTCTGACAAAACAGTGGAAACACAGCAGGGATCTGAAGGGCCAACCAGCAGCCAAGCTCCCCTTCTGAGAACCAAAAAGGCGAGGCTCCTCCCTTGGAGCCCACGCCCCCAGCTGGGCCCCGCCCCTGGGAACAGAGGGGCCTCCTGCTGGTCCTCCTGAGAGGTCCTGAAACTCTCAATCCCCAGACCCTTGGCTTGGGGCCGACCCTGGAAGCAGCACAGGAAAACGTCCACCAACCGCGCTCAGACAGAAGCTCGCAGATCCATCCCATGGTCCACAGTGAGGCCACTGGTTGGGCTAAGAGCTAGTCGCGCAGCAACACATAAGTTTTATTCTAATACTTTCCAAATACTCTACGTACTTACCCACTGACCTCTCTCATTCTATTTTTCTATCTCTGGACCTCTGCTCCTCTTTCAACCCTTATACTGCATGGATCTACACTTGATGGCTGTTGAGCAACATTGTATATCTAGGTGTTTAATTATCCTCTAGGCTCAGAGGGACTTAAAGACAATAGAGATTGGATTGAGAGTCTTATGGTTTTGAATATAAATTGCTTATCAGTGAAAAATTAGACTAGTCGATAACTGCACAAAAAGAAAGAGTAATAACACCAATCAAAACTCGTGAACATCTAGAGTCTGCCAGCTACAGAGGTCTAGGTTGGTTATATCTGAAAAACTATAATCGTGTTTAGTATTAATCTTACCCCGATTTTCAAATGGGCAGAACAAGAAACTCAAGAAAAATGTCAAATCAAGAAACAACACCTCCCACCTCCCCCACCCAATGTAAACAGCCAAAGGAACAGTCACTGGCAAGCCTAGAGGAGAGTCTTCCAAGTGCTGTACAAATGCAATTGATAAACATCATTAATGAAAAATGTGAAAATATAAAGAAAGAGAGAAGGGAGGAAGCCATAGCTGAACAAGAGGAAACCATAAACAAGGTGATAAGTGAAAAACAAGGAGCCATAAAGCAAGCCATAATAAAGGCTGTTCAAAGAAAGATGGATGAATTCATAGAATCCACAAATAAAAAGGTGACCGAACTCCAGCAAATGTTCAAAGAAAATAAAGCTACTGAGCTAACCACTGAAATGGAAATCAAGGAGCTAAAGAAAAGCATACATGATCTAAAAGAAGAGATGCAAGGCATCAAAAATGAGCAATTAGTAGCAAGGGAGATGAAAAAAAAAGTAGATAGCTTTGATAGCAGGTTAGACAATGCAGAGGAGAGAATTTCCGGGGCTGAAGATATTTTAGTTATTATAGAGAAAGAACAGAAAATGAGTCAATCCAAATCTAGGAAAATAGAGAGAACGCTTCAGGAGGTCCAAGATACAATTAGGAAGCCTAATTTAAGGCTAGTTGGTATTGAGGAGGGCGTGGAGAAAGAGGTCAATGGTATTGGAAATATACTTCAGGGAATCAACTCAGAGAATTTCCCAAATATCCAGAAGGGCAGGCCCATCCAGATACGAGAAGCTTTTAGAACCTGAAACAAACCTGACCAGAAAAAAACATCCCACCGCCACATTGTGATCCGAACTGGATCAATAGAAACGAAAGGAAAGATCCCAAAGGCAGCCAGGGAAAAGGATCAGTAACCTATAAAGGCAAACCAATCAGATTAACCCCAGATTTCTCAGCAGAGACCACGCAAGCACGAAGTGACTGGAAGCATATATGTCATGCCCTTAAATCAAATAACTACCAACCAAGAATACTGTAGAAAGCTAAGCTCTCATTCATAACTGAGGGAACAATAAAAACATTCCATTCCAGGGAAAAGCTGCAACAATATGTCGAAACAAAACCAACACTACAGAGAATTCTCAAAGATGCTCTATACATAGAAAACCAAAATAAATGCAATATAGGGAAAGAAATGGCACCTAAACAGCATAACATCTAAGGACCTCAAGAACTGTCAAGACACAGGCCCTACTAAAAGCTTTTAAAAAAGGTAGGAACTAATAAATATCTCTCAATCCTAACTCTCAATATCAATGGACTTAACTCTCCAATTAAACGGCATAGGCTGTCTAGTTGGATCAAAAAGCAAGAGCCATCGTTCTGCTGTCTTCAAGAGACACATCTTACCCAAAAACAATCATGTTTTGAAAGTGAGAGGTTGGAATAAACTCTATCAAGCTAACTGCCCCCATAAACAGGCTGGAGTTGCCATCCTCATATCAGATACAATAGACTTCAAACTAAAATTAGAAAGAAAAGACAAAGAAGGTTACAACATACTACTAAAGGGATCATTCATCCAGGAAGACATAACGATCCTAAATATTTACACACCCAATCCCGGAGCTCCAAACTTCATCAAGCAAACTTTAATTACACTGAAACCATACATAGATCGAAATACAGTGATTGTTGGTGAGTTTAACACAGCACTCTCACCTATGGACAGATCAACAAGGCAAAAACTCAACAGAGAAACCTTAGAACTGAACAACTATATAGACCAACTAGATCTAACAGACATCTGCAGAATATTCCAGCCAGTGACAACACAATATACGTTTTCCTCAGCAGCACATGGAACATTTTCCAAAATAGACCACATCTTAGGCCATAAAACAAACCTGGACAGATTCAGAAACACTGAAATTATTCCATGCACACTCTCAGACCATAAAGGCATCAAATTGGAACTGAACACACATCTCCACCAACGAAAACCCTGTAACTCATGGAGACTGAACAACACATTGTTGAATCAAAAACAATGGGTAATCGAAGAGATCAGAACAGATATCCAACTGTTTATGAAATTTAACAATAAGGAGCACACAAATATCAACTCCTTAGGGACACAACAAAGGAAGTACTCAGAGGAAAATTTATACCGCTGAGTGCCTACAACAGCAAGTTGGAAAAATGGCAAAACAACTAGTTCATGTCTCACTTTAACCTCCTGGAAAAAGAGCAACAAACCAACCTTAAACCCATTAGGAGAAAGCAAATTATTAAAATCAAAGCAGAATTAAATGAGTTGGAATAAAATAAACTATAGAAATAATGAACAAAACAAGGAGTTGGTTCTTTGAAAGAATTAACAAAATTGACAAACCCTTAGCAAATCTTACCAAAAAAAGAAGAGAGCATATCGAAATACACAAAATCGCAGATGAAAATGGTATTATCACGACAGAAATTACCAAGATCCAGAATATCATGAGGGAATACTTCTCAAATCTTTACGCCAACAAATTTGAGAATCTAGAAGAAATGGATGAATTCCTAGACAATATTAACATACCCTCATTGAACCAAGAAGAGCTAACCCAACTCAACAAGCCTATTTCAAGCTCTGAAATAGGAATGGAAATTGGACAACTTCCATTTAAAAAGAGCCCAGGGCCAGATGGATTCACAGCTGAATTCTATAAGTCTTCAAAGCAGAGCTCACACCAATACTCCTCAAGCTCTTCAACAAAATTGAAAATGAAGGTTCTTTACCAAACTCATTCTGTGAAGCAAGTATATCCCTCATCCCCAAACCATACAGAGATTCATCAAAGAAAGAGAATATAGACCCATTTCTTTGATGAACATCGATGCAAAACTTCTCCACAAATTACTGGCCAACCGTCTACAACAACTCATCAAACAATTATACACTATGATCAAACTGGATTCATCACAGGGAGGCAAAGCTGGTTCAACATACACAAATCAATTAATGTAATTCAACACATCAACAGGAGCAAGGACAAAAATCACATGATTGTCTCAATAGATGCGGAAAAGGCATTTGACAAGATCCAAAACCCCTTTATGTTAAAAGATGTGGAGAAACTAGGAATCCATGGAACATTTCTCAATGTAATAAAGGCTGTGTATGAGAAACCCACTGCCAGTATTATACTTAATGGTGAAAATATAAAGCCATTACCTCTAAAATCAGGAACGAGACAAGGATGCCACTCTCTCCACTCCTTTTTAACATATTACTAGAATTCCTAGGCAGTGCAATAAGGCAAGAAGCAAGCATAAAGGGGATCCAAGTAGGGAAAGAGGAAATAAAACTATCCCTCTTTGCAGATGACATGATTCTGTATTTAAAGAATCCTATAGAGTCTACTCCCAAGCTCCTTGAGCTGATTCAAAGCTTTGGAAGGGTAGCAGGCCATAAAATCAACCCTCACAAATCAACTGCCTTCCTTTACGCCAACAGTGAGAGGAACAAGGCAATAATCAGGAAAGAAACTCCTTTCACAATAGCCTCAAAGTAAATAAAGTACCTAGGAATTAGCTTAACTAAGAATGTAAAGGACCGTTTAGATGAAAACTTTAAAACCCTAAAAAAGGAAATTAAAGCAGAACTAAGGAAATGGAAAAACCTCCCATGCTCCTGGATTGGAAGAATCAACATTGTGAAAATGACAATCTTGCCAAGGGCTATCTACAAATTCAATGCAATACCCATCAACATCCCAATGTCATTCTTTAAAGAAATAGAAGAGGCAATTCAAAATTTCATACGGAATAATAAAAGACCCCGTATAGCAAAAACACTTCTTAGCAGAAAGAACAGCGCTGGAGGAATTTCAATTCCAAACTTTAGACTATATTACAGAGCTATAATTCTCAAAACAGCTTGGTACCGGCACAAGAACAGGCCTGAAGTCCAATGGAATAGAACTACGGACCCAGATATTAAACCACAGACCTATGGCCACCTAATCTTTGACAAGGGAGCCAAAAAAATAGAATGGAAGAAAGATAGCCTCTTCAACAAGTTGTGCTGGCAGAACTGGTTAAGCACCTGCAGAAAACTAAAGTTGGATCCTTCTTTGTCACCTTGCACTAGAATTAACTCCAAATGTATCAAAGACCAGGAGGTAAAACTGACACACTGAAAAGTTTACAGGAAGGAATAGAGATACACTAGGCCTCCTTGGCACAGGTCGAAACTTTCTTAATAAGGACCAAGAATCACAACAAATCAGAGAAAGACTGGATAAGTGGGACTGCTTTAAACTGCAGAGCTTTTGTATGGCATCGGATATAGCTAGTAAACTAATCAGGAAGCCTACAGAGTGGGAGAAGATCTTCACCAACCAAACAACGGACAAAGGCCTCATATCTAAAATATATCAACAATTCAAAAAATTGAATCACTCCAAAACTAACCTCCAAAGTAACACCCCTCCCAATAAAAAATGGGCCAAAGACTTAAAGAGAGTCTTCTCTGAGGAAGAAACAAAAATGGCCTATAGACACATGAAGAAATGCTCCACATCTCTGATCATAAAACAAATGCAAATCAAAACAACTCTAAGATTCCACCTCACTCCAGTTAGAATGGCCAAAATCAGGAAAACGAAGGACAACAGATGCTGGAGAGGATGTGGCCAGGAGGGATCACTACTACAGTGTTGGTGGGAGTGAAAACTCGTTCAACCACTATGGAAAGCAGTGTGGCAGTGCCTCAAAAGGCTAAACATAGAACTCCCCTATGACCCAGCAATTCCACTACTTGGCATTTACCCAACAATCCAGAAACTAGGGCATACTAAACCCACAAGCACTACAATGTTCATTGCAGCACTATTCACCATAGCAAAGATATGGAACCAACCCAGATATCCCTCAGTTGATGAGTGGATCAACAAGTTGTGTTATTTGTATACAATGGAATTTTATGCTGCTGTCAGAAAGAATGACATCGCCCCATTTGTTAGGAAATGGAAAGACTTAGGCCAAATCATATTAAGTGAAGTAAGCCAGACTCAAAGGAACTTAGGCTCAGTGGATTCCCTCATTCGTCATAATCAGTAGAAACCTTGGGCTCTACTAGCAGAGATTTGCAATAGAGCAAAAGGCCATATATAAGGCCATATAATGTGAAGCTAATTGAAAGGACCTCCAGGATATTGAAACAAAAGCCATATAATGAATGATTGTTGTCCTTAATGTAATATGTTGTCTCTCATCTCCTTTGCTGTCCCTTGGTTATCCCATATTGGTATAGTATCTCACTTTGTTTTCTGATATATTGAATTTTTTTGTATTTGGATATTTGAAATTTGATAGGGAAGGGGGGAAAACCAAGATGGGTGGGAGGTGTGGGGTTGGAGGGAAATGGGTACCAAGACATGTGAAAGAGTATCAATGTATGTGAATTAATGCACCTTCTACCTGGCAATTATCATGTAACCCTTTTACTAATTAGAATAAAAAAATGAAAAAAAAAGAAAGTTGTACTGTGTGGGGAGGATGATGGGGTCAAATACATTTCTTCTTAGAAATTTACCTCATCTGGTTGCCCTGGATTTTCCTGGCCTTCTTCTTAGAGAAAGGCCTGTTATACTGGATTTGTGGCTTGACAATGATCTAGCATGTACATCTTCGAGTAAGGCATCCACAACTTCCATGCCTGAGACTCGAGTTTCCTGACCTTTGGCAACAGCACAGCAACATCTTTCTTCCTCCAGAACCACAGGCCAAGTGAGCTGGCATGAGCTGGTTGTTAGTTACAGTGGCTTGGTTACCAGGATTCCATATTCTGTTCCATTGTGTGGGAGGCAGGGTCAGCTTTCAGGGCCAAGTGACCAAAGATCCTTGCTCACAGAAGACCTCTCCAAAGACATAGTGGAGGCTGAATCTCTCCTCCAATCTCACAATATACATGTGGATGTAGGAAACAGTACACCTTAGTTGTCCAATCCCAATGTCTTCCACTAGGCCCAACTACCAGTCTGGTCTCAGGCTCAAGGAGCCTTTCTTAGGTAAGATCCAAACTTAAGGGTCAATATTGCCCTCATCCTTTACAAAACATTTGCTTCACAGTGCCTTCTCTCCCTGCATTTTGTCCCTTGTCGAATTTTTTTTGTTTTTGCTAGTCTTGGGACTTGACCTCAGAGTGTGAACAGTGTTCTTTGGCTTTCTAAAGGCTTTAGCTCTCCCACCGAGCCACAGCACCACTTGCAGCGTTTTCTATGTATGTGGTAATGAGGAATCAAACCTGAGTTTTTTTGCGTGGTAGCCAAGGACTCTACCACTAGGTCAAACACACAGGGCATCTTGCACATATTTTTGACGTCAATCTACTAGGATATTATTAGGTTTCTGTATCCTAATCAATTTTTTCCTGATGATCAGCTTTGCTGTCATGTGTAAAAAATGCAAGAGGGAAAAACACAGAAGAATTAGTGAAATTTAAAAAAAAGTATTACACACATAGATAAGTGTTCATTCTTTGTAGGAGAAAGGATATTTTGATATGATGATGATGACTTTATAATTACTATGTCAGGGTTGAGAGTTTCGCATAGTGGTAGAGTGCTTGTCTAGCATCCATGAAGATCTGGGTTTGATTGCTCAGTATCACATAGATAGAAAATCTACATGTGGCACTGTGGCTCAAGTGGCAGAGGGCTAGACTTGAGAAAACCCGAGGACAGTGCTCAGGCCCTGAATTCAAGCCCCAAGACTGGCAGAAAGATAAAAGAAAATAAAAATGCTTTTTACGAGCTAATTCACTCACAGCATTTGCTTCTGAAATCTTCGCTTCTGCATCTTGTGAAATACCCCTTTTCCTCAACGTAGACAAGAAAAACAGATCCGTCCCATGGTCCACTGTGAGGCCACTGGTTGGGCTAAGAGCTAGTCGTGCAGCAACACATAAGTTTTATTCTAATACTTTCCAAACTTTGTACTCAAATATGCTACCTACTTACCAACTTAGGTCAGTTATCCTTATGCTATACATTTTCTTCATTACTACAATATTCTTACACTCCTACGTTAATCCTCTTGTACCTCCCCTGACCTCTCTCATTCTTTTTTTCTATCTCTGGACCTCTGCTGGTCTTTCAACCCTTATACTGCACGGATCTACACTTCATGGCTGTTGAACAGTATTGTATATGTAGATGGTTAAATATTCTCTAGGCTCAGAGGGACTTAAAGACAATAGAGATTGGATTGAGAGGCTTATTGTTTTGGGTATAAATCGATTATCAGTGGTTGTATTAGACTGGTCTGTAAGTGCACAAAAATAAAGAGTGCTAATACCAATCAAAACTTGTGAACATCTAGTGTATGCAGGCTACAGAGGTCTTGGTTGGTTATATCTGAAAAACTATAATCATATTTAGTAGTAATCTTGCTCCCATTTTCAAATGGGCAGAACAAGAAACTCAAGAAAATGTCAAATCAAGAAACAACATCCCCCACCCAATGTAAACAGAAAATGGAACAGTCACTGGCAAACCTAGAGGAGAGTCTTCCAAGTGCTTCACAAATGCAATTGATAAACATCATTAATGAAAAATGTGAAAATATAAAAAAAGAGATAATGGAGGAAGCCATAGCTGAACAAGAGGAAAGCATAAACAAGGTGATAAGTGAAAAAGAAGAAGCCATAAAGGAGGCCATAATAAAGGTTTTTCAAAGAAAGATGGATGAATTCATAGAATCCACAAATAAAAACGTGACCAAACTCCAGCAAATGTCCAAAGAAAATAAAGCTACTGAGCTAACCACTCAAAAGCAAATCAAGGAGATAAAGAAATCCATACATGATCTAAAACAAGAGATGCAAGGCATCAAAATTGAGCAATTAGAAGCAAGGGCGATGAAAAATAAAGTAGATAGCCTTGATAGCAGGTTAGACAATGCAGAGGAGAGAATTTCCGGGGCTGAAGATAATTTAGTTATTATAGAGAAAGAACAGAAAATGAGTCAATCCAAATCTAAGAAAATTGAGAGAGCGCTTCAGGAGGCCCAAGATACATTTACGAAGCCTAATTTAAGGCTAGTTGGTATTGAGGAGGGCGTGGAGAAAGAGGTCAATTGTACTGGAAATATACTTCAGGGAATCATCTCAGAGAATTTCCCAAATATCCAGAAGGGCAGGCCCATCCAGAAATGAGAAGCTTTTAGAACCCCAAACAGACCTGACCAGAAAAGAACATCCCACCGCCACATTGTGATCCGAACTGGATCAATAGAAACGAAAGGAAAGATCCTGAAGGCAGCCAGGGAAAAGGGATCAGTAACCTATAAAGGCAAACCAATCAGAATAACCCCAGATTTCTCAGCAGAGACCATACAAGCACGAAGTGACTGGAAGCATATATGTTATGCCCTTAAATCAAATAACTACCAACCAAGAATACTGTAGCCAGCTAAGCTCTCATTCATAACTGAGGGAACAATAAAAACATTCCATTCCAGGGAAAAGCTGCAACAATATGTCGAAACAAAACCAACACTACAGAGAATTCTCAAAGATGCTCTATACATAGAAAACCAAAATAAATGCAATATAGTGAAAGAAATGGCACCGAAACAGCATACCATCTAAGGACCACAAGAACTGTCAAGACACAGGCCCTACTAAAAGCTTTTAAAAAAGGTAGGAACTAATAAATATCTCTCAATCCTAACTCTCAATATCAATGGACTTAACTCTCCAATTAAACGGCATAGGCTGTCTAGTTGGATCAAAAAGCAAGAGCCATCGTTCTGCTGTCTTCAAGAGACACATCTTACCCAAAAACAATCATGTTTTGAAAGTGAGAGGTTGGAATAAACTCTATCAAGATAACTGCCCCCATAAACAGGCTGGAGTTGCCATCCTCATATCAGATACAATAGACTTCAAACTAAAATTAGTAAGAAAAGACAAAGAAGGTGACTACATACTACTAAAGGGATCATTCCTCCAGGAAGACATAACGATCCTAAATATTTACACACCATTTTGAAGATTCTCATAAGATTGAAGATTGTGCCAGTGTAAGTTAGATTCCATCATTGATATTAAATAATGCAATGAGTAGGGATTTATATTTGAAATATCACTGTTGACAAAATCTAACACACATTTGCTTAGTATTTGCTTTTGATTTCCCAAGAAGTTCAGTACAAGCTAACATGTGTGGTATATATCGACTGGGAGAAATGATTCAGAATATGTGACTCATTTGAACAGGAGTCAGAGAAAAGATACAGAAGCAGGATACCTATATTGTGATAATTTGTATCTTTTGCATATTTTGTGTTTGTTATTAATTCCATTTGTAGTGTATATTTCTAGGTAAAAACTTTTAAAATGTTTCCAAACAATTTGTTATTTCAACAGCAAAAAAAGACATTTATATACCTGATAAAATTCACAGAATCCAAATTTTTCCATATTATTTTTTGTTTTTTGTTTTTTTTTTTTTGGTGGGTCATAGATATTGAACTCAGCCTGGGCACTATCCCTGAGCTCTTTAGCTCCAGGCTACCACCTTACCCTGGAGCCAAGCCCCACTTCCCATTTTCGAAAGGTAAATTGGAGATAAGAGTCTCAGGACTTTTTGGGCCAGGACGGCTTTAAACATTGATCCTCAGATCTCAGCCTCCTGAGTAGCTAGGATTATAGAAGTGAGCCACCACCCCATCATGCTCAGCTTTCTGTTTTTTTTTAAACAAGCCCTTTGGCTGGAACTCGGTCTGAGCACTGTCCTTCAGCTTTCCTCAAGCCTTGTGATCTTGTACTTGAGCCACAGCACGACTTCTGGTTTTTTTCTGTGTATGTGGTACTGCAGAATTGAACCTTCGTCTTCATACAAGCACTCTACAACTATGCCAAACTCCCAGCACCTCCACATTAGTTTTTATGATAGATCTTTCCATGCATCTAGGATGGCTAGAAATCCTTCTTGAGTTTCCCAAGATCAGGGAGTATAGGTGTGTCCCATCCTGTGTGGCTACATAACCATTCTTTAGGGTACAGTTCTCTCTTCATTCTACCCATCTAGAGCAATTTTCATCTTCCATGTATAATCATTAAACATTCAGCTCCTGTTCCTCTCTACTCCATTCTCTGGAACCATCGTGCTTTTTGGCTCTAAGGGTTTGTTGATCCTTGGAAGCTCTGGAAGGGAAAACATACCCTAGCTCTTCCTTTATGACTGCTGTATTTTTAGTTTACTGTAATCAAGATTCATCTGTAAAATATAGTAAAATGTTCTTCCTTTTAAATGCATTGTTTTGCATGTTTCTATCTTTTGATTATTATTAATAGTTGTGAATGGATTCTCCACATATTTGTTCTAGTCTCTGCTTTCTCTTCCGTTAGGTACAAATCTAGAAATAGAAGTATTGGACCATATTTCTATGTAATTCTATATTTAGTACTTTTTTAGCACTCTCCACGCAATTTTTGATTGTTTTATATTCCTTGCAGAACTATTCCAAAGTTCTACTTCTTCTCACTACCTTCCCAGTAATAGTTAGACTTTGAATGTTGTTTTTTTGTATGCGTGTGTGTGTGTGTGTGTTTGTGTGTGTCTATGTGGATTGTTTTGTTTAAAACTATATTTATATTAACATATGTAAAGTAATGATTTCATTGTAATTTTAATTTTTCTCATGACTGTTAATATTGAACTTCTTTCTGCATTTTGAACTACTATTTCTATATATTCTTTTTAGAAAATCCTCTCCAATCCCCAATTTTTTCCCTTTTTTTTGTGGGGTAGTGGGGAAAGTCATGGGGCTTGGATCTTGGGCGGTGAGCTCTTTAGTTTAAGGCTATTGTCCTACCCTGAGTATTGCCCCTCAGTTCTTCTGCTCACAGCTCCCTACCACTCTTCTCATTATATACAGAACAAAGGTCATCCTCAGTCTTTTTGAAAAAGTAAAACATACAGTAAATTTGTAGTATAAAACAGCAAGAAATAAATTTCTTGCCAGGTGCAGTGACTTCTACCTGTAATCCTAGCTACTCAGATATCAGGCTGATATCTAAAGATTTGGTTCAAAGCCAGCCTGGGCATTAGAAAGTCTATGAGACTCTCATCTACAGTTAATCACTAGAATATGGGAAATGGCACTGTGGCTTCATAGGTAGGGTGATAGCCTTGAGTTGAAGAGCTCAGGAACAGTGCCCAGGCCCAGAGTTCAAGCCTTACAAATCCCCCAGCCAAAAAAAAGAAAAAAAAGTTTCTTCCCCAAGTGACTATTATGCCAGACATAGAACATTAACATTCTGGGTGTACTTCACAGTATTATTTCTTGATACCCTAAGATTTTGCAATATTCTCACAGTACCAGCATATGTCATCATATAATGTAGTTCCTTTTCAATGGAATAATTCCATTTATAACCTAAATCTACTCCCCCGATTATTTTTGTCGATACCACAATTGCTCTACCATGATATGCCACAAGCCATTAAACATTTTATGGTGGGTAATTGGAAAGGAGTCTCATGGAATTTTGTGCCAGTCTGGCTTTGAACCATGGTCCTCAGATCTCAGTCTCCTGAGTAGCTAGGATGACAGGCGTGAGCCACCAACATCTGACTTGCCTTTTTATTTTTTTGTGTGTCTTGGGATTGAACTCTGGGCCTAGGCACCATCCCTAAGCTTTTCAGGTCAATATTTCATGTAAGTCTAAACATTTAAGTAAAGGAATAAAATTCCAACAAAAAAATGAATAAAATTGCAGACATGGTGTGTTTATAACTCGGTGCTAATTACTTGATGAAAATGTACCATTCCAGAAGCTGGTGTCATTTGATGATGTAGCTGTGGATTTCAGCTGGGAGGAGTGGCAGCATCTGGACAATGCTCAGAGGACCCTGTACAGAGATGTAATGCTGGAGACCTACAGCAACCTGGTGTCCTTAGGTGAGCAAAAGTCAAATTCACTTGCAAGGCCAAGTGCCTTGTTATTTTGCAGATACGTGAATGTTTATCAAACTTTCAATACTATTTAAATGAAAGATTCCAGGCCCTGAGAAGTATCATTACTTTCTAAAGAAAACCTAAGGTAATTTTGTACTCATTCTTCAGGATACCTTCAGGATACTTTGACAACAGTTCTAAATTATGTTTCCTCTAATGGAGACGACATTCCAAACTTACACAGTAATTGTAAGTGGATAAACAATCCAGAATAGAATATATATCATTATTGGAAATAGGATCTACAAATCACTAAACAGTGAGTTTATAATGGAAACCTGGCACTAGGTGCAATGTTTCATGCCTGTAATCTTAAAATATTCAGGAGGAAGAAATCTAAGAATTCTAATTTGAAGCCAGCAAGGGCATAAAAATTGCCATGAAACTCTATAACTCCAAGTAACCCCTCAAAAATGTTAGTGGAGTGTCAAGAGTTTGACTTTGTGGTTGAGTGCTTGCCTAGCATGCATGAAGACCTATGTATGTAAGTGGAGCTGGGACTCAAACTGGTATTTTTCTAGCCTTGAGCAAGACAGCTAAGTTTATGCCATACAAAATGAATCCAGAGCTGGGGAAAAGTCAACCATGGAGCCAGTGAGAAATGAGAAAAAAGATTTAATAGATAACTTGTGAGTAGGATGTCTGCGAACTTAAAGCAATGATAACACAGCATAAGCAATAATTCTCTACTGTTTCTAATTTACAGGGCCCTGTGTTCCCAAACCTGTATTAATTGACAAGCTAGAGCACTGTGCAGAACTCTGGATAGGAAATTCCTCTGACAAGAATATCACAGGTGAGTGAATGCATCTTTATATTGATGTTGGAGCCTGAGCCCCATTGGTAAGTTCATGTTGTGAAGTACTGAGCAATAATATTCTTAGTTACCCTAAATCCTGTGTGGAACCTATGGAATTCTTTGTGAATGAATCAAGAATCATTTTCTTTTCCCAATCCTATGCTTGGTCTCAGGGCCTGAGCATGGTCCTTGGGTTTTCTCAAGGCTAGCTCTCTACTTCTTGAGTCATTGCACCACTTCTGGCTTTTTCTTTCTATGTAGTAACAAGGAACTGAACCAGGTCTTTGTGCATGCTAGCCCAAACCCCCGGCACCAAGAATCATAGGGTAATATAATGAATTCTATGTGGCAATAGAGTTAAAGTTAGATTTCTCTGTAGAAATCACTGTGAAACAAAATAAAATGAGAAAGCCTTGAGCCCGTGGCTAATGCCTGTAATCCTAGCTACTTAGGAGGCTGAGATCTGAGGATCAAGGTTCAAAGACTGACCTATCACAAAAACACCTTAGACTCTTCTCTCCAATGAACTAATAGAAAATGAGAAGTGGGGTTGAGGCTAAAGACATAGGGCAGTAGCCTTGAGCTGAAGAGCTCGGGAAGAACAGCCAGGTCTAGAATTCAAGTCCCATGACTGCAAAACAAGAAAGAAAGAAAGAAAGAAAGAAAGAAAGAAAGAAAGAAAAAAGAAAGAAAGAAGAAAGAGGGAAGAAAGAGGGAAGGAAAGAAAGAAAGAAAGAAAGAAAGAAAGAAAGAAAGAAAGAAAGAAAGAAAGAAAGAGGAAAGAAAGAATGAGGGAAGAAAGAGGGAAAGAAGGAAAGGAAGAAAGAAAGAAAGAAAGAAAGAAAGAAAGAAAGAAAGAAAGAAAGAAAGAAAGAAAGATATTTCATTTCTTTAAAACTAAGACAATAAATGATTGAGCAAACAAGGAATAAGTCAGGGCATTATTCTCTGATAAGGATAATATCTTTTTTCTGGTAGGAAGAGACTGGTATTCAGAACCAGACCTTTCCACCAGAAATTGATCCTAGTGGTAGAGTGCTTGCCTAGCATGCACAAAGACACAGGTTTGATTCCTTATTACCATATACATGGAAAAAGCCAGAAGTAATGACTTCATTGGTAGGGTTCTAGTCTTGAGAAAACCCAAGGACAGTGGTTAGGTCCTAAGTTCAAACCCAGGAATGGAAGGAAAAAAAACAACAAAGTTTTAATCAACATAAGAAAATTAACTAGACAATGAGCTGGAGATTTTCTGGTCTTCCATGGTTCTGAGGGACAGGAGTGTTAGAAAAGGAATTTTTATAAGACTTCAAATGGAAAGAAACAAATTTCAAAATTCCCACAAATACCTAAATTGAGACTTTAGTGAGCAGTTGTAACTGAAGGTATATAGGTGTAAGTCCTTACTCTCCAGAATCGTTCTTGCTTGGATCAAAGGCAAACAGACATATAAACCAAACTTGTGGCCGCTGAATCTAGAAAAAATTCGTGTTCCTCACTTAATGGTTAATGAGCAAACAGCATTGAAACTGGGTAAGGTAATCCTATCTGCTACTCAGGACCTGAGACTCTTATCTGTAGTTAACTCTAGAAAACAGGAAGTGGGGATGTAGCTCAAGGATAGGGGTTATAGTCTTCTGCTGAAGTGTTCAGGGACAGGGCCGTTGCCTATGAACTACAAAAAAAAAAGAAAAGAAAAGAAAAGAAACTTTTAAAAAGATGCAAAACAGCACAATATTTAGATTATTTCTCAAAAATAAAAGAAAGGCAGCTATTCCTCAATGTATAAACAAAACAGTATTTGAAAAATAAACAGCTGCAGGTATACTATAGGTAGTACTCAGCTTAAAACTGTAGCAATACATAGTTGGGTAATCTCAATAAATATTTCCTGTGATATAAAAAGAGAACAAAAACACAGAAAAACATTATTGGTCCTTGTAAAATATCATTTTCTTAATATGTTAGGGAGAAAAGCATATATTTCTCACAAATCAATTTCCACTTTTATATTTTAAAATATCTAACACTTAGGATGGGAAAGTAAAGTCATTACCTTTACAGTAAGGAATATTTGTATCTCATGTATGTTTGTGTCTTTCTTTCTATGACTCATTTTAGATGTCCAGGTAATCGAAAATGTGTACAAGACCTGCCAGGAAAGTCCACATGAAGGTCTTTGTGAAGTAGCAGTTGCAAGTAGTATCGAAGTGGAGGAAAACGTGAGATTAGCAACAACTTTAAATTTGAGCTCTACACATAATCCAGAGCTGATTAGTAATAACGGTAACAACTTAGGGGTGAGGACTGAGGAGTTCATTAAGTGTCAGAACATGCTTCTGTCTCCTAAGCCTGATGAGATGCATGCTGCATATAGATCTCGTATGTCTCCTGTTCTTAAAAAATCCATCGGATATTCAGAGCATTTTATTCATGATTGTGACAGTCCAAAAGATCTGCAGTATCCTAATTCTGTTCTCCCTGCCCAAGAAATTCTTCAGGGAGGCAGGAAAACTACTAAATGCACAATGTGATGAAAAATATTGTACTTAACACCGACCATCACTACACATCCGAAAATGTACACAGGAGAGACTCCTCATACATAGTGAATGTGAGAAATCTTTCAGTAATGAAGTACGCCTTATAATACCTCAGAGCAAATATCCTGAGATATGTGATGCGTACATCAAGTGTGAAAATTAATTTCTGAGAAGTTAGACCTGATGCTCCAACCTCGATCTCCAAGAGAAGACAAACCTTATGAATATGAGGAACGTAATAAAATTTCTGCCCAGAATTCAGCTCTCAGCACACATCAGAGATCTCACACAGAAGAGAAATCTTATGAATGGGATAAATGTGGGAAGACTTTTAGACTGAAATCATACCTCACTTTGCACCAGAGAAGACACACAGAAGAGAAACCTTATGAATGTAACAAATGTGAAAAGTCTTTCACCAGAAGATACACCTTCGAGTTCATCAAATAACACACACAGGAGAGAAATCTTATAAGTGTAATGAATGTGGAAAGTCTTTCCAAGGGAAGGGAAAACTTCGTGTTCATCAGAGAATACACACAGGAGTGAAACCTTATGAATGTAACCAATGTGTAAAGTCTTTCAGACAGAAATCTTCCCTCAAATTGCATCAAAGAACACACATACAGGAGAGAAACCTTATGTGTGCAACAAATGTGGAAAGATCTTCAAGTGGAAGTCATATCTTGATGGGCATAATAGAACACACACAGGAGAGAAAACTTATGCATGTAGTGAATTCGGAAAGTCGTTCAAATGGAAGGTAAAACTCCATGTTCATCAGAGAATATACTCAGGAGAAACACCTTATGAGTGTAACATATGTGGAAAGTCCTTCACACAGAAGCCAAACCTCAACATGCATAAGACAATTCAAACAGGAGAAAAACCTTATGAATGTAACCGATGTGGAATGTCTTTCAAATGAAAGTCTTCCCTCAAATTGCATCAGAGAACACACACAGGAGAGAAACTGTATGAGTGCATCAAATGTTGTAAGACCTTCAGATGGAAGTCACATTACAGGAGGCATAACAGAATTCACACATATTAGAAACCTTAGGAATATAACCAAAGTTGAAAATCTTTCGTGCAGTATTCACCCTTCAGGAAGCGTAAGAGAGTTCACACATATGAGAAGCCTTATCAATGTAATAAATAGGAAAGACTTTTTAGTCTGTGGAAGAAAACTCAGCTTGTGTCACAGAACCAACACAAGATAAAACCCTTAATGAAAGTAGCAAATGTTCAGTCTTTTCCCCAGAAGGCAGAAGTCAAGATTTATCACTAAACACCCACAGGATAGAATCCTATGAATAAAATGAAAGGTAAATTTTTTTGAAGAACTCATAGTTGAGTTTGCATGATACCACACAGACACAGGATAAAAATCGTATCAATATAAAAATATGAAAAATCCATCATGAACGCATGACTAAGTATAAAATGCACATAGGAGAGAAAAACCTTATGAATATTGCAAATGTGGAAAGTGTTTGACCTGGAAGGCATACTTCTGTGTTCATCACAAACCTGATTCCCATAGAAGAAAAGAAAACTAATGAATAGAACAAATGTGCAATGACTTTTAATCAGAAGTCAGTCTCCAGTACATTTCAGAACATACACAATAGAGAAATTCTGAGTAATGAAAAACATTTAGCTATATATAGAATCTCTGTATATGGGAGCATTAGGGTAAGTCTTCTAAACAAAGTCAACCTTCAGCAAGCATTAAGAGCACTCACAGAAGAAATAATAGCATGTAGGAAAACCTTTGTCATAAACCTCTAAAAGCTGACTGTGTGGCTTAGTGGTAGAGTGCTAACCTATCAAGGATGAAGGCCTGGGTTAGATTCCTCAATACTACGTGAAAAGAGCAAGCCAGAAGCAGCACTGTGGTTCAAATGGTAAAGTGCTAACATTGAGCAAAAGTAGCTCAGGCCCTGAGTTCAAGCCTAAGGTTTGGAGAGAGAGAGAGAGAGAGAGAGAGAGAGAGAGAGAGAGAGAGAGAGAGAGAGAGAGAGAGAGAGAGAGAGAGAGAGAAAAGAGAGAGAAAGAGAGAAACAGGAACTTCTAAATTTTACAGAGATAGAGAAGGAGAGAGAGAAGGAGACAGAAACTAATTTCTAAACTTTACAGTCTTTCTATTTCCTTACATATTCGTCTATGTCATTCTTTCTGACAGAAGCACAGAATTCCATTGTGTAAAAATACCATATTTGATCTACTCATCAACTGACGGGCATCTGGGTTGGTTCCATACCTTTGCTATAGTAAATAGTGCTGTGATAAAGGTTATTGTTCTAGTGAATTTAGTATGTCCTATCTGGACGATTGACAAGTAGTGAAATTGCTGGATCACAGGGGAGCTCTATGTTTAGTCTTTTTGGGATACTGCCATAGTGCTTTCCATAGTGGTTGAACGAGTTTGCAATCCCACCAGCAGTGTAGTAGTGATCCCTCCTGGCCACATCCCCTCCAGCATACGTTATTAGATTTCTGGATCTTGGCCATTCTAACTGGAGTGAGGAGGAAAAGGGAAAGAGGAACTGAAACTTTCTCTCCTTACATATGACATGATTCTGTATTTAAAGAACCCTATAGACTCTACTCTGAAGCTGCTTGAGCTGATATAAAACTTTGGTAAGGTAGCAGGGTATAAAATTAACCCTCAATGTCAACTGCCTTCCTATATGCCAACAAATGAGAGGAATGAGGCAAGAATCAGGATAGCAACTCATTTTGCTATCAAAGAAAATAAAATACCTAGGAAGTAACTTAGAATGTAAAGCACCTTTTTGATGGAACTATAAACCCTGGAGAAGGAAATTAACACAGAACTGAGGAAATGCAAAAAGCTATGCTCCTGCTTTGGAAGAAGTAATATTGTAAAAATGGCAATCTTGATAAGGACTATCTACAAATTCAGTGCAATATTCATCAATATCCCAATGTCATTCTTTAAAGAAACAGAAGAGGAAATCCAAAATTTCACTTGGAATAATAAAAGACCCCTTATAGTCTGTCTTCTTCCATGATACATAATGTTTAATCTCACCTTCTCCACCAAAATCTCACCTTTCTCATTGAGACATAGGTGGCCCTGTTTACTAGCAGCAAAGGCTCAAACGCGCAGTTTCAGGTGTCACCACTGCCTCTGTTACTGGGTAGATCCAACTCTGTCATCGATTCTGAGGTCTGCTCTGGGAGTCTTGGTCACAAGTTGTTCTGTGGCATCTGCTGCCAGCCTGTGCCTATTTGCTTCCTTTTCCTCCAGCAGCCTACAACAGGGAATGAAGTTCAGGTGCTGATGCTCTCCTTCATATGCAGGGCAGGATGAGCCCAACCCTCCCTCATCTTCCTCTTCCAATTTTTGGGAAAAAATGTGCTGGCAGAAGTCCTCAGGTGTGGGGCATGGCTGATCCACACTTTTAATCCAGGCTGGTCAGGAGGCTGAGATCTGAGTATGGAAGTTCCAAGTCACCTAGAACAGGAAAGTCTGATAGATTCTTACTACCAAAAATAAAAACAGCTGGGAATGGAGTTTGGGCTCAAGTGGTAAAGGGCTAGTCTTGAGTACAAATGCTTAGTGCCCAGGCCCTGAGTTCAGGCTCCAGCACTGCCAAGAACTTCACTTCAGTGTGATTTTAGCTTTATCCATGTAGGCGCATCTCACTAGAATCTTTGCTGGTAGAGATGGTCTTCATAATTTTGTCTCAAGGTAAAGGTCTCCTGGGGTAGTACACAAAAGGTGTCATGGAGAGAGGAGCCCCACTTGCTCCAGGTTTGAAGATGGCGTAGGTCAAGCCAGCATGGAGTTGGCACATCAGTGTTTTTCCTAGCACCACCTACCAGTGAATGTCAAATGACATTGATTGTTGTGGGTTTGTGTGATTGAAGTGCCCAATTAAGGGCAGTGTTAGCACATCCAAACTTGGATACCAGGAATGCTGAAATCTCAAAGCTAAGATTTTTGTTGGCTACAGAAATGCTGGTGTGTCTGTTATTCACTAAAAGTTCAGGTGCAAAGATTCTGAAGCTTGATGCCATGTGTTTATTCCATTTAGTAAAATTAGTTTAATGCACTGTATAAGTTAAAACATTTGATAAGAGTCAGGGGTAGTGAAAACATTGTTCTTGAATTCAGGTGTCTGGCAGCGTAATGGGGGGGGGTGTTGGTGGCTGGGACTATGAAGCTGGAGCTGCTATCAAACCATGGATCATGTTCCTCTTTGTCTGGGAGAAATGACTCCAAAGATGAAATTTGAATGATGAGGAAAAGTTGATGATGTACTCAGGAAATTTCTCCTAAACAAATGCTCATATGGAAGTGGGATGGGGGCTGGGCATATCTGAGGCAGAGCTTAAGGGGGCTTTTCATGGCGTTGAAAACGTTCCTTGCGACTTCAGGCATGCAGCAGGGTGCTTTAGATGGCCATTGTGAGATGGATGGAATAAGACAGGAGACAAGATGAATGCTGGGATCCTGCCATGCTCTTGCATGAGTGGCTGGTGGCTCACCTGAAAGAACTAATTATGTCTAAAAAAGAAATCAGGAATTTGTTTTGATTAGATAATATCTGTAATCCGAGGCATATTCAGGATCCTGATCTTAGTATTGTGGTTTAAAACGAACCCAGCAAAGGGAAAAATGCATGAGACTCTTACTCCCAGTTTAGAGCAAGAACAAAGATTGAAGTAGAGCTGTGGCTCAAGAGCTAGAGTGCTACCTTGAGCAAAGAAAAGCTAAGAAAAAGCTCCAGGTCTTGAGTTCAAGGCCAGGAATGAAAGAAGGAAGGTAAAAAAAGGGAAGTATGTGAGGAAGGGAAATATATAAATGAAAGAGAGAAGGAACTAGAAATTTAAAACTAGAGAATATTTAAAAGTCATCAGTCCTTCTAAGAAAAGTGTTGGAGTATAGGTTCTATATGTGGTGAACTGGAAGCCCAGCAGTGACTTGTTAACCAAAGAGTCACCATGATGAGCAAAGGATAGAAATCTGCATGAGCCTCTTAGCGGATCGAGCGACAGAAGAGAACATCAGCTCCCATCCCATAGTTAGAAGTATATAGAGATGGGGAAGTTGGCATCACCTTGATGTCATTGTGTCCATGGAGACTGGAAGCCATGGCTCTGTGAAAGCACAATGTTCTGGTTACTGAGCTGAGAGGCTGAGGAGAGCCAAGTCCTGGCCATGAAGAAATCAGGGTGGCAGCAGAGCAACTCTGCTGCAGTGTGTGCTTGCTTGGCTCTTCTTATTCTGTGGTGGATCAGGCCGGAGCGGGTGATAGTAACTGTTTTGTGGTCACAAGCCCTTCACCAAGAGCTTCCTCTAGGATCCTCATAAGCTACAGGGTGGCTGGTGGTGGGATGTGTGTGGGGTGGAAGTGACAGAGGGATGGACGCATGGCAAGGTGGGTGAAGAGATGAGAGGAATGATGAGAGCCCAGTGCATTGGTTTCCAAGGTTAATGGGTGGGAGGTAGAGAGGCATGATGGAGGAAAGATGGAGGCGCAGGGGAAGGTGGTGACAGAGTGAGGCCATCTGTAGTGCCAGCCTGGCCATCATCTGAAGCCCATAGGCAGCTTCCTGATCCCTCACTTTGTCCTGCTCCTTGTCGAGGGAATGTCACGTGTACCCAGAGCTAGGGGTGGGGCAATGTTAGTAGCACCTGGAGAACCATTGGCCTCTACCTGGGTGAGGGGTGGTTATGGCTCCCATGCTGGGTGGCCTGATAGCTATGGAACAGATCTCTCCTTAGCAACCACAGTCAGTGGCTGCTCTCCATCTAGGGTTAGGGCACCTGTTCAGCCATCAGGACACCCCATGCCAGGACAGAGGCCTACAATTCAGATGGCAGCACAGGGGTGAAGATGATCTCACCGTAGCCCTAGTTACATGGCTGTCCCTGCATGCAGGTCAGGATGAGCTGGGGGAAGATGTTCTCTGTGTTTTTCCACAGCCTATCCCGGCCTCTTCTTGTGTCTGATTAGACCAAGAGAGTACCAGGTTCCCTCTCATAGTCCTGGTTCTTTTCTTTTACAGTCATGAGGCTTGAACTCAGGTCCTGGGTACTGTCCCTGAGCTCTTTTGCTCAAGGTTGATGCTCTACCATTTGAACCATAGTGCCATTTCCAGCTTTTCCTTTTCATGTGGATCTCTGATATCTCCAGTGCTGTGCCTGCAGGGAGGCACTCACCCCACAGACAGAGCAACCTCTGCCGTGACTGTGACTGCCCACAACCCTCACACCCACTCCTTGCACACCCCTCGACTCCAGTTTTAGCTCCTCTTGGACTGGGTGTCCAGCCTACCCCTTCCTACACTCACAAAGGGTCTACAATTGTCTTCCCAGGGTCCTTACTTCTGCCAGCCAGAGTACAGACTGTGCACATCTTGACAATCACAGAGCTCAAAGCCAAAGGCTGAGATGCAGAAGGGGGTGACCCAGTTGCTGCACAGGGCCCATGGATCATCCTGTGCATCCCCCAGCCTGTGACTTCCCCCAACCCCTTGGCAGGGAAGCTCCATGCCCACATCCTGATCCCTGGTCCCCTCCAATTCCATTCTCCCTTGGATTTTGCAGACTGTCTACCATCAGGATCTAAAATTCTATTCATCACTTTATGTCCTTATCACTGATTTGCTACTTTGGCAGGATCTCCCCGTGCCTGGAGAGTGGGCATGTCATATACTCTCTGTGGAGAAGTTGCCCCAGGAGAAGAAATATGCACTTCATGTGAGTGTTGGACAGGGCACGAGGGCTCCCTAGGATCAGAAGCCACAGGAGGGGTGCAGATGGGGGAATGCTAGGGGCCCCAGGGGACAGTGGGAGTTAGGGCACAGTTGGTTCCTTCTGCCGGGTTGACACCGCTTCACAAACCCAACAGAATGAGGTTCACATTACAGATGTCAGAGACAGTGCAGATTGCCAATGGGCGCAGGGGTCACTGTCACCCCCAGATGCTGGCTGCATGCTGGGATGCACGCAGAGATGGTTTCAAGATCAGATAATGAGGATGTTGCAGGGTGTAACCATTCTTTTCAGATGGCTCTCTACCTCTCTTGAGCTTCATCTCTATCTTTGGATTTTTCTTGGCAGTTAACTGGAAATGAGAGTTTCATGGACTTTCCTTTCTGGACTGGCTTCAAACAGAAGCTATGCACAGTTTTCAAACCATACCCTACTGAAGAAGGGAAGCTTGATCTGGTGCTTAACTGGGTTGCACTTTGGCTCCGTTTGCTATGCCTCACGGGAGGGGGCTCATCATTTGTAGACTAAGATCTCATGACCTTCAAAGCCAAATGCTACCTGAAAGTTCAGGGTCCCAGCCTATGTGTTGGGCCTGCGTGAATACATTCTCTGTTATGCTGGGTCATCAACCCATGTTTCAAGCTGGAAGTAGGCAGTGTCACATTTGATAAGAACATCTGACAGAGATTGTCACCTCATGAAAGCAGATTCTAAATTTGTATTCCATTTCCTGTGGTGGAGAAATCCCCTCCAAGTTAGACAGGCTCACATCCACCTGCAGGTCACACTCCTAATGCACCCTTGAGTGTCCTCATGGTATTGGGATCTAAGTTTGGAGGGAATGCTGGTTTAGGCCATGAATTAGCTGGACTAGTGATGACAAACGTGTTGTGAATTAATATGAGAACAATTTAAGAAGCCCTGGAGGAGCATCAACCTGACCCTCTGTGGTGCTATAAATCTGATAGGATGTTCCAGACTGAGAAACAATCACATGGCTTTGTGTTTGGCATCCAGACAAGTGAGTGCATGTCTTAGCTGTCAGCCAATACAGAGGAGGACATGAATAAGTGGGTGGAAAGCATCTGTCAGACCCCTGTCTGGGGGCAGGTGGAGAGAACATAGGAAGGTAGATACCATGGCTGTGGTGGGGCCAAAAAAAGGGTAAAAGAGGCAAAGGAACCATGTACTGGTAGCTCAAGACTGTCATCCTATCTACTCAGGAGTTTGAGATTTGAGGATCACAATTCAAAGCCAGCCCAGGACAGAAACACCATGAGACTCTTATCTGCAATAAACTACTGAATGCAAGAAGCTCAAGCTCAGTGACAGAATCCAGGCCTAGCGTTCAAAACCCAGGACTGGCAGAAAAAAGTATCAAAAGACAAGAAGCTGGCCAAAAGTTAGAGTGACTCTATCTTGACAAACAATACAATGGTAAGTTGCACTATGAAGACTTGCACAAAATCTGGAAATGCCTGAGACCTATCTATGTATGTTTCCTGTTTGTCTAAATACATATGTTTATGCATTTATATATTAGTATAGAGAGACAGATCAATACATATGACTATACATATATACATAGCCAGACACTTATGGGTGGGTGGTATACTGTGTGAGAGTGTGTGTTTGTGTTTTGTGGATGGCTATCTCTGTTTAAGAAAGATAGAAAATATGTAAATATCTTTAAAAAAACTTGATAAAATATAGAGAGACATAAGCTCTTGAGGGAATCTGAAATACAAGATTATTCACAGGCTCGTTTATCCTTATGGATTCCTCAGCAAGTTTTAATTTTTTTCATTATTTTCTTTCTTTTTTTGAACCAGTGCTAAGGATTTCTCTCAGGGACCATGTGCTGCCAATTACTAATTTTCTCATGGCTGGTACAAGGGGAACTGAGCCACAGTTCCACTTTTGCCTTATTTATTCGTCCTTAACTGAAGATAAAGATTTCTATCAGTGTCTTTCTCTCAGGGGCTGGATTCTAACAATGATCCCCAGACCTCAGCCTTCTCTAGAGCTACAATTTTCAATATGAGAACCCAGCACTGGGTTCCAATGCACAGGGCAAGAAATTGAGTGAATCTCTCAACTCCAATTAGCTATAATAAGCTAGAAGTGAAAGACCAATACCTTTGAGGAAAAGATGCTGAGGGTTTTCACACAGGCCCTATGAGTAAGCCCTAAACCCTGTACACATGTGTGCATGCACACATTGGCAGATACACACACACATGCACACACACAATATCTCAGGCAATATTGTATTTTGAATTAATATCCAAAGATTGGACAACAGGATAGCAAGTAATAAAATCTGTTTTTCTTGTCTACATTGAGGGAAAGGGATAAGTCACAAGATGCAGAAGCGAAGAATTCAGAGGCAAATGCTGTGAGTGAATAACTTGTAAAAAGCACATTTCATTTCTTTTCTTTTATTTTCTTTTGTTTTTTCTGCCAGTCCTGGGGCTTGAACTCAAGGCCTCAGCACTGCTCTTGGCTTTTCCCAAGTCTAGCCCACTGCCACTTGAGCCACATTGCCATATGGATTTTTATATCTGTGTGATATTAAGGACTCAAACCTAGATCTTCATGGATGCTAGGCAAGCACTCTACCACTGGGCCAAACTCTAAACCCTGATAAAGTATTTATAAATAGTCATCATCATATCAAAATATCCTTTCTCCTACAAAGAATGAACACTTATCTATGTGTGTAAGCCTTTTTTTTATGTCACCAATACTTCTGTGATTTTCCACTTGCATTTTTAAAGATGACAGCACAGATATTCATCAGGAAGAAAAATAGATTAGGATACAGAAACCTAACAACGTCCTAGTAGATTGAAGTGAAAAATATGTGCAAGATGGCCTGGGTGTTTCATCTATTTGTAGAGTGCTTGGCTACCACACAAAAAGACTCCGGTTTGATTCTGCAGTACCATATACATAGAAAACGCTGGAAGTGGTGCTGTGGCTTGGTGGGACAGCTATAGCCTAAAGAAAGCCTAAGAACAATGGTCAGGCTCTGAGGTAAAGTCCCAGGACTAGCAAAAAAATGTGCAAGAGGCAAAATGCAAGCTGAGAAGGCACTGTGAAGCAAAATGTCTTGTGAAGGGTAAGGGGAATAGTGACAGTTAAGTTTGGATCTTACCTAAGAAAGGCTCCTTGAGCCTGAGACCAGGCTATCACGTACGCCTAGTTAATGACTTGGGATTTGAACAAAAAGGTGTGCTGTTTACTACATCCATATGTGAGGTGGGAAGGGAGATTCAGCTTCCAGTATGTCTTTGGGGAGGTCTTCTGTGAGCGAGGAGCTTTGGTCATTGGGCCTTGAAAGGTGACCCTACCTCCCTCACAATGGAACAGAATATGGAACCCTGGCAACCAAGCCACTGTATGTGACAACCAGCTCAAGCCAGCTCCCTTGGCCTGTGGCTCAGGAACCAGAAAGATGTTGCTGTGCTGTTGCCAAAGGTCAGGAGGCTCGCATCTCAGGCATGAGAGATATGGATGTCTCACGTGAAGAAGTGGATGCTGGATCAGTGCCAAGCCAAAATTCCAGTATATCAGGCATTTCTCTAGAAAGAAAGCCAGGAAACTCCAGGGCAACTCAGATGAGGTATATTGAGAGGAAACCTATTTGAACCCATCATCCTGCCCACACACTACAACCTTCTTGTGTGCTTTCAAGTGACTGTACTGAGATTAGAGTGTGTCATTTCCAATCTACTCAATTCCAATTCCTCAGTGTGAAGTGTGGTCCCATTCCTACGTTTGAAATATCCACTGTTTTGCCAACATAGTGTGATGGTAAGTCAGCTCAGACTCTGAATGAGCCTTGTAACCTATGGATCCTGGAGGAAGGCCTGTTGGAGATGCTGCTGACAAAGCTGATCCCTGCCTACCAGAAAGGTGATCTCTTTTATGTGGGAAACTTCCTGCACAATTTCAAATAGTGGAGGACAATGTAGTAGTTGCTGGAAATTCTCTTGAAAAAGTGAGTGTTCTCCCTCCAAACCCAGGTTTGCTCACCCCTCCTGGCCAAGTCTTGGAATACTTGGCTGCTCTCAGAGCCTGTTTGGTTCACTGGGGTGTTCACAGGGGAGCTAAGTATGATACAAGTGCACAAACTACTTTATTATGACTGGGACACCATGCCATTTCATTTCCCTCACAAGCTACTGGAGTCTCAACAGTGTGCTTACTGAGAAGTTGGATTTCAGGCATGAGTAAGTGGCTCCCAACTGCAGCCCTCACCTAGGTGACATCCTAGGAAATCCCATTTCCCAGTAAGAAATGAGGTGTCAGTACTAATGGCGGAGGCCTGTGAAATACTGGAGTCAGAGGAAAAGCTGGGGGCTGAATCACTTTTGAGCCATCAGGGAGGGATTGTGATAGCTTTGCCTGTTAGAACCTGAAAGCATTTACATTTTGGTGTGTGGTCCAGTGCTGCCACTTGAACCTGAACCCAGGTCTAAATGCCATCCCTTTGGTGTTCAAAAATTAGCACTGTACCATTTGTGTCATAGGTCAAGTTCTGGCTTTTTGCTGCCTAATTGAAGACAAGTGCCTTTAGACTTTTACTGACTAGACTGGCTTTCCACTGTGATCTTCAGAGCTCAGCCTGCTGGGTGGCTAAGATTAGAGGAATGAGCATTTAGTTCTTTATTTAGAGCATTCACTTATTGATTTATTTAGAGCATTTACTTAGTTAATTTAAGGTGCGTTTACTTTGGACAGATGCATAGAGGCCTCTCTCAGAAGCTTCTGGAAGTGGGGTGTAAAAGTCATCTTGTTCTCGAGTGTCTCTTACCCCCCTCCCAGCACATAAGTGCACATCTCTGCAGGACAGCCACAGCTTTAGAGTCCTGCAAGAAAGGGGCTTTGGTAGAAGGCTCAGGATGGAGAGAGAAGGCTCTCACTTTCCTTGTACCGAATGTGCCCACAGCATCATGTGTTCCATCTATACGATGTGAATGGACTTCTACCCCAGTGATTTCTACGAGTTCAAGAACTGCCACACCCTGACACAACTCAAGCTCTATATGAGGCTCCACATGCCGGCTTTGGACCTGCTCTTCTAGACACATACTTTTTGACCAGCTGGAGGAATGTGCGACCAGTAAGACCAAGAAAAAGTAGAAGTCCTGGTGTGGGTGCCTCAGAGCCTGAGAGTAGGAAGCCCATGTGGTCTAGATATTGGTTGGCCCTTACTTCTACATAGCTTGGCAAAATTCCCTTTGTGGGTGGTGTCAGCCAGGTAATGTCTGTCCTCTGAAAGGACTCGGGAATAAGCACTCATTAGAAAGACCCTACACCTCCTCAGTGTTCAGTCCAAACTCCAGTTCTACAGGTTCCTCCATTAGATCCTCATGGAAGTTGAGTGACACTTCAACTTTCAGAGTCCACTCTGTCCACTCTGTACCTATTTCCATTCTTAGGTTTGGGTCATCGTGGAAGAGCTTATCCTGAACTCCGGATGAAAAACCCACCAATGGAGCTGGTGACTGATGGAGACAGAGAATCATCACTGCCCTCCAGAAAGCATGGGCCTTCTGTAGAAATTACCAAACAGGTTTAGAGTCCTGTGGATATAACTTTTGCTCTGAACCCCATGTGTGACACAGTTGAACCTGCAGATACTATGGAGGAAGAAAAAGAGCAGCCAGATTTCCTTCCGTTTCCTTTCACACTCCACCCAGAGTCAGTCCATCTGAGTCAGAGTAACACTCCACTTATTGTGGAAGCTGAAAGGGCACAGGCTGGGCTCATGGAAAATGTCCCCATGGGAAGCAGCAAGTGTACTCTCAATACTGGATTCATTGGAGGAAAATGAATCCATCCTCACAGAATATCCAGACCCATCCATCTCACTAAAAGAGACTCAATCTCCATTCGACAAACCAGAATCCATCCCCCTCTTAACTCAGGAAGGACATTCTGTTTCTCATGAGGAAGGAGACCCTTCTGAGGACTCTGAAGTAGAATTACTGTCTGAAGGCAACTTGGAGGCCAGTCTGGATTTAGAGCTTCCCTGTCCCCTTCCTAAAAAGACATCTCTTTATCTTGCTCTCATGATTCTTGTCAAGTATTCATTGTATTTACTTTGCTAACTATTAAACTCTCATTGTTAATATTATGGTGTGCAGTTCTTCAGTTCTTATTATACTGTGTTTTATTTTCCACTTAGAATTTGAGACCTCAGACACATAGGTCCTGGGTGGGCCAAAAACCAGACAGGTCTGGTCCCATAGAAGACAACCTTACTGGATATACAGGGAACTATGAAATGCATGGAATCACCAGGAATCCAGGCCAGGCCTCCATGGAAAGACAAGTCAGCTACCAAAGCTTAAGGACAGAGCAGATGCCTGGAAATGTGTTTTGTCAATCGGGAGAAGTGCCAGAGTAACTGTAATATTATGTGGGACCCTGTTCTCTGAGTTCAAGTCTGTTTATATATCCATTGTGCTTTGTACAAATATTTAAGAAAACTAAAACTCCACAATAGTATCAAAAATCTACTTTGGCTTTGAATGTGGCCTAGTTGTAGAGTGCTCGCCTAGTATAGAAGAAGACCTTGATTCAATTCCTCGGCACTGCATACACAGAAAAAGCAGATGGGGCACTGTGGCTCAGGTGTCACAGTGCCACCATTGAACAAATGTGGCCAAGGACAGTTCCTGGTCCCTCAGTTCAAGCCCCAGGAGTAGCCAAACAAGAAATCATACCATTTTCCACACATTTGGAAATAAATCTGTTTTATCTAAGCCTACTTCTTTTTTGCCAGTCCAGGGTGTGTGCCACCAAGCCAAACTACTGGCCCACAACCTTACTATTTTGAATCATTTAATTTTTTTACATAATCATATTTCTTGCTGTCTGTATTAATACCATAAACAGCATGCTTAGTGTAATAATGTTAAAGGTAAAACATAAGAAACTAATAACTAAAATTCCTTTTTTATTAGTTTTATAGCATTACTACAATTTTATGAGAAAAATTACCTAGAATGTTTATTTTAGAGTTCAAGTAAGCCATTTTGATAAATATATCAACCTACATCATTTATTTGAACACATTTTAAACTATTTTTTTCAGGAATGAAAATACATATATATTTGTTGTAAATGAAATTTATGACTTGTGGGGAAGTACAATAAGTTTAAATGTCTACTTTGGGGAGAATTTTTTTTTTGCCAGTACTGGGCTTAGACTCAGGACCTGAGCACGATCCTTGTTTTTGTTTTTGTTTATTCTTAAGGCGCAAGTTCTATCACATGTGCCACAGCACCACTTTTATCTGTTTTTATCTATGTTGTGCTGAGGAATTGAACTTGGGTCTTCATTCATGCTCGGCAAGAACTCTTCCACTAGGCTTAACTTATGGCCCCAGTGGGAAGGAAGTTTTCCATAAAATATGTAGGAAATATGTCCACTAAGGAAAAGCCATCAGAAATAGAAGAAAAATTATATACTTAGATAACGACATGCCAGTATTATGGCAGATCTCTGTAATTCTAGCTTCAAGAGTGGCCTATTTGGACCGGGAGTTGGCTGGCTGAAGTCAAGTGCTATCCTTGAGCAAGCCCTAGGACAGTGCTCTGGCCATGAGTTGAAGCCATAGAACATGCAAAAAATAATACTTTAATGCCCATGACTAGTGGCTCACCCTGGTAATCCTAGCTACCCTGGAGGATCGAGGTTCAAAGACGGCCCAGGCATAAAAATCTGTGAGAATCTTATTTCCAAATAATCCAGAAAATTCAACATGACAATGTGCCTCAAGTGGTAGAGCTCTTGCCTTGAGCTGAAGAGCTAAGGTAAACATCCAGGCCCAGAGTTCAAGCCCCATGAGTGAAAAAAAGAAAAAGAAAAAGAAAGCCCTTATCTAAGGCTGGAGTTCACACTAGTGGTAGTTTGCTTTCCTATTATTCACAAAGCCCTGTGTTCAATTAATCTCTACCACTAACACCAAAAAAAAGCTGGAAATGATCTCAGAAGATTGGGTTCTGAGGATCACAGTTCAAAGCCAGGCCAGACACTAAAGTCCATGAAACTGTTACTTCCACTTAAGCACCAGAAAACCAGCAGTGACACTGTGGCTCAAGGTGTTTAAGGTTGTAGCCTTGAGCTGAAGAGCCCAGGGACACTGCCCAGGTGCACAATTAAAGTCTTACAACCAAAGGGAGAGAGAGAGAGAGAGAGAGAGAGAGAGAGAGAGAGAGAGAGAGAGAGAGAGAGAGAGAGAGAGAGAGAGAGAGACAGCGAGAGAGACAGAGAGACAGAGAGAGAGACAGAGAGAGAGAGAGACAGACAGGCACACAGACAGGGAGAGACAGAGACAGAGAGACAGAGACAGAGACATCAAACAGTCAGGCACTGCTGCCTGAAGCGTGTAATTCTAGCTACTATGGAGGCTGAGATTGGAGGATCTTGGTTCAAAGCCCAAAGCCAGCCTGGACACATATGTTTGTGAGACTTACATCACCAATTAACTACCAGAAACCAAAAATGGAGCTGTAGAGGAAGAGCGCTAGCCTTGAGCTGAAGAGCTCAGGGACAGTGTCCAGGCCCAAAGTCCAAGCACCATGACGAATCAATAATAAAAAAAGAAGATAGCTAATAGTAATGATGAATAATTCTGGGCTGGGAGTTTGGCCTAGTGGTAGAGTGCTTGCCTAGCATGCACGAAGACCTGGGTTCAATTCCTCAATACCACATACATAGAAAAATGCTGGAAGTGGTGCTGAGGCTGAAGTGGTAGAGCCCTAGCCTTGAGAAAATATAAGGACAGTGCTCAGTCCCTGAGTTCAAGCACAGGACTGGCCAAATCCAAAGTAGTAGAGCACTGGCATTGAACTGAAGATCTGAGGAACAGCCCAGGCACAGAGTTCAAGCACCGCAAACAACAACAACAAAATCTATGAAATGGCAGTGGTGGTTTTAAGCTAAGCAAAAATAGAGTAGAAACTGGTAAAATACATATTTGTGTGTAAGCAAAATAGCCAGACTTATGCATTAGAACAGGATAGCCACTTGAAAAAAAATTTTGTTTTCCATCTCACTAGGTCCTGTCTCTTAATTTATTGAAGTAAGTAAAATGCTGGGTTTTATAATCATTGCTCTGAATATTAGAAAATCATAATATCTCTCATTGAACCAACAAAGACCAGGAATTGGGGCTTCGTTCAAATGGCAGAATATTAGGCAAGAGAAGAAAAAATTGAAGTAAGAACTTGAAGCTCTTGATCCAGAACCTGCATAGTAACAGAGCAGCAGCCTGGTGATGGTACCTCACACCTATAATCTTAGCTACTCAGGAGGCTAAGATCTGAGAATCAAAGTTTAAAGCCAGCCAAAGTACCCAGTTAACTGCCAGAAAAACCAGAAGTGGCACTGTGGCTCACAGATTAAACACTAGCCTTGAGCTGAAGAGCTCAGGGACAGTGCCCAGGACCAGAGTTCAAGCCCCACAATTGACAAAAATCAAACAAGCAAACAAAACTCACAAAGAAGCCTGCAGACCACAGTGGTTCTGCTGAGTCTCTTCTCTATGGGGATCAGGAAACATTTCACTTTTTCTGTCTCTTCCCATCTCAACATTCATACTAAAACAAGACTGTGTTGAAAGTTTCCATTTATAAAAATGTTTTTAATGAAACACCCTGAAATATTCATCGCTTATATCTCAATTGAAGATAGTTGTTTGGGGGCTGCATTGGTAGAGTGCTAGCCTTGAGCAGAAAAGGTCAGGGATAGAGCTGAAGCACACAGTTGAAGACCCAGTGCCAACACACAAAAGAAATTATGCAATTTATACATAGTTTCTAATTTCTTAATGAATTTTTCAGTCTGTATAAATATAGGGTACAATCTTAGAGTTGTTTTGATTTGCATTTCTTTTATGACCAGAGATGTTGAGCATTTCTTCATGTGTCTATAGGCCATTTTTGTTTCTTCTTCAGAGAAGACTCTCTTTAAGTCTTTGGCCCATTTTTTAATGGGATGGTTGTTACTTTGGAGGTTAGTTTTGGAGTGATTCAATTTTTTGAGTTGTTGATATATTTTAGATATGAGGCCTTTGTCCGTTGTTTGGTTGGTGAAGATCTTCTCCCACTCTGTAGGCTTCCTGATTAGTTTCCTAGCTATGTCCTTTGCCATACAAAAGCTCTGAGGTTTACTGCAGTCCCACTTATCCAGCCTTTCTCTGATTTGTTGTGATTATTGGTCGTTATTAAGAAAGTTTCGACCTGTGCCAAGGAGGCCTAGTGTATCTCCTATTCCTTCCTGTGAACTTTTCAGTGTGTCAGCTTTTACCTCCAGGCCTTTGATCCATTTGGAGTTAATTCTAGTGCAAGGTGACAAAGAAGGAGCCAACTTTAGTTTTCTGCAGGTGCTTAACCAGTTCTGCCAGCACAACTTGTTGAAGAGGCTGTCTTTCTTCCATTCTATTTTTTTGGCTCCCTTGTCAAAGATTAGGTGGCCATAGGTTTAATATCTGGATCCTCAGTTCTATTCATTGGTCTTCAGGCCTGTTCTTGTGCCAGTACCAAGCTGTTTTGAGAATTATAGCTCTATAATAGAGTCTAAGGTTTGGAATTGAAATTCCTCCATATGAAATTTTGGATTGCCTCAGCTAGAATGGCCAGGATCAGGAAAACGAATGACAACAGATGCTGGAGGGGATTAGGCCAGGAGGGATCACTATTACACTGTTTGTGGGAGTGCAAACTCGTTCAACCACTGTGGAAAGCAGTGTGGCAGTGCCTCAAAAGCTAAACATAGAACTCCCCTATGACCCAGCAATTCCACTCCTTGGCATTTACCCAACCTCCCAGAAACAAGGACATACTAAACCCACTAGCACATCCATGTTCATTGCAGCTCTATTCACCATAGCAAAGATATGGAACCGACCTATATGTCCCTCAGTTGATGAGGGGATCAACAAGTTGTGGTATTTGTACACAATGGAATTCTATGCTGCTGTCAGAAAGAATGGCATCGCCCCATTTATTAGGAAATGGAAAGACTTAGAAAAAATCATATTAAGTGAAGTAAGCCATACTCAAAGGAACTTAGGCTCAATGGTTTCCCTCATTCGTCATAATCAGTAGAAACCTTGGGCTCTACTAGCAGAGATTTGCAATACAGCAAAATCTTGATACATAAGGACATATAATGTGAAACTAATTGAAATGTCCTCCAGCATAGTGAAACAAAAGCCATATAATGAATGATTGTTGTCCTTAATGTACTATGTTGTCTCTCATCTCCTTTGCTGTCCCTTGGTTATCTCATATTGGTATAGTATCTCACTTTGTTATCTGATATATTGAATTTATTTGTATTTGGATATTTCAAATTTGATAGGGAAGGGGGGAAAATCAAGACGGGTGGGGAGTTTGGGGGGGGAGGGAAACGGGTACCAAGACATGTGAAAGGCTATCAATGTATGTGAATTAACGCACCTTCTATCTGGCAAATATCATGTAACCCTTTTACTAATTACAACAAAAAATAAAAAAAACTAATGGCATTCTCGGAGAAGTGGATGAAAAGGAAAAAAATCATATTAAGTGAAGTAAGCCAAACTCAAAGGAACATAGGCCCAAGAGTCTCCCTCATTTGTCAAATTCAGTAGAAACCTTGGGCTCTGCTACCAAAGATTTACAATAGAACAAAATCTAGAGACATCGTGACAAATAGTATGACACTAAATGTAAGGACATCCAAGATGAAGAAACAAAACTCATATAATGAGTGATTGTTGTCCTTAATGAACTATGTGATCTCTTATCTCTTTTGCTATCCCTTGGTTATATCATATTGTTACAATATTTCACCTTGTTTTCTGATATATTTTATATGTGCCTAATTGGTTATTTGAAACTGGAAAGGGAAGGGGGGAAACGAACATGAGTGGGGGTAGGGGAAGGGAAATGGGGACCATATCATTACATGGGGTATCAAAGTTTGAGAAGTATTGCACCTTCTATCTGGTGAATATAATGTAACCCTTCTATAAATTACAATAAAAATAAATACATAAAAAGAAGATCTGCACAGAAAAAAATAATAATGGCATTTTTGGGGTAGTGGATGAAATTAGAGTGAATCCTGTTGAGTGAGATAAGTCAAGACCAAGAAACAAAAGGTACATGGTATCCTTAATATATGGATATTAGTTTCAAACAGTAGTAGAGCGATGATTTAATAGTTGATACCCAAAGTTCTGGACATAATTTTGGAGATATAAACATAACTACATAGACATAAAAATCTAGGATAGACTATACACTCTATAGATATGTGTTTTATTATAGATTAATCTGTATCTATGACATACAAAGACTCAGCTTAATTTTTACTATATTCTAAAATTTATGTGCCAGTGATTGTATAGCGATTCCCTTCTTGAATACTTGTTGGTTAAACAAAAACTTTTAAAATATGATGTAAAATTCAATGTTAATAAATTTTTTAAAAAAAGAGACTAGAGGTAAATACCACTAATGTACTTGCTCTAAGTGGTACAGAAATTTTCTTAATGAATCAAGGAGTTTTATTACATCTTTATGCAATTATTTTAGTTCTGAGTGTTCTACACTCAATGCTACTTCTGGAAAGATGATATAGCTGACTGTGTAGATGGTATGAAGACATACTGGCCTAAACGTAGAATAAAGCATTGGTAAGTGGCTGTTAGCTGTCCAGATTCTACTGGAATATGTGGAATGAATTTATTAAGCACAATGCAGGTTCTTAGTCAGATCAGGATCAAGATTATGTGGTTCCATGAGATGAATGAGGAAAGATCAGAAAAATCTACTAAGATATCCAGATATACTTTTGAAACTAAGGTATCTGGACTCCTTTTTTTTTCTTTCTTGGTGGGGAGCTTGAACTTTGGACCTGGGCAAGGTCTCTTAGTTCTTTTTCCTCAAGGCTAATGCTGTACCAGTTTTAGCCACAACTCCACTTAGTTTTTGGGTGGATAAGTAGAGAGAAGAATCTTACACTTTTTTTTGTTTTCGTTTTTTTGCTTGCAAAGGCTTTGAATCACCTTCTCCCTGGCTAGTACAATGACAATTATGACCCTCCAGCGCCTGGCTAGTGATTTTTTGAAAATTGGACTTTCTTCCAAATCACGTAACTGGTTCCTAGCAAAGTTTTGTAGCCTGACTTAAATGAGACAGATTTTTGTCAATTGGAGACACTCTGTGCTGAACGTTAGAAATCTACCACCTGAGTCACAGTGGCACTTCCAGTTTTTCTTTATGTGGTGCTGAGGAATGGAATCCAGGGTTTCATACATGCTAGGCAAGCTACATTTTCAGCCCAAGGTTTTATGTTTTGTTTTTTCAGTGTTGTTGCTTCTAAGGTACTGTATGATGTTCTTTCGTTTTCTTTGCTTTTTACCTCTTTTCTTCTTTTTCCCTTTAGTTTTATTCTCTGTAGTCACTGTGTTGAATTCGGGTACCCTGTGTCTTGTACATAGGTTTATGTGATTTGGGGAATGGAGAGGGTATAATAAAATGGTAAAAAAAAAAAAACAAAGGAAAAAGGGTGAACCAATTGAACAGTGATACTTGAAAGACACTAAAGGGAAATGAACTGAACAATCTGGGTGGTAGGGGGCTGAGGGTAGGAAAACAGAGAAAAATGATTGAGGGGATAACAATTTTCTTAAGAAATGTGTTCATTACTTATGTAACCGTATATTGACTTAACAAAAAAAATTAACTTAAAAAATAATTTAGCCGGGTATGGTGGCTCACACTTGTAAATGTAGCTACTCAAGAGGCTGGGATCCAAGGATAGCAGTTCAAAGTCAGCCTGGGCACTGAAGTCCATGTGACTCTAATCTCCAATTAACCACCAGAAACCCAGAAGTGGCCCTATGGCTCAAGGGATAGGGCAGTAGTCTTGAGCTGAAAAGCTCAGTGACAAGACCCAGGTGCAGAATTGCAGTCCCATGACTTGAATGATGAATGATACTAGCCAGGCTCTGTGCGCTCACACTTGGAATCCTATCTACACAGAATCAGGTTTGAATCCAGCCCAAACAAATTGCATGATATTCTGATTTACAGTTCATTACCAAATATCTGGAAGTGAGCTGTGGATCAAGTGGTAGAACACTAGCCTGAAGCAAAAAAAAAACATTTAAGGACAGTTCCCAGGCCCTGGGTTCAAGTCCCAGGACTTGCATAAAACAAACAAGATGTGACGCTGAGTCCTCCATCATTTGGTGTTATAGTTCATTATTCTTGATATGCGTCTTAGAAATTAAGTCCCTAGAAAATACTCTCCCCTGAGAGTGGACTTAACTCTCCAATTAAACGGCATAGGCTGTCTAGTTGGATCAAAAAGCAAGAGCCATCGTTCTGCTGTCTTCACGAGACGCATCTTACCCAAAAACAATCATCTTTTGAAAGTGAGAGGTTGGCATAAACTCTATCAAGCTAACTGCCCCCATAAACAGGCTGGAGTTGCCATCCTCATATCAGATACAATAGACTTCAAACTGAAATTAGTAAGAAAAGACAAAGAAGGTTACTACATACTACTAAAGGGATCTTTCCTCCAGGAAGACATAACGATCCTAAATATTTACACACGCAATCCCTGAGCTCCAAACTTCATCAAGCAAACTTTACTTACACTGAAACCATACATAGATCGAAATACAGTGTTTGTTGGTGAGTTTAACACACCACTCTCACCAATGGACAGATCAACAAGGCAAAAACTCAACAGAGAAACCTTAGAACTGAACAACTATATAGACCAACTAGATCTAACAGACATGTGCAGAACATTCCACCCAGTAACAACACAATATACGTTTTTCTCAGCAGCACATGGAACATTTTCCAAAATAGACCACATCTTAGGCCATAAGACAAACCTGGACAGATTCAGAAACACTGAAATTATTCCATGCACACTCTCAGACCATAAAGGCATCAAATTGGAACTGAACACACAACTCCACCAATGAAAAGCCTATAACTCCTAGAGACTGAACAACACATTGTTGAATCAAAAACAATGGGTAATCGAAGAGATCAGAACAGATATCCAACTGTTTATGAAATTTAACAATAAGGAGCACATAAATACCAACTCTTTAGGGACACAACAAAGGCAGTACTCAGAGGAAAATTTATAGCGCTGAGTGCCTACAACAGCAAGTTGGAAAAATGGCAAACCAACTAGTTAATGTCTCACCTTAACCTCCTGGAAAAAGAGCAACAAACCACCCTAAACCCATTAGGAGAAAGCAAATTATTAAAATCAAAGAAGAATTAAATGATTTGGAATAAAAAAAACCTATAGAAAGAATCAACAAAACAAGGAGTTGGTTCTTTGAAAGAATTAACAAAATTGACAAGCCCATAGCAAATCTTACCAAAAAAAGAAGAGAGCATATCGAAATAAACAAAATCTCAGATGAAAATGGTAATATCATGACAGAAATTACCAAGATCCAGAATATCATGAGGGAATACTTCTCAAAATTTTACGCCAACAAATTTGAGAATCTAGACGAAATGGATGAATTCCTAGACAATATTAACATACCCACACGGAACCAATCAGAGCTAACCCAAATCAACAGGCCTATTTCAAGCTCTGAAATAGAAATGGAAATTAGACAACTTCTACTTAAATAGAGTCCAGGGTGAGACGGATTCACAGCTGAATTCTATAAGGTCTTCAAAGCAGAGCTCCACCAATATTCCTCAAGCTCTTCAACGAAATTGAAAATGAAGGTTTTTACCAAACTCATTCTGTGAAGCCAGTATATCCCTCATCCCCAAACCAGACAGAGATTCATCAAAGAAAGAG
This sequence comes from Megascapheus bottae, assembly GCF_031878675.1. Taxonomy (NCBI): domain Eukaryota; kingdom Metazoa; phylum Chordata; class Mammalia; order Rodentia; family Geomyidae; genus Megascapheus; species Megascapheus bottae. The sequence continues at coordinate 3,281,049 of NW_028327585.1, forward strand.
AACTATAGACCCATTTCTTTGATGAACATCGATGAAAAACTTCTCAACAAAATACTGGCCAACCGTCTACAACAACTCATCAAAAAAATTATACACTATGATCAAACTGGATTCATCACAGGGAGGCAAAGCTGGTTCAACATACACAAATCAATTAATATAATTCAACACATCAACAGGAGCAAGGACAAAAATCACATGATTGTCTCAATAGATGTGGAAAAGGCATTTGACAAGATCCAAAACCCCTTTATGTTAAAAGATGTGGAGAAACTAGGAATCCATGGAACATTTCGCAATGTAATAAAGGCTGTGTATGAGAAACCCACTGCCAGTATTATACATAATGGTGAAAATCTAAAGCCATTCCCTCTAAAATCAGGAACGAGACAACGATGCCCACTCTCTCCACTCCTTTCTAACATAGTACTAGAATTGCTAGGCAGTGCAATAAGGCAAGAAGCAAGCATAAAGGGGATCCAAGTTGGGAAAGAGGAAATAAAACTATCCCTCTTTACAGATGACATGATTCTGTATTTAAAGAATCCTATAGACTCTACGCCCAAGCTCCTTGAGCTGCTTCAAAGCTTTGGAAGGATAGCAGGCCATAAAATCAACCCTCACAATTCAACTGCCTTCCTTTACGCCAACAGTGAGAGGAACGAGGCAATAATCAGGAAAGAAACTCCTTTCACAATACCCTCAAACAAAATAAAGTACCTAGGAATTAGCTTAACTAAGAATGTAAAGGACCGTTTAGATGAAAACTTTAAAACCCTCAAAAAGGAAATTAAAGCAGAACTAAGGAAAGGGAAAAAACTCCCATGCTCCTGGATTGGAAGAATCAACATTGTGAAAATGACAATCTTGCCAAGGGCTATCTACAAATTCAATGCAATACCCATCAACATCCCAATTTCATTCTTTATAGAAATAGAAGAGGCAATTCAAAATTTCATATGGAACAATAAAAGACCCCGTATAGCAAAAACACTTCTTAGCAGAACGAACAGCGCTGGAGGAATTTCAATTCCAAACTTTAGACTCTATTACAGAGCTATAATTCTCAAAACAGCTTGGTACGGGCACAAGAACAGGCCTGAAGTCCAATGGAATAGAACTGCGGACCCAGATATTAAACCACAGACCTATGGCCACCTAATCTTTGACAAGGGAGCCAAAAAAATAGAATGGAAGAAAGATAGCCTCTTCAACAAGTTGTGCTGGCAGAACTGGTTAAGCACCTGCAGAAAACTAAAGTTGGATCCTTCTTTGTCACCTTGCACTAGAATTAACTCCAAAAGAATGAAAGACCTGGAGGTAAAAGCTGACACACTGAAAAGTTTACAGGAAGGAATAGGAGATACACTAGACCTCCTTGGCACAGGTCGAAACTTTCTTAATAAGGACCAAGAATCACAACAAATCAGAGAAAGGCTGGATAAGTGGGACTGCATTAAACTGCAGAGCTTTTTTATGGCAATGGATATAGCTAGTAAACTAATCAGGAACCCGAGAAGATCTTCATTAACCAAACAACGGACAAAGGCCTCATATATAAAATATATCAACAACTCAAAAAATTGAATCACTCCAAAACTAACCTCCAAAGTAACACCCATCCCATTAAAAAATGGGCCAAAGACTTAAAGAGAGTTTTCTCTAAAGAAGAAACAAAAATGGCCTATAGACACATGAAGAAATGCTCCACATCCCTGGTCATAAAAGAAATGCAAATCAAAACAACTCTAAGATTCCACCTCACCCCAGCTAGAATGGCCAGGATCAGGAAAACGAATGACAACAGATGCTGGAGGGGATGTGGCCAGGAGGGATCACTACTACACTGTTGGTGGGAGTGCAAACTCGTTCAACCACTATGGAAAGCAGTGTGGCAGTGCCTCAAAAGGCTAAACATAGAACTCCCCTATGACCCAACAATTCCACCACTTGGCATTTACCCAACAATCCAGAACAAGGACATACTAAACCCACTAGCACAACAATGTTCACTGCAGCACTATTCACCATAGCAAAGATATGGAACCAACCCAGATGTCCCTCAGTTGATGAGTGGATCAACAAGTTGTGGTATTTGTAACCAATGGAATTCTATGCTGCTGTCAGAAAGAATGATATCGCCCCATTTGTTAGGAAATGGAAAGACTTAGAACAAATCATATTAAGTGAAGTAAGCCAGACTCAAAGGAACTTAGGCTCAGTGGTTTCCCTCATTCGTCATAATCAGTAGAAACCTTGGGCTCTACTATCAGAGATTTGCAATAGAGCAAAAGGCCATATAATGTGAAGCTAATTGAAAGGACCTCCAGGATATTGAAACAAAAGCCATATAATGAATGATTATTGTCCTTAATGTACTATGTTGTCTCTCATCTCCTTTGCTGTCCCTTGGTTATCCCATATTGGTATAGTATCTCACTTTGTTATCTGATATATTGAATTTATTTGTATTTGGATATTTGAAATTGGATAGGGAAGGGGGAAAACCAAGACGGGTGGGGGGTGTGGGTTTGGAGGGAAATGGGTACCAACACATGTGAAAGGGTATCAATGTATGTGAATTAATGCACCTTCTATCTGGCAAATATCATGTAACCCTTTTACTAATTACAATAAAAAAATTAAAAAAAAAGAAAGTTGTAGTGTGTGGGGAGGATGATGGGGTCAAATACATTTCTTCTTAGAAATATACCTCATCTGGTTGCCCTGGATTTTCCTGGCCTTCTTCTTAGAGAAAGGCCTGTTATACTGGATTTGTGGCTTGGCAAAGATCTAGCATGTACATGTTCGAGTAAGACATCCACAACTTCCATGCCTGAGACTCGAGTTTCCTGACCTTAGGCAACAGCACAGCAACATCTTTCTTCCTCCTGAGCCACAGGCCAAGTGAGCTGGCTTGAGCTGGTTGTTAGTTACAGTGGCTTGGTTACCAGGGTTCCATATTCTGTTCCATTGTGAGGGAGGCAGGGTCACCTCTCAGGGCCCAATGACCAAAGATCCTTGCTCACAGAAGACCTCACCAAAGACATACTGGAGGCTGAAACTCTCCTCCAATCTCACAATGTACATGTGGATGTAGTAAACAGCACACCTTATTTGTCCATTCCCAATGTCTTCCACTAGGCCCAACTACCAGTCTGGTCTCAGGCTCAAGGAGCCTTTCTTAGGTAAGATCCAAACTTAAGGGTCAATATTGCCCTCATCCTTTACAAAACATTTGCCTCACAGTGCCTTCTCTCCCTGCATTTTAACCCTTGTCAAAATTTTTTTTGTTTTTGCTAGTCTTGGGACTTGACCTCAGAGTGTGAACATTGTTCTTGGGCTTTCTTTAGGCTTTAGCTGTCCCACCGAGCCACAGCACCACTTGCAGCATTTTCTATGTATGTGGTAATGAGGAATCAAACCTGAGGCTTTTTGCGTGGTAGCCAAGGACTCTACCACTAGGTCAAACACACAGGGCATCTTGCACATATTTTTGACGTCAATCTACTAGGATATTATTACGTTTCTGTATCCTAATCATTTTTTTCCTGATGATTAGATTTGCTGTCATGTGTAAAAAATGCAAGAGGGAAAAACACAGAAGAATTAGTGAAATTTAAAAAAAAGTATTACACACATAGAAAAGTGTTCATTCTTTATAGGAGAAAGGATATTTTGATAGGATGATGATGACTTTATAATTACTATGTCAGGGTTGAGAGTTTGGCACAGTGGTAGAGTGCTTGCCTAGCATCCATGAAGATCTGGGTTTGATTGCTCAGTATCACATAGATAGAAAATCTACATGTGGCACTGTGGCTCAAGTGGCAGAGGGCTAGACTTGAGAAAACCCGAGGACAGTGCTCAGGCCCTGAATTCAAGCCCCAAGACTGGCACAAAGATGAAAGAAAATAAAAATGCTTTTTACGAGCTAATTCACTCACAGCATTGGCTTCTGAAATCTTCGCTTCTGTATCTTGTGAAATACCCCTTTCCCTCAACGTAGACAAGAAAAACAGATCCATCCCATGGTCCACTGTGAGGCCACTGGTTGGGCTAAGAGCTAGTCGTACAGCAACACATAAGTTTTATTCTAATACTTTCCAAACTTTGTACTCAAATATGCTAGCTACTTACCAACTTAGGTCAGTTATCCTTATGCTATACCTTTTCTTCATTACTACAATATTCTTACACTCCTACGTTAATCCTCTTGTACCTCCCCTGACCTCTCTCATTCTTTTTTTCTATCTCTGGACCTCTGCTGGTCTTTCAATCCTTATACTGCACGGATCTACACTTGATGGCTGTTGAGCAATATTGTATATGTAGGTGGTTAATTATTCTCTGGGCTCAGAGGGACTTAAAGACAATAGAGATTGGATTGAGAGGCTTATTGTTTTGGGTATAAATCGTTTATCAGTGGTTGTATTAGACTGGTCTGTAAGTGCCCAAAAAAAAGAGTGATAATACCAATCAAAACTTGTGAACATCTAGTGTCTGCCAGCTACAGAGGTCTAGGTTGGTTATATCTGAAAAACTATAATCGTATTTAGTAGTAATCTTGCTCCCATTTTCAAATGGGCAGAACAAGAAACTCAAGAAAAATGTCAAATAAAGAAACAACATCCCCCACCCAATGTAAACAGACAATGGAACAGTCACTGTCAAACCTAGAGGAGAGTCTTCCAAGTGCTACACAAATGCAATTGATAAACATCATTAAAGAAAAATGTGAAAATATAAAGAAAGAGATAATGGAGGAAGCCATACCTGAACAAGAGGAAAGCAAAAACAAGGTGATAAGTGAAAAAGAAGAAGCCATAAAGGAGGCCATAATAAAGGTTTTTCAAAGAAAGATGGATGAATTCATAGAATCCACAAATAAAAACGTGACCAAGCTCCAGCAAATGTCCAAAGAAAATAAAGCTACTGAGCTAACCACTCAAAAGGAAATCAAGGAGATAAAGAAATCCATACATGATCTAAAACAAGAGATGCAAGGCATCAAAAGTGAGCAATTAGAATCAAGGGAGATGAAAAATAAAGTAGATTGTTTGATAGCAGGTTAGACAATTCAGAGGAGAGAATTTCCGGGGCTGAAGATAATTTAGTTATTATAGAGAAAGAACAGAAAATGAGTCAATCCAAATCTAGGAAATATGAGAGAGTGCTTCAGGAGGTCCAAGATACAATTAGGAAGCCTAATTAAGACTTTTTGGTATTGAGGAGGGCGTGGAGAAAGAGGTCAACGGTACTGGAAATATACTTCAGGGAAACATCTCAGAGAATTTCCCAAATATCCAGAAGGGCAGGCCCATCCAGATACGAGAAGCTTTTAGAACCCCAAACAGACTTGACCAGAAAAAAACATCCCACCGCCACATTGTGATCCGAACTGCATCAATAGAAATGAAAGAAAAGATCCTAAAGGCAGCCAGGGAAAAGGGATCAGTAACCGATAAAGGCAAACCAATCAGATTAACCCCAGATTTCTCAGCAGAGACCATGCAAGCACGAAGTGACTGGAAGCATATATGTCATTCCCTTGAATCAAATAACTACCAACCAAGAATACTGTAGCCAGCTAAGCTCTCATTCATAACTGAGGGAACAATAAAAACATTCCATTCCAGGGAAAAGCTGCAACAATATGTCGAAACAAAACCAAAACTACAGAGTTCTCAAAGATGCTGTATACATAGAAAACCAAAATAAATGCAATATAGGGAAAGAAATGGCACCTGAACAGCATACCATCTAAGGACCACAAGAACTGTCAAGACACAGGCCCTACTAAAAGCTTTTAAAAATGGTAGGAGCTAATAAATATCTCTCAATCCTAAATCTCAATATCAATGGACTTAACTCTCCAATTAAACGGCATAGGCTGTCTAGTTGGATCAAAAATCAAGAGCCATCGTTCTGCTGTCTTCAAGAGACACATCTTACCCAAAAAAATCATCTTTTGAAAGTGAGAGGTTGGAATAAACTCTATCAAGCTAACTGCCCCCCATAAACAGGCTGGAGTTGCCATCCTCATATCAGTTACAATAGACTTCAAACTAAAATTAGTAAGAAAAGACAAAGAAGGTGACTACATACTACTAAAAGGATCTTTCCTCCAGGAAGACATAACGATACTAAATATTTACACACCCTTTTGAAGATTCTCAAAAGTTTGAAGATTCTGCCAGTGTAAGTTAGATTCCGTCATTGATATTAAGTAATGCAATGTGTAGGGATTTATATTTGAAATATCACTGTTGACAAAATCTAACACACATTTGCTTAGTATTTGCTTTTGATTTCCCAAGAAGTTCAGTACAAGCTAACATGTGTGGCATATATTGACTGGGAGAAATGATTCAGAATATGTAACTCATTTGAACAGAAGTCAGTGAAAAGATACAGAAGCAGGATACCCATATTGTGATAATTTGTATCTTTTTCATATTTAGTGTTTGTTATTAATTCCATTTGTAGTGTACATTTCTAGGTAAAAACTTTTAAAATGTTTCCAAACAATTTGTTATTTCAACAGCAAAAAATACATTTATATGCCTGATAAAATTCACAGAATCCAAATTTTTCCATATTATTTTTTGTTTTTTGTTTTTTTTTTGGTGGGTCATAGATATTGAACTCAGCCTGGGCACTATCCCTGAGCTCTTCAGCTCCAGGCTACCACCTTACCCTGGAGCCAAGCCCCACTTCCCATTTTCTAAAGGTAAATTGGAGATAAGAATCTCAGGTCTTTTTGTGCCAGGATGGCTTTAAACCTTGATCCTCAGTTCGCAGCCTCCTGAGTAGCTAGGATTATAGAAGTGAGCCACCACCCCATTATGCTCAGATTTCTGGTTTGTTTTAAACAAGCCCTTTGGCTGGAACTCGGTCTGAGACCTGTCCTTCAGCTTTCCTCAAGCCTAGTGATCTTCTACTTGAGCCACAGCACTACTTCTGGTTTTTTCTGTATATGTGGTACTGCAGAATTGAACCTTCGTCTTCATAAAAGCACTCTACAACTAGGCCAAACTCCCAGCCCCTCCACATTAGTTTTTATGATAGATCTTTCCATGCATCTAGGATGGCTAGAAATCCTTCTTGAGTTTCCCAAGATCAGGGAGTATAGGTGTGTCCCATCCTGTGTGGCTACATAACCATTGTTTAGAGTACAGTTCTCCCTTCATTCTACCCATCTAGAGCAATTTTCATCTTCCATGTATAATCATTAAACATTCAGCTCCTGTTCCTCTCTACTGCATTCTCTGGAACCATCGTGCTTTTTGGCTCTAAGGGTTTGTTGATCCTTGGAAGCTCTGGAAGGGAAAACATACCCTAGCTCTTCCTTTATGACTGCTGTATTTTTAGTTTACTGTAATCAAGATTCATCTGTAAAATATAGTAAAATGTTCTTCCTTTTCAATGCATTGTTTTGCATATTTCTATCTTTTGTTTATTATTAATAGTTGTGAATGGATTCTCCACATATTTGTTCTAGTCTCTGCTTTCTCTTCCGTTAGGTACAAATCTAGAAATAGAAGTACTGGACCATATTTCTTTGTAATTCTATATTTAGTACTTTTTTAGCACTCTCCACACAATTTTTGATTGTTTTATATTCCTTGCAGAACTATTCCAAACTTCTACTTCTTCTCACTACCTTCCCAGTAATAGTAAGTTGTTTTTTGTATGCGTGTGTGTGTGTGTGTGTGTTTGTGTGTGTGTATGTGGATCGTTTTGTTTAAAACTATATTTATATTAACATATTTAAAGTAATGATTTCATTGTAATTTCAATTTTTCTCATGACTGGTAATATTGAACTTCTTTCTACATTTTGAACTACTATTTCTATATATTCTTTTTAGAAAATCCTCTCCAATCTCCAATTTATTTCCCTTTTTTTGTGGGGTAGTGGGGAAAGTCATGGGGCTTGGACCTTGGGCCGTGAGCTCTTTAGTTTAAGGCTATTGTCCTACCCTGAGTATTGCTCCTCAGTTCTTCTGCTCACTGCTCCCTACCCCTCTTCTCATTATATACAGAAAAAATGTCATCCTCAGTCTTTTTGAAAAAGTAAAACATACAGTAAATTTGTAGTACAAGACAGCAAGAAATAAATTCTACCTGTAATCCTAGCTACTCAGATATCAGGCTGATATCTAAAGATTTGGTTCAAAGCCAGCCTGGACATTAGAAAGTCAATGAGACTCTCATCTACAGTTAACCACTAGAATATGGGAAATGGCACTGTGGCTTCATAGGTAGGGTGATAGCCTTGAGTTGAAGAGCTCAGGAACAGTGCCCAGGCCCAGAGTTCAAGCGTTACAAATCCCGCTGCCAAAAAAAAGAAAAAAAAACTTTCTTCCCCAAGTGACTATTATGCCAGACATAGAACATTAACATTCTGGGTGTACTTCACAGTATTATTACTTGATACCCTAAGATTTTGCAATATTCTCACAGTACCAGCATAGGTCATCATATAATGTAGTTCTTTTTCAATGGAATAATTCCATTTATAACCTAAATCTACTCCCCCGACTTATTTTTGTCAATACCACAATTGCTCTACCATGATATGCCACGAGCCATTACACATTTTATGGTGGGTAATTGGAAAGGAGTCTCATGGAATTTTGTGCCAGGCTGGCTTTGAACCATGGTCCTCAGATCTCAGTCTCCTGAGTAGGTAGGATGACAGATAACTTGTGAGTAGGATGTCTGCGAACTTAAAGCAATGATGACACAGCATAGGCAATAATTCTCTACTGTTTCTAATTTACAGGTCCCTGTGTTCCCAAACCTGTATTAATTGACAAGCTAGAGCACTGTGCAGAACTCTGGATAGGAAATTCCTCTGACAAGAATATCACAGGTGAGTGAATGCATCTTCATATTGATGTTGGAGCCTGAGCCCCATTGGTAAGTTCATGTTGTGATGTACTCAGCAATAATGTCCTTAGTTACCCTAAATCCTGTGTGGAACCTATGGAATTCTTTGTGAATGAATCAAGAATCATTTTCTTTTCCCAATCCTATGCCTGAGCATGGTCCTTGGGTTTTCTCAAGGCTAGCTCTCTACTTCTTGAGTCATAGCACCACTTCTGGCTTTTTCTTTGTATGTAGTACCAAGGAACTGAACCAGGTCTTTGTGCATGCTAGCCCAAACGCCGGCACCAAGAATCATAGGGTGATATAATGAATTCTATGTGGCAGTAGAGTTAAAGTTAGATTTCTCTGTAGAAATCACTGTGAAACAAAATAAAATGAGAAAGCCATGAGCCCGTGGCTCATGCCTGTAATCCTAGCTACTTAGGAGGCTGAGATCTGAGGATCAAGGTTCAAAGACTGACCTATCACAAAAACACCTTAGACTCTTCTCTCCAATGAACTAATAGAAAATGAGAAGTGGGGTTGAGGCTAAAGACATAGGGCAGTAGCCTTGAGCTGAAGAGCTCGGGAAGAACAGCCAGGTCTAGAATTCAAGTCCCATGACTGCAAAACAAGAAAGAAAGAAAGAAAGAAAGAAAGAAAGAAAGAAAGAAAGAAAGAAAGAAAGAAAGAAAGAAAGAAAGAAGAAAGAGGGAAGAAAGAGGGAAGGAAGGAAAAGAAGAAAGAAAGAAAGAAAGAAAGAAAGAAAGAAAGAAAGAAAGAAAGAAAGAAAGAAAGAAAGATATTTCATTTCTTTAAAACTAAGACTATAAATGATTGAGCAAACAAGGAATAAGTCAGGGCATTATTCTCTAATAAGGATAATATCTTTTTGCTGGTAGGAAGAGACTGGTATTCAGAACCAGACCTTTCCACCAGAAATTGAGCCTAGTGGTAGAGTGCTTACCTAGCATGCACAAAGACACAGGTTTGATTCCTTATTACCACATACATAGAAAAAGCCAGAAGTAATGACTTCATTGGTAGGGTTCTAGTCTTGAGAAAACCCAAGGACACTAGTTAGATCCTAAGTTCAAACCCAGGAATGGAAGGAAAAAAACAACAACAAAGTTTCAATCAACATAAGAAAATTAACTAGACAATGAGCTGGAGATTTTCTGGTCTTCCATGGTTCTGAGGGACAGGAGTGTTAGAAAAGGAATTTTTATAAGACTTCAAATGGAAAGAAACAAATTTCAAAATTCCCACAAATACCTAAATTGAGACTTTAGTGAGAAGTTGTAACTGAAGGGATATAGGTGTAAGTCCTTACTCTCAAGAATCGTTCTTGCTTGGATCAAAGGCAAACAGACATATAAACCAAACTTGTGGCCGCTGAATCTAGAAAAAATTCGTGTTCCTCACTTAATTGTTAATAAGCAATCAGCATTGAAACTGGGTAAGGTAATCCTATCTGGACTCAGGACCTGAGACTCTTATCTGTAGTTAACTCTAGAAAACAGGAATTGGGGCTGTAGCTCAAGGTTAGGGGTTATAGTCTTCTGCTGAAGTGTTCAGGGACAGGGCCGAGGCCTATGAACTACAAAAAAAAAAGAAAAGAAAAGAAAATTTTAAAAAGATGCAAAACAGCACAATATTTAGATTATTTCTCAAAAATAAAGGAAAGGCAGCTATTCCTCAATGTATGAACAAAAGAGTATTTGAGAAAAAAAACAGCTGCAGGTATATTATAGGTAGAGGCCAATGGTTCTCCAGGTGCTACTAACATTGCCCCACCCCTAACTCTGGGTACACGTGACATTCCCTCCACAAGGAGCAGGACAAAGTGAGGGATCAGGAAGCTGCCTATGGGCTTCAGATGATGGCCAGGCTGGCACTACAGATGGCCTCACTCTGTCACCACCTTCCCCTGCCTCCATCTTTCCTCCATCATGCCTCTCTACCTCCCACCCATTAACCTTGGAAACCAATGAACTGAGCTCTCATCATTCCTCTTATCTCTTCACCCAACTTGCCATGCGTCCATCCCTCTGTCACTTCCACCCCACACACATCCCACCACCAGCCACCCTGTAGCTTATGAGGATCCCAGAGGAAGCTCTTGGTGAAGGGCTTGTGACCACAAAACAGTTACTATCACCCGCTCCGGCCTGATCCACCACACAATAAGAACAGCCAAGCAGGCACACACTGCAGCAGAGTTGCTCTGCTGCCACCCTGATTTCTTCATGGCCAGGACTTGGCTCTCCTCAGCCTCTCAGCTCAGTAACCAGAACATTGTGCTTTCACAGAGCCATGGCTTCCAGTCTCCATGGGCACAATGACATCAAGGTGATGCCAACTTCCCCATCTCTATATACTTCTAACTATGGGATGGGAGCTGAGGTTCTCTTCTGTGACTCCATCCGCTAAGAGGCTCATGAAGATTTCTATCCATTGCTCATCATGGTGACTCTTTGGTTAACAAGTCACTGCTGGGCTTCCAGTTCACCACATATAGAACCCATACTCCAACACTTTTCTTAGAAGGACTGATGACTTTTAAATATTCTCTAGTTTTAAATTTCTAGTTCCTTCTCTCTTTCATTTATATATTTCCCTTCCTCACATACTTCCCTTTTTTTACCTTCCTTCTTTCATTCCTGGCCTTGAACTCAAGACCTGGAGCTTTTTTTAGCTTTTCTTTGCTCAAAGTAGCACTCTAGCTCTTGAGCCACAGCTCTACTTCAATCTTTGTTCTTGCTCTAAACTAGGAGTAAGAGTCTCATGCATTTTTCCGTTTGCTGGGTTGGCTTTAAACCACAAAACTAAGATCAGGATCCTGAATATGCCTCGGATTACAGGTATTATCTAATCAAAACAAATTCCTGATTTCTTTTTTAGACATAATTAGTTCTTTCAGGATCCCAGCATTCATCTTGTCTCCAGTCTTATTCCATCCATCTCACAATGGCCATCTAAAACACCCTGCTGCATGCCTGAAGTCGCAAGGAACGTTCTCAATGCCATGAGAAGCCCCCTTAAGCTCTGCCTCAGATATGCCCAGCCCCCATCCCACTTCCACATGAGCATTTGTTTAGGAGAAATTTCCTGAGTACATCATCATCTTTTCCTCACCATTCAAATTTCATCTTTGGAGTCATTTCTCCCAGACAAAGAGGAACATGATCCATGGTTTGATAGCAGCTCCAGCTTCATAGTCCCAGCTACCAACACCCCCCCATTACCCTGCCAGACACCTGAATTCAAGAACAATGTTTTCACTACACCTGACTCTTATCAAATGTTTTAACTTATACAGTGCATTAAAATAATTTTTCTAAATGGATTAAACACATGACATCAAGCTTCAGAATATTTGTACCTGAACTTTTAGTGAATAAGAGACACACCAGCATTTCTGTAGCCAACAGAAATCTTAGCTTTGAGATTTCAGCATTCCTGGTATCCATGTTTGGATGTGCTAACACTGCCCTCAATGGGGCACTTCAATCACACAATCCCACAACAATCAATGTCATTTGACATTCACTTGTAGGTGGTGCTAGGAAAAAGACTGATGTTCCAACTCCATGCTGGCTTGACCTATGCCATCTTCAAACATGGAGCAAGTGGGGCTCCTCTCTCCATGACACCTTTTGTGTACTACCCCAGGAGCACCTTTACCTTGAGACAAAATTATGAAGACTATCTCTACCAGCAAGATTCCAGTGAGATGTGCCTACATGGATAAAGCTAAAATCTCACTAAAGTGAGGTTGTTGGCAGTGCTGGAGCCTGAACTCAGGGCCTGGGCACTAAGCATTTGTACTCAAGACTAGCCCTTTACCACTCGAGCCCAAACTCCATTCCCAGCTGTTTTTATTTTTGGTAGTAAGAATCTATCAGACTTTCCTGTTCTAGGTGACTTGGAACTTCCATACTCAGATCTCAGCCTCCTGACCAGCCTGGATTAAAAGTGTGGATCAGCCATGCCCCACACCTGAGGACTTCTGCCAGCACATTTTTTCCCAAAAAATGGAAGAGGAAGATGAGGGACGCTTGGGCTCATCCTGCCCTGCATATGAAGGAGAGCATCAGCGCCTGAACTTCATTCCCTGTTGTAGGCTGCTGGAGGAAAAGGAAGCAAATAGGCACAGGCTGGCAGAAGATGCCACAGAACAACTTGTGACCAAGACTCCCAGAGCAGACCTCAGAATCGATGACAGATTTGGATCTACCCAGTAACAGAGGCAGTGGTGACACCTGAAACTGCGCGTTTGAGCCTTTGCTGCTAGTAAACAGGGCCACCTATGTCTCAATGAGAAAGGTGAGATTTTGGTGGAGAAGGTGAGATTAAACATTATGTATCATGCAAGAAATCAGACTATAAGGGGTCTTTTATTATTCCAAGTGAAATTTTGGATTTCCTCTTCTGTTTCTTTAAAGAATGACATTGGGATATTGATGAATATTGCACTGAATTTGTAGATAGTCCTTATCAAGATTGCCATTTTTACAATATTACTTCTTCCAAAGCAGGAGCATAGGTTTTTGCATTTCCTCAGTTCTGCGTTAATTTCCTTTTCCAGGGTTTATAGTTCCATCAAAAAGGTGCTTTACATTCTAAGTTAATTCCTAAGTATTTTATTTTCTTCGATAGCAAAATGAGTTGCTATCCTGATTCTTGCCTCACTCCTCTCATTTGTTGGCATATAGGAAGGCAGTTGACATTCAGGGTTAATTTTATACCCTGCTACCTTACCAAAGTTTTATATCAGCTCAAGCAGCGTCGGAGTAGAGTCTATAGGGTTCTTTAAATACAGAATGATGTCATCTGTAAGGAGAGAAAGTTTCAGTTCCTCTTTCCCTTTTCTTCCTCACTCCAGTTAGAATGGCCAAGATCCAGAAATCTAATAACGTATGCTGGAGAGGATGTGGCCAGGAGGGATCACTACTACACTGCTGGTGGGATTGCAAACTCATTCAACCACTATGGAAAGCCCTATGGCAGTATCCCAAAAAGACTAAACATAGAGCTCCCCTGTGATCCAGCAATTTCACTACTTGCCAATCGTCCAGATAGGACAATAACATTTATCACAGCACTATTTACTATAGCAAAGGTATGGAACCAACCAAGAGGCCCGTCAGTTGATGAGTAGATCAAATATGGTATTTTTACACAATGGAATTCTGTGCTTCTGTCAGAAAGAATGACATAGGCGAATTTGTAAGGAAATAGAAAGACTGTAAAGTTTAGAAATTAGTTTCTGTCTCCTTCTCTCTCTCCTTCTCTATCTCTGTAAAATTTAGAAGTTCCTGTTTCTCTCTCTTTCTCTCTCTTTTCTCTCTCTCTCTCTCTCTCTTTTCTCTCTCTCTTTCTCTCTCTCTCTCTCTCTCTCTCTCTCTCTCTCTCTCTCTCTCTCTCTCTCTCTCTCTCTCTCTCCAATCCTTAGTCTTGAACTCAGGGCCTGAGCTACTTTTGCTCAATGTTAGCACTCTACCATTTGAACCACAGTGCTGCTTCTGGCTTGCTCTTTTCACGTAGTATTGAGGAATCTAACCCAGGCCTTTATCCTTAATAGGTTAACTCTACCACTAAGCCACACAGTCAGCTTTTAGAGGTTTCTGACAAAGGTTTTCCTACATGCTATTATTTCTTTGTGAGTACTCTTAATGCTTGCTGAAGGTTGACTTTGTTTAGAAGACTTATCCTAATGCTCCCATATACAGAGATTCTATATATACCTAAATGTTTTTCATTACTCAGAATTTCTCTATTGTGTATGTTCTGAAATGTACTGAAGACTGACTTCTGATTAAAAGTCATTGCACATTTGTTCTATTCATTAGTTTTCTTTTCTTCTATGGGAATCAGGTTTGCGATGAACACAGAAGTATGCCTTCCAGGTCAAACACTTTCCACATTTGTAATATTCATAAGGTTTTTCTTTCCTATGTGCATTTTATACTTAGTCATGCATTCATGATGGATTTTTCATATTCTTATATTCATACGATTTTTATCCTGTGTCTGTGTGGTATCATGCAAACTCAACTATGAGTTCTTCAAAAAAATTTTCCTTTCATTTTATTCATCGGATTCTATCCTGTGGGTGTTTAGTGATAAATCTTGACTTGTGCCTTCTGGGGAAAAGACTGAACATTTGCTACATTCATTAAGGGTTTGATCTTGTGTTGGTTCTGTGACACAAGCTGAGTTTTCTTCCACAGACTAAAAAGTCTTTCCTATTCATTACATTGCTAAGGCTTCTCATATGTGTGAACTCTCTTACGCTTCCTGAAGGGTGAATACTGCACGAAAGACCTTCAACTTTGGTTATATTCCTAAGGTTTCTAATATGTGTGAATTCTGTTATGCCTCCTGTAATGTGACTTCCATCTGAAGGTCTTACCACATTTGATGCACTCGTACAGTTTCTCTCCTGTGTGTGTTCTCTGATGCAATTTGAGGGAAGACTTCCATTTGAAAGACATTCCACATCGGTTACATTCATAAGGTTTTTCTCCTGTTTGAATTGTCTTATGCATGTTGAGGTTTGGCTTCTGTGTGAAGGACTTTCCACATATGTTACACTCATAAGGTGTTTCTCCTGAGTATATTCTCTGATGAACATGGAGTTTTACCTTCCATTTGAAAGACTTTCCGCATTCACTACATGCATAAGTTTTCTCTCCTGTGTGTGTTCTATTATGCCCATCAAGATATGACTTCCACTTGAAGGTCTTTCCACATTTGGTGCATACATAAGGTTTCTCTCTCCTGTGTGTTCTTTGATGAACTCGAACCTGTATCTTCTGGTGAAAGACTTTTCACCTTTGTTACATTCATAAGGTTTGTCTTCTGTGTGTCTTCTCTGGTGAAAAGTGAGGTATGATTTCAGTCTAAAAGTCTTCCCACATTTATCCCATTCATAAGATTTCTCTTCTGTGTGAGATCTCTGATGTGTGCTGAGAGCTGAATTCTGGGCACAAATTTTATTACGTTCCTCATATTCATAAGGTTTGTCTTCTCTTGGAGATCGAGGTTGGAGCATCAGGTCTAACATCTCAGAAATTAATTTTCACACTTGATGTACGCCTCACATATCTCAGGATATTTGCTCTGAGGTATTGTAAGGCGTATTTCATTACTGAAAGATTTCTCACGTTTACTACATGTATGAGGAGTCTCTCCTGTGTACATTTTCGGATGTGTAGTGATGGTCATTGTTAAGTACAACATTTTTCATCACACAGTACATTTAGCAGTTTTCCTCCCTCCCTGAAGAATTTCTTGGGCAGGGAGAACAGAATTATGATACTGCAGATTTTTTGGACTGTCACAATCATGAATAAAATGCTCTGAATATCCGATGGATTTTTTAAGAACAGGAGACATACGAGATCTATATGCAGCATGCATCTCATCAGGCTTAGGAGATAGAAGCATGTTCTGACACATAATGAACTCCTCAGTCCTCACCCCTAAGTTGTTACCGTTATTACTAATCAGCTCTGGATTATGTGTAGAGCTCAAATTTAAAGTTGTTGCTAATCTCACGTTTTCCTCCACTTCGATACTACTCGCAACTGCTACTTCACAAAGACATTCATGTGGACTTTCCTGGCAGGTCTTGAACACATTTTCCATTACCTGGACATCTAAAATGAGTCATAGAAAAAAAGACACAAACATACATGAGATACAAATATTCCTTACTGTAAAGGTAATGACTTTACTTTCCCATCCTAAGTGTTAGATATTTTAAAATATAAGTGGAAATTGATTTGTGAGATATATATTCTTTTCTCCCTAACATATTAAGAAAATATATTTTACAATGACCAATAATGTTTTTCTGTGTTTTAGTTCTCTTTTTATATCACAGGAAACATTTATTGAAATTACCCAACTAAGTATTGCTACAGTTTTAAGCTGAGTACTACCTATAGTATACCTGCAGCTGTTTTTTTTCAAATACTGTTTTGTTTATACATTGAGGAATAGCTGCCTTTCTTTTATTTTTGAGAAATAATCTAAATATTGTGCTGTTTTGCATCTTTTTAAAACTTTCTTTTCTTTTCTTTTCTTTTTTTTGTAGTTCATAGGCCTCGGCCCTGTCCCTGAATGCTTCAGCAGAAGACTATAACCCCTATCCTTGAGCTACAGCCCCACTTCTGTTTTCTAGAGTTAACTACAGATAAGAGTCTCAGGTCCTGAGTAGCAGATAGGATTACCTTACCCAGTTTCAATGCTGTGTGCTTATTAACCATTAAGTGAGGAACACGAATTTTTTCTAGATTCAGCGGCCACAAGTTTGGTTTATATGTCTGTTTGCCTTTGATCCAAGCAAGAACGATTCTTGAGAGTAAGGACTTACACCTATATCCCTTCAGTTACAACTTCTCACTAAAGTCTCAATTTAGGTATTTGTGGGAATTTTGAAATTTGTTTCTTTCCATTTGAAGTCTTATAAAAATTCCTTTTCTAACACCCCTGTCCCTCAGAATCATGGAAGACCAGAAAATCTCCAGTTCATTGTCTAGTTAATTTTCTTATGTTGATTGAAACTTTGTTGTTTTTTTTCCTTCCATTCCTGGGTTTGAACTTAGGACCTAACCACTGTCCTTGGGTTTTCCCCAGACTAGAACCCTACCAATGAAGTCATTACTTCTGGCTTTTTCTATGTATGTGGTAATAAGGAATCAAACCTGTGTCTTTGTGCATGCTAGGCAAGCACTCTACCACTAGGCTCAATTTCTGGTGGAAAGGTCTAGTTCTGAATACCAGTCTCTTCCTACCAGCAAAAAGATATTATCCTTATCAGAGAATAATGCCCTGACTTATTCCTTGTTTGCTCAATCATTTATAGTCTTAGTTTTGAAGAAATGAAATATCATTCTTTCTTTCTTTCTTTCTTCTTTCTTTCTTCTTTCTTTCTTTCTTTGTTTCTTTCTTTCTTTCTTTCTTTCTTTCTTTCTTTCTTTCTTTCTTTCTTTCTTCCTTTCCTTTCTTTCTTTCTTGTTTTGCAGTCATGGGACTTGAATTCTAGACCTGGCTGTTCTTCCTGAGCTCTTCAGCTCAAGGCTACTGCCCTATGTCTTTAGCCTCAACCCCACTTCTCATTGTCTATTGGTTCATAGGAGAGAAGAGACTAAGGTGTTTTTGTGATAGGTCAATCTTTGAAGCTTGATCCTCAGATCTCAGACTCCTAAGTAGCTAGGATTACAGGCATGAGCCACAGGCTCATGGCTTTCTCATTTTATTTTGTTTCACAGTGAGTTTGACAGAGAAATCTAACTTTAACTCTACTGCCACATAGAATTCATTATATCACCCTATGATTCTTGGTGCCGGGGGTTTGGGCTAGCATGCACAAAGACCTGGTTCAGTTCCTTGGTTCTACATACAAAGAAAAAGGGGGAAGTGGTGCTATGACTCAAGAAGTAGAGAGCTAGCCTTGAGAAAACCCAAGGACCATGCTCAGGCCCTGAGACCAAGCATAGGATTGGGAAATGAAAATGATTCTTGATTCATTCACAAAGAATTCCATAGGTTCCACACAGGATTTAGGGTAACTAAGAATATTATTGCTCAGTACATCACAACATGAACTTACCAATGGGGCTCAGGCTCCAACATCAATATGAAGATGCATTCACTCACCTGTGATATTCTTGTCAGAGGAATTTCCTATCCAGAGTTCTGCACAGTGCTCTAGCTTGTCAATTAATACAGGTTTGGGAACACAGGGCCCTGTAAATTAGAAACAGTAGAGAATTATTGCTTATGCTGTGTCATCATTGCTTTAAGTTCACAGACAACCTACTCACAAGTTATCTATTAAATCTTTTTTCTCATATCTCACTGGCTCCATGGTTGACTTTTCCCCAGCTCTGGATTCATTTTGTATGGCATAAACATAGCTGTCTTGCTCAAGGCTAGAAAAATACCAGTTTGAGTCCCAGCTCCACTTACATGCATAGGTCTTCATGCATGCTAGGCAAGCACAGTAATAATACTGTGAAGTACACCCAGAATGTTAATGTTCTATGTCTGGCATAATAATCACTTGGGGAAGAAACTTTTATTCTTTTTTTGGCTGGGGGATTTGTAAGGCTTGAACTCTGGGCCTGGGCACTGTTCCTGAGCTCTTCAACTCAAGGCTATCACCCTACCTATGAAGCCACAGTGCCATTTCCCATATTCTAGTGGTTAACTGTAGATGAGAGTCTCATAGACTTTCTAATGCCCAGGCTGGCTTTGAACCAAATCTTTAGATATCAGCCTGATATCTGAGTACCTAGGATTACAGGTAGAAGTCACTGCACCTGGCAAGAAATTTATTTCTTGCTGTTTTATACTACAAATTTACTGTATGTTTTACTTTTTCAAAAAGACTGAGAATGACCTTTGTTCTGTATATAATGGGGAGAGGGGTAGGGAGCTGTGAGCAGAAGAACTGAGGGGCAATACTCAGGGTAGGACAATAGCCTTAAACTAAAGAGCTCACGGCCCAAGTTCCAAGCCCCATGACATTCCCCACTACCCCACAAAAAAAGGGAAAAAAATTGGAGATTGGAGAGGATTTTCTTTTTCTTTTTTTCCTTTTTTTATTGTAATTAGTAAAAGGGTTACATGATATTTGCCAGATAGAAGATGTGTTAATTCACATACATTGACACCCTTTCACATGTCTTGGTACACATTTCCCTCCCCCCCCACACCCCCCACCCGTCTTGGTTTTCCCCCCTTCCCTATCAAATTTCAAATATCCAAAGACAAATAAATTAAATATATTAGATAACAAAGTGAGATACTATACCAATATGAGATAACAAGGGACAGCAAAGGAGATGAGAGACAACATAGTACATTAAGGACAACAATCTTTCATTATATGGCTTTTGTTTCACTATCCTGGAGGTCCTTTTAATCAGCTTCACATTATATGTCCTTATGTATCAAGATTTTGCTCTATTGCAAATCTCTGCTAGTAGAGCCCATGGTTTCTACTGATTATGACGAATGAGGGAAACCATTGAGCCTAACTTCCTTTGAGTCTGGCTTACTTCACTTAATATGATTTTTTCTAAGTCTTTCCATTTCCTAACAAATGGGGCAATGTCATTCTTTCTGACAGCAGCATAGAATTCCATTGTGTACAAATACCACAACTTGTTGATCCACTCATCAACTGAGGGACATCTCGGTTGGTCCATATCTTTGCTATGGTGAATAGCGCTGCAATGAACATTGTTGTGCTAGTGGGTTTAGTATGTCCTTGTTTCTGGATGGTTGGGTAAATGCCAAGTAGTGGAATTGCTGGGTCATAGGGGAGTTCTATGTTTAGCCTTTTCAGGCACAGCCACACTGCTTTCCATAGTGGTTGGACGAGTTTGTACTCCCACCAACAGTGTAGTAGTGATCCCTCCTGGCCACATCCCCTCTAGCATCTGTTGTCATTCGTTGTCCTGATCCTGGCCATTCTAACTGGAGTGAGGTGGAATCTTAGAGTTGTTTTGATTTGCATATCTTTTATGACCAGAGATGTGGAGCATTTCTTCATGTGTCTATAGGCCATTTTTGTTTCTTCTTCAGAAAAGACTCTCTTTAAGTCTTTGGCCCATTTTTTCATGGGATGGGTGTTACTTTGGAGGTTAGTTTTGGAGTGATTCAATTTTTTGACTTGTTGATATATTTTAGATGTGAGGCCTTTGTCTGTTGTTTGGTTGGTGAAGATCTTCTCCCACTCTGTAGGCTTCCTGATTAGTTTACTAGCTACGTCCTTTGCCATACAAAAGCTCTGCAGTTTAATGCAGTCCCACTTATCTAGCCTTTCTCTGATTTGTTGTGATTCTTGGTCCTTATTAAGCAAGTTTCGACCTGTGCCAAGGAGGCCTAGTGTATCTCCTATTCCTTCCTGTAAACTTTTCAGTGTGTCAGCTTTTACCTCCAGGTCTTTGATCCATTTGGAGTTAATTCTACTGCAAGGTGACAAAGAAGGATCCAACTTTAGTTTTCTGCAGGTGCTTAACCAGTTCTGCCAGCACAACTTATTGAAGAGGCTGTCTTTCTTCCATTCTATTTTTTTGGCTCCCTTGTCAAAGATTAGGTGGCCATAGGTCTGTGGTTTAATATCTGGATCCTCAGTTCTATTTCATTGGTCTTCAAGCCTGTTCCTGTGCCAGTACCAAGCTGTTTTGGGGATTATAGCTCTGTAATAGAGTCTAAAGTTTGGAATTGAAATTCCTCCAGCGCTGTTCTTTCTGCTAAGAAGTGTTTTTGCTATACGGGGTTTTTTTATTATTCCGTATGAAATTTTGGATTGCCTCTTCTATTTCTTTAAAGAATGACATTGGGATGTTGATGGGTATTGCATTGAATTTGTAGATAGCTCTTGGCAAGATTGTCATTATCACAATGTTGATTCTTCCAATCCAGGAGCATGGGAGGTTTTTCCATTTCCTTAGTTCTACTTTAATTTCCGTTTTTAGGGTTTTGAAGTTTTCGTCAAAAAGTTCCTTTACATTCTTAGTTAAGCTAATTCCTAGGTACTTTATTTTCTTTGAGGCTATTGTGAAAGGAGTTTCTTTCCTGATTATTGCCTCGTTCCTCTCACTGTTGGCATAAAGGAAGGCAGTTGATTTTTGAGGGTTGATTTTATAGCCTGCTACTCTTCCAAAGCTTTGGATCAGCTCAAGGAGCTTGGGAGTAGAGTCTATAGGATTCTTTAAATACAGAATCATATCATTGCAAAGACGGATAGTTTTATTTCCTCTTTCCCTACTTGGATCCCCTTTATGCTTGCTTCTTGCCTTATTGCACTGCCTAGGAATTCTAGTACTATGTTAAAGAGTAGTGGAGAGAGTGGGCATCCTTGTCTCGTTCCTGATTTTAGGGGGAATGGCTTTAGATTTTCACCATTAAGTGTAACACTAGCAGTAGGTTTCTCTTACACAGCCTTTATTACATTAAGGAATGTTCCATGGATTCCTAGTTTCTCCAGAGCTTTTAACATGAAGGGGTGTTGGATCTTGTCAAATGCCTTTTCCGCGTCGATTGAGACAATCATGTGATTTTTGTCTTTGCTCCTGTTGATGTGTTGAATTATATTAATTGATTTGCGTATGTTGAACCAGCTTTGCCTCCCTGTGATGAATCCAGTTTGATCATATTGTATAATTTTTTGATGAGTTGTTGTAGACGGTTGGCCAGTGTTTTGTTGAGAAGTTTTGCATCGATGTTCATCAAAGATATAGGTCTATAGTTCTCTTTCTTTGATGAATCTCTGTCTGGTTTGGGGATGAGGGTTATACTGGCTTCATAGAATGAGTTTGGTAAGGAACCTTCATTTTCAATTTCGTTGAAGAGCTTGAGGAGTATTGGTGTGAGCTCTGCTTTGAAGAACTTATAGAATTCAGCTGTGAATCCATCTGGCCCTGGGCTTTTCTTAGGTGGAAGTTGTCTAATTGCCATTTCTATTTCAGAGCTTGCAATAGGCCTGTTGTGTTGGCTTAGTTCTTCTTGGTTCAGTGTGGGTATGTTAATATTGGCTAGGAATTCATCCATTTCATCTAGGTTCTCAAATTTGTTGGCATAAAGGTTTGAGAAGTTTTCCCTCAAGATATTCTGGATATTGGTAATTTCTGTCGTGATATTACCATTTTCATCTGCGATTTTGTTTATTTCGATATGCTCTCTTCTTTTTTTTGGTAAGATTTGCTAAGGGCTTGTCAATTTTGTTAATTCTTTCAAAGAACCAACTCCTTGTTTTGTTGATTCTTTCTATAGTTTTTTTGGATTCCAAATCATTTAATTCTGATTTGATTTTAATTATTTGCTTTCTTCTACTGGGATTAGGGTTGGTTTGTTACTCTTCTTCCAGGAGGTTAAGGTGGGACATTAACTTGTTGGTTTGCAATTTTTCCAACTTGTTGTTGTAGGCACTCAGCGCTATAAATTTTCCTCTGCGTACTGCCTTTGCTGTGTCCCAAAGGAGTTGGTATTTTGTGTGCTCTTTACTGTTAAATTTCATAAACTGTTGAATTTCTGTTCTGATCTCTTCAATGACCCATTGGTGGTTCAACAATGTGTTGTTCAGTCTCCATGAGTTACAGGGATTTCTTTGGTGGAGATGTGTGTTCAGTTCCAGTTTGATGCCTTTGTGGTCTGAGAGTGTGCATGGAGTAATTTCAGTGTTTCTGAATTTGTCCAGGTTTGTTTAATGGCCTAAGATGTGATCTATTTTGGAAAATGTGCCATGTCCTGCTGAGAAAAACGTATATTGTGTTGTTACTGGGTGGAATATTCTGCAGATGTCTGTTAGATCTAATTGGTCTATGTAGTTGTTCAGTTCTAATGTTTCTCTGTCGAGTTTTTGCCTTGTTGATCTGTCCATAGGTGAGAGTGGTGTGTTAAAGTCACCGACAATCACTGTATTTCGATCTATGTATGGTTTCAGTGTAAGTAAAGTTTGCTTGATGAAGTTTGGAGCTCCGGGATTGGGTGTGTAAATATTTAGGATCGTTATGTCTTCCTGGAGGAAAGATCCCTTTAGTAGTATGTAGTAACCTTCTTTGTCTTTTCTTACTAATTTTGGTTTGAAGTCTATTGTATCTGATATGAGGATGGCAACTCCAGCCTGTTTATGGGGGCCGTTAGCTTGATAGAGTTTATTCCAACCTCTCACTTTCAAAAGATGCTTGTTTTTTTGGGTAAGATGTGTCTCGTGAAGACAGCAGAACGATGGCTCTTGGTTTTTGATCCAACTAGACAGCCTATGCTGTTTAATTGGAGAGTTGAGTCCATTGATATTGAGAGTTAGGATTGAGAGATATTTATTAGCTCCTACCATTTTTAAAAGCTTTTATTTGGGCCTGTGTCTTGACAGTTCTTTTAGTACTTAGATGGTATGCTGTTTCGGTGCCGTTTCTTTCCCTATATTGCATTTATTTTGGTTTTCTATGTATAGAACATCTTTCAGAATTCTCTGTAGTGTTCGTTTGTTGCAACATATTGTTGCAGCTTTTCCCTGGAATGGAATGTTTTTATTGTTCCCTCAGTTATGAATGAGAACTTAGCTGGGTACAGTATTCTTGGTTGGTAGTTGTTTGAGTTAAGGGCATGACATATATGCTTCCAGTCACTTCGTGCTTGCATGGTCTCTGCCGAGTAATCTGGGGTTATTCTGATTGGTTTTCCTTTATAGGTTACTGAACACTTTTCCCTGGCTGCCTTTAGGATCCTTTTTTTGTTTCTACTGATCCAGTTTGGATTACGATGTGGCGATGAGATGTTCTTTTCTGGTCAGGTTTGTTTGGGGTTCTAAAAGCTTCTTGTATCTGGATGGGTCTGCCCTTCTGGATGTTTCGGAAATTCTCTGAAATGATTCCCTGAAGTATATTTCCAATACCATTGACCTCTTTTTCCAGACCCTCCTCAATACCAATTAGCCTTAAATTAGGCTTCCTAATTGTATTTTGGACTTCCTGAAGCGCTCTCTCATTTTTCCTAGATTTGGATTGACTCATTTTCTGTTCTTTCTCTATAATAACTAAATTATCTTCAGCCCCGGAAATTCTCTCTTCTGCATTGTCTAACCTGCTATCAAAGCTAGCTACTTTATTTTTCATCTCCCTTGCTACTAATAGCTCATTTTTGATGCCTTGCATCTCTTGTTTTAGATCATGTATGGATTTCTTTATCTCCTTGATTTCCATTTGAGTGGTTAGCTCAGTAGCTTTATTTTCTTTGAACATTTGCTGGAGTTCGGTCACCTTTTTGTTTGTGGATTCTATGAATTCATACATCTTTCTTTAAACAGCCTTTATTATGGCTTCCTTTATGGCTTCTTGTTTTTCACTTATCACCTTGTTTATGGTTTCCTCTTGTTCAGCTATGGCTTCCTCCCTTACTCTTTCTTTATATTTTCACATTTTTCATTAATGATGTTTATCAGTTGCATTTGTACAGCACTTGGAAGACTCTCCTCTAGGTTTGTCAGTGACTGTTCCATTGGCTGTTTACATTGGGTGGGAGAGGTGGGAGGTGTTGTTTCTTGATTTGACATTTTTC
Source organism: Megascapheus bottae (assembly GCF_031878675.1). Taxonomy (NCBI): domain Eukaryota; kingdom Metazoa; phylum Chordata; class Mammalia; order Rodentia; family Geomyidae; genus Megascapheus; species Megascapheus bottae. The sequence goes on from NW_028327585.1 coordinate 3,306,008, forward strand.
TTGTGTTTCTTGTTCTGCCCATTTGAAAATGGGAGCAAGATTAATACTAAACACGATTATAGTTTTTCAGATATAACCAACCTAGACCCCTGTAGCTGGCAGACTCTAAACGTTCACAGGTTTTGATTGGTGTTATCACTCTTTCTTTTCGTGCAGTTAACGACTAGTCTAATTATTCCCTGTAAGCGATTTATATCCAAAACAATAAGCCTCTCAATCCAATCTCTATTGTCTTTAAGTCCCTCTGAGCCTAGAGAATAATTAAACACGTAGATATACAATGTTGCTCAATATCCATCAAGTGTACATCAAGTGTAGATCCATGCAGTATTAGGGTTGAAAGAGGAGCAGAGGTCCAGAGATAGAAAAATAGAATGAGAGTGGTCAGGGGGTAAGTAGGTAGAATATTTGAGTACAAAGTTTGGAAAGTATTAGAATAAAACTTATGTGTTGCTGCACAACTAGCTCTTAGCCCAACCAGTGGCCTCACAGTGGACCATAGGATGGATCTGCGAGCTTCCGTCTGAGCGCGGTTGGGGGACATTTTCCTGTGCTGCTTCCAGGGGCGGCCCCAAGCCAAGGGTCTGAGGATTGAGAGTTTCAGGAGCTCTCAGCAGGACCAGCAGGAGGCCCCTCTGTTCCCAGGGGCGGGGCCCAGCTGGGGATGTGGGCTCCAAGGGCGGAGCTGCGCCTTTTTGGTTCTCAGAAGGGGAGCTTGGCTGCTGGTCGGCCCTTCAGATCCCTACTGTGTTTCCACTGCTTTGTCAGAGTCTGTGACTGTGGTGGGGGCCCTCGGTGGTGTCTTGCTCAGGATTCCCAGCTGGAGGATGCCCCGCTCGAGAATTGAGGGGGGGCAGATGCTGGCTCCTATTTACCCACACCCCCTACCCTCTGTTGTAAGGCAGTGTCCCAAAGCCCTCCACTCTCCAGATCCAGTGGCCTGGGTGAGGAGCCTGGTGGGCGGGTGGGAGCTGGTACAGCTCCGCCTCACCTGGTGGGGTGCTGAGTCTTAGGGTCCGCCCGCTTGTCAGTCTCCAGTCAGAGGGCTGGGGGTTGAACCCGTTGGGCGGGTGGGAGTTGGGACAGCCCCGCCTCCCTTGGTGGGGTGCTGGGTCTTATGGGTAGCCCGCCTGTCAATCTCCAGTCAATGGCCTGAGGGAGGGGGCTGTTGAGGGGAGGGACAGGATTCTAAATTCCTTGCCCCCCTGCTCCCGCCAGTCTTTCTTGGGCGGGTGTTGGGGTCTGAGTTAAGTTCTATTGCTTGGCACCCGATCCGCTTTCCCGATGTGTTTGGGGATGCGCTGTATTACTCACGCCTCTGCGTCTGTCTGCGGGTGCTGCACGGTGATGGGGAGCCTTTCACTCCCTTGGGGTCTCCACCGCCGACTGTGTTCTGAGTCTGGGCTCCACTGCTTGCTGTTCTGGTTCCGCGTCTCAGTTCTGCTGCTTCAGCCTTTCGCTGGCGAGGTTCTGTGATGGTTTCTGCAGCCGTTGGGTTCCCAGCCTGATGTCCTCCACTGCCCCCGCTTTTCGTGGATTAGAGCCGGTGCTGGCCCCCGCTTTCCCCGCGTGGAGCCGGTGCCAGCTCAAGCCGCTTTTCGCAGCTTGGTCTGGCGCGGCTTTCTGCGGCGTTGGGCGAGAGGTGGGGGAGGGGTCCTCACGTTCCGAATTCTTTGAGAAAGGTGGATGTAAGCTTTATCTGGATTTCTTTTCCGGTTTGAGTCCTTGTCCGTTGCTTTTTGAGTTTGTTGTTGTGGATTTCTTTAGATAGTTGGCTCGTGGGACCCCCTGGTTCTCTCTTTTTGTCAGAGAAAGCTAGGCAGCGTCCCTATTGTCTCGGCGCCATCTTCCTTCCTCAAGATGTGACTCTTGAAGACAGCAGAACGATGGCTCTTGCTTTTTGATCCAACTAGACAGCCTATGCCGTTTAATTGGAGAGTTAAGTCCATTGATATTGAGAGTTAGGATTGAGAGATATTTATTAGTTCCTACCATTTTTAAAAGCTTTTAGTAGGGCCTGTGTCTTGACCATTCTTGTGGTCCTTAGATGGTATGCTGTTTAGGTGCCATTTCTTTCCTTACATTGCATTTATTTTGGTTTTCTATGTATAGAGCATCTTTGAGAATTCTCTGTAGTGTTGGTTTTGTTTCGACATATTGTTGCAGCTTTTCCCTGGAATGGAATGTTTTTATTGTTCCCTCAGTTATGAATGAGAGCTTAGCTGGCTACAGTATTCTTGGTTTGATTTAAGGGCATGACATATATGCTTCCAGTCACTTCGTGCTTGCATGGTCTCTGCTGAGAAATCTGGGGATATTCTGATTGGTTTGCCGTTATAGGTTACTGATCCCTTTTCCCTGGCTGCCTTTAGGATCTTTTCTTTCGTTTCTATTGATCCAGTTCAGATCACAATGTGGCGGTGGGATGTTCATTTCTGGTCAAGTCTGTTTGGGGTTCTAAAAGCTTCTCGTATCTGGATGGGCCTGCCCTTCTGGATATTTGGGAAATTCTCTGAGATGATTCCCTGAAGTATATTTCCAATACCATTGACCTCTTTCTCCACGCCCTCCTCAATACCAACTTGCCTTAATTTGGCTTCCTAATTGTATCTTGGACCTCCTGAAGCGCTCTCTCATTTTTCCTAGATTTGGATTGACTCATTTTCTGTTCTTTCTCTATAATAACTAAATTATCTTCAGCCCCGGAAATTCTCTCGTCTGCATTGTCTAAGCTGCTATTAAACTATCTACTTTATTTTTTATCTCCCTTGCTTCTAATTGCTCATTTTTGATGCCTTGCATCTCTTGTTTTAGATCATGTATGGATTTCTTTATCTCCTTGATTTTCTTTTGAGTGGTTAGCTCAGTAGCTTTATTTTCTTTGGACATTTGCTGGAGTTTGGTCACGTTTTTGTTTGTGGATTCTATGAATTCATCCATCTTTCTTTGAAAAACCTTTATTATGGCCTCTTTTATGGCTTCTTCTTTTTCACTTATCACCTTGTTTGTGCTTTCCTCTTGTTCAGCTATGGCTTCCTCCATTATCTCTTTCTTTATATTTTCACATTTTTCTTTAATGATGTTTATCAATTGCATTTGTGTAGCACTTGGAAGGCTCTCCTCTAGGTTTTCCAGTCACTGTTCCATTGTCTGTTTACATTATGTGGGGGATGTTGTTTCTTGATTTGACATTTTTCTTGAGTTTCTTGTTCTGCCCATTTGAAAATGGGAGCAAGATTACTACTAAATACGATTATAGTTTTTCAGATATAACCAACGTAGACTTCTGTAGCTGGCAGACACTAGATGTTCACAAGTTTTGATTGGTATTAGCACTCTTTCTTTTTGTGCACTTACAGACCAGTGTAATACAACCACTGATAAGCGATATATACCCAAAACAATAAGCCTCTCAATCCAATCTCTATTGTCTTTAAGTCCCTCTGAGCCTAGAGAATAATTAACCACCTACATATACAATATTGTTCAACAGCCATCATGTGTAGATCCGTGCAGTATAAGGGTTGAAAGATGAGCAGAGGTCCAGAGATAGAAAAAAAGAATGAGAGAGTTCAGGGGAGGTACAAGAGGATTAACGTAGGAGTGTAAGAATATTGTAGTAATGAAGAAAAGGTATAGCATAAGGATAACTGACCTAAGTTGATAAGTAGGTAGCATATTTGAGTACAAAGTTTGGAAAGTATTAGAATTAAACTTATGTGTTGCTGCACGACTAGCTCTTAGCCCAACCAGTGGCCTCACAGTGGACCATGGGATGGATCTGTTTTCCTTGTCTACGTTGAGGGAAAGGGGTATTTCACAAGATGCAGAAGCGAAGATTTCAGAAGCCAATGCTGTGAGTGAATTAGCTCGTAAAAAGCATTTTTATTTTCTTTTATCTTTCTGCCAGTCTTGAGGCTTGAATTCAGGGCCTGAGCACTGTCCTCGGGTTTTCTCAAGTCTAGCCCTCTGCCACTTGAGCCACAGTGCCACATCTAGATTTTCTATCTATGTGATACTGAGCAATCAAGCCCAGATCTTCATGGATGCTAGGCAAGCACTCTACCACTATGCCAAACTCTCAACCCTTACATAGTAATTATAAAGTCATCATCATCATATCAAAATATCCTTTCTAGAACCAAGGATGAACACTTATGTATGTGTGTAATGCTTTTTTTTTAAATTTCACTAATTCTTCTGTGTTTTTCCCTCTTGCATTTTTTACACATGACAGCAAAGCTAATCATCAGGAAAAAATTATTAGGATACAGAAACCTAATAATATCCTAGTAGATTGAGTTGAAAAATATGGGCAAGATGCCCTGTGTGTTTGACCTAGTGGTAGAGTCCTTGGCTACCACGCAAAAAGACTCAGGTTTGATTCCTCATTACTACATAGATAGAAAACGCTGCAAGTGGTGCTGTGGCTCGGTGCGACAACTAAAGCCTAAAGAAACCCCAAGAACAATGTTCACACTCTGAGGTCAAGTCGCCAGCCTAGCAAAAACAAAAAATAATTCGACAAGGGGCAAAATGCAGGCAGAGAAGGCACTGTGAAGCAAATGTTTTGTAAAGGATGGGGGCAATATTGACCCTTAAGTTTGGATCTTACCTAAGAAAGGCTCCTTGAGCCTGAGACCAGACTGGTAGTTGGGCCTAGTGGAAGACATTGGGATTGGACAAATAAGGTGTGCTGTTTACTACATCCACATGTATATTGTGAGATTGGAGGAGAGATTCAGCCTCCAGTATGTCTTTGGTGAGATCTTCTGTGAGCAAGGATCTTTGGTCATTGGGCCCTGAGAGGTGACCCTGCCTCCCTCACAATGGAACAGAATATGGAACCCTGGTAACCAAGCCACTGTAACTAACAACCAACTCAAGCCAGCTCACATGGACTGTGGCTCAGGAGGAAGAAAGATGTTGCTGTGCTGTTGCCTAAGGTCAGGAAACTCGAGTCTCAGGCACGGAAGTTGTGGATGTCTTACTCGAAGATGTACATGCTAGATCATTGCCAAGCCACAAATCCAGTATAACAGGCCTTTCTCTAAGAAGAAGGCCAGGAAAATCCAGGGCAACCAGATGAGGTATATTTCTAAGAAGAAATGTATTTGACCCCATCATCCTCCCCACACACTACAACTTTCTTTTTTTTAAATTTTTTTATTGTAATTAGTAAAAGGGTTACATGATATTTGCCAGATAGAAGGTGCATTAATTCACATACATTGATACCCTTTCACAGGTCTTGGTACCCATTTCCCTCCAACCCCACCCCGCCACCTGTCTTGGTTTTCCCCCCTTCCCTATCAAATTTCAAATATCCAAAAACAAATAAATTCAATATATCAGATAACAAAGTAAGAAACTATACCAATATGGGATAACCAAGGGACAGCAAAGGAGATGAGAAACAACATAGTACATTAAGGACAACAATCATTCATTATGTGGCTTTTGTTTCAATATCCTGGAGGTCCTTTCAATTAGCTTCACATTTTATGGTCTTATATATGGCCTTTTGCTCTATTGCAAATCTCTGCTAGTAGAGCCCAAGGTTTCTACTGATTATGACGAACGAGGGAAACCACTGGGCCTATGTTTCTTTGAGTCTGTCTTACTTTACTTAATATGATTTGTTCTAAGACTTTCCATTTCCTAACAAATGGGGCGATATCATTCTTTCTGACAGCAGCATAGAATTCCATTGTGTACAAATACCACAACTTGTTGATCCACTCATCAACTGAGGAACATCTCGGTTGGTTCCATATCTTTGCTATGGTGAATAGCACTGCAATGAACATTGTTGTGCTAGTGGGTTTAGTATGCCCTTGTTTCTGGATTGTTTGGTAAATGCCAAGTAGTGGAATTGCTGGGTCATAGGGGAGTTCTATGTTTAGCCTTTTTAGGCACTGCCACACTGCTTTCCATAGTGGTTGAACGAGTTTGCACTCCCACCAACAATGTAGTAGTGATCCCTCCTGGCCACATCCCCTCCAGAATCTGATGTCATTCGTTTTCCTGATCCTGGCCATTCTAACTGGAGTGAGGTGGAATCTTAGAGTTGTTTTGATTTGCATTTCTTTTATGACCAGAGATGTGGAGCATTTCTTCATGTGTCTATAGGCCATTTTTGTTTCTTCTTCAGCGAAGACTCTCTTTAAGTCTTTGGCCCATTTTATAATGGGATGGGTCTTACTTTGGAGGTTAGTTTTGGAGTGATTCAATTTTTTGAGTTGTTGATATATGTTAGTTATGAGGCCTTTGTCCGTTGTTTGGTTGGTGAAGATCTTCTCCCACTCTGTAGGCCTCCTCATTAGTTTACTAGCTATATCCGTTGCCATACAAAAGCTCTGCAGTTTAATGCAGTCCGACTTATCCAGCCTTTCTCTGATTTGTTGTGATTCTTGGTCCTTATTAAGAAAGTTTCGACCTGTGCCAAGGAGGCCTAGTGTATCTCCTATTCCTTCCTGTAAACTTTTCAGTGTGTCAGCTTTTACCTCCAGGTCTTTGATCCATTTGGAGTTAATTCTAGTGCAAGGTGACAAAGAAGGATCCAACTTTAGTGTTCTGCAGGTGCTTAACCAGTTCTGCCAGCACAACTTGTTGAAGAGGCTATCTTTCTTCCATTCTATTTTTTTGGCTCCCTTGTCAATGATTAGGTGGCCATAGGTCTGTGGTTTAATATCTGGGTCCGCAGTTCTATTCCATTGGACTTCAGGCCTGTTCTTGTGCCAGTACCAAGCTGTTTTGAGAATTATAGCTCTGTAAAGAGTCTAAAGTTTGGAATTGAAATTCCTCCAGCCCTGTTCTTTCAGCTAAGAAGTGTTTTTGCTTACGGAGGCTTTTATTATTCCATATGAAATTTTGAATTGCCTCTTGTATTTCTTTAAAAAATGACATTGGGATGTTGATGGGTATTGCATTGAATTTGTAGATAGCCCTTGGCAAGATTGTCATTTTCACAATGTTGATTCTTCCAATCCAGGAGCATGGGAGGTTTTTCCATTTCCTTAGTTCTGCTTTAATTTCCTTTTTTAGGGTTTTAAAGTTTTCATCTAAACGGTCCTTTATATTCTTAGTTAAGCTAATTCCTAGGTACTTTATTTTCTTTGAGGCTATTGTGAAAGGAGTTTCTTTCCTGATTATTGCCTCGTTCCTCTCACTGTTGGCGTAAAGGAAGGCAGTTGATTTGTGAGGGTTGATTTTATGGCCTGCTACCCTTCCAAAGCTTTGAATCAGCTCAAGGAGCTTGGGATTAGAGTCTATAGGATTCTTTAAATACAGAATCATGTCATCTCCAAAGAGGGATAGTTTTATATCCTCTTTCCCTACTTGGATCCCCTTTATGCTTGCTTCTTGCCTTATTGCACTGCCTAGGAATTCTAGTACTATGTTAAAAAGGAGTGGAGAGAGTGGGCATCCTTGTCTCGTTCCTGATTTTAGAGGGAATGGCTTTAGATTTTCACCATTAAGTATAATACTAGCAGTGGGTTTCTCATACACAGCCTTTATTACATTGAGAAATGTTCCATGTAGTCCTAGTTTCTCCACATCTTGTAACATAAATGGGTTTTGGATCTTGTCAAATGCCTTTTCCCCATCTATTGAGACAATCATGTGATTTTTGTCCTTGCTCCTGTTGATGTGTTGAATTATATTAATTGATTTGTGTATGTTGAACCAGCTTTGCCTCCCTGTGATGAATCCAGTTTTATCATAGTGTATAATTGTTTGATGAGTTGTTGTAGACGGTTGGCCAGTATTTTGTTGACAAGTTTTGCATCGATGTTCATCAAAGAAATGGGTCTATAGTTCTCTTTCTTTGATGAATCTCTGTCTGGTTTGGGGATGAGGGATATACTGGCTTCACAGAATGAGTTTGGTAAAGAACCTTCATTTTCAATTTCGTTGAAGAGCTTGAGGAGTATTGGTGTGAGCTCTGCTTTGAAGACCTTATAGAATTCAGCTGTGAATCCATCTGGCCCTGGGCTCTTTTTAAGTGGAAGTTGTCTAATTTCCATTTCTATTTCAGAGCTTGAAATAGGCCTGTTGAGTTGGGTTAGCTCTTCATGGTTCAGTGTGGGTATGTTAATCTTGTCTAGGAATTCATCCATTTCTTCTAGATTCTCAAATTTGTTGACGTAAAGGTTTGAGAAGTATTCCCTCATGATATTCTGGATCTGGGAAATTTCTGTCGTGATATTACTATTTTCATCTGCGATTTTGTTTATTTCGATATGCTCTCTTCTTTTTTGGTAAGATTTGCTAAGGGCTTGTCAATTTTGTTAATTCTTTCAAAGAACCAACTCCTTGTTTTGTTGATTCTTTCTATAGTTTTTTTTATTCCAAATCATTTAATTCTGCTTTGATTTTAATAATTTGCTTTCTCCTAATGGGTTTAGGGTTGATTTGTTGCCCTTTTTCCAGGAGGTTAAGGTGAGACCTTAACTAGTTGGTTTGCCATTTTTCCAACTTGCTGTTGTAGCCACTCAGCGCTATAAGTTTTCCTCTGAGTACTGCCTTTGTTGTGTCCCTAAGGAGTTGATAATTGGGTGCTCCTTATTGTTAAATTTCATAAACAGTTGGATATCTGTTCTGATCTCTTCTATTATCCATTGTTTTTAATTCAACAATGTGTTGTTCAGTCTCCATGAGTTATAAGGTTTTCGTTGGTGGAGATGTGTGTTCAGTTCCAATTTGATACCTTTATGGTCTGAGAGTGTGCATGGAATAATTTCAGGGTTTCTGAATCTGTCCAGGTTTGTTTTACGGCCTAAGATGTGTTCTATTTTGGAAAATGTTCCATGTGCTGCTGAGGAAAACGTATATTGTGTTGTTACTGGGTGGAATATTCTGCAGATGTCTGTTAGGTCTAGTTGGTCTATATAGTTGTTCTCACTGTTGGCATAAAGGAAGGCAGTTGATTTGTGAGGGTTGATTTTATGGCCTACTACCCTTCCAAAGCTTTGAATCAGCTCAAGGAGCTCGGGAGTAAAGTCTATAGGATTCTTTAAATACAGAATCATGTCATCTACAAAAAGGGATAGTTTTATTTCTTCTTTCCCTACTTGGATCCCCTTTATGCTTGCTTCTTGCCTTATTGACTGCCTGGGAATTCTAGTACTATGTTAAAAAGGAGTGGAGAGAGTGGACATCCTGAATGCTACCCCTTAGCACTTTTATGCAAAGCTTAGGCCTGTGGCATTTTAAGCACAATTCAACGCTCTCTTTTTTGATGTTAATTAGACGTAAAAATCTTATGGAATTTATTGCATGGCTGATTTTGAACTGGAATCCTCAGGTCTCCGCTTATCTTGAGTAGCTAGGAGTAAAGTACTTTTACAACCTGTATGCTCATACACATCGCTTCTGATCCAAACACTCATTGTTCAATTTAACGAACAAGATGTGAGGAAAGATGATTGACTGTAATTTACTAGATGGGCTTCTAGTGAGTATATATTTCCACTTCCACTCTGAAGCCAGGGAAATGTTTCTGGTACATGTTTCAGCTATCTCCCAAAGAGGAAATAATGTGTGAGTACGTTTGCTAGTATTTCAGATAGGAGATGGACTTTGGTGTTTGGAACCTGTTGGGGAGAGTGTATCAGCTGGGCTGTGATAACAGAGATGATGTTTCAGACAGGAATATTTTCATCCCAGACAGACTTAATCCAGATCCTTGGATTTCAGGCCTTGAGTAGATAGAATTACAAGTGTGAGCTGCCACCACCACCTGGTTGATTTTGGAAAACTTAATTGCTTTTCATTTGTTCCTTTCCTTTTTTGGAAGATTGATCTAAGCTGGCTGATTGTGCATCACAATGAAGTGATTGGCCTCAGGAATTGCAAATATATGTTTCATCAGCATGGAATGAATGAAGTTGATCTAAACCCAATAGTATTTTCCTTCTGATAAATAGGGAACTTACCTATATCATTTTTCCTTGCCTTTGCTTTTCCAAACCAAGCAACATGTTTCTTAAAAACTATACTTCATGAGAATATTATAATTAGAATCTATCTTCTGCACACTTCAGAATAGTCCTTGCATTTATAAACTTATATTACAATATTAGGTAGAAGAATGGTGACTGTTGGTTTCATAACTATTTCATATGTTTTACTCTTTAAGGCTCATTAACTCAAGAAAGGATTAAATACATTTAGATAATAGTAGAACATAGCTGCTGCTGATTTGATGTGTGTGCAGATGATACACAGATTTATTAGGATTACTCAAAAGTTTTCTTCAAATTTTCAGTAGTAGACTGCTATGCTAACTGGAAGGTGATAGTAATGATGCTGAAATTCTATGAATCAGCTATGAAGCAGAATTTCAGGGGAGAGTATTTGCTAGGGACTTAATTTCTAAGACGCATATCAAGAAAATTGAACTATAACACCAAATGATGGAGGACTCAGCGTCACATTTTGTTTGTTTTATGCAAGTCCTGGGACTTGAACCCAGGGCCTGGGAACTGTCCTTAAATGTTTTTTTTTGCTTCAGGCTAGTGTTCTACCACTTGATCCACAGCTCCACTTCCAGATTTTTGGTAATGAACTGTAAATCAGAATATCATGCAATTTGTTTGGGCTGGATTCAAACCTGATTCTGTGTAGATAGGATTCCAAGTGTGAGCGCACAGAGCCTGGCTAGTATCATTCATCATTCAAGTCATGGGACTGCAATTCTGCACCTGGGTCTTGTCACTGAGCTTTTCAGCTCAAGACTACTGCCCTATCCCTTGAGCCATAGGGCCACTTCTGGGTTTCTGGTGGTTAATTGGAGATAAGAGTCACATGGACTTCAGTGCCCAGGCTGACTTTGAACTGCTATCCTTGGATCCCAGCCTCTTGAGTAGCTACATTTACAAGTGTGAGCCACCATACCGGGCTAAATTATTTTTTTAAGTTAATTTTTTTTGTTAAGTCAATATATAGTTGGCATACGGTTACATAAGTAATGAACACATTTCTTAAGAAAATTGTTATCCCCTCCCTCATTTTTCTCTGTTTTCCTACCCTCAGCCCCCTCTCCACCCAGATTGTTCAGTTCATTTCCGTTTAGTGTCTTCCAAGTATCACTGTTCAATTGGTTCACCCTTTTTCTTTGTTTTTTTTTTACCATTTTATTATACCCTCTCCATTCCCCAAATCACATAAACTTATGTACAAGACACAGGGTACCCGAATTCAACACAGTGACTACAGAGAATAAAACTAAAGGGAAAAAGAAGAAAAGAGGTGAAAAGCAAAGAAAATGAAAGAACATCATACAGTACCTTAGAAGCAACAACACTGAAAAAACAAAACATAAAACCTTGGGCTGAAAAGGTAGCTTGCCTAGCATGTATGAAACCCTGGATTCCATTCCTCAGCACCACATAAACAAAACCTGGAAGTGCCACTGTGACTCAGGTGGTAGATTTCTAACGTTCAGCACAGAGTGTCTCCAAGTGACAAAAATCTGTCACATTTAAGTCAGGCTTCAAAACTTTGCTAGGAACCAGTTACGTGATTTGGAAGAAAGTCCAATTTTCAAAAAATCACTAGCCAGGCGCTGGAGGGTCATAATTGTCATTCTACTAGCCAGGGAGAAGGTGATTCAAAGCCTTTGCAAGCAAAAAAACGAAAACAAAAAAAACTGTAAGATTTTTCTCTCCACTTATCCACCCAAAAACTAAGTGGAGTTGTGGCTAAAACTGGTACAACATTAGCCTTGAGGAAAAAGAACTAAGAGACCTTGCCCAGGTCCAAAGTTCAAGCTCCCCACCAAGAAAGAAAAAAAAGGAGTTCAGATACCTTAGTTTCAAAAGTATATCAGGATATCTTAGTAGATTTTTCTGATCTTTCCTCATTCATCTCATGGAACCACATAATCTTGATCCTGATCTGACTAAGAGCCTGCATTGTGCTTAATAAATTCATTCCACATATTCCAGTAGAATCTGGACAGCTAACAGCTTTATTCTACGTTTAGGCCAGTATGTCTTCATACCATCTACACAGTCAGCTATATCATCTTTCCAGAAGTATCACTGAGTGTAGAACATTATATTCACCAGATAGAAGGTGCATTACATCTCAAACTTTGATACCCCATGTAATGATATGGTCCCCATTTCCCTTCCCCTACCCCCACTCATGTTCATTTCCCCCCTTCCCTATCCAATTTCAAATAACCAATTAGGCACATATGAAATATATCAGAAAACAAGGTGAAATATTGTAACAATATGATATAACCAAGGGATAGCAAAAGAGATAAGAGATCACATAGTTCATTAAGGACAACAATCACTCATTATTTGAGTTTTGTTTCTTTATCTTGGAGGTCCTTACATTTAGTGTCATACTATTTGTCACGATGTCTCTAGATTTTGTTCTATTGTAAATCTCTGGTAGCAGAGCCCAAGGTTTCTACTGAATTTGACAAATGAGGGATACTCTTGGGCCTATGTTCTTTGAGTTTGGCTTACTTCACTTAATATGATTTTTTTCCTTTTGATCCACTTCCCCGAGAATGCCATTATTTTATCTTGTGGGTTGGCTATGTATCATTCCATTGTGTGTGTGTGTGTGTGTGTGTGTGTGTGTGTGTGTGTGTGTGTATCACATTTTTTGTAGTAGGGCATGTGGTTGTTTCCATCATCCAGCCTCATTTTCTACAGATATTTTTATAGTCACTTTTTTATTTTTAGGGTAATGTATAGAGGGGTTACGATTACATTTACAGGTAGTGGACTGCATTACTTCTCACACATTTATTCCACTCCACATGTTTTTGTCCCCAGTTCCCTCTCCCCTCCCCTTCCCAATCATCTTGTTTCCCCCCTTCCCTTTCCTATTTGACATAAACAAATAAACATATATACAATAGGCCAGGGAAAAAATCAGATACAGTAACAATCTGACATTAACCAAAGGGCAAAATAAGAGATGAGAAATAACATAGTAGATTAAGGACAAAAATCACACAAGATTAAGAGCAACGATGACACAAGATATAGCTCTTGTTCCCATATCCTAGAGATCCTTACATTTAGTCTCATCTTATATGACCTTATATACCTAGGTTTTTGAGTTATCGTAATCCTCTGCTAGGAGAGTCCTAGATGTGAACTAATTATTACAAATGAGGGATACCATTGAGCTTATGTTTCTTTGGGTCTGGCTTGCTTCACTTAATATGAATTTTTCCAAGTCTTTCCATTTCCTTACAAATGGGGCGATGGCATTCCTTCTGATGGCAGCATAGCATTCCATTGTGTATAAGTACGACATCTTCTTGATTCAGTCATCTACTGAGTGGCATCTGGGTTGGTTTCATATCTTTGCTATGGTAAATAGTGCTGCAATGAGCATCATTGTGCTAGTGGCTTTAGTATGCCCTTTTTTCTGGACAATTGGGTAGATGCCAAGTAGTGGATTTGCTGGATCATAGGGGAGCTCTATGTTCAGTCTTTTGAGGAACCACCACACTGCTTTCCCTAGTGTTTGAACGAGTTTACACTCACACCAACAGTGTAGGTGTGATCCCCCCTGGTCACTTCCCCACCAGTATCTCTTATTGGATTTTTTGATAATGGCCATTCTGACTGGAGTCAGGTGGAATCTCAAAGTTGTTTTGATTTTCATTTCCCTTATTGCTAGAGATATGGAGCATTTCTTCATGTGTCTAAAGCCTATTTTAATTTTTTCTTCAGAGAATACTCTTTTAAGTCTTTAGCCCACCTTTTAATAGGATGGTTGTTTCTTTGAAGATTTGTTTGGGAGAGATTCATATTTTTCAGCTATAGATATATTTTAGATAACTACATATATTTTTGTAGAAAAAAGAATGGAAGCCATCATGCTGGCTCACAACTTAATTTCAGCTGCTTAGGAGGCTCAGGGATTAGGATCACAGGTCAAAGCCAACCAGGGCCCTACAGTGTGTGAGATCAAACTCTGTGAACATACAATGACTGTAAGAGGAATCTCACTGCCTGGGAATGTAGCCTAATGGTAGAGTGCTCACCTAGAATGCATGAAGACCTAGGTTCTATTCACCGGTACTGCATACTCAGAGAAAAGCTAGAAGTGGCGCTGTGTCTCAAGAGGCAGAGCACTCACCTTGGGCAAGCAAGTCCAATGAAAATGTCTAGGCCCTGAGTCCAAGCCCCAGGACTGGCAAAAAGAAAAAAAAAGAGCAATCTTATTTAAGTAACAAGGAATGTACCCTATATTTATTTATTTATTTATATATTTATTTATTTATTTTGTTTAAACACAAAAATATATTTATATGAGATGAATCATTCCACCTAAAAACAAAAAAATTCATTTTAGTTTACTTTTCATACATTTTTCATTGACAAAATTGTGGTATACATGTGTGTGAATATTTACATATGCTTATATGTACATTATATATACATACATATACAGCTCTAGGCAATCAAAATATCTGGGTACTTTTTCAGTGACAATAATAAAAATCTTTTAGAAATTTTAAGAGAAAATTATACATAACAAATTTACACTAGACTTACTCCATTTACTCATCCCTTTTTATTGTGTGCCAGTCCTGGGGTTTGAACTCAGAGCCTGAGCACTGTCCTTGGGCTTTCTCAAGGCTTGTGCTATGCCACTTTAGTGACAGAACCATTTTCTGCTTTTCTTTTTTTTTGCATTTTTATTGTAATTAGCAAAAGGGTTACATGATATTTGCCAGGTAGAAGGCGCATTAATTCACATACATTGATACCCTTTCACATGTCTTGGTACCCGTTTCCCTCCCCCCCCAAACCCCCCACCCATCTTGATTTTCCCCCCTTCCTTATCAAATTTCAAATATCCAAATACAAATAAATTCAATATATCAGATAACAAAGTGAGATACTATACCAACATGAGATAACCAAGGGACAGCAAAGGAGATGAGAGACAACATAGTACATTAAGGACAACAATAATTCATTATATGGCATTGGTTTCACTATCATGGAGGTCCTTTCAATTAGTTTCACATTATATGTCCTTATGTATCAAGATTTTGCTCTATTCCAAGTCTCTGCTAGTAGAGCCCAAGGTTTCTACTGATTATGACGAATGAGGGAAACCATTGAGCCTAAGTTCCTTTGAGTCTGGCTTACTTCACTTAATATGATCTTTTCTAAGTCTTTCCATTTCCTAACAAATGGGGCGATGTCATTCTTTCTGACAGCACCATAGAATTCCATTGTGTACAAATACCACAACTTGTTGATCCACTCATCAACTGGGTTGGTTCCATATCTTTGCTATGGTGAATAGAGCTGCAATGAACATTGTTGTGCTAGTGGGTTTAGTATGTCCTTGTTTCTGGGTGGTTGGGTAAATGCCAAGTAGTGGAATTGCTGGGTCATAGGGGAGTTCTATGTTTAGCCTTTTGAGGCACTGCCACACTGCTTTCCACAGTGGTTGAAAGAGTTTGCACTCCCACCAACAGTGTAGTAGTGATCCATCCTGGCCTAATCCCCTCCAGCATCTGTTATCATTCGTTTTCCTGATCCTGGCCATTCTAGCTGAGGAAATCCAAAATTTCATATGGAGGAATTTCAATTCCAATCTTTAGACTCTATTACAGAGCTATAATTCTCAAAACAGCTTGGTACTGGTACAAGAACAGACCTGAAGACCAATGAATAAAACTGAGGACCCAGATATTAAACCTATGGCCACCTAATCTTTGACAAGGGAGCCAAAAAAATAGAATGGAAGAAAGACAGCCTCTTCAACAAGTTGTGCTGTCAGAACTGGTTAAGCACCAGCAGATAACTAAAGTTGGATCCTTCTTTGTCACCTTGCACTAGAATTAACTCCAAATGGATCAAAGATCTGGAGGTAAAACTGACACACTGAAAAGTTTACAGGAAGGAATAGGAGATACACTAGGCCTCCTTGGCACAGGTCAAAACTTTCTTAATAAGGACCAAGAATCACAACAAATCAGAGAAAGGCTGGATAAGTGGGACTGCAGTAAACTGCAGAGCTTTTGTATGGCAAAGACATAGCTAGTAAACTAATCCGGAAGCCTACAGAGTGGGAGAAGATCTTCATTAACCAAACAACGGACAAAGGCCTCATATCTAAAATATATCAACAACTCAAAAAATTGAATCACTCCAAAACTAACCTCCAAAGTAACAACCATCCCATTAAAAATGGGCCAAAGACTTAAAGAGAGTCTTGTCTGAAGAAGAAACAAAAATGCCCTATAGACACATGAAGAAATGGTCAACATCTCTGGTAATAAAAGAAATGCAAATCAAAACAACTCTAAAATTGTACCCTATATTTATACAGACTGAAAAATTCATTAAGAAATTAGAAAATATGTATAAAGTGCATAATTTCTTTTGTGTGTTGGCACTGGGTCTTCAACTGAGTGCTTCAGCTCTATCCCTGACCTTTTTTGCTCAAGGCTAGCACTCTACCAATGCAACCCCAAATCAACTATCTTCAATTGAGATATAAGCGATGAATATTTCAGGGTGCTTCATGAAAAACATTTTTATAAATTGAAACTTTCAACACAGTCTTATTTTAGTATGAATGTTGAGATGGGAAGAGACAAAAAAAGTAAAATGTTTCCTGATCCCCATAGAGAAGAGACTCAGCAGAACCACTGTGGTCTGCAGGCTTCTTTGTGAGTTTTGTTTGCTTCTTTGATTTTTGTCAATTGTGGGGCTTGAACTCCGGGCCAGGGCACTGTCCCTGAGCTCTTCAGCTCAAGGCTAGTGCTTTAATCTGTGAGCCACAGTGCCACTTCTGGTTTTTCTGGCAGTTAACTGGGTACTTTGGCTGGCTTTAAACTTTGATTCTTAGATCTTAGCCTCCTGAGTAGCTAAGATTATAGGTGTGAGGTACCATCACCAGGCTGCTGCTCTGTTACTATGCAGGTTCTGGATTAAGAACTTCAAGTTCTTACTTCAATTTTTTCTTCTCTTGCCTGATACTCTGCCATTTGAACGAAGCCCCAGTTCCTGGTCTTTGTTGGTTAATGAGGGATATTCTGATTTTCTTATATTCAGAGCAATGATTATAAAACCCAGCATTTTAGTTACTTGAATAAATTAAGAGACAGGACCTAGTGAGATGGAAAACAAAATTTTTTTTCAAGTGGCTATCCTGTTCTAATGCATAAGTCTGGCTATTTTGCTTACACACAAATATGTATTTTACCAGTTTCTACTCTATTTTTGCTTAGCTTAAAACCACCACTGCCATTTCATAGATTTTGTTGTTGTTGTTTGCGGTGCTTGAACTCTGTGCCTGGGCTGTTCCTCAGATCTTCAGTTCAATGCCAGTGCTCTACTACTTTTGATTTGGCCAGTCCTGGGCTTGAACTCAGGGACTGAGCACTGTCCTTATATTTTCTCAAGGCTAGGGCTCTACCACTTCAGCCTCAGCACCACTTCCAGCATTTTTCTATGTATGTGGTATTGAGGAATTGAACCCAGGTCTTCGTGCATGCTAGGCAAGCACTCTACCACTAGGCCAAACTCCCAGCCCAAAATTATTCATCATTACTATTAGCTATCTTCTTTTTTTATCATTGATTCGTCATGGTGCTTGGACTTTGGGCCTGGACACTGTCCCTGAGCTCTTCAGCTCAAGGCTAGCGCTCTTCCTCTACAGCTCCATTTTTGGTTTCTGGTAGTTAATTGGTGATGTAAGTCTCACAAACATATGTGTCCAGGCTGGCTTTGGGCTTTGAACCAAGATCCTCCAATCTCAGCCTCCATAGTAGCTAGAATTACACGCTTCAGCCAGCAGTGCCTGATGTTTGATGTCTCTGTCTCTGTCTCTCTGTCTCTGTCTGTCTCTGTCTGCCTGTCTGTCTCTCTCTCTCTCTCTCTCTCTCTCTCTCTCTCTCTCTCTCTCTCTCTCTCTCTCTCTCTCTCTCTCTCTCTCTCTCTCTCTTGGTTGTAAGACTTTAATTGTGCACCTGGGCAGTGTCCCTGGGCTCTTCAGCTCAAGGCTACAACCTTAAACACCTTGAGCCACAGTGTCACTTCTGGTTTTCTGGTGCTTAAGTGGAAGTAACAGTTACATGGACTTTAGTGTCTGGCCTGGCTTTGAACTGTGATCCTCAGAACCCAACCTTCTTAGATCATTTCCAGCTTTTTTTTGGTGTAAGTGGTACAGAGTAATTGAACACAGGGCTTTGTGCATACTAGGCAAGCAAACTCCCACTAGTGTGCACTCCAGTCTTAGATAAGGGCTTTCTTTTTCTTTTTCTTTTTCCACTCATGGGGCTTGAACTCTGGGCCTGGATGTTTACCTTAAGCTCTTCAGCTCAAGGCAAGAGCTCTACAACTTGAGGCACATTGTCATTTTGAATTTTCTGGATTATTTGGAAATAAGATTCTCACAGATTTTTATGCCTGGTCTGTCTTTGAACCTCGATCCTCCAGGGTAGCTAGGGTTACCAGGGTGAGCCACCATTCACGGGCATTATATTATTATTTTTTCATGTACTATG
Organism: Megascapheus bottae; assembly: GCF_031878675.1. Lineage (NCBI taxonomy): Eukaryota > Metazoa > Chordata > Mammalia > Rodentia > Geomyidae > Megascapheus > Megascapheus bottae. The sequence continues at coordinate 3,324,531 of NW_028327585.1, forward strand.
GCTTCAACTCATGGCCAGAGCACTGTCCTAGGGCTTGCTCAAGGATAGCACTTTACTTCAGCCAGCCAACTCCCGGTCCAAATAGGCCACTCTTGAAGCTAGAATTACAGAGATCTGCCATAATACTGGCATGTCGTTATCTAAGCATATAATTTTTCTTCTATTTTTGATGGCTTTTCCTTAGTGGACATATTTCCTACATATTTTATGGAAAACTTCCTTCCCACTGGGGCCATAAGTTAAGCCTAGTGGAACAGTTCTTGCCGAGCATGAATGAAGACCCAAGTTCAATTCCTCAGCACAACATAGATAAAAAAAAGATAAAAGTGGTGCTGTGACACATGTGATAGAACTTGCGCCTTAAGAATAAAAAAAACACAACGCAGAGTACTGACCACTATACGATCAGGCCCATGCTTTCTGTAGTGCAGTGATGATTCTCTGTCTCCATCAGTCACCAGCTCTATTGGTGGGTTTTTCATCCGGAGTTCAGGATAAGCTCTTCCACGATGACCCAAACCTAAGAATGGAAATAGGTACAGAGTGGACACAGTGGACTCTGCAAGTGGAAGTTCACTCAACTTCCATGAGGATCTAATGGAGGAACCTGTAGAACTGGAGTTTGGACTGAACTCTGAAGAGGTTTAGGGTCTTTCTAATGAGTGCTTATTCCCGAGTCCTTTCAGAGGACAGACATTACCTGGCTGACACCACCCATAAAGGGCATTTTGCCAAGCTCTGTAGAAGTAAGGGCCAACCAATATCTAGACCAAATGGGCTTCCTACTCACAGGCTCTGAGGCACCCACACCAGGACTTCTACTTTTTCTTGGTCTTACTGGTCGCACATTCCTCCAGCTGGTCAAAAAGTATGTGTTTAGAAGAGCAGGTCCAAAGCCGGCATTTGGAGCCTCATATAGAGCTTGAGTTGTGTCAGGGTGTGGCAGTTCTTGAACTCGTAGAAATCACTGGGGTAGAAGTCCATTCACTTCGTATAGATGAAACACATGATGCTGTGGGCACATTCGGTACAAGGAAAGTGAGAGCCTTCTCTCTCCATCCTGAGCCTTCTTCCAAAGCCCCATTCTTGCAGGACTCTAACTCTGTGACTGTTCTGCAGAGATGTGCACTTATGTGCTGGGAGGGGGGTAAGAGACAATCGAGAACAGGATGACTTTTACACCTCATTTCCAGAAGCTTCTGAGAGAGGCCTCTATGCATCTGTCCAAAGTAAACGCACCTTAAATTAACAAAGTAAATGCTCTAAATAAATCAATAAGTGAATGCTCCAAATAAAGAACTAAATGCTCATTCCTCTAATCTTAGCCACCCAGCAGGCTGAGCTCTGAAGATCACAGTGGAAAGCCAGTCTAGTCAGTAAAAGTCTAAAGGCACTTGTCTTCAATTAGGCAGCAAAAAGCCAGAACTTGACCTATGACTCAAATGGTACAGTGGTAATTTTTGAACACCAAAGGGATGGCATTTAGACCTGGGTTCAGGTTCAAGTGGCAGCACTGGACCACACACCAAAATGTAAATGCTTTCAGGTTCTAACAGGCAAAGCTATCACAATCCCTCCCTGATGGCTCAAAAGTTATTCAGCCCCCAGCTTTTCCTCTGACTCCAGTATTTCACAGGCCTCCGCCATTAGTTCTGACACCTCATTTCTTACTGGGAAATGGGATTTCCTAGGATGTCACCTAGGTGAGGGCTGCAGTTGGGAGCCACTTACTCATGCCTGAAATCCAACTTCTCAGTAAGCACACTGTTGAGACTCCAGTAGCTTGTGAGGGAAATGAAATGGCATGGTGTCCCAGTCATAATAAAGTAGTTTGTGCACTTGTATCATGCTTAGCTCCCCTGTGAACACCCCAGTGAACCAAACAGGCTCAGAGAGGAGCCAAGTATTCCAAGACTTGGCCAGGAGGGGTGAGCAAACCTGGGTTTGGAGGGGGAACACTCACTTTTTCAAGAGAATTTCCAGCAACTACTACATTGTCCTCCACTATTTGAAATTGTGCAGGAAGTTTCCCACATAAAAGAGATCACCTTTCTGGTAGGCAGGGATCAGCTTTGTCAGCAGCATCTCCAACAGGCCTTCCTCCAGGATCCATAGGTTACAAGGCTCATTCAGAGTCTGAGCTGACTTACCATCACACTATGTTGGCAAAACAGTGGATATTTCAAACGTAGGAATGGGACCACACTTCACACTGAGGAATTGGAATAGAGTAGATTGGAAATGACACACTCTAATCTCAGTATAGTCACTTGAAAGCACACAAGAAGGTTGTAGTGTGTGGGCAGGATGATGGGTTCAAGTAGGTTTCCTCTCAATATACATCATCTGAGTTGCCCTGGAGTTTCCTGGCTTTCTTCCTAGAGAAATGCCTGATATACGGGAATTTTGGCTTGGCACTTATCCAGCATCTACTTCTTCAAGTGAGACATCCATATCTCTCATGCCTGAGATCCGAGCCTCCTGACCTTTGGCAACAGAACAGCAACACCTTTCTGGTTCCTGAGCCACAGGCCAAGGGAGCTGGCTTGAGCTCGCTGTCACATACAGTGGCTTGGTTACCAGGGTTCCATATTCTGTTCCATTGTGAGGGAGGTAGGGTCACCTTTCAAGGCCCAATGACCAAAGCTCCTTGCTCACAGAAGACCTACCCAAAGACATACTGGAGGCTGAATCTCCCTTCCCACCTCACATATGGATGTAGTAAACAGCACACCTTTTTGTTCAAATCCCAAGTCATTAACTAGGCGTAAGTGCTAGCCTGGTCTCAAGCTCAAGGAGCCTTTCTTAGGTAAGATCCAAACTTAACTGTCACTATTCCCCTTACCCTTCACAAGACATTTTGCTTCACAGTGCCTTCTCAGCTTGCATTTTGCCTCTTGCACATTTTTTTTGCTAGTCCTGGGACTTGACCTCAGATCCTGACCATTGTTCTTAGGCTTTCTTTAGGCTATAGCTGTCCCACCAAGCCGCAGCACCACTTCCAGCGTTTTCTATTTATATGGTACTGCAGAATCAAACCGGAGTCTTTTTGTGCGGTAGCCAAGCACTCTACAAATAGATGAAACACCCAGGCCATCTTGCACATATTTTTCACTTCAATCTACTAGGACGTTGTTAGGTTTCTGTATCCTAATCTATTTTTCTTCCTGATGAATATCTGTGCTGTCATCTGTAAAAATGCAAGTGGGAAAATCACAGAAGCATTGGTAACATAAAAAAAGTCTTACAGACATAGATAAGTGTTCAATCTTTGTAAGAGAAAGGATATTTTGATATGATGATGACTATTTGTAAATACTTTATCAGGGTTTAGAGTTTGGCCCAGTGGTAGAGTGCTTGCCTAGTATCCATGAAGATCTACGTTTGAGTCCTTAATATCACACAGATATAAAAATCCATATGGCAATGTGGCTCAAGTGGCAGATGGCTAGACTTGGGAGAAGGCAAGACCAGTGCTCAGGCCCTGAGTTCAAGCCCCAGGAATGGCAGAAAACACAAATAAAAGAAAAGAAAAGAAATGTGCTTTTTACAAGTTATTCACTCACAGCATTTGCCTCTGAATTCTTCGCTTCTGCATCTAGTGACTTATCCCTTTCCCTCAATGTAGACAAGAAAAACAGATTTTATTACTTGCTATCCTGTTGTCCAATCTTTGGACATTAATTCAAAATACAATATTGCCTGAGATATTGTGTGTGTGCATGTGTGTGTGTATCTGCCAATGTGTGCATGCACACTTGTGTACAGGGTTTAGGGCTTACTCATAGGGCCTGTGTGATAACCCTTAGCATCTTTTCCTCAAAGGTATTGGTCTTTCACTTCTAGCTTATTATAGCTAATTGGAGTTGAGAGATTCACTCAGTTTCCTGCCCTGTGCATTGGAACCCAGTGCTGGGTTCTCATATTGTTAATTGTAGCTATAGAGAAGGCTGAGGTCTGGGGATCCTCGTTAGAATCCAGCCCCTGAGAGAAAGTCACTGATAGAAATCTTTATCTTCAGTTAAGCACGAATAAATAAGGCAAAAGTGGAACTGTGGCTCAGTTCCTCTTGTACCAGCCATGAGAAAATTAGTAATTGGCAGCACCTGGTCCCTGAGAGAAATCCTTAGCACTGGTTCAAAAAAAGAAAGAAAATAATGAACAAAATTAAAACTTGCTGAGGAATCCATAAGGATAAACGTGCCTGTGAATAATCTTGTCATTTCAGATTCCCTCAAGAGCTTATGTCTCTCTATATTTTATCAAGTTTTTTAAAGATATTTACATATTTTCTATCTTTCTTAAACAGAGATAGCCATCCACAAAAGACAAACACAAACTCTCACACAGTATACCACCCACCCATAAGTGTCTGGCTATGTATATATGTATAGTCATATGTATTGATCTGTCTCTCTATACTAATATATAAATTCATAAACTTATGTATTTAGACAAACAGGAAACATACATAGATAGGTCTCAGGCATTTCTAGATTTTGTGCAAGTCTTCTGAGTGCAACTTACCATTGTATTGTTTGTCAAGATAGAGTCCCTCTAACTTTTGGCCAGCTTCTTGTCCTTTGATACTTTTTTCTGCCAGTCCTGGGTTTTGAAAGCTAGGCCTGGATGCCGTCACTGAGCTTGAGCTTCTTGCATTCAGTAGTTTATTGCAGATAAGAGTCTCATGGAGTTTCTGTCCTGGGCTGGCTTTGAATTGTGATCCTCAGATCTCAAACTGCTGAGTAGCTTGGATGACAGTCTTGAGCTACCAGTACCTGGTTCCTTTGACTCTTTCACCCTTTTTTTGGCCCCACCACAGCCATGGTATCTACCTTACTATGTTCTCTCCACCTGCCCCCAGACAGGGGTCTGACAGATGCTTTCCACCCACTTATTCATGTCCTCCTCTATATTGGCTGACAGCTAAGACATGCACTCACATGTCTGGATGCCAAACACAAAGCCATGTGATTGTTTCTCAGTCTGGAACATCCTATCAGATTTATAGCACCACAGAGGGTCAGGCTGATGCTCCTCCAGGGCTTCTTAAATTGTTCTCATATTAATCCACAACACGTTTGTCATCACTTGTCCAGCTAATTCATGGCCTAAACCAGCATTCCATACAAACTTAGATCCCAATACCATGAGGACACTCAAGGGTGCATTAGGAGTGTGACCTACAGGTGGATGTGAGCCTGTCTAACTTGGAGGGGATTTCTCCACCACAGGAAATGGAATACAAATTTAGAATCTGCTTTCATGAGGTGTCAATCTCTGGCAGATGTTCTTATCAAATGTGGCACTGCCTACTTCCACCTTAAAACATGGGTTGATGACCCAGCATAACAGAGAATGTATTCACGCAGGCCCAACACATAGGCTGGGACCCTGAACTTTCAGGTAGCATTTGGCTTTGAAGGTCATGAGATCTTAGTCTACAAATGATGAGCCCCCTCCCGTGAGGCATAGCAAACGGAGCCAAAGTGCAACCCAGTTAAGCACCAGATCAAGCTTCCCTTCTTCAGTAGGGTATGGTTTGAAAACTGTGCATAGCTTCTGTTTGAAGCCAGTCCAGAAAGGAAAGTCCATGAAACTCTCATTTCCAGTTAACTGCCAAGAAAAAGCCAAAGATAGAGATGAAGCTCAAGAGAGGTAGAGAGCCATCTGAAAAGAATGGTTACACCCTGCAACATCCTCATTATCTGATCTTGAAAACATCTCTGCGTGCATCCCAGCATGCAGCCAGCATCTGGGGTGACAGTGACCCCTGCGCCCATTGGCAATCTGCACTGTCTCTGACATCTGTAATGTGAACCTCATTCTGTTGGGTTTGTGAATCGGGGTCAACCCTGCAGAAGGAACCAACTGTGCCCTAACTCCCACTGTCCCCTGGGGCCCCTAGCATTCCCCCATCTGCACCCCTCCTGTGGCTTCTGATCCTAGGGAGCCCTCCTGCCCTGTCCAACACTCACATGAAGTGCATATTTCTTCTCCTGGGGCAACTTCTCCACAGAGAGTACATGACATGCCCACTCTCCAGGCACGGGGAGATCCTGCCAAAGTAGCAAATCAGTGATAAGGGCATAAAGTGATGAATAGAATTTTAGATCCTGATGGTAGACAGTCTGCAAAATCCAAGGGAGAATGGAATTGGAGGGGACCAGGGATCAGGATGTGGGCATGGAGCTTCCCCGCCAAGGGGGTGGGGAAATCACAGGCTGGGGGATGCACAGGATGATCCATGGGCCCTGTGCAGCTACTGGGTCACCCCCTTCTGCATCTCAGCCTTTGGCTTTGAGCACTGTGATCGTCAAGATGTGCACAGTCTGTACTCTGGCTGGCAGAAGAAAGGACCCTAGGAAGACAATTGTAGACCATTTGTGAGTGTAGGAAGGGGTAGGCTGGACACCCAGTCCAAGAGGAGCTAAAACTGGAGTCGAGGGGTGTGCAAGGAGTGGGTGTGAGGGTTGTGGGCAGTCACAGTCACGGCAGAGGTGGCTCTGTCTGTGGGGTGAGTGCCTCCCTGCAGGCACAGCACTGGAGATATCAGAGATCCACATGAAAAGGAAAAGCTGGAAATGGCACTATGGTTCAAATGGTAGAGCATCAACCTTGAGCAAAAGAGCTCAGGGACAGTACCCAGGACCTGAGTTCAAGCCTCATGACTGTAAAAGAATAAGAACCAGGACTATGAGAGGGAACCTGGTACTCTCTTTGTCTAATCAGACACAAGAAGAGGCCGGGATAGGCTGTGGAAAAACACAGAGAACATCTTCCCCCAGCTCATCCTGACCTGCATGCAGGGACAGCCATGTAACTAGGGCTACGGTGAGATCATCACCCCTGTGCTGCCATCTGAATTGTAGGCCTCTATCCTGGCATGGGGTGTCCTGATGGCTAAGCAGGTGCTCTAACCCTAGATGGAGAGCAGCCACTGACTGTGGTAGCTAAGGAGAGATCTGTTCCATAGCTATCAGGCCACCCAGCATGGGAGCCATAACCACCCCTCACCCAGGTAGAGGCCAATGGTTCTCTAGGTGCTACAAACATTGCCCCACCCCTAGCTCTGGGTACATGTGACATTCCCTCCACAAGGTGCAGGACAAAGTGAGGGATCAGGAAGCTGCCTATGGGCTTCAGATGATGGCCAGGCTGGCACTACAGATGGCCTCACTCTGTCACCACCTTCCCCTGCCTCCATCTTTCCTCCATCATGCCTCTCTACCTCCCAACCATTAACCTTGGAAACCAATGAACTGGGCTCTCATCATTCCTCTCATCTCTTCACCCACCTTGCCATGCGTCCATCCCTCTGTCACTTCCACCCCACACGCATCCCACCACCAGCCACCCTGTAGCTTATGAGGGTCCCAGAGGAAGCTCTTGGTGAAGGGCTTGTGACCACAAAACAGTTACTATCACCCCCTCCGGCCTGATCCACCATACAATAAGAACAGCCAAGCAGGCACACACTGCAGCAGAGTTGCTCTACTGCCTCCCTGATTTCTCCATGGCCAGGACTTGGCTCTCCTCAGCCTCTCAGCTCAGTAACCAGAACATTGTGCTTTCACAGAGCCATGGCTTCCAGTCTCCATGGACACAATGACATCAAGGTGATGCCAACTTCCCCATCTCTATATACTTCTAACTATGGGATGGGAGCTGAGGTTCTCTTCTGTGACTCCATCCGCTAAGAGGCTCATGCAGATTTCTATCCTTTGCTCATCATGGTGACTCTTTGGTTAACAAGTCACTGCTGGGCTTCCAGTTCACCACATATAGAACCCATACTCCAACCCTTTTCTTAGAAGGACTGATGACTTTTAAATATTCTCTAGTTTTAAATTTCTAGTTCCTTCTCTCTTTCATTTATATATTTCCCTTCCTCACATACTTCCCTTTTTTACCTTCCTTCTTTCATTCCTGGCCTTGAACTCAAGACCTGGAGCTTTTTCTTAGCTTTTCTTTGCTCAAGGTAGCACTCTAGCTCTTGAGCCACAGCTCTACTTCAATCTTTGTTCTTGCTCTAAACTGGGAGGAAGAGTCTCATGCATTTTTCCCTTTGCTGGGTTCGTTTTAAACCACAATACTAACATCAGGATCCTGAATATGCCTCGGATTACAGGTATTATCTAATCAAAACAAATTCCTGATTTCTTTTTTAGGCATAATTAGTTCTTTCAGGATCCCAGCATTCATCTTGTCTCCAGTCTTATTCCATCCATCTCACAATGGCCATCTAAAACACCCTGCTGCATGCCTGAAGTCGCAAGGAACGTTCTCAACGCCATGAGAAGCCCCCTTAAGCTCTGCCTCACATATGCCCAGCCCCCATCCCACTTCCACATGAGCATTTGTTTAGGAGAAATTTCCTGAGTACATCATCATCTTTTCCTCACCATTCAAATTTCATCTTTGGAGTCATTTCTCCCAGACAAAGAGGAACATGATCCATGGTTTGATAGCAGCTCCAGCTTCATAGTCCCAGCCACCAACACCCCCCCATTACCCTGCCAGATACCTGAATTCAACATCAATGTTTTCACTACCCCTGACTCTTATCAAATGTTTTAACTTATACAGTGCATTAAAATAATTTTACTAATTGGATTAAACCCATGGCGTCAAGCTTCAGAATCTTTGCACCTGAACTTTTAGTGAATAACAGACACACCAGCATTTCTGTAGCCAACAGAAATCTTAGCTTTGAGATTTCAGCATTCCTGGTATCCAAGTTTGGATGTGCTAACACTGCCCTCAATGGGGCACTTCAATCACACAATCCCACAACAATCAATGTCATTTGACATTCACTTGTAGGTGGTGCTAGGAAAAAGACTGATGTGCCAACTCCATGCTGGCTTGACCTATGCCATCTTCAAACCTGGAGCAAGTGGGGCTCCTCTCTCCATGACACCTTTTGTGTACTACCCCAGGAGGACCTTTACCTTGAGACAAAATTATGAAGACTATCTCTACCAGCAAGATTCCAGTGAGATGTGCCTACATGGATAAAGCTAAAATCTCACTAAAGTGAGGTTGTTGGCAGTGCTGGAGCGTGAACTCAGGGCCTGGGCACTAAGCATTTGTACTCAAGACTAGCCCTTTACCACTAGAGCCCAAACTCCATTCCCAGCTGTTTTTATTTTTGGTAGTAAGAATCTATCAGACTTTCCTGTTCTAGGTGACTTGGAACTTCCATACTCAGATCTCAGCCTCCTGACCAGGCTGGATTAAAAGTGTGGATCAGCCACACCTGAGGACTTCTGCCAGCACATTTTTTCCCAAAAAATGGAAGAGGAAGATGAGGTACGGTTGGGCTCATCCTGCCCTATATGAAGGAGAGCATCAGCGCCTGAACTTCATTCCCTGTTGTAGGCTGCTGGAGGAAAAGGAAGCAAATAGGCACAGGCTGGCAGCAGATGCCACAGAACAACTTGTGACCAAGACTCCCAGAGCAGACCTCAGAATCGATGACAGATTTGGATCTACCCAGTAACAGAGGCAGTGGTGACACCTGAAACTGCGCGTTTGAGCCTTTGCTGCTAGTAAACAGGGCCACCTATGTCTCAATGAGAAAGGTGAGATTTTGGTGGAGAAGGTGAGATTAAACATTATGTATCATGCAAGAAATCAGAATATAAGGGGTCTTTTATTATTCCAAGTGAAATTTTGGATTTCCTCTTCTGTTTCTTTAAAGAATGACATTGGGATATTGATGAATATTGCACTGAATTTGTAGATAGTCCTTATCAAGATTGCCATTTTTACAATATTACTTCTTCCAAACCAGGAGCATAGGTTTTTGCATTTCCTCAGTTCTGCGTTAATTTCCTTCTCCAGGGTTTATACTTCCATCAAAAAGGTGCTTTACATTCCAAGTTAATTCCTAAGTATTTTATTTTCTTCGATAGGAAAATGAGTTGCTATCCTGATTCTTGCCTCATTCCTCTCATTTGTTGGCATATAGGAAGGCAATTGACATTGAGGGTTAATTTTATACCCTGCTACCTTACCAAAGTTTTATATCAGCTCAAGCAGCTTCGGAGTAGAGTCTATAGGGTTCTTTAAATACAGAATCATGTCATCTGTAAGGAGAGAAAGTTTCAGTTCCTCTTTCCCTTTTCCTCCTCACTCCAGTTAGAATGGCCAAGATCCAGAAATCTAATAATGTATGCTGGAGGGGATGTGGCCAGGAGGGATCACTACTACACTGCTGGTGGGATTGCAAACTCATTCAACCACTATGGAAAGCACTATGGCAGTATCCCAAAAAGACTAAACATAGAGCTCCCCTGTGATCCAGCAATTTCACTACTTGCCAATCGTCCAGATATGACATACTAAATTCACTAGAACAATAACATTTATCACAGCACTATTTACTATAGCAAAGGTATGGAACCAAACAAGAGGCCCGTCAGTTGATGAGTAGATCAAATACGGTATTTTTACACAATGGAATTCTGTGCTTCTGTCAGAAAGAATGACATAGGCGAATTTGTAAGGAAATAGAAAGACTGTGAAGTTTAGAAATTAGTTTCTGTCTCCTTCTCTCACTCCTTCTCTATCTCTGTAAAATTTAGAAGTTCCTGTTTCCCTCTCTTTCTCTCTCTTTTCTCTCTCTCACTTTCTCTCTCTCTTCTCTCTCTCTCTCTCTCTCTCTCTCTCTCTCTCTCTCTCTCTCTCTCTCTCTCTCTCTTTCTCTCTCTCTCTCTCCAATCCTTAGTCTTGAACTCAGGGCCTGAGCTACTTTTGCTCAAGGTTAGCACTCTACCATTTGAACCACAGTGCTGCTTCTGGCTTGCTCTTTTCACGTAGTATTGAGGAATCTAACCCAGGCCTTCATCCTTGTTAGGTTAGCACTCTACCACTAAGCCACACAGTCAGCTTTTAGAGGTTTCTGACAAAGGTTTTCCTACATGCTATTATTTCTTCTGTGAGTACTCTTAATGCTTGCTGAAGGTTGACTTTGTTTACAAGACTTATCCTAATGCTCCCATATACAGAGATTCTATATATAGCTAAATGTTTTTCATTACTCAGAATTTCTCTATTGTGTATGTTCTGAAATGTACTGAAGACTGACTTCTGATTAAAAGTCATTGCACATTTGTTCTATTCATTAGTTTTCTTTTCTTCTATGGGAATCAGGTTTGTGATGAACACAGAAGTATGCCTTCCAGGTCAAACACTTTCCACATTTGTAATATTCATAAGGTTTTTCTCTCCTATGTGCATTTTATACTTAGTCATGCGTTCATGATGGATTTTTCATATTCTTATATTCATACGATTTTTATCCTGTGTCTGTGTGGTATCATGCAAACTCAACTATGAGTTCTTCAAAAAAATTTCCCTTTCATTTTATTCATAGGATTCTATCCTGTGGGTGTTTAGTGATAAATCTTGACTTGTGCCTTCTGGGGAAAAGACTGAACATTTGCTACATTCATTAAGGGTTTGATCTTGTGTTGGTTCTGTGACACAAGCTGAGTTTTCTTCCACAGACTAAAAAGTCTTTCCTATTCATTACATTGCTAAGGCTTCTCATATGTGTGAACTCTCTTATGCTTCCTGAAGGGTGAATACTGCACGACTTTCAACTTTGGTTATATTCCTAAGGTTTCTAATATGTGTGAATTCTGTTATGCCTCCTGTAATGTGACTTCCATCTGAAGGTCTTACCACATTTGATGCACTCGTACAGTTTCTCTCCTGTGTGTGTTCTCTGATGCAATTTGAGGGAAGACTTCCATTTGAAAGACATTCCAAATCGGTTACATTCATAAGGTTTTTCTCCTGTTTGAATTGTCTTATGCATGTTGAGGTTTGGCTTCTGTGTGAAGGACTTTCCACATATGTTACACTCATAAGGTGTTTCTCCTGAGTATATTCTCTGATGAACATGGAGTTTTACCTTTCATTTGAAAGACTTTCCGCATTCACTACATGCATAAGTTTTCTCTCCAGTGTGTGTTCTATTATGCCCATCAAGATATGACTTCCACTTGAAGGTCTTTCCACATTTGGTGCACACATAAGGTTCTCTCCTGTGTGTGTTCTTTGATGAACTCGAACGTGTATCTTCTGGTGAAAGACTTTTCACCTTTGTTACATTCATAAGGTTTGTCTTCTGTGTGTCTTCTCTGGTGAAAAGTGAGGTTTGATTTCAGTCTAAAAGTCTTCCCACATTTATCCCATTCATAAGATTTCTCTTCTGTGTGAGATCTCTGATGTGTACTGAGAGCTGAATTCTGGGCACAAATTTTATTACGTTCCTCATATTCATAAGGTTTGTCTTCTCTTGGAGATCGAGGTTGGAGCATCAGGTCTAACATCTCAGAAATTAATTTTCACACTTGATGTACGCCTCACATATCTCAGGATATTTGCTCTGAGGTATTGTAAGGCGTATTTCATTACTGAAAGTTTTCTCACATTTACTACATGTATGAGGAGTCTCTCCTGTGTACATTTTCGGATGTGTAGTGATGGTCGGTGTTAAGTACAATATTTTTCATCACACAGTACATTTAGCAGTTTTCCTCCCTCCCTGAAGAATTTCTTGGGCAGGGAGAACAGAATTATGATACTTCAGATCTTTTGGACTGTCACAATCATGAATAAAATGCTCTGAATATCCGATGGATTTTTTAAGAACAGGAGACATACGAGATCTATATGCAGCATGCATCTCATCAGGCTTAGGAGACAGAAGCATGTTCTGACACTTAATGAACTCCTCAGTCCTCACCCCTAAGTTGTTACCGTTATTACTAATCAGCTCTGGATTATGTGTAGAGCTCAAATTTAAAGTTGTTGCTAATCTCACGTTTTCCTCCACTTCGATACTACTTGCAACTGCTACTTCACAAAGACATTCATGTGGACTTTCCTGGCAGGTCTTGAACACATTTTCCATTACCTGGACATCTAAAATGAGTCATAGAAAAAAAGGCACAAACATACATGAGATACAAATATTCCTTACTGTAAAGGTAATGACTTTACTTTCCCATCCTAAGTGTTAGATATTTTAAAATATAAGTGGAAATTGATTTGTGAGATATATATTCTTTTCTCCCTAACATATTAAGAAAATATATTTTACAATGACAAATAATGTTTTTCTGTGTTTTAGTTCTCTTTTTATATCACAGGAAACATTTATTGAAATTACCCAACTAAGTATTGCTACAGTTTTAAGCTGAGTACTACCTATAGTATACCGGCAGCTGTTTTTTTTCAAATACTGTTTTGTTTATACATTGAGGAGTAGCTGCCTTTCTTTTATTTTTGAGAAATAATCTAAATATTGTGCTGTTTTGCATCTTTTTGAAACTTTTCTTTTCTTTTCTTTTCTTTTCTTTTTTTTGTAGTTCATAGGCCTCGGCCCTGTCCCTGAACGCTTCAGCAGAAGACTATAACCCCTATCCTTGAGCTACAGCCCCACTTCTGTTTTCTAGAGTTAACTACAGATAAGAGTCTCAGGTCCTGAGTAGCAGATAGGATTACCTTACCCAGTTTCAATGCTGTGTGCTTATTAACCATTAAGTGAGGAACACGAATTTTTTCTAGATTCAGCGGCCACAAGTTTGGTTTATATGTCTGTTTGCCTTTGATCCAAGCAAGAAGGATTCTTGAGAGTAAGGACTTACACCTATATCCCTTCAGTTACAACTTCTCACTAAAGTCTCAATTTAGGTATTTGTGGGAATTTTGAAATTTGTTTCGTTCCATTTGAAGTCTTATAAAAATTCCTTTTCTAACACTCCTGTCCCTCAGAACCATGGAAGACCAGAAAATCTCCAGCTCATTGTCTAGTTAATTTTCTTATGTTGATTGAAACTTTGTTGTTTTTTTTTTCCTTCCATTCCTGGGTTTGAACTTAGGACCTAAACACTGTCCTTGGGTTTTCCCCAGACTAGAACCCTACCAATGAAGTCATTACTTCTGGCTTTTTCTATGTATGTGGTAATAAGGAATCAAACCTGTGTCTTTGTGCATGCTAGGCAAGCACTCTACCACTAGGCTCAATTTCTGGTGGAAAGGTCTAGTTCTGAATACCAGTCTCTTCCTACCAGCAAAAAGATATTATCCTTATCAGAGAATAATGCCCTGACTTATTCCTTGTTTGCTCAATCATTTATAGTCTTAGTTTTGAAGAAATGAAATATCATTCTTTCTTTCTTTCTTTCTTTCTTTCTTTCTTTCTTTCTTTCTTTCTTTCTTGTTTTGCAGTCATGGGACTTGAATTCTAGACCTGGCTGTTCTTCCTGAGCTCTTCAGCTCAAGGCTACTGCCCTATGTCTTTAGCCTCAACACCACTTCTCATTTTCTATTAGTTCATTGCAGAGAAGAGTCTAAGGTGTTTTTGTGATAGGTCAGTCTTTGAACCTTGATCCTCAGATCTCAGCCTCCTAAGTAGCTAGGATTACAGGCATGAGCCACGGGCTCATGGCTTTCTCATTTTATTTTGTTTCACAGTGATTTCTACAGAGAAATCTAACTTTAACTCTACTGCCACATAGAATTCATTATATCACCCTATGATTCTTGGTGCCGGGGGTTTGGGCTACCATGCACAAAGACCTGTTTCAGTTCCTTGGTACTACATACAAAGAAAAAGCCAGAAGTGGTGCTATGACTCAAGAAGTAGAGAGCTAGCCTTGAGAAAACCCAAGGACCATGCTCAGGCCCTGAGACCAAGCATAGGATTGGGAAAAGAAAATGATTCTTGATTCATTCACAAAGAATTCCATAGGTTCTACACACGATTTAGGGTAACTAAGGATATTATTGCTCAGTACATCACAACATGAACTTACCAATGGGGCTCAGGCTCCAACATCAATATGAAGATGCATTCACTCACCTGTGATATCCTTGTCAGAGGAATTTCCTATCCAGAGTTCTGCACAGTGCTCTAGCTTGTCAATTAATACAGGTTTGGGAACACAGGGCCCTGTAAATTAGAAACAGTAGAGAATTATTGCTTATGCTGTGTCATCATTGCTTTAAGTTCGCAGACATCCTACTCACAAGTTATCTATTAAATCTTTTTTGTCATTTCTCACTGGCTCCATGGTTGACTTTTCCCCAGCTCTGGATTCATTTTGTATGGCATAAACTTAGCTGTCTTGCTCAAGGCTAGAAAAATACCAGTTTGAGTCCCAGCTCCACTTACATGCATAGGTCTTCATGCATGCTAGGCAAGCACTCAACCACACAGTCAAACTCTTGACACTCCACTAACATTTTTGAGGGGTTACTTGGAGTTATAGAGTTTCATGGCAATTTTTATGCCCTTGCTGGCTTCAAATTAGAATTCTTAGATTTCTTCCTCCTGAATATTTTAAGATTACAGGCATGAAACATTGCACCTAGTGCCAGGTTTCCATTATAAACTCACTGTTTAGTGATTTGTAGATCCTATTTCCAATAATGATATATATTCTATTCTGGATTGTTTATCCACTTACAATTACTGTGTAAGTTTGGAATGTCGTCTCCATTAGAGGAAACGTAATTTAGAACTGTTGTCACAGTATCCTGAAGGTATCCTGAAGAATGAGTACAAAATTACCTTAGGTTTTCTTTAGAAAGTAATGATACTTCTCAGGGCCTGGAATCTTTCATTTAAATAGTATTGAAAGTTTGATAAACATTCACGTATCTGCAAAATAACAAGGCACTTGGCCTTGCAAGTGAATTTGACTTTTGCTCACCTAAGGACACCAGGTTGCTGTAGGTCTCCAGCATTACATCTCTGTACAGGGTCCTCTGAGCATTGTCCAGATGCTGCCACTCCTCCCAGCTGAAATCCACAGCTACATCATCAAATGACGCCAGCTTCTGGAATGGCACATTTTCATCAAGTAATTAACACCGAGTTATAAACACACCATGTCTGGAATTTTATTCTTTTTTTGTTGGAATTTTATTCCTTTACTTAAATGTTTAGACTTACGTGAAATATTGACCTGAAAAGTTCAGGGATGGTCCCTAGGCCCACAGTTCAAGTTCCAAGACCCACAAATAATAAAAAGGCAAGCCAGGTTTTGGTGGCTCACGCCTGTCATCCTAGCTACTCAGGAGACTGAGAGCTGAGGACCATGGGTCAAAGCCAGCCTGGCACAAAATTCCATGAGACTCCTTTCCAATTACCCACCATAAAATGTTTAATGGCTTGTGGCATATCATGGTAGAGCAATTGTGGTATCGACAAAAATAAGTCGGGGGAGTAGATTTAGGTTATAAATGGAATTATTCCATTGAAAAGGAACTACATTATATGATGACATATGCTGGTACTGTGAGAATATTGCAAAATCTTAGGGTATCAAGTAATAATACTGTGAAGTACACCCAGAATGTTAATGTTCTATGTCTGGCATAAGAGTCACTTGGGGAAGAAAGTTTTTTTCTTTTTTTGTCTGGGGGATTTGTAAGGCTTGAACTCTGGGCCTGGGCACTGTTCCTGAGCTCTTCAACTCAAGGCTATCACTCTGCCTATGAAGCCACAGTGCCATTTCCCATATTCTAGTGGTTAACTGTAGATGAGAGTGTCATAGACTTTCTAATGCCCAGGCTGGCTTTGAACCAAATCTTTAGATATCAGCCTGATATCTGAGTAGCTAGGATTACAGGTAGAAGTCACTGCACCTGGCAAGAAATTTATTTCTTGCCGTTTTATACTACAAATTTACTGTATGTTTTACTTTTTCAAAAAGACTGAGGATGACCTTTGTTCTGTATATAATGGGAAGAGGGGTAGGGAGCTGTGAGCAGAAGAACTGAGGGGCAATACTCAGGGTAGGACAATAGCCTTAAACTAAAGAGCTCACGGCCCAAGGTCCAAGCCCCATGACATTCCCCACTACTCCACAAAACGGGAAAT
Organism: Megascapheus bottae; assembly: GCF_031878675.1. Lineage (NCBI taxonomy): Eukaryota > Metazoa > Chordata > Mammalia > Rodentia > Geomyidae > Megascapheus > Megascapheus bottae. Next base: position 3,341,440 of record NW_028327585.1, read on the forward strand.
AATTGGAGATTGGAGTGGATTTTCTAAAAAGAATATATAGAAATTGTAGTTCAAAATGTAGAAAGAAGTTCAATATTAACAGTCATGAGAAAAATAAAAATTACAATGAAATCATTACTTTAAATATGTTAATATAAATATAGTTTTAAACAAAACGATCCACATACACACACACAAACACACACACACACACGCATACAAAAAACAACTTTCAAAGTCTATTACTGGGAAGGTAGTGAGAAGAAGTAGAACTTTGGAATAGTTCTGCAAGGAATATAAAACAATCAAAAATTGCGTGGAGAGTGCTACAAAAGTACTAAATATAGAATTACATAGAAATATGGTCCAACACTTCTATTTCTAGATTTGTACCTAACGGAAAAGAAAGCAAAGACTAGAACAAATATGTGGAGAATCCATTCACAACTATTAATAATAATCAAAAGATAGAAATATGCAAAATAATGCATTGAAAAGGAAGAACATTTTACTATATTTTACAGATGAATCTTGATTACAGTAAACTAAAAATACAGCAGTCATAAAGGAAGAGCTAGGGTATGTTTTCCCTTCCAGAGCTTCCAAGGATCAACAAACCCTTAGAGCCAAAAAGCACGATGGTTCCAGAGAATGCAGTAGAGAGGAACAGGAGCTGAATGTTTAATGATTATACATGGAAGATGAAAATTGCTCTAGATGGGTAGAATGAAGAGAGAACTGTACCCTAAAGAATGGTTATGTAGCCACACAGGATGGGACACACCTATACTCCCTGATCTTGGGAAACTCAAGAAGGATTTCTAGCCATCCTAGATGCATGGAAAGATCTATCATAAAAACTAATGTGGAGGGGCTGGGAGATTGGCATAGTTGTAGAGTGCTTGTATGAAGACGAAGGTTCAATTCCGCAGTATCACATACACAGAAAAAACCAGAAGTAGTGCTGTGGCTCAAGCAGAAGATCACTAGGCTTGAGGAAAGCTGAAGGACAGTGCTCAGACCGAGTTCCAGCCAAAGGGCTTGTGTAAAAAAAAACAGAAAGCTGAGCATGATGGGGTGGTGGCTCACTTCTATAATCCTAGCTACTCAGGAGGCTGAGATCTGAGGATCAAGGTTTAAAGCCATCCTGGCACAAAAAGACCTGAGACTCTTATCTCCAATTTACCTTTAGAAAATGGGAAATGGGGCTTGGCTCCAGGGTAAGGTGGTAGCCTGGAACTGAAGAGCTCAGGGATAGTGCCCAGGCTGAGTATCTATGACCCACCAAAGAAAAAAACAAAAAACAAAAAATAATATGGAAAAATTTGGATTCTGTGAATTTTATCAGGCATATAAATGTCTTTTTTTGCTGTTGAAATAACAAATTGTTTGGAAACATTTTAAAAGTTTTTACCTAGAAATGTACATTACAAATGGAATTAATAACAAACACAAAATATGCAAAAGATACAAATTATCACAATATGGGTATCCTGCTTCTGTATCTTTTCACTGACTTCTGTTCAAATGAGTCACATATTCTGAATCATTTCTCCCAGTCGATATATGCCACAAATGTTAGCTTGTACTGAACTTCTTGGGAAATCAAAAGCAAATACTAAGCAAATGTGTGTTAGATTTTGTCGACAATGATATTTCAAATATAAATCCCTACTCATTGCATTATTTAATATCAATGCCGGAATCTAACTTACACTGGCAGAATCTTCAATCTTTTGAGAATCTTCAAAAGGGTGTGAAAATATTTAGGATCGTTATGTCTTCCTGGAGGAAAGATCCCTTTAGTAGTATGTAGTAACCTTCTTTGTCTTTTCTTACTAATTTTAGTTTGAAGTCTATTGTATATGATATGAGGATGGCAACTCCAGCCTGTTTATGGGGGCAGTTAGCTTGATAGAGTTTATTCCAAACTCTCACTTTCAAAAGATGATTGTCTTTGGGTAAGATGTGTCTTTTGAAGACAGCAGAACGATGGCTCTTGCTTTTTGATACAACTAGACAGCCTATGCCCTTTAATTGGAGAGTTAAGTCCATTGATATTGAGAGTTAGGATTAAGAGATATTTATTAGCTCCTAGCATTTTTAAAAGCTTTTACTACGGCCTGTGTCTTGACAGTTCTTGTGGTCCTTAGATGGTATGCTGTTTAGGTGCCATTTCTTTCCCTATATTGCATTTATTTTGGTTTTCTATGTATAGAGCATCTTTGAGAATTCTCTGTAGTGTTGGTTTTGTTTCGACATATTGTTGCAGCTTTTCCCTGGAATGGAATGTTTTTATTGTTCCCTCAGTTATGAATGAGAGCTTAGCTGGCTACAATATTCTTGGTTGGTAGTTATTTGATTTAAGGGCATGACATATATGCTTCCAGTCACTTCGTGCTTGCATGGTCTCTGCTGAGAAATCTGGGGTTATTCTGATTGGTTTGCCTTTATAGGTTACTGATCCCTTTTCCCAGGCTGCCTTTAGGATCTTTCCTTTCGCTTCTATTGATGGAGTTCGGATCACAATGTGGCGGTGGGATGTTCTTTTCTGGTCAGGTCTGTTTGGGGTTCTAAAAGCTTCTCGTATCTGGATGGGCCTGCCCTTCTGGATATTTGGGAAATTCTCTGAGATGATTCCCTGAAGTATATTTCCAATACCATTGACCTCTTTCTCCACGTCCTCCTCAATACCAACTAGCCTTAAATTAGGCTTCCTAATTGTATCTTGGACCTCCTGAAGTGCTCTCTCATATTTCCTAGATTTGGATTGACTCATTTTCTGTTCTTTCTCTTTAATACCTAAATTATCTTCAGCCCCAGAAATTCTCTCCTCTGCATTGTCTAACCTGCTATCACAGCTATCTACTTTATTTTTCATCGCCCTTGCTTCTAATTGCTCACTTTTGATGCCTTGCATCTCTCGTTTTAGATCATGTATGGATTTCTTTATCTCCATGATTTCCTTTTGAGTGGTTAGCTCAGTAGCTTTATTTTCTTTGGACATTTGCTGGAGTTTGGTCACGTTTTTATTTGTGAATTTTATGAATTCATCCATCTTTCTTTGAAAAACCTTTATTATGGCCTCCTTTATGGCTTCTTCTTTTTCATTTATCACCTTGTTTATGGTTTCCTCTTGTTCAGCTATGCCGTCCTCCATTATCTCTTTCTTTATATTTTCACATTTTCCAGTAGTGATGTTTATCAATTGCATTTGTGTAGCACTTGGAAGACTCTCCTCTAGGTGTGCCAGTGACTGTTCCATTGTCTGTTTACATTGGCTGTGGCTCAGTAGGAAGAAAGATGTTGCTGTGCTGTTGCCAAAGGTTAGGAAACTCGAGTCTCAGGCATGGAAGTTGTGGCTGTCTTACGCGAAGATGTACATGATAGATCATTGCCAAGCCACAAATTCAGTATAACAGGTCTTTCTCTAAGAAGAAGGCCAGGAAATCCAGGGCAACCAGATGAGGTATATTTCTAAGAAGACATGTATTTGACCCCATCATCCTCCCCAGACACTACAACTTTCTTTTTTTAAAAATTTTTTTATTGTAATTAGTAAAAGGGTTACATGATATTTCCCAGATAGAAGGTGCATTAATTCACATACATTGATACCCTTTCACATGTCTTGGTACCCATTTCCCTCCAACCCCACACCCCCAACCCGTCTTGGTTTTCCCCCTTTCCCTATCAAATTTCAAATATCCCAATACAAATAAATTCAATATATCAGATAACAAAGTGAGATACTATACCAATATGGGATAACCAAGGGACAGCAAAGGAGATGAGAGACAACATAGTACATTAAGGACAACAATCATTCATTATATGGATTTTGTTTCCATATCCTGGAGGTCCTTTCAATTAGCTTCACATTATATGGTCTTATATATGGCCTTTTGCTCTATTGCAAATCTCTGCTAGTAGAGCCCAAGGTTTCTACTGATTATGACGAATGAGGGAAACCACTGAGCCTAAGTTCCTTTGAGTCTGGCTTACTTCACTTAATATGATTTTTTCTAAGTCTTTCCATTTCCAAACAAATGGGGAGATGTCATTCTTTCTGACAGCAGCATAGAATTCCATTGTGTACAAATACCACAACTTGCTGATCCACTCATCAACTGAGGGACATCTGGGTTGGTTCCATATCTTTGCTATGGTGAATAGTGCTGCAATGAACATTGTTGTGCTAGTGGGTTTAGTATGCCCTTGTTTCTGGATTGTTGGGCTGAAAATGTAGCTTGCCTAGCATGTATGAAACCCTGGATTCCGTTCCTCAGCACCACATAAACAAAAACTGGAAGTGCCACTGTGACTCAGCTGGTAGATTTCTAAAATTCAGCACAGAGTGTCTCCAAGTGACAAAAATCTGTCACATTTAAGTCAGGCTTCAAAACTTTGCTAGGAACCAGTTACGTGATTTGGAAGAAAGTCCAATTTTCAAAAAATCACTAGGCAGGCGCTGGAGGGTCATAATTGTCATTCTACTAGCCAGGGAGAAGGTGATTCAAAGCCTTTGCAAGCAAAAAAACGAAAACAAAAAAACCTGTAAGATTCTTCTCTCCACTTATCTACCCAAAAAATTAGTGGAGTTGTGGCTCAAACTGGTACAGCATTAGCCTTGAGGAAAAAGAACTAAGAGACCTTGCCCAAGTCCAAAGTTCAAGCTCCCCACCAAGAAAGAAAAAAAAAGGAGTCCAGATACCTTAGTTTCAAAAGCATATCTGGATATCTTAGTAGATTTTTCTGATCTTTCCTCATTCATCTCATGGAACCACATAATCTTTATCCTGATCTGATTAAGAGCCTGCATTGTGCTTAATAAATTCATTCCACATATTCCAGTAGAATCTGATCAGCTAACAGCCAATTACCAATGCTTTATTCCATGTTTAGTCCAGTATGTCTTCATACCATCTACACAGTCAGCTATATCATCTTTCCAGAAGTAGCATTGAGTGTAGAACACTCAGAACTAAAATAATTGCATAAAGATGTAATAAAACTTCTTGATTCATTAAGAAAATTTCTGTACCACTTAGAGCAAGTACATTAGTGGTATTTACCGCTAGCCTCTTTTTTAAAAAAAATTATTAACATTGAATTTTACATCATATTTCAAATGTCATGTTTAACCAACAAGTATTCAAGAAGGGAATCGCTATACAATCACTGGCACATAAATTTTAGAATATAGTAAAAATTAAGCTGAGTCTTTGTATGTCATAGATACAGATTAATCTATAATAAAACACATGTCTATAGAGTGTATAGTCTATCCTAGATTTTATGTCTATGTAGTTATGTTTATATCTCCAAAATTATGTCCTGAACTTTGGGTATCAACTATTCAATCTTCGCTCTACTACTGTTTGAAACTAATATCCATATATTAAGGATACCATGTACCTTTTGTTCCTTGGTCTTGACTTATCTCACTCAACAGGATTCACTCTAATTTCATCCACTACCCCAAAAATGCCATTATTATTTTTTTCTGTGCAGATCTTCTTTTTATGTATTTATTTTTATTGTAATTTATAGAAGGGTTACATTATATTCACCAGATAGAAGGTGCATTACTTCTCAAACTTTGATACCCCATGTAATGATATGGTCCCCATTTCCCTTCCCCTACCCCCACACATGTTCATTTTCCCCCTTCCCTATCCAATTTCAAATAACCAATTAGGCACATATGAAATATATCAGAAAACAAGGTGAAATATTGTAACAATATGATATAACCAAGGGATAGCAAAAGAGATAAGAGATCACATAGTTCATTAAGGACAACAATCACTCATTATATGAGTTTTGTTTTTTCATCTTGGAGGTCCTTACATTTAGTGTCATACTATTTGTCACGATGTCTCTTGATTTTGTTCTATTGTAAATCTCTGGTAGCAGAGCCCAAGGTTTCTACTGAATTTGACAAATGAGGGAGACTCTTGGGCCTATGTTCCTTTGAGTTTGGCTGACTTCACTTAATATGATTTTTTTCCTTTTCATCCACTTCCCCGAGAATGCCATTATTTTATCTTGTCGGTTGGCTATGTATCATTCCATTGTGTGTGTGTGTGTGTGTGTGTGTGTGTGTGTGTGTGTGTGTGTGCGTGCGTTTATCACATTTTTTGTAGTAGGGCATCTGTTTGTTTCCATCATCCAGCCTCATTTTCTACAGATATTTTTATAGTCTCTTTTTTATTTTCAGGGTAATGTATAGAGGGGTTACGATTACATTTACAAGTAGTGGACTGCATTACTTCTCACACATTTATTCCACTCCACATGTTTTTGTCCCCAGTTCCCTCTCCCCTCCCCTTCCCAATCATCTTGTTTCCCCCCTTCCCTTTCCTATTTGACATAAACAAATAAACATATATACAATATGCCAGGGAAAAATCAGATACAGTAACAATCTGACATTAACCAAAGGGCAAAATAAGAGATGAGAAATAACATAGTAGATTAAGGACAAAAATCACACAAGATTAAGAGCAACGATGACACAAGATATAGCTCTTGTTCCCATATCCTAGAGATCCTTTCATTTAGTCTCATCCTATATGACCTTATATACCTAGGTTTTGAGTTATTGTAATCCTCTGCTAGGAGAGTCCTAGATGTGAACTAATTATTACAAATGGGGGAAACCATTGAGCTTATGTTTCTTTGGGTCTGGCTTGCTTCACTTAATATGAATTTTTCCAAGTCTTTCCATTTCCTTACAAATGGGGCGATGGCATTCCTTCTGATGGCAGCATAGCATTCCATTGTGTATAAGTACGACATCTTCTTGATTCAGTCATCTACTGAGTGGCATCTGGGTTGGTTTCATATCTTTGCTATGGTAAATAGTGCTGCAATGAGCATCATTGTGCTAGTGGCTTTAGTATGCCCTTTTTTCTGGACAATTGGGTAGATGCCAAGTAGTGGATTTGCTGGATCATAGGGGAGCTCTATGTTCAGTATTTTGAGGAACCACCACACTGCTTTCCCTAGTGGTTGAACGAGTTTACACTCACACCAACAGTGTACGTGTGATCCCCCCTGGTCACTTCCCCACCAGTATCTCTTATTAGATTTTTTGATAATGGCTATTCTGACTGGAGTCAGGTGGAATCTCAAAGTTGTTTTGATTTTCATTTCCCTTATTGCTAGAGATATGGAGCATTTCTTCATGTGTCTAAAGCCCATTTTAATTTTTTCTTCAGAGAATACTCTTTTAAGTCTTTAGCCCACCTTTTAATAGGATGGTTGTTTCTTTGAAGATTTGTTTGGGAGAGATTCATTTTTTTCAGCTATAGATATATTTTAGATAACTACATATATTTTTGTAGAAAAAAGAATGGAAGCCATCATGCTGGCTCACAACTTAATTTCAGCTGCTTAGGAGGCTCAGGGCTTAGGATCACAGGTCAAAGCCAACCAGGGCCCTACAGTGTGTGAGATCAAACTCTGTGAACATACAATGACTGTAAGAGGAATCTCACTGCCTGGAAATGTAGCCTAATGGTAGATTGCTCACCTAGAATGCATGAAGACCTAGGTTCTATTCACCGGTACCGTATACTCAGAAAAAAGCTAGAAGTGGCCCTGTGTCTCAAGAGGCAGAGCACTCACCTTGGGCAAGCGAGTCCAACGAAAATCTCTAGGCCCTGAGTCCAAGCCCTAGGACTGGCAAAAAGAAAAAAAGAGCAATCTTACTTAAGTAACAAGGAATGTACCCTATATTTATACAGACTAAAAATTCATTAAGAAATTAGAAAATATGTATAAAGTGCATAATTTCTTTTGTGTGTTGGCACTGGGTCTTCAACTGAGTGCTTCAGCTCTATCCCTGACCTTTTCTGCTCAAGGCTAGCACTCTACCAATGCAGCCCCAAATTAACTATCATCAATTGAGATATAAGCGATGAATATTTCAGGGTGCTTCATGAAAAAGATTTTTATAAATTGAAACTTTCAACACAGTCTTATTTTAGTATGAATGTTGAGATGGGAAGAGACAGAAAAAGTGAAATATTTCCTGATCCACATAGAGAAGACACTCAGCAGAACCACTGTGGTCTGCAGGCTTCTTTGTGAGTATTGTTTGCTTGTTTGATTTCTGTCAATTGTGGGGCTTGAACTCTGGGCCTGGGCACTGTCCCTGAGCTCTTCAGCTCAAGGCTAGTGCTTTAATCTGTGAGCCACAGTGCCACTTCTGGTTTTTCTGGCAGTTAACTGGGTACTTTGGCTGGCTTTAAACTTTGATTCTCTGATCTTAGACTCCTGAGTAGCTAAGATTATAGGTGTGAAGTACCATCACAAGGGTGCTGCTCTGTTACTATGCAGGTTCTGGATCAAGAACTTCAAGTTCTTACTTCAATTTTTTTCTTCTCTTGCCTGATACTCTGCCATTTGAACGAAGCCCCAGTTCCTGGTCTTTGTTGGTTAATGAGAGATATTATGATTTTCTAATATTCAGAGCAATGATTATAAAACCCAGCATTTTACTTACTTGAATAAATTAAGAGACAGGACCTAGTGAGATGGAAAACAAAATTTTTTTTCAAGTTGCTATCCTGTTCTAATGCATAAGTCTGGCTATTTTGCTTACACACAAATATGTATTTTACCAGTTTCTACTCTATTTTTGCTTAGCTTAAAACCACCACTGCCATTTCATAGATTTTGTTGTTGTTGTTTGCGGTGCTTGAACTCTGTGCCTGGGCTGTTCCTCAGATCTTCAGTTCAATGCCAGTGCTCTACTACTTTCGATTTGGCCAGTCCTGGGCTTGAACTGAGGGACTGAGCACTGTCCTTATATTTTCTCAAGGCTAGGGCTCTACCACTTCAGCCTCAGCACCACTTCCAGCATTTTTCTATGTATGTGGTATTGAGGAATTGAACCCAGGTCTTCGTGCATGCTAGGCAAGCACTCTACCACTAGGCCAAACTCCCAGCCCAAAATTATTCATCATTACTATTAGCTATCTTCTTTTTTTTATTTTTGATTCATCATGGTGCTTGGACTTTGGGCCTGGACACTGTCCCTGAGCTCTTCAGCTCAAGGCTAGCGCTCTTCCTCTACAGCTCCATTTTTGGTTTCTGGTAGTTAATTGGTGATGTAAGTCTCACAAACATATGTGTCCAGGCTGGCTTTGGGCTTTGAACCAAGATCCTCCAATCTCAGCCTCCATAGTAGCTAGAATTACACGCTTCAGCCAGCAGTGCCTGACTGTTTGATGTCTCTGTCTCTGTCTCTCTGTCTCTGTCCGTCTCTGTCTCTCTGCCTGTCTGTCTGTCTGTCTCTCTCTGTCTCTCTCTCTGTCTCTGTCTCTGTCTCTCTCTCTGCCTCTCTCTCTCTGTCTCTCTGTGTCTCTGGCTCTCTGTCTCTCTCACTGTGTCTCTCTCTCTGTCTCTCTCTCTGTCTCTCTCTCTCTCTCTCTCTCTCTCTCTCTCTCTCTCTCTCTCTCTCTCTCTCTCTCTCTCTCTCTCTTTTGGTTGTAAGACTTTAATTGTGCACCTGGGCAGTGTCCCTGGGCTCTTCAGCTCAAGGCTACAACCTTAAACACCTTGAGCCACACTGTCACTTCTGGTTTTCTGGTGCTTAAGTGGAAGTAATAGTTTCATGGACTTTAGTGTCTGGCCTGGCTTTGAACTGTGATCCTCAAAACCCAAACTTCAGAGATCATTTCCAGCTTTTTTTTTGGTGTAAGTGGTAAAGAGTAATTGAACACAGGGCTTTGTGCATACTAGGCAAGCAAACTACCACTAGTGTGCACTCCAGCCTTAGATAAGGGCTTTCTTTTTCTTTTTCTTTTTTTCACTCATGGGGCTTGAACTCTGGGCCTGGATGTTTACCTTAAGCTCTTCAGCTCAAGGCAAGAGCTCTACCACTTGAGGCACATTGTCATTTTGAATTTTCTGGATTATTTGGAAATAAGATTCTCACAGATTTTTATGCCTGGGCCGTCTTTGAACCTCGATCCTCCAGGGTAGCTAGGATTACCAGGGTGAGCCACCATTCACGGGCATTAAATTATTATTTTTTGCATGTCCTATGGCTTCAACTCATGGCCAGAGCACTGTCCTAGGGCTTGCTCGAGGATAGCACTTTACTTCAGCCAGCCAACTCCCGGTCCAAATAGGCCACTCTTGAAGCTACAATTACAGAGATCTGCCATAATACTGGCATGTCGTTATCTAAGTATATAATTTTTCTTCTATTTTTGATGGCTTTTCCTTAGTGGACATATTTCCTACATATTTTATGGAAAACTTCCTTCCCACTGGGGCCATAAGTTAAGCCTAGTGGAAGAGTTCTTGCCGAGCATGAATGAAGACCCAAGTTCAATTCCTCAGCACAACATAGATAAAAAAGATAAAATTGGTGCTGTGGCACATGTGATAGAACTTGCGCCTTAAGAATAAACAAAAACAAAAACAAGGATCGTGCTCAGGTCCTGAGTCTAAGCACAGTACTGGCAAAAAAATATTCTCCCCAAAGTAGACATTTAAACTTTGTTGTCAAGGTGATATACAAAGAGATTGCTGTTACATATGTAATGAGTACATTTCTTGTAAACACTGTTACCCCCTCCCCCCTTTTCTCTTTCCCTTCCCCCAAGTCATAAATTTCATTTACAACAAATATATATGTATTTTCATTCCCAAAAAATTAGTTTAAAATGTGTTCAAATAAATGATGTAGGTTGATATATTTATCAAAATGGATTACTTGAAGTCTAAAATAAACATTCTACGTAATTTTTCTCATAAAATTGTAGTAATGCTATAAAACTAATAAAAAGGAATTTTAGTTATTAATTTCTTATGTTTTACCTTTAACATTATTACACTAAGCATACTGTTTATGGTATTAATACAGACAGCATGAAATATGATTATGTAAAATAATTAAATGATTCAAAATAGTAAGGTTGGGGGCCAGTAGTTTGGCTTGGTGTCACACACCCTGGACTGGCAAAAAAGAAGTAGGGTTAGATAAAACAGACTTATTTCCAAATGTGTGGAAAATGGTATGATTTCTTGTTTGGCTTGAACTGAGGGACCAGGAACTGTCCTTGGCCACATTTGTTCAAGGGTGGCACTGTGACACCTGAGCCACAGTGCCCCATCTGCTTTTTCTGTGTATGCAGTGCCGAGGAATTGAATCAAGTTCTTCTTGTATACTAGGCGAGCTCTCTACAACTAGGCCACATTCAAAGCCAAAGTAGATTTTTGATGCTATTGTGGAGTTTTAATTTTCTTAAATATTTGTACAAAGCACAATGGATATATAAACAGACTTGAACTCACAGAACAGAGTCCCACATAATATTACAGTTACTCTGGCACTTCTCCCGATTGACAAAACACATTTCCAGGCATCTGCTCTGTCCTTAAGCTTTGGTAGCTGACTTGTCTTTCCATGGAGGCCTGGCCTGGATTCCTGGTGATTCCATGCATTTCATAGTTCCCTGTATATCCAGTAACCTGTATAACCAGACCTGTCTGGTTTTTGGCCCACCCAGGACCTATGTGTCTGCGGTCTCACATTCTAAGTGGAAAATAAAACACAGTATAAGAAGGACTGAAGAACTGCACACCATAATATTAACAATGAGAGTTTAATAGTTAGCAAAGTAAATACAATGAATACTTGACAAGAATCATGAGAGCAAGATAAAGAGATGTCTTTTTAGGAAGGGGACAGGGAAGCTCTAAATCCAGACTGGCCTCCAAGTTGCCTTCAGACAGTAATTCTACTTCAGAGTCCTCAGAAGGGTCTCCTTCCTCATGAGAAACAGAATGTCCTTCCTGAGTTAAGAGGGGGATGGATTCTGGTTTGTCGAATGGAGATTGAGTCTCTTTTAGTGAGATGGATGGGTCTGGATATTCTGTGAGGATGGATTCATTTTCCTCCAATGAATCCAGTATTGAGAGTACACTTGCTGCTTCCCATGGGGACATTTTCCATGAGCCCAGCGTGTGCCCCTTCAGCTTGCACAATAAGTGGAGTGTTACTCTGACTCAGATGGACTGACTCTGGGTGGAGTGTGAAAGGAAACGGAAGGAAATCTAGCTGCTCTTTTTCTTCCTCCATAGTTTCTGCAGGTTCAACTGTGTCAAACATGGGGTTCAGAGCAAAATGTATATCCACAGGACTCTAAACCTGTTTGGTAATTTCTACAGAAGGACCATGCTTTCTGGAGTGCAGTGATGATTCTCCGTCTCCATCAGTCACCAGCTCCATTGGTGGGTTATTCATCCGGAGTTCAGGATAAGCTCTTCCACGATGACCCAAACCTAAGAATGGAAATCGGTACAGAGTGGACAGAGTGGACTCTGCAAGTTGAAGTGTCACTCAACTTCCATGAGGATCTAATGGAGGAACCTGTAGAACTGGAGTTTGGACTGAACACTGAGGACGTGTAGGGTCTTTCTAATGAGTGCTTATTCCTGAGTCCTTTCAGAGGACAGACATTACCTGGCTGACACCACCCATAAAGGGCATTTTGCCAAGCTCTGTAAAAGTAAGGGCCAACCAATATCTAGACCACATGGGCTTCCTACTCACAGGCTCTGAGGCACCCACACCAGGACTTCTACTTTTTCTTGGTCTTACTGGTCGCACATTCCTCCAGCTGGTCAAAAAGTATGTGTCTAGAAGAGCAGGTCCAAAGCCGGCGTGTGGAGCCTCATATAGAGCTTGAGTTGTGTCAGGGTGTGGCAGTTCTTGAACTCGTAGAAATCACTGGGGTAGAAGTCCATTCACATCGTATAGATGGAACACATGATGCTGTGGGCATATTCGGTACAAGGAAAGTGAGAGCCTCCTCTCTCCATCCTGAGCCTTCTACCAAAGCCCCTTTCTTGCAGGACTCTAATGCTGTGGCTGTCCTGCAGAGATGTGCACTTATGTGCTGGGAGGGGGGTAAGAGACACTCGAGAACAGGATGACTTTTACACCCCACTTCCAGAAGCTTCTGAGAGAGGCCTCTATTCATCTCTCCAAAGTAAATGCACCTTAAATTAACTAAGTAAATGCTCTAAATAAATCAATAAGTGAATGCTCTAAATAAAGAACTAAATGCTCATTCCTCTAATCTTAGCCACCCAGCAGGCTGAGCTCTGAAGATCACAGTGGAAAGCCAGTCTAGTCAGTAAAAGTCTAAAGGCACTTGTCTTCAATTAGGCAGCAAAAAGCCAGAACTTGACCTATGACTCAAATGGTACAGTGCTAATTTTTGAACACCAAAGGGATGGCACTTAGACCTGGGTTCAGGTTCAAGTGGCAGCACTGGACCACACACCAAAATGTAAATGCTTTCAGGTTCTAACAGGCAAAGCGATCACAATCCATCCCTGATGGCTCAAAAGTGATTCAGCCCCCAGCTTTTCCTCTGACTCCAGTATTTCACAGGCCTCCGCCATTAGTACTGACACCTCATTTCTTACTGGGAAATGGGATTTCCTAGGATGTCACCTAGGTGAGGGCTGCAGTTGGGAAACTTACTCATGCCTGAAATCCAACTTCTCAGTAAGCACACTGTTGAGACTCCAGTAGCTTGTGAGGGAAATGAAATGGCATGGTGTCCCAGTCATAATAAAGTAGTTTGTGCACTTATATCATGCTTAGCTCCCCTGTAAACACCGCAGTGAACCAAACAGGCTCAGAGAGGAGCCAAGTATTCCAAGACTTGGCCAGGAGGGGTGAGCAAACCTGGGTTTGGAGGGGGAACACTCACTTTTTCAAGAGAATTTCCAGCAACTACTACATTGTCCTCCACTATTTGAAATTGTTCAGGAAGTTTCCCACATAAAAGAGATCACCTTTCTGGTAGGCAGGGATCAGCTTTGTCAGCAGCATCTCCAACAGGCCTTCCTCCAGGATCCATAGGTTACAAGGCTCATTCAGAGTCTGAGCTGACTTACCATCACACTATGTTGGCAAAACAGTGGATATTTCAAACGTAGGAATGGGACCACACTTCACACTGAGGAATTGGAATAGAGTAGATTGGAAATGACACACTCTAATCTCAGTATAGTCACTTGAAAGCACACAAGAAGGTTGTAGTGTGTGGGCAGGATGATGGGTTCAAATAGGTTTCCTCTCAATATACCTCATCTGAGTTGCCCTGGAGTTTCCTGGCTTTCTTCCTAGAGAAATGCCTGATATACTGGAATTTTGGCTTGGCACTGATCCAGCATCTACTTCTTCAAGTGAGACATCCATATCTCTCATGCCTGAGATGCGAGCCTCCTGACCTTTGGCAACAGCACAGCAACATCTTTCTGGTTCCTGAGCCACAGGCCAAGGGAGCTGGCTTGAGCTGGTTATCACATACAGTGGCTTAGTTACCAGGGTACCATATTCTGTTCCATTGTGAGGGAGGTAGGGTCACCTTTCAAGGCCCAATGACCATAGCTCCTTGCTCACAGAAGACCTCCCCAAAGACATACTGGAGGCTGAATCTCCCTTCCCCCCTCACATATGGATGTAGTAAACAGCACACCTTTTTGTTCAAATCCCAAGTCATTAACTAGGCATAAGTGCTAGCCTGGTCTCAGGCTCAAGGAGCCTTTCTTAGGTAAGATACAAACTTAACTGTCACTATTCCCCTTACCCTTCACAAGACATTTTGCTTCATAGTGCCTTCTCAGCTTGCATTTTGCCTCTTGCACATTTTTGGCTAGTCCTGGGACTTGACCTCAGAGCCTGACCATTGTTCTTAGGCTTTCTTTAGGCTATAGCTGTCCCACCAAGCCACAGCACCACTTCCAGCGTTTTCTATGTATATGGTACTGCAGAATCAAACGGGAGTCTTTTTGTGTGGTAGCCAAGCACTCAACAAATAGAGGAAACACCCAGGCCATCTTGCAAATATTTTTTACTTCAATCTACTAGGACGTTGTTAGTTTTCTGTATCCTAATCTATTTTTCTTCCTGATGAATATCTGTGCTGTCATCTGTAAAAATGCAAGCGGGAAAATCACAGAAGCATTGGTGACATAAAAAAAGTCTTACAGACATAGATAAGTGTTCATTCTTTGTAGGAGAAAGGATATTTTGATATAATGATGACTATTTATAAATACTTTATCTGGGTTTAGAGTTTGGCCCAGTGGTAGAGTGCTTGCCTAGCATCCATGAAGATCTAGGTTTGAGTCCTTAATATCACACACATATAAAAATCCATATGGCAATGTGGCTCAAGTGGCAGAGGGCTAGACTTGGGAAAAGCCAAGAGCAGTGCTTGGGCAGTGAGTTCAAGCCCCAGGAATGGCAGAAAAAACAAAAGAAAAGAAAAGAAATGTGCTTTTTACAAGTTATTCACTCACAGCATTTGCCTCTGAATTCTTCACTTCTGCATCTTGTGACATATCCCTTTCCCTCAATGTAGACAAGAAAAGCAGATTTTATTACTTGCTATCCTGTTGTCCAATCTTTGGATATTAATTCAAAATACAATATTGCCTGAGATATTGTGTGTGTGCATATGTGTGTGTATCTGCCAATGTGTGCATGCACACATGTGTACAGGGTTTAGGGCTTACTCATAAGGCCTGTGTGATAACCCTCAGCATCTTTTCCTCAAAGGTATTGGTCTTTCACTTCTAGCTTATTATAGCTAATTGGAGTTGAGAGATTCACTCAATTTCTTTCCCTTTGCATTGGAACCCAGTGCTGGGTTCTCATATTGTTAATTGTAGCTATAGAGAAGGCTGAGGTCTGGGGATCCTCGTTAGAATCCAGCCCCTGAGAGAAAGTCACTGATAGAAATCTTTATCTTCAGTTAAGCACGAATAAATAAGGCAAAAGTGGAACTGTGGCTCAGTTCCTCTTGTACCAGCCATGAGAAAATTAGTAATTGGCAGCACCTGGTCCCTGAGAGAAATCCTTAGCACTGGTTCAAAAAAAGAAAGAAAATAATGAAAAAAATTAAAACTTGCTGAGGAATCCATAAGGATAAACGTGCCTGTGAATAATCTTGTCATTTCAGATTCCCTCAAGAGCTTATGACTCTCTATATTTTATCAAGTTTTTTTAAAGATATTTACATATTTTCTATCTTTCTTAAACAGAGTTGGCATCCACAAAACACAAACACAAACTCACACAGTATACCACCCACCCATAAGTGTGTGGCTATGTATATATGTATAGTCATATGTATTGATCTGTCTCTCTATGCTAATATATAAATGCATAAACATATGTATTTAGACAAACAGGAAACATACATAGATATGTCTCAGGCATTTCCAGATTTTTTACAAGTCTTCTGAGTGCAACTTACCATTGTATTGTTTGTCAAGATAGAGTCCCTCTAACTTTTGGCCAGCTTCTTGTCCTTTGATACTTTTTTCTGCCGGTCCTGGGTTTTGAACGCTAGGCCTGGATGCTGTCACTGAGCTTGAGCTTCTTGCATTCAGTAGTTTATTGCAGATAAGAGTCTCATGGAGTTTCTGTCCTGGGCTGGCTTTGAATTGTGATCCTCAGAACTCAAACTCCTGAGTAACTAGGATGACAGTCTTGAGCTACCAGTACCTGGTTCCTTTGCCTCTTTTACCTTTTTTTTGGCCCCACCACAGCCATGGTATCTACCTTCCTATGTTCTCTCCACCTGCCCCCAGACAGGGGTCTGACAGATGCTTTCCACCCACTTATTCATGTCCTCCTCTGTATTGGCTGACAGCTAAGACATGCACTCACTTGTCTGGATGCCAAACACAAAGCCATGTAATTGTTTCTCAGTCTGGAACATCCTATCAGATTTATAGCACGACAGAGGGTCAGGTTGATGCTCCTCCAGGGCTTCTTAAATTGTTCTCATATTAATCCACAACACGTTTGTCATCACTTGTCCAGCTAATTCATGGACTAAACCAGCATTCCCTACAAACTTAGATCCCAATACCATGAGGACACTCAAGGGTGCATTAGGAGTGTGACCTGCAGGTGGATGTGAGCCTGTCTAACTTGGAGGGGATTTCTCCACCACAGGAAATGGAACACAAATTTAGAATCTGCTTTCATGAGGCGACAATCTCTGGCAGATGTTCTTATCAAATGTGGCACTGCCTACTTCCAGCTTAAAACATGGGTTGATGACCCAGCATAACAGAGAATGTATTCACCCACGCCCCACACATAGGCTGGGCTTTGAAGGTCATGAGATCTTAGTCTACAAATGATGAGCCCCCTCCCGTGAGGCATAGCAAACGGAGCCAAAATGCATCCCAGTTAAGCACCAGATCAAGCTTCCCTTCTTCAGTAGGGTATGGTTTGAAAACTGTGCATAGCTTCTGTTTGAAGCCAGTCCAGAAAGGAAAGTCCATGAAACTCTCATTTCCAGGTAACTGCCAAGAAAAAGCCAAAGATAGAGATGAAGCTCAAGAGAGGTAGAGAGCCATCTGAACAGAATGGTTACACCCTGCAACATCCTCATTATCTGATCTTGAAACCATCTCTGCGTGCATCCCAGCATGCAGCCAGCATCTGGGGGTGACAGTGACCCCTGCGCCCATTGGCAATCTGCACTGTCTCTGACATCTGTAATGTGAACCTCATTCTGTTGGGTTTGTGAAGCGGTGTCAACCCTGCAGAAGGAACCAACTGTGCCCTAAATCCCACTGTCCCCTGGGGCCCCTAGCATTCCCCATCTGCACCCCTCCTGTGGCTTCTGATCCTAGGGAGCCCTCCTGCCCTGTCCAACACTCACATGAAGTGCATATTTCTTCTCCTGGGGCAACTTCTCCACAGAGAGTACATGACATGCCCACTCTCCAGGCACGGGGAGATCCTGCCAAAGTAGCAAATCAGTGATAAGGACATAAAGTGATGAATAGAATTTTAGATCCTGATGGTAGACAGTCTGCAAAATCCAAGGGAGAATGGAATTGGAGGGGACCAGGGATCAGGATGTGGGCATGGAGCTTCCCTTCCAACGGAGTGGGGGAAGTCACAGGCTGGGGGATGCACAGGATGATCCATGGGCCCTGTGCAGCTTCCGGGGCATCCCCTTCAGCATCTCAGCCTTTGGCTTTGAGCTCTGTGATCGTCAAGATGTGCACAGTCGGTACTCTGGCTGGCAGAAGAAAGGACCCTGAGAAGACAATTGTAGACCCTTTGTGAGTGTAGGAAGGGGAAGGCTGGACACCCAGTCCAAGAGGAGCTAAAACTGTAGTCGAGGGGTGTGGAAGGGGTGGGTGTGAGGGTTGTAGGCATTCACGGTCACGGCAGAGGTGGCTCTGTCTGTGGGGTGAGTGCCTCCCTGCAGGCACAGCACTGGAGATATCAGAGATCCACATGACAAGGAAAAGCTGGAAATGGCACTATGGTTCAAATGGTAGAGCATCAACCTTGAGCAAAATAGCTCGGGGACAGTACCCAGGAACTGAGTTCAAGCCTCATGACTGTAAAAGAAAAAGAACCAGGACTATGAGAGGGAACCTGGTACTCTTTTGGTCTAATCAGACACAAGAAGAGGCCGGGATAGGCTGTGGAAAAACACAGAGAACATCTTCCCCCAGCACATCCTGTCCTGCATGGAGGGACAGCCATGTAACTAGGTCTACGGTGAGATCATCTTCACCCCTGTGCTGCCATCTGAATTGTAGGCCTCTGTCCTGGCATGGGGTGTCCTGATGGCTGAGCAGGTGCCCTAACCCTAGATGGAGAGCAGCCACTGACTGTGGTAGCTAAGGAGAGATCTGTTCCATAGCTATCAGGCCACCCAGCATGGGAGCCATAACCACCCCTCACCCAGGTAGAGGCCAATGGTTCTCCAGGTGCTACTAACATTGCCCCACCCCTAGCTCTGGGTACACGTGACATTCCCTCGACAAGGAGCAGGACAAAGTGAGGGATCAGGAAGCTGTATATGGGCTTCAGATGATGGCCAGGCTGGCACTACAGATGGCCTCACTCTGTCACCACCTTCCCCTGCCTCCATCTTTCCTCCATCATGCCTCTCTACCTCCCACCCATTAACCTTGGAAACCAATGAACTGGGCTCACATCATTCCTCTCATCTCCTCACTCACCTTGTCATGCGTCCATCCCTCTGTCACTTCAACCACACACACATCCCACCACCAGCCACCCTGTAGCTTATGAGGATCCCAGAGGAAGCTCTTGGTGAAGGGCTTGTGACCACAAAACAGTTACTATCACCCGCTCTGGCCTGATCCACCACACAATAAGAACAGCCAAGCAGGCACACACTGCAGCAGAGTTGCTCTGCTGCCACCCTGATTTCTTCATGGCCAGGACTTGGCTCTCCTCAGCCTCTCAGCTCAGTAACCAGAACATTGTCCTTTCACAGAGCCATGGCTTCCAGTCTCCATGGACACAATGACATCAAGTTGATGCCAACTTCCCCATCTCTATATACTTCTAACTATGGGATGGGAGCTGAGGTTCTGTTCTGTGACTCCATCCGCTAAGAGGCTCATGCAGATTTCTATCCTTTGCTCATCATGGTGACTCTTTGGTTAACAAGTCACTGCTGGGCTTCCAGTTCACCACATATAGAACCCATACTCCAACACTTTTCTTAGAAGGACTGATGACTTTTAAATATTCTCTAGTTTTAAATTTCTAGTTCCTTCTCTCTTTCATTTATATATTTCCTTTCCTCACATACTTCCCTTTTTTTACCTTCCTTCTTTCATTCCTGGCCTTGAACTCAAGACCTGGAGCTTTTTCTTAGCTATTCCTTGCTCAAGGTAGCACTCTAGCTCTTGAGCCACAGCTCTACTTCAATCTTTGTTCTAGCTCTAAACTGGGAGTAAGAGTCTCATGCATTTTTCCCTTTGCTGGGTTAGTTTTAAACCACAATACTAAGATCAGGATCCTGAATATGCCTCGGATTACAGGTTTTATCTAATCAAAACAAATTCCTGATTTCTTTTTTAGACATAATTAGTTCTTTCAGGTGAGCCACCAGCCACTCATGCAAGAGCATTGCAGGATCCCAGCATTCATCTTGTCTCCAGTCTTATTCCATCCATCTCACAATGGCCATCTAAAACACCCTGCTGCATGCCTGAAGTCGCAAGGAACGTTCTCAACGCCATGAGAAGCCCCCTTAAGCTCTGCCTCACATATGCCCAGCCCCCATCCCACTTCCACATGAGCATTTGTTTAGGAGAAATTTCCTGAGTACATCATCATTTTTCCTCACCATTCAAATTTCATCTTTGGAGTCATTTCTCCCAGACAAAGAGGAACATGATCCATGGTTTGATAGCAGCTCCAGCTTCATAGTCTCAGCCACCAACACCCCCCCATTACCCTGCCAGAAACCTGAATTCAAGAACAATGTTTTCACTACCCCTGACTCTTATCAAATGTTTTAACTTATACAGTGCATTAAACTAATTTTAATAATGGAGTAAACACATGGCATCAAGCTTCAGAATCTTTGCACCTGAACTTTTAGTGAATAACAGACACACCAGCATTTCTGTAGCCAATAGAAATCTTAGCTTTGAGATTTCAGCATTCCTGGTATCCAAGTTTGGATGTGCTAATACTTCCCTTAATGGGGCACTTCAATCACACAATCCCACAACAATCAATGTCATTTGACATTCACTGGTAGGTGGTGCTAGGAAAAAGACTGATGTGCCAACTCCATGCTGGCTTGACCTATGCCATCTTCAAAACTGGAGCAAGTGGGGCTATTCTCTCCATGACACCCTTTGTGTACTACTCCACGAGGACCTTTATCTTGAGACAAATTTATGAAGACTATCTCTACCAGCAAAGATTCCAGTGAGATGTGCCTACATGGATAAAGCTAAAATCTCACTAAAGTGAGGTTGTTGGCAGTGCTGGAGCCTGAACTCAGGGCCTGGGCACTAAGCATTTGTACTCAAGACTAGCCCTTTACCACTTGAGCCCAAACTCCATTCCCAGCTGTTTTTATTTTTGGTAGTAAGAATCTATCAGACTTTCCTTTTCTAGGTGACTTGGAACTTCCATACTCACATCTCAGCCTCCTGACCAGGCTGGATTAAAAGTGTGGATCAGCCACACCTGAGGACTTCTGCCAGCACATTTTTTCCCAAAAATTGGAAAAGGAAGATGAGGGAGGGTTGGACTGATCCTGCGCTGCATATGAAGGAGAGCATCAGCGCCTGAACTTCATTCCCTGTTGTAGGCTGCTGGAGGAAAAGGAAGCAAATAGGCACAGGCTGGCAGCAGATGCCACAGAACAACTTGTGACCAAGACTCCCAGAGCAGACCTCAGAATCGATGACAGATTTGGATCTACCCAGTAACAGAGGCAGTGGTGACACCTGAAACTGCGCTTTTGAGCCTTTGCTGCTAGTAAACAGGGCCACCTATGTCTCAATGAGAAAGGTGAGATTTTGGTGGAGAAGGTGAGATTAAACATTATGTATCATGCAAGAAGACAGACTTTAAGGGGTCTTTTATTATTCCAAGTGAAATTTTGGATTTCCTCTTCTGGTTCTTTAAAGAATGACATTGGGATATTGATGAATATTGCACTGAATTTGTAGATAGTCCTTATCAAGATTGCCATTTTTACAATATTACTTCTTCCAAAGCAGGAGCATAGCTTTTTGCATTTCCTCAGTTCTGCGTTAATTTCCTTCTCCAGGGTTTATAGTTCCATCAAAAACGTGCTTTACATTCTAAGTTAATTCCTAGGTATTTTATTTTCTTTGATAGCAAAATGAGTTGCTATCCTGATTCTTGCCTCATTTCTCTCATTTATTTGGCATATAGGAAGGCAGTTGACATTGAGGGTTAATTTTATACCCTGCTACCTTACCAAAGTTTTATATCAGCTCAAGCAGCTTCGGAGTAGAGTCTATAGGGTTCTTCAAATACAGAATCATGTCATCTGTAAGGAGAGAAAGTTTCAGTTCCTCTTTCCCTTTTCTTCCTCACTCCAGTCAGAATGGCCAAGATCCAGAAATCTAATAACGTATGCTGGAGGGGATGTGGCCAGGAGGGATCACTACTACACTGCTGGTGGGATTGCAAACTCGTTCAATCACTATGGAAAGCACTATGGCAGTATCCCAAAAAGACTAAACATAGAGCTCCCCTGTGATCCAGCAATTTCACTACTTGCCAATCGTCCAGATAGGACATACTAAATTCACTAGAACAGTAACATTTATCACAGCACTATTTACTATAGCAAAGGTATGGAACCAACCCAGATGCCCGTCAGTTGATGAGTAGATCAAATATGGTATTTTACACAATGGAATTCTGTGCTTCTGTCAGAAAGAATGACATAGACGAATTTGTAAGGAAATAGAAAGACTGTAAAGTTTAGAAATTAGTTTCTGTCTCCTTCTCTCTCTCCTTCTCTATCTCTGTAAAATTTAGAAGTTCCTGTTTCTCTCTCTCTCTCTCTCTCTCTCTCTCTCTCTCTCTCTCTCTCTCTCTCTCTCTCTCTCTCTCTCTCTCTCTCTCCAATCCTTAGTCTTGAACTCAGGGCCTGAGCTACTTTTGCTCAAGGTTAGCACTCTACCATTTGAACCACAGTGCTGCTTCTGGCTTGCTCTTTTCACGTAGTATTGAGGAATCTAACCCAGGCCTTCATCCTTGATAGTTTAGCACTCTACCACTAAGCCACACAGTCAGCTTATACAGGTTTCTGACAAAGGTTTTCCTACATGGTATTATTTCTTCTGTGAGTGCTCTTAATGCTTGCTGAAGGTTGACTTTGTTTAGAAGACTTACCCTAATGCTCCCATATGCAGAGATTCTATATATAGCTAAATGTTTTTCATTACTCAGAATTTCTCTATTTCTCTATTGTGTATGTTCTGAAATATACTGAAGACTGACTTCTGATTAAAAGTCATTGCACATTTGTTCTATTCATTAGTTTTCTTTTCTTCTATGGGAATCAGGTTTGTGATGAACACAGAAGTATGCCTTCCAGGTCAAACACTTTCCACATTTGTAATATTGATAAGGTTTTTCTCTCCTATGTGCATTTTATACTTAGTCAGGCGTTCATGATGGATTTTTTCATTTTCTTATATTCATAAATTTTTATCCTGTGTCTATGTGGTATCATGCAAACTCAACTATGAGTTCTTCAAAAAAATTTCCTTTCATTTTATTCATCGGATTCTGTCCTGTGGGTGTTTAGTGATAAATCTTGACTTGTGCCTTCTGGGGAAAAGACTGAACATTTGCTACATTCACTAAGGGTTTTATCTTGTGTTGGTTCTGTGACACAAGCTCAGTTTTCTTCCACAGACTAAAAAGTCTTTCCTATTTATTACATTGCTAAGGCTTCTCATATGTGTGAACTCTCTTACACTTCCTGAAGGGTGAATACTGCACGAAAGACTTTCAACTTTGTTTATATTCCTAAGGTTTCTAATATGTGTGAATTCTGTTATGCCTCCTGTAATGTGACTTCCATCTGAAGGTCTTACCACATTTGATGCACTCGTACAGTTTCTCTCCTGTGTGTGTTCTCTGATGCAATTTGAGGGAAGACTTCCATTTGAAAGACATTCCACATCGGTTATATTCATAAGGTTTTTCTCCTGTTTGAATTGTCTTATGCATGTTGAGGTTTGGCTTCTGTGTGAAGGACTTTCCACATATGTTACACTCATAAGGTGTTTCTCCTGAGTATATTCTCTGATGAACATGGAGTTTTACCTTCCATTTGAAAGACTTTCCGCATTCACTACATGCATAAGTTTTCTCTCCTGTGTGTGTTCTATTATGCCCATCAAGATATGACTTCCACTTGAAGGTCTTTCCAAATTTGTTGCACACATAGGCTTTCTCTCCTGTGTGTGTGCTTTGATGCAATTTGAGGGAAGATTTCTCTCTGAAAGACTTTACACATTGGTTACATTCATAAGGTTTCACTCCTGTGTGTATTCTCTGATGAACACGAAGTTTTCCCTTCCCTTGGAAAGACTTTCCACATTCATTACACTTATAAGATTTCTCTCGTGTGTGTGTTAATTATGAACTCGAAGGTGTATCTTCTGGGTGAAAGACTTTTCACATTTGTTACATTCATAAGGTTTCTCTTCTGTGTGTCTTCTCTGGTGCAAAGTGAGGTATGATTTCAGTCTAAAAGTCTTCCCACATTTATCCCATTCATAAGATTTCTCTTCTGTGCGAGATCTCTGATGTGTGCTGAGAGCTGAATTCTGGGCAGAAATTGTATTACGTTCCTCATATTCATAAGGTTTGTCTTCTCTTGGAGATCGAGGTTGGAGCGTCAGGTCTGACTTCTCAGAAATTAATTTTCACACTTGATGTACGCATCACATATCTCATGATATTTGCTCTGAGGTATTGTAAGGCGTATTTCATTACTGAAAGATTTCTCACATTCACTACATGTATTAGGAGTTTCTCCTGTGTACATTTTCGGATGTGTAGTGATGGTCGGTGTTAAGTACAATATTTTTCATCACACAGTACATTTAGCAGTTTTCCTCCCTCCCTGAAGAATTTCTTGGGCAGGGAGAACAGAATTATGATACTGCAGATCTTTTGGACTGTCACAATCATGAATAAAATGCTCTGAATATCCGATGGATTTTTTAAGAACAGGAGACATACGAGATCTATATGCAGCATGCATCTCATCAGGCTTAGGAGACAGAAGCATGTTCTGACACTTAATGAACTCCTCAGTCCTCACCCCTAAGTTGTTACCGTTATTACTAATCAGCTCTGGATTATGTGTAGAGCTCAAATTTAAAGTTGTTGCTAATCTCACGTTTTCCTTCACTTCAATACTACTTGCAACTGCTACTTCACAAAGACATTCATGTGGACTTTCCTGGGAGGTCTTGAACACATTTTTCATTACCTGGACATCTAAAATGAGTCATAGAAAAAAAGACACAAACATACATGAGATACAAATATTCCTTACTGTAAAGGTAATGACTTTACTTTCCCATCCTAAGTGATAGATATTTTAAAATATAAAAGTGGAAATTGATTTGTGAGTAATATATGCTTTTCTCCCTAACATATTAAGAAAATGATATTTCACAATGACCAATAATATTTTTCTGTGTTTTAGTTCTCTTTTTATATCACAGGAAATATTTATTGAAATTACACAACTATGTATTGCTACAGTTTTAAGCTGAGTACTACCCATAGTATACCTGCAGCTGTTTTTTTTTCAAATACTGTTTTGTTTATACATTGAGGAATAGCTGCCTTTCTTTTATTTTTGAGAAATAATCTAAATATTGTGCTGTTTTGCATCTTTCTAAAACTTTCTTTTCTTTTCTTTGCTTTTTTTGTAGTTCATAGGCAACGGCCCTGTCCCTGAACACTTCAGCAGAAGACTATAACCCCTATCCTTGAACTACAGCCCCACTTCCTCTTTTCTAGAGTTAACTACAGATAAGAGTCTCAGGTCCTGAGTAGCAGATAGGATTACCTTACCCAGTTTCAATGCTGTGTGCTTATTAACTATTAAGTGAGGAACACGAATTTTTTCTAGATTCAGTGGCCACAAGTTTGATTTATATGTCTGTTTGCCTTTGATCCAAGCAAGAACGATTCTTGAGAGTAAGGACTTACACCTATATCCCTTCAGTTACAACTTCTCACTAAAGTCTCAATTTAGGTATTTGTGGGAATTTTGAAATTTGTTTCTTTCCTTTTGAAGTCTTATAAAAATTCCTTTTCTAACACTCCTGTCTCTCAGAACCATGGAAGACCAGAAAATCTCCAGCTCATTGTCCAGTTAATTTTCTTATGTTGATTGAAACTTTGTTGTTTTTTTTTCCTTCCATTCCTGGGTTTGAACTTAGGACCTAACCACTGTCCTTGGGTTTTCTCAAGACTAGAACCCTACCAATGAAGTCATTACTTCTGGCTTTTTCTATGTATGTGGTAATAAGGAATCAAACCTGTGTCTTTGTGCATGCTAGGCAAGCACTCTACCACTAGGCTCAATTTCTGGTGGAAAGGTCTGGTTCTGAATACCAGTCTCTTCCTACCAGCAAAAAGATATTATCCTTATCAGAGAATAATGCCCTGACTTATTCCTTGTTTGCTCAATCATTTATAGTCTTAGTTTTAAAGAAATGTAATATCATTCTTTCTTTCTTTCTCTCTTTCTTTCTTCCTTTCCTTCCTTCCCTCTTTCTTCCCTCTTTCTTCTTTCTTTCTTTCTTTCTTTCTTTCTTTCTTTCTTTCTTTCTTGTTTTGCAGCCATGGGACTTGAATTCTAGACCTGGCTGTTCTTCCTGAGCTCTTCAGCTCAAGGCTACTGCCCTATGTCTTTAGCCTCAACCCCACTTCTCATTTTCTATTGGTTCATTGGAGAGAAGAGTCTAAGGTGTTTTTGTGATAGGTCAGTCTTTGAACCTTGATCCTCAGATCTCAGCCTCCTAAGTAGCTAGGATTACAGGCATGAGCCACGGGCTCATGGCTTTCTCATTTTATTTTGTTTCACAGTGATTTCTACAGAGAAATCTAACTTTAACTCTACTGCCACATAGAATTCATTATATCACCCTATGATACTTGGTGCCGGGGGTTTGGGCTAGCATGCACAAAGACCTGGTTCAGTTCCTTGGTACTACATACAAAGAAAAAGCCAGAAGTGGTGCTATGACTCAAGAAGTAGAGAGCTAGCCTTGAGAAAATCCAAGGACCATGCTCAGGCCCTGAGACCAAGCATAGGATTGGGAAAAGAAAATGATTCTTGATTCATTCACAAAGAATTCCATAGGTTCCACACAGGATTTAGGGTAACTAAGAATATTATAGCTCAGTACATCACAACATGAACTTACCAATGGGGCTCAGGCTCCAACATCAATATGAAGATGCACTCACTCACCTGTGATATTCTTGTCAGAGGAATTTCCTATCCAGAGTTCTGCACAGTGCTCTAGCTTGTCAATTAATACAGGTTTGGGAACACAGGGCCCTGTAAATTAGAAACAGTAGAGAATTATTGCTTATGCTGTGTCATCATTGCTTTAAGTTCGCAGACATCCTACTCACAAGTTATCTATTAAATCTTTTTCTCATTTCTCACTGGCTCCATGGTTGACTTTTCCCCAGCTCTGGATTCATTTTGTAAGGCATAAACTTAGCTGTCTTGCTCAAGGCTAGAAAAATACCAGTTTGAGTCCCAGCTCCACTTACATGCATAGGTCTTCATGCATGCTAGGCAAGCACTCAACCACAAAGTCAAACTCTTGACACTCCACTAACATTTTTGAGGGGTTACTTGGAGTTATAGAGTTTCATGGCAATTTTTATGCCCTTGC
Source organism: Megascapheus bottae (assembly GCF_031878675.1). Lineage (NCBI taxonomy): Eukaryota > Metazoa > Chordata > Mammalia > Rodentia > Geomyidae > Megascapheus > Megascapheus bottae. The sequence goes on from NW_028327585.1 coordinate 3,368,719, forward strand.
TGGCTTCAAATTAGAATTCTTAGATTTCTTCCTCCTGAATATTTTAAGATTACAGGCGGGAAACATTGCACCTGGTTGCCGGTTTCCATTATAAACTCACTGTTTAGTGATTTGTAGATCCTATTTCCAATAATGATATATATTCTATTCTGGATTGTTTATCCACTTACAATTACGGTGTAAGTTTGGAATGTCGTCTCCATTAGAGGAAACATAATTTAGAACTGTTGTCAAAGTATCCTGAAGGTATCCTGAAGAATGAGTACAAAATTACCTTAGGTTTTCTTTAGAAAGTAATGATACTTCTCAGGGCCTGGAATCTTTCATTTAAATAGTATTGAAAGTTTGATAAACATTCACGTATCTGCAAAATAACAAGGCACTTGGCCTTGCAAGTGAATTTGACTTTTGCTCACCTAAGGACACCAGGTTGCTGTAGGTCTCCAGCATTACATCTCTGTACAGGGTCCTCTGAGCATTGTCCAGATGCTGCCACTCCTCCCAGCTGAAATCCACAGCTACATCATCAAATGACACCAGCTTCTGGAATGGCACATTTTCATCAAGTAATTAGCACTGAGTTATAAACACACCATGTCTGGAATTTTATTCTTTTTTTGTTGGAATTTTATTCCTTTACTTAAATGTTTGGACTTACTTGAAATATTGAACTGAAAAGCTTAGGGATGGTGCCTAGGCCCAGAGTTCAAGTCCCAAGACCCACAAAAAAATGAAAAGTCAAGCCAGGTGTTGGTGGCTCACGCCTGTCATCCTAGCTACTCAGGAGACTGAAATCTGAGGACCATGGTTGAAAGCCAGCCTGGCACAAAATTCCATGAGACTCCTTTCCAATTACCCACCATAAAATGTTTAATGGCTTGTGGCATATCATGGTAGAGCAATTGTGGTATCGACAAAAATAAGTCGGGGGAGTCGATTTAGGTTATAAATGGAATTATTCCATTGAAAAGGAACTACGTTATATGATGACATATGCTAGTATTGTGAGAATATTGCAAAATCTTAGGGTATCAAGTAATAATACTGTGAAGTACACCCAGAATGTTAATGTTCTATGTCTGGCATAATAATCACTTGGGGAAGAAACTTTTTTTCTGTTTTTTGGCTGGGGGATTTGTACGGCTTGAACTCTGGGCCTGGGCACTGTTCCTGAGCTCTTCAACTCAAGGCTATCATCCTACCTATGAAGCCACAGTGCCATTTCCCATATTCTAGTGGTTAACTGTAGGTGAGAGTCTCATAGACTTTCTAATGCCCAGGCTGGCCTTGAACCAAATCTTTAGATATCAGCCTGATATCTGAGTAGCTAGGATTACAGGTAGAAGTCACTGCACCTGGCAAGAAATTTATTTCTTGCCGTTTTATACTACAAATTTACTGTATGTTTTACTTTTTCAAAAAGACTGAGGATGACCTTTGTTCTGTATATAATGGGAAGAGGGGTAGGGAGCTGTGAGCCGAAGAACTGAGGGGCAATACTCAGGGTAGGACAATAGCCTTAAACTAAAGAGCTCACGGCCCAAGGTCAAAGCCCCATGACTTTCCCCACTACCCCACTAAAAAAGGTAAAAAAATTGGAGATTGGAGAGGATTTTCTAAAAAGAATATATAGAAATAGTAGTTCAAAATGTAGAAAGAAGTTCAATATTAACAGTCATGAGAAAAATTAAAATTACAATGAAATCATTACTTTAAATATGTTAATATAAATATAGTTTTAAACAAAACGATCCACATACACACACACAAACACACACACCCACACACGCATACAAAGAAACAACTTTCAAAGTCTAACTATTACTTGGAAGGTAGTGAGAAGAAGTAGAACTTTGGAATAGTTCTGCAAGGAATATAAAACAATCAAAAATTGCTTGGAGAGTGCTAAAAAAGTACTAAATATAGAATTACATAGAAATATGGTCCAACACTTCTATTTCTAGATTTGTACCTAACGGAAGAGAAAGCAGAGACTAGAACAAATATGTGGAGAATCCATTCACAACTATTAATAATAATCAAAAGATAGAAATATGCAAAACAATGCATTGAAAAGGAAGAACATTTTACTATATTTTACAGATGAATCTTGATTACAGTAAACTAAAAATACAGCAGTCATAAAGGAAGAGCTAGGGTATGTTTTCCCTTCCAGAGCTTCCAAGGATCAACAAACCCTTAGAGCCAAAAAGCACGATGGTTCCAGAGAATGGAGTAGAGAGGAACAGGAGCTGAATGTTTAATGATTATACATGGAAGATGAAAATTGCTCTAGATGGGTAGAATGAAGTGAGAACTGTACCCTAAACAATGGTTATGTAGCCACACAGGATGGGACACACCTATACTCCCTGATCTTGGGAAACTCAAGAAGGATTTCTAGCCATCCTAGATGCATGGAAAGATCTATCATAAAAACTAATGTGGAGGGGCTGGGAGATTGGCATAGTTGTAGAGTGCTTGTATGAAGACGAAGGTTCAATTCTGCAGTACCACATACACAGAAAAAACCAGAAGTAGTGCTGTGGCTCAAGTAGAAGATAACTAGGCTTGAGGAAAGCTGAAGGACAGTGCTCAGACCGAGTTCCAGCCAAAGGGCTTGTTTAAAAAAAAACAGAAAGGTGAGCATGATGGTGTGGTGGCTCACTTCTATAATCCTAGCTACTCAGGAGGCTGAGATCTGAGGATCAAGGTTTAAAGCCATCCTGGCACAAAAAGACCTGAGACTCTTATCTCCAATTTACCTTTAGAAAATGGGAAGTGGTGCGTGGCTCCAGGATAAGGTGGTAGCCTGGAGCTGAAGAGCTCAGGGATAGTGCCCAGGCTGAGTTCAAGATCTATGACCCACCAAAAAAAAAAACAAAAAACAAAAAATAATATGGAAAAATTTGGATTCTGTGAATTTTATCAGGCATATAAATGTCTTTTTTTGCTGTTGAAATAACAAATTGTTTGGAAACATTTTTAAAGCTTTTACCTAGAAATGTACACTACAAATGGAATTAATAACAAACACAAAATATGCAAAAGATACAAATTATCACAATATGGGTATCCTGCTTCTGTATCTTTTCACTGACTCCTGATCAAATAGGTCACATATTCTAAATCATTTGTCCCAGTCGATATATGCCACGCATGTTAGCTTGTACTGAACTTCTTGGGAAATCAAAAGCAAATACGAAGCAAATGTGTGTTAGATTTTTACAACAGTGATATTTCAAATATAAATCCCTACTCATTGCATTATTTAATATCAATGCCGGAATCTAACTTACACTGGCAGAATCTTCAATCTTTTGAGAATCTTCAAAAGGGTGTGTAAATATTTAGGATCGTTATGTCTTGCTGGTGGAAAGATACCTTTAGTAGTATGTAGTCACCTTCTTTGTCTTTTCTTACTAATTTTAGTTTGAAGTCTATTGTATCTGATATGAGGATTGCAACTCCAGCCTGTTTATGGGGGCAGTTAGCTTGATAGAGTTTATTCCAACCTCTCACTTTCAAAAGATGAATTTTTTGGGGTAAGATGTGTCTCTTGTAGACAGCAGAACGATGGCTCTTGCTTTTTGATCCAACTAGACAGCCTATGCCTTTTAATTGGGGAGTTAAGTCCACTGATATTGAGAGTTAGGATTGAGAGATATTTATTAGTTCCTACCATTTTTAAAAGCTTTTAGTAGGGCCTGTGTCTTGACAGTTCTTGTGGTCCTTAGATGGTATGCTGTTTAGGTGCCATTTCTTTCCCTATATTGCATTTATTTTGGTTTTCTATGTATAGAGCATCGTTGAGAATTCTCTGTAGTGTTGATTTGTTGAGACATATTGTTGCAGCTTTTCCCTGGAATGGAATATTTTTATTGTTCCCTCAGTTATGAATGAGAGCTTAGCTGGCTACAGTATTCTTGGTTGGTAGTTATTTGATTTAAGGGCATGACATATATGCTTCCAGTCACTTCGTACTTGCATGGTCTCTGTTGAGAAATCTGGGGTTATTCTGATCGGTTTGCCTTTATAGGTTACTGATCCCTTTTCCCTGCCTGCCTTTACGATCTTTTCTTTCGTTTCTGTTGATCCAGTTCGGATCACAATGTGGCGGTGGGATGTTCTTTTCTGGTCAGGTCTGTTTGGGGTTCTAAAAGCTTCTCGTATCTGGATGGGCATGCCCTTCTGGATATTTGGGAAATTCTCTGAGATGATTCCCTGAAGTATATTTCCAATACCATTGACCTCTTCTCCACGCCCTCCTCAATACCAACTAGCCTTAAATTAGGCTTCCTAATTGTATCTTGGACCTCCTGAAGCGCTCTCTCAATTTTCCTAGATTTGTATTGACTCATTTTCTGTTCTTTCTCTATAATACCTAAATCATCTTCAGCCCCGGAAATTCTCTCCTCTGCATTGTCTAACATACTATCAAAACTATCTACTTTATTTTTCATCTCCCTTGCTTCTAATTGCTCCCTTTTGATGCCTTGCATCTCTTGTTTTAGATCATGTATGGATTTCTTTATCTCCTTGATTTCCTTTTGAGTGGTTAGCTCAGTAGTTTTATTTTCTTTGGATATTTGTTGGAGTGGTCACGTTTTCATTTGTGGATTCTATGAATTCATCCATCTTTCTTTGAAAAACCTTTATTATGGCCTCCTTTATGGCTTCTTCTTTTTCACTTATCACCTTGTTTATGCTTTCCTCTTGTTCAGCTATGCCTTCCTCCATTATCTCTTTCTTTATATTTTCACATTTTTCATTAATGATGTTTATCAATTGCATTTGTGTAGCACTTGGAAGACTCTCCTCTAGGTTTGCCAGTGACTGTTCCATTGTCTGTTTACATTAGGTGGGGGATGTTGTTTCTTGATTTGACATTTTCTTGAGTTTCTTGTTCTGCCCATTTGAAAATGGGAGCAAGATTACTACTAAATGCGATTATAGTTTTTCAGATATAACCAACCTAGACCTCTGTAGCTGGCAGACACTAGATGTTCACAAGTTTTGATTGGTATTATCACTCTTTCTTTTTGTGCACTTACAGACCAGTCTAATACAACCACTGATAAGCGATAAGGGTTGTAAGATGAGTAGAGGTCCAGAGATAGAAAAAAAGAATGAGAGAGGTCAGGGGAGGTACAAGAGGATTAACGTAGAAGTGTAAGAATATTGTAGTCATGAAGAAAAGTTATAGCATAAGGATAACTGACCTAAGTTGGTAAGTAGGTAGCATATTTCAGTACAAAGTTTGGAAAGTATTAAAATAAAACTTATGTGTTGCTGCACGACTACCTCTTAGCCCAACCAGTGTCCTCACAGTGGACCATGGGATGGATCTGTTTTCCTTGTCTACATTGAGGGAAAGGGGTATTTCACAAGATGCAGAAGCTAAGATTTCAGAAGCAAATGCTGTGAGTGAATTAGCTCGTGAAAAGCATTTTTATTTTCTTTTACCTTTCTGCCAGTCTTGGGGCTTGAATTCAGGGCCTGAGCACTGTCCTCGGGTTTTCTCAAGTCTAGCCCTCTGCCACTTGAGCCACAGTGCCACATCGAGATTTTCTATCTATGTGATACTGAGCAATCAAACCCAGATGTTCATGGATACTAGGCAAGCAATCTACCACTATGCCAAACTCTCAACCCTGGCATAGTCATTATAAAGTAATCATCATCATATCAAAATATCCTTTCTCCTACAAAGAATGAACACTTATCTATGTGTGTAATGCTTTTTTTTAAATTTCACTAATTCTTCTGTCTTTTTCCCTCTTGCATTTTTACACATGACAGCAAAGCTAATCATCAGGAAAAAATTGATTAGGATACAGAAACCTAATAATATCCTACTAGATTGACATCAAAAATATGTGCAAGATGCCCTGTGTGTTTTACCTAGTGGTAGAGTCCTTGGCTACCACGCAAAAAGTCTCAGGTTTGAATCCTCATTACCACATACATATAAAACGCTGCAAGTGGTGCTGTGGCTCGGTGGGACAGCTAAAGCCTAAAGAAAGCCCAAGAACAATGTTCACACTCTGAGGTCAAGTCCCAAGACTAGCAAAAACAAAAAAATTCGACAAGGGGCAAAATGCAGGCAGAGATGGCACTGTGAAGCAAATGTTTTGGAAAGGATGAGGGCAATATTGACCCTTAAGTTTGGATCTTACCGAAGAAAGGCTCCTTGAGCCTGAGACCAGACTGGTAGTTGGGCCTAGTGGAAGACATTGGGATTGGACAAATAAGGTGTGCTGTTTACTACATCCACATGTATATTGTGAGATTGGAGGAGAGATTCAGCCTCCAGTATGTCTTTGGTGAGGTCTTCTGTGAGCAAGGATCTTTGGTCATTGGGCCCTGAAAGGTGACACTGCCTCCCTCACAATGGAACAGAATATGGAACCCTGGTATCCAAGCCACTGTAACTAACAACCAACTCAAGGCAGCTCACTTGGCCTGTGGCTCAGGAGGAAGAAAGATGTTGCTGTGCTGTTGCCAAAGGTCAGGAAACTTGAGTCTCAGGCATGGAAGTTGTGGATGTCTTACTCGAAGATGTACATGCTAGATCATTGCCAAGCCACAAATGCAGTATAACAGGCTTTTCTCTAAGAAGAAGGCCAGGAAAATTCAGGGCAACCAGATGAGGTATATTTCTAACAAGAAATGTATTTGGCCCCATCATCCTCCCCACACACTACAACTTTCTGTTTTTTAAAAATTTTTTATTGTAATTAGTAAAAGGGTTAGATGATATTTGCCAGATAGAAGGTGCATTAATTCACATACATTGATACCCTTTCACATGTCTTGGTACCCATTTCCCTCCAATCCCACTACCCCCACTCGCCTTGGATTTCCCCCCTTCCCTATCAAATTTCAAATATCCAAATACAAATAAATTCAATATATCAGATAACAAAGTGAGATACTATACCAATATGGGATAACCAAGGGACAGCAAAGGAGATGAGAGACAACGTAGTACATTAAGGACAACAATCATTCATTATGTGGCTTTTGTGTCAATATCCTGGAGGTCCTTTCAATTAGCCTCACATTATATGGCCTTATATATGGCCTTCTGCTCTATTGCAAATCTCTGCCAGTGGAGCCCAAGGTTTCTACTGACTGTGACGAATGAGGGAAACCACTGAGCCAAGTTCCTTTGAGTCTGGCTTACTTCACTTAATATGATTTGTTCTAAGTCTTTCCATTTCCTAACAAATGGGGCGATGTCATTCTTTCTGACAGCAGCATAGAATTCCATTGTGTCCAAATACCACAACTTGTTGATCCACTCATCAACTGAGGGACATCTGGGTTGGTTCCATATCTTTGCTATGGTGAATAGTGCTGCAATTGTTTCTGGATTGTTGGGTAAATGCCAAGTAGTGGAATTGCTGGGTGATTGGGGAGTTATATGTTTAGCCTTTTGAGGCACTGCCACACTGCTTTCCATAGTGGTTGACGAGTTTGCACTCCCACCAACAGTGTAGTAGTGATCCCTCCTGGCCACATCCCCTCCAGCATCTGTTGTCATTCGTTTTCCTGACCCTGGCCATTCTAAGGGTTGTGAGGTGGAATCTTAGAGTTGTTTTAATTTGCATTTCTTTTATGACCAGGGATGTTGAGCATTTCTTCATGTGTCTATAGGCCATTTTTGTTTCTTCTTCAGAGAAGACTCTCTTTAAGTCTTTGGCCCATTTTTTAATGGGATGGGTGTTACTTTGGAGGTTAGTTTTGGAGTGATTCAATTTTTTGAGTTGATGATATATTTTAGATATGAGGCCTTTGTCCGTTGTTTGGTTGGTGAAGATCTTCTCCCACTCTGTAGGCTTCCTGATTAGTTTACCAGCTATATTGGTTGCCAAACAAAAGCTCTGCAGTTTAATGCAGTCCCATTTATCCAGCCTTCCTCTGATATGTTGTGATTATTGGTCGTTATTAAGAAAGTTTCGACCTGTGCCAAGGAGGCCTAGTGTATCTCCAATTCCTTCCTGTAAACTTTTCAGTTTGTCAGTTTTACCTCCAGGTCTTTGATCCATTTGGAGTTAATTCTAGTGCAAGGTGACAAAGAAGGATCCAGCTTTAGTTTTCTGCTGGTGCTTAACCAGTTCTGCCAGCACAACTTGTTGAAGAGGCTATCTTTCTTCCATTCTATTTTTTTGGCTCCCTTGTCAAAGATTAGGTGGCCATAGGTTTGTGGTTTAATGTCTGGGTCCGCAGTTCTATTCCATTGGACTTCAGGCCTGTTCTTGTGCCCGTACCAAGCTGTTTTGAGAATTATAGCTCTGTAATAGAGTCTAAAGTTTGGAATTGAAATTCCTCCAGCGCTGTTCTTTCTGCTAAGAAGTGTTTTTCTATACGTGGTCTTTCATTATTCCATATGAAATTTTGAATTGCCTCTTCTATTTCTTTAAAGAATGACATTGGGATGTTGATGGGTATTGCATTGAATTTGTAGATAGCCCTTGGCAAAGTTGTCATTTTCACAATGTTGATTCTTCCAATCCAGGTGTATGGGAGGTTTTTCCATTTCCTTAGTTCTGCTTTAATTTCCTTTTTTAGGGTTTTAAAGTTTTCATCTAAACGGTCCTTTACATTCTTAGTTAAGCTAATTCCTAGGTACTTTATTTTCTTTGAGGCTATTGTGAAAGGAGTTTCTTTCCTGATTATTGCCTCGTTCCTCTCACTGTTGGAATAAAGGAAAGCAGTTGATTTGTGAGGATTGATTTTATGGCCTGCTACCCTTCCAAAGCTTTGAATCAGCTCAAGGAACTTGGGAGTAGAGTCTATAGGATTCTTTAAATACAGAATCATGTCATCTGCAAAGAGGGATAGTTTTATTTCCTCTTTCCCTACTTGGATCCCCTTTATGCTTGCTTCTTGCCTTATTGCACTGCCTAGGAATTCTAGTACTATGTTAAAAAGGAGTGGACAGAGTGGGCATCCTTGTCTCATTCCTGATTTTAGAGGGAATGGCTTTAGAATTTCACCATGAAGTATAATACTGGCAGTGGGTTTCTCATACACAGCCTTTATTACATTGAGAAATGTTCCATGGAGTCCTAGTTTCTCCACATCTTTTAACATAAAGGGGTTTTGGATCTTGTCAAATGCCTTTTCCGCATCTATTGAGACAATCATGTGATTTTTGTCCTTGCTCCTGTTGATGTATTTAATTATATTAATTGATTTGTGTATGTTGAACCAGCTTTGCCTCCCTGTGATGAATCCAGTTTGATCATAGTGTATAATTTTTTGATGAGTTGTTGTAGACGGTTGGCCAGTATTTTGTGGAGAAGTTTTGCATCGATGTTCATCAAAGAAATGGGTCTATAGTTCTCTTTCTTTGATGAATCTCTGTCTGGTTTGGGGATGAGCGATATCCTGGCTTCACAGAATGAGTTTGGTAAAGAACCTTCATTTTCAATTTCGTTGAAGAGCTTGAGGAGTATTGGTGTGAGCTCTGCTTTGGAGACCTTATAGAATTCAGCTGTGAATCCATCTGGCCCTGGGCTCTTTTTAAGTGGAAGTTGTCTAATTTCCATTTCTATTTCAGAGCTTGAAATAGGCCTGTTGAGTTGCGTTAGGTCTTCTTGGTTCAGTGTGGGTATGTTAATATTGTCTAGGAATTCATCCATTTCTTCTAGATTCTCAAATTTGTTGACGTAAAGGTTTGAGAAGTATTCCCTCATGATATTCTGGATCTTGGTAATTTCTGTCGTGATATTACCATTTTCATCTGCGATTTTGTTTATTTCGATATGCTCTCTTGTTTTTTTTTTGGTAAGATTTGCTAAGGGCTTGTCAATTTTGTTAATTCTTTCAAAGAACCAACTCCTTGTTTTGTTGATTCTTTCTATAGGTATTTTTTATTCCAAATCATTTAATTCTGCTTTGATTTTAATAATTTGCTTTCTCCTAATGGGTTTAGGGTTGGTTTGTTGCTCTTTTTCCAGGAGCTTAAAGTGAGACATTAACTAGTTGGTTTGCCATTTTTCCAACTTGCTGTTTTAGGCACTCAGCGCTATAAATTTTCCTCTGAGTACTGCCTTTGTTGTGTCCCTAAGGAGTTGATATTTGTGTGCTCCTTATTGTTAAATTTCATAAACAGTTGGATATCTGTTCTGATCTCTTCGATTACCCATTGTTTTTGATTCAACAATGTGTTGTTCATTCTCCATGAGCTACAGGGTTTTCGTTGGTGGAGATGTGTGTTTAGCTCCAATTTGATGCCTTTATGGTCTGAGAGTGTGCATGGAATAATTTCAGTGTTTCTGAGTCTGTCCAGGTTTGTTTTATGGCCTAAGATGTGGTCTATTTTGGAAAATGTTCTATGTGCTGCTGAGAAAAACGTATATTGTGTTGTTACTGGGTGGAATATTCTGCAGATGTCTGTTAGATCTAGTTGGTCTATATACTTGTTCAGTTCTAAGGTTTCTCTGTTGAGTTTTGCCTTGTTGATCTGTCCATAGGTGAGAGTGGTGTGTTAAACTCACCAACAATCACTGTATTTCGAACTATGTATGATTTCAGTGTAAGTAAAGTTTGCTTGATGAAGTTTGGAGCTCCGGGATTGGGTGTGTAAATATTTAGGATCGTTATGTCTTGCTGGAGGAAAGATCCCTTTATTAGTATGTAGTAACCTTATGTCTCTCTATATTTTATCAAGTTTTTTTTAAAGATATTTATATAATTTCTATTTTTATTAAACAGAGATAGCCCCCACAAAACACAAACACAAACTCTCACACCGTATACCACCCACCCATAAGTGTCTGGCTATGTATATATATGTAGTCATATGTATTGATCTGTCTCTCTATACTAATATATGAATACATAAACATATGTATTTAGACAAACAGGAAACGTACATAGATAGGTCTCAGGCATTTCCAGATTTTGTGCAAGTCTTCTGAGTGCAACTTCCATTGTATTGTTTGTCAAGATAGAGTCCCTCTAACTTTTGGCTAGCTTCTTGTCCTTTGATACTTTTTTCTGCCAGTCCTGGGTTTTGAAAGCTAGGCCTGGATGCCGTCACTGAGCTTGAGCTTCTTGCATTCAGTAGTTTATTGCAGATAAGAATCTCATGGAGTTTCTGTCCTGTGCTGGCTTTGAATTGTGATCCTCAGATCTCAAACTCCTGAGTAGCTAGGATGACAGTCTTGAGCTACCAGTACCTGGTTCCTTTGCCTCTTTTACCCTTTTTTTGGCCCCACCACAGCCATGGTATCTACCTTCCTATGTTCTCTCCACCTGCCCCCAGACCGGGGTCTGACAGATGCTTTCCACCCACTTATTCATGTCCTCCTCTGTATTGGATGACAGCTAAGACATGCACTCACATGTCTGGATGCCAAACACAAAGCCATGTGATTGTTTCTCAGTCTGGAACATCCTATCAGATTTATAGCACCACAGAGGGTCAGGTTGATTCTCCTCCAGGGCTTCTTAAATTGTTCTCATATTAATCCACAACACGTTTGTCATCACTTGTCCAGCTAATTCATGGCCTAAACCAGCATTCCCTACAAACTTAGATCCCAATACCATGAGGACACTCAAGGGTGCATTAGGAGTGTGACCTGCAGGTGGATGTGAGCCTGTCTAACTTGGAGGGGATTTCTCCACCACAGGAAATGGAATACAAATTTAGAATCTACTTTCATGAGGTGACAATCTCTGGCAGATGTTCTTATCAAATGTGGCACTGCCTACTTCCAGCTTAAAACATGGGTTGATGACCCAGCATAACAGAGAATGTATTCACCCAGGCCAAACACATATGCTGGGACCCTGAACTTTCAGGTAGCATTTGGCTTTGAAGGTCATGAGATCTTAGTCTACAAATGATGAGCCCCCTCCCGTGAGGCATAGCAAACGGAGCCAAAGTGCAACCCAGTTAAGCACCAGATCAAGCTTCCCTTCTTCAGTAGGGTATGGTTTGAAAACTGTGCATAGCTTCTGTTTGAAGCCAGTCCAGAAAGGAAAGTCCATGAAACTCTCATTTCCAGTTAACTGCCAAGAAAAAGCCAAAGATAGAGATGAAGCTCAAGAGAGGTAGGGAGCCATCTGAAAAGAATGGTTACACCCTGCAACATCCTCATTATCTGATCTTGAAACCATCTCTGCGTGCATCCCAGCATGCAGCCAGCTTCTGGGGGTAACAGTGACCCCTGCGCCCATTGGCAATCTGCACTGTCTCTGACATCTGTAATGTGAACCTCATTCTGTTGGGTTTGTGAAGCGGTGTCAACCCTGCAGAAGGATCCAACTGTGCCCTACCTCCCACTGTCCCCTGGGGACCCTAGCATTCCCCCATCTGCACCCCTCCTATGGCTTCTGATCCTAGGGAGCCCTCCTGCCCTGTCCAACACTCACATGAAGTGCATATTTCTTCTCCTGGGGCAACTTCTCCACAGAGAGTACATTACATGCCCACTCTCCAGGCACGGGGAGATCCTGCCAAAGTAGCAAATCAGTGATAAGGGCATAAAGTGATGAATAGAATTTTAGATAATGATGGTAGACAGTCTGCAAAATCCAAGGGAGAATGGAATTGGAGGGGACCAGGGATCAGGATGTGGGCATGGAACTTCCCTGCTAACGGGGTGGGGAAGTCACAGGCTGGGGGATGCACAGGAGTATCCATGGGCCCTGTGCAGCTACTGGGTCACCCCCTTCTGCATCTCAGCCTTTGGCTTTGAGCTCTGTGATCGTCAAGATGTGCACAGTCTGTACTCTGGCTGGCAGAAGAAAGGACCCTGGGAAGACAATTGTAGACCCTTTGTGAGTGGAGGAAGGGGTAGGCTGGACACCCAGTCCAAGAGGAGCTAAAACTGGAGTCGAGGGGTGTGCAAGGAGTGGGTGTGAGGGTTGTGGGCAGTCACAGTCACGGCAGAGGTGGCTCTGTCTGTGGGGTGAGTGCCTCCCTGCAGGCACAGCACTGGAGATATCAGAGATCCACATGAAAAGGAAAAGCTGGAAATGGCACTATGGTTCAAATGGTAGAGCATCAACCTTGAGCAAAAGAGCTCAGGGACAGTACCCAGGACCTGAGTTCAAGACTCATGACTTTAAAAGAAAAAGAACCAGGACTATGAGAGGGAACCTGGTACTCTCTTGGTCTAATCAGACACAAGAAGAGGCCGGGATAGGCTGTGGAAAAACACAGAGAACATCTTCCCCCAGCTCATCCTGTCCTGCATGCTGGGACAGCCATGTAACTAGGGCTACGGTGAGATCATCTTCACCCCTGTGCTGCCATCTGAATTGTAGGCCTCTGTCCTGGCATGGGGTGTCCTGATGGCTGAGCAGGTGCCCTAACCCTAGATGGAGAGCAGCCACTGACTGTGGTAGCTAAGGAGAGATCTGTTCCATAGCTATCAGGCCACCCAGCATGGGAGCCATAACCACCCCTCACCCAGGTAGAGGCCAATGGTTCTCCAGGTGCTACTAACATTGCCCCACCCCTAGCTCTGGGTACACGTGACATTCCCTCGACAAGGAGCAGGACAAAGTGAGGGATCAGGAAGCTGCCTATGGGCTTCAGATGATGGCCAGGCTGGCACTACAGATGGCCTCACTCTGTCACCACCTTCCCCTGCCTCCATCTTTCCTCCATCATGCCTCTCTACCTCCCACCCATTAACCTTGGAAACCAATGAACTGGGCTCTCATCATTCCTCTCATCTTTTCACCCACCTTGCCATGCGTCCATCCCTCTGTCACTTCAACCCCACACACATCCCACCACCAGCCACCCTGTAGCTTATGAGGATCCCAGAGGAAGCTCTTGGTGAAGGGCTTGTGACCACAAAACAGTTACTATCACCCCCTCCGGCCTGATCCACCACAGAATAAGAACAGCCAAGCAGGCACACGCTGCAGCAGAGTTGCTCTACTGCCACCCTGATTTCTTCATGGCCAGGACTTGGCTCTCCTCAGCCTCTCAGCTCAGTAACCAGAACATTGTGCTTTCACAGAGCCATGGCTTCCAGTCTCCATGGACACAATGACATCAAGGTGATGCCAACTTCCCCATCTCTATATACTTCTAACTATGGGATAGGAGCTGAGGTTCTGTTCTGTGACTCCATCCGCTAAGAGGCTCATGCAGATTTCTATCCTTTGCTCATCATGGTGACTCTTTGTTTAACAAGTCACTGCTGGGCTTCCAGCTCACCACATATAGAACCCATACTCCAACACTTTTCTTAGAAGGACTGATGACTTTTAAATATTCTCTAGTTTTAAATTTCTAGTTCCTTCTCTCTTTCATTTATATATTTCCCTTCCTCACATACTTCCCTTTTTTACCTTCCTTCTTTCATTCCTGGCCTTGAACTCAAGACCTGGAGCTTTTTCTTAGCTTTTCTTTGCTCAAGGTAGCACTCTAGCTCTTGAGCCACAGCTCTACTTCAATCTTTGTTCTTGCTCTAAACTGGGAGTAAGAGTCTCATGCAATTTTCCCTTTGCTTTGTTGGTTTTAAACCACAATACTAAGATCAGGATCCTGAATATGCCTCGGATTACAGGTATTATCTAATCAAAACAAATTCCTGATTTCTTTTTTAGACATAATTAGTTCTTTCAGGTGAGCCACCAGCCACTCATGCAAGAGCATTGCAGGATCCCAGCATTCATCTTGTCTCCAGTCTTATTCCATCCATCTCACAATGGCCATCTAAAACACCCTTCTGCATGCCTGAAGTCGCAAGGAACGTTCTCAACGCCATGAGAAGCCCCCTTAAGCTCTGCCTCAGATATACCCACCCCCATCCCACTTCCACATGAGCATTTGTTTAGGAGAAATTTCCTGAGTACATCATCATCATTTCTCCACCATTCAAATTTCATGTTTGGAGTCATTTCTCCCAGACAAAGAGGAACATGATCCATGGTTTGATAGCAGCTCCAGCTTCATAGTCCCAGCCACCAACACCCCTCCATTACCCTGCCAGACACCTGAATTCAAGAACAATGTTTTCACTACCCCTGACTCTTATCAAATGTTTTAACTTTTACAGTGCATTAAAATAATTTTACTAAATGGAATAAACACATGGCATCAAGCTTCAGAATCTTTGCACCTGAACTTTTAGTGAATAACAGACACACCAGCATTTCTGTAGCCAACAGAAATCTTAGCTTTGAGATTTCAGCATTCCTGGTATCCAAGTTTGGATGTGCTAACACTGCCTTAATGGGGCACTTCAATCACACAATCCCACAACAATCAATGTCATTTGACATTCACTGGTAGGTGGTGCTAGGAAAAAGACTGATGTGCCAACTCCATGCTGGCTTGACCTATGCCATCTTCAAACCTGGAGCAAGTGGGGCTCCTCTCTCCATGACACCTTTTGTGTACTACCCCAGGAGGACCTTTACCTTGAGACAAAATTATGAAGACTATCTCTACCAGCAAAGATTCCAGTGAGATGTGCCTACATGGATAAAGCTAAAATCTCACTAAAGTGAGGTTGTTGGCAGTGCTGGAGCCTGAACTCAGGGCCTGGGCACTAAGCATTTGTACTCAAGACTAGCCCTTTACCACTTGAGCCCAAACTCCATTCCCAGCTGTTTTTATTTTTGGTAGTAAGAATCTATCAGACTTTCCTTTTCTAGGTGACTTGGAACTTCCATACTCAGATCTCAGCCTCTTGACCAGCCTGGATTAAAAGTGTGGATCAGCCATGCCCCACACCTGAGGACTTCTGCCAGCACATTTTTCCAAAAATTGGAAGAGGAAGATGAGAGAGTTTTGGGCTCATCCTGCCCTGCATATCAAGGAGAGCATCAGCGCCTGAACTTCATTCCCTGTTGTAGGCTGCTGGAGGAAAAGGAATCAAATAGGCACAGGCTGGCAGCAGATGCCACAGAACAAATTTGACCAAGACTCCCAGAGCAGACCTCAGAATCGTTGACAGAGTTGGATCTACCCAGTAACAGAGGCAGTGGTGACACCTGAAACTGCGCGTTTGAGACTTTGCTGCTAGTAAACAGGGCCACCTATGTCCCAATGAGAAAGGTGAGATTTTGGTGGAGAAGGTGAGATTAAACATTATGTATCATGCAAGAAGACAGACTATAAGGGGTCTTTTATTATTCCAAGTGAAATTTTGGATTTCCTCTTCTGTTTTTTAAAGAATGACATTGGGATATTGATGAATATTGCACTGAATTTGTAGATAGTCCTTATCAAGATTGCCATTCTTACAATATTCCTTCTTCCAAAGCAGGAGCATAGGTTTTTGCATTTCCTCAGTTCTGCGTTAATTTCCTTCTCCAGGGTTTATAGTTCCATCAAAAACGTGCTTTACATTCTAAGTTAATTCCTAGGTATTTTATTTTCTTTGATAGCAAAATGAGTTGCTATCCTGATTCTTGCCTCATTCCTCTCATTTCTTGGCATATAGGAAGGCAGTTCACATTGAGGGTTAATTTTATACCCTGCTACCTTACCAAAGTTTTATATCAGCTCAAGCAGCTTCGGAGTAGAGTCTATGGGGTTCTTTAAATACAGAATCATGTCATCTGTAAGGAGAGAAAGTTTCAGTTCCTCTTTCCCTTTTCCTCCTCACTCCAGTCAGAATGGCCAAGATCCAGAAATCTAATAACGTATGCTGGAGGGGATGTGGCCAGGAGGGATCACTACTACACTGCTGGTGGGATTGCAAACTCGTTCAACCGCTATGGAAAGCACTATGGCAGTATCCCAAAAAGACTAAACATAGAGCTCCCCTGTGATCCAGCAATTTCACTACTTGCCAATCGTCCAGATAGGACATACTAAATTCACTAGAACAATAACATTTATCACAGCACTATTTACTATAGCAAAGGTATGGAACCAACCCAGATGCCCGTCAGTTGATGAGTAGATCAAATATGGTATTTTTACACAATGGAATTCTGTGCTTCTGTCAGAAAGAATGACATAGACGAATTTGTAAGGAAATAGAAAGATTGTGAAGTTTAGAAATTAGTTTCTGTCTCCTTCTCTCTCTCCTTCTGTATCTCTGTAAAATTTAGAAGTTCTTGTTCCTCTCTCTTTCTCTCTCTTTTCTCTTTGTCTCTCTCTCTCTCTCTCTCTCTCTCTCTCTCTCTCTCTCTCTCTCTCTCTCTCTCTCTCTCTCTCTCTCTCTCTCTCTCTCTCTCCAATCCTTAGGCTTGAACTCAGGGCCTGAGCTACTTTTGCTCAAGGTTAGCACTCTACCATTTGAACCACAGTGCTGCTTCTGGCTTGCTCTTTTCACGTAGTATTGAGGAATCTAACCCAGGCCTTCATCCTTGATAGGTTAGCACTCTACCACTAAGCCACACTGTTTCTGGCTTGCTCTTTTCACGTAGTATTGAGGAATCTAACCCAGGCCTTCATCCTTGATAGGTTAGCACTCTACCACTAAGCCACACAGTCAGCTTTTAGAGGTTTCTGACAAAGGTTTTCCTACATGCTATTATTTCTTCTGTGAGTACTCTTAATGCTTCCTGAAGGTTGACTTTGTTTAGAAGACTTACCCTAATGCTACCATATGCAGAGATTCTATATATAGCTAAATGTTTTTCATTACTCAGAATTTCTCTATTGTGTATGTTCTGAAATGTACTGAAGACTGACTTCTGATTAAAAGTCATTGCACATTTGTTCTATTCATTAGTTTTCTTTTCTTCTATGGGAATCAGGTTTGTGATGAACACAGAAGTATGCCTTCCAGGTCAAACACTTTCCACATTTGTAATATTCATAAGGTTTTTCTCTCCTATGTGCATTTTATACTTAGTCATGCGTTCATGATGGATTTTTCATATTCTTATATTCATACGATTTTTATCCTGTGTCTGTGTGGTATCATGCAAACTCAACTCTGAGTTCTTCAAAAAAATTTCCCTTTCATTTTATTCATAGGATTCTATCCTGTGGGTGTTTAGTGATAAATCTTGACTTGTGCCTTCTGGGGAAAAGACTGAACATTTGCTACATTCATTAAGGATTTTATCTTGTGTTGGTTCTGTGACACAAGCTGAGTTTTCTTCCACAGACTAAAAAGTCTTTCCTATTCATTACATTGCTAAGGCTTCTCATATGTGTGAACTCTCTTACGCTTCCTGAAGGGTGAATACTGCACAAAAGACTTTCAACTTTGGTTATATTCCTAAGGTTTCTAATATGTGTGAATTCTGTTATGCCTCCTGTAATGTGACTTCCATCTGAAGGTCTTACCACATTTGATGCACTCGTACAGTTTCTCTCCTGTGTGTGTTCTCTGATGCAATTTGAGGGAAGACTTCCATTTGGAAGACATTCCACATCGGTTACATTCATAAGGTTTTTCTCCTGTTTGAATTGTCTTATGCATGTTGAGGTTTGGCTTCTGTGTGAAGGACTTTCCACATATGTTACACTCATAAGATGTTTCTCCTGAGTATATTCTCTGATGAACATGGAGTTTTACCTTCCATTTGAAAGACTTTCCGCATTCACTACATGCATAAGTTTTCTCTCCTGTGTGTGTTCTATTATGCCCATCAAGATATGACTTCCACTTGAAGGTGTTTCCACATTTGTTGCACACATAAGGTTTCTCTCCTGTGTGTGTTCTTTGATGCAATTTGAGGGAAGATTTCTGTCTGAAAGACTTTACACATTGGTTACATTCATAAGGTTTCATTCCTGTGTGTATTATCTGATGAACACGAAGATTTCCCTTCCCTTGGAAAGACTTTCCACATTCATTACACTTATAAGATTTCTCTCCTGTGTGTGTTATTTGATGAACTCGAAGGTGTATCTTCTGGGTGAAAGACTTTTCACATTTGTTACATTCATAAGGTTTCTCTTCTGTGTGTCTTCTCTGGTGCAAAGTGAGGTATGGTTTCAGTCTAAAAGCCTTCCCACATTTATCCCATTCATAAGATTTCTCTTCTGTGTGAGATTTCTGATGTGTGCTGAGAGCTGAATTCTGGGAAGAAATTTTATTATGTTCCTCATATTCATAAGGTTTGTCTTCTCTTGGAGATCGAGGTTGGAGCGTCAGGTCTGACTTCTCAGAAATTAATTTTCACACTTGATGTACGCATCACATATCTCATGATATTTGCTCTGAGGTATTGTAAGGCGTATTTCATTACTGAAAGATTTCTCACATTCACTACATGTATTAGGAGTTTCTCCTGTGTACATTTTCGGATGTGTAGTGATGGTCGGTGTTAAGTACAATATTTTTCATCACACAGTACATTTAGCAGTTTTCCTCCCTCCCTGAAGATTTTCTTGGGCAGGGAGAACAGAATTATGACACTGCAGATCTTTTGGACTGTCACAATCATGAATAAAATGCTCTGAATATCCGATGGATTTTTTAAGAACAGGAGACATACGAGATCTATATGCAGCATGCATCTCATCAGGCTTAAGAGACAGAAGCATGTTTTGACACTTAATGAACTCCTCAGTCCTCACCCCTAAGTTGTTACCGTTATTACTAATCAGCTCTGGATTATGTGTAGAGCTCAAATTTAAAGTTGTTGCTAATCTCACGTTTTCCTCCACTTCGATACTACTTGCAACTGCTACTTCACAAAGACATTCATGTGGACTTTCCTGGCAGGTCTTGAACACATTTTCCATTACCTGGACACCTAAAATGAGTCATAGAAAAAAAGACACAAACATACATGAGATACAAATATTCCTTACTGTAAAGGTAATGACTTTACTTTCCCATCCTAAGTGTTAGATATTTTAAAATATAAAAGTGGAAATTGATTTGTGAGTAATATATGCTTTTCTCCCTAACATATTAAGAAAATGATATTTTACAATGACCAATAATATTTTTCTGTGTTTTAGTTCTCTTTTTATATCACAGAAAATATTTATTGAAATTACACAACTAAGTATTGCTACAGTTTTAAGCTGAGTACTACCTATAGTATACCTGCAGCTGTTAATTTTTCAAATACTGTTTTGTTTATACATTGAGGAATAGCTGCCTTTCTTTTATTTTTGAGAAATAATCTAAATATTGTGCTGTTTTGCATCTTTTTAAAACTTTCTTTTCTTTTCTTTTCTTTTTTTTTTGTAGTTCATAGGCATCGGCCCTGTCCCTGTATGCTTCAGCAGAAGACTATAACCCCTATCCTTGAGCTACAGCCCCACTTCTGTTTTCTAGAGTTAACTACAGATAAGAGTCTCAGGTCCTGAGTAGCAGATAGGATTACCTTACCCAGTTTCAATGCTGTGTGCTTATTAACCATTAAGTGAGGAACACGAATTTTTTCTAGATTCAGCGGCCACAAGTTTGGTTTATATGTCTATTTGCCTTTGTTCCAAGGAAGAATGATTCTTGAGAGTAAGGACTTACACCTATATCCCTTCAGTTACAACTTCTCACTAAAGTCTCAATTTAGGTATTTGTGGGAATTTTGAAATTTGTTTCTTTCCATTTGAAGTCTTATAAAAATTCCTTTTCTGGAAGACCAGAAAATCTCCAGCTCATTGTCTAGTTAATTTTCTTATGTTGATTGAAACTTTGTTGTTGTTTTTTTCCTTCCATTCCTGGGTTTGAACCTAGGACCTAACCACTGTCGTTGGGTTTTCTCAAGACTAGAACCCTACCAATGAAGTCATTACTTCTGGTTTTTTCTATGTATGTGGTAATAAGGAATCAAACCTGTGTCTTTGTGCATGCTAGGCAAGCACTCTACCACTAGGCTCAAATTCTGGTGGAAAGGTCTGGTTCTGAATACCAGTCTCTTCCTACCAGCAAAAAGATATTATCCTTATCAGAGAATAATGCCCTGACTTATTCCTTGTTTGCTCAATCATTTATAGTCTTAGTTTTAAAGAAATGAAATATCATTCTTTCTTTCTTTCTCTCTTTCTTTCTGCCTTTCCTTCCTTCCCTCTTTCTTCCCTCTTTCTTCTTTCTTTCTTTCTTTCTTTCTTTCTTTCTTTCTTTCTTTCTTTCTTTCTTTCTTTCTTTCTTGTTTTGCAGTCATGGGACTTGAATTCTAGACCTGGCTGCTCTTCCTGAGCTCTTCAGCTCAAGGCTACTGTCCTATGTCTTTAGCCTCAACCCCACTTCTCATTTTCTATTGGTTCATTGTAGAGAAGAGTCTGAGGTGTTTTTGTGATAGGTCAGTCTTTGAACCTTGGTCCTCAGATCTCAGCCTCCTAAGTAGCTAGGATTACAGGCATGAGCCACGGGCTCATGGATTTCTCATTTTATTTTGTTTCACAGTGATTTCTACAGAGAAATCTAACTTTAACTCTACTGCCACATAGAATTCATTGTATCACCCTATGATTCTTGGTGCCGGGGGTTTGGGCTAGCATGCACAAAGACCTGGTTCAGTTCCTTGGTACTACATACAAAGAAAAAGCCAGAAGTGGTGCTATGACTCAAGAAGTAGAGAGCTAGCCTTGAGAAAACCCAAGGACCATGCTTAGGCCCTGAGACCAAGCATAGGATTGGGAAAAGAAAATGATTCCTGATTCATTCACAAAGAATTCCATAGGTTCCACACAGGATTTAGGGTAACTAAGAATATTATTGCTCAGTACATCACAACATGAACTTACCAATGGGGCTCAGGCTCCAACATCAATATGAAGATGCATTCACTCACCTGTGATATTCTTGTCAGAGGAATTTCCTATCCAGAGTTCTGCACAGTGCTCTAGCTTGTCAATTAATACAGGTTTGGGAACACAGGGCCCTGTAAATTAGAAACAGTAGAGAATTATTGCTTATGCTGTGTCATCATTGCTTTAAGTTCGCAGACATCCTACTCACAAGTTATCTATTAAATCTTTTTTCTCATTTTTCACTGGCTCCATGGTTGACTTTTCCCCAGCTCTGGATTCATTTTGTATGGCATAAACTTAGCTGTCTTGCTCAAGGCTAGAAAAATACCAGTTTGAGTCCCAGCTCCACTTACATGCATAGGTCTTCATGCATGCTAGGCAAGCACTCAACCACAAAGTCAAACTCTTGACACTCCACTAACCTTTTTGAGGGGTTACTTGGAGTTATAGAGTTTCATGGCAATTTTTATGCCATTGCTGGCTTCAAATTAGAATTCTTAGATTTCTTCCTCCTGAATATTTTAAGATTACAGGCATGAAACATTGCACCTAGTGCCAGGTTTCCATTATAAACTCACTGTTTACTGTGTTTGTAGATCCTATTTCCAATAATGATATATATTCTATTCTGGATTGTTTATCCACTTACAATTACGGTGTAAGTTTGGAATGTCGTCTCCATTAGAGGAAACATAATTTAGAACTGTTTTCAAAGTATCCTGTAGGTATCCTGAAGAATGAGTACAAAATTACCTTAGGTTTTCTTTAGAAAGTAATGATACTTCTCAGGGCCTGGAATCTTTCATTTAAATAGTATTGAAAGTTTGATAAACATTCACGTATCTGCAAAATAACAAGGCACTTGGCCTTGCAAGTGAATTTGACTTTTGCTCACCTAAGGACACCAGGTTGCTGTGGGTCTCCAGCATTACATCTCTGTACAGGGTCCTCTGAGCATTGTCCTGATGCTGCCACTCCTCCCAGCTGAAATCCACAGCTACATCATCAAATGACACCAGCTTCTGGAATGGCACATTTTCATCAAGTAATTAGCACTGAGTTATAAACACACCATGTCTGGAATTTTATTCTTTTTTTGTTGGAATTTTATTCCTTTACTTAAATGTTTAGACTTACTTGAAATATTGACCTGAAAAGCTTAGGGATGGTGCCTAGGCCCAGAGTTCAAGTCCCAAGACCCACAAAAAAATGAAAAGTCAAGCCAGGTGTTGGTGGCTCACGCCTGTCATCCTAGCTACTCAGGAGACTGAGATCTGAGGACCATGGTTCAAAGCCAGCCTGGCACAAAATTCCATGAGACTCCTTTCCAATTACCCACCATAAAATGTTTAATGGCTTGTGGCATATCATGGTAGAGGAATTGTGGTATCGACAAAAATAAGTCGGGGGAGTAGATTTAGGTTATAAATGGAATTATTCCATTGAAAAAGAACTACATTATATGATGACATATGCTGGTACTGTGAGAATATTGCAAAATCTTAGGGTATCAAGTAATAATACTGTGAAGTACACCCAGAATGTTAATGTTCTATGTCTGGCATAATAGTCACTTGGGGAAGAAACTTTTTTTTCTTTTTTTTGGCTGGGGGATTTGTAAGGCTTGAACTCTGGGCCTGGGCACTCTTCCTGAGCTCTTCAACTCAAGGCTATCACCCTACCTATGAAGCCACAGTGCTATTTCCTGCCGGGGCCAACCGGCAGCAAACCAGGGTTCGCAGATTGGGGTTCCTGAAATAGGGGACAAGGACTAGGATGAAAAAGAAGAGAGACAGACACACCGGGTCCGGGATGTCCGCAGTCCAGGCAAAGACTGCTGAGACTGCCGCGTTTATTTTCCACTCCCCCTTCTTCCCTCCTCCTCTCCCAGGGGACCTCCAGGTGTTACATTCATATGGTAATTCTCAGGTCATTTACATAGAATAGGGCCAGAAAGCAATAAGACAATATAGCCATCATCTGATGCAAGTCAAGGTACAGTTTGATTCCACTCTGGCTCCCAACATGTCCCCCGTTTTTTATTTTAAAAGAAACACAAGTGCAATTTTTACTCTTTTCTATACCCCTAATTTATCCTGTCACATTTTCCAAAAATGACTTTGGTCCCTGTTTAACTTCTACTAGATTTTTTGTACGATTGGAATTGCGTAACTTTTTCCAAGCCTCTCTCGCCGCAGCATTTATTTGTAAATAGGCCTCCTTTGCATAACCCAATTGATCTTCGGTGTTTTTATAGGTTCCCTCTCCTAACAACTGATCAACAGTGTAAGGCAGGTTCTTAGACCTATTTGTTTCAATTTTAGCCCGACACTGTGCAGTGAACTCTGTCTCCCATAATAAGTACTCTCCTGCACTAAGGCATGCTCTGGCAAGCCGCTTCCAGTCATTTGGGCATGCAATACCAGCACACGCGGCCTCCAATATTACTTGAGTAAAAGGGGCAGTTGGCCCATATTGGGAGCAGGCATTTTTTAAATCCTGTAATAGTTTAACAGGAACAGGTTGATGGTATACTTGTTCATCATGATCAACTAAACTAGGGAACCATCCAGGCCCTGAAATACCTTCCCTCTCTCTAGCAGCCTGAGTCAGGTTTAATTGCGATGCAC
Source organism: Megascapheus bottae (assembly GCF_031878675.1). Classification (NCBI taxonomy): domain Eukaryota; kingdom Metazoa; phylum Chordata; class Mammalia; order Rodentia; family Geomyidae; genus Megascapheus; species Megascapheus bottae. The sequence goes on from NW_028327585.1 coordinate 3,392,959, forward strand.
TGTGCCTGGTTGTAGTGCCTGCTAAAAGGGACTTGTTGCTAGGGCCTTTAGGCTTGCCTAAAGGTTGAGAAAGGGATTGAGGCTGTAAGGCTGCAGCCGGAGGCGGTGGGTGTGAAGGGTAAGGTTTAGAATCAGACACCATAGTGGCCTGAGGGTCATATTTCTTTCCTACTTCTGGGGGGGCTCTCTGCTCTGTCCCCATTTTCGATAGAAGATGTAGCATTTCTTCTAACTTCTTCTCTATCGTAGCCACCCGGCCCTCCAATGACTCATCATAACTTTCCTCCTTGGTATTCAGACCTGAATTCTGATACTCAATATCTACTGGTTGTTGTTCCCTTTGCAAGATCTCACTTAGACTCTCTTGGACTGCGGCATATGGCTCAGCCTCAGGTTCTTCAGAAGGGTCCTTTAACTCATAAAGTTCCCTTAATTCAAGATTAAGTTCAGCATCTTCATGTAGAGGATCTATGTATTCACTTACTAAATTCCATACAGTAGTAGCCTCTACTGGGGTCTTTTCGGGGCCATATACATCATAATAATCTTGAATTCTTTTTCCTATCCGCTGCCAGGCTTTTTGGAATCCCTCCTCTATAGACCTCGGGCATGCCTCCTCGAGAAACTGTAGGAAGCTCTGAAGCACCCCTTTTTCCACCCACGTTCCGTGGGCTTCAAATAGGCCTGTTAAGATCGGTAGAAATAACCCATGACTATTAGCTTGACCCATAATTTTTACTCCTGACTATACTCTCTTAATAGTCCTACGATGTGTTACTCACCACAGGGAGGGGTCCTTCACCTTCGTCCCAGATTTTCAGGGTGCCTGTTTGGGCGCCAGATGCCGGGGCCAAGCGGCAGCAAACCAGGGTTCGCAGATTGGGGTTCCTGAAATAGGGGACAAGGACTAGGAAGAAAAAGAAGAGAGACAGACACACCGGGTCCGGGATGTCCGCATTCCAGGCAAAGACTGCCTAGACTGCCGCGTTTATTTTCCACTCCCCCTTCTTCCCTCCTCCTCTCCCAGGGGACCTCCAGGTGTTACATTCATATGGTAATTCTCAGGTCATTTACATAGAATAGGGCCAGAAAGCAATAAGACAATATAGCCATCATCTGATGCAAGTCAAGGTACAGTTTGATTCCACTCTGGCTCCCAACAATTTCCCATATTCTAGTGGTTAACTGTAGATGAGAATCTCATAGACTTTCTAATGCCCAGGCTGGCTTTGAACCAAATCTTTAGATATCAGCCTGATATCTGAGTAGCTAGGATTACAGGTAGAAGTCACTGCACCTGGCAAGAAATTTATTTCTTGCTGTTTTATACTACAAATTTTCTGTATGTTTTACTTTTTCAAAAAGACTGAGGATGACCTTTGTTCTGTATATAATGGGAAGAGGAGTAGGTAGCTGTGAGCAGAAGAACTGAGGAGCAATACTCAGGGTAGGACAATAGCCTTAAACGAAAGAGCTCACGGCCCAAGGTCCAAGCCCCATGACTTTCCCCACTACCCCACAAAAAAAGGGAAAAAAATTGGAGATTGGAGAGGATTTTCTAAAAAGAATATATAGAAATAGTAGTTCAAAATGTAGAAAGAAGTTCAATATTAACAGTCATGAGAAAAATTAAAATTACAATGAAATCATTACTTTAAATATGTTAATATAAATATAGTTTTAAACAAAAAGATCCACATACACACACACAAACACACACACACACACACACACACGCATACAAAAAAACAATTTTCAAAGTCTAACTATTACTGGGAAGGTAGTGAGAAGAAGTAGAACTTTGGAATAGTTCTGCAAGGAATATAAAACAATCAAAAACTGCGTAGAGAGTGCTAAAAAAGTACTAAATATAGAATTACATAGAAATATGGTCCAACACTTCTATTTCTAGATTTGTACCTAACGGAAGAGAAAGCAGAGACTAGAACAAATATGTGGAGAATCCATTCACAACTATTAATAATAATCAAAAGATAGAAATATGCAAAACAATGCATTGAAAAGGAAGAACATTTTACTATATTTTACAGATGAATCTTGATTACAGTAAACTAAAAATACAGCAGTCATAAAGGAAGAGCTAGGGTATGTTTTCCCTTCCAGAGCTTCCAAGGATCAACAAACCCTTAGAGCCAAAAAGCACGATGGTTCCAGAGAATGGAGTAGAGAGGAACAGGAGCTGAATGTTTAATGATTATACATGGAAGATAAAAATTGCTCTAGATGAAGAGAGAACTGTACCCTAAACAACGGTTATGTAGCCACACAGGATGGGACACACCTATACTCCCTGATCTTGGGAAACTCAAGAAGGATTTCTAGCCATCCTAGATGCATGGAAAGATCTATCATAAAAACTAATGTGGAGGGGCTGGGAGTTTGGCATAGTTGTAGAGTGCTTGTATGAAGACGAAGGTTCAATTCCGCAGTATCACATACACAGAAAAAACCAGAAGTAGTGCTGTGGCTCAAGTAGAAGATCACTAGGCTTGAGGAAAGCTGAAGGACAGTGCTCAGACCGAGTTCCAGCCAAAGGGCTTGTTTAAAAAAAACAGAAAGCTGAGCATGATGGGGTGGTGGCTCACTTCTATAATCCTAGCTACTCAGGAGGCTGAGATCTGAGAATCAAGGTTTAAAGCCATCCTGGCACAAAAAGACCTGAGACTCTTATCTCCAATTTACCTTTAGAAAATGGGAAGTGGGGCTTGGCTCCAGGGTAAGGCGGTAGCCTGGAGCTGAAGAGCTCAGGGATAGTGCCCAGGCTGAGTTCAAGATCTATGACCCACCAAAAAAAAAACAAAAAACAAAAAATAATATGGAAAAATTTGGATTCTGTGAATTTTATCAGGCATATAAATGTCTTTTATGGCTGTTGAAATAACAAATTGTTTGGAAACATTTTAAAAGCTTTTACCTAGAAATGTACACTACAAATGGAATTAATAACAAACACAAAATATGCAAAAGATACAAACTATCACAATATGGGTATCCTGCTTCTGTATCTTTTCACTGACTCCTGTTCAAATGAGTCACATATTCTGAATCATTTTTCCCAGTCGATATATGCCACACATGTTAGCTTGTACTGAACTTCTTGGGAAATCAAAAGCAAATACTAAGCAAATGTGTGTTAGATTTTGTCAACAGTAATATTTCAAATATAAATCCCTACTCATTGCGTTATTTAATATCAATGCCAGTTTCTAACTTACACTTTCAGAATCTTCAATCTTTTGAGAATCTTCAAAAGGGTGTGTAAATATTTAGGATCGTTATGTCTTCCTGGAGGAAAGATCCCTTTAGTAGTATGTAGTCACCTTCTTTGTCTTTTCTTACTAATTTTAGTTTGAAGTCTATTGTATCTGATATGAGGATGGCAACTCCAGCCTGTTTATGGGGGCAGTTAGCTTGATAGAGTTTATTCCAACCTCTCACTTTCAAAAGATGATTGTTTTTGGGTAAGATGTATCTTGTGAAGACAGCTCAACGATGGCTCTTGCTTTTTGATCCAACTAGACAGCCTATGCCGTTTAATTGGAGAGTTAAGTCCATTGATATTGAGAGTTAGGATTGAGAGATATTTATTAGTTCCTACCATTTTTAAAAGCTTTTAGTAGGGCCTGTGTCTTGACAGTTCCTGTGGTCCTTAGATGGTATGCTGTTTAGGTGCCATTTCTTTCCCTATATTGCATTTATTTTGGTTTTCTATGTATAGAGCATCTTTGAGAATTCTCTGTAGTGTTGGTTTTGTTTCGACATATTGTTGCAGCTTTTCCCTGGAATGGAATGTTTTTATTGTTCCCTCAGTTATGAATGAGAGCTTAGCTGGCTACAGTATTCTTGGTTGGTAGTTATTTGATTTAAGGGCATGACATATATGCTTCCAGTCACTGCGTGCTCGCATGGTCTCTGCTGAGAAATCTGGGGTTATTCTGATTGGTTTGCCTTTATAGGTTACTGATCCCGTTTCCGTGGCTGCCTTTAGGATCTTTTCTTTCGTTTCTATTGATCCAGTTCGGATCACAATGTGGCGGTGGGATGTTCTTTTCTGGTCAGGTCTGTTTGGGGTTCTAAAAGCTTCTCGTATCTGGATGGGCCTGCCCTTCTGGATATTTGGGAAATTCTCTGAGATGATTCCCTGAAGTATATTTCCAATACCATTGACCTCTTTCTCCACGCCCTCCTCAATACCAACTAGCCTTAAATTAGGCTTCCTAATTGTATCTTGGACCTCCTGAAGCGCTCTCTCAATTTTCCTAGATTTGGATTGACTCATTTTGTGTTCTTTCTGTATAATACCTAAATTATCTTCAGCCCCGGAAATTCTCTCCTCTGCATTGTCTAACCTGCTATCAAAGCTATCTACTTTATTTTTCATCTCCCTTGCTTCTAATTGCTCCCTTTTGATGCCTTGCATCTCTTGTTTTAGATCATGTATGGATTTCTTTATCTCCTTGATTTGCTTTTGAGTGATTAGCTCAGTAGCTTTATTTTCTTTGGACATTTGCTGGAGTTTGGTCACGTTTTTATTTGTGGATTCTATGAATTCATCCATGTTTCTTTGAAAAACCTTTATTATGGCCTCCTTTATGGCTTCTTCTTTTTCACTTATCACCTTGTTTATGCTTTCCTCTTGTTCAGCTATGGCTTCCTCCATTATCTCTTTCTTTATATTTTCACATTTTCCACTAATGATGTTTATCAATTGCATTTGTGTAGCACTTGGAAGACTCTCCTCTATGTGTGCCAGTGACAGTTCCATTGTCTGTTTACATTGGGTGGGGGATGTTTCTTTATTTGGCATTTTTCTTGAGTTTCTTGTTCTGCCCATGTGACAATGGGAGCAAGATTACTACTAAATACGATTATAGTTTTTCAGATATAACCAACCTATACCTCTGTAGCTGGCAGACACTAGATGTTCACAAGTTTTGATTGGTATTATCACTCTTTCTTGTTGTGCACTTACAGACCAGTCTAATACAACAACTGATAAGCGATTTATACCCAAAACAATAAGCCTCTCAATCCAATCTCTTTTGTCTTTAAGTCCCTCTGAGCCTAGAGAATAATTAACCACGTACATATACAATATTGCTCAACAGCCATCAAGTGTAGATCCGTGCAGTATAAGGGTTGAAAGACGAGCAGAGGTCCAGAGATAGAAAAAAAGAATGAGAGAGGTCAGGGGAGGTACAAGAGGATTAACGTAGGAGTGTAAGAATATTGTAGTAATGAAGAAAAGGTATAGCATAAGGATAACTGACCTAAATTGGTAAGTAGGTAGCATATTTGAGTACAAATTTTGGAAAGTATTAGAAAAAAACTTATGTGTTGCTGAACGACTAGCTCTTAGCCCAACCAGTGGCCTCACAGTGGACCATGGGATGGATCTGTTTTTCTTGTCTACGTTGAGGGAAAGGGGTATTTCACAAGATGCAGAAGTGAAGATTTCAGAAGCCAATGCTGTGAGTGAATTAGCTCATAAAAAGCATTTTTATTTTCTATTATCTTTCTGCCAGTCTTGGGGCTTGAATTCAGGGCCTGAGCACTGTTCTCGGGATTTCTCAAGTCTAGCCCTCTGCCACTTGAGCCACAGTGCCACATCTAGATTTTCTATCTTTGTGATACTGAGCACTCAAACCCAGATCTTCATGGATGCTAGGCAAGCACTCTACCACTATGCCAAACCGTCAACCCTGACATAGTAATCATAAAATCATCATCATCATATCAAAATATCCTTTCTCCTACAAAGAATGAACACTTATCTATGTGTGTAATGCTTTTTTTTAAATTTCACTAATTCTTCTGTGTTTTTCCCTCTTGCATTTTTTACACATGACAGCAAACTAATCATCAGTAAAAAATTGATTAGGATAAAGAAACCTAATAATATCCTAGTAGATTGAGTTGAAAAATATGTGCAAGATGCCCTGTGTGTTTGACCTAGTGGTAGAGTCCTTGGCTACCACGCAAAAAGACTCAGGTTTGATTCCTCATTACCACATACATAGAAAACGCTGCAAGTGGTGCTGTGGCTCGGTGCGACAACTAAAGCCTAAGGAAACCCCAAGAACAATGTTCACACTCTGAGGTCAAGTCGCAAGCCTACCAAAAACAAAAAGTAATTCGACAAGAGGCAAAATGCAGGCAGAGAAGGCACTGTGAAGCAAATGTTTTGTAAAGGATGGGGGCAATATTGACCCTTAAGTTTGGATCTTACCTAAGAAAGGCTCCTTGAGCCTGAGACCAGACTGGTAGTTGGGCCTAGTGGAAGACATTGGGATTGGACAAATAAGGTGTGCTGTTTACTACATCCACATGTATATTGTGAGATTGGAGGAGAGATTCAGCCTCCAGTATGTCTTTGGTGAGGTCTTCTGTGAGCAAGGATCTTTGGTCATTGGGCCCTGTAAGGTGACCCTGCCTCCCTCACAATGGAACAGAATATGGAACCCTGGTAACCAAGCCACTGTAACTAACAACCAACTCAAGCCAGCTCACTTGGCCTGTGGCTCAGGAGGAAGAAAGATGTTCCTGTGCTGTTGCCAAAGGTCAGGAAACTCGAGTCTCAGGCACGGAAGTTGTGGATGTCTTACTCGAAGATGTACATGCTAGATCATTGCCAAGCCACAAATCCAGTATAACAGGCCTTTCTCTAAGAAGAAGGCCAGGAAAATCCAGGGCAACCAGATGAGGTATATTTCTAAGAAGAAATGGATTTGACCCCATCATCCTCCCCACACACTACAACTTTCTTTTTTTTTAAATTTTTTTATTGTAATTAGTAAAGGGTTACATGATATTTGCCAGATAGAAGGTGCATTAATTCACATGCATTGATACCCTTTCACAGGTCTTGGTACCCATTTCCCTCCAACCCCACCCGCCCCCTGTCTTGGTTTTCCCCCCTTCCCTATCAAATTTCAAATATCCAAAAACAAATAAATTCAATATATCAGATAACAAAGTAAGATACTATACCAATATGGGATAAACAAGGGACAGAAAAGGAGATGAGAGACAACATAGTACATTAAGGACAACAATCATTCATTATGTGGCTTTTGTGTCAATATCCTGGAGGTCCTTTCAATTAGCTTCACATTATATGGTCTTATATATGGCCTTTTGCTCTATTGCAAATCTCTGCTAGTAGAGCCCAAGGTTTCTACTGATTATGACGAATGAGGGAAACCACTGGGCCTATGTTCCTTTGAGTCTGTCTTACTTTACTTAATATGATTTGTTCTAAGTCTTTCCATTTCCTAACAAATGGGGCGATGTCATTCTTTCTGACAGCAGCATAGAATTCCATTGTGTACAAATACCACAACTTGTTGATCCACTCATCAACTGAGGGAAATCTGGGTTGGTTCCATATCTTTGCTATGGTGAATAGCACTGCAATGAACATGGTTGTGCTAGTGGGTTTAGTATTCCCTTGTTTCTGGATTGTTGGGTAAATTCCAAGTAGTGGAATTGCTGGGTCATAGGGGAGTTCTATGTTTAGCCTTTTGAGGCACTGCCACACTGCTTTCCATAGTGGTTGAACGAGTTTGCACTCCCACCAACAGTGTAGTAGTGATCCCTCCTGGCCACATCCCCTCCAGCATCTGTTGTCATTCGTTTTCCTGATCCTGGTCATTTTAACTGGAGTGAGGTGGAATCTTAGAGTTGTTTTGATTTGCATTTCTTTTATGAGCAGAGATGTGGAGCATTTCTTCATGTGTCTATAGGCCATTTTTGTTTCTTCTTCAGCGAAGACTCTCTTTAAGTCTTTGGCCCATTTTTTAATGTGATGGGTGTTACTTTGGAGGTTAGTTTTGGAGTGATTCAATTTTTTGAGTTGTTGATATATTTTAGATATGAGGCCTTTTCCGTTGTTTGGTTGGTGAAGATCTTCTCCCACTCTATAGGCCTCCTCATAAGTTTACTAGCTATATCCGTTGCCATACAAAAGCTCTGCAGTTTAATGCAGTCCCACTTATCCAGCCTTTCTCTGATTTGTTGTGATTATTGGTCGTTATTAAGAAAGTTTCGACCTGTGCCAAGGAGGCCTAGTGTATCTCCTATTCCTTCCTGTAAACTTTTCAGTGTGTCAGCTTTTACCTCCAGGTCTTTGATCCATTTGGAGTTAATTCTAGTGCAAGGTGACAAAGAAGGATCCAACTTTAGTGTTCTGCAGGTGCTTAACCAGTTCTGCCAGCACAACTTGTTGAAGAGGCTATCTTTCTTCCATTCTATTTTTTTGGCTCCCTTGTCAATGATTAGGTGGCCATAGGTCTGTGGTTTAATATCTGGGTCCGCAATTCTATTCCATTGGACTTGAGGCCTGTTCTTGTGCCAGTACCAAGCTGTTTTGAGAATTATATCTCTGTAATAGAGTCTAAAGTATGGAATTGAAATTCCTCCAGCGCTGTTCTTTCTGCTAAGAAGTGTTTTTGCTTACGGGGTCTTTTATTATTCCATATGAAATTTTGAATTGCCTCTTGTATTTCTTTAAAGAATGACATTGGGATGTTGATGGGTATTGCATTGAATTTGTAGATAGCCCTTGGCAAGATTGTCATTTTCACAATTTTGATTCTTCCAAACCAGGAGCATGGGAGGTTTTTCCATTTCCTTAGTTCTACTTTAATTTCCTTTTTTAGGGTTTTAAAGTTTTCATCTAAATGGTCCTTTACATTCTTAGTTAAGCTAATTCCTGGGTACTTTATTTTATTTGAGGCTATTGTGAAAGGAGTTTCTTTACTTATTATTGCCTCGTTCCTCTCACTGTTGGCGTAAAGGAAGGCAGTTGATTTGTGAGGGTTGATTTTGTGTCCTGCTACCCTTCCAAAGCTTTGAATCAGCTCAAGCAGCTTGGGACTAGAGTCTATAGGATTCTTTAAATACAGAATCATGTCATCTCCAAAGAGGGATAGTTTTATATCCTCTTTCCCTACTTGGATCCCCTTTATGCTTGCTTCTTGCCTTATTGCACTGCCTAGGAATTCTAGTACTATGTTAAAAAGGAGTGGAGAGAGTGGGCATCCTTGACTCATTCCTGATTTTAGAGGGAATGGCTTTAGATTTTCACCATTAAGTATAATACTAGCAGTGGGTTTCTCATACACAGCCTTTATTACATTGAGAAATGTTCCATGGAGTCCTAGTTTCTCCACATCTTTTAACATAAAGGGGTTTTGGATCTTGTCAAATGCCTTTTCCGCATCTATTGAGACAATCATGTGATTTTTGTCCTTGCTCCTGTTGATGTGTTGAATTATATTAATTGATTTGTGTATGTTGAACCAGCTTTGCCTCCCTGTGATGAATCCAGTTTGATCATAGTGTATAAGTTTTTTGATGGGTTGTTGTAGAAGGTTGGCCAGTATTTTGTTGAGAAGTTTTGCATCGATGTTCATCAAAGAAATGGGTCTATAGTTCTCTTACTTTGATGAATCTCTGTCTGGTTTGGGGATGAGGGATATACTGGCTTCACAGAATGAGTTTGGTAAACAACCTTCATTTTCAATTTCATTGAAGAGCTTGAGGAGTATTGATGTGAGCTGTGCTTTGAAGACCTTATAGAATTCAGCTGTGAATCCATCTGGCCCTGGGCTCTTTTTAAGTGGAAGTTGTCCAATTTCCATTTCTATTTCAGAGCTTGAAATAGGCCTGTTGAGTTGGGTTAGCTCTTCTTGGTTCAGTGTGGGTATGTTAATCTTGTCTAGGAATTCATCCATTTCTTGTAGATTCTCAAATTTGTTGGCGTAAAGGTTTGAGAAGTATTCCCTCATGATATTCTGGATCTGGGAAATTTCTGTCGTGATATTACTATTTTCATCTGCGATTTTGTTTATTTCGATATGCTCTCTTCTTTTTTGGTAAGATTTGCTAAGGGCTTGTCAATTTTGTTAATTCTTTCAAAGAACCAACTCCTTGTTTTGTTGATTCTTTGTATAGTTTTTTTTATTCCAAATCATTTAATTCTGCTTTGATTTTAATAATTTGCTTTCTCCTAATGGGTTTAGGGTTGGTTTGTTGCTCTTTTTCCAGGAGATTAAGGTGAGACCTTAACCAGTTGGTTTGCCATTTTTCCAACTTGCTGTTGTAGACACTCAGCGCTATAAATTTTCCTCTGAGTACTGCCTTTGTTGTGTCCCTAAGGAGTTGATATTTGTGTGCTCCTTATTGTTAAATTTCATAAACAGTTGGATATCTGTTCTGATCTCTTCGATTATCCATTGTTTTTAATTCAACAATGTGTTGTTCAGTCTCCATGAGTTATAAGGTTTTCGTTGGTGGAGATGTGTGTTCAGTTCCAATTTGATATCTTTATGGTCTGAGAGTGTGCATGGAATAATTTCAGGGTTTCTGAATCTGTCCAGGTTTGTTTTACGGCCTAACATGTGGTCTATTATGAAAAATGTTCCATGTGCTGCTGAGGAAAACGTATATTGTGTTGTTACTGGGTGGAATATTCTGCAGATGTCTGTTAGGTCTAGTTGGTCTATATAGTTGTTCTCACTGTTGGCATAAAGGAAGGCAGTTGATTTGTGAGGGTTGATTTTATGGCCTGCTACCCTTCCAAAGCTTTGAATCAGCTCAAGGAGCTTGGGAGTAAAGTCTATAGGATTCTTTAAATACAGAATCATGTCATCTGCAAAAAGGGATAGTTTTATTTCCTCTTTCCCTACTTGGATCCCCTTTATGCTTGCTTCTTGCCTTATTGCACTGCCTAGGAATTCTAGTACTATGTTAAAAAGGATTGGAGAGAGTGGGCATCCTGAATGCTACCCCTTAGCACTTTTATGCAAAGCTTAGGCCTGTGGCATTTTAAGCACAATTCAACGCTCTCTTTTTTGATGTTAATTAGACGTAAAAATCTTATGGGATTTATTGCATGGCTGATTTTGAACTGGAATCCTCAGGTCTCCGCTTATCTTGAGTAGCTAGGATTAAAGTACTTTTACAACCTGTATGCTCATACACATCGCTTCTGATCCAAACACTCATTGTTCAATTTAACTAACAAGATGTGAGGAAAGATGATTGACTGTAATTTACTAGATGTGCTTCTAGTGAGTATATATTTCCACTTCCACTCTGAAGCCAGGGAAATGTTTCTGGTACATGTTTCAACTATCTCCCAAAGAGGAAATAATGTGTGAGTACGTTTGCTAGTATTTCAGATAGGAGATGGACTTTGGTGTTTGGAACCTGTTGGGCAGAGTGTATCAGCTGGGCTGTGATAACAGAGATGATGTTTCAGACAGGAATATTTTCATCCCAGACAGACTTAATCCAGATCCTTGGATTTCAGGCCTTGAGTAGATAGAATTACAAGTGTGAGCTGCCACCACCACCTGGTTCATTTTGGAAACCTTGATTGCTTCTCATTTGTTCCTTTCCTTTTTTGGAAGATTGATGTAAGCAGGCTGATTGTGCATCACAATGAAGTGATTGGCCTCAGGAATTGCAAATATTTTTTTCATCAGCACGGAATGAATGAAGTTGATCTAAACCCAATAGTATTTTCCTTCTGATAAATAGGGAACTTACCTATATCATTTTTCCTTGCCTTTGCTTTCCCAAAGCAAGCAACATGTTTCTTAAAAACTATACTTCATGAGAATATTATAATTAGAAGCTATCTTCTGCACACTTCAGAATAGTCCTTGCATTTATAAACTTATATTACAATATTAGGTAGAAGAATGGTGACTGTTGGTTTCATAACTATTTCATATGTTTTACTCTTTAAGGCTCATTAATTCAAGAAGGGATTAAATACATTTAGATAATAGTAGAACATAGCTGCTGCTGATTTGATGTGTGTGCAGATGATACACAGATTTATTAGGATTACTCAAAAGTTTTCTTCAAATTTTCAGTAGTAGACTGCTATGCTAACTGGAAGGTGATAGTAATGATGCTGAAATTCTATGAATCAGCTATGAAGCAGAATTTCAGGGGAGAGTATTTGCTAGGGACTTAATTTCTAAGACGCATATCAAGAATATTGAACTATAACACCAAATGATGAAGGACTCAGCGTCACATTTTGTTTGTTTTATGCAAGTCCTGGGACTTGAACCCAGGGCCTGGGAACTGTCCTTAAATGTTTTTTTTTGCTTCAGGCTAGTGTTCTACCACTTGATCCACAGCTCCACTTCCAGATTTTTGGTAATGAACTGTAAATCAGAATATCATGCAATTTGTTTGGGCTGGATTCAAACCTGATTCTGTGTAGATAGGATTCCAAGTGTGAGCGCACAGAGGCTGGCTAGTATCATTCATCATTCAAGTCATGGGACTGCAATTCTGCACCTGGGTCTTGTCACTGAGCTTTTCAGCTCAAGACTGCTGCCCTATCCCTTGAGCCATAGGGCCACTTCTGGGTTTCTGGTGGCTAATTGGAGATAAGAGTCACATGGACTTCAGTGCCCAGGCTGACTTTGAACTGCTATCCTTGGATCCCAGCCTCTTGAGTAGCTACATTTACAAGTGTGAGCCACCATACCAGGCTAAATTATTTTTTAAGTTAATTTTTTTTGTTAAGTCAATATATAGTTGGCATACGGTTACATAAGTAATGAACACATTTCTTAAGAAAATTGTTCTCCCCTCCCTCATTTTTCTCTGTTTTCCTACTCTCAGCCCCCTCTCCACCCAGATGTTCAGTTCATTTCCGTTTAGTGTCTTCCAAGTATCACTGTTCAATTGGTTCACCCTTTTTCTTTGTTTTTTTTTTACCATTTTATTATACCCTCTCCATTCCCCAAATCACATAAACCTATGTACAAGACACAGGGTACCCGAATTCAACACAGTGACTACAGAGAATAAAACTAAAGGGAAAAGAAGAAAAGAGGTAAAAAGCAAAGAAAATGAAAGAACATCATACAGTACCTTAGAAGCAACAACACTGAAAAAACAAAACATAAAACCTTGGGCTGAAAATGTAGCTTGCCTAGCATGTATGAAACCCTGGATTCCATTCCTCAGCACCACTTAAACAAAAACTGGAAGTGCCACTGTGACTCAGCTGGTAGATTTCTAACGTTCAGCACAGAGTGTCTCCAAGTGACAAAAATCTGTCACATTTAAGTCAGGCTTCAAAACTTTGCTAGGAACCAGTTACGTGATTTGGAAGAAAGTCCAATTTTCAAAAAATCACTAGCCAGGCGCTGGAGGGTCATAATTGTCATTCTACTAGCCAGGGAGAAGGTGATTCAAAGCCTTTGCAAGCAAAAAAACGAAAACAAAAAAAAACTGTAAGATTCTTCTCTCCACTTATCCACCCAAAAACTAAGTGGAGTTGTGGCTAAAACTGGTACAGCATTAGCCTTGAGGAAAAAGAACTAAGAGACCTTGCCCAGGTCCAAAGTTCAAGCTCCCCACCAAGAAAGAAAAAAAAAGGAGTCCAGATACCTTAGTTTCAAAAGTATATCTGGATATCTTAGTAGATTTTTCTGATCTTTCCTCATTCATCTCATGGAACCACATAATCTTTATCCTGATCTGACTAAGAGCCTGCATTGTGCTTAATAAATTCATTCCACATATTCCAGTAGAATCTGGACAGCTAACAGCCACTTACCAATGCTTTATTCTACGTTTAGGCCAGTATGTCTTCATACCATCTACACAGTCAGCTATATCATCTTTCCAGAAGTATCACTGAGTGTAGAACAGTATATTCACCAGATAGAAGGTGCATTACTTCTCAAACTTTGATACCCCATGTAATGATATGGTCCCCATTTCCCTTTCCCTCCCCCCACTCATGTTCATTTCCCCCCTTCCCTATCCAATTTCAAATAACCAATTAGGCACATATGAAATATATCAGAAAACAAGGTGAAATATTGTAACAATATGATATAACCAAGGGATAGCAAAAGAGATAAGAGATCACATAGTTCATTAAGGACAACAATCACTCATTATTTGAGTTTTGTTTCTTTATCTTGGAGGTCCTTACATTTAGTGTCATACTATTTGTCACGATGTCTCTAGATTTTGTTCTATTGTAAATCTCTGGTAGCAGAGCCCAAGGTTTCTACTGAATTTGACAAATGAGGGATACTCTTGGGCCTATGTTCTTTGAGTTTGGCTTACTTCACTTAATATGATTTTTTTCCTTTTCATCCACTTCCCCGAGAATGCCATTATTTTATCTTGTCGGTTGGCTATGTATCATTCCATTGTGTGTGTGTGTGTGTGTGTGTGTGTGTGTGTGTGTGTGTGTATCACATTTTTTTGTAGTAGGGCATCTGGTTGTTTCCATCATCCAGCCTCATTTTCTACAGATATTTTTATAGTCTTTTTTTATTTTCAGGGTAATGTATAGAGGGGTTACGATTACATTTACAGGTCGTGGACTGCATTACTTCTCACACATTTATTCCACTCCACATGTTTTTGTCCCCAGTTCCCTCTCCCCTCCCCTTCCAAATCATCTTGTTTCCCCCCTTCCCTTTCCTATTTGACATAAACAAATAAACATATATACAATATGCCAGGGAAAAAATCAGATACAGTAACAATCTGACATTAACCAAAGGGCAAAATAAGAGATGAGAAATAACATAGTAGATTAAGGACAAAAATCACACAAGATTAAGAGCAACGATGACACAAGATATAGCTCTTGTTCCCATATCCTAGAGATCCTTTCATTTAGTCTCATCCTATATGACCTTATATACCTAGGTTTTTGAGTTATTGTAATCCTCAGCTAGGAGAGTCCTAGATGTGAACTAATTATTACAAATGAGGGAAACCATTGAGCTTATGTTTCTTTGGGTCTGGCTTGCTCTCACTTAATATGAATTTTTCCAAGTCTTTCCATTTCCTTACAAATGGGGCGATGTCATTCCTTCTGATGGCAGCATAGCATTCCATTGTGTATAAGTACCACATCTTCTTGATTCAGTCATCTACTGAGTGGCATCTGGGTTGGTTTCATATGTTTGCTATGGTAAATAGTGCTGCAATGAGTATCATTGTGCTAGTGGCTTTAGTATGTCCTTTTTTCTGGACAATTGGGTAGGTGCCAAGTAGTGGATTTGCTGGATCATAGGGAGCTCTATGTTCAGTCTTTTGAGGAACCACCACACTGCTTTCCCTAGTTGTTGAACGAGTTTACACTCACACCAACAGTGTAGGTGTGATCCCCCCTGGTCACTTCCCCACCAGTATCTCTTATTGGATTGTTTGATAATGGCCATTCTGACTGAAGTCAGGTGGAATCTCAAAGTTGTTTTGATTTTCATTTCCCTTATTGCTAGAGATATGGAGCATTTCTTCATGTGTCTAAAGCCCATTTTAATTTTTTCTTCAGAGAATACTCTTTTAAGTCTTTAGCCCACCTTTTAATAGGATGGTTGTTTCTTTGAAGATTTGTTTGGGAGAGATTCATTTTTTCAGCTATAGATATATTTTAGATAACTACATATATTTTTGTAGAAAAAAAATGGAAGCCATCATGCTGGCTCACAACATAATTTCAGCTACTTAGGAGGCTCAGGACTTAGGATCACAGGTTAAAGCCAACCAGGGCCCTACAGTGTGTGAGATCAAACTCTGTGAACATACAATGACTGTAAGAGGAATCTCACTGCCTGGGAATGTAGCCTAATGGTAGAGTGCTCACCTAGAATGCATGAAGACCTAGGTTCTATTCACCAGTACCGAATACTCAGAAAAAAGGTAGAAGTGGCGCTGTGTCTCAAGAGGCAGAGCACTCACCTTGGGCAAGCGAGTACAATGAAAATGTCTAGGCCCTGAGTCCAAGCCCTAGGACTGGCAAAAAGAAAAAAAAAGAGCAATCTTACTTAAGTAACAAGGAATGTACCCTATATTTACACAGACTGAAAAATTCATTAAGAAATTAGAAAATATGTATAAAGTGCATATTTTCTTTTGTGTGTTGGCACTGGGTCTTCAACTGAGTGCTTCAGCTCTATCCCTGACCTTTTCTGCTCAAGGCTACCACGCTACCAATGCAGCCCCAAATCAACTATCTTCAATTGAGATATAAGCGATGAATATTTCAGGGTGCTTCATGAAAAACATTTTTATAAATTGAAACTTTCAACACATTCTTATTTTAGTATGAATGTTGAGATGGGAAGAGACAGAAAAAGTGAAATGTTTCCTGATCCCCATAGAGAAGAGACTCACCAGAGCCACTGTGGTCTGCAGGCTTCTTTGTGAGTTTTGTTTCCTTCTTTGATTTTTGTCAATTGTGGGGCTTGAACTCTGGGCCTGGACACTGTCCCTGAGCTCTTCAGCCCAAGGCTAGTGTTTAATCTGTGAGCCACAGTGCCACTTCTGGTTTTTCTGGCAGTTAACTGGGTACTTTGGCTGGCTTTAAACTTTGATTCTCAGATCTTAGCCTCCTGAGTAGCTAAGATTATAGGTGTGAGGTACAATCACCAGGCTGCTGCTCTGTTACTATGCAGGTTCTGGATCAAGAACTTCAAGTTCTTACTTCAATTTTTTCTTCTCTTGCCTGATACTCGGCCATTTGAACGAAGCCCCAGTTCCTGGTTTTTGTTGGTTAATGAGAGATATTATGATTTTCTAATATTCAGAGCAATGATTATAAAACCCAGCATTTTACTTACTTGAATAAATTAAGAGACAGGACCTAGTGAGATGGAAAACAAAATTTTTTTTCAAGTTGCTATCCTGTTCTAATGCATAAGTCTGGCTATTTTGCTTACACACAAATATGCATTTTACCAGTTTCTACTCTATTTTTGCTTAGCTTAAAACCACCACTGCCATTTCATAGATTTTGTTGTTGTTGTTTGCGGTGCTAGAATTCTGTGCCTGGGCTGTTCCTCAGATCTTCAGTTCAATGCCAGTGCTCTACTACTTTTGATTTGGCCAGTCCTGGGCTTGAACTCAGGGACTGAGCACTGTCCTTATATTTTCTCAAGGCTAGGGCTCTACCACTTCAGCCTCAGCACCACTTCCAGCATTTTTCTATGTATGTGGTATTGAGGAATTGAACCCAGGTCTTTGTGCATGCTAGGCAAGCACTCTACCACTAGGCCAAACTCCCAGCCCAAAATTATTCATCATTACTATTAGCTATCTTCTTTTTTTATTATTGATAAGTCATGGTGCTTGGACTTTGGGATTGGACACTGTCCCTGAGCTCTTCAGCTCAAGGCTAGCGCTCTTCCTCTACAGCTCCATTTTTGGTTTCTGATAGTTAATTGGTGATGTAAGTCTCATAAACATATGTGTCCAGGCTGGCTTTGGGCTTTGAACCAAGATCCTCCAATCTCAGTCTCCATAGTAGCTAGAATTACACGCTTCAGCCAGCAGTGCCTGACTGTTTGATGTCTCTGTCTCTGTCTCTCTGTCTCTGTCTGTCTGCCTGTCTGTCTCTCTCTCTCTGTCTCTCTTTCTCTCTGTCTCTGTCTCTGTGTCTCTCTCTGTCTCTCTCTCTGTCTCTGTCTCTCTGTCTCTCTCTGTCTCTCTCTGTCTCTCTTTCTCTCTCTCTCTCTGTCTCTCTCTCTCTCTCTGTCTCTCTCTCTTGGTTGTAAGACTTTAATTGTGCACCTGGGCAGTGTCCGTGGGCTCTTCAGCTCAAGGCTACAACCTTAAACACCTTGAGCCACAGTGTCACTTCTGGTTTTCTGGTGCTTAAGTGGAAGTAACAGTTTCATGGACTATAGTGTCTGGCCTGGCTTTGAACTGTGATCCTCAGAACCCAACCTTCTGAGATCATTTCCAGCATTTTTTTTGGTTTAAGTGGTAAAGAGTAATTGAACACAGGGCTTTGTGCATACTAGGCAAGCAAACTACCACTAGTGTGCACTCCAGCCTTAGATAAGGGCTTTCTTTTTCTTTTTCTTTTTTTCACTCATGGGGCTTGAACTCTGGGCCTGGATGTTTACCTTAAGCTCTTCAGCTCAAGGCAAGAGCTCTACCACTTGAGGCACATTGTCATTTTGAATTTTCTGGATTATTTGGAAATAAGATTCTCACAGATTTTTATGCCTGGGCTGTCTTTGAACCTCGATCCTCCAGGGTAGCTAGGATTACCAGGGTGAGCCACCAGTCACGGGCATTAAGTTATTATTTTTTGCATGTCCTATGGCTTCAACTCATGGCCAGAGCACTGTCCTAGGGCTTGCTCAAGGATAGCACTTTACTTCAGCCAGCCAACTCCCGGTCCAAATAGGCCCCTCTTGAAGCTAGAATTACAGAGATCTGCCATAATACTGGCATGTCGTTATCTAAGTATATAATTTTTCTTCTACTTTTGATGGCTTTTCCTTAGTGTACATATTTCCTACATATTTTATGGAAAACTTCCTTCCCACTGGGGCCCTAAGTTAAGCATAGTGTAAGAGTTCTTGCCGAGCATGAATGAAGACCCAAGTTAAATTCCTCAGCACAACATAGATAAAAAAGATACAAGTGGTGCTGTGGCACATGTCATAGAACTTGCGCCTTAAGAATAAACAAAAACAAAAACAAGGATCGTGCTCAGGTCCTGAGTCTAAGCACAGTACTGGCAAAAAAAAATTCTGCCCAAAGTAGACATTAAAACTTATTGTACTTTTCAAAAAATTTGTTGTCAAGGTGATATACAAAGAGATTACTGTTACATATGTAATGAGTACATTTCTTGTAAACACTGTTACCCCCTCCCCCCTTTTCTCTTTCCCTTCCCCCAAGTCATAAATTTCATTTACAACAAATATATATGTATTTTCATTCCTGAAAAAAATAGTTTAAAATGTGTTCAAATAAATGATGTAGGTTGATATATTTATCAAAATGGATTACTTGAACTCTAAAATAAACATTCTAGGTAATTTTTCTCATAAAATTTGTAGTAATGCTATAAAACTAATAAAAAAGGAATTTTAGTTATTAATTTTTTATGTTTTACCTTTAACATTATTACACTAAGCATACTGTTTATGGTATTAATACAGACAGCATGAAATATGATTATGTAACAAAATTAAATGATTCAAAATAGTAAGGTTGGGGGCCAGTAGTTTGGCTTGGTGGCACACACCCTGGACTGGCAAAAAAGAAGTAGGGTTAGATAAAACAGATTTATTTCCAAATGTGTGGAAAATGGTATGATTTCTTGTTTGGCTAGTCCTGGGGCTTGAACTGAGGGACCAGGAACTGTCCTTGGGCACATTTGTTCAAGGGTGGCACTGTGACACCTGAGCCACAGTGCCCCATCTGCTTTTTCTGTGTATGCAGTGCCGAGGAATTGAATCAAGGTCTTTTGTATACTAGGCGAGCACTCTACAACTAGGCCACATTCAAAGCCAAAGTAGACTTTTGATGCTATTACGGAGTTTTAATTTTCTTAAATATTTGTACAAAGCACAATGGATATATAAACAGACTTGAACTCACAGAGCAGAGTCCCACATAATACTACAGTTACTCTGGCACTTCTCCCGATTGAAAAAACACATT
This sequence comes from Megascapheus bottae, assembly GCF_031878675.1. Classification (NCBI taxonomy): domain Eukaryota; kingdom Metazoa; phylum Chordata; class Mammalia; order Rodentia; family Geomyidae; genus Megascapheus; species Megascapheus bottae. The sequence goes on from NW_028327585.1 coordinate 3,412,453, forward strand.
TCCAGGCATCTGCTCTGTCCTTAAGCTTTGGTAGCTGACTTGTCTTTCCATGGAGGCCTGGCCTGGATTCCTGGTGATTCCATGCATTTCATAGTTCCCTGTATATCCAGTAAGGTTGTCTTCTATGGGACCAGACCTGCTGTTTTTTGGCCCACCCAGGACCTATGTGTCTGCGGTCTCACATTATAAGTGGAAAATAAAACACAGTATAATAAGGACTGAAGAACTGCACACCATAATATTAACAATGAGAGATTAATAGTTAGCAAACTAAATACAATGAATACTTGACAAGAATCATGAGAGCATGATAAAGAGATGTCTTTTTAGGAAGGGGACAGGGAAGCTCTAAATCCAGACTGGCCTCCAAGTTGCCTTCAGACAGTAATTCTACTTCAGAGTCCTCAGAAGGGTCTCCTTCCTCATGAGAAACAGAATGTCCTTCCTGAGTTAAGAGGGGGATGGATTCTGGTTTGTCGAATGGAGATTGAGTCTCTTTTAGTGAGATGGATGGGTCTGGATATTCTGTGAGGATGGATTCACTTACCTCCAATGAATCCAGTATTGAGAGTACACTTGCTGCTTCCCACGGGGACATTTTCCATGAGCCCAGCATGTGCCCCTTCAGCTTGCACAATAAGTGGAGTGTTACTCTGACTCAGATGGACTGACTCTGGGTGGAGTGTGAAAGGAAACGGAAGGAAATCTGGCTGCTCTTTTTCTTCCTCCATAGAATCTGCAGGTTCAAGTGTGTCAAACATGGGGTTCAGAGCAAAAGGTATATCCACAGGACTCTAAACCTGTTTGGTAATTTCTACAGAAGGCCCATGCTTTCTAGAGTGCAGTGATGATTCTCAGTCTCCATCAGTCACCAGCTCCATTGGTGGGTTTTTCATCCGGAGTTCAGGATAAGCTCTTCCACGATGACCCAAACCTAAGAATGGAAATAGGTACAGAGTGGACAGAGTGGACTCTGCAAGTTGAAGTGTCACTCAACTTCCATGAGGATCTAATGGAGGAACCTGTAGAACTGGAGTTTGGACTGAACTCTGAGGAGGTGTAGGGTCTTTCTAATGAGTGCTTATTCCCGAGTCCTTTCAGAGGACAGACATTACCTGGCTGACACCACCCATAAAGGGCATTTTGCCAAGCTCTGTAGAAGTAAGGGCCAACCAATATCTAGACCACATGGGCTTCCTACTCACAGGCTCTGAGGCACCCACATCAGGACTTCTACTTTTTCTTGGTCTTACTGGTCGCACATTCCTCCAGCTGGTCAAAAAGTATGTGTTTAGAAGAGCAGGTCCAAACCCGGCATGTGGAGTCTCATATAGAGCTTGAGTTGTGTCAGGGTGTGGAAGTTCTTAAACTCGTAGAAATCACTGGGGTAGAAGTCCATTCACATCGTATAGATGGAACACATGATGCTGTGGGCACATTCGGTACAAGGAAAGTGAGAGCCTTCTCTCTCCATCCTGAGCCTTCTACCAAAGCCCCTTTCTTGCAAGACTCTAATGCTGGGGCTGTCCTGCAGAGATGTGCCCTTATGTGCTCGGAGGGGTTTAAGAGACACTCGAGAATAGGATGACTTTTACACCCCACTTCCAGAAGCTTCTGAGAGAGGCCTCTATGCCTCTGTCCAAAGTAAACGCACCTTAAATTAACTCAGTAAATGCTCTAAATAAATCAATAAGTGAATGCTTTAAATAAAGAACTAAATGCTCATTCCTCTAATCTTAGCCACCCAGCAGGCTGAGCTCTGAAGTTCACAGTGGAAAGCCAGTCTAGTCAGTGAAAGTCTAAAGGCACTTGTCTTCAATTAGGCAGCAAAAAGCCAGAACTTGACCTAAGACTCAAATGGTACAGTGCTAATTTTTGAACACCAAAGGGATGGCATTTAGACCTGGGTTCAGGTTCAAGTGGCAGCACTGGACCACACACCAAAATGTAAATGCTTTCAGGTTCTAACAGGCAAAGCTATCACAATCCCTCCCTGATGGCTCAAAAGTGATTCAGCCCCCAGCTTTTCCTCTGACTCCAGTATTTCACATGCCTCCGCGCTTAGTACTGACACCTCATTTCTTACTGGGAAATGGGATTTCCTAGGATGTCACCTAGGTGAGGGCTGCAGTTGGGAGCCACTTACTCATGCCTGAAATCCAACTTCTCAGTAAGCACACTGTTGAGATTCCAGTAGCTTGTGAGGGAAATGAAATGGCATGGTGTCCCAGTCATAATAAAGTAGTTTGTGCACTTGTATCATGCTTAGCTCCCCTGTGAACACCCCAGTGAACCAAACAGGCTCAGAGAGGAGCCAAGTATTCCAAGACTTGGCCAGGAAGGGTGAGCAAACCTGGGTTTGGAGGGGGAACACTCACTTTTTCAAGAGAATTTCCAGCAACTACTACATTGTCCTCCACTATTTGAAATTGTGCAGGAAGTTTCACACATAAAAGAGATCACCTTTCTGGTAGGCAGGGATCAGCTTTTTCAGCAGCATCTCCAACAGGCCTTCCTCCAGGATCCATAGGTTACAAGGCTCATTCAGAGTCTGAGCTGACTTACCATCACACTATGTTAGCAAAACAGTGGATATTTCAAACGTAGCAATGGGAACACACTTCACACTGAGGAACTGGAATAGAGTAGATTGGAAATGACACACTCTAATCTCTGTATAGTCACTTGAAAGCACACAAGAAGGTTGTAGTGTGTGGGTTCAAATAGGTTTCCTCTCAATATACCTCATCTGAGTTGCCCTGGAGTTTCCTGGCTTTCTTCCTAGAGAAATGCCTGATATACTGGAATTTTGGCTTGGCACTGATCCAGCATCTACTTCTTCAAGTGAGACATCCATATCTCTCATGCATGAGATGTGAGCCTCCTGGCCTTTGGCAACAGCACAGTAACATCTTTCTGGTTCCTGAGCCATAGGCCAAGGGAGCTGGCTTGAGCTGGTTGTCACATACAGTGGCTTAGTTATCAGGGTTCCATATTCTGTTCCATTGTGAGGGAGGTAGGGTCACCTTTCAAGGCCCAATGACCAAAGCTCCTTGCTCACAGAAGACCTCCCCAAAGATATACTGGAGGCTGAATCTCCCTTCCCACCTCACATATGGATGTAGTAAACAGCACACCTTTTTGTTCAAATCCCAAGTCACTAACTAGGCGTAAGTGCTAGCCTGGTCTCAGGCTCAAGGAGCCTTTCTTAGGTAAGATCCAAACTTAACTGTCACTATTCCCCTTACCCTTCACAAGACATTTTGCTTCACAGTGCCTTCTCAGCTTGCATTTTGCCTCTTGCACATTTTTTTTGCTAGTCCTGGGACTTGACCTCAGATCCTGACCATTGTTCTTAGGCTTTCTTTAGGCTATAGCTGGCCCACCAAGCCACAGCACCACTTCCAGAGTTTTCTATGTATATGGTACTGCAGAATCAAACCGGAGTCTTTTTGTGTGGTAGCCAAGCACTCTACAAATTGATGAAACACCCAGGCCATCTTGCACATATTTTTCACTTCAATCTACTAGGACGTTGTTAGGTTTCTGTATCCTAATCTATTTTTCTTCCTGATGAATATCTGTGCTGTCATCTGTAAAAATGCAAGTGGGAAAATCACAGAAGCATTGGTGACATAAAAAAAGTCTTACAGACATAGATAAGTGTTCATTCTTTGTAGGAGAAAGGATATTTTGATATGATGATGATGACTATTTATAAATACTTTATCGGGGTTTAGAGTTGGGCCCAGTGGTAGAGTGCTTGCCTAGCATCCATGAAGATCTAGGTTTGAGTCCTTCATATCACACAGATATAAAAATCCATATGGCAATGTGGCTCAAGTGGCAGAGGGCTAGACTTGGGAAAAGCCAAGAGCAGTGCTCAGGCCCTGAGTTCAAGCCCCAGGAATGGCAGAAAAAACAAAAGAAAAGAAAAGAAAAGAAATGTGCTTTTTATAAGTTATTCACTCACAGCATTTGCCTCTGAATTGTTCACTTCTGCATCTAGTGACTTATCCCTTTCCCTCAATGTAGACAAGAAAAACAGATTTTATTACTTACTGTCCTGTTGTCCAATCTTTGGATATTAATTCAAAATACAATATTGCCTGAGATATTGTGTGTGTGCATGTGTGTGTGTATCTGCCAATGTGTGCATGCACACATGTGTACAGGGTTTAGGGCTTACTCATAGGGCCTGTGTGATAACCCTCAGCATCTTTTCCTCAAAGGTATTGGTCTTTCACTTCTAGCTTATTATAGCTAATTGGAGTTGAGAGATTCACTCAATTTCTTGCCCTGTGCATTGGAACCCAGTGCTGGGTTCTCATATTTTTAATTGTAGCTATAGAGAAGGCTGAGGTCTGGGGATCCTCGTCAGAATCCAGCCCCTGAAAGAAAGTCACTGATAGAAATCTTTATCTTCAGTTAAGCACGAATAAATAAGGCAAAAGTGGAACTGTGGCTCAGTTCCTCTTGTACTAGCCATGAGAAAATTAGTAATTGGCAGCACCTGGTCCCTGAGAGAAATCCTTAGCACTGGTTCAAAAAAAGAAAGAAAATAATGAACAAAATTAAAACTTGCTGAGGAATCCATAAGGAAAAACGTGCCTGTGAATAATCTTGTCATTTCAGATTCCCTCAAGAGCTTATGTCTCTCTATATTTTATCAAGTTTATTAAAGATATTTACATATTTTCTATCTTTCTAAAACAGAGATAGCCATCCACAAAACACAAACACAAACTCTCACACAATATACCACCCACCCATAAGTGTCTGGCTATGTATATATGTATAGTCATATGTATTGATCTGTCTCTCTATACTAATATAGAAATGCATAAACATATGTATTTAGACAAACAGGAAACATACATAGATAGGTCTCAGGCATTTCTAGATTTTGTGCAAGTCTTCTGAGTGCAACTTACCATTGTATTGATTGTCAAGATAGAGTCCCTTTAACTTTTGGCCAGCTTCTTGTCCTTTGATACATTTTTTCTGCCGGTCCTGGGTTTTGAACACTAGGCTTGGATGCTGTCACTGAGCTTGAGCTTCTTGCATTCAGTAGTTTATTGCAGATAAGAGTCTCATGGAGTTTCTGTCCTGGGCTGGCTTTGAATTGTGATCCTCAGATCTCAAACTCCTGAGTAGCTAGGATGACAGTCTTGAGCTACCAGTACCTGGTTCCTTTGCCTCTTTTACCCTTTTTTTTGGCCCCACCACAGCCATGGTATCTACCTTCCTATGTTCTCTCCACCTGCCTCCAGACAGGGGTCTGACAGATGCTTTCCACCCACTTATTCATGTCCTCCTTTGTATTGGCTGACAGCTAAGACATGCACTCACTTGTCTGGATGCCAAACACAAAGCCATGTGATTGTTTCTCTGTCTGGAACATCCTATCAGATTTATAGCACCACAGAGGGTCAGGTTGATGCTCCTCCAGGGCTTCTTAAATTGTTCTCATATTAATCCACAACACGTTTGTCATCACTTGTCCAGCTAATTCATGGCCTAAACAAGCATTCCCTACAAACTCAGATCCCAATACCATGAGGACACTCAAGGGTGCATTAGGAGTTTGACCTGCAGGTGGATGTGAGCCTGTCTAAGTTGGAGGGGATTTCTCCACCACAGGAAATGGAATACAAATTTAGAATCTGCTTTCATGAGGTGTCAATCTCTGGCAAATGTTCTTATCAAATGTGGCCCTGCCTAATTCCAGCTTAAAACATGGGTTGATGACCCAGCATAACAGAGAATGTATTCACCCAGGCCCAACACATAGGCTGGGACCCTGAACTTTCAGGTAGCATTTGGCTTTGAAGGTCATGAGATTTAGTCTACAAATGATGAGCCCCCTCCCGTGAGGCATAGCAAACGGAGCCAAAGTGCAACCCAGTTAAGCACCAGATCAAGCTTCCCTTCTTCAGTAGGGTATGGTTTGAAAACTGTGCATAGCTTCTGTTTGAAGCCAGTCCAGAAAGGAAAGTCCATGAAACTCTCATTTCCAGTTAACTGCCAAGAAAAAGCCAAAGATAGACATGAACCTCAAGAGAGGTAGAGAGCCATCTGAAAAGAATGGTTACACCCTGCAACATCCTCATTATCTGATCTTGAAACCATCTCTGCGTGCATCCCAGCATGCAGCCAGCATCTGGGGGTGACAGTGACCCCTGCGCCCATTGGCAATCTGCACTGTCTCTGACATCTGTAATGTGAACCTCATTCTGTTGGGTTTGTGAAGCGGTGTCAACCCTGCAGAAGGAACCAACTGTGCCCTAACTCCCACTGTCCCGTGGGGCCCCTAGCATTCCCCCATCTGCACCCCTCCTGTGGCTTCTGATCCTAGGGAGCCCTCCTGCCCTGTCCAACACTCACATGAAGTGCATATTTCTTCTCCTGGGGCAACTTCTCCACAGAGAGTACATGACATGCCCACTCTCCAGGCACGGGGAGATCCTGCCAAAGTAGCAAATCAGTGATAAGGGCATAAAGTGATGAATAGAATTTTAGATCCTGATGGTAGACAGTGTGCAAAATCCAAGGGAGAATGGAATTGGAGGGGACCAGGGATCAGGATGTGGGCATGGAGCTTCCCTGCCAAGGGGGTTGGGGAAGTCACAGGCCAGGGGATGCACAAGATGATCCATGGGCCCTGTGCTGCTACTAGGTCACCCCCTTCTGCATCTCAGCCTTTGGCTTTGAGCTCTGTGATCGTCAAGATGTGCACAGTCTGTACTCTGGCTGGCAGAAGAAAGGACCCTGGGAAGACAATTGTAGACCCTTTGTGAGTATAGGAAGGGGTAGGCTGGACACCCAGTCCAAGAGGAGCTAAAACTGGAGTCGTAGGGTGTGCAAGGAGTGGATGTGAGGGTTGTGGGCAGTCACAGTCACGGCAGAGGTGGCTCTGTCTCTGGGGTGAGTGCCTCCCTGCAGGCACAGCACTGGAGATATCAGAGATCCACATGAAAAGGAAAAGCTGGAAATGGCACTATGGTTCAAATGGTAGAGCATCAACCTTGAGCAAAAGAGCTCAGGGACAGTACCCAGGACCTGAGTTCAAGCCTCATGACTGTAATAGAAAAAGAACCAGGTCTATGAGAGGGAACCTGGTATTCTCTTGGTCTAATCAGACACAAGAAGACGCCGGGATAGGCTGTGGAAAAACACAAAGAACATCTTCCCCCAGCTCATCCTGTCCTGCATGCAGGGATAGCCATGTAACTAGGGCTATGGTGAGATCATCTTCACCCCTGTGCTGCCATCTGAATTGTAGGCCTCTGTCCTGGCATGGTTTGTCCTGATGGCTGAGCATGTGCCCTAACCCTAGATGGAGAGCAGCCACTGGCTCTGGAAGCTAAGGAGAGATCTGTTCCACAGCTATCAGGCCACCCAGCATGGGAGCCATAACCACCCCTCACCCAGGTAGAGGCCAATGGTTCTCCAGGTGCTACTAACATTGCCCCACTCCTAGCTCTGGGTAAACGTGACATTCCATCCACAAGGAGCAGGACAAAGTGAGGGATCAGGAAGTTGCCTATGGGCTTCAGATGATGGCCAGGCTGGCACTACAGATATCCTCACTCTGTCACCACCTTCCCCTGCCTCCATCTTTCCTCCATCATGCCTCTCTACCTCCCACCCATTAACCTTGGAAACCAATGAACTGGGCTCTCATCATTCCTCTCATCTCTTCACCCACCTTGCCATGCGTCCATCCCTCTGTCACTTCCACCCCACACGCATCCCACCACCAGCCACCCTGTAGCTTATGAGGATCCCAGAGGAAGCTCTTGGTGAAGGGCTTGTGACCACAAAACAGTTACTATCACCCGCTCCGGCCTGATCCACCACAGAATAAGAACAGCCAAGCAGGCACACACTGCAGCAGAGTTGCTCTGCTGCCACCCTGATTTCTTCATGGCCAGGACTTGGCTCTCCTCAGCCTCTCAGCTCAGTAACCAGAACATTGTGCTTTCAAAGAGCCATGGCTTCCAGTCTCCATGGACACAATGACATCAAGGTGATGCCAACTTCCCCATCTCTATATACTTCTAACTATGGGATGTGAGCTGAGGTTCTCTTCTGTGACTCCATCCGCTAAGAGGCTCATGCAGATTTCTATCAATTGCTCATCATGGTGACTCTTTGGTTAACAAGTCACTGCTGGGCTTCCAGTTCACCACATATAGAACCCATACTCCAACACTTTTCTTAGAAGGACTGATGACTTTTAAATATTCTCTAGTTTTAAATTTCTAGTTCCTTCTTTCTTTCATTTATATATTTCCCTTCATCACGTACTTCCCTTTTTTTACCTTCCTTCTTTCATTCCTGGCCTTGAACTCAAGACCTGGAGCTTTTTCTTAGCTTTTCTTTGCTCAAGGTAGCACTCTAGCTCTTGAGCCACAGCTCTACTTCAATCTTTGTTCTTGCTCTAAACTGGGAGTAAGAGTCTCATGCATTTTTCCCTTTGCTGGGTTGGTTTTAAACCACAATACTAAGATCAGGATCCTGAATATGCCTCGGATTACAGGTATTATCTAATCAAAATGAATTCCTGATTTCTTTTTTAGACATAATTAGTTCTTTCAGGTGAGCCACCAGCCACTCATGCAAGAGCATTGCAGGATCCCAGCATTCATCTTGTCTCCAGTCTTATTCCATCCATCTCACAATGGCCATCTAAAACACCCTGCTGCATGCCTGAAGTCGCAAGGAATGCTCTCAACGCCATGAGAAACCCCCTTAAGCTCTGCCTCAACTATGCCCAGCCCCCATCCCACTTCCACATGAGCATTTGTTTAGGAGAAATTTCCTGAGTACATCATCATCTTTTCCTCACCATTCAAATTTCATCTTTGGAGTCATTTCTCCCAGACAAAGAGGAACATGATCCATGGTTTGATAGCAGCTCCAGCTTCATAGTCCCAGCCACCAACACCCCCCCCCCATTACCCTGCCAGACACCTGAATTCAAGAACAATGTTTTCACTACCCCTGACTCTTATCAAATGTTTTAACTTATACAGTGCGTTAAAATAATTTTACTAAATGGAATAAACACATGGCATCAAGCTTCAGAATCTTTGCACCTGAGCTTTTAGTGAATAACAGACACACCAGCATTTCTGTAGCCAACAGAAATCTTAGCTTTGAGATTTCAGCATTCCTGGTATCCAAGTTTGGATGTGCTAACACTGCCTTAATGGGGCACTTCAATCACACAATCCCACAACAATCAATGTCATTTGACATTCACTTGTAGGTGGTGCTAGGAAAAAGACTGATGTGCCAACTCCATGCTGGCTTGACCTATGCCATCTTCAAACCTGGAGCAAGTGGGGCTCCTCTCTCCATGACACCTTTTGTGTACTACCCCAGGAGGACCTTTACCTTGAGACAAAATTATGAAGACTATCTCTACCAGCAAAGATTCCAGTGAGATGTGCCTACATGGAGAGAGCTAAAATCTCACTAAAGTGAGGTTGTTGGCAGTGCTGGAGCCTGAACCCAGGGCCTGGGCACTAAGCATTTGTACTCAAGACTAGCCCTTTACCACTTGAGCCCAAACTCCATTCCCAGCTGTTTTTATTTTTGGTAGTAAGAATCTATCAGACTTTCCTGTTCTAGGTGACTTGGAACTTCCATACTCAGATCTCAGCCTCCTGACCAGCCTGGATTAAAAGTGTGGATCAGCCATGCCCCACACCTGAGGACTTCTGCCAGCACATTTTTTCCCAGAAATTGGAAGAGGAAGATGAGAGAGGGTTGGGCACAGACTGCCCTGCATATGAAGGAGAGCATCAGCGCCTGAACTTCATTCCCTGTTGTAAGCTGCTGGAGGAAAAGGAAGCAAATAGGCACAGGCTGGCAGCAGATGCCATAGGACAACTTGTGACCAAGACTCCCAGAGCAGACCTCAAAATCGATGACAGAGTTGGATCTACCCAGTTACAGAGGCAGTGGTGACACCTGAAACTGCTCGTTTGAGCCTTTGCTGCTAGTAAACAGGTTTCTGACAAAGGTTTTCCTACATGCTATTATTTCTTCTGTGAGTGCTCTTAATGCTTGCTGAAGGTTGACTTTGTTTAGAAGACTTACGCTAATACTCCCATATACAGAGATTCTATATATAGCTAAATGTTTTTCATTACTCAGAATTTCTCTATTGTGTATGTTCTGAAATGTACTGAAGGCTGACTTCTTATTAAAAGTCATTGCACATTTGTTCTATTCATTAGTTTTCTTTTCTTCTATGGGAATCAGGTTTGTGATGAACACAGAAGTATGCCTTCCAGGTCAAACACTTTCCACATTTGTAATATTCATAAGGTTTTTCGCTCCTATGTGCATTTTATACTTAGTCATGCGTTCATGATGGATTTTTCATATTCTTATATTCATACGATTTTTATCCTGTGTCTGTGTGGTATCATGCAAACTCAACTCTGAGTTCTTCAAAAAAATTTCCCTTTCATTTTATTCATAGGATTCTATCCTGTGGGTGTTTAGTGATAAATCTTGACTTGTGCCTTCTGGGGAAAAGACTGAACATTTGCTACATTCATTAAGGGTTTTATCTTGTGTTGGTTCTGTGACACAAGCTGAGTTTTCTTCCACAGACTAAAAAGTCTTTCCTATTTATTACATTGCTAAGGCTTCTCATATGTGTGAACTCTCTTACGCTTCCTGAAGGGTGAATACTGCACGAAAGACCTTCAACTTTGGTTATATTCCTAAGGTTTCTAATATGTGTGAATTCTGTTATGCCTCCTGTAATGTGACTTCCATCTGAAGGTCTTACCACATTTGATGCACTCGTACAGTTTCTCTCCTGTGTGTGTTCTCTGATGCAATTTGAGGGAAGACTTCCATTTGAAAGACATTCCACATCGGTTACATTCATAAGGTTTTTCTCCTGTTTTAATTGTCTTATGCATGTTGAGGTTTGGCTTCTGTGTGAAGGACTTTCCACATATGTTACACTCATAAGGTGTTTCTCCTGAGTATATTCTCTGATGAACATGGGGTTTTACCATCCATTTGAAAGACTTTCCGCATTCACTACATGCATAAGTTTTCTCTCCTGTGTTTGTTCTATTATGCCCATCAAGATATGACTTCCACTTGAAGGTCTTTCCACATTTGTTGCACACATCAGGTTTCTCTCCTGTGTGTGTTCTTTGATGCAATTTGAGGGAAGATTTCTGTCTGAAAGACTTTACACATTGGTTACATTCATAAGGTTTCACTCCTGTGTGTATTTTCTGATGAACATGAAGTTTTCCCTTCCCTTGGAAAGACTTTCCACATTCATTACACTTATAAGATTTCTCTCCTGTGTGTGTTATTTGATGAACTCGAAGGTGTATCTTCTGGGTGAAAGACTTTTCACATTTGTTACATTCATAAGGTTTCTCTTCTGTGTGTCTTCTCTGGTGCAAAGTGAGGTATGATTTCAGTCTAAAAGTTTTCCCACATTTATCCCATTCATAAGATTTCTCTTCTGTGTGAGATCTCTGATGTGTGCTGAGAGCTGACTTCTGGGCAGAAATTTTATTACGTTCCTCATATTCATAAGGTTTGTCTTCTCTTGGAGATCAAGGTTGGAGCGTCAGGTCTGACTTCTCAGAAATTAATTTTCACAGTTGATGTTCGCATCACATATCTCAGGATATTTGCTCTGAGGTATTATAAGGCGTATTTCATTAGTGAAAGATTTCTCACATTCACTACATGTATGAGGAGTCTCTCTTGTGTACATTTTCGGATGTGTAGTGATGGTCGGTGTTAAGTACAATATTTTAGTACATTTAGCAGTTTTCCTCCCTTCCTAAAGAATTTCTTGGGCAGGGAGAACAGAATTATGATACTGCAGATCTTTTGGACTGTCACAATCATGAATAAAATGCTCTGAATATCCGATGGATTTTTTAAGAACAGGAGACATACGAGATCTATATGCAGCATGCATCTCATCAGGCTTAAGAGACAGAAGCATGTTTTGACACTTAATGAACTCAGTCCTCACCCCTAAGTTGTTACCGTTATTACTAATCAGCTCTGGATTATGTGTAGAGCTCAAATTTAAAGTTGTTGCTAATCTCACGTTTTCCTCCACTTCGATACTACTTGCAACTGCTACTTCACAAAGACATTCATGTGGACTTTCCTGGCAGGTCTTGAACACATTTTCCATTACCTGGACATCTAAAATGAGTCATAGAAAAAAAAGACACAAACATACATGAGCTACAAATATTCCTTACTGTAAAGGTAATGACTTTACTTTCCCATCCTAAGTGTTAGATATTTTAAAATATAAAAGTGGTAATTGATTTGTGAGAAATATATGCTTTTCTCCCTAACATATTAAGAAAATGATATTTTACAATGACCAATAATGTTTTTCTGTGTTTTAGTTCTCTTTTTATATCACAGGAACTATTTATTGAAATTACCCAACTATGTATTGCTACAGTTTTAAGCTGAGTACTACCTATAGTATACCTGCAGCTGTTTTTTTCAAATACTGTTTTGTTTATACATTGAGGAATAGCTGCCTTTCTTTTATTTTTGAGAAATAATCTAAATATTGTGCTGTTTTGCATCTTTTTAAAACCTTCTTTTCTTTTCTTTTTTGTAGTTCATAGGCATCGGCCTTGTCCCTGAACACTTCAGCAGAAGACTCTAACCCCTATCCTTGAGCTACAGCCCCACTTCCTGTTTTCTAGAGTTAACTACAGATAAGAGTCTCAGGTAATGAGTAGCAGATAGGATTACCTTACCCAGTTTCAATGCTGTTTGCTTACTAACCGTTAAGTGAGGAACACGAATTTTTTCTAGATTCAGCGGCCACAAGTTTGGTTTATATGCCTGTTTGCCTTTGATCCAAGCAAGAACGATTCTTGAGAGTAAGGATTTACACCTAAATCCCTTCAGTTACAACTTCTCACTAAAGTCTCAATTTAGGTATTTGTGGGAATTTTGAAATTTGTTTCGTTCCATTTGAAGTCTTATAAAAATTCCTTTTCTAACACTCCTGTCCCTCAGAACCATGGAAGACCAGAAAATCTCCAGCTCGTTGTCTAGTTAATTTTCTTATGTTGATTGAAACTTTGTTGTTTTTTTTTCCTTCCATTCCTGGGTATGAACTTAGGACCTAACCACTGTCCTTGGGTTTTCTCAAGACTAGATCCCTACCAATGAAGTCATTACTTCTGGCTTTTTCTATGTATGTGGTAATAAGGAATCAAACCTCTGTCTTTGTGCATGCTAGGCAAGCACTCTACCACTAGGCTCAATTTGTGGTGGAAAGGTCTGGTTCTGAATACCAGTCTCTTCCTACCAGAAAAAGATATTATCCTTATGAGAGAATAATGCCCTGACTTATTCCTTGTTTGCTCAATCATTTATAGGCTTAGTTTTAAAGAAATTAAATTTCTTTCTTTCTTTCTTTCTTTCTTTCTTTCTTTTTTTCTTCCTTTCCTTCCTTCACTCTTTCTTCCCTCTTTCTTCTTCCTTTCTTTCTTTCTTTCTTTCTTCCTTTCTTTCTTTCTTTCTTTCTTTCTTTCTTTCTTTCTTTCTTTCTTCCTTTCTTTCTTTCTTGTTTTGCAGTCATGGGACTTGAATTCTAGAGCTGGCTGTTCTTCCTGAGCTCTTCAGCTCAAGGCTACTGCCCTATGTCTTTAGCCTCAACCACACTTCTCATTTTCTATTGGTTCATTGGAGAGAAGAGTCTAAGGTGTTTTTGTGATAGGTCAGCCTTTGAACCTTGATCCTCAGATCTCAGCCTCCTAAGTAGCTAGGATTACAGGCATGAGCCACGGGCTCATGGATTTCTCATTTTATTTTGTTTCACAGTGATTTCTACAGAGAAATCTAACTTTAACTCTACTGCCACATAGAATTCATTATATCACCCTATGATTCTTGGTGTCGGGGGTTTGGGCTAGCATGCACAAAGACCTGGTTCAGTTCCTTGGTACTACATACAAAGAAAAAGCCAGAAGTGGTGCTATGACTCAAGAAATAGAGATCTAGCCTTGAGAAAACCCAAGGACCATGCTCAGGCCCTGAGACCAAGCATAGGATTGGGAAAAGAAAATGATTCTTGATTCATTCACAAAGAATTCCGTAGGTTCCACACAGGATTTAGGGTAACTAAGAATATTATTGCTCAGTACATCACAACATGAACTTACCAATGGGGCTCAGGCTCCAACATCAATATGAAGATGCATTCACTCACCTGTGATATTCTTGTCAGAGGAATTTCCTATCCAGAGTTCTGCACAGTGCTCTAGCTTGTCAATTAATACAGGTTTGGGAACACAGGGCCCTGTAAATTAGAAACAGTAGAGAATTATTGCTTATGCTGTGTCATCGTTGCTTTAAGTTCGCAGACATCCTACTCACAAGTTATCTATTAAATCTTTTTTCTCATTTCTCACTGGCTCCATGGTTGACTTTTCCCCAGCTCTGGAATCATTTTGTATGGCATAAACTTAGCTGTCTTGCTCAAGGCTAGAAAAATACCAGTTTGAGTCCCAGCTCCACTTACATGCATAGGTCTTCATGCATGCTAGGCAAGCACTCAACCACAAAGTCAAACTCTTGACACTCCACTAACATTTTTGAGGGGTTACTTGGAGTTATAGATTTTCATGGCAATTTTTATGCCCTTGCTGGCTTCAAATTAGAATTCTTAGATTTCTTCCTCCTGAATATTTTAAGATTATAGGCATGAAACATTGCACCTAGTGCCAGGTTTCCATTATAAACTCACTGTTTAGTGATTTGTAGATCCTATTTCCAATAATGATATATATTCTATTCTGGATTGTTTATCCACTTACAATTACTGTGTAAGTTTGGAATGTCGTCTCCATTAGAGGAAACGTAATTTAGAACTGTTGTCACAGTGTCCTGAAGGTATCCTGAAGAATTAGTACAAAATTACCTTAGGTTTTCTTTAGAAAGTAATGATACTTCTCAGGGCCTGGAATCTTTCATTTAAATAGTATTGAAAGTTTGATAAACATTCACGTATCTGCAAAATAACAAGGCACTTGGCCTTGCAAGTGTATTTGACTTTTGCTCACCTAAAGACACCAGGTTGCTGTAGGTCTCCAGCATTACATCTCTGTACAGGGTCCTCTGAGCATTGTCCAGATGCTGCCATTCCTCCCAGCTGAAATCCACAGCTATATCATCAAATGACACCAGCTTCTGGAATGGCACATTTTCATCAAGTAATTAACACCGAATTATAAACACACCATGTCTGGAATTTTATTTTTTTTGTTGGAATTTTATTCCTTTACTTAAATGTTTAGACTTACATGAAATATTGACCTGGAAAGCTTAGGGATGGTGCCTAGGCCCAGAGTTCAAGTCCCAAGACCCACAAAAAATAAAAAGGCAATCCAGGTTTTGGTGGCTCACGCCTGTCATCCTTGCTACTCAGGAGACTGAGAGCTGAGGACCATGGGTCAAAGCCAGCCTGGCACAAAATTCCATGAGACTCCTTTCCAATTACCCACCATAAAATGTTTAATGGCTTGTGGCATATCATGGTAGAGGAATTGTGGTATCGACAAAAATAAGTCGGGGGAGTAGATTTAGGTTATAAATGGAATTATTCCATTGAAAAAGAACTACATTATATGATGACATATGCTGGTACTGTGAGAATATTGCAAAATCTTAGGGTATCAAGTAATAATACTGTGACGTACACCCAGAATGTAAATATTCTATGTCTGGCATAATAGTCACTTGGGGAAGAAACTTTTTTTTCTTTTTTTTGGCTGGGGGATTTGTAAGGCTTGAAGTCTGGCCCTGGGCACTGTTCCTGAGCTCTTCAACTCAAGGCTATCACCCTACCTATGAAGCCACAGTGCCATTTCCCATATTCTAGTGGTTAACTGTAGATGAGAGTCTCATAGACTTTCTAATGCCCAGGCTGGCTTTGAACCAAATCTTTAGATATCAGCCTGATATCTGAGTAGCTAGGATTACAGGTAGAAGTCACTGCACCTGGCAAGAAATTTATTTCTTTCTCTTTTATACTACAAATTTACTGTATGTTTTACTTTTTCGAAAAGACTGAGGATGACCTTTGTTCTGTATATAATGGGAAGAGGGGTAGGGAGCTGTGAGCAGAAGAACTGAGAGGCAATACTCAGGGTAGGACAATAGCCTTAAACGAAAGAGCTCACGGCCCAAGGTCCAAGCCCCATGACTTTCCCCTCTCCCCCACAAAAACGGGAAAAAAATTGGAGATTGGAGAGGATTTTCTAAAAAGAATATATAGAAATAGTAATTCAAAATGTAGAAAGAAGTTCAATATTAACAGTCATGAGAAAAATTAAAATTACAATGAAATCATTACTTTAAATATGTTAATATAAATATAGTTTTAAACAAAAAGATCTACATACACACACACAAACACACACACACACACACACACGCATACAAAAAAACAACTTTCAAAGTCTAACTATTACTGGGAAGGTAGTGAGAAGAAGTAGAATTTTGGAATAGTTCTGCAAGGAATATAAAACAATCAAAAACTGCGTAGAGAGTGCTAAAAAAGTACTAAATATAGAATTACATAGAAATATGGTCCAACACTTCTATTTCTAGATTTGTACCTAACGGAAGAGAAAGCAGAGACTAGAACAAATATGTGGAGAATCCATTCACAACTATTAATAATAATCAAAAGATAGAAATATGCAAAACAATGCATTGAAAAAGAAGAACATTTTACTATATTTTACAAATGAATCTTGATTACAGTAAACTAAAAATACAGCAGTCATAAAGGAAGAGCTAGGGTATGTTTTCCCTTCCAGAGCTTCCAAGGATCAACAAACCCTTAGAGCCAAAAAGCACGATGGTTCCAGAGAATGGAGTAGAGAGGAACAGGAGCTGAATGTTTAATGATTATACATGGAAGATGAAAATTGCTCTAGATGGGTAGAATGAAGAGAGAACTGTATTCTAAACAATGTTTATGTAGCCACACAGGATGGGACACACCTATACTCCCTGATCTTGGGAAACTCAAGAAGGATTTCTAGCCATCCTAGATGCATGGAAAGATCTATCATAAAAACTAATGTGGAGGGGCTGGGAGTTTAGCATAGTTGTAGAGTGCTTGTATGAAGACGAAGGTTCAATTCCGCAGTATCACATACACAGAAAAAACCAGAAGTAGTGCTGTGGCTCAAGTAGAAGATCACTAGGCTTGAGGAAAGCTGAAGGACAGTGCTCAGACCGAGTTCCAGCCAAAGGGCTTGTTTAAAAAAAAACAAGAAAGCTGAGCATGATGGTGTGGTGGCTCACTTCTATAATCCCAGCTACTCATGAGGCTGAGATCTGAGGATCAGGGTTTAAAGCCATCCTGGCACAAAAAGACGTGAGAATCTTATCTCCAATTTACCTTTAGAAAATGGGAAGTGGGGCTTGGCTCCAGGGTAAGGTGGTAGCCTGGAGCTGAAGAGCTCAGGGATAGTGCCCAGGCTGAGTTCACGATCTATGACCCACTAAAAAAAACAAAAAACAAAAAACAAAAAACAAAAAATAATATGGAAAAATTTGGATTCTGTGAATTTTATCAGGCATATAAATGTATTTTTTTGCTGTTGAAATAACAAATTGTTTGGAAACATTTTAAAAGTTTTTACCTAGAAATGTACACTACAAATGGAATTAATAACAAACACAGAATATGCAAAAGATACAAATTATCACAATATCGGTATCCTGCGTCTGTATCTTTTCACTGCCTCCTGTTCAAATGAGTCACATATTCTGAATCATTTTTCCCAGTCGATATATGCCACACATGTTAGCTTGTACTGAACTTCTTGGGAAATCAAAAGCAAATACTAAGCAAATGTGTGTTAGATTTTGTCAACAGTGATATTTCAAATATAAATCCCTACTCATTGCATTATTTAATATCAATGCCGGAATCTAACTTACACTGGCAGAATCTTCAATCTTTTGAGAATCTTCAAAAGGGTGTGTAAATATTTAGGATCGTTATGTCTTCCTGGGGGAAAGATCCCTTTAGTAGTATGTAGTAACCTTCTTTGTCTTTTCTTACTAATTTTAGTTTGAAATCTATTGTATCTGATATGAGGATGGCAACTGCAGCCTGTTTATGGGGGCAGTTAGCTTGATAGAGTTTATTCCAACCTCTCACTTTCAAAAGATGATTGTTTTGGGGTAAGATGTGTCGCTTGAAGACAGCAGAACGATGGCTTTTGCTTTTTGATCCAACTAGACAGCCTATGCCGTTTAATTGGAGAGTTAAGTCCATTGATATTGAGAGTTAGGATTGAGAGATATTTATTAGTTCCTACCATTTTTAAAAGCTTTTAGTAGGGCCTGTGTCTTGACAGTTCTTGTGGTCCTTAGATAGTATGCTGTTTAGGTGCCATTTCTTTCCCTATATGGCATTTATTTTGCTTTTCTATGTATAGAGCATCTTTGAGAATTCTCTGTAGTTTTGGTTTTGTTTCGACATATTGTTGCAGCTTTTCCCTGGAATGGAATGTTTTTATTGTTCCCTCAGTTATGAATGAGAGCTTAGCTGGCTACAGTATTCTTGGTTGGTAGTTATTTGATTTAAGGGCATGACATATATGCTTCCAGTCACTTCGTGCTCGCATGGTCTCTGCTGAGAAATCTGGGGTTATTCTGATTGGTTTGCCTTTATAGGTTACTGATCCCGTTTCCGTGGCTGCCTTTAGGATCTTTTCTTTCGTTTCTATTGATCCAGTTCGGATCACAATGTGGCGGTGGGATGTTCTTTTCTGGTCAGGTCTGTTTGGGGTTCTAAAAGCTTCTCGTATCTGCATGGGCCTGCCCTTCTGGATATTTGGGAAATTCTCTGAGATGATTCCCTGAAGTATATTTCCAATACCATTGACCTCTTTCTCCACGCCCTCCTCAATACCAACTAGCCTTAAATTAGGCTTCCTAATTGCATCTTGGACCTCCTGAAGCGCTCTCTCATATTTCCTAGATTTGGATTGACTCATTTTCTGTTCATTCTCTATAATACCTAAATTATCTTCAGCCCCGGAAGTTCTCTCCTCTGCATTGTCTAACGTGCTATCAAAGCTATCTAGTTTATTTTTCATCTCCCTTGCTTCTAATTGCTCAGTTTTGATGCCTTGCATCTCTTGTTTTAGATCGTGTATGGATTTCTTTATCTCCTTGATTTCCTTTTGAGTGTTTAGCTCAGTAGCTTTATTTTCTTTGGACATTTGCTGGAGTTTGGTCACGTTTTTACTTGTGGATTCTGTGAATTCATCCATCTTTCTTTGAAAAACCCTTATTTGGCCTCCTTTATGGCTTCTTCTTTTTCACTTATCTCCTTGTTTATGCTTTCAGCTTGTTCAGCTATGGCTTCCTCCATTATCTCTTTCTTTATATTTTCAAATTTTCCATTAGTGATGTTTATCAATTAGATTTGTGTAGCACTTAGAAGACTCTCGTCTAGGTGTGCCAGATACTGTTGCATTGTCTGTTTACATTGGGAGGGGGATGTTGTTTCTTGATTTGACATTTTTCTTGAGTTTCTTCTTCTGCCCATTTGAAAATGGGAGCAAGATTACTACTAAATACGATTATAGTTTTTCAGATATAACCAACCTAAACCTCTGTAGCTGGCAGACATTAGATGTTCACAAGTTTTGATTGGTATTATCACTCTTTCTTTTTGTGCACTTACAAACCAGTCTAATACAACCACTGATAAGCAATTTATACCCAAAACAATAAGGCTTTCAATCCAATCTCTATTGTCTATAAGTCCCTCTGAGCCTAGAGAATAATTAACCACCTACATATACAATATTGCTCAACAGCCATCAAGTGTAGATCCGTGCAATATAAGGGCTGAAAGACGAGCAGAGGTCCAGAGATAGAAAAAAAGAATGAGAGAGGTCAGGGGAGGTACAAGAGGATAACCGTAGGAGTGGAAGAATATTGTAGTCCTGAAGAAAAGGTATAGCATAAGGATAACTGACCAAAGTTGGTAAGTAGGTAGCATATTTGAGTACAAAGTTTGGCCCATTTTTGTTTCTTCTTTAGAGAAGACCCTCTTTAAGTCTTTGGCCCATTTTTTAATGGGATGGGTGTTACTTTGGAGGTTAGTTTTGGAGTGATTCAATTTTTTGAGTTGTTGACATATTTTAGATATGAGGCCTTTGTCCGTTGTTTGGTTGGTGAAGATCTTCTCCCAATCTGTAGTCTTCCTGATTCGTTTACTACCTATATCCGTTGCCATACAAAAGCTCTGCAGTTTAATGCAGTCCCACTTATCCAGCCTTTCTCCGATTTGTTGTGATTCTTGGTCCTTATTAAGAAAGTTTCGACCTGTGCCAAGGAGGCCTAGTGTATCTCCTATTCCTTCCTGTAAACTTTTCAGTGTGTCAGCTTTTACCTCCAGGTCTTTGATCCATTTGGAGTTAATTCTAGTGCAAGGTGACAAAGAAGGATCCAACTTTAGTGTTCTGCAGGTGCTTAACCAATTCTGCCAGCACAACTTGTTGAAGAGGCTATCTTTCTTCCATTCTATTTTTTTTTTGGCTCCCTTGTCAAAGATTAGGTGGCCATAGGTCTGTGGTTTAATACCTGGGTCCGCAGTTCTATTCCATTGGACTTCAGGCCTGTTCTTGTGCCAGTACCAAGCTGTTTTGAGAATTATATCTCTGTAATAGAGTCTAAAGTTTGGAATTGAAATTCCTCCAGGGCTGTTCTTTCTGCTAAGAAGTGTTTTTCCTATACGGGGTCTTTTATTATTCCATATGAAATTTTGAATTGCCTCTTGTATTTCTTTAAAGAATGACATTGGGATGTTGATGGGTATTGCATTGAATTTGTAGATAGCCCTTGGCAAGATTGTCATTTTCACAATGTTGATTCTTCCAATCCAGGAGCATGGGAGTTTTTTCCATTTCCTTAGTTCTGCTTTAATTACCTTTTCTAGGGTTGAAAATTTTCATCTAAACGGTCCTTTACATTCTTAGTTAAGCTAATTCCTAGGTAATTTATTTTCTTTGAGGCTATTGTGAAAGGAGTTTCTTTCCTGATTATTGCCTCGTTCCTCTCACTGTTGGTGTAAAGGAAGGCAGTTGATTTGTGAGGGTTGATTTTATGGCCTGCTACCCTTCCAAAGCTTTGAATGAGCTCAAGGAGCTTGGGAGTAGAGTCTATAGGATTCTTTAAATACAGAATCATGTCATCTGCAAAGAGGGATAGTTTTATTTCCTCTTTCCCTACTTGGATCCCCTTTATGCTTGCTTCTTGCCTTATTGCACTGCCTAGGAATTCTAGTACTATGTTAAAAAGGAGTGGAGAGAGTGGGATCCTGAATGCTACCCCTTAGCACTTTTATGCAAATCTTAGGCCGGTGGCATTTTAAGCACAATTTAACGCTCTCTTTTTTGATGTTAATTAGACGTAAAAATCTTATGGAATTTATTGCATAGCTGATTTTGAACTGGAATCCTCAGGTCTCAGCTTATCTTGAGTAGCTAGGATTACAGTACTTTTACAACCTGTATGCTCATACACATCGCTTCTGATCCAAACACTCATTGTTCAATTTAACTAACAAGATGTGAGGAAAGATGATTGACTCTAATTTAGTAGATGGGCTTCTAGTGAGTATATATTTCCACTTCCACTCTGAAGCCAAAGAAATGTTTCTGGTACATGTTTCAACTATCTCCCAAAGAGGAAATTATGTGTGAGTACGTTTGCTAGTATTTCAGATAGGAAATGGACTTTGGTGTTGGGCAGAGTATATCAGCTGGGCTGTGATAACAGAGATGATGTTTCAGACAGGAATATTTTCATCCCAGACAGACTTAATCTAGATCCTTGGATTTCAGGCCTTGAGTAGATAGAATTACAAGTGTGAGCTGCCACCACCACCTGGTTCATTTTGGAAACCTTGATTGCTTCTCATTTGTTCCTTTCCTTTTTTGGATGATTGATCTAAGCAGGCTGATTGTGCATCACAATGAAGTAATTGGCCTCAGGAATTGCAAATATTTGTTTCATCAGCACGGAATGAATGAAGTTGATCTAAACCCAATAGTATTTTCCTTCTGATAAATACGGAACTTACCTATATCATTTTTCCTTGCATTTGCTTTCCCAAAGCAAGCAACATGTTTCTTAAAAACTATACTTCATGAGAATATTATAATTAGAAGCTATCTTCTGCACACTTCAGAATAGTCCTTGCATTTATAAACTTATATTACAATATTAGGTAGAAGAATGGTGACTGTTAGTTTCATAACTATTTCATATGTTTTACTCTTTAAGGCTCATTAACTCAAGAAGGGATTAAATACATTTAGATAATAGTAGAACATAGCTGCTGCTGATTTGATGTGTGTGCAGATGATACACAGATTTATTAGGATTACTCAAAAGTTTTCTTCAAATTTTCAGTAGTAGACTGCTATGCTAACTGGAAGGTGATAGTAATGATGCTGAAATTCTATGAATCAGCTATGAAGCAGAATTTCAGGGGAGAGTATTTGCTAGGGACTTAATTTCTAAGACGCATATCAAGAATATTGAACTATAACACCAAATGATGGAGGACTTAGCGTCACATTTTGTTTGTTTTATGCAAGTCCTGGGACTTGAACCCAGGGCCTGGGAACTGTCCTTAAATGTTTTTTTTTGCTTCAGGCTAGTGTTCTACCACTTGATCCACAGCTCCACTTCCAGATTTTTGGTAATGAACTGTAAATCAGAATATCATGCGATTTGTTTGGGCTGGATTCAAACCTGATTCTGTGTAGATAGGATTCCAAGTGTGAGTGCACAGAGCCTGGCTAGTATCATTCATCATTCAAGTCATGGGACTGCAATTCTGCACCTGGGTCTTGTCACTGAGCTTTTCAGCTCAAGGCTACTGCCCTATCCCTTGAGCCATAGGGCCACTTCTGGGTTTCTGGTGGTTAATTGGAGATAAGAGTCACATGGACTTCAGTGCCCAGGCTGACTTTGAACTGCTATCCTTGGATACCAGCCTCTTGAGTAGCTACATTTACAAGTGTGAGACACCATACCGGGCTAAATTATTTTTTAAGTTAATTTTTTTTGTTAAGGCAATATATAGTTGGCATACGGTTACACAAGTAATGAACACATTTCTTAAGAAAATTGTTATCCCCTCCCTCATTTTTCTCTGTTTTCCTACCCTCAGCCCCCTCTCCACCCAGATTGTTCAGTTCATTTCCGTTTAGTGTCTTCCAAGTATCACTGTTCAATTGGTTCACCCTTTTTCCTTTGCTTTTTTTTTTTTACCATTTTATTATACCCTCTCCATTCCCCAAATCACATAAACCTATGTACAAGACACAGGGTACCCGAATTCAACACAGTGACTACAGAGAATAAAACTAAAGGGAAAAAGAAGAAAAGAGGTAAAAAGCAAAGAAAATGAAAGAACATCATACAGTACCTTAGAAGCAACAACACTGAAAAAACAAAACATAAAACCTTGGGCTAAAAATGTAGCTTGCCTAGCATGTATGAAACCCTGGATTCCATTCCGCAGCACCACATAAACAAAAACTGGAAGTGCCACTGTGACTCAGCTGGTAGATTTCTAACGTTCAGCACAGAGTGTCTCCAAGTGACAAAAATCTGTCACATTTAAGTCAGGCTTCAAAACTTTGCTAGGAACCAGTTACATGATTTGGAAGAAAGTCCAATTTTCAAAAAATCACTAGCCAGGCGCTGGAGGGTCATAATTTTCATTCTACTAGCCAGGGAGAAGGTGATTCAAAGCCTTTGCAAACAAAAAAACGAAAACAAAAAAAAACTGTAAGATTCTTCTCTCCACTTATCCACCCAAAAACTAAGTGGAGTTGTGGCTAAAACTGGTACAGCATTAGCCTTGAGGAAAAAGAACTAAGAGACCTTGCCCAGGTCCAAAGTTCAAGCTCCCCACCAAGAAAGAAAAAAAAAGGAGTCCAGATACCTTAGTTTCAAAAGTATATCTGGATATCTTAGTAGATTTTTCTGATCTTTCCTCATTCATCTCATGGAACCACATAATCTTGATCCTGATCTGACTAAGAGCCTGCATTGTGCTTAATAAATTCATTCCACATATTCCAGTAGAATATGGACAGCTAACAGCCACTTACCAATGCTTTATTCTACGTTTAGGCCAGTATGTCTTCATACCATCTACACAGTCAGCTATATCATCTTTCCAGAAGTATCATTGAGTGTAGAACACTCAGAACTAACATAATTGCATAAAGATGTAATAAAACTCCTTGATTCATTAAGAAAATTTCTGTACCACTTAGAGCAAGTACATTAGTGGTATTAACCTCTAGCCTCTTTTTTAAAAAAAATTATTAACATTGAATTTTACATCATATTTCAAATGTCATGTTTAACCAACAAGTATTCAAGAAGGGAATCGCTATACAATCACTGGCACATAAATTTTAGAATATAGTAAAAATTAAGCTGAGTCTTTGTATGTCATAGATACAGATTAATCTATAGTAAAACACATGTCTATAGAGTGTATAGTCTATCCTAGATTTTTATGTCTATGTAGTTATGTTTATATCTCCAAAATTATGTCCAGAACTTTGGGTATCAACTATTCAATCATCGCTCTACTACTGTTTGAAACTAATATCCATATATTAAGGATACCATGTACCTTTTGTTCCTTGGTCTTGACTTATCTCACTCAACAGGATTCACTCTAATTTCATCCACTACCCCAAAAATGCCATTATTATTTTTTTCTGTGCAGATCTTCTTTTTATGTATTTATTTTTATTGTAATTTATAGAAGGGTTACATTATATTCACCACATAGAAGGTGCATTACTTCTCAAACTTTGATACCCCATGTAATGATATGGTCCCCATTTCCCTTCCCCTACCCCCACTCATGTTCATTTCCCCCCTTCCCTATCCAATTTCAAATAACCAATTAGGCACATATGAAATATATCAGATAACAAGGTGAAATATTGAAACAATATGATATAACCAAAGGATAGCAAAAGAGATAAGAGATCACATAGTTCATTAAGGACAACAATCACTCATTATATGAGTTTTGTCTCTTTATCTTGGAGGTCCTTACATTTAGTGTCATACTATTTGTCACGATGTCTCTAGATTTTGTTCCATTGTAAATCTCTGGTAGCAGAGCCCAAGGTTTCTACTGAATTTGACCAATGAGGGATACTCTTGGGCCTATGTTCCTTTCAGTTTGGCTTACTTCACTTAATATGATTTTTTTCCTTTTGATCCACTTCCCCGAGAATGCCATTATTTTATCTTGTGGGTTGGCTATGTTTCATTCCATTGTGTGTGTGTGTGAGTGTGTGTGTGGGTGTGTGTGTGTGTATCACATTTTTTGTAGTAGGGCATCTGGTTGTTTCCATCATCCAGCCTCATTTTCTACAGATATTTTTATAGTCTCTTTTTTTATTTTCAGGGTAATGTATAGAGGGGTTACGATTACATTTACGGGTAGTGGACTGCATTACTTCTCACACATTTATTCCACTCCACATGTTTTTGTCCCCAGTTCCCTCTCCCCTCCCCTTCCCAATCATCTTGTTTCCCCCCTTCCATTTCCTATTTGACATAAACAAATAAACATATATACAATATGCCAGGGAAAAAATCAGAAACAGTAACAATCTGACATTAACCAAAGGGCAAAATAAGAGATGAGAAATAACATAGTAGATTAAGGACAAAAATCACACAAGATTAAGAGCAACGATGACACAAGATATAGCTCTTGTTCCCATATCCTAGAGATCCTTTCATTTAGTCTCATCCTATATTACCTTATATACCTAGGTTTTTGAGTTATTGTAATCCTCTGCTAGGAGAGTCCTAGATGTGAACTAATTATTACAAATGAGGGAAACCATTGAGCTTATGGTTCTTTGGGTCTGGCTTGCTTCACTTAATATGAATTTTTCCAAGTCTTTCCATTTCCTTACAAATGGGGCGATGTCATTCCTTCTGATGGCAGCATACCATTCCATTGTGTATAACTACCACATCTTCTTGATTCAGTCATCTACTGAGTGGCATCTGGGTTGGTTTCATATCTTTGCTATGGTAAATAGTGCTGCAATGAGCATCATTGTGCTAGTGGCTTTAGTATGCCCTTTTTTCTGGACAATTGGGTATATGCCAAGTAGTGGATTTGCTGGATCATAGGGGAGCTCTATGTTCAGTCTTTTGAGGAACCACCACACTGCTTTCCCTAGTGGTTGAACGAGTTTACACTCACACCAGCAGTGTAGGTGTGATCCCCCCTGGTCACTTCCCCACCAGTATCTCTTATTAGATTTTTTGATAATGGCCATTCTGACTGGAGTCAGGTGGAATCTCAAAGTTGTTTTGATTTTCATTTCCCTTATTGCTAGAGATATGGAGCATTTCTTCATGTGTCTAAAGCCTATTTTAATTTTTTCTTCAGAGAATACTCTTATAAGTCTTTAGCCCACCTTTTAATAGGATGGTTGTTTCTTTGAAGATTTGTTTGGGAGAGATTCATTTTTTTCAGCTATAGATATATTTTAGATAACTACATATATTTTTGTAGAAAAAAGAATGGAAGCCATCATGCTGGCTCACAACTTAATTTCAGCTGCTTAAGAGGCTCAGGGATTAGGATCACAGGTGAAACCCAACCAGGGCCCTACAGTGTGTGATATCAAACTCTGTGAACATACAATGACTGTAAGAAGAATCTCACTGCCTGGGAATGTAACCTAATGGTAGAGTGCTCACCTAGAATGCATGAAGACCTAGGTTCTATTCACCGGTACTGCATACTCAGAAAAAAGCTAGAAGTGGCGCTGTGTCTCAAGAGGCAGAGCACTCACCTTGGGCAAGCAAGTCCAATGAAAATGTCTAGGCCCTGAGTCCAAGCCCTAGGACTCGCAAAAAGAAAAAAAAGAGCAATCTTACTTAAGTAACAAGGAATGTACCCTATATTTATTTATTTATTTATTTATGTATTTATTTATTTATTTTGTTTAAACACTAAAATATATTTATATGAGATGAATCATTCCACCTAAAAACAAAAAATTCATTTTAGTTTATTTTCATACATTTTTCATTGACAAAATTGTGGTATACCTGTGTGTGAATATTTACATATGCTTATATGTACATTATATATACATACATATACAGCTCTAGGCAATCAAAATATCTGGGTACTTTTTCAGTGACAATAATAAAAATCTTTTAGAAATTTTAAGAGTAAATTATACATAACAAATTTACACTAGACTTACTCCCTTTACTCATCCCTTTTTATTGTGTGCCAGTCCTGGGGTTTGAACTCAGAGCCTGAGCACTGTCCTTGGGCTTTCTCAAGGCTTGTGCTATGCCACTTTAGTGACAGAACCATTTTCTGTTTTCTTTTTTTTGCATTTTTTTATTGTAATTAGCAAAAGGGTTACATGATATTTGCCAGATAGAAGGTGCATTAATTCACATACATTGATAGCCTTTCACATGTCTTGGTACCCGTTTCCCTCCCCCCCCAACCCCCCCAACCATCTTGATTTTCCCCCCTTCCCTATCAAATTTCAAATATCCAAATACAAGTAAATTCATTATATCAGATAACAAAGTGAGATACTATACCAACATGAGATAACCAAGGGACAGCAAAGGAGATGAGAGACAACATAGTACATTAAGGACAACAATCATTCATTATATGGCATTGGTTTCACTATCATGGAGGTCCTTTCAATTAGTTTCACATTATATGTCCTTATGTATCAAGATTTTGCTCTATTCCAAGTCTCTGCTAGTAGAGCCCAAGGTTTCTACTGATTATGACGAATGAGGGAAACCATTGAGCCTAAGTTCCTTTGAGTCTGGCTTACTTCACTTAATATGATTTGTTCTAAGTCTTTCCATTTCCTAACAAATGGGGCGATGTCATTCTTTCTGACAGCAGCATAGAATTCCATTGTGTATAAATACCACAACTTGTTGATCCACTCATCAACTAGGTTGGTTCCATATCTTTGCTATGGTGAATAGAGCTGCAATGAACATTGTTGTGCTAGTGGGTTTAGTATGTCCTTGTTTCTGGGTGGTTGGGTAAATGCCAAGTAGTGGAATTGCTGGGTCATAGGGGAGTTCTATGTTTAGCCTTTTGAGGCACTGCCACACTGCTTTCCACAGTGGTTGAACGAGTTTGCACTCCCACCAACAGTGTAGTAGTGATCCCTCATGGCCTAATCCCCTCCAGCATCTGTTGTCATTCGTTTTCCTGATCCTGGACATTCTAGCTGAGGCAAACCAAAATTTCATATGGAGGAATTTCAATTCCAAACTTTAGACTCTATTACAGAGCTATAATTCTCAAAACAGCTTGGTACTGGCACAAGAACAGGCCTGAAGACCAATGAATAGAACTGAGGACCCAGATATTAAACCTATGTCCACCTAATCTTTGACAAGGGAGCCAAAAAAATAGAATGGAAGAAAGACAGCCTCTTCAACACGTTGTGCTGACAGAACTGGTTAAGCACCAGCAGAAAACTAAAGTTGGATCCTTCTTTGTCACCTTGCACTAGAATTAACTCCAAATGGATCAAAGATCTGGAGGTAAAACTGACACACTGAAAAGTTTACAGGAAGGAATAGGAGATACACTAGGCCTCCTTGGCACAGGTCAAAACTTTCTTAATAAGGACCAGGAATCACAACAAATCAGAGAAAGGCTGGATAAGTGGGACTGCAGTAAACTGCAGAGCTTTTGTATGGCAAAGGATATAGCTAGTAAACTAATCAGGAAGCCTACAGAGTGGGAGAAGATCTTCACCAACGAAACAACGGACAAAGGCCTCATATCTAAAATATATCAACAACTCAAAAAATTGAATCACTCCAAAACTAACCTCCAAAGTAACGACCATCCCATTAAAAAATGGGACAAAGACTTAAAGAGAGTCTTGTCTGAAAAAGAAACAAAAATGCCCTATAGACACATGAAGAAATGGTCAACATCTCTGGTCATAAAAGAAATGTAAATCAAAACAACTCTAAAATTGTACCCTATATTTATACAGACTGAAAAATTCATTAAGGAATTAGAAAATATATATAAAGTGCATAATTTCTTTTGTGTGTTGGCACTGGGTCTTCCACTGAGTGCTTCAGCTCTATCCCTGATCTTTTTTGCTCAAGGCTAGCACTCTACCAATGCAGCCCCAAATCAACTATCTTCAATTGAGATATAAGCGATGAATATTTCAGGGTGCTTCATGAAAAACATTTTTATAAATTGAAACTTTCAACACAGTCTTATTTTAGTATGAATGTTGAGATGGGAAGAGACAGAAAAAGTGAAATATTTCCTGATCCCCATAGAGAAGAGACTCAGCAGAACCACTGTGGTCTGCAGGCTTCTTTGTGAGTTTTGTTTGCTTGTTTGATTTTTGTCAATTGTGGGGCTTGAACTCCGGGCCAGGGCACTGTCCCTGAGCTCTTCAGCTCAAGGCTAGTGCTCTAATCTGTGAGCCACAGTGCCACTTCTGGTTTTTCTGGCAGTTAACTGGGTACTTTGGCTGGCTTTAAACTTTGATTCTTAGATCTTAGCCTCCTGAGTAGCTAAGATTATAGGTGTGAGGTACCATCACCAGGCTGCTGCTCTGTTACTATGCAGGTTCTGGATCAAGAACTTCAAGTTCTTACTTCAATTTTTTCTTCTCTTGCCTGATACTCTGCCATTTGAACGAAGCCCCAGTTCCTGGTCTTTGTTGGTTAATGAGAGATATTATGATTTTCTAATATTCAGAGCAATGATTATAAAACCCAGCATTTTACTTACTTGAGTAAATTAAGAGACAGGACCTAGTGAGATGGAAAACACAATTTTTTTTCAAGTTGCTATCCTGTTCTAATGCATAAGTCTGGCTATTTTGCTTACACACAAATATGTATTTTATCAGTTTCTACTCTATTTTTGCTTAGCTTAAAACCACCACTGCCATTTCATAGATTTTGTTGTTGTTGTTTGCGGTGCTTGAACTCTGTGCCTGGGCTGTTCCTCAGATCTTCAGTTCAATGCCAGTGCTCTACTACTTTTGATTTGGCCAGTCCTGGGCTTGAACTCAGGGCCTGAGCACTGTCCTTATATTTTCTCAAGGCTAGGGCTCTACCACTTCAGCCTCAGCACCACTTCCAGCATTTTTCTATGTATGTGGTATTGAGGAATTGAACCCAGGTCTTCGTGCATGCTAGGCAAGCACTCTACCACTAGGCCAAACTCCCAGCCCAAAATTATTCATCATTACTATTAGCTATCTTCTTTTTTTTATTATTAATTCGTCATGGTGCTTGGACTTTGGGCCTGGACACTGTCCCTGAGCTCTTCAGCTCAAGGCTAGCGCTCTTCCTCTACAGCTCCATTTTTGGTTTCTGGTAGTTAATTGGTGATGTAAGTCTCACAAACATATGTGTCCAGGCTGGCTTTTGGCTTTGAACCAAGATCCTCCAATCTCAGCCTCCATAGTAGCTAGAATTACACGCTTCAGCCAGCAGTGCCTGACTGTTTGATGTCTCTGTCTCTGTCTCTCTGTCTCTGTCTGTCTCTGTCTGTCTCTGTCTGTCTGCCTGTCTGTCTCTCTCTCTCTCTGTCTCTCTCTCTGTCTCTCTCTCTCTCTGTCTCTCTCTCTCTGTCTCTCTGTCTCTCTCTCTGTCTCTCTCTCTCTCTCTCTCTCTCTCTCTCTCTCTCTCTCTCTCTCTCTCTCTCTCTCTCTCTCTCTCTCTTGGTTGTAAGACTTTAATTGTGCACCTGGGCAGTGTCCCTGGGCTCTTCAGCTCAAGGCTACAACCTTAAACACCTTGAGCCACAGTGTCACTTCTGGTTTTCTGGTGCTTAAGTGGAAGTAACAGTTTCATGGACTATAGTGTCTGGCCTGGCTTTGAACTGTGATCCTCAGAACCCAACCTTCTTAGATTATTTCCAGCTTTTTTTTGGTGTAAGTGGTACAGAGTAATTGAACACAGGGCTTTGTGCATACTAGGCAAGCAAACTACCACTAGTGTGCACTCCAGCCTTAGATAAGGGCTTTCTTTTTCTTTTTCTTTTTTTCACTCATGGGGCTTGAACTCTGGGCCTGGATGTTTACCTTAAGCTCTTCAGCTCAAGGCAAGAGCTCTACCACTTGAGGCACATTGTCATTTTGAATTTTCTGGATTATTTGGACATAAGATTCTCACAGATTTTTATGCCTGGTCCGTTTTTGAACCTCGATCCTCCAGGGTAGCTAGGGTTACCAGAGTGTGCCACCATTCACGGGCATTATAATATTATTTTTTGCATGTACTATGGCTTCAACTCATGGCCAGAGCACTGTCCTAAGGCTTGCTCAAGGATAGCACTTTACTTCAGCCAGCCAACTACCGGTCCAAATACGCCACTCTTGAAGCTAGAATTACAGAGATCTGCCATAATACTGGCATGTCGTTATCTAAGTATATAATTTTTCTTCCCTTTTGATGGCTTTTCCTTAGTGGACATATTTCCTACATATTTTATGGAAAACTTCCTTCCCACTGGGGCCATAAGTTAAGCCTAGTGGAAGAGTTCTTGCCGAGCATGAATGAAGACCCAAGTTCAATTCCTCAGCCCAACATAGATAAAAAAAGATAAAAGTGGTGCTGTGGCACATGTGATAGAACTTGTGCCTTAAGAATAAAAAAAAACACAACGCAGAGTACTGACCACTATACGATCAGGCCCATGCTTTCTGTAGTGCAGTGATGATTCTCTGTCTCCATCAGTCACCAGCTCCATTGGTGGGTTTTTCATCCGGAGTTCAGGATAAGCTCTTCCACGATGACCCAAACCTAAGAATGGAAATAGGTACAGAGTGGACACAGTGGACTCTGCAAGTGGAAGTGTCACTCAACTTCCATGAGGATCTAATGGAGGAACCTGTAGAACTGGAGTTTGGACTGAACTCTGAGGAGGTGTAGGGTCTTTCTAATGAGTGCATATTCCCGAGTCCTTTCAGGGGACAGACATTACTTGGCTGACACCACCCATAAAGGGCATTTTACCAAGCTCTGTAGAAGTAAGGGCCAACCAATATCTAGACCACATGGGCTTCCTACTCACAGGCTCTGAGGCACCCACACCAGGACTTCTACTTTTTCTTGGTCTTACTGGTCGCACATTCCTCCAGCTGGTCAAAAAGTATGTGTTTAGAAGAGCAGGTCCAAAGCCGGCATTTGGAGCCTCATATAGAGCTTGAGTTGTGTCAGGGTGTGGAAGTTCTTGAACTCGTAGAAATCACTGGGGTAGAAGTCCATTCACATCGTATAGATGAAACACATGATGCTGTGGGAACATTCGGTACAAGGAAAGTGAGAGCCTTCTCTCTCCATCCTGAGCCTTCTTCCAAAGCCCCATTCTTGCAGGACTCTAATGCTGTGGCTGTCCTGCAGAGATGTGCACTTATGTGCTGGGAGGGGGGTAAGAGACACTCGAGAACAGGATGACTTTTACACCCCATTTCCAGAAGCTTCTGAGAGAGGCCTCTATGCATCTGTCCAAAGTAAATGCACCTTAAATTAAGTAAGTAAATGCTCTAAATAAATCAATAAGTGAATGCTCCAAATAAAGAACTAAATGCTCATTCCTCTAATCTTAGCCACCCAGCAGGCTGAGCTCTGAAGATCACAGTCGAAAGCCAGTCTAGTCAGTAAAAGTCTAAAGGCACTTGTCTTCAATTAGGCAGCAAAAAGCCAGAACTTGACCTATGACTCAAATGGAACAGTGCTAATTTTTGAACACTAAAGGGATGGCATTTAGACCTGGGTTCAGGTTCAAGTGGCAGCACTGGACCACACACCAAAATGTAAATGCTTTCAGGTTGTAACAGGCAAAGCTATCACAATCCCTCCCTGATGGCTCAAAAGTGATTCAGCCCCCAGCTTTTCCTCTGACTCCAGTATTTCACAGGCCTCCGCCATTAGTACTGACACCTCATTTCTTACTGGGAAATGGGATTTCCTAGGATGTCACCTAGGTGAGGGCTGCAGTTGGGAGCCACTTACTCATGCCTGAAATCCAACTTCTCAGTAAGCACACTGTTGAGACTCCAGTAGCTTGTGAGGTAAATGAAATGGCATGGTGTCCCACTCATAATAAAGTAGTTTGTGCACTTGTATCATGCTTAGCTCCCCTGTGAACACCCCAGTGAACCAAACAGGCTCAGAGAGGAGCCAAGTATTCCAAGACTTGGCCAGGAGGGGTGATCAAACCTGGGTTTGGAGGGGGAACACTCACTTTTTCAAGAGTATTTCCAGCAACTACTACATTGTCCTCCACTATTTGAAATTGTGCAGGAAGTTTCACACATAAAAGAGATCACCATTCTAGTAGGCAGGGATCAGCTTGTCAGCAGCATCTCCAACAGGCCTTCCTCCAGGATCCATAGGTTACAAGGCTCATTCAGAGTCTGAGCTGACTTACCATCACACTATGTTGGCAAAACAGTGGATATTTCAAACGTAGGAATGGGACCACACTTCACACTGAGGAATTGGAATAGAGTAGATTGGAAATGACACACTCTAATCTCAGTAGAGTCACTTGAAACACACAAGAAGGTTGTAGTGTGTGGGCAGGATGATGGGTTGAAATAGGTTTCCTCTCAATATACCTCATCTGAGTTGCCCTGGAGTTTCCTTGCTTTCTTCATAGAGAAATGCCTGATATACTGGAATTTTGGCTTGGCACTTATCCAGCATCTACTTCTTCAAGTGAGACATCCATATCTCTCATGCCTGAGATCCGAGCCTCCTGACCTTTGGCAACAGCACAGCAACATCTTTCTGGTTCCTGAGCCACAGGCCAAGGGAGCTGGCTTGAGCTGGCTGTCACATACAGTGGCTTGGTTACCAGGGTTCCATATTCTGTTCCATTGTGAGGGAGGTAGGGTCACCTTTCAAGGCCCAATGACCAAAGCTCCTTGCTCACAGAAGACCTCCCCAAAGACATACTGGAGGCTGAATCTCCCTTCCCACCTCACATATGGATGTAGGAAACAGCACACCTTTTTGTTCAAGTCCCAAGTCATTAACTAGGCGTAAGTGCTAGCCTGGTCTCCGGCTCAAGGAGCCTTTCTTAGGTAAGATCCAAACTTAACTGTCACTATTCCCCTACCCTTCACAAGACATTTTGCTTCGCAGTGCTTTCTCAGCTTGCATTTTGCCTCTTGCACATTTTTTTTGCTAGTCCTGGGACTTGACCTCAGATCCTGACCATTGTTCTTAGGCTTTCTTTAGGCTATAGCTGTCCCACCAAGCCACAGCACCACTTCCAGCGTTTTCTATGTATATGGTACTGCAGAATCAAACCGGAGTCTTTTTGTGTGGTAGCCAAGCACTCTACAAATAGATGAAACACCCAGGCCATCTTGCACATATTTTTCACTTCAATCTACTAGGACGTTGTTAGGTTTCTGTATCCTAATCTATTTTTCTTCCTGATGAATATCTGTGCTGTCATCTGTAAAAATGCAAGTGGGAAAATCACAGAAGCAATGGTGACATAAAAAAGTCTTACAGACATAGATAAGTGTTCAATCTTTGTAAGAGAAAGGATATTTTGATATGATGATGACTATTTGTAAATACTTTATCAGGGTTTAGAGTTTGGCCTAGTGGTAGAGTGCTTGCCTAGCATCCATGAAGATCTACGTTTGAGTCCTTAATATCACACAGATATAAAAATCCATATGGTAATGTGGCTCAAGTGGCAGAGGGCTAGACTTGGGAAAAGCCAAGAGCAGTGCTCAGGCCCTGAGTTCAAGCTCAGGAATGGCAGAAAACACAAAAGAAAAGAAAAGAAAAGAAATGTGCTTTTTACAAGTTTTTCACTCACAGCATTTGCCTCTGAATTCTTCGCTTCTGCATCTTGTGACTTATCCCTTTCCCTCAATGTAGACAAGAAAAACAGATTTTATTACTTGCTATCCTGTTGTCCAATCTTTGGATATTAATTCAAAATACAATATTGCCTGAGATATTGTGTGTGTGCATGTGTGTGTGTGTATCTGCCAATGTGTGCATGCACACTTGTGTACAGGGTTTAGGGCTTACTCATAGGGCCTGTGTGATAACCCTTAGCATCTTTTCCTCCAACGTACTGGTCTTTCACTTCTAGCTTATTATAGCTAATTGGAGTTGAGAGATTCACTCAATTTCTTGCCCTGTGCATTGGAACCCAGTGCTGGGTTCTCATATTGTTAATTGTAGCTATAGAGAAGGCTGAGGTCTGGGGATCCTCGTTAGAATCCAGCCCCTGAGAGAAAGTCACTGATAGAAATCTTTATCTTCAGTTAAGCACGAATAAATAAGGCAAAAGTGGAACTGTGGCTCAGTTCCTCTTGTACCAGCCATGAGAAAATTAGTAATTGGCAGCACCTGGTCCCTGAGAGAAATCCTTAGCACTGGTTCAAAAAAAGAAAGAAAATAATGAACAAAATTAAAACTTGCTGAGGAATCCATAAGAATAAACGTGCCTGTGAATAATCTTGTCATTTCAGATTCCCTCAAGAGCTTATGTCTCTCTATATTTTATCAAGTTTTTTAAAGATATTTACATATTTTCTACCTTTCCTAAACAGAGATAGCCATCCACAAAACACAAACACAAACTCTCACACAATATACCACCCACCCATAAGTGTCTGGCTATGTATATATGTATAGTCATATGTATTGATCTGTCTCCCTATACTAATATATAAATGCATAAACTTATGTATTTAGACAAACAGGAAACATACATAGATAGGTCTCAGGCATTTCTAGATTTTGTGCAAGTCTTCTGAGTGCAACTTACCATTGTATTGATTGTCAAGATAGAGTCCCTCTAACTTTTGTCCAGCTTCTTGTCCTTTGATACTTTTTTCTGCCGGTCCTGGGTTTTGAACTCTAGGCCTGGATGCTGTCACTGAGCTTGAGCTTCTTGCATTCAGTAGTTTATTGCAGATAAGAGTCTCATGGAGTTTCTGTCCTGGGCTGGCTTTGAATTGTGATCCTCAGATCTCAAACTGCTGAGTAGCTTGGATGACAGTCTTGAGCTACCAGTACCTGGTTCTTTGACTCTTTCACCCTTTTTTTGGCCCCACCACAGCCATGGTATCTACCTTCCTATGTTCTCTCCACCTGCCCCCAGACAGGGGTCTGACAGATGCTTTCCACCCACTTATTCATGTCCTCCTCTGTATTGGCTGACAGCTAAGACATGCACTCACATGTCTGGATGCCAAACACAAAGCCATGTGATTGTTTCTCAGTCTGGAACATCCTATCAGATTTATAGCACCACAGAGGGTCAGGTTGATGCTCCTCCAGGGCTTCTTAAATTGTTCTCATATTAATCCACAACACGTTTGTCATCACTTGTCCAGGTAATTCATGGCCTAAACCAGCATTCCCTAAAACTTAGATCCCAATACCATGAGGACACTCAAGGGTGCATTAGGAGTGTGACCTACAGGTGGATGTGAGCCTGTCTAACTTGGAGGGGATTTCTCCACCACAGGAAATGGAATACAAATTCAGAATCTGCTTTCATGAGGTGACAATCTCTGGCAGATGTTCTTATCAAATGTGGCACTGCCTAATTGCAGCTTAAAACATGGGTTGATGACCCAGCATAACAGAGAATGTATTCACCCAGGCCCAACACATAGGCTGGGACCCTGAATTTTCAGGTAGCATTTGGCTTTGAAGGTCATGAGATCTTAGTCTACAAATGATGAGCCCCCTCCCGTGAGGCATAGCAAACGGAGCCAAAGTGCAACCCAGTTAAGCACCAGATCAAGCTTCCCTTCTTCAGTAGGGTATGGTTTGAAAACTGTGCATAGCTTCTGTTTGAAGCCAGTCCAGAAAGGAAAGTCCATGAAACTCTCATTTCCAGTTAACTGCCAAGAAAAAGTCAAAGATAGAGATGAAGCTCAAGAGAGGTAGAGAGCCATCTGAAAAGAATGGTTACACCCTGCAACATCCTCATTATCTGATCTTGAAACCATCTCTGCGTGCATCCCAGCATGCAGCCAGCATCTGGGGGTGACAGTGACCCCTGCGCCCATTGGCAATCTGCACTGTCTCTGACATCTGTAATGTGAACCTCATTGTGTTGGGTTTGTGAATCGGTGTCAACCCTGCAGAAGGAACCAACTGTGCCCTAACTCCCACTGTCCCCTGGGGCCCCTAGCATTCCCCCATCTGCACCCCTCCTGTGGCCTCTGATCCTAGGGATCCCTCCAGCCCTGTACAACACTCACATGAAGTGCATATTTCTTCTCCTGGGGCAACTTCTCCACAGAGAGTACATGACATGCCCACTCTCCAGGCACGGGGAGATCCTGCCAAAGTAACAAATCAGTGATAAGGACGTAAAGTGATGAATAGAATTTTAGATCCTGATGGTAGACAGTCTGCAAAATCCAAGGGAGAATGGAATTGGAGGGGACCAGGGATTAGGATGTGGGCATGGAACTTCCCTGCCAAGGGGGTGGGGGAAATCACAGGCTGGGGGAGGCACAGGATGATCCATGGGCCCTGTGCAGCTACTGGGTCACCCCCTTCTGCATCTCAGCCTTTGGCTTTGAGCTCTGTGATCGTCAAGATGTGCACAGTCTGTACTCTGGCTGGCAGAAGAAAGGACCCTGGGAAGACAATTGTAGACCCTTTGTGAGTGTAGGAAGGGGTAGGCTGGACACCCAGTCCAAGAGGAGCTAAAACTGGAGTCGAGGGGTGTGCAAGGAGTGGGTGTGTGGGTTGTGGGCAGTCAGAGTCACGGCAGAGGTGGCTCTGTCTGTGGGGTGAGTGCCTCCCTGCAGGCACAGCACTGGAGATATCAGAGATCCACATGAAAAGGAAAAGCTGGAAATGGCACTATGGTTCAAATGGTAGAGCATCAACCTTGAGCAAAAGAGCTCAGGGACAGTACCCAGGACCTGAGTTCAAGCCTCATGACTGTAAAAGAAAAAGAACCAGGACTATGAGAGGGAACCTGGTACTCTCTTTGTCTAATCAGACACAAGAAGAGGCCAGGATAGGCTGTGGAAAAACACAGAGAACGTCTTCCCCCAGCTCATCCTGACCTGCATGCAGGGACAGCCATGTAACTAGGGCTACGGTGAGATCATCATCACCCCTGTGCTGCCATTTGAATTGTAGGCCTCTGTCCTGCCATGCGGTGTCCTGATGGCTGAGCAGTTGCCCTAACCCTAGATGGAGAGCAGCCACTGACTGAGGTAGCTAAGGAGAGATCTGTTCCATAGCTCTCAGGCCACCCATCATGGGAGCCAGAACCACCCCTCACCCAGGTAGAGGCCAATGGTTCTCCAGGTGCTACTAACATTGCCCCACCCCAAGCTCTGGGTACACGTGACATTCCCTCCACAAGGAGCAGGACAAAGTGAGGGATCAGGAAGCTGCCAATGGGCTTCAGATGATGGCCAGGCTGGCACTACAGATGGCCTCACTCTGTCACCACCTTCCCCTGCCTCCATCTTTCC
The DNA here is from genome assembly GCF_031878675.1 of Megascapheus bottae. Classification (NCBI taxonomy): domain Eukaryota; kingdom Metazoa; phylum Chordata; class Mammalia; order Rodentia; family Geomyidae; genus Megascapheus; species Megascapheus bottae. The sequence goes on from NW_028327585.1 coordinate 3,451,116, forward strand.
TCCATCATGCCTCTCTACCTCCCACCCATTAACCTTGGAAACCAATGAACTGGGCTCTCATCATTCCTCTCATCTCTTCACCCACCTTGCCATGCGTCCATCCCTCTGTCACTTCCACCCCACACACATCCCACCACCAGCCACCCTGTAGCTTATGAGGATCCCAGAGGAAGCTCTTGGTGAGGGGCTTGTGACCACAAAACAGTTACTATCACCCCCTCCGGCCTGATCCACCACACAATAAGAACAGCCAAGCAGGCACACACTGCAGCAGAGTTGCTCTACTGCCACCCTGATTTCTTCATGGCCAGGACTTGGCTCTCCTCAGCCTCTCAGCTCAGTAACCAGAACATTGTGCTTTCACAGAGCCATGGCTTCCAGTCTCCATGGACACAATGACATCAAGGTGATGCCAACTTCCCCATCTCTATATACTTCTAACTATGGGATGGGAGCTGATGTTCTCTTCTGTGACTCCATCCGCTAAGAGGCTCATGCAGATTTCTATCAATTGCTCATCATGGTGACTCTTTGGTTAACAAGTCACTGCTGGGCTTTCAGTTCACCACATATAGAACCCATACTCCAACCCTTTTCTTAGAAGGACTGATGACTTTTAAATATTCTCTAGTTTTAAATTTCTAGTTCCTTCTCTCTTTCATTTATATATTTCCCTTCCTTACATACTTCCCTTTTTTACCTTCCTTCTTTCATTCCTGGCCTTGAACTCAAGACCTGGAGCTTTTTCTTAGCTTTTCTTTGCTCAAGGTAGCACTCTAGCTCTTGAGCCACAGCTCTACTTCAATCTTTGTTCTTGCTCTAAACTGGGAGTAAGAGTCTCATGCATTTTTCCCTTTGCTGGGTTGGTTTTAAACCACAATACTAACATCAGGATCCTGAATATGCCTCGGATTACAGGTATTATCTAATCAAAACAAATTCCTGATTTCTTTTTTAGACATAATTAGTTCTTTCAGGATCCAGCATTCATCTTGTCTCCAGTCTTATTCCATCCATCTCACAATGGCCATCTAAAACACCCTGCTGCATGCTTGAAGTCGCAAGGAACGTTCTCAATGCCATGAGAAGCCCCCGTAAGCTCTGCCTCAGATATGCCCAGCCCCCATCCCACTTCCACATGAGCATTTGTTTAGGAGAAATTTCCTGAGTACATCATCATCTTTTCCTCACCATTCGAATTTCATCTTTGGAGTCATTTCTCCCAGACAAAGAGGAACATGATCCATGGTTTGATAGCAGCTCCAGCTTCATAGTCCCAGCCACCAACACCCCCCCATTACCCTGCCAGACACCTGAATTCAAGAACAATGTTTTCACTACCCCTGACTCTTATCAAATGTTTTAACTTATACAGTGCATTAAAATAATTTTACTAAATGGATTAAACACATGGCATCAAGCTTCAGAATCTTTGCACCTGAACTTTTAGTGAATAACAGACACACCAGCATTTCTGTAGCCAACAGAAATCTTAGCTTTGAGATTTCAGCATTCCTGATATCCAAGTTTGGATGTGCTAACACTGCCCTAATGGGGTACTTCAATCACACAATCCCACAACAATCAATGTCATTTGACATTCACTTGTAGGTGGTGCTAGGAAAAAGACTGATGTGCCAACTCCATGCTGGCTTGACAAATGCCATCTTCAAACCTGGAGCAAGTGGGGCTCCTCTCTCCATGACACCTTTTGTGTACTACCCCAGGAGGACCTTTACCTTGAGACAAAATTATGAAGACTATCTCTACCAGCAAGATTCCAGTGAGATGTGCCTACATGGATAAAGCTAAAATCTCACTGAAGTGAGGTTGTTGGCAGTGCTGGAGCCTGAACCCAGGGCCTGGGCACTAAGCATTTGTACTCAAGACTAGCCCTTTACCACTTGAGCCCAAACTCCATTCCCAGCTGTTTTTATTTTTGGTAGTAAGAATCTATCAGACTTTCCTGTTCTAGGTGACTTGGAACTTCCATACTCAGATCTCAGCCTCCTGACCAGCCTGGATTAAAAGTGTGGATCAGTCATGCCCCACACCTGAGGACTTCTGCAAGCACATTTTTTCCCAAAAAATGGAAGAGGAAGATGAGGGACGGTTGGTCTCATCCTGCGCTGCATATGAAGGAGAGCATCAGCGCCTGAACTTCATTCCCTGTTGTAGGCTGCTGGAGGAAAAGGAAGCAAATAGGCACAGGCTGGCAGCAGATGCCACAGAACAACTTGTGACCAAGACTCCCAGAGCAGACCTCAGAATCGATGACAGAGTAGGATCTACCCAGTAACAGAGGCAGTGGTGACACCTGAAACTGCCTGTTTGAGCCTTTGCTGCTAGTAAACAGAGCCACCTATGTCTCAATGAGAAAGGTGAGATTTTGGTGGAGAAGGTGAGATTAAACTTTACGTATCATGCAAGAAGACAGACTATAAGGGGTCTTTTATTATTCCAAGTGAAATTTTGGATTTCCTCTTCTGTTTCTTTAAAGAATGACATTGGGATATTGATGAATATTGCACTGAATTTATAGATAGTCCTTATCAAGATTGCCATTTTTACAATATTACTTCTTCCAAAGCAGGTGCGTAGGTTTTTGCATTTCCTCAGTTCTGCGTTAATTTCCTTCTCCAGGGTTTATAGTTCCATCAAAAAGGTGCTTTACATTCTAAGTTAATTCCTAGGTATTTTATTTTCTTTGATAGCAAAATGAGTTGCTATACTGATTCTTGCCTCATTCCTCTCATTTGTTGGCATATAGGAAGGCAGTTGACATTGAGGCTTAATTTTGTACCCTGCTACCTTACCAAAGTTTTATATCAGCTGAAGCAGCTTCGGAGTAGAGTCTATAGGGTTCTTTAAATACAGAATCATGTCATCTGTAAGGAGAGAAAGTTTCAGTTCCTCTTTCCCTTTTCCTCCTCACTCCAGTTAGAATGGCCAAGATCCAGAAATCTAATAACGTATGCTGGAGGGGATGTGGCCAGGAGGGATCACTACTACACTGCTGGTGGGATTGCAAACTCGTTCAACCACTATGGAAAGCACTATGGCAGTATCCCAAAAAGACTAAACATAGAGCTTCCCTGTGATCCAGCAATTTCACTACTTGCCAATCGTCCAGATAGAACATACTGAATTCACTAGAACAATAACCTTTATCACAGCACTATTTACTATAGCAAAGGTATGGAACCAACCCAGATGCCCGTCAGTTGATGAGTAGATCAAGTATGGTATTTTTACACAATGGAATTCTGTGCTTCTGTCAGAAAGAATGACATAGACGAATTTCTAAGGAAATAGAAAGACTGTAATGTTTAGAAATTAGTTTCTGTCTCCTTCTCTCTCTCCTTCTCTATCTATGTAAAATTTAGAAGTTCCTGTTTCCCTCTCTTTCTCTCTCTTCTCTCTCTCTCTCTCTCTCTCTCTCTCTCTCTCTCTCTCTCTCTCTCTCTCTCTCTCTCTCTCTCTCTCTCCAATCCTTAGGCTTGAACTCAGGGCCTGAGCTACTTTTGCTCAAGGTTAGCACTCTACCATTTGAACCACAGTGCTGCTTCCGGCTTGCTCTTTTCACGTAGTATTGGGGAATCTAACCCAGGCCTTCATCCTTGATAGGTTAGCACTCTACCACTAAGCCACACAGTCAGCTTTTAGAGGTTTCTGACAAGGGTTTTCCTACATGCTATTATTTTTTCTGTGAGTGCTCTTAATGCTTGCTGAAGGTTGACTTTGTTTAAAAGACTTACCCTAATGCTCCCATATACAGAGATTCTATATATAGCTAAATGTTTTTCATTACTCAGAATTTCTCTATTGTGTATGTTCTGAAATGTACTGAAGACTGACTTCTGATTAAAAGTCATTGCACATTTGTTCTATTCATTAGTTTTCTTTTCTTCTATGGGAATCAGGTTTGTGATGAACACAGAAGTATGCCTTCCAGGTCAAACACTTTCCACATTTGTAATATTCATAAGGTTTTTCTCTCCTATGTGCATTTTATACTTAGTCATGCGTTCATGATGGATTTTTCATATTCTTATATTCATACGATTTTTATTCTGTGTCTGTGTGGTATCATGCAAACTCAAATATGATTTCTTCAAAAAAATTTCCCTTTCATTTTATTCATAGGATTCTATCCTGTGGGTGTTTAGTGATAAATCTTGACTTGTGCCTTCTGCGGAAAAGACTGAACATTTGCTACATTCATTAAGGGTTTTATCTTGTGTTGGTTCTGTGACACAAGCTGAGTTTTCTTCCACAGACTAAAAAGACTTTCCTATTTATTACATTGCTAAGGCTTCTCATATGTGTGAACTCTCTTACACTTCCTGAAGGGTGAATACTGCACGAAAGACTTTCAACTTTGGTTACATTCCTAAGGTTTCTAATATGTGTGAATTCTGTTATGCCTCCTGTAATGTGACTTCCATCTGAAGGTCTTACCACATTTGATGCACTCGTACAGTTTCTCTCCTGTGTGTGTTCTCTGATGCAATTTGAGGGAAGACTTCCATTTGAAAGACATTCCACATCGGTTACATTCATAAGGTTTTTCTCCTGTTTGAATTGTCTTATGCATGTTGAGGTTTGGCTTCTGTGTGAAGGACTTTCCACATATGTTACACTCATAAAGTGTTTCTCCTGAGTATATTCTCTGATGAACATGGAGTTTTACCTTCCATTTGAAAGACTTTCCGCATTCACTACATGCATAAGTTTTCTCTCCTATGTGTGTTCTATTATGCCCATCAAGATATGACTTCCACTTGAAGGTCTTTCCACATTTGTTGCACACATAAGGTTTCTCTCCTGTGTGTGTTCTTTGATGCAATTTGAGGGAAGATTTCTGTCTGAAAGACTTTACACATTGGTTACATTCATAAGGTTTCACTCCTGTGTGTATTCTCTGATGAACACGAAGTTTTCCCTTCCCTTGGAAAGACTTTCCACATTCATTACACTTATAAGATTTCTCTCCTGTGTGTGTTATTTGATGAAGTCGAAGGTGTATCTTCTGGGTGAAAGACTTTTCACATTTGTTACATTCATAAGGTTTCTCTTCTGTGTGTCTTCTCTGGTGCAAAGTGAGGTATGATTTCAGTCTAAAAGTCTTCCCACATTTATCCCATTCATAAGATTTCTCTTCTGAGTGAGATCTCTGATGTGTGCTGAGAGCTGAATTCTGGGCAGAAATTTTATTACGTTCCTCATATTCATAAGGTTTGTCTTCTCTTGGAGATCGAGGTTGGCGCGTCAGGTCTGACTTCTCAGAAATTAATTTTCACAATTGATGTACGCATCACATATCTCAGGATATTTGCTCTGAGGTATTGTAAGGCGTATTTCATTACTGAAAGATTTCTCACATTCACTACATGTATGAGGAGTCTCTCCTGTGTACATTTTCGGATGTGTAGTGATGGTCGGTGTTAAGTACAATATTTTTCATCACACAGTACATTTAGCAGTTTTCCTCCCTACCTGAAGAATTTCTTGGGCAGGGAGAACAGAATTATGATACTGCAGATCTTTTGGACTGTCACAATCATGAATAAAATGCTCTGAATATCCGATGGATTTTTTAAGAACAGGAGACATACGAGATCTATATGCAGCATGCATCTCATCAGGGTTAGGAGACAGAAGCATGTTCTGACACTTAATGAACTCCTCAGTCCTCACCCCTAAGTTGTTACCGTTATTACTAATGAGCTCTGGATTATGTGTAGAGCTCAAATTTAAAGTTGTTGCTAATCTCACGTTTTCCTCCACTTCGATACTACTTGCAACTGCTACTTCACAAAGACATTGATGTGGACTTTCCTGGCAGGTCTTGAACACATTTTCCATTACCTGGACATTTAAAATGAGTCATAGAAAAAAAGACACAAACATACATGAGATACAAATATTCCTTACTGTAAAGGTAATGACTTTACTTTCCCATCCTAAGTGTTAGATATTTTAAAATTTAAAAGTGGAAATTGATTAGTGAGAAATATATGCTTTTCTCCCTAACATATTAAGAAAATGATATTTTATAATGACCAATAATGTTTTTCTGTGTTTTAGTTCTCTTTTTATATCACAGGAAATATTTATTGAAATAACCCAACTATGTATTGCTACAGTTATAAGCTGAGTACTACCTATAATATACCTGCAGCTGTTTTTTTTCAAATACTGTTTTGTTTATACATTGAGGAATAGCTGCCTTTCTTTTATTTTTGAGAAATAATCTAAATATTGTGCTGTTTTGCATCTTTTTAAAACTTTCTTTTCTTTCCTTTTCTTTTTTTTTGTAGTTCATAGGCCTCGGCTCTGTCCCTGAACACTTCAGCAGAAGACTATAACCCCTAACCTTGAGCTACAGCCCCACTTCCTGTTTTCTAGAGTTAACTACAGATAAGAGGCTCAGGTCCTGAGTAGCAGATAGGATTACCTTACCCAGTTTCAATGCTGTTTGCTTTTTAACCCTTAAGTGAGGAACACGAATTTTTTCTAGATTCAGCGGCCACAAGTTTGGTTTATATGTCTGTTTGCCTTTGATCCAAGCAAGAACGATTCTTGAGAGTAAGGACTTACACCTACATCCCTTCAGTTACATCTTCTCACTAAAGTCTCAATTTAGGTATTTTTTCCTTCCATTCCTGGGTTTGAACTTAGGACCTAACTACTGTCCTTGGGTTTTCTCAAGACTAGAACCCTACCAATGAAGTCATTACTTCTGGCTTTTTCTATGTATGTGGTAATAAGGAATCAAACCTCTGTCTTTGTGCATGCTAGGCAAGCACTCTATCACTAGGCTCAATTTCTGGTGGAAAGGTCTGGTTCTGAATACCAGTCTCTTCCTACCAGCAAAAAGATATTATCCTTATCAGAGAATAATGCCCTGACTTATTCCTTGTTTGCTCAATCATTTATAGTCTTAGTTTTAAAGAAATGAAATATCTTTCCTTCTTTCTTTCTTTCTTTCTTTCTTTCTTTCTTTCTTTCTTTCTTTCTTTCTTTCTTTCTTTCCTTCCTTCCCTCTTTCTTCCCTCTTTCTTCTTTCTTTCTTTCTTTCTTTCTTTCTTTCTTTCTTTCTTTCTTTCTTGTTTTGCAGTCATGGGACTTGAATTCTAGACCTGGCTGTTCTTCCTGAGCTCTTCAGCTCAAGGCTACTGCCCTATGTCTTTAGCCTCAACCACACTTCTCATTTTCTATTGGTTCATTGGAGAGAAGAGTCTAAGGTGTTTTGTGATAGGTCAGTCTTTGAACCTTGATCCTCAGATCTCAGCCTCCTAAGTAGCTAGGATTACAGGCATGAGCCACGGGCTCATGGCTTTCTCATTTTATTTTGTTTCACAGTGATTTCTACAGAGAAATCTAACTTTAACTCTACTGCCACATAGAATTCATTATATCACCCTATGATTCTTGGTGCCGGGGGTTTGGGCTAGCATGCACAAAGACCTGGTTCAGTTCCTTGGTACTACATACAAAGAAAAAGCCAGAAGTGGTGCTATGACTCAAGAAATAGAGATCTAGACTTCAGAAAACCCAAGGACCATGCTCAGGCCCTGAGACCAAGCATAGGATTGGGAAAAGAAAATGATTCTTCATTCATTCACAAAGAATTCCATAGGTTCCACACAGGATTTAGGGTAACTAAGAATATTATTGCTCAGTATATCACAACATGAACTTTCCAATGGGGCTCAGGTTCCAACATCAATATGAAGATGCATTCACTCACCTGTGATATTCTTGTCAGAGGAATTTCCTATCCAGAGTTCTGCACAGTGCTCTAGCTTGTCAATTAATCCAGGTTTGGGAACACAGGGCCTTGTAAATTAGAAACAGTAGAGAATTATTGCTTATGCTATGTCATCATTGCTTTAAGTTCGCAGACATCCTACTCACAAGTTATCTATTAAATTTTTTTCTCATTTCTCACTGGCTCCATGGTTGACTTTTCTCCAGCTCTGGATTCATTTTGTATGGCATAAACTTAGCTGTCTTGCTCAAGGCTAGAAAAATACCAGTTTGAGTCCCAGCTCCACTTACATGCATAGGTCTTCATGCATGCTAGGCAAGCACTCAACCACAAAGTCAAACTCTTGACACTCCACTAACATTTTTGAGGGGTTACTTGGAGTTATAGAGTTTCATGGCAATTTTTATGCCATTGCTGGCTCAAATTAGAATTCTTAGATTTCTTCCTCCTGAATATTTTAAGATTACAGGCTTGAAACATTGCACCTAGTGCCAGGTTTCCATTATAAACTCACTGTTTAGTGATTTGTAGATCCTATTTCCAATAATGATATATATTGTATTCTGGATTGTTTATCCACTTACAATTACTGTGTAAGTTTGGAATGTCATCTCCATTAGAGGAAACATAATTTAGAACTGTTGTCACAGTATCCTGAAGGTATCCTGAAGAATGAGTACAAAATTACCTTACGTTTTCTTTAGAAAGTAATGATACTTCTCAGGGCCTGGAATCTTTCACTTAAACAGTATTGAAAGTTTGATAAACATTCACGTATCTGCAAAATAACAAGGCACTTGGCCTTGCAAGTGAATTTGACTTTTGCTCACCTAAGGACACCAGGTTGCTGTAGGTCTCCAGCATTACATCTCTGTACAGGGTCCTCTGAGCATTGTCCAGATGCTGCCACTCCTCCCAGCTGAAATCCACAGCTACATCATCAAATGACACCAGCTTCTGGAATGGCACATTTTCATCAAGTAATTAACACCGAGTTATAAACACACCATGTCTGGAATGTATTCTTTTTTTGTTGGACTTTTATGCCTTTACTTAAATGTTTAGACTTACATGAAATATTGACCTGAAAAGCTTAGGGATGGTGCCTAGGCCGAGAGTTAAAGTCCCAAGACCCACAAAAAAATAAAAAGGCAAGCCAGATTTTGGTGGCTCACGCCTGTCATCCTAGCTACTCAGGAGACTGAGATCTGAGGACCATGGTTCAAAGCCAGCCCGGCACAAAATTCCATGAGACTCCTTTCCAATTACCCACCATAAAATGTTTAATGGCTTGCGGCATATCATGGTAGAGCAATTGTGGTATCGACAAAAATAAGTCGGAGGAGTAGATTTAGGTTATGAATGGAATTATTCCATTGAAAAAGAACTACATTGTATGATGACATATGCTGGTACTGTGAGAATATTGCAAAATCTTAGGGTATCAAGTAATAATACTGTGAAGTACACCCAGAATGTTAATGTTCTATGTCTGGCATAATAGTCACTTGGGGAAGAAAGTTTTTTTTCTTTTTTTGGCTGGGGGATTTGTACGGCTTGAACTCTGGGCCTGGGCACTGTTCCTGAGCTCTTCAACTCAAGGCTATCACCCTACCTATGAAGCCACAGTGCCATTTCCCATATTCTAGTGGTTAACTGTAGATGAGAGTCTCATAGACTTTCTAATGCCCAGGCTGGCTTTGAACCAAATCTTTAGATATCAGCCTGATATCTGAGTACCTAGGATTACAGGTAGAAGTCACTGCACCTGGCAAGAAATTTATTTCTTGCTGTTTTATACTACAAATTTACTGTATGTTTTACTTTTTCAAAAGGACTGAGGATGACCTTTGTTCTGTATATAATGGGAAGAGGGGTAGGGAGCTGTGAGCAGAAGAACTGAGGGGCAATACTCAGGGTAGGACAATAGCCTTAAACGAAAGAGCTCACGGCCCAAGGTCCAAGCCCCATGACATTCCCCACTACCCCACAAAAAAAGGGAAAAAAATTGGAGATTGGAGAGGATTTTCTAAAAAGAATATATAGAAATAGTAGTTCAAAATGTAGAAAGAAGTTCAATATTAACAGTCATGAGAAAAATTAAAATTACAATGAAATCATTACTTTAAATATGTTAATATAAATATAGTTTTAAACAAAAAGATCCACATACACACACAAACACACACACACACACACACACACATACAAAAAAACAACTTTCAAAGTCTAACTATTACTGGGAAGGTAGTGAGAAGAAGTGAAACTTTGGAATAGTTCTGCAAGGAATATAAAACAATCAAAAATTGCGTGGAGAGTGCTAAAAAAGTACTAAATATAGAATTACATAGAAATATGGTCCAACACTTCTATTTCTAGATTTGTACCTAACGGAAGAGAAAGCAGAGACTAGAACAAATATGTGGAGAATCCATTCACAACTATTAATAATAATCAAAAATAGAAATATGCAAAACAATGCATTGAAAAGGAAGAACATTTTACTATATTTTACAGATGAATCTTGATTACAGTAAACTAAAAATACAGCAGTCATAAAGGAAGAGCTAGGGTATGTTTTCCCTTCCAGAGCTTCCAAGGATCAACAAACCCTTAGAGCCAAAAAGCACGATGGTTCCAGAGAATGGAGTAGAGAGGAACAGGAGCTGAATGTTTAATGATTATTCATGGAAGATGAAAATTGTTCTAGATGGGTAGAATGAAGAGAGAACTGTACCCTAAACAATGGTTATGTAGCCTCACAGGATGGGACACACCTATACTCCCTGATCTTGGGAAACTCAAGAAGGATTTCTAGCCATCCTAGATGCATGGAAAGATCTATCATAAAAACTAATGTGGAGGGGCTGGGAGTTTGGCATAGTTGTAGAGTGCTTGTATGAAGACGAAGGTTCAATTCCGCAGTACCACATACACAGAAAAAACCAGAAGTTGTGCTGTGGCTCAAGTAGATCACTAGGCTTGAGGAAAGCTGAAGGACAGTGCTCAGAACGAGTTCCAGCCAAAGGGCTTGTTTAAAAAAAACAGAAAGCTGAGCACGATGGGGTGGTGGCTCACTTCTATAATCCTAGCTACTCAGGAGGCTGAGATCTGAGGATCAAGGTTTAAAGCCATCCTGGCACAAAAAGACGTGAGACTCTTATCTCCAATTTACCTTTAGAAAATGGGAAGTGGGGCTTGGCTCCAGGGTAAGGTGGTAGCCTGGAGCTGAAGAGCTCAGGGATAGTGCCCAGGCTGAGTTCAAGATCTATGACCCACCAAAAAAAAAACAAAAAAAAAATAATATGGAAATATTTGGTTTCTGTGAATTTAATCAGGCATATAAATGTCTTTTTTTGCTGTTGAAATAACAAATTGTTTGGAAACATTTTAAAAGTTTTTACCTAGAAATGTACACTACAAATGGAATTAATAACAAACACAAAATATGCAAAAGATACAAATTATCACAATATGGATATCCTGCTTCTGTATCTTTTCACTGACTCCTGTTCACATGAGTCACATATTCTGAATCATTTCTCCCAGTCGATATATGCCACACATGTTAGCTTGTACTGAACTTCTTGGGAAATCAAAAGCAAATACTAAGCAAATGTGTGTTAGATTTTGTCAACAGTGATATTTCAAATATAAATCCCTACACGTTGCATTCTTTAATATCAATGCCCGAATCTAACTTACACTGGCAGAATCTTCAATCTTTTGAGAATCTTCACAGGGGTGTGTAAATATTTGGGATCGTTATGTCTTCCTGGAGGAAAGATCCCTTTAGTAGTATGTACTCACCTTCTTTGTCTTTTCTTACTAATTTTAGTTTGAAGTCTATTGTATCTGATATGAGGATGGCAACTCCAGCCTGTTTATGGGGGCAGTTAGCTTTATAGAGTTTATTCCAACCTCTCACTTACAAAAGATGATTGTTTTTGGGTAAGATGTGTCTCTTGAAGACAGTAGAACGATGGCTCTTGCTTTTTGATCCAACTAGACAGCCTATGCCGTTTAATTGGAGAGTTACGTCCATTGACATTGAAAGTTCGGATTGAGAGATATTTATTATTTTCTAACATTTTTAAAAGCTTTTAGTAGGGCTTGTGTCTTGACAGTTCTTGTGGTCCTTAGATGGTATGCTGTTTAGGTGCCATTTCTTTCCCTATATTGCATTTATTTTGGTTTTCTATGTATAGAGCATCTTTGAGAATTCTCTGTAGTGTTGGTTTTGTTTCGACATGTTGTTGCAGCTTTTCCCTGGAATGGAATGTATTTATTGTTCCCTCAGTTATGAATGAGAGCTTAGCTGGCTACAATATTCTTGGTTGGTAGTTATTTGATTTAAGAGCATGACATATATGCGTCCAGTCACTTCGTGCTTGCATGGTCTCTGCTGAGAAATCTGGGGTTATTCTGATTGGTTTGCCTTTATAGGTTACTGATCCCTTTTCCCTGGCTCCCTTCAGGATCTTTCCTTTCGTTTCTATTGATCCAGTTCGGATCACAATGTGGCGGTGGGATGTTCTTTTCTGGTCAGGTCTTCTGTGAACAAGGATCTTTGGTCATTGGGCCCTGAAAGGTGACGCTGCCTCCCTCACAATGGAACAGAATATGGAACCCTGGTAACCAAGACACTGTAACTAACAACCAGCTCAAGCCAGCTCACTTGGCCTGTGGCTCAGGAGGAAGAAAGATGTTTCTGTGCTGTTGCCAAAGGTCAGGAAACTCGAGTCTCAGGCATGGAAGTTGTGGATGTCTTGCTCAAAGATGTACATGCTAGATCTTTGCCAAGCCACAAATCCAGTATAACAGGCCTTTCTCTAAGAAGAAGGCCAGGAAAATCCAGGGCAACCAGATGAGGTAAATTTCTAAGAAGAAATGTATTTGACCCCATCATCCTCTCCACACACTACAACTTTCTTTTTTTTCATTTTTTATTGTAATTAGTAAAAGGGTTACAGGATATTTGCCAGGGAGAAGGTGCATTAATTCACATACATTGATACTCTTTCACATGTCTTGGTACACATTTCCCTCCAACCCCACACCCCCCACCAGTCTTGGTTTTCCCCCCTTCCCTATCAAATTTCAAATATCCAAATACAAATAAATTGAATATATCAGATAACAAAGTGAGATACTATTCCAATATGGGATAACCAAGGGACAGCAAAGGAGATGAGAGACAACATAGTACATTAAGGACAACAATCATTCATTATATGGCTTTTGTTTCAATATCCTGGAGGTCCTTTCAATTAGCTTCACATTATATGGCCTTATATATGGCCTTTTGCTCTATTGCAAATCTCTGCTAGTAGAGCCCAAGGTTTCTACTGATTATGACGAATGAGGGAAACCACTGAGCCTAAGTTCCTTTGAGTCTGTCTTACTTCACTTAATATGATTTGTTCTAAGTCTTTTCATATCCTAACAAATGGGGCGATGTCATTCTTTCTCACAGCAGCATAGAATTCCATTGTGTACAAATACCACAACTTGTTGATCCACTCATCAACTGAGGGACATCTGGGTTGGTTCCATATCTTTCCTATGGTGAATAGCGCTGCAATGAACATTGTTGTGCTAGTTGGTTTAGTATGCCCTTGTTTCTGGATTGTTGGGTAAATGCCAAGTAGTGGAATTGCTGGGTCATAGGGGAGTTGTATGTTTAGCCTTTTGAGGCACTGCCACACTGCTTTCCATAGTGGTTGAACGAGTTTGCACTCCCACCAACAGTGTAGTAGTGATCCCTCCTGGCCACATCCCCTCCAGCATGTGTTGTCATTCGTTTTCCTGATCCTGGCCATTCTAACTGGAGTGAGGTGGAATCTTAGAGTTCTTTTGATATGCAATTCTTTTATGACCAGAGATTTTGAGCATTTCTTCATGTGTCTATAGGCCATTTTTGTTTTTTCTTCAGAGAAGACTCTCTTTAAGTCTTTGGCCCATTTTTAATGGGATGGGTGTTACTTTGGAGGTTAGTTTTGGAGTGATTCAATTTTTTGAGTTGTTGATATTTTAGATATGAGGCCTTTGTCCGTTGTTTGGTTGGTGAAGATCTTCTTCCACTCTGTAGGCTTCCTGATTACTAGCTATATCCGTTGCCATACAAAAGCTCTGCAGTTAAATTCAGTCCCACTTTTCCAGCCTTTCTCTGATTTGTTGTGATACTTGGTCCTTATTAAGCAAGTTTCGACCTCTGCCAAGGAGGCCTAGTGTATCTCCTATTGCTTCCTGTAAACTTTTCAGTGTGTCAGTTTTACCTCCAGGTCTTTGATCCATTTGGAGTTAATTCTAGTGCAAGGTGACAAAGAAGGATCCAACTTTATTTTTCTGCTGGTGCTTAACCAGTTCTACCAGCACAACTTGTTGAAGAGGCTATCTTTCTTCCATTCTATTTTTTTTCTCCCTTGTCAAAGATTAGGTGGTCATAGGTCTGTGGTTTAATATTTGGGTCCGCAGTTCTATTCCATTGGACCTCAGACCTGTTCTTGTGCCAGTACCAAGCTGTTTTGAGAATTATAGCTCTGTAATAGAGGCTAAAGTTTGGAATTGAAATTCCTCCAGCGCTGTTCTTTCTGCTAAGAAGTGTTTTTGCTATACGGGGTCTTTCATTATTCCATATGAAATTTTGAATTGCCTCTTCTATTTCTTTAAAGAATGACATTGGGATGTTGATGGGTATTGCATTGAATTTGTAGATAGCCCTTGGCAAGATTCTCATTTTCACAATGTTGATTCTTCCAATCCAGGAGCATGGGAGGTTTTTCCATTTCCTTATTTCTGCTTTAATTTCCTTTTTTAGGGTTTTAAAGTTTTCATCTAAAGGTCCTTTACATTCTTAGTTAAGCTAATTCCTAGGTACTTTATTTTCTTTGAGGCTATTGTGAAAGGAGTTTCTTTCCTGATTGTTGCCTCGTTCCTTTCACGGTTGGCGTAAAGGAAGGCAGTTGATTGGTGAGGGTTGATTTTATGGCCTGCTACCCTTCCAAAGCTTTGAATCAGCTCAAGGAGCTTGGGAATAGAATCTATAGGATTCTTTAAATACAGAATCATGTCATCTGCAAAGAGGGATAGTTTTATTTCCTCTTTCCCTACTTGGATCCCCTTTATGCTTGCTTCTTGCCTTATTGCACTGCCTAGGAAATTTAGTACTATGTTAGAAAGCAGTGGAGAGAGTGGGCATCCTTGTCTCATTCCTGATTTTAGAGGGAATGGCTTTAGATTTTCACCATTAAGTATAATACTAGCAGTGGGTTTCTCATACACAGCCTTTATTACATTGAGAAATGTTCCATGGAGTCCTAGTTTCTCCACATCTTTTAACATAAAGGGGTTTTGGATCTTGTCAAATGCCTTTTCCGCATCTATTGCGACGATCATGTGATTTTTGTCCTTGCTCCTGTTGATGTGTTGAATTATATTAATTGATTTGTGTATGTTGAACCAGCTTTGCCACCCTGTGATGAATCCAGTTTCACCATAGTGTATAATTTTTTGATGAGTTGTTGTAGAGGGTTGGCCAGTATTTTGTTGAGAATTTTGCATCGATGTTCATCAAAGAAATGGGTCTATAGTTCTCTTTCTTTGGTGAATCTCTGTCTGGTTTGGGGATGGGGGATATAGTGGCTTCACAGAATGAGTTTGGTAAACAACCTTCATTTTCAATTTCGTTGAAGAGCTTGAGGAGTATTGGTGTGAGCTCTGCTTTGAAGACCTTATAGAATTCAGCTGTGAATCCATCTGGCCCTGGGCTCTTTTTAAGTGGAAGTTGTCTAATTTCCATTTCTATTTCAGAGCTTGAAATAGGCCTGTTGAGTTGGGTTAGCTCTTCTTGGTTCAGTGTGGGTATGTTAATATTGTCTAGGAATTCATCCATTTCTTCTAGTTTCTCAAATTTCTAATCGTAAAGTTTTCAGAAGTATTCCCTCATGATATTCTGGATCTTGGTAATTTCTGTCGTGATAGTACCATTTTCATCTGCGATTTTGTTTATTTCGATATGCTCTCTTGTTTTTTTTGGTAAGATTTGCTAAGGGCTTGTCAGTTTTGTTAATTCTTTCAAAGAACCAACTCCTTGTTTTGTTGATTCTATAGGTATTTTTTATTCCAAATCATTTAATTCTGCTTTGATTTTAATAATTTGCTTTCTCCTAATGGGTTTAGGGTTGGTTTGTTGCTCTTTTTCCAGGAGGTTAAAGTGAGACATTAACTAGTTGATTTGCCATTTTTCCAACTTGCTGTTGTAGGCATTCAGCACTATAAATTTTCCTCTGAGTACTGCCTTTGTTGTGTCCCTAAGGAGTTGGTATTTGTGTGCTCCTTATTGTTAAATTTCATAAACAGTTGGATATCTGTTCTGATCTCTTCGATTACCCATTGTTTTTGATTCAACAATGTGTTGTTCAGTCTCCATGAGTTACAGAGTTTTCGTTGGTGGAGTTATGTGTTCTGCTCCAATTTGATGCCTTTATGTTTTGAGAGTGTGCATGGAATAATTTCAGTGTTTCTGAATCTGTCCAGGTTTGTTTTATGGCCTAAGTTCTGGTCTATTATGGAAAATGTTCCATGTGCTGCTGAGAAAAATGTATATTGTGTTGTTACTGTGTGGAATATTCTGCAGATGTCTGTTAGATCTAGTTGGTCTATATAGTTGTTCAGTTCTAAGGTTTCTCTGTTGAGTTTTGCCTTGTTGATCTGTCCATAGGTGAGAGTGGTGTGTTAAACTCACCAACAATCACTGTATTTCGATCTATGTATGGTTTCAGTGTAAGTAAAGTTTGCTTGATGAAGTTTGGAGCTCCGGGATTGGGTGTGTAAATATTTAGGAACGTTATGTGTTCCTGGAGGAAAGATCCCTTTAGTAGTATGTAGTAACCTTCTTTGTCTTTTCATACTAATTTTAGTTTGAAGTCTATTGTATCTGATATGAGGATGGCAACTCCAGCCTGTTTATGGGGGCAGTTAGCTTGATAGAGTTTATTCCAACCTCTCACTTTCAAAAGATGATTGTTTTTGGGTAAGATGTGTCTCTTGCAGACAGCAGAACGATGGCTCTTGCTTTTTGATCCAACTAGACAGCCTATGCCGTTTAATTGGAGAGTTAAGTCCATTGATATTGAGAGTTAGGATTGAGAGATATTTATTAGTTCCTACCATTTTTAAGAGCTCTAATAGGGCCTGTGTCTTGACAGTTCTTGTGGTCTTTAGATGGTATGCTGTTTAGGTGCCATTTCTTTCCCTATATTGCATTTATTTTGGTTTTCTATGTATAGAGCATCTTTGAGAATTCTCTGTAGTGTTGGTTTTGTTTCGACATATTGTTGCAGCTTTTCCCTGGAATGGAATGTTTTTATTGTTCCCTCAGTTATGAATGAGAGCTTAGCTGGCTACAATATTCTTGGTTGGTAGTTATTTGATTTAAGGGCATGACATATATGCTTCCAGTCACTTCGTGCTTGCATGGTCTCTGCTGAGAAATCTGGGGTTATTCTGATTGGTTTGCCTTTATAGGTTACTGATCCCTTTTCCCTGGCTGCCTTTAGGATGTTTCCTTTCGTTTCTATTGATCCAGTTCGGATCACAATGTGGCGGTGGGATGTTCTTTTCTGGTCAGGTCTGTTTGGGGTTCTAAAAGCTTCTCGTATCTGGATGGGCCTGCCCTTCTGGATATTTGGGAAATTCTCTGAGATGATTCCCTGAAGTATATTTCCAATACCATTGACCTCTTTCTCCACGCCCTCCTCAATACCAACTAGCCTTAAATAGGCTTCCTAATTGTATCTTGGACCTCCTGAAGCGCTCTCTCAATTTTCCTCGATTTGGATTGACTCATTTTCTGTTCTTTCTCTATAATAACTAAATTATCTTCAGCCCCGGAAATTCTCTCCTCTGCATTGTCTAATCTGCTATCAAAGCTATCTACTCTATTTTTCATCTCCCTTGCTTCTAATTGCTCATTTTTGATGCCTTGCATCTCTTGTTTTAGATCATGTATGGATTTCTTTATCTCCTTGATTTCCTTTTGAGTGGTTAGCTCAGTAGCTTTATTTTCTTCGGACATTTGCTGGAGTTTGGTCACATTTTTATTTGTGAATTCTATGAATTCATCCATCTTTCTTTGAAAAACCTTTATTATGTCCTCCTTTACGGCTTCTTCTTTTTCACTTATCACCTTGTTTATGCTTTCCTCTTGTTCAGCTATGGCTTCCTCCATTATCTCTTTCTGTATGTTTTCACAGTTTCCATTAATGATGTTTATCAATTGCATTTGTGTCGCACTTGGAAGACTCCCCTCTAGGATTGCCAGTGACTGTTCCATTGTCTGTTTACATTGTGTGGGGGATGTTGTTTCTTGATTTGACATTTTTCTTGAGTTTCTTGTTCTGCCCATTTGAAAATGGGAGCAAGATTACTACTAAATATGAATATAGTTTTTCAGATATAACCAACCTAGACCTCTGTAGCTGGCAGACACTAGATGTTCACAAGTTTTGATTGGTGTTATCACTCTTTATTTTTGTGCACTTACAGACCAGTCTATTACAACCATTGATAAGCGATTTATACCCAAAACAATAAGCCTCTCAATCCAATATCTAATGTCTTTAAGTCCCTCTGAGCCTAGAGAAGAATTAACGACCTACATGTACAATATTGCTCAACAGCCATCAAGTGTAGATCTGTGCAGTATATGGGTTGAAAGACGAGCAGAGGTCCAGAAATAGAAAAAAAGAATGAGAGAGGTCAGGGGAGGTACAAGAGGATTAACGTAGGAGTGTAAGAATATTGTAGTAATGGAGAAAAGGTATAGCATAAGGATAACTGACATAAGATGGTAAGTAGGTAGCATATTTGAGTACAAAGTTTGGAAAGTATTAGAATAAAACTTATGTGTTGCTGCACGACTAGCTCTTAGCCAAACCAGTGGCCTCATAGTGGACCATGGGATGGATCTGTATTTCTTGTCTACGTTGAGGGAAAGGGGTATTTCACAAGAAGTAGAAGCGAAAATTTCAGAAGCAAATGCTGTGAGTGAATTAGCTCTTAAAAAGCATTTTTATTTTCTTTTATCTTTCTGCCAGTCTTGGGGCTTGAATTCAGGGCCTGACCATTGTCCTCGGGTTTTCTCAAGACTAGC
This sequence comes from Megascapheus bottae, assembly GCF_031878675.1. Classification (NCBI taxonomy): domain Eukaryota; kingdom Metazoa; phylum Chordata; class Mammalia; order Rodentia; family Geomyidae; genus Megascapheus; species Megascapheus bottae. The sequence continues at coordinate 3,470,048 of NW_028327585.1, forward strand.
CCTCTGCCACTTGAGCCACAGTACACATCTAGATTTTCTATCTATGTGATACTGAGCAATCAAACCCATATCTTCATGGATGCTAGGCAAGCACTCTACCACAATGCCAAACTATCAACCCTGACATAGTAATTATAAAGTCATCATCATCATATCAAAATATCCTTTCTCCTACAAAGAATGAACACTTATCTATGTGTGTAATGCTTTTTTTTAAATTTCACTAATTCTTCTGTGTTTTTCCCTCTTGCATTTTTTACACAAGACGGCAAAGCTAATCATCAGGAAAAATTTGATTAGGATACAGAAACCTACTAATATCCTAGTAGATTGATGTCAAAAATATGTGCAAGATGCCCTGTGTGTTTGACCTAGTGGTAGAGTCCTTGGCTACCAAGCAAAAAGACTCAGGTTTGATTACTCATTACCACATACATAGAAAACGCTGCAAGTGGTGCTGTGGTTCGGTGGGACAGCTAAAGCCTAAAGAAAGCCCAAGAACAATGTTCACACTCTGAGGTCAAGTCCCAAGACTAGCAAAAACAAAAAAAAATTCGACAAGGGCAAAATGCAGGCAGAGAAGGCAATGTGAAGCAAATGTTTTGTAAAAGATGAGGGCAATATTGACCCTTAAGTTTGGATCATACATAAGAAAGGCTCCTTGAGCCTGAGTCCAGAGTGGTAGTTGGGCCTAGTGGAAGACATTGGGAATGGACAAATAAGGTGTGCTGTTTACTACATCCACATGTATATTATGAGATTGCAGGAGAGATTCAGCCTCCAGTATGTCTTTGGTGAGGTCTTCTGTGAGCAAGGATCTTTGGTCATTGGGCCCTGTAGGGTGACCCAGCCTCCCTCACAATGGAACAGAATATGGAACGCTGGTAACCAAGCCACTGTAACTAACAACCAGCTCAAGCCAGCTCATTTGGCCTGTGGCTCACGAGGAAGAAAGATGTTGCTGTGCTGTTGCCAAAGGTCAGGAAACTCGAGTCTCAGGCATGGAAGTTGTGGATGTCTTACTCGAAGATGTACATGCTAGATTTTCGCCAAGCCACAAATCCAGTATAACAGGCCTTTCTCTAAGAAGAAGGCCAGGAAAATCCAGGGCAACCAGATGAGGTAAATTTGTAAAAAGAAATGTATTTGCCCCCATCATCCTCCCCACACACTACAACTTTCTTTTTTTAATCATGTTTTTATTGTAATTAGTAAAAGGTTTACATGATATTTGCCAGGGAGAAGGTGCATTAATTCACATACATTGATACCCTTTCACATGTGTTATTACCCATTTCCCTCCAACCCCACACCCCCCCACCCGTCTTGGTTTTCCCCCCTTCCCTATCAAATTTCAAATATCCAAATACAAATAAATTCAATATATCAGATAACAAAGTGAGATACTATACCAATATGGGATAACCAAGGGACAGCAAAGGAGATGAGAGACAACATAGTACATTAAGGACAACAATCATTCATTATGTGGCTTTTGTGTCAATATCCTGGAGGTCCTTTCAATTAGCTTCACATTATATGGCCTTTTGCTCTATTGCAAATCTCTGCTAGTAGAGCCCAAGGTTTCTACTGATTATGACGAATGAGGGAAACCACTGAGCCTAAGTTCCTTTGAGTCTGTCTTACTTCACTGAATATGATTTTTTCTAAGTCTTTCCATATCCTAACAAATGGTGTGATGTCATTCTTTCTGACAGCAGCATACAATTCCATTGTGTACAAATACCACAACTTGTTGATCTACTCATCAACTGTGGGACATCTGGGTTGGTTCCATATCTTTGCTATGGTGAATAGTGCTGCAATGATCATTGTTGTGCTAGTGGGTTTCGTATGCCCTTGTTTCTGGATTGTTGGGTAAACGCCAAGTAGTGGTATTGCTGGGTCATAGTGGAGTTCTATGTGTAGCCTTTTGAGGCACTGCCACACTGCTTTCCATAGTGGTTGAACGAGTTTGCACTCCCACCAACAATGTAGTGGTGATCCCTCCTGGCCACATCCCCTCCAGCATCTGTTGTCATTCGTTTTCCTGATCCTGGCCATTCTAACTGGAGTGAGGTGGAATCTTAGAGTTCTTTTGATATGCAATTCGTTTATGACCAGAGATGTTGAGCATTTCTTCATGTGTCTATAGGCCATTTTTGTTTCTTCTTCAGAGAAGACTCTCTTTAAGTCTTTGGCCCATTTTTTAATGGGATGGGTGTTACTTTGGAGGTTAGTTTTGGAGTGATTCAATTTTTTGAGTTTTTGATATATTTTAGATATGAGGCCTTTGTCCGTTGTTTCGTTGGTGAAGATCTTCTCCCACTCTGTAGGCTTCCTGATTAGTTTACTAGCTATGTCTTTTGCCATACCAAAGCTCTGCAGTTTACTACAGTCCCACTTATCCAGCCTTTCTCTGATATGTTGTGATTCTTGGTCCTTATTAAGAAAGTTTCGACCTGTGCCAAGGAGGCCTAGTGTATCTCCTATTCCTTCCTGTAAACTTTTCAGTGTGTCAGCTTTTACCTCCAGGTCTTTGATCCATTTGGAGTTAATTCTAGTGCAAGGTGAAAAAGAAGGATCCAGCTTTACTTTTCTGCAGGTGCTTAACCAGTTCTGCTAGCACAACTTGTTGAAGAGGCTATCTTTCTTCCATTCTATTTTTTTGGCTCCCTTGTCAAAGATTAGGTGGCCATAGGTCTGTGGTTTAATATCTGGGTCCGCAGTCCTATTCCATTGGACTTCAGGCCTGTTCTTGTGCCACTACCAAGCTGTTTTGAGAATTATAGCTCTGTAATAGAGTCTAAAGTTTGGAATTGAAATACCTCCAGCGCTGTTCTTTCTGCTACGGAGTGTTTTTGCTAACGGGGTCTCTTATTATTCCATATGAAATTTTAAATTGCCTCTTCTATTTCTTTAAAGAATGACATTGGGATGTTGATGGGTATTGCATTGAATTTGTAGATAGCCCTTGTCAAGATTGTCATTTTCACAATGTTGATTCTTCCAATCCAGGAGCATGGGAAGTTTTTCCATTTCCTTAGTTCTGCTTTAATTTCCTTTTTTAGGGTTTTAAAGTTTTCATCTAAATGGTCCTTTACATTCTTAGTTAAGCTAATTCCTAGGTACTTTATTTTCTTTAAGTCTTTTGTGAAAGGAGTTTCTTTCCTGATTATTGCCTCATTCCTCTCACTATTGGCGTAAAGGAAGGCAGTTCATTTGTGACGGTTGATTTTATGGCCTGCAACACTTCCAAAGCTTTGAATCAGCTCAAGGAGCTTGGGAGTAGAGTCTATAGGATTCTTTAAATACAGAATCATGTCATCTGCAAAGAGGGATAGTTTTATTTCCTCTTTCCCTACTTGGATCCCCTTTATGCTTGCTTCTTGCCTTATTGCACTGCCTAGGAAATTTAGTACTATGTTAGAAAAGAGTGGAGAGAGTGGGCATCCTTGTCTCATTCCTGATTTTAGAGGGAATGGTTTTAGATTTTCACCATTAAGTATAATACTAGCAGTGGGTTTCTCATACACAGCCTTCATTACATTGAGAAATGTTCCATGGAGTCCTAGTTTCTCCACATCTTTTAACATAAAGGGGTTTTGGATCTTGTCAAATGCCTTTTCTGCATCTATTGCGACGATCATGTGATTTTTGTCCTTGCTCCTGTTGATGTGTTGAATTATATTAATTGATTTTTGTATGTTGAACCAGCTTTGCCTCACTGTGATGAATCCAGTTTGATCATAGTGTATAATTTTTTGATGAGTTGTTGTAGACGATTGGCCAGTATTTTGTTGAGAAGTTTTACATCGATGTTCATCAAAGAAATGGGTATATAGTTCTCTTTCTTTGATGAATCTCTGTCTGGTTTGGGGATGAGGGATATAATGGCTTCACAGAATGAGTTTGGTAAACAACCTTCATTTTCAATTTCGTTGAAGAGCTTGAGAAGTATTGGTGTGAGCTCTGCTTTGAAGACCTTATAGAATTCAGCTGTGAATCCATCTGGTCCTGGGCTCTTTTTAAGTGGAAGTTGTCTAATTTCCATTTCTATTTCACAGCTTGAAATAGGCCTGTTGAGTTGGGTTAGCTCTTCTTGGTTCAGTGTGGGTATGCTAATATTGTCTAGGAATTCATCCATTTCTTCTAGGTTCTCAAATTTCTTGCTGTAAAGTTTTCAGAAGTATTCCCCCATGGTATTCTGGATCTTGGTAATTTCTGTCGTGATATTACCATTTTAATCTGCGATTTTGTTTATTTCGATATGCTCTCTTGTTTTTTTTGGTAAGATTTGCTAAGGGCTTGTCAGTTTTGTTAATTCTTTCAAAGAACCAACTCCTTGTTTTGTTGATTCTATAGGTATTTTTATTCCAAATCATTTAGTTCTGCTTTGATTTTAATAATTTGCTTTCTCCTAATGGGTTTAGGGTTGGTTTGTTGCTCTTTTTCCAGGAGGTTAAAGTGAGACATTAACTAGTTGATTTGCCGTTTTTCCAACTTGTGATTGTAGGCACCCAGCACTATAAATTTTCCTCTGTGTACTGCCTTTGTTGTGTCCCTAAGGAGTTGATATTTGTGTGCTCCTTATTGTTAAATTTCATAAACTGTTGGATATCTGTTCTGATCTCTTCGATTACCCATTGTTTTTGATTCAACAATGTGTTGTTCAGTCTCCATGAGTTACAGGGTTTTCGTTGGTGGGGATATGTGTTCAGTTTCAATTTGATGCCTTTATGTTCTGAGAGTGTGCATGGAATAATTTCAGTGTTTCTGAATCTGTCCAGGTTTGTTTTATGGCCTAAGATGTGGTGTATTTTGGAAAATGTTCCATGTGCTGCTGAGAAAATCGTATATTGTGTTGTTACTGGGTGGAATATTCTGCAGATGTCTGTTAGATCTAGTTGGTCTATATAGTTGTTCAGTTCTAAGGTTTCTCTGTTGAGTTTTTGCCTTGTTGATCTGTCCATAGGTGAGAGTGGTGTGTTAAACTCACCAACAATCACTGTATTTCGATCTATGTATGGTTTCAGTGTAAGTAAAGTTTGCTTGATGAAGGTTGGAGCTCCGGGATTGGGTGTGTAAATATTTAGGATTGTTATGTCTTCCTGGAGGAAAGATCCCTTTAGTAGTATGTAGTAACCTTCTTTGTCTTTTCTTACTAATTTTAGTTTGAAGTCTATTGTATCTGATATGAGGATGGCAACTGCAGCCTGTTTATGGGGGCAGTTAGCTTGATAGAGTTTATTCCAACCTCTCACTTTCAAAAGATGATTGTTTTTGGGTAAGATGTGTCTCTTGAAGACAGCAGAACGATGGCTCTTGCTTTTTGATCCAACTAGACAGCCTATGCCGTTTAATTGGAGAGTTAAGTCCATTGATATTGAGAGTTAGGATTGAGAGATATTTATTAGTTCCTACCATGTTTAAAAGCTTTAGTAGGGTCTGTGTCTTGACAGTTCTTGTGGTCTTTAGATGGTATGCTGTTTAGGTGCCATTTCTTTCCCTATATTGCATTTATTTTGGTTTTCTATGTATAGAGCATCTTTGAGAATTCTCTGTAGTGTTGGTTTTGTTTCGACATATTGTTGCAGCTTTTCCCTGGAATGGAATGTTTTTATTGTTCCCTCAGTTATGAATGAGAGCTTAGCTGGCTACAATATTCTTGGTTGGTAGTTATTTGATTTAAGGGCATGACATATATGCTTCCAGTCACTTCGTGCTTGCATGGTCTCTGCTGAGAAATCTGGGGTTATTCTGATTGGTTTGCCTTTATATGTTACTGATCCCTTTTCCCTGGCTGCCTTTAGGATCTTTCATTTCGTTTCTATTGATCCAGTTCGGATCACAATGTGGCGGTGGGATGTTCTTTTCTGGTCAGGTCTGTTTGGGGTTCTAAAAGCTTTTTGTATCTGGATGGGCCTGCCCTTCTGGATATTTGGGGAATTTTCTGAGATGATTCCCTGAAGTGTATTTCCAATACCATTGACCTCTTTCTCCATGCCCTCCTCAATACCAACTAGCCTTAAATTAGGCTTCCTAATTGTATCTTGGACCTCCTGAAGTGATCTGTCATATTTCCTAGATTTGGAATGACTCATTTTCTGTTCTTTCTCTATAATACCTAAATTATCTTCAGCCCCGGAAATTCTCTCCTCTGCATTGTCTAACCTGCTATCAAAGCTATCTACTTTATTTTTCATCTCCCTTGCTTCTAATTGCTCCCTTTTGATGCCTTGCATCTCTTGTTTTAGATCATGTATGGATTTCTTTATCTCCTTGATTTCCTTTTGAGTGGTTAGCTCAGTAGCTTTATTTTCTTTGGACATTTGCTGGAGTTTGGTCACGTTTTTACTTGTGAATTCTATGAATTCATCCATCTTTCTTTGAAAAACCTTTGTTATGGCCTCCTTTATGGCTTCTTCTCTTTCATTATCACCTTGTTTTTGCTTTCCTCTTGTTCAGCTACGGCTTCCTCCATTATCTCTTTCTTTATATTTTCACATTTTCCATTAATGATGTTTATCAATTGCATTTGTGTAGCACTTGGAAGACTCTCCTCTAGGTGTGCGAGTGACTGTTGCATTGTCTGTTTACATTGGTTGGGGGATGTTGTTTCTTGATTTGACATTTTTCTTGAGTTTCTTGTTCTGCCCATTTGAAAATGGGAGCAAGATTACTACTAAATACGATTATAGTTTTACAGATATAACCAACCTAGACCTCTGTAGCTGGCAGACACTAGATGTTCACAAGTTTTGATTGGTATTAGCACTCTTTCTTTTTGTGCACTTACAGACCACTCTAATACAATCACTGATAAGCGATTTATACCGAAAACAATAAGCCTCTCAATCCAATCTCTATTGTCTTTAAGTCCCTCTGAGCCTAGAGAATAATTAACCACCTACATATACAATATTGCTCAACAGCCATCAAGTGTAGATCCGTGCAGTATAAGGGTTGAAAGACGAGCAGAGGTCCAGAGATAGAAAAAAAGAATGAGAGAGGTCAGGGGAGGTACAAGAGGATTAACGGAGGAGTGTAAGAATATTGTAGTCATGAAGACAAGGTATAGCATAAGGATAACTGACCTAAGTTGGTAAGTAGGTAGCATATTTGAGTACAAAGTTTGAAAAGTATTAGAATAAAACTTATGTGTTGCTGCACGACTAGCTGTTAGCCCAACCAGGGGCTGCACAGTGGACCATGGGATGGATCTGTATTTCTTGTCTACGTTGAGGGAAAGGGGTATTTCACAAGATGCAGAAGCGAAGATTTCAGAAGCAAATGCTGTGAGTGAATTAGCTCGTAAAAAGCATTTTCATTTTCTTTTATCTTTCTTGCAGTCTTGGGGTTTGAATTCAGGGCCTGAGCACTGTCCTCGGGTTTTCTCAAGTCTAGCCCTCTGCCACTTGAGCCACAGTACACATCTAGATTTTCTATCTATGTGATACTGAGCAATCAAACCTAGATCTTCATGGATGCTAGGCAAGCACTCTACCACTATGCCAAACTCTCAACCCTGACATAGTAATTATAAAGTCATCATCATCATATCAAAATATCCTTTCTCCTACAAAGAATGAACACTTATCTATGTGTGTAATGCTTTTTTTTTAATTTCACTAATTCTTCTGTGTTTTTCCCTCTTGCATTTTTTACAAATGACAGCAAAGCTAATCATCTGGAAAAATTTGATTAGGATACAGAAACCTACTAATATCCTAGTAGATTGACGTCAAAAATATGTGCAAGATGCTCTGTGTGTTTGACCTGTTGGTAGAGTCCTTGGCTACCAAGCAAAAAGACTCAGGTTTGATTCCTCATTACCACATACATAGAAAACGCTGCAAGTGGTGCTGTGGCTTGGTGGGACAGCTAAAGCCTAAAGAAAGCCCAAGTACAATGTTCACACTCTGAGGTCAAGTCCCAAGACTAGGAAAAACAAAAAAAATTCAACAAGGGGCAAAATGCAGGCAGAGAAGGCACTGTGATGCAAATGTTTTGTAAAGTATGAGGGCAATATTGACCCTGAAGTTTGGATCTTACCTAAGAAAGGCTCCTTGAGCCTAAGACCAGACTGGTTGTTGGGGCTAGTGGAAGACATTGGGAATGGACAAATAAGGTGTGCTGTTTACTACATCCACATGTATATTGTGAGATTGGAGGAGAGATTCAGCCTCCACTATGTCTTTGGTGAGGTCTTCTGTGAGCAAGGATCTTTGGTCATTGGGCCCTGAAAGGTGACCCTGCCTCCCTCACAATGGAACAGAATATGGAACCCTGGTAACCAAGACACTGTAACTAACAACCAGCTCAAACCAGCTCACGTGGCCTGTGGCTCACGAGGAAGAAAGATGTTGCTGTGCTGTTGCCAAAGGTCAGGAAAGTCGAGTCTCAGGCATGGAAGTTGTGGATGTCTTACTCGAAGATGTACATGCTAGATCTTTGCCAAGCCACAAATCCAGTATAACAGGCCTTTCTCTAAGAAGAAGGCCAGGAAATCCAGGGCAACCAGATGAGGTAAATTTCTAAGAAGAAATGTATTTGACCCCATCACCCTCCCCACACACTACAACTTTCTTTTTTTTTCATTTTTTATTGTAATTAGTAAAAGGGTTACATGATATTTTCCAGGTAGAAGGTGCATTAATTCACACACATTGATACCCTTTCACATGTGTTGGTACCCATTTCCCTCCAACCCCACACCCCCCACCCGTCTTGGTTTTCCCCCCTTCCCTATCAAATTTCAAATATCCAAATACAAATAAACTCAATATATGAGATAACAAAGTGAGATACTATACCAATATGGGATAACCAAGGGACAGCAAAGGAGATGAGAGACAACATAGTACATTAAGGACAACAATCATTCATTATATGGCTTTTGTTTCAATATCCTGGAGGTCCTTTCAATTAGCTTCACATTATATGGCCTTATATATGGCCTTCTGCTCTATTGCAAATCTCTGCTAGTAGAGCCCAAGGTTTCTACTGATTATGACGAATGAGGGAAACCACTGAGCCTAAGTTCCTTTGAGTCTGGCTTCCTTCACTGAATATGATTTTTTCTAAGTCTTTCCATATCCTAAGAAATGGTGTGATGTCATTCTTTCTGACAGCAGCATAGAATGCCATTCTGTACAAATACCACAACTTGTTGATCTACTCATCAACTGAGGGACATCTGGGTTGGTTCCATATCTTTGCTATGGTGAATAGTGCTGCAATGAACATTGTTGTGCTAGTGGGTTTAGTATGCCCTTGTTTCTGTATTGTTGGGTAAATGCCAAGTAGTGGTATTGCTGGGTCATAGGGGAGTTGTATGTTTAGCCTTTTGAGGCACTGCCACACTGCTTTCCATAGTGGTTGAACGAGTTTGCACTCCCACCAACAGTGTAGTAGTGATCCCTCCTGGCCACATCCCCTCCAGCATCTGTTGTCATTCGTTTTCCTGATCCTGGCCATTCTACCTGGAGTGAGGTGGAATCTTAGAGTTCTTTTGATATGCAATTCTTTTATGACCAGAGATGTTGAGCATTTCTTCATGTGTCTATAGGCCATTTTTATTTCTTCTTCAGAGAAGACTCTCTTTAAGTCTTTGGCCCATTTTTTAATGGGATGGGTGTTACTTTGGAGATTAGTTTTGGAGTGATTCAATTTTTTGAGTTGTTGATATATTTTAGATATGAGGCCTTTGTCCGTTGTTTGGTTGGTGAAGATCTTCTCCCACTCTGTACGCTTCCTCATTAGATTACTAGCTATATCCGTTGCCATACATAAGCTCTGCAGTTTAATGCAGTCCCACTTTTCCAGCCTTTCTCTGATTTGTTGTGATTCTTGGTCCTTATTAAGCAAGTTTCGACCTGTTCCAAGGAGGCCAAGTTTATCTCCTATTCCTTCCTGTAAACTTTTCAGTGTGTCAGTTTCACCTCCAGGTCTTTGATCCTTTTGGAATTAATTCTAGTGCAAGGTGACAAAGAAGGATCCAACTTTATTTTTCTGCTGGTGCTTAACTAGTTCTGCCAGCACAACTTGTTGAAGAGGCTATCTTTCTTCCATTCTATTTTTTTGGCTCCCTTGTCAAAGATTAGGTGGCCATAGGTCTGTGGTTTAATATCTGGGTCCGCAGTTCTATTCCATTGGACTTCAGGCCTGATCTTTTGCCAGTAAAAAGCTGTTTTGAGAATTATAGCTCTGTAATAGAGTCTAAAGTTTGGAATTGAAATTCCTCCAGCGCTGTTCTTTCTGCTAAGAAGTGTTTTTGCTTACGGGGTGTTTTATTATTCCATATGAAATTTTGAATTGCCTCTTGTATTTCTTTAAAGAATGACATTGGGATGTTGATGGGTATTGCATTGAATTTGTAGATAGCCCTTGGCAAGATTGTCATTTTCACAATGTTGATTCTTCCAATCCAGGAGCATGGGAGCTTTTTCCATTTCCTTAGTTCTGCTTTAATTTCCTTTTTTAGGGTTTTAAAGTTTTCATCTAAACGGTCCTTTACATTCTTAGTTAAGCTAATTCCTAGGTACTTTATTTTCTTTAAGTCTTTTGTGAAAGGAGTTTCTTTCCTGATTATCGCCTCGTTCCTCTCACTACTGGCGTAAATGAAGGCAGTTGATTAGTGAGGGTTGATTTTATGGCCTGCTACCCTTCCAAAGCTTTGAATCAGCTCAAGGAGCTTGGGACTAGAGTCTATAGGATTCTTTAAATACAGAATCATGTCATCTGCAAAGAGGGATAGTTTTATTTCCTCTTTCCCTACTTGGATCCCCTTTATGCTTGCTTCTTGCCTTATTGCACTGCCTTGGAAATTTAGTACTATGTTAGAAAGGAGTGGAGAGAGTGGGCATCCTTGGCTCATTCCTGATTTTAGAGGGAATGGCTTTAGATTTTCACCATTAAGGATAATACTAGCAGTGGGTTTCTCATACACAGCCTTTATTACATTGAGAAATGTTCCATGGAGTCCTAGTTTCTCCACATCTTTTAACAAAAAGGGGTTTTGGATCTTGTCAAATGCCTTTTCCGCATCTATTGAGACAACCATGTAATTTTTGTCCTTGCTCCTGTTGATGTGTTGAATTATATTAATTGATTTGTGTATGTTGAACCAGCTTTGCCTCCCTGTGATGAATCCAGTTTGATCATAGTGTATAATTTTTTGATGAGTTGTTGTAGACGGTTGGCCAGTATTTTGTTGAGAAGTTTTGCATCGATGTTCATCAAAGAAATGGGTCTATAGTTCTCTTTCTTTGATGAATCTGTGTCTGGTTTGGGGATGAGGGACATGATGGCTTCACAGAATGAGTTTGGTAAACAACCTTCATTTTCAATTTCGTTGAAGATCTTGAGGGGTATTGGTGTGAGCTCTGATTTGAAGACCTTATAGAATTCAGCTGTGAATCCATCTGGCCCTGGGCTCTTTTTAAGTGGAAGTTGTCTAATTTCCATTTCTATTTCAGAGCTTGAAATAGGCCTGTTGAGTTGGGTTAGCTTTTCTTGGTTCAGTGTGGGTATGTTAATCTTGTCTAGGAATTCATCCATTTCTTCTAGATTCTCAAATTTGTTGGCGTAAAGGTTTGAGAAGTAGTCCCTCATGATATTCTGGATCTTGGTAATTTCTGTCGTGATATTACCATTTTCATCTGAGATTTTGTTTATTTCGATATGCTCTCTTCTTTTTTTGGTAAGATTTGCTAAGGGCTTGTCAATTTTGTTAATTCTTTCAAAGAACCAACTCCTTGTTTTGTTGATTCTATAGGTTTTTTATTCCAAATCATTTAATTCTGCTTTGATTTTAATAATTTGCTTTCTCCTAATGGGTTTAGGGTTGGTTTGTTGCTCTTTTTCCAGGAGGTTAAAGTGAGACATTTACTAGTTGATTTGCCATTTTTCCAACTTGCTGTTGTAGGCACTCAGCACTATAAATTTTCCTCTGAGAACTGCCTTTGTTGTGTCCCTAAGGAGTTGATATTTGTGTGCTCCTTATTGTTAAATTTCATAAACAGTTGGATATCTGTTCTGATCTCTTCGATTACCCATTGTTTTTGATTCAACAAGTGTTGTTCAGTCTCCATGAGTTACAGGGTTTTCGTTGGTGGAGATATGTGTTCAGCTACAATTTGATGCCTTTATGGTCTGTGAGTGTGCATGGAATAATTTCAGTGTTTCTGAATCTGTCCAGGTTTGTTTCATGGCCTAAGATGTGGTCTATTATGGAAAATGTTCCATGTGCTGCTGAGGAAAACGTATATTGTTTTGTTACTGGGTGGAATATTCTGCAGATGTCTGTTAGATCTAGTTGGTCTATATAGTTGTTCAGTTCTAAGGTTTCTCTGTTGAGTTTTGCATTGTTGATCTGTCCATAGGTGAGAGTGGTGTGTTAAACTCACCAACAATCACTGTATTTCGATCTATGTATGGTTTCAGTGTAAGTAAAGTTTGCGTGATGAAGTTTGGAGCTCCGGGATTGGGTGTGTAAATATTTAGGATCGTTATGTCTTCCTGGAAGAAAGATCACTTCAGTAGTATGTAGTCACCTTCTTTGTCTTTTCTTACTAATTTTAGTTTGAAGTCTATTTTATCCTGATTTTAGAGGGAATGGCTTTAGCTTTTCACCATTAAGTATAATACTAGCAGTGGGTTTCTCATACACAGCCTTTATTTCATTGAGAAATGTAGGCATCTTGCCTTATTGCACTGCCTAGGAATTCTAGTATTATGTTAAAAAGGAGTGGACAGAGTGGGCATCCTGAATGCTACTCCTTAGCACTTTTATGCAAAGCTTAGGCCTGTGGCATTTTAAGCACAAATCAACGCTCTGTTTTTTGCTGGTTAATTAGAGGTAAAAATCTTATGGAATTTATTGCATGGCTAATTTTGAACTGGAATCCTCAGGTCTCAGCTTATCTTGAGTAGCTAGGATTACAGTACTTTTACAACCTGTATGCTCATACACATCACTTCTGATCCAAACACTCATTGTTCAATTTAACTAACAAGATGTGAGGAAAGATGATTGACTGTAATTTACTAGATGGGCTTCTAGTGAGTATATATTTCCACTTCCACTCTGAAGCCAGGGAAATGTTTCTGGTACATGTTTCAACTATCTCCCAAAGAGGAAATAATGTGTGAGTACGTTGGCTAGTGTTTCAGATAGGAGATGGACTTTGGTGTTTGGAACCTGTTGGGCAGAGTGTATCAGCTGGGCTGTGATAACAGAGATGATGTTTCAGACAGGAATATTTTCATCCCAGACAGGCTTAATCCACATCCTTGGATTTCAGGCCTTGAGTAGATAGAATTACAAGTGTGAGCTGCCACCACCACCTGGTTCATTTTGGAAACCTTAATTGCTTGTCATTTGTTCCTTTCCTTTTTTGGAAGATTGATCTAAGCTGGCTAATTGTGCATCACAATGAGGTGATTGGCCTCAGGAATTGCAAATATTTGTTTCATCAGCACGGAATGAATGAAGTTGATCTAAACCCAATAGTATTTTACTTCTGATAAATAGGGAACTTACCTATATCATTTTTCCTTGCCTTTGCTTTCCCAAGCAAGCAACATGTTTCTTAAAAACTGTACTTCATGAGAATATTATAATTAGAAGCTATATTCTGCACACTTCAGAATATTCCTTGCATTTATAAACTTATATTACAATATTAGGTAGAAGAATGGTGACTGTTAGTTTCATAACTACTACATATGTTTTACTCTTTAAGGCTCATTAACTCAAGAAAGGATTAAATACATTTAGATAATAGTAGAACAAACTGCTGCTGATTTGATGTGTGTGCAGATGATACACAGATTTATTAGTATTACTCAAAAGTTTTCTTTAAATTTTCAGTAGTAGACTGCTATACTAAATGGAAGGTGATAGTAATGCTCCTGAAATTCTATGAATCAGCTATGAAGCAGAATTTCAGGGGAGAGTATTTGCTAGGGACTTAATTTCTAAGACGCATATCAAGACTATTGAACTATAACACCAAATGATGGAGGACTCAGCGTCACATTTTGTTTGTTTTATGCAAGTCCTGGGACTTGAACCCAGGGCCTGGGAACTGTCCTTAAATGTTTTTTTTTTTTGCTTCAGGCTAGTGTTCTACCACTTGATCCACAGCTCCACTTCCAGATTTTCGGTAATGAACTGTAAATCAGAATATCATGCAATTTGTTTGGGCTGGATTCAAACCTGATTCTATGTAGATAGGATTCCACGTGTGAGCACACAGAGCCTGGCTAGTATCATTCATCATTCAAGTCATGGGACTGCGCCTGGGTCTTGTCACTGAGCTTTTCAGCTCAAGACTACTGCCCTATCCCTTGAGCCATAGGGCCACTTCTGGGTTTCTGGTGGTTAATTAGAGATAAGAGTCACATGGACTTCAGTGCCCAGGCTAACTTTGAACTGCTATCCTTGGATCCCAGCCTCTTGAGTAGCTACATTTACAAGTGTGAGAAACCATACCCGGCTAAATTATTTTTTAAGTTAATTTTTTGTTAAGTCAATATATAGTTGGCATACGGTTACATAAGTAATGAACACATTTCTTAAGAAAATTGTTATGCCCTCCCTCATTTTTCTCTGTTTTCCTACCCTCAGCCCCCTCTCCACCCAGAATGTTCAGTTCATTTCCGTTTAGTGTCTTCCAAGTATCACTGTTCAATTGGTTCACCCTTTTTCCTTTGTTTTTTTTTTTTTACCATTTTATTATACCCTCTCCATTCCCCAAATCACATAAACCTATGTACAAGACACAGGGTACCCGAATTCAACACAGTGACTACAGAGAATAAAACTAAAGGGAAAAAGAAGAAAAGAGGGGAAAAGCAAGAAAATGAAAGAACATCATACAGTACCTTAGAAGCAACAACACTGAAAAAACAAAACATAAAACCTTGGGCTGAAAATGTAGCTTGCCTAGCATGTATGAAACCCTGGATTCCATTCCTCAGCACCACATAAACAAAAACTGGAAGTGCCACTGTGACTCAGCTGGTAGATTTCTAACGTTCAGCACAGAGTGTCTCCAAGTGACAAAAATCTGTCACATTTAAGTCAGGCTTCAAAACTTTGCTAGGAACCAGTTACGTGATTTGGAAGAAAGTCCAATTTTCAAAAAATCACTAGCCAGGCGCTGGAGGGTCATAATTGTCATTCTACTAGCCAGGGAGAAGGTGATACAAAGCCTTTGCAAGCAAAAAAAACGAAAACAAAAAAACTGTAAGATTCTTCTCTCCACTTATCCACCCAAAAACTAAGTGGAGTTGTGGCTAAAACTCGTACAGCATTAGCCTTGAGGAAAAAGAACTAAGAGACCTTGCCCAGGTCCAAAGTTCAACCTCCCCACCAAGAAAGAAAAAAAAAGGAGTCCAGATACCTTAGTTTCAAAAGTATATCTGGATATCTTAGTAGATTTTTCTGATCTTTTCTCATTCATCTCATGGAACCACATAATCTTGATCCTGATCTGACTAAGAGCCTGCATTGTGCTTAAAAAATTCATTCCACATATTCCAGTAGAATCTGGACAGCTAACAGCCACTTACCAATGCTTTATTCTAAGTTTAGGCCAGTATGTCTTCACACCATCTACACAGTCAGCTATATCATCTTTCCAGAAGTATCATTGAGTGTAGAACACTCAGAACTAAAATAATTGCATAAAGATGTAATAAAACTCCTTGATTCATTAAGAAAATTTCTGTACCACTTAGAGCAAGTACATTAGTGGTATTTACCTCTAGTCTCTTTTTTTAAAAAATTTATTAACATTGAATTTTACATCATATTTCAAATGTCATGTTTAACCAACAAGTATTCAAGAAGGGAATCGCTATACAATCACTGGCATATAAATTTTAGAATATAGTAAAAATTAAGCTGAGTCTTTGTATGTCATAGATACAGATTAATCTATAATAAAACACACGTCTATAGAGTGTATAGTCTATCCCAGATTTTTATGTCTATGTAGTTATGTTTATATCTCCAAAATTATGTCCAGAACTTTGGGTATCAACTATTCAATCATCGCTCTACTACTGTTTGAAACTAATATCCATATCTTAAGGATACCATGTACCTTTTGTTCCTTGGTCTTGACTTATCTCACTCAACAGGATTCACTCTAATTTCATCCACTACCCCAAAAATGCCATTATTTTGTTTTTCTGTGCAGATCTTCTTTTTATGTATTTATTTTTATTGTAATTTATAGAAGGGTTACATTATATTCACGAGATAGAAGATGCATTACTTCTCAAACTTTGATACCCCATGTAATGATATGGTCCCTATTTCCCTTCCCCTGCCCCCACTCATGTTCATTTCCCCCCTTCCCTATCCAATTAGGCACTTATGAAATATATCAGAAAACAAGGTGAAATATTGTAACAATATGATATAACCAAGGGATAGCAAAAGAGATAAGAGATCACATAGTTCATTAAGGACAACAATCACTCATTATATGAGTTTTGTTTTTTCATCTTGGAGGTTCTTACATTTAGTGTAATACTATTTGTCACGATGTCTCTAGATTTTGTTCTATTGTAAATCTCTGGTAGCAGAGCCCAAGGTGTCTACTGAAATAGACAAATGAGGGAGACTCTTGGGCCTATGTTCCTTTGAGTTTTGCTTACTTCACTTAATATGATTTTTTTCCTTTTCATCCACTTCCCTGAGAATGCCATTATTTTATCTTGTCGGTTGGCTATGTATCATTCCATTGTGAGTGTGTGTGTGTGTGTGTGTGTGTGTGTGTGTGTGTGTGTATCACATTTTTTGTAGTAGGGCATCTGGTTGTTTCCATCATCCAGCCTCATTTTCTACAGATATTTTTATAGTCTCTTTTTTATTTTCAGGGTAATGTATAGAGGGGTTACGATTACATTTACACGAAGTGGACTGCATTACTTCTCACACATTTATTCCACTCCACATGTTTTTGTCCCCAGTTTCCTGTCCCCTCCCCTTCCCAATCATCTTGTTTCACCTTCCCTTTCCTATTTGACATAAACAAATAAACATATATACAATATGCCAGGGAAAAAATCAGATACAGTAACAATCTGACATTAACCAAAAGGCAAAATAAGAGATGAGAAATAACATAGTAGATTAAGGACAAAAATCACACAAGATTAAGAGCAACGATGACACAAGATATAGCTCTTGTTCCCATATCCTAGAGATCCTTTCATTTAGTCTCATCCTATATGACCTTATATACCTAGGTTTTTGAGTTATTGTAATCCTCAGCTAGGAGAGTCCTAGATGTGAACTAATTATTACAAATGAGGGAAACCATTGAGCTTATGTTTCTTTGGGTCTGGCTTGCTCTCACTTAATATGAATTTTTCCAAGTCTTTCCATTTCCTTACAAATGGGGCGATGTCATTCCTTCTGATGGCAGCATAGCATTCCATTGTGTATAAGTACCACATCTTCTTGATTCAGTCATCTACTGAGTGGCATCTGGGTTGGTTTCATATCTTTGCTATGGTAAATAGTGCTGCAATGAGCATCATTGTGCTAGTGGCTTTAGTATGACCTTTTTTCTGGACAATTGGGTAGATGCCAAGTAATGGATTTGCTGGATCATAGGGGAGCTCTATGTTCAGTCTTTTGAGGAACCACCACACTGCTTTCCCTAGTGGTTGAACAAGTTTACACTCACACCAACAGTGTAGGTGTGATCCCCTCTGGTCACTTCCCCACCAGTATCTCTTATTAGATTTTTTGATAATGGCCATTCTGACTGGAGTGAGGTGGAATCTCAAAGTTGTTTTGATTTTCATTTCCCTTATTGCTAGAGATATGGAGCATTTCTTCATGTGTCTAAAGCCCATTTTAATTTTTTCTTCAGAGAATACTCTTTTAAGTCTTTAGCCCACCTTTTAATAGGATGGTTGTTTCTTTGAAGATTTGTTTGGGAGAGATTCATTTTTTTCAGCTATAGATATATTTTAGATAACTACATATATTTTTGTAGAAAAAAGAATGGAAGCCATCATGCTGGCTCACAACTTAGGAGGCTCAGGGCTTAGGATCACAGGTCAAAGCCAACCAGGGCCCTACAGTGTGTGACATCAAACTCTGTGAACATACAATGACTGTAAGAGGAATCTCACTGCCTGGGAATGTAGCTTAATGGTAGAGTGCTCACCTAGAATGCATGAAGACCTAGGTTCTATTCACCGGTACCGCATACTCAGAAAAAAGCTAGAAGTGGCTATGTGTCTCAAGAGGCAGACCACTCACCTTGGGGAAGCGAGTCCAATGAAAATGTCTAGTCCCTGAGTCCAAGCCCTAGGACTGGCAAAAAGAAAAAACAAAGAGCAATCTTACCTAAGTAACAAGGAATGTACCCTATATTTATTTATTTATTTATTTATTTATTTATTTATTTATTTGTGTAAACACTAAAAGTATTTATATGAGATGAATCATTCAATCCTAAAAACAAAATATTCATTTTAGTTTACTTTTCATACATTTTTCATTGACAAAATTGTGGTATACATGTGTGTGAATATTTACAAATGCATATATGTACATTGTATATACATATATATACAGCTCTAGGCAATCAAAATATCTGGGTACTTTTTCAGTGACAATAATAAAAATCTTTTAGAAATTTTAAGAGAAAATTATACATAACAAATTTACACTAGACTTACTCCATTTACTCATCCCTTTTTATTGTGTGCCAGTCCTGGGGTTTGAACTCAGAGCCTGAGCACTGTCCTTGGGCTTTCTCAAGACTTGTGCTATACCACTAGAGTGACAGAACCATTTTCTGCTTTCCTTTTTTTTGCATTTTTTTATTGTAATTAGCAAAAGGGTTACATGATATTTCCCAGACAGAAGGTGCATTAATTCACATACATTGATAGCCTTTCACATGTCTTGGTACCCGTTTCCCTCCCCCCCCACACCCCCCACCCGTCTTGATTTTCCCCCCTTCCCTATCAAATTTCAAATATCCAAATACAAATAAATTCAATATATCAGATAACAAAGTGAGATACTATACCAATATGAGATAACCAAGGGACAGCAAAGGAGATGAGAGACAACATAGTACATCAAGGACAACAATCATTCATTATATGGCTTTTGTTTCACTATCCTGGAGGTCCTTTAAATTAGTTTCACATTATATGTCCTTATGTATCAAGATTTTGCTCTATTGCAACTCTCTGCTAGTAGAGCCCAAGGTTTCTACTGATTATGACTAATGAGGGAAACCATTGAGCCTAAGATCCTTTGAGTCTGGCTTACTTCACTTAATATGATTTTTTCTAAGTCTTTCCATTTCCTAACAAATGGTGCAATGTCATTCTTTCTGACAGCAGCAGAGAATTCCATTGTGTACAAATACCACAACTTGCTGATCCACTCATCAATTGAGGGACATCTAGGTTTGTTCCATATCTTTGCTATGGTGAATAGTGCTGCAATGAACATGGTTGTGCTAGTAGGTTTAGTACGTCCTTGCTTCTGGGTGGTTGGGCAAATGCCAAGTAGTGGAATTGGTGGGTCATAGGGGAGTTCTATGTTTAGCCTTTTGAGGCACTGCCACACTGCTTTCCACAGTGGTTGAAGGAGTTTGCACTCCCACCAACAGTGTAGTAGTGATCCCTCCTGGCCACATCCCCTCCAGCATCTGTTCTCATTCGTTTTCCTGATCCTGGCCATTCTAGCTGAGGCAATCCAAAATTTCATATGGAATAATAAAAGACCCCGTATTGCAAAAACACTTCTTAGCAGAAAGAACAGCGCTGGAGGAATTTCAATTCCAAACTTTAGACTCTATTACAGAGCTATAATTCTCAAAACAGCTTGGTACTGGCACAACAACAGGCCTGAAGACCAATGGAATAGAACTGAGGACCCAGATATTAAGCCATAGACCTATAGCCACCTAATTTTTGACAAGGGAGCCAAAAAATTAGAATGGAAGAAAGACAGCCTCTTCAACAAGTTGTGCTGGCAGAACTGGTTTAGCACCTGCAGAAAACTAAAGCTGGATCCTTCTTTGTTACCTTGCACTAGAACTAACTCCAAATGGATCAAAGACCTGGAGGTAAAAGCTGAGACATTGAAAACTCTACAGGAAGGAATAGGAGATACACTAGGCCTCCTTGGCACAGGTCAAAACTTTCTTAATAAGGACCAAGAATCACAACAAAACAGAGAAAGGCTGGATAAGTGGGACTGCAGTAAACTGCAGAGCTTTTGTATGGCAATGGACATAGCTAGTAAACTAATCAGGAAGCCTACAGAGTGGGAGAAGATCTTCACCAACCAAACAACGGACAAAGGCCTCCTATCTAAAATATATCAACAACTCACAAAATTGAATCACTCCAAAACTAACCTCCAAAGTAACAACCATCCCATTAAAAAATGGGCCAAAGACTTAGAGTCTTCTCTGAAGAAGAAGCAAAAATGGCCTATAGACACATGAAGAAATGCTGAACATCTCTGGTCATAAAAGAAATGCAAATCAAAACAACTCTAAGATTGTACCCTATATTTATACAGACTGAAAAATTCATTAAGAAATTAGAAAATATGTATAAAGTGCATAATTTCTTTTGTGTGTTTGCACTGGGTCTTCAACTGGGTGCTTCAGCTATATCCCTGACCTTTTCTGCTCAAGGCTAGCACTCTACCAATGCAGCCCTAAATCAACTATCTTCACTTGAGATATAAGCGATGAATATTTCAGGGTGCTTCATGAAAAACATTTTTATAAATTGAAACTTTCAACACAGTCTTATTTTAGTATGAATGTTGAGATGGGAAGAGACAGAAAAAGTGAAATGTTTCCTGATCCCCATGGAGAAGAGACTCAGCAGAACCACTGTGGTCTGCAGGCTTCTTTGTGAGTTTTGTTTGCTTGTTTGATTTTTGTCAATTGTGGGGCTTGAACTCTGGGCCTGGGCACTGTCCCTGAGCTCTTCAGCTCAAGGCTAGTGCTTTAATCTGTGAGCCACAGTGCCACTTCTGGTTTTTCTGGCAGTTACCTGGGTACTTTGGCTGGCTTTAAACTTTGATTCTCAGATCTTAGCCTCCTCAGTAGCTAAGATTATAGGTGTGAGGTACCATCACCAGGCTGCTGCTCTGTTACTATGCAGGTTCTGGATCAAGAACTTCAAGTTCTTACTTCAATTTTTTCTTCTCTTGCCTGATACTCTGCCATTTGAACGAAGCCCCAGTTCCTGGTCTTTGTTGGTTAATGAGAGATATTATGATTTTCTAATATTCAGAGCAATGATTATAAAGCCCAGCATTTTACTTACTTGAATAAATTAAGAGACAGGACCTAGTGAGATGGAAAACAAAATTTTTTTTCAAGTTGCTATCCTGTTCTAATGCATAAGTCTGGCTATTTTGCTTACACACAAATATGTATTTTACCAGTTTCTACTCTATTTTTGCTTAGCTTAAAACCACCACTGCCATTTCATAGATTTTGTTGTTGTTGTTTGCGGTGCTTGAACTCTGTGCCTGGGCTGTTCCTCAGATCTTCAGTTCAATGCCAGTGCTCTACTACTTTTGATTTGGCCAGTCCTGGGCTTGAACTCAGGGACTGAGCACTGTCCTTATATTTTCTCAAGGCTAGGGCTCTACCACTTCAGCCTCAGCACCACTTCCAGCATTTTTCTATGTATGTGGTATTGAGGAATTGAACCCAGGTCTTCGTGCATGCTAGGCAAGCACTCTACCACTAGGCCAAACTCCCAGCACAAAATTATTCATCATTACTATTAGCTATCTTCTTTTTTTATTACTGATTCGTCATGGTGCTTGCACTTTGGGCCTGGACACTGTCCCTGAGCTCTTCAGCTCAAGGCTAGCACTCTTCCTCTACAGCTCCATTTTTGGTTTCTGGTAGTTAATTGGTAATGTAAGTCTCACAAACATATGTGTCCAGGCTGGCTTTGGGCTTTGAACAAAGATCCTCCAATCTCAGCCTCCATAGTAGCTAGAATTACACGCTTCAGCCAGCAGTGCTTGACTGTTTGATGTCTCTGTCTCTGTCTCTCTGTCTCTGTCTGTCTCTGTCTGTCTGCCTGTCTGTCTGTCTCTCTCTCTCTGTCTCTCTCTCTGTCCCTCTCTCTGTCTCTCTCTCTGTCTCTCTCTGTCTCTCTCTCTGTCTCTCTCTCTGTCTCTCTCTCTGTCTCTCTGTCTCTCTCTCTCTCTCTCACTCTCTCTCTCTCTCTCCCTCTCTCTCTCTCTCTCTCACTCTCTCCTTTGGTTGTAAGACTTTAATTGTGCACCTGGGCAGTGTCCCTGGGCTCTTCAGCTCAAGGCTACAACCTTAAACACCTTGAGCCACAGTGTCACTTCTGGTTTTCTGGTGATTAAGTGGAAGTAACAGTTTCATGGACTTTAGTGTCTGGCCTGGCTTTGAACTGTGATCCTCAGAACCCAACCTTCTGAGATCATTTCCAGCATTTTTTTGGTGTAAGTGGTACAGAGTAATTGAACTCAGGGCTTTGTGCATACTAGGCAAGCAAACTACCACTAGTGTGCACTCCAGCCTTAGATAAGGGCTTTCTTTTTCTTTTTCTTTTTTTCACTCATGGGGCTTGAACTCTGGGCCTGGATGTTTACCTTAAGCTCTTCAGCTCAAGGCAAGAGCTCTACCACTTGAGGCACATTGTCATTTTGAATTTTCTGGATTATTTGGAAATAAGATTCTCACAGATTTTTATGCCTGGTCCGTCTTTGAACCTCGATCCTCCAGGGTAGCTAGGATTACCAGGGTGAGCCACCAGTCACGGGCATTAAGTTATTATTTTTTGCATGTCCTATGGCTTCAACTCATGGCCAGAGCACTGTCCTAGGGCTTGCTCAAGGATAGCACTTTACTTCAGCCAGCCAACTCCCGGTCCAAATAGGCCACTCTTGAAGCTACAATTACAGAGATCTGCCATAATACTGGCATGTCATTATCTAAGTATATAATTTTTCTTCTATTTTTGATGGCTTTTCCTTAGTGTACATATTTCCTACATATTTTATGGAAAAGTTCCTTCCCACTGGGGCCATAAGTTAAGCCTAGTGGAAGAGTTCTTGCCGAGCATGAATGAAGACCCAAGTTCAATTCCTCAGTACAACATAGATAAAAAAAGATAAAAGTGGTGCTGTGGCACATGTGATAGAACTTGCGCCTTAAGAATAAACAAAAACAAAAACAAGGATCGTGCTCAGGTCCTCAGTCTAAGCACAGTACTGGCAAAAATAATTCTGCCTAAAGTAGACATTTAAACTTATTGTACTTTTCAAAAAATTTGTTGTCAGGGTGATATACAAAGAGATTGCTGTTATATATGTAATGAGTACATTTCTTGTAAACACTGTTACCACCTCCCCCCTTTTCTCTTTCCCTTCCCCCCAAGTCATAAATTTCATTTACAACAAATATATATGTATTTTCATTCCTGAAAAAAATAGTTTAAAATGTGTTCAAATAAATGATGTAGGTTGATATATTTATCAAAATGGATTAATTGAACTCTAAAATAAACAGTCTAGGTAATTTTTCTCATAAAATTGTAGTAATGCTATAAAACTAATACAAAAGGAATTTTAGTTATTAATTTCTTATGTTTAGCAAAGTAAATACAATGAATACTTGACAAGAATCATGAGAGCAAGATAAAGAGAAGTCTTTTAAGAAGGGGACAGGGAAGCTCTAAATCCAGACTGGACTCCAAGTTGCCTTCAGACAGTAAGTGTACTTCAGAGTCCTCAGAAGGGTCTCCTTCCTCATGAGAAACAGAATGTCCTTCCTGAGTTAAGAGGGAGATGGATTCTGGTTTGTCGAATGGAGATTGAGTCTCTTTTAGTGAGATGGATGGGTCTGGATATTCTGTGAGGATGGATTCATTTTCCTCCAATGGATCCAGTATTGAGAGTACACTTGCTGCTTCCCATGGGAACATTTTCCATGAGCCCAGCGTGTGCCCCTTCAGCTTGCACAATAAGTGGAGTGTTACTCTGACTCAGATGGACTGACTCTGGGTGGAGTGTGAAAGGAAACGGAAGGAAATCTGGCTGCTCCTTTTCTTCCTCCATAGTATCTGCAGGTTCAACTGTGTCACACATGGGGTTCAGAGCAAAAGGTATATCCACAGGACTCTAAACCTGTTTGGTAATTTCTACAGAAGGCCCATGCTTTCTGGAGTGCAGTGATGATTCTCAGTCTCCATCAGTCACCAGCTCCATTGGTGGGTTTTTCATCCGGAGTTCAGGATAAGCTCTTCCACGATGACCCAAACCTAAGAATGGAAATAGGTACAGAGTAACAGAGTGGACTCTGCAAGTTGAAGTGTCACTCAACTTCCATGAGGATCTAATGGAGGAACCTGTAGAACTGGAGTTTGGACTGAACACTGAGGAGGTGTAGGGTCTTTCTAATGAGTGCTTATTCCCGAGTCCTTTCAGAGGACAGACATTACCTGGCTGACAACACCCATAAAAGGCATTTTGCCAAGCTCTGTAGAAGTAAGGGCCAACCAATATCTAGACCACATGGGCTTCCTACTCACAGGCTCTGAGGCACCCACACCAGGAATTCTACTTTTTCTTGGTCTTACTGGTCGCACATTCCTCCAGCTGGTCAAAAAGTATGTGTTTAGAAGAGCAGGTCCAAAGCCGGCATGTGGAGCCTCGTATAGAGCTTGAGTTGTGTCAGGGTGTGGCAGTTCTTGAACTCGTAGAAATCACTGGGGTAGAAGTCCATTCACATCGTATAGATGGAACACATGATGCTGTGGGCACATTCGGTACAAGGAAAGTGAGAGCCTTCTCTCTCCATCCTGAGCCTTCTACCAAAGCCCCTTTCTTGCAGGACTCTAATGCTGTGGCTGTCCTGCAGAGATGTGCACTTATGTGCTGGGAGGGGGGTAAGAGACACTCGAGAACAGGATGACTTTTACACCCCACTTCCAGAAGCTTCTGAGAGAGGCCTCTATGCATCTGTCCAAAGTAAACGCACCTTAAATTAACTAAGTAAATGCTCTAAATAAATCAATAAGTGAATGCTCCAAATAAAGAACTAAATGCTCATTCCTCTAATCTTAGCCACCCAGCAGGCTGAGCTCTGAAGATCACAGTGGAAAGCCAGTCTAGTCAGTAAAAGTCTAAAGGCACTTGTCTTCAATTAGGCAGCAAAAAGCCAGAAATTGACCTATGACTCAAATGGTACAGTGCTAATTTTTGAACACCAAAGGGATGGCATTTATACCTGGGTTCAGGTTCAAGTGGCAGCACTGGACCACACACCAAAATGTAAATGCTTTCATGTTTCTAACAGGCAAAGCTATCACAATCCCTCCCTGATGGCTCAAAAGTGATTCAGCCCCCAGCTTTTCCTCTGACTCCAGTATTTCACAGGCCTCCGCCATTAGTACTGACACCTCATTTCTTACTGGGAAATGGGATTTCCTAGGATGTCACCTAGGTGAGGGCTGCAGTTGGGAGCCACTTACTCATGCCTGAAATCCAACTTCTCAGTAAGCACACTGTTGAGACTCCAGTAGCTTGTGAGGTAAATGAAATGGCATGGTGTCCCAGTCATAATAAAGTAGTTTGTGCACTTGTATCATGCTTAGCTCCCCTGTGAACACCGCAGTGAACCAAACAGGCTCAGAGAGGAGCCAAGTATTCCAAGACTTGGCCAGGAGGGATGAGCAAACCTGGGTTTGGAGGGGGAACACTCACTTTTTCAAGAGTATTTCCAGCAACTACTACATTGTCCTCCACTCTTTGAAATTGTGCAGGAAGTTTCCCACATAAAAGAGATCACCTTTCTGGTAGGCAGGGATCAGCTTTGTCAGCAGCATCTCCAACAGGCCTTCCTCCAGGATCCATAGGTTACAAGGCTCATTCAGAGTCTGAGCTGACTTACCATCACACTATGTTGGCAAAACAGTGGATATTTCAAACGTAGGAATGGGACCACACTTCACACTGAGGAATTGGAATAGAGTAGATTGGAAATGACACACTCTAATCTCAGTAGAGTCACTTGAAAGCACACAAGAAGGTTGTAGTGTGTGGGCAGGATGATGGGTTCAAATAGGTTTCCTCTCAATATACCTCATCTGAGTTGCCCTGGAGTTTCCTGGCTTTCTTCCTAGAGAAATGCCTGATATACTGGAATTTTGGGTTGGCACTGATCCAGCATCTACTTCTTCAATGAGACATCCATATCTCTCATGCCTCCTGAACTTTGTCAACAGCACAGCAACATCTTTCTGGTTCCTGACCCACAGGCCAAGGGAGCTGGCTTGAGCTGGTTGTCACATACAGTGGCTTGGTTACCAGGGTTCCATATTCTGTTTCATTATGAGGGAGGTAGGGTCACCTTTCAAGGCCCAATGACCAAAGCTCCTTGCTCACAGAAGACCTCCCCAAAGACGTACTGGAGGCTGAATCTCCCTTCCCACCTCACATATGGATGTAGTAAACAGCACACGTTTTTGTTCAAATCCCAAGTCATTAACTAGGCATAAGTGCTAGCCTGGTCTCAGGCTCAAGGAGCCTTTCTTAGGTAAGATCCAAACTTAACTGTCACTATTCCCCTTACCCTTCACAAGACATTTTGCTTCACAGTGCCTTCTCAGCTTGCATTTTGCCTCTTGCACATTTTTTTGCTAGTCCTGGGACTTGACCTCAGAGCCTGACCATTGTTCTTAGGAGTTTTTTAGGCTATAGCTGTCCCACCAAGCCACAGCACCACTTCCAGCGTTTTCTATGTATATGGTACTGCAGAATCAAACCGGAGTCTTTTTGTGTGGTAGCCAAGCACTCTACAAATAGATGAAACACCCAGGCCATCTTGCACATATTTTTCACTTCAATCTACTAGGACGTTGTTAGGTTTCTGTATCCTAATCTATTTTTCTTCCTGATGAATATCTGTGCTGTCATCTGTAAAAATGCAAGTGGGAAAATCACAGAAGCATTGGTGACATAAAAAAGTCTTACAGACATAGATAAGTGTTCATTCTTTGTAGGAGAAAGGATATTTTGATATGATGATGATGACTATTGATTAATACTTTATCGGGGTTTAGAGTTTGGCCCAGTGGTAGAGTGCTTGCCTAGCATCTATGAAGATCTAGGTTTGAGTCCTTAATATCACACAGATATAAAAATCCATATGGCAATGTGGCTGAAGCGGCAGACGGCTAGACTTGGGAAAAGCCAAGAGCAGTGCTCAGGCCCTGACTTCAACCCACAGGAATGGCAGAAAAAAACAAAAGAAAAGAAAAGAAAAGAAATGTGCTTTTTACAAGTTATTCACTCACAGCATTTGCCTCTGAATTCTTCGCTTCTGCATCTTGTGACTTATAACTTTCCCTCAATGTAGACAAGAAAAACAGATTTTATTACTTGCTATCCTGTTGTCCAATCTTTGGATATTAATTCAAAATACAATATTGCCTGAGATATTGTGTGTGTGCATTTGTGTGTGTATCTGCCAATGTGTGCATGCACACATGTGTACAGGGTTTAGGGCTTACTCATAGGGCCTGTGTGATAACCCTCAGCATCTTTTCCTCAGAGGTATTGGTCTTTCACTTCTAGCTTATTATAGCTAATTGGAGTTGAGAGATTCACTCAATTTCTTGCCCTGTGCATTGGAACCCTGTGCTGGGTTCTCATATTGTTAATTGTAGCTATAGAGAAGGCTGAGGTCTGGGGATCCTCGTTAGAATGCAGCCCGTGAGAGAAAGTCACTGATAGAAATCTTTATCTTCAGTTAAGCACGAATAAATAAGGCAAAAGTGGAACTGTGACTCAGTTCCTCTTGTACCAGCCATGAGAAAATTAGTAATTGGCAGCACCTGGTCCCTGAGAGAAATCCTTAGCACTGGTTCAAAAAAAGAAAGAAAATAATGAACAAAATTAAAACTTGCTGAGGAATCCATAAGGATAAACGTGCCTGTGAATAAACTTGTCATTTCAGATTAGCTCAAGAGCTTATGTCTCTCTATATTTTTCTCAAGATTTTTAAAGATATTTACATATTTTCTATCTTTCTTCAACAGAGAAGCCATCCACAAAAGACAAACACAAACTCTCACACAGTATACCACCCACCCATAAGTGTCTGGCTATGTATATATGTATAGTCATATGTATTGATCTGTCTCTCTATACTAATATATAAATGCATAACCTTATGTATTTAGACAAACAGGAAACATACATAGATAAGTCTCAGGCATTTCCAGATTTTGTGCAAGTCTTCTGAGTGCAACTTACCATTGTATTGTTTGTCAAGATAGAGTCCCTCTAACTTTTGTCCAGCTTCTTGTCCTTTGATACTTTTTTCTGCCAGTCCTGGGTTTTGAACGCTAGGCCTGGGTGCTGTCACTGAGCTTGAGCTTCTTGCATTCAGTAGTTTATTGCAGATAAGTGTCTCATGGAGTTTCTGTCCTGGGCTGGCTTTGAATTGTGATACTCAGATCTCAAACTCCTGAGTAGCTAGGATGACAGTCTTGAGCTACCAGTACCTGGTTCCTTTGCCTCTTTTACCCTTTTTTTGGCCCCACCACAGCCATGGTATCTACCTTCCTATGTTCTCTGCACCTGCCTCCAGACAGGGGTCTGACAGATGCTTTCCACCCACTTCTTCATGTCCTCCTCTGTATTGGCTGACAGCTAAGACATGCACTCACTTGTCTGGATGCCAAACACAAAGCCATGTGATTGTTTCTCAGTCTGGAACATCCTATCAGATTTATAGCACCACAGAGGGTCAGGTTGATGCTCCTCCAGGGCTTCTTAAATTGTTCTCATATTAATCCACAACACGTTTGTCATCACTTGTCCAGCTAATTCATGGACTACAAACTTAGATCCCAATACCATGAGGACACTCAAGGGTGCATTAGGAGTGTGACCTGAGGTGGATATGAGCCTGTCTAACTTGGAGGGGATTTCTCCACCACAGGAAATAGAATACAAATTTAGAATCTGCTTTCATGAGGTGACAATCTCTGGCAGATGTTCTTATCAAATGTGGCACTGCCTACTTCCAGCTAAAAACATGGGTTGATGACCCAGAATAATAGAGAGTGTATTCACCCAGGCCCAACACATAGGCTGGGACCCTGAACTTTCAGGTAGCACTTGGCTTTGAAGGTCATGAGATTTTAGTCTACAAATGATGAGCTCCCTCCCGTGAGGCATAGCAAACGGAGCCAAAGTGCAACCCAGTTAAGCACCAGATCAAGCTTCCCTTCTTCAGTAGGGTATGGTTTGAAAACTGTGCATAGCTTCTGTTTGAAGCCAGTCCAGAAAGGAAAGTCCATGAAACTCTCATTTCCAGTTAACTGCCAAGAAAAAGCCAAAGATAGAGATGAAGCTCAAGAGAGGTAGAGAGCCATCTGAAAAGAATGGTTACACCCTGCAACATCCTCATTATCTGATCTTGAAAACATCTCTGCGTGCATCCCAGCATGCAGCCAGCATCTGGGGGTGACAGTGACCCCTGCGCCCATTGGAAATCTGCACTGTCTCTGACATCTGTAATGTGAACCTCATTCGGTTGGGTTTGTGAATCGGTGTCAACCCTGCAGAAGGAACCAACTGTGCCCTAACTCCCACTGTCCCCTGGGGCCCCTAGCATTCCCCCATCTGCACCCGTCCTGTGGCTTGTGATCCTAGGGAGCCCTCCTGCCCTGCCCAACACTCACGTGAAGTGCATATTTCTTCTCCTTGGGCAACTTCTCCACAGAGAGTACATGACATGCCCACTCTCCAGGCACGGGGAGATCCTGCCAAAGTAGCAAATCAGTGATAAGGGCATAAAGTGATGAATAGAATTTTAGATCCTGATGGTAGACAGTCTGCAAAATCCAAGGGAGAATGGAATTGCACGGGACCAGGGATCAGTATGTGGGCATGGAGCTTCCCTGCCAAGGGGTTGGGGGAAGTCACAGGTCGGGGGTTGCACAAGATGATCCATGGGCCCTGTGCAGCCACTGGGTCACCCCCTTCTGCATCTCAGCCTTTGGCTTTGAGCTCTGTGATCGTCAAGATGTGCACAGCCTGTACTCTGGCTGGCAGAAGAAAGGACCCTGGGAAGACAATTGTAGACCCTTTGTGAGTATAGGAAGGGGTAGGCTGGACACCCAGTCCAAGAGGAGCTAAAACTGGAGTCGAGGGGTGTGCAAGGAGTGGGTGTGAGGGTTGTGGCCAGTCACAGTCACGGCAGAGGTGGCTCTCTGTGGGGTGAGTGCCTCCCTGCAGGCACAGCACTGGAGATATCAGAGATCCACATGAAAAGTAAAAGCTGGAAATGGCACTATGGTTCAAATGGTAGAGCATCAACCTTGAGCAAAAGAGCTCAGGGACAGTACCCAGGACCTGAGTTCAAGCCTCATGAGTGTAAAAGAAGAAGAACCAGGACTATGAGAGGGAACCTGGTACTCTCTGGGTCTAATCAGACACAAGAAGAGGCCGGGATAGGCTGTGGAAAAACACAGAGAACATCTTCCCCCAGCTCATCCTGACCTGCATGCAGGGACAGCCATGTAACTAGGGCTACGGTGAGATCATCTTCACCCCTGTGCTGCCATCTGAATTGAAGGCCTCTGTCCTGGCATGGGGTGTCCTGATGGCTGAGCAGGTGCCCTAACCCTAGATGGAGAGCAGCCACTAACTGTGGTAGCTAAGGAGAGATCTGTTCCATAGTTATCAGGCCACCCAGCATGGGAGCCATAACCACCCCTCACCCAGGTAGAGGCCAATGGTTCTCCAGGTGCTACTAACATTGCCCCACCCCTAGCTCTGGGTACACGTGACATTCCCTCCACAAGGTGCAGGACAAAGTGAGGGATCAGGAAGCTGCCTATGGGCTTCAGATGATGGCCAGGCTGGCACTACAGATGGCCTCACTCTGTCACCACCTTCCCCTGCCTCCATCTTTCCTCCATCATGCCTCTCTACCTCCCACCCATTAACCTTGGAAACCAATGAACTTGGCTCTCATCATTCCTCTCATCTCTTCACCCACCTTGCCATGCATCCATCCCTCTGTCACTTCCACCCCACACACATCCCACCACCAGCCACCCTGTAGCTTATGAGGATCCCAGAGGAAGCTCTTGGTGAAGGCCTTGTGACCACAAAACAGTTACTATCACCTGCTCCGGCCTGATCCACCACAGAATAAGAACAGCCAAGCAGGCACACACTGCAGCAGAGTTGCTCTGCTGCCACCCTGATTTCTTCATGGCCAGGACTTGGCTCTCCTCAGCCTCTCAGCTCAGTAACCAGAACATTGTGCTTTCATAGAGCCATGGCTTCCAGTCTCCATGGACACAATGACATCAAGGTGATGCCAACTTCCCCATCTCTATATACTTCTAACTATGGGATGGGAGCTGATGTTCTCTTCTGTGACTCCATCCGCTAAGAGGCTCATGCAGATTTCTATCCTTTGCTCATCATGGTGACTCATTGGTTAAGAAGTCACTGCTGGGCTTCCAGTTCACCACATATAGAACCCATACTCCAACACTTTTCTTAGAAGGACTGATGACTTTTAAATATTCTCTAGTTTTAAATTTCTAGTTCCTTCTCTCTTTCATTTATATATTTCCCTTCCTCACATACTTCCCTTTTTTAACCTTCCTTCTTTCATTCCTGGCCTTGAACTCAAGACCTGGAGCTTTTTCTTAGCTTTTCTTTGCTCAAGGTAGCACTCTAGCTCTTGAGCCACAGCTCTACTTCAATCTTTGTTCATGCTCTAAACTGTGAGGAAGAGTCTCATGCATTTTTCCCTTTGCTGGGTTCGTTTTAAACCACAATACTAACATCAGGATCCTGAATATGCCTCGGATTACAGGTATTATCTAATCAAAACAAATTCCTGATTTCTTTTTTAGACATAATTAGTTCTTTCAGGTGAGCCACCAGCCACTCATGCAAGAGCATTGCAGGATCCCAGCATTCATCTTGTCTCCAGTCTTATTCCATCCATCTCACAATGGCCATCTAAAACACCCTGCTGCATGCCTGAAGTCGCAAGGAACGTTCTCAATGCCATGAGAAGCCCCCTTAAGCTCTGCCTCAGATATGCCCAGCCCCATCCCACTTCCACATGACCATTTGTTTAGGAGAAATTTCCTGAGTACATCATCATCTTTTCCTCACCATTCAAATTTCATCTTTGGAGTCATTTCTCCCAGACAAAGAGGAACATGATCCATGGTTTGTTAGCAGCTCCAGCTTCATAGTCCCAGCCACCAACACCCCCCCATTACCCTGCCAGACACCTGAATTCAAGAACAATGTTTTCACTACCCCTGACTCTTATCAAATGTTTTAACTTATACAGTGCATTAAAATAATTTTACTAAATGGAATAAACACATGGCATCAAGCTTCAGAATCTTTGCACCTGAACTTTTAGTGAATAACAGACACACCAGCATTTCTGAAGCCAACAGAAATCTTAGCTTTGAGATTTCAGCATTCCTGGTATCCAAGTTTGGATGTGCTAACACTGCCCTTAATGGTGCACTTCAATCACACAATCCCACAACAATCAATGTCATTTGACATTCACTTGTAGGTGGTGCTAGGAAAAAGACTGATGTGCCAACTCCATGCTGGCTTGACCTATGCCATCTTCAAACCTGGAGCAAGTGGGGCTCCTCTCTCCATGACACCTTTTGTGTACTACCCCAGGAGGACCTTTACCTTGAGACAAAATTATGAAGACTATCTCTACCAGCAAAGATTCCAGTGAGATGTGCCTACATGGATAAAGCTAAAATCTCACTAAAGTGAGGTTGTTGGCAGTGCTGGAGCCTGAACTCAGGGCCTGGGCACTAAGCATTTGTACTCAAGACTAGCCCTTTACCACTTGAGCCCAAACTCCATTCCCAGCTGTTTTTATTTTTGGTAGTAAGAATCTATCAGACTTTCCTGTTCTAGGTGACTTGGAACTTCCATACTCAGATCTCAGCCTCCTGACCAGCCTGGATTAAAAGTGTGGATCAGCCATGCCCCACACCTGAGGACTTCTGCCAGCACATTTTTTCCCAAAAATTGGAAGAGGAAGATGAGGGAGGGTTAGGCTCATCCTGCCCTGCATATGAAGGAGAGCATCAGCGCCTGAAATTCATTCCCTGTTGTAGGCTGCTGGAGGAAAAGGAAGCAAATAGGCACAGGGTGGCAGCAGATGCCACAGAACAACTTGTGACCAACACTCCCAGAGCAGACCTCAGAATCGATGACAGAGTTGGATCTACCGAGTTACAGAGGCAGTGGTGACACCTGAAACTGCGCGTTTGAGGCTTTGCTGCTAGTAAACAGGTTTCTGACAAAGGTTTTCCTACATGCTATTAGTTCTTCTGTGAGTGCTCTTAATCCTTGCTGAAGGTTGACTTTCTTTAGAAGACTTACCCTAATGCTCCCATATACAGAGATTCTATATATAGCTAAATGTATTTCATTACTCAGAATTTCTCTATTGTGTATGTTCTGAAATGTACTGAAGACTGACTTCTGATTAAAAGTCATTGCACATTTGTTCTATTCATTAGTTTTCTTTTCTTCTATGGGAATCAGGTTTGTGATGAACACAGAAGTATGCCTTCCAGGTCAAACACTTTCCACATTTGTAATATTCATAAGGTTTTTCTCTCCTATGTGCATTTTATACTTAGTCATGCATTCATGATGGATTTTTCATATTCTTATATTCATACGATTTTTATCCTGTGTCTGTGTGGTATCATGCAAACTCAACTATGAGTTCTTCAAAAAAAATTCCCTTTCATTTTATTCATAGGATTCTATCCTGTGGGTGTTTAGTGATAAATCTTGACTTGTGCCTTCTGGGGAAAAGACTGAACATTTGCTACATTCATTAAGGGTTTGATCTTGTGTTGGTTCTGTGACACAAGCTGAGTTTTCTTCCACAGACTAAAAAGTCTTTCCTATTTATTACATTGCTAAGGCTTCTCATATGTGTGAACTCTCTTACGCTTCCTGAAGGGTGAATACTGCACGAAAGACCTTCAACTTTGGTTATATTCCTAAGGTTTCTAATATATGTGAATTCTGTTATGCCTCCTGTAATGTGACTTCCATCTGAAGGTCTTACCACATTTGATGCACTCGTACAGTTTCTCTCCTGTGTGTGTTCTCTGATGCAATTTGAGGGAAGACATCCATTTGAAAGACATTCCACATCGGTTACATTCATAAGGTTTTTCTCCTGTTTGAATTGTCTTATGCATGCTGAGGTTTGGCTTCTGTGTGAAGGACTTTCCACATATGTTACACTCATAAGGTGTTTCTCCTGAGTATATTCTCTGATGAACATGGAGTTTTACCATCCATTTGAAAGACTTTCCGCATTCAATACATGCATAAGTTTTCTCTCCTGTGTTTGTTCTATTATGCCCATCAAGATATGTCTTCCACTTGAAGGTCTTTCCACATTTGTTGCACACATAAAGTTTCTATCCTGTGTGTGTTCTTTGATGCAATTTGAGGGAAGATTTCTGTCTGAAAGACTTTACACATTGGTTACATTCATAAGGTTTCACTCCTGTGTGTATTCTCTGATGAACACGAAGTTTTCCCTTCCCTTGGAAAGACTTTCCACATTCATTACACTTATAAGATTTCTCTCCTGTGTGTGTTATTTGATGAAGTCGAAGGTGTATCTTCTGGGTGAAAGACTTTTCACATTTGTTACATTCATAAGGTTTCTCTTCTGTGTGTCTTCTCTGGTGCAAAGTGAGGTATGACTTCAGTCTAAAAGTCTTCGCACGTTTATCCCATTCATAAGATTTCTCTTCTGTGTGAGATCTCTGATGTGTGCTGAGAGCTGAATTCTGGGCAGAAATTTTATTACGTTCCTCATATTCATAAGGTTTGTCTTCTCTTGGAGATCGAGGTTGGAGCGTCAGGTCTGACTTCTCAGAAATTAATTTTCACACTTGATGTACGCATCACATATCTCAGGATATTTGCTCTGAGGTATTGTAAGGCGTATTTCATTACTGAAAGATTTCTCACATTCACTACATGTATGAGGAGTCTCTCCTGTGTACATTTTCAGATGTGTAGTGATGGTCGGTGTTAAGTACAATATTTTTCATCACACAGTACATTTAGCAGTTTTCCTCCCTCCCTGAAGAATTTCTTGGGTAGGGAGAACAGAATTATGATACTGCAGATCTTTTGGACTGTCACAATCATGAATAAAATGCTCTGAATATCCGATGGATTTTTTAAGAACAGGAGACATACGAGATCTATATGCAGCATGCATCTCATCAGGCTTAGGAGACAGAAGCATGTTCTGACACTTAATGAACTCCTCAGTCCTCACCCCTAAGTTGTTACCGTTATTACTAATCAGCTCTGGATTATGTGTAGAGCTCAAATTTAAAGTTGTTGCTAATCTCACGTTTTCCTCCACTTCGATACTACTTGCAACTGCTACTTCACAAAGACATTCATGTGGACTTTCCTGGCAGGTCTTGAACACATTTTCCATTACCTGGACATCTAAAATGAGTCATAGAAAAAAAAGACACAAACATACATGAGATACAAATATTCCTTACGGTAAAGGTAATGACTTTACTTTCCCATCCTAAGTGTTAGATATTTTAAAATATAAAAGTGGAAATTGATTTGTGAGAAATATATGCTTTTCTCCCTAACATATTAAGAAAATGATATATTACAATAACCAATAATGTTTTTCTGTGTTTTAGTTCTCTTTTTATATCAGAGGAACTATTTATTGAAATTACCCATCTATGTATTGCTACAGTTTTAAGCTGAGTACTACCTATAGTATACCTGCAGCTGTTTTTTTCAAATACTGTTTTGTTTATACATTGAGGAATAGCTGCCTTTCTTTTGTTTTTGAGAAATAATCTAAATATTGTGTTGTTTTGCATCTTTTTAAAACCTTCTTTTCTTTTCTTTTCTTTTCTTTTTTGTAGTTCATAGGCATGGGCCCTGTCCCTGAACACTTCAGCAGAAGACTCTAACCCCTATCCTTGAGCTACAGCCCCACTTCCTGTTTTCTAGAGTTAACTACAGATAAGAGTCTCAGGTCCTGAGACTCAGATAGGATTACCTTACCCAGTTTCAATGCTGTTTGCTTATTAACCGTTAAGTGAGGAACACGAATTTTTTCTAGATTCAGCAGCCACAAGTTTAGTTTATATGTCTGTTTGCCTTGGATCCAAGCAAGAACGATTCTTGAGAGTAAGGACTTACACCTAAATCCCTTTAGTTACAACTTCTCACTAAAGTCTCAATTTAGGTATTTGTGGGAATTTTGAAATTTGTTTCTTTCCATTTGAAGTCTTATAAAAATTCCTTTTCTAACACTCCTGTCCCTCAGAACCATGGAAGACCAGAAAATCTCCAGCTCATTGTCTAGTTAATTTTCTTATGTTGATTGAAACTTTGTTGTTTTTTTTTTCCTTCCATTCCTGGGTTTGAAGTTAGGACCTATCCACTGTCCTTGGGTTTTCGCAAGACTAGATCCCTACCAATGAAGTCATTACTTCTGGCTTTTTCTATGTATGTGGTAATAAGGAATCAAACCTGTGTCTCTGTGCATGCTAGGCAAGCACTCTACCACTAGGCTCAATTTCTGGTGGAAAGGTCTGGTTCTGAATACCAGTCTCTTCCTACCAGAAAAAGATATTATCCTTATCAGAGAATAATGACCTGACTTATTCCTTGTTTGCTCAATCATTTATAGTCTTAGTTTTAAAGAAATGAAATTTCATTCTTTCTTTCTTTCTTTCTTTCTTTCTTTCTTTCTTTCTTTCTTTCTTTCTTCCTTTCCTTCCTTCCCTCTTTCTTCCCTCTTTCTGATTCCTTTCTTTCTTTCTTTCTTTCTTTCTTTCTTTCTTTCTTTCTTTCTTTCTTCCTTTCTTCCTTTCTTTCTTTCTTGTTTTGCAGTCATGGGACTTGAATTCTAGACCTGGCTGTTCTTCCTGAGCTCTTCAGCTCAAGGCTACTGCCCTATGTCTTTAGCCTCAACCCCACTTCTCATTTTCTATTGGTTCATTGGAGACCAGAGTCTAAAGTGTTTTTGTGATAGGTCAGTCTTTGAACCTTGATCCTCAGATCTCAGCCTCCTAAGTAGCTAGGATTACAGGCATGAGCCACGGGCTCATGGCTTTCTCATTTTATTTTGTTTCACAGTGATTTCTACAGAGAAATCTAACTTTAACTCTACTGCCACATAGAATTCATTATATCACCCTATGATTCTTGGTGCCGGGGGTTTGGGCTAGCATGCACAAAGACCTGGTTCAGTTCCTTGGTACTACATACAAAGAAAAAGCCAGAAGTGGTGCTATGACTCAAGAAGTTGAGAGCTAGCCTTGAGAAAACCCAAGGACCATGCTCAGGCCCTGAGACCAAGCATAGGATTGGGAAAAGAAAATGATTCTTGATTCATTCACAAAGAATTCCATAGGTTCCACACAGGATTTAGGGTAACTAAGAATATTATTGCTCAGTACATCACAACATGAACTTACCAATGGGGCTCAGGCTCCAACATCAATATGAAGATGCATTCACTCACCTGTGATATTCTTGTCAGAGGAATTTCCTATCCAGAGTTCTGCACAGTGCTCTAGCTTGTCAATTAATACAGGTTTGGGAACACAGGGCCCTATAAATTAGAAACAGTAGAGAATTATTGCTTATGCTGTGTCATCATTGCTTTAAGTTCGCAGATATCCTACTCACAAGTTATCTATTAAATCTTTTTTCTCATTTCTCACTGGCTCCATGGTTGACTTTTCCCCAGCTCTGGATTCATTTTGTATGGCATAAACTTAGCTGTCTTGCTCAAGGCTAGAAAAATACCAGTTTGAGTCCCAGCTCCACTTACATGCATAGGTCTTCATGCATGCTAGGCAAGCACTCAACCACAAAGTCAAACTCTTGACACTCCACTAACATTTTTGAGGGGTTATTTGGAGTTATAGAATTTCATGGCAATTTTTATGCCATTGCTGGCTTCAAATTAGAATTCTTAGATTTCTTCCTCCTGAATATTTTAACATTACAGGCATGAAACTTTGCACCTAGTGCCAGGTTTCCATTATAAACTCACTGTTTAATGATTCGTAGATCCTATTTTCAATAATGATATATATTCTATTCTGGATTGTTTATCCACTTACAATTACTGTGTAAGTTTGGAATGTCGTCTCCATTAGAGGAAACATAATTTAGAACTGTTGTCAAAGTATCCTGAAGGTATCCTGAAGAATGAGTACAAAATTACCTTAGGTTTTCTTTAGAAAGTACTGATACTTCTCAGGGCCTGGAATCTTTCATTTAAATAGTATTGAAAGTTTGATAAACATTCACGTATCTGCAAAATAACAAGGCACTTGGCCTTGCAAGTGAATTTGACTTTTGCTCACCTAAGGACACCAGGTTGCTGTAGGTCACCAGCATTACATCTCTGCACAGGGTCCTCTGAGCATTGTCCAGATGCTGCCACTCCTCCCAGCTGAAATCCACAGCTACATTATCAAATGACACCAGCTTCTGGAATGGCACATTTTCATCAAGTAATTAGCACCGAGTTATAAACACACCATGTCTGGAATTTCATTCTTTTTTTTGTTGGAATTTTATTCCTTTACTTAAATGTTTAGACTTACATGAAATATTCACCTGAAAAGCTTAGGGATGGTGCCTAGGCCCAGAGTTCAAGTCCCAAGACCCACAAAAAAATAAAAAGTCAAGCCAGGTGTTGGTGGCTCACGCCTTTCATCCTAGCTACTCAAGAGACTGAGATCTGAGGACCATGGTTCAAAGCCAACCTGGCACAAAATTCCATGAGAATCCTTTCCAATTACCCACCATAAAATGTTTAATGGCTTGTGGCATATCATGGTAGAGCAATTGTGGTATCGACAAAAATAAGTCGGGGGAGTAGATTTAGGTTATAAATGGAATTATTCCATTGAAAAGGAACTACATTATATGATGACATATGCTGGTACTGTGAGAATATTGCAATATCTTAGGGTATCAAGTAATAATACTGTGAAGTACACCCAGAATGTTAATATTCTATGTCTGGCATAATAGTCACTTGGGGAAGAAACTTTTTTTTCTTTTTTTGGCTGGGGGATTTGTAAGGCTTGAACTCTGGGCCTGGGCACTGTTCCTGAGCTCTTCAACTCAAGGCTATCACCCTACCTATGAAGCCACAGTGCCATTTCCCATATTCTAGTGCTTAACTGTAGATGAGAGTCTCATAGACTTTCTAATGCCCAGGCTGGCTTTGAACCAAATCTTTAGATATCAGCCTGATATCTGAGTAGCTAGGATTACAGGTAGAAGTCACTGCACCTGGCAAGAAATTTATTTCTTGCTGTTTTATACTACAAATTTACTGTATGTCTTACTTTTTCAAAAAGACTGAGGATGACCTTTGTTCTGTATATAATGGGAAGAGGGGTAGGGAGCTGTGAGCCGAAGAACTGAGGGGCAATACTCAGGGTAGGACAATAGCCTTAAACTAAAGAGCTCAAGGCCCAAGGTCCAAGCCCCATGACTTTACCCACTACCCCACAAAAACGGGAAAATAATTGGAGATTGGAGAAGATTTTCTAAAAAGAATATATAGAAATAGTAGTTCAAAATGTAGAAAGAAGTTCAATATTAACAGTCATAAGAAAAATTAAAATTACAATGAAATCATTACTTTAAATATGTTAATATAAATATAGTTTTAAACAAAAAGATCTACATACACACACACAAACACACACACACACACACATGCATACAAAAAAACAACTTTCAAAGTCTAACTATTACTGGGAAGGTAGTGAGAAGAAGTAGAACTTTGGAATAGTTCTGCAAGGAATATAAAACAATCAAAAATTGCATGGAGAGTGCTAAAAAAGTACTAAATATAGAATTACATAGAAATATGGTCCAACACTTCTATTTCTAGATTTGCACCTAATGGAAGAGAAAGCAGAGACTAGAACAAATATGTGGAGAATCCATTCACAACTATTAATAATAATCAAAAGATAGAAATATGTAAAACAATGCATTGAAAAGGAAGAACATTTTACTATATTTTACAGATGAATCTTGATTACAGTAAACTAAAAATACAGCAGTCATAAAGGAAGAGCTAGGGTATGTTTTCCCTTCCAGAGCTTCCAAGGAACAACAAACCCTTAGAGCCAAAAAGCACGATGGTTCCAGAGAATGGAGTAGAGAGGAACAGGAGCTGAATGTTTAATGGAAGATGAAAATTGCTCTAGATGGGTAGAATGAAGAGAGAACTGTACCCTAAACAATGGTAATGTAGCCACACAGGATGGGACACACCTATACTCCCTGATCTTGGGAAACTCAAGAAGGATTTCTAGCCATCCTAGATGCATGGAAAGATCTATCATAAAAACTAATGTGGAGGGGCTGGGAGTTTGGCATAGTTGTAGAGTGCTTGTATGAAGACGAAGGTTCAATTCCGAAGTACCACATACACAGAAAAAACCAGAAGTAGTGCTGTGGCTCAAGTAGAAGATCACTAGGCTTGAGGAAAGCTGAAGGACAGTGCTCAGACCGAGTTCCAGCCAAAGGGATTGTTTAAAAAAAAACAGAAAGCTGAGCACGATGGGGTGGTGGCTCACTTCTATAATCCTAGCTACTCAGGAGGCTGAGATCTGAGGATCAAGGTTTAAAGTCATCCTGGCACAAAAAGACGTGACACTCTTATCTCCAATTTACCTTTAGAAAATGGGAAGTGGGGCTTGGCTCCAGGGTAAGGTGGTAGCCTGGAGCTGAAGAGCTCAGGGATACTGCACAGGCTGAGTTCAAGATCTAGACCCACCAAAAAAAACCAAAAAACAAAAAATAATATGGAAAAATTTGGATTCTGTGAATTTTATCAGGCATATAAATGTCTTTTTTTGCTGTTGAAATAACAAATTCTTTGGAAACATTT
Organism: Megascapheus bottae; assembly: GCF_031878675.1. Taxonomy (NCBI): domain Eukaryota; kingdom Metazoa; phylum Chordata; class Mammalia; order Rodentia; family Geomyidae; genus Megascapheus; species Megascapheus bottae. The sequence goes on from NW_028327585.1 coordinate 3,511,129, forward strand.
TAAAAGTTTTTACCTAGAAATGTACACTACAAATGGAATTAATAACAAACACAAAATATGCAAAAGATACAAATTATCACAATATGGGTATCCTGCTTCTGTATCTTTTCACTGACTCCTGTTCAAATGAGTCACATATTCTGAATCATTTCTCCCAGTCGATATATGCCACACATGTTAGCTTGTACTGAACTTCTTGGGAAATCAAAAGCAAATACTAAGCAAATGTGTGTTAGATTTTGTCAACAGTGATATTTCAAATATAAATCCGTACTCAGTGCATTATTTAATATCAATGCCAGAATCTAACTTACACTGGCAGAATCTTCAATCTTTTGAGAATCTTCAAAAGGGTGTGTAAATATTTAGGATCGTTATGTCTTCCTGGGGGAAAGATTCCTTTAGTAATATGTAGTCACCTTCTTTGTCTTTTCTTACTAATTTTAGTTTGAAGTCTATTGTACCTGATATGAGGATGGCAACTCCAGCCTGTTTATGGGAGCAGTTAGCTTGATAGAGTTTATTCCAACCTCTCACTTTCAAAAGATGATTGTTTTTGGGTAAGATGTGTCTCTTGAAGACAGCAGAACGATGGCTCTTGCTTTTTGATCCAACTAGACAGCCTATGACGTTTAATTGGAGAGTTAAGTCCATTGATATTGAGAGTTAGGATTGAGAGATATTTATTAGTTCCTACCATTTTTAAAAGCTTTTAGTAGGGCCTGTGTCTTGACAGTTCTTGTGGTCCTTAGATGGTATGCTGTTTAGGTGCCATTTTTTCCCCTATATTGCATTCATTTTGGTTTTCTATGTATAGAGCATCTTTGAGAATTCTCTGTAGTGTTGGTTTTGTTTCGACATATTGTTGCAGCTTTTCCCTGGAATGGAATGTTTTTATTGTTCCCTCAGTTATGAATGAGAGCTTAGCTGGCTACAGTATTCTTGGTTGGTAGTTATTTGATTTAAGGGCATGACATATATGCTTCCAGTCACTTCGTGCTCGCATGGTCTCTGCTGAGAAATCTGGGGTTATTCTGATTGGTTTGCCTTTATAGGTTACTGATCCCTTTTCCCTGGCTGCCTTTAGGATCTTTCCTTTCGTTTCTATTGATCCAGTTCGGATCACAATGTGGCGGTGGGATGTTCTTTTCTGGTCAGGTCTGTTTGGGGTTCTAAAAGCTTCTCGTATCTGGATGGGCCTGCCCTTCTGGATATTTGGGAAATTCTCTGAGATGATTCCCTGAAGTATATTTCCAATACCATTGACCTATTTCTCCACACCCTCCTCAATACCAACTAGCCTTAACTTAGGCTTCCTAATTGCATCTTGGACCTCCTGAAGCGCTCTCTCATATTTCCTAGATTTGGATTGACTCATTTTCTGTTCTTTCTCTATAATAACTAAATTATATTCAGCCCCGGAAGTTCTCTCCTCTGCATTGGCTAACCTGCTATCAAAGCTATCTACTTTATTTTTTCATCTCCCTTGCTTCTAATTGGTCATTTTTGATGCCCTGCATCTCTTGTTTTAGATCATGTATGGATTTCTTTATCTCCTTGATTTACTTTTGAGTGGTTATCTCAGTAGCTCTATTTTCTTTGGACATTTGCTGGAGTTTGGTCACGTTTTTATTTGTGGATTCTATGAATTCATCCATCTTTCTTTGAAAAACCTTTATTATGGCGTCCCATATGGCTTCTTATTCTTCACTTATCTAATTGTTTATACTTTCCTCTTTTTCAGCAATGGCCTCCTCCATTATCTCTTTCTTTATATATTCACATTTTCCATTAATGATGTTTATCAATTGCATTTGTGTAGCACTTGGAAGACTCTCCTCTAGGTTTGCCAGTGACTGTTCCATTGTCTGTTTACATTGGGTGGGGGATGTTGTTTCTTGATTTGACATTTTTCTTGAGTTTCTTGTTCTGCCCATTTGAAAATGGGAGCAAGATTACTACTAAATACGATTATAGTTTTTCAGATATAACCAACCTAGACCTCTGTAGCTGGCAGACATTAGATGTTCACAAGTTTTGATTGGTATTATCACTCTTTCTTTTTGTGCACTTACAGACCAGTCTAATACAACCACTGATAAGCAATTTATACCCAAAACAATAAGCCTTTCAATCCAATATCTATTGTCTTTAAGTCCCTCTGAGCCTAGAGAATAATTAACCACCTACATATACAGTATTGCTCAACAGCCCTCAAGTGTAGATCCGTGCAATATAAGGGTTGAAAGACGAGCAGAGGTCCAGAGATAGAAAAAAAGAATGAGAGAGGTCAGGGGAGCTACAACAGGATTAACGTAGGAGTGTAAGAATATTGTAGTAATGAAGAAAAGGTATAGCATAAGGATAACTGACCTAAATTGGTAAGTAGGTAGCATATTTGAGTACAAAGTTTGAAAGTATTAGAATAAAACTTATGTGTTGCTGCACGACTAGCTCTTAGCCCAACCAGTGGCCTCACAGTGGACCATGGGATGGATCTGTTTTTCTTGTCTACGTTGAGGAAAAGGGGTATTTCACAAGATGCAGAAGCGAAGATTTCAGAAGCAAATGCTGTGAGTGAATTAGCTCGTAAAAAGCATTTTTATTTTCTTTTATCTTTCTGCCAGTCTTGGGGCTGGAATTCAGGGCCTGAGCACTGTCCTCGGGTTTTCTCAAGTCTAGCCCTCTGCCACTTGTGACACACTGCCACATCTAGATTTTCTATCTATGTGATACTGAGCAATCAAACCCAGATCTTCATGGATGCTAGGCAAGCACTCTCCCACTATGCCAAACTCTCAACCCTGACATAGTAATTATAAAGTCATCATCATCATATCAAAATATCCTTTCTCCTATAAAGAATGAACACTTATCTATGTGTGTAATGCTTTTTTGTAAATTTCACTAATTCTTCTGAGTTTTTCCCTCTTGCATTTTTTACACATGACAGCAAAGCTAATCATCAGGAAAAAATTGATTAGGATACAGAACCCTAATAATATCCTACTAGATTGACGTCAAAAATATGTGCAAGATGCCCAGTGTGCTTGACCTTGTGGTATAGTCCTTGGCTACCACGCAAAAAACCTCAGGTTTGATTCCTCATTACCACATACATAGAAAACGCTGCAAGTGGTGCTGTGGCTCGGTGGGACAGCTAAAGCCTAAAGAAAGCCCAAGAACCATGGTCACACTGTGAGGTCAAGTCCCAAGACTAGCAAAACCAAAAAAATTCGACAAGGGGCAAAATGCAGGCAGAGAAGGCACTGTGAAGCAAATATTTTGTAAAGGATGGGGGCATTATTGACCCTTAAGTTTGGATCTTACCTAAGAAAGGCTCCTTGAGCCTGAGACCAGACTGGTAGTAGGGCCTAGTGGAAGACATTGGGATTGGACAAATAAGGTGTGCTGTTTACTACATCCACATGTATATTGTGAGATTGGAGGAGAGATTCAGCCTCCAGTATGTCTTTGGTGAGGTCTTCTGTGGGCAAGGATCTTTGGTCATTGGGCCCTGAAAGGTGACCCTGCCTCCCTCACAATGGAACAGAATGTGGAACCCTGGTAACCAAGCCACTGTAACTAACAACCAACTCAAGCCAGCTCACTTGGCCTGTGGCTCAGGAGGAAGAAAGATGTTGCTGTTCTGTTGCCAAAGGTCAGGAAACTGGAGCCTCAGGCATGGAAGTTGTGGATGTCTTACTCGAAGATGTACATGCTAGATCATTGCCAAGCCACAAATCCAGTATAACAGGCCTTTCTCTAAGAAGAAGGCCAGGAAAATCCAGGGCAACCAGATGAGGTATATTTCTAAGAAGAAATGTATTTGACCCCATCATCCTCCCCACACACTACAACTTTCTTTTTTTTAAATTTTTTATTGTAATGAGTAAAAGGGTTACATGATATTTGCCAGATAGAAGGTGCATTAATTCACATACATTGATACCCTTTCACATGTCTTGGTACCCATTTCCCTCCAACACCACATCTCCCATCCGTCTTGGTTTTCCCCCCTTCCCTATCAAATTTCAAATATCCAAATACAAATAAATTCAATATATCAGATAACAAAGTGAGATACTATAACAATATGGGATAAACAAGGGACAGCAAAGGAGATGAGAGACAACATAGTACATTAAGGAGAAGAATAATTCATTATATGGCTTTTGTTTAGTATCCTGGAGGTCCTTTCAATTAGCTTCACATTATATGGCCTTATATATGGCCTTTTTTCTTTATGGCAAATCTCTGCTAGTAGAGCCCAAGGTTTCTACTGATTATGACGAATAGGGGAAACCACTGAGCCTAAGTTCCTTTGAGTCTGGCTTACTTCACTTAATATGATTTGTTCTAAGTCTTTCCATTTCCTAACAAATGGGGCGATGTCATTCTTTCTGACAGCAGCATAGAATTCCATTGTGTACAAGTACCACAACTTTTTGATCCACTCATCAACTGAGGGACATCTGGGTTGGTTCCATATCTTTGCTATGGTGAATAGTGCTGCAATGAACATTGTTGTGCTAGTGAGTTTAATATGCCCTTGTTTCTGGATTGTTGGGTAAATGCCAAGTAGTGGAATTGCTGGGTCATAGGGGAGTTCTATGTTTAGCCTTTTGAGTCACTGCCACACTGCTTTCCATAGTGGTTGAACGAGTTTTCACTCCCACCAACAGTGTAGTAGTGATCCCTCTTGGCCAAATCCCCTCCAGCATCTGTTGTCATTTGTTTTCCTGATCCTGGCCATTCTAACTGGAGTGAGGTCAAATCTTAGAGCTGTTTTGATTTGCATTTCTTTTATGACCAGAGTGGGATCCTGAATGCTACCCCTTAGCACTTTTATGCAAAGCTTAGGCCTGTGGCATTTTAAGCACAAATCAACGCTCTGTTTTTTGCTGGTTAATTAGAGGTAAAAATCTTATGGAATTTATTGCATGGCTGATTTTGAACTGGAATCCTCAGGTCTCAGCTTATCTTGAGTAGCTAGGATTACAGTACTTTTACAACCTGTATGCTCATACACATCGCTTCTGATCCAAATACTCATTGTTCAATTTAACTAACAAGATGTGAGGAAACGTGATTGACTGTAATTTACTAGATGGGCTTCTAGTGAGTATATATTTCCACTTCCACTCTGAAGCCAGGGAAATGTTTCTGGTACATGTTCCAACTATCTCCTAAAGAGGAAATTATGTGTGAGTACGTTGGCTAGTATTTCAGATAGGAGATGGACTTTGGTGTTTGGAACCTGTTGGGCAGAGTGTATCAGCTAGGCTGTGATATCAGAGATGATGTTTCAGACAGGAATATTTTCATCCTAGACAGACTTAATCCAGATCCTTGGATTTCAGGCCTTGAGTAGATAGAATTACAAGTGTGAGCTGCCACCACCACCTGGTTCATTTTGGAAACCTTAATTGCTTCTCCTTTGTTCCTTTCCTTTTTTGGAAGATTGATCTAAGCTGGCTGATTGTGCATCACAATGAAGTGATTGGCCTCAGGAATTGCAAATATTTGTTTCATCAGTACGGAATGAATGAAGTTGATCTAAACCCAATGGTATTTTACTTCTGATAAATAGGGAACTTACCTATATCATTTTTCCTTGCCTTTGTTTCCCAAAGAAAGCAACATGTTTCTTAAAAACTATACTTCATGAGAATATTATAATTAGAAGCTATCTTCTGCACACTTCAGAATAGTCCTTGCATTTATAAACTTATATTACAATATTAGGTAGAAGAATGGTGACTGTTAGTTTCATAACTATTTCATATGTTTTACTCTTTAAGGCTCATTAACTCAAGAAAGGATTAAATACATTTAGATAATAGTAGAACATAGCTGCTGCTGATTTGATGTGTGTGCAGATGATACACAGATTTATTAGGATTACTCAAAAGTTTTCTTCAAATTTTCAATAGTAGACTGCTATGCTAACTGGAAGGTGATAGTAATGATGCTGAAATTCTATGAATCAGCTATGAAGCAGAATTTCAGGGGAGAGTATTTGCTAGGGACTTAATTTCTAAGACGCATATCAAGAATATTAAACTATAACACCAAATGATGGAGGACTCAGCGTCAAATTTTGTTTGTTTTATGCAAGTCCTGGGACTTGAACCCAGGGCCTGGGAACTGTCCTTAAATGTTTTTTTTTGCTTCAGGCTAGTGTTCTACCACTTGATCCACAGCTCCACTCCCAGATTTTTGGTAATGAACTGTAAATCAGAATATCATGCAATTTGTTTGGGCTGGATTCAAACCTGATTCTGTGTAGATAGGATTCCAAGTGTGAGCGCAGAGTGCCTGGCTAGTATCATTCATCATTCAAGTCATGGGACTGCAATTCTGCACCTGGGTCTTGTCACTGAGCTTTTCAGGTCAAGACTACTGCCCTATCCCTTGAGCCATAGGGCCACTTCTGGGTTTCTGGTGGTTAATTGGAGATTAGAGGCACATGGACTTCAGTGCCCAGGCTGACTTTGAACTGCTATCCTTGGATCCCAGCCTCTTGAGTAGCTACATTTACAAGTGTGAGCCACCATACCCGGCTAAATTATTTTTTAAGTTAATTTTTTTGTTAAGTCAATATATAGTTGGCATACGGTTACATAAGTAATGAACACATTTCTTAAGAAAATTGTTATCCCCTCCCTCATTTTTCTCTGTTTTCCTACCCTCAGCCCCCTCTCCACCCAGATTGTTCAGTTAATTTCCGTTTAGTGTCTTCCAAGTATCACTGTTCAATTGGTTCACCCTTTTTCCTTTGTTTTTTTTTTTTTTACCATTTTATTATACCCTCTCCATTCCCCAAATCACATAAACCTATGTACAAGACACAGGGTACCCGAATTCAACACAGTGACTACAGAGAATAAAACTAAAGGGAAAAAGAAGAAAAGAAGTAAAAAACAAAGAAAATGAAAGAACATCATACAGTACCTTAGAAGCAACAACACTGAAAAAACAAAACATAAAACCTTGGGCTGAAAATGTAGCTTGCCTAGCATGTATGAAACCCTGGATTCCATTCCTCAGCACCACATAAACAAAAACTGGAAGTGCCACTGTGACTCAGCTGGTAGATTTCTAACGTTCAGCACAGAGTGTCTCCAAGTGACAAAAATCTGTCACATTTAAGTCAGGCTTCAAAACTTTGCTAGGAACCAGTTACGTGATTTGGAAGAAAGTCCAATTTTCAAAAAATCACAAGCCAGGCGCTGGAGAGTCATAATTGTCATTCTAGTAGCCAGGGAGAAGGTGATACAAAGCCTTTGCAAGCAAAAAAACGTAAACAAAAAAAAACCTGTAAGAGTCTTCTCTCCACTTATCCACCCAAAAACTAAGTGGAGTTGTGGCTAAAAGTGGTACAGCATTAGCCTTGAGGAAAAAGAACTAAGAGACCTTGCCCAGGTACAACGTTCAAGCTCCCCACCAAGAAAGAAAAAAAAGGAGTCTAGATACCTTAGTTTCAAAAGTATATCTGGATATCTTAGTAGATTTTTCTGATCTTTCCTCATTCATCTCATGGAACCACATAATCTTGATCCTGATCTGACTAAGAGCCTGCATTGTGCTTAATAAATTCATTCCACATATTCCAGTAGAATATGGACAGCTAACAGCCACTTACCAATGCTTTATTCTACGTTTAGGCCAGTATGTCTTCATACCATCTACACAGTCAGCTATATCATCTTTCCAGAAGTATCATTGAGTGTAGAACACTCAGAACTAAAATAATTGCATAAAGATGTAATAAAACCCCTTGATTCATTAAGAAAATTTCTGTACCACTTAGAGCAAGTACATTAGTGGTATTTACCTCTAGCCTCGTTTTTTAAAAAAATTTATTAACATTGAATTTTACATCATATTTCAAATGTCATGTTTAACCAACAAGTATTCAAGAAGGCCATCGCTATACAATCACTGGCATATAAATTTTAGAATATAGTAAAAATTAAGCTGAGTCTTTGTATGTCATAGATACAGATTAATCTATGATAAAACACACGTCTATAGAGTGTATAGTCTATCCTAGATTTTTATGTCTATGTAGTTATGTTTATATCTCCAAAATTATGTCCAGAACTTTGGGTATCAACTATTCAATCATCGCTCTACTACTGTTTGAAACTAATATCCATATATTAAGGATACCATGTACCTTTTTTTCCTTGGTCTTAACTTATCTCACTCAACAGGATTCACTCTAATTTCATCCACTACCCCAAAAATGCCATTATTATTTTTTTCTGTGCAGATCTTCTTTTTATGTATTTATTTTTATTGTAATTTATAGAAGGGTTACATTATATTCACCAGATAGAAGGTGCATTACTTCTCAAACTTTGATACCCCATGTAATGATATGGTCCCCATTTCCCTTCCCCTACCCCCACTCATGTTCATTTCCCCCCTTCCCTATCCAATTTCAAATAACCAATTAGGCACATATGAAATATATCAGAAAACAAGGTGAAATATTGTAACAAAATGATATAACCAAGGGATAGCAAAAGAGATAAGAGATCACATAGTTCATTAAGGACAACAGTCACTCATTATATGAGTTTTGTTTCTTCATCTTGGAGGTCCTTACATTTAGTGTCATACTATTTGTCACGATGTCTCTAGATTTTGTTCTATTGTAAATCTCTGGTAGCAGAGCCCAAGGTTTCTACTGAATTTGACAAAGTAGGGAGACTCTTGGGCCTATGTTCCTTTCAGTTTGGCTTACTTCACTTAATATGATTATTTTCCTTTTCATCCACTTCCTCGAGAATGCCATTATTTTATCTTGTGGATTGGCTATGTATCATTCCATTGTGTGTGTGTGTGTGTGTGTGTGTGTGTGTGTGTGTGTGTGCGCGCGCTTGCGTGTATCACATTTTTTGTAGTAGGGCATCTGGTTGTTTCCATCATCCAGCCTCATTTTCTACAGATATTTTCATAGTCTCTCTTTTATTTTCAGGGTAATGTATAGAGGGGTTATGATTACATTTACAGGTAGTGGACTGCATCACTTCTCACACATTTATTCCACTCCACATGTTTTTCTCCCCAGTTCCCTCTCCCCTCCCCTTCCCAATCATCTTGTTTCCCCCCTTCCCTTTCCTATTTGACATAAACAAATAAACATATATACAATATGCCAGGGAAAAAAATCAGATACAGTAACAATCTGACATTAACCAAAGGGCAAAATAAGAGATGAGAAATAACATAGTAGATTAAGGACAAAAATCACACAAGATTAAGAGCAACGATGACACAAGATATAGCTCTTTTTCCCATATCCTAGAGATCCTTTCATTTAGTCTCATCCTATATTACCTTATATACCTAGGTTTTTGAGTTATTGTAATCCTCTGCTAGGAGAGTCCTAGATGTGAACTAATTATTTCAAATGAGGGAAACCATTGAGCTTATGTTTCTTTGGGTCTGGCTTGCTTCACTTAATATGAATTTTTCCAAGTCTTTCCATTTCCTTACAAATGGGGCGATGTCATTCCTGCTGATGGCAGCATAGCATTCCATTGTGTATAAGTACGACATCTTCTTGATTCAGTCATCTACTGAGTGGCATCTGGGTTGGTTTCATATCTTTGCTATGGTAAATAGTGCTGCAATGAGCATCATTGTGCTAGTGGCTTTAGTATGCCCTTTTTTCTGGACAATTGGGTAGATGCCAAGTAGTGGACTTGCTGGATCATAGGGGAGCTCTATGCTCAGTCTCTTGAGGAACCACCACACTGCTTTCCCTAGTGGTTGAACAAGTTTACACTCACACCAACAGTGTAGGTGTGATCCCCCCTGGTCACTTCCCCACCAGTATCTCTTATTAGATTTTTTGATAATGGCCATTCTGACTGGAGTCAGGTGGAATCTCAAAGTTGTTTTGATTTTCATTTCCCTTATTGCTAGAGATATGGAGCATTTCTTCATGTGTCTAAAGCCCATTTTAATTTTTTCTTCAGAGAATACTCTTTTAAGTCTTTAGCCCACCTTTTAATAGGAAGGTTGTTTCTTTGAAGATTTGTTTGGGAGAGATTCATTTTTTTCAGCTATAGATATATTTTAGATAACTACATATATTTTTGTAGAAAAAAGAATGGAAGCCATCATGCTGGCTCACAACTTAATTTCAGCTGCTTAGGAGGCTTGGGGCTTAGGATCACAGGTCAAAGCCAACCAGGGCCCTACAGTGTGTGAGATCAAACTCTGTGAACATACAATGACTGTAAGAGGAATCTCACTTCCTGGGAATGTAGCCTAATGTTAGAGTGCTCACCTAGAATGCATGAAGACCTAGGTTCTGTTCACCGGTACCGCATACTCAGAAAAAAGCTAGAAGTGGCTCTGTGTCTCAAGAGGCAGAGCACTCACCTTGGGCAAGCGAGTCCAATGAAAATGTCTAGGCCCTGAGTCCAAGCCCTAGGACTGGCAAAAGGAAAAAAAAGAGCAATCTTACTTAAGTAACAAGGAATGTACCCTATATTTATTTATTTATTTATTTATTTATTTATATTGTTTAAACACTAAAATATATTTATATGAGATGAATCATTCCACCTAAAAACAAAAAATTCATTTTAGTTTACTTTTCATACATTTTTCATTGACAAAATTGTGGTATACATGTGTGTGAATATTTACATATGCATATATGTACATTATATATACATATATATACAGCTCTAGGCAATCAAAATATCTGGGTACTTTTTCAGTGACAATAAAAAAAATCTTTTAGAAATTTTAAGAGAAAATTAAACATAACAAATTTACACTAGACTTACTCCATTTACTCATCCCTTTTTATTGTGTGCCAGTCCTGGGTTTTGAACTCAGAGCCTGAGCACTGTCCTTGGGCTTTCTCAAGGCTTGTGCTATACCACTAGAGTGACAGAACCATTTTCTGCTTTTCTTTTTTTTGCATTTTTTAATTGTAATTAGCAAAAGGGTTACATAATATTTGCCAGATAGAAGGTGCATTAATTCACATACATTGATAGCCTTTCACATGTCTTTGTACCCGTTTCCCTCCCCCCCCAAGCTCCCCACCCATCTTGATTTTCCCCCCTTCCCTATCAAATTTCAAATATCCAAATACAAATAAATTCAATACATCAGATAACAAAGTGAGATACTATACCAATATGAGATAACCAAGGGACAGCAAAGGAGATGAGAGACAACATAGTACATTAAGGACAACAATCATTCATTATATGGCAATGGTTTCACTATCATGGAGGTCTTTTCAATTAGTTTCACAATATATATCCTTATGTATCAAGATTTTGCTCTATTGCAAGTCTCTGCGAGTAGAGCCCAAGGTTTCTACTGATTATGACAAATGAGGGAAACCATTGAGCCTAAGTTCCTTTGAGTCTGGCTTACTTCACTTAATATGATTTGTTCTAAGTCTTTCCATTTCCTAACAAATGGGGCGATGTCATTCTTTCTGACAGCAGCATAGAATTCCATTGTGTACAAATACCACAACTTGTTGATCCACTCTTCAACTAGTTTGGTTCCATATCTTTGCTATGGTGAATAGAGCTGCAATGAACATGGTTGTGCTAGTGGGTTTAGTATGTCCTTGTTTTGGGTGGTTGGGTAAATGCCAAGTAGTGGAATTGCTGGGTCATAGGGGAGTTCTATGTTTAGCCTTTTGAGGCACTGCCACACTGCTTTCCACAGTGGTTGAAGGAGTTTGCACTCCCACCAACAGTGTAGTATTGATCCCTCCTGGCCTAATCCCCTCCAGCATCTGTTGTCATTCGTTTTCCTGATCCTGGCCATTCTAGCTAAGGCAATCCAAAATTTCATATGGAGGAATTTCAATTCCAAACTTTAGACTCTATTACAGAGCTATAATTCTCAAAACAGCTTGGTACTGGCACAAGAACAGGCCTGAAGAAAAATTAATAGAACTGAGGACCCAGATGTTAAACCTATGCCCACCTAAACTTTGACTAGGGAGCCAAAAAAAAAGAATGGAAGAAAGACAGCCTCTTCAACAAGTTGTGCTGGCAGAACTGGTTAAGCACCAGCAGAAAACTAAAGTTGGATCCTTCTATGTCACCTTGCACTAGAATTAACTCCAAATGGATCAACGATCTGGAGGTAAAACTGACACACTGAAAAGTTTACAGGAAGGAATAGGAGATACACTAGGCCTCCTTGGCACAGTTCGAAACTTTCTTAATAAGGACCAAGAATCACAACAAATCAGAGAAAGGCTGTATAAGTGGGACTGCAGTAAACTGCAGAGCTTTTGTATGGCAAAGGACATAGCTAGTAAACTAATCAGGAAGCCTACAGAGTGGGAGAAGATCTTCACCAACCAAACAACGGACAAAGGCCTCATATCTAAAATATATCAACAATTCTAAAAATTGAATCACTCCAAAACTAACCTCCAAAGTAACAACCATCCCATTAAAAAATGGGCCAAAGACTTAAAGAGAGTCTTGTCTGAAGAAGAAACAAAAATGCCCTATAGACACATGAAGAAATGGTCAACATCTCTGGTCATAAAAGAAATGCAAATCAAAACAACTCTAAAATTGTACCCTATAGTTATACAGACTGAAAAATTCATTAAGAAATTAGAAAATATGTATAAAGTGCATAATTTCTTTTGTGTGTTGCAACTGGGTCTTCAACTGAGTGCTTCAGCTCTATCCCTGACCTTTTTTGCTCAAGGCTAGCACTCTACCAATGCAGCCCCAAATCAACTATCTTCACTTGAGATATAAGCGATGAATATTTCAGGGTGCTTCATGAAAAACATTTTTATAAATTGAAACTTTCAACACAGTCTTATTTTAGAATGAATGTTGAGATGGGAAGAGACAGAAAAAGTGAAATGTTTCCTGATCCCCATAGAGAAGAGACTCAGCAGAACCACTGTGGTCTGCAGGCTTCTTTGTGAGTTTTGTTTGCTTGTTTGATTTTTGTCAATTGTGGGGCTTGAACTCTGGGCCTGGGCACTGTCCCTGAGCTCTTCAGCTCAAGGCTAGTGGTTTAATCTGTGAGCCACAGTGCCACTTCTGGTTTTTCTGGCAATTAACTGGGTACTTTGGCCGGCTTGAAACTTTGATTCTCAGATCTTAGCCTCCTGAGTAGCTAAGATTATAGGTGTGAGGTACCATCACCAGGCTGCTGCTCTGTTACTATGCAGGTTCTGGATCAAGAACTTCAAGTTCTTACTTCAATTTTTTCTTCTCTTGCCTGATACTCTGCCATTTGAACGAAGCCCCAGTTCCTGGTCTTTGTTGGTTAATGAGAGATATTATGATTTTCTAATATTCAGAGCAATGATTATAAAACCCAGCATTTTACTTACTTGAATAAATTAAGAGACAGGACCTTGTGAGATGGAAAGCAAAATTTTTTTTCAAGTTGCTATCCTGTTCTAATGCATAAGTCTGGCTATTTTGCTTACACACAAATATGTATTTTACCAGTTTCTACTCTATTTTTGCTTAGCTTAAAACCACCACTGCCATTTCATAGATTTTGTTGTTGTTGTTTGCGGTGCTTGAACTCTGTGCCTGGGCTGTTCCTCAGATCTTCAGTTCAATGCCAGTGCTCTACTACTTTTGATTTGGCCAGTCCTGGGCTTGAACTCAGGGACTGAGCACTGTCCTTATATTTTCTCAAGGCTAGGGCTCTACCACTTCAGCCTCAGCACCACTTCCAGCATTTTTCTATGTATGTGGTATTGAGGAATTGAACCCAGGTCTTCGTGCATGCTAGGCAAGCACTCTACCACTAGGCCAAACTCCCAGCCCAAAATTATTCATCATTACTATTAGCTATCTTCTTTTTTCATTATTGATTCGTCATGGTGCTTGGACTTTGGGCCTGGTCACTGTCCCTGAGCTCTTCAGCTCAAGGCTAGCGCTCTTCCTCTACAGCTCCATTTTTGGTTTCTGGTAGTTAATTGGTGATGTAAGTCTCACAAACATATGTGTCCAGGCTGGCTTTGGGCTTTGAACCAAGATCCTCCAATCTCAGCCTCCATAGTAGCTAGAATTACACGCTTCTGCCAGCAGTGCCTGACTGTTTGATGTCTCTGTCTCTGTCTCTCTGTCTCTGTCTGTCTCTGTCTGTCTGTCTCTCTGTCTCTGTCTCTCTCTCTGTCTCTGTATCTCTTTCTCTCTCTCTGTCTCTCTCTGTCTCTCTGTCTCTCTGTCTCTCTCTCTCTCTCTCTCTCTCTCTCTCTCTCTCTCTCTCTCTCTCTCTCTCTCTCTCTCTCTCTCTTGGTTGTAAGACTTTAATTGTGCAACAGGGCAGTGTCCCTGGGCTCTTCAGCTCAAGGCTACAACCTTAAACACCTTGAGCCACAGTGTCACTTCTGGTTTTCTGGTGATTAAGTGGAAGTAACAGTTACATGGACTTTAGTGTCTGGCCTGGCTTTGAACTGTGATCCTCAGAACCCAACCTTCTTAGATCATTTCCAGCTTTTTTTTGGTGTAAGTGGTACAGAGTAATTGAACACAGGATTTGTGCATAATAGGCAAGCAAACTACCACTAGTGTGCACTCCAGCCTTAGATAAGGGCTTTCTTTTTCTTTTTCTTTTTTATACTCATGGGGCTTGAACTCTGGGCCTGGATGTTTACCTTAAGCTCTTCAGCTCAAGGCAAGAGCTCTACCACTTGAGGCACATTGTCATTTTGAATTTTCTGGATTATTTGGAAATAAGATTCTCACAGATTTTTATGCCTGGTCCGTCTTTGAACCTCGATCCTCCAGGGTAGCTAGGATTACCAGGGTGAGCCACCAGTCACGGGCATTAAGTTATTATTTTTTGCATGTCCTATGGCTTCAACTCATGGCCAGAGCACAGTCCTAGGGATTGCTCAAGGATAGCACTTTACTTCAGCCAGCCAACTCCCGGTCCAAATAGGCCACTCTTGAATCTAGAATTACAGAGATCTGCCATAATACTGGCATGTCGTTATCTAAGTATATAATTTTTCTTCTATTTTTGATGGCTTTTCCTTAGTGTACATATTTCCTACATAGTTTATGGAAAAGTTCCTTCCCACTGGGGCCATAGGTTAAGCCTAGTGGAAGAGTTCTTGCCGAGCATGAATGAAGACCCAAGTTCAATTCCTCAGCACAACATAGATAAAAAAGATAAAAGTGGTGCTGCGGCACATGTGATAGAACTTGTGCCTTAGGAATAAAAAAAAAAACACAACCCAGAGTACTAACCACTATACGATCAGGCCCATGCTTTCTGGAGTGCAGTGATGATTCTCTGTCTCCATCAGTCACCAGCTCCATTGGTGGGTTTTTCATCCGGAGTTCAGGATAAGCTCTTCCACGATGACCCAAACCTAAGAATGGAAATAGGTACAGAGTGGACACACTGCAAGTGGAAGTGTCACTCAACTTCCATGAGGATCTAATGGAGGAACCTGTAGAACTGGAGTTTGGACTGAACACTGAGGAGGTGTAGGGTCTTTCTAATGAGTGCTTATTCCCGAGTCCTTTCAGAGGACAGACATTACCTGGCTGACACCACCCATAAAGGGCATTTTGCCAAGCTCTGTAGAAGTAAGGGCCAACCAATATCTAGTCCACATGGGCTTCCTACTCACAGGCTCTGAGGCACCCACACCAGGACTTCTACTTTTTCTTGGTCTTACTGGTCGCACATTCCTCCAGCTGGTCAAAAAGTATGTGTTTAGAAGAGCAGGTCCAAAGCTGGCATTTGGAGCCAAATATAGAGCTTGAGTTGTGTCACGGTGTGGCAGTTCTTGAACTCGTAGAAATCACTGGGGTAGAAGTCCATTCACATCGTACAGATGGAACACATGATGCTGTGGGCACATTCGGTACAAGGAAAGTGAGAGCCTTCTCTCTCCATCCTGAGCCTTGTACCAAAGCCCCTTTCTTGCAGGACTCTAATGCTGTGGCTGTCCTGCAGAGATGTGCACTTATGTGCTGGGAGGGGGGTAAGAGACACTCGAGAACAGGATGACTTTTACACCCCACTTCCAGAAGCTTCTGAGAGAGGCCTCTATGCATCTGTCCAAAGTAAACGCACCTTAAATTAACTAAGTAAATGCTCTAAATAAATCAATAAGTGAATGCTCCAAATAAAGAACTAAATGCTCATTCCTCTAATCTTAGCCACCCAGCAGGCTGAGCTCTGAAGATCACAGTGGAAAGCCAGTCTAGTCAGTAAAAGTCTAAAGGCACTTGTCTTCAATTAGGCAGCAAAAAGCCAGAACTTGACCTATGACTCAAATGGTACAGTGCTAATTTTTGAACACCAAAGGGATGGCATTTATACCTGGGTTCAGGTTCAAGTGGCAGCACTGGACCACACACCAAAATGTAAATGCTTTCAGGTTCTAACAGGCAAAGCTATCACAATCCCTCCCTGATGGCTCAAAAGTGATTCAGCCCCCATCTTTTCCTCTGAATTCAGTATTTCACAGGCCTCCGCCATTAGTACTGACACCTCATTTCTTACTGGGAAATGGGATTTCCTAGGATGTCACCTAGGTGAGGGCTGCAGTTGGGAGCCACTTACTCATGCCTGAAATCCAACTTCTCAGTAAGCACACTGTTGAGACTCCAGTAGCTTGTGAGGGTAATGAAATGGCATGGTGTCCCACTCATAATAAAGTAGTTTGTGCACTTGTATCATGCTTAGCTCCCCTGTGAACACCGCAGTGAACCAAACAGGCTCAGAGAGGAGCCAAGTATTCCAAGACTTGGCCAGGAGGGGTGAGCAAACCTGGGTTTGGAGGGGAACACTCACTTTTTCAAGAGAATTTCCAGCAACTACTACATTGTCCTCCTCTATTTGAAATTGTGCAGGAAGTTTCCCACATAAAAGAGATCACCTTTCTGGTAGGCAGGGATCAGCTTTGTCAGCAGCATCTCCAACAGGCCTTCCTCCAGGATCCATAGGTTAAAAGGCACATTCAGAGTCTGAGCTGACTTACCATCACACTATGTTGGCAAAACAGTGGATATTTCAAACGTAGGAATGGGACCACACTTCACACTGAGGAATTGGAATAGAGTAGATTGGAAATGACACACTCTAATCTCAGTATAGTCACTTGAAAGAACACAAGAAGGTTGTAGTGTGTGGGCAGGATGATGGGTTCAAATAGGTTTCCTCTCAATATACCTCATCTGAGTTGCCCTGGAGTTTCCTGGCTTTCTTCCTAGAGAAATGCCTGATATACTGGAATTTTGGCTTGGCACTTATCCAGCATCTACTTTTTCAAGTGAGACATCCATATCTCTCATGCCTGAGATGCGAGCCTCCTGAACTTTGGCAACAGCACAGCAACATCTTTCTGGTTCCTGAGCCACAGGCCAAGGGAGCTGGCTTGAGCTGGTTGTCACATACAGTGGCTTGGTTACCAGGGTTCCATATTCTGTTCCATTGTGAGGGAGGTAGGGTCACCTTTCAAGGCCCAATGACCAAAGCTCCTTGCTCACAGAAGACCTCCCCAAAGACATACTGGAGACTGAATCTCCCTTCCCACCTCACATATGGATGTAGTAAACAGCACACCTTTTTGTTCAAATCCCAAGTCATTAACTAGGCATAAGTGCTAGCCTGGTCTCAGGCTCAAGGAGCCTTTCTTAGGTAAGATCCAAACTTAACTGTCACTATTCCCCTTACTCTTCACAAGACATTTTGCTTCACAGTGCCTTCTCAGCTTGCATTTTGCCTCTTGCACATTTTTTTTGCTAGTCCTGGGACTTGACCTCAGAGCCTGACCATTGTTCTTAGGCTTTCTTTAGGCTATAACTGTCCCACCAAGCCACAGCACCACTTCAGAGTTTTCTATGTATATGGTACTGCAGAATCAAACCGGAGTCTTTTTGTGTGGTAGCCAAGCACTCTACAAATAGATGAAACACCCAGGCCATCTTGCACATATTTTTCACTTCAATCTACTAGGACGTTGTTAGGTTTCTGTATCCTAATCTATTTTTCTTCCTGAAGAATATCTGTGCTGTCATCTGTAAAAATGCAAGTGGGAAAATCACAGAAGCGTTGGTGACATAAAAAAAAGTCTTACAGACATAGATAAGTGTTCAATCTTTGTAAGAGAAAGGATATTTTGATATGATGATGACTATTTGTAAATACTTTATCAGGGTTTAGAGTTTGGCCCAGTGGTAGAGTGCTTGCCTAGCATCCATGAAGATCTAGGTTTGAGTCCTTAATATCACACAGATATAAAAATCCATATGGCAATGTGGCTCAAGTGGCAGAGGGCTAGACTTGGGAAAAGCCAAGAGCAGTGCTCAGGCCCTGAGTTCAAGCCCCAGGAATGGCAGAAAACACAAAAGAAAAGAAAAGAAAAGAAATGTGCTTTTTACAAGTTATTCACTCACAGCATTTGCCTCTGAATTCTTCACTTCTGCATCTTGTGACTTATCCCTTTCCCTCAATGTAGACAAGAAAAACAGATTTTATTACTTGCTATCCTGTTGTCCAATCTTTGGATATTAATTCAAAATACAATATTGCCTGAGATATTGTGTGTGTGCATGTGTGTGTGTATCTGCCAATGTGTGCATGCACACTTGAGTACAGGGTTTAGGGCTTACTCATAGGGCCTGTGTGATAACCCTCAGCATCTTTTCCTCAAAGGTATTGGTCTTTCACTTCTAGCTTATTATAGCTAATTGGAGTTGAGAGATTCACTCAATTTCTTGCCCTGTGCATTGGAACCCAGTGCTGGGTTCTCATATTGTTAATTGTAGCTCTAGAGAAGGCTGAGGTCTGGGGATCCTCGTTAGAATCCAGCCCCTGAGAGAAAGTCACTGATAGAAATCTTTATCTTCAGTTAAGCACGAATAAATAAGGCAAAAGTGGAACTGTGGCTCAGTTCCTCTTGTACCAGCCATGATAAAATTAGTAATTGACAGCACCTGGTCCCTGAGAGAAATCCTTAGCACTGGTTCAAAAAAAGAAAGAAAATAATGAACAAAATTAAAACTTGCTGAGGAATCCATAAGAATAAACGTGCCTGTGAATAATCTTGTCATTTCAGATTCCCTCAAGAGCTTATGTCTCTCTATATTTTATCAAGATTTTTTAAAGATATTTACATATTTTCTATCTTTCTTAAACAGAGATAGCCATCCACAAAACACAAACACAAACTCTCACACAGTATATCACCCACCCATAAGTGTCTGGTTATGTATATATGTATAGTCATATGTATTGATCTGTCTCTCTATACTAATATATAAATGCATAACCTTATGTATTTAGACAAACAGGAAACATACATAGATAGGTCTCAGGCATTTCCAGATTTTGTGCAAGTCTTCCGAGTGCAACTTACCATTGTATTTTTTGTCAATATAGTGTCCCTCTAACTTTTGGCCAGCTTCTTGTCCTTTGATACTTTTTTCTGCCGGTCCTGGGTTTTGAACGCTAGGCCTGGATGCTGTCACTGAGCTTGAGCTTCTTGCATTCAGTAGTTTATTGCAGATAAGAGTCTCATGGAGTTTCTGTCCTGGGCTGGCTTTGAATTGTGATCCTCAGAACTCAAACTCCTGAGTAGCTAGGAGGACAGTCTTGAGCTACCAGTACCTGGTTCCTTTGCCTCTTTTACCCTTTTTTTGGCCCCACCACAGCCATGGTATCTACCTTCCTATGTTCTCTCCACCTGCCCCCAGACAGGGGTCTGACAGATGCTTTCCACCCACTTATTCATGTCCTCCTCTGTATTGGCTGAGAGCTAAGACATGCACTCACTTGTCTGGATGCCAAACACAAAGCCATGTAATTGTTTCTCAGTCTGGAACATCCTATCAGATTTATAGCACCACAGAGGGTCAGGTTGATGCTCCTCCAGGGCTTTCAAATTGTTCTCATATTAATCCACAACACGTTTGTCATCACTTGTCCAGCTAATTCATGAACTAAACCAGCATTCCCTATGAACTTAGATCCCAATACCATGAGGACACTCAAGGGTTCATTAGGAGTGTGACCTGCAGGTGGATGTGAGCCTGTCTAACTTGGAGGGGATTTCTCCACCACAGGCAATGGAATACAAATTTAGAATCTGCTTTCATGAGGTGACAATCTCTGGCAGATGTTCTTATCAAATGTGGCACTGCCTACTTCCAGCTTAAAACATGGGTTGATGACCCAGCATAACAGAGAATGTATTCACCCAGGCCCAACACATAGGCTGGGACCCTGAACTTTCAGGTAGCATTTGGCTTTGAAGGTCATGAGATCTTAGTCTACAAATGATGAGCCCCCTCCCGAGAGGCATAGCTAACGGAGCCAAAGTGCAACCCAGTTAAGCACCAGATCAAGCTTCCCTTCTTCAGTAGGGTATGGTTTGAAAACTGTGCATAGCTTCTGTTTGAAGCCAGTCCAGAAAGGAAATTCCATGAAACTCTCATTTCCACTTAACTACCAAGAAAAAGCCAAAGATAGAGATGAAGCTCAAGAGAGGTAGAGAGCCATCTGAAAAGAATGGTTACACCCTGCTACATCCTCATTATCTGATCTTGAAACCATCTTTGCGTGCATCCCAGCATGCAGCCAGCATCTGGGGGTGACAGTGACCCCTGCGCCCATTGGCAATCTGCACTGTCTCTGACATCTGTAATATGAACCTCATTCTGTTGGGTTTGTGAAGTGGTGTCAACCCTGCCGAAGGAACCAACTGTGCCCTAACTCCCACTGTCCCCTGGGGCCCCTAGCATTCCCCCATCTGCACCCCTCCTGTGGCGTCTGATCCTAGGGAGCACTCCTGCCCTGTCCAACACTCACATGAAGTGCATATTTCTTCTTCTGGGGCAACTTCTCCACAGAGAGTACATGACATGCCCACTCTCCAGGCACGGGGAGATCCTGCCAAAGTAGCAAATCAGTGATAAGGACATAAAGTGATGAATAGAATTTTAGATCCTGATGGTAGACAGTCTGCAAAATCCAAGGGAGAATGGAATTGGAGGGGACCAGGGATCAGGATGTGGGCATGGAGCTTCCCTGCCAAGGGGGTGGGGGAAGTCACAGGCTGGGGGATGCACAGGATGATCCATGGGCCCTGTGCAGCTTCCGGGGCACCCCCTTCTGCATCTAGGCCTTTGGCTTTGAGCTCTGTGATCGTCAAGATGTGCTCAGTCTGTACTCTGGCTGGCAGAAGAAAGGACCCTGGGAAGACAATTGTAGACCCTTTGTGAGTGTAGGAAGGGGTAGGCTGGACACCCAGTCCAAGAGGAGCTAAAACTGGAGTCGAGGGGTGTGCAAGGAGTGGGTGTGAGGGTTGTGGGCAGTCACAGTCACGGCAGAGGTGGCTCTGTCTGTGGGGTGAGTGCCTCCCTGCAGGCACAGAACTGGAGATATCAGAGATCCATATGAAAAGGAAAGCTGGAAATGGCACTATGGTGCACATGGTAGAGCATCAACCTTGAGCAAAAGAGCTCAGGGACAGTACCCAGGACCTGAGTTCAAGTCTCATGACTGTAAAAGAAAAAGAACCAGGATTATGAGAGGGAACCTGGTACTCTCTGGGTCTAATCAGACAAAAGAAGAGGCCGGGATAGGCTGTGGAAAACACAGAGAACATCTTCCCCCAGCTCATCCTGTTCTGCATGCAGGGACAGCCATGTAACTAGGGCTACGGTGAGATCATCTTCACCCCTGTGCTGCCATCTGAATTGTAGGCCTCTGTCCTGGCATGGGGTATCCTGATGGCTGAGCAGGTGCCCTAACCCTAGATGGAGAGCAGCCACTGACTGTGGTAGCTAAGGAGAGATCTGTTCTATAGCTATCAGGCCACCCAGCATGGGAGCCATAACCACCCCTCACCCAGGTAGAGGCCAATGGTTCTCCAGGTGCTACTAATATTGCCCCACCCCTTGCTCTGGGTACATGTGACATTCCCTCCACAAGGAGCAGGACAAAGTGAGGGATCAGGAAGCTGCCTATGGCCTTCAGATGATGGCCAGGCTGGCACTACAGATGGCCTCACTCTGTCACCACCTTCCCCTGTCTCCATCTTTCCTCCACCATGCCACTCTATCTCCCACCCATTAACCTTGGTAACCAATGAACTGGGCTCTCATCATTCCTCTCATCTCTTCACCCACCTTGCCATGCGTCCATCCCTCTGTCACTTCCACCCCACACACATCCCACCACCAGCCACCCTGTAGCTTATGAGGATCCCAGAGGAAGCTCTTGGTGAAGGCCTTGTGACCACAAAACAGTTACTATCACCCGCTCCGGCCTGATCCACCACAGAATAAGAACAGCCAAGCAGGCACACACTGCAGCAGAGTTACTCTGCTGCACCATGATTTCTTCATGGCCAGGACTTGGCTCTCCTCAGCCTCTCAGCTCAGTAACCAGAACATGGTGCTTTCACAGAGCCATGGCTTCCAGTCTCCATGGACACAATGACATCAAGGTGATGCCAACTTTCCCATCTCTATATACTTCTAACTATGGGATGGGAGCTGATGTTCTCTTCTGTGACTCCATCCGCTAAGAGGCTCATGCAGATTTCTATCCTTTGCTCATCATGGTGACTCATTGGTTAACAAGTCACTGCTGGGCTTCCAGTTCACCACATATAGAACCCATACTCCAACACTTTTCTTAAAAGGACTGATGACTTTTAAATATTCTCTAGTTTTAAATTTCTAGTTCCTTCTCTCTTTCATTTATATATTTCCCTTCCTCACATACTTCCCTTTTTTTACCTTCCTTCTTTCATTCCTGGCCTTGAACTCAAGACCTGGAGCTTTTTCTTAGCTTTTCTTTGCTCAAAGTAGCACTCTAGCTCTTGAGCCACAGCTCTACTTCAATCTTTGTTCTTGCTCTAAACTGGGAGTAAGAGTGTCATGCATTTTTCCCTTTGCTGGGTTGGCTTTAAACCACAACACTAAGATCAGGATCCTGAATATGCCTCGGATTACAGGTATTATCTAATCAAAACAAATTCCTGATTTCTTTTTTAGACATAATTAGTTCTTTCAGGTGAGCCACCAGCCACTCATGCAAGAGCATTGCAGGATCCAGCATTCATCTTGTCTCCAGTCTTATTCCATCCATCTCACAATGGCCATCTAAAACACCCTGCTGCATGCCTGAAGTCGCAAGGAACGTTCTCAACGCCATGAGAAGCCCCCTTAAGCTCTGCCTCAGATATGCCCAGCCCCCATCCCACTTCCACATGAGCATTTGTTTAGGAGAAATTTCCTGAGTACATCATCATCTTTTCCTCACCATTCAAGTTTCATCTTTGGAGTCATTTCTCCCAGACAAAGAGGAACATGATCCATGGTTTGATAGCAGCTCCAGCTTCATAGTCCCAGCCACCAACACCCCCCCATTACCCTGCCAGACACCTGAATTCAAGAACAATGTTTTCACTACCCCTGACACTTATCACATGTTTTAACTTATACAGTGCATTAAAATGATTTTACTAAATGGAATAAACACATGGCATCAAGCTTCAGAATCTTTGCACCTGAACTTTTAGTGAATAACAGACACGCCAGCATTTCTGTAGCCAACAGAAATCTTAGCTTTGAGATTTCAGCATTCCTGGTATCCAAGTTTGGATGTGCTAACACTGCACTTAATGGGGCACTTCAATCACACAATCCCACAACAATCAATGTCATTTGACATTCACTGGTAGGTGGTGCTAGGAAAAAGACTGATGTGCCAACTCCATGCTGGCTTGACCTATGCCATCTTCAAACCTGGAGCAAGTGGGGCTCCTCTCTCCATGACACCTTTTGTCTACTACCCCAGGATGACCTTTACCTTGAGACAAAATTATGAAGACTATCTCTACCAGCAAAGATTCCAGTGAGATGTGCCTACATGGATAAAGCTAAAATCTCACTAAAGTGAGGTTGTTGGCAGTGCTGGAGCCTGAACTCAGGGCCTGGGCACTAAGCATTTGTACTCAAGACTAGCCCTTTACCACTTGAGCCCAAACTCCATTCCCAGCTGTTTTTATTTTTGGTAGTAAGAATCTATCAGACTTTCCTGTTCTAGGTGACTTGGAATTTCCATACTCAGATCTCAGCCTCCTGACCAGCCTGGATTAAAATTGTGGATCAGCCACACCTGAGGACTTCTGCCAGCACATTTTTTCCCAAAAAATGGAAGAGGAAGATGAGGGAGGGTTGGGCTCATCCTCCCCTGCATATGAAGGAGAGCATCAGCGCCTGAACTTCATTCCCTGTTGTAGGCTGCTGGAGGAAAAGGAAGCAAATAGGCACAGGCTGGCAGCAGATGCCACAGAACAACTTGTGACCAAGACTCCCAGAGCTGACCTCAGAATCGATGACAGAATTGGATCTACCCAGTAACAGAGGCAGTGGTGACACCTGAAACTGCGCCTTTGAGCCTTTGCTGCTAGTAAACAGGGCCACCTATGTCTCAATGAGAAAGGTGAGATTTTTGGTGGAGAAGGTGAGATTAAACATTATGTATCATGCAAGAAGACAGACTATAAGGGGTCTTTTATTATTCCAAGTGAAATTTTGGATTTCCTCTTCTGTTTCTTTAAAGAATGACATTGGGATATTGATGAATATTGCACTGAATTTGTACATAGTCCTTATCAAGATTGCCCTTTTTATAATATTACTTCTTCCAAACCAGGAGCATAGGTTTTTGCATTTCCTCAGTTCTGCGTTAATTTCCTTCTCCAGGGTTTATAGTTCCATCAAAAAGGTGCTTTACATTCTAAGTTAATTCCTAGGTATTTTATTTTCTTTGATAGCAAAATGAGTTGCTATCCTGATTCTTGCCTCATTCCTCTCATTTGTTGGCATATAGGAAGGCAGTTGACATTGAGGGTTAATTTTATACCCTGCTACCTTACCAAAGTTTTATATCAGCTCAAGCAGCTTCGGAGTAGAGTCTATAGGGTTCTTTAAATACAGAATCATGTCATCTGTAAGGAGAGAAAGTTTCAGTTCCTCTTTCCCTTTTCCTCCTCACTCCAGTTAGAGTGGCCAAGATCCAGAAATCTAATAACGTATGCTGGAGGGGATGTGGCCAGGAGGGATCACTACTACACTGCTGGTGGGATTGCAAACTCGTTCAACCACTATGGAAAGCACTATGGCAGTATCCCAAAAAGACTGAACATAGAGCTCCCCTGTGATCCAGCAATTTCACTACTTGCCAATCGTCCAGATAGGACATACTAAATTCACTAGAACAATAACATTTATCACAGCACTATTTACTATAGCAAAGGTATGGAAACAACCCAGATGCCCGTCAGTTGATGAGTAGATCAAATGGTATTTTACACAATGGAATTCTGTGCTTCTGTCAGAAAGAATGACATAGACGAATTTGTAAGGAAATAGAAAGACTGTGAAGTTTAGAAATTAGTTTCTGTCTCCTTCTCTCTCTCCTTCTCTATCTCTGTAAAATTTAGAAGTTCCTGTTTCTCTCTCTCTTTTCTCTCTCTCTCTCTCTCTCTCTCTCTCTCTCTCTCTCTCTCTCTCTCTCTCTCTCTCTCTCTCTCTCTCTCTCTTTGTCTCTCTCTCTCCAATCCTTAGGCTTGAACTCAGGGCCTGAGCTACTTTTGCTCAAGGTTAGCACTCTACCATTTGAACCACAGTGCTGCTTCCGGCTTGCTCTTTTCACGTAGTATTGAGGAATCTAACCCAGGCCTTCATCCTTGATAGGTTAGCACTCTACCACTAAGCCACACAGTCAGCTTTTATAGGTTTCTGACAAAGGTTTTCCTACATGCTATTATTTCTTCTGTGAGTGCTCTTAATGCTTGCCGAAGGTTGACTTTGTTTAGAAGACTTACTCTAATGCTCCCATATACAGAGATTCTATATATAGCTAAATGCTTTTCATTACTCAGAATTTCTCTATTGTGTATGTTCTGAAATGTACTGAAGACTGACTTCTGATTAAAAGTCATTGCACATTTGTTCTATTCATTAGTTTTCTTTTCTTCTATGGGAATCAGGTTTGTGATGAACACAGAAGTATGCCTTCCAGGTCAAACACTTTCCACATTTGTAATATTCATAAGGTTTTTCTCTCCTATGTGCATTTTATACTTAGTCATGCGTTCATGATGGATTTTTCATATTCTTATATTCATACGATTTTTATCCTGTATCTGTGTGGTATCATGCAAACTCAACTCTGAGTTCTTCAAAAAAATTTCCCTTTCATTTTATTCATAGGATTCTATCCTGTGGGTGTTTAGTGATAAATCTTGACTTGTGCCTTCTGGGGAAAAGACTGAACATTTGCTACATTCATTAAGGGTTTGATCTTGTGTTGGTTCTGTGACACAAGCTGAGTTTTCTTCCACAGACTAAAAAGTCTTTCCTATTTATTACATTGCTAAGGCTTCTCATATGTGTGAACTCTCTTACGCTTCCTGAAGGGTGAATACTGCACGAAAGACTTTCAACTTTGGTTATATTCCTAAGGTTTCTAATATGTGTGAATTCTGTTATGCCTCCTGTAATGTGACTTCCATTTGAAGGTCTTACCACATTTGATGCACTCGTACAGTTTCTCTCCTGTGTGTGTTCTCTGATGCAATTTGAGGGAAGACTTCCATTTGAAAGACATTCCACATCGGTTACATTCATAAGGTTTTTCTTCTGTTTGAATTGTCTTATGCATGTTGAGGTTTGGCTTCTGTTTGAAGGACTTTCCACATATGTTACACTCATAAGGTGTTTCTCCTGAGTATATTCTCTGATGAACACGGAGATTTACCTTCCATTTGAAAGGCTTTCCGCATTCACTACATGCATAAGTTTTCTCTCCTGTGTGTGTTCTATTATGCCCATCAAGATATGACTTCCACTTGAAGGTCTTTCCACATTTGTTGCACACATAAGGTTTCTCTCCTGTGTGTGTTCTTTGATGCAATTTGAGGGAAGATTTCTGTCTGAAAGACTTTACACATTGGTTACATTCATAAGGTTTCACTCCTGTGTGTATTCTCTGATGAACACGAAGTTTTCCCTTCCCTTGGAAAGACTTTCCACATTCATTACACTTATAAGATTTCTCTCCTGTGTGTGTTATTTGATGAACTCGAAGGTGTATCTTCTGGGTGAAAGACTTTTCACATTTGTTACATTCATAAGGTTTCTCTTCTGTGTGTCTTCTCTGGTGCAAAGTGAGGTATGATTTCGGTCTAAAAGTCTTCCCACATTTATCCCATTCATAAGATTTCTCTTCTGTGTGAGATCTCTGATGTGTGCTGAGAGCTGAATTCTGGGCAGAAATTGTATTACGTTCCTCATATTCATAAGGTTTGTCTTCTCTTGGAGATCGAGGTTGGAGCGTCAGGTCTGACTTCTCAGAAATTAATTTTCACACTTGATGTACGCATCACATAACTCAGGATATTTGCTCTGAGGTATTGTAAGGCGTATTTCATTACTGAAAGATTTCTCACATTCACTACATGTATGAGGAGTCTCTCCTGTGTACATTTTCGGATGTGTAGTGATGGTCGGTGTTAAGTACAATATTTTTCATCACACAGTACATTTAGCAGTTTTCCTCCCTCCCTGAAGAATTTCTTGGGCAGGGAGAACAGAATTATGATACTGCAGATCTTTTGGATTGTCACAATCATGAATAAAATGCTCTGAATATCCGATGGATTTTTTAAGAACAGGAGACATACGAGATCTATATGCAGCATGCATCTCATCAGGCTTAGGAGACAGAAGCATGTTCTGACACTTAATGAACTCCTCAGTCCTCACCCCTAAGTTGTTACCGTTATTACTAATCAGCTCTGGATTATGTGTAGAGCTCAAATTTAAAGTTGTTGCTAATCTCACGTTTTCCTAAACTTCGATACTACTTGCAACTGCTACTTCACAAAGACATTCATGTGGACTTTCCTGGCAGGTCTTGAACACATTTTCCATTACCTGGACATCTAAAATGAGTCATAGAAAAAAAGACACAAATATACATGAGATACAAATATTCCTTACTGTAAAGGTAATGACTTTACTTTCCCATCCTAAGTGTTAGATATTTTAAAATATAAAAGTGGAAATTGATTTGTGAGAAATATATGCTTTTCTCCCTAACATATTAAGAAAATGATATTTTACAATGACCAATAATGTTTTTCTGTGTATTAGTTCTCTTTTTATATCACAGGAAATATTTATTGAAATTACCCAACTATGTATTGCTACAGTTTTAAGCTGAGTACTACCTATAGTATACCTGCAGCTGTTTTTTTTTTTTGTAGTTCATAGGCATCGGCCCTGTCCCTGAACACTTCAGCAGGAGACTATAACCCCTATCCTAGAGCTACTGCCCCACTTCTGTTTTCTAGAGTTAACTACGATAAGAGTCTCAGGTCCTGAGTAGCAGATAGGATTACCTTACCCAGTTTGAATGCTGTTTGCTTATTAACCATTAAGTGAGGAACACGAATTTTCTCTAGATTCAGCGGCCACAAGTTTGGTTTATATGTCTGTTTGCCTTTGATCCAAGCAAGAACGATTCTTGAGAGTAAGGACTTACACCTATATCCCTTCAGTTACAACTTCTCACTAAAGTCTCAATTTAGGTATTTGTGGGAATTTTGAAACTTGTTTCTTTCCATTTGAAGTCTTATAAAAATTCCTTTTCTAACACTCCTGTCCCTCAGAACCATGGAAGACCAGAAAATCTCCAGCTCATTGTCTAGTTAATTTTCTTATGTTGATTGAAACTTTGTTGTTTTTTTTCCCTTCCATTCCTGGGTTTGAACTTAGGACCTAACCACTGTCCTTGGGTTTTCTCAAGACTAGAACCCTACCAATGAAGTCATTACTTCTGGCTTTTTCTATGTATGTGGTAATAATGAATCAAACCTGTGTCTTTGTGCATCCTAGGCAAGCACTCTACCACTAGGCTCAATTTCTGGTGGAAAGGTCTGGTTCTGAATACCAGTCTCTTCCTACCAGCAAAAAGATATTATCCTTATCACAGAATAATGCCCTGACTTATTCTTGTTTGCACAATCATTTATAGTCTTAGTTTTAAAGAAATGAAATATTATTCTTTCTTTCTTTCTTTCTTTCTTTCTTTCTTTCTTTCTTTCTTTCTTCCTTTCCTTCCTTCCTTCTTTCTTCCCTCTTTCTTCTTTCTTCCTTCCTTCCTTTCTTTCTTTCTTTCTTTCTTTCTTTCTTTCTTTCTTTCTTTCTTTCTTTGTTTCTTTCTTTCTTTCTTCTTTCTTCCTTTCTTTCTTGTTTTGCAGTCATGGGACTTGAATTCTAGACCTGGCTGTTCTTCCTGAGTTCTTCAGCTCAAGGCTACTGTCCTATGTCTTTAGCCTCAACCCCACTTCTCATTTTCTATTGGTACATTGGAGAGAAGAGTCTGAGGTGTTTTTGTGATAGGTCAGTCTTTGAACCTTGATCCTCAGATCTCAGCCTTGTAAGCAGCTAGGATTACAGGCATGAGCCACGGGCTCATGGCTTTCTCATTTTATTTTGTTTCACAGTGTTTTCTACAGAGAAATCTAACTTTAACTCTACTGCCACATAGAATTCATTATATCACCCTATGATTCTTGGTGCCGGGGGTTTGGGCTAGCATTCACAAAGACCTGGTTCAGTTCCTTGGTACTACATACAAAGAAAAAGCCAGAAGTGGTGCTATAACTCAAGAAGTAGAGAGCTAGCCTTGAGAAAACCCAAGGACCATGCTCAGGATCTGAGACCAAGCATAGGTTTGGGAAAAGAAAATGATTCTTGATTCATTCACAAAGAATTCCATAGGTTCCACACAGGATTTAGGGTAACTAAGAATATTATTGCTCAGTACATCACAACATGAACTTACCAATGGGGCTCAGGCTCCAACATCAATATGAAGATGCATTCACTCACCTGTGATATTCTTGTCAGAGGAATTTCCTATCCAGAGTTCTGCACAGTGCTCTAGCTTGTCAATTAATACAGGTTTGGGAACACAGGGCCCTGTAAATTAAAAACAGTAGAGAATTATTGCTTATGCTGTGTCATCATTGCTTTAAGTTCACAGACATCCTACTCACAAGGTATCTATTAAATCTTTTTTCTCATTTCTCACTGGCTCCATGGTTGATTTTTCCCCAGCTCTGGATTCATTTTGTATGGCATAAACTTAGCTGTCTTGCTCAAGGCTAGAAAAATACCAGTTTGAGTCCCAGCTCCACTTACATGCATAGGTCTTCATGCATGCTAGGCAAGCACTCAACCACAAAGTCAAACTCTTGACACTCCACTAACATTTTTGAGGGGTTACTTGGAGTTATAGAGTTTAATAGCAATTTTTATGCCATTGCTGGCTTCAAATTAGAATTCTTAGATTTCTTCCTCCTGAATATTTTAAGATTACAGGCATGAAACATTGCACCTAGTGCCAGGTTTCCATTATAAACTCACTGTTTAGTGATTTGTAGATCCTATTTCCAATAATGATATATATTCTATTCTGGATTGTTTATCCACTTACAATTACGGTGTAAGTTTGGAATGTCGTCTCCATTAGAGGAAACATAATTTAGAACTGTTGTCAAAGTATCCTGAAGGTATCTTGAAGAATGAGTACAAAATCACCTTAGGTTTTCTTTAGAAAGTAATGATACTTCTCAGGGCCTGGAATCTTTCATTTAAATAGTATTGAATGTTTGATAAACATTCACGTATCTGCAAAATAACAAGTCATTTGGCCTTGCAAGTGAATTTGACTTTTGCTCACCTAAGGACACCAGGTTGCTGTAGGTCTCCAGCATTACATCTCTGTACAGGGTCCTCTGAGCATTGTCCAGATGCTGCCACTCCTCCCAGCTGAAATCCACAGCTACATCATCAAATGACACCAGCTTCTGGAATGGCACATTTTCATCAAGTAATTAGCACCGAGTTATAAACACACCATGTCTGGAATTTCATTCTTTTTTTTTGTTGGAATTTTATTCCTTTACTTAAATGTTTAGACTTACATGAAATATTGACCTGAAAAGCTTAGGGATGGTGCCTAGGCCCAGAGTTCAAGTCCCAAGACCCACAAAAAAATGAAAAGTCAAGCCAGGTGTTGGTGGCTCACGCCTGTCATCCTAGCTACTCAGGAGACTGAGATCTGAGGACCATGGTTCAAAGCCAGCCTGGCACAAAATTCCATGAGACTCCTTTCCAATTACCCACCATAAAATGTTTAATGGCTTGTGGCATATCATGGTAGAGCAATTGTGGTATCGACAAAAATAAGTCGGGGGAGTAGATTTAGGTTATAAATGGAATTATTCCATTGAAAAGGAACTACATTATATGATGACATATGCTGGTACTGTGAGAATATTGCAAAATCTTAGGGTATCAAGTAATAATACTGTGAAGTACACCCAGAATGTTAATGTTCTATGTCTGGCATAATAATCACTTGGGGAAGAACCTTTTTTTCTTTTTTATTGCTGGGGGATTTGTAAGGCTTGAACTCTGGGCCTGGGCACTGTTCCTGAGCTCTTCAACTCAAGGCTATCACCCTACCTATGAAGCCACAGTGCCATTTACCATATTCTAGTGGTTAACTGTAGATGAGAGTCTCATAGACTTTCTAATACCCAGGCTGGCTTTGAACCAAATCTTTAGATATCAGCCTGATATCTGAGTAGCTAAGATTACAGGTAGAAGTCACTGCACCTGGCAAGAAATTTATTTCTTGCTGTTTTATACTACAAATTTACTGTATGTTTTACTTTTTCAAAAAGACTGAGGATGACCTTTGTTCTGTATATAATGGGAAGTGGGGTAGGGAGCTGTGAGCAGAAGAAGTGAGGGGCAATACTCAGGGTAGGACAATAGCCTTAAACTAAAGAGCTCACGGCCCAAGGTCCAAGCCCCATGACTTTCCCCACTACCCCACAAAAAAAATTGAAGATTGGAGAGGATTTTCTAAAAAGAATATATAGAAATAGTAGTTCAAAATGTAGAAAGATTTCAATATTAACAGTCATGGGAAAAATTAAAACTACAATGAAATCATTACTTTAAATATGTTAATATAAATATAGTTTTAAACAAAAAGATCCACATACACACACACAAACACACACACACACACACATACAAAAAAACAACTTTCAAAGTCTAACTATTACTGGGAAGGTAGTGAGAAGAAGTAGAACTTTGGAATAGTTCTGCAAGGAATATAAAACAATCAAAAATTGCTTGGAGAGTGCTAAAAAAGTACTAAATATGGAATTACATAGAAATATGGTCCAACACTTCTATTTCTAGATTTGTACCTAACGGAAGAGAAAGCGGAGACTAGAACAAATATGTGGAGAATCCATTCACAACTATTAATAATAATCAAAAGATAGAAATATGTAAAACAATGCATTGAAAAGGAATAACATTTTACTGTATATTACAGATGAATCTTGATTACCGTAAACTAAAAATACAGCAGTCATAAAGGAAGAGCTAGGATATGTTTTCCCTTCCAGAGCTTCCAAGGATCAACAAACCCTTAGAGCCAAAAAGCACGATGGTTCCAGAGAATGGAGTAGAGAGGAACAGGAGCTGAATGTTTAATGATTATACATGGAAGATGAAAATTGCTCTAGATGGGTAGAATGAAGAGAGAACTGCCTCTAAACAATGGTAATGTAGCCACACAGGATGGGACACACCTATACTCCCTGATCTTGGGAAACTCAAGAAGGATTTCTAGCCATCCTAGATGCATGGAAAGATCTATCATAAAAACTAATATGGTGGGGCTGGGAGTTTGGCATAGTTGTAGAGTGCTTGTATGAAGACGAATGTTCAATTCCGCAGTACCACATACACAGAAAAAACCAGAAGTAGTGCTGTGGCTCAAGTAGAAGATCACCAGGCTTGAGGAAAGCGGAAAGACAGTGCTCAGACCGAGTTCCAGACAAAGGGCTTGTTTAAAAACAACCAGAAAGCTGAGCATGATGGGGTGGTGGCTCACTTCTATAATCCCAGGTACACAGGGGGCTGAGATCTGAGGATCAAGGTTTAAAGCCATCCTGGCACAAAAAGACATGAGACTCTTATCCCAATTTACCTTTAGAAAATGGGAAGTGGGGCTTGGCTCCAGGGAAAGGTGGTTGCCTGGAGCTGAAGAGCTCAGGGGATAGATTTCAGAAGCAAATGCTGTGAGTGAATTAGCTCGTAAAAAGCATTTTTATTTTCTTTTATCTTTCTGCCAGTCTTGGGGCTTGAATTCAGGGCCTGAGCACTGTCCTCGGGTTTTCTCAAGTCTAGCCCTCTGCCCCTTGAGCCACAGTGCCACATCTAGATTTTCTATCTATGTGATACTGAGCAATCAAACCCAGATCTTCATGGATGCTAGGCAAGCACTCTACCACTATGCCAAACTCTCAACCCTGACATAGTAATTATAAAGTCATCATCATCATATCAAAATATCCTTTCTCCTACAAAGAATGAACACTTATCTATGTATGTAATCCTTTTTTTAATTTCACTAATTTTTCTGTGTTTTTCCCTCTTGCATTTTTACACATGACAGCAAAGCTAATCATAAGGAAAAAATTGATTAGGATACAGAAACCTAATAATATCCTAGTAAATTGACATCAGAAATATGTGCAAGATGCCCTGTGTGTTTGACCTAGTGGTAGAGTCCTTGGCTACCACGCAAAAAGTCTCAGGTTTGATTCCTCATTACCACATACATAGAAAACGCTGCAAATGGTGCTGTGGCTCGGTGGGACAGCTAAAGCCTAAAGAAAGCCCAAGAACAATGTTCACACTCTGAGGTCAAGTCCCAAGACTAGCAAAAACAAAAAGAAATTCGACAAGGGGCAAAATGCAGGCAGAGAAGGCACTGTGAAGCTAATGTTTTGTAAAGGATGAGGGCAATATTGACCCTTAAGTTTGGATCTTACCTAAGAAAGGCTCCTTGAGCTTGAGACCAGACTGGTAGTTGGGCCTAGTGGAAGACATTGGGATTGGACAAATAAGGTGTGCTGTTTACTACATCCACATGTATATTGTGAGATTGGAGGAGAGATTCAGCCTCCAGTATGTCTTTGGTGAGGTCTTCTGTGAGCAAGGATCTTTGGTCATTGGGCCCTGAAAGGTGACCCTGCCTCCCTCACAATGGAACAGAATATGGAACCCTGGTAACCAAGCCACTGTAACTAACAGCCAACTCAAGGCAGCTCAATTGGCCTGTGGCTCAGGAGGAAGAAAGATGTTGCTGTGCTGTTGCCAAAGGTCAGGAAACTCGAGTCTCAGGCATGGAAGTTGTGGATGTCTTACTCGAAGATGTACATGCTAGATCATTGCCAAGCCACAAATCCAGTATAACAGGTCTTTCTCTAAGAAGAAGGCCAGGAAAATCCAGGGCAACCAGATGAGGTATATTTCTAAGAAGAAATGTATTTGACCCCATCATCATCCTCACACCCTACAGCTTTCTTTTTTTTTAATTCTTTTTATTGTAATTAGTAAAAGGATTACATGATATTTGCCAGACAGAAGGTGCATTAATTCATATACATTGATACCCTTTCACATGTGTTGGTACCCATTTCCCTCCAACCCCACACGCCCTACCCGTCTTGGTTTTCCCCCCTTCCCTATCAAATTTCAAATATGCCAATACAAATAAATTCAATATATCAGATAACAAAGTGAGATACTATACCAATATGGGGTAACCAAGGGACAGCAAAGGAGATGAGAGACAACATAGTACATTAAGGACAACAATCATTCATTATTCATTGTTTCAGTATCCTGGAGGTCCTTTCAATTAGCTTCACACTATATGGCCTTATATATGGCCTTTTGCTCTATTGCAAATCTCTGCTAGTAGAGCCCAAGGTTTCTACTGATTATGATGAATGAGGCAAACCACTGAGCCTAAGTTCCTTTGAGTCTGGCTTACTTCACTTAATATGATTTGTTCTAAGTCTTTCCATTTCCTAACAAATGGGGCGATGTCATTCTTTCTGACAGCAGCATAGAATTCCATTGTGTATAAATACCACAACTTGCTGATCCACTCATCAACTGAGGGACATCTGGGTTGGTTCCATATCTTTGCTATGGTGAATAGTGCTGCAATGAACATTGTTGTGCTAGTGGGTTTAGTATGCCCTTGTTTCTGGATTGTTGGGTAAATGCCAAGTAGTGGAATTGCTGGGTCATAGGGGAGTTCTATGTTTAGTCTTTTGAGGCACTGCCACACTGCTTTCCATAGTGGTTGAACGAGTTTTCACTCCCACCAACAGTGTAGTAGTGATCCCTCTTGGCCACATCCCCTCCAGCATCTGTTGTCATTCGTTTTCCTGATCCTGGCCATTCTAACTGCAGTGAGGTGGAATCTTAGAGTTGTTTAGTTTGCATTTATTTTATGACCAGATGTTGAGCATTTCTTCATGTGTCTATAGGCCATTTTTGTTTCTTCTTCAGAGAAGTCTCTTTAAGTCTTTGGCCCATTTTTTAATGGGATGGGTGTTACTTTGGAGGTTAGTTTTGGAGTGATTCTATTTTTGAGTTGTTGATATATTTTAGATATGAGGCCTTTGTCCGTTGTTTGGTTGGTGAAGATCTTCTCCCACTCTGTAGGCTTCCTGATTAGTTTATTAGCTATATCCGTTGCCATACAAAAGCTCTGCAGTTTAATGCAGTCCCACTTATCCAGCCTTTCTCTGATTTGTTGTGATTCTTGGTCCTTATTAAGAAAGTTTCGACCTGTGCCAAGGAGGCCTAGTGTATCTCCTATTCCTTCCTGTAAACTTTTCAGTGTGTCAGCTTTTACCTCCAGGTCTTTGATCCATTTGGAGTTAATTCTAGTGCAAGGTGAAAAAGAAGAATCCAACTTTAGTTTTCTGCAGGTGCTTAACCAGTTCTGCCAGCACAACATGTTGAAGAGGCTATCTTTCTTCCATTCTATTTTTTTGGCTCCCTTGTCAAAGATTAGGTGGCCATAGGTCTGTGGTTTAATATCTGGGTCCGCAGTTCTATTTTATTGGACTTCAGGCTTGTTCTTGTGCCCGTACCAAGCTGTTTTGAGAATTATAGCTCTGTAATAGAGTCTAAAGTTTGGACTTGAAATTCCTCCAGCGCTGTTCTTTCTGCTAAGAAGTGTTTTTGCTATACGGGATCTTTTATTATTCCATATGAAATTTTGAATTGCCTCTTCTATTTCTTTAAAGAATGACATTGGGATGTTGATGGGTATTGCATTGAATTTGT
The DNA here is from genome assembly GCF_031878675.1 of Megascapheus bottae. Classification (NCBI taxonomy): domain Eukaryota; kingdom Metazoa; phylum Chordata; class Mammalia; order Rodentia; family Geomyidae; genus Megascapheus; species Megascapheus bottae. Next base: position 3,547,431 of record NW_028327585.1, read on the forward strand.
AGATAGCCCTTGGCAAGATTGTCATTTTCACAATGTTGATTCTTCCAATCTAGGAGCATGGGAGGTTTTTCCATTTCCTTAGTTCTCCTTTAATTTCCTTTTTTAGCGTTTTAAAGTTTTCATCTAAACGGTCCTTTACATTCTTAGTTAAGCTAATTCCTAGGTACTTTATTTTCTTTGTGGCTATTGTGAAAGGAGTTTCTTTCCTGATTATTGCCTCATTCCTCTCACTGTTGGCGTAAAGGAAGGCAGTTGATTTGCGAGGGTTGATTTTATGGCCTGCTACCCTTCCAAAGCTTTGAATCAGCTCAAGGGGCTTGGGAGTATAGTCTCTATGATTCTTTAAATACAGAATCATGTCATCTGCAAAGAGGGATAGTTTTATTTCCTCTTTCCCTACTTGGATCCCCTTCATGCTTGCTTCTTGCCTTATTGCACTGCCTAGGAATTCTAGTACTATGTTAAAAAGGAGTGGAGAGAGTGGGCATCCTTGTCTCGTTCCTGATTTTAGAGGGAATGGCTTTAGATTTTCACCATTAAGTATAATACTGGCAGTGGGTTTCTCATACACAGCCTTTATTACATTGAGAAATGTTCCATGGATTCATAGTTTCTCCACATCTTTTAACATAAAGGGGTTTTGGATCTTGTCAAATGCCTTTTCCGGATCTATTGAGACAATCATGTGATTTTTTCCTTGCTCCTGTTGATGTGTTGAATTATATTAATTGATTTGTGTATGTTGAACCAGCTTTGCCTCCCTGTGATGAATCCAGTTTGATCATAGTGTATAATTTTTTTGATGAGTTGTTGTAGATGGTTGGCCAGTATTTTGTTGAGAAGTTTTGCATCGATGTTCATCAAAGAAATGGGTCTATAGTTCTCTTTCTTTGATGAATCTCTGTCTGGTTTGGGGATGAGGGATATACTGGCTTCACAGAATGCGTTTGGTAAAAAACCTTCATTTTCAATTTCGTTGAAGAGCTTGAGGAGTATTGGTGTGAGCTCTGCTTTGAAGACCTTATAGAAATCAGCTGTGAATCCATCTGGCCCTGGGCTCTTTTTAAGTGGAAGTTGTCTAATTTCCATTTCTATTTCAGAGCTTGAAATAGGCCTGTTGAGTTGGGTTAGCTCTTCTGGGTTCAGTGTGGTACCTTAATATTTTCTAGGAATTCATCCATTTCTTCTAGATTCTTAAATTTATTGGCATAAAGGTTTGAGAAGTATTCCCTCATGATATTCTGGATCTTGGTAATTTCTGTCATGATATTACCATTTTCATCTGCGATTTTGTTTATTTCGATATGCTCTCTTGTTTTTTTGGTAAGATTTGCTAAGGGCTTGTCAATTTTGTTAATTCTTTCAAAGAACCAACTCCTTGTTTTGTGGATTCTTTCTATAGTTTTTTTTATTCCAAATCATTTAATTCTGCTTTGATTTTAATAATTTGCTTTCTCCTAATGGGTTTAGGGTTGGTTTGTTGCTCTTTTTCCAGGCGGTTAAAGTGAGACATTAACTAGTTGGTTTGCCATTTTTCCAACTTGCTGTTGTAGGCACTCAGCACTATAAATTTTCCTCTAAGTGCTGCCTTTGTTGTGTCCTTAAGGAGTTGATATTTGAGTGCTCCTTATTGTTAAATTTCACAAACAGTTGGATATCTGTTCTGATCTCTTCGATTACCCATTGTTTTTGATTCAACAATGTGTTGTTCAGTTTCCATGAGTTACAGGGTTTTCGTTGGTGGAGATGAGTGTTCAGTTCCAATTTGATGCCTTTATGGTCTGAGAGTGTGCATGGAATAATTTCAGTGTTTCTCAATCTGTCCAGGTTTGTTTTATGGCCTAAGATGTGGTCTATTTTGGAAAATGTTCCATGTGCTGCTGAGAAAAACGAATATTGTGCTGTTAATGGGTGGAATATTCTGCAGATGTCTGTTATATCTAGTTGGTCTATATCGTGGTTCAGTTCTAAGGATTTTCTGTTGATTTTTTGCCTTGTTGATCTGTCCATAGGTGAGAGTGGTGTGTTAAACTCACCAACAATCACTGTATTTCGATCTATGTATGGTTTCAGTGTAAGTAAAGTTTGCTTGATGAAGTTTGGAGCTCCGGGATTGGGTGTGTAAATATTTAGGATAGTTATGTCTTCCTGGAGGAAAGATCCCTTTAGTAGTATGTAGTAACCTTCTTTGTCTTTTCTTACTAATTTTAGTTTGAAGTCTATTGTATCTGATATGAGGATGGCAACTCCAGCCTGTTTATGGGGGCAGTTAGCTTGATAGAGTTTATTCCAACCTCTCACTTTCAAAAGATGATTGTTTTTGGGTAAGATGTGTCTCTTGAAGACAGCAGAACGATGGCTCTTGCCTTTTGATCCAACTAGACAGCCTATGCCATTTAATTGGAGAGTTAAGTCTATTGATATTGAGAGGTAGGATTGAGAGATATTTATTAGTTCCTACCATTTTTAAAAGCTTTTAGTAGGGCCTGTGTCTTGACAGTTCTTGTGGTCCTTAGATGGTATGCTGTTTAGGTGCCATTTCTTTCCCTATATTGCATTTATTTTGGTTTTCTATGTATAGACCATCTTTGAGAATTCTCTGTAGTGTTGGTTTTGTTTCGACATATTGTTGCAGCTTTTCCTTTGAATGGAATGTTTTTATTGTTCCCTCGGTTATGAATGAGAGCTTAGCTGGCTACAGTATTCTTGGTTAGTAGTTATTTGATTTAAGGGCATGACATATATGCTTCCAGTCACTTCGTGCTTGCATGGTCTCTGCTGACAAATCTGGGGTTATTCTGATTGGTTTGCCTTTATAGGTTACTGATCCCTTTTCCCTGGCTGCCTTTAGGATCTTTCCTTTCGTTTCTATTCATCCAGTTCGGATCACAATGTGGCGGTGGGATGTTCTTTTCTGGTCAGGTCTGTTTGGGGTTGTAAAAGCTTCTCGTATCTGGAAGGGCAGGCCCATCTGGATATTTGGGAAATTCTCTGAGATGATTCCCTGAAGTATATTTCCCATACCATTGACCTCTTTCTCCACGCCCTCCTTAGTACCAACTAGCCTTAAATTAGGCTTCCTAATTGTATCTTGGACCTCCTGAAGCGCTCTCTCATATTTCCTAGATTTGGATTGACTCATTTTCTGTTCTTTCTCTATAATACCTAAATTATCTTCAGCCTCGGAAATTCTCTCCTCTGCATTGTCTAACCTGCTATCAAAGCTATCTACTTTATTTTTCATATCCCTTGCTTCTAATTGCTCACTTTTGATGCCTTGCATCTCTTGTTTTAGATCATGTATGGATTTCTTTATCTCCTTGATTTCCTTTTGAGTGGTTAGCTCAGTAGCTTTATTTTCTTTGGACATTTGCTGGAGTTTGGTCACGTTTTTATTTGTGGATTCTATGAATTCATCCATCTTTCTTTGAAAAACCTTTCTTATGGCCTCCTTTATGGCTTCTTCTTTTTCACTTATCACCTTGTTTATGGTTTCCTCTTGTTCAGCTATGGCTTCCTCCATTAACTCTTTCTTTATATTTTCACATTTTTCATTAATGATGTTTATCAATTGCATTTGTGTAGCATGGGAAGACTCTCCTCTAGGTTTGCCAGTGACTGTTCCATTGTCTGTTTACATTGGGTGGGGGATGTTGTTACTTGGTTTGACATTTTTCTTGAGTTTCTTGTTCTGTCCATTTGAAAATGGGAGCAAGATTACTACTAAATACGATTATAGTTTTTCAGATATAACCAACCTAGACCTCTGTAGCTGGCAGACACTAGATGTTCACAAGTTTTGATTGGTATTATCACTCGTTCTTTTTGTGAACTTACAGACCTGTCTAATAAAACCACTGATAAGCGATTTATACGCAAAACAATAAGCCTCTCAATCCAATCTCTATTGTCTTTAAGTCCCTCTGAGCCTAGAGAATAATTAACCACCTACATATTCAATATTGTCCAACAGCCATCAAGTGTAGATCTGTGCAGTATAAGGGTTGAAAGACGAGCAGAGGTCCAAGATAGAAAAAAAGAGTGATAGAGGTCAGGGGAGGTACAAGAGGATTAACATAGGAGTGTAAGAATATTGTAGTAATGAAGAAAAGGTATAGCATAAGGATAAGTGAGCTAAGTTGGTAAGTAGGTAGCATATGTCAGTACAAAGTTTGGAACGTATTAGAATAAAACTTATGTGTTGCTGGACGACTAGCCCTTAGCCCAACCAGTGGCCTCACAGTGGACCATGGGATGGATCTGTTTTTCTTGTCTACGTTCAGGGAAAGGGGTATTTCACAAGATGCAGAAGCGAAGATTTCAGAAGCAAATGCTGTGAGTGAATTAGCTCGTAAAAGCATTTTTATTTTCTTTTATCTTTCTGCCAGTCTTGGGGCTTGAATTCAGGGCCTGAGCACTGTCCTCGGGTTTTCTCAAGTCTAGCCCTCTGCCACTTGAGCCACAGTGCCCCATCTAGATTTTCTATCTATGTGATACTGAGCAATCAAACCCAGATCTTCATGGATGCTAGGCAAGCACTCTACCACTATGCCAAACTCTCAACCCTGACATAGTAATTATAAAGTCATCATCATATCAAAATATCCTTTCTCCTACAAAGAATGAACACTTATCTATGTGTGTAATGCTTTTTTTTAATTTCACTAATTCTTCTGTGTTTTTCCCTCTTGCATTTTTTACACATGACAGCAAAGCTAATCATCAGGAAAAAATTGATTAGGATACAGAAACCTAATAATATCCTAGTAGATTGTCGTCAAAAATATGTGCAAGATGCCCTGTGTGTTTGACCTAGTGGTAGAGTCCTTGGCTACCACGCAAAAAGTCTCAGGTTTGATTCCTCATTACCACATGCATAGAAAACGCTGCAAGTGGTGCTGTGGCTCGGTGGGACAGCTAAAGCCTAAAGAAAGCCCAAGAACAATATTCACACTCTGAGTTCAACTCCCAAGACTAGCAAAAAAACAATTCGACAAGGGGCAAAATGCAGGCAGAGTAGGCACTGTGAAGCAAATGTTTTGTAAAGGATGAGGGCAATATTGACCCTTAAGTTTTGATCTTACCTAAGAAAGACTCCTTGAGCCTGAGACCAGACTGGTAGTTGGGCCTAGTGAAAGATATTGGGAATGGACAAATAAGGTGTGCTGTTTACTACATCCACATGTATATTGTGAGATTGGAGGAGAGATTCAGCCTCCAGTATGTCTTTGGTGAGGTCTTCTGTGAGCAAGGATCTTTGGTCATTGGGCCCTGAAAGGTGACCCTGCCTCCCTCACAATGGAACAGAATATGGAACCCTGGTAACCAAGCCACTGTAACTAACAACCAGCTCAATCCAGCTCACTTGGCCTGTGGCTCAGAAGGAAGAAAGATGTTGCTGTGCTGTTGCCAAAGGTCAGGAAACTCGAGTCTCAAGCATGGAAGTTGTGGCTGTCTTACGCGAAGATGTACATGATAGATCATTGCCAAGCCACAAATCCAGTATAACAGGTCTTTCTCTAAGAAGAAGGCCAGGAAAATCCAGGGCAACCAGATGAGGTATATTTCTAAGAAGATATGTATTTGACCCCATCATCCTCCCCACACACTACAACTTTCTTTTTTTGTAAATTTTTTTATTGTAATTAGTAAAAGGTTTACATGATACTTGCCATATAGAAGGTGCATTAATTCACATACATTGATACCCTTTCACATGTGTTGGTACCCATTTCCCTCCAACCCCACACGCCCCACCCTTCTTGCATTTCCCCCCTTCCCTATCAAATTTCAAATATCCAAATACAAATAAATTCAATATATCAGATAACAAAGTGAGATAGTATACCAATATGGGATAACCAAGGGACAGCAAAGGACATGAGAGACAACATAGTACATTAAGGACAACAATCATTCATTATGTGGCTTTTGTTTCAATATCCTGGAGGTCCTTTCAATTAGCTTCACATTATATGGTCTTTTATATGGCCTTTTGCTCTATTGCAAATCTCTGCTAGTAGAGCCCAAGGTTTCTACTGATTATGACGAATGAGGGAAACCACTGAGCCTAAGTTCCTTTGAGTCTGGCTTACTTCACTTAATATGATTTGTTCTAAGTCTTTCCATTTCCTAACAAATGGGGCGATGTCATTCTTTCTGACAGCAACATAGAATTCCATTGTGTACAAATACCACACCTTGTTGATCCACTCATCAACTGAGGGACATCTGGGTTGGTTCCATATCTTTGCTATGGGGAATAGTGCTGCAATGATCATTGTTGTGCTATTTGGTTTAGTAAGCCCTTGTTTCTGGATTGTTGGCCTGAAAATGTAGCTTGCCCAGCATGTATGAAACCCTGATTCCATTCCTCAGCACCACATAAACAAAAACTGGAAGTGCCACTGTGACTCAGCTGGTAGATTTCTAACGTTCAGCACAGAGTGTCTCCAAGTGACAAAATTTGTCACATTTAAGTCAGGCTTCAAAACTTTGCTAGGAACCAGTTACGTGATTTGGAAGAAAGTCCAATTTTCAAAAAATCACAAGCCAGGCGTTGGAGAGTCATAATTGTCATTCTACTAGCCAGGGAGAAGGTGATTCAAAGCCTTTGCAAGCAAAAAAACGTAAACAAAGAAAAACCTGTAAGAGTCTTCTCTCCGCTTATCCTCCCAAAAACTAAGTGGAGTTGTGGCTAAAAATGGTACAGCATTAGCCTTGAGGAAAAAGAACTAAGAGACCTTGCCCAGGTCCAAAGTTCAAGCTCCCCACCAAGAAAGAAAAAAAAAGGAGTCCAGATACCTTAGTTTCAAAAGTATATCTGGATATCTTAGTAGATTTTTCTGATCTTTCCTCATTCATCTCATGGAACCACATAATCTTGATCCTGATCTGACTAAGAGCCTGCATTTTGCTTAATAAATTCATTCCACATATTCCAGTAGAATCTGATCAGCTAACAGCCACTTACAATGCTTTATTCTACGTTTAGTCCAGTATGTCTTCATACCATCTACACAGTCAGCTATATCATCTTTCCAGAAGTAGCATTGAGTGTAGAACACTCAGAACTAATATAATTGCATAAAGATGTAATAAAACTCCTTGATTCATTAAGAAAATTTCTGTACTACTTAGAGCAAGTACATTAGTGGTATTTACCTCTAGCCTCTTTTTTTAAAAAAATTTATTAACATTGAATTTTACATCATATTTCAAATGTCATGTTTAACCAACAAGTATTCAAGAAGGGAATTGCTATACAATCACTGGCACATAAATTTCAGAATATAGTAAAAATTAAGCTGAGTCTTTGTATGTCATAGATACAGATTAATCTATAATAAAACACACGTCTATAGAGTGTATAGTCTATCCTAGATTTTATGTCTATGTAGTTATGTTTATATCTCCAAAATTATGTCCAGAACTTTGGGTATCAACTATTCAATCATCGCTCTACTACTGTTTGAAACTAATATCCATAAATTAAGGATACCATGTACCTTTTGTTCCTTGGTCTTGACTTATGTCACTCAACAGGATTCACTCTAATTTCATCCACTACCCCAAAAATGCCATTATTATTTTTTTCTGTGCAGATCTTCTTTTTATGTATTTATTTTTATTGTAATTTATAGAAGGGTTACATTATATTCACCACATAGAAGGTGCATTACTTCTCAAACTTTGATACCCCATGTAATGATATGGTCCCCGTTTCCCTTCCCCTACCCCCACCCATGTTCATTTCCCCCCTTCCCTATCCAATTTCAAATAACCAAGTAGGAACATATGAAAAATATCAGAAAACAAGGTGAAATATTGTAACAATATGATATAACCAAGGGATAGCAAAAGAGATAAGAGATCACATAGTTCATTAAGGACAACAATCACTCATTATATGAGTTTTGTTTTTTCATCTTGGAGGTCCTTATATTTAGTGTCATACTATTTGTCACGATGTCTCTAGATTTTGTTCTATTGTAAATCTCTGGTAGCAGAGCCCAAGGTTTCTACTGAATTTGACAAATGAGGGAGACTCTTGGGCCTATGTTCCTTTGAGTTTGGCTTACTTCACTTAATATGATTTTTTTCCTTTTCATCCACTTCCCCGAGAATGCCATTATTTTATCTTGTCGGTTGGCTATGTATCATTCCATTGTGTGTGTGTGTGTGTGTGTGTGTGTGTGTGTGTGTGTGTATCACATTTTTTGTAGTAGGGCATCTGGTTGTTTCCATCATCCAGCCTCATTTTCTACAGATATTTTTATAGTCTCTTTTTTATTTTCAGGGTAATGTATAGAGGGGTTACGATTACATTTACAGGTAGTGGACTGCATTACTTCTCACACATTTATTCCAGTCCACATGTTTTTGTCCCCAGTTCCCTCTCCCCTCCCCTTCCCAATCATCTTGTTTCCCCCCTTCCCTTTCCTATTTGACATAAACAAATAAACATATATACAATATGCCAGGGAAAAAATCAGATACAGTAACAATCTGACATTAACCAAAGGGCAAAATAAGAGATGAGAAATAACATAGTAGATTAAGGACAAAAGTCACACAAGATTAAGAGCAACGATGACACAAGATATAGCTCTTGTTCCCATATCCTAGAGATCCTTTCATTTAGTCTCATCCTATATGACCTTATATACCTAGGTTTTTGAGTTATTGTAATCCTCTGCTAGGAGAGTCCTAGATGTGAACTAATTATTACAAATGAGGGAAACCATTGAGCTTATGTTTCTTTGGGTCTGGCTTGCTTCACTTAATATGAATTTTTCCAAGTCTTTCCATTTCCTTACAAATGGGGCGATGTCTTTCCTTATGATGGCAGCATAGCATTCCATTGTGTATAAGTACCACATCTTCTTGATTCAGTCATCTACTGAGTGGCATCTGGGTTGGTTTCATATCTTTGCTATGGTAAATAGTGCTGCAATGAGCATCATTGTGCTAGTGGCTTTAGTATGCCCTTTTTTCTGGACAATTGGGTAGATGCCAAGTAGTGGATTTGCTGGATCATAGGGGAGCTCTATGTTCAGTCTTTTGAGGAACCACCACACTGCTTTCCCTAGTGGTTGAACGAGTTTACACTCACACCAACAGTGTAGGTGTGATCCCCCCTGTTCACTTCCCCACCAGTATCTCTTATTAGATTTTTTGATAATGGCCATTCTGACTGGAGTCAGGTGGAATCTCAAAGTTGTTTTGATTTTCATTTCCCTTATTGCTAGAGATATGGAGCATTTCTTCATGTGTCTAAAGCCCATTTTAATTTTTTCTTCAGAGAATACTCTTTTAAGTCTTTAGCCACCTTTTAATAGGATGGTTGTTTATTTGAAGATGTGTTTGGGAGAGATTCATTTTTTTCAGCTATAGATATATTTTAGATAACTACATATATTTTTGTAGAAAAAAGAATGGAAGCCATCATGCTGGCTCACAACTTAATTTCAGCTGCTTAGGAGGCTTGGGGCTTAGGATCACAGGTCAAAGCCAACCAGGGCCCTACAGTGTGTGAGATCAAACTCTGTGAACATACAATGACTGTAAGAGGAATCTCACTGCCTGGGAATGTAGCCTAATGGTAGAGTGCTCACCTACAATGCATGAAGACCTAGGTTCTATTCACCGGTACTGCATACTCAGAAAAAGGCTAGAAGTGGCGCTGTGTCTCAAGAGGCAGAGCACTCACCTTGGGCAAGCGAGTCCAACGAAAATCTCTAGGCCCTGAGTCCAAGCCCTAGGACTGGCAAAAAGAAAAAAAAGAGCAATCTTACTTAAGTAACAAGGAATTTACCCTATATTTTTACAGACTGAAAATTCATTAAGAAATTAGAAAATATGTATAAAGTGCATAATTTCTTTTGTGTATTGGCACTGGGTCTTCTACTGAGTGCTTCAGCTCTATCCCTGACCTTTTCTGCTCAAGGCTAGCACTCTACCAATGCAGCCCCAAATCAACTATCTTCAATTGAGATATAAGCGATGAATATTTCAGGGTGCTTCATGAAAAACATTTTTATAAATTGAAACTTTCAACACAGTCTTATTTTAGTATGAATGTTGAGATGGGAAGAGACAGAAAAAGTGAAATGTTTCCTGATCCCCATAGAGAAGAGAGTCAGCAGAACCACTGTGGTCTGCAGGCTTCTTTGTGAGTTTTGTTTGCTTGTTTGATTTTGTCAATTGTGGGGCTTGAACTCTGGGCCTGGGCACTGTCCCTGAGCTCTTCAGCTCAAGGCTATTGCTTTAATCTGTGAGCCACAGTGCCACTTCTGGTTTTTCTGGCAGTTAACTGGGTACTTTGGCTGGCTGTAAACTTTGATTCTCAGATCTTAGACTCCTGAGTAGCTAAGATTATAGGTGTGAGGTACCATCACAAGGCTGCTGCTCTGTTACTATGCAGGTTCTGGATCAAGAACTTCAAGTTCTTACTTCAATTTTTTCTTCTCTTGTCTGATACTCTGCCATTTGAACTAAGCCCCAGTTCCTGGTCTTTGTTGGTTAATGAGAGATATTATGATTTTCTAATATTCAGAGCAATGTTTATAAAACCCAGCATTTTACTTACTTGAATAAATTAAGAGACAGGACCTAGTGAAATGGAAAACAAAATTTTTTTTCAAGTTGCTATCCTGTTCTAATGCATAAGTCTGGCTATTTTGCTTACACACAAATATGTATTTTACCAGTTTCTACTCTATTTTTGCTTAGCTTAAAACCACCACTGCCATTTCATAGATTTTGTTGTTGCTGTTTGCGGTGCTTGAACTCTGTGCCTGGGCTGTTCCTCAGATCTTCAGTTCAATGCCAGTGCTCTACTACTTTTGATTTGGCCAGTCCTGGGCTTGAACTCAGGGACTGAGCACAGTGCTTATATTTTCTCAAGGCTAGGGCTCTACCACTTCAGCCTCAGCACCACTTCCAGCATTTTTCTATGTATGTGGTATTGAGGAATTGAACCCAGTTCTTCGTGCATGCTAGGCAAGCACTCTACCACTAGGCAAAACTGCCAGACCAAAATTATTCATCATTACAATTAGCTATCTTCTTTTTTTTATTATTGATTCGTCATGGTGCTTGGACTTTGGGCCTGGACACTGTCCCTCAGCTCTTCAGCTCAAGGCTAGCGCTCTTCCTCTACAGATCCATTTTCGGTTTCTGGTAGTTAATTGATGATGTAAGTCTCACAAACATATGTGTCCAGGCTGGCTTTGGGCTTTGAACCAAGATCCTCCAATCTCAGCCGCCATAGTAGCTAGAAATACACGCTTCAGCCAGCAGTGCCTGACTGTTTGATGTCTCTGTCTCTGTCTCTCTGTCTCTGTCTGTCTCTGTCTGTCTGCCTGTCTGTCTGTCTCTCTCTCTCTCTCTGTCTCTGTCTCTCTTTCTCTCTCTCTGTCTCTCTGTCTCTCTGTCTCTCTCTCTCTCTGTCTCTCTCTCTCTCTCTCTCTCTCTCTCCCTCTCTTTCTCTCTCTGTCTCTCTCTGTCTTTTGGTTGTAAGACTTTAATTGTGCACCTGGGCAGTGTCCCTGGGCTCTTCAGCTCAAGGCTAAAACCTTAAACACCTTGAGCCACAGTGTCACTTCTGGTTTTCTGGTGCTTAAGTGGAAGTAACAGTTTCATGGACTTTAGTGTCTGGCCTGGCTTTGAACTGTGATCCTCAAAACCCAAACTTCTGAGATCATTTCCAGCTTTTTTTTTGGTGTAAGTGGTAAAGAGTAATTGAACACAGGGCTTTGTGCATACTAGGCAAGCAAACTACCACTAGTGTGCACTCCAGCCTTAGATAAGGGCTTTCTTTTTCTTTTTCTTTTTTTCACTCATGGGGCTTGAACTCTGGGCCTGGATGTTTACCTTAAGCTCTTCAGCTCAAGGCAAGAGCTCTACCACTTGAGGCACATTGTCATTTTGAATTTTCTGGATTATTTGGAAATAAGATTCTCACAGATTTTTATGCCTGGTCCGTCTTTGAACCTCGATCCTCCAGGGTAGCTAGGATTACCAGGGTGAGCCACCAGTCACGGGCATTAAGTTATTATTTTTTGCATGTTCTATGGCTTCAACTCATGGCCAGAGCACTGTCCTAGGGCTTGCTCAAGGATAGCACTTTACTTCAGCCAGCCAACTCCCGGTCCAAATAGGCCACTCTTGAAGCTAGAATTACAGAGATCTGCCATAATACTGGCATGTCGTTATCTAAGTATATAATTTTTCTTCTATTTTTGATGGCTTTTCCTTAGTGGACATATTTCCTACATATTTTATGGAAAACTTCCTTCCCACTGGGGCCATAAGTTAAGCATAGTGGAAGAGTTCTTGCCGAGCATGAATGTTCCTCAGCACAATATAGATAAAAAAGATAAAAGTGGTGCTGTGGCACATGTGATAGAACTTGAGCCTTAAGAATAAACGAAAACAAAAACAAGGATCGTGCTCAGGTCCTGAGTCTAAGCACAGTACTGGCAAAAAAAAATTCTGCCCAAAGTTGACATTTAAACTTATTGTACTTTTCAAAAAATTTGTTGTCAAGGTGATATACGAAGAGATTGCTGTTACATATGTAATGAGTACATTTCTTGTAAACACTGTTACCCCCTCCCCCTTTTCTCTTTCCCTTCCCCCCAAGTCATAAATTTCATTTACAACAAATATATATGTATTTTCATTCCTGAAAAAAATAGTTTAAAATGTGTTCAAATAAATGATGTAGGTTGATATATTTATCAAAATGGATTACTTGAACTCTAAAATAAACATTCTAGGTAATTTTTCTCATAAAATTGTAGTAATGCTATAAAACTAATAAAAAAGGATTTTTAGTTATTAATTTCTTATGTTTTACCTTTAACATTATTACACTAAGCATACTGTTTATGGTATTAATACAGACAGCATGAAATATGATTATGTAACAAAATTAAATGATTCAAAATAGTAAGGTTGGGGGCCAGTAGTTTGGCTTGGTGGCACACACCCTGGACTGGCAAAAAAGAAGTAGGGTTAGATAAAACAGATTTATTTCCAAATGTGTGGAAAATGGTATGATTTCTTGTTTGGCTAGTCCTGGGGCTTGAACTGAGGGACCAGGAACTGTCCTTGGGCACATTTGTTCAAGGGTGGCACTGTGACACCTGAGCCACAGTGCCCCATCTGCTTTTTCTGTGTATGCAGTGCCGAGGAATTGAATCAAGGTCTTCTTGTATACTAGGCAAGCACTCTACAACTAGGCCACATTCAAAGCCAAAGTAGATTTTTGATGCTGTTGTGGAGTTTTAATTTTCTTAAATATTTGTACAAAGCACAATGGATATATAAACAGACTTGAACTCACAGAACAGAGTCCCACATAATATTACAGTTACTCTGGCAATTCTCCCGATTGACAAAACACATTTCCAGGCATCTGCTCTGTCCTTAAGCTTTGGTAGCTGACTTGTCTTTCCATGGAGGCCTGGCCTGGATTCCTGGTGATTCCATGCATTTCATAGTTCCCTGTATATCCAGTAAGGTTGTCTTCTATGGGACCAGACCTGTCTGGTTTTTGGCCCACCCAGGACCTAGGTGTCTGAGGTCTCACATTCTAAGTGGACAATAAAACACAGTATAATAAGGACTGAAGAACTGCACACCGTAATATTAACAATGAGAATTTAATAGTTAGCAAAGGAAATACAATGAATACTTGACAAGAATCATGAGAGCAAGATAAAGAGATGTCTTTTTAGGAAGGGGACAGGGAAGCTCTAAATCCAGACTGGCCTCCAAGTTGCCTTCAGACAGTAATTCTACTTCAGAGTCCTCAGAAGGGTCTCCTTCCTCATGAGAAACAGAATGTCCTTCCTGAGTTAAGAGGGGGATGGATTCTGGTTTGTCGAATGGAGATTGAGTCTCTTTTAGTGAGATGGATGGGTCTGGATATTCTGTGAGTATGGATTCATTTTCCTCCAATGAATCCAGTATTGAGAGTACACTTGCTGCTTCCCATAGGGACATTTTCCATGAGCCCAGCGTGTGCCCCTTCAGCTTGTACAATAAGTGGAGTGTTACTCTGACTCAGATGGACTGACTCTGGGTGGAGTGTGAAAGGAAATGGAAGGAAATCTGGCTGCTCTTTTTCTTCCTCCATAGTATCTGCAGGTTCAACTGTGTCACACATGGGGTTCAGAGCAAAAGGTATATCCACAGGACTCTAAACCTGTTTGGTAATTTCTACAGAAGGCCCATGCTTTCTGGAGTGCAGTGATGATTCTCAGTCTCCATCAGTCACCAGCTCCATTGGTGGGTTTTTCATCCGGAGTTCAGGATAAGCTCTTCCACGATGATCCAAACCTAAGAATGGAAATAGGTACAGAGTGGACACAGTGGACTCTGCAAGTTGAAGTGTCACTCAACTTCCATGAGGATCTAATGGAGGAACCTGTAGAACTGGAGTTTGGACTGAACACTGAGGAGGTGTAGGGTCTTTCTAATGAGTGCTTATTCCCGAGTCCTTTCAGAGGACAGACATTACCTGGCTGACACCACCCATAAAGGGCATTTTGCCAAGCTCTGTAGAAGTAAGGGCCAACCAATATCTAGACCACATGGGCTTCCTACTCACAGGCTCTGAGGCACCCACACCAGGACTTCTACTTTTTCTTGGTCTTACTGGTCGCACATTCCTCCAGCTGGTCAAAAAGTATGTGTTTAGAAGAGCAGGTCCAAAGCCGGCATGTGGAGCCTCGTATAGAGCTTGAGTTGTGTCAGGGTGTGGCAGTTCTTGAACTCGTAGAAATCACTGGGTAGAAGTCCATTCACATCGTATAGATGGAACACATGATGCTGTGGGCATATTCGGTACAAGGAAAGTGAGAGCCTTCTCTCTCCATCCTGAGCCTTCTACCAAAGCCCCTTTCTTGCAGGACTCTAATGCTGTGGCTGTCCTGCAGAGTTGTGCACTTATGTGCTGGGAGGGGGGTAAGAGACACTCGAGAACAGGATGACTTTTACACCCCACTTCCAGAAGCTTCTGAGAGAGGCCTCTATGCATCTGTCCAAATAAACGCACTTTAAATTAACTAAGTAAATGCTCTAAATAAATCAATAAGTGAATGCTCCAAATAAAGAACTAAATGCTCATTCCTCTAATCTTAGCCACCCAGCAGGCTGAGCTCTGAAGATCACAGTGGAAAGCCAGTCTAGTCAGTAAAAGTCTAAAGGCACTTGTCTTCAATTAGGCAGCAAAAAGCCAGAACTTGACCTATGACTCAAATGGTACAGTGCTAATTTTTGAACACCAAAGGGATGGCATTTAGACCTGGGTTCGGGTTCAAGTGGCAGCACTGGACCACACACCAAAATGTAAATGCTTTCAGGTTCTAACAGGCAAAGCTATCACAATCCCTCCCTGATGGCTCAAGAGTGATTCAGCCCCCAGCTTTTCCTCTGAATCCAGTATTTCACAGGCTTCCGCCATTAGTACTGACACCTCATTTCTTACTGGGAAATGGGATTTCCTAGGATGTCACCTAGGTGAAGGCTGCAGTTGGGAGCCACTTACTCATGCCTGAAATCCAACTTCTCAGTAAGCACACTGTTGAGACTCCAGTA
This sequence comes from Megascapheus bottae, assembly GCF_031878675.1. Lineage (NCBI taxonomy): Eukaryota > Metazoa > Chordata > Mammalia > Rodentia > Geomyidae > Megascapheus > Megascapheus bottae. The sequence goes on from NW_028327585.1 coordinate 3,563,043, forward strand.
GCTTGTGAGGGAAATGAAATGGCATGGTGTCCCAGTCATAATAAAGTAGTTTGTGCACTTGTATCATGCTTAGCTCCCCTGTGAACACCGCAGTGAACCAAACAGGCTCAGAGAGGAGCCAAGTATTCCAAGACTTGGCCAGGAGGGTGAGCAAACCTGGGTTTGGAGGGGGAACACTCACTTTTTCAAGAGAATTTCCAGCAACTACTACATTGTCCTCCACTATTTGAAATTGTGCAGGAAGTTTCCCACATAAAAGAGATCACCTTTCTGGTAGGCAGGGATCAGCTTTGTCAGCAGCATCTCCAACAGGCCTTCCTCCAGGATCCATAGGTTACAAGGCTCATTCAGAGTCTGAGCTTACTTACCATCACACTATGTTGGCAAAATAGTGGATATTTCAAACGTAGGAATGGGACCACACTTCACACTGAGGAATTGGAATAGAGTAGATTGGAAATGACACACTCTAATCTCAGTATAGTCACTTGAAAGCACACAAGAAGGTTGTAGTCTGTGGACAGGATGATGGGTTCAAATAGGTTTCCTCTCAATATACCTCATCTGAGTTGCCCTGGAGTTTCCTGGCTTTCTTCCTAGAGAAATGCCTGATATACTGGAATTTTGGCTTGGCACTGATCCAGCATCTACTTCTTCAAGTGAGACATCCATATCTCTCATGCCTGAGATCCGAGCCTCCTGAACTTTGTCAACAGCACAGCAACATCTTTCTGGTTCCTGACCCACAGGCCAAGGGAGCTGGCTTGAGCTGGTTGTCACATACAGTGGCTTAGTTACCAGGGTACCATATTCTGTTCCATTTTGAGGGAGGTAGGGTCACCTTTCAAGGCCCAATGACCAAAGCTCCTTGCTCACAGAAGACCTCCCGAAAGACATACTGGAGGCTGAATCTCCCTTCCCACCTCACATATGGATGTAGTAAACAGCACACCTTTTTGTTCAAATCCCAAGTCATTAACTAGGCATAAGTGCTAGCCTGGTCTCAGGCTCAAGGAGCCTTTCTTAGGTAAGATCCAAACTTAACTGTCACTATTCCCCTTACCCTTCACAAGACATTTTGCTTCACAGTGCCTTCTCAGCTTGCATTTTGCCTCTTGCACATTTTAGTTTGTTAGTCCTGGGACTTGACCTCAGAGCCTGACCATTGTTCTTAGGCTTTTTTAGGCTATAGCTGTCCCACCAAGCCACAGCACCACTTCCAGCGTTTTCTATGTATATGGTACTGCAGAATCAAACCGGAGTCTTTTTGTGTGGTAGCCAAGCACTCTACAAATAGATGAAACACCCAGGCCATCTTGCACATATTTTTCACTTCAATCTACTAGGACGTTGTTAGGTTTCTGTATCCTAATCTATTTTTCTTCCTGATGAATATCTGTGCTGTCATCTGTAAAAATGCAAGTGGGAAAATCACAGAAGCATTGGTGACATAAAAAAAGTCTTACAGACATAGATAAGTGTTCATTCTTTGTAGGAGAAAGGATATTTTGATATGATGATGATGACTATTGATTAATACTTTATCGGGGTTTAGAGTTTGGCCCAGTGGTAGAGTGCTTGCCTAGCATCCATGAAGATCTAGGTTTGAGTCCTTAATATCACACAGATATAAAAATCCATATGGCAATGTGGCTCAAGTGGCAGAGGGCTAGACTTGGGAAAAGCCAAGAGCAGTGCTCAGGCCCTGAGTTCAAGCCCCAGGAATGGCAGAGAAAACAAAAGAAAAGAAAAGAAAAGAAATGTGTTTTTTACAAGTTATTCACTCACAGCATTTGCCTCTGAATTCTTCGCTTCTGCATCTTGTGACTTATCCCTTTCCCTCAATGTAGACAAGAAAAACAGATTTTATTACTTGCTATCCTGTTGTCCAATCTTTGGATATTAATTCAAAATACAATATTGCCTGAGATATTGTGTGTGTGCATGTGTGTGTGTATCTGCCAATGTGTGCATGCACACATGTGTACAGGGTTTAGGGCTTACTCATAGGGCCTGTGTGATAACCCTCACCATCTTTTCCTCAAAGGTATTGGTCTTTCACTTCTAGCTTATTATAGGTAATTGGAGTTGAGAGATTCACTCAATTTCTTGCCCTGTGCATTGGAACCCAGTGCTGGGTTCTCATATTGTTAATTGTAGCTATAGAGAAGGCTGAGGTCTGGGGATCCTCGTTAGAATCCAGCCCCTGAGAGAAAGTCACTGATAGAAATCTTTATCTTCATTTAAGCACGAATAAATAAGGCAAAAGTGGAACTGTGACTCAGTTCCTCTTGTACCAGCCATGAGAAAATTAGTAATTGGCAGCACCTGCTCCCTGAGAGAAATCCTTAGCACTGGTTCAAAAAAAGAAAGAAAATAATGAACAAAATTAAAACTTGCTGAGGAATCCATAAGGATAAAAGTGCCTGTGAATAATCTCGTCATTTCAGATTCCCTCAAGGGCTTAACACTCTCTATATTTTATCAAGTTTTTTTAAAGATATTTACATGTTTTCTATCTTTCTTAAATAGAGTTGGCATCCACAAAACACAAACACAAACTCTCACACAGTATACCACCCACCCATAAGTGTCTGGCTATGTATATATGTATAGTCATATGTATTGATCTGTCTCTCTATACTAATATATAAATGCATAAACATATGTATTTAGACAAACAGGAAACATACATAGATAAGTCTCAGGCATTTCCAGATTTTGTGCAAGTCTTCTGAATGCAACTTACCATTGTATTGTTTGTCAAGATAGAGTTCCTCTAACTTTTGGCCAGCTTCTTTTCCTTTGATACTTTTTTCTGCCGGTCCTGGGTTTTGAACGCTAGGCCTGGATGCTGTCACTGAGCTTGAGCTTCTTGCATTCAGTAGTTTATTGTAGATAAGAGTCTCATGGAGTTTCTGTCCTGGGCTGGCTTTTAATTGTGATCCTCAGATCTCAAACTCCTGAGTAGCTAGGAGGACAGTCTTGAGCTACCAGTACCTGGTTCCTTTGCCTCTTTTACCCTTTTTTTTTGGCCCCACCACAGCCATGGTATCTACCTTCCTATGTTCTCTCCACCTGCCCCCAGACAGGGGTCTGACAGATGCTTTCCACCCACTTATTCATGTCCTCCTCTATATTGGCTGACAGCTAAGACATGCACTCACTTGTCTGGATGCCAAACACAAAGCCATGTGATTGTTTCTCAGTCTGGAACATCCTATCAGATTTATAGCACCACAGAGGGTCAGGTTGATGCTCCTCCAGGGCTTCTTAAATTGTTCTCATATTAATCCACAACACGTTTGTCATCACTTGTCCAGCTAATTCATGGTCTAAACTAGCATTCCCTACACACTTAGATCCCAATACCATGAGGACACTCAAGGGTGCATTAGGAGTGTGACCTGCAGGTGGATGTGAGCCTGTCTAACTTGGAGGGGATTTCTCCACCACAGGCAATGGAATACAAATTTAGAATCTGCTTTCATGAGGTGACAATCTCTGGCAGATGTTCTTATCAAATGTGGCACTGCCTACTTCCAGCTTAAAACATGGGTTGATGACCCAGCATAACAGAGAATGTATTCACCCAGGCCCAACACATAGGCTGGGACCCTGAACTTTCAGGTAGCATTTGGCTTTGAAGGTCATGAGACCTTAGTCTACAAATGATGAGCCCCCTCCCGTGAGGCATAGCAAACGGAGCCAAAGTGCAACCCAATTAAGCACCAGATCAAGCTTCCCTTCTTCAGTAGGGTATGGTTTGAAAACTGTGCATAGCTTCTGTTTGAAGCCAGTCCAGAAAGGAAAGTCCATGAAACTCTCATTTCCAGTTAACTGCCAAGAAAAAGCGAAAGATAGAGATGAAGCTCAAGAGAGGTAGAGAGCCATCTGAAAAGAATGGTTACACCCTGCAACATCCTCATTATCTGATCTTGAAAACATCTCTGCGTGCATCCCAGCATGCAGCCAGCATCTGGGGGTGACAGTGACCCCTGCGCCCATTGGCAATCTGCACTGTCTCTGACATCTGTAATGTGAACCTCATTCTCTTGGGTTTGTGAAGCGGTGTCAACCCTGCAGAAGGAACCATCTGTGCCCTAACTCCCACTGTCCCCTGGGGCCCCTAGCATTCCCCCATCTGCACCCCTCCTGTGGCTTCTGATCCTAGGGAGCCCTGTTGCCCTGTCCAACCTTCACATTAAGTGCATATTTCTTCTCCTTGGGCAACTTCTCCACAGAGAGTACATGACATGCCCACTCTCCAGGCACGGGGAGATCCTGCCAAAGTAGCAAATCAGTGATAAGGACATAAAGTGATGAATAGAATTTTAGATCCTGATGGTAGACAGTCTGCAAAATCCAAGGGAGAATGGAATTGGAGGGGACCAGGGATCAGGATGTGGGCATGAAGCTTCCTTGCCAAGGGGGTGGGGGAAGTCACAGGCTGGGGGATGCACAGGATGATCCATGGGCCCTGTGCAGCTACTGGGTCACCCCCTTCTGCATCTCAGCCTTTGGCTTTGAGCTCTGTGATCGTCAAGATGTGCACAGTCTGTACTCTGGCTGGCAGAAGAAAGGACCCTGGGAAGACAATTGTAGACCCTTAGTGAGTGTAGGAAGGGGTAGGCAGGACACCCAGTCCAAGAGGAGCTAAAACTGGAGTCGAGGGGTGTGCAAGGAGTGGGTGTGAGGGTTGTGGGCAGTCAAAGCCACGGAAGAGGTGGCTCTGTCTGTGGGGTGAGTGGCTCCCTGCAGGCACAGCACTGGAGATATCAGAGATCCACATGAAAAGGAAAAGCTGGAAATGGCACTGAGGTTCAAATGGTAGAGCATCAACCTTGAGCAAAAGATCTCAGGGACAGTACCCAGGACCTGAGTTCAAGCCCCATGACTGTAAAAGAAAAAGAACCAGGACTATGAGAGGGAACCTGGTACTCTCTTGGTCTAATCAGACACAAGAAGAGGCCGGGATAGGCTGTGGAAAAACACAGAGAACATCTTCCCCCAGCTCATCCTCTCCTGCATGCAGGGACAGCCATGTAACTAGGGCTACGGTGAGATCATCTTCACCCCTGTGCTGCCATCTGAATTGTAGGCCTCTGTCCTGGCATGGGGTATCCTGATGGCTGAGCAGGTGCCCTAACCCTAGATGGAGAGCAGCCACTGACTGTGGTTGCTAAGGAGAGATCTGTTCTATAGCTATCAGGCCACCCAGCATGGGAGCCATAACCACCCCTCACCCAGGTAGAGGCCAATGGTTCTCCAGGTGCTACTAACATTGCCCCACCCCTAGCTCTGGGTACATGTGACATTCCCTCCACAAGGAGCAGTACAAAGTGAGGGATCAGGAAGCTGCCTATGGGCTTCAGATGATGGCCAGGCTGGCACTACAGATGGCCTCACTCTGTCACCACCTTCCCCTGCCTCCATCTTTCCTCCAACATGCCTCTCTATCTCCCACCCATTAACCTTGGTAATCAATGAACTGGGCTCTCATCATTAATCTCATCTTTTCACCCACCTTGCCATGAGTCCATCCCTCTGTCACTTCCACCCCACACACATCCCACCACCAGCCACCCCGTAGCTTATGAGGATCCCAGAGGAAGCTCTTGGTGAAGGGCTTGTGACCACAAAACAGTTACTATCACCCGCTCCGGCCTGATCCACCACAGAATAAGAACAGCCAAGCAGGCACACACTGCGGCAGAGTTGCTCTGCTACCACCCTGATTTCTTCATGGCCAGGACTTGGCTCTCCTCAGCCTCTCAGCTCAGTAACCAGAACATGGTGCTTTCACAGAGCCATGGCTTCCAGTCTCCATGGACACAATGACATCAAGGTGATGCCAACTTCCCCATCTCTATATACTTCTAACTATGGGATGGGAGCTGATGTTCTCTTCTGTGACTCCATCCGCTAAGAGGCTCATGCAGATTTCTATCCTTTGCTCATCATGGTGACTCTTTGGTTAACAAGTCACTGCTGGGCTTCCAGTTCACCACATATAGAACCCATACTCCAACACTTTTCTTAGAAGGACTGATGACTTTTAAATATTCTCTAGTTTTAAATTTCTAGTTCCTTCTCTCTTTCATTTATATATTTCCCTTCCTCACATACTTCCCTTTTTTTACCTTCCTTCTTTCATTCCTGGCCTTGAACTCAAGACCTGGAGCTTTTTCTTAGCATTTCTTTGCTGAAGGTATCACTCTAGCTCTTGAGCCACAGTTCTACTTCAATCTTTGTTCTTGCTCTAAACTGGGAGTAAGAGTCTCATGCATTCTTCCCTTTGCTGGGTTGGTTTTAAACCACAATACTAAGATCAGGATCCTGACTATGCCTCGGATTACAGATATTATCTAATCAAAACAACTTCCTGATTTCTTTTTTAGACATAATTAGTTCTTTCAGGTGAGCCACCAGCCACTCATGCAAGAGCATTGAAGGATCCCAGCATTCATCTTGTCTCCAGTCTTATTCCATCCATCTCACAATGGCCATCTAAAACACCCTGCTGCATGCCTGAAGTCGCAAGGAACGTTCTCAACGCCATGAGAAGCCCCCTTAAGCTCTGCCTCAGATATGCCCAACCCCCATCCCACTTCCACATGAGCATTTGTTTAGGAGAAATTTCCTGAGTACATCATCATCTTTTCCTCACCATTCAAATTTCATCTTTGGAGTCATTTCTCCCAGACAAAGAGGAACATGATCCATGGTTTGATAGCAGCTCCAGCTTCATACTCCCATCCACCAACACCCCCCCCCATTACCCTGCCAGATACCTGAATTCAAGAACAATGTTTTCACTACCCCTGACTCTTATCAAATGTTTTAACTTATACAGTGCATTAAAATAATTTTACTAAATGGAATAAACACATGGCATCAACCTTCAGAATCTTTGCACCTGAACTTTTAGTGAATAACAGACACACCGGCATTTCTGTAGCCAACAGAAATCTTAGCTTTGAGATTTCAGCATTCCTGGTATCCAAGTTTGGATGTGCTAACACTGCCCTTAATGGGGCACTTCAATCACACAATCCCACAACAATCAATGTCATTTGACATTCACTGGTAGGTGGTGCTAGGAAAAAGACTGATGTGCCAACTCCATGCTGGCTTGACCTATGCCATCTTCAAACCTGGAGCAAGTGGGGCTCCTCTCTCCATGACACCTTTTGTGTACTACCCCAGGAGGACCTTTACCTTGAGACAAAATTATGAAGACTATCTCTACCAGCAAAGATTCCAGTGAGATGTTCCTACATGGATAAAGCTAAAATCTCACTAAAGTGAGGTTGTTGGCAGTACTGGAGCCTGAACTCAGGGCCTGGGCACTAAGCATTTGTACTCAAGACTAGCCCTTTACCACTTGAGCCCAAACTCCATTCCCAGCTGTTTTTATTTTTGGTAGTAAGAATTTATCAGACTTTCCTGTTCTAGGTAACTTGGAACTTCCATACTCAGATCTCAGCCTCCTGACCAGCCTGGATTAAAAGTGTGGATCAGCCATGCCCCACAACTGAGGACTTCTGCCAGCACATTTTTTCCCAAAAATTGGAAGAGGAACATGAGGGAGGGTTGGGCTCATCCTGCCCTGCATATGAAGTAGAGCATCAGTGCCTGAACTTCATTCCCTGTTGTAGGCTGCTGGAGGAAAAGGAAGCAAATAGGCACAGGCTGGCAGCAGATGCCACAGAACAACTTGTGACCAAGACTCCCAGAGCAGACCTCAGAATCGATGACAGAATTGGATCTACCCAGTAACAGAGGCAGTGGTGACACCTGAAACTGCGCGTTTGAGCCTTTCCTGCTAGTAAACAGGGCCACCTATGTCTCAATGAGAAAGGTGAGATTTTGGTGGAGAAGGTGAGATTAAACATTATGTATCATGCAAGAAGACAGACTATAAGGGGTCTTTTATTATTCCAAGTGAAATTTTGGATTTCCTCTTCTGTTTCTTTAAACAATGACATTGGGATATTGATGAATATTGCACTGAATTTGTAGATAGTCCTTATCAAGATTGCCATTTTTACAATATTACTTCTTCTAAAGTAGGAGCATAGGTTTTTGCATTTCCTCAGTTCTGCGTTAATTTCCTTCTCCAGGGTTTATAGTTCCATCAAAAACGTGCTTTACATTCTAAGTTAATTCCTAGGTATTTTATTTTCTTTGATAGCAAAATGAGTTGCTATCCTGATTCTTGCCTCATTCCTCTCATTTGTTGGCATATAGGAAGGCAGTTGACATTGAGGGTTAATTTTATACCCTGCTACCTTACCAAAGTTTTATATCAGCTCAAGCACCATCGGGGTAGAGTCTATAGGGTTCTTTAAATACAGAATCATGTCATCTGTAAGGAGAGAAAGTTTCAGTTCCTCTTTCCCTTTTCCTCCTCACTCCAGTTAGAATGGCCAAGATCCAGAAATCTAATAACGTATGCTGGAGGGGATGTGGCCTGGAGGGATCACTACTACACTGCTGGTGGGATTGCAAACTCGTTCAACCACTATGGAAAGCACTATGGCAGTATCCCAAAAAGACTAAACATAGAGCTCCCCTGTGATCCAGCAATTTCACTACTTGCCAATCGTCCAGATAGGACATACTAAATTCACTAGAACAACAACATTTATCACAGCATTATTTACTATAGCAAAGGTATGGAACCAACCCAGATGCCCGTCAGTTGATGAGTAGATCAAATATGGTATTTTTACACAATGGAATTCTGTGCTTCTGTCAGAAAGAATGACATAGACGAATTTGTAAGGAAATAGAAAGACTGTAAAGTTTAGAAATTAGTTTCTGTCTCTTTCTCTCTCTCCTTCTCTATCTCTGTAAAATTTAGAAGTACCTGTTTCTCTCTCTTTCTCTCTCTTTTCTCTCTCTCTCTCTCTCTCTCTCTCTCTCTCTCTCTCTCTCTCTCTCTCTCTCTCTCTCTCTCTCTCTCTCTCTCTCCAATCCTTAGGCTTGACCTCAGGGCCTGAGCTACTTTAGCTCAAGGTTAGCACTCTACCATTTGAACCACAGTGCTGCTTCTGGCTTGCTCTTTTCACGTAGTATTGAGGAATCTAACCCAGGCCTTCATCCTTGATAGGTTAGCACTCTACCATTAAGCCACACAGTCAGCTTTTAGAGGTTTCTGACAAAGGTTTTCCTACATGCTATTATTTCTTCTGTGAGTGCTCTTAATGCTTGCTGAAGGTTGACTTTGTTTAGAAGACTTACCCTAATGCTCCCATATACAGAGATTCTATATATAGCTAAATGCTTTTCATTACTCAGAATTTCTCTATTGTGTATGTTCTGAAATGTACTGAAGACTGACTTCTGATTAAAAGTCATTGCACATTTGTTCTATTCATTAGTTTTCTTTTCTTCTATGGGAATCAGGTTTGTGATGAACACAGAAGTATGCCTTCCAGGTCAAACACTTTCCACATTTGTAATATTCATAAGGTTTTTTTCTCCTATATGCATTTTATACTTAGTCATGCGTTCATGATGGATTTTTCATATTCTTATATTCATACGATTTTTATCCTGTGTCTGTGTGGTATCATGCAAACTCAACTATGAGTTCTTCAAAAAAATTCCCTTTCATTTTATTCATAGGTTTCTATCCTGTGGGTGTTTAGTGATAAATCTTGACTTGTGCCTTCTGGGGAAAAGACTGAACATTTGCTACATTCATTAAGGGTTTTATCTTGTGTTGGTTCTGTGACACAAGCTGAGTTTCCTTCCACAGACTAAAAAGTCTTTCCTATTTATTACACTGCTAAGGCTTCTCATATGTGTGAACTCTCTTACGCTTCCTGAAGGGTGAATACTGCACGAAAGACCTTCAACTTTGGTTATATTCCTAAGGTTTCTAATATGTGTGAATTCTGTTATGCCTCCTGTAATGTGACTTCCATCTGAAGGTCTTACCACATTTGATGCACTCGTACAGTTTCTCTCCTGTGTGTGTTCTCTGATGCAATTTGAGGGAAGACTACCATTTGAAAGACATTCCACATCGGTTACATTCATAAGGTTTTTCTCCTGTTTTAATTGTCTTATGCATGTTGAGGTTTGGCTTCTGTGTGAAGGACTTTCCACATATGTTACACTCATAAGGTGTTTCTCCTGATTATATTCTCTGATGAACATGGAGTTTTACCTTCCGTTTGAAAGGCTTTCTGCATTCACTACATGCATAAGTTTTCTCTCCTATGTGTGTTCTATTATGCCCATCAAGATATGACTTCCACTTGAAGGTCTTTCCACATTTGTTGCACACATAAGGTTTCGCTCCTGTGTGTGTTCTTTGATGCAATTTGAGGGAAGATTTCTGTCTGAAAGACTTTACACATTGATTACATTCATAAGGTTTCACTCCTGTGTGTATTCTCTGATGAACACGAAGTTTTCCCTTCTCTTGGAAAGACTTTCCACATTCATTACACTTATAAGATTTCTCTCCTGTGTGTGTTATTTGATGAACTCGAAGGTGTATCTTCTGGGTGAAAGACTTTTCACATTTGTTACATTCATAAGGTTTCTCTTCTGTGTGTCTTCTCTGGTGCAAAGTGAGGTATGATTTCAGTCTAAAAGTCTTCCCATATTTATCCCATTCATAAGATTTCTCTTCTGTGTGAGATCTCTGATGTGTGCTGAGAGCTGAATTCTGGGCAGAAATTTTATTACGTTCCTCATATTCATAAGGTTTGTCTTCTCTTGGAGATCGAGGTTGGAGCGTCAGGTCTAACTTCTCAGAAATTAATTTTCACAATTGATGTACGCATCACATATCTCAGGATATTTGCTCTGAGGTATTGTAAGGCGTATTTCATTACTGAAAGATTTCTCACATTCACTACATGTATGAGGAGTCTCTCCTGTGTACATTTTCGGATGTGTAGTGATGGTCGGTGTTAAGTACAATATTTTTCATCACACAGTACAGTTAGCAGTTTTCCTCCCTCCCTGAAGAATTTCTTGGGCAGGGAGAACAGAATTATGATACTGCAGATCTTTTGGACTGTCACAATCATGAATAAAATGCTCTGAATATCCGATGGATTTTTTAAGAACAGGAGACATACGAGATCTATATGCAGCATGCATCTCATCAGGCTTAGGAGACAGAAGCATGTTCTGACACTTAATGAACTCCTCAGTCCTCACCCCTAAGTTGTTACCGTTATTACTAATCAGCTCTGGATTATGTGTAGAGCTCAAATTTAAAGTTGTTGCTAATCTCACGTTTTCCTAAACTTCGATACTACTTGCAACTGCTACTTCACAAAGACATTCATGTGGACTTTCCTGGCAGGTCTTGAACACATTTTCCATTACCTGGACATCTAAAATGAGTCATAGAAAAAAAGACACAAATATACATGAGATACAAATATTCCTTACTGTAAAGGTAATGACTTTACTTTCCCATGCTAAGTGTTAGATGTTTTAAAATATAAAAGTGGAAATTGATTTGTGAGAAATATATGCTTTTCTCCCTGACATATTAAGAAAATGATATTTTACAATGACCAATAATGTTTTTCTGTGTTTTAGTTCTCTTTTTATATCACAGGAAATATTTATTGAAATTACCCAACTATGTATTGCTACAGTTTTAAGCTGAGTACTACCTATAATATACCTGCAGCTGTTTTTTTTTAAATACTGTTTTGTGTATACATTGAGGAATAGCTGCCTTTCTTTTATTTTTGAGAAATAATCTAAATATTGTGCTGTTTGCATCTTTTTAAAACTTTCTTTTCTTTTCTTTTCTTTTCTTTTTTGTAGTTCATAGTCCTCGGCCCTGTCCCTGAACACTTCAGCAGAAGACTATAACCCCTATCCTTGAGCTACAGCCCCACTTCCTGTTTTCTAGAGTTAACTACAGATAAGAGTCTCAGGTCCTGAGTAGCAGATACGATTACCTTACCCAGTTTTAATGCTGTTTGCTTATTAACCATTAAGTGAGGAACACGAACTTTTTCTAGATTCAGCGGCCACAACTTTGGTTTATATGTCTGTTTGCCTTTGATCCAAGCAAGAACGATTCTTGAGAGTAAGGACTTACACATATATCCCTTCAGTTAAAACTTCTCACTAAAGTCTCAATTTAGGTATTAGTGGGAATTTTGAAATTTGTATCTTTCCATTTAAAGTCTTAAAAAATTTACTTTTCTAACACTCCTGTCCCTCAGAACCGTACAAGACCAGAAAATCTCCAGCTCATTGTCTAGTTAATTTTCTTATGTTGATTGAAACTTTGTTGTTTTTTTTCCTTCCATTCCTGGGTTTGAACTTAGGACCTAACCACTGTCCTTGGGTTTTCTCCAGACTAGAACCCTACCAATGAAGTCATTACTTCTGGCTTTTTCTATGTATGTGGTAATAAGGAATCAAACCTGTGTCTTTGTGCATGCTAGGCAAGCACTCTACCACTAGGCTCAATTTCTGGTGGAAAGGTCTGGTTCTGAATACCAGTCTCTTCCTACCAGCAAAAAGATACTATTCTTATCAGAGAATAATGCCCTGACTTATTCCTTGTTTGCTCAATCATTTATAATCTTAGTTTTGAAGAAAGGAAATATCATTCTTTCTTTCTTTCTTTCTTTCTTTCTTTCTTTCTTTCTTTCTTTCTTTCTTTCTTCCTTTCCTTCCTTCCCTCTTTCTTCCCTCTTTCTTCTTTCTTTCTTTCTTTCTTTCTTTCTTTCTTTCTTTCTTTCTTTCTTCCTTTCCTTTCTTTCTTTCTTGTTTTGCAGTCATGGGACTTGAATTCTAGACCTGGCTGTTCTTCCTGAGCTCTTCAGCTAAAGGCTACTGGCCTATGTCTTTGGCCTCAAACCCACTTCTCATTTTCTGTTGGTTCATTGGAGAGAAGAGTCTAAGGTGTTTTTGTGAAAGGTCAGTCTTTGAACCTTGATCCTCAGATCTCAGACTCCTAAGTAGCTAGGATTACAGGCATGAGCCACGGGCTCATGGCTTTCTCATTTTATTTTGTTTCATAGTGATTTCTACAGAGAAATCTAACTTTAACTCTACTGCCACATAGAATTCATTATATCACCCTATGATTCTTGGTGCCGGGGGTTTGGGCGAGCATGCACAAAGACCTGGTTCAGTTCCTTGGTACTACATACAAAGAAAAAGCCAGAAGTGGTGCTATGACTCAAGAAGTAGAGAGCTAGCCTTGAGAAAACCCAAGGACCATGCTCAGGCCCTGAGACCAAGCATAGGATTGGGAAAAGAAAATGATTCTTGATTCATTCACAAAGAATTCCATAGGTTCCACACAGGATTTAGGGTAACTAAGAATATTATTGCTCAGTACATCACAACATGAACTTACCAATGGGGCTCAGGCTCCAACATCAATATGAAGATGCATTCACTCACTTGTGATATTCTTGTCAGAGGAATTCCCTATCCAGAGTTCTGCACAGTGCTCTAGCTTGTCAATTAATACCGGTTTGGGAACACAGGGCCCTGTAAATTAGAAACAGTAGAGAATTATTGCTTATGCTGTGTCATCATTGCTTTAAGTTCGCAGACATCCTACTCACACGTTTTCTATTAAATCTTTTTTCTCATTTCTCACTGGCTCCATGGTTGACTTTTCCCCAGCTCTGGATTCATTTTGTATGGCATAAACTTAGGTGTCTTGCTCAAGGTTAGAAAAATACCAGTTTGAGTCCCAGCTCCACTTACATGCATAGGTCTTCATGCATGCTAGGCAAGCACTCAACCACAAAGTCAAACTCTTGACACACCACTAAAAGTTTTGAGGGGTTACTTGGAGTTATAGAGTTTCATGGCAATTTTTATGCCATTGCTGGCTTCAAATTAGAATTCTTAGATTTCTTCCTCCTGAATATTTTAAGATTACAGGCATGAAACATTGCACCTAGTGCCAGGTTTCCATTATAAACTCACTGTTTAGTGATTTGTAGATCCTATTTCCAATAGTGATATATATTCTATTCTGGATTGTTTATCCACTTACAATTACTGTGTAAGTTTGGAATGTCGTCTCCATTAGAGGAAACATAATTTAGAACAGTTATCAAAGTGTCCTGAAGGTATCCTGAAGAATGAGTACAAAATTACCTTAGGTTTTCTTTAGAAAGTAATGATACTTCTCAGGGCCTGGAATCTTTCATTTAAATAGTATTGAAAGTTTGATAAATATTCACGTATCTACAAAATAACAAGGCACTTGGCCTTGCAAGTGAATTTGACTTTTGCTCACCTAAGGACACCAGGTTGCTGTAGGTCTCCAGCATTACATCTCTGTACAGGGTCCTCTGAGCATTGTCCAGATGCTGCCACTCCTCCCAGCTGAAATCCACAGCAATATCATCACATGACACCAGCTTCTGGAATGGCACATTTTCATCAAGTAATTAGCACTGAGTTATAAACACACCATGTCTGGAATTTTATTCTTTTTTTGTTGGAATTTTATTCCTTTACTTAAATGTTTAGACTTACATGAAATATTGTCCTGAAAAGCTTAGGGATGGTGCCTAGGCCCAGAGTTCAAGTCCCAAGACCCACAAAAAAATAAAAAGGCAAGCCAGGTTTTGGTGGCTCACGACTGTCATCCTAGCTACTCAGGAGACTGAGATCTGAGGACCATGGTTCAAAGCCAGCCTGGCACAAAATTCCATGAGACTCCGTTCCAATTACCCACCATAAAATGTTTAATGGCTTGTGGCATATCATGGTAGAGCAATTGTGGTATCGACAAAAATAAGTCGGGGGAGTAGATTTAGGTTATAAATGGAATTATTCCATTGAAAAGGAACTACATTATATGATGACATATGCTGGTACTGTGAGAATATTGCAAAATCTTAGGGTATCAAGCAATAATAATGTGAAGCACACCCAGAATGTTAATGTTCTATGTCTGGTATAATAGTCACTTGGGGAAGAAACTTTTTTTTCTTTTTTTTGGCGAGGGGATATGTAAGGCTTGAACTCTGGGCCTGGGCACTGTTCCTGAGCTCTTCAACTCAAGCCTATCACCCTACCTATGAAGCCACAGTGCCATTTCCCATATTCTAGTGGTTAACTGTAGATGAGAGTCTCATAGACTTTCTAATGCCCAGGCTGGCTTTGAACCAAATCTTTAGATATCAGCCTGATATCTGAGTAGCTAGGATTACAGGTAGAAGTCACTGCACCTGGCAAGAAATTTATTTCTTGCTGTTTTATACTACAAATTTACTGTATGTTTTACTTTTTCAAAAGACTGAGGATTACCTTTGTTCTGTATATAATGGGAAGAGGGGTAGGGAGCTGTGAGCAGAAGAACTGAGGGGCAATACTCAGGGTAGGACAATAGCCTTAAACTAAAGAGCTCACGGCCCAAGGTCCAAGCCCCATGACTTTCCCCACTACCCCACAAAAAAAGGGAAAAAAATTGGAGATGGGAGAGGATTTTCTAAAAAGAATATATAGAAATAGTAGTTCAAAATGTAGAAAGAATTTCAATATTAACAGTCATGAGAAAAATTAAAATTACAATAAAATCATTACTTTAAATATGTTAATATAAATATAGTTTTAAACAAAAAGATCCACATACACACAACAAACACACACACACACACACACACGCATACAAAAAAACAACTTTCAAAGTCTAACTATTACTGGGAAGGTAGTGAGAAGAAGTAGAACTTTGGAATAGTTCTGCAAGGAATATAAAACAATCAAAAATTGCGTGGAGAGTGCTAAAAAAGTACTAAATATAGAATTACATAGAAATATGGTCCAACACTTCTATTTCTAGATTTGTACCTAACGGAAGAGAAAGCAGAGACTAGAACAAATATGTGGAGAATCCATTCACAACTATTAATAATAATCAAAAGATAGAAGTATGCAAAACAATGCATTGAAAAGGAAGAATATTTTACTATATTTTACAGATGAATCTCGATTACAGTAAACTAAAAATACAGCAGTCATAAAGGAAGAGCTAGGGTATGTTTTCCCTTCCAGAGCTTCCAAGGATCAACAAACCCTTAGAGCCAAAAAGCACGATGGTTCCAGAGAATGGAGTAGAGAGCAACAGGAGCTGAATGTTTAATGATTATACATGGAAGATGAAAATTGCTCTAGATGGGTAGAATGAAGAGAGAACTGTACCCTAAACAATGGTTATGTAGCCACACAGGATGGGACACACCTATACTCCCTGATCTTGGGAAACTCAAGAAGGATTTCTAGCCATCCTAGATGCATGGAAAGATCTATCATAAAAACTAATGTGGAGGGGCTGGGAGTTTGGCATAGTTGTACAGTGCTTGTATGAAGACGAAGGTTCAATTCCACAGTACCACATACACAGAAAAAACCAGAAGTAGTGCTGTGGCTCAAGTAGAAGATCACTAGGCTTGAGAAAACCTGAAGGACAGTGCTCAGACCGAGTTCCACCCAAAGGGCTTGTTTAAAAAAAACAGAAAGCTGAGCACGATGGGGTGGTGGCTCACTTCTATAATCCTAGCTACTCAGGAGGCTGAGATCTGAGGATCAAGGTTTAAAGCCATCCTGGCACAAAAAGACCTGAGACTCTTATCTCCAATTTACCTTTAGAAAATGGGAAATGGGGCTTGGCTCCAGGGTAAGGTGGTAGCCTGGAGCTGAAGAGCTCAGGGATAGTGCCCAGGCTGAGTATCTATGACCCACCAAAGAAAAAAACAAAAAACAAAAAATAATATGGAAAAATTTGGATTCTGTGAATTTTATCAGGCATATAAATGTCTTTTTTTGCTGTTGAAATAACAAATTGTTTGGAAACATTTTAAAAGTTTTTACCTAGAAATGTACACTGCAAATGGAATTAATAACAAACACAAAATATGCAAAAGATACAAATTATCAAATATGGGTATCCTGCTTCTGTATCTTTTCACTGACTCCTGTTCAAATGAGTCACATATTCTGAATCATTTCTCCCAGTCGATATATGCCACACATGTTAGCTTGTACTGAACTTCTTGGGAAATCAAAAGCAAATACTAAGCAAATGTGTGTTAGATTTTGTCAACAGTGATATTTCAAATATAAATCCCTACTCATTGCATTATTTAATATCAATACCGGAATCTAACTTACACTGGCAGAATCTTCAATTTTTCGAGAATCTTCAAAAGGGTGTGCAAATATTTAGGATCGTTATGTCTTCGTGGAGGAAAGATCCCTTTAGTAGTATGTAGTCACCTTCTTTGTCTTTTCTTACTAATTTTAGTTTGAAGTCTATTGTATCTGATATGAGGATGGCAACTCCAGCCTGTTTATGGGGGCAGTTAGCTTGATAGAGTTTATTCCAACCTCTCACTTTCAAAAGATGATTGTTTTTGGGTAAGATGTGTCTCTTTAAGACAGCAGAACGATGGCTCTTGCTTTTTGATCCAACTAGACAGCCTAAGCCGCTTAATTGGAGACTTAAGTCCATTGATATTGAGAGTTAGGATTGAGAGATATTCATTAGTTCCTACCATTTTTAAAAGCTTTTAGTAGGGCCTGTGTCTTGACAGTTCTTGTGGTCCTTAGATGGTATGCTGTTTAGGTGCCATTTTTTTCCCTATATTGCATTTATTTTGGTTTTCTATGTATAGAGTATCTTTGAGAATTCTCTGTAGTGTTGGTTTTGTTTCGACATATTGTTGCAGCTTTTCCCTGGAATGGAATATTTTTATTGTTCCCTCAGTTATGAATGAGAGCTTAGCTGGCTACAATATTCTTGGTTGGTAGTTATTTGATTTAAGGGCATGACATATATGCTTCCAGTCACTTCGTGCTTGCATGGTCTCGTTCCTCTCACTATTGGCGTAAAGGAAGGCAGTTGTTTTGTGAGGGTTGATTTTATGGCCTGCTACCCTTCCAAAGCTTTGAATCAGCTCAAGGAGCTTGGGAGTAGAGTCTCTAGGATTCTTTAAATACAGAATCATGTCATCTGCAAAGAGGGATAATTTTATTTCCTCTTTCCCTACTTGGATCCCCTTTATGCTTGCTTCTTGCCTTATTGCACTGCCTAGGAAATTTAGTACTATGTTAGAAAGGAGTGGAGAGAGTGGGCATCCTTGTCTCGTTCCTGATTTTAGAGGGAATGGCTTTAGATTTTCACCATTAAGTATAATACTAGCAGTGGGTTTCTCATACACAGCCTTTATTACATTGAGAAATGTTCCATGGAGTCCTAGTTTCTCCACATCTTTTAACATAAAGGGGTTTTGGATCTTGTCAAATGCCTTTTCCGCATCTATTGAGACAATCATGTGATTTTTGTCCTTGCTCCTGTTGATGTGTTGAATTATATGAATTGATTTGTGTATGTTGAACCAGCTTTGCCTCCCTGTGATGAATCCAGTTTGATCATAGTGTATAATTTTTTGATGAGTTGTGGTAGACGGTTGGCCAGTATTTTGTTGAGAAGTTTTGCATCGATGTTCATCAAAGAAATGGGTCTATAGTTCTCTTTCTTTGATGAATCTCTGTCTGGTTTGGGGGTGAGGGGTATACTGGCTTCACAGAATGAGTTTGGTAAAGAACTTTCATTTTCAATTTCGTTGAAGAGCTTGAGGAGTATTGGTGTGAGCTCTGCTTTGAAGACCTTATAGAATTCAGCTGTGAATCCATCTGGCCCTGGGCTCTTTTTAAGTGGAAGTTGTCTAATTTCCATTTCTATTTCAGAGCTTGAAATAGGCCTGTTGAGTTGGGTTAGCTCTTCTTGGTTCAGTGTGGGTATGTTAATCTTGTCTAGGAATTCATCCATTTCTTGTAGATTCTCAAATTTGTTGGCGTAAAGGTTTGAGAAGTATTCCCTCATGATATTCTGGATCTTGGTAATTTCTGTCATGATATTACCATTTTCATCTGCGATTTCGTTTATTTCGATATGCTCTCTTGTTTTTTTGGTAAGATTTGCTAAGGGCTTGTCAATTTTGTTAATTCTTTCAAAGAACCAACTCCTTGTTTTGTTGATTCTTTCTATAGGTTTTTTTAATTCCAAATCATTTAATTCTGCTTTGATTTTAATAATTTGCTTTCTCCTAATGGGTTTAGGGTTGGTTTGTTGCTCTTTTTCCAGGAGGGTAAAGTGAGACATTAACTAGTTGGTTTGCCATTTTTCCAACTTGCTGTTCTAGGCACTCAGCGCTATAAATTTTCCTCTGAGTACTGCCTTTGTTGTGTCCCTAAGGAGTTGATATTTGTGTGATCCTTATTGTTAAATTTCATAAACAGTTGGATATCTGTTCTGATCTCTTCGATTACCCATTGTTTTTGATTCAACAATGTGTTGTTCAGTCTCCATGAGATACAGGGTTTTCGTTGGTGCAGATGTGTGTTCAGCTCCAATTTGATGCCTTTATGGTCTGAGAGTGTGCATGGAATAATTTCAGTGTTTCTCAATCTGTCCAGGTTTGTTTTATGGCCTAAGATGTGGTCTATTTTGGAAAATGTTCCATGTGCTGCTGAGAAAAACGTATATTGTGTTGTTACTGTGTGGAATATTCTGCAGATGTCTGTTAGATCTAGTTGGTCTATATAGTTGTTCAGTTCTAAGGTTTCTCTGTTGAGTTTTTGCCTTGTTGATCTGTCCATAGGTGAGAGTGGTGTGTTAAACTCACCAACAATCACTGTATTTCGATCTATGTATGGTTTCAGTGTAAGTAAAGTTTGCTTGATGAAGTTTGGAGCTCCGGGATTGGGTGTGTAAATATTTAGGATCGTTATGTCTTCCTGGAGGAAAGATCCCTTTAGTAGTATGTAGTAACCTTCTTTGCCTTTTCTTACTAATTTTAGTTTGAAGTCTATTGTATCTGATATGAGGATGGCAACTCCAGCCTGTTTATGGGTGCAGTTAGCTTGATAGAGTTTATTCCAACCTCTCACTTTCAAACGATGATTGTTTTTGGGTAAGATGTGCCTCTTGAAGACAGCAGAACGATGGCTCTTGCTTTTTGATCCAACTAGACAGCCTATGCCGTTGAATTGGAGAGTTAAGTCCATTGATATTGAGAGGCATGAGGGCAATATTGACCCTTAAGTTTTGATCTTACCTGAGAAAGGCTCCTTGAGCCTGAGACCAGACTGGTAGTTGGGCCTAGTGGAAGACATTGGGATTGGACAAATAAGGTGTGCTGTTTACTACATCCACATGTATATTGTGAGATTGGAGGAGAGATTCAGCCTCCAGTATGTCTTTGGTGAGGTCTTCTGTGAGCAAGGATCTTTGGTCATTGGGCCCTGAAAGGTGACCCTGCCTCCCTCACAATGGAACAGAATATGGAACCCTGGTAACCAAGCCACTGTAACTAACAACCAGCTCAAGCCAGCTCACTTGGCCTGTGGCTCAGGAGGAAGAAAGATGTTTCTGTGCTGTTGCCAATGGTCACAAAACTCGAGTCTCAGGCATGGAAGTTGTGGATGTCTTACTCGAAGATGTACATGCTAGATCTTTGCCAAGCCACAAATCCAGTATAACAGGCCTTTCTCTAAGAAGAAGGCCAGGAAAATCCAGGGCAACCAAATGAGGTAAATTTCTAAGAAGAAATGTATTTGACCCCATCATCCTCCCCACACACTACAACTTTCTTTTTTTTTCATTTTTTTATTGTAATTATTAAAAGGGTTACATGATATTTGCCAGGTAGATGGTGCATTAATTCACATACATTGATACTCTTTCACATGTCTTGGTACCCATTTCCCTCCAACCCCACACCCCCCACCCTTCTTGGTTTTCCCCCCTTCCCTATCCAATTTCAAATATCCAAATACAAATAAATTCAATATATCATATAACAAAGTGAGATACTATACCAATATGGGATAACCAAGGGACAGCAAAGGAGATGAGAGACAACATAGTACATTAAGGACAACAATCATTCATTATATGGCTTTTGTTTCAATATCCTGGAGGTCCTTTCAATTAGCTTCACATTATATGGCCTTATATATGGCCTTTTGCTCTATTGCAAATCTCTGCTAGTAGAGCCCAAGGTTTCTACTGATTATGACGAATGAGGGAAACCTCTGAGCCTAAGTTCCTTTGAGTCTGGCTTACTTCACTTAATATGATTTTTTCTAAGTCTTTCCATATCCTAACAAATGGGGTGATGTCATTCTTTCTGACAGCAGCATAGAATTCCATTGTGTACAAATACCACAACTTTTTGATCCACTCATCAACTGAGGGACATCTGGGTTGGTTCCATATCTTTGCTATGGTGAATAGCGCTGCAATGAACATTGTTGTGCTAGTGGGTTTAGTATGCCCTTGTTTCTGGATTGTTGGGAAATGCCAAGTAGTGGAATTGCTGAGTCATAGGGGAGTTCTATGTCTAGCCTTTTGAGGCACTGCCACACTGCTTTCCATAGTGGTTGAACGAGTTTGCACTCCCACCAACAGTGTAGTAGTGATCCCTCCTGGCCACATCCCCTCCAGCATCTGTTGTCATTCGTTTTCCTGATCCTGGCCATTCTAACTGGAGTGAGGTGGAATCTTAAAGTTCTTTTGATATGCAATTCTTTTATGACCAGAGATGTTGAGCATTTCTTCATGTGTCTATAGGCCATTTTTGTTTCTTCTTCAGAGAAGACTCTCTTTAAGTCTTTGGCCCATTTTTTAATGGGATGGGTGTTACTTTGGAGGTTCGTTTTGGAGTAATTCAATTTTTTGAGTTGTTGACATATTTTAGATATGAGGCCTTTGTCCGTTGTTTGGTTGGTGAAGATCTTCTCCCACTCTGTAGGCTTCCTGATTAGTTTACTAGCTATATCCATTGCCATACAAAAGCTCTGCAGTTTAATGCAGTCCCACTTATTCAGCCTTCTCTGATTTGTTGTGATTCTTGGTCTTTATTAAGCAAGTTTCAACCTGTGCCAAGGAGGCCTAGTGTATCTCCTATTCCTTCCTGTAAACTTTTCAGGGTGTCAGTTTTACCTCCAGGTCTTTGATCCATTTGGAGTTAATTCTAGTGCAAGGTGACAAAGAAGGATCCAACTTTAGTTTTCTGCCGGGGCCTCCAGGCAGCAAATTGGGGTTCCTGAAATAAGGGGCAGGGACTGGAAAAATTAGAAGAGAGACAAACACATCGGCTCCAGGAGGTCTGCAGCCCAAGCAAAAAACTGCCCCCTCGTTTATTCTTAACTCAAAGTTTATATCCCTTCTCGAGACCAGGGCACTGCCAGGTGTTACATCCAGATGGTTAATCAGGGAACTGTTGGGGGTTACATTCATATGGTAAATCTCAGATCAATTGAACAGGAGAAGGCCAAAAAGCAATAAGACAATCAAGCAATTATCTGATGCAAATCAAAGTACAGTTTGATTCCACTCTTGCTCCCGACATATCCCCCATCTTTATTTTAAAAGAAACACAAGTGCAATTTCTATTCTTTCCACTATCTCTAATTATCTCATTATCCTGTCTCACTTTCCAAAAATGACTGGTCCCTTCATCTAAAGGGGATAGATGGGCGGAGATTCAGCTTCTGTGACTTCTTCAAGCTGACTCAGGGGCGTTGTCTCTGTGCTTGACCAGGGACCTTAAGAAGTCTAGCCTGTTTTATTAGGGATTGCAAGGAGTAGATATCAGGAATGATAATTTGCTGCAAACTGGAGATCATATTTAACATTTAACAACTGCACGAACCATTTTTGGCTACAATAGTGTAGTTACATAGCACCCATTTGCAAAGGCCTTTTCTTGATTGTCTGGGGAACTAAATTTCTGCAACCTTAACAATGCTTCAGTTGTCAGATCTAAACAGATTAATAGAGACACAAGTCTCAGATCCACAAACTTTTCCTGAATTTGTGGCTGGTGTCAAAAATAAATAAATAAATAAATAAATAAATAAATAAATAAATAAATAAATAAATAAAAATTTCGCTCAATTAGGGCTTTAAACTACCCACTATCACAGAAGATTGACAAGTTCCTGCCCAGTTATGAAAGGCACGGGCATTAGTAAGGCATGCTTACAAACTATTCTATGACCTCCCTGCTCTGATTAATTTGATCGGCCAAGCACAAGTGACTAAGATCTGACACCATCTCTGCCATCCAAGCAGAGGCTTTCTGCATCGTGTCCCAGTAGAGTTTCTCCACACAGGGATAAATGTCCCATTGGCAATTCACTTGCTTAGTTGCTGGACTTGAACTCAGGGCCTGGGCACTGTCCCTCAGCTCTCCAGCTCAAGGCTAGCACCCTGCCACTTTTGAGTCCCAAACTCAGGGCCTGAGTGCCGCACCTCAGCTCTGCAGCTCAAGGCTTGCACTCTGCGGCTTCGAGCTCCAAAGCAACTCTGCCTTAATAGCACTCTGCTGCCAGATTAGACACCACAATCTCACAGGGACTTTTCTTTGCCCGGGGTTGGCTCAAAACTGCAGTTTTCAGATCAGTGAGTCCTACAAAAGGCCACGTTTCTCCAATTAGAGCAACAAGGTGGTCGACACAGAAATAGTCTCTAAGCATGAGATTACCTAGAACCTGGAAAAGGCCAAAGTTACATCTGAATAAGGATTGCTGTTCTTCTCCAATGGGCTAGCTGGAAGTTGCAAGAGCAAGCTGAAATAGTAATTAAGCAATTACTTTGGTAGTCCTGATTTTCCTTTTCTCTCTTTCTTTAAACATTTAAGACAACTTCACTTTCAAATATTGTTTAGAAACCCATTTCCAATGTTCTTAATAACTTTTACTGATACAGGCTTAAACAACTAACACCTTAGCCTTTATTTGCAATTGAAAAACCTTTAAGGGCACAAAGAACTCCTGCCCTCAGGCCCCCTAGGGCCCAAGGCACTCCTCTTGCCTTTTAGAAAAAAGGGGCTCTTATGCAGTTTAGATTACTGTCTAAAACTCCAACAACAGTTTAAACTCAAATAACAGTTTTTCCCTAATGCAAGAACTATAGACATCAGTGCACCAAAAGTCTAAGTCTGGACTTAGTTTCCTTCCCTTTTTTTAAACATTCCTTTAAAATACTAATCACATTGTCCACATTTTACCATCAGATTTCTAGTGTCAGTTTGCAAGAAAGGACAGGCAAAGTTTCTGACGTTAATGAACAATTTTACATTTAAATCTCTAATACATGTTTCCAAACTTTCACTTAAAGTAATAAATCCCAAATTCCCTAACACCTCTGTGCTGAACAGGATACAATGTTTACAATGTAAACAGCTGTATGCCCTGCAATAAAATTCAGATTTCAGGATGTAGAAAAATATTTAGCAGTTTTTCTTTAAGACAACACAATAATTCTATGAGACATTGTAAAACATTCAAACCTAATATTTTTCTTGAAGTTTTAAGCTTAGATTTACCCAATTGTCTTTGTGTTTAAGTATAAATTTATCCATTGTTTTATACAGCATGCTGACAATTTAACCTTGAACATGTTCACTCACTCATTCACAAACATTCATACTCAAAGATCATAAAGCGCGCAAAATTAATATCGGCCGTTCAATTTCCGGAAGTTTGTGTCAAGAGAGTTTTGCCAATTTTACTCTTACAGGTGAGAACCAGGTTCGAAACAAAACTTTTTGCAAGGCAACTTAGCTGGAATTTATTTTTCCAGGGCTTGTTACAACTGCAGACATGGGGGAGCGGCCATGCTAGGCCCAGAAATGTTCAAATAAATAACAAGGATGTGTGCTTGAGTACGCACAGAAAAACCATAAGGATCCATACTTGGAAATGGTACCAATTTTAAAGACAAAAACTGGACAAAGAAAAATATGTAACACGAACAAGACAGAGAAGCGGAGACTTTTAAATAATCAGACATTGACATATAACAAGAAAATTGGACTCAATCAGATACACTTAACAGCTATTTTTAAATTTAGACATGTCTTGCTGGTGGGACTCTCAGGTATGCCTTGATATTGACAAGAAACTCAGAAGGGGAAGGGGGGTCAAGGCGTCCCTTGACCACCCAGGCCTCTATTTTAGGCCCACAGTGCATCCCTTTTTTTTTTCTAAAAAATAAAATAAAATAAAATAAAATAAAATAAAATAAAAAAATAAAACAAAACACAGACATACAGGGGGTCGGCCGACTTCTACTTACCTCTGGAGGCCTTTGCTTTTCACCTGGGCATCTTTTACAAAAAAGGTTATTAAGAAGAGGGGTGGTAAAGACAAAATAATGTCACATAGTAAATTGTGTAGAGTCAATGAATATGTTAAAAGGTCCCTACATAATAGTAAAAGGAGGAGAAACACAGCTCATATGAATGTGTGGAACAAGTGGATCACTAGCAGTCCCAATTGACATGCACAAATAACTCAGGTCCTTTCCACGTCGCAGGATGCACCATGGAGGGTTGGGGGTGTAGGCCCAGTGAGTCACTGCTTGGATGGCCACTGTCACTCTCCACGATCCGAACGCAGCGTTCAGGCAGCCAGCGGGCATCATTTTCTCCTTGTGAAAAAACACATACATGCCCTCGACCCCAGGTTAGAACAGGATCGGGTCCATGCCAAGTACCAGTTAGGGGATCCTTCCACTTTACTAAGGCAAAAGCATGCTGCTCTCTTTTTTTCCAGAATCGCTGAGCAGCAGATAAATTATTTGAATCCAAATTCAAAAAATTTAAAACAAATAAAGCATGATTAAGTATATTCACAGGGGTAGCGGGATACGACTCTCCTTTCTGTATTTTAGCAATTTGATGTTTTAATAATCCATTAGCTCTCTCCATGATGCCTTGACCTTGAGGATTGTAAGGAATGCCTGTAATATGAGTGATATTATAGGAACGGCTTGCATAGCCAGGGCCATTATCTGTTTTTATTTGCGAGGGAATCCCCATCACAGCAAAGCATCGAATGCAGTGAGAAATACAATGTTTAGTGGCTTCCCCAGCAAGGGGGGTGGCCAAGATAAAGTTAGAATAAGTATCTACAGTAACATGAACATATTTTAATCGGCCAAATGATGGAACATGCGTGACACCCATCTGCCAAATGTGATTAGAAAGCAGTCCTCGTGGATTTATACCTAAATGGGGGGCTGGTGAAAAAGGGACACAGTTGGAGCAAGTCTTAACTATTTGCCGCGCTGCTTCTCTAGATAATTTGAACTGTCGGCGCAAGGCTTGACTGTTTTGATGGTGGATGGCATGTGACTGCTTAGCAAGTTCAACCTGAGTTAAGTAAACTCTGGTGGCAGAGTCAGTGACCGCATTGCCCTCACTTAAAGGGCCAGGAAGATTAGTGTGAGCTCGAACAAAGCCAAAAAAACAGGGGTGGTTGCGAGAACAAAGCAAAGTTTGTATTTGGCGAAATTGGGTCTGAATATTGGAGTTAGTAGTTCCAATAAAGGGAACAGTTTCTATGACTTGAAGAGCACGAATTACATATTGACTGTCTGAGTATAAGTTAAAGGGCTCGTCTTGTAACAGGACGAGTGCTTGTAAAACAGCCTCTAATTCCACCTCTTGGGCGGAGGAAAAACCTGTAACCCAAGATTGAGTTTTCCCATTAATGGTCAAAGCAGCCATTCCATTTGAGAATCCATCTGTAAATACCAAAGCGGCAGAAGATAAAGGCGAGGCCTGTACTATGGAAGGAAATAGAAACGTATGACACGCAGCAAATTGGAGAAGTTTGTTAGACGGGTAGTGATGCAAAATTTTCCCCGTATAATTGGCCCAAGCAATGGCCCAAGAATCGCAATGGGCGAATAGCCAATCTTGTTGTTGTAAATTATATGGGACACAGATAAAATGAGGTTCCTGACCTAAATATTTACAGGAATCCACTCGGCACATGTGTATCAGATTAGCTACCAATTCGTAGTAGGGGGTCAGCACTTTGCCGGGTGTTGATGGTAGATAAAGCCATAAAAGTGGGCCATCCTGCCACAATACAGCAGTTGGGGAGTGAGAAGTAGCTAAAATGTAAACTCCCCAGGGTTTAGAATAGTCAGAATAGGTCATTTGTTGCTGGGAAATTGCCTTTTCTACAATTTGGATGGCCCTCCTGGCGTCAGGATTTAATTCGCGCAAGGATGTAGGGTTGGTATCTCCTTTTAAGAGATCAAAGAGGGGTTTTAACTCTCCTGTGGAGAGCTTTAGATAAGGCCGAAGCCAATTTATATCTCCTAAGAATTGCTGAAAATCATGAAGAGTTCTTAAGTGTGAAGTTTTTAATTGTATTTTTTGGCTTTTAAAATAGTGTGGGCCTAATATATGGCCTAGATATGTAAAAGGGGGGTGTTCCTAAAACTTTTCAGCTGCTATTATAAGGCCAAAGAGGCTCAGATCTTGCTTTAGTTGTCCAAAGGCTTGTCGTACGACGATAGGGTCAGAACAAGCCAACAAGATGTCATCCATATAATGAACAATATAAACAGAAGAAAATTTTTCACGAGTGGAAGAAATGGCTCTAGCTACAAAACTTTGACATAAAGTTGGGCTATTTGCCCACAAGATGCAGAAGCGAAGATTTCAGAAGCCAATGCTGTGAGTGAATTAGCTCTTAAAAAGCATTTTTATTTTCTATTATCTTTTTGCCAGTCTTGGGGCTGGAATTCAGGGCCTGAGCACTGTCCTCGGGTTTTCTCAAGTCTAGCCCTCTGCCACTTGAGCCACAGTGCCACATCTAGATTTTCTATCTATGTGATACTGAGCAATCAAACCCAGATCTTCATGGATTCTAGGCAAGCACTCAACAACTATGCCAAACTCTCAACCCTGACATAGTAATTATAAAGTCATCATCGTCATATCAAAATATCCTTTCTCCTACAAAGAATGAACACTTATCTATGTGTGTAATGCTTTTTTTTTAATTTCACTAATTCTTCTGTGTTTTTCCCTCTTGCATTTTTTACACAGGACAGCAAAGCTAATCATCAGGAAAAAATTGATTAGGATAGAGAAACCTAATAATATCCTAGTAGCTTGACGTCAAAAATATGTGCAAGATGCCCTGTGTGTTTGACCTAGTGGTAGAGTCCTTGGCTACCACGCAAAAAGACTCAGGTTTGATTCCTCATTACCACATACATAGAAAACGCTGCAAGTGGTGCTGTAGCTCGGTGGGAGAGCT
The DNA here is from genome assembly GCF_031878675.1 of Megascapheus bottae. Lineage (NCBI taxonomy): Eukaryota > Metazoa > Chordata > Mammalia > Rodentia > Geomyidae > Megascapheus > Megascapheus bottae. The sequence continues at coordinate 3,591,156 of NW_028327585.1, forward strand.
AAAGCCTAAAGAAAGCCCAAGAACAATGTTCACACTCTGAGGTCAATTCCCAAGACTAGCAAAAACAAAAAAAACAATTCGACAAGGGGCAAAATGCAGGCAGAGTAGGCACTGTGAAGCAAATGTTTTGTAAAGCATGAGGGCAATATTGACCCTTAAGTTTTGATCTTACCTGAGAAAGGCTCCTTGAGCCTGAGACCAGACTGGTAGTTGGGCCTAGTGGAAGACATTGGGAATGGACAAATAAGGTGTGCTGTTTACTACATCCACATGTATATTGTGAGATTGGAGGAGAGATTCAGCCTCCAGTATGTCTTTGGTGAGGTCTTCTGTGAGCAAGGATCTTTGGTCATTGGGCCCTGAAAGGTGACCCTGCCTCCCTCACAATGGAACAGAATATGGAACCCTGGTAACCAAGCCACTGTAACTAACAACCAGCTCAAGCCAGCTCACTTGGCCTGTGGCTCAGGAGGAAGAAAGATGTTGCTGTGCTGTTGCCAAATGTCACGAAACTCGAGTCTCAGGCATGGAAGTTGTGGATGTCTTACTCGAAGATGTACATGCTAGATCTTTGCCAAGCCACAAATCCAGTATAACAGGCCTTTCTCTAAGAAGAAGGCCAGGAAAATCCAGGGCAACCAGATGAGGTAAATTTCTAAGAAGAAATGTATTTGACCCCATCATCCTCCCCACACACTACAACTATCTTTTTTTTTCATTTTTTTATTGTAATTAGTAAAAGGGTTACATTATATTTGCCGGGTAGAAGGTGCATTAATTCACATACATTGATACTCTTTCACATGTCTTGGTACCCATTTCCCTCCAACCCCACACCCCCCACCCTTCTTGGTTTTCCCCCTTCCCTATCAAATTTCAAATATCCAAATACAAATAAATTCAATATATCATATAACAAAGTGAGATACTATACCAATATGGGAAAACCAAGGGACAGCAAAGGAGATGGGAGACAACATAGTACATTAAGGACAACAATCATTCATTATATGGCTTTTGTTTCAATATCCTGGAGGTCCTTTCAATTAGCTTCACATTATATGGCCTTATATATGGCCTTTTGCTCTATTGCAAATCTCTGCTAGTAGAGCCCAAGGTTTCTACTGATTATGATGAATGAGGGAAACCACTGAGCCAAAGTTCCTTTGAGTCTGACTTACTTCACTTAATATGATTTGTTCTAAGTCTTTCCATATCCTAACAAATGGGGTGATGTCATTCTTTCTGACAGCAGCATAGAATTCCATTGTGTACAAATACCACAACTTTTTGATCCACTCATCAACTGAGGGACATCTGGGTTGGTTCCATATCTTTGCTATGGTGAATAGCGCTGCAATGAACATTGTTGTGCTAGTGGGTTTAGTATGCCCTTGTTTCTGGATTGTTGGGTAAATGCCAAGTAGTGGAATTGCTGGGTTATAGGGGAATTCTATGTTTAGCCTTTTGAGGCACTGCCACACAGCTCTCCATAGTGGTTGAACGAGTTTGCACTCCCACGAACAGTGTAGTAGTGATCCCTCCTGGCCACATCCCCTCCAGCATCTGTTGTCATTCGTTTTCCTGATCCTGGCCATTCTAACTGGAGTGAGGTGGAATCTTAGAGTTCTTTTGATATGCAATTCTTTTATGACCAGAGATGTTGAGCATTTCTTCATGTGTCTATAGGCCATTTTTGTTTCTTCTTCAGAGAAGACTCTCTTTAAGTCTTTGGCCCATTTTTAATGGGATGGGTGTTACTTTGGAGGTTAGTTTTGGAGTTATTCAATTTTTTGAATTGTTGACATATTTTAGATATGAGGCCTTTGTCCGTTGTTTGGTTGGTGAAGAACTTCCCCCCGCTCTGTAGGCTTCCTGATTAGTTTACTTGCTATATCCGTTGCCATACAAAGCTCTGCAGGTTAATGCAGTCCCACTTATCCAGCCTTCTCTGATTTGTTGTGATTCTTGGTCTTTATTAAGCAAGTTTCAACCTGTGCCAAGGAGGCCTAGTGTATCTCCTATTCCTTCCTGTAAACTTTTCAGTGTGTCAATTTTACCTCCAGGTCTTTGATCCATTTGGAGTTAATTCTAGTGCAAGGTGACAAAGAAGGATCCAACTTTAGTTTTCTGCTGGTGCTTAACCAGTTCTGCCACCACAACATGTTGAAGAGGCTATCTTTCTTCCATTCTATTTTTTTGGCTCCCTTGTCAAAGATTAGGTGGCCATAGTTCTATGGTTTAAAATCTGGGACCACAGTTCTATTCCATTGGACTTCAGGCTTGTTCTTGTGCCAGTACCAAGCTGTTTTGAGAATTATAGCTCTGTAATAGAGTCTAAAGTTTGGAATTGAAATTCCTCCAGCGCTGTTCTTTCTGCTAAGAAGTGTTTTTGTTATACAGGGTCTTTTATTATTCCATATGAAATTTTGAATTGCCTCTTGTATTTCTTTAAAGAATGACATTGGGATGTTGATGGGTATTGCATTGAATTTGTAGATAGCCCTTGGCAAGATTGTCATTTTCACAATGTTGATTCTTCCAATACATGAGCATGGGAGGTTTTTCCATTTCCTTAGTTTTGTTTTAATTTCCTTTTTTAGGGTTTTAAAGTTTTCATCTAAACGGTCCTTTACATTCTTAGTTAAGCTAATTCCTAGGTACTTTATTTTCTTTGAGGCTATTGTGAAAGGAGTTTCTTTCCTGATTATTGCCTCGTTTCTCTCACTGTTGGCGTAAAGGAAGGCAGTTGATTTGTGAGGGTTGATTTTATGGCCTGCTGCCCTTCCAAAGCTTTGAATCAGCTCAAGGATCTTGGGAGTAGAGTCTATAGGATTCTTTAAATACAGAATCATGTCATCTGCAAAGAGGGATAGTTTTATTTCTTCTTTCCCTACTTGGATCCCCTTTATGCTTGCTTCTTGCCTTATTGCACTGCCTAGGAATTCTAGTACTATGTTAAAAAGGAGTGGAGAGAGTCGGCATCCTGAATGCTACTCCTTAGCACTTTTATGCAAATCTTAGGCCTGTGGCATTTTAAGCACAATTCATCGCTCTGTTTTTTGCTGGTTAATTAGAGGTAAAAATCTTATGGAATTTATTGCATGACTGATTTTGAACTGGAATCCTCAGGTCTCAGCTTGTCTTGAGTAGCTAGGATTACAGTACTTTTACAACCTGTATGCTCATACACATCGCTTCTAATCCAAACACTCATTGTTAAATTTAACTAACAAGATGTGAGGAAAGATGATTGACTGTAATTTACTAGATGGGCTTCTAGTGAGTATATATTTCCACTTCCACTCTGAAGCCAGGGAAATGTTTCTGGTACATGTTTCAACTATCTCCCAAAGATGAAATTATGTGTGAGTACGTTTGCAAGTATTTCATATAGGAGATGGACTTTAGTGTTTGGAACCTGTTGGGCAGAGTGTATCAGCTGGGCTGTGATAACATAGATGATGTTTCAGACAGGAATATTTTCATCACAGACAAACTTAGTCCAGATGCTTGGATTTCAGGCCTTGAGTAGATAGAATTACAAGTGTGAGCTTCCACCACCACCTGGTTCATTTTGGAAACCTTAATTGCTTCTCATTTGTTCCTTTCCTTTTTTGGAAGATTGATCTAAGCTGGCTGATTGTGCATCACAATGAAGTGATTGGCCTCAGGAATTGCAAATATTTGTTTCATCAGCACGGAATGAATGAAGTTGATGTAAACCCAATAGTATTTTACTTCTGATAAATAGGGAACTTACCTATATCATTTTTCCTTGCCTTTGCTTTCCCAAAGCAAGCAACATGTTTCTTAAAAACTATACTTCATGAGAATATTATAATTAGAAGCTATCTTCTGCACACTTCAGAATAGTCCTTGCATTTATAAACTTATATTACAATATTAGGTAGAAGAATGGTGACTGTTAGTTTCATAACTATTTCATATGTTTTGCTCTTTAAGGCTCATTTACTCAAGAAGGGATTAAATACATTTAGATAATAGTAGAACATAGCTGCTGCTGATTTGATGTGTGTGCAGATGATACACAGATTTATTAGGATTACTCAAAAGTTTTCTTCAAATTTTCAGTAGTATATTGCTATGCTAACTGGAAGGTGATAGTAATGATGCTGAAATTCTATGAATCAGGTATGAAGCAGAATTTCAGGGGAGAGTATTTGCTAGGGACTTTATTTCTAAGACGCATATCAAGAATATTGAACTATAACACCAAATGATGGAGGACTCAACGTCACATTTTGTTTATTTTATGCAAGTTCTGGGACTTGAACCCAGGGCCTGGGAACTGTCCTTAAATGTTTTTTTTTGCTTCAGGCTAGTGTTCTACCACTTGATCCACAGCTCCACTTCCAGATTTTTGGTAATGAACTGTAAATCAGAATATCATGCAATTTGTTTGGGCTGGATTCAAACCTGATTCTGTGTAGATAGGATTCCAAGTGTGAGCGCACAGAGCCTGGCTAGTATCATTCATCATTCAAGTCATGGGACTGCAATTCTGCACCTGGGTCTTGTCACTGAGCTTTTCAGCTCAAGACTACTGCCCTATCCCTTGAGCCATAGGGCCACTTCTGGGTTTCTGGTGGTTAATTGGAGATAAGAGTCACATGGACTTCAGTGCCCAGGCTGAATTTGAACTGCTATCCTTGGATCCCAGCCTCTTGAGTAGCTACATTTACAAGTGTGAGCCACCATACCAGGCTAAATTATTTTTTAAGTTAATTTTTTTTGTTAAGTCAATATATAGTTGGCATATGGTTACATAAGTAATGGACACATTTCTTAAGAAAATATTTATCCTCTGCCTCATTTTTCTCTGTTTTCCTAACCTCAGCCCCCTTTCCACCCAGATTGTACAGTTCATTTCCGTTTAGTGTCTTCCAAGTATCACTGTTCAATGGGTTCACCCTTTTTCCTTTGTTTTTTTTTTTACCGTTTTATTATACCCTCTCCAGTCCCCAAATCACATAAACCTATGTACAAGACACAGGGTACCCGAATTCAACACAGTGACTACAGAGAATAAAACTAAAGGGAAAAAGAAGAAAAGAGGTGAAAAGCAAAGAAAATGCAAGAACATCATACAGTACCTTAGAAGCAACAACACTGAAAAAACAAAACATAAAACCTTGGGCTGAAAATGTAGCTTGCCTAGCATGTATGAAACCCTGGATTCCATTCCTCAGCACCACATAAACAAAAACTGGAAGTGCCACTGTGACTCAGCTGGTAGATATCTAAAGTTCAGCACAGAGTGTCTCCAAGTGACAAAAATCTGTCACACTTAAGTCAGGCTTCAAAACTTTGCTAGGAACCTGTTACGTGATTTCGAAGAAAGTGCAATTTTCAAAAAATCACTAGCCAGGCGCTGGAGGGTCATAATTGTCATTCTACTAGCCAGGGAGAAGGTGATTCAAAGCCTTTGCAAGCAAAAAAAACGAAAACAAAAAAAACTGTAAGATTCTTCTCTCCATTTATCCACCCAAAAACTAAGTGGAGTAGTGGCTAAAACTGGTACAGCATTAGCCTTCAGGAAAAAGAACTAAGACATCTTGCCCAGGTCCAAAGTTCCAGCTCCCCACCAAGACAGAAAAAAAAGGAGTCCAGATACCTATATCATGTTTAACCAACAAGTATTCAAGAAGGGAATCGCTATATAATCACTGGCACATAAATTTTAGAATATAGTAAAAATTAAGCTGAGTCTTTGTATGTCATAGATACAGATTAATCTATAATAAAACACATGTCTATAGAGTGTATAGTCTATCCTAGATTTTTATGTCTATGTAGTTATGTTTATATCTCCAAAATTATGTCCAGAACTTTGGGTATCAACTATTCAATCATCGCTCTACTACTGTTTGAAACTAATATCCATATATTAAGGATACCATGTACCTTTTTTTCCTTGGTCTTGACTTATCTCACTCAACAGGATTCACTCTAATTTCATCCACTATCCCAAAAATGCCATTATTATTTTTTTCTGTGCAGATCTTCTTTTTATGTATTTATTTTTATTGTAATTTATAGAAGGGTTACATTATATTCACCAGATAGAAGGTGCATTACTTCTCAAACTTTGATACCCCATGTAATGATATGGTCCCCATTTCCCTTCCCCTGCCCCCACTCATGTTCATTTCCCCCCTTCCCTATCCAATTTCAAATAACCAATTAGGCACATATGAAATATATCAGAAAACAAGGTGAAATATTGTAACAATATGATATAACCAAGGGATAGCAAAAGAGATAAGAGATCACATAGTTCATTAAGAACAACAATCACTCATTATATGAGTTTTGTTTCTTCATCTTGGAGGTCCTTACATTTAGTGTCATACTATTTGTCACGATGTCTCTAGATTTTGTTCTATTGTAAATCTCTGGTAGCAGAGCCCAAGGTTTCTACTGAATTTGACAAATGAGGGAAACTCTTGGGACTATGTTCCTTTGAGTTTGGCTTACTTCACTTAATATGATTTTTTTCCTTTTCATCCACTTCCCCGAGAATGCCATTATTTTATCTTGTCGGTGGGCTATGTATCATTCCATTGTGTGTGTGTTTGTGTGTGTGTGTGTGTGTGTATCACATTTTTTGTAGTAGGGCATCTAGATGTTTCCATCATCCAGCCTCATTTTCTACGGATATTTTTATAGTCTCTTTTTTATTTTCAGGGTAATGTATAGAGGGGTTACGATTACATTTACAGGTAGTGGACTGCATTACTTCTCACACATTTATTCCACTCCACATGTTTTTGTCCCCAGATCCCTCTCCCCTCCCCTTCCCAATCATCTTGTTTCCCCCCTTCCCTTTCCTATTTGACATAAACAAATAAACATATATACAATATGCCAGGGAAAAATCAGATACAGTAACAATCTGACATTAACCAAAGGGCAAAATAAGAGATGAGAAATAACATAGTAGATTAAGGACAAAAGTCACACAAGATTAAGAGCAACGATGACACAAGATATAGCTCTTGTTCCCATATCCTAGAGATCCTAACATTTAGTCTCATCCTATATGACCTTATATACCTAGGTTTTTGAGTTATTGTAATCCTCTTCTAGGAGAGTCCTAGATGTGAACTAATTATTACAAATGAGGGAAATCATTGAGCTTATGTTTCTTTGGGTCTGGCTTGCTTCACTTAATATGAATTTTTCCAAGTCTTTCCATTTCCTTACAAATGGGGTGATGTCATTCCTTCTGATGGCAGCATAGCATTCCATTGTGTATAAGTACCACATCTTCTTGATTCAGTCATCTACTGAGTGGCATCTGGGTTGGTTTCATATCTTTGCTATGGTAAATAGTGCTGCAATGAGCATCATTGTGCTAGTGGCTTTAGTATGTCCATTTTCTGGACAATTGGGTAGGTGCCAAGTAGTGGATTTGCTGGATCATAGGGGAGCTCTATGTTCAGTCTTTTGAGGAACCACCACACTGCTTTCCCTTGTGGTTGAACGAGTTTACACTCACACCAACAGTGTAGGTGTGATCCCCCCTGGTCACTTCCCCACCAGTATCTCTTATTAGATTTTTTGATAATGGCCATTCTGACTGGAGGCACGTGGAATCTCAAAGTTGTTTTGATTTTCATTTCCCTTATTGCTAGAGATATGGAGCATTTCTTCATGTGTCTAAAGCCCATTTTAATTTTTTCTTCAGAGAATACTCTTTTAAGTCTTTAGCCCACCTTTTAATAGGATGGTTGTTTCTTTGAAGATTTGTTTGGGAGAGATTCATTTTTTTCAGCTATAGATATATTTTAGATAACTACATATATTTTTGTAGAAAAAAGAATGGAAGCCATCATGCTGGCTCACAACTTAATTTCAGCTACTTAGGAGGCTCAGGGCTTAGGATCACAGGTCAAAGCCAACCAGGGCCCTACAGTGTGTGAGATCAAACTCTGTGAACATACAATGACTGTAAGAGGAATCTCACTGCCTGGGAATGTAGCCTAATGGTAGAGTGCTCACCTAGAATGCATGAAGACCTAGGTTCTATTCACCGGTACCGCATACTCAGAAAAAAGCTAGAAGTGGCGCTGTGTCTCAAGAGGCAGAGCACTCACCTTGGGCAAGCGAGTCCAATGAAAATGTCTAGGCCCTGAGTCCAAGACCAAGGACTGGCAAAAAGAAAAAAAAGAGCAATCTTTCTTAAGTAACAAGGAATATACCCTATATTTATACAGACTGAAAAATTCATTAAGAAATTAGAAAATATGTATAAAGTGCATATTTTCTTTTGTGTGTTGGCACTGGGTCTTCAACTGAGTGCTTCAGCTCTATCCCTGACCTTTTCTGCTCAAGGCTAGCACTCTACCAATGCAGCCCCAAATCAACTATCTTCAATTGAGATATAAGCGATGAATATTTCAGGGTGCTTCATGAAAAACATTTTTATAAATTGAAACTTTCAACACAGTCTTATTTTAGTATGAATGTTGAGATGGTTACAGACAGAAAAAGTGAAATGTTTCCTGATCCCCATAGAGAAGAGACTCAGCAGAACCACTGTGGTCTGCAGGCTTCTTTGTGAGTGTTGTTTGCTTGTTTGATTGTTGTCAATTGTGGGGCTTGAACTCTGGGCCTGGGCACTGTCCCTGAGCTCTTCAGCTCAAGGCTAGTGCTTTAATCTGTGAGCCACAGTGCCACTTCTGGTTTTTCTGGCAGTTAACTGGGTACTTTGGCTGGCATTAAACTTTGATTCTCAGATCTTATCCTCCTGAGTAGCTAAGATTATAGGTGTGAGGTACCATCACCAGGCTGCTGCTCTGTTACTATTCAGGTTCTGGATCAAGAACTTCAAGTTCTTACTTCAATTTTTTCTTCTCTTGCCTGATACTCTGCCATTTGAACGAAGCCCCAGTTCCTGGTCTTTGTTGGTTAATGAGAGATATTATGATTTTCTAATATTCAGAGCAATGATTATAAAACCCAGCATTTTACTTACTTGAATAAATTAAGAGACAGGACCTAGTGAGATGGAAAACAAAATTTTTTTTCAAGTTGCTATCCTGTTCTAATGCATAAGTCTGGCTATTTTGCTTACACACAAATATGTATTTTACCAGTTTCTACTCTATTTTTGCTTAGCTTAAAACCACCACTGCCATTTCATAGATTTTGTTGTTGTTGTTTGCGGTGCTTGAACTCTGTGCCTGGGCTGTTCCTCAGATCTTCAGTACAATGCCAGTGCTCTACTACTCTTGATTTGGCCAGTCCTGGGCTTGAACTCAGGGACTGAGCACTGTCCTTATATTTTCTCAAGGCTAGGGCTCTACCACTTCAGCCTCAGCACCACTTCCAGCATTTTTGTATGTATGTGGTATTGAGGAATTGAACCCAGGACTTCGTGCATGCTAGGCAAGCACTCTACCACTAGGCCAAACTCCCAGCACAAAATTATTCATCATTACTATTAGCTATCTTCTTTTTTTATTATTGATTTGTCATGGTGCTTGGACTTTGGGCCTGGACACTGTCCCTGAGCTCTTCAGCTCAAGGCTAGCGCTCTTCCTCTACAGCTCCATTTTTGGTTTCTGGTTTTTGGTGTCTGGCCTGGCTTTGAACTGTGATCCTCAGAACCCAACCTTCTGAGATCATTTCCATCTTTTTTTTTGGTTTAAGTGGTACAGAGTAATTGAACACAGGGCTTTGTGCATACTAGGCAAGCAAACTACCACTAGTGTGCACTCCAGCCTTAGAGAAGGGCTTTCTTTTTCTTTTTCATTTTTTCACTCATGGGGCTTGAACTCTGGGCCTGCATGTTTACCTTAAGCTCTTCAGCTCAAGGCAAGAGCTCTAACACTTGAGGCACATTGTCATTTTGAATTTTCTGGATTATTTGGAAATAAGATTCTCACAGATTTTTATGCCTGGTCTGTCTTTGAACCTCGATCCTCCAGGGTAGCTAGGATTATCAGGGTGAGCCACCAGTCACGGGCATTAAATTATTATTTTTTGCATGTCCTGTGGCTTCAACTCATGGCCAGAGCACTGTCCTAGGGCTTGCTCAAGGATAGCACTTTACTTCAGCCAGCCAACTCCCGGTCCAAATAGGCCACTCTTGAAGCTAGAATTACAGAGATCTGCCATAACACTGGCATGTCGTTATCTAAGTATATAATTTTTCTTCTATTTTTGATGGCTTTTCCTTAGTGGACATATTTCCTACATATTTTATGGAAAACTTCCTTCCCACTGGGGCCATAAGTTAAGCATAGTGGAAGAGTTCTTGCTGAGCATGAATGAGGACCCAAGTTCAATTCCTCAGCACAACATAGATAAAAAAAGGTAAAAGTGGTGCTGTGGCACATGTGATAGAACTTGCGCCTTAAGAATAAACAAAAACAAAAACAAGGATCGTGCTCAGGTCCTGAGTCTAAGCCCAGTACTGGCAAAAAAAAAATTCTGCCCAAAGTAGACATTTAAACTTATTGTACTTTTCAAAAAATTTGTTGTCAAGGTGATATACGAAGAGATTGCTGTTACATATGTAATGAGTACATTTCTTGTAAACACTGTTACCTCCTCCCCCCTTTTCTCTTTCCCTTCCCCAAAAGTCAAAAATTTCATTTACAACAAATATATATGTATTTTCATTCCTGAAAAAAATAGTTTAAAATGTGTTCAAATAAATGATGTAGGTTGATATATTTATCAAAATGGATTACTTGAACTCTAAAATAAACATTCTAGGTAATTTTTCTCATAAAATTGTAGTAATGCTATAAAACTAATAAAAAAGGAATTTTAGTTATTAATTTCTTATGTTTTACCTTTAACATTATTACACTAAGCATACTGTTTATGGTATTAATACAGACAGCATGAAATATGATTATGTAACAAAATTAAATGATTCAAAATAGTAAGGTTGGGGGCCAGTAGTTTGGCTTGGTGGCACACACCCTGGACTGGCAAAAAAGAAGTAGGGTTAGATAAAACAGATTTATTTCCAAATGTGTGGAAAATGGTATGATTTCTTGTTTGGCTAGTCCTGGGGCTTGAACTGAGGGACCAGGAACTGTCCTTGGCCACATTTGTTCAAGGGTGGCACTGTGACACCTGAGCCACAGTGCCCCATCTGCTTTTTCTGTGTATGCAGTGCCGAGGAATTGAATCAAGGTCTTCTTGTATACTAGGCGAGCACTCTACAACTAGGCCACATTCAAAGCCAAAGTAGATTTTTGATGCTATTGTGGAGTTTTAATTTTCTTAAATATTTGTGCAAAGCACAATGGATATATAAACAGACTTGAACTCACAGAACAGAGTCCCACATAATATTACAGTTACTCTGGCACTTCTCCCGATTGACAAAACACATTTCCAGGCATCTGCTCGGTCCTTAAGCTTTGGTAGCTGACTTGTCTTTTCATGGAGGCCTGGCCTGGATTCCTGGTGATTCCATGCATTTCATAGTTCCCTGTTTTTCCAGTAAGGTTGTCTTCTATGGGACTAGACCTGTCTGGTTTTTGGCCCACGCAGGACCTAGGTGTCTGAGGTCTCACATTATAAGTGGAAAATAAAACACAGTATAATAAGGACTGAAGAACTGCACACCATAATATTAACAATGAGAGTTTAATTGTTAGCAAAGTAAATACAATGAATACTTGACAAGAATCATGAGAGCAAGATAAAGAGATGTCTTTTTAGGAAGGGGACAGGGAAGCTCTAAATCCAGACTGGCCTCCAAGTTGCCTTCAGACAGTAATTCTACTTCAGAGTCCTCAGAAGGGTCTCCTTCCTCATGAGAAACAGAATGTCCTTCCTGAGTTAAGAGGGGGATGGATTCTGGTTTGTCGAATGGAGATTGAGTCTCTTTTAGTGAGATGGATGGGTCTGGATATTCTGTGAGGATGGGTTCATTTTCCTCCAATGAATCCAGCATTGAGAGTACACTTGCTACTTCCCATGGGGACATTTTCCATGAGCCCAGCGTGTGCCCCTTCAGCTTGCACAATAAGTGGAGTGTTACTCTGACTCATATAGACTGACTCTGGGTGGAGTGTGAAAGGAAACGTAAGGAAATCTGGATGCTATTTTTCTTCCTCCATAGTATCTGCAGGTTCAACTGTGTCACACATGGGGTTCAGAGCAAAAGGTATATCCACAGGACTCTAAACCTGTTTGGTAATTTCTACAGAAGGCCCATGCTTTCTGGAGTGCAGTGATGATTCTCTGTCTCCATCAGTCACCAGCTCCATTGGTGGGTTTTTCATCCGGAGTTCAGGATAAGCTCTTCCACGATGACCCAAACCTAAGAATGGAAATAGGTACAGAGTGAACAGAGTGGACACTGCAAGTTGAAGTGTCACTCAACTTCCATGAGGATCTAATGGAGGAACCTGTAGAACAGAAGTTTGGACTGAACACTGAGGAGGTTTAGGGTCTTTCTAATGAGTGCTTATTCCTGAGTCCTTTCAGAGGACAGACATTACCTGGCTGACACCACCCATAAAGGGCATTTTGCCAAGCTCTGTAGAAGTAAAGGCCAACCAATATCTAGACCACATGGGCTTCCTACTCACAGGCTCTGAGGCACCCACACCAGGACTTCTACTTTTTCTTGGTCTTACTAGTCGCACATTCCTCCAGCTGGTAAAAAAGTATGTGTCTAGAAGAGTAGGTCCAAATCCGGCATGTGGAGCCTCATATAGAGCTTGAGTTGTGTCAGGGTGTGGCAGTTCTTGAACTTGTAGAAATCAGTGGGGTAGAAGTCCATTCACATCATATAGATGGAACACATGATGCTGTGGGCACATTCGGTACAAGGAAAGTGAGAGCCTTCTCTCTCCATCCTGAGCCTTCTACCAAAGCCCCTTACTTGCAGGACTCTAATGCTGTGGCTGTCCTGCAGAGATGTGCACTTATGTGCTGGGAGGGGGGGTAAGAGACACTCGAGAACAGGATGGCTTTTACACCCCACTTCCAGAAGCTTCTGAGAGAGACCTCTATGCATCTGTCCAAAGTAAACGCACCTTAAATTAACTAAGTAAATGCTCTAAATAAATCAATAAGTGAATGCTCTAAATAAAGAACTAAATGCTCATTCCTCTAATCTTAGCCACCCAGCAGGTTGAGCTCTGAAGATCACAGTGGAAAGCCAGTCTAGTCAGTAAAAGTCTAAAGGCACTTGTCTTCAATTAGGCAGCAAAAAGCCAGAACTTGACCTATGATTCAAATGGTACAGTGCTAATTTTTGAACACCAAAGGGATGGCATTTAGACCTGGGTTCAGGTTCAAGTGGCAGCACTGGACCACACACCAAAATGTAAATGCTTTCAGGCTCTAACAGGCAAAGCTATCACAATCCCTCCCTGATGGCTCAAAAGTGATTCAGCCCCCAGCTTTTCCTCTGACTCCAGTATTTCACAGGCCTCCGCCATTAGTACTGACACCTCATTTCTTACTGGGAAATGGGATTTCCTAGGGTGTCACCTAGGTGAGGGCTGCAGTTGGGAGCCACTTACTCATGCCTGAAATCCAACTTCTCAGTAAGCACACTGTTCAGACTCCAGTAGCTTGTGAGGGAAATGAAATGGCATGGTGTCCCAGTCATAATAAAGTAGTTTGTGCACTTGTATCATGCTTAGCTCCCCTGTGAACACCCCAGTGAACCAAACATGCTCAGAGAGGAGCCAAGTATTCCAAGACTTGGCCAGGAAGGGTGAGCAAACCTGGGTTTGGAGGGGGAACACTCACTTTTTCAAGAGAATTTCCAGCAACTACTACATTGTCCTCCACTATTTGAAATTGTGCAGGAAGTTTCCCATATAAAAGAGATCACCTTTCTGGTAGGCAGGGATCAGCTTTGTCAGCAGCATCTCCAACAGGCCTTCCTCCAGGATCCATATTTTACAAGGCTCATTCAGAGTCTGAGCTGACTTACCATCACACTATGTTGGCAAAACAGTGGATATTTCAAACGTAGGAATGGGACCACACTTCACACTGAGGAATTGGAATAGAGTAGATTGGAAATGACACACTCTAATCTCAGTATAGTCACTTGAAAGCACACAAGAAGGTTGTAGTGTGTGGGCAGGATGATGGGTTCCAATAGGTTTCCTCTCAATATACCTCATCTGAGTTGCCCTGGAGTTTCCTGGCTTTCTTCCTAGAGAAATGCCTGATATACTGGAATTTTGGCTAGGCACTGATCCAGCATCTACTTCTTCAAGTGAGACATCCATATCTCTCATGCCTGAGATGTGAGCCTCCTGATCTTTGGCAACAGCACAGCAACATCTTTCTGGTTCCTGAGCCACAGGCCAAGGGAGCTGGCTTCAGCTGGTTGTCACATACAGTGGCTTGGTTACCAGGGTTCCATATTCTGTTCCATTGTGAGGGAGGTAGGGTCACCTTTCAAGGCCCAATGACCAAAGCTCCTTGCTCACAGAAGACCTCCCCAAAGACATACTGGAGGCTGAATCTCCCTTCCCACCTCACATATGGATGTAGTAAACAGCACACCTTTTTGTTCAAATCCCAAGTCATTAAGTAGGCGTAAGTGCTAGCCTAGTCTTAGGCTCAAGGAGCCTTTCTTAGGTAAGATCCAAACTTTACTGTCACTATTCCCCTTACCCTTCACAAGACATTTTGCTTCACAGTGCCTTCTCAGCTTGCATTTTGCGTCTTGCACATTTTTTTGCTAGTCCTGGGACTTGACTTCAGAACCTGACCATTGTTCTTAGGCTTTCTTTAGGCTATAGCTGTCCCACCAAGCCACAGCACCACTTCCAGCGTTTTCTATGTATATGGTACTGCAGAATCAAACCGGAGTCTTTTTGTGTGGTAGCCAAGCACTCTAGAAATAGATGAAACACCCAGGCCATCTTGCACATATTTTTCACTTCAATCTACTAGGACGTTGTTAGGTTTCTGTATCCTAATCTATTTTTCTTCCTGATGAATATCTGTGCTGTCATCTGTAAAAATGCAAGTGGGAAAATCACAGAAGCATTGGTGACATAAAAAAAGGCTTACAGACAGATAAGTGTTCATTCTTTGTAGGAGAAAGGATATTTGGATATGATGATGATGACTATTGATAAATACTTTATCAGGGATTAGAGTTTGGCCCAGTGGTAGAGTGCTTGCCTAGCATCCATGAAGATCTAGGTTTGAGTCCTTAATATCACACAGATATAAAAATCCATATGGCAATGTGGCTCAAGTGGCAGAGGGCTAGACTTGGGAAAAGCCAAGAGCAATGCTCAGGTCCTGAGTTCAAGCCCCAGGAATGGCAGAAAAAACAAAAGAAAAGAAAAGAAGAGAAATGTGCTTTTTACAAGTTATTTACTCACAGCATTTGCCTCTGAATTCTTCACTTCTGCATCTTCTGATTTATCCCTTTCCCTGAATGTAGACAAGAAAAACAGATTTCATTACTTGCTATCCTGTTGTCCAATCTTTGGATATTAATTCAAAATACAATATTGCCTGAGATATTGTGTGTGTGCATTTGTGTGTGTATCTGTCAATATGTGCATGCACACATGTGTACAGGGTTTAGGGCTTACCATAGGGCCTGTGTGATAACCCTTAGCATATTTTCCTCAAAGGTATTGGTCTTTCACTTCTAGCTTATTATAGCTAATTGGAGTTGAGAGATACACTCAATTTCTTGCCCTGTGCATTGGAACCCTGTGCTGGGTTCTCATATTGTTAATTGTAGCTATAGAGAAGGCTGAGGTCTGGGGATCCTCGTTAGAATCCAGCCCCTGAGAGAAAGTCACTGATAGAAATCTTTATCTTCAGTTAAGCACGAATAAATAAGGCAAAAGTGGAACTGTGGCTCAGTTCCTCTTGAACCAGGCATGAGAAAATTAGTAATTGGCAGCACCTGGTCCCTGAGAGAAATCCTTAGCACTGGTTAAAAAAAGAAAGAAAATAATGAAAAAAATTAAAACTTGCTGAGGAATCCATAAGGATAAACGTGCCTGTTAATAATCTTGTCATTTCAGATTCCCTCAAGAGCTTATGTCTCTCTATATTTTATCAAGTGTTTTTAAAGATATTTACATATTTTCTATCTTTCTTAAACAGAGATAGCCATCCACAAAACACAAACACAAACTCTCACACAGTATACTACCCACCCATAAGTGTCTGGCTATGTATATATGTATAGTCATATGTATTGATCTGTCTCTCTATACTGATATATAAATGCATAAACATATGTATTTAGACAAACAGGAAACATACATAGATAGGTCTGAGGCATTTCCAGATTTTGTGCAAGTCTTCTGAGTGCAACTTACCATTGTATTGTTTGTCAAGGTAGAGTCCCTCTAACTTTTGGCCAGCTTCTTGTCCTTTGATACTTTTTTCTGCCGGTCCTGGGTTTTGAACGCTAGGCCTGGATGGTGTCACTGAGCTTGAGCTTCTTGCATTCAGTAGTTTATTGCAGATAAGAGTCTCATGGAGTTTCTGTCCTGGGCTGGCTTTGAATTGTGATCCTCAGATCTCAAACTCCTGAGTAGCTAGGAGGACAGTCTTGAGCTACCAGTACCTGGTTCCTTTGCCTCTTTTACCCTTTTTTTTTGGCCCCACCACAGCCATGGTATCTACCTTCCTATGTTCTCTCCACCTGCCCCCAGACAGGGGTCTGACAGATGTTTTCCACCCACTTATTCATGTCCTCCTCTGTATTGGCTGACAGCTAAGACATGCACTCACTTGTCTGGATGCCAAACACAAAGCCATGTGATTGTTTCTCAGTCTGGAACATCCTATCAGATTTATAGCACCACAGAGGGTCAGGTTGATGCTCCTCCAGGGCTTCTTAAATTGTTCTCATATTAATCCACAACACGTTTGTCATCACTTGTCCAGCTAATTCATGGACTACAAACTTAGATCCCAATACCATGAGGACACTCAAGGGTGCATTAGGCGTGTGATCTGCAGGTGGATATGAGCCTGTCTAACTTGCAGGGGATTTCTCCACCACAGGAAATGGAATACAAATTTAGAATCTGCTTTCATGAGGTGACAATCTCTGGCAGATGTTCTTATCAAATGTGGCACTGCCTACTTCCAGCTTAAAACATGGGTTGATGACCCAGCATAACAGAGAATGTATTCACCCAGGCCCAGCACATAGGCTGGGACCCTGAACTTTCAGGTAGCATTTGGCTTTGAAGGTCATGAGATCTTAGTCTACAAATGATGAGCCCCCTCCCGTGAGGCATAGCAAACGGAGCCAAAGTGCAACCCAGTTAAGCACCAGATCAAGCTTCCCTTCTTCAGTAGGGTATGGTTTGAAAACTGTGCATAGCTTCTGTTTGAAGCTAGTCCAGAAAGGAAAGTCCATGAAACTCTCATTTCCAGTTAACTGCCAAGAAAAAGCCAAAGATAGAGATGAAGCTCAAGAGAGGTAGAGAGCCATCTGAAAAGAATGGTTACACCCTGCAACATCCTCATTATCTGATCTTGAAAACATCTCTGCGTGCATCCCAGCATGCAGCCAGCATCTGGGGGTGACAGTGACCCCTGCGCCCATTGGCAATCTGCACTGTCTCTGACATCTGTAATGTGAACCTCATTCTGTTGGGTTTGTGAAGCGGTGTCAACCCTACAGAAGGAACCAACTGTGCCCTAAGTCCCACTGTCCCCTGGGGCCCCTAGCATTCCCCCATCTGCACCCCTCCTGTGGCTTCTGATCCTAGGGAGCCCTCCTGCCCTGTCCAACACTCACATGAAGTGCATATTTCTTCTCCTGGGGCAACTTCTCCACAGAGAGTACATGACATGCCCACTCTCCAGGCACGGGGAGATCCTGCCAAAGTAGCAAATCAGTGATAAGGACATAAAGTGATGAATAGAATTTTAGATCCTGATGGTAGACAGTCTGCAAAATCCAAGGGAGAATGGAATTGGAGGGGACCAGGGATCAGGATGTGGGCATGGAGCTTCCCTGCCAAGGGGGTGGGGGAAGTCACAGGCTGGGGGATGCACAGGATGATCCATGGGCCCTGTGCAGCTACTGGGTCACCCCCTTCTGCATCTCAGCCTTTGGCTTTGAGCTCTGTGATCGTCAAGATGTGCACAGTCTGTACTCTGGCTGGCAGAAGAAAGGACCCTGGGAAGACAATTGTAGACCCTTTGTGAGTGTAGGAAGGGGTAGGCTGGACACCCAGTCCAAGAGGAGCTAAAACTGGAGTCGAGGGGTGTGCAAGGAGTGGGTGTGAGGGTTGTGGCCAGTCACAGTCACGGCAGAGGTGGCTCTGTCTGTGGGGTGAGTGCCTCCGTGCAGACACAGCACTGGAGATATCAGAGATCCACATGAAAAGGAAAACCTGGAAATGGCACTACGGTTCAAATGTTAGAGCATCAACCTTGAGCAAAAGAGCTCAGGGACAGTACCCAGGACCTGAGTTCAAGCCTCATGACTGTAAAAGAAAAAGAACCAGGACTATGACAGGGAACCTGGTACACTCTTGGTCTAATCAGACACAAGAAGAGGCCGGAATAGGCTGTGGAAAAACACAGAGAACATCTTCCCCCAGCTCATCCTGTCCTGCATGCAGGGACAGCCATGTAACTAGGGCTACAGTGAGATCATCTTCACCCCTGTGCTGCCATCTGAATTGTAGGCCTCTGTCCTGGCATGGGGTGTCCTGATGGCTGAGCAGGTGCCCTAACCCTAGATGGAGAGCAGCCACTGACTGTGGTAGCTAAGGAGAGATCTGTTCCATAGCTATCAGGCCACCCAGCATGGGAGCCATAACCACCCCTCATCCAGGTAGAGGCCAATGGTTCTCCAGGTGCTACTAACATTGCCCCACCCCTAGCTCTGGGTACATGTGACATTCCCTCCACAAGGAGCAGGACAAAGTGAGGGATCAGGAAGCTGCCTATGGGCTTCAGATGATGGCCAGGCTGGCACTACAGATGGCCTCACTCTGTCACCACCTTCCCCTGCCTCCATCTTTCCTCCATCATGCCTCTCTACCTCCCACCCATTAACCTTGGAAACCAATGAACTGTGCTCTCATCATTCCTCTCATCTCTTCACCCACCTTGCCATGAGTCCATCCCTCTGTCACTTCCACCCCACACACATCCCAACACCAGCCACCCTGTAGCTTATGAGGATCCCACAGGAAGCTCTTGGTGAAGGGCTTGTGACCACAAAACAGTTACTATCACCCGCTCCGGCCTGATCCACCACAGAATAAGAACAGCCAAGCAGGCACACACTGCAGCAGAGTTGCTCTGCTGCCACCCTGATTTCTTCATGGCCAGGACTTGGCTCTCCTCAGCCTCTCAGCTCAGTAACCAAAACATTGTGCTTTCACAGAGCCATGGCTTCCAGTCTCCATGGACACAATGACATCAAGGTGATGCCAACTTCCCCATCTCTATATTCTTCTAACTATGGGATGGGAGCTGATGTTCTCTTCTGTGACTCCATCCGCTAAGAGGCTCATGCAGATTTCTATCCTTTGCTCATCATGGTGACTCTTTGGTTAACAAGTCACTGCTGGGCTTCCAGTTCACCACATATAGAACCCATACTCCAACACTTTTCTTAGAAGGACTGATGACTTTTAAATATTCTCTAGTTTAAAATTTCTAGTTCCTTCTCGCTTTCATTTATATATTTCCCTTCCTCACATACTTCCCTTTTTTACCTTCCTTCTTTCATTCCTGGCCTTGAACTCAAGACCTGGAGCTTTTTCTTAGCTTTTCTTTGCTCAAGGTAGCACTCTAGCTCTTGAGCCACAGCTCTACTTCAATCTTTGTTCTTGCTCTAAACTGGGAGTAAGAGTCTCATGCATTTTTCCCATTGCTGGGTTGGTTTTAAACCACAATACTAAGATCAGGATCCTGAATATGCCTCGGATTACAGGTATTATCTAATCGAAACAAATTCCTGATTTCTTTTTTAGACATAATTAGTTCTTTCAGGTGAGCCACCAGCCACTCATGCAAGAGCATTGCAGGATCCCAGCATTCATCTTGTCTCCAGTCTTATTCCATCCATCTCACAATGGCCATCTAAAACACCCTGCTGCATGCCTGAAGTCGCAAGGAACGTTCTCAACGCCATGAGAAGCCCCCTTAAGCTCTGCCTCAGATATGCCCAACCCCCATTCCACTTTCACATGAGCATTTGTTTAGGAGAAATTTCCTGAGTACATCATCATCTTTTCCTCACCATTCAAATTTCATCTTTGGAGTCATTTCTCCCAGACAAAGAGGAACATGATCCATGGTTTGATAGCAGCTCCAGCTTCATACTCCCAGCCACCAACACCCCCCCATTACCCTGCCAGACACCTGAATTCAAGAACAATGTTTTCACTACCCCTGACTCTTATCAAATGTTTTAACTTATACAGTGCATTAAAATAATTTTACTAAATGGAATAAACACATGGCATCAAGCTTCAGAATCCTTGCACCTGAACTTTTAGTGAATAACAGACACACCAGCATTTCTGTAGCCAACAGAAATCTTAGCTTTGAGATTTCAGCATTCCTGGTATCCAAGTTTGGATGTGCTAACACTGCCCTTAATGGGGCACTTCAATCACACAATCCCACAACCATCAATGTCATTTGACATTCACTGGTAGGTGGTGCTAGGGAAAAGACTGATGTGCCAACTCCATGCTGGCTTGACCTATGCCATCTTCAAACCTGGAGCAAGTGGGGCTCCTCTCTCCATGACACCTTTTGTGTACTACCCCAGGAGGACTTTTACGTTGAGACAAAATTATGAAGACTATCTCTATCAGCAAAGACTCCAGTGAGATGTGCCTACATGGATAAAGCTAAAATCTCACTAAATGAGGTTGTTGGCAGTGCTGGAGACTGAACTCAGGGCCTGGGCACTAAGCATTTGTACTCAAGACTAGCCCTTTACCACTTGAGCCCAAACTCCATTCCCAGCTGTTTTTATTTTTGGTAATAAGAATCTATCAGACTTTCCTGTTCTAGGTGACTTGGAACTTCCATACTCAGATCTCAGCCTCCTGACCAGCCTGGATTAAAAGTGTGGATCAGCCATGCCCCACACCTGAGGACTTCTGCCAGCACATTTTTTTAAAAAATTGGAAGAGGAAGATGAGGGAGGGTTGGGCTCATCCTGCCCTGCATATGAAGGAGAGCATCAGCGCCTGAACTTCATTCCCTGTTGTAGGCTGCTGGAGGAAAAGGAAGCAAATAGGCACAGGCTGGCAGCAGATGCCACAGAACAACTTGTGACCAAGACTCCCAGAGCAGTCCTCAGAATCGATTACAGAGTTGGATCTACCCAGTAACAGAGGCAGTGGTGACACCTGAAACTGCGCATTTGAGCCTTTGCTACTAGTAAACAGGGCCACCTATGTCTCAATGAGAAAGGTGAGATTTTGGTGGAGAAGGTGAGATTAAACATTATGTATCATGCAAGAAGACAGACTATAAGGGGTCTTTTATTATTCCAAGTGAAATTTTGGATTTCCTCTTCTGTTTCTTTAAAGAATGACATTGGGATATTGATGAATATTGCACTGAATTTGTAGATAGTCCTTATCAAGATTACCATTTTTACAATATTACTTCTTCCAAAGCAGGAGCATAGGTTTTTGCATTTCCTCAGTTCTGCGTTAATTTCCTTCTCCAGGGTTTACAGTTCCATCAAAAACGTGCTTTATATTCTAAGTTAATTCCTAGGTATTTTATTGTCTTTGATAGCAAAATGAGTTGCTATCCTGATTCTTGCCTCATTCCTCTCATTTGTTGGCATATAGGAAGGCAGTTGACATTGAGGGTTAATTTTATACCCTGCTATCTTACCAAAGTTTTATATCAGCTGAAGCAGCTTCGGAGTAGAGTCTATAGGGTTCTTTAAATACAGAATCATGTCATCTGTAAGGAGAGAAATTTTCAGTTCCTCTTTCCCTTTTCCTCCTCACTCCAGTTAGAATGGCCAAGATCCAGAAATCTAATAACGTATGCTGGAGGGGATGTGGCCAGGAGGGATCACTACTACACTGCTGGTGGGATTGCAAACTCGTTCAACCACTATGGAAAGCACTATGGCAGTATCCCAAATAGACTAAACATAGAGCTCCCCTGTGATCCAGCAATTTCACTACTTGCCAATCGTCCAGATAGGACATACTAAATTCACTAGAACAATAACATTTATCACAGCACTATTTACTATAGCAAAGGTATGGAACCAACCCAGATGCCCGTCAGTTGATGAGTAGATCAAATATGGTATTTTTACACAATGGAATTCTGTGCTTCTGTCAGAAAGAATGACATAGACGAATTTGTAAGGAAATAGAAAGATTGTAAAGTTTAGAAATTAGTTTCTGTCTCCTTCTCTCTCTCCTTCTCTCTCTCTGTAAAATTTAGAAGTTCCTGTTTCTCTCTCTTTCTCTCTTCACTCTCTCTCTCTCTCTCTCTCTCTCTCTCTCTCTCTCTCTCTCTCTCTCTCCAATCCTTAGGCTTGACCTCAGGGCCTGAGCTACTTTAGCTCAAGGTTAGCACTCTACCATTTGAACCACAGTGCTGCTTCTGGCTTGCTCTTTTCACGTAGTATTGAGGAATCTAACCCAGGCCTTCATCCTTGATAGGTTAGCACTCTACCACTAAGCCACACAGGCAGCTTTTAGAGGTTTCTGACAAAGGTTTTCCTACATGCTATTATTTCTTCTGTGAGTGCTCTTAATGCTTGCTGAAGGTTGACGTTGTTTAGAAGACTTACCCTAATGCTCCCATATACAGAGATTCTATATATAGCTAAATGTTTTTCATTACTCAGAATTTCTCTATTGTGTATGTTCTGAAATGTACTGAAGACTGACTTCTGATTAAAAGTCATTGCACATTTGTTCTATTGATTAGTTTTCTTTTCTTCTATGGGAATCAGGTTTGTGATGAACACAGAAGTATGCCTTCCAGGTCAAACACTTTCCACATTTGTAATATTCATAAGGTTTTTCTCTCCTATGTGCATTTTATACTTAGTCATGCGTTCATGATGGATTTTTCATATGCTTATATTCATACGATTTTTATCCTGTGTCTGTGTGGTATCATGCAAACTCAACTATGAGTTCTTCAAAAAAATTTCCATTTCATTTTATTCATAGGATTCTATCCTGTGGGTGTTTAGTGATAATCTTGACTTGTGCCTTCTGGGGAAAAGACTGAACATTTGCTACATTCATTAAGGGTTTTATCTTGTGTTGGTTCTGTGACACAAGCTGAGTTTTCTTCCACAGACTAAAAAGTCTTTCCTATTTATTACATTGCTAAGGCTTCTCATATGTGTGAACTCTTATGCTTCCTGAAGGGTGAATACTGCACGAAAGACTTTCAACTTTGGTTATATTCCTAAGGTTTCTAATATGTGTGAATTCTATTATGCCTCCTGTAATGTGACTTCCATCTGAAGATCTTACCACATTTGATGCACTCGTACAGTTTCTCTCCTGTGTGTGTTCTCTGATGCAATTTGAGGGAAGACTTCCATTTGAAAGACATTCCACATCGGTTACATTCATAAGGTTTTTCTCCTGTTTGAATTGTCTTATGCATGTTGAGGTTTGGCTTCTGTGTGAAGGACTTTCCACATATGTTACACTCATAAGGTGTTTCTCCTGAGTATATTCTCTGATGAACATGGAGTTTTACCTTCCATTTGAAAGACTTTCCGCATTCACTACATGCATAATTTTCTCTCCTGTGTGTGTTCTATTATGCCCATCAAGATATGACTTCCACTTGAAAGTCTTTCCACATTTGTTGCACACATAAGGTTTCTCTCCTGTGTGTGTTCTTTGATGCAATTTGAGGGAAGATTTCTGTCTGAAAGACTTTACACATTGGTTACATTCATAAGGTTTCACTCCTGTGTGTATTCTCTGATGAACACGAAGTTTTCCCTTACTTGGAAAGACTTTCCACATTCATTACACTTATAAGATTTCTCTCCTGTGTGTGTTATTTGATGAACTCGAAGGTATATCTTCTGGGTGAAAGACTTTTCACATTTGTTACATTCATAAGGTTTCTCTTCTGTGTGTCTTCTCTGGTGCAAAGTGAGGTATGATTTCAGTCTAAAAGTCTTCCCACATTTATCCCATTCATAAGATTTCTCTTCTGTGTGAGATCTCTGATGTGTGCTGAGAGCTGAATTCTGGGCAGAAATTTTATTACGTTCCTCATATTCATAATGTTTGTCTTCTCTTGGAGATAGAGGTTGGAGCGTCAGGTCTGACTTCTCAGAAATTAATTTTCACACTTGATGTACGCATCATATCACAGGATATTTGCTCTGAGGTATTGTAACGCATATTTCATTACTGAAAGATTTCTCACATTCACTATATGTATGAGGAGTCTCTCCTGTGTACATTTTCAGATGTGTAGTGATGGTCGGTGTTAAGTACAATATTTTTCATCACACAGTACATTTAGCACTTTTCCTCCCTCCCTGAAGAATTTCTTGGGCAGGGAGAACAGAATTATGATACTGCAGATCTTTTGGACTGTCACAATCATGAATAAAATGCTCTGAATATCCGATGGATTTTTTAAGAACAGGAGACATACGAGATCTATATGCAGCATGCATCTCATCAGGCTTAGGAGACAGAAGCATGTTCTGACACTTAATGAACTCCTCAGTCCTCACCCCTAAGTTGTTACCGTTATTACTAATCAGCTCTGGATTATGTGTAGAGCTCAAATTTAAAGTTGTTGCTAATCTCACGTTTTCCTCCACTTCGATAGTACTTGCAAATGCTACTTCACAAAGACATTCATGTGGACTTTCCTGGCAGGTCTTGAACACATTTTCCATTACCTGGACATCTAAAATGAGTCATAGAAAAAAAGACACAAACATACATGAGATACAAATATTCCTTACTGTAAAGGTAATGACTTTACTTTCCCATCCTAAGGGTTAGATATTTTAAAATATAAAAGTGGAAATTGATTTATGAGAAATATATGCTTTTCTCCCTAATATATTAAGAAAATGATATTTTACAATGACCAATAGTGTTTTTCTGTGTTTTATTCTCTTTTTATATCACAGGAAATATTTATTGAAATTACCCAACTATGTATTGCTACAGTTTTAAGCTGAGTACTACCTATAATATACCTGCAGCTGTTTTTTTTTCAAATACTGTTTTGTTTATACATTGAGGAATAGCTGCCTTTCTTTTATTTTTGAGAAATATTCTAAATATTGTGCTGTTTTGCATCTTTTTAAAACTTTCTTTTCTTTTCTTTTCTTTTTTTTTTTGTAGTTCATAGGCCTCGGCCCTGTCCCTGAACACTTCAGCAGAAGACTATAACCCCTATCCTTGAGCTACAGCCCCACTTCCTGTTTTCTAGAGTTAACTACAGATAAGAGTCTCAGGTCCTGAGTAGCAGATACGATTACCTTACCCAGTTTCAATGCTGTTTGCTTTTTAACCATTAAGTGAGGAACACGAATTTTTTCTAGATTCAGCGGCCACAAGTTTGGTTTATATGTCTGTTTGCCTTTGATCCAAGCAAGAACGATTCCTGAGAGTAAGGACTTACACCTATATCCCTTCAATTACAACTTCTCACTAAAGTCTCAATTTAGGTATTTGTGGGAATTTTGAAATTTGTTTCTTTCCATTTGAAGTCTCATAAAAATTCCTTTTCTAACACTCCTGTCCCTCAGAACCATGGAAGACCAGAAAATCTCCAGCTCATTGTCTAGTTAATTTGCTTATGTTGATTGAAACTTTGTAGTTGTTTTTTTCCTTCCATTCCTGAGTTTGAAATTAGGACCTAACTACTGTCCTTGGGTTTTCTCAAGACTAGAACCCTACCAATGAAGTCATTACTTGTGGCTTTTTCTATGTATGTGGTAATAACGAAGCAAACCTGTTTCTTTGTGCATGCTAGGCAAGCACTCTATCACTAGGCTCAATTTCTGGTGGAAAGGTCTGGTTCTGAATACCAGTCTCTTCCTACCAGCAAAAAGATATTATCCTTATCAGAGAATAATGCCCTGACTTATTCCTTGTTTGGTCAATCATTTATAGTATTAGTTTTAAACAAATGAGATATCATTATATCTTTCTTACTTTCTTTCTTTCTTTCTTTCTTTCTTTCTTTCTTTCTTTCTTTCTTCCTTTCCTTTCTTCCCTCTTTCTTCCCTCTTTCTTTCTTTCTTTCTTTCTTTCTTTCTTTCTTTCTTTATTTTCTTCTTACGTTCTTTCTTTCTTTCTTTCTTGTTTTGTAGTCATGGGACTTGAATTCTAGACCTGGCTGTTCTTCCTGAGCTCTTCAGCTCAAGGCTACTGCCCTATGTCTTTAACCTCAACCCCACTTCTCATTTTCTATTGGTTCATTGGAGAGAAGAGTCAAAGGTGTTTTTGTGATAGGTCAGTCTTTGAACCTTGATCCTCAGATCTCAGCCTCCTAAGTAGCTAGGATTACAGGCATGAGCCACGGGCACATGGCTTTCTCATTTTATTTTGTTTCACAGTGATTTCTACAGAGAAATCTAACTTTAACTCTACTGCCACATAGAATTCATTATATCACCCTATGATTCTTGGTGCCGGGGGTTTGGGCTAGCATGCACAAAGACCTGGTTCAGTTCCTTGGTACTACATACAAAGAAAAAGCCAGAAGTGGTGCTATGACTCAAGAAATAGAGATCCATCCTTGAGAAAACCCAAGGACAATGCTTAGGCCCTGAGACCAAGCATAGGATTGGGAAAAGAAAATGATTCTTGATTCATTCACAAAGAATTCCTTAGGTTCCACACAGGATTTAGGGTAACTAAGAATATTATTGCTCAGTACATCACAGCATGAACTTACTAATGGGGCTCAGGCTCCAACATCAATATGAAGATGCATTCACTCACCTGTGATATTCTTGTCAGAGGAATTTCCTATCCAGAGTTCTGCACAGTGCTCTAGCTTGTCAATTAATACAGGTTTTGGAACACAGGGCCCTGTAAATTAGAAACAGTAGAGAATTATTGCTTATGCTGTGTCATCATTGCTTTAAGTTCGCAGACATCCTACTCACAAGTTATCTATTAAATCTTTTTCTCATTTCTCACTGGCTCCATGGTTGACTTTTCCCCAGCTCTGGATTCATTTTGTATGGCATAAACTTAGCTGTCTTCCTCAAGCCTAGAAAAATACCAGTTTGAGCCCCAGCTCCACTTACATGCATAGGTCTTCATGCATGCTAGGCAAGCACTCAACCACAAAATCAAACTCTTGACACTCCACTAACAGTTTTGAGGGGTTATTTGGAGTGATAGAGTTTCATGGCAATTTTTATGCCATTGCTGGCTTCAAATTAGAATTCTTAGATTTCTTCCTCCTGAATATTTTAAGATTACAGGCATGAAACATTGCACCTAGTGCCAGGTTTCCATTATAAACTCACTGTTTAGTGATTTGTAGATCCTATTTCCAATAATGATATATATTCTATTCTGGATTGTTTATCCACTTACAATTACTGTGTAAGTTTGGAATGTCGTCTCCATTAGAGGAAACATAATTTAGAACTGTTGTCAAAGTATCCTGAAGGTATCCTGAAGAATGAGTACAAAATTACCTTAGGTTTTCTTTAGAAAGTAATGATACTTCTCAGGGCCTGGAATCTTTCATTTAAATAGTATTGAAAGTTTGATAAACATTCACGTATCTGCAAAATAACAAGGCACTTGGCCTTGCAAGTGAATTTGACTTTTGCTCACCTAAGGACACCAGGTTGCTGTAGGTCTCCAGCATTACATCTCTGTACAGGGTCCTCTGAGCATTGTCCAGATGCTGCCACTCCTCCCAGCTGAAATCCACAACTACATCATCAAATGACACCAGCTTCTGGAATGGCACATTTTCATCAAGTAATTAGCACTGAGTTATAAACACACCATGTCTGGAATGTATTCTTTTTTTGTTGGAATTTTATTCCTTTACTTAAATGTTTAGACTTACATGAAATATTGACCTGAAAAGCTTAGGGATGGTGCCTAGGCCCAGAGTTCAAGTCCCAAGACCCACAAAAAAATAAAAAGGCAAGCCAGGTGTTGGTGGCTCACGCCTGTCATCCTAGCTACTCAGGAGACTGAGATCTGAGGAAAATGGTTCAAAGCCAGCCTGGCACAAAATTCCATGATATTCCTTTCCAATTACCCACCATAAAATGTTTAATGGCTTGTGGCATATCATGGTAGAGCAATTGTGGTATCGATAAAAATAAGTCGGGGGAGTAGATTTAGGTTATAAATGGAATTATTCCATTGAAAAGAACTACATTATATGATGACATATGCTGGTACTGTGAGAATATTGCAAAATCTTAGGGTATCAAGTAATAATACTGTGAAGTACACCCAGAATGTTAATGTTCTATGTCTGGCATAATAATCACTTGGGGAAGAAACTTTTTTTTCTTTTTTTTGGCTGGGGGATTTGTAAGGCTTGAACTCTGGGCCTGGGCGCTGTTCCTGAGCTCTTCAACTCAAGGCTATCACCCTACCTATGAAGCCACAGTGCCATTTCCCATATTCTAGTGGTTAACTGTAGACGAGAGTCTCATAGACTTTCTAATGCCCAGGCTGGCTTTGAACCAAATCTTTAGATATCAGCCTGATATCTGAGTAGCTAGGATTACAGGTAGAAGTCACTGCACCTGGCAAGAAATTTATTTCTTGCTGTTTTATACTACAAATTTACTGTATGTTTTACTTTTTCAAAAAGACTGAGGATGACCTTTGTTCTGTATATAATGGGAAGAGGGGTAGGGAGCTGTGAGCAGAAGAACTGAGGGGCAATACTCAGGGTAGGACAATAGCCTTAAACTAAAGAGCTCACGGCCCAAGGTCCAAGCCCCATGACTTTCCCAACTACCCCACAAAAAAAGGGGAAAAAATTGGAGATTGGAGAGGATTTTCTAAAAAGAATATATAGAAATAGTAGTTCAAAATGTATAAAGAAGTTCAATATTAACAGTCATGAGAAAAATTAAAATTACAATGAAATCATTACTTTAAAAATGTTAATATAAATATAGTTTTAAACAAAAAGATCCACATACACACACACAAACACACACACACACACGCATACAAAAAGACAACTTTCAAAGTCTAACTCTCACTGGGAAGGTAGTGAGAAGAAGTAGAACTTTGGAATAGTTCTGCAAGGAATATAAAACAATCAAAAATTGCGTGGAGAGTGCTAAAAAAGTACTAAATATAGAATTACAGAGAAATATGCTCCAACACTTCTATTTCCAGATTTGTACCTAACAGAAGAGAAAGGAGAGACTAGAACAAATATGTGGAGAATCCATTCACAACTATTAATAATAATCAAAAGATAGAAATACGCAAAACAATGCATTGAAAAGGAAGAACATTTTACTATATTTTACAGATGAATCTTGATTACAGTAAACTAAAAATACAGCAGTCATAAAGGAAGAGCTAGGGTATGTTTTCCCTTCCAGAGCTTCCAAGGATCAACAAACCCTTAGAGCCAAAAAGCACGATGGTGCCAGAGAATGGAGTAGAGAGGAACAGGAGCTGAATGTTTAATGATTATACATGGAAGATGAAAATTGCTCTAGATGGGTAGAATGAAGAGAGAACTGTACCCTAAACAATGGTTATGTAGCCACACAGGATGGGACACACCTATACTCCCTGATCTTGGGAAACTCAAGAAGGATTTCTAGCCATCCTAGATGCATGGAAAGATCTATCATAAAAACTAATGTGGAGGGGCTGGGAGTTTGCCATAGTTGTAGAGTGCTTGTATGAAGACGAAGGTTCAATTCCGCAGTACCACATACACAGAAAAAACCAGAAGTAGTGCTGTGGGTCAAGTAGAAGATCGCTAGGCTTGAGGAAAGCTGAAGGACAGTGCTCAGACCAAGTTCCAGCCAAAGGGCTTGTTTAAAAAAAAACCGAAAGCTGAGCATGATGGGGTGGTGGCTCACTTCTATAATCCTAGCTACTCAGGAGGCTGAGATCTGAGGATCAAGGTTTAAAGCCATCCTGGCACAAAAAGACATGAGACTCTTATCTCGAATTTACCTTTAGAAAATGGGAAGTGGGGCTTGGCTCCAGGGTAAGGTGGTAGCCTGGAGCTGAAGAGCTCAGGGATAGTGGCCAGGCTGAGTTCAAGATCTATGACCCACCAAAAAAAAACAAAAAACAAAAAATAATGTGGAAAAATTTGGATTCTGTGAATTTTATCAGGCATATAAATGTCTTTTATGGCTGTTGAAATAACAAATTGTTTGGAAACATTTTAAAATTTTTTACCTAGAAATGTACACTACAAATGGAATTAATAACAAACACAAAATATGCAAAAGATACAAATTATCACAATATGGGTATCCTGCTTCTGTATCTTTTCACTGACCCCTGTTCAAATGAGTCACATATTCTGAATCATTTCTCCCAGTTGATATATGCCACACATGTTAGCTTGTACTGAACTTCTTGGGAAATCAAAAGCAAATACTAAGCAAATATGTGTTAGATTTTGTCAACAGTGATATTTCAAATATAAATCCTTACTCACTGCATTATTTAATATCAATGCCGGAATCTAACTTACACTGGCAGAATCTTCAATCTTTTGAGAATCTTCAAAAGGGTGTGTAAATATTTAGGATCGTTATGTCTTCCTGGAGGAAAGATCCCTTTAGTAGTATGTAGTCAGCTTCTTTGTCTTTTCTTACTAATTTTAGTTTGAAGTCTATTGTATCTGATATGAGGATGGCAACTCCAGCCTGTTTATGGGGGCAGTTAGCTTGATAGAGTTTATTCCAACCTCTCACTTTCAAAAGATGATTGTTTTGGGGTAAGATGTGTCTCTTGAAGACAGCAGAACGATGGCTCTTGCTTTTTGATCCAACTAGACAGCCTATGCCGTTTAATTGGAGAGTTAAGTCCATTGATATTGAGAGTTAGGATTGAGAGATATTTATTAGTTCCTACCATGTTTAAAAGCTTTTAGTAGGGCCTGTGTCTTGACAATTCTTGTGGTCCTTAGATGGTAGGCTGTTTAGGTGCCATTTCTTTCCCTATATTGCATTTATTTTGGTTTTCTATGTATAGAGCATCTTTGAGAATTCTCTGTAGTGTTGGTTTTGTTTCGACATATTGTTGCAGCTTTTCCCTGGAATGGAATGTTTTTATTGTTCCCTCAGTTATGAATGAGAGCTTAGCTGGCTACAGTATTCTTGGTTGGTAGTTATTTGATTTAAGGGCATGACATATATGCTTCCAGTCACTTCGTGCTTGCATGTCTCTGCTGAGAAATCTGGGGTTATTCTGATTGGTTTGCCTTTATAGGTTACTGATCCCTTTTCCCTGGCTGCCTTTAGGATCTTTTCTTTTGTTTCTTTTGATCCAGTTCGGATCACAATGTGGCGGTGGGATGTTCTTTTCTGGTCAGGTCTGGTTGGGGTTCTGAAAGCTTCTCGTATCTGGATGGGCCTGCCCTTCTGGATATTTGGGAAATTCTCTGAGATGATTCCCTGAAGTATATTTCCAATACCATTGACCTCTTTCTCCACGCCCTCCTCAATACCAACTAGCATTATATTAGGCTTCCTAATTGTATCTTGGACCTCCTGAAGCGCTCTCTCAATTTACCTAGATTTGGATAGACTCATTTTCTGTTCTTTCTCTATAATAACTAAATTATCTTCAGCCCCGGAAATTCTCCCCTCTGCATTGTCTAACCTACTATCAAAGCTATCTACTTAATTTTTCATCTCCCTTGCTTCTACTTGCTCCCTTTTGATGCCTTGCATCTCTTGTTTTAGATCATGTATGGATTTCTTTATCTCCTTGATTTCCTTTTGAGTGGTTAGCTCAGTAGCTTTATTTTCTTTGGACATATGCTGGAGTTTGGTCACGTTTTTATTTGTGGATTCTATGAATTCATCCATCTTTCTTTGAAAAACCTTTATTATGGCCTCCTTTATGGCTTCTTCTTTTTCACTTATCACCTTCTTTATGGTTTCCTCTTGTTTAGCTATGGCTTCCTCCATTATCTCTTTCTTTATATTTTCACATTTTCCATTAATGATGTTTATCAATTGCATTTGTGTAGCACTTGGAAGATTCTCCTCTAGGTGTGCCAGTGACTGTTCCATTGTCTGTTTACATTGGGTGGGGGATGTTGTTTCTTGATTTGACATTTTTCTTGAGTTTCTTGTTCTGCCCATTTGAAAATGGGAGCAAGATTACTACTAAATACGATTATAGTTTTTCAGATATAACCAACCTAGACCTCTGTAGCTGGCAGACACTAGATGTTCACAAATTTTGATTGGTATTATCACTCTTTCTTTTTGTGCACTTACAGACCAGTCTAATACAACCACTGATAAGCGATTTATACCCAAAACCATAAGCCTCTCAATCCAATCTCTATTGTCTTTAAGTCCCTCTGAGCCTAGAGAATCATTAACCACCTACATATACAATATTGCTCAACAGCCATCAAGTGTAGATCCGTGCAGTATAAGGGTTGAAAGACGAGCAGAGGTCCAGAGATAGAAAAAAAGAATGAGAGAGGTCAGGGGAGGTACAAGAGGATTAACGTTGGAGTGTAAGGATATTGTAGTCATGAAGAAAAGGTATAGCATAAGGATAACTGACCTAAGTTGGTAAGTAGGTAGCATATTTGAGTACAAAGTTTGGAAAGTATTAGAATAAAACTTATGTGTTGCTGCACGACTAGCTCTTAGCCCAACCAGGGGCTGCAGAGTGGACCATGGGATGGATCTCTTTGTCTTGTCTACGGTGAGGGAAAGGGTATTTCACAAGATGCAGAAGCGAAGATTTCAGAAGCAAATGCTGTGAGTGAATTAGCTCGTAAAAAACATTTTTATTTTCTTTTATCTTTCTGCCAGTCTTGGGGCTGGGATTCAGGGCCTGAGCACTGTCCTGGGGTTTTCTCAAGTCTAGCCCTCTGCCACTTGAGCCACAGTGCCACATCTAGATTTTCTATCTATGTGATACTGAGCAATCAAACCCAGATCTTCATGGATGCTAGGCAAGCACTCTACCACTATGCCAAACTCTCAACCCTGACATAGTAATTATAAAGTCATCATCATCATATCAAAATATCCTTTCTCCTACAAAGAATGAACACTTATCTATGTGTGTAATGCTTTCTTTTAAATTTCACTAATTCTTCTGTGTTTTTCCCTCTTGCATTTTTTACACATGACAGCAAAGCTAATCATCAGGAAAAAATTGATTAGGATACAGAAACCTAATAATATCCTAGTAGATTGAAGTCAAAAATATGTGCAAGATGCCCTGTGGGTTTGACCTAGTGGTAGAGTCCTTGGCTACCACGCAAAAAGACTCAGGTTTGATTCCTCATTACCACATACATAGAAAACGCTGCAAGTGGTGCTGTGGCTCGGTGGGACAGCTAAAGCCTAAAGAAAGCCCAAGAACAATGTCCACACTCTTAGGTCAAGTCCCAAGACTAGCAAAAACAAAAAAAAATTCGACCAGGGGCAAAATGCAGGCAGAGAAGGCACTGTGAAGCAAATGTTTTGTAAAGGATGAGGGCAATATTGACCCTTAAGTTTGGATCTTACCTAAGAAAGGCACCTTGAACCTGAGACCAGACTGGTAGTTGGGCCTAGTGGAAGACATTGGGAATGGACAAATAAGGTGTGCTGTTTACTACATCCACATGTATATTGTGAGATTGGAGGAGAGATTCAGCCTCCAGTATGTCTTTGGTGAGGTCTTCTGTGAGCAAGGATCTTTGGTCATTGGGCCCTGAAAGGTGACCCTGCCTCCCTCACAATGGAACAGAATATGGAACCCTGGTAACCAAGCCACTGTAACTAACAACCAGCTCAAGACAGCTCACTTGGCCTGTGGCTCAGGAGGAAGAAAGATGTTGCTGTGCTGTTGCCAAAGGTCTGGAAACTCGAGTCTCAGGCATGGAAGTTGTGGATGTCTTACTCGAAGATGTACATGCTAGATCTTTGCCAAGCCACGAATCCAGTATAACAGGCCTTTCTCTAAGAAGAAGGCCAGGAAAATCCAGGGCAACCAGATGAGGTAAATTTCTAAGAAGAAATGTATTTGACCCCATCATCCTCCCCACACACTACAACTTTCTTTTTTTTTCATTTTTTATTGTAATTAATAAAAGGGTTACATGATATTTGCCAGGTAGAAGGTGCATTAATTCACATATATTGATACCCTTTCACATGTCTTGGTACCCATTTCCCTCCAACCCCACACCCCCCACCCGTCTTGGTTTTCCCCCCTTCCCTAACAAATTTCAAATATCCAAATACAAATAAATTCAATATATCAGATAACAAATTGAGATACTATTCCAATATGGGATAACCAACGGACAGCAAAGGAGATGAGAGACAACATAGTACATTAAGGACAACAATCATTCATTATATGGCTTTTGTTTCAATATCCTGGAGGTCCTTTCAATTAGCTTCACATTATATGGCCTTATATATGGCCTTTTGCTCTATTAAAAATTTCTACTAGTAGAGCCCAAGGTTTCTACTGATTATGACGAATGAGGGAAACCACTGAGCCTAAGTTCCTTTGAGTCTGGCTTACTTCACTTAATATGATTTGTTCTAAGTCTTTCCATTTCCTAACAAATGGGGCGATGTCATTCTTTCTGACAGCAGCATAGAATTCCATTGTGTACAAATACCACAACTTGTTGATCCACTCATCAACTAGGGACATCTGGGTTGGTTCCATATCTTTGCTATGGTGAATCGTGCTGCAATGAACATTGTTGTGCTAGTGGGTTTAGTATGCCCTTGTTTTTGCAATGTTGGGTAAATGCCAAGTAGTGGAATTGCTGGGTTATAGGGGAGTTCTCTGTTTAGCCTTTTGAGGCACTGCCACACTGCTTTCCATAGTGGTTAAACGAGTTTGCACTCCCACCAACAGTGTAGTAGTGATCCCTCTTGGCCACATCCCCTCCAGCATCTGTTGTCATTCGTTTTCCTGATTCTGGCCATTCTAACTGGAGTGAGGTGGAATCTTAGAGTTCTTTTGATTTGCATTTCTTTTATGACCAGACATGTGGAGCATTTCTTCATGTGTCTATAGGCCATTTTTGTTTCTTCTTCAGAGAAGACTCTCTTTAAGTCTTTGGCCCATTTTTTAATGGGATGGGTGTTACTTTGGAGGTTAGTTTTGGAGTGATTCAATTTTTTGAGTTGTTGGTATATTTTAGATATGAGGCCTTTTCCGTTGTTTGGTTGGTGAAGATCTTCTCCCACTCTGTAGGCTTCCTGATTAGTTTACTAGCTATATCCGTTGCCATACAAAAGCTCTGCAGTTTACTGCAGTCCCACTTATCCAGACTTCCTCTGATTTGTTGTGATTCTTGGTCATTATTAAGAAAGTTTCGACCTGTGCCAAGGAGGCCTAGTGTATCTCCTATTCCTTCCTGTAAACTTTTCAGTGTGTCAGCTTTTACCTCTAGGTCTTTGATCCATTTGGAGTTAATTCTAGTGCAAGGTGACAAAGAAGGATCCAACTTTAGTTTTCTGCTGGTGCTTAACCAGTTCTGCCACCACAACATGTTAAAGAGGCTATCCTTCTTCCATTCTATTTTTTTGGCTCCCTTGTCAAAGATTAGGTGGCCATAGGTCTGTGGTTTAATATCTGGGTCCGCAGTTCTATTCCATTGGACTTCAGGCCTGTTCTTGTGCCAGTACCAAGCTGTTTTGAGAATTATAGCTCTGTAATAAGAGTCTAAAGTTTGGAATTGAAATTTCTCCAGCGCTGTTCTTTCTCCTAAGAAGTGTTTTTGCTATGCGGGGTCTTTTATTATTCTATATGAAATTTTGAATTGCCTCTTCTATTTCTTTGAAGAATGACATTGGGATGTTGATGGGTATTGCATTGAATTTGTAGATAGCCCTTGGCAAGATTGTCATTTTCACAATGTTGATTCTTCCAATCCAGGAGCATGGGAGGTTTTTCCATTTCCTTAGTTCTGCTTTAATTTCCTTTTTTAGGGTTTTCAAGTTTTCATCTAAACGGTCCTTTACATTCTTAGTTAAGCTAATTCCTAGGTACTTTATTTTCTTTGAGGCTATAGTGAAAGGAGTTTCTTTCCTGATTATTGCCTCGTTCCTCTCACTGTTGGCGTAAAGGAAGGCAGTTTATTTGTGAGGTTGAATTTATGGCCTGCTACCTTTCCAAAGCTTTGAATCAGCTCAAGGAGCTTGGGAGTAAAGTCTATAGGATTCTTTTAAATACAGAATCATGTCATCTGCAAAGAGGGATAGTTTTATTTCCTCTTTCCCTACTTGGATCCCCTTTATGCTTGCTTCTTGCCTTATTGCACTGCCTAGGAATTCTAGTACTATGTTAAAAAGGAGTGGAGAGAGTGGGCATCCTTGTCTCGTTCCTGATTTTAGAGGGAATGGCTTTAGATTTTCACCATTAATTATAATACTGGCAGTGGGTTTTTCATACACAGCCTTTATTACATTGAGAAATGTTCCATGAATTCCTAGTTTCTCCACATCTTTTAACATAAAGGGGTTTTGGATCTTGTCAGATGCCTTTTCCGCATCTATTGAGACAATCATGTGATTTTTGTTCTTGCTCCTGTTGATGAGCCGAATTATATTAATTGATTTGTGTATATTGAACCAGCTTTGCCTCCCTGTGATGAATCCAGTTTGATCATAGTGTATAATTTTTTTTGATGAGTTGTTGTAGACGGTTGGCCAGTATTTTGTTGAGAAGTTTTGCATCGATGTTCATCAAAGAAATGGGTTTATAGTTCTCTTTCTTTGATGAATCTCTGTCTGGTTTGGCGATGAGGGATATACTGGCTTCACAGAATGAGTTTGGTAAACAACCTTCATTTTCAATTTCGTTGAAGAGCTTGAGGAGTATTGGTGTGAGCTCTGCTTTGAAGACCTTATAGAATTCAGCTGTGAATCCATCTGGCCCTGGGCTCTTTTTAAGTGGAAGTTGTCTAATTTCCATTTCTATTTCAGAGCTTGAAATAGGCCTGTTGAGTTGGGTTAGCTCTTCTTGGTTCAGTGTGGGTATGTTAATCTTGTCTAGGAATTCATCCATTTCTTGTAGATTCTCAAATTTGTTGGTGTAAAGGTTTGAGAAGTATTCCCTCATGATATTCTGGATCTTGGTAATTTCTGTCGTGATATTACCATTTTCATCTGTGATTTTGTTTATTTCGATATGCTCTCTTCTTTTTTTGGTAAGATTTGCTAAGGGCTTATCAATTTTGTTAATTCTTTCAAAGAACCAGCTCCTTGTTTTGTTGATTTTTTTTATAGTTTTTTTTATTTCAAATCATTTAATTCTGCTTTGATTTTAATAATTTGCTTTCTCCTAATGGGTTTAGGGTTGGTTTGTTGCTCTTTTTCCAGGAGGTTAAGGTGAGACATTAACTAGTTGGTTTGCCATTTTTCCAACTTGCTGTTGTAGGCACTCAGCGGTATAGATTTTCCTCTGAGTACTGCCTTTGTTGTGTCCCTAAGGAGTTGATATTTGTGTGCTTTATTCTTCAATTTCATAAACACTTGGATATCTGTTCTGATCTCTTCGATTACCCATTTTTTTATTCAACAATGTGTTGTTCAGTCTCCATGAGTTACATGGTTTTCGTTGGTGCAGACGTGTGTTCAGTTCCAATTTGATGCCTTTATGGTATGAGAGTGTGCATGGAATAATTTCAGTGTTTCTGAATCTGTCCAGGTTTGTTTTATGGCCTAAGATGTGGTCTATTTTGGAAAATGTTCCATGTGCTGCTGAGAAAAACATATATTGTGTTGTTACTGGGTGGAATATTCTGCAGATGTCTGTTAGATCTAGTTGGTCTATATATTTGTTCAGTTCTAAGGTTTCTCTGTTTAGTTTTTGCCTTGTTGATCTGTCCATAGGTGAGAGTGGTGTGGTAAACTCACCAACAATCACTGTATTTCGATCTATGTATGGTGTCAGTGTAAGTAAAGTTTGCTTGATGAAGTTTGGAGCTCCGGGATTGGGTGTGTAAATATTTAGGAACGTTATGTCTTCCTGGAGGAAAGATCCCTTTAGTAGTATGTAGTAACCTTCTTTGTCTTTTCTTACTAATTTTAGTTCGAAGTCTATTGTATCTGATATGAGGATGGCAACTCCAGCCTGTTTATGGGGGCAGTTAGCTTGATAGAGTTTATTCCAACCTCTCACTTTCAAAAGATGATTGTTTTTGGGTAAGATGTGTCTCTTGAAGACAGCAGAACGATGGCTCTTGCTTTTTGATCCAACTAGACAGCCTATGCCGTTTAATTGGAGAGTTAAGTCCATTGATATTGAGAGTTAGGATTGAGAGATATTTATTAGTTCCTACCATTTTTAAAAGCTTTTAGTAGGGCCTGTGTCTTGACAGTTCTTGTGGTCCTTAGATGGTATGCTGTTTAGGTGCCATTTCTTTCCCTATATTGCATTTATTTTGGTTTTCTATGTATACAGCATCTTTGAGAATTCTCTGTAGTGTTGGTTTTGTTTCGACATATTGTTGCAGCTTTTCCCTGGAATGGAATGTTTTTATTGTTCCCTCATTTATGAATGAGAGCTTAGCTGGCTACAGTATTCTTGGTTGGTAGTTATTTGATTTAAGGGCATGACATATATGCTTCCAGTCACTTCGTGCTTGCATGGTCTCTGCTGAGAAATCTGGGGATATTCTGATTAGTTTGCCTTTATAAGTTACTGATCCCTTTTCCCTGGCTGCCTTTAGGATCTTTTCTTTCGTTTCTATTGATCCAGTTCGGATCACAATGTGGCGGTGGGATGTTCTTTTCTGGTCAGGTCTGGTTGGGGTTCTAAAACCTTCTCGTATCTGAATGGGCCTGCCCTTCTGGATATTTGGGAAATTGTCTGAGATGATTCCCTGAAGTACATTTCCAATACAATTGACCTCTTTCTCCACGCCCTCCTCAATACTAACTAGCCTTAAATTAGGCTTCCTAATTGTATCTTGGACCTCCTGAAGCGCTCTCTCATATTTCCTAGATTTGGATTGACTCATTTTCTGTTCTTTCTCTATAATAACTAAATTATCTTCAGCCCCGGAAATTCTCTCCTCTGCATTGTCTAAACTGCTATCAAAGCTATCTACTTTATTTTTCATCTCCCTTGCTTCTAATTGCTCATTTTTGATGCCTTGCATCTCTTGTTTTAGATCATGTATGGATTTCTTTATCTCCTTGATTTCCTTTTGAGTGGTTAGCTCAGTAGCTTTATTTTCTTTGGACATTTGCTGGAGTTTGGTCACGTTTTTATTTGTGGATTCTATGAATTCATTCATCTTTCTTTGAAAAACCTTTATTATGGCCTCCTTTATGGCTTCTTCTTTTTCACTTATCACCTTGTTTGTCCTTTGGTCTTGTTCAGCTATGGCTTCCTCCATTATCTCTTTCTTTATATTTTCACATTTTTCATTAATGATGTTTATCAATTGCATTTGTGTAGCACTTGGAAGACTCTCCTCTTGGTTTGCCAGTGACTGTTCCATTGTCTGTTTACATTGGGTGGGGGATGTTGTTTCTTGATTTGACATTTTTCTTGAGTTTCTTGTTCTGCCCATTTGAAAATGGGAGCAAGATTACTACTAAATACGATTATAGTTTTTCAGATATAACCAACCTAGACCTCTGTAGCTGGCAGACACTAGATGTTCACAAGTTTTGATTGGTATTATCACTCTTTGTTTTTGTGCACTTACAGACCAGTCTAATACAACCACTGATAAGCGATTTATACCCAAAACAATAAGCGTCTCAATCCAATCTCTATTGTCTTTAAGTCCCTCTGAGCCTAGAGAATAATTAACCACCTATATATACAATATTGCTCAACAGCCATCAAGTGTAGATCCTTGCAGTATAAGAGTTGAAGGATGAGCAGAGTCCTGAGATAGAAAATAGAATGAGAGAGGTCAGGGGAGGTACAAGAGGATTAACGTAGGAGTGTAAGAATATTGTAGTAATGAAGATAAGGTATAGCATAAGGATAGCTGACCTAAGTTGGTAAGTAGGTAGCATATTTGAGTACAAAGTTTGGAAAGTATTAGAATAAAACTTATGTGTTGATGCGCGACTAGCTCTTAGCCCAATCAGTGGCCTCACAGTGGACCATGGGATGGATCTGTTTGTCTTGTCTACGTTGAGGGAAAGGGTATTTCACAAGATGCAGAAGCGAAGATTTCAGAAGCAAATGCTGTGAGTGAATTAGCTCGTAAAAAGCATTTTTATTTTCTTTTATCTTTCTGCCAGTCTTGGGGCTGGAATTCAGGGCCTGAGCACTCTCCTCGGGTTTTCTCAAGTCTAGCCCTCTGCCACTTGAGCCACAGTGCCACATCTAGATTTTCTATCTATGTGATACTGTGCAATCAAACCCAGATCTTCATGGATGCTAGGCAAGCACACTACCACTATGCCAAACTCTCAACCCTGACATAGTAATTATGAAGTCATCATCATCATATCAAAATATCCTTTCTCCTACCAAGAATGAACACTTATCTATGTGTGTAATGCTTTTTTTTAAATTTCACTAATTCTTCTGTGTTTTTCCCTCTTGCATTTTTTACACATGACAGCAAAGCTAATCTTCAGGAAAAAATTGATTAGAATACAAACCTAATAATATCCTAGTAGATTGAAGTAAAAAATATATGCAAGACGCCCTGTGTTTTTGACCTAGTGGTAGAGTCCTTGGCTACCACGCAAAAAGACTCAGGTTTGATTCCTCATTACCACATACATAGAAAACGCTGCAAGTGCTGCTGTGGCTCAGAGGGACAGCTAAAGCCTAAAGAAAGCCCAAGAACAATGTTCACACTCTGAGATCAAGTCCCAAGACTAGAAAAAACAAAAAAAATTCGACAAGGGGCAAAATGCAGGCAGAGAAGGCACTGTGAAGCAAATGTTTTGTAAGGATGAGGGCAATATTGACCCCTAAGTTTGGATCTTACCTAAGGAAGGCTCCTTGAGCCTGAGACCAGACTGGTAGTTGGGCCTAGTGGAAGACATTGGGATTGGACAAATAAGGTGTGCTGTTTACTACATCCACATGTATATTGTGAGATTGGAGGAGAGATTCAGCCTCCAGTATGTCTTTGGTGAGGTCTTCTGTGAGCAAGGATCTTTGGTCATTGGGCCCTGAAAGGTGACCCTGCCTCCCTCACAATGGAACAGAATATGGAACCCTGGTAACCAAGCCACTGTAACTAACAACCAGCTCAAGCCAGCTCACTTGGCCTGTGGCTCAGGAGGAAGAAAGATGTTGCTGTGCTGTTGCCAAAGGTCTGGAAACTCGAGTCTCAGGCATGGAAGTTGTGGATGCCTTACTCGAAGATGTACATGCTAGATCATTGCCAAGCCACAAATCCAGTATAACAGGCCTTTCTCTAAGAAGAAGGACAGGAAAATCCAGGGCAACCAGATGAGGTATATTTCTAAGAAGAAATGTATTTGACCCCATCATCCTCCCCACACACTACAACTTTCTTTTTTTTAAAATTGTATTTGTTGTAATTAGTAAAAGGGTTCCATGATATTTGCCAGATAGAAGGTGCATTAATTCACATATATTGATACCCTTTCACAAGTCTTGGTACCCATTTCCCTCCAACCCCACACCCCCCACCCATCTTGGTTTTCCCCCCTTCCCTATCAAATTTCAAATATCCAAATACAAATAAATTCAATATATCAGATAACGAAGTGAGATACTATACCAATATGGTATAACCAAGGGACAGCAAAGGAGATGAGAGACAACATAGTACATTAAGGACAACAATCATTCATTATGTGGCTTTTGTTTCAATATCCTGGAGGTCCTTTCAGTTAGCTTCACATTATATGGCCTTATATATGGCCTTTTGCTCTATTGCAAATCTCTGCTAGTGGATCCCAAGGTTTCTACTGATTATGAGTATGAGGGAAACCACTGAGCCTAAGTTCCTTTGAGTCTGGCTTACTTCACTTAATATGATTTGTTCTAAGTCTTTCCATTTCCTAACAAATGGGGTGATGTCATTCTTTCTGACAGCAGCATAGAATTCCATTGTG
Source organism: Megascapheus bottae (assembly GCF_031878675.1). Classification (NCBI taxonomy): domain Eukaryota; kingdom Metazoa; phylum Chordata; class Mammalia; order Rodentia; family Geomyidae; genus Megascapheus; species Megascapheus bottae. The sequence continues at coordinate 3,633,367 of NW_028327585.1, forward strand.
TACAAATACCACAACTTGTTGATCCACTCATCAACTGAGGGACATCTGGGTTGGTTCCATATCTTTGCTATGGTGAATAGTGCTGCAATGAACATTGTTGTGCTAGTGGGTTTAGTATGCCCTTGTATCTGGATTGTTGGGTAAATGCCAAGTAGTGGAATTGCTGGGTCATAGGGGAGTTCCATGTTTAGCCTTTTGAGGCACTGCCACACTGCTTTCCATAGTGGTTGAACGAGTTTGCACTCCCACCAACAGTGTAGTAGTGATCCCTCCTGGCCACATCCCCTCCAGCATCTGTTGTCAATCGTTTTCCTGATCCTGGCCATTCTAACTGGAGTGAGGTGGAATCTTAGAGTTGTTTTGATTTGCATTTCTTTCATGACCAGGGATGTGGATCATTTCTTCATGTGACTATAGGCCATTTTTGTTTCTTCTTCAGAGAAGACTCTCTTTAAGCCTTTGGCCCATTCTTTAATGGGATGGGTGTTACTTTGGAGGTTAGTTTTGGAGTGATTCAATTTTTTGAGTTGTTGATATATTTTAGATATGAGGCCTTTGTCCGTTGTTTGGTTGGTGAAGATCTTCTCCCACTCTGTAGGCTTCCTGATTAGTTTACTAGCTATATCCGTTGCCATACAAAAGCTCTGCAGTTTACTGCAGTCCCACTTATCCAGCCTTTCTCTGATTTGTTGTGATTCTTGGTCCTTATTAAGAAAGTTTCGACCTGTGCCAAGGAGGCCTAGTGTATCTCCTATTCCTTCCTGTAAACTTTTCAGTGTGTCAGCTTTTACCTCTAAGTCTTTGATCCATTTGGAGTTAATTCTAGTGCAAGGTGACAAAGAAGGATCCAACTTTAGTTTTCTGCAGGTGCTTAACCAGTTCTGCCAGCACAACTTGTTGAAGAGGCTATCTTTCTTCCATTCTATTTTTTTGGCCCCCTTGTCAAAGAATAGGTGGCCATATGTCTGTGGTTTAATATCTGGGTCCGCAGTTCTATTCCATTGGACTTCAGGCCTGTTCTTGTGCCAGTACCAAGCTGTTTTGAGAATTATAGCTCTGTAATAGAGTCTAAAGTTTGGAATTGAAATTCCTCCAGCGCTGTTCTTTCTGATAAGAAGTTTTTTTGGTATACGGGGTCTTTTATTATTCCATATGAAATTTTGATTTGCCTCTTCTATTTCTTTAAAGAATGCCATTGGGATGTTGATGGGTATTGCATTGAATTGGTAGATAGCCCTTGGCAAGATTGTCATTTTCACAATGTTGATTCTTCCAATCCAGGAGCATGGGAGGTTTTTCCATTTCCTTAGTTCTGCTTTAATTTCCTTTTTTAGGGTTTTAAAGTTTTCATCTAAATGGTCCTTTACATTCTTATTTAAGCTAATTCCTAGGTACTTTATTTTCTTTGAGGCTATTGTGAAAGGAGTTTCTTTCCTGATTATTGCCTCGTTCCTCTCACTGTGGGCGTAAAGGAAGGCAGTTGATTTGTGAGGGTTGATTTTATGGCCTGCTGCCCTTCCAAAGCTTTGAATCAGCTCAAGGACCTTGGGAGTAGACTCTATAGGTTTCTTTAAATACAGAATCATGTCATCTGCAAAGAGGGATAGTTTTATTTCCTCTTTCCCTACTTGGATCCCCTTTATGCTTGCTTCTTGCCTTATTGCACTGCCTAGGAATTCTAGTACTGTGTTAAAAAGGAGTGGAGAGAGTGGGCATCCTGAATACTACCCCTTAGCACTTTTATGCAAAGCTTAGGCCAGTGGCATTTTAAGCACAATTCAACGCTCTGTTTTTTGCTGGTTAATTAGAGGTAAAAATCTTATGGAATTTATTGCATGACTGATTTTGAACTGGAATCCTCAGGTCTCACCTTATCTTGACTAGCTAGGATTACAGTACTTTTACAACCTGCATGCTCATACACATCGCTTCTGATCCAAACACTCATTGTTCAATTTAACTAACAAGATGTGAGGAAAGATGATTGACTCTAATTTACTAGATGGGCTTCTAGTCAGTATATAATTCCACTTCTACTCTGAAGCCAGGGAAATGTTTCTGGTACATGTTTCAACTATCTCCCAAAGAGGAAATAATGTGTGAGTACGTTTGCTAGTATTTCAGATAGGAGATGGACTTTGGTGTTTGGAACCTTTTGGGCAGAGTGTATCAGCTGGGCTGTGATAACAGAGATGATGTCTCAGACAGGAATATTTTCATCCGAGACAGACTTAATCCAGATCCTTGGATTTCAGGCCTTGAGTAGATAGAATTACAAGTGTGAGCTTCCACCACCACCTGGTTCATTTTGGAAACATTAATTGCTTCTCATTTGTTCCTTTCCTTTTTTGGAAGATTGATCTAAGCTGGCTGATTGTGCATCACAATGAAGTGATTGGCCTCAGGAATTGCAAATGTTTGTTTCAACAGCACGGAATGAATGAAGTTGATCTAAACCCAACAGAATTTTCCTTGTGATAAATAGGGAACTTACCTATATCATTTTTCCTTGCCTTTGCTTTCCCAAAGCAAGCAACATGTTTCTTAAAAACTATACTTCATGAGAATATTATAATTAAAAGCTATCTTCTACACACTTCAGAATAGTCCTTGCATTTATAAACTTATATTACAATATTAGGTAGAAGAATGGTGACTGTTAGTTTCATAACTATTTCATATGTTTTACTCTTTAAGGCTCATTAACTCAAGAAGGGATTAAATACATTTAGATAATAGTAGAACATAGCTGCTGCTGATTTGATGTGTGTGCAGATGATACACAGATTTATTAGGATTACTCAAAAGTTTTCTTCAAATTTTCAGTAGTCGACTGGTATGCTAACTGGAAGGTGATAGTAATGATGCTGAAATTCTATGAATCAGCTATGAAGCAGAAATTCAGGAGAGAGTATTTGCTAGGGACTTAATTTCTAAGATGCATATCAAGAATATTGAACTATAACACCAAATGATGGAGGACTCAGCGTCACATTTTGTTTGTTTTATGCAAGTCCTGGGACTTGAACCCAGGGCCTGGGAACTGTCCTTAAATGTTTTTTTTTTTACTTCAGGCTAGTGTTGTACCACTTGATCCACAGCTCCACTTCCAGATTTTTGGTAATGAACTGTAAATCAAAATATCATGCAATTTGTTTGTGCTGGATTCAAACCTGATTCTGTGTAGATAGGATTCCAAGTGTGAGCGCACAGAGCCTGGCTAGTATCATTCATCATTCAAGTCATGGGACTGCAATTCTGCACCTGGGTCTTGTCACTGAGCTTTTCAGCTCAAGACTACTGCCCTATCCCTTGAGCCATAGGGCCACTTCTGGGTTTCTGGTGGTTAATTGGAGATAAGAGTCACATGGACTTCAGTGCCCAGGCTGACTTTGAACTGCTATCCTTGGATACCAGCCTCTTGAGTAGCTACATTTACAAGTGTGAGTCACCATACCGGGCTAAATTATTTTTAAGTTAATTTTTTTTGTTAAGTCAATATATAGTTGGCATATGGTTACATAAGTAATGAACACATTTATTAAGAAAATTGTTATCCCCTCCCTCATTTTTCTCTGTTTTCCTACCCTCAGCCCCCTCTCCACCCAGATTGTTCAGTTCATTTCCGTTTAGTGTCTTCCAAATATCACTGTTCAATTGGTTCACCCTTTTTCCTTTGTTTTTTTTACCATTTAATTATACACTCTCCATTCCCCAAATCACATAAACCTATGTACAAGACACAGGGTACCCGAATTCAACACAGTGACTACGGAGAATAAAACTAGAGGGAAAAGAAGAAAAGAGGTAAAAAGCAAAGAAAATGAAAGAACATCATACAGTACCTTAGAAGCAACAACACTGAAAAAACAAAACATAAAACCTTGGGCTGAAAATGTAGCTTGCCTAGCATGTATGAAACCCTGGATTCCATTCCTCAGCACCACATAAACAAAAACTGGAAGTGCCACTCTGACCCAGCTGGTAGATTTCTAACGTTCAGCACAGAGTGTCTCCAAGTGACAAAAATCAGTCACATTTAAGTCAGGCTTCAAAACTTTGCTAGGAACCAGTTACGTGATTTGGAAGAAAGTCCAATTTTCAAAAAATCACTAGCCAGGGGTTGGGGGGTCATAATTGTCATTCTACTAGCCAGGGAGAAGGTGATTCAAAGCCTTTGCAAGCAAAAAAACGAAAACAAAAAAAAACTGTAAGATTCTTCTCTCCACTTATCCACCCAAAAACTAAGTGGAGTTGTGGCTAAAACTGGTACAGCATTAGCCTTGAGGAAAAAGAACTAAGAGACCTTTCCCAGGTCCAAAGGTCAAGATCCCCACCAAGAAAGAAAAAAAAAGGAGTCCAGATACCTTAGTTTCAAAAGTATATCTGGATATCTTAGTAGATTTTTCTGATCTTTCCTCATTCATCTCATGGAACCACATAATCTTTATCCTGATCTGACTAAGAGCCTGCATTGCGCTTAATAAATTCATTCCACATATTCCAGTAGAATCTGGACAGCTACCAGCCACTTACCAATGCTTTATTCTACGTTTAGGCAAGTATGTCTTCATACCATCTACACAGTCAGCTATATCATCTTTCCAGAAGTATCATTGAGTGTAGAACACTCAGTGCTAACATAATTGCATAAAGATGTAATAAAACCCCTTGATTCATTAAGAAAATTTCTGTACCTCTTAGAGCAAGTACATTAGTGGTATTAACCTCTAGCCTCTTTTTTTAAAAAAATTTATTAACATTGAATTTTACATCGTATTTCAAATGTCATGTTTAACCAACAAGTATTCAAGAAGGCCATCGCTATACAATCACTGGCACATAAATTTTAGAATATAGTAAAAATTAAGCTGAGTCTTTGTATGTCATAGATACAGATTAATCTATAATAAAACACATGTCTAGAGAGTGTATAGTCTATCCCAGATTTTTATGTCTATGTAGTTATGTTTATATCTCCAAAATTATGTCCAGAACTTTGGGTATCAACTATTCAATCATTGCTCTACTAATGTTTGAAACTAATATCCATATATTAAGGATACCATGTACCTTTTATTCCTTGGTCTTGACTTATCTCACTCAACAGGATTCACTTTAATTTCATCCACCACCCCAAAAATGCCATTATTAGTTTTTTCTGTGCAGATCTTTTTTTATGTATTTATTTTTATTGTAATTTATAGAAAGATTACATTATATTCACCAGATAGAAGGTGCAATACTTCTCAAACTTTGATACCACATGTAATGATATGGTCCCCATTTCCCTTCCCCTACCCCCACTCATGTTCATTTCCCCCCTTGCCTCTCCAATTTCAAATAACCAATTAGGCACATATGAAATATATCAGAAAACAAGGTATAATATTGTAACAATATGATATAACCAAAGGATAGCGAAAGAGATAAGAGATCACATAGTTCATTAAGGACAACAATCACTCATTATATGAGTTTTGTTTCTTTACCTTGGAGGTCCTTACATTTAGTGTCATACTGTTTGTGACGATGTCTCTAGATTTTGTTGTATTGTAAATCTCTGGTAGCAGACCCCTAGGTTTCTACTGAATTTGACAAATGAGGGAGACTCTTGGGCCTATGTTCCTTTGAGTTTGGCTTACTTCACTTAATATGATTTTTTCCCTTTTCATCCACTTCCCTGAGAATGCCATTATTTTATCTTGTCGGTTGGCTATGTATCATTCCATTGTGTGTGTGTGTGTGTGTGTGTGTGTGTGTGTGTGTATGTGTGTGTGTGTGTGTGCGTGCGTGCGTGTATCACATTTTTTGTAGTAGGGCATCTGGTTGTTTCCATCATCCAGCCTCATTTTCTACAGATATTTTTATAGTCTCTTTTTTATTTTCAGGGTAATGTATAGAGGGGTTAGGATTACATTTACAGGTAGTGGACTGCATTACTTCTCACACATTTATTCCACTCCACATGTTTTTGTCCCTAGTTCCCTCTCCCCTCCCCTTCCCAATCATCTTGTTTCCCCCCTTCCCTTTCCTTTTGACATAAACAAATAAACATATATACAATATGCCAGGGAAAAAATCAGATACAGTAACAATCTGACATTAACCAAAGGGCAAAATAAGAGATGAGAAATAACATAGTAGATTAAGGACAAAAATCACACAAGATTAAGAGCAACGATGACACAAGATATAGCTCTTGTTCCCATATCCTAGAGATCCTTTCATTTAGTCTCATCCTATATGACCTTATATACCTAAGTTTTTGAGTTACTGTAATCCTCTTCTAGGAGAATCCTAGATGTGAACTAATTATTACAAATGAGGGAAACCATTGAGCTTATGTTTCTTTGGGTCTGGCTTGCTTCACTTAATATGAATTTTTCCAAGTCTTTCCATTTCCTTACAAATGGGGCGATGTCATTCCTTCTGATGGCAGCATAGCATTCCATTGTGTATAAGTACGACATCTTCTTGATTCAGTCATCTACTGAGTGGCATCTGGGTTGGTTTCATATCTTTGCTATGGTAAATAGTGCTGCAATGAGCATCATTGTGCTAGTGGCTTTAGTATGTCCTTTTTTCTGGACAATTGGGTAGATGCCAAGTAGTGGATTTGCTGGATCATAGGGGAGCTCTATGTTCAGTCTTTTGAGGAACCACCACACTGCTTTCCCTAGTGGTTGAACGAGTTTACACTCACACCAACAGTGTAGGTGTGATCCCCCCTGGTCACTTCCCCACCAGTATCTCTTATTAGATTTTTTGATAATGGCCATTCTGACTGGAGGCACGTGGAATCTCAAAGTTGTTTTGATTTTCATTTCCCTTATTGCTAGAGATATGGAGCATTTCTTCATGTGTCTAAAGCCCATTTTAATTTTTTCTTCAGAGAATACTCTTTTAAGTCTTTAGCCCACCTTTTAATAGGATGGTTGTTTCTTTGAAGATTTGTTTGGGAGAGATTCATTTTTTTCAGCTATAGATATATGTTAGATAACTACATATATTTTTGTAGAAAAAAGAATGGAAGCCATCATGCTGGCTCACAACATAATTTCAGCTACTTAGGAGGCTCAGGGCTTAGGATCACAGGTCAAAGCCAACCAGGGCCCTACAGTGTGTGAGATCAAACTCTGTGAACATACAATGACTGTAAGAGGAATCTCACTGCCTGGGAATGTAGCCTAATGGTAGAGTGCTCACCTAGAATGCATGAAGATATAGGTTCTATTCACCGGTACCGCATACTCAGAAAAAAGCTAGAAGTGGCACTGTGTCTCAAGAGGCAGAGCACTCACCTTGGGCAAGCGAGTCCAATGAAAATGTCTAGGCCCTGAGTCCAAGCCCTAGGACTGGCAAAAAGAAAAAAAACGAGCAATCTTACTTAAGTAACAAGGAATGTACCCTATTTTTATTTTTTTTGTTTAAACACGAAAATGTATTTATATGAGATGAATCATTCCACCTAAAAACAAAATCTTCATTTTAGTTTACTTTTCATACATTTTTCATTGACAAAATTGTGGTATACATGTGAGTGAATATTTACATGTGCATATATGTACATTATATATACATATATATACAGCTCTAGGCAATCAAAATATCTGGGTACTTTTTCAGTGACAATAATAAAAATCTTTTAGAAATTTTAAGAGAAAATTATACATAACAAATTTACACTAGACTTACTCCATTTACTCATCCCTTTTTATTGTGTGCCAGTCCTAGGGTTTGAACTCAGAGCCTGAGCACAGAGCCTGAGCACTGTCCTTGGGCTTTCTCAAGGCTTGTGCTATACCACTAGAGTGACAGAACCATTTTCTGTTTTTCTTTTTTTTGCAATTTTTTTATTGTAATTAGCAAAATGGTTACATGATATTTGCCAGATAGAAGGTGCATTAACTCACATACATTGATAGCCTTTCACATGTCTTGGTACCCGTTTCAATCCCCCCCCACACCCCCCACCCGTCTTGATTTTCCCCCCTTCCCTATCAAATTTCAAATATCCAAATACAAATAAATTCAATATATCAGATAACAAAGTGAGATACTATACCAATATGAGATAACCAAGGGACAGCAAAGGAGATGAGAGACAACATAGTACATTAAGGACAACAATCATTCATTATATGGCTTTTGTTTCACTATCCTGGAGGTCCTTTCAATTAGTTTCACATTATATGTCCTTATGTATCAAGATTTTGCTCTATTGCAAGTCTCTGCTAGTACAGCCCAAGGTTTCTACTGATTATGACGAATGAAGGAAACCATTGAGCCTAAGTTCCTTTGAGTCTATCTTACTTCACTTAATATGATTTGTTGTAAGTCTTTCCATTTCCTAACAAATGGGGCGATGTCATTCTTTCTGACAGCAGCATAGAATTCCATTGTGTACAAATACCACAACTTGTTGATCCACTCATCAACTGAGGGACATATGGGTTGGTTCCATATCTTTGCTATGGTGAATAGTGCTGCAATGAACATGGTTGCGCTAGTGGGTTTAGTATGTCCTTGTTTTGGGGTGGTTGGGTAAATGCCAAGCAGTGGAATTGGTGGGTCATGGGGGAGTTCTATGTTTAGCCTTTTGAGGCACTGCCACACTGCTTTCCACAAGGGTTGAAAGAGTTTGCACTCCCACCAACAGTGTAGTAGTGATCCCTCCTGGCCTCATCCCCTCCAGCATCTGTTGTCATTCGTTTATCTGATCCTGGCCATTCTAGCTGAGGCAATCCAAAATTTCTTATGGAGTAATAAAAGACCCCGTATAGCAAAAACACTTCTTAGCAGAAAGAACAGCGCTGGAGGAATTTCAATTCCAAACTTTAGACTCTATTACAGAGCTATAATTCTCAAAACAGCTTGGTACTGGCACAAGAACAGGCCTGAAGACCAATGGAATAGAACTGCGGACCCAGATGTTAAACCTATGGCCTCCTAATCTTTGACAAGGGAGCCAAAAAAATAGAATGGAAGAAAGACAGCCTCTTCAACACGTTGTGCTGGCAGAACTGGTTAAGCACCTGCAGAAAACTAAAGTTGGATCCTTTTTTGTCACCTTGCACTAGAATTAACTCCAAATGGATCAAAGATCTGGAGGTAAAACTGACACACTGAAAAGTTTACAGGAAGGAATAGGAGATACACTAGGCCTCCTTGGCACAGGTCGAAACTTTCTTAATAACGACCAAGAATCACAACAAATCAGAGAAAGGTTGGATAAGTGGGACTGCAGTAAACTGCAGAGCTTTTGTATGGCAAAGGACATAGCTAGTAAACTAAGCAGGAAGCCTACAGAATGGGAGAAGATCTTCACCAACCAAACAACGGACAAAGGCCTCATATCTAAAATATATCAACAACTCAAAAAATTGAATCACTCCAAAACTAACCTCCAAAGTAACAACCATCCCATTAAAAAATGGGCCAAAGACTTAAAGAGAGTCTTCTCTGAAGAAGAAACAAAAATGGCCTATAGACACATGAAGAAATGCTCAACATCTCTGGTCATAAAAGAAATGCAAATCAAAACAACTCTAAGATTGTACCCTATATTTATACAGACTGAAAAATTCATTAAGAAATTAGAAAATATTTATAACGTGCATTATTTCTTTTTTGTGTTGGCACTGGGTCTTCAACTGAGTGCTTCAGCTCTATCCCTGACCTTTTCTGCTCAAGGCTAGCACTCTACCAATGCAGCCCCAAATCCACAGAGAGAGAAAAAGTGAAATGTTTCCTGATCCCCATAGAGAAGAGACTCAGCAGAACCACTGTAGTCTGCAGGCTTCTTTGTGAGTTTTGTTTGCTTGTTTGATTTTTGTCAATTGTGCGGCTTGAACTCTGGGCCTGGGCACTGTCCCTGAGCTCTTCAGCTCAAGGCTAGTGCTTTAATCTGTGAGCCACAGTGCCACTTCTGGTTTTTCTGGCAGTTAACTGGGTACTTTGGCTGGCTGTAAACTTTGATTCTCAGATCTTAGCCTCCTGAGTAGCTAAGATTATAGGTGTGAGGTACCATCACCAGGCTGCTGCTCTGTTACTATGCAGGTTCTGGATCAAGAACTTCAAGGTCTTACTTCAATTTTTTCTTCTCTTGCCTGATACTCGGCCATTTGAACGAAGCCCCAGTTCCTGGTCTTTGTTGGTTAATGAGAGATATTCTGATTTTCTAATATTCAGAGCAATGATTATAAAACCCAGCATTTTACTTACTTGAATAAATTAAGAGACAGGACCTAGTGAGATGGAAAACAAAATTTTTTTTCAAGTTGCTATCCTGTTCTAATGCATAAGTCTGGCTATTTTGCTTACACACAAATATGTATTTTACCAGTTTCTACTCTATTTTTGCTTAGCTTAAAACCACCACTGCCATTTCATAGATTTTGTTGTTGTTGTTTGCGGTGCTTGAACTCTGTGCCTGGGCTGTTCCTCAGATCTTCAGTTCAATGCCAGTGCTCTACTACTTTTGATTTGGCTAGTCCTGGGCTTGAACTCAGGGCCTGAGCACTGTCCTTATATTTTCTCAAGGCTAGGGCTCTACCACTTCAGCCTCAGCACCACTTCCAGCATTTTTCTATGTATGTGGCATTGAGGAATTGAACCCCGGTCTTCGTGCATGCTAGGCAAGCACTCTACCACTAGGCTAAACTCCCAGCCAAAATTATTCATCATTACTGTTAGCTATCTTCTTTTTTTATTATTGATTTGTCATGGTGCTTGCACTTTGGGCCTGGACACTGTCCCTGAGCTCTTCAGCTGAACGCTAGCGCTCTTCCTCTACAGCTCCATTTTTGGTTTCTGGTAGTTAATTGGTGATGTAAGTCTCACAAACATACGTGTTCAGGCTGGCTTTGGGCTTTGAACCAAGATCCTCCAATCTCAGCCTCCATAGTAGCTAGTATTACATGCTTCAGCCAGCAGTGCCTGACTGTTTGATGTCTCTGTCTCTGTCTCTCTGTCTCTGTCTCTCTCTGTCTGTCTGCCTGTCTGTCCGTCTCTCTCTCTCTCTCTGTCTCTCTCTCTCTGTCTCTCGCTCTCTCTCTCTGTCTCTTTTGGTTGTGAGACTTTAATTGTGCACCTGGGCAGTGTCCCTGGGCCCTTCAGCTCAAGGCTACAACCTTAAACACCTTGAGCCACAATGTCACTTCTGGTTTTCTGGTGCTTAAGTGGAAGTAACAGTTTCATGGACTTTAGTGTCTGGCCTGGCTTTGAACTGTGATCCTCAGAACCCAACCTTCTGAGATCATTTCCAGCTTTTTTTTTGGTGTAAGTGGTACAGAGTAATTGAACACAGGGCTTTGTGCATACTAGGCAAGCAAACTACCACTAGTGTGCACTCCAGCCTTAGATAAGGGCTTTCTTTTTCATTTTCTTTTTTTCACTCATGGGCCTTGAACTCTGGGCCTGGATGTTTACCTTAAGCTCTTCAGCTCAAGGCAAGAGCTCTACCACTTGAGGCACATTGTCATTTTGAATTTTCTGGATTATTTGGAAATAAGATTCTCACAGATTTTTATGCTTGGGCCGTCTTTGTACCTCGATCCTCCAGGGTAGCTAGGGTTACCAGGGTGAGCCACCAGTCACGGGCATTAAATTATTATTTTTTGCATGTCGTATGGCTTCAACTCATGGCCAGAGCACTGTCCTAGGGCTTGCTCAAGGATAGCACTTTACTTCAGCCAGCCAACTCCCGGTCCAAATAGGCCACTCTTGAAGCTAGAATTACAGAAATCTGCCAAAATACTGGCATGTCGTTATCTAAGTATATAATTTTTCTTCTATTTTTGATGGCTTTTCCTTAGTGTACATATTTCCTACATAGTTTATGGAAAACTTCCTTCCCACTGGGGCCATAAGTTAAGCCTAGTGGAAGAGTTCTTGCTGAGCATGCATGAAGACCCAAGTTCAATTCCTCAGCACAACATAGATAAAAAAAGATACAGTTGGTGCTGTAGCACATGTGATAGAACTTGAGCCTTAAAATAAACAAAAACAAAAACAAGGATCGTGCTCAGGTCCTGAGTCTAAGCACAGTACTGGCAAAAAAATATTCTGCCCAAAGTAGACATTAAAACTTATTGTACTTTTCAAAAAATTTGTTGTCAAGGTGATATACAAACAGATTGCTGTTACATATGTAATGAGTACATTTCTTGTAAACACTGTTACCCCCTCCCCCCTTTTCTCTTTTCCTTCCCCCCAAGTCATAAATTTCATTTACAACAAATATATATGTATTTTCATTCCTGAAAAAAATAGTTTAAAATGTGTTCAAATAAATGATGTAGGTTGATATATTTATCAAAATGGATTACTTGAACTCTAAAATAAACATTCTAGGTAATTTTTCTCATGAAATTGTAGTAATGCTATAAAACTAATGAAAAAGAAATTTTAGTTATTAATTTCTTATGTTTTACCTTTAACATTATTACACTAAGCATACTGTTTATGGTATTAATACAAACATCATGAAATATGATTATGTAAAAAAATTAAATGATTCAAAATAGTAAGGTTGGGGGCCAGTAGTTTGGCTTGGTGGCACACACCCTGGACTGGCAAAGAAGAAGTAGGGTTAGATAAAACAGATTTATTTCCAAATGTGTGGAAAATGGTATGATTTCTTGTTTGGCTAGTCCTGGGGCTTGAACTGAGGGACCAGGAACTGTCCTTGGCCACATTGGTTCAAGGGTGGCACTCTGACACCTGAGCCACAGTGCCCCATCTGCTTTTTCTGTGTATGCAGTGCCGAGGAATTGAATCAAGGTCTTCTTGTATACAAGGCGAGCACTCTACAACTAGGCCACATTCAAAGCCAAAGTAGATTTTTGATGCTATTGTGGAGTTTTAATTTTCTTAAATATTTGTACAAAGCACAATGGATATATAAACAGACTTGAACTCACAGTACAGAGTCCCACACAATATTACAGTTACTTTGGCACTTCTCCCGATTGACAAAACACATTTATAGGCATCTGCTCTGTCCTTAAGCTTTGGTAGCTGACTTGTCTTTCCATGGAGGCCTGGCCTGGATTCCTGGTGATTCCATGCATTTCATAGTTCCCTGTATATCCAGTAAGATTGTCTTCTATGGGACCAGACCTGTCTGGTTTTTGGCCCACCCAGGACCTATGTATCTGAGGTCTCACTTTCTAAGTGGAAAATAAAACACAGTATAATAAGGACTGAAGAACTGCACACCATAATATTAACAATGAGAGTTTAATAGTTACCAAAGTAAATACAATGAATACTTGACAAGAATCATGAGAGCAAGATAAAGAGATGTCTTTTTGGGAAGAGGACAGGGAAGCTCTAAATCCAGACTGGCCTCCAAGTTGCCTTCAGACAGTAATTCTACTTCAGAGTCCTCAGAAGGGTCTCCTTCCTCGTGAGAAACAGAATGTCCTTCCTGAGTTAAGAGGGGGATGGATTCTGGTTTGTCGAATGGAGATTGAGTCTCTTTTAGTGAGATGGATGGGTCTGGATATTCTGTGAGGATGGATTCATTTTCCTCCAATGAATCCAGTATTGAGAGTACACTTGCTGCTTCCCATTGGGACATTTTCCATGTACCCAGCGTGTGCCCCTTCAGCTTGCACAATAAGTGGAGTGTTACTCTGACTCAGATGGACTGACTCTGGGTGGAGTGTGAAAGGAAACGGAAGGAAATCTGGCTGCTCTTTTTCTTCCTCCAGTATCTGCAGGTTCAACTGTGTCACACATGGGGTTCAGAGCAAAAGGTATATCCACAGGACTCTAAACCTGTTTGGTAATTTCTACAGAAGGCCCATGCTTTCTGGAGTGCAGTGATGATTCTCAGTCTCCATCAGTCACCAGCTCCATTGGTGGGTTTTTCATCCGGAGTTCAGGATAAGCTCTTCCACGATGACCCAAACCTAAGAATGGAAATAGGTACAGAGTGGACAGAGTGGACTCTGCAAGTTGAAGTGTCACTCAACTTCCATGAGGATCTAATGGAGGAACCTGTAGAACTGGAGTTTGGACTTAAATCTGAAAAGGTGTAGGGTCTTTCTAATGAGTGCTTATTCCCGAGTCCTTTCAGAGGACAGACATTACGTGGCTGACACCACCCATAAAGGGCATTTTGCCAAGCTCTGTAGAAGTAAGGGCCAACCAATATCTAGACCACATGGGCTTCCTACTCACAGGCTCTGAGGCACCCACACCAGGACTTCTACTTTTTCTTGGTCTTACTGGTCGCACATTCCTCCAGCTGGTCAAAAAGTATGTGTTTAGAAGAGCAGGTCCAAAGCCGGCATGTGGAGCCTCATATAGAGCTTGAGTTGTGTCAGGGTGTGGCAGTTCTTGAACTCGTTGAAATCACTTGAGTAGAAGTCCATTCACATCGTATAGATGGAACACATGATGCTGTGGGCACATTCGGTTCAAAGAAAGTGAGAGCCTTCTCTCTCCATCCTGAGCCTTCTACCAAAGCCCCTTTCTTGCAGGACTCTAATGCTGTGGCTGGCCTGTAGAGATGTGCACTTATGTGCTGGGAGGGGGGTAAGAGACACTCGAGAACAGGATGACTTTTACACCCCACTTCCAGAAGCTTCTGAGGGAGGCCTCTATACATCTGTCCAAAGTAAACGCACCTTAAATTAACTAAGTAAATGCTCTAAATAAATCAATAAGTGAATGCTCCAAAAAAAGAACTAAATGCTCATTCCTCTAATCTTAGCCACACAGCAGGCTGAGCTCTGAAGATCACAGTGGAAAGCCAGTCTAGTCAGTAAAAGTCTAAAGGCACTTGTCTTCAATTAGGCAGCAAAAAGCCAGAACTTGACCTATGACTCAAATGGTACAGTGCTAATTTTTGAACACCAAAGGGATGGCATTTAGACCTGGGTTCAGGTTCAAGTGGCAGCACTGGACCAGAGACCAAGATGTAAATGCTTTCAGGTTCTAACAGGCAAAGCTATCACAATCCCTCCCTGATGGCTCAAAAGTGATTCAGCCCCCAGCTTTTCCTCTGACTCCAGTATTTCACAGGCCTCCGCCATTAGTTCTGACACCTCATTTCTTACTGGGAAATGGGATTTCCTAGGATGTCACCTAGGTGAGGGCTGCAGTTGAGAGCCACTTACTCATGCCTGAAATCCAACTTCTCAGTAAGCACACTGTTGAGACTCCAGTAGCTTGTGAGAGAAATGAAATGGCATGGTGTCCCAGTCATAATAAAGTAGTTTGTGCACTTGTATCATGCTTAGCTCCACTGTGAACACCGCAGTGAACCAAACAGGCTCCGAGAGGAGCCAAGTATTCCAAGACTTGGCCAGGAGGGGTGATCAAACCTGGGTTTGGAGGGGGAACACTCACTTTTTCAAGAGAATTTCCAGCAACTACTACATTGTCCTCCACTATTTGAAATTGTGCAGGAAGTTTCCCACATAAAAGAGATCACCTTTCTGGTAGGCAGGGATCAGCTTTGTCAGCAGCATCTCCAACAGGCCTTCCTCCAGGATCCATAGGTTACAAGGCTCATTCAGAGTCTGAGCTGACTTACCATCACACTATGTTGGCAAAACAGTGGATATTTCAAACGTAGGAATGGGACCACACTTCACACTGAGGAATTGGAATAGAGTAGATTGGAAATGACACACTCTAATCTCAGTATAGTCACTTGAAAGCACACAAGAAGGTTGTAGTGTGTGGGCAGGATGATGGGTTCAAATAGGTTTCCTCTCAATATACCTCATCTGAGTTGCCCTGGAGTTTCCTGGCTTTCTTCCTAGAGAAATGCCTGTTATACTGGAATTTTGGCTTGGCACTGATCCAGCATCTACTTCTTCAAGTGAGACATCCATATCTCTCATGCCTGAGATGCGAGCCTCCTGACCTTTGGCAACAGCACAGCAACATCTTTCTGGTTCCTGAGCCACAGGCCAAGGGAGCTGGCTTGAGCTGGTTGTCACATACAGTGGCTTGGTTACCAGGGTTCCATATTCTGTTCCATTGTGAGGGAGGTAGGGTCACCTTTCAAGGCCCAATGACCAAAGCTCCTTGCTCACAGAAGACCTCCCCAAAGACATACTGGAGGCTGAATCTCCCTTCCCACCTCACATATGGATGTAGTAAACAGCACACCTTTTTTTTCAAATCCCAAGTCATAATCCCTAGGCATAAGTGCTAGCCTGGTCTCAGGCTCAAGGAGCCTTTCTTAGGTAAGATCCAATCTTAACTGTCACTACTCCCCTTACCCTTCACAAGACATTTTGCTTCACAGTGCCTTCTCAGCTTGCATTTTGCCTCTTGCACATTTTATTTTGCTAGACCTGGGACTTGACCTCAGAGCCTGACCATTGTTCTTAGGCTTTCTTTAGGCTATAGCTGTCCCACCAAGCCACAGCACCACTTCCAGCGTTTTCTATGTATATGGTACTGCAGAATCAAACCGGAGTCTTTTTGTGTGGTAGCCAAGAACTCTACAAATAGATGAAACACCCAGGCCATCTTGCACATATTTTTCACTTCAATCTACTAGGACGTTGTTAGGTTTCTGTATCCTAATCTATTTTTCTTCCTGATGAATATCTGTGCTGTCATCTGTAAAAATGCAAGTGGGAAAATCACAGAAGCATTGGTGACATAAAAAAAGTCTTACAGACATAGATAAGTGTTCATTTTTTGTAGGAGAAAGGATATTTTCATATGATGATGATGACTATTCATAAATACTTTATCGGGGTTTAGAGTTTGGCCCAGTGGTAGAGTGCTTGCCTAGCATCCATGAAGATCTAGGTTTGAGTCCTTAATATCACACAGATATAAAAATCCATATGGCAATGTGGCTCAAGTGGCAGAGGGCTAGACTTGGGAAAAGCCAAGAGCAGTGCTCAGGCCCTGAGTTCAAGCCCCAGGAATGGCAGAGAAAACAAAAGAAAAGAAAAGAAAAGAAATGTGCTTTTTACAAGTTATTCACTCACAGCATTTGCCTCTGAATTCTTCGCTTCTGCATCTTGTGACTTATCCCTTTCCCTCAATGTAGACAAGAAAAACATATTTTATTACTTGCTATCCTGTTGTCCAATCTTTGGATATTAATTCAAAATACAATATTGCCTGAGATATTCTGTGTGTGCATGTGAGTGTGTATATGCCAATGTGTGCATGCACA
This sequence comes from Megascapheus bottae, assembly GCF_031878675.1. Taxonomy (NCBI): domain Eukaryota; kingdom Metazoa; phylum Chordata; class Mammalia; order Rodentia; family Geomyidae; genus Megascapheus; species Megascapheus bottae. The sequence goes on from NW_028327585.1 coordinate 3,650,534, forward strand.
CATGTGTACAGGGTTTAGGGCTTACTCATAGGGCCTGTGTGATAACCCTCAGCATCTTTTCCTCAAAGGTATTGGTCTTTCACTTCTAGCTTATTATAGCTAATTGGAGTTGAGAGATTCACTCAATTTCTTGCCCTGTGCATTGGAACCCAGTGCTGGGTTCTCATATTGTTAATTGTAGCTATAGAGAAGGCTGAGGTCTGGGGATCCTCGTTAGAATCTAGCCCCTGAAAGAAAGTCACTGATAGAAATCTTTATCTTCAGTTAAGCACGAATAAATAAGGCAAAAGTGGAACTGTGGCTCAGTTCCTCTTGTACCAGCCATGAGAAAATTAGTAATTGGCAGCACCTGGTCCCTGAGAGAAATCCTTAGCACTGGTTCAAAAAAAGAAAGAAAATAATGAAAAAAATTAAAACTTGCTGAGGAATCCGTAAGGATAAACGTGCCTGTGAATAATCTTGTCATTTCAGATTCCCTCAAGAGCTTATGTCTCTCTATATTTTATCAAGTTTTTTTAAAGATATTTACATATTTTCTACCTTTCCTAAACAGAGATAGCCATCCACAAAACACAAACACAAACTCTCACACAGTATACCACCCACCCATAAGTGTCTGGCTATGTATATATGTATAGGCATATGTATTGATCTATCTCTCTATGCTAATATATAAATGCATAAACATATGTATTTAGACAAACAGGAAACATACATAGATAAGTCTCAGGCATTTCCAGATTTTGTGGAAGTCTTCTGAATGCAACTTACCATTGTATTGTTTGTCAAGATAGAGTCCCTCCTACTTTTGGCCAGCTTCTTTTCCTTTGATACTTTTTTCTGCCGGTCCTGGGTTTTGAACGCTAGGCCTGGATGCTGTCACTGAGCTTGAGCTTCTTGCATTCAGTAGTTTATTGCAGATAAGAGTCTCATGGAGTTTCTGTCCTGGGCTGGCTTTGAATTGTGATCCTCAGATCTCAAACTCCTGAGTAGCTAGGATGACAGTCTTGAGCTACCAGTACCTGGTTCCTTTGCCTCTTTTACCATTTTTTTGGCCCCACCACAGCCATGGTATCTACCTTCCTATGTTCTCTCCAACTGCCCCCAGACGGGGTCTGACAGATGCTTTCCACCCACTTATTCATGTCCTCCTCTGTATTGGCTGACAGCTAAGACATGCACTCACTTGTCTGGAAGACCAAACACAAAGCCATGTGATTGTTTCTCAGTCTGGAACATCCTATCAGATTTATAGCACCACAGAGGGTCAGGTTGATGCTCCTCCAGGGCTTCTTAAATTGTTCTCATATTAATCCACAACACGTTTGTCATCACTTGTCCAGCTAATTCATGGACTAAACCAGCATTCCCTACAAACTTAGATCCCAATACCATGAGGACACTCAAGGGTGCATTAGGAGTGTGACCTGCAGGGGGATGTGAGCCTGTCTAACTTGGAGGGGATTTCTCCACCACAGGAAATGGAATACAAATTTAGAATCTGCTTTCATGAGGTGACAATCTCTGGCAGATGTTCTTATCAAATGTGGCACTGCCTACTTCCAGCTTAAAACATGGGTTGATGACCCAGCATAACAGAGAATGTATTCACCCAGGCACAACACATAGGCTGGGACCCTGAACTTTCAGGTAGCATTTGGCTTTGAAGGTCATGAGATCTTAGTCTACAAATGATGAGCCCCCTCCCGTGAGGCATAGCAAACGGAGCCAAAGTGCAACCCAGTTAAGCACCAGATCAAGCTTCCCTTCTTCAGTAGGGTATGGTTTGAAAACTGCATAACTTCTGTTTGAAGCCAGTCCAGAAAGGAAAGTCCATGAAACTCTCATTTCCAGTTAACTGCCAAGAAAAAGCCAAAGATAGAGATGAAGCTCAAGAGAGGTAGAGAGCCATCTGAAAAGAATGGTTACACCCTGCAACATCCTCATTATCTGATCTTGAAAACATCTCTGCGTGCATCCCAGCATGCAGCCAGCATCTGGGGGTGACAGTGACCCCTGCGCCCATTGGCAATCTGCAGTGTCTCTGACATCTGTAATGTGAACCTCATTCTGTTGGGTTTGTGAAGCGGTGTCAACCCTGCAGAAGGAATCAACTGTGCCCTAACTCCCACTGTCCCCTGGGGCCCCTAGCATTCCCCCATCTGCACCCCTCCTGTGGCTTCTGATCCTAGGGAGCCCTCCTGCCCTGTCCAACACTCACATGAAGTGCATATTTCTTCTCCTGGGGCAACTTCTCCACAGAGAGTACATGACATGCCCACTCTCCAGGCACGGGGAGATCCTGCCAAAGTAGCAAATCAGTGATAAGGACATAAAGTGATGAATAGAATTTTAGATCCTGATGGTAGACAGTCTGCAAAATCCAAGGGAGAATGGAATTGGAGGGGACCAGGGATCAGGATGTGGGCATGTAGCTTCCCTGAAAAGGGGGTGGGGGAAGTCACATTCTGGGGGTGCACAGGATGATCCATGGGCCCTGTGCAGCTACTGGGTCACCCCCTTCTGCATCTCAGCCTTTGGCTTTGAGCTCTGTGATCGTCAAGATGTGCACAGTCTTCTGTACTCTGGCTGGCAGAAGAAAGGACCATGGGAAGACAATTGTAGACCCTTTGTGAGTGTAGGAAGGGGTAGGCTGGACACCCAGTCCAAGAGGAGCTAAAACTGGAGTCGAGGGGTGTGCAAGGAGTGGGTGTGAGGGTTGTGGGCAGTCACAGTCACGGCAGAGGTGGCTCTGTCTGTGGGGTGAGTGCCTCCCTGCAGGCACAGCACTGGAGATATCAGAGATCCACATGAAAAGGAAAACCTGGAAATGGCACTATGGTTCAAATGTTAGAGCATCAACCTTGAGCAAAAGAGCTCAGGGACAGTACCCAGGACCTGATTTCAAGCCTCATGCCTGTAAAAGAAAAAGAACCAGGACTATGAGAGGGAACCTGGTACTCTCTGGGTCTAATCAGACACAAGAAGAGGCCGGGATAGGCTGTGGAAAAACACAGAGAATATCTTCCCCCAGCTCATCCTGACCTGCATGCAGGGACAGCCATGTAACTAGGGCTACGGTGAGATCTTCTTCACCCCTGTGCTGCCATCTGAATTGTAGGCCTCTGTCCTGGCATGGGGTGTCCTGATGGCTGAGCAGGTGCCCTAACCCTAGATGGAGAGCATCCTCTGACTGTGGTAGCTAAGGAGAGATCTGTTCCATAGCTATCAGGCCACCCAGCATGGGAGCCAGAACCACCCCTCACCCAGGTAGAGGCCAATGGTTCTCCAGGTGCTACTAACATTGCCCCACCCCTAACTCTGGGGACACATGACATTCCCTCCACAAGGAGCAGGAAAAAGTGAGGGATCAGGAAGCTGCCTATGGGCTTCAGATGATGGCCAGGCTGGCACTACAGATGGCCTCACTCTGTCACCACCTTCCCCTGCCTCCATCTTTCCTCCATCATGCCTCTCTACCTCCCACCCATTAACCTTGGTAATCAATGAACTGGGCTCTCATCATTCCTCTCATCTCTTCACCCACCTTGCCATGCGTCCATCCCTCTGTCACTTCCACCCCACACACATCCCACCACCAGCCACCCTGTAGCTTATGAGGATCCCAGAGGAAGCTCTTGGTGAAGGGCTTGTGACCACAAAACAGTTACTATCACCCGCTCCGGCCTGATCCACCACAGAATAAGAACAGCCAAGCAGGCACACACTGCAGCAGAGTTGCTCTGCTGCCACCCTGATTTCTTCATGGCCAGGACTTGGCTCTCCTCAGCCTCTCAGCTCAGTAACCAGAACATTGTGCTTTCACAGAGCCATGGCTTCCAGTCTCCATGGACACAATGACATCAAGGTGATGCCAACTTCCCCATCTCTATATACTTCTAACTATGGGATGGGAGCTGATGTTCTCTTCTGTGACTCCATCCGCTAAGAGGCTCATGCAGATTTCTATCCTTTGCTCATCATGGTGACTCTTTGGTTAACAAGTCACTGCTGGGCTTCCAGTTCACCACATATAGAACCCATACTCCAACACTTTTCTTAGAAGGACTGATGACTTTTAAATATTCTCTAGTTTTAAATTTCTAGTTCCTTCTCTCTTTCATTTATATATTTCCCTTCCTCACATACTTCCCTTTTTTTACCTTCCTTCTTTCATTCCTGGCCTTGAACTCAAGACCTGGAGCTTTTTCTTAGCTTTTCTTTGCTCAAGGTAGCACTCTAGCTCTTGAGCCACAGCTCTACTTCAATCTTTGTTCTTGCTCTAAACTGGGAGTAAGAGTCTCATGCATTTTTCCCTTTGCTGGATTGGTTTTAAACCACAATACTAAGATCAGGATCCTGAATATGCCTCGGATTACAGGTATTATCTAATCGAAACAAATTCCTGATTTCTTTTTTAGACATAATTAGTTCTTTCAGGTGAGCCACCAGCCACTCATGCAAGAGCATTGCAGGATCCCAGCATTCATCTTGTCTCCAGTCTTATTCCATCCATCTCACAATGGCCATCTAAAACACCCTGCTGCATGCCTGAAGTCGCAAGGAACGTTCTCAACGCCACGAGAAGCCCCCTTAAGCTCTGCCTCAGATATGCCCAGCCCCCATCCCACTTCCACATGAGCATTTGTTTAGGAGAAATTTCCTGAGTACATCATCATCTTTTCCTCACCATTCGAATTTCATCTTTAGAGTCATTTCTCCCAGACAAAGAGGAACATGATCCATGGTTTGATAGCAGCTCCAGCTTCATAGTCCCAGCCACCAACACCCCCCATTACCCTGCCAGACACCTGAATTCAAGAACAATGTTTTCACTACCCCTGACTCTTATCAAATGTTTTAACTTATACAGTGCATTAAAATAATTTTACTAAATGGAATAAACACATGGCATCAAGCTTCAGAATCTTTGCACCTGAACTTTTAGTGAATAACAGACACACCAGCATTTCTGTAGCCAACAGAAATCTTAGCTTTGAGATTTCAGCATTCCTGGTATCCAAGTTGGGATGTGCTAACACTGCCCTTAATGGGGCACTTCAATCACACAATCCCACAACAATCAATGTCATTTGACATTCACTGGTAGGTGGTGCTAGGAAAAAGACTGATGTGCCAACTCCATGCTAGCTTGACATATGCCATATTCAAACCTGGAGCAAGTGGGGCTCCTCTCTCCATGACACCTTTTGTGTACTACCCCAGGAGGACCTTTACCTTGAGACAAAATTATGAAGACTATCTCTACCAGCAAGATTCCAGTGAGATGTGCCTACATGGATAAAGCTAAAATCTCACTAAGGTGAGGTTGTTGGCAGTGCTGGAGCCTGAACTCAGGGCCTGGGCACTAAGCATTTGTACTCAAGACTAGCCCTTTACCACTTGAGCCCAAACTCCATTCCCAGCTGTTTTTATTTTTGGTAGTAAGAATCTATCAGACTTTCCTGTTCTAGGTGACTTGGAACTTCCATACTCAGATCTCAGCCTCCTGACCAGCCTGGATTAAAAGTGTGGATCAGCCATGCCCCACACCTGAGGACTTCTGCCAGCACATTTTTTCCCAAAAATTGGAAGAGGAAGATGAGGGAGGGTTGGGCTCATCCTGCCCTGCATATGAAGGAGAGCATCAGCGCCAGAACTTCATTCCCTGTTGTAGGCTGCTGGAGGAAAGGAAGCAAATAGGCACAGGCTGGCAGCAGATGCCACAGAACAACTTGTGACCAAGACTCCCAGAGCAGACCTCAGAATCGATGACAGAGTTGGATCTACCCAGTAACAGAGGCAGTGGTGACACCTGAAACTGTGCGTTTGAGCCTTTGCTGCTAGTAAACAGGGCCACCTATGTCTCAATGAGAAAGGTGAGATTTTGGTGGAGAAGGTGAGATTAAACATTATGTATCATGCAAGAAGACAGAATATAAGGGGTCTTTTATTATTCCAAGTGAAATTTTGGATTTCCTCTTCTGTTTCTTTAAAGAATGACATTGGGATATTGATGAATATTGCACTGAATTTGTAAATAGTCCTTATCAAGATTGCCATTTTTACAATATTACTTCTTCCAAAGCAGGAGCATAGGTTTTTGCATTTCCTCAGTTCTGTGTTAATTTCCTTCTCCAGGGTTTATAGTTCCATCAAAAAGGTGCTTTACATTCTAAGTTAATTCCTAGGTATTTTATTTTCTTTGATAGAAAAATGAGTTGCTATCCTGATTCTTGCCTCATTCCTCTCAATTGTTGACGTATAGGAAGGCAGTTGACATTGAGGCTTAATTTTGTACCCTGCTACCTTACCAAAGTTTTATATCACCTGAAGCATCTTCAGAGTAGAGTCTATAGGGTTCTTTAAATACAGAATCATGTCATCTGTAAGGAGAGAAAGTTTCAGTTCCTCTTTCCCTTTTCCTCCTCACTCCAGTTAGAATGGCCAAGATCCAGAAATCTAATAACGTATGCTGGAGGGGATGTGGCCAGGAGGGATCACTACTACACTGCTGGTGGGATTGCAAACTCGTTCAACCACTATGGAAAGCACTATGGCAGTATCCCAAAAAGACTAAACATAGAGCTCCCCTGTGATCCAGCAATTTCACTACTTGCCAATCGTCCAGATAGGACATACTGAATTCACTAGAACAATAACCTTTATCACAGCACTATTTACTATAGCAAAGGTATGGAACCAACCCAGATGCCCGTCAGTTGATGAGTAGATCAAATATGGTATTTTTAAACAATGGAATTCTGTGCTTCTGTCAGAAAGAATGACATAGACGAATTTCTAAGGACATAAAAGACTGTAAAGTTTAGAAATTAGTTTCTGTCTCCTTCTCTCTCTCCTTCTCTATCTCTGTAAAATTTAGAAGTTCCTGTTTCCCTCTCTTTCTCTCTCTTTTTCTCTCTCTCTCTCTCTCTCTCTCTCTCTCTCTCTCTCTCTCTCTCTCTCTCTCTCTCTCTCTCTCTCTCTCTCTCTCTCTCTCTCTCCAATCCTTAGGCTTGACCTCAGGGCCTGAGCTACTTTTGCTCAAGGTTAGCACTCTACCATTTGAACCACAGTGCTGCTTCTGGCTTGCTCTTTTCACGTAGTATTGGGGAATCTACCCCAGGCCTTCATCCTTGATAGGTTAGCACTCTACCACTAAGCCACACAGGCAGCTTTTAGAGGTTTCTGACAAAGGTTTTCCTACATGCTATTATTTCTTCTGTGAGTGCTCTTAATGCTTGCTGAAGGTTGACTTTGTTTAGAAGACATACCCTAATGCTCCCATATACAGAGATTCTATATATAGCTAAATGTTTTTCATTACTCAGAATTTCTCTATTGTGTATGTTCTGAAATGTACTGAAGACTGACTTCTGATTAAAAGTCATTGCACATTTGTTCTATTGATTAGTTTTCTTTTCTTCTATGGGAATCAGGTTTGTGATGAACACAGAAGTATGCCTTCCAGGTCAAACACTTTCCACATTTGTAATATTCATAAGGTTTTTCTCTCCTATGTGCATTTTATAATTAGTCATGCGTTCGTGATGGATTTTTCATATTCTTATATTGATACGATTTTTATCCTGTGTCTGTGTGGTATCATGCAAACTCAACTATGAGTTCTTCAAAAAATTTCCCTTTCATTTTATTCATAGGATTCTATCCTGTGGGTGTTTAGTGATAAATCTTGTCTTGTGCCTTCTGGGGAATAGACTGAACATTTGCTACATTCATTAAGGGTTTTATCTTGTGTTGGTTCTGTGACACCAGCTGAGTTTTCTTCCACAGACTAAAAAGTCTTTCCTATTTATTACATTGCTAAGGCTTCTCATATGTGTGAACTCTCTTACACTTCCTGAAGGGTGAATACTGCACGAAAGACTTTCAACTTTGGTTACATTCCTAAGGTTTCTAATATGTGTGAATTCTGTTATGCCTCCTGTAATGTGACTTCCATCTGAAGGTCTTACCACATTTGATGTACTCGTACAGTTTCTCTCCTGTGTGTGTTCTCTGATGCAATTTGAGGGAAGACTTCCATTTGAAAGACATTCCACATCGGTTACATTCATAAGGTTTTTCTCCTGTTTGAATTGTCTTATGCATGTTGAGGTTTGGCTTCTGTGTGAAGGACTTTCCACATATGTTACACTCATAAAGTGTTTCTCCTGAGTATATTCTCTGATAAACATGGAGTTTTACCTTCCATTTGAAAGACTTTCCGCATTCACTACATGCATAAGTTTTCTCTCCTATGTGTGTTCTATTATGCCCATCAAGATATGACTTCCACTTGAAGGTCTTTCCACATTTGTTGCACACAAAAGTTTTCTCTCCTGTGTGTGTTCTTTGATGCAATTTGAGGGAAGATTTCTGTCTGAAAGACTTTACACATTGGTTACATTCATAAGGTTTCACTCCTGTGTGTATTCTCTGATGAACACGAAGTTTTCCCTTCACTTGGAAAGACTTTCCACATTCATTACACTTATAAGATTTCTCTCCTGTGTGTGTGATTTGATGAAGAAGGTGTATCTTCTGGGTGAAAGACTTTTCACATTTGTTACATTCATAAGGTTTCTCTTCTGAGTGAGATCTCTGATGTGTGCTGAGAGCTGAATTCTGGGCAGAAATTTTATTACGTTCCTCATATTCATAAGGTTTGTCTTCTCTTGGAGATCGAGGTTGGAGCGTCAGGTCTGGCTTCTCAGAAATTAATTTTCACACTTGATGTACGCATCACATATCTAAGGATATTTGCTCTGAGGTATTGTAAGGCGTATTTCATTACTGAAGATTTCTCACATTCACTACATGTATGAGGAGTCTCTCCTGTGTACATTTTCGGATGTGTAATGATGGTCGGTGTTAAGTACAATATTTTTCATCACACAGTACATTTAGCAGTTTTCCTCCCTCCCTGAAGAATTTCTTGGGCAGGGAGAACAGAATTATGATACTGCAGATCTTTTGGACTGTCACAATCATGAATAAAATGCTCTGAATATCCGATGGATTTTTTAAGAACAGGAGACATACGAGATCTATAAGCAGCATGCATCTCATCAGGCTTAGGAGACAGAAGCATGTTCTGACACTTAATGAACTCCTCAGTCCTCACCCCTAAGTTGTTACGGTTATTACTAATCAGCTCTGGATTATGTATAGAGCTCAAATTTAAAGTTGTTGCTAATCTCACGTTTTCCTCCACTTCGATACTACTTGCAACTGCTACTTCACAAAGACATTCATGTGGAATTTCCTGGCAGGTCTTGAACACATTTTCCATTACCTGGACATCTAAAATGAGTCATAGAATAAAAGACACAAACATACATGAGATACAAATATTCCTTACTGTAAAGGTAATGACTTTACTTTTCCATCCTAAGTGTTAGATATTTTAAAATATAAAAGTGGAAATTGATTAGTGAGAAATATATGCTTTTCTCCCTAACATATTAAGAAAATGATATTTTATAATGACCAATAATGTTTTTCTGTGTTTTATTCTCTTTTTATATCACAGGAAATATTTATTGAAATTACCCAACTATGTATTGCTACAGTTTTAAGCTGAGTACTACCTATAATATACCTGCAGCTGTTTTTTTTTAAATACTGTTTTGTGTATACATTGAGGAATAGCTGCCTTTCTTTTATTTTTGAGAAATAATCTAAATATTGTGCTGTTTTGCATCTTTTTAAAACTTTATTTTCTTTTCTTTTCTTTTTTTTTTGTAGTTCATAGGCCTCGGCTCTGTCCCTGAACACTTCAGCAGAAGACTATAACCCCTAACCTTGAGCTACAGCCCCACTTCCTGTTTTCTAGAGTTAACTACAGATAAGAGGCTCAGGTCCTGAGTAGCAGATAGGATTACCTTACCCAGTTTCAATGCTGTTTGCTTTTTAACCATTAAGTGAGGAACACGAATTTTTTCTAGATTCAGCGGCCACAAGTTTGGTTTATATGTCTGTTTGCCTTTGATCCAAGCAAGAAAGATTCTTGAGAGTAAGGACTTACACCTACATCCCTTCAGTTACAACTTCTCACTAAAGTCTCAATTTAGGTATTTGTGGGAATTTTGAAATTTGTTTCTTTCCATTTCAATTCCTTTTCTAACACTCCTGTCCCTCAGAACCATGGAAGACCAGAAAATCTCCAGCTCATTGTCTAGTTAATTTTGTTATGTTGATTGAAACTTTGTTGTTGTTTTTTTCCTTCCATTCCTGGGTTTGAACTTAGGACCTAACTACTGTCCTTGGGTTTTCTCAAGACTAGAACCCTACCAATGAAGTCATTACTTCTGGCTTTTTCTATGTATGTGGTAATAAGGAATCAAACCTGTGTCTTTGTACATGCTAGGCAAGTACTCTATCACTAGGCTCAATTTCTGGTGGAAAGGTCTGGTTCTGAATACCAGTCTCTTCTTACCAGCAAAAAGATATTATGCTTGTCAGAGAATAATGCCCTGACTTATTCCTTCTTTGCTCAATCATTTATAGACTTAGTTTTAAAAAAATTAAATATCTTTCTTTCTTTCTTTCTTTTTTACTTTCTTTCTTTCTTTCTTTCTTTCTTTCTTCCTTTCCTTCCTTCCCTCTTTCTTCCCTCTTTCTTCCCTCTTTCTTTCTTTCTTTCTTTCTTTCTTTCTTTCTTTCTTTCTTTCTTTCTTTCTTTCTTTCTTTCTTTCTTGTTTTGCAGTCATGGGACTTGAATTCTAGACCTGGCTATTCTTCCTGAGCTCTTCAGCTCAAGGCTACTGCCCTATGTCTTTAGCCTCAACCCCACTTCTCATTTTCTATTGGTTCATTGGAGAGAAGAGTCTAAGGTGTTTTGTGATAGGTCAGTCTTTGAACCTTGATCCTCAGATCTCAGCCTCCTAAGTAGCTAGGATTACAGGCATGAGCCACGGGCTCATGGCTTTCTCATTTTATTTTGTTTCACAGTGATTTCTACAGAGAAATCTAACTTTAACTCTACTGCCACATAGAACTCATTATATCACCCTATGATTCTTGGTGCCGGGGGTTTGGGCTAGCATGCACAAAGACCTGGTTCAGTTCCTTGGTACTACATACAAAGAAAAAGCCAGAAGTGGTGCTATGACTCAAGAAATAGAGATCTAGACTTGAGAAAACCCAAGGACCATGCTCAGGCCCTGAGAACAAGCATAGGATTGGGAAAAGAAAATGATTCTTGATTCATTCACAAAGAATTCCATAGGTTCCACACAGGATTTAGGGTAACTAAGAATATTATTGCTCAGTACATCACAACATGAACTTACCAATGGGGCTCAGGCTCCAACATCAATATGAAGATGCATTCACTCACCTGTGATATTCTTGTCAGAGGAATTTCCTATCCAGAGTTCTGCACAGTGCTCTAGCTTGTCAATTAATACAGGTTTGGGAACACAGGGCCCTGTAAATTAGAAACAGTAGAGAATTATTGCTTATGCTGTGTCATCATTGCTTTAAGTTCGCAGACATCCTACTCACAAGTTATCTATTAAATCTTTTTTCTCATTTCTCACTGGCTCCATGGTTGACTTTTCCCCAGCTCTGGATTCATTTTGTATGGCATAAACTTAGCTGTCTTGCTCAAGGCTAGAAAAATACCAGTTTGAGTCCCAGCTCCACTTACATGCATAGGTCTTCATGCATGCTAGGCAAGCACTCAACCACAAAGTCAAACTCTTGACACTCCACTAACATTTTTGAGGGGTTTCTTGGAGTTATAGAGTTTCATGGCAATTTTTATGCCATTGCTGGCTTCAAATTATAATTCTTAGATTTCTTCCTCCTGAATATTTTAAGATTACACGCATGAAACATTGCACCTAGTGCCAGGTTTCCATTATGAACTCACTGTTTAGTGATTTGTAGATCCTATTTCCAATAATGATATATATTCTATTCTGGATTGTTTATCCACTTACAATTACTGTGTAAGTTTGGAATGTCGTCTCCGTTAGAGGAAACATAATTTAGAACTGTTGTCAAAGTATCCTGAAGGTATCCTGAAGAATGAGTACAAAATTAACTTAGGTTTTCTTTAGAAAGTAATGATACTTCTCAGGGCCTGGAATCTTTCATTTAAATAGTATTGAAAGTTTGATAAACATTCACATATCTGCAAAATAACAAGGCACTTGGCCTTGCAAGTGAATTTGACTTTTGCTCACCTAAGGACACCAGGTTGCTGTAGGTCTCCAGCATTACATCTCTGTACAGGGTCCTCTGAGCATTGTCCAGATGCTGCCACTCCTCCCAGCTGAAATCCACAGCTACATCATCACATGACACCAGCTTCTGGAATGGCACATTTTCATCAAGTAATTAACACCGAGTTATAAACACACCATGTCTGGAATTTTATTCTTTTTTTGTTGGAATTTTATTCGTTTATTAAATGTTTAGACTGAGGATGACCTTTGTTCTGTATATAATGGGAAGAGGGGTAGGGAGCTGTGAGCAGAAGAACTGAGGGGCAATACTCAGGGTAGGACAATAGCCTTAAACTAAAAGCTCACGGCCCAAGGTCCAAGCCCCATAACTTTCCCCACTACCCCACAAAAAAAAGGGAAGAAAATTGGAGATTGGAGAGGATTTTCTAAAAAGAATATATAGAAACAGTGTTTCAAAATGTAGAAAGAAGTTCAATATTAACAGTCATGAGAAAAATTAAAATTACAATGAAATCATTACTTTAAAAATGTTAATATAAATATAGTTTTAAACAAAAAGATCCACATACACACACACAAACACACACACACACACGCATACAAAAAAACAATTTTCAAAGTCTAACTATTACTGGGAAGGTAGTGAGAAGAAGTAGAACTTTGGAATAGATCTGCAAGGAATATAAAACAATCAAAAATTGCGTGGAGAGTGCTAAAAAAGTACTAAATATAGAATTACAGAGAAATATGCTCCAACACTTCTATTTCTAGATTTGTACCTAACGGAAGAGAAAGCAGAGACTAGAACAAATATGTGGAGAATCCATTCACAACTATTAATAATAATCAAAAGATAGAAATATGTAAAACAATGCATTGAAAAGGAAGAACATTTTACTATATTTTACAGATGAATCTTGATTACAGTAAACTAAAAATACAGCAGTCATAAAGGAAGAGCTAGGGTATGTTTTCCCTTCCAGAGCTTCCAAGGATCAACAAACCCTAAGAGCCAAATAGCACGATGGTTCCAGAGAATGGAGTAGAGAGGAACAGGAGCTGAATGTTTAATGGAAGATGAAAATTGCTCTAGATGGGTAGAATGAAGAGAGAACTGTACCCTAAACAATGGTTATGTAGCCACACAGGATGGGACACACCTATACTCCCTGATCTTGGGAAACTCAAGAAGGATTTCTAGCCATCCTAGATGCATGGAAAGATCTATCATAAAAACTAATGTGGAGGGGCCGGGAGTTTGGCATAGTTGTAGAGTGCTTGTATGAAGACGAAGGTTCAATTCCGCAGTACCACATACACAGAAAAAACCAGAAGTAGTGCTGTGGCTCAAGTAGAAGATCACTAGGCTTGAGGAAAGCTGAAGGACAGTGCTCAGACCGAGTTCCAGCCAAAGGGCTTGTTTAAAAAAAAACAGAAAGCTGAGCACGATGGGGTGGTGCGCACTTCTATAATCCTTGCTACTCAGGAGGCTGAGATCTGAGGATCAAGGTTTAAAGACATCCTGGCACAAAAAGACATGAGACTCTTATCTCCAATTTACCTTTAGAAAATGGGAAGTGGGGCTTGGCTCCAGGGTAAGGTGGTAGCCTGGAGCTGAAGAGCTCAGGGATAGTGCCCAGGCTGAGTTCAAGATCTATGACCCACCAAAAAAAAAAACAAAAAACAAAAAATAATATGGAAAAATTTGGATTCTGTGAATTTTATCAGGCATATAAATGTCTTTTTTTGCTGTTGAAATAACAAATTGTTTGGAAACATTTTAAAAGTTTTTACCTAGAAATGTACACTACAAATGGAATTAATAACAAACACAAAATATGCAAAAGATACAAATTATCACAATATGGGTATCCTGCTTCTGTATCTTTTCACTGACTCCTGTTCAAATGAGTCACATATTCTGAATCATTTCTCCCAGTCGATATATGCCACACATGTTAGCTTGTACTGAACTTCTTGGGAAATCAAAAGCAAATACTAAGCAAATGTGTGTTAGATTTTGTCAACAGTAATATTTCAAATATAAATTCCTACTCGTTGCATTATTTAATATCAATGCCGGACTCTAACTTACACTGGCAGAATCTTCAAACTTTTGAGAATCTTCAAAGGGGTGTGTAAATATTTAGGATTGTTATGTCTTCCTGGAGGAAAGATCCCTTTAGTAGTATGTAGTCACCTTCTTTGTCTTTTCTTACTAATTTTAGTTTGAAGTCTATTGTATCAGATATGAGGATGGCAACTCCAGCCTGTGTATGGGGGCAGTTAGCTTGATAGAGTTTATTCCAACCTCTCACTTTCAAAAGATGATTGTTTTGGGGTAAGATGTGTCTCTTGAAGACAGCAGAACGATGGCTCTTGCTTTTTGATCCAACTAGACAGCCTATGCCGTTTAATTGGAGAGTTACGTCCATTGATATTGAGAGTTAGGATTGAGAGATATTTATTAGGTCCTACCATTTTTAAAAGCTTTTATTTGGGCCTGTGTCTTGACAGTTCTTGTGGTCCTTAGATGGTATGCTGTTTAGGTGCCATTTCTTTCCCTATATTGCATTTATTTTGGTTTTCTATGTATAGAACATCTTTGAGAATTCTCTGCAGTGTTGGTTTTGTTGTGACATATTGTTGCAGCTTTTCCCTGGAATGGAATGTTTTTATTGTTCCCTCAGTTATGAATGAGAGCTTACCTGGCTACAATATTCTTGGTTGGTAGTTATTTGATTTAAGTGCATGACATATATGCTTCCAGTCACTTCGTGCTTGCATGGTCTCTGCTGAGAAATCTGGGGTTATTCTGATTGGTTTGCCTTTATAGGTTACTGATCCCTTTTCCCTGGCTTCCTTTAGGATCTTTCCTTTCGTTTCTATTGATCCAGTTCGGATCACAATGTGGCGGTGGGATGTTCTTTTCTGGTCTGGTCTGTTTGGGGTTCTAAAAGCTTCTCGTATCTGGATGGGCCTGCCCTTCTGGATATTTGGGAAATTCTCTGAGATGATTCCCTGAAGTATATTTCCAATACCATTGACCTCTTTCTCCACGCCCTCCTCAATACCAACTAGCCTTAACTTAGGCTTCCTAATTGCATCTTGGACCTCCTGAAGCGCTCTCTCATATTTCCTAGATGTGTATGACTCATTTTCTATTCTTTCTCTATAATAACTAAATTATCTTCAGCCCCAGAAATTCTTGCCTCTGCATTGTCTAACCTGCTATCAAACTATCTACTTTATTTTTCATCTTCCTTGCTTCTAATTGCTCATTTTTGATGCCTTACATCTCTTGTTTTAGATCATGTATGGATTTCTTTATCTCCTTGATTTTCTTTTGAGTGGTTAGCTCAGTAGCTTTATTTTCTTTGGACATTTCCTGGAGTTTGGTCACGTTTTTATTTGTGGATTCTATGAATTCATCCATTTTTCTTGAAAATCCATTATTATGGCCTCCTTTATGGCTTCTTCTTTTCCCTTATCACCTTGTTTATGATTCCCTCTTGTTCAGCTATGACTTCCTCCATTATCTCTTTCTTTATATTTTCACATTTTCCATTAATGATGTTTATCAATTGCATTTGTGTAGCACTTGGAAGACTCTCCTCTAGGTTTGCGAGTGACTGTTCCATTGTCTGTTTACATTTGGTGGGGGATGTTGTTTCTTGATTTGACATTTTTCTTCAGTTTCTGGTTCTGCCCATTTGAAAATCTGAGCAAGATTACTACTAAATACGATTATAGTTTTTCAGATATAACCAACCTAGACCTCTGTAGCTGGCAGACACTAGATGCTCACAAGTATTGATTGGCATTATCACTCTATCTTTTTGTGCACTTACAGACCAGTCTAATACAACCACTGATAAACGATTAATACCCAAAACAATAAGCCTCTCAATCCAATCTCTATTGTCTTTAAGTCCCTCTGAGCCTAGAGAATAATTAACCACCTACATATACAATATTGCTCAACAGCCATCAAGTGTAGATCCGTGCAGTATAAGGGTTGAAAGACGAGCAGAGGTCCAGAGATAGAAAAAAAGAATGAGAGAGGTCAGGGGAGGTAGAAGAGGATTAACGTAGGAGTGTAAGAATATTGTAGTCCTGAAGAAAAGGTATAGCATAAGGATAACTGACCTAAGATGGTAAGTAGGTAGCATATTGAGTACAAAGTTTGGAAAGTATTAGAATAAAACTTATGTGTTGCTGCACGACTAGCTCTTAGCCCAACCAGTGGCCTCACAGTGGACCATGGGATGGATCTGTTTTTCTTGTCTACGTTGAGGGAAAGGGATTTTTCACAAGATGCAGAAGCAAAGATTTCAGAAGCAAATGCTGTGAGTGAATTAGCTCGTAAAAAGCCTTTTTATTTTCTTTTATCTTCCTGCCAGTCTTAGGCTGGGATTCAGGGCCTGAGCACTGTCCTGGGGTTTTCTCAAGTCTAGCCTTCTGCCACTTGAGGCACAGTGCCACATCTAGATTTTCTATCTATGTGATACTGAGCAATCAAACCCAGATCTTCATGGATGCTAGGCAAGCACTCTACCACTATGCCAAACTCTCAACCCTGACATAGTAATTATAAAGTCATCATCGTCATATCAAAATATCCTTTCTCCTATAAAGAATGAACACTTATCTATATGTGTAATGCTTTTTTTCAATTTCACTAATTCTTCTGTGTTTTTCCCTGTTTCATTTTTTACACATGACAGCAAAGCTAATCATCAGGAAAAAATTGATTAGGATACAGAAACCTAATAATATCCTAGTAGATTGAGGTCAAAAAGTTGTGCAAGATGCCCTGTGTGTTTGACCTAGTGGTAGAGTCCTTGCTTACCACGCAAAAAGACTCAGGTTTGATTCCTCATTACCACATCCATAGAAAACTCTGCAAGTGGTGCTGTGGCTCGGTGGGACAGCTAAAGCCTAAAGATAGCCCAAGAACAATGTTCACACTCTGACGTCAAGTCCCCAGACTAGCAAAAACAAAAAAAAAATTAGACAAGGGGCAAAATGCAGGCAGAGAAGGCACTGTGAAGCAAATGTTTTGTAAAGGATGAGGGCAATATTGACCCTTAAGTTTGGATCTTACCTAAGAAAGGCTCCTTGAGCCTGAGACCAGACTGGTAGTTGGGCCTAGGGGAAGACATTGGGAATGAACAAATAAGGTTTGCTGTTTACTACATCCACATGTATATTGTGAGATTGGAGGAGAGATTCAGCCTCCAGTATGTCTTTGGTGAGGTCTTCTGTGAGCAAGGATCTTTGGTCATTGGGCCCTGAAAGGTGACCCTGCCTCCCTCACAACAGAACAGAATATGGAACCCTGGTAACCAAGACACTGTAACTAACACCAGCTCAAGCCAGCTCACTTGGCCTGGGCTCAGGAGGAAGAAAGATGTTGCTGTGCTGTTGCCTAAGGTCAGGAAACTCGAGTCTCAGGCATGGAAGTTGTGGATGTCTTACTCGAAGATGTACATGCTAGATCTTTGCCAAGCCACAAATCCAGTATAACAGGCCTTTCTCTAAGAAGAAGGCCAGGAAAATCCAGGGCAACCAGATGAGGTAAATTTCTAAGAAGAAATGTATTTGACCCCATCATCCTCCCCACACACTACAACTTTCTTTTTTTTCATTATTTATTGTAATTAGTAAAAGGGTTACATGATATTGGCCAGATACAAGGTGCATTAATTCACATACATTGATACCCTTTCACATATCTTGGTACCCATTTCCCTCCAACCCCACACCCCCCACCCGCCTTGGTTTTCCCCCCTTCCCTATCAAATTTCAAATATCCAAATACAAACAAATTCAATATATCAGATAACAAAGTGAGATACTATACCAATATGGGATAACCAAGGGACAGCAAAGGAGATGAGAGACAACATAGTACATTAAGGACAACAATCATTCATTATGTGGCTTTTGTTTCAATATCCTGGAGGTCCTTTCAGTTAGCTTCACATTATATGGCCGTATATATGGCCTTTTGCTCTATTGCAAATCTCTGCCAGTGGAGCCCAAGGTTTCTACTGATTGTGATGAATAAGGGAAACCACTGAGCCAAGTTCCTTTGAGTCTGGCTTACTTCACTTAATATGATTTGTTCTAAGTCTTTCCATTTCCTAACAAATGGGGCGATGTCATTCTTTCTGACAGCAGCATAGAATTCCATTGTGTACAAATACCACAACTTGTTGATCCACTCATCAACTGAGGGACATCTGGGTTGATTCCATATCTTTGCTATGGTGAATAGCTCTGCAATGAACATTGTTGTGCTAGTGGGTTTAGTATGCCCTTGTTTCTGGATTGTTGGGTAAATGCCAAGTAGTGGAATTGCTGGTTCATAGAGGAGTTCTATGTTTAGCCTTTTGAGGCACTGCCACACTGCTTTCCATAGTGGTTGAACGAGTTTGCACTCCCACCAACAGTGTAGTAGTGATCCCTCCTGGCCACATCCCCTCCAGCATCTGGTGTCATTCGTTTTCCTGATCCTGGCCATTCTAACTGGAGTGAGGTGGAATCTTAGAGTTGTTTTGATTTGCATTTCTTTTATGACCAGAGATGTTGAGCATTTCTTCATGTGTCTATAGGCCATTTTTGTTTCTTCTTCAGAGAAGACTCTCTTTAAGTCTTTGGCCCATTTTTTCATGGGATGGGTGTTACTTTGGAGGTTAGTTTTGGAGTGATTCAATTTTTTGAGTTGTTGATATATTTTAGATATGAGGCCTTTGTCCGTTGTTTGGTTGGTGAAGATCTTCTCTAACTATGTAGGCTTCCTGATTAGTTTACTAGCTAAATCCGTTGCCATACAAAAGCTCTGCAGTTTAATGCAGTCCCACTTATCCAGCCTTCCTCTGATTTGTTGTGATTCTTGGTCCTTATTAAGAAAGTTTCGACCTGTGCCAAGGAGGCCTAGTGTATCTCCTATTCCTTCCTGTAAACTTTTCAGTGTGTCACCTTTTACCTCCAAGTCTTTGATCCATTTGGAGTTAATTCTAGTGCAAGGTGACAAAGAAGGATCCAACTTTAGTTTTCTGCAGGTGCTTAACCAGTTCTGCCAGCACAACTTGTTGAAGAGGCTATCTTTCTTCCATTCTATTTTTTTGGGTCCCTTGTCAAAGATTAGGTGGCCATAGGTCTGTGGTTTAATATCTGGGACCGCAGTTCTATTCCATTGGTCTTCAGGCCTGTTCTTGTGCCCGTACCAAGCTGTTTTGAGAATTATAGCTCTGTAATAGAGTCTAAAGTTTGGAATTGAAATTCCTCCAGCGCTGTTCTTTCTGCTAAGAAGTGTTTTTGCTATACGGGGTCTTTTATTATTCCATATGACATTTTGAATTGCCTCTTCTATTTCTTTAAAGAATGGCTTTGGGATGTTGATGGGTATTGCATTGAATTTGTAGATAGCCCTTGGCAAGATTGTCATTTTCACAATGTTGATTCTTCCAATCCAGGAGCATGGGAGGTTTTTCCATTTCCTTAGTTCTGCTTTAATTTCCTTTTTTAGGGTTTTAAAGTTTTCATCTAAACGGTCCTTTACGTTCATAGTTAAGCTAATTCCTAGGTACTTTATTGTGAAAGGAGTTTCTTTCCTGATTATTGCCTCGTTCCTCTCACTGTGGGCGTAAAGGAAGGCAGTTGATTTGTGAGGGTTGATTTTATGGCCTGCTACCCTTCCAAAGCTTTGAATCAGCTCAAGGAGCTTGCGAGTAGAGTCTATAGGATCCTTTAAATACAGAATCATGTCATCTGCAAAGAGGGATAGTTTTATTTCCTCTTTCCCTACTTGGATCCCCTTTATGCTTGCTTCTTGCCTTATTGCACTGCCTAGGAATTCTAGTACTATGTTAAAAAGGAGTTTAGAGAGTGGGCATCCTTGTCTCGGTCCTGATTTTAGAGGAATGGCTTTAGATTTTTACCATTAAGTATAATACTAGCAGTGGGTTTCTCATACACAGCCTTTATTACATTGAGAAATGTTCCATGGAGTCCTAGTTTCTCCACATCTTTTAACATAAAGGGATTTTGGATCTTGTGAAATGTCTTTTCCGCATCTATTGAGACAATCATGTGATTTTTGTCCTTGCTCCTGTTGATGTGTCGAATTATATTAATTGTTTTGTGTATGTTGAACCAGCTTTGCCTCCCTGTGATGAATCCAGTTTGATCATAGTGTATAATTTTTTTGATGAGTTGTTGTAGACGGTTGGCCATTATTTTGTTGAGAAGTTTTGCATCGATGTTCATCCAAGAAATGGGTCTGTAGTTCTCTTTCTTTGATGAATCTCTGTCTGGTTTGGGGATGAGGGATATACTGGCTTCACAGAATGAGTTTGGTAAACAACCTTCATTTTCAATTTCGTTGAAGAGCTTGAGGAGTATTGGTGTGAGCTCTGCTTTGAAGACCTTATAGAATTCAGCTGTGAATCCATCTGGCCCTGGGCTCTTTTTAAGTGGAAGTTGTCTAATTTCCATTTCTATTTCAGAGCTTGAAATAGGCCTGTTGAGTTGGGTTAGCTCTTCTTGGTTCAGTGTGGGTATGTTAATATTGTCTAGGAATTCATCCATTTCTTCTAGATTCTCAAATTTGTTGGCGTAAAGTTTTGAGAAGTATTCCCTCATGATATTCTGGATCTTGGTAATTTCTGTCGTGTTATTACCATTTTCATCTGCGATTTTGTTTATTTCGATATGCTCTCTTCTTTTTTTGGTAAGATTTGCTAAGAGCTTGTCAATTTTATAAATTCTTTCAAAGAACCAACTCCTTGTTTTGTTGATTCTTTCTATAGTTATTTTTTATTCCAAATCATTTAATTCTGCTTTTATTTTAATAATTTGCTTTCTCCTAATGGGTTTAAGGTTGGTTTGTTGCTCTTTTTCCAAGAGGTTAAGGTGAGGCATTAACTAGTTGGTTTGACATTTTTCCAACTTGCTGTTGTATTCACTCAGCGCTATAAATTTTCCTCTGAGTACTGCCTTTGTTGTGTCTCTAAGGAGTTGATATTTGTGTGCTCCTTTGCGGTGCCCGGCACCCCTGACCAGCAGGGAAGAATGGACACCACACGAGGATCCTTCTCGATCACGCTTTATGGAAGAGCAACTTATTTGAAGGGAAGGCTGAAGCGGAGGGGCGCGGGGCAGGGAAATGCAGCTGCTTATAAACAATCAAGGAACGCGGGACTTTTTCCATTGGCTGCTGTGCTGCTAAGGTCTTTTTAAAACTCGGGATTGGTCAGGCCTCTGACGTCATACGCGCAGACGCAGCGGAGCGAGCAAAGGCTCTGCACCCACACACCAGATAATGGGAACTAAGAAATTTGTATACAATGAGCGAGGCAGGGGACAGGCGCCGTCTTGGCTGCTCCGGCTCCCCACATCTCCCCCTTTCTGTTTTAACGCAGCAGGCCAACATACCTGTTGTGAAGAGAGTAGAGGTGCTGTCTCCAAAGTAAAACTTGAGGTCCTACTCTAGAGGAGTGACCCAGGCGGCCAACCCTGGATCCCTCCCCTCCAGGTCCTCTTTCCCTTTGTGGAGATGGGCTAGGGGCGCAGACCCATATGCTGACGCACATGCTCGCCCTGACCTGTTAAGGTCAGGAGTGGTACTTTGTCCATCATTTCACAACTCTTGGCTGCCTATACTCCTATTCCTCGTGCAATAGACTAAGGTCTTGAGGGTGCAAAGGCAGTACAGGGCAGTTTTAGTTGGCCTTTAAAGCTGCAAGCCAAATTTTGGGGGAGTGTCCCTGCTCCAAGGCAGTGAGTGCATGAACAAGCATTGCTCTCTCTCTCTTATTGCGAGACCTCATTCAGCAGAGCAACCAAAGGCTAAAGACACAAAACCCAAAACAAACTGCAACAAACATTCACAGGAACTGGAACAAATGTAGGCAACGGCTCCAGCATTGACTCAATTTACACTCTATGGCAGAACAATTTAAAATAATCAGAGCGACCCAATTTTTGAGAAACCAGCCTACCACAGAAGGACAGATTTTTTGACAGGGTAAGGCATAGGGAACCTTGCAGTCCTAGGGAAGTTGCAAGGAAGAATTGGTGGCACAAAGGGGAAAATGGAAGAAGCATTAGTCACAGGCATTGGTAATGGAAAGGTCTTCATCACTGCCCACATCATCCTTTCTTTGTTGCTTTTTCCCTTCTGTCTCTTCATCCAAAGTCGTGGCAGCCGAAGAATTATTAACAGGATTATTCCCAGGATTTTGTTTCGCATCATCCTCTTTAGGCGTTTGATTTTCCTCCAATATCCTTACGAGGCGCTGCGGCACCCAATGGGGGGATTCCTGTCCCTGTGGAAAAACACAAACAGCTCCCCTGGATCTCTGAATTACAGGATCCGGTCCATACCATTTGTTATCGATAACATTTTTCCACATTACTTTTTGTGTGGGTGGTATTGCCATTTTTCCAGCATGCCGATCAGCAGCTGATTGTCCATTGTCATCCACTGTTACATAATTTAAGGTAAACAGTGCAATGGCCAGCCTTTCTCTGGGGGAGGCATCTCGGCCTATTCCCTCCTTTTGTTTAAATAAAAGTTGTTTAAGTGTTCTATTGGCGCGTTCCACAATTCCCTGACCCTGGGGATTGTAAGGGAGGCCAGTAGAATGAACTACCTGCATTTGAGTGCAAAAAGAGTGAAATCCGGCAGAGGCATAAGCAGGGCCATTGTCTGTTTTTAATTTTAATGGTTTTCCCCATGCTCCCCAGGCTTCCAAGCAATGAACTTTAACATTGGACACCCTTTCCCCTGTAAGGGCCGTGGCATGCATTATGCCAGAGAAAGTATCCACAGAAACATGAACATATTTTGTCCTGCCAAACTCAGGCACATGAGTAACATCCATTTGCCATAAGGCATTAGAGCAAAGGCCTCTAGGATTAACTCCAATTATGAAAGAGGGATGATATACTACACAGGATTGACAAGCTTTAACAATTTCTCTAGCCTGTTGGCGTGAAATGGAAAACTTATAACGAAGGGTTTTTGCAGAAACATGATAAAGTTGATGAAAATCTCGTGCTAATTGAACAGAATTATGGGAAAGGCCCACCAGGGCTCTGGCAGTCAAATCCACTAAGGCATTGGCCTCTGACATGGGACCAGGCAAGCCAGTATGTGCCCGAATATGACCAATGAAAAAAGGATTTTTCCTTTGTAAAATTAAACTCTGAAGTTGGGATAATATATTTGAAACTGTACTGCTACCTTTTATGGAGGCTGCGACTTCCAGGGATGCCACTGCATTAACTACATATTGTGAATCAGAATATAGGTTAAAAGGCTCAGGAAATTTCCTGAATACTTCTAAAACTGTTAGACATTCAACTACTTGTGGAGTTTCTGGTTGAAAATTTAAAGTTACTGGCTCTTTTCCTTGAACTACATAGGCACCTCGGCCTGTTTTTGACCCATCTGTAAATATAATTAGGGCATTACTCAGAGGCAGTTTTTTCGTAACTTTGGGGAAATACACCCAATCTTCACGCACAAAATTCAGCAGTGGATGTTTGGGATAATGATTGTCAATTATATTTGGAAAGGAGCACACCAAAACTGCCCACCAGTCAACAGAGGCAGCCAATATTTGTACTTGTTGCCGGGTATAAGGAATAATTAATTTGTCAGGAAATTTTGCAAAGTGAGTCAAACACGCCTTGCAACCTGTAAGAGCTAGCAAAGCAACTAATTCTGGAAAATACTGAATAGTTTTTAAGCCATAAGAATTTCCGTGCAACCATAACAATGGGCCTTCTTGCCATAATACTCCTGTAGGATAATTTTTTGTTTTAAATATGCACAGTAAGATTGGCGCTGATGGATTTACACGCAAGAGTTGTGCATTTTCTATGGCCTGTTCAAGACGCTGAATGGAACTCTTAGCCTGAACAGTCAATTTTCTAGGTGAAGTAACATCCGGATCTCCCTCCAATAAGGAAAAGAGGGGCAACAATTCAGAGCGAGGGACATTAAGAAAATTTCGGACCCAATTTACGTCCCCCATTAATTTTTGAAAATCATGAAGGGTATGCAAATGCTCTGTCTTTAATACC
Organism: Megascapheus bottae; assembly: GCF_031878675.1. Lineage (NCBI taxonomy): Eukaryota > Metazoa > Chordata > Mammalia > Rodentia > Geomyidae > Megascapheus > Megascapheus bottae. The sequence goes on from NW_028327585.1 coordinate 3,674,836, forward strand.
GCCTTTTGAGGTGTAACAACTGTGGGAGTCATGGCCATGGCTTTAAGCCTACGCACTAGTGCAGTGGTATAATTGGCTGAAGGGCCATACTGTTGAGCGGAGGCCATAAGATCTTTTAAAGTTTTCAGCCGAGACCAGGTACGAGCTTTGATAAAGGAACTTCCCTTTGGGACATAGGGGGGTGGGGCAGAGGGGGCAGGTCGGGCCTGGCCATTGTCTGCACCAAATCCTCCCCTGGGGCTGTACACGGCAGCCTGTTCCTCTAACTCCTCCTCTTCCTTTGAACTTAGCTCCTCCGGGAGCCCATCCCCCTCATTTTCTGTGCTTTGATCTGACTCTCCTGCATCCTGATAGAGGGAGCTCCTTGGTCCCTCCTGTTTTTTCTTTTCTCTTCTCTCCTCCTCCTGCACTGTACTTTGTGAGGGCTGCAGTCCCTCAATTCCATTCTTTTGTTTTCTCTTACATTTTACCCCACTCTTGGTGGTCCCTCCTTCCTTGTAGGATGACTCCGAGAGACTATCCTGGTGCTTAATTAATACCTTCCTCCCTTCTTTAATAATCTCAGTATTTCTGCCCTCCTCCAAACAAGCGCGCACCATTCTCCATATGGGCAACGTGGTGTGGGAGACCCCTCCCTTTTCTAGAGCTCTATTCAGGTCCTCGCCTAATATATCCCAACAGGCCAGTGAGAGATCTCCAGACTCCGCAAACCATGGGGCGTGTATCTCAATATCTGTTAACACTCTATGTATTGTGCCGCGGGAAATTCTCAGCCCACGCTGTTTAAGAAGGGCCTGTAAAGGGGCACAGAAGTCCCTTATACGGCACACACTTCCTGAAGAGTTACCCATACTGATGTTGAAAGACCGAGTTAACGCAAACCACAGAGGAAGAACGATAACAAGCACCCAGACAGGAACTTCTCAGAACAACATACCTAGAAGGAGTCCTCTTCACGTGTCAAGTTCTGGATCCTCTTCGGCCCCTCCGCAGGTCCCGGGTTTTCGGCACCAGTTGCGGCGCCCGGCACCCCTGACCAGGAGGGAAGAACGGACACCACACGAGGATCCTTCTCGATCACGCTTTATGGAAGAGCAACTTATTTGAAGGGAAGGCTGAAGCGGAGGGGCGCGGGGCAGGGAAATGCAGCTGCTTATAAACAATCAAGGAACGCGGGACTTTTTCCATTGGCTGCTGTGCTGCTAAGGTCTTTTTAAAACTCGGGATTGGTCAGGCCTCTGACGTCATACGCGCAGACGCAGCGGAGCGAGCAAAGGCTCTGCACCCACACACCAGATAATGGGAACTAAGAAATTTGTATACAATGAGCGAGGCAGGGGACAGGCGCCGTCTTGGCTGCTCCGGCTCCCCACACTCCTTATTGTTAAATTTCATAAACAGTTGGATATCTGTTCTGATGTCTTCGATTACCCATTGTTTTTGATTCAAAAATGTGTTGTTCAGTCTCCATGAGTTACAGGGTTTTCGTTGGTGGGGATGTGTGTTCAGTTCCAATTTGATGCCTTTATGGTCTGAGAGTATGCATGGAATAATTTCAGTGTTTCTGAATCTGTGCAGGTTTGGTTTATGACCTAAGATGTGGTCTATTTTGGAAAATGTTCCATGTGCTGCTGAGAAAATCGTATATTCTGTTGTTACTGGGTGGAATATTCTACAGATGTCTGTTAGATCTAGTTGGTCTATATAGTTGTTCAGTTCTAAGGTTTCTCTGTTGAGTTTTTGCCTTGTTGATCTGTCCATAGGTGAAAGAGGTGTGTTAAACTCACCAACAATCACTGTATTTCAATCTATGTATGGTTTCAATGTAAGTAAAGTTTGCTTGATGAAGTTTGGAGCTCCGGGATTGGGTGTGTAAATATTTAGGATCGTTATGTCTTCCTGGAGGAAAGATCCCTTCAGTAGTATGTAGTAATCTTTGTCTTTTCTTACTAATTGTAGTTTGAAGTCTATTGTCTCTGATATGAGGATGGCAACTCCAGCCTGTTTATGGGGGCAGTTAGCTTGATAGAGTTTATTCCAACCTCTCCCTTTCAAAAGATGATTGTTTTTGGGTAAGATGTGTCTCTTGAAGACAGCAGAACGATGGCTCTTGCTTTTTGATCCAACTAGACAGCCTATGCCGTTTAATTGGAGAGTTAAGTCCATTGATATTGAGAGTTAGAATTGAGAGATATTTATTAGTTCCTACCATGTTTAAAAGCTTTTAGTAGGGCCTGTGTCTTGACAGTTCTTGTGGTCCTTAGATGGTATGCTGTTTAGGTGCCATTTCTTTCCCTATATTGCATTTATTTTGGTTTTTTATGTATAGAGCATCTTTGAGAATTCTCTGTAGTGTTGGTTTTGTTTCGACATATTGTTGCAGCTTTTCCCTGGAATGGAATGTTTTTATTGTTCCCTCAGTTATGAATGAGAGCTTAGCTGGCTATAGTATTCTTGGTTGGTAGTTATTTGATTTAAGGGCATGACATATATGCTTCCAGTCACTTCGTGCTTGCATGGTCTCTGCTGAGAAATCTGGGGTTATTCTGATTGGTTTACCTTTATAGGTTACTGATCCCTTTTCCCTGGCTGCCTTTAGGATCTTTCCTTTCGTTTCTATTGATCCAGTTCGGATTACAATGTGGCGGTGGGATGTTCTTTTCTGGTCAGGTCTGTTTGGGGTTCTAAAAGCTTCTCGTATCTGAATGGGCCTGCCCTTCTGGGTATTTGGGAAATTCTCTGAGATGATTCCCTGAAGTATATTTCCAATACCATTGACCTCTTTCTCCACGCCCTCCTCAATACCAACTAGCCTTAAATTAGGCTTCCTAATTGCATTTTGGACTTCCTAAAGCGCTCTCTCATATTTCCTAGATTTGGATTGACTCATTTTCTGTTCTTTCTCTATAATACCTAAATTATCTTCAGCCCCGGAAATTCTCTCCTCTGCATTGTCTAACCTGCTATCAAAACTATCTACTTTATTTTTCATCTCCCTTGCTTCTAATTGCTCACTTTTGATGCCTTTCATGTCTTGTTTTAGATTATGTATGTATTTCGTAATCTCCTTGATTTCCTTTTGAGTGGTTAGCTCAGTAGCTTTATTTTCTTTGGACATTTGCTGGAGTTTGGTCACGTTTTTATTTGTGGATTCTATGAATTCATCCATCTTTGTTTGAAAAACCTTTATTATGGCTTCTTCTTTTTCACTTATCACCTTATTTATGCTTTCCTCTTGTTCAGCTATGGCTTCCTCCATTATCTCTTTCTTTATATTTTCACATTTTCCATTAATGATGTTTATCAATTGCATTTGTGTAGCACTTGGAAAACTCTCCTCTAGGTTTGCCAGTGACTGTTCCATTGTCTATTTACATTGGGTGGGGGATGTTGTTTCTTGATTTGACATTTTTCTTGAGTTTCTGGTTCTGCCCATTTGAAAATGGGAGCAAGATTACTACTAAATACGATTATAGTTTTTCAGATATAACCAACCTAGACCTCTGTAGCTGGCAGACACTAGATGTTCACAAGTTTTGATTGGTATTATCACTCTTTCTTTTTGTGCACTTACAGACCAGTCTAATACAACCACTGATAAGCGATTTATACCCAAAACAATAAGCCTCTCAATCCAATCTCTATTGTCTTTAAGTCCCTCTGAGCCTAGAGAATAATTAACCACCTACATATACAATATTGCTCAACAGCCATCATGTGTAGATCCATGTGTAGAGCCATCATGTAGTATAAGGGTTGTAAGATGAGCAGAGGTCCACAGATAGAAAAAAAGAATGAGAGAGGTCAGGGGATGCAGAAGAGGATTAACGTAGGAGTGTAAGAATATTGTAGTCATGAAGAAAAAGTATAGCATAAGGATAACTTACCTAAGTTGGTAAGTAGGTAGCATATTTGAGTACAAAGTTTGGAAAGTATTAGAATAAAACTTAATGTGTTGCTGCACGACTAGCTCTTAGCCCAACCAGTGGCCTCACAGTGGACCATGGGATGGATCTGTTTTTCTTGTCTACATAGAGGGAAAGGGGTATTTCACAAGATGCAGAAATGAAGATTTCAGAAGCAAATGCTGTGAGTGAATTAGCTCATAAAAACCATTTTTATTTTCTTTTATCTTTCTGCCAGTCTTGGGGCTGGAATTCAGGGCCTGAGCACTGTCCTCGGGTTTTCTCAAGTCTAGCCCTCTGCCACTTGAGCCACAGTGCCACATCTAGATTTTCTATCTATATGATACTGAGCAATCAAACCCAGATCTTCATGGATGCTAGGCAAGCACTCTACCACTATGCCAAACTCTCAACCCTGGCACAGTCATTATAAAGTCATCATCATCATATCAAAATATCCTTTCTCCTACAAAGAATGAACACTTATGTATGTGTGTAATGCTTTTTTTTAAATTTCACTAATTCTTCTGTGTTTTTCCCTCTTGCATTTTTTACACATGACAGCAAAGCTAATCATCAGGAAAAAATTGATTAGGATACAGAAACCTAATAATATCCTCGTAGATTGACGTCAAAAATATGTGCAAGATGCCCTGTGTGTTTGACCTAGTGGTAGAGTCCTTGCTTACCACGCAAAAAGACTCAGGTTTGATTCCTCATTACCACATACATAGAAAATGCTGCAAGTGGTGCTGTGGCTCGGTGGGACAGCTAAAGCCTAAAGAAAGCCCAAGAACAATGTTCACACTCTGAGGTCAAGTCCCCAGACTAGCAAAAAAAAAATTCGACAAGAGGCAAAATGCAGGCAGAGAAGGCACTGTGAAGCAAATATTTTGTAAAGGATGAGCGCAATATTGACCCTTAAGACTGGATCTTACCTAAGAAAGGCTCCTTCAGCCTGAGACCAGACTGGTAGTTGGGCATAGTGGAAGACATTGGGAATGGACAAATAAGGTGTGCTGTTTACTACATCCACATGTATATTGTGAGATTGGAGGAGAGATTCAGCCTCCAGTATGTCTTTGGTGAAGTCTTCTGTGAGCAAGGATCTTTGGTCATTGGGCCCTGAAAGGTGACGCTGCCTCCCTCACAATGGAACAGAATATGGAACCCTGGTAACCAAGCCACTGTAACTAACAACCAGCTCAAGCCAGCTCACTTGGCCTGTGGCTCAGGAGGAAGAAAGCTGTTGCTGTGCTGTTGCCAAAGTTCAGGAAACTAGAGTCTCTGACATGGAAGTTGTGGATGTCTTACTCGAAGATGTACATGCTAGATCTTTGCCAAGCCACAAATCCAGTATAACAGGCCTTTCTCTAAGAAGAACGCCAGGAAATCCAGGGCAACCAGATGAGGTAAATTTCTAAGAAGAAATGCATTTGACCCCATCATCCTCCCCACACACTACAACTTTCTTTTTTTTTCATTTTTTTATTGTAATTAGTAAAAGGGTTACATGATATTTGCCAGATAGAAGGTGCATTAATTCACATACATTGATACCCTTTCACATGTCTTGGTACCCATTCCCTTCAACCCCACACCCCCCACCCGTCTCGGTTTTCCCACCTTCCCTATCAAATTTCAAATATCCAAATACAAATAAATTCAATATATCAGATAACAAAGTGAGATACTATACCAATATGGGATAACCAAGGGACAGCAAAGGAGATGAGAGACAACATAGTACATTAAGGACAACAATCATTCATTATATGGCTTTTGTTTCAATATCCTGGAGGTCCTTTCAATTAGCTTCACATTATATGGCCTTATATATGGCCTTTTGCTCTATTGCAAATTTCTGCTAGTAGAGCCCAAGGTTTCTACTGATTATGACGAATGAGGGAAACCACTGAGCCTAAGTTCCTTTGAGTCTGGCTTATTTCACTTAATATGATTTTTTCTAAGTCTTGCCATATCCTAACAAATGGGGCGATGTCATTCTTTCTGACAGCAGCATAGAATTCCATTGTGTACACATACCACAACTTGTTGATCCACTCATCAACTGAGGGACATCTGGGTTGGTTCCATATCTTTGCTATGGTGAATAGCTCTGCAATGAACATTGTTGTACTAGTGGGTTTAGTATGCCCTTGTTTCTGGATTGTTGGGTAAACGCCAAGTAGTGGTATTGCTGGGTCATAGGGGAATTCTATGTTTAGCCTTTTGAGGCACTGCCACACTGCTTTCCATTGTGGTTGAACGAGTTTGCACTCCCACCAACAGTGTAGTAGTGATCCCTCCTGGCCACATCCCCTCCAGCATCTGTTGTCATTCGTTTTCCTGATCCTGGCCATTCTAACTGGAGTGAGGTGGAATCTTAGAGTTCTTTTGATATGCAATTCTTTTATGACCAGAGATGTTGAGCATTTCTTCATGTGTCTATAGGCCATTTTTGTTTCTTCTTCAGAGAAGACTCTCTTTAAGTCTTTGGACCATTTTTTCATGGGATGGGTGTTACTTTGGAGGTTAGTTTTGGAGTGATTCAATTTTTTGAGTTGTTGATATATTTTAGATATGAGGCCTTTGTCCGTTGTTTGGTTGGTGAAGATCTTCTTCCACTCTGTAGGCTTCCTGATTAGGTTACTAGCTATATCCGCTGCCATGCAAAAGCTCTGCAGTTTAATGCAGTTCCACTTATCCAGCCTTTCTCTGATTTGTTGTGATTCTTGGTCCTTATTAAGAAAGTTTCGAACTGTGCCAAGGAGGCCTAGTGTATCTCCTGTTCCTTCCTGTAAACTTTTCAGTGTGTCAGTTTTACCTCCAGGTCTTTCATCCATTTGGAGTTAATTCTAGTGCAAGGTGACAAAGAAGGATCCAACTTTAGTTTTCTGCTGGTGCTCAACCACTTCTGCCAGCACAACTTGTTGAAGAGGCTATCTTTCTTCCATTCTATTTTTTGGCTCCCTTGTCAAAGATTAGGTGGCCATAGGTCTGTGGTTTAATATCTGGGTCCGCAGTTCTATTCCATTGGACTTCAGGCCTGTTCTTGTGCCCGTACCAAGCTGTTTTGAGAATTATAGCTCTGTAATAGAGTCTAAAGTTTGGAATTGAAATTCCTCCAGCGCTGTTCTTTCTGCTAAGAAGTGTTTTTGCTTACGGGGTCTTTTATTATTCCATATGAAATTTTGAATTGCCTCTTCTATTTCTTTAAAGAATGACATTGGGATGTTGATGGGTATTGCACTGAATTTGTAGATAGCCCCTGGCAAGATTGTCATTTTCACAATGTTGATTCTTCCAATCCAGGAGCATGGGAGGTTTTTCCATTTCCTTAGTTCTGCTTTAATTTCCTGTTTTAGGGTTTTAAAGTTTTCATCTAAATGGTCCTTTACATTCTTAGTTAAGCTAATTCCTAGGTACTTTATTTTCTTTGAGGCTATTGTGAAAGGAGTTTCTTTCCTGATTATTGCCTCGTTCCTCTCACTATTGGCGTAAAGGAAGGCAGTTGATTTGGGAGGGTTGATTTTATGGCCTGCTACCCTTCCAAAGCTTTGAATCAGCTCAAGGAGCTTGAGAGTAGAGTCTATAGGATTCTTTAAATACAGAATCATGTCATCTGCAAAGAGGGGTAGTTTTATTTCCTCTTTCCCTACTTGGATCCCCTTTATGCTTGCTTCTTGCCTTATTGCACTGTCTAGGAAATTTAGTACTGTGTTAGAAAGGAGTGGAGAGAATGGGCATCCTTGTCTCATTCCTGATTTTAGAGGGAATGGCTTTAGATTTTCACCATTAAGTATAATACTAGCAGTGGGTTTCTCATACACAGCCTTTATTACATTGAGAAATGTTCCATGGAGTCCTAGTTTCTCCACATCTTTTAACATAAAGGGGTTTTGGATCTTGTCAAATGCCTTTTCCGCATCTATTGAGACAATCATGGGATTTTTGTCCTTGCTCCTGTTGATGTGTTGAATTATATTAATTGATTTGTGTATGTTGAACCAGCTTTGCCTCCCTGTGATGAATCCAGTTTGATCATAGTGTATAATTTTTTGATGAGTTGTTGTAGACGGTTGGCCAGTATTTTGTTGAGAAGTTTTGCATCGATGTTCATCAAAGAAATGGGTCTATAGTTCTCTTCCTTTGATGAATCTCTGTCTGGTTTGGGGATGAGGGATATACTGGCTTCACAGAATGAGTTTGGTAAACAACCTTCATTTTCAATTTCGTTGAAGAGCTTGAGGAGTATTGGTGTGAGCTCTGCTTTGAAGACCTTATAGAATTCAGCTGTGAATCCATCTGGCCCTGGGCTCTTTTTAAGTGGAAGTTGTCTATTTTCCATTTCTATTTCAGAGCTTGAAATAGGCCTGTTGAGTTGGGTTAGCTGTTCTTGGTTCAGTGTGGGTATGTTAATATTGTCTAGGAATTCATCCATTTCTTCTAGGTTCTCAAATTTCTTGGCGTAAAGTTTTCAGAGGTATTCCCCCATGGTATCCTGGATCTTGGTAATTTCTGTCGTGATATTACCATTTTCATCTGCGATTTTGTTTATTTCGATATGCTCTCTTGTTTTTTTTGGTAAGATTTGCTAAGGGCTTGTCAATTTTGTTAATTCTTTCAAAGAACCAACTCCTTGTTTTGTTGATTCTTTCTATAGTTTTTTTATTCCAAATCATTTAATTCTGCTATGATTTTAATAATTTGCTTTCTCCTAATGGGTTTAGGGTTGGTTTGTTGCTCTTTTTCCAGGAGGTTAAAGTGAGACATTAACTAGTTGATTTGCCATTTTTCCAACTTGCTGTTGTAGGCACTCAGCACTATAAATTTTCCTCTGAGTACTGCCTTTGTTGTGTCCCTAAGGATTTGATATTTGTGTGCTCCTTATTGTTAAATTTCATAAACAGTTGGATATCTGTTCTGATCTCTTCGATTACCCATTGTTTTTGATTCAACAATGTGTTGTTCAGTCTCCATGAGTTACAGGGTTTTCGTTGGTGCAGATATGTGTTCAGCTCCAATTTGATGCCTTTATGGTCTGAGAGTGTTCATGGAATAATTTCAGTGTTTCTGAATCTGTCCAGGTTTGTTTTATTGCCTAAGATGTGGTCTATTATGGAAAATGTTCCATGTGCTGCTGAGAAAAACGTATATTTTGTTGTTACTGGTTGGAATATTCTGCAGATGTCTGTTAGATCTAGTTGGTCTATATAGTTGTTCAGTTCTAAGGTTTCTCTGTTGAGTTTTGCCTTGTTGATCTGTCCATGGGAGAGAGTGGTGTGTTAAACTCACCAACAATCACTGTATTTCGATCTATATATGGTTTCAGTGTAAGTAAAGTTTGCTTGATGAAGTTTGGAGCTCCGGGATTGGGTGTGTAAATATTTAGGATCGTTATGTCTTCCTGGAGGAAAGATCCCTTTAGTAGTATGTAGTAACCTTCTTTGTCTTTTCTTACTAATTTTAGTTTGAAGTCTATTGTCTCTGATATGAGGATGGCAACTCCAGCCGGTTTATGGGGGCAGTTAGCTTGATAGAGTTTATTCCAACCTCTCACTTTCAAAAGATGATTGTTTTTGGGTAAGATGTGTCTCTTGAAGACAGCAGAACGATGGCTCTTGCTGTTTGATCTAACTAGACAGCCTATGCCATTTTATTGGAGAGTTAAGTCCATTGATATTGAGAGTTAGGATTGAGAGATATTTATTAGTTCTTACCATTTTTAAAAGCTTTTAGTAGGGCCTGTATCTTGACAGTTCTATGTATACAGCATCTTTGAGAATTCTCTGTAGTGTTGGTTTTGTTTCGACATATTGTTGCAGCTTTTCCCTGGAATGGAATGTTTTTATTGTTCCCTCAGTTATGAATGAGAGCTTAGCTGGCTACAATATTCTTGGTTGGTAGTTATTTGATTTAAGGGCATGACATATATGCTTCCAGGCACTTCGTGCTTGCATGGTCTCTGCTGAGAAATCTGGGGTTATTCTGATTGGTTTGCCTTTATAGGTTACTGATCCCTTTGCCCTGGCTGCCTTTAGGATCTTTCCTTTCGTTTCTATTGATCCACTTCGGATCACAGTGTGGCGGTGGGATGTTCTTTTCTGGTCAGGTCTGTTTGGGGTTCTAAAAGCTTCTCGTATCTGCATGGGCCTGCCCTTCTGGATATTTGGGAAATTCTCTGAGATGATTCCGTGAAGTATATTTCCAATACCATTGACCTCTTTCTCCACGCCCTCCTCAATATCAACTAGCCTTAAATTAGGCTTCCTAATTGCATTTTGGACCTCCTGAATCGCTCTCTCATATTTCCTACATTTGGATTGACTCATTTTCTGTTCTTTCTCTATAATAACTAAATTATCTTCAGCCCCGGAAATTCTCTCCTCTGCATTGTCTAACATGCTATCAAAACTATCTACTTTACTTTTCATCTCCCTTGCTTCTAATTGCTCATTTTTGATGCCTTGCATATCTTGTTTTAGAACATGTATGGATTTCTTTATCTCCTTGATTTCCTTTTGAGTGTTTAGCTCAGTAGCTTTATTTTCTTTGTACATTTGCTGGAGTTTGGTCAGGTTTTTATTTGTGGATTCTATGAATTCATCCATCTTTCTTTGAAAAACCTTTATTATGGCCTCCTTTATGGCTTCTTCTTTTTCACTTATCACCTTGTTTATGCTTTCCTCTTGTTCAGCTATGGCTTCCTCCATTATCTCTTTCTTTATATTTTCACATTTTCCATTAATGATGTGTATCAATTGCATTTGTGTAGCACTTGGAAGACTCTCCTCTAGGTTTGCCAGTGACTGTTCCATTGTCTTTTACATTGGGTGGGGGATGTTGTTTCTTGATTTGACATTTTTCTTGAGTTTCTTGTTCTGCCCATTTGAAAATGGGAGTAAGATTACTACTAAATACGATTATAGTTTTTCAGATATAACCAACCTAGACCTCTGTAGCTGGCAGACACTAGATGTTCACAAGTTTTGATTGGAATTATCACTCTTTCTTTTTTTGCACTTACAGACCAGTCTAATACAACCACTGATAAACGATTTATACCCAAAACAATACGACTCTCAATCCAATCTCTATTGTCTTTAAGTCCCTCTGAGCCTAGAGAATAATTAACCACCTACATATACAATATTGCTCAACAGCCATCAAGTGTAGATCCGTGCAGTATAAGGGTTGAAAGAAGAGCAGAAATCCAGAGATAGAAAAAAAATAATGAGAGAGGTCAGGAGAGGTACAAGGGGATTAACGAAGAGTGTAAGAATATTGTAGTCATGAAGAAAAGGTATAGCATAAGGATAACTGACCTAAGTTGGTAAGTAGGTAGCATATTTGAGTACAAAGTTTGGAAAGTATTAGAATAAAACTTATGTGTTGCTGCACGACTAGCTCTTACCCCAACCAGTGACCTCACAGTGGACTATGGGATGGATCTGTTTGTCTTGTCTACGTTGAGAGGAAGGGGTATTTCACAAGATGCAGAAGCGAAGATTTCAGAAGCAAATGCTGTGAGTGAATTAGCTCTTAAAAAGCATTTTTATTTTCTTTTATCTTTCTGCCAGTCTTGGGGCTTGAATTCAGGGCCTGAGCACTGTCCTCGGGTTTTCTCAAGTCTAGCCCTCTGCCACTTGAGCCACAGTGCCACATCTAGATTTTCTATCTATATGATACTGAGCAATCAAACCCAGAACTTCATGGATGATAGGCAAGCACTCTACCACTATGCCAAACTCTCAACCCTGACATAGTAATTATAAAGTCATCATCATATCAAAATATCCTTTCTCCTACAAAGAATGAACACTTATCTATGTGTGTAATGCTTTTTTTTAAATTTCACTAATTCTTCTGTGTTTTTCCCTCCTGCATTTTTTACGCATGACAGCAAAGCTAATCATCAGGAAAAAATTGATTATGATACAGAAACCTAATAATATCCTAGTAGATTGACGTCAAAAATATGTGCAAGATGCCCTGTGTGTTTGACCTAGTGGTAGAGTCCTTGGCTACCACGCAAAAAGACTCAGGTTTGATTCCTCATTACCACATACATAGAAAACGCTGCAAGTGGTGCTGTGGCTCGGTGGGACAGCTAAAGCTTAAAGAAAGCCCAAGAACAATGTTCACACTCTGAGGTCAAATCCCAAGACTAGCAAAAACAAAAAAAATTCGACAAGGGGCAAAATGCAGGCAGAGAAGGCACTGTGAAGCAAATGTTTTGTATAGGATGAGGGCAATATTGGCCCTAAGAAAGGCTCCTTGAGCCTGAGACCAGACTGGTAGTTGGGCCTAGTGGAAGACATTGGGATTGGACAAATAAGATGTGCTGTTTACTACATCCACCTGTATATTGTGAGATTGGAGGAGAGATTCAGCCTCTTGTATGTCTTTGGTGAGGTCTTCTGTGAGCAAGGATCTTTGGTCATTGGGCCCAGAAAGGTGACCCTGCCTCCCTCACAATGGAACAGAATATGGAACCCTGGTACCCAAGCAACTGTAACTAACAACCAACTCAAGCCAGCTCACTTCGCCTGTGGCTCAGGAGGAAGAAAGGTGTTGCTGTGCTGTTTCCAAAGTTCAGGAAACTCGAGTCTCAGGCATGGAAGAACTCAACTTTGAGTTCTTCAAAAAAATTTCCCTTTCATTTTATTCATCGGATTGTATCCTGTGGGTGTTTAGTGATAAATCTTGACTTGTGCCTTCTGGGGAAAAGACTGAACATTTGCTACATTCATTAAGGGTTTTATCTTGTGTTGGTTCTGTGACACAAGCTGAGTTTTCTTCCACAGACTAAAAAGTCTTTCCTATTTATTACATTGCTAAGGCTTCTCATATGTGTAAACTCTCTTACACTTCCTGAAGGGTGAATTCTGCACGAAAGACTTTCAACTTTGGTTACATTCCTAAGGTTTCTAATATGTGTGAATTCTGTTATGCCTCCTGTAATGTGACTTCCATCTGAAGGTCTTACCACATTTGATGCACTCGTACAGTTTCTCTCCTGTGTGTGTTCTCTGATGCAATTTGAGGGAAGACTTCCATTTGAAAGACATTCCACATCGGTTACATTCATAAGGTTTTTCTCCTGTTTGAATTGTCTTATGCATGTTGAGGTTTGGCTTCTGTGTGAAGGACTTTCCACATATGTTACACTCATAAAGTGTTTCTCCTGAGTATATTCTCTGATGAACATGGAGTTTTACCTTCCATTTGAAAGACTTTCCGCATTCACTACATGCATAAGTTTTCTCTCCTATGTGTGTTCTATTATGCCCATCAAGATATGACTTCCACTTGAAGGTCTTTCCACATTTGTTGCACACATAAGGTTTCTCTCCTGTGTGTGTTCTTTGATGCAATTTGAGGGAAGATTTCTGTCTGAAAGACTTTACACATTGGTTACATTCATAAGGTTTCACTCCTGTGTGTATTCTCTGATGAACACGAAGTTTTCCCTTCCCTTGGAAAGACTTTCCACATTCATTACACTTATAAGATTTTTCTCCTGTGTCTGTTATTTGATGAACTCGAAGGTGTATCTTCTGGGTGAAAGACTTTTCACATTTGTTACATTCATAAGGTTTCTCTTCTGTGTGTCTTCTCTGGTGCAAAGTGAGGTATGATTTCAGTCTAAAAGTCTTCCCACATTTATCCCATTCATAAGGTTTCTCTTCTGTGTGAGATCTCTGATGGATGCTGAGAGCTGAATTCTTTGCAGAAATTTTATTACGTTCCTCATATTCATAAGGTTTGTCTTCTCTTGGAGATCGAGGTTGGAGCGTCAGGTCTGACTTCTCAGAAATTAATTTTCACACTTGATGTACGCATCACATATCTCAGGATATTTGCTCTGAGGTATTTTAAGGCGTATTTCATTACTGAAGATTTCTCACATTCACTACATGTATGAGGAGTCTCTCCTGTGTACATTTTCGGATGTGTAGTGATGGTCGGTGTTAAGTACAATATTTTTCATCACACAGTACATTTAGCAGTTTTCCTCCCTCCCTGAAGAATTTCTTGGGCAGGGAGAACAGAATTATGATACTGCAGATCTTTTGGACTGTCACAATCATGAATAAAATGCTCTGAATATCCGATGGATTTTTTAAGAACAGGAGACATACGAGATCTATAAGCAGCATGCATCTCATCAGGCTTAGGAGACAGAAGCATGTTCTGACACTTAATGAACTCCTCAGTCCTCACCCCTAAGTTGTTACCGTAATTACTAATGAGCTCTGGATTATGTGTAGAGCTCAAATTTAAAGTTGTTGCTAATCTCACGTTTTCCTCCACTTCGATACTACTTGCAACTGCTACTTCACAAAGACATTCATGTGGACTTTCCTGGCAGGTCTTGAACACATTTTCCATTACCTGGACATCTAAAATGAGTCATAGAAAAAAAGACACAAACATACATGAGATACAAATATTCCTTACTGTAAAGGTAATGACTTTACTTTCCCATCCTAAGTGTTAGATATTTTAAAATATAAAAGTGGAAATTGATTTATGAGAAATATATGCTTTTCTCCCTAACATATTAAGACAATGATATTTTATAATGACCAATAATGTTTTTCTGTGTTTTATTCTCTTTTTATATCACAGGAAATATTTATTGAAATTACCCAACTATGTATTGCTACAGTTTTAAGCTGAGTACTACCTATAATATACCTGCAGCTGTTTTTTTTTCAAATACTGTTTTGTTTATACATTGAGGAATAGCTGCCTTTCTTTTATTTTTGTGAAATAATCTAAATATTGTGCTGTTTTGCATCTTTTCAAAACTTTCTTTTCTTTTCTTTTCTTTTTTTTGTAGTTCATAGGCCTCGGCTCTGTCCCTGAACACTTCAGCAGAAGACTATAACCCCTAACCTTGAGCTACAGCCTCACTTCCTGTTTTCTAGAGTTAACTACAGATAAGGGGCTCAGGTCCTGAGTAGCAGATAGGATTACCTTACTCAGTTTCAATGCTGTTTGCTTTTTAACCATTAAGTGAGGAACACGAATTTTTTCTAGATTCAGCGGCCACAAGTTTGGTTTATATATCTCTTTGCCTTTGATCCAAGCAAGAACGATTCTTGAGAGTAAGGACTTACACCTACATCCCTTCAGTTACAACTTCTCACTAAAGTCTCAATTTAGGTATTTGTGGGAATTTTGAAATTTGTTTCTTTCCATTTGAAGTCTTATAAAAATTCCTTTTCTAACACTCCTGTCCCTCAGAACCATGGAAGACCAGAAAATCTCCAGCTCATTGTCTAGTTAATTTTCTTATGTTGATTGAAACTTTGTTGTTGTTTTTTTCCTTCCATTCCTGGGTTTGAACTTAGGACCTAACTACTGTCCTTGGGTTTTCTCAAGACTAGAACCCTACCAATGAAGTCATTACTTCTGGCTTTTTCTATGTATGTGGTAATAAGGAATCAAACCTGTGTCTTTGTGCATGCTAGGCAAGCACTCTATCACTAGGCTCGATTTCTGGTGGAAAGGTCTGGTTCTGAATACCAGTCTCTTCCTACCAGCAAAAAGATATTATCCTTATCAGAGAATAATGCCCTGACTTATTCCTTGTTTGATCAATCATTTATAGTCTTAGTTTTATATCTTTCTTTCTTTCTTTCTTTCTTTCTTTCTTTCTTTCTTTCTTTCTTACTTTCCTTCCTTCCCTCTTTCTTCCCTCTTTCTTCTTTCTTTCTTTCTTTCTTTCTTTCTTTCTTTCTTTCTTTCTTTCTTTCTTGTTTTGCAGTCATGGGACTTGAATTCTAGACCTGGCTGTTCTTCCTGAGCTCTTCAGCTCAAGGCTACTGCCCTATGTCTTTAGCCTCAACCCCACTTCTCATTTTCTATTGGTTCATTGGAGAGAAGAGTCTAAGGTGTTTTGTGATAGGTCAGTCTTTGAACCTTGATCCTCAGATCTCAGCCTCCTAAGTAGCTAGGATTACAGGCATGAGCCATGGGCTCATGGCTTTCTCATTTTATTTTGTTTCTCAGTGATTTCTACAGAGAAATCTAACTTTAACTCTACTGCCACATAGAATTCATTATATCACCCTATGATTCTTGGTGCCGGGGGTTTGGGCTAGCATGCACAAAGACCTGGTTCAGTTCCTTGGTACTACATACAAAGAAAAAGCCAGAAGTGGTGCTATGACTCAAGAAATAGAGATCTAGACTTGAGAAAACCCAAGGACCATGCTCAGGCCCTGAGAACAAGCATAGGATTGGGAAAAGAAAATGATTCTTGATTCATTCACAAAGAATTCCATAGGTTCCACACAGGATTTAGGGTAACTAAGAATATTATTGCTCAGGACATCACAACATGAACTTACCAATGGGGCTCAGGCTCCAACATCAATATGAAGATGCATTCACTCACCTGTGATATTCTTGTCAGAGGAATTTCCTATCCAGAGTTCTGCACAGTGCTCTAGCTTGTCAATTAATACAGGTTTGGGAACACAGGGCCCTGTAAATTAGAAACAGTAGAGAATTATTGCTTATGCTGTGTCATCATTGCTTTAAGTTCGCAGACATCCTACTCACAAGTTATCTATTAAACCTATTTTCTCATTTCTCACTGGCTCCATGGTTGACTTTTACCCAGCTCTGGATTCATTTTGTATGGCAAAAACTTAGCTGTCTTGCTCAAGGCTAGAAAAATACCAGTTTGAGTCCCAGCTCCACTTACATGCATAGGTCTTCATGCATGCTAGGCAAGAACTCAACCACAAAGTCAAACTCTTGACACTCCACTAACATTTTTGAGGGGTTACTTGGAGTTATAGAGTTTCATGGCAATTTTTATGCCCTTGCTGGCTTCAAATTAGAATTCTTAGATTTATTCCTCATGAATATTTTAAGATTACAGGCATGAAACATTGCACCTAGTGCCAGGTTTCCATTATAAACTCACTGTTTAGTGATTTGTAGATCCTATTTCCAATAATGATATATATTCTATTCTGGATTGTTTATCCACTTACAATTACTGTGTAAGTTTGGAATGTCGTCTCCATTAGAGGAAACCTAATTTAGAACTGTTGTCAAAGTATCCTGAAGGTATCCTGAAGAATGAGTTAAAAATTACCTTAGGTTTTCTTTAGAAAATAATGATACTTCTCAGGGTCTGGAATCTTTCATTTAAATAGTATTGAAAGTTTGATAAACATTCATGTATCTGCAAAATAACAAGGCACTTGGCCTTGCAAGTGAATTTGACTTTTTCTCACCTAAGGACACCAGGTTGCTGTAGGTCTCCAGCATTACATCTCTGTACAGGGTCCTCTGAGCATTGTCCAGATGCTGCCACTCCTCCCAGCTGAAATCCACAGCTACATCATCAAATGACACCAGCTTCTGGAATGGCACATTTTCATCAAGTAATTAGCACTGAGTTATAAACACACCATGTCTGGAATGTATTCTTTTTTTGTTGGAATTATATTCCTTTACTTAAATGTTTAGACTTAAATGAAATATTGACCTGAAAAGCTTAGGGATGGTGCCTAGGCCCAGAGTTCAAGTCCCAAGACCCACAAAAAAATAAAAAGGCAAGCCAGGTGTTGGTGGCTCACGCCTGTCATCCTAGCTACTCAGGAGACTGAGATCTGAGGACCATGGTTCAAAGCCAGCCTGGGACAAAATTCCATGAGACTCCTTTCCAATTACCCACCATAAAATGTTTAATGGCTTGCGGCATATCATGGTAGAGCAATTGTGGTATCGAAAAAATAAGTCGGGGGAGTAGATTTAGGTTATAAATGGAATTATTCCATTGAAAAAGAACTACATTATATGATGACATATGCTGGTACTGTGAGAATATTGCAAAATCTTAGGGTATCAAGTAATAATACTGTGAAGTACACCCAGAATGTTAATGTTCTATGTCTGGCATAATAGTCACTTGGGGAAGAAAGTTTTTTTTCTTTTTTTGGCTGGGGGATTTGTAAGGCTTGAACTCTGGGCCTGGGCACTGTTCCTGAGCTCTTCAACTCAAGGCTATCACCCTACCTATGAAGCCACAGTGCCATTTCCCATATTCTAGTGCTTAACTGTAGATGAGAGTCTCATAGACTTTCTAATGCCCAGGCTGGCTTTGAACCCAATTTTAGATATCAGCCTGATATCTGAGTAGCTAGGATTACAGGTAGAAGTCACTGCACCTGGCAAGAAATTTATTTCTTGCTGTTTTATACTACAAATTTACTGTATGTCTTACTTTTTCAAAAGGACTGAGGATGACCTTTGTTCTGTATATAATGGGAAGAGGGGTAGGGAGCTGTGAGCAGAACTGAGGGGCAATACTCAGGGTAGGACAATAGCCTTAAACTAAAGAGCTCACGGCCCAAGGTCCAAGCCCCATGACTTTCCCCACTACCCCACAAAAAAAGGGAAAAATATTGGAGATTGGAGAGGATTTTGTAAAAAGAATATATAGAAATAGTAGTTCAAAATGTAGAAAGAAGTTCAATATTAACAGTCATGAGAAAAATTAAAATTACAATGAAATCATTACTTTAAAAATGTTAATATAAATATAGTTTTAAACAAAAAGATCCACATACACACACACAAACACACACCCACACACACACGCATACGAAAAAACAACTTTCAAAGTCTAACTATTACTGGGAAGGTAGTGAGAAGAAGTAGAACTTTGGAATAGTTCTGCAAGGAATATAAAACAATCAAAAATTGCGTGGAGAGTGCTAAAAAAGTACTAAATATAGAATTACATAGAAATATGGTCCAACACTTCTATTTCTAGATTTGTACCTAACGGAAGAGAAAGCAGAGACTAGAACAAATATGTGGAGAATACATTCACAACTATTAATAATAATCAAAAGATAGAAATATGCAAAACAATGCATTGAAAAGGAAGAACATTTTACTATATTTTACAGATGAATCTTGATTACAGTAAACTAAAAATACAGCAGTCATAAAGGAAGAGCTAGGGTATGTTTTCCCTTCCAGAGCTTCCAAGGATCAACAAACCCTTAGAGCCAAAAAGCACGATGGTTCCAGAGAATGGAGTAGAGAGCAACAGGAGCTGAATGTTTAATGATTATACATGGAAGATGAAAATTGCTCTAGATGGGTAGAATGAAGAGAGAACTGTACCCTAAACAATGGTTATGTAGCCACACAGGATGGGACACACCTATACTCCCTGATCTTGGGAAACTCAAGAAGGATTTCTAGCCATCCTAGATGCATGGAAAGATCTATCATAAAAACTAATGTGGAGGGGCTGGGAGTTTGGCATAGTTGTAGAGTGCTTGTATGAAGATGAAGGTTCAATTCCGCAGTACCACATACACAGAAAAAACCAGAAGTAGTGCTGTGGCTCAAGTAGATCACTAGGCTTGAGGAAAGCTGAAGGACAGTGCTCAGACCGAGTTCCAGCCAAAGGGCTTGTTTAAAAAAAAACAGAAAGCTGAGCACGATGGGGTGGTGTCTCACTTCTATAATCCTAGCTACTCAGGAGGCTGAGATCTGAGGATCAAGGTTTAAAGCCATCCTGGCACAAAAAGACGTGAGACTCTTATCTCCAATTTACCTTTAGAAAATGGGAAGTGGGGCTTGGCTCCAGGGTAAGGTGGTAGCCTGGAGCTGAAGAGCTCAGGGATAGTGCCCAGGCTGAGTTCAAGATCTATGACCCACCAAAAAAAAAAAACAAAAAACAAAAAATAATATGGAAAAATTTGGATTCTGTGAATTTTATCAGGCATATAAATGTCTTTTTTTGCTGTTGAAATAACAAATTGTTTGGAAACATTTTAAAAGTTTTTACCTAGAAATGTACACTACAAATGGAATTAATAACAAACACAAAATATGCAAAAGATACAAATTATCACAATATGGGTATCCTGCTTCTGTATCTTTTCACTGACTCCTGTTCAAATGAGTCACAATTCTGAATCATTTTTCCCAGTCGATATATGCCACACATGTTAGCTTGTACTGAACTTCTTGGGAAATCAAAAGCAAATACTAAGCAAATGTGTGTTAGATTTTGTCAAGAGTGATATTTCAAATATAAATCCCTACTCGTTGCATTATTTAATATCAATGCCGGAATCTAACTTACACTGGCAGAATCTTCAATCTTTTGAGAATCTTCAAAGGGGTGTGTAAATATTTAGGATCGTTATGTCTTCCTGGAGGAAAGATCCCTTTAGTAGTATGTAGTCACCTTCTTTGTCTTTTCTTACTAATTTTAGTTTGAAGTCTATTGTATCTGATGTGAGGATGGCAACTCGAGCCTGTTTATGGGGGCAGTTAGCTTGATAGAGTTTATTCCAACCTCTCACTTTCAAAAGATGATTGTTTTGGGTAAGATGTGTCTCTTGAAGACAGCAGAACAATGGCTCTTGCTTTTTGATCCAACTAGACAGCCTGTGCCGTTTAATTGGAGAGTTAAGTCCATTGATATTGAGAGTTAGGATTGAGAGATATTTATTAGTTCCTACTATTTTTAAAAGCTTTTAGTAGGGCCTGTGTCTTGACAGTTCTTGTGGTCCTTAGATGGTATGCTATTTAGGTGGCATTTCTTTCCCTATATTGCATTTATTTTGGTTTTCTATGTATAGAGCATCTTTGAGAATTCTCTGTAGTGTTGGTTTTGTTTCGACATATTGTTGCAGCTTTTCCCTGGAATGGAATGTTTTTATTGTTCCCTCAGTTATGAATGAGAGCTTACCTGGCTACAGTATTCTTGGTTTGATTTAAGGGCATGACATATATGCTTTCAGTCACTTCGTGCTTGCATGGTCTCTGATGAGAAATCTGGGGTTATTCTGATTGGTTTGCCTTTATAGGTTACTGATCCCTTTTCCCTGGCTGCCTTTAGGATCTTTTCTTTCGTTGTGGATGTCTTACTGGAAGATGTACATGCTATATCATTGCCAAGCCATAAATCCAGTATAACAGGCCTTTCTCTAAGAAGGCCAGGAAAATCCAGGGCAACCAGATGAGGTATATTTCTAAGAAGAAATGTATTTGACCCCATCATCCTCCCCACACACTACAACTTTCTTTTTTTTCATTTTTTATTGTAATTAGTAAAAGGGTTACATAATATTTGCCAGATAGAAGGTGCATTAATTCACATACATTGATACCCTTTCACATGTCTTGGTACCCATTTCCCTCCAACCCCACACCCCCAACCCATCTTGGTTTTCCCCCCTTCCGTATCAAATTTCAAATTTCCAAATACAAATAAAGCCAATATATCAGATAACGAAGTGAGATACTCTACCAATATGGAATAACCAAGGGACAGCAAAGGAGATGAGAGACAACATAGTACATTAAGGACAACAATCATTCATTATGTGGCTTTTGTTGCAATACCCTGGAGGTCCTTTCAATTAGCTTCACATTATATGGCCTTATACATGGCCTTTTACTCTATGGCAAATCTCTGCTAGTAGAGCCCAAGGTTTCTACTGATTATGAAGAATGAGGGAAACCACTGAGCCTAAGTTCCTTTGAGTCTGGCTTACTTCACTTAATATGATTTGTTCTATTCTTGCCATTTCCTAACAAATGGGGCGATGTCATTCTTTCTGACAGCAGCATAGAATTCCATTGTGTACAAATACCACAACTTGTTGATCCACTCATCAACTGAGGGACATCTGGGTTGGTTCCATATCTTTGCTATGGTGAATAGTGCTGCAGTGAACATTGTTGTGCTAGTGGGTTTAGTATGCCCTTGTTTCTGGATTGTTGGGTAAATGCCAAGTGGTGGAATTGCTGGGTCATAGGGGAGTTCTATGTTTAGCCTTTTGAGGCACTGCCACACTGCTTTCCATAGTGGTTGAACGAGTTTGCACTCCCACCAACAGTGTAGTAGTGATCCCTCCTGGCCACATCCCCTCCAGCATCTGTTGTCATTCGTTTTTCTGATCCTGGCCATTCTAACTGGATTGAGGTGGAATCTTAGAGTTGTTTTGATTTGCATTTCTTTTATGACCAGAGATGTGGAGCATTTCTTCATGTGTCTATAGGCCATTTTTGTTTCTTCTTCAGAGAAGACTCTCTTTAAGTCTTTGACCCATTTTTTAATGGGATGGGTGTTACTTTGGAGGTTAGTTTTGGAGTGATTCAATTTTTTGAGTTGTTGATATATTTTAGATATGAGGCCTTTGTCCGTTGTTTGGTTGGTGAAGATCTTCTCCCACTCGGTAGGCTTCCTGATTAATTTACTAGCTATATCCGTTGCCATACAAAAGCTCTGCAGTTTAATGCAGTCCCACTTATCCAGCCTTCCTCTGAATTGTTGTGATTCTTGGTCCTTATTAAGAAAGTTTCGACCTGTGCCAAGGAGGCCTAGTGTATCTCCTATTCCTTCCTGTAAACTTTTCAGTGTGTCAGGTTTTACCTCCAGGTCTTTGATCCATTTCGAGTTAATACTAGTGCAAGGTGACAAAGAAGGATACAAATTTAGTTTTCTTCAGGTGCTTAACCAGTTCTGCCAGCACAACTTGTTGAAGAGGCTATCTTTCTTCCATTCTATTTTTTTGGCTCCCTTGTCAAAGATTAGGTGGCCATAGGTCTGTGGTTTAATATCTGGGTCCGCAGTTCTATTCCATTGGACCTCAGACCTGTTCTTGTGCCAGTACCAAGCTGTTTTGAGAATTATAGCTCTGTAATAGAGTCTAAAGTTTGGAATTGAAATTCCTCCAGCGCTGTTCTTTCTGCTAAGAAGTGTTTTTGCTATACGGAGTCTTTTATTATTCCATATGAAATTTTGAATTGCCTCTTCTATTTCTTTAAAGAATGACATTGGGATGTTGATGGGTATTGCATTGAATTTGTAGATAGCCCTTGGCAAGATTGTCATTTTCACAATGTTGATTCTTCCAATCCAGGAGCATGGGAGCTTTTTCCATTTCCTTAGTTCTGCTTTAATTTCCTTTTTAAGGGTTTTAAAGTTTTCATGTAAACGGTCCTTTACATTCTTAGTTAAGCTAATTCCTAGGTACTTTATTTTCTTTGAGGCTATTGTGAAAGGAGTTTCTTTCCTGATTATTGCCTCGTTCCTCTCACTGTGGGCGTAAAGGAAGGCAGTTGATTTGTGAGGGTTGATTTTATGGCCTGCTACCCTTCCAAAGCTTTGAATCAGCTCAAGGAGCTTGCGAGTAGAGTCTATAGGATCCTTTAAATACAGAATCATGTCATCTGCAAAGAGGGATAGTTTTATTTCCTCTTTCCCTACTTGGATCCCCTTTATGCTTGCTTCTTGCCTTATTGCACTGCCTAGGAATTCTAGAACTATGTTAAAAAGGAGTGGAGAGAGTGGGCATCCTGAATGCTACCCCTTAGCACTTTTATGCAAAGCTTAGGCCTGTGGCATTTTAAGCACAATTCAACGCTCTGTTTTTTGCTGGTTAATTAGAGGTAAAAATCTTATGGAACTTATTGCATGGCTGATTTTGAACTGGAATCCTCAGGTCTCAGCTTATCTTGAGTAGCTAGGATTACAGTACTTTTACAACCTGTATGCTCATACACATCGCTTCTGATCCAAACACTCATTGTTCAATTTAACTAACAAGATGTGAGGAAAGATGATTGACTGTAATTTACTAGATGGGCTTCTAGTGAGTATATATTTCCACTTCCACTCTGAAGCCAGGGAAATGTTTTTGGTACATGTTTCAACTATCTCCTAAAGAGGAAATAATGTGTGAGTACGTTTGCTAGTATTTCAGATAGGAAATGGACTTTGGTGTTTGGAACCTGTTGGGCAGAGTATATCAGCTGGGCTGTGATAAGAGAGATGATGTTTCAGACAGGAATATTTTCATCCCAGACAGACTTAATCCAGATCCTTGGATTTCAGGCCTTGAGTAGATAGAATTACAAGTGTGAGCTGCCACCACCACCTGGTTCATTTTGGAAACCTTAATTGCTTCTCATTTGTTCCTTTCCTTTTTTGGAAGATTGAGCTAAGCTGGCTGATTGTGCATCACAATGAAGTACTTGGCCTCAGGAATTGCAAATATTTGTTTCATCAGCACGGAATGAATGAAGTTGATCTAAACCCAATAGTATTTTCCTTCTGATAAATAGGGAACTTACCTTTATCATTTTTCCTTGCCTTTGCTTTCCCAAAGCAAGCAGCATGTTTCCTAAAAACAATACTTCATGAGAATATTATAATTAGAAGCTATCTTCTGCACACTTCAGAATAGTCCTTGCATTTATAAACTTATATTACAATATTAGGTAGAAGAATGGTGATTGTTAGTTTCATAACTATTTCATATGTTTTACTCTTTAAGGCTCATTAACTCAAGAAGGGATTAAATACATTTAGATAATAGTAGAACATAGCTGCTGCTGATTTGATGTGTGTGCAGATGATACACAGATTTATTAGGATTACTCAAAAGTTTTCTTCAAATTTTCAATAGTAGACTGCTATGCTAACTGGAAGGTGATAGTAATGATGCTGAAATTCTATGAATCAGCTATGAAGCAGAATTTCAGGGGAGAATATTTGCTAGGGACTTAATTTCTAAGACGCATATCAAGAATATTGAACTATAACACCAAATGATGGAGGACTCAGCGTCACATTTTGTTTGTTTTATGCAAGTCCTGGGACTTGAACCCAGGGCCTGGGAACTGTCCTTAAATGTTTTTTTTTTACTTCAGGCTAGTGTTCTACCACTTGATCCACAGCTCCACTTCCAGATTTTTGGTAATGAACTGTAAATCAGAATATCATGCAATTTGTTTGGGCTGGATTCAAACCTGATTCTGTGCAGATAGCATTCCAAGTGTGAGCGCACAGAGCCTGGCTAGTATCATTCATCATTCAAGTCATGGGACTGTAATGCTGCACCTGGGTCTTGTCACTGAGCTTTTCAGCTCAAGACTACTGCCCTTTCCCTTGAGCCATAGGGCCACTTCTGGGTTTCTGGTGGTTAATTGGAGATAAGAGTCACATGGACTTCAGTGCCCAGGCTGACTTTGAACTGCTATCCTTGGATCCCAGCATCTTGAGTAGCTACATTTACAAGTGTGAGAAACTATACCCGGCTAAATTATTTTTTAAGTTAATTTTTTGTTAAGTCAATATATAGTTGGCATATGGTTACATAAGTAATGAACACATTTCTTAAGAAAATTGTTATCCCCTCCCTCATTTTTCTCTGTTTTCCTACCCTCAGCCTCCTCTCCACCCAGATTGTTCAGTTCATTTCCGTTTAGTGTCTTCCAAGTATCACTGTTCAATTGGTTCACCCTTTTTCCTTGTTTTTTTTTTTTACCATTTTATTATACCCTCTCCATTCCCCAAATCACATAAACCTATGTACAAGACACAGGGTACCCGAATTCAACACAGTGACTACAGAGAATAAAACTAAAGGGAAAAAGAAGAAAAGAGGTACAAAGCAAAGAAAATGAAAGGACATCATACAGTACCTTAGAAGCAACAACACTGAAAAAACAAAACATAAAACTTTGGGCTGAAAATGTAGCTTGCCTAGCATGTATGAAACCCTGGATTCCATTCCTCAGCACCACATAAACAAAAACTGGAAGTGCCACTGTGACTCAGCTGGTAGATTTCTAACGTTCAGCACAGAGTGTCTGCAAGTGACAAAAATCTGTCACATTTAAGTCAGGCGTCAGAACTTTGCTAGGAACCAGTTACATGATTTGGAAGAAAGTCCAATTTTCAAAAAATTACTAGCCAGGCGCTGGAGGGTCATAATTATCATTCTACTAGCCAGGGAGAAGGTGATTCAAAGCCTTTGCAAGCAAAAAAACGAAAACAAAAAAAACTGTAAGATTCTTCTCTCCACTTATCCACCCAAAAACTAAGTGGAGTTGTGGCTAAAACTGGTACAGCATTGGCCTTGAGGGAAAAGAACTAAGACACCTTGCACAGGTCCAAAGTTCAAGCTCCCCACCAAGAAAGAAAAAAAAAGGAGTCCAGATACCTTAGTTTCAAAAGTATATCTGGATATCTTAGTAGATTTTTCTGATCTTTCCTCATTAATCTCATGGAACCACATAATCTTGATCCTGATCTAAGAGCCTGCATTGTGCTTAATAAATTCATTCCACATATTCCAGTAGAATCTGGACAGCTAACAGCCACTTACCAATGCTTTATTCTACGTTTAGGCCAGTATGTCTTCATACCATCTACACAGTCAGCTATATCATCTTTCCAGAAGTAGCATTGAGTGTAGAACACTCAGAACTAAAATAATTCCATAAAGATGTAATAAAACCCCTTGATTCATTAAGAAAATTTCTGTACCACTTAGAGCAAGTACATTAGTGGTATTTACCTCTAGCCACTTTTTTAAAAAAATTTATTAACATTAAATTTTACATCATATTTCAAATGTCATGTTTAACCAACAAGTATTCAAGAAGGGAATCGCTATACAATCACTGGCACATAAATTTTAGAATATAGTAAAAGTTAAGCTGAGTGTTTGTATGTCATAGATACAGATTAATCTATAATAAAACACATGTCTATAGAGTGTATAGTGTATCATAGGTTTTTATGTCTATGTAGTTATGTTTATATCTCCAAAATTATGTCCAGAAATTTGGGTATCAACTATTCAATCATCGCTCTACTACTGTTTGAAACTAATATCCATATATTAAGGATACCATGTACCTTTTGTTCCTTGGTCTTGACTTATCTCACTCAACAGGATTCACTCTAATTTCATCCACTACCCCAAAAATGCCATTATTATTTATTTCTGTGCAGATCTTCTTTTTATGTATTTATTTTTATTGTAATTTATAGAAGGGTTACATTATATTCACCAGACAGAAGGTGCATTACATCTCAAACTTTGATACCCCATGTAATGATATGGTCCCCATTTCCCTTCCCCTACCCCCACTCATGTTCATTTCCCCCCTTCCCTATCCAATTTCAAATAACCAATTAGGCACATATGAAATATATCAGAAAACAAGGTGAAATATTGTAACAATATGATATATCCAAGGGATAGCAAAAGAGATAAGAGATCACATAGTTCATTAAGGACAACAATCACTCATTATATGAGTTTTGTTTCTTTCTCTTGAAGGTCCTTACATTTAGTGTCATACTATTTGTCACGATGTCTCTAGATTCTGTTCTATTGTAAATCTCTGGTAGCAGAGCCCAAGGTTTCTACTGAATTTGACAAATGAGGGAGACTCTTGGGCCTATGTTCCTTTGAGTTTGGCTTACTTCACTTAATATGATTTTTTTCCTTTTCCTCCAGTTCCCCGAGAATGCCATTATTTTATCTTGTCGGTTGGCTATGTATCATTCCATTGTGTGTGTGTGTGTGTGTGTGTGTGTGTGTGTGTGTGTGTGTGTGCGCGTGTATCACATTTTTTGTAGTAGGGCATCTGGTGTTTCCGTCATCCAGCCTCATTTTCTACAGATATTTTTATAGTCTCTTTTTTATTTTCAGGGTAATGTATAGAGGGGTTACGATTACATTTACAGGTAGTGGACTGCATTACTTCTCACACATTTATTCCACTCCACATGTTTTTGTCCCCAGTTCCCTCTCCCTTCCCCTTCCCAATCATCTTGTTTCCCCCTTTCCCTTTCCTATTTGACATAAACAAATAAACATATATACAATATGCCAAGGAAAAAATCAGATACAGTAACGATCTGACATTAACCAAAGGGCAAAATAAGAGATGAGAAATAACATAGTAGATTAAGGACAAAAATCACACAAGATTAAGAGCAACGATGACACAAGATATAGCTCTTGTTCCCATATCCTAGAGATCCTTTCATTTAGTCTCATCCTATATGACCTTATATACCTAGGTTTTTGAGTTATTGTAATCCTCAGCTAGGAGAGTCCTAGATGTGAACTAATTATTACAAATGAGGGAAACCATTGAGCTTATGTTACTTTGGGTCTGGCTTGCTTCACTTAATATGAATTTTTCCAAGTCTTTCCATTTCCTTACAAATGGGGCGATGTCATTCCTTCTGATGGCAGCATAGCATTCCATTGTGTATAAGTACCACATCTTCTTGATTCAGTCATCTACTGAGTGGCATCTGGGTTGGTTTCATATCTTTGCTATGGTAAATAGTGCTGCAATGAGCATCATTGTGCTAGTGGCTTTAGTATGCCCTTTTTTCTGGACAATTGGGTAGATGCCAAGTAGTGGATTTGCTGGATCATAGGGGAGCTCTATGTTCAGTCTTTTGAGGAACCACCACACTGCTTTCCCTAGTGGTTGAATGAGTTTACACTCACACCAACAGTGTAGGTGTGATCCCCCCTGGTCACTTCCCCACCAGTATCTCTTATTAGATTTTTTTGATAATGGCCATTCTGACTGGAGTCAGGTGGAATCTCAAAGTTGTTTTGATTTTCATTTCCCTTATTGCTAGAGATATGGAGCATTTCTTCATGTGTCTAAAGCCCATTTTAATTTTTTCTTCAGAGAATACTCTTTTAAGTCTTTAGCCCCCTTTTAATAGGATGGTTGTTTCTTTGAAGATTTGTTTGGGAGAGATTCATTTTTTTCAGCTATAGATATATTTTAGATAACTACATATATTTTTGTAGAAAAAAGAATGGAAGCCATCATGCTGGCTCACAACTTAATTTCAGCTACCTAGGAGGCTCAGGGCTTAGGATCACAGGTCAAAGCCAACCAGGGCCCTACAGTGTGTGAGATCAAACTCTGTGAACATACAATGACTGTAAGAGGAATCTCACTGCCTGGGAATGTAGCCTAATGGTAGAGTGCTCACCTAGAATGCATGAAGACCTAGGTTCTATTCACCGGTACCGCATACTCAGAAAAAAGCTAGAAGTGGCGCTGTGTCTCAAGAGGCAGAGCACTCACCTTCGGCAAGCCAGTCCAATGAAAATGTCTAGGCCCTGAGTCCAAGCCCTAAGACTGGCAAAAAGAAAAAAAAGAGCAATCTTACTTAAGTAACAAGGAATGTACCCTATATTTATACAGACTGAAAAATTCATTAAGAAATTAGAAAATATGTATAAAGTGCATAATTTCTTTTGTGTGTTTGCACTGGGTCTTCAACTGAGTGCTTCAGCTCTATCCCTGACCTTTTCTGCTCAAGGCTAGCACTCTACCAATGCAGCCCCAAATCAACTATCTTCATTTGAGATATAAGCGATGAATATTTCAGGGTGCTTCATGAAAAACATTTTTATAAATTGAAACTTTCAACACAGTCTTATTTTAGTATGAATGTTGAGATGGGAGGAGACAGAAAAAGTGAAATGTTTCCTGATCCCCATAGAGGAGAGATTCAGCAGAACCACTGTGGTCTGCAGGCTTCTTTGTGAGTTTTGTTTGCTTGTTTGATGAATCTCTATCTGGTTTGGGGATGAGGGATATACTGGCTTCAAAGAATGAGTTTTGTAAACAACCTTCATTTTCAATTTCGTTGAAGAGCTTGAGGAGTATTGGTGTGAGCTCTGCTTTGAAGACCTTATAGAATTCAGCTGTGAATCCATCTGGCCCTGGGCTCTTTTTAAGTGGAAGTTGTCTAATTTCCATTTCTATTTCAGAGCTTGAAATAGGCCTGTTGAGTGGCTTAGCTCTTCTTGGTTCAGTGTGGGTATGTTAATATTGTCTAGGAATTCATCCATTTCTTCTAGGTTCTCAAATTTCTTGGCGTAAAGTTTTCAGAAGTATTCCCCCATGGTATTCTGGATCTTGGAAATTGCTGTCGTGATATTACCATTTTCATCTGCGATTTTGTTTATTTCGATATGCTCTCTTGTTTTTTTTGGTAAGATTTGCTAAGGGCTTGTCAATTTTGTTAATTCTTTCAAAGAACCATCTCCTTGTTTTGTTGATTCTATAGGTTTTTTTTATTCCAAATCATTTAATTCTGCTTTGATTTTAATAATTTGCTTTCTCCTAATGGGTTTATTGTTGGTTTGTTGCTCTTTTTCCAGGAGGTTAAAGTGAGACATTAACTAGTTGATTTGCCATTTTTCCAACTTGCTGTTGTAGGCACTCAGCACTATAAATTTTCCTCTGAGTACTGCCTTTGTTGTGTCTCTAAGGAGTTGATATTTGTGTGCTCCTTATTGTTAAATTTCATAAACAGTTGGATATCTGTTCTGATCTCTTCGATTACCCATTGTTTTTGATTCAACAATGTGTTGTTCAGTCTCCATGAGTTACAGGGATTTCGTTGGTGGAGATACGTTTTCTGCTCCAATTTGATGCCTGTGTTGTCTGAGAGTCTGCATGGAATAATTTCAGTGTTTCTGAATCTGTCCAGGTTTGTTTTATGGCCTAAGATGTGGTCTATTATGGAAAATATTCCATGTGCTGCTGAGAAAAACGTATATTGTGTTGTTACTGGGTGGAATATTCTGCAGATGTCTGTTAGATCTAGTTGGTCTATATAGTTGTTTAGTTCTAAGGTTTCTCTGTTGAGTTTTGCCTTGTTGATCTGTCCATAGGTGAGAGTGGTGTGTTAAACTCACCAACAATCACTGTATTTCGATCTATGTATGGTTTCAGTGTAAGTAAAGTTTGCTTGATGAAGTTTGGAGCTCCGGGATTGGGTGTGTAAATATTTAGGATCGTTATGTCTTCCTGGAGGAAAGATCCCTTTAGTAGTATGTAGTCACCTTCTTTGTCTTTTCTTACTAATTTTAGTTTGAAGTCTATTTTATCTGATATGAGGATGGCAACTCCAGCCGGTTTATGGGGGCAGTTAGCTTGATAGAGTTTATTCCAACCTCTCACTTTCAAAAGATGATTGTTTTTGGGTAAGATGTGTCTCTTGAAGACAGCAGAACGATGGCTCTTGCTTTTTGATCCAACTAGACAGCCTATGCCGTTTAATTGGAGAGTTAAGTCCATTGATATTGAGAGTTAGGATTGAGAGATATTTATTAGTTCCTACCATTTTTAAAAGCTTTTAGTAGGGCCTGTGTCTTGACAGTTCTTGTGGTCCTTAGATGGTATGCTGTTTAGGTGCCATTTCTTTCCCTATATTGCATTTATTTTGGTTTTCTGTGTATAGAGCATCTTTGAGAATTCTCTGTAGTGTTGGTTTTATTTCGACATATTGTTGCAGCTTTTCCCTGGAATGGAATGTTTTTATTGTTCCCTCAGTTATGAATGAGAGCTTAGCTGGCTAGAATATTCTTGGTTGGTAGTTATTTGATTTAAGGGCATGACATATATGCTTCCAGTCACTTCGTGCTTCCATGGTCTCTGCTGAGAAATCTGGGGTTATTCTGATTGGTTTGCCTTTATAGGTTACTGATCCCTTTTCCCTGGCTGCCTTTAGGATCTTTCCTTTCGTTTCTATTGATATAGTTCGGATCACAATGTGGTGGTGGGATGTTCTTTTCTGGTCAGGTCTGTTTGGGGTTCTAAAAGCTTTTTGTATCTGGATGGGCCTGCCCTTCTGGATATTTGGGAAATTCTCTGAGATGATTCCCTGAAGTATATTTCCAATACCATTGACCTCTTTCTCCACGCCCTCCTCAATACCAACTAGCCTTAATTTAGGCTTCCTAATTGTATCTTGGACCTCCTGAAGAGATCTGTCATATTTCCTAGATTTGGATTGACTCATTTTCTCTTCTTTCTGTATAATAACTAAATTATCTTCAGCCCCGGAAATCCTCTCCACTGCATTGTCTAACCTGCTATCAAAGCTATCTACTTTATTTTTCATCTCCCTTGCTTCTAATTGCTCACTTTTGATGCCTTGCATCTCTTGTTTTAGATCATGTATGGATTTCTTTATCTCCTTGATTTCCTTTTGAGTGGTTAGCTCAGTAGCTTTATTTTCTTTGGACATTTGCTGGAGTTTGGTCACGTTTTTACTTGTGAATTCTATGAGTTCATCCATCTTTCTTTGAAAAACCTTTGTTATTGCCTCCTTTATGGCTTCTTCTCTTTCATTATCACCTTCTTTTTGCTTTCCTCTTGTTCAGCTATGGCTTCCTCCATTATCTCTTTCTTTATATTTTCACATTTTTCATTAATGATGTTTATCAATTGCATTTGTGTAGCACTTGGAAGACTCTCCTCTAGGTGTGCCAGTGACTGTTCCATTGTCTGTTTACATTGGGTGGGGGATGTTGTTTCTTGATTTGACATTTTTCTTGAGTTTCTTGTTCTGCCCATTTGAAAATGGGAGCAAGATTACTACTAAATACGATTATAGTTTTTCAGATATAACCAACCTAGACCTCTGTAGCTGGCAGACACTAGATGTTCACAAGTTTTGATTGGTATTATCACTCTTTCTTTTTGTGCACTTACAGACCAGTCTAATACAACCACTGATAAGCGATTTATACCGAAAACAATAAGCCTCTCAATCCAATCTCTAATGTCTTTAAGTCCCTCTGAGCCTAGAGAATAATTAACCACGTACATATACAATATTGCTCAACAGCCATCAAGTGTAGATCCGTGCAGTATAAGGGTTGAAAGACGAGCAGAAGTCCAGAGATAGAAAAAAAGAATGAGAGAGGTCAGGTGAGGTACAAGAGGATTAACGTAGGAGTGTAAGAATATTGTAGTCATGAAGAAAAGGTATAGCATAAGGATAACTGACCTAAGTTGGTAAGTAGGTAGCATATTTGAGTACAAAGTTTGGAAAGTATTAGAATAAAACTTACGTGTTGCTGCACGACTAGCTCTTAGCCCAACCAGGGGCTGCAGAGTGGACCATGGGATGGATCTGTTTTTCTTGTCTACGTTGAGGGAAAGGGGTATTTCACAAGATGCAGAAGCAGAGATTTCAGAAGCCAATGCTGTGAGTGAATTAGCTCGTAAAAAGCATTTTCATTTTCTTTTATCTTTCTGCCAGTCTTGGGGCTGGAATTCAGGGCCTGAGCACTGTCCTCGGGTTTTCTCAAGTCTAGCCCTCTGCCACTTGAGCCACAGTGCCACATCTAGATTTTCTATCTATATGATACTGAGCAATCAAACCCAGATCTTCATGGATGCTAGGCAAGCACTCTACCACTATGCCAAACTCTCAACCCTGACATAGTAATTATAAAGTCATCATCATCATATCAAAATATCCTTTCTCCTACAAAGAATGAACACTTTTCTATGTGTGTAATGCTTTTTTTAAATTTCACTAATTCTTCTGTGTTTTTCCCTCTTGCATTTTTTACACATGACAGCAAAGCTAATCATCAGGAAAAAATTGATTAGGATACAGAAACCTTATAATATTCTAGTAGATTGACGTCAAAAATATGTGCAAGATGCCCTGTGTGTTTGACCTGGTGGTAGAGTCCTTGGCTACCAAGCAAAAAGACTCAGGTTTGATTCCTCATTACCACATCCATATAAAAAGCTGCAAGTGGTGCTGTGGCTCGGTGGGACAGATAAAGCCTAAAGAAAGCCCAAGAACAATGTTCACGCTCTGAGGTCAAGTCCCAAGACTAGGAAAAAAAAATTCAACAAGGGGCATAATGCAGGCAGAGAAGGCACTGTGAAGCAAATGTTTTGTAAAGGATGAGGGCAATATTGACCCTTAAGTTTGGATCTTACATAAGAAAGGCTCCTTGAGCCTGAGACCAGACTGGTTGTTGGGCCTAGTGGAAGACATTGGGAATGGACAAATAAGGTGTGCTGTTTACTACATCCACATGTATATTGTGAGATTGGAGGAGAGATTCAGCCTCCAGTATGTCTTTGGTGAGGTCTTCTGTGAGCAAGGATCCTTGGTCATTGGGCCCAGAAAGGTGACCCTGCCTCCCTCACAATGGAACAGAATATGGAACCCTGGTAACCAAGCCCCTGTAACTAACAACCAGCTCAAGCCAGCTCACTTGGCATGTGGCTCAGGAGGAAGAAAGATGTTGCTGTGCTGTTGCCAAAGGTCAGGAAACTCAAGTCTCAGGCATGGAAGTTGTGGATGTCTTCCTCGAAGATGTACATGCTACATCTTTGCCAAGCCACAAATCCAGTATAACAGGCCTTTCTCTAAGAAGAAGGCCAGGAAAATCCAGGGCAACCAGATGAGGTAAATTTCTAAGAAGAAATGTATTTGATCCCATCATCCTCCCCATACACTACAACTTTCTTTTTTTTTCTTTTTTTATTCTAATTAGTAAAAGGGTTACATTATTTTTTCCAGGTAGAAGGTGCATTAATTCACATACATTGATACCCTTTCACATGTCTTGGTACCCATTTCCCTCCAACCCCACACCCCCCACCCGTCTTGGTTTTCCCCCCTTCCCTATCAAATTTCAAATATCGAAATACAAATAAATTCAATATATCAGATAACAAAGTGAGATACTATACCAATATGGGATAACCAAAGGACAGCAAAGGAGATGAGAGACAACATAATACATTAAGGACAACAATCATTCATTATATGGCTTTTGTTTCAATATCCTGGAGGTCCTTTCAATTAGCTTCACATTACATGGCCTTATATATGGCCTTTTGCTCTATTGCATATCTCTGCTAGTAGAGCCCAAGGTTTCTACTGATTATGACGAATGAGGGAAACCACTGAGCCTAAGTTCCTTTGAGTCTGGCTTACTTCACTTAATATGATTTTTTCTAAGTCTTTCCATATCCTAACAAAGGGGTGATGTCATTCTTTCTACAGTAGCATAGAATTCCATTGTGTACAAATACCACAACTTGTTGATCCACTCATCAACTGAGGGACATC
The DNA here is from genome assembly GCF_031878675.1 of Megascapheus bottae. Classification (NCBI taxonomy): domain Eukaryota; kingdom Metazoa; phylum Chordata; class Mammalia; order Rodentia; family Geomyidae; genus Megascapheus; species Megascapheus bottae. Next base: position 3,709,501 of record NW_028327585.1, read on the forward strand.
TGGGTTGGTTCCATATCTTTGCTATGGTGAATAGCGCTGCAATGAACATTGTTGTGCTAGTGGGTTTAGTATGCCCTTGTTTCTGGATTGTTGGGTAAATGCCAAGTAGTGGAATTGCTGGGTCATAGGGGAGTTCTATGTTTAGCCTTTTGAGGCACTGCCACACTGCTTTCCATAGTGGTTGAACGAGTTTGCACTCCCACCAACAGTGTAGTAGTGATCCCTCCTGGCCACATCCCCTCCAGCATCTGTTGTCATTCGTTTTCCTGATCCTGGCCATTCTAACTGGAGTGAGGTGGAATCTTAGAGTTCTTTTGATATGCAATTCTTTTATGACCAGAGATGTTGAGCATTTTTTCATGTGTCTATAGGCCATTTTTGTTTCTTCTTCAGAGAAGACTCTCTTTAAGTCTTTGGCCCATTTTTTAATGGGATGGGTGTTACTTTGGAGGTTAGTTTTGGAGTGATTCAATTTTTTGAGTTGTTGATATATTTTAGATATGAGGACTTTTCTGTTGTTTGGTTGGTGAAGATCTTCTCCCACTCTGTAAGCTTCCTGATTAGTTTAGTAGCTATATCCGTTGCCATACAAAAGCTCTGCAGTTTAATGCAGTCCCACTTATCCAGCCTTTCTCTGATTTGTTGTGATTCTTCGTCCTTATTAAGAAAGTTTCGACCTGTGCCAATGAGGCCTAGTGTATCTCCAATTCCTTCCTGTAAACTTTTCAGTGTTGTCAGCTTTTACCTCCAGGTCTTTGATCCATTTGGAGTTAATTCTAGTGCAAGGTGACAAAGAAGGATCCAACTTTAGTTTTCTGCTGGTGCTTAACCAGTTCTGCCAGCACAACTTGTTGAAGAGGCTATCTTTCTTCCATTCTATTTTTTGGCTCCCTTGTCAAAGATTAGGTGGCCATAGGTCTGTGGTTTAATATCTGGGTCCGCAGTTCTATTCCATTGGACTTCAGGCCTGTTCTTGTGCCATTACCAAGATGTTTTGAGAATTATAGCTCTGTAATAGAGTCTAAAGTTTGGAATTGAAATTCCTCCAGCGCTGTTCTTTCTACTACGGAGTGTTTTTGCTTGCGGGGTCTTTTATTATTCTATATGAAATTTTGAATTGCCTCTTGTATTTCTTTAAAGAATGACATTGGGATGTTGATGGGTATTGCATTGAATTTGTAGATAGCCCTTGGCAAGATTGTCATTTTTACAATGTTGATTCTTCCAATCCAGGAGCATGGGAGGTTTTTCCATTTCCTTAGTTCTGCTTTAATTTCCTTTTTTAGGGTTTTAAAGTTTTCATCTAAACGGTCCTTTACATTCTTAGTTAAGCTAATTCCTAGGTACTTTATTTTCTTTGAGGCTATTGTGAAAGGAGTTTCTTTCCTAATTATTGCCTCATTCCTCTCACTATTGGCGTAAAGGAAAGCAGTTGATTTGTGAGGGTTGATTTTATGGCCTGCTACCCTTCCAAAGCTTTGAATCAGCTCAAGGAGCTTGCGAGTAGAGTCTATAGGATCCTTTAAATACAGAATCATGTCATCTGCAAAGAGGGATAGTTTTATTTCCTCTTTCCCTACTTGGATCCCCTTTATGCTTGCTTCTTGCCTTATTGCACTGCCTAGGAAATTTAGTACTATGTTAGAAAGGAGTGGAGAGAGTGGGCATCCTTGTCTCGTTCCTGATTTTAGAGGGAATGGCTTTAGATTTTCACCATTAAGTATAATACTAGCAGTGGGTTTCTCATACACAGCCTTTATTACATTGAGAAATGTTCCATGGAGTCCTAGTTTCTCCACATCTTTTAACATAAAGGGGTTTTGGATCTTGTCAAATGCCTTTTCCGCATCTATTGAGACAATCATGGGATTTTTGTCCTTGCTCCTGTTGATGTGTTGAATTATATGAATTGATTTGTGTATGTTGAACCAGCTTTGCCTCCCTGTGATGAATCCAGTTTGATCATAGTGTATAATTTTTTGATGAGTTGTTGTAGACGGTTGGCCAGTATTTTGTTGAGAAGTTTTGCATCGATGTTCATCAAAGAAATGGGTCTATAGTTCTCTTTCTTTGATGAATCTCTATCTGGTTTGGGGATGAGGGATATACTGGCTTCACAGAATCAGTTTGGTAAACAACCTTCATTTTCAATTTCGTTGAAGAACTTGAGGAGTATTGGTGTGAGCTCTGCTTTGAAGACCTTATAGAATTCAGCTGTGAATCCATCTGGCCCGGGGCTCTTTTTAAGTGGAAGTTGTCTAATTTCCATTTCTATTTCAGAGCTTGAAATAGGCATGTTGAGTGGCTTAGCTCTTCTTGGTTCAGTATGGGTATGTTAATATTGTCTAAGAATTCATCCATTTCTTCTAGGTTCTCAAATTTCTTGGCGTAAAGTTTTCAGAAGTATTCCCCCATGGTATTCTGGATCTTGGTAATTTCTGTCGTGATATTACCATTTTCATCTGTGATTTTGTTTATTTCGATATGCTCTCTTGTTTTTTTGGTAAGATTTGCTAAGGGCTTGTCAATTTTGTTAATTCTTTCAAAGAACCAGCTCCTTGTTTTGTTGATTTTATAGGTTTTTTTTTTATTCCAAATCATTAAATTCTGCTTTGATTTTAATAATTTGCTTTCTCCTAATGGGTTTATTGTTGGTTTGTTGCTCTTTTTCCAGGAGGTTAAAGTGAGACATTAACTAGTTGATTTGCCATTTTTCCAACTTGCTGTTGTAGGCACTCAGCACTATAAATTTTCCTCTGAGTACTGCCTTTGTTGTATCTCTAAGGAGTTGATATTTGTGTGTTCCTTATGGTTAAATTTCATAAACAGTTGGATATCTGTTCTGATCTCTTCGATTACCCATTGTTTTTGATTCAACAATGTGTTGTTCAGTCCCCATGAGTTACAGGGAGTTCGTTGGTGGAGATACGTGTTCTGCTCCAATTTGATGCCTTTATGGTCTGAGAGTGTGCATGGAATAATTTCAGTGTTTCTGAATCTGTCCAGGTTTGTTTTATGGCCTAAGATGTGGTCTATTATGGAAAATGTTCCATGTGCTGCTGAGAATACCGTATATTGGGTTGTTACTGGGTGGAATATTCTGCAGATATCTGTTAGATCTAGTTGGTCTATATAGTTGTTCAGTTCTAAGGTTTCTCTGTTGAGTTTTGCCTTGTTGATCTGTCCATAGGTGAGAGTGGTGTGTTAAACTCACCAACAATCACTGTATTTCGATCTATGTATGGTTTCAGTGTAAGTAAAGTTTGCTTGACGAAGTTTGGAGCTCCGGGATTGGGTGTGTAAATATTTAGGATCGTTATGTCTTCCTGGAGGGAAGATCCCTTTAGTAGTATGTAGTCACCTTCTTTGTCTTTTCTTACTAATTTTAGTTTGAAGTCTATTGTATCTGATATGAGGATGGATGGCAACTCCAGCCTGTTTATGGGGGCAGTTAGCTTGATAGAGTTTATTCCAACCTCTCACTTTCAAAAGATGATTGTTTTTGGGTAAGATGTGTCTCTTGAAGACAGCAGAACGATGACTCTTGCTTTTTGATCCAACTAGACAGCCTATGCCGTTTAATTGGAGAGTTAAGTCCATTGATATTGAGACTTAGGATTGAGAGATATTTATTAGTTCCTACCATTTTTAAAAGCTTTTAGTAGGGCCTGTGTCTTGACAGTTCTTGTGGTCCTTAGATGGTATGCTGTTTAGGTGCCATTTCTTTCCCTATATTGCATTTATTTTGGTTTTCTATGTATAGAGCATCTTTGAGAATTCTCTGTAGTTTTGGTTTTGTTTCGACATATTGTTGCAGCTTTTCCCTGGAATGGAATGTTTTTATTGTTCCCTCAGTTAAGAATGAGAGCTTAGCTGGCTACAATATTCTTGGTTGGTAGTTATTTGATTTAAGGGCATGGCATATATGCTTCCAGTCACTTCGTGCTTGCATGGTCTCTGCTGAGAAATCTGGGGTTATTCTGATTGGTTTGCCTTTATAGGTTACTGATCCCTTTTCCCTGGCTGCCTTTAGGATCTTTTCTTTCGTTTCTATTGATCCAGTTCGGATCACAATGTGGCGGTGGGATGTTCTTTTCTGGTCAGGTCTGTTTGGGGTTCTAAAAGCTTCTCGTATCTGGATGGGCCTGCCCTTCTGTATATTTGGGAAATTCTCTGAGATGATTCACTGAAGTATATTTCCAATACCATTGACCTCTTTCTCCACGCCCTCCTCAATACCAACTAGCCTTAAATTAGGCTTCGTAATTGTATCTTGGACCTCCTGAAGCGCTCTCTCAATTTTCCTAGATTTGGATTGACTCATTTTCTGTTCTTTCTCTATAATAACTAAATTATCTTCAGCCCCGGAAATTCTCTCCTCTGCATTGCCTAACCTGCTATCAAAGCTATCTACTTCATTTTTCATCGCCCTTGCTTCTAATTGCTCACTTTTGATGCCTTGCATCTCTTGTTTTAGATCATGTATGGATTTCTTTATCTCCTTGATTTCCTTTTGAGTGGTTAGCTCAGTAGCTTTATTTTCTTTGGACATTTGCTGGAGTTTGGTCACGATTTTATTTGTGGATTCTATGAATTCATCCATGTTTCTTTGAAAAACCTTTATTATGGCCTCCTTATGGCTTCTTCTTTTTCACTTATCACCTTGTTTATGCTTTCCTCTTGTTCAGCTATGGCTTCCTCCATTATCTCTTTCTTTATATTTTCACATTTTTCATTAATGATGTTTATCAATTGCATTTGTGTAGCACTTGGAAGACTCTCCTCTAAGTTTGCCAGTGACTGTTCCATTGTCTGTTTACATTGGGTGGGGGATATTGTTCCTTGATTTGACATTTTTCTTGAGTTTCTTGTTCTGCCCATTTGAAAATGGGAGCAACATTACTACTAAATACGATTATAGTTTTTCAGATATAACCAACCTAGAACTCTGTAGTTGGCATACACTAGATGTTCACAAGTTTTGATTGGTATTATCACTCTTTCTTTTTGTGCACTTACAGACCAGTCTAATACAACCACTGCTAAGCGATTTATACCCAAAACAATAAGCCTCTCAATCCAATCTCTAATGTCTTTAAGTCCCTCTGAGCCTAGAGAATAATTAACCACCTACATATACAATATTGCTCAACAGCCATCAAGTGTAGATCCGTGCAGTATAAGGGTTGAAAGACGAGCAGAGGTCCAGAGATAGAAAAAAAGAATGAGAGAGGTCAGGGGAGGTACAAGAGGATTAACGTAGGAGTGTAAGAATATTGTAGTAATGAAGAAAAGGTATAGCATAAGGATAACTGACCTAAGTTGGTAAGTAGGTAGCATATTTGAGTACAAAGTTTGGAAAATATTAGAATAAAACTTATGTGTTGCTGCACGACTAGCTCTTAGCCCAACCAGTGGCCTCACAGTGGACCATGGGATGGATCTGTTTTTCTTGTCTACGTTGAGGGAAAGGGGTATTTCACAAGATGCAGAAGCGAAGATTTCAGAAGCAAATGCTGTGAGAGAATTAGCTCGTAAAAAGCATTTTCATTTTCTTTTATCTTTCTGCCAGTCTTGGGGCTGGGATTCAGGGCCTGAGCACTGTCCTCGGGTTTTCTCAAGTCTAGCCCTCTGCCACTTGAGCCACAGTGCCACATCTAGATTTTCTATCTATGTGATACTGAGCAATCAAACCCAGATCTTCATGGATGCTAGGCAAGCACTCTACCACTATGCCAAACTCTCAACCCTGACATAGTAATTATAAAGTCATCATCATCATATCAAAATATCCTTTCTCCTACAAAGAATGAACACTTGTCTATGTGTGTAATGCTTTTTTTTAAATTTCACTAATTCTTCTGTGTTTTTCCCTCTTGCATTTTTTACACATGACAGCAAAGCTAATCATCAGGAAAAAATTGATTAGGATACAGAAACCTAATAATATCCTAGTGCATTGACGTCAAAAATATGTGCAAGATGCCCTGTGTGTTTGACCTAGTGGTAGAGTCCTTGGCTACCACGCAAAAAGACTCAGGTTTGATTCCTCATTACCACATACATAGAAAACGCTGCAAGTGGTGCTGTGGCTCGGTGGGACAGCTAAAGCCTAAAGAAAGCCCAAGAACAATATTCACACTCTGAGTTCAACTCCCAAGACTAGCAGAAAAACAATTCGACAAGGGGCAAAATGCAGGCAGAGAAGGCACTGTGAAGCAAATGTTTTGTAAAGGATGAGGGCAATATTGACCCTTAAGTTTTGATCTTACCTAAGAAAGACTCCTTGAGCCTGAGACCAGACTGGTAGTTGGGCCTAGTGAAAGATATTGGGAATGGACAAATAAGGTATACTGTTTACTACATCCACATGTATATTGTGAGATTGGAGGAGAGATTCAGCCTCCAGTATGTCTTTGGTGAGGTCTTCTGTGAGCAAGGATCTTTGGTCATTGGGCCCTGAAAGGTGACCCTGCCTCCCTCACACTGGAACAGAATATGGAACCCTGGTAACCAAGCCACTGTAACTAACAATCAGCTCAAGCCAGCTCACTTGGCCTGTGGCTCAGGAGGAAGAAAAATGTTGCTGTGCTGTTGCCAACGGTCTGGAAACTCGAGTCTCAGGCATGGAAGTTGTGGATGTCTTACTCGAAGATGTACATGCTAGATCTTTGCCAAGCCACAAATCCAGTAAAGGAGGCCTTTCTCTAAGAAGAAGGCCAGGAAAATCCAGGGCAACCAGATGAAGTAAATTTCTAAGAAGAAATGTATTTGACCCCATCATCCTCCTCACACACTACAACTTTTTTTTTCATTCTTTTATTGTTATTAGTAAAAGGGTTACATGATATTTGCCAGATAGAAGGTGCATTAATTCACATACATTGATACCCTTTCAAATGTCTTAGTACCCATTTCCCTCCAACCCCACACCCTCCACCCATCTTGGTTTTCCCCCATTCCCTATCAAATTTCAAATATCCAAATACAAATAAATTCAATATATCGGAAAACAAAGTGAGATACAATACCAATATGGGATAACCAAGAGACAGCAAAGGAGATGAGAGACAACATAGTACATTAAGGACAACAATCATTCATTATATGGCTTTTGTTTCAATATCCTGGAGGTCCTTTCAATTAGCTTCACATTATATGGCCTTATATATTGCCTTTTGCTCTATTGCAAATCTATGCTAGTTGAGCCCAAGGTTTCTACTGATTATGACGAATGAGGGAAACCACTGAGCCTAAGTTCCTTTGAGTCTGGCTTACTTCACTTAATATGATTTGTTTTAAGTCTTTCCATATCCTAACAAATGGGGTGATGTCATTCTTTCTGACTGCAGCATAGAATTCCATTGTGTACAAATACCACAACTTGTTGATCCACTCATCAACTGATGGACATCTGGGTTGGTTCCATATCTTTGCTATGGTGAATAGCGCTGCAATGAACATTATTGTGCTAGTGGGTTTAGTATGCCCTTGTTTCTGGATTGTTGGGTAAATGCCAAGTAGTGGAATTCCTGAGTCATAGGGGAGTTCTATGTTTAGCATTTTGAGGCACTGCCACACTGCTTTCCATAGTGGTTGAACGAGTTTGCACTCCCACCAACAGTGTAGTAATGATCCCTCCTGGCCACATCCCCTCCAGAATCTGTTGTCATTCGTTTTCCTGATCCTGGCCATTCTAACTGGAGTGAGGTGAAATCTTAGAGTTCTTTTGATATGCAACTCTTTTATGACCAGAGATGTTGAGCATTTTTTCATGTGTCAATAGGCCATTTTTGTTTCTTCTTCAGAGAAGACTCTCTTTAAGTCTTTGGCCCATTTTTTAATGGGATGGGTGTTACTTTGGAGGTTAGTTTTGGAGTGATTCAATTTTTTGAGTTGTTGATATATTTTAGATATGAGGCCTTTTCCGTTGTTTGGTTGGTGAAGATCTTCTCCCACTCTGTAGGCTTCCTGATTAGTTTACTAGCTAAATCCGTTGCCATACAAAAGCTCTGCAGTTTAATGCAGTCCCACTTATCCAGCCTTTCTCTGATTTGTTGTGATTCTTGGTCCTTATTAAGAAAGTTTCGACCTGTGCCATGGAGGCCTAGTGTATCTCCTATTCCTTCCTGTAAACTTTTCAGTGTGTCAGCTTTTACCTCCAGGTCTTTGATCCATTTGAAGTTAATTCTAGTGCAAGGTGACAAAGAAGGATCCAACTTAATTTTCTGCTGGTGCTTAACCAGTTCTGCCAGCACAACTTGTTGAAGAGGCTATCTTTCTTCCATTCTATTTTTTTTGGCTCCCTTGTCAAAGATTAGGTGGCCATAGGTCTGTGGTTTAATATCTGGGTCCGCAGTTCTATTCCATTGGACTTCAGGCCTGTTCTTGTGCCAGTACCAAGCTGTTTTGAGAATTATAGCTCTGTAATAGAGTCTAAAGTTTGGAAATGAAATTCCTCCAGCGCTGTTCTTTCTGCTAAGAAGTGTTTTTGCTTACGGGGTCTTTTATTATTCCATATGAAATTGTGAATTGCCTCTTCTATTTCTTTAAAGAATGACATTGGGATGTTGATGGGTATTGCATTGAATTTGTAGATAGCCCTTGGCAAGGTTGTCATTTTCACAATGTTGATTCTTCCAATCCAGGAGCATGGGAGGTTTTTCCATTTCCTTAGTTCTGCTTTACTTTCCTTTTTTAGGGTTTTAAAGTTTTCATCTAAACGGTCCTTTACATTCTTAGTTAAGCTAATTCCTAGGTACATTATTTTCTTTGAGGCTATTGTGAAAGGAGTTTCTTTACTGATTATTGCCTCGTTCCTCTCACTGTTGGCGTAAAGGAAGTCAGTTGATTTGTGAGGGTTGATTTTATGGCCTGCTACCCTTCCAAAGCTTTGAATCAGCTCAAGGAGCTTGGGACTAGAGTCTATAGGATTCTTTAAATACAGAATCATGTCATCTGCAAAGAGGGATACTTTTATTTCCTCTTTCCTTATTGGACCCCCTTTATGCTTGCTTCTTGCCTTATTGCACTGCCTAGGAAATTTAGTACTATGTTAGAAAGGAGTGGAGAGAGTGGGCATCCTTGTCTCCTTCCTGATTTTAGAGGGAATGGCTTTAGATTTTCACCATTAAGTATAATACTAGCAGTGGGTTTCTCATACACAGCCTTTATTACATTGAGAAATGTTCCATGGAGTCCTAGTTTCTCCACATCTTTTAACATAAAGGGGTTTTGGATCTTGTCAAATGCCTTTTCCGCATCTATTGAGACAATCATGTGATTTTTGTCCTTGCTCCTGTTGATGTGTTGAATTATATTAATTGATTTGTGTATGTTGAACCAGCTTTGCCTCCCTGTGATGAATCCAGTTTGATCAGAGTGTATAATTTTTTGATGAGTTGTTGTAGACGGTTGGCCAGTATTTTGTTGAGAAGTTTTGCATCGATGTTCATCAAAGAAATGGGTCTATAGTTCTCTTTCTTTGATGAATCTCTGTCTGGTTTGGGGATGAGGGATATACTGGCTTCACAGAATGAGTTTGGTAAACAACCTTCATTTTCAATTTCGTTGAAGAGCTTGAGGAGTATTGGTGTGAGCTCTGCTTTGAAGACCTTATAGAATTCAGCTGTGAATCCATCTGGCCCTGGGCTCTTTTTAAGTGGAAGTTGTCTAATTTCCATTTCTATTTCAGAGCTTGAAATAGGCCTGTTGATTTGGGTTAGTTCTTCTTGGTTCAGTGTGTGTATGTTAATATTGTCTAGGAATTCATCCATTTCTTCTAGATTCTCAAATTTGTTGGCGTAAAGGTTTGAGAAGTATTCCCTCATGATATTCTGGATCTTGGTAATTTCTGTCGTGATATTACCATTTTCATCTGCGATTTTGTTTATTTCGACATGCTCTCTTGTTTTTTTGGTAAGATTTGCTAAGGGCTTGTCAATTTTGTTAATTCTTTCAAAGAACCAGCTCCTTGTTTTGTTGATTCTTTCTATAGGTTATTTTATTCCAAATCATTTAATTCTGCTTTGATTTTAATAATTTGCTTTCTCCTAATGGGTTTAGGGTTAGTTTGTTGCTCTTTTTCCAGGAGGTTTAAGTGAGATATTAACTAGTTGGTTTGCCAATTTTCCAACTTGCTGTTGTAGGCACTCAGCACTATAAATTTTCCTCTGAGTACTGCCTTTGTTGTGTCCCTAAGGAGTTGATATTTGTGTGCTCCATATTGTTAAATTTCATAAACAGTTGGATATCTGTTCTGATCTCTTCGATTACCCATTGTTTTTGATTCAACAATGTGTTGTTCAGTCTCCATGAGTTACAGGGTTTTCGTTGGTGGAGATATGTGTTCAGCTCCAATTTGATGCCTTTATGGTCTGAGAGTGTGCATGGAATAATTTCAGTGTTTCTGAATCTGTCCAGGTTTGTTTTATGGCCTACGATGTGGTCTATTATGGAAAATGTTCCATGTGCTGCTGAGAAAAACGTATATTGTGTTGTTACTGGGTGGAATATTCTGCAGATGTCTGTTAGATCTAGTTGGTCTATATAGTTGTTCAGTTCCCAGGTTTCTCTGTTGAGTTTTGCCTTGTTGATCTGTCCATAGGTGAGAGTGGTGTGTTAAACTCACCAACAATCAGTGTATTTCGATCTATGTATGGTTTCAGTGTAAGTAAAGTTTGCTTGATGAAGTTTGGAGCTCCGGGATTGGGTGTGTAAATATTTAGGATCGTTATGTCTTCCTGGAGGAAAGATCCCTTTAGTAGTATGTAGTCACCTTCTTTGTCTTTTCTTACTAATTTTAGTTTGAAGTCTATTGTATCTGATATGAGGATGGCAACTCCAGCCTGTTTATGGGGGCAGTTAGCTTGATAGAGTTTATTCCAACCTCTCACTTTCAAAAGATGATTGTTTTTGGGGAAGATGTGTCTCTTGAAGTCAGCAGAACGATGGCTCTTGCTTTTTGATCCAACTAGACAGCCTATGCTGTTTAATTGGAGAGTTACGTCCATTGATATTGAGAGTTAGGATTGAGAGATATTTATTAGTTCCTACCATTTTTAAAAGCTTTTAGTAGGGCCTGTGTCTTGACAGTTCTTGTGGTCCTTAGATGGTATGCTGTTTAGGTGCCATTTCTTTCCCTATATTGCATTTATTTTGGTTTTCTATGTATAGAGCATCTTTGAGAATTCTCTGTAGTGTTGGTTTTGTTTCGACATATTGTTGCAGCTTTTCCCTGGAATGGAATGTTTTTATTGTTCCCTCAGTTATGAATGAGAGCTTAGCTGGCTACAATATTCTTGGTTGGTAGTTATTTGATTTAAGGGCATGACATATATGCTTCCAGTCACTTCGTGCTTGCATGGTCTCTGCTGAGAAATCTGGGGTTATTCTGATTGGTTTGCCTTTATAGGTTACTGATCCCTTTTCCCAGGCTGCCTTTAGGATCTTTCCTTTCGTTTCTATTGATCCAGTTCGGATCACAATGTGGCGGTGGGATGTTCTTTTCTGGTCAGGTCTGTTTGGGGTTCTAAAAGCTTCTCGTATCTGGATGGGCCTGCCCTTCTGGATATTTGCTAAATTCTCTGAGATGATTCCCTGAAGTATATTTCCAATACCATTGACCTCTTTCTCCACGCCCTCCTCAATACCAACTAGCCTTTAATTAGGCTTCGTAATTGTATCTTGGACCTCCTGAAGCGCTCTCTCAATTTTCCTAGATTTAGATTGACTCGTTTTCTGTTCTTTCTCTATAATAACTAAATTATCTTCAGCCCCGGAAATTCTCTCCTCTGCATTGTCTATCCTGCTATCAAAGTTATCTACTTTATTTTTCATCGCCCTTGCTTCTAATTGCTCACTTTTGATGCCTTGCATCTCTTGTTTTAGATCATGCATGGATTTCTTTATCTCCTTGATTTCCTTTTGAGTGGTTAGCTCAGTAGCTTTATTTTCTTTGGACATTTGCTGGAGTTTGGTCACGTTTTTATTTGTGGATTCTATGAATTCATCCATCTTTCTTTGAAAAACCTTTATTATGGCCTCCTTATGGCTTCTTCTTTTTCACTTATCACCTTGTTTATGCTTTCCTCTTGTTCAGCTATGGCTTCCTCCATTATCTCTTTCTTTATATTTTCACATTTTTCATTAATGATGTTTATCAATTGCATTTGTGTAGCACTTGGAAGACTCTCCTCTAGGTTTGCCAGTGACTGTTCCATTGTCTGTTTACATTGGGTGGGGGATGTTGTTTCTTGATGTGACATTTTTCTTGAGTTTCTTGTTCTGCCCATTTGAAAATGGGAGCAAGATTACTACTAAATACGATTATAGTTTTTCAGATATAACCAACCTAAACCTCTGTAGTTGGCAGACACTAGATGTTTACAAGTTTTGATTGGTATTATCACTCTTTCTTTTTGTACACTTACAGACCAGTCTAATACAACCACTGCTAAGCGATTTATACCCAAAACAATAAGCCTCTCAATTCAATCTCTATTGTCTTTAAGTCCCTCTGAGCCTAGAGAATAAGTAACCACCTACATATACAATATTGCTCAACAGCCATCAAGTGTAGATCCGTGCAGTATAAGGGTTGAAAGACGAGCAGAGGGCCAAAGATAGAAAAAAAGAATGAGAGACGTCAGGGGAGGTACAAGAGGATTAACGTAGGAGTGTAAGAATATTGTAATCCTGAAGAAAAGGTATAGCATAAGGATAACTGACCTAAGTTGGTAAGTAGGTAGCATATTTGAGTACAATGTTTGGAAAGTATTAGAATAAAACTTATGTGTTGCTGCACGACTAGCTCTTAGCCCAACCAGTGGCCTCACAGTGGACCATGGGATGGACCTGTTTTTCTTGTCTACATTGAGGGAAAGGGGTATTTCACAAGATGCAGAAGCGAAGATTTCAGAAGCAAATGCTGTGAGAGAATTAGCTCGTAAAAAGCATTTTCATTTTCTTTTATCTTTCTGCCAGTCTTGGGGCTGGGATTCAGGGCCTGAGCACTGTCCTCGGGTTTTCTCAAGTCTAGCCCTCTGCCACTTGAGCCACAGTGCCACATCTAGATTTTCTATCTATGTGATACTGAGCAATCAAACCCAGATCTTCATGGATGCTAGGCAAGCACTCTACCACTATGCCAAACTCTCAACCCTGACATAGTAATTATAAAGTAAACATCATCATATCAAAATATCCTTTCTCCTACAAAGAATGAACACTTATGTATGTGTGTAATGCTTTTTTTTAAATTTCACTAATTCTTCTGTGTTTTTCCCTCTTGCATTTTTTACAGATGACAGCAAAGCTAATCATCAGGAAAAAATTGATTAGGATAGAGAAACCTAATAATATCCTAGTACATTGACGTCAAAAATATGTGCAAGATGCCCTGTGTGTTTGACCTAGTGGTAGAGTCCTTGGCTACCACGCATAAAGACTCAGGTTTGATTCCTCATTACCACATACATAGAAAACGCTGCAAGTGGTGCTGTGGCTCAGTGGGACAGCTAAAGCCTAAAGAAAGCCCAAGAACAATGTTCACACTCTGAGGTCAAGTCCCAAGAGTAGCAAAAAAAATTCGACAAGGGGCAAAATGCAGGCAGAGAAGGCACTGTGAAGCAAATGTTTTGTAAAGGATGAGGGCAATATGGACCCTTAAGTTTGGATCTTACCTAAGAAAGACTCCTTGAGCCTGAGACCAGACTGGTAGTTGGGCCTAGTGGAAGACATTGGGAATGGACAAATAAGGTGTGCTGTTTACTACATCCATATGTATATTGTGAGATTAGAGGAGAGACTCAGCCTCCAGTATGTCTTTGGTGAGGTCTTCTGTGAGCAAGGATCTTTGGTCATTGGGCCCTGAAAGGTGACCCTGCCTCCCTCACAATGGAACAGAATATGGAACCCTGGTAACCAAGCCACTGTAACTAACAACCAGCTCAAGCCAGCTCACTTGGCCTGTGGCTCAGGAGGAAGAAAAATGTTGCTGTGCTGTTGCCAAAGGTCTGGAAACTCGAGTCTCAGGCAAGGAAATTGTGGATGTCTTACTCGAAGATGTACATGCTAGATCTTTGCCAAGCCACAAATCCAGTATAACAGGCCTTTCTCTAAGAAGAAGGCCAGGAAAATCTAGGGCAACCAGATGAGGTAAATTTCTAAGAAGAAATGTATTTGACCCCATCATCCTCCAAACACACTACAACTTTTTTCTTTCATTTTTTTATTGTAATTAGTAAAAGGGTTACATGATATTTGCCAGATAGAAGGTGCATTAATTCACATACATTGATACCCTTTCACATGTCTTGGTACCCATTTCCCTCCAAACCCACACCCTCCACCCATCTTGGTTTTCCCCCCTTCCCTATCAAATTTCAAATATCCAAATACAAATAAATTCAATATATCAGATAACAAAGTGAGATAGAATACCAATATGGGATAACCAAGGGATAGCAATGAAGATGAGAGACAACATAGTACATTAAGGACAACAATCATTCATTATATGGCTTTTGTTTCAATATCCTGGAGGTCCTTTCAATTAGCTTCACATTATATGGCCTTATATATGGCCTTTTGCTCTATTGCAAATCTCTGCTAGTAGAGCCCAAGGTTTCTACTGATTATGACGAATGAGGGAAACCACTGAGCCTAAGTTCCTTTGAGTCTGGCTTACTTCACTTAATATGATTTGTTCTAAGTCTTTCCATTTCCTAACAAATGGGGCGATGTAATTATTTCTGACAGCAGCATAGAATTCCATTGTGTACAAATACCACAACTTGTTGATCCACTCATCAACTGAGGGACATCTGGGTTGGTTCCATATCTTTGCTATGGTGAATAGCGCTGCAATGAACATTATTGTGCTAGTAGGTTTAGTATGCCCTTGTTTCTGGATTGTTGGGTAAATGCCAAGTAGTGGAATTGCTGGGTCATAGGGGAGTTCTATGTTTAGCCTTTTGAGGCACTGCCACACTGCTTTCCATAGTGGTTGAACGAGTTTGCACTCCCACCAACAGTGTAGTAGTGATCCCTCCTGGCCACATCCCCTCCAGCATCTGTTGTCATTCGTTTTCCTGATCCTGGCCATTCTAACTGGAGTGATGTGGAATCTTAGAGTTCTTTTGTTATGCAATTCTTTTATGACCAGAGATGTTGAGCATTTTTTCATGTGTCTATAGGCCATTTTAGTTTCTTCTTCAGAGAATACTCTCTTTAAGTCTTTGGCCCTTTTTTCAATGTGATGGGTGTTACTTTGAAGGTTAGTTTTGGAGTGATTCAATTTTTTGAGTTGTTGATATATTTTAGATATGAGGCCTTTTCCGTTGTTTGGTTGATGAAGATCTTCTCCCACTCTGTTGGCTTCCTGATTAGTTTACTAGCTATATCCGTTGCCATACAAAACCTCTGCAGTTTAATGCAGTCCCACTTATCCATCCTTTCTCTGATTTGTTGTGATTCTTGGTCCTTATTAAGAAAGTTTCGACCTATGCCAAGGAGGCCTAGTGTATCTCCTATTCCTTCCTGTAAACTTTTCAGTGTGTCAGCTTTTACCTCCAGGTCTTTGATCCATTTGGAGTTAATTCTAGTGCAAGGTGACAAAGAAGGATCCAACTTTAGTTTTCTGCAGGTGCTTAACCAGTTCTGCCAGCACAACTTGTTGAAGAGGCTATCTTTCTTCCATTCTATTTTTTTGGCTCCCTTGTCAAAGATTAGTTGGCCATAGGTCTGTGGTTTAATATCTGGGTCCGCAGTTCTATTCCATTGGACGTCAGGCCTGTTCTTGTGTCAGTACCAAGCTGTTCTGAGAATTAAAGCTCTGTAATACAGTCTAAAGTTTGGAATTGAAATTCCTCCAGCGCTGTTCTTTCTGCTAAGAAGTGTTTTTGCTCACGGGGTCTTTTATTATTCCATATGAAATTTTGAATTGCCTCTTCTATTTCTTTAAAGAATGACATTGGGATGTTGATGGGTATTGCATTGAATTTGTAGATAGCCCTTGGCAAAATTGTCATTTTCACAATGTTGATTCTTCCAGTCTAGGAGCATGGGAGCTTTTTCCATTTCCTTAGCTCTGCTTTAATTTCCTTTTTTGGGGTTTTAAAATTTTCATCTAAACGGTCCTTTACATTCTTAGTTAAGCTAATTCCTAGGTACTTTATTTTGTTTGAGGCTATTGTGAAAGGAGTTTCTTTCCTGATTATTGCCTCGTTCCTCTCACTGTTGGCGTAAAGGAAGGCAGTTGATTTGTGAGGGTTGATTTTATGGCCTGCTACCCTTCCAAAGCTTTGAATCAGCTCAAGGAGCTTGCGAGTAGAGTCTATAGGATTCTTTAAATACAGAATCATGTCATCTGCAAAGAGGGATAGTTTTATTTCCTCTTTCCCTACTTGGATCCCCTTTATGCTTGCTTCTTGCCTTATTGCACTGCCTAGGAATTCTAGTAGTATGTTAAAAAGGAGTGGAGAGGGTGGGCATCCTGAATGCTACCCCTTAGCACTTTTATGCAAAGCTTAGGCCTGTGGCATTTTAAGCACAATTCAACGCTATGTTTTTTGCTGGTTAATTAGAGGTAAAAATCTTATAGAATTTATTGTATGGCTGATTTTGAACTGGAATCCTCAGGTCTCAGCTTATCTTGAGTAGCAAGGATTACAGTACTTTTACAACCTGTATGCTCATACTCATCGCTTCTGATGCAAACACTCATTGTTCAATTTAACTAACAAGATGTTAGGAAAGACGATTGACTGTAATTTACTAGATGGGCTTCTAGTGAGTATATATTTCCACTTCCACTCTGAAGCCAGGGAAATGTTTCTGGTACATGTTTCAACTATCTCCCAAAGAGGAAATTATGTGTGAGTACATTTGCTAGTATTTCAGATAGGAGATGGACTTTGGTGTTTGGAACCTGTTGGACAGAGTGAATCAGCTGGGCTGTGATAACAGAGATGATGTTTCAGACAGGAATATTTTCATCCCAGACAGACTTAATCCAGATCCTTGGATTTCAGGCCTTGAGTAGATAGAATTACAAGTGTGAGCTGCCACCACCACCTGGTTCATTTTGGAAACCTTAATTGCTTCTCATTTGGTCCTTTCCTTTTTTGGAAGATTGATCTAAGCTGGCTGATTGTGCATCACAATGAAGTGATTGGCCTCAGAAATTGCAAATATTTGTTTCATCAGCACGGAATGAATGAAGTTGATCTAAACCCAATAGGATTTTCCTTCTGATAAATAGGGAACTTACCTATATCATTTTTCCTTGCCTTTGCTTTCCCAAATCAAGCAACATGTTTCTTAAAAACTATACTTCATGAGAATATTATAATTAAAAGCTATCTTCTGCATACTTCAGAATAGTCCTTGCATTTATAAACTTATATTACAATATAAGGTAGAAGAATGGTGACTGTTAGTTTCATAACTATTTCATATGTTTTACTCTTTAAGGCTCATTAACTCAAGAAGGGATTAAATACATTTGGATAATGGTAGAACATAGCTGCTGCTGATTTGATGTGTGTGCAGGTGATACACAGATTTATTAGGATTACTCAAAAGTTTTCTTCAAATTTTCAGTAGTCGACTGCTATGCTAACTGGAAGGTGGTAGTAATGATGCTGAAATTCTATGAATCAGCTATGAAGCAGAATTTCAGGGGAGAGTATTTGCTATTGACTTAATTTCTAAGACGCATAATAAGAATATTGAACTATAACACCAAATGATGGAGGACTCAGCGTCACATTTTGTTTGTTTTATGCAAGTCCTGGGACTTGAACCCAGGGCCTGGGAACTGTCCTTAAATGTTTTTTTTTTGCTTCAGGCTAGTGTTCTGCCACTTGATCCACAGCTCCACTTCCAAATTTTTGGTAATGAACTGTAAATCAGAATATCATGCAATTTGTTTGGGCTGGATTCAAACCTGATTCTGTGTAGATAGGATTCCAAGTGTGAGCACACAGAGCCTGGCTAGTATCATTCATCATTCAAGTCATGGGACTGCAATTCTGCACCTGGGTCTTGTCACTGAGCTTTTCAGCTCAAGGCTACTGCCCTATCCCTTGAGCCATAGGGCCACTTCTGGGTTTCTGGTGGTTAATTGGAGATAAGAGTCACATGGACTTCAGTGCCCAGGCTGACTTTGAACTGCTATCCTTGGATCCCAGCCTCTTGAGTAGCTACATTTACAAGTGTGAGAAACTATACCCGGCTAAATTATTTTTTAAGTTAATTTTTTTGTTAAGTCAATATATAGTTGGTATACGGTTACATAAGTAATGAAGACATTTCTTAAGAAAATTGTTATCCCCTCCCTCATTTTTCTCTGTTTTCCTACCCTCAGCCTCCTCTCCACCCAGATTGTTCAGTTCATTTCCGTTTAGTGTCTTCCAAGTATCACTGTTCAATTGGTTCACCCTTTTTCCTTGTTTTTTTTTTACCATTTTATTATACCCTCTCCATTCCCCAAATCACATAAACCTATGTACAAGACAGAGGGTACCCGAATTCAACACAGTGACTACAGAGAATAAAACTAAAGGGAAAAAGAAGAAAAGAGGTAAAAAGCAAAGAAAATGAAAGAACATCATACAGTAGCTTAGAAGCAACAACACTGAAAAAACAAAACATAAAACCTTGGGCTGAAAATGAAGCTTGCGTAGCATGTATGAAACCCTGGATTCCATTCCTCAGCACCACATAAACAAAAACTGGAATTGCCACTGTGACTCAGCTGGTAGATTTCTAACGTTCAGCACAGAGTGTCTCCAAGTGACAAAAATCTGTCACATTTAAGTCAGGCTTCAAAACTTTGCTAGGAACCAGTTACGTGATTTGGAAGAAAGTCCAATTTTCAAAAAATCAATAGTCAGGCGCTGGAGGTTCATAATTGTCATTCTACTAGCCAGGGAGAAGGTGATTCAAAGCCTTTGCAAGCAAAAAAACGAAAACAAAAAAAACTGTAAGATTCTTCTCTCCACTTATCCACCCAAAACCTAAGTGGAGTTGTGGCTAAAACTGGTACAGCATTAGCCTTGAGGAAAAAGAACTAAGAGACCTTGCCCAGGTCCAAAGTTCAAGCTCCCCACCAAGAAAGAAAAAAAAAGGTGTCCAGATACCTTAGTTTCAAAAGTATATCTGGATATCTTAGTAGATTTTTCTGATCTTTCCTCATTAATCTCATGGAACCACATAATCTTGATCCTGATCTAAGAGCCTGCATTGTGCTTAATAAATTCATTCCACATATTCCAGTAGAATCTGGACAGCTAACAGCCACTTACCAATGCTTTATTCTACGTTTAGGCCAGTATGTCTTCATACCATCTACACAGTCAGCTATATCATCTTTCCAGAAGTAGCATTGAGTGTAGAACACTCAGAACTAAAATAATTGCATAAAGATGTAATAAAACCCCTTGATTCATTAAGAAAATTTCTGTACCACTTAGAGCAAGTACATTAGTGGTATTTACCTCTAGCCGCTTTGTTTTAAAAAATTTATTAACATTGAATTTTACATCATATTTCAAATGTCATGTTTAACCAACAAGTATTCAAGAAGGGAATCGCTATACAATCACTGGCACTTAAATTTTAGAATATAGTAAAAATTAAGCTGAGTCTTGGTATGTCATAGATACAGATTAATCTATAATAAAACACATGTCTATAGAGTGTATAGTGTATCATAGGTTTTTATGTCTATGTAGTTATGTTTATATCTCCAAAATTATGTCCAGAACTTTGGGTATCAACTATTCAATCATCGCTCTACTACTGTTTGAAACTAGTATCCATATATTAAGGATACCATGTACCTTTTGTTCCTTGGTCTTGACTTATCTCACTCAGCAGGATTCACTCTAATTTCATCCACTACCCCAAAAATGCCATTATTATTTTTTTCTGTGCAGATCTTCTTTTTATGTATTTATTTTTATTGTAATTTATACAAGGGTTACATTATATTCACCAGATAGAAGGTACATTACTTCTCAAACTTTGATACCCCATGTAATGGTATGGTCCCCATTTCCCTTCCCCTACCCCCACTCATGTTCATTTCCCCCCTTCAATATCCAATTTCAAATAACCAATTAGGCACATATGAAATATATCAGAAAACAAGGTAAAATATTGTAACAATATGATATAACCAAGGGATAGCAAAAGAGATAAGAGATCACATAGTTCATTACGGACAACAATCACTCATTATATGAGTTTTGTTTCTTTATCTTGGAGGTCCTTACATTTAGTGTCATACGATTTGTCACGATGTCTCTAGATTTTGTTCTATTGTAAATCTCTGGTAGCAGAGCCCAAGGTTTCTACTGAATTTGACAAATGAGGGAGACTCTTGGGCCTATGTTCCTTTGAGTTTGGCTTACTTCACTTAATATGATTTTTTTCCTTTTCCTCCAGTTCCCCAAGAATGCCATTATTTTATCTTGTCGATTGGCTATGTATCATTCCATTGTGTGTGTGTGTGTGTGTGTGTGTGTGTGTGTGTGTGTGTATCACATTTTTTGTAGTAGTTCATCTGGTTGTTTCCATCATCCAGCCTCATTTTCTACAGATATTTTTATAGTCTCTTTTTTATTTTCAGGGTAATGTATAGAGGGGTTACGATTAC
Source organism: Megascapheus bottae (assembly GCF_031878675.1). NCBI lineage: Eukaryota > Metazoa > Chordata > Mammalia > Rodentia > Geomyidae > Megascapheus > Megascapheus bottae. Next base: position 3,730,166 of record NW_028327585.1, read on the forward strand.
ATTTACAGGTAGTGGACTGCATTACTTCTCACACATTTATTCCACTCCACATGTTTTTGTCCCCAGTTCCCTCTCCCCTCCCCTTCCCAATCATCTTGTTTCCCCCCTTCCCTTTCCTATTTGACATAAACAAATAAACATATATACAATATGCCAGGGAAAAAATCAGATACAGTAACAATCTGACATTAACCAAAGGGCAAAATAAGAGATGAGAAATAACATAGTAGATTAAGGACAAAAGTCACACAAGATTAAGAGCAACGATGACACAAGATATAGCTCTTGTTCCCATATCCTAGAGATCCTTTCATTTAGTCTCATCCTATATGACCTTATATACCTAGGTTTTTGAGTTATTGTAATCCTCTTCTAGGAGAGTCCTAGATGTGAACTAATTATTACAAATGAGGGAAACCATTGAGCTTATGTTTCTTTGGGTCTGGCTTGCTCTCACTTAATATGAATTTTTCCAAGTCTTTCCATTTCCTTACAAATGGGGCGATGTCATTCCTTCTGATGGCAGCATAGCATTCCATTGTGTATAAGTACCACATCTTCTTGATTCAGTCATCTACTGAGTGGCATCTGGGTTGGTTTCATATCTTTGCTATGGTAAATAGTGCTGCAATGAGCATCATTGTGCTAGTGGCTTTAGTATGCCCTTTTTTCTGGACAATTGGGTAGATGCCAAGTAGTGGATTTGCTGGATCATAGGGGAGCTCTATGTTCAGTCTTTTGAGGAACCACCACACTGCTTTCCCTAGTGGTTGAACTAGTTTACACTCACACCAACAGTGTAGGTGTGATCCCCCCTGGTCACTTCCCCACCAGTATCTCTTATTAGATTTTTTGATAATGGCCATTCTGACTGGAGTCAGGTGGAATCTCAAAGTTGTTTTGATTTTCATTTCCCTTATTGCTAGAGATATGGAGCATTTCTTCATGTGTCTAAAGCCCATTTTAATTTTTTCTTCAGAGAATACTCTTTTAAGTCTTTAGCCCACCTTTTAATAGGATGGTTGTTTCTTTGAAGATTTGTTTGGGAGAGATTCATTTTTTCAGCTATAGATATATTTTAGATAACTACATATATTTTTGTAGAAAAAAGAATGGAAGCCATCATGCTGGCTCACAACTTAATTTCAGCTACTTAGGAGGCTCAGGGCTTAGGATCACAGGTCAAAGCCAACCAGGTCCCTACAGTGTGTGAGATCAAACTCTGTGAACATACAATGACTGTAAGAGGAATCTCACTGCCTGGGAATGTAGCCTAATGGTAGAGTGTTCACCTAGAATGCATGAAGACCTAGGTTCTATTCACCGGTACCGCATACTCAGAAAAAAGCTAGAAGTGGCGCTGTGTCTCAAGAGGCAGAGCACTCACCTTGGGCAAGCGAGTCCAACAAAAATGTCTAGGCCCTGAGTTCAAGCCCTAGGATTGGCAAAAAGAAAAAAAAAGAGCAATCTTACTTCAGTAACAAAGAATGTACCCTATATTTATACAGACTGAAAAATTCATTAAGAAATTAGAAAATATGTATAAAGTGCATAATTTCTTTTGTGTGTTGGCACTGGGTCTTCAAATGAGTGCTTCAGCTCTATCCTTGACCTTTTCTGCTCAAGGCTACCACTCTACCAATGCAGCCCCAAATCAACTATCTTCAATTGAGATATAAGCGATGAATATTTCAGGGTGCTTCATGAAAAACATTTTTATAAATTGAAACGTAAGACACAGTCTTATTTTAGTATGAATGTTGAGATGGGAAGAGACAGAAAAAGTGAAATGTTTCCTGATCCCCATAGAGAAGAGACTCAGCAGAACCACTGTGGTCTGCAGGCTTCTTTGTGAGTTTTGTTTGCATCTTTGATTTTTGTCAATTTTGGAGCTTGAACTCTGGGCCTGGGCACTGTCACTGAGCTCTTCAGCTCAAGGCTAGTGCTTTAATCTGTGAGCCACACTGCCACTTCTGGTTTTTCTGGCATTTAACTGGGTACTTTGGCTGGCTTTAAACTTTGATTCTCAGATCTTAGCCTCCTGAGTAGCTAAGATTATAGGTGTGAGGTACCATCACAAGGCTGCTGCTCTGTTACTATGCAGGTTCTGGATCAAGAACTTCAAGTTCTTACTTCAATTATTTCTTCTGTTGCCTGATACTCGGCCATTTGAACGAAGCCCCAGTTCCTGGTCTTTGTTGGTTAATGAGAGATATTATGATTTTCTAATATTCAGAGCAATGATTATAAAACCCAGCATTTTACTTACTTGAATAAATTAAGAGACAGGACCTAGTGAGATGGAAAACAAAATTTTTTTCAAGTTGCTATCCTGTTCTAATGCATAAGTCTGGCTATTTTGCTTACACACAAATATGTATTTTACCAGTTTCTACTCTATTTTTGCTTAGCTTAAAACCAACACTGCCATTTCATAGATTTTGTTGTTGTTTGCGGTGCTTGGACTCTGTGCCTGGGCTGTTCCTCAGATCTTCAGTTCAATGCCAGTGCTCTACTACTTTTGATTTGGCCAGTCCTGGGCTTGAACTCAGGGACTGAGCACTGTCCTTATATTTTCTCAAGGCTAGGGCTCTACCACTTCAGCCTCAGCACCACTTCCAGCATTTTTCTATGTATGTGGTATTGAGGAATTGAACCCAGGACTTCGTGCATGCTAGGCAAGCACTCTACCACTAGGCCAAACTCCCAGCCCAAAATTATTCATCATTACTATTAGCTATCTTCTTTTTTTATTATTGATTCGTCATGGTGCTTGGACTTTGCTCCTGGACAATGTCCCTGATCTCTTCAGCTCAAGGCTAGCACTCTTCCTCTACAGCTCCATTTTTGGTTTCTGGTAGTTAATTGGTGATGTAAGTCTCACAAACATATGTGTCCAGGCTGGCTTTGGGCTTTGAACCAAGATCCTCCAATCTCAGCCTCCATAGTAGCTAGAATTACCCGCTTCAGCCAGCAGTGCCTGACTGTTTGATGTCTCTGTCTCTGTCTCTCTGTCTCTGTCTGTCTCTGTCTGTCTGCCTGTCTGCCAGTCTGTCTGTCTCTCTCTGTCTCTCTCTGTCTCTCTGTGTCTCTGTCTCTGTCTCTGTCTCTGTCTCTGTCTCTGTCTCTGTCTCTCTCTCTCTCTCTCTCTCTCTCTCTCTCTCTCTCTCTCTCTCTGTCTCTCTCTCTCTCCCTCTCTCTCTTTTGGTTGTAAGACTTTAATTGTGCACCTGGGCAGTGTCCCTGGGCTCTTCAGCTCAAGGCTACAACCTTAAACACCTTGAGCCACAGTGTCACTTCTGGTTTTCTGGTGCTTAAGTGGAAGTAACAGTTTCATGGACTTTAGTGTCTGGCCTGGCTTTGAACTGTGATCCTCAGAACCCAACCTTCTGAGATCATTTCCAGCTTTTTTTTTGTTGTAAGTGGTACAGAGTAATTGAACACAGGGCTTTGTGCATACTAGGCAAGCAAACTACAACTAGTGTGCACTCCAGCTTTTGATAAGGGCTTTCTTTTTCTTTTTCCATTTTCACTCATGGGGCTTGAACTCTGGGCCTGGATGTTTACCTTAAGCTCTTCAGCTCAAGGCAAGAGCTCTACCAATTGAGGCACATTGTCATTTTGAATTTTCTGGATTATTTGGAAATAAGATTCTCACGGATTTTTATGCCTGGGCCGTCTTTGAACCTCGATCCTCCAGGGTAGCTAGGATTACCAGGATGAGCCACCAGTCACGGGCATTAAATTATTATTTTTTGCATGTCCTATGGCTTCAACTCATGGCCAGAGCACTGTCCTTGGGCTTGCTCAAGGGTAGCACTTTACTTCAGCCACCCAACTCCCGGTCCAAATAGGCCACTCTTGAAGCTAGAATTACAGAGATCTGCCATAATACTGGCATGTCGTTATCTAAGTATATAATTTTTCTTCTATTTTTGATGTCTTTTCCTTAGTGGACATATTTCCTACATATTTTATGGAAAACTTCCTTCCCACTGGGGCCATAAGTTAAGCCTAGTGGAAGAGTTCTTGCCGAGCATGAATGAAGACCCAAGTTCAATTCCTCAGTACATCATAGATAAAAAAAGGTAAAAGTCGTGCTGTGGCACATGTGATAGAACTTGTGCCTTAAGAATAAACAAAAACAAAAACAAGGATCGTGCTCAGGTCCTGAGTCTAAGCACAGTACTGGCAAAAAAAAAATTCTGCCCAAAGTAGACATTAAAACTTATTGTACTTTTCAAAAAATTTGTTGTCAAAGTGATATACACAGAGATTGCTGTTACATATGTAATGAGTACATTTCTTGTAAACACTGTTACCCCCTCCCCCCTTTTCTCTTTCCCTTCCCCCCAAGTCATAAATTTCATTTACAACAAATATATATGTATTTTCATTCCTGAAAAAAATAGTTTAAAATGTGTTCAAATAAATGATGTAGGTTGATATATTTATCAAAATGGACTGCTTGAACTCTAAAATAATCATTCTACGTAATTTTTCTCCTAAAATTGTAGTAATGCTATAAAACTAATAAAAAAGGTATTTTAGTTATTAATTTCTTATGTTTTACCTTTAACATTATTACACTAAGCATACTGTTTATGGTATTAATACAGACAGTATGAAATATGATTATGTAAAAAAATTAAATGATTCAAAATAGTATGGTTGGGGGCCAGTAGTTTGGCTTGGTGGCACACACCCTGGACTGGCAAAGAAGAAGTAGGGTTAGATAAAACAGATTTATTTCCAAATGTGTGGAAAATGGTATGATTTCTTGTTTTGCTAGTCCTGGGGCTTGAACTGAGGGACCAGGAACTGTCCTTGGCCACATTTGTTCAAGGGTGGCACTGTGACACCTGAGCCACAGTGCCCCATCTGCTTTTTCTGTGTATGCAGTGCCGAGGAACTGAATCAAGGTCTTCTTGTATACTAGGCGAGCACTCTACAACTAGGCCACATTCAAAGCCAAAGTAGATTTTTGATGCTATTGTGGAGTTTTAATTTTCTTAAATATTTGTACAAAGCACAATGGATGTATAAACAGACTTGAACTCACAGAACAGGGTCCCACATAATATTACAGTTACTCTGGCACTTCTCCCGATTGACAAAACACATTTCCAGGCATCTGCTCTGTCCTTAAGCTTTGGTAGCTGACTTGTCTTTCCATGGAGGCCTGGCCTGGATTCCTGGTGATTCCATGCATTCCTTAGTTCCCTGTATATCCAGTAAGGTTGTCTTCTATGGGACCAGACCTGTCTGGTTTTTGGCCCACCCAGGACCTATGTGTCTGAGGTCTCACATTATAAGTGGAAAATAAAACACAGTATAATAAGGACTGAAGAACTGCACACCATAATATTAACAATGAGAGTTTATTAGTTAGCAAAGTAAATACAATGAATATTTGACAAGAATCATGAGAGCATGATAAAGAGATGTCTTTTTAGGAAGGGGACAGGGAAGCTCTAAATCCAGACTGGCCTCCAAGTTGCCTTCAGACAGTAATTCTACTTCAGAGTCCTCAGAAGGGTCTCCTTCCTCATGAGAAACAGAATGTCCTTCCTGAGTTAAGAGGGGGATGGATTCTGGTTTGTCGAATGGAGATTGAGTCTCTTTTAGTGAGAGGGATGGGTCTGGATATTCTGTGAGGATGGATTCATTTTCCTCCAATGAATCCAGTATTGAGAGTACACTTGCTGCTTCCCATGGGGACATTTTCCATGAGCCCAGCGTGTGCCCCTTCAGCTTGCACAATAAGTGGAGTGTTACTCTGACTCAGATGGACTGACTCTGGGTGGAGTGTGAAAGGAAACGGAAGGAAATCTGGCTGCTCTTTTTCTTCCTCCATAGTATCTGCAGGTTCAACTGTGTCACACATGGGGTTCAGAGCAAAAGGTATATCCACAGGACTCTAAACCTGTTTGGTAATTTCTACAGAAGGCCCATGCTTTCTGGAGTGCAGTGATGATTCTCTGTCTCCATCAGTCACCAGCTCCATTGGTGGGATTTTCATCCGGAGTTCAGGATAAGCTCTTCCACGATGACCAAAACTTAGAATGGAAATAGTACAGAGTGGACTCTGCAAGTTGAAGTTTCACTCAACTTCCATGAGGATCTAATGGAGGAACCTGTAGAACTGGAGTTTGGACTGAACACTGAGGAGGTGTAGGGTCTTTCTAATGAGTGCTTATTCCCGAGTCCTTTCAGAGGACAGACATTACCTGGCTGACACCACCCATAAAGGGCATTTTGCCAAGCTCTGTAGAAGGAAGGGCCAACCAATATCTAGAACACATGGGCTTCCTACTCACAGGCTCTGAGGCACCCACACCAGGACTTCTACTTTTTCTTGGTCTTACTGGTCGCACATTCCTCCAGCTGGTCAAAACGTATGTGTTTAGAAGAGCAGGTCCAAAGCCGGCATGAGGAGCCTCATATAGAGCTTGAGTTGTGTCAGGGTGTGGCAGTTCTTGAACTCGTAGAAATCACTGGGGTACAAGTTCATTCACATCGTATAGATGGAACACATGATGTTGTGGGCACATTCGGTACAAGGAAAGTGAGAGCCTTCTCTCTCCATCCTGAGCCTTCTACCAAAGCCCCTTTCTTGCTGGACTCTAATGCTGTGGCTGTCCTGCAGAGATGTGCACTTCTGTGCTGTGAGGGGGGGTAAGAGACACTCTAGAACAGGATGACTTTTACACCCCACTTCCAGAAGCTTCTGAGAGAGGCCTCTATGCATCTGTCCAAAGTAAACGCACCTTAAATTAACTAAGGAAATGCTCTAAATAAATCAATAAGTGAATGCTCTAAATAAAGAACTAAATGCTCATTCCTCTAATCTTAGCCACCCAGCAGGCTGAGCTCTGAAGATCACAGTGGAAAGCCAGTCTAGTCAGTAAAAGTCTAAAGGCACTTGTCTTCAATTAGGCAGCAAAAAGCCAGAACTTGACCTATGACTCAAATGGTACAGTGCTAATTTTTGAACACAAAAGGGATGGCATTTAGACCGTTGTTCAGGTACAAGTGGCAGCACTGGACCACAGACCAAGATGTAAATGCTTTCAGATTCTAACAGGCAAAGCTATCACAATCCCTCCCTGATGGCTCAAAAGTGATTCAGCCCCCAGCTTTTCCTCTGACTCCAGTATTTCACAGGCCTCCGCCATTAGTACTGACACCTCATTTCTTACTGGGAAATGGGATTTGCTAGGATGTCACCTAGGTGAGGGCTGCAGTTGGGAGCCACTTACTCATGCCTGAAATCCAACTTCTCAGTTAGCACACTGTTGAGACTCCAGTAGCTTGTGAGGGAAATGAAATGGCATGGTGTCCCAGTCATAATACAGTAGTTTGTGCACTTGTATCATGCTTAGCTCCCCTGTGAACACCGCAGTGAATCAAACAGGCTCAGAGAGGAGCCAAGTATTCCAAGACTTGGCCAGGAGGGGTGATCAACCTGGGTTTGGAAGGGGAACACTCACTTTTTCAAGAGAATTTCCAGCAACTACTACATTGTCCTCCACTATTTGAAATTGTGCAGGAAGTTTCCCACATAAAAGAGATCACATTTCTGGTAGTCAGGGATCAGCTTTGTCAGCAGCATCTCCAACAGGCCTTCCTCCAGGATCCATGGGTTACAAGGCTCATTCAGAGTGTGAGCTGACTTACCATCACACTATGTTGGCAAAACAGTGGATATTTCAAACGTAGGAATGGGACCACACTTCACACTGAGGAATTGGAATAGAGTAGATTGGAAATGACACACTCTAATCTCAGTATAGTCACTTGAAAGCACACAAGAAGGTTGTAGTGTGTGGGCAGGATGATGGGTTCAAATAGGTTTCCTCTCAATATACCTCATCTGAGTTGCCCTGGAGTTTCCTGGCTTTCTTCCTAGAGAAATGCCTGTTATACTGGAATTTTGGCTTGGCACTGATCCAGCATCTACTTCTTCAAGTGAGACATCCATATCTCTCATGCCTGAGATGCGAGCCTCCTGACCTTTGGCAACAGCACAGCAACATCTTTCTGGTTCCTGAGCCACAGGCCAAGGGAGCTGGCTTGAGCTGGTTGTCACATACAGTGGCTTGGTTACCAGGGTTCCATATTCTGTTCCATTGTGAGGGAGGTAGGGTCACCTTTCAAGGACCAATGACCAAAGCTCCTTGCTCACAGAAGACCTCCCCAAAGACATACTGGAGGCTGAATCACCCTTCCCACCTCACATATGGATGTATTAAACAGCACACCTTTTTGTTCAAATCCCAAGTAATTAAGTATGCATAAGTGCTAGCCTGGTCTCAGGCTCAAGGAGCCTTTCTTAGGTAAGATCCAAACTTAACTGTCACTATTCCCCTTAAACTTCACAAGACATTTTGCTTCACAGTGCCTTCTCAGCTTGCATTTTGCCTCTTGCACATTTTTTTTGCTAGTCCTGGGACTTGACCTCAGAGCCTGACCATTGTTCTTAGGCTTTCTTTAGGCTATAGCTGTCCCACCAAGCCACAGCACCACTTCCAGTGTTTTATATGTATATGGTACTGCAGAATCAAACCGGAGCCTTTTTTTGTGGTAGCCAAGCACTCTACAAATAGATGAAACACCCAGGCCATCTTGCACATATTTTTCACTTCAATCTACTAGGACGTTGTTAGGTTTCTGTATCCTAATCTATTTTTCTTCCTGATGAATATCTGTGCTGTCATCTGTAAAAATGCAAGTGGGAAAATCACAGAAGCATTGGTGACATAAAAAAAGTCTTACAGACATAGATAAGTGTTCATTCTTTGTAGGAGAAAGGATATTTTGATATGATGATGACTATGTATAAATACTTTATCGGGGTTTAGAGTTTGGCCCAGTGGTAGAGTGCTTGCCTAGCATCCATGAAGATCTAGGTTTGAGTCCTTAATATCACACAGATATAAAAATCCATATGGCAATGTGGCTCAAGTGGCAGAGGGCTAGACTTGGGAAAAGCCAAGAGCAGTGCTCAGGCCCTGAGTTCAAGCCCCAGGAATGGCAGAAAAAACAAAAGAAAAGAAAAGAAAAGAAATGTGCTTTTTACAAGTTATTCACTCACAGCATTTGCCTCTGAATTCTTCGCTTCTGCATCTTGTGACTTATCCCTTTCCCTCAATGTAGACAAGAAAAATAGATTTTATTACTTGCTATCCTGTTGTCCAATCTTTGGATATTAATTCAAAATACAATATTGCCTGAGATATTGTGTGTGTGCATGTGTGTGTGTATCTGCCAATGTGTGCATGCACACATGTGTACAGGGTTTAGGGCTTACTCATAGGGCCTGTGTGATAACCCTCAGCATCTTTTCCTCAAAGGTATTGGTCTTTCACTTCTAGCTTATTAAAGCTAATTGGAGTTGAGAGATCCACACAATTTCTTGCCCTGTGCATTGGAACCCAGTGCTGGGTTCTCATATTGTTAATTGTAGCTATAGAGAAGCCTGAGGTCTGGGGATCCTCGTTAGAATCCAGCCCCTGAGAGAAAGTCACTGATAGAAATCTTTATCTTCAGTTAAGCACGAATAAATAAGGCAAAAGTGGAACTGTGGCTCAGTTCCTCTTGTACCAGCCATGAGAAAATTAGTAATTGACAGCACCTGGTCCCTGAGAGAAATCCTTAGCACTGGTTCAAAAAAAGAAAGAAAATAATGAAAAAATTAAAACTTGCTGAGGAATCCATAAGGATAAACGTGCCTGTGAATAATCTTGTCATTTCAGATTCCCTCAAGAGCTTATGTCTCTCTATATTTTATCAAGTTTTTTTAAAGATATTTACATATTTTCTATCTTTCTTAAACAGAGATAGCCATCCACAAAACACAAACACAAACTCTCACACAGTATACCACCCACCCATAAGTGTCTGGATATGTATATATGTATAGTCATATGTATTGATCTGTCTCTCTATACTAATATATAAATACATAAACATATGTAATTAGACAAACAGGAAACATACATAGATAGGTCTCAGGCATTTCTAGATTTTGTGCAAGTCTTCTGAGTGCAACTTACCATTGTATTGTTTGTCAAGACAGAGTCCCTCTAACTTTTGGACAGCTTCTTGTCCTTTGATACTTTTTTCTGCCAGTCCTGTGTTTTGAACGCTAGGCCTGGATGCTGTCACTGAGCTTGAGCTTCTTGCATTCAGTAGTTTATTGCAGATAAGAGTCTCATGGAGTTTCTGTCCTGGGATGGCTTTGAATTGTGATCCTCAGATCTCAAACTCCTGAGTAGCTAGGATGACAGTCTTGAGCTACCAGTACCTTGTTCCTTTGCCTCTTTTACCCTTTTTTTGGCCCCACCACAGCCATGGTATCTACCTTCCTATGTTCTCTTCACCTGCCTCCAGACAGGGGTCTGACAGATGCTTTTGCTTTCCACCCACTTAATCATGTCCTCCTCTGTATTGGCTGACAGCTAAGACGTGCACTCACTTGTCTGGATGCCAAACACAAAGCCATGTGATTTTTTCTCCGTCTGGAACATCCTATCAGATTTATAGCACCACAGAGGGTCAGGTTGATGCTCCTCCAGGGCTTCTTAAATTGTTCTCATATTAATCCACAACACGTTTGTCATCACTTGTCCAGCTAATTCATGGACTAAACCAGCATTCCCTACAAACTTAGATTCCAATACCATGAGGACACTCAAGGGTGCATTAGGAGTGTGACCTGCAGGTGGATGTGAGCCTGTCTAACTTGGAGGGGATTTCTCCACCACAGGAAATGGAATGCAAATTTAGAATCTGCTTTCTTGAGGTGACAATCTCTGGCAGATGTTCTTATCAAATGTGGCACTGCCTACTTCCAGCTTTAAACATGGGTTGATGACCCAGTATAACAGAGAATGTATTCCCCCAGGCCCAACACATAGGCTGGGCTTTGAAGGTCATGAGATCTTAGTCTACAAATGATGAGCCCCCTCCCGTGAGGCATAGCAAACGGAGCCAAAATGCAACCCAGTTAAGCACCAGATCAAGCTTCCCTTCTTCAGTAGGGTATGGTTTGAAAACTGTGCATAGCTTCTGTTTGAAGCCAGTCCAGAAAGGGAAGTCCCTGAAACCCTAATTTCCAGTTAACTGCCAAGAAAAAGCCAAAGATAGAGATGAAGCTCAAGAGAGGTAGAGAACCATCTGAAAAGAATGGTTATACCCTGCAACATCCTCATTATCTGATCTTGAAAATATCTCTGCGTGCATCCCAGCATGCAGCCAGCATCTGGGGGTGACAGTGACCCCTGCGACCATTGGCAATCAGCACTGTCTCTGACATCTGTAATGTGAACCTCATTCTGTTGGGTTTGTGAAGTGGTGTCAACCCTGAAGAAGGAACCAACTGTGCCCGAACTCCCACTGTCCCCTGGGCCCCTAGCATTCCCCCATCTGCACCCCTCCTGTGGCTTCTGATCCTAGGGAGCCCTCCTGCCCTGTCCAACACTCACATGAAGTGCATATATCTTCTCCTGGGGAAACTTCTCCACAGAGAGTACATGACATGCCCATTCTCCAGGCACGGGGAAATCCTGCCAAAGTAGCAAATCAGTGATAAGGACATAAAGTGATGAATAGAATTTTAGATCCTGATGGTAGACAGTCTGCAAAATCCAAGGGAGAATGGAATTGGAGGGGACCAGGGATCAGGATGTGGGCATGGAGCTTCCCTGCCAAGGGGGTAGGGGAAGTCACAGGCTGGGGGATGCACAGGATGATCCATAGGCCCTGTGCAGCTACTGGGTCACCCCCTTCTGCATCTCAGCCTTTGGCTTTGAGCTCTGTGATCGCCAAGACGTGCACAGTCTGTACTCTGGCTGGCAGAAGAAAGGACCGTGGGAAGACAATTGTTGTGAGTGTAGGAAGGGGTAGGCTGGACACCCAGTCCAAGAGGAGCTAAACCTGGAGTTGAGGGGTGTGCAAGGAGTGGGTGTGAGGGTTGTGGGCTGTCACAGTCACGGCAGAGGTGGCTCTGTCTGTAGGGTGAGTGCCTCCCTGCAGGCACAGCACTGGAGATATCAGAGATCCACATGAAAAGGAAAAGCTGGAAATGGCATTATGGTTCAAATGGTAGAGCATCAACCTTGAGCAAAAGAGCTCAGGGACAGTACCCAGGACGTGAGTTCAAGCCTCATGACTTTAAAAGAAAAAGATCCAGGACTATGAGAGGAAACCTGGTACTCTCTGGGTCTAATCAGACACAAGAAGAGGCCGGGATAGGCTGTGGAAAAACACAGAGAACATCTTCCCCCAGCTCATCCTGTCCTGCATGCAGGGACAGCCATGTAACTAGGGCTACGGTGAGATCATCTTCACCGCTGTGCTGCCATCTGAATTGTAGGCCTCTGTCCTGGCATGGGGTGTCCTGATGGCTGAGCAGGTGCCCTAACCCTAGATGGAGAGCAGCCACTGACTGTGGTAGCTAAGGGGAGATCTGATCCATAGCTTTCAGGCCACCCAGCATGGGAGCCAGAACCACCCTTCACCCAGGTAGAGGCCAATGGTTCTCCAGGTGCTACTAACATTGCCCCACCCCTAGTTCTGGGTACACGTGACATTCCCTCCCCAAGGAGCAGGACAAAGTGAGGGATAAGGAAGCTGCCTATGGGCTTCAGATGATGGCCAGGCTGGCACTACAGATGGCCTCACTCTGTCACCACCTTCCCCTGCCTCCATCTTTCCTCCATCATGCCTCTCTACCTCCCACCCATTAACCTTGGAAACCAATGAACTGGGCTCTCATCATTTCTCTCATCTCTTCACCCACCTTGCCATGCATCCATCCCTCTGTCACTTCCACCACACACACATCCCACCACCAGCCACCCTGTAGCTTATGCGGATCCCAGAGGAAGCTCTTGGTGAAGGGCTTGTGAGCACAAAACAGTTACTATCACCCGTTCCGGCCTGATCCACCACAGAATAAGAACAGCCAAGCAGGCACACACTGCAGCAGAGTTGCTCTGCTGCCACCCTGATTTCTTCATGGCCAGGACTTGGCTCTCCTCAGCCTCTCAACTCAGTAACCAGAACATTGTGCCTTCACAGAGCCATGGCTTCCAGTCTCCATGGACACAATGACATCAAGGTGATGCCAACTTCCCCATCTCTATATACTTCTAACTATGGGATGGGAGCTGAGGTTCTCTTCGGTGACTCCATCGTCTAAGAGGCTCATGCAGATTTCTATCCTTTGCTCATCATGGTGACTCTTTGGTTAACAAGTCACTGCTGGGCTTCCAGTTCACCACATATAGAACCCATACTCCAACACTTTTCTTAGAAGGACTGATGACTTTTAAATATTCTCTAGTTTTAAATTTCTAGTTCCTTCTCTCTTTCATTTATATATTTCCCTTCCTCACATACTTCCCTTTCTTTACCTTCCTTCTTTCATTCCTGGCCTTGAACTCAAGACCTGGAGCTTTTTCTTAGCTTTTCTTTGCTCAAGGTAGCACTCTAGCTCTTGAGCCACAGCTCTACTTCAATCTTTGTTCTTGCTCTAAACTGGGAGTAAGAGTCTCATGCATTTTTCCCTTTGCTGGGTTGGTTTTAAACCACAATACTAAGATCAGGATCCTGAATATGCCTCGGATTACAGGTATTATCTAATCAAAACAAATTCCTGATTTCTTTTTTAGACATAATTAGTTCTTTCAGTTGAGCCACCAGCCACTCATGCAAGAGCATTGCAGGATCCCAGCATTCATCTTGTCTCCAGTCTTATTCCATCCATCTCACAATGGCCATCTAAAACACCCTGCTGCATGCCTGAAGTCGCAAGGAACGTTCTCAACGCCATGAGAATCCCCCTTAAGCTCTCCCTCAGATATGCCCAGACCCCATCCCACTTCCACATGAGCATTTGTTTAGGAGAAATTTCCTGAGTACATCATCATCTTTTCCTCACCATTCAAATTTCATCTTTGGAGTCATTTCTCCCAGACAAAGACGAACATGATCCATGGTTTGATAGCAGCTCCAGCTTCATAGTCCCAGCCACCAACACCCCCCCATTACCCTGCCAAACACCTGAATTCAAGAACAATGTTTTCACTACCCCTGACTCTTATCAAATGTTTTAACTTATACAGTGCATTAAACTAATTTTACTAAATGGAATAAACACATGGCATCAAGCCTCAGAATCTTTGCACCTGAACTTTTAGTGAATAACAGACACACCAGCATTTCTGTAGCCAACAGAAATCTTAGCTTTGAGATTTCAGCATTCCTGGTATCCAAGTTTGGATGTGCTAACACTGCCCTTAATGGGGCACTTCAATCACACAATCCCACAACAATCAATGTCATTTGACATTCACTGGTAGGTGGTGCTAGGAAAAAGACTGATGTGCCAACTCCATGCTGGCTTGACCTATGCCATCTTCAAACCTGGACCAAGTGGGGCTCCTCTCTCCATGACACCTTTTGTGTACTACCCCAGGAGGACCTTTACCTTGAGACAAAATTATGAAGACTATCTCTACCAGCAAATATTCCAGTGAGATGTGCCTACATGGATAAAGCTAAAATCTCACTAAAGTGAGGTTGTTGGCAGTGCTGGAGCCTGAACTCAGGGCCTGGGCACTAAGCATTTGTACTCAAGACTAGCCCTTTACCACTTGAGCCCAAACTCCATTCCCAGCTGTTTTTATTTTTGGTAGTAAGAATCTATCAGACTTTCCTGTTCTAGGTGACTTGGAACTTCCATACTCAGATCTCAGCCTCCTGACCAGCCTGGATTAAAAGTGTGGATCAGCCATGCCCCACACCTGAGGACTTCTGCCAGCACATTTTTTCCCAAAAATTGGAAGAGGAAGATGAGGGAGGATTGGGCTCATCCTGCCCTGCATATGAAGGAGAGCATCAGCGCCTGAACTTCATTCCCTGTTGTAGGCTGCTGGAGGAAAGAAAGCAAATAGGCACAGGCTGGCAGCAGATGCCACAGAACAACTTGTGACCAAGACTCCCAGAGCAGACCTCAGAATCGATGACAGAGTTGGATCTACCCAGTAACAGAGGTAGTGGTGACACCTGAAACTGCGCGTTTGAGCCTTTGCTGCTAGTAAACAGGGCCACCTATGTCTCAATGAGAAAGGTGAGATTTTGGTGGAGAAGGTGAGATTAAACATTATGTATCATGCAAGAAGACAGAATATAAGGGGTCTTTTATTATTCCAAGTGAAATTTTGGATTTCCTCTTCTGTTTCTTTAAAGAATGACATTGGGATATTGATGAATATTGCACTGAATTTGTAGATAGTCCTTACCAAGATTGCCATTTTCACAATATTACTTCTTCCAAACCAGGAGCATAGGTTTTTGCATTTCCTCAGTTCTGTGTTAATTTCCTTCTCCAGTGTTTATACTTCCATCAAAAAGGTGCTTTACATTCCAAGTTAATTCCTAAGTATTTTATTTTCTTCGATAGGAAAATGAGTTGCTATCCTGATTCTTGCCTCATTCCTCTCATTTGTTGGCATATAGGAAGGCAGTTGACATTGAGGGTTAATTTTATACCCTGCTACCTTACCAAAGTTTTATATCAGCTCAAGCAGCTTCGGAGTAGAGTCTATAGGGTTCTTTAAATACAGAATCATGTCATCTGTAAGGAGAGAAAGTTTCAGTTCCTCTATCCCTTTCCTCCTCACTCCAGTTTGAATGGCCAAGATCCAGAAATCTAATAACGTATGCTGGAGGGGATGTGGCCAGGAGGGATCACTACCACACTGCTGGTGGGATTGCAAACTCGTTCAACCACTATGGAAAGCACTATGGCAGTATCCCAAAAAGACTAAACGTAGAACTCCCCTGTGATCCAGCAATTTCACTACTTGCCAATCGTCCAGATAGGACATACTAAATTCACTAGAACAATAACATTTATCACAGCACTATTTACTACAGGAAAGGTATGGAACCAACCCAGATGCCCGTCAGTTGATGAGTAGATCAAATATGGTATTTTTACACAGTGGAATTCTATGCTTCTGTCAGAAAGAATGACATAGACGAATTTCTAAGGAAATAGAAAGACTGTAAAGTTTAGAAATTAGTTTCTGTCTCCTTGTCTCTCCCCTTCTCTATCTCTGTAAAATTTAGAAGTTCCTGTTTCTCTCTTTTTCTCTCTCTTTTTTCTTCCTCTCTCTCTCTGTCTCTCTCTGTCTCTCTCTGTCTCTGTCTCTCTCTCTCTCTCTGTCTCTCTCTCTCTCTCTCTCTCTCTCTCTCTCTCTCTCTCTCTCTCTCTCTCTCTCTCTCTCTTTGTCTCTCTCTCTCTCTCCCTCCAATCTTTGGCTTGAACTCAGGGCGTCAGCTATGTTTGCTCAAGGTTAGCACTCTACCATTTGAACCACAGTGCTGCTTCTGGCTTGCTCTTTTCACGTAGTATTGAGGAATCTAACCCAGGCCTTCATCCTTGATAGGTTAGCACTCTACCACTAAGCCACACAGTCAGCTTTTAGAGGTTTCTGACAAAGGTTTTCCTACATGCTATTATTTCTTCTGTGAGTGCTCTTAATGCTTGCTGAAGGTTGACTTTGTTTAGAAGACTTACCCTAATGCTCCCATATACAGAGATTCTATATATAGCTAAATGTTTTTCATTACTCAGAATTTCTCTATTTCTCTATTGTGTATGTTCTGAAATGTACTGAAGACTGACTTGTGATTAAAAGTCATTGCACATTTGTTCTATTCATTAGTTTTCTTTCTTCTATGGGAATCAGGTTTGTGATGAACACAGAAGTATGCCTTCCATGTCAAACACTTTCCACATTTGTAATATTCATAAGGTTTTTCTCTCCTTTGTGCATTTTATACTTAGTCATGCGTTCATGATGGACTTTTCATATTCTTATATTCATACGATATTTATCCTGTGTCTGTGTGGTATCATGCAAACTCAACTATGAGTTCTTCAAAAAAATTTCCCTTTCATTTTATTCATAGCATTCTATCCTGTGGGTGTTTAGTGATAAATATTGACTTGTGCCTTCTGGGGAAAAGACTGAACATTTGCTACATTCATTAAGGGTTTTATCTTGTGTTGGTTCTGTGACACAAGCTGAGTTTTCTTCCACAGACTAAAAAGTCTTTCCTATATATTACATTGCTAAGGCTTCTCATATGTGTGAACTCTCTTACGCTTCCTGAAGGGTGAATACTGCATGAAAGACTTTCAACTTTGGTTATATCCCTAAGGTTTCTAATATGTGTGAATTCTGTTGTCTTACCACATTTGATGCACTCGTACAGTTTCTCTCCTGTGTGTGTTCTCTGATGCAATTTGAGGGAAGACTTCCATTTGAAAGACATTCCACATCGGTTACATTCATAAGGTTTTTCTCCTGTTTGAATTGTCTTATGCATGTTGAGGTTTGGCTTCTGTGTGAAGGACTTTCCACATATGTTACACTCATATGGTGTTTCTCCTGAGTATATGCTCTGATGAACATGGAGTTTTACCTTCCATTTGAAAGACTTTCCGCATTCACTACATGCATAAGTTTTCTCTCCTGTGTGTGTTCTATTATGCCCATCAAGATATGACTTCCACTTGAAGGTCTTTCCACATTTGTTGCACACATAAGGTTTCTCTCCTGTGTGTGTTCTTTGATGCAATTTGAGGGAGATTTCTGTCTGAAAGACTTTACACATTGGTTACATTCATAAGGTTTCACTCCTGTGTGTATTCTCTGATGAACACGAAGTTTTCCCTTCCCTTGGAAAGACTTTCCACATTCATTACACTTATAAGATTTCTCTCCTGTGTGTGTTATTTGATGAACTCAAAGGTGTATCTTCTGGGTGAAAGACTTTTCACATTTGTTACATTCATAAGGTTTCTCTTCTGTGTGTCTTCTCTGGTGCAAAGTGAGGTATGATTTCAGTCTAAAAGTCTTCCCACATTTATCCCATTCATAAGATTTCTCTTCTGTGTGAGATCTCTGATGTGTGCTGAGAGCTGGGCAGAAATTTTATTACGTTCATCATATTCATAAGGTTTGTCTTCTCTTGGAGATCAAGGTTGGAGCATCAGGTCTGACTTCTCAGAAATTAATTTTCACACTTGATGTACGCATCACATATCTCAGGATATTTGCTCTGAGGTATTGTAAGGCGTATTTCATTACTGAAAGATTTCTCACATTCACTACATGTATGAGGAGTCTCTCCTGTGTTCATTTTCGGATTTGTAGTGATGGTCGGTGTTAAGTACAATATTTTTCATCACACAGTACATTTAGCAGTTTTCCTCCCTCCCTGAAGAATTTCTTGGGCAGGGAGAACAGAATTATGATACTGCAGATCTTTTGGACTGTCACAATCATGAATAAAATGCTCTGAATATCCGATGGATATTTTAAGAACAGGAGACATACGAGATCTATAAGCAGCATGCATCTCATCAGGCTTAGGAGACAGAAGCATGTCCTGACACTTAATGAACTCCTCAGTCCTCACCCCTAAGTTGTTACCGTTATTACTAATCAGCTCTGGATTATGTGTAGAGCTCAAATTTAAAGTTGTTGCTAATCTCACGTTTTCCTCCACTTCGATACTACTTGCAACTGCTACTTCACAAAGACAATCATGTGGACTTTCCTGGCAGGTCTTGAACACATTTTCCATTACCTGGACATCTAAAATGAGTCATAGAAAAAAAGACACAAACATACATGAGATACAAATATTCCTTACTGTAAAGGTAATGACTTTACTTTCCCATCCTAAGTGTTAGATATTTTAATATATAAAATGGAAATTGATTTATGAGAAATATATGCTTTTCTCCCTAACATATTAAGAAAATGATATTTTACAATGACCAATAATGTTTTTCTGTGTTTTAGTTCTCTTTTTATATCACAGGAAATATTTATTGAAATTACCCAACTAAGTATTGCTACAGTTTTAAGCTGAGTACTACCTGTAATGTACCTGCAGCTGTTTTTTTTCAAATACTGTTTTGTTTATACATTGAGGAATAGCTGCCTTTCTTTTATTTTTGAGAAATAATCTAAATATTGTGCTGTTTTGCATCTTTTTAAAACTTTCTTTTCTTTTCTTTTCTTTTTTTTTGTAGTTCATAGGCCTCGGCCTTGTCCCTGAACACTTCAGCAGAAGACTATTACCCCTATCCTTGAGCTACAGCCCCACTTCCTGTTTTCTAGAGTTAACTACAGATAAGAGTCTCAGGTCCTGAATAGCAGATAGGATTACCTTACCCAGTTTCAATGCTGTTTGAGTCATAGAAAAAAAGACACAAACATACATGAGATACAAATATTCCTTATTGTAAAGGTAATGACTTTACTTTCCCATCCTAAGTGTTACATATTTTAAAATATAAAAGTGGGAACAAAGGAAGATGGCGCCGAGACAATAGGGATGCTGCCTACCTTTCTCTGACAAAAAGAGAGAACAAGGGAGTCCCACGAGCCAACTACCTAAAGAAATCCACAACAAGAAACTCAAAAAGCAACGGAGAAGGACTCAAACCGGAAAAGAAATCCAGATAAAGCTCACATCCAACTTTCTCAAAGAATTCGGAACTCGAGGACCCCTCCCCCACCTCTCGTCCAAACCCGTGGAAAGCCACGACAAGCGGCAGCTGGTGCCCGACCAAGCCACGAAAAGTGGCTTGAGCGGGCACCGGCTCCACGCGGGGAAATCGGGGGGCGGGCACCGGTTCTAATCCACGAAAAAGCGGTGGCACTGGAGGGCGCCAGGCTGGGAGCCCAACGGCTGCAGAAACCAGCACAGAACCGCGCCAGCGAATGGCGGAAGCAGCGGAACCCGGATGCGGAACCAGAACAGCAAGCAGCGGAGCCCAGACACAGAACACAGGCGGCGGCGGCGGAGACCCAAGGGGAGTGAAAGACTCCCCACCACTGTGGAGCACCACCAGTCGGACGCAGAGGCGTGAGTAATACAGCGCATCCCCAAACACATTGGGAAAGCAGAGCGGGTGCCAAGCAATAGAACTTAACTCAGACCCCAACACCCCGCCCGAGAAACACTGGTGGGAGCAGGGGGGCAAGGAATTTAGAAGCCTGTCCCTTCCCTCAACAGCCCCCTCCCTCAGGCCATTGACTGGAGATTGACAGGCAGGCTACCCATAAGACCCAGCACCCCACCAAGGGAGGCGGGGCTGTCCCAACTCCCACCCGCCCAACGGGCTCAACCCCCAGCCCTCTGACTGGAGACTGACAAGCGAGCGGACCCTAAGACTCAGCACCCCACCAGGGGAGGCGGAGATGTCCCAGCTGCCACTCGCCCACCAGGCTCCTCACCCAGGGCACTGGTTCTGGAGAGTGGAGGGCTCTGAGACCCTGCCCTACAACAGTGGGTAGGGGATGCGGGTATATAGGAGCCAGCATCTGCCCCCCCTCAATTCTCAAGCGGGGCATCTTCCAGCTGGGAATCCTGAGCAAGACACCACAGTTATAGACTCTGACAAAGCAGCGGAAACACAGCAGGGATCTGAAGGGCCGACCAGCAGCCAAGCTCCCTTTCTGAGAAACAAAAAGTCTCCGCACTTGGAGCCCAAGTCCCCAGCTGGGCCCCGCCCCTGGAAACAGAGGGGCCTCCTGCTGGTCCTGCCTAGAGCTCCTGAAACTCTCAATCCCCAGACCCTTGGCTTGGGGCCGCCCCTGGAAGCAGCACAGGAAAACGTCCGCCAACCGCGCTCAGACGAAAGCTCGCAGATCCCTCCCTGGTCCACTGTGAGGCCACTGGTTGGGCTAAGAGCTAGTCGCACAACAACACATAAGTTTTATTCTAATACTTTCCAAACTTTGTACTCAAATACTCTACCTACTTACCCCCTGACCTCTCTCATTCTATTTTTCTATCTCTGGACCTCTGCTCCTCTTTGAACCCTTATACTGCATGGATCTACACTTGATGGCTGATGAGCAACATTGAATATCTATGTGTTTAATTATTCTCTAGGCTCAGAGGGACTTAAAGACAATAGAGATTGGATTGAGAGGCTTATTGTTTTAGATATAAATCGCTTATCAATGAATAATTAGACTACTCGGTAACTGCACAAAAAGAAAGAGTGATAACACCAATCAAAACTTATGAACATCTAGAGTCTGCCAGCTACAGAGGTCTAGGTTGGTTACATCTGAAAAACTATAATAGTGTCTAGTATTAATCTTGCTCCCATTTTCAAATGGGCAGAACAAGAAACTCAAGAAAAATGTCAAATCAAGAAACAACATCTCCCACCTCCCCCACCCAACATAAACAGCCACTGGAACAGTCACTGGCAAACCTAGAGGAGAGTCTTCCAAGTGCTGTACAAATGCAATTGATAAACATCATTAATGAAAAATGTGAAAATATAAAGAAAGAGGTAAGGGAGGAAGCCATAGCTGAACAAGAGGAAACCATAAACAAGGTGATAAGTGAAAAAGAAGAAGCCATAAAGGAGGCCATAATAAAGGCTGTTCAAAGAAAGATGGATGAATTCATAGAATCAACAAATAAAAAGGTGACGGAACTCCAGCAAGTGTCCAAAGAAAATAAAGCTACTGAGCTAACAGCTCAAATGGAAATCAAGGAGATAAAGAAATCCATACTTTATCTAAAAGAAGAGGTGCAAGGCATCAAAAATGAGCAATTAGTAGCAAGGGAGATGAAAAATAAAGTAGGTAGCTTTGATAGCAGGTTAGACAATGCAGAGGAGAGAATTTCCGGGGCTGAAGATAATTTAGTTATTATAGAGAAAGAACAGAAAATGAGTCAACCCAAATCTAGGAAAAATGAGAGAGCGCTTCAGGAGGTCCAAGATACAATTAGGAAGCCAAATTTAAGGCTAATTGGTATTGAGGAGGGTCTGGAGAAAGAGGTCAATGGTATTGGAAATATACTTCAGGGAATCATCTCAGAGAATTTCCCAAATATCCAGAAAGGCAGGCCCATCCAGATACGAGAAGCTTTTAGAACCCCAAACAGACCTGATCAGAAAAGAACATCTCACCGCCACATCGTTATCCGAACTGGATCAGTAGAAACCAAAAAAAGGATCCTAAAGGCAGCCAGGGAAAAGAGTTCAGTAACCTATAAAGGAAAACCAATCAGAATCACCCCAGATTACTCAGCAGAGACCATGCAAGCAAGAAGTGACTGGAAGCATATATGTCATGCCTTAAGTCAAATAACTACCAACAAAGAATACTGTACCCAGCTAAGCTCTCATTCATAACTGAGGGAACAATAAAAACATTCCATTCCAGGGAAAAGCTGCAACAATATGTTGCAACAAAACCAACACTACACAGAATTCTGAAAGATGTTCTATACATAGAAAACCAAAATAAATGCAATATAGGGAAAGAAACGGCACCTACACAGCATACCACGTAAGGACCACAAGAACTGTCAAGACACAGGCCCAAAAAAAAGCTTTTAAAAATGGTAGGACCTAATAAATATCTCTCAATCCTAACTCTGAATATCAATGGTCTCAACTCTCCAATTAAACGGCATAGGCTGGCTAGTTGGATCAAAAAGCAAGAGCCATCGTTCTGCTGTCTTCAAGAGACACATCTTACCCAAAAACACAAGCATCTTTTGAAAGTGAGAGGTTGGAATAAACTCTATCAAGCTAACGGCCCCCATAAAAAGGCTGGAGTTGCCATCCTCATATCAGAAAAAATAGACTTCAAACCAAAATTAGTAAGAAAAGACAAAGAAGGTTACTACATACTACTAAAGGGATCTTTCCTCCAGGAAGACATAACGATCTTAAATATTTACACACCCAATCCCGGAGCTCCAAACTTCATCAAGCAAACTTTACTTACACTGAAACCATTCATAGATCGAAATACAGTGATTGTCGGGGACGTTAACACACCACTTTCACCTATGGACAGATCAACAAGGCAAAAACTCAACAGAGAAACCTTAGAACTGAACAACTATATAGACCAACTAGATCTAACAGACATCTGCAGAATATTCCACCCAGCAACAACACAATATACGTTTTTCTCAGCAGCACATGGAACATTTTCCAAAATAGATCACATCTTAGGCCATAAAAAAAACCTGGACAGATACAGAAACACAGAAATTATTCCATGCACACTCTCAGACCACAAAGGCATCAAACTGGAACTGAACACACATCTCCACCAACGAAAACCCTGTAACTCATGGAGACTGAACAACATTTTCTTGAATCACCAATGGGTCATCGAAGAGATTAGAACAGATATCCAACAGTTTATGAAATTTAACAGTAAGGAGCACACAAAATACCAACTCCTTTGGGACACTGCAAAGGCAGTACTGAGAGGAAAATTTATAGCGCTGAGTGCCTACAACAACAAGTTGGAAAAATTGCAAACCAACAAGTTAATGTCTCACCTTAAGCTCCTGGAAAAAGAGCAACAAACCAACCCTAAACCCATTAGGAGAAAGCAAATTATTAAAATCAAAGCAGAATTAAATGATTTGGAATCCAAAAAAACTATAGAAGGAATCAACAAAACAAGGAGTTGGTTCTTTGAAAGAATTAACAAAATTGACAGGCCCTTAGCAAATCTTACCGAAAAAAGAAGAGAGCATATCGAAATAAACAAAATCGCAGATGAAATTGGTAATATCACGACAGAAAATACCAAGATCCAGAATATCATGAGGGAATACTTCTCAAACTTTTATGCCAAAAAATTTGAGAATCTAGAAGAAATGGATGAATTCCTAGCCAATATTAACATACCCACGCTGAACCAAGAAGAACTAAGCCAACTCAACAGGCCTATTTCAATCTCTGAAATAGAAATAGCAATTAGAGAACTTCCACCTAAGAAAAGCCCAGGGCCAGATGGATTCACAGCTGAATTCTATAAGGTCTTCAAAGCAGAGCTCACACCAATATTCCTCAAGCTCTTCAACGAAATTGAAAATGAAGGTTCCTTACCAAACTCATTCTATGAAGCCAGTATAACCCACATCCCCACACCAGACAGAGATTCATCAAAGAAAGAGAACTATAGACCTATATCTTTGATGAATATCGATGCAAAACTGCTCAACAAAATAAAGGCCAACCGTCTAAACAACTCATCAAAAAAATTATACACTATGATCAAACAGGATTCATCACAGGGAGGCAAAGCTGGTTCAACATACGCAAATCAATTAATATAATTCAACACATCAACAGGAGCAAGGACAAAAATCACATGATTGTCTCAATAGATGCGGAAAAGGCATTTTACAAGATCAAACACCCCTTTATGTTAAAAGCTCTGGAGAAACTAGGAATCCATGGAACATTCCTCAATGTAATAAAGGCTGTGTATGAGAAACCTACTGCTAGTATTACACTTACTGGTGAAAATCTAAAGCCATTCCCTCTAAAATCAGGAACGAGACAAGGATGCCCACTCTCTCCACTACTCTTTAACATAGTACTAGAATTCCTAGCCAGTGCAATAAGGCAAGAAGCAAGCATAAAGGGGATCCAAGTAGGGAAAGAGGAAATAAAACTATCCCTCTTTGCAGATGACATGATTCTGTATTTAAAGTATCCTATAGACTCTACTCTCAAGCTCCTTGAGGTGATTCAAAGCTTTGGAGGAGTAGCAGGCTATGACATCAACCCTCAAAAATCAACTGCCTTCCTTTATGCCAACAGTGAGAGGAACGAGGCAATAATCAGGAAAGAAACTTCTTTCACAATAGCCTCAAAGAAAATAAAGTACCTAGGAAGTAGCTTAACTAAGAATGTAAAGGACGTTTTTGACGAAAACTTTAAAACCCTAAAAAAGGAAATTAAAGCAGAACTAAGGAAATGGAAAAACCTCCCATGCTACTAGACTGGAAGAATCAACATTGTGAAAATGACAATCCTGCCAAGAGCTATCTACAAATTTAATGCAATACCCATCAATATCCCAATGTCATTCTTTAAAGAAATAGAAGAGGCATTCCAAAATTTCATATGGAATAATAAAAGACCCCGGATAGCAAAAACACTTCTTAGCAGAAAGAACAGCACTGGGGGAAATTCAATTCCAAACTTTAGACTCTATTACAGAGCTATAATTCTCAAAACATCTTGGTACTGGCACAAGAACAGGCCTGAAGACCAATGGAATAGAACTGAGTACCCAGATATTAAACCACAGACCTATGGCCACCTAATCTTTGACAAGGGAGCCGAAAAAAATAGAATGTAAGAAAGACAGCCTCTTCAACAAGTTGTGCTGGCAGAACTGGTTAAGCACCTGCAGAAAAATAAAGCTGGATCCTTCTTTGTCACCTTGCACTACAATTAACTCCAAATGGATCAAAGACCTGGAGGTAAAACTGACATACGAAAAGTTTACAGGAAGGAATTGGAGATACACTAGGCCTCCTTGGCACAGGTCGAAACTTTCTTAATAAGGACCAAGAATCACAACAAATCAGAGAAAGACTGGATAAGTGGGACTGCTTTAAACTGCAGAGCTTTTGTATGGCATCGGATATAGCTAGTAAACTAATCAGGAAGCCTACAGAGTGGGAGAAGATCTTCACCAACCAAACAACGGACAAAAGCCTCATATCTAAAATATATCAACAACTCAAAAAATTGAATCACTCCAAAACTAACCTCCAAAGTAACAAACATCCCATTAAAAAATGGGCCAAAGACTTAAAGAGAGTCTTCTCTGAAGAAGAAAAAAAAATGGCCTATAGACACATGAAAAAATGCTCAACATCTCTGGTCATAAAAGAAATGCAAAACAAAACAACTCTAAGATTCCACCTCACTCCAGTTAGAATGGCCAGGATCAGGAAAACGAATGACAACAGATGCTGGAGGGGATGTGGCCAGGAGGGATCACTACTACACCGTTGGTGGGAGTGCAAACTCGTTCAAACACTATGGAAAGCAGTGTGGCAGTGACTCAAAAGGCTAAACATAGAACTCCCCTATGACCCAGCAATTCCACTACTTGGCATTTACCCAACCACCCAGAAACAAGGACATACTAAACCCACTAGCACAACCATGTTCATTGCAGCACTATTTACCATAGCAAAGATATGGAACCAACCCAGATGTCCCTCAGTTGATGAGTGGATCAACAAGTTGTGGTATTTGTACACAATGGAATTCTATGCTGCTGTCAGAAAGAATGACATCGCCCCATTTGTTAGGAAATGGAAAGACTTAGAAAAAATCATATTAAGTGAAGTAAGCCAGACTCTAAGGAACTTAGGCTCAATGGTTTCCCTCATTCGTCATAATCAGTAGAAACCTTGGGATCTACTAGCAGAGACTTGCAATAGAGCAAAATCTTGATACATAAGGACATATAATGTGAAACTAATTGAAAGGACCTCCAGGATATTGAAACAAAAGCCACATAATGAATGATTGTTGTCCTTAATGTACTATGTTGTCTCTCATCTCCTTTGCTGTCCCTTGGTTATCTCATATTGGTATAGTATCTCACTTGTTATCTGATATATTGAATTTATTTGTATTTGGATATTTGAAATTTGATAGGGAAGGGGGGAAAATCAAGACGGGTGGGGGATGTGGGGGGGAGGGAAAAGGGTACCAAGACATGTGAAAGGCTTTCAATGTATGTGAATTAATGTACCTTCTATCTGCAAATATCATGTAACCCTTTTGCTAATTACAATAAAAAAATGCAAAAAAAAAGCCAGAGATGGAGGTATGGCTCAAGTGTTAGGTGTGCTGGTCATGAGTGGAAAAGGTAAGGGAAACCAGATGTACATGGCCAAGAAACTGTGTACCCACCTATGATGGCTGAGTTTGAAATTTAAGGATCATGGCTCAAAGGCAGCCTAGACAAAAAAATGATGACACTCATATCATCTACTAACCTCCAAAACTGTCAGAAATTGAGGTATGGTGTATTAAGAAACTAAGTTGAGGAGCCAGCAGTGTAGCCCAGTGGTAGAGTGCAGGCCTAGCATGCACGAAGCCCTGAGTTCTATTCCTTGGTACCACAAACAGAAGTAGTGTTGCGGTTCAAGTGACATGGCGCTAGCCTTGAGCACAAAAGTGTCCAAGGACAGTGCCCAGACTCTAAGTTCAAGCCCAAAGACTGGAAAAAGAAAAAAAAAAGAAACTGAGTCATGAGAGCATAAAATAACCTCAACAGATCGGATCAACTTTCACGGAGAGTTGAAGAGGGATACAATAGCGACTTGAGATGAGTCGAGTCATAAAGCTTAGTTTAATAAGGGCAGGAGTGGGGGACTTATGTAGCAGTAATGGGTAGAGGCCAGGGCCTCAGCTAGCTGGAAGGTTCAAAGCGTTTTCTGAGTTTATGGTACTAGTCTGGCTCTCCAAGCCTATTGTTCGAGTAACCCTTTCAGGCATCTATCATCTGAGAGGGCTGGGGTATCGGCTTTCATATTTATGTTAAGAAGTTTAGGAAGATTCCCTCAGGAAGGGTGATCAATGGGTCAAACCATGGTGTTAGGAGCCAGAGTGGAATCAAACTGTACCTTGATTTGCATCAGACAATGGCTTTATTGTCTTAGTGTTTTCTGGCCTTATTAAATGACCTGAGATTTACCATATGAATGTAACACCTGGAAGTTCCCCGGTTTCAAGAAGGGATATAAGCCTGGAGTTGACAATAGACGAGGCTGCAGTTTTTACCTAGGCTGCAGACCTCCCGGACCCGAAAAAAAAATGAGATACCCTTACCACAGGAAACCAGTCAGATATTTGAGGGTTGCAAAGAAACCACTATTTTGTCTAATGATCAACATTAAACACCACCAATACACTAATGGGAATAGGAATCAATTAAACATTCGTTTAAAAAGGAAGACACTAAGTCCTATTTTGGAAGAATGCCATTCAGTAAACCAAGGGCAGACTATAGGTGAAATATTCATAGACTGATTTTTATTACTTTATTAATGGGTGGTAATATTAGTATTATTTGCCAAAATTCATTATAATTTGTTAAACTGTGGCAATATCGGTATAACATACATCTGTAGGTATATCCTTAACCCCTTTTTCCATGCTACTAAATGTCAGGTAGTAGATCAGATGCTGTTTCTTTGTTTCTTACTACCACTTAAGAGGCCATTGCCTCAACACTTACACCAAACTCTCTCAAATATGCCATAAAATTATATACAATTGTCATCCTTCTGGTGATAGATTTCATACACCTGGATAACTTTACTCACTTCTAGAAGAATTTATGACTCCACTAATATGTATAACTTCAATAAAACACTGTGCTAAGTGAAATAAGCTTATATATCTGAATAAATAGCACTTTCCCTATTTTCCAATAATTTACCAGGAGGTGAAAAAATATTCATAATAATACATTCCTTATAAATTTGACTGTATAAATATTATTGAATTTTGTTTAATAATGCTTTTGCCAGTCCTGGGGCTAGAACTCAGGGCCTGGGAACTGTCCTTGGGTTTTCTCAAGGCTAGCTCTACCACTTGAGCCACAGCACCACTTCCACCTTTTCTATATATGTGGTACCTATGAATCGAACCCTGGTCTTTGTGTGTGTTAGGCAAGCATTCTGCCAGTAAGCCAAACTCCCAGCCCTTGCTTAATATTTTGCTGAATATTTGTGTTATACACCTACTTACTAGAATATTTTTTGTCAGGCAAGCCATTACTCATTTAATCATTTTCTACACAATGGTGAATACTGAAATTTCACATAACATATATATTTATTATATATACACATATAACCTATGTGTGTGTTTGATGTGACATGCTTTATTAGTGATTTGCTATAAGTGCATAAAAGCCTGATTGCTAATAATTAATAAAATATGCTTTTCGATTAAAAAATATATAAAAGTGGAAATTGATTTGTGAGAAATATATGCTTTTCTCCCTAACATATTAAGAAAATGATATTTTACAATGTCCAATAAGGTTTTTCTGTGTTTTAGTTCTCTTTTTATATCACAGGAAATATTTATTGAAATTACCCATCTATGTATTGCTACAGTTTTAAGCTGAGTACTACCTATAGTATACCTGCAGCTGTTTTTTTTCAAATACCGTTTTGTTTATACATTGAGGAATAGCTGCCTTTCTTTTATTTTTGAGAAATAATCTAAATATTGTGCTGTTTTGCAACTTTTTAAAACTTTCTTTTCTTTTCTTTTCTTTTTTTTTTTTTGTAGTTCATAGGCCTCGGCCCTGTCCCTGAACACTTCAGCAGAAGACTATAACCCCTATCCTTGAGCTACAGTCCCACTTCCTGTTTTCTAGAGTTAACTACAGATAAGAGTCTCAGGTCCTGAGTAGCAGATAGGATTACCTTACCCAGTTTCAATGCTGTTTGCTTTTTAACCATTAAGTGAGGAACACGAATTTTTTCTAGATTCAGCGGCCACAAGTTTGGTTTATATGTCTGTTTGCCTTTGATCCAAGCAAGAACGATTCTTGAGAGTAAGGACTTACACCTAAATCCCTTCAGTTACAACTTCTCACTAAAGTCTCAATATAGGTATTTGTGGGAATTTTGAAATTTGTTTCTTTCCATTTGAAGTCTTATAAAAATTCCTTTTCTAACACTCCTGTCCCTCAGAACCATGGAAGACCAGAAAATCTCCAGCTCATTGTCTAGTTAATTTTCTTATGTTGATTGAAACTTTGTTGTTTTTTTTTCCTTCCATTCCTGGGTTTGAACTTAGGACCTAACCTCTGTCCTTGGGTTTTCTCAAGACTAGAACCCTACGAATGAAGCCATTACTTCTGGCTTTTTCTATGTATGTGGTAATAAGGAATCAAACCTGTGTCTTTGTGCATGCTAGGCAAGCACTCTACCACTAGGCTCAATTTCTGGTGGAAAGGTCTGGTTCTGAATACCAGTCTCTTCCTACCAGCAAAAAGATATTATCCTTATCAGAGAATAATGCCCTGACTTATTCCTTGTTTGCTCAATAATTTACAGTCTTAGTTTTAAAGAAATGAAATATCATTGTTTCTTTCTTTCTTTCTTTTCTTTCTTTCTTTCTTTCTTTCTTTCTTTCTTCCTTTCCTTCCTTCCCTCTTTCTTCCCTCTTTCTTCTTTCTTTCTTTCTTTCTTTCTTTCTTTCTTTCTTTCTTTCTATCTTTCTTTCTATCTTTCTTTCTTTCTTTCTTTCTTTCTTTCTTTCTTTCTTTCTTTCTTTCTTTCTTTCTTTCTTCCTTTCTTGTTTTGCAGTCATGGGACTTGAATTCTAGACCTGGCTGTTCTTCCTGAGCTCTTCAGCTCAAGGCTACTGCCCTATGTCTTTAACCTCAACCCCACTTCTCATTTTCTATTAGTTCATTGGAGAGAAGAGTCTAAGGTGTTTTTGTGATAGGTCAGTCTTTGAACCTTGATCCTCAGATCTCAGCCTCCTAAGTAGCTAGGATTACAGGCATGAGCCACGGGCTCATGGCTTTCTCATTTTATTTTGTTTCACAGTGATTTCTACAGAGAAATCTAACTTTAATTCTACTGCCACATAGAATTCATTATATCACCCTATGATTCTTTGTGCCGGGGGTTTGGGCGAGCATGCACAAAGACCTGGTTCAGTTCCTTGGTACTACATACAAAGAAAAAGCCAGAAGTGGTGCTATGACTCAAGAAGTAGAGAGCTTGCCTTGAGAAAACCCAAGGACCATGCTCAGGCCCTGAGACCAAGCATAGGATTGGGAAAAGAAAATGATTCTTGATTCATCCACAAAGAATTCCATAGGTTCCGCACAGGATTTAGGGTAACTAAGAATATTATTGCTCAGTATATCACAACATGAACTTACCAATGGGGCTCAGGCTCCAACATCAATATGAAGATGCATTCACTCACCTGTGATATTCTTGTCAGAGGAATTTCCTATCCAGAGTTCTGCACAGTGCTCTAGCTTGTCAATTAATACAGGTTTGGGAACACAGGGCCCTTTAAATTAGAAACAGTAGAGAATTATTGCTTATGCTGTGTCATCATTGCTTTAAGTTCGCAGACATCCTACTCACAAGTTATCTATTAAATCTTTTTCTCATTTCTCACTGGCTCCATGGTTGACTTTTCCCCAGCTCTGGATTCATTTTGTATGGCATAAACTTAGCTGTCTTGCTCAATGCTAGAAAAATACCAGTTTGAGTCCCAGCTCCACTTACATGCATAGGTCTGCACGCATGCTAGGCAAGCACTCAACCACAAAGTCAAACTCTTGACACTCCACTAACATTTTTGAGGGGTTACTTGGAGTTATAGAGTTTCATGGCAATTTTTATGCCATTGCTGGCTTCAAATTAGAATTCTTAGATTTCTTCCTCCTGAATATTTTAAGATTACAGGCATGAAACATTGCAACTAGTGCCAGGTTTCCATTATAAACTCACTGTTTAGTGATTTGTAGATCCTATTTCCAATAATGATATATATTCTATTCTGGATTGTTTATCCACTTACAATTACTGTGTAAGTTTGGAATGTCATCTCCATTAGAGGAAACATAATTTAGAACTGTTGTCAAAGTATCCTGAAGGTATCCTGAAGAATGAGTACAAAATTACCTTAGGTTTTCTTTAGAAAATAATGATACTTCTCAGGGCCTGGAATCTTTCATTTAAATAGTATTGAAAGTTTGATAAACATTCACGTATCTGCAAAATAACAAGGCACTTGGTCTTGCAAGTGAATTTGACTTTTGCTCACCTAAGGACACCAGGTTGCTGTAGGTCTCCAGCATTACATCTCTGTACAGGGTCCTCTGAGCATTGTCCAGTTGCTGCCACTCCTCCCAGCTGAAATTCACAGCTACATCATCAAAAGACACCAGCTTCTGGAATGGCACATTTTCATCAAGAATTAGCACCGAGTTATAAACACACCATGTCTGGAGTTGTATTCTTTTTTTGTTGGAATTTTATTCCTTTACTTAAATGTTTAGACTTACATGAAATATTGACCTGAAAAGCTTAGGGATGGTGCCTAGGCCCAGAGTTCAAGTACCAAGACCCACAAAAAAAATAAAAAGGCAAGCCAGGTGTTGGTGGCTCAAGCCTGTCATCCTAGCTACTCAGGAGACTGAGATCTGAGGACCATGGTTCAAAGCCAGCCTGGCACAAAATTCCATGAGACTCCTTTCCAATTACCCACCATAAAATGTTTAATGGCTTGTGGCATATCATGGTAGAGCAATTGTGGTATCGACAAAAATAAGTCGGGGGAGTAGATTTAGGTTATAAATGGAATTATTCCATTGAAAAGGAACTACATTATATGATGACATATGCTGGTACTGTGAGAATATTGCAAAATCTTAGGGTATCAAGTAATAATACTGTGAAGTGCACCCAGAATGTTAATGTTCTATGTCTGGCATAATAATCACTTGGGGAAGAAACTTTTTTTTCTTTTTTTTGGCTGGGGGATTTGTAAGGCTTGAACCCTGGGCCTGGGCACTGTTCCTGAGCTCTTCAACTCAAGGCTATCACCCTACCTAAGAAGCCACAGTGCCATTTCCCATATTCTAGTGGTTAACTGTAGATGAGAGTCTCATAGACTTTCTCATGCCCAGGCTGGCTTTGAACCAAATCTTTAGATATCAGCCTTATATCTGAGTAGCTAGGATTACAGGTAGAAGTCACTGCACCTGGCAAGAAATTTATTTCTTGCTGTTTTATACTACAAATTTACTGTATATTTTACTTTTTCAAAAAGACTGAGGATGTCCTTTGTTCTGTATATAATGGGAAGAGGGGTAGGAGCTGTGAGCAGAAGAACTGAGGGGCAATACTCAGGGTAGGACAATAGCCTTAAACTAAAGAGCTCACGGCCCAAGGTCCAAGCCCCATGACTTTCCCCACTACCCCACAAAAAAAGGGAAAAAATTGGAGATTGGAGAGGATTTTCTAAAAAGAATATATAGAAATAGTAGTTCAAAATGTAGAAAGAAGTTCAATATTAACAGTCATGAGAAAAATTATAATTACAATGAAATCATTACTTTAAATATGTTAATATAAATATAGCTTTAAACAAAAAGATCCACATACACACACACAAACACACACACACACACACACGCATACAAAAAAACAACTTTCAAAGTCTAACTATTACTGGCAAGGTAGTGAGAAGAAATAGAACTTTGGAATAGTTTTGCAAGGAATATAAAACAATCAAAAATTGCGTGGAGAGTGCTAAAAAAGTACTAAATATAGAATTACATAGAAATATGGTCCAACACTTCTATTTCTAGATTTGTACCTAACGGAAGAGAAAGCAGACTAGAACAAATATGTGGAGAATTTTTTCACAACTATTAATAATAATCAAAAGATAGAAATATGCAAAACAATGCATTGAAAGGGAAGAACATTTTACAGATGAATCTTGATTAAAGTAAACTAAAAATACAGCAGTCATAAAGGAAGAGCTAGGGTATGTTTTCCCTTCCAGAGCTTCCAAGGATCAACAAACCCTTAGAGCCAAAAAGCACGATGGTTCCAGAGAATGGAGTAGAGAGGAACAGGAGCTGAATGTTTAATGATTATACATGGAAGATGAAAATTGCTCTAGATGGGTAGAATGAAGAGAGAACTGTACCCTAAACAATGGTTATGTAGCCACACAGGATGGGACACACCTATATTCCCTGATCTTGGGAAACTCAAGAAGGATTTCTAGCCATCCTAGATGCATGGAAAGATCTATCATAAAAACTAATGTGGAGAAGCTGGGAGATTGGCATAGTTGTAGAGTGCTTGTATGAAGACGAAGGTTCAATTCCGCAGTACCACATACACAGAAAAAACCAGTAGTGTTGTGGCTCAAGGAGAAGATCACTAGGCTTGAGGAAAGCTGAAGGACAGTGCTCAGACCGAGTTCCAGCCAAAGGGCTTGTTTAAAGAAAAAACAGAAAGGTGAGCATACAGTATAAGGGTTGAAAGACGAGCAGAGGTCCAGAGATAGAAAAAAAGAATGAGAGTGGTCAGTGGAGGTACAAGAGGATTAATGTAGGAGTGTAAGAATATTGTAGTAATGAAGAAAAGGTATAGCATAAGGATAACTGACCTAAGTTGGTAAGTAGGTAGCATATTTGAGTACAAAGTTTGGAAAGTATTAGAATAAAACTTATGTGTTGCTGCAAGACTAGCTCTTAGGCCAACCATTGGCCTCACAGTAGACCATGGGATGGATCTGTTTTTCTTGTCTACGTTGAGGGAAAGGGGTATTTCACAAGATGCAGAAGCGAAGATTTCAGAAGCAAATGCTGTGAATGAATTAGCTCGTAAACAGCATTTTTATTTTCTTTTATCTTTCTGCCAGTCTTGGGGCTTGAATTCAGGGCCTGAGCACTGTCCTCGGGTTTGCTCAAATCTAGCCCTCTACCACTTGAGCCACAGTGCCACATCTAGATTTTCTATCTATGTGATACTGAGCAATCAAACCCAGATCTTCATGGATGCTAGGCAAGCACTCTACCACTATGCCAAACTCTCAACCCTGACAGAGTAATTATAAAGTCCTCATCATCATATCAAAATATCCTTTCTCCTACAAAGAATGAACACTTATCTATGTGTGTAATGCTTTTTTTTTAAATTTCAATAATTCTTCTGTGTTTTTCACTTTTGCATTTTTTACACATGACAGCAAAGCTAATCATCAGGAAAAAATTGATTAGGATACAGAAACCTAATAATATCC
The DNA here is from genome assembly GCF_031878675.1 of Megascapheus bottae. Classification (NCBI taxonomy): domain Eukaryota; kingdom Metazoa; phylum Chordata; class Mammalia; order Rodentia; family Geomyidae; genus Megascapheus; species Megascapheus bottae. Next base: position 3,764,901 of record NW_028327585.1, read on the forward strand.
TAGTAGATTGACGTCAAAAATATGTGCAAGATGCCCTGTGTGTTTGACCTAGTGGTAGAGTTCTTGGCTACAACGCAAAAAGACTCAGGTTTGATTCCTCATTACCACATACATAGAAAACCCTGAAACTGGTGCTGTGGCTCAGTGGGACAGCTAAGGCCTAAAGAAAGCCCAAGAACAATGTTCACACTCTGAGGTCAAGTCCCAAGACTAGCAAAAACAAAAAAAATTCGACAAGGGGCAAAATGCAGGCAGAGAAGGCACTGTGAAGCAAATGTTTTGTAAAGGATGAGGGCAATATGGACCCTTAAGTTTGGATCTTACCTAAGAAAGGCTCCTTGAGCCTGAGAGCAGACTGGTAGTTGGGCCTAGTGGAAGACATTGGGAATGGACAAATAAGGTGTGCTGTTTTCTACATCCACATGTATATTGTGAGATTGGAGGAGAGATTCAGCCTCCAGTATGTCTTTGGTGAGGTCTTCTGTGAGCAAGGATCGTTGGTCATTGGGCCCTGAAAGGTGACCCTTCCTCCCTCACAATGGAACAGAATATGGAACCATGGTAACCAAGCCACTGTAACTAACAACCAGCTCAAGCCAGCTCACTTGGCCTGTGGCTCAGGAGGAAGAAAGATGTTGCTGTGCTGTTGCCAAAGGTCAGGAAACTCGAGTCTCAGGCATGGAAGTTGTGGATGTCTTACTCGAAGATGTACATGCTAGATCATTGCCAAGCCACAAATCCAGTATAACAGGCCTTTCTCTAAGAAGAAGGGAGGAAAATCCAGGGCAACCAGATGAGGTAAATTTCTAAGAAGAAATGTATTTGACCCCATCATCCTCCCCACACACTACAACTTTCTTTTTTTTCATTTTTTTATTGTAATTAGTAAAAGGGTTACATGATATTTGCCAGGTAGAAGGTGCATTAATTCACATACATTGATACCCTTTCACATGTGTTGATACCCATTTCCCTCCAACCCCACACCCCCCACCTGTCTTGGTTTTCCCCCCTTCCCTATCAAATTTCAAATATCCAAATACAAATAAATTCAATATATCAGATAACAAAGTGAGATACTATACCAATATGGGATAACCAAGGGACAGCAAAGGAGATGAGAGACAACATAGTACATTAAGGACAACAATCATTCATTATATGGCTTTTGTTTCAATATCCTGGAGATCCTTTCAATTAGCTTCACATTATATGGCCTTATATATGGCCTTTTGCTCTATTGCAAATCTCTGCTAGTAGAGCCCAAGGTTTCTACTGATTATGACGAATGAGGGAAACCACTGAGCCTAAGTTCCTTTGAGTCTAGCTTACTTCGCTTAATATGATTTGTTCTAAGTCTTTCCATTTCCTAACAAATGGGGCGATGTCATTCTTTCTGACAGCAGCATAGAATTCCATTGTGTACAAATACCACAACTTGTTGATCCACTCATCAACTGAGGGACATCTGGGTTGGTTCCATATCTTTGCTATGGTGAATAGTGCTGCAATGAACATGGTTGTGCTAGTGGGTTTTGTATGCCCTTGTTTCTGGATTGTTGGGTAAATGCCAAGTAGTAGAATTGCTGGGTCATAGGGGAGTTATATGTTTAGCCTTTTGAGTCACTGCCACACTGCTTTCCATAGTGGTTGAACGAGTTTGCACTCCCACCAACAGTGTAGTAGTGATCCCTCCTGGCCACATCCCCTCCAGCATCTGTTGTCATTCGTTTTCCTGATCCTGGCCATTCTAACTGGAGTGAGGTGGAATCTTAGAGTTCTTTTGATATGCAATTATTTTATGACCAGAGATGTGGAGCATTTCTTCATGTGTCTATAGGCCATTTTTGTTTCTTCTTCAGAGAAGACTCTCTTTAAGTCTTTGGCCCATTTTTTAATGGGATGGGTGTTACTTTGGAAGTTAGTTTTGGAGTGATTCAATTTTTTGAGTTGTTGATATATTTTAGATATGAGGCTTTTGTCCGTTGTTTGGTTGGTGAAGATCTTCTCCCACTCTGTAGGCTTCCTGATTAGTTTACTAGCTATATCCGATGCCATACAAAAGCTCTGCAGTTTAAAGCAGTCCCACTTATCCAGTCTTTCTCTGATTTGTTGTGATTCTTGGTCCTTATTAAGAAAGTTTCGACCTGTGCCAAAGAGGCCTAGTGTATCTCCAATTCCTTCCTGTAAACTTTTCAGTGTGTCAGTTTTACCTCCAGGTCTTTGATCCATTTGGAGTTAATTCTAGTGCAAGGTGACAAAGAAGGATCCAACTTTAGTTTTCTGCAGGTGCTTAACCAGTTATGCCAGCACAACTTGTTGAAGAGGCTATCTTTCCTCCATTCTATTTTTTGGCTCCCTTGTCAAAGATTAGTTGGCCATAGGTGTGTGGTTTAATATCTGGGTCCGCAGTTCTATTCCATTGGACTTCAGGCCTGTTCTTGTGCCAGTACCAAGCTGTTTTGAGAATTATAGATCTATGTTCTTCCTGCTAAGAAGTGTTTTGGCTATACGGTGTCTTTTATTATTCCATATGTAATTTTTGAATTGCCTCTTCTATTTCTTTAAAGAATGACATTGGGATGTTGATGGGTATTGCATTGAATTTGTAGATAGCCCTTGGCAAGATTGTCATTTTCACAATGTTGATTCTTCCAATCCAGGAGCATGGGAGCTTTTTCCATTTCCTTAGTTCTGCTTTAATTTCCTTTTTTAGGGTTTTAAAGTTTTCATCTAAACGGTCCTTTACATTCTTAGTTAAGCTAATTCCTAGGTACTTTATTTTCTTTGAGGCTATTGTGAAAGGAGTTTCTTTCCTGAATATTGCCTCGTTCCTCTCACTGTTGGCATAAAGGAAGGCAGTTGATTTGTGAGGGTTGATTTTATGGTCTGCTACCCTTCCAAAGCTTTGAATCAGCTCAAGGAGCTTGGGAGTAGAGTCTATAGGATTCTTTAAATACAGAATCATGTCATCTGCAAAGAGGGATAATTTTATTTCCTCTTTCCCTACTTGGATCCCCTTTATGCTTTCTTCTTGCCTTATTGCACTGCCTAGGAATTCTGGTACTATCTTAAAAAAGAGTGGAGAGAGTGGGCATCCATCTCTCGTTCCTGTTTTTAGACGGAATGGCTTTAGATTTTCACCATTAAGTATAATACTGGCAGTGGGTTTCTCATACACAGCCTTTATTACAGTGAGAAATGTTCCATGGATTCCTAGTTTCTCCACATCTTTTAACATAAAGGGGTTTTGGATCTTGTCAAATGCCTTTTCCGCATCTATTGAGACAATCATGTGGTTTTTGTCCTTGCTCCTGTTGATGTGTTGAATTATATGAATTGATTTGTGTATGTTGAACCAGCTTTGCCTCCATGTGATGAATCCAGTTTGATCAGAGTGTAAAATTTTTTGATGAGTTGTTATAGACGGTTGGCCAGGATTTTTTGGAGAAGTTTTCCATCGATGTTCATCGAAGAAATGGGTCTATAGTTCTCTTTCTTTGATGAGTCTCTGTCTGGTTTTGGGATGAGGGATATACTGGTTTCACAGAATGAGTTTGGTAAACAACCTTCATTTTCAATTGCGTTGAAGAGCTTGGGGATTATCGGTGTGAGCTCTGCTTTGAAGACCTTATAGAATTCAGCTGTGAATCCATCTGGCCCTGGGCTCTTTTTAAGTGGAAGTTGTCTAATTTCCATTTCTATTTCAGAGCTTGAAATAGGATTGTTGAGTTGGGTTAGCTCTTCTGGGTGATTCTTTCTATAGTTTTTTTAATTCCAAATCATTTAATTCTGCTTTGATTTTAATAATTTGCTTTCTCCTAATGGGTTTAGGGTTGGTTTGTTGCTCTTTTTCCAGGAGGTTAAGGTGAGACATTAACTAGTTGGTTTGCCAATTTTCCAACTAGCTGTTGTAGGCACTCAGCGCTATAAATTTTCCTCTGAGTACTGCCTTTGTTGTGTCCCTAAGGAGTTGATATTTGTGTGCTCCTTATTGTTAAATTTCATAAACAGTTGGATATCTGTTCTGATCTCTTCGATTACCCATTGTTTTTGATTCAACAATGTGTTGTTCAGTCTCCAGGAGTTATAGGGTCTTCGTTGATGGAGATGTATGTTCAGTTCCAATTTGATGCCTTTATGGTCTGAGAGTGTGCATGGAATACTTTCAGTGTTTCTGAATCTGTCCGGGTTTGTTTTATGGCCTAAGATGTGGTGTATTTTGGAAAACGTTCCAAGTGCTGCTGAGAAAAACGTATATTGTGTTGTTACTGGGTGGAATATTCTGCAGATGTCTGTTAGTTCTAGTTGATCTATATAGTTGTTCAGTTTTAAGGTTTCTCTGTTGAGTTTTTGCCTTGTTGATCTGTCCATTGGTGAGAGAGGTGTGTTAAACTCACCAACAAACACTGTATTTCGATCTATGTATGGTTTCAGTGTAAGTAAAGTTTGCTTGATGAAGTTTGGAGCTCCGGGATTGGGTGTGTAAATATTTAGGATCGTTATGTCTTCCTGGAGGAAAGATCCCTTTAGTAGTATGTAGTCACCTTCTTTGTCTTTTCTTACTAATTTTAGTTTGAAGTCTATTGTATCTGATATGAGGATGGCAACTCCAGCCTGTTTATGGGGGCAGTTAGCTTGATAGAGTTTATTCAAACCTCTCACTTTCAAAAGATGATTGTTTTTGGGTAAGATGTGTCTCTTGAAGACAGCAGAACGATGGCTCTTGCTTTTTGATCCAACTAGACAGCCTATGTCGTTTAATTGGAGAGTTAAGTCCATTGATATTGAGAGTTAGGATTGAGAGATGTTTATTAGTTCCTACCATTTTTTAAAAGCTTTTAGTAGGGCCTGTGTCTTGACAGTTCTTGTGGTCCTTAGATGGTATGCTGTTTAGGTGCCATTTCTTTCCCTATATTGCATTTATTTTGGTTTTCTATGTATGGAGCATCTTTGAGAATTCTCTGTAGTGTTGGTTTTGTTTCGACATATTGTTGCAGCTTTTACCTGGAATGGAATGTTTTTATTGTTCCCTCATTTATGAATGAGAGCTTAGCTGGCTACAGTATTCTTGGTTGGTAGTTATTTGATTTAAGGGCATGACATATATGCTTCCAGTCACTTCGTGCTTGCATGGTCTCTGCTGAGAAATCTGGGGTTATTCTGATTGGTTTGCCTTTATAGGTTACTGATCCCTTTTCCCTGGCTGCCTTTAGGATCTTTTCTTTCATTTCTATTGATCCAGTTCGGATCACAATGTGGCGGTGGGATGTTCTTTTCTGGTCAGGTCTGTTTGGGGTTCTAAAAGCTTCTCGTATCTGGATGGGCCTGCCCTTCTGGATATTTGGGAAATTCTCTGAGATGATTCCCTGAAGTATATTTCCAATACCATTGACCTCTTTCTCCACGCCCTCCTCAATACCAACTAGCCTTAATTAGGCTTCCTAATTGTATCTTGGACCTCCTGAAGCGCTCTGTCATATTTCCTAGATTTGGATTGACTCATTTTCTGTTCTTTCTCTATAATAACTAAATTATCTTCAGCCCCGGAAATTCTCTCATCTGCATTGCCTACCCTGCTATCAAAGCTATCTACTTTATTTTTCATCTCCCTTACTTCTAATTGCTCATTTTTGATGCCTTGTATCTCTTGTTTTAGATCATGTATGGATTTCTTTATCTCCTTGATTTCCTTTTGAGTGGGTAGCTCAGTAGCTTTATTTTCTTTGGAAATTGCTGGAGTTTGGTCACGTTTTTATTTGTGGATTCTATGAATTCATCCATCTTTCTTTGAAAAACCTTTATTATGGCCTCCATTATGGCTTCTTCTTTTTCACTTATCACCTTGTTTATGATTTCCTCTTGTTCAGCTACGGCTTCCTCCATTATCTCTTTCTTTATATTTTCACATTTTCCATTAATGATGTTTATCAATTGCATTTGTGTAGCACTTGGAAGAGTCTCCTCTAAGTTTGCCACTGACTGTTCCATTGTCTGTTTACATTGGGTGGGGGATATTGTTTCTTGATTTGACATTTTTCTTGAGTTTCTGGTTCTGCCCATTTGAAAATGGGAGCAAGATTACTACTAAATACGATTATAGTTTTTCAGATATAACCAACCTAGACATCTGTAGCTGGCAGACACTAGATGCGCATAAGTTTTGATTGGTATTATCACTCTTTCTTTTTGTGCACTTACAGACCAGTATAATACAACCACTGATAAGGGATTTATACCCAAAACAATAAGCCTCTCAATCCAATCTCTATTGTCTTTAAGTCCCTCTGAGCCTAGAGAATAATTAACCACCTACATATACAGTATTGCTCAACAGCCATCAAGTGTAGATCCGTGCAGTATAAAGGTTGAAAGACGAGCAGAGTTCCAGAGATAGAAAAAAAGAATGAGAGACGTCAGGGGAGGTACTAGAGGATTAACGTAGGAGTGTAAGAATACTGTAGTAATGAAGAAAAGGTATAGCATGAGGATAACTGACCTAAGTTGGTAAGTAGGTAGCATATTTGAGTACAAAGTTTGGAAAGTATTAGAATAAAACCTATGTGTTGCTGCACGACTATCTCTTAGCCCAACCAGTGGCCTCACAGTGCACCATGGGATGGATCTGTTTTTCTTGTCTACGTTGAGGGAATGGGGTATTACACAAGATGCAGAAGCGAAGATTTCAGAAGCAAATGCTGTGAGAGAATTGGCTCGTAAAAAGCATTTTTATTTTCTTTTATCTTTCTGCCAGTCTTGGGGCTTGAATTCAGGGCCTGAGTACTGTCCTCGGGTTTTCTCAAGTCTAGCCCTCTGCCACTTGAGCCACAGTGCCACATCTAGATTTTCTATCTATGTGATACTGAGCAATCAATCCCAGATCTTCATGGATGCTAGGCAAGCACTCTACCACTATGCCAAACTCTCAACCCTGACATAGTAATTATAAAGTCCTCATCATCATATCAAAATATCCTTTCTCCTACAAAGAATGAACACTTATCTATGTGTGTAATGCTTTTTTTTAAATTTCACTCATTTTTCTGTGTTTTTCCCTCTTTCATTTTTTACACATGACAGCAAAGGTAATCATCAGGAAAAAATTGATTAGGATAGAGAAACCTAATAATATCCTAGTAGATTGACGTCAAAAATATGTGCAAGATGCCCTGTGTGTTTGACCTAGTGGTAGAGTCCTTGGCTACCAAGCAAAAAGACTCAGGTTTGATTCCTCATTACCACATACATAGAAAACGCTGCAAGTGGTGCTGTGGCTCGGTGGGTGGGCTAAAGCCCAAAGAAAGCCCAAGAACAATGTTCACACTCTGAGGTCAAGTCCCAAGACTAGCAAAAACAAAAAAATTCGACAAGGGGCAAAATGCAGGCAGAGAAGGCACTGTGAAGCAAATGTTTTGTAAAGGATGAGGGCAATATTGACCCTTAAGTTTGGATCTTACCTAAGAAAGGCTCCTTGAGCCTAAGACCAGACTGGCAGTTGGGCCTAGTGGAAGACATTGGGATTGGACAAATAAGGTGTCCATTGTGTACAAATACCACAACTTGTTGATCCACTCATCAACTGAGGGACATCTGGGTTGGTTCCATATCTTTGCTATGGTGAATAGTGCTACAGTGAACATTGTTGTGCTAGTGGGTTTAGTATGCCCTTGTTTCTGGATTGTTCGGTAAATGCCAAGTGGTGGAATTGCTGGGTCATAGGGAGTTCTATGTTTAGCCTTTTGAGGCACTGCCACACTGCTTTCCATAGTGGTTGAACGAGTTTGCAGTCCCACCAACAGTGTAGTATTGATCCCTCCTGGCCACATCCCCTCCAGCATCTGTTGTCATTCGTTTTCCTGATCCTGGCCATTCTAACTGGAGTGAGGTGGAATCTTAGAGTTGTTTTGATTTGCATTTCTTTTATGACCAGAAATGTGGAGCATTTCTTCATGTGTCTATAGGCCATTTTTGTTTCTTCTTCAGAGAAGACTCTCTTTAAGTCTTTGGCCCATTTTTATTGGGATGGGTGTTACTTTGGAGGTTAGTTTTGGAGTGATTCAATTTTTTGAGTTGTTGATATATTTTAGATATGAGGCCTTTGTCCGTTGTTTGGTTGGTGAAGATCTTCTCCCACTCTGTAGGCTTCCTGATTAGTTTACTAGCTATATCCGTTGCCATACAAAAGCTCTGCAGTTTAAAGCAGTCCCACTTATCCAGCCTTTCTCTGATTTGTTGTGATTCTTGGTCCTTATTAAGAAAGTTTCGACCTGTGCCAAGGAGGCCTAGTGTATCTCCTATTCCTTCCTGTAAACTTTTCAGTGTGTCAGCTTTTACCTCCAGGTCTTTGATCCATTTGGAGTTAATTCTAGTGCAAGGTGAAAATGAAGGATCCAACTTTAGTTTTCTGCAGGTGCTTAACCAGTTATGCCAGCACAACTTGTTGAAGAGGCTATCTTTCTTCCATTCTATTTTTTTGGCTCCCTTGTCAAAGATTAGTTGGCCATAGGTCTGTGGTTTAATATCTGGGTCCGCAGTTCTATTCCATTGTACTTCTGGCCTGTTCTTGTGCCCATACCAAGCTGTTCTGAGAATTATACCTCTGTAATAGAGTCTAAAGTTTGGAATTGAAATTCCTCCAGCGCTGTTCTTTCTGCTAAGAAGTGTTTTTGCTATACGGAGTCTTTTATTATTCCATATGAAATTTTGAATTGCCTCTTCTATTTCTTTAAAGAATGACATTGGGATGTTGATGGGTATTGCATTGAATTTGTAGATAGATCTTGGCAAGATTGTCATTTTCACAATGTTGATTCTTCCAATCCAGGAGCATGGGAGCTTTTTCCATTTCCTTAGTTCTGCTTTAATTTCCTTTTTTAGGGTTTTAAAGTTTTCATCTAAACAGTACTTTTCATTCTTAGTTGAGCTAATTCCTAGGTACTTTATTTTGTTTGAGGCTATTGTGAAAGGAGTTTCTTTCCTGATTTTTGCCTCGTTCCTCTCACTGTTGGTGTAAGGAAGGCAGTTGATTTGTGAGGGTTGATTTTATGGCCTGCTACTCTCCCAAAGCTTTGAATCAGCTCAAGGAGCTTGGGAGTAGAGTCTATAGGATTCTTTAAATACAGATTGATGTCATCTGCAAAGAGGGATAGTTTTATTTCCTCTTTCCCTACTTGGATCCCCTTTATGCTTTCTTCTTGCCTTATTGCACTGCCTAGGAATTCTAGTACTATATTAAAAAGGAGTGGAGAGAGTGGGATCCAGAATGCTACCCCTTAGCCCTTTTATGCAAAGCTTAGGACTGTGGCATTTTAAGCACGATTCAACGCTCTGTTTTTTGCTGGTTAATTAGAGGTAAAAATCTTATGGAATTTATTGCATGGCTGATTTTGAACTGGAATCCTCAGGTCTCAGCTTATCTTGCGTAGCTAGGATTACAGTATTTTACAACCTGTATGCTCATACACATCGCTTCTGATCCAAACACTCATTGTTCAATTTAACTAACAAGATGTGAGGAAAGATCATTGACGGTAATTTACTAGATGGGCTTCTAGTGAGTATATATTTCCACTTCCACTCTGAAGCCAGGGAAATGTTTCTGGTACATGTTTCAACTATCTCCCAAAGAGGAAATAATGTGTGAGTACGTTTGCTAGTATTTCAGATAGGAGATGGACTTTGGTGTTTGGAACCTGTTGGGCAGAGTGTATCAGCTGGGCTGTGATAAAAGAGATGATGTTTCAGGCAGGAATATTGTCCTATGAGACAAACTTAATCCAGATCCTTGGATTTCAGGACTTGAGTAGATAGAATTACAAGTGTGAGCTGCCACCACCACCTGGTTCATTTTGGAAACGTTAATTGCTTCTAATTTGTTCCTTTCCTTTTTTGGAAGATTGATCTAAGCTGGCTGATTGTGCATCACAATGATCTGATTGGCCTCAGGAATTGCAAATATTTGTCTCATCAGCACGGAATGAATGAAGTTGATCTAAACCCAATAGTATTTTCCTTCTGATAAATAGGGAACTTACCTATATCATTTTCCTTTCCTTTGCTTTCCCAAAGCAAGCAACATGTTTCTTAAAAACTATACTTCATGAGAATATTACAATTAGAAGCTATTTTCTGCACACTTCAGAATAGTCCTTGCATTTATAAACTTATATTACAATATTAGGTAGAAGAATGGTGACTGTTAGATTCATAACTATTTCATATGTTTTACTATTTAAGGCTCATTAACTCAAGAAGGGATTAAATACATTTAGATAATAGTAGAACATAGCTGCTGCTGATTTGATGTGTGTGCAGATGATACACAGATTTATTAGGATTACTCAAAAGTTTTCTTCAAATTTTCAGTAGTCGACTGCTATGCTAACTGGAAGGTGGTAGTAATGATGCTGAAATTCTATGAATCAGCTATGAAGCAGAATTTCAGAGGAGAGTATTTGCTAGGGACTTAATTTCTAAGACGCATATCAAGAATATTGAACTATAACACCAAATGATGGAGGACTCAGCGTCACATTTTGTTTGTCTTATGCAAGTCCTGGGACTTGAACCCAGGGCCTGGGAACTGTCCTTAAATGTTTCTTTCTTGCTTCAGGCTAGTGTTCTCCCACTTGATCCACAGCTCCACTTCCAGATTTTTGGTAATGAACTGTAAATCAGAATATCATGCAATTTGTTTGGGCTGGATTCAAACCTGATTCTGTGTAGATAGGATTCCAAGTGTGAGCACACAGATCCTGGCTAGTATCATTCATCATTCAAGTCATGGGACTGCAATTCTGCACCTGGGTCTTGTCACTGAGCTTTTCAGCTCAAGACTACTGCCCTATCCCTTGAGCCATAGGGCCACTTCTGGGTTTGTGGTGGTTAATTGGAGATAAGAGTCACATGGACTTCAGTGCCCAGGCTGACTTTGAACTGCTATCCTTGGATCCCAGCCTCTTGAGTAGCAACATTTACAAGTGTGAGCCACCATACCCGGCTAAATTATTTTTTAAGTTAATTTTTTTTGTTAAGTCAATATATAGTTGGCATACGGTTACATAAGTAATGAACACATTTCTTAAGAAAATTGTTATCCCCTCCCTCATTTTTCTCTGTTTTCCTACCCTCAGCCCCCTCTCCACCCAGATTGTTCAGTTCATTTCCTTTTAGTGTCTTCCAAGTATCACTGTTCAATTGGTTCACCCTTTTTCCTTTGTATTTTTTTTTTACCATTTTAATATACCCTTTCCCTTTCCCAAATCACATAAACCTATGTACAAGACACAGGGTACCCGAATTCAACACAGTGACTACAGAGAATAAAACTAAAGGGAAAAAGAAGAAAAGCGCTATAAAGCAAAGAAAATGAAAGAATATCATACAGTAGCTTAGAAGCAACAACACTGAAAAAACAAAACATAAAACCTTGGGCTGAAAATGTAGCTTGCCTAGCATGTATGAAACCCTGGATTCCATTCCTCAGCACCACATAAACAAAAAATGGAAGTGCCACTGTGACTCAGCTGGTAGAATTCTAAAGTTCAGCACAGAGTATCTCCAAGTGACAAAAATCTGTCACATTTAAGTCAGGCTTCAAAATTTTGCTAGGAACCAGTTACGTGATTTGGAAGAAAGTCCAATTTTCAAAAAATCACTAGCCAGGTGCTGGAGGGTCATAATTGTCATTCTACTAGCCAGGGAGAAGGTGATTCAAAGCCTTTGCAAGCAAAAAAACGAAAACAAAAAAAAACTAAGATTCTTCTCTCTACTTATCCACCCAAAATCTAAGTGGAGTTGTGGCTAAAACTGGTACAGCATTAGCCTTGAGGAAAATGAACTAAGAGACCTTGCCCAGGTCCAAAGTTCAAGCTCCCCACCAAGAAAGAAAAAAAAAGGAGTCCAGATACCTTAGTTTCAAAAGTATATCTGGATATCTTAGTAGATTTTTCTGATCTTTCCTCATTCATCTCATGGAACCACATAATCTTGATCCTGATCTGACTAAGAGCCTGCATTGTGCTTAATAAATTCATTCCACATATTCCCGTAGAATCCGGACAGCTAACAGCCACTTACCAATGCTTTATTCTACGTTTAGGCCAGTATGTCTTCATACCATCTACACAGTCAGCTATATCATCTTTCCAGAAGTATCATTGAGTGTAGAACACTCAGAACTAAAATAATTGCATAAAGATGTAATAAAACCCCTTGATTCATTACGAAAATTTCTGTACCACTTAGAGCAAGTACATTAGTGGTATTTAGCTCTAGCCTCTTTTTTTAAAAAAATTTCTAACATTGAATTTTACATCATATTTCAAATGTCATGTTTAACCAACAAGTATTCAAGAAGGAAATCGCTATACAATCACTGGCACATAAATTTTAGAATATAGTAAAAATTAAGCTGAGTCTTTGTATGTCATAGATACAGATTAATCTATAATAAAACACATGTCTATAGAGTGTATAGTCTATCCCAGATTTTTATGTCTATGTAGTTATGTTTATATCTCCAAAATTATGTCCAGAACTTTGGGTATCAACTATTCAATCATCGCTCTACTACTGTTTGAAACTAATATCCATATATTAAGGATACCATGTACCTTTTGTTCCTTGGTCTTGACTTATCTCACTCAACAGGATTCACTCTAATTTCATCCACTACCCCAAAAATGCCATTATCATTTTTTTCTGTGCAGATCTTCTTTTTATGTATTTATTTTTATTGTAATTTATAGAAGGGTTACATTATATTCACCAGATAGAAGGTGCATTACTTCTCAAACTTTGATACCCCATGTAATGATATGGTCCCCATTTCCCTTCCCCTACCCCCACTCATGTTCATTTCCCCCCTTCCCTATCCAATTTCAAATAACCAATTAGGCACATATGAAATATATCAGAAAACAAGGTGAAATGTTGTAACCATATGATATAACCAAGGGATAGCAAAAGAGATAAGAGATCACATAGTTCATTAAGGACAACAATCACTCATTATATGAGTTTTGTTTCTTTATCTTGGAGGTCCTTACATTTAGTGTCATACTATTTGTCACGATATCTCTTGATTTTGTTCTATTGTAAATCTCTGGTAGCAGAGCCCAAGGTTTCTACTTAATTTGACAAATGAGGGAGACTCTTGGGCCTATGTTCCTTTGAGTTTGGCTTACTTCACTTAATATGATTTTTTTTCCTTTTCATCCACTTCCCCGAGAATGCCATCATTTTATCTTGTCGGTGGCTATGTATCATTCCATTGTGTGTGTGTGTGTGTGTGTGTGTGTGTGTGTGTGTGTGTGTGTGTGTGTGTATGTGTGTGTGTGTGTGCGCGTGTATCACATTTTTTGTAGTAGGGCATCTGGTTGTTTCCATCATCCAGCCTCATTTTCTACAGATATTTTTATAGTCTCTTTTTTATTTTCAGGGTAATGTATAGAGGGGTTACGATTACATTTACAGGTAGTGGACTGCATTACTTCTCACACATTTATTCCATTCCACATGTTTTTGTCCCCAGTTCCCTCTCCCCTCCCCTTCCCAATCATCTTGTTTCCCCCTTCCCTTTCCTATTTGACATAAACAAATAAACATATATACAATATGCCAAGGAAAAAATCAGATACAGTAACAATCTGACATTAACCAAAGGGCAAAATAAGAGATGAGAAATAACATAGTAGATTAAGGACAAAAATCACACAAGATTAAGAGCAACGATGACACAAGATATAGCTCTTGTTCCCATATCCTAGAGATCCTTTCATTTAGTCTCATCCTATATGACCTTATATACCTAGGTTTTTGAGTTATTGTAATCCTCTGCTAGGAGAGTCCTAGATGTGAACTAACTATTACAAAGGAGGGAAACCATTGAGCTTATGTTTCTTTGGGTCTGGCTTGCTTCACTTAATATGAATTTTTCCAAGTCTTTCCATTTCCTTACAAATGGGGCGATGTCATTCCTTCTGATGGCAGCATAGCATTCCATTGTGTATAAATACCACATCTTCTTGATTCAGTCATCTACTGAGTGGCATCTGGGTTGGTTTCATATCTTTGCTAGGTAAATAGTGCTGCAATGAGCATCATTGTGCTAGTGGCTTTAGTATGCCCTTTTTTCTGGACAATTGGGTAGATGCCAAGTAGTGGATTTGCTGGATCATAGGGGAGCTCTATGTTCAGTCTTTTGAGGAACCACCACACTGCTTTCCCTAGTGGTTGAACGAGTTTACAGTCACACCAACAGTGTATGTGTGATCCCCCCTGGTCACTTCCCCACCAGTATCTCTTATTAGATTTTTTGATAATGGCCATTCTTACTGGAGGCACGTGGAATCTCAAAGTTGTTTTGATTTTCATTTCCCTTATTGCTAGAGATATGGAGCATTTCTTCATGTGTCTAAAGCCCATTTTAATTTTTTCTTCAGAGAATACTCTTTTAAGTCTTTAGCCCACCTTTTAATAGGATGGTTGTTTCTTTGAAGATTTGTTTGGGAGAGATTCATTTTTTTCAGCTATAGATATATTTTAGATAACTACATATATTTTTGTAGAAAAAAGAATGGAAGCCATCATGCTGGCTCACAACTTAATTTCAGCTGCTTAGGAGGCTCAGGGCTTAGGATCACAGGTCAAAGCCAACCAGGGCCCTACAGTGTGTGAGATCAAACTCTGTGAACATACAATGACTGTAAGAGGAATCTCACTGCCTGGGAATGTAGCCTAATGGTAGAGTGCTCACCTAGAATGCATGAAGACCTAGGTTATATTCACCGGTACCGCATACTCAGAAAAAAGCTAGAAGTGGGGCTGTGTCTCAAGAGGCAGAGCACTCACCTTGGGCAAGCGAGTCCAAAGAAAATGTCTAGGTCCTGAGTCCAAGCCCTAGGACTGGCAAAAAGAAAAAAAAAAGAACAATCTAACTTAAGTAACAAGGAATGTACCCTATATTTATACAGACTGAAAAATTCATTAAGAAATTAGAAAATATGTATAAAGTGCATAATTTCTTTTGTGTGTTGGCACTGGGTCTTCAACTGAGTGCTTCAGCTCTATCCCTGACCTTTTCTGCTCAAGGCTATCACTCTACCAATGCGCCCCAAATCAACTATCTTCAATTGAGATATAAGCGATGAATATTTCAGGGTGCTTCATGAAAAACATTTTTATAAATTGAAACTTTCAACACTGTCTTATTTTAGTATGAATGTTGAGATGGGAAGAGACAGAAAAAGTGAAATGTTTCCCGATCCCCATAGAGAAGAGACTCAGCAGAACCACTGTGGTCTGCAGGCTTCTTTGTGAGTTTTGTTTGCTTGTTTGTTGTTGTCAATTGTGGGGCTTGAACTCTGGGCCTGGGCATTGTCCCTGAGCTCTTCAGCTCAAGGCTAGTGCTTTAATCTGTGAGCCACAGTGCCACTTCTGGTTCTTCTGGCAGTTAACTGGGTACTTTGGCTGGCTTTAAACTTTGATTCTCAGATCTTAGCCTCCTGAGTAGCTAAGATTATAGGTGTGAGGTACCATCACAAGGCTGCTGCTCTGTTACTATGCAGGTTCTGGATCAAGAACTTCAAGTTCTTACTTCAATTATTTCTTCTGTTGCCTGATACTCGGCCATTTGAACGAAGCCCCAGTTCCTGGTCTTTGTTGGTTAATGAGAGATATTATGATTTTCTAATATTCAGAGCAATGATTATAAAACCCAGCATTTTACTTACTTGAATAAATTAAGAGACAGGACCTAGTGAGATGGAAAACAAAATTTTTTTCAAGTTGCTATCCTGTTCTAATGCATAAGTCTGGCTATTTTGCTTACACACAAATATGTATTTTACCAGTTTCTCCTCTATTTTTGCTTAGCTTAAAACCACCACTGCCATTTCATAGATTTTGTTGTTGTTGTTTGCGGTGCTTGAACTCTGTGCCTGGGCTGTTCCTCAGATCTTCAGTTCAATGCCAGTGCTCTACTACTTTTGATTTGGCCAGTCCTGGGCTTGAACTCAGGGACTGAGCACTGTCCTTATATTTTCTCAAGGCTAGGGCTCTACCACTTCAGCCTCAGCACCACTTCCAGCATTTTTCTATGTATGTGGTATTGAGGAATTGAACCCAGGTCTTCGTGCATGCTAGGCAAGCACTCTACCACTAGGCCAAACTCCCAGCACAAAATTATTCATCATTACTTGCCGGGGCCTACCGGCAACAAATTGGGGTTCCTGAAATAGTGAGCAGGGACTGGAAAAATTAGAAGAGAGACAAACACATCGGGTCCGGGAGGTCTGCAGCCCAAGCAAAAACTGCAGCGCCCGTTTATTCTCAAATCAAAGTTTTTATCCCTCCTTGAGACCAGGACACTGCCAGATGTTACATCCAGATGGTTAATCAGGGAACTGTTGGGGGTTACATTCATATGGTAAATCTCAGATCAATTGAACAGGAGAAGGCCAAAAAACAATAAGACAATCAAGCAATTATCTGATGCAAATCAAAATACAGTTTGATTCCACTCTTGCTCCCGACAATTACTATTAGCTATCTTCTTTTTTTTATTATTGATTCGTCATGGTGCTTGGACTTTGGGCCTGGACACTGTCCCTGAGCTCTTCAGCTCAAGGCTAGCGCTCTTCCTCTACAGCTCCATTTTTGGTTTCTGGTAGTTAATTGGTGATGTAAGTCTCACAAACTTTTATGTCCAGGCTGGCTTTGGGCTTTGAACCAAGATCCTCCTATCTCAGCCTCCACAGTAGCTAGAATTACACGCTTCAGCCAGCAGTGCCTGACTGTTTGATGTCTCTGTCTCTGTCTCTCTGTCTCTATCTGTCTGCCTGTCTGTCTGTATCTCTCTCTCTGTCTCTCTCTCTCTGTCTCTGTCTCTCTGTCTCTCTCTGTCTCTGTCTCTCTGTCTCTCTCTTTCTCTCTCTGTCTCTCTCTCTGTCTCTCTGTCTCTCTCTCTCTCTCTGTCTCTCTCTCTCTCTCTCTCTCTCTCTCTCTCTCTCTCTCTCTCTCTCTCTCTCTCTCTGTCTTTTGGTTGTAAGACTTTAATTGTGCACCTGGGCAGTGTCCCTGGGCTCTTCAGCTCAAGGCTACAACCTTAAACACCTTGAGCCAGAGTGTCACTTCTGGTTTTCTGGTGCTTAAGTGGAAGTAACAGTTTCATGGACTTTAGTGTCTGGCCTGGCTTTGAACTGTGATCCTCAGAACCCAACCTTCTGAGATCATTTCCAGCTTTTTTTTTTTGGTGTAAGTGGTACAGAGTAATTGAACACAGGGCTTTGTGCATACTAGGCAAGCAAACTACCACTAGTGTGCACTCCAGCCTTAGATAAGGGCTTTCTTTTTCTTTTTCTGTTTTTCACTCATGGGGCTTGAACTCTGGGCCTGGATGTTTACCTTAAGCTCTTCAGCTCAAGGCAAGAGCTCTACCACTTGAGGCACATTGTCATTTTGAATTTTCTGGATTATTTGGAAATAAGATTCTCACAGATTTTTATGCCTGGGCCGCCTTGAACCTCGATCCTCCAGGGTAGCTAGGGTTACCAGGGTGAGCCACCAGTCACGGGCATTAAATTATTATTTTTTGCATGTCCTATGGCTTCAACTCATGGCCAGAGCACTGTCCTAGGGTTTGCTCAAGGATAGCACTTTACTTCAGCCAGCCAACTCCCGGTCCAAATAGGCCACTCTTGAAGCTAGAATTACAGAGATCTGCCATAATACTGGCATGTCGTTATCTAAGTATATAATTTTTCTTCTATTTTTGATGTCTTTTCCTTAGTGGACATATTTCCTACATATTTTATGGAAAACTTCCTTCCCACTGGGGCCATAAGTTAAGCCTAGTGGAAGAGTTCTTGCTGAGCATGAATGAAGACCCAAGTTCAATTCCTCAGCACAATATAGATAAAAAAGATACAAGTGGTGCTGTGGCACATGTGATAGAACTTGCGCCTTAAGAATAAACAAAAACAAAAACAAGGACCCTGCTCAGGTCCTGAGTCTAAGGCCAGTACTGGCAAAAAAAAATTCTGCCCAAAGTTGACATTTAAACTTATTGTACTTTTCAAAAAATTTGTTGTCAAGGTGATATACAAAGAGATTGCTGTTACATATGTAATGAGTACATTTCTTGTAAACACTGTTACCCCCTCCCCCCTTTTCTCTTTCCCTTCCCCCCATGTCATAAATTTCATTTACAACAAATATATATGTATTTTCATTCCTGAAAAAAATAGTTTAAAATGTGTTCAAATAAATGATGTAGGTTGATATATTTATCAAAATGGATTACTTGAACTCTAAAATAAACATTCTAGGTAATTTTTCTCCTAAAATTGTAGTAATGCTATAAAACTAATAAAAAAGGAATTTTAGTTATTAATTTCTTATGTTTTACCTTTAACATTATTACACTAAGCATACTGTTTATGGTATTAATACAGACAGCATGAAATATGATTATGTAAAAAAATTAAATGATTAAAAATAGTAAGGTTGGGGGCCAGTAGTTTGGCTTGGTGGCACACACCCTGGACTGTCAAAAAAGAAGTAGGGTTAGATAAAATAGATTTATTTCCAAATGTGTGGAAAATGGTATGATTTCTTGTTTGGCTAGTCCTGGGGCTTGAACTGAGGGACCAGGAACTGTCCTTGGCCACATTTGTTCAAGGGTGGCACTCTGACACCTGAGCCACAGTGCCCCATCTACTTTTTCTCTGTATGCAATACCGAGGAATTGAATCAAGGTCTTTTTGTATACTAGGCGAGCACTATACAACTAGGCCACATTCAAAGCCAAAGTAGATTTTTGATGCTATTGTGGAGTTTTAATTTTCTTAAATATTTGTACAAAGCACAATGGATATATAAAGAGACTTGAACTCACAGAACAGAATCCCACATAATATTACAGTTACTCTGGCACTTCTCCCGATTGACAAAACACATTTCCAGGCATCTGCTCTGTCCTTAAGCTTTGGTAGCTGACTTGTCTGTGCATGGAGGCCTGGCCTGGATTCCTGGTGATTCCATGCATTCCATAGTTCCCTGTATATGCAGTAAGGTTGTCTTGTATGGGACCAGACCTGTCTGGTTTTTGGCCCACCCAGGACCTATGTGTCTGAGGTCTCACATTATAAGTGGAAAATAAAACACAGTATAATGACTGAAGAACTGCACACCATAATATTAACAATGAGAGTTTAATAGTTAGCAAAGTAAATACAATGAATATTTGACAAGAATCATGAGAGCAAGATAAAGAGATGTCTTTTTAGGAAGGGGACAGGGAAGCTCTAAATCCAGACTGGCCTCCAAGTTGCCTTCAGACAGTAATTCTACTTCAGAGTCCTCAGAAAGGTCTCCTTCCTCATGAGAAACAGAATGTCCTTCCTGAGTTAAGAGGGGGATGGATTCTGGTTTGTCGAATGGAGATTGAGTCTCTTTTAGTGAGATGGATGGGTCTGGATATTCTGTGAGGATGGATTCATTTTCCTCCAATGAATCCAGTATTGAGAGTACACTTGCTGCTTCCCATGGGAACATTTTCCATGAGCCCAGCGTGTGCCCCTTCAGCTTGCACAATAAGTGGAGTGTTACTCTGACACAGTTGGACTGACTCTGGGTGGAATGTGAAAGGAAACGGAAGGAAATCTGGCTGCTCTTTTTCTTCCTCCATAGTATCTGCAGGTTCAACTGTGTCACACATGGGGTTCAGAGCAAAAGGTATATCCACAGGACTCTAAACCTGTTTGGTAATTTCTACAGAAGGCCCATGCTTTCTGGAGTGCAGTGATGATTCACTGTCTCCATCAGTCACCAGCTCCATTGGTGGGTTATTCATCCGGAGTTCAGGATAAGCTCTTCCACGATGACCCAAACCTAAAAATGGAAATAGGTACAGAGTGGACAGAGTGGACAATGCAAGTTGAAGTGTCTCTCAACTTCCATGAGGATCTAATGGAGGAACCTGTAGAACTGGAGTTTGGACTGAACTCTGAGGAGGTGTAGGGTCTTTCTAATGAGTGCTTATTCCCGAGTCCTTTCAGAGGACAGACATTACCTGGCTGACACCACCCATAAAGGGCATTTTGCCAAGCTCTGTAGAAGTAAGGGCCAACCAATATCTAGACCACATGGGCTTCCTACTCACAGGCTCTGAGGCACCCACACCAGGACTTCTACTTTTTCTTGGTCTTACTGGTCGCACATTCCTCCAGCTGGTCAAAACGTATGTGTTTAGAAGAGCAGGTCCAAAGCCGGCGTTTGGAGCCTCATATAGAGCTTGAGTTGTGTCAGGGTGTGGCAGTTCTTGAACTCGTAGAAATCACTGGGGTAGAAGTCCATTCACATCATATAGAAGAAACAAATGATGCTGTGGGCACATTCGGTACAAGGAAAGTGAGAGCCTTCTCTCTCCATCCTGAGCCTTCTACCAAAGCCCCATTCTTGCAGGACTCTAATGCTGTGGCTGTCCTGCAGAGATGTGCACTTCTGTGCTCGGAGGGTGTAAGAGACACTCTAGAACAGGATGACTTTTACACCCCACTTCCAGAAGCTTCTGAGAGAGGCCTCTATGCATCTGTCCAAAGTAAACGCACCTTAAATTAACTAAGTAAATGCTCTAAATAAATCAATAAGTGAATGCTCTAAATAAAGAACTAAATGCTCATTCCTCTAATCTTAGCCACCCTGCAGGCTGAGCTCTGAAGATCACAGTGGAAAGCCAGTCTAGTCAGTAAAAGTCTAAAGGCACTTGTCTTCAATTAGGCAGCAAAAAGCCAGAACTTGACCTATGACTCAAATGGTACAGTGCTAATTTTTGAACACCAAATGGATGGCATTTAGACCTGGGTTCAGGTTCCAGTGGCAGCACTGGACCACACACCAAAATGTAAATGCTTTCAGGTTCTAACAGGCAAAGCTATCACAATCCCTCCCTGATGGCTCAAAAGTGATTCAGCCCCCAGCTTTTCCTCTGACTCCAGTATTTCACAGGCCTCCGCCATTAGTACTGACACCTCATTTCTTACTGGTAAATGGGATTTCCTAGGATGTCACCTAGGTGAGGGCTGCAGTTGGGAGCCACTTACCCATGCCTGAAATCCAACTTCTCAGTTAGCACACTGTTGAGACTCCAGTAGCTTGTGAGGGAAATGAAATGTCATGGTGTCCCAGTCATAATAAAGTAGTTTGTGCACTTGTATCATGCTTAGCTCCCCTGTGAACACCCCAGTGAACCAAACAGGCTCAGAGAGGAGCCAAGTATTCCAAGACTTGGCCAGGAGGGCTGAGCAAACCTAGGTTTGTAGGGGGAACACTCACTTTTTCAAGAGAATTTCCAGCAACTACTACATTGTCCTCCACTATTTGAAATTGTGCAGGAAGTTTCCCACATAAAAGAGATCACCTTTCTGGTAGGCAGGGATCAGCTTTGTCAGCAGCATCTCCAACAGGCCTTCCTCCAGGATCCATAGGTTACAAGGCTCATTCAGAGTCTGAGCTGACTTACCATCACACTATGTTGGCAAAACAGTGGATATTTCAAACGTAGGAATGGGACCACACTTCACACTGAGGAACTGGAATAGAGTAGATTGGAAATGACACACTCTAATCTCAGTATAGTCACTTGAAAGCACACAAGAAGGTTGTAGTGTGTGGGCAGGATGATGGGTTCAAATAGGTTTCTTCTCAATGTACCTCATCTGAGTTGCCCTGGAGTTTCCTGGCTTTCTTCCTAGAGAAATGCCTGATATACTGGAATTTTGGCTTGGCACTGATCCAGCATCTACTTCTTCAAGTGAGACATCCATATCTCTCATGCCTGAGATGCGAGCCTCCTGACCTTTGGCAACAGCACAGCAACATCTTTCTGGTTCCTGAGCCACAGGCCAAGGGAGCTGGCTTGAGCTGGTTGTCACATACAGTGGCTTGGTTACCAGGGTTCCATATTCTGTTCCATTGTGGGGGAGGTAGGGTCACCTTTCAAGGCCCAATGACCAAAGCTCCTTGCTCACAGAAGACCTCCCCAAAGACATACTGGAGGCTGAATCTCCCTTCCCACCTCACATATGGATGTAGTAAACAGCACACCTTTTTGTTCAAATCCCAAGTCACTAACTAGGCATAAGTGCTAGCCTGGACTCAGGCTCAAGGAGCCTTTCTTAGGTAAGATCCAAACTTAACTGTCACTATTCCCCTTACCCTTCACAAGACATTTTGCTTCACAGTGCCTTCTCAGCTAGCATTTTGCCTCTTGCACATTTTTTTTCCTAGCCCTGGGACTGGACCTCAGAGCCAGACCATTGTTCTTAGGCTTTCTTTAGGCTATAGCTATCCCACCAAGCCACAGCACCACTTCCAGCATTTTCTATGTATACGGTACTGCAGAATCAAACCGGAGTCTTTTTGTGTGGTAGCCAAGCACTCTACAAATAGATGAAACACCCAGGCCATCTTGCACATATTTTTCACTTGAATCTACTAGGACGTTGTTAGGTTTCTGTATCCTAATCTATTTTTCTTCCTGATGAATATCTGTGCTGTCATCTGTAAAAATGCAAGTGGGAAAATCACAGAAGCATTGGTGACATAAAAAAGTCTTAC
The DNA here is from genome assembly GCF_031878675.1 of Megascapheus bottae. NCBI lineage: Eukaryota > Metazoa > Chordata > Mammalia > Rodentia > Geomyidae > Megascapheus > Megascapheus bottae. Next base: position 3,787,521 of record NW_028327585.1, read on the forward strand.
AGACATAGAGAAGTGTTCATTCTTTGTAGGAGAAAGGATATTTTGATATGATGATGACTATTTATAAATACTTTATCAGGGTTTAGAGTTTGGCCCAGTGGTAGAGTGCTTGCCTAGCATCCATGAAGATCTAGGTTTGAGTCCTTAATATCACACAGATATAAAAATCCATATGGCAATGTGGCTCAAGTGGCAGAGGGCTAGACTTGGGAAAAGCCAAGAGCAGTGCTCAGGCCCTGAGTTCAAGCCCCAGGAATGGCAGAAAGAACAAAAGAAAAGAAAAGAAAAGAAATGTGCTTTTTACAAGTTATTCACTCACAGCATTTGCCTCTGAATTCTTCGCTTCTGCATCTTGTGACTTATCCCTTTCCCTCAATGTACACAAGAAAAACAGATTTTATTACTTGCTATCCTGTTGTCCAATCTTTGGATATTAATTCAAAATACAATATTGCCTGACATATTGTGTGTGTGCATGTGTGTGTGTATCTGTCAATGTGTGCATGCACACATATGTACAGGGTTTAGGGCTTACTCATAGGGCCTGTGTGATAACCCTCAGCATCTTTTCCTCAAAGGTATTGGTCTTTCACTTCTAGCTTATTATAGCTAATTGGAGTTGAGAGATTCACTCAATTTCTTGCCCTGTGCATTGGAACCCAGTGCTGGGTTCTCATATTGTTAATTGTAGCTATAGAGAAGGCTGAGGTCTGGGGATCCTCGTTAGAATCCAGCCCCTGAAAGAAAGTCACTGATAGAAATCTTTATCTTCAGTTAAGCACGAATAAATAAGGCAAAAGTGGAACTGTGGCTCAGTTCCTCTTGTACCAGCCATGAGAAAATTAGTAATTGGCAGCACCTGGTCCCTGAGAGAAATCCTTAGCACTGGTTCAAAAAAAGAAAGAAAATAATGAAAAAAATTAAAACTTGCTGAGGAATCCATAAGGATAAACGTGCCTGTGAATAATCTTGTCATTTCAGATTCCCTCAAGAGCTTATGTCTCTCTATATTTTATCAAGTTTTTTTAAAGATATTTACATATTTTCTACCTTTCCTAAACAGAGATAGCCATCCACAAAACACAAACACAAACTCTCACACAGTATACCACCCACCCATAAGTGTCTGGCTATGTATATATGTATAGTCATATGTATTGATCTGTCTCTCTATGCTAATATATAAATGCATAAACATATGTATTTAGACAAACAGGAAACATACATAGATAGGTCTCAGGCATTTCCAGATTTTGTGCAAGTCTTCTGAGTGCAACTTACCATTGTATTGTTTGTCAAGATAGAGTCCCTCCCACTTTTGGCCAGCATCTTGTCCTTTGATACTTTTTTCTGCCGGACCTGGGTTTTGAACGCTAGGCCTGGATGCTGTCACTGAGCTTGAGCTTCTTGCATTCAGTAGTTTATTGCAGATAAGAGTCTCATGGAGTTTCTGTCCTGGGCTGGCTTTGAATTGTGATCCTCAGATCTCAAACTCCTGAGTAGCTGGGATGACAGTCTTGAGCTACCAGTACCTGGTTCCTTTGCCTCTTTTACCCTTTCTTTTGGCCCCACCACAGCCATGGTATCTACCTTCCTATGTTCTCTCCACCTGCCCCCAGACAGGGGTCTGACAGATGCTTTCCACCCACTTATTCATGTCCTCCTCTGTATTGGCTGACAGCTAAGACATGCACTCACTTGTCTGGATGCCAAACACAAAGCCATGTGATTGTTTCTCAGTCTGGAACATCCTATCAGATTTATAGCACCACAGAGGGTCAGGTTGATACTCCTCCAGAGCTTCTTAAATTGTTCTCATATTAATCCACAACACGTTTGTCATCACTTGTCCAGCTAATTCATGGACTAAACCAGCATTCCCTACAAACTTAGATCCCAATACCATGAGGACACTCAAGAGTGCATTAGGAGTGTGACCTGCAGGTGGATGTGAGCCTGTCTAACTTGGAGGGGATTTCTCCACCACAGGAAATGGAATACAAATTTAGAATCTGCTTTCATGAGGTGTCAATCTCTGGCACATGTTCTTATCAAATGTGGCACTGCCTACTTCCAGCTTAAAACATGGGTTGATGACCCAGCATAACAGAGAATGTATTCACCCAGGCCCAACACATAGGCTGGGACCCTGAACTTTCAGGTAGCATTTGGCTTTGAAGGTCATGAGATCTTAGTCTACAAATGATGAGCCCCCTCCCGTGAGGCATAGCAAACGGAGCCAAAGTGCAACCCAGTTAAGCACCAGATCAAGCTTCCCTTCTTCAGTAGGGTATGGTTTGAAAACTGTGCATAGCTTCTGTTTGAAGCCAGTCCAGAAAGGAAAGTCCATGAAACTCTCATTTCCAGTTAACTGCCAAGAAAATTCCAAAGATAGAGATGAAGCTCAAGAGAGGTAGAGAGCCATCTGAAAAGAATGGTTACACAATGCAACATCCTCATTATCTGATCTTGAAAACATCTCTGCGTGCATCCCAGCATGCAGCCAGCATCTGGGGGTGACAGTGACCCCTGCGCCCATTGGCAATCTGCACTGTCTCTGACGTCTGTAATGTGAACCTCATTCTGTTGGGTTTGTGAAGCGGTGTCAACCCTGCAGAAGGAATCAACTGTGCCCTAACTCCCATTGTCCCCTGGGGCCCCTAGCATTCCCCCATCTGCACCCCTCCTGTGGCTTCTGATCCTAGGGAGCCCTCCTGCCCTGTCCAACACTCACATGAAGTGCATATTTCTTCTCCTGGGGCAACTTCTCCACAGAGAGTACATGACATGCCCACTCTCCAGGCACTGGGAGATTCTGCCAAAGTAGCAAATCAGTTATAAGCACATAAAGTGATGAATAGAATTTTAGATCCTGATGGTAGACAGTCTGCAAAATCCAAGGGAGAATGGAATTGGAGGGGACCAGGGATCAGGATGTGGGCATGGAGTTTCCTGCCAGGGGGTGTGGTAAGTCACAGGCTGGGGGATGCACAGGAAGATCCATGGGCCCTGTGCAGCTACTGGGTCACCCCCTTCTGCATCTCAGCCTTTGGCTTTGAGCTCTGTAATCGTCAAGATGTGCACAGTCTGTACTCTGGCTGGCAGAAGAAAGGACCCTGGGAAGACAATTGTAGACCCTTTGTGAGTGTAGGAAGGGGTAGGCTGGACACCCAGTCCAAGAGGAGCTAAAACTGGAGTCGAGGGGTGTGCAAGGAGTGGGTGTGAGGGTTGTGGGCAGTCACAGTCACGGCAGAGGTGGCTCTGTCTGTGGGGTGAGTGCCTCCCTGCAGGCACAGCACTGGAGATATCAGAGATCCACATGAAAAGGAAAACCTGGAAATGGCACTATGGTTCAAATGGTAGAGCATCAACTTTGAGCAAAAGAGCTCAGGGACAGTACCCAGGACCTGAGTTCAAGCCTCATGACTATAAAAGAAAAAGAACCAGGACTATGAGAGGGAACCTGGTACTCTCTGGGTCTAATCAGACACAAGAAGAGGCCGGGATAGGCTGTGCAAAAACACAGAGAACATCTTCCCCCAGCTCATCCTGACCTGCATGCAGGGACAGCCATGTAACTAGGGCTACGGTGAGATCATCTTCACCCCTGTGCTGCCATCTGAATTGTAGGCCTCTGTCCTGGCATGGGGTGTCCTGATGGCTGAGCAGGTGCCCTAACCCTAGATGGAGAGCAGCCAGTGACTGTGGTAGTTAAGGAGAGATCTGTTCCATAGCTATCAGGCCACCCAGCATGGGAGCCATAACCACCCCTCACCCAGGTAGAGGCCAATGGTTCTGCAGGTGCTACTAACATTGCCCCACCCCTAGCTCTGGGTGCACGTGACATTCCCTCAACAAGGAGCAGGACAAAGTGAGGGATCAGGACGATGCCTATGGGCTTCAGATGATGGCCAGGCTGGCACTACAGATGGCCTCACTCTGTCACCACCTTCCCCTGCTTCCATCTTTCTTCCATCATGCCTCTCTACCTCCCACCCATTAACCTTGGAAACCAATGAACTGAGCTCTCATCATTCCTCTTATCTCTTCAACCACCTTGCCATGCGTCCATCCCTCTGTCACTTCCACCCCACACACATCCCACCACCAGCCACCCTGTAGCTTATGAGGATCCCAGAGGAAGCTCTTGGTGAAGGGCTTGTGACCACAAAACTGTTACTATCACCCGCTCCGGCCTGATCCACCACAGAATAAGAACAGACAAGGAGGCACACACTGCAGCAGAGTTGCTCTGCTGCCACCCTGATCTCTTCATGGCCAGGACTTGGCTCTCCTCAGCCTCTCAGCTCAGTAACCAGAACATTGTGCTTTCACAGAGCCATGGCTTCCAGTCTCCATGGACACAATGACATCAAGGTGATGCCAACTTCCCCATCTCTATATACTTCTAACTATGGGATGGGAGCTGAGGTTCTCTTCTGTGACTCCATCCGCTAAGAGGCTCATGCAGTTTCCTATCCTTTGCTCATCATGGTGACTCTTTGGTTAACAAGTCACTGCTGGGCTTCCAGTTCACCACATATAGAACCCATACTCCAACACTTTTCTTAGAAGGACTGATGACTTTTAAATATTCTCTAGTTTTAAATTTCTAGTTCGTTCTCTCTTTCATTTATATATTTCCCTTCCTCACATACTTCCCTTTTTTTACCTTCCTTCTTTCATTCCTGGCCTTGAACTCAAGACCTGGAGTTTTTCTTAGCTTTTCTTTGCTCAAGGTAGCACTCTAGCTCTTGAGCCACAGCTCTACTTCAATCTTTGTTCTTGCTCTAAACTGGGAGTAAGAGTCTCATGCATTTTTCCCTTTGCTGGGTTGGTTTTAAACCACAATACTAAGATCAGGATCCTGAATATGCCTCGTATTACAGGTATTATCTAATCAAAACAAATTCCTGATTTCTTTTTTAGACATAATTAGTTCTTTCAGGTGAGCCACCAGCCACTCATGCAAGAGCATTGCTGGATCCCAGCATTCATCTTGTCTCCAGTCTTATTCCATCCATCTCACAATGGCCATCTAAAACACCCTGCTGCATGCCTGAAGTCGCAAGGAACGTTCTCAACGCCACGAGAAGCCCCCTTAAGCTCTGCCTCAGATATGCCCAGCCCCCATCCCACTTCCACATGAGCATTTGTTTAGGAGAAATTTCCTGAGTACATCATCATCTTTTCCTCACCATTCGAATTTCATCTTTGGAGTCATTTCTCCCAGACAAAGAGGAACATGATCCATGGTTTCATAGCAGCTCCAGCTTCATAGTCCCAGCCACCAACACCCCCCCATTACCCTGCCAGACACCTGAATTCAAGAACAATGTTTTCACTACCCCTGAATCTTATCAAATGTTTTAACTTATACAGTGCATTAAAATAATTTTACTAAATGGAATAAACACATGGCATCAAGCTTCAGAATCTTTGCACCTGAACTTTTAGTGAATAACAGACACACCAGCATTTCTGTAGCCAACAAAAATCTTAGTTTTGAGATTTCAGCATTCCTGGTATCCAAGTTTGGATGTGCTAACACTGCCCTTAATGGGGCACTTCAATCACACAATCCCACAACAATCAATGTCATTTGACATTCACTTGTAGGTGGTGCTAGGAAAAAGACTGATGTGCCAACTCCATGCTGGCTTGACCTATGCCATCTTCAAACCTGGAGCAAGTGGGGCTCCTCTCTCCATGACACCTTTTGTGTACTACCCCAGGAGGACCTTTACCTTGAGACAAAATTATGAAGACTATCTCTACCAGCAAAGATTCCAGTGAGATGTGCCTACATGGATAAAGCTAAAATCTCACTAAAGTGAGGTTGTTGGCAGTGCTGGAGCCTGAACTCAGGGCCTGGGCACTAAGCATTTGTACTCAAGACTAGCCCTTTACCACTTGAGCCCAAACTCCATTCCCAGCTGTTTTTATTTTTGGTAGTAAGAATCTATCAGACTTTCCTGTTCTAGGTGACTTGGAACTTCCATACTCAGATCTCAGCCTCCTGACCAGCCTGGATTAAAAGTGTGGATCAGCCATGCCCCACACCTGAGGACTTCTGCCAGCACATTTTTTCCCAAAAATTGGAAGAGGAAGATGAGGGAGGGTTGGGCTCATCCTGCCCTGCATATGAAGGAGAGCATCAGCGCCTGAACTTCATTCCCGGTTGTAGGCTGCTGGAGGAAAAGGAAGCAAATAGGCACAGGCTGGCAGCAGATGCCACAGAAAAACTTGTGACCAAGACTCCCAGAGCAGACCTCAGAATCGATGACAGAGTTGGATCTACCCAGTAACAGAGGCAGTGGTGACACCTGAAACTGCGCGTTTGAGCCTTTGCTGCTAGTAAACAGGGCCACCTATGTCTCAATGAGAAAGGTGAGATTTTGGTGGAGAAGGTGAGATTAAACATTATGTATCATGCAAGAAGACAGACTATAAGGGGTCTTTTATTATTCCAAGTGAAATTTTGGATTTCCTCTTCTGTTTCTTTAAAGAATGACATTGGGATATTGATGAATATTGCACTGAATTTGAAGATAGTCCTTATCAAGATTGCCATTTTTACAATATTTCTTCTTCCAAAGCAGGAGCATAGGTTTTTGCATTTCCTCAGTTCTGCGTTAATTTCCTTCTCCAGGGTTTATTGTTCCATCAAAAACGTGCTTTACATTCTAAGTTAATTCCTAGGTATTTTATTTTCTTTGATAGCAAAATGAGTTGCTATCCTGATTCTTGCCTCATTCCTCTCATTTGTTGGCATATAGGAAGGCAGTTGACATTGAGGCTTAATTTTGTACCCTGCTACCTTACCAAAGTTTTATATCAGCTGAAGCAGCTTCGGAGTAGAGTCTATAGGGTTCTTTAAATACAGAATCATGTCATCTGTAAGGAGAGAAAGTTTCAGTTCCTCTTTCCCTTTTCCTCCTCACTCCAGTTAGAATGGCCAAGATCCAGAAATCTAATAACGTATGCTGGAGGGGATGTGGCCAGGAGGGATCACTACTACACTGCTGGTGGGATTGCAAACTCGTTCACCCACTATGGAAAGTACTATGGCAGTATCCCAAAAAGACTAAACATAGAGCTCCCACGTGATCCAGCAATTTCACTACTTGCCAATCGTCCAGAAAGGACATACTGAATTCACTAGAACAATAACCATTATCACTGCACTATTTACTATAGCAAAGGTATGGAACCAACCCAGATGCCCGTCAGTTGATGAGTAGATCAAATATGGTATTTTTACACAATGGAATTCTGTGCTTCTGTCAGAAAGAATGACATAGACGAATTTCTAAGGAAATAGAAAGACGGTAAAGTTTAGAAGTTAGTTTCTGTCTCCTTCTCTCTCTCCTTCTCTATCTCTGAAAATTTAGAAGTTCCTGTTTCCCTCTCTTTCTCTCTCTTTCTCTCTCCTCTCTCTCTCTCTCTCTCTCTCTCTCTCTCTCTCTCTCTCTCTCTCTCTCTCTCTCTCTCTCTCTCTCTCTCTCTCCAATCCCTAGGCTTGAACTCAGGGCCTGCTCTACTTTTGCTCAAGGTTAGCCCTCTACCATTTGAACCACAGTGCTGCTTCTGGCTTGCTCTTTTCATGTAGTATTGGGGAATCTAACCCAGGCCTTCATCCTTGATAGGTTAGCACTCTACCACTAAGCGACACAGGCAGCTTTTAGAGGTTTCTGACAAAGGTTTTCCTACATGCTATTATTTCTTCTGTGAGTGCTCTTAATGCTTGCTGAAGGTTGACTTTGTTTAGAAGATTTACCCTAATGCTCCCATATACAGAGATTCTATATATACCTAAATGTTTTTCATTACTCAGAATTTCTCTATTGTGTATGTTCTGAAATGTACTGAAGACTGACTTCTGATTAAAAGTCATTGCACATTTGTTCTATTGATTAGTTTTCTTTTCTTCTATGGGAATCAGGTTTGTGATGAACACAGAAGTATGCCTTCCAGGTCAAACACTTTCCACATTTGTAGTATTCATAAGGTTTTTCTCTCCTATGTGCATTTTATACTTAGTCATGCGTTCATGATGGATTTTTCATATTCTTATATTCATACGATTTTTATCCTGTGTCTGTGTGGTATCATGCAAACTCAACTATGAGTTCTTCAAAAAAATTTCCCTTTCATTTTATTCATAGGATTCTATCCTGTGGGTGTTTAGTGATAAATCTTGACTTGTGCCTTCTGGGGAAAAGACTGAACATTTGCTACATTCATTAAGGGTTTGATCTTGTGTTGGTTCTGTGACACAAGCTGAGTTTTCTTCCACAGACTAAAAAGTCTTTCCTATTTATTACATTGCTAAGGCTTCTCATATGTGTGAACTCTCTTACACTTCCTGAAGGGTAAATACTGCACGAAAGACTTTCAACTTTGGTTACATTCCTAAGGTTTCTAATATGTGTGAATTCTGTTATGCCTCCTGTAATGTGACTTCCATCTGAAGGTCTTACCACATTTGATGCACTCGTACAGTTTCTCTCCTGTGTGTGTTCTCTGATGCAATTTGAGGGAAGACTTCCATTTGAAAGACATTCCACATCGGTTACATTCATAAGGTTTTTCTCCTGTTTGAATTGTCTTATGCATGTTGAGGTTTGGCTTCTGTGTGAAGGACTTTCCACATATGTTACACTCATAAAGTGTTTCTCCTGAGTATATTCTCTGATGAACATGGAGTTTTACCTTCCATTTGAAAGACTTTCCGCTTTCACTACATGCATAAGTTTTCTCTCCTATGTGTGTTCTATTATGCCCATCAAGATATGACTTCCTCTTGAAGGTCTTTCCACATTTGTTGCACACATAAGGTTTCTCTCCTGTGTGTGTTCTTTGATGCAATTTGAGGGAAGATTTCTGTCTGAAAGACTTTACACATTAGTTACATTCATAAGGTTTCACTCCTGTGTGTATTCTCTGATGAACACGAAGTTTTCCCTTCCCTTGGAAAGACTTTCCACATTCATTACACTTATAAGATTTCTCTCCTGTGTGTGTTATTTGATGAACTCGAAGGTGTATCTTCTGGGTGAAAGACTTTTCACATTTGTTACATTCATAAGGTTTCTCTTCTGTGTGTCTTCTCTGGTGCAAAGTGAGGTATGATTTCAGTCTAAAAGTCTTCCCACATTTATCCCATTCATAAGGTTTCTCTTCTGAGTGAGATCTCTGATGTGTGCTGAGAGCTGAATTCTGGGCAGAAATTTTAGTACGTTCCTCATATTCATAAGGTTTGTCTTCTCTTGGAGATCGAGGTTGGAGCGTCAGGTCTGACTTCTCAGAAATTAATTTTCACACTTGATGTACACATCATATATCTCAGGATATTTGCTCTGAGGTATTGTAATGCGTATTTCATTACTGAAGATTTCTCACATTCACTACATGTATGAGGAGTCTCTCCTGTGTACATTTTCGGATGTGTAGTGATGGTCGGTGTTAAGTACAATATTTTTCATCACACAGTACATTTAGCAGTTTTCCTCCCTCCCTGAAGAATTTCTTGGGCAGGGAGAACAGAATTATGATACTGCAGATCTTTTGGACTGTCACAATCATGAATAAAATGCTCTGAATATCCGATGGATTTTTTAAGAACAGGAGACATACGAGATCTATAAGCAGCATGCATCTCATCAGGCTTAGGAGACAGAAGCATGTTCTGACACTTAATGAACTCCTCAGTCCTCACCCCTAAGTTGTTACCGTTATTACTAATCGGCTCTGGATTATGTATAGAGCTCAAATTTAAAGTTGTTGCTAATCTCACGTTTTCCTCCACTTCGATACTACTTGCAACTGCTACTTCACAAAGACATTCATGTGGACTTTCCTGGCAGGTCTTGAACACATTTTCCATTACCTGGACATCTAAAATGAGTCATAGAATAAAAGACACAAACATACATGAGATACAAATATTCCTTACTGTAAAGGTAATGACTTTACTTTCCCATCCTAAGTGTTAGATATTTTAAAATATAAAAGTGGAAATTGATTTATGAGAAATATATGCTTTTCTCCCTAACATATTAAGAAAATGATATTTTATAATGACTAATAATGTTTTTCTGTGTTTTATTCTCTTTTTATATCAAAGGAAATATTTATTGAAATTACCCAATATGTATTGCTACAGTTTTAAGCTGAGTACTACCTATAATATACCTGCAGCTGTTTTTTTTTAAATACTGTTTTGTTTATACATTGTGGAATAGCTGCCTTTCTTTTATTTTTGAGAAATAATCTAAATATTGTGCTGTTTTGCATCTTTTTAAAACTTTATTTTCTTTTCTTTTCTTTATTTTTTTGTAGTTCATAGGCCTCGGCCCTGTCCCTGAACATTTCAGCAGAAGACTATAACCCCTAACCTTGAGCTATAGCCCCACTTCCTGTTTTCTAGAGTTAACTGCAGATAAGAGGCTCAGGTCCTGAGTAGCAGATATTATTACCTTACCCAGTTTCAATGCTGTTTGCTTATTAACCATTAAGTGAGGAACACGAATTTTTTCTAGATTCAGCGGCCACAAGTTTGGTTTATATGTCTGTTTGCCTTTGATCCAAGCAAGAACGATTCTTGAGAGTAAGGACTTACACCTATATCCCTTCAGTTACAACTTCTCACTAAAGTCTCAATTTAGGTATTTGTGGGAATTTTGAAACTTGTTTCTTTCCATTTGAAGTCTTATAAAAATTCCTTTTCTAACACTCTTGTCCCTCAGAACCATGGAAGACCAGAAAATCTCCAGCTCATTGTCTAGTTAATTTTCTTATGTTGATTGAAACTTTGTTGTTGTTTTTTTCCTTCCATTCCTGGGTTTGAACTTAGGACCTAACTACAGTCCTTGGGTTTTCTCAAGACTAGAACCCTACCAATGAAGTCATTACTTCTGGCTTTTTCTATGTATGTGGTAATAAGGAATCAAACCTGTGTCTTTGTGCATGCTAGGCAAGCACTCTATCACTAGGCTCAATTTCTGGTGGAAAGGTCTGGTTCTGAATACCAGTCTCTTCCTACCAGCAAAAAGATATTATCCTTATCAGAGAATAATGCCCTGACTTATTCCTTGTTTGCTCAATCATTTATAGTCTTAGTTTTAAAGAAATGAAATATCATTATTTCTTTCTTTCTTTCTTTCTTTCTTTCTTCCTTCCTTCCTTCCTTCCTTCTTTCCTTCCTTCCCTCTTTCTTCCCTCTTTCTTCCCTCTTTGTTCTTTCTTTCTTTCTTTCTTTCTTTCTTTCTTTCTTTCTTTCTTTCTTTCTTTCTTTCTTTCTTTCTTTCTTGTTTTGCAGTCATGGGACTTGAATTCTAGACCTGGCTGTTCTTCCTGAGCTCTTCAGCTCAAGGCTACTGCCCTATGTCTTTAGCCTCAACCCCACTTCTCATTTTCTATTGGTTCATTGGAGAGAAGAGTCTAAGGTGTTTTGTGATAGGTCTGCCTTTGAACCTTGATCCTCAGATCTCAGCCTCCTAAGTAGCTAGGACTACAGGCATGAGCCACGGGCTCATGGCTTTCTCATTTTATTTTGTTTCACAGTGATTTCTACAGAGAAATCTAACTTTAACTCTACTGCCACATAGAATTCATTATATCACCCTATGATTCTTGGTGCCGGGGGTTTGGGCTAGCATGCACAAAGACCTGGTTCAGTTCCTTGGTACTACATACAAAGAAAAAGCCAGAAGTGGTGCTATGACTCAAGAAATAGAAATCTAGCCTTGAGAAAACCCAAGGACCATGCTCAGGCCCTGAGAACAAGCATAGGATTGGGAAAAGAAAATGATTCTTGATTCATTCACAAAGAATTCCATAGGTTCCACACAGGATTTAGGGTAACTAAGAATATTATTGCTCAGTACATCACAACATGAACTTACCAATGGGGCTCAGGCTCCAACATCAATATGAAGATGCATTCACTCACCTGTGATATTCTTGTCAGAGGAATTTCCTATCCAGAGTTCTGCACAGTGCTCTAGCTTGTCAATTAATCCAGGTTTGGGAACACAGGGCCCTGTAAATTAGAAACAGTAGAGAATTATTGCTTATGCTGTGTCATCATTGCTTTAAGTTCGCAGACATCCTACTCACAAGTTATCTATTAAATCTTTTTTCTCATTTCTCACTGGCTCCATGGTTGACTTTTCCCCAGCTCTGGATTCATTTTGTATGGCATAAACTTAGCTGTCTTGCTCAAGGCTAGAAAAATACCAGTTTGAGTCCCAGCTCCACTTACATGCATAGGTCTTCATGCATGCTAGGCAAGCACTCAACCACAAAGTCAAACTCTTGACACTCCACTAACATTTTTGAGGGGTTACTTGGAGTTATAGAGTTTCATGGCAATTTTTATGCCCTTGCTGGCTTCAAATTAGAATTCTTAGATTTCTTCCTCCTGAATATTTTAAGATTACAGGCATGAAACATTGCACCTAGTGCCAGGTTTCCATTATAAACTCACTGTTTAGTGATTTGTAGATCCTATTTCCAATAATGATATATATTCTATTCTGGATTGTTTATCCACTTACAATTACTGTGTAAGTTTGGAATGTCGTCTCCATTAGAGGAAACATAATTTAGAACTTTTTTCAAAGTATCCTGAAGGTATCCTGAAGAATGAGTACAAAATTACCTTAGGTTTTCTTTAGAAAGTAATGATACTTCTCAGGGCCTGGAATCTTTCATTTAAATAGTATTGAAAGTTTGATAAACATTCACGTATCTGCAAAATAACAAGGCACTTGGCCTTGCAAGTGAATTTGACTTTTTCTCACCTAAGGACACCAGGTTGCTGTAGGTCTCCAGCATTACATCTCTGTACAGGGTCCTCTGAGCATTGTCCAGATGCTGCCACTCCTCCCAGCTGAAATCCACAGCTACATCATCAAATGACACCAGCTTCTGGAATGGCACATTTTCATCAAGTAATTAACACCGAGTTATAAACACACCATGTCTGGAATTTTATTCTTTTTTTTGTTGGAATTTTATTCCTTTACTTAAATGTTTAGACTTACATCAAATATTGACCTGAAAAGCTTAGGGATGGTGCCTAGGCCCAGAGTTCAAGTCCCAAGACCCACAAAAAAATAAAAAGGCAAGCCAGGTTTTGGTGGCTCACGCCTGTCATCCTAGCTACTCAGGAGACTGAAATCTGAGGACCATGGTTCAAAGCCAGAATGGCACAAAATTCCATGAGACTCCTTTCCAATTACCCACCATAAAATGTTTAATGGCTTGTGGCATATCATGGTAGAGCAATTGTGGTATCGACAAAAATAAGTCGGGGGAGTAGATTTAGGTTATAAATGGAATTATTCCATTGAAAAGGAACTACGTTATATGAGGACATATGCTGGTACTGTGAGAATATTGCAAAATCTTAGGGTATCAAGTAAAAATACTGTGAAGTACACCCAGAATGTTAATGTTCTATGTCTGGCATAATAGTCACTTGGGGAAGAAAGTTTCTTTTCTTTTTTTGGCTGGGGGATTTGTAAGGCTTGAACTCTGGGCCTGGGCACTGTTCCTGAGCTCTTCAACTCAAGGCTATCACCCGACCTATGAAGCCACAGTGCCATTTCCCATATTCTAGTGGTTAACTGTAGATGAGAGTCTCATAGACTTTCTAATGCCCAGGCTGGCTTTGAACCCAATCTTTAGATATCAGCCTGATATCTGAGTAGCTAGGATTACAGGTAGAAGTCACTGCACCTGGCAAGAAATTTATTTCTTGATGTTTTATACTACAAATTTACTGTATGTCTTACTTTTTCAAAAGGACTGAGGATGACCTTTGTTCTGTATATAATGGGAAGAGGGGTAGGGAGCTGTGAGCAGAAGAACTGAGGGGCAATACTCAGGGTAGGACAATAGCCTTAAACTAAAGAGCTCACGGCCCAAGGTCCAAGCCCCATGACTTTCCCCACTACCCCACAAAAAAAAGGGAAAAATTTGGAGACTGGAGAGGATTTTCTAAAAAGAATATATAGAAATATTAGTTCAAAATGTAGAAAGAAGTTCAATATTTACAGTCATGAGAAAAATTAAAATTACAATGCAATCATTACTTTAAATATATTAATATAAATACAGTTTTAAACAAAAAGATCCACATACACACACACAAACACACACACACGCGCATACAAAAAAACAACTTTCAAAGTCTCACTATTACTGGGAAGGTAGTGAGAAGAATTAGAACTTTCGAATAGTTGTGCAAGGAATATAAAACAATCAAAAATTGCGTGGAGAGTGCTAAAAAAGTACTAAATATAGAATTACATAGAAATATGGTCGAACACTTCTATTTCTAGATTTGTACCTAACGGAAGAGAAAGCAGAGACTAGAACAAATATGTGGAGAATCCATTCACAATTATTAATAATAATCAAAAATAGAAATATGCAAAACAATGCATTGAAAAGGAAGAACATTTTACTATATTTTACAGATGAATCTTGATTACAGTAAACTAAAAATACAGCAGTCATAAAGGAAGAGCTAGGGTATGTTTTCCCTTCCAGAGCTTCCAAGGATCAACAAACCCTTAGAGCCAAAAAGCACGATGGTTCCAGAGAATGGAGTAGAGAGGAACAGGAGCTGAATGTTTAATGATTATACATGGAAGATGAAAATTGCTCTAGATGGGTAGAATGAAGGGAGAACTGTACCCTAAACAATGGTTATGTAGCCACACAGGATGGGACACACCTATACTCCCTGATCTTGGGAAACTCAAGAAGGATTTCTAGCCATCCTAGATGCATGGAAAGATCTATCATAAAAGCTAATGTGGAGGGGCTGGGAGTTTGGCATAGTTGTAGAGTACTTGTACGAAGGTTCAATTCCGCAGTACCACATACACAGAAAAAACCAGAAGTAGTGCTGTGGCTCAAGTAGAAGATCACTAGTCTAGAGGAAAACTGAAGGACAGTGCTCAGACCGAGTTCCAGCCAAAGGGCTTGTTTAAAAGAAAACCAGAAAGCTGAGCACGATGGGGTGGTGGCTCACTTCTATAATCCTAGCTACTCAGGAGGCTGAGATCTGAGGATCAAGGTTTAAAGCCATCCTGGCACAAAAAGACCTGAGACTCTTATCTCGAATTTACCTTTAGAAAATGGGAAGTGGGGCTTGGCTCCAGGGTAAGGTGGTAGCCTGGAGCTGAAGAGCTCAGGGATAGTGCCCAGGCTGAGTTCAAGATCTATGACCCACAAAAAAAAATAATAATATGGAAAAATTTGGATTCTGTGGATTTTATCAGGCATATAAATGTCTTTTTTTGCTGTTGAAATAAGAAATTGTTTGGAAACATTTTGAAAGTTTTTACCTAGAAATGTACACTACAAATGGAATTAATAACAAACACAAAATATGAAAAAGATACAAATTATCACAATATGGGTATCCTGCTTCTGTATCTTTTCACTGACTCCTGTTCCAATGAGTCACATATTCTGAATCATTTCTCCCAGTCGATATATGCCACACATGTTAGCTTGTACTGAACTTGTTGGGAAATCAAAAGCAAATACTAAGCAAATGTGTGTTAGATTTTGTCAACAGTGATATTTCAAATATAAATCCCTACTCGTTGCATGATTTAATATCAATGCCGGAATCTAACTTACACTGGCAGAATCTTTAATCTTTTGAGAATCTTCAAAGGGGTGTGTAAATATTTAGGATCGTTATGTCTTCCTGGAGGAAAGATCCCTTTAGTAGTATGTAGTCACCTTCTTTGTCTTTTCTTACTAATTTTAGTTTGAAGTCTATTGTATCTGATATGAGGATGGCAACTCCAGCCTGTTTATGGGGGCAGTTAGCTTGATAGAGTTTATTCCAACATCTCACTTTCAAAAGATGATTGTTTTTGGGTAAGATGTGTCTCTTGAAGACAGCAGAACGATGGCTCTTGCATTTTGATCCAACTAGACAGCCTATGCCGTTTAATTGGAGAATTAAGTCCATTGATATTGAGAGTTAGGATTGAGAGATATTTATTATTTCCTACCATTTTTAAAAGCTTTTAGTAGGGCCTGTGTCTTGACAGTTATTGTGGTCCTTAGATGGTATGCTGTTTAGGTGCCATTTCTTTCCCTATATTGCATTTATTTTGGTTTTCTATGTATAGAGCATCTTTGAGAATTCTCTGTAGTGTTGGTTTTGTTTCGACATATTGTTGCAGCTTTTTCCTGGAATGGAATGGTTTTATTGTTCCCTCAGTTATGAATGAGAGCTTAGCTGGCTACAGTATTCTTGGTTTGATTTAAGGGCATGACATATATGCTTCCAGTCACTTCGTGCTTGCATGGTCTCTGCTGAGAAATATGGGGTTATTCTGATTGGTTTGCCTTTATAGGTTACTGATCCCTTTTCCCTGGCTGCCTTTAGGATCTTTTCTTTCGTTTCTATTGATCCAGTTCGGATCACAATGTGGCGGTGGGATGTTCTTTTCCGGTCAGGTCTGTTTGGGGTTCTAAAAGCTTCTCGTATCTGGATGGGCCTGCCCTTCTGGATATTTGCTAAATTCTCTGAGATGATTCCCTGAAGTATATTTCCAATACCATTGACCTCTTTCTCCACGCCCTCCTCAATACCAACTAGCCTTAAATTAGGCTTCCTAATTGCATCTTGGACCTCCTGAAGCGCTCTCTCATATTTCCTAGATTTGTATGACTCATTTTCTGTTCTTTCTCTATAATAACTAAATTATCTTCAGCCCCAGAAATTCTCTCCTCTGCATTGTCTAACCTGCTATCAAACTATCTACTTTATTTTTCATCTCCCTTGCTTCTAATTGCTCATTTTTGATGCCTTGCATCTCTTGTTTTAGATCATGTATGGATTTCTTTATCTCCTTGATTTTCTTTTCAGTGGTTAGCTCAGTAGCTTTACTTTCTTTGGACATTTGCTGCAGTTTGGTCACGTTTTTATTTGTGGATTCTATGAATTCATCCATCTTTCTTTGAAAATCCTTTATTATGGCCTCCTTTATGGCTTCTTCTTTTCCCTTATCACCTTGTTTATGATTCCCTCTTGTTCAGCTATGACTTCCTCCATTATCTCTTTCTTTATATTTTCACATTTTCCATTAATGATGTTTATCAATTGCATTTGTGTAGCACTTGGAAGACTCTCCTCTAGGTTTGCCAGTGACTGTTCCATTGTCTGTTTACATTGGGTGGGGGATGTTGTTTCTTGATTTGACCTTTTTCTTGAGTTTCTTGTTCTGCCCATTTGAAAATGGGAGCAAGATTACTACTAAATACGATTATAGTTTTTCAGATATAAACAACCTAGACCTCTGTAGCTGGCAGACACTAGATGCTCACAAGTTTTGATTGGCATTATCACTCTTTCTTTTTGTGCACTTACAGACCAGTCTAATACAACAACTGATAAGCGATTTATACCCAAAACAATAAGCCTCTCAATCCAATCTCTAATGTCTTTAAGTCCCTCTGAGCCTAGAGAATAAATAACCACCTACATATACAATATTGCTCAACAGCCATCAAGTGTAGATCCGTGCAGTATAAGGGTTGAAAGACGAGCAGAGTTCCAGAGATAGAAAAAAAGAATGAGAGAGGTCAGGGGAGGTACAAGAGGATTAACGTAGGAGTGTAAGAATATTGTAGTCATGAAGAAAAGGTATAGCATAAGGATAACTGACCTAAGATGGTAAGTAGGTAGCATATTGAGTACGAAGTTTGGAAAGTATTAGAATAAAACTTATGTGTTGCTGCACGACTAGCTCTTAGCCCAACCAGTGGCCTCACAGTGGACCATGGGATGGATCTGTTTTTCTTGTCTACGTTGAGGGAAAGGGGTTTTTCACAAGATGCAGAAGCAAAGATTTCAGAAGCAAATGCTGTGAGTGAATTAGCTCGTAAAAAGCCTTTTTTTTTCTTTTATCCTTCTGCCAGTCTTAGGCTGGGATTCAGGGCCTGAGCACTGTCCTCGGGTTTTCTCAAGTCTAGCCCTCTGCCACTTGAGCCACAGTGCCACATCTAGATTTTCTATCTATGTGATACTGAGCAATCAAACCCAGATCTTCATGGATGCTAGGCAAGCACTCTACCACTATGCCACACTCTCAACCCTTACATACTAATTATAAAGTCATCATCGTCATATCAAAATATCCTTTCTCCTACAAAGAATGAACACTTATCTATGTGGGTAATGCTTTTTTTTAAATTTCACTAATTCTTCTGCGTCTTTCCCTCTTGCATTTTTTACACATGACAGCAAAGCTAATCATCAGGAAAAAATTGATTAGGATACAGAAACCTAATAATATCCTAGTAGATTGACGTCAAAAATATGTGCAAGATGCCCTGTGTGTTTGACCTAGTGGTAGAGTCCTTGGCTACCACGCAAAAAGACTCAGGTTTGATTCCTCATTACCACATACATAGAAAACGCTGCAAGTGGTGCTGTGGGTCTGTGGGACTGCTAAAGCCTAAAGAAATCCCAAGAACAATGTTCACACTCTGAGGTCAATTCCCAAGACTAGCAAAAACAAAAAAAAATTCGACAAGGGGCAAAATGCAGGCAGAGAAGGCACTGTGAAGCAAATGTTTTGTAAAGGATGAGGGCAATATTGACCCTTAAGTTTGGATCTTACCTAAGAAAGGCTCCTTGAGCCTGAGACCAGACTGGTAGTTGGGCCTAGTGGAAGACATTGGGAATGGACAAATAAGGTGTGCTGTTTACTACATCCACATGTATATTGTGAGATTGGAGGAGAGATTCAGCCTCCAGTATGTCTTTGGTGAGGTCTTCTGTGAGCAAGGATCTTTGGTCATTGGGCCCTGAAAGGTGACCCTGCCTCCCTCACAATGGAACACAATATGGAACGCTGGTAACCAAGCCACTGTAACTAACAACCAGCTCAAGCCAGCTCACTTGGCCTGTGGCTCAGGAGGAAGAAAGATGTTGCTGTGCTGTTGCCAAAGGTCAGGATAGTCGAGTCTCAGGCATGGAAGTTGTGGATGTCTTACTCGAAGATGTACATGCTAGATCTTTGCCAAGCCACAAATCCAGTATAACAGGCCTTTCTCTAAGAAGAAGGCCAGGAAAATCCAGGGCAACCAGATGAGGTAAATTTCTAAGAAGAAATGTATTTGACCCCATCATCCTCCCCACACACTACCACTTTCTTTTTTTTAATTTTTTTTATTGTAATTAGTAAAAGTGTTACATGATATTTGCCAGGGAGAAGGTGCATTAATTTACATACATTGATACCCTTTCACATGTGTTATTACCCATTTCCCTCCAACCCCACACCCCCCCACCCGTCTTGGTTTTTCCCCCTTCCCTATCAAATTTCAAATATCCAAATACAAATAAATTCAATATATCAGATAACAAAGTGAGATACTATACCAATATGGGATAACCAAGGGACAGCAAAGGAGATGAGAGACAACATAGTACATTAAGGACAGCAATCATTCATTATGTGGCTTTTGTTTCAATATTCTGGGGGTCCTTTCAATTAGCTTCACATTATATGGCCTTATATATGGCCTTTTGCTCTATTGCAAATCTCTGCTAGTAGAGCCCAAGGTTTCTACTAATTATGAAGAATGAGGGAAACCACTGAGCCTAAGTTCCTTTGAGTCTGGCTTACTTCACTTAATTTGATTTGTTCTAAGTCTTTCCATATCCTAACAAATGGGGTGTTGTCATTCTTTCTGACAGCAGCATAGAATTCCATTGTGTACAAATACCACAACTTGTTGATCCACTCATCAACTGAGGGACATCTAGGATGGTTCCATATCTTTGCTATGGTGAATAGTGCTGCAATGAACATGGTTGTGCTAGTGGGTTTAGTATGCCCTTGTTTCTGGATTGTTGGGTAAATGCCAAGTAGTGGAATTGCTGGGTCATAGGGGAGTTCTATGTTTAGCCTTTTCAGGCACTGCTACACTGCTTTCCATAATGGTTGAACGAGTTTGCATCCCACTGACAGTGTAGTAGTGATCCCTCCTGGCCACATCCCCTCCAGCATCTGTTGTCATTCGTTTTCCTGATCCTGGCCATTCTAAGTGGAGTGAGGTGGAATCTTAGAGTTCTTTTGATATGCAATTCTTTTATGACCAGAGATGTGGAGCATTTCTTCGTGTGTCTATAGGCCATTTTTGTTTCTTCTTCAGAGAAGACTCTCTTTAAGTCTTTGGCCCATTTTTTAATGGGATGGGTGTTCCTTTGGAGGTTATTTTTGGAGTGATTCAATTTTTTGAGTTCTTGATATATTTTAGATACGAGGCCTTTGTCCGTTGTTTGGTTGGTGAAGATCTTCTCCCACTCTGTAGGCTTCCTGATTAGTTTACTAGCTATATCCGTTGCCATACAAAAGCTCTGCAGTTTAAAGCAGTCCCACTTATCCAGCCTTTCTCTGATTTGTTGTGATTCTTGGTCCTTATTAAGAAAGTTTCGACCTGTGCCAAGGAGGCCTAGTGTATCTCCTATTCCTTCTTGTAAACTTTTCACTGTGTCAGTTTTACCTCCAGGTCTTTGATCCATTTGGAGTTAATTCTAGTGCAAGGTGACAAAGAAGGATCCAACTTTAGTTTTCAGCTGAGGCTTAACCAGTTCTGCCAGCACAACTTGTTGAAGAGGCTATCTTTCTTCCATTCTATTTTTTGGCTCCCTTGTCAAAGATTAGGTGGCCATAGGTCTGTGGTTTAATATCTGGGTCCGCAGTTCTATTCCATTGAACTTCAGGCCTGTTCTTGTGCCAGTACCAAGCTTTTTTGAGAATTATAGCTCTGTAATAGAGTCTAAAGTTTGGAATTGAAATTCCTCCAGCGCTGTTCTTTCTGCTAAGAAGTGTTTTTGCTATACGGGGTCTTTTATTATTCCATACGAAATTTTGAATTGCCTCTTCTATTTTTTTAAAGAATGACATAGGGATGTTGATGGGTATTGCATTGAATTTGTAGATAGCCCTTGGCAAGATTGCCATTTTCAAAATGTTGATTCTTCCAATCCAGGAGCATGGGAGTTTTTTCCATTTCCTTAGTTCTGCTTTAATTTCCTTTTTTAGGGTTTTAAAGTTTTCATCTAAACAGTCCTTTACATTCTTAGTTAAGCTAATTCCTAGGTACTTTATTTTCTTTGAGGCTATTGTGAAAGCAGTTTCTTTCGTGATTGTTGCCTCGTTCCTTTACGGTTGGCGTAAAGGAAGGCAGTTGATTTGTGAGGGTTGATTTTATGGCCTGCTACCCTTCCAAAGCTTTGAATCAGCTCAAGAAGCTTGGGAGTAGAGTCTATAGTTTTCTTTAAATACAGAATCATGTCATCTGCAAAGAGGGATAGATTTATTTCCTCTTTCCCTACTTGGATCCTCTTTATGCTTGCTTCTTGCCTTATTGCACTGCCTAGGAAATTTAGTACTATGTTAGAAAGGAGTGGAGAGAGTGGGCATCCTTGTCTCGTTCCTGATTTTAGAGGGAATGGCTTTAGATTTTCACTATTAAATATAATACTAGCAGTGGGTTTCTCATACACAGCCTTCATTACGTTGAGAAATGTAGGCATCTTGCCTTATTGCACTGCCTAGGAATTCTAGTATTATGTTAAAAAGAAGTGGAGCGAGTGGCATCCTGAATGCTACCCCTTAGCACTTTTATGCAAAGCTTAGGCCTGTGGCATTTTAAGCACAAAACAACGCTCCGTTTTTTGCTGGTTAATTAGAGGTAAAAATCTTATGGAATTTATTGTATGGCTGATTTTGAACTGGAATCCTCAGGTCTCAGCTTATCTTGAGTAGCTAGGATTACAGTACTTTTACAACCTGTATGCTCATACACATCGCTTCTGATCCAAACACTCATTGTTCAATTTAACTAACAAGATGTGAGGAAAGTCGATTGACTGTAATTTACTAGATGGGCTAGTAGTGAGTATATATTTCCTCTTCCACTCTGAAGCCAGGGAAATGTTTCTGTTTGCTAGTATTTCAGATAGGAAATGGACTTTGGTGTTTGGAACCTGTTGGGCAGAGTATATCAGCTGGGCTGTGATAACAGAGATGATGTTTCAGACAGGAATATTTTCATCCCAGACAGACTTAATCCACATCCTTGGATTTCAGGCCTTGAGTAGATAGAATTACAAGTGTGAGCTTCCACCACCACCTGGTTCATTTTGGAAACCTTAATTGCTTCTCATTTGTTCCTTTCCTTTTTTGGAAGATTGAGCTAAGCTGGTTGATTGTGCATCACAATGAAGTGATTGGCCTCAGGAATTGCAAATATTTGTTTCATCAGCTCGGAATGAATGAAGTTGGTCTAAACCCAATAGTATTTTCCTTCTGATAAATAGGGAACTTACTTATATCATTTTTCCTTGCCTTTGCTTTCCCAAAGCAAGCAACATGTTTCTTAAATACTATACTTCATGAGAATATTATAATTAGAAGCTATCTTCTGCACACTTCAGAATAGTCCTTGCATTTATAAACTTATATTACAATATTTGGTAGAAGAATGGTGACTGTTAGTTTCATAACTACTACATATGTTTTACTCTTTAAGGCTCATTAACTCAAGAAGGGATTAAATACATTTAGATAATAGTAGAACATAGCTGCTGCTGATTTGATGTGTGTGCAGATGATACACAGATTTATTAGGATTACTCAAATTTTTCTTCAAATTTTCAGTAGTAGACTGCTATGCTAAATGGAAGGTGATAGTAATGATGCTGAAATTCTATGAATCAGCTATGAAGCAGAATTTCAGGGGAGAGTATTTGCTAGGGACTTAATTTCTAAGACGCATATCAAGAATATTGAACTATAACACCAAATGATGGAGGACTCAGCGTCACATTTTGTTTGTTTTATGCAAGTCCTGGGACTTGAACCCAGGGCCTGGGAACTGTCCTTAAATGTTTTTTTTTTTTTTTGCTTCAGGCTAGTGTTCTACCACTTGATCCACAGCTCCACTTCCAGATTTTTGGTAATGAACTGTAAATCAGAATATCATGCAATTTGTTTGGGCTGGATTCAAACCTGATTCTGTGTAGATAGGATTCCAAGTGTGAGCACACAGAGCCTGGCTAGTATCATTCATCATTCAAGTCATGGGACTGCAATTCTGCACCTGGGTCTTGTCACTGAGCTTTTCAGCTCAAGACTACTGCCCTATCCCTTGAGCCATAGGGCCACTTCTGGGTTTCTGGTGGTTAATTGGAGATTAGAGTCACATGGACTTCATTGCCCAGGCTGACTTTGAACTGCTATCCTTGGATCCCAGCCTCTTGAGTAGCTACATTTACAAGTGTGAGAAACCATACCCGGCTAAATTATTTTTTAAGTTAATTTTTTTAAGTCAATATGTAGTTGGCATACGGTTACATAAGTAATGAACACATTTCTTAAGAAAATTGTTATCCCCTCCCTCATTTTTCTCTGTTTCCTACCCTCAGCCCCCTCTCCACCCAGATTGTTCAGTTCATTTCCGTTTAGTGTCTTCCAAGTATCACTGTTCAATTGGTTCACCCTTTTTCCTTTGTATTTTTTTTACCATTTTATTATACCCTCCCCATTCCCCAAATC
Source organism: Megascapheus bottae (assembly GCF_031878675.1). Taxonomy (NCBI): domain Eukaryota; kingdom Metazoa; phylum Chordata; class Mammalia; order Rodentia; family Geomyidae; genus Megascapheus; species Megascapheus bottae. The sequence continues at coordinate 3,811,142 of NW_028327585.1, forward strand.
ACATAAACCTATGTACAAGACACAGGGTACCCGAATTCAACACAGTGACTACAGAGAATAAAAAAAAAGGGAAAAAGAAGAAAAGAGGTACAAAGCAAAGAAAATGAAAGAACATCATACAGTACCTTAGAAGCAACAACACTGAAAAAACAAAACATAAACCTTGGGCTGAAAATGTAGCTTGCCTAGCATGTATGAAACCCTGGATTCCATTCCTCAGCACCACATAAACAAAAACTGGAAGTGCCACTGTGACTCAGCTGGTAGATTTCTAACGTTCAGCACAGAGTGTCTCCAAGAGACAAAAATCTGTCACATTTAAGTCAGGCTACAAAACTTTGCTAGGAACCAGTTACGTGATTTGGAAGAAAGTCCAGTTTTCAAAAAATCACTAGCCAGGCGCTGAAGGGTCATAATTGTCATTCTACTAGCCAGGGAGAAGGTGATTCAAAGCCTTTGCAAGCAAAAAAACGAAAACAAAAAAAAACTGTAAGATTCTTCTCTCCACTTATCCACCCAAAAACTAAGTGGAGTTGTGGCTAAAACTGGTACAGCATTAGCCTTGAGGAAAAAGTACTAAGGACCTTGCCCAGGTCCAAAGTTCAAGCTCCCCACCAAGAAAGAAAAAAAAAGGAGTCCAGATACCTTAGTTTCAAAAGTATATCTGGATATCTTAGTAGATTTTTCTGATCTTTCCTCATTCATCTCATGGAACCACATAATCTTGATTCTGATCTGACTAAGAACCTGCATTGTGCTTAATAAATTCATTCCACATATTCCAGTAGAATCTGGACAGCTAACAGCCACTTACCAATGCTTTATTCTACGTTTAGGCCAGTATGTCTTCATACCATCTACACAGTCAGCTATATCATCTTTCCAGAAGTATCATTGAGTGTAGAACACTCAGAACTAAAATAATTCCATAAAGATGTAATAAAACTCCTTGATTCGTTAAGAAAATTTCTGTACCACTTAGAGCAAGTAAATTAGTGGTATTTACATCTGGCCTCTTTTTTTAAAAAAATTTATTAACATTGAATTTTACATCATATTTCAAATGTTTTTGTTTAACCAACAAGTATTCAAGAAGGGAATCGCTATACAATCACTGGCACATAAATTTTAGAATATAGTAAAAATTAAGCTGAGTCTTTGTATGTCATAGATACAGATTAATCTATAATAAAACACATGTCTATAGAGTGTATAGTCTATCCTAGATTTTTATGTCTATGTAGTTATGTTTATATCTCCAAAATTATGTCCAGAACTTTGGGTATCAACTATTCAATCATCACTCTACTACTGTTTGAAACTAATATCCATATATTAAGGATACCATGTACCTTTTGTTCCTTGGTCTTGACTTATCTCACTCAACAGGATTCACTCTAATTTCATCCACTACCCCAAAAATGCCATTATTATTTTTTTCTGTGCAGATCTTTTTTATGTATTTATTTTTATTGTAATTTATAGAAGGGTTACATTATATTCACCAGATAGAAGGTGCAATACTTCTCTAAGTTTGATACCCCTACCCCCACTCATGTTCATTTCCCCCCTTCCCTATCCAATTTCAAATAACCAATTAGGCACATATGAAATATATCAGAAAACAAGGTGAAATATTGTAACAATATGATATAACCAAGGGATAGCAAAAGAGATAAGAGATCACATAGTTCATTAAGGACAACAATCACTCATTATATGAGTTTTGTTTCTTCATCTTGGAGGTCCTTACATTTAGTGTCATACTATTTGTCACGATGTCTCTAGATTTTGTTCTATTGTAAATCTCTGGTAGCAGAGCCCAAGGTTTCTACTGAATTTGACAAATGAGGGAGACTCTTGGGCCTATGTTCCTTTCAGTTTGGCTTACTTCACTTAATATGATTTTTTTCCTTTTCCTCCACTTCCCCGAGAATGCCATTATTTTATCTTGTCGGTTGGCTATGTATCATTCCATTGTGTGTGTGTGTGTGTGTGTGTGTGTGTGTGTGTGTGTGTGTATCACATTTTTTGAATTAGGGCATCTGGTTGTTTCCATCATCCAGCCTCATTTTCTACAGATATTTTTATAGTCTCTTTTTTATTTTCAGGGTAATGTATAGAGGGGTTACGATTACATTTACAGGTAGTGGACTGCATTACTTCTCACACATTTATTCCACTCCACATGTTTTTGTCCCCAGTTCCCTCTCCCCTCCCCTTCCCAATCATCTTGTTTCCCCGCTTCCCTTTCCTATTTGACATAAACAAATAAACATATATACAATATGCCAGGGAAAAAATCAGATACAGTAACAATCTGACATTAACCAAAGGGCAAAATAAGAGATGAGAAATAACATAGTAGATTAAGGACAAAAATCACACAAGATTAAGAGCAACGATGACACAAGATATAGCTCTTGTTCCCATATCCTAGAGATCCTTTCATTTAGTCTCATCCTATATGACCTTATATACCTAGGTTTTTCAGTTATTGTAATCCTCTGCTAGGAGAGTCCTAGATGTGAACTAACTATTACAAATGAGGGAAACCATTGAGCTTATGTTTCTTTGGGTCTGGCTTGCTTCACTTAATATGAATTTTTCCAGGTCTTTCCATTTCCTTACAAATGGGGCGATGTCATTCCTTCTGATGGCAGCATAGCATTCCATTGTGTATAAGTACCACATCTTCTTGATTCAGTCATCTACTGAGTGGCATCTGGGTTGGTTTCATATCTTTGCTATGGTAAATAGTGCTGCAATGAGCATCATTGTGCTAGTGGCTTTAGTATGCCCTTTTTTCTGGACAATTGGGTAGATGCCAAGTAGTGGATTTGCTGGATCATAGGGGAGCTCTATGTTCAGTCTTTTGAGGAACCACCACACTGCTTTCCCTAGTGGTTGAACGAGTTTACACTCACACCCACAGTGTAGGTGTGATCCCCCCTGGTCATTTCCCCACCAGTATCTCTTATTAGATTTTTTGATAATGGCCATTCTGACTAGAGTCAGGTGGAATCTCAAAGTTGTTTTGATTTTCATTTCCCTTATTGCTAGAGATATGGAGCATTTCTTCATGTGTCTAAAGCCCATTTTAATTTTTTCTTCAGAGAATACTCTTTTAAGTCTTTAGCCCACCTTTTAATAGGATGGTTGTTTCTTTGAAGATTTGTTTGGGAGAGATTCATTTTTTTCAGCTACAGATGTATTTTAGATAACTACATATATTTTTGTAGAAAAAAGAATGGAAGCCATCATGCTGGCTCACAAGTTAATTTCAGCTACTTAGGAGGCTCAGGGCTTAGGATCACAGGTCAAAGCCAACCAGGTCCCTACAGTGTGTGAGATCAAACTCTGTGAACATACAATGACTGTAAGAGGAATCTCACTGCCTGGGAATGTAGCCTAATGGTAGAGTGCTCACCTAGAATGCATGAAGACCTAGGTTCTATTCACCGGTACCGCATACTCAGAAAAAAGCTAGATGTGGCTCTGTGCCTCAAGAGGCAGAGCACTCACCTTGGGCAAGTGAGTCCAATGAAAATGTCTAGGCCCTGAGTCCAAGCCCTAGGACTGGCAAAAAGAAAAAAAGAGCAATCTTACTTAAGTAACAAGGAATGTACCCCATATTTATTTATTTATTTATTTATTCATTTATTTGTTTAAACACTAAAATTTATTTATATGAGATGAATCATTCAATCCTAAAAACAAAAAATTCATTTTAGTTTACTTTTCATACATTTTTCATTGACAAAATTGTGGTATACATATGTGTGAATATTTACATAGGCATTATATATACATATATATACAGCTCTAGGCAATCAGAGCCTGAGCACTGTCCTTGGGCTTTCTCAAGGCTTGTGCTATACCACGAGTGACAGAACCATTTTCTGCTTTCCTTTTTTTTTTGCATTTTTTTATTGTAATTAGCACAAGCGTTACATGATATTTGCCAACAGAAGGTGCATTAATTCACATACATTGATAGCCTTTCACATGTCTTGGTACCCGTTTCCCTCCCCCGCCCACACCCCCCACCCGTCTTGATTTTCCCCCCTTCCCTATCAAATTTCAAATATCCAAATACAAATAAATTCAATATATCAGATAACAAAGTGAGATACTATACCAATATGAGAAAACCAAGGGACAGCAAAGGAGATGAGAGACAACATAGTACATTAAGTACAACAATCATTCATTATATGGCTTTTGTTTCACTATCCTGGAGGTCCTTTCAAGTAGTTTCACATTATATGTCCTTATGTAGCTAGATTTTGCTCAATGCAAGTCTCTGCTAGTAGAGCCCAAGGTTTCTACTGATTATGACGAATGAGGGAAACCATTGTGCCTAAGTTCCTTTGAGTCTGGCTTACTTCACTTAATATGATTTTTTCTAAGTCTTTCCATTTCCTAACAAATGGGGCGATGTCATTCTTTCTGACAGCACCATAGAATTCCATTGTGTACAAATACCACAATTTGTTGATCCACTCATCAACTCAGGGACATCTAGGTTGGTTCCATATCTTTGCTATGGTGAATAGTGCAGCAATGAATATGGTTGTGCTAGTGGGTTTTGTATGTACTTGCTTCTGGGTGTTGGGCAAATGCCAAGTAGTGGAATTGCTGGGTCATAGGGGAGTTCTATGTTTAGCCTTTTGAGGCACTGCCACACTGCTTTCCACAGTGGTTGAACGAGTTTGCACTCCCACCAACAGTGTAGTAGTGATCCCTCCTGGCCACATCCCCTCCAGCATCTGTTGTCATTCATTTTCCTGATCCTGGCCATTGTAGCTGAAGCAATCCAAAATTTCATATGGAATAATAAAAGACCCCGTATAGCAAAAACACTTCTTAGCAGAAAGAACAGCGCTGGAGGAATTTCAATTCCAAACTTTAGACTCTATTACAGAGCTATAATTCTCAAAACAGCTTGGTACTGGCACAAGAACAGGCCTGAAGACCAATGGAATAGAACTGAGGACCCAGATGTTAAACCACAGACCTATGGCCACTTAATCTTTGACAAGGGAGCCAAAAAATAGAATGGAAGAAAGACAGCCTCTTCAACAAGTTTTGCTGGCAGAACTGGTTAAGCACCTGCAGAAAACTAAAGCTGGATCCTTCTTTGTCACCTTGCACTAGAATTAACTCCAAATGAATCAAAGACGTGGAGGTAAAAGCTGACACATTGAAAACTCCACAGGAAGGAATAGGAGATACAATAGGCCTCCTTGGCACAGGTCGAAACTTTCTTAATAAGGACCAAGAATCACAACAAATCAGAGAAAGGCTGGATAAGTGGGACTGCAGTAAACTGCAGAGCTTTTGTATGGCAACGGATATAGCTAGTAAACTAATCAGGAAGCCTACAGAGTGGGAGAAGATCTTCACCAGCCAAACAACGGACAAAGGCCTGCTATCTAAAATATATCAACAACTCGCACAATTGAATCACTCCAAAACTAACCTCCAAAGTAACAACCATCCCATTAAAAAATGGGGCAAAGACTTAAAGAGAGTCTTCTCTGAAGAAGAAACAAAAATGGCCTATAGACACATGAAGAAATGCTCAACATCTCTGGTCATAAAAGAAATGCAAATCAAAACAACTCTAAGATTGTACCCTATATTTATACAGACTGAAAAATTCATTAAGAAATTAGAAAATATGTATAAAGTGCATAATTTCTTTTCTGTGTTGGCACTGGATCTTCAACTGAGTGCTTCAGCTCTATCCCTGACCTTTTCTGCTCAAGGCTAGCACTCTACCAATGCAGCCCCAAATCAACTATCTTCAATTGAGATATAAGCGGTGAATATGTCAGGGTGCTTCATGAAAAACATTTTTATAAATTGAAACTTTCAGCGCAGTCTTATTTTAGTATGAATGTTGAGATGGGAAGAGACAGAAAAAGTGAAATGTTTCCTGATCCCCATAGAGAAGAGACTCAGCAGAACCACTGTGGTCTGCAGGCTTCTTTGTGAGTTTTGTTTGCTTGTTTGATTTTTGTCAATTGTGGGGCTTGAACTCTGGGCCTGGGCACTGTCCCTGAGCTCTTCAGCTCAAGGCTAGTGCTTTAATCTGTGAGCCACAGTGCCACTTCTCGTTATTCTGGCAGTTAACTGGGTACTTTGGCTGGCTTTAAACTTTGATTCTCAGATTTTAGACTCCTGAGTAGCTAAGATTATAGGTGTGAGGTACCATCCCCAGGCTGCTGCTCTGTTACTATGCAGGTTCTGGAACAAGAACTTCAAGTTCTTACTTCAATTTTTTGTTCTCTTGCCTGATGCTCTGCCATTTGAACGAAGCCCCAGTTCCTGGTCTTTGTTGGTTAATGAGAGATATTATGATTTTCTAATATTCAGAGCAATGATTATAAAACCCAGCATTTTACTTACTTGAATAAATTAAGAGACAGGACCTAGTGAGATGGAAAACAAAATTTTTTTTCAAGTTGCTATCCTGTTCTAATGCATAAGTCTGGCTATTTTGCTTACACACAAATATGTATTTTACCAGTTCCTACTCTATTTTTGCTTAGCTTAAAACCACCACTGCCATTTCATAGATTTTGTTGTTGTTGTTTGCGGTGCTTGAACTCTGTGCCTGGGCTGTTCCTCAGATCTTCAGTTCAATGCCAGTGCTCTACTACTATTGATTTGGCCAGTCCTGGGCTTGAACTCAGGGACTGAGCACTGTCCTTATATTTTCTCAAGGCTAGGGCTCTACCACTTCATCCTCAGCACCACTTCCAGCATTTTTCTATGTATGTGGTATTGAGGAATTGAACCCAGGTCTTCGTGCATGCTAGGCAAGCACTCTACCACTAGGCCAAACTCCCAGCCCAAAATTATTCATCATTACTATTAGCTATCTTCTTTTTTTTATTATTGATTCGTCATGGTGCTTGGACTTTGGGCCTGGACACTGTCCCTGAGCTCTTCAGCTCAAGGCTAGCGCTCTTCCTCTACAGCTTCATTTTTGGTTTCTGGTAGTTCATTGGTGATGTAAGTCTCACAAACATATGTGTCCAGGCTGGCTTTGGGCTTTGAACCTAGATCCTCCAATCTCAGCCTCCACAGTAGCTAGAATTACACGCTTCAGCCAGCAGTACCTGAGTGTTTGATGTCTCTGTCTCTCTGTCTCTGTCTGTCTCTGTCTGCCTGTCTGTCTCTCTCTCTCTGTCTCTCTGTCTGTCTCTCTGTGTCTCTGTATCTCTCTGTCTCTCTCTCTCAGTCTCTCTCTCAGTCTCTCTCTCTCTCTCTCTCTCTCTCTCTCTCTCTCTCTCTCTCTCTCTCTCTCTCTTTTGGATGTAAGACTTTAATTGTGCACCTGGGTAGTGTCCCTGGGCTCTTCAGCTCAAGACTACAACCTTAAAGATCTTGAGCCACATTGTCACTTCTGGTTTTCTGGTGATTAAGTGGAAGTAACAGTTTCATGGACTTTAGTGTCTAGCCTGGCTTTGAACTGTGATCCTCAGAACCCAAACTTCTGAGATCATTTCCAGCTTTTTTTTGGTGTAAGTTGTACAGAGTAATTGAACACAGGGCTTTCTGCATACTAGGCAAGCAAACTACCACTAGTGTGCACTCCAGCCTTAGATAAAGGCTTTCTTTTTCGTTTTCTTTTTTTCACTCATGGGGTTTGAACTCTGGGCCTGGATGTTTACCTTAAGCTCTTCAGCTCAAGGCAAGAGCTCTACCACTTGAGGCACTTTGTCATTTTGAATTTTCTGGATTATTTGGAAATAAGATTCTCACAGATTTTTATGCCTGGGCCGTCTTTGAACCTCGATCCTCCAGGGTAGCTAGGGTTACCAGGGTGAGCCACCAGTCACGGGCATTAAATTATTATTTTTTGCATGTCCTATGGCTTCAACTCATGGCCAGAGCACTGTCCTAGGGCTTGCTCAAGGATAGCACTTTACTTCAGCCAGCCAACTCCCGGTCCAAATAGGCCACTCTTGAAGCTAGAATTACAGAGATCTGCCATAATACTGGCATGTCGTTATCTAAGTATATAATTTTTCTTCTATTTTTGATGGCTTTTCCTTAGTGGACATATTTCCTACATATTTTATGGAAAACTTCCTTCCCACTGGGGCCATAAGTTAAGCCTAGTGGAAGAGTTCTTGCCGAGCATGCATGAAGACCCAAGTTCAATTCCTCAGCACAACATAGATAAAAAAAGATAAAAGTGGTGCTGTGGCACATGTGATAGAACTTGCGCCTTAAGAATAAACAAAAACAAAAACAAGGATCGTGCTCAGGACCTGAGTCTAAGCACAGTACTGGCAAAAAAAATTCTGCCCAAAGTAGACATTTAAACTTATTTTAGTTTTCAAAAAATTTGTTGTCAAGGTGATATACAAAGAGATTGTGTTACATATGTAATGAGTACATTTCTTGTAAACACTGTTACCCCCTCCCCCCTTTTCTCTTTCCCTTCCCCCCAAGTCACAAATTTCATTTACAACAAATATATATGTATTTTCATTCCTGAAAAAATAGTTTAAAATGTGTTCAAATAAATGATGTAGGTTGATATATTTATCAAAATGGATTACTTGAACTCTAAAATAAACATTCTAGGTAATTTTTCTCATAAAATTGTAGTAATGCTATAAACCTAATAGAAAAGGAATTTTAGTTATTAATTTCTTATGTTTAGCAAAGTAAATACAATGAATACTTGACAAGAATCATGAGAGCAAGATAAAGACATGCCTTTTAAGAAGGGGACAGTGAAGCTCTAAATCCAGACTGGCCTCCAAGTTGCCTTCAGACAGTAATTCTACTTCAGAGTCCTCAGAAGGGTCTCCTTTCTCATGAGAAACAGAATGTTCTTCCTGAGTTAAGAGGGGGATGGATTCTGGATTGTCGAATGGAGATTGATTCTCTTTTAGTGAGATGGATGGGTCTGGATATTCTGTGAGGATGGATTCATTTTCCTCCAATGAATCCAGTATTGAGAGTACACTTGCTGCTTCCCATGGGGACATTTTCCATGAGCCCAGCGTGTGCCCCTTCAGCTTGCACAATAAGTGGAGTGTTACTCTGACTCAGATGGACTGACACTGGGTGGAGTGTGAAAGGAAACGGAAGGAAATCTGGCTGCTCTTTTTCTTCCTCCATAGTATCTGCAGGTTCAAGTGTGTCACACATGGGGTTCAGAGCAAAAGGTATATCCACAGGACTCTAAACCTGTTTGGTAATTTCTACAGAAGGCCCATGCTTTCTGGAGTGCAGTGATGATTCTCTGTCTCCATCAGTCACCAGCTCCATTGGTGGGTTTTTCATCTGGAGTTCAGGATAAGCTCTTCCACGATGACACAAACCTAAGAATGGAAATAGGTACAGAATGGACAGAGTGGACTCTGCAAGTTGAAGTGTCACTCAACTTCCATGAGGATCTAATGGAGAAACCTGTAAAACTGGAGTTTGAACTGAACACTGAGGAGGTGTAGGGTCTTTCTAATGAGTGCTTATTCCCGAGTCCTTTCAGAGGACAGACATTACCTGGCTGACACCACCCATAAAGGGCATTTTGCCAAGCTCTGTAGAAGTAAGGGCCAACCAATATCTAGACCATATGGGCTTCCTACTCACATGCTCTGAGGCACCCACACCAGGACTTCTACTTTTTCTTGGTCTTACTGGTCGCACGTTCCTTCAGCTGGTCAAAAAGTATGTGTTTAGAAGAGCAGGTCCAAAGCCGGCATTTGGAGCCTCATATAGAGCTTGAGTTGTGTCAGGGTGTGGCAGTTCTTGAACTCGGAGAAATCACTGGGGTAGAAGTCCATTCACATCGTATAAATGAAACACATGATGCTGTGGGCACATTCGGTACAAGGAAAGTGAGAGCCTTCTCTCTCCATCCTGAGCCTTCTACCAAAGCCCCATTCTTGCAGGACTCTAATGCTGTGGCTGTCCTGCAGAGATGTGCACTTATGTGCTGGGAGGGTGCTAAGAGACACTCGAGAACAGGATGACTTTTACACCCCACTTCCAGAAGCTTCTGAGAGAGGCCTCTATGCATCTGTCCAAAGTAAACGCACCTTAAATTAACTCAGTAAATTCGCTAAATAAATCAATAAGTGAATGCTCCAAATAAAGAACTAAATGCTCATTCCTCTAATCTTAGCCACCCAGCAGGCTGAGCTCTGAAGATCACAGTGGAAAGCCAGTCTAGTCAGTAAAAGTCTAAAGGCACTTGTCTTCAATTAGGCAGCAAAAAGCCAGAACTTGACCTATGACTCAAATGGTACAGTGCTAATTTTTGAACACCAAAGGGATGGCATTTAGACATGGGTTCAGGTTCAAGTGGCAGCACTGGACCAAACACCAAAATGTAAATGCTTTCAGGTTCTAACAGGCAAAGCTATCACAATCCCTCCCTGATGGCTCAAAAGTGATTCAGCCCCCTGCTTTTCCTCTGACTCCAGTATTTCACAGGCCTCCGCCATTAGTTCTCACACCTCATTTCTTACTGGGAAATGGGATTTCCTAGGATGTCACCTAGGTGAGGGCTGCAGTTGGGAGCCACTTACTCATGCCTGAAATCCAGCTTCTCAGTAAGCAAACTGTTGAGACTCCAGTAGCTTGTGAGGGAAATGAAATGTCATGGTGTCCCAGTCATAATAAAGTAGTTTGTGCACTTGTATCATGCTTAGCTCCCCTGTGAACACCGCAGTGAACCAAACAGGCTCAGAGAGGAGCCAAGTATTCCAAGACTTGGCCAGGAGGGGTGATCAAACCTGGGTTTGGAGGGGGAACACTCACTTTTTCAAGAGAATTTCCAGCAACTACTACATTGTCCTCCACTATTTGAAATTGTGCAGGAAGTTTCCCACATAAAAGAGATCACCTTTCTGGTAGGCAGGGATCAGCTTTGTCAGCAGCATCTCCAACAGGCCTTCCTCCAGGATCCATAGGTTACAAGGCTCATTCAGAGTCTGAGCTGACTTACCATCACACTATGTTGGCAAAACAGTGGATATTTCAAATGTAGGAATGGGACCACACTTCACACTGAGGAATTGGAATAGAGTAGATTGGAAATGACACACTCTAATCTTAGTATAGTCACTTGAAAGCACACAAGAAGGTTGTAGTGTGTGGGCAGGATGATGGGTTCCAATAGGTTTCCTCTCAATATACCTCATCTGAGTTGCCCTGGAGTTTCCTGGCTTTCTTCCTAGAGAAATGCCTGATATACTGGAATTTTGGGTTGGCTCTGATCCAGCATCTACTTCTTCAAGTGAGACATCCATATCTCTCATGCCTGAGATGCGAGCCTCCTGACCTTTGGCAACAGCACAGCAATGTCTTCCTGGTTCCTGAGCCACAGGCCAAGGGAGCTGGCTTGAGCTGGTTGTCACATACAGTGGCTTGGTTACCAGGGTTCCATATTCTGTTCCATTGTGAGGGAGGTAGAGTCACCTTTCAAGGCCCAATGACCAAAGCTCCTTGCTCAAAGAAGACCTCCCCAAAGACATACTGGAGGCTGAATCTCCCTTCCCACCTCACATATGGATGTAGTAAACAGCACACCTTTTTGTTCAAATCCCAAGTCATTAACTAGGCGTAAGTGCTAGCCTGGTCTCACGGTCAAGGAGCCTTTCTTAGGTAAGATCCAAACTTAACTGTCACTATTCCCCTTACCCTTCGCAAGACATTTTGCTTCACAGTGCCTTCTGAGCTTGCATTTTGCCTCTTGCACATTTTTTTTGCTAGTCCTGGGACTTGACTTCAGAACCTGACCATTGTTCTTAGGCTTTCTTTAGGCTATAGCTGTCCCACCAAGCCACAGCACCACTTCCAGCGTTTTCTATGTATATGGTACTGCAGAATCAAACCGGAGTCTTTTTGTGTGGTAGCCAAGCACTCTACAAATAGATGAAACACCCAGGCCATCTTGCACATATTTTTCACTTCAATCTACTAGGACATTGTTAGGTTTCTGTATCCTAATCTATTTTTCTTCCTGATGAATATCTGTGCTGTCATCTGTAAAAATGCAAGTGGGAAAATCACAGAAACATTGGTGACATAAAAAAAAGTCTTATAGACATAGATAAGTGTTCATTATTTGTAGGAGAAAGGATATTTTGATATGATGATGATGACTATTGATAAATACGTTATCAGGGTTTAGAGTTTGGCCCAATGGTAGAGTGCTTGCCTAGCATCTATGAAGATCTAGGTTTGAGTCCTTAATATCACACAGATATAAAAATCCATATGGCAATGTGGCTCAAGTGGCAGAGGGCTAGACTTGGGAAAAGCCAAGAGCAATGCTCAGGCCATGAGTTCAAGCCGCAAGAATGGCAGAAAAAAGAAAAGAAAAGAAAAGAAAAGAAATGTGCTTTTTACAAGTTATTTACTCACAGCATTTGCCTCTGAATTCTTCGCTTCTGCATCTTGTGACTTATCCCTTTCCCTCAATGTAGACAAGAAGAACAGATTTTATTACTTGCTATCCTGTTGTCCAATCTTTGGATATTAATTCAAAATACAATATTGCCTGAGATATTATGTGTGTGCATGTGTGTGTGTATCTGCAATGTGTGCATGCACACATGTGTACAGGGTTTAGGGCTTACTCATAGGGCCTGTGTGATAACCCGCAGTATCTTTTCCTCAAAGGTATTGGTCTTTCACTTCTAGCTTATTATAGCTAATTGGAGTTGAGAGATACACTCAATTTCTTGCCCTGTGTATTGGAACCCAGTGCTGGGTTCTCATATTGTTAATTGTAGCTATAGAGAAGGGTGAGGTCTGGGGATCCTCGTTAGAATCCAGCCCCTGAGAGAAAGTCACTGATAGAAATCTTTATCTTCAGTTAAGCACGAATAAATAAGGCAAAAGTGGAACTGTGGCTCAGTTCCTCTTGTACCAGCCATGAGAAAATTAGTAATTGGCAGCACCTGGTCCCTGAGAAAAATCCTTAGCACTGGTTCAAAAAAAGAAAGAAAATAATGAAAAAAATTAAAACTTGCTGAGGAATCCATAAGGATAAACGTGCCTGTGAATAATCTTGTCATTTCAGATTCCCTCAAGAGCTTATGTCTCTCTATATTTTATCAAGTTTTTTTAAAGATATTTACATATTTTCTATCTTTCTTAAACAGAGATAGCCATCCACAAAACACAAACACAAACTCTCACACAGTATACCACCCACCCATAAGTGTCTGGCTATGTATATATGTATAGTCATATGTATTGATCTGTCTCTCTATACTAATATATAAATGCATAAACATATGTATTTAGACAAACAGGAAACATACATAGATAGGTCTCAGGCATTTCCAGATTTTATGCAAGTCTTCTGAGTGCAACTTACCATTGTAATGTTTGTCAAGATAGAGTCCCTCTAACTTTTGGCCAGCTTCTTGTCCTTTGATACTTTTTTATGCCGGTCCTGGTTTTGAACGCTAGGCCTGGATGCTGTCACTGAGCTTGAGCTTCTTGCATTCAGTAGTTTATTGCAGATAAGAGTCTCATGGAGTTTCTGTCCTGGGCTGGCTTTGAATTGTGATCCTCAGATCTCAAACTCCTGAGTAGCTAGGATGACAGTCTTGAGCTACCAGTACCTGGTTCCTTTGCCACTTTTACCCTTTCTTTTGGCCCCACCACAGCCATGGTATCTACCTTCCTATGTTCTCTCCACCTGCCCCCAGACAGGGGTCTGACCGATGCTTTCCACCCACTTATTCATGTCCTCCTCTGTATTGGCTGACAGCTAAGACATGCACTCACTTGTCTGGATGCCAAACACAAAGCCATGTGATTGTTTCTCAGTCTGGAACATCCTATCAGATTTATAGCACCACAGAGGGTCAGGTTGATGCTCCTCCAGGGCTTCTTAAATTGTTCTCATATTAATCCACAACACGTTTGTCATCACTTGTCCAGCTAATTCATGGACTAAACCAGCATTCCCTACAAACTTAGATCCCAATACCATGAGGACACTCAAGGGTGCATTAGGAGTGTGACCTGCAGGTGGATGTGAGCCTGTCTAACTTGGAGGGGATTTCTCCACCACAGGAAATGAAATACAAATTTAGAATCTGCTTTCATGAGGTGACAATCTCTGGCAGATGTTCTTATCAAATGTGGCACTGCCTACTTCCAACTTAAAACATGGGTTGATGACCCAGCATAACAGAGAATGTATTCACCCAGGCCCAACACATAGGCTGAGACCCTGAACTTTCAGGTAGCATTTGGCTTTGAAGGTCATGAGATCTTAGTCTACAAATGATGAACACCCTCCCGTGAGGCATAGCAAACGGAGCCAAAGTGCAACCCAGTTAAGCACCAGATCAAGCTTCCCTTCTTCAGTAGGGTATGGTTTGAAAACTGTACATAGCTTCTGTTTGAAGCCAGTCCAGAAAGGAAAGTCCATGAAACTCTCATTTCCAGTTAACTGCCAAGAAAAAGCCAAAGATAGAGATGAAGCTCAAGAGAGGTAGAGAGCCATCTGAAAAGAATGGTTACACCCTGCAACATCCTCATTATATGATCTTGAAACCATCTCTGCGTGCATCCCAGCATACAGCCAGCATCTGGGGGTGACAGTGACCCCTGCGCCCATTGGCAATCTGCACTGTCTCTGACATCTGTAATGTGAACCTCATTCTGTTGGGTTTGTGAAGCGGTGTCAACCCTGCAGAAGGAACCAACTGTGCCCTAACTCCCACTGTCCCCTGGGGCCCCTAGCATTCCCCCATCTGCACCCCTCCTGTGGCTTCTGATCCTAGGGAGCCTTCCTGCCCTGTCCAACACTCACATAAAGTGCATATTTCTTCTCCTGGGGCAACTTCTCCACAGAGAGTACATGACATGCCCACTCTCCAGGCACGGGGAGATCCTGCCAAAGTAGCAAATCAGTGATAAGGACAGAAAGTGATGAATAGAATTTTAGATCCTGATGGTAGACAGTCTGCAAAATCCAAGGGAGAATGGAATTGGAGGGGACCAGGGATCAGGATGTGGGCATGGAGCTTCCCTGCCAAGGGGGTGTGGGAAGTCACAGGCTGGGGGATGCACAGGATGATCCATGGGCCCTGTGCAGCTACTGGGTCACCCCCTTCTGCATCTCAGCCTTTGGCTTTGAGCTCTGTGATCGTCAAGATGTGCACAGTTTGTACTCTGGCTGGCAGAAGAAAGGACCCTGGGAAGACAATTGTAGACCCTTTGTGAGTGTAGGAAAGGGTAGGCTGGACACCCAGTCCAAGAGGAGCTAAAACTGGAGTCGAGGGGTGTGCAAGGAGTGGGTGTGAGGGTTGTGGGCTGTCACAGTCACGGCAGAGGTGGCTCTGTCTGTGGGGTGAGTGCCTCCCTGCAGGCACAGCACTGGAGATATCAGAGATCCACATGAAAAGGAAAAGCTGGAAATGGCACTATGGTTCAAATGGTAGAGCATCAACCTTGAGCAAAAGAGCTCAGGGACAGTACCCAGGACCTGAGTTCAAGCTTCATGACTGTAAAAGAAAAAGAACCAGGACTATGAGAGGGAACCTGGTACTCTCTGGGTCTAATCAGACACAAGAAGAGGCCGGGATAGCCTGTGGAAAAACACAGAGAACATCTTCCCCCAGCTCATCCTGACCTGCATGCAGGGAAAGCCATGTAACTAGGGCTACGGTGAGATCATCTTCACCCCTGTGCTGCCATCTGAATTGTAGGCCTCTGTCCTGGCATGGGGTGTCCTGATGGCTGAGCAGGTGCCCTAACCCTAGATGGAGAGCAGCCACTGACTGTGGTAGCTAAGGAGAGATCTGTTCCATAGTTATCAGGCAACCCAGCATGGGAGCCATAACCACCCCTCACCCAGGTAGAGGCCAATGGTTCTCCAGGTGCTACTAACATTGTCCCACCCCTAGCTCTGGGTACAGGTGACATTCCCTCCACAAGGAGCAGGACAAAGTGAGGGATCAGGAAGCTGCCTATGGGCTTCAGATGATGGCCACGCTGGCACTACAGATGGCCTCACTCTGTCACCACCTTCCCCTGCCTCCATCTTTCCTCCATCATGCCTCTCTACCTCCCACCCATTAACCTTGGAAACCAATGAACTGGGCTCTCATCATTCCTCTCATCTCTTCACCCACCTTGCCATGCGTCCATCCCTCTGTCACTTCCACCACACACACATCCAACCACCAGCCACCCTGAAGCTTATGAGGATCCCAGAAGAAGCTCTTGGTGAAGGGCTTGTGACCACAAAACAGTTACTATCACCCGCTCCGGCCTGATCCACCACAGAATAAGAACAGCCAAGCAGGCACACACTGCAGCAGAGTTGCTCTGCTGCCACCCTGATTTCTTCATGGCCAGGACTTGGCTCTCCTCAGCCTCTCAGCTCAGGAACCAGAACATTGTGCTTTCACAGAGCCATGGCTTCCAGTCTCCATGGACACAATGACATCAAGGTGATGCCAACTTCCCCATCTCTATATACTTCTAACTATGGGATGGGAGCTGAGGTTCTCTTCTGTGACTCCATCCGCTAAGAGGCTCATGCAGATTTCTATCCTTTGCTCATCATGGTGACTCTTTGGTTAACAAGTCACTGCTGGGCTTCCAGTTCACCACATATAGAACCCATACTCCAACACTTTTCTTAGAAGGACTGATGACTTTTAAATATTCTCTAGTTTTAAATTTCTAGTTCCTTCTCTCTTTCATTTATATATTTCCCTTCCTCACATACTTCCCTTTTTTACCTTCCTTCTTTCATTCCTGGCCTTGAACTCAAGTCCTGGAGCTTTTTCTTAGCTTTTCTTTGCTCAAGGTAGCACTCTAGCTCTTGAGCCACAGCTCTACTTCAATCTTTGTTCTTGCTCTAAACTGGGAGTAAGAGTCTCATGCATTTTTCCCTTTGCTGGGTTGATTTTAAACCACAATACTAAGATCAGGATCCTGAATATGCCTCGGATTACAGGTATTATCTAATCAAAACAAATTCCTGATTTCTTTTTTAGACATAATTAGTTCTTTCAGATGAGCACCAGCCACTCATGCAAGAGCATTGCAGGATCCCAGCATTCATCTTGTCTCCAGTCTTATTCCAACCATCTCACAATGGCCATCTAAAACACCCTGCTGCATGCCTGAAGTCGCAAGGAACGTTTTCAACGTCATGAGAAGCCCCCTTAAGCTCTGCCTCAGATATGCCCAGCCCCCATCCCACTTCCACATGAGCATTTGTTTAGGAGAAATTTTCTGAGTACATCATCATCTTTTCCTCACCATTCAAATTTCATCTTTGGAGTCATTTCTCCCAGACAAAGAGGAACATGAGCCATGGTTTGATAGCTCCAGCTTCATAGTCCCATTACCCTGCCAGACACCTGAATTCAAGAACAATGTTTTCACTACCCCTGACTCTTATCAAATGTTTTAACTTATACAGTGCATTAAAATAATTTTACTAAATGGAATAAACACATGGCATCAAGCTTCAGAATCTTTGCACCTGAACTTTTAGTGAATAACAGACACACCAGCATTTCTGTAGCCAACAGAAATCTTAGCTTTGGGATTTCAGCATTCCTGGTATCCAAGTTGGGATGTGCTAACACTGCCCTTAATGGGGCACTTCAATCACACAATCCCATAACAATCAATGTCATTTGACATTCACTGGTAGATGGTGCTAGGAAAAATACTGATGTGCCAACTCCATGCTGGCTTGACCTATGCCATCTTCAAACCTGGAGCAAGTGGGGCTCCTCTCTCCATGACACCTTTTGTGTACTACCTCAGGAGGACCTTTACCTTGAGACAAAATTATGAAGACTATCTCTACCAGCAAAGATTCCAGTGAGATGTGCCTACATGGATCAAACTAAATTCTCACTAAAGTGAGGTTGTTGGCAGTGCTGGAGCCTGAACTCAGGGCCTGGACACTAAGCATTTGTACTCAAGACTAGCCCTTTACCACTTGAGCCCAAACTCCATTCCCAGCTCTTTTTATTTTTGGTAGTAAGAATCTATCAGACTTTCCTGTTCTAGGTGACTTGGAACTTCCATACTCAGATCTCAGCCTCCTGACCAGCCTGGATTAAAAGTGTGGATCAGCCATGCCCCACACCTGAGGACTTCTGCCAGCACATTTTTTTCCCAAAAATTGGAAGAGGAAGATGAGGGAGGGTTGGGCTCATCCTGCCCTGCATATGAAGGAGAGCATCAGCGCCTGAACTTCATTCCCTGTTGTAGGCTGCTGGAGGAAAAGGAAGCAAATAGGCACAGGCTGGCAGCAGATGCCACAGAACAACTCGTGACCAAGACTCCCAGAGCAGACCTCAGAATCGATGACAGAGTTGGATCTACCCAGTAACAGAGGCAGTGGTGACACCTGAATCTGCGCGTTTGAGCGTTTGCTGCTAGTAAACAGGGCCACCTATGTCTCAATGAGAAAGGTGAGATTTTGGTGGAGAAGGTGAGATTAAACATTATGTATCATGCAAGAAGACAGACTATAAGGGGTCTTTTATTATTCCAAGTGAAATTTTGGATTTCCTCTACTGTTTCTTTAAAGAATGACATTGGGATATTGATGAATATTGCACTGAATTTGTAGATAGTCCTTATCAAGATTGCCATTTTTACAATATTACTTCTTCCAAACCAGGAGCATAGGTTTTTGCATTTCCTCAGTTCTGTATTAATTTCCTTCTCCAGGGTTTATAGTTCCATCAAAAAGGTGCTTTACATTCTAAGTTAATTCCTAAGTATTTTATTTTCTTTGATAGCAAAATGAGTTGCTATCCTGATTCTTGCCTCATTCCTCTCATTTGTTAGCATATAGGAAGGCAGTTGACATTGAGGGTTAATTTTATACGCTGCTACCTTACCAAAGTTTTATATCAGCTCAAGCAGCTTCCGAGTAGAGTCTATAGGGTTCTTTAAATACAGAATCATGTCATCTGTAAGGAGAGAAAGTTTCAGTTCCTCTTTCCCTTATCCTCCTCACTCCAGTTAGAATGGCCAAGATCCAGAAATCTAATAACGTATGCTGGAGGGGATGTGGCCAGGAGGGATCACTATTACACTGCTGGTGGGATTGCAATCTCGTTCAACCACTATGGAAAGCACTATGGCAGTATCCCAAAAAGACTAAACATAGAGCTCCCCTGTGATCCAGCAATTTCACTACTTGTCAATTGTCCAGATAGGACATACTAAATTCACTAGAACAATAACATTTATCACAGCACTATTTACTATAGCAAAGGTATGGAACCAACCCAGATGCCCGTCAGTTGATTAGTAGATCAAATATGGTATTTTACACAATGGAATTCTGTGCTTCTGTCAGAAAGAATGACATAGACGACTTTGTAAGGAAATAGAAAGACTGTAAAGTTTAGAAATTAGTTTCTGTCTCCTTCTCTCTCTCCTTCTCTATCTCTGTAAAATTTAGAATTTCCTGTTTCTCTCTCTCTCTCTCTCTCTCTCTCTCTCTCTCTCTCTCTCTCTCTCTCTCTCTCTCTCTCTCTCTCCCTCTCTCTCTCTCTCTCTCTCTCTCTCTCTCTCTCTCTCTCTCTCTCTTTCTCTCTCTCTTTTTCTCTCTCTCTCCAATCCTTAGGCTTGAACTCAGGGCCTGAGCTACTTTTGCTCAAGGTTAGCACTCTACCATTTGAACCACAGTGCTGCTTCTGGCTTGCTCTTTTCACGTAGTATTGAGGAATCTAACCCAGGCCTTCATCGTTGATATGTTAGCACTCTACCACTAAGCCACACAGTCAGCTTTTAGAGGTTTCTGACAAAGGTTTTCCTACATGCTATTATTTATTCTGTGAGTGCTCTTAATGCTTGCTGAAGGTTGACTTTGTTTAGAAGACTTACCCTAATGCCCCCATATACAGAGATTCTATATATAGCTAAATGTTTTTCATTACTCAGAATTTCTCTATTTCTCTATTGTGTATGTTCTGAAATGTACTGAAGACTGACTTCTGATTAAAAGTCATTGCACATTTGTACTATTCATTAGTTTTCTTTTCTTCTATGGGAATCAGGTTTGTGATGAACACAGAAGTATGCCTTCCAGGTCAAACACTTTCCACATTTGTAATATTCATAAGGTTTTTCTCTCCTATGAGCATTTTATATTAGTCATGCATTCATGATGGATTTTTTCATATTCTTATATTCATACGATTTTTATCCTGTGTCTATGTGGTATCATGCAAACTCAACTATGAGTTCTTCAAAAAAATTTCCCTTTCATTTTATTCATCGGATTCTATCCTGTGGGTGTTTAGTGATAAATCTTGACTTGTGCCTTCTGGGGAAAAGACTGAACATTTGCTACATTCATTAAGGGTTTGATCTTGTTTTGGTTCTGTGACACAAGCTGAGTTTTCTTCCACAGACTAAAAAGTCTTTCCTATTTATTACATTGCTAAGGCTTCTCATATGTGTGAACTCTCTTACGCTTCCTGAAGGGTGAATACTGCACGAAAGTCTTTCAACTTTGGTTATATTCCTAAGGTTTCTAATATGTGTGAATTCTGTTATGCCTTCTGTAATGTGACTTCCATCTGAAGGTCTTACCACATTTGATGCACTCGTACAGTTTCTCTCCTGTGTGTGTTCTCTGATGCAATTTGAGGGAAGACTTCCATTTGAAAGACATTCCACATCGGTTATATTCATAAGGTTTTTCTCCTCTTTGAATTGTCTTATGCATGTTGAGGTTTGGCTTCTGTGAGAAGGACTTTCCACATATGTTACACTCATAAGGTGTTTCTCCTGAGTATATTCTCTGATGAACATGGAGTTTTACCTTCCATTTGAAAGACTTTCCGCATTCACTACATGCATAAGTTTTCTCTCCGGTGTGTGTTCTATTATGCCCATCAAGATATGACTTCCACTTGAAGGTCTTTCCACATTTGCTGCACACATAAGGTTTCTCTCCTGTGTGTGTTCTTTGATTCAATTTGAGGGAAGATTTCTGCCTGAAAGACTTTACACATTGGTTACATTCATAAGGTTTCACTCCTGTGTGTATTCTCTGATGAACACGAAGTTTTCCCTTCCCTTGGAAAGACTTTCCACATTCATTACACTTATAAGATTTCTCTCCTGTGTGTGTTATTTGATGAACTCGAAGGTGTATCTTCTGGGTGAAAGACTTTTCACATTTGTTACATTCATAAGGTTTCTCTTCTGTGTGTCTTCTCTGGTGCAAAGTGAGGTATGATTTCAGTCTAAAAGTCTTCCCATATTTATTCCATTCATGAGATTTCTCTTCTGTGTGAGATCTCTGATGTGTGCTGAGAGCTGACTTCTGGGCAAAAATTGTATTACGTTCCTCATATTCATAAGGTTTGTCTTCTCTTGGAGATGGAGGTTGGAGCGTCAGGTCTGACTTCTCAGAAATTAATTTTCACACTTGATGTACGCATCACATATCTCAGGATATTTGCTCTGAGGTATTGTAAGGCGTATTTCATTACTGAAAGATTTGTCACATTCACTGCATGTATGAGGAGTCTCTCCTGTGTACATTTTCGGATGTTTAGTGATGGTCGGTGTTAAGTACAATATTTTTCATCACACAGTACATTTAGCAGTTTTCCTCCCTCCCTGAAGAATTTCTTGGGCAGGGAGAACAGAATTATGATACTGCAGATCTTTTGGACTGTCACAATCATGAATAAAATGCTCTGAATATCCGATGGATTTTTTAAGAACAGGAGACATAGGAGATCTACATGCAGCATGCATCTCATCAGGCTTAGGAGACAGAAGCATGTTCTGACACTTAATGAACTCCTCAGTCCTCACCCCTAAGTTGTTACCGTTATTACTAATGAGCTCTGGATTATGTGTAGAGCTCAAATATAAAGTTGTTGCTAATCTCACGTTTTCCTCCACTTCGATACTACTTGCAACTGCTACTTCACAAAGACATTCATGTGGACTTTCCTGGCAGGTCTTGAACACATTTTCCATTACCTGGACATCTAAAATGAGTCATAGAAAAAAAGACACAAACATACATGAGATACAAATATTCCTTACTGTAAAGGTAATGACTTTACTTTCCCATGCTAAGTGTTAGATATTTTAAAATATAAAAGTGGAAATTGATTTTTGAGAAATATATGCTTTTCTCCCTAACATATTAAGAAAATGATATTTTACAATGACCAATAATGTTTTTCTGTGTTTTAGTTCCCTTTTTATATCACAGGAAATATTTATTGAAATTACCCAACTATGTATTGCTACAGTTTTAAGCTGAGTACTACCTATAGTATACCTGCAGCTGTTTTTTTTCAAATACTGTTTTGTTTATACATTGAAGAATAGCTGCCTTTCTTTTATTTTTGAGAAATAATCTAAATATTGTGCTGTTTTGCATCTTTTTAAAACTTTCTTTTCTTTTCTTTTCTTTTTTTTTGTAGTTCATAGGCATCGGCCCTGTCCCTGAAAACTTCAGCAGAAGACTATAACCGCTATCCTTGAGCTACAGATCCACTTCCTGTTTTCTAGAGTGAACTACAGATAAGAGTCTCAGGTCCTGAGTAGCAGATAGGATTACCTTACCCAGTTTCAATGCTGTTTGCTTATTAACCATTAAGTGAGGAACACGAATTTTTCTAGATTCAGCGTCCACCAGTTTGGTTTATATGTCTCTTTGCCTTTGATCCAAGCAAGAACGATTCTTGAGAGTACGGACTTACACCTATATCCCTTCAGTTACAACTTCTCACTAAAGTCTCAATTTAGGTATTTGTGGGAATTCTGAAATTTGTTTCTTTCCATTTGTAGTCTTATAAAAATTCCTTTTCTAACACTCCTGTCCCTCAGAACCATGGAAGACCAGAAAATCTCCAGCTCATTGTCTAGTTAATTTTCTTATGTTGATTGAAACTGTTGTTTTTTTTTTCCTTCCATTCCTGGGTTTGAACTTAGGACCTTACCACTGTCCTTGGGTTTTGTCAACACTAGAACCCTACCAATGAAATCATTACTTCGGGATTTTTCTATATATGTGGTAATAAGGAATCAAACCTGTGTCTTTGTGCATGCTAGGCAAGCACTTTTTCACTAGGCTCAATTTCTGGTGGAAAGGTCTGGTTCTGACTACCAGTCTCTTCCTACCATCAAAAAGATATTATCCTTATCAGAGAATAATGCCCTGACTTATTCCTTGTTTGCTCAATCATTTATAGTCTTAGTTTTAAAGAAATTAAATATCATTCTTTCTTTCATTTTTACTTTCTTTCTTTCTTTCGTTCCTTCCCTCTTTCTTCCCTCTTTCTTTCTTTCTTTCTTTCTTTCTTTCTTTCTTTCTTTCTTTCTTTCTTTCTTTCTTTCTTTCTTTCTTGTTTTGCAGTCATGGGACTTGAATTCTAGACCTGGCTGTTCTTCCTGAGCTCTTCAGCTCAAGGCTACTGCCCTATGTCTGTAGCCTCCACCCCACTTCTCATTTTCTATTGGTTCATTGGACAGAAGAGTCTAAGATGTTTTTGTGATAGGTCAGTCTTTGAACCTTGATCCTCAGATCTCAGCCTCCTAAGTAGCTAGGATTACAGGCATGAGCCACGGGCTCATGGCTTTCTCATTTTATTTTGTTTCACAGTGATTTCTACAGAGAAATCTAACTTTAACTCTACTGCCACATAGAATTCATTATATCACCCTATGATTCTTGGTGCCGGGGGTTTGGGCTAGCATGCACAAAGACATGGTTCAGTTCCTTGGTACTACATACAAAGAAAAAGCCAGAAGTGGTGCTATGACTCAAGAAGTAGAGAGCTAGCCTTGAGAAAACCCAAGGACCATGCTCAGGCCCTGAGACCAAGCATAGGATTGGGAAAAGAAAATGATTCTTGATTCATGCACAAAGAATTCCATAGGTTCCACACAGGATTTAGGGTAACTAAGAATATTATTGCTCAGTACATCACAACATGAATTTACCAATGGGGCTCAGGCTCCAACATCAATACGAAGATGCATTCACTCACCTGTGATATTCTTGTCAGAGGAATTTCCTATCCAGAGTTCTGCACAGTGCCCTCCTTGTCAATTAATCCAGGTTTGGGAACACAGGGCCCTGTAAATTAGAAACAGTAGAGAATTATTGCTTATGCTGTGTCATCATTGCTTTAAGTTCGCAGACATCCTACTCACAAGTTATCTATTAAATCTTTTTTCTCATTTCTCACTGGCTCCATGGTTGACTTTTCCCCAGCTCTGGATTCATTTTGTATGGCATAAACTTAGCTGTCTTGCTCAAGGCTAGAAAAATACCAGTTTGAGTCCCAGCTCCACTTACATGCATAGGTCTTCATGCATGCTAGGCAAGCACTCAACCACAAAGTCAAACTCTTGACACTCCACTAACATTTTTGAGGGGTTACTTGGAGTTATAGAGTTTCATGGCAATTTTCATGCCATTGCTGGCTTCAAATTAGAATTCTTAGATTTCTTCCTCCTGAATATTTTAAGATTACAGGCATGAAACATTGCATTTAGTGCCAGGTTTCCATTATAAACTCACTGTTTAGTGATTTGTAGATCCTATTTCCAATAATGATATATATTCTATTCTGGATTGTTTATCCACTTACAATTACTGTGTAAGTTTGGAATGTCGTCTCCATTAGAGGAAACATAATTTAGAACTTTTTTCAAAGTATCCTGAAGGTATCCTGAAGAATGAGTACAAAATTACCTTAGGTTTTCTTTAGAAAGTAATGATACTTCTCAGGGCCTGGAATCTTTCATCTAAATAGTATTGAAAGTTTGATAAACATTCACGTATCTGCAAAATAACAAGGCACTTGGCCTTGCAAGTGAATTTGACTTTTGCTCACCTAAGGACACCAGGTTGCTGTAGGTCTCCAGCATTACATCTCTGTACAGGGTCCTCTGAGCATTGTCCAGATGCTGCCACTCCTCCCAGCTGAAATCCACAGCTACATCATCAAATGACACCAGCTTCTGGAATGGCACATTTTCATCAAGAATTAGCACTGAGTTATAAACACACCATGTCTAGAATTTTATTCTTTTTTGTTGGAATTTTATTCCTTTACTTAAATGTTTAGACTTACATGAAATACTGACCTGAAAAGCTTAGGGACGGTGCCTAGGCCCAGAGGTCAAGTCCCAAGACCCACAAAAAAATAAAAAGGCAAGCCAGGTTTTGGTGGCTCACGCCTGTCATCCTAGCTACTCAGGAGACTGAGATCTGAGGACCATGGTTCAAAGCCAGCCTGGCACAAAATTCCATGAGACTCCTTTCCAATTACCCACCATAAAATGTTTAATGGCTTGTGGCATATCATGGTAGAGCAATTGTGGTATCGACAAAAATAAGTCGGGGGAGTAGATTTAGGTTATAAATGGAATTATTCCATTGAAAAAGAACTACATTATATGATGACATATGCTGGTACTGAGAATATTGCAAAATCTTAGGGTATCAAGTAATAGTACAGTGAAGTACACCCAGAATGTTAATATTCTATGTCTGGCATAATAGTCACTTGGGGAAGAAAGTTTTTTTTCTTTTTTTTGGCTGGGGGATTTGTAAGGCTTGAACTCTGGGCCTGGGCACTGTTCCTGAGCTCTTCAACTCAAGGCTATCACCCTACCTATGAAGCCACAGTGCCATTTCCCATATTCTAGTGGTTAACTGTAGATGAGAGTCTCATAGACTTTCTAATGCCCAGGCTGGCTTTGAACCAAATCTTTAGATATCAGCCTGATATCTTAGTAGCTAGGATTACAGGTAGAAGTCACTGCACCTGGCAAGAAATTTATTTCTTGCTGTTTCATACTACAAATTCACTGTATGTTTTACTTATTCAAAAAGACTGAGGATGACCTTTGTTCTGTATATAATGGGAAGAGCTGTAGGGAGCTGTGAGCAGAAGAACTGAGGGGCAATACTCAGGGTAGGACAATAGCCTTAAACTAAAGAGCTCACGGCCCAAGGTCCAAGCCCCATGACTTTCCCCACTACCCCACAAAAAAAGGGAAAAATTTGGAGACTGGAGAGGATTTTCTAAAAAGAATATATAGAAATAGTAGTTCAAAATGTAGAAAGAAGTTCAATATTAACAGTCATGAGAAAAATTAAAATTACAATGAAATCATTACTTTAAATATGTTAATATAAATATAGTTTTAAACAAAAAGATCCACATACACACACACAAACACACACACACGCATACAAAAAAAACAAATTTCAAAGTCTAACTATTACAGGGAAGGTAGTGAGAAGAAGTAGAACTTTGGAATAGTTCTGCAAGGAATATAAAACAATCAAAAATTGCGTGGAGAGTGCTAAAAAAGTACTAAATATAGAGTTACATAGAAATATGGTCCAACACTTCTATTTCTAGATTTGTACCTAACGGAAGAGAAAGCAGAGACTAGAACAAATATGTGGAGAATCCATTCACAACTATTAATAATAATCAAAAGATAGAAATATGCAAAACAATGCATTGAAAAGGAAGAACATTTTACTATATTTTACAGATGAATCTTGATTACAGTAAACTAAAAATACAGCAGTCATAAAGGAAGATCTAGGGTATGTTTCCCTTCCAGAGCTTCCAAGGATCAACAAACCCTTAGAGCCAAAAAGCACGATGGTTCCAGAGAATGGAGTAGAGAGGAACAGGAGCTGAATGTTTAATGATTATACATGGAAGATTAAAATTGCTCTAGACGGGTAGAATGAAGAGAGAACTGTACCCTAAACAATGGTTATGTAGCCACACAGGATGGGACACACCTATACTCCCTGATCTTGGGAAACTCAAGAAGGATTTCTAGCCATCCTAGATGCATGGAAAGATCTATCATAAAAACTAATGTGGAGGGGCTGGGAGTTTGACATAGTTGTAGAGTGCTTGTATGAAGACGAAGGTTCAATTCCGCAGTACCACATACACAGAAAAAACTAGAAGTAATGCTGTGGCTCAAGTAGAAGATCACTAGTCTAGAGGAAAGCTGAAGGACAGTGCTCAGACCGAGTTCCAGCCAAAGGGCTTGTTTAAAAAAAAAACCAGAAAGCTGAGCATGATGGGGTGGTGGCTCACTTCTATAATCCTAGCTACTCAGGAGGCTGAGATCTGAGGATCAGGGTTTAAAGCCATCCTGGCACAAAAAGACGTGAGACTCTTATCTCGAATTTACCTTTAGAAAATGGGAAGTGGGGCTTGGCTCCAGGGTAGGGTGGTAGCCTGGAGCTGAAGAGCTCAGGTATAGTGCCCAGGCTGAGTTCACGATCTATGATCCACCAAAAAAAAAAAGAAAAAAAATAATATGGAAAAATTTGGACTCTGTGAATTTTATCACATATAAATGTCTTTTTTTGCTGTTGAAATAAGAAATTGTTTGGAAACATTTTAAAAGTTTTTACCTAGAAATGTACACTGCAAATGGAATTAATAACAAACACAAAATATGCAAAAGATACAAATTATCACAATATGGGTATCCTGCTTCTGTATCTTTTCACTGACTCCTGTTCAAATGAGTCACATATTCTGAATCATTTCTCCAAGTCGATATATGCCACACATGTTAGCTTGTACTGAACTTCTTGGGAAATCAAAAGCAAATACTAAGCAAATGTGTGTTAGATTTTGTCAACAGTCATATTTCAAATATAAATCCCTACTCATTGCATTATTTAATATCAATGCCGGAATCTAACTTACACTGGCAGAATCTTCAATATTTTGAGAATCTTCAAAAGGGTGTGTAAATATTTAGGATCGTTATGTCTTCCTGGAGGAAAGATCCCTTTAGTAGTATGTAGTCACCTTCTTTGTCTTTTCTTACTAATTTTAGTTTGAAGTCTATTGTATCTGATATGAGGATGGCAACTCCAGCCTGTTTATGGGGGCAGTTAGCTTGATAGAGTTTATTCCAAACTCTCACTTTCAAAAGATGATTGTTTTTGGGTAAGATGTGTCTCTTGAAGACAGCAGAATGATGGCTCTTGCTTTTTGATCCAACTAGACAGCCTATGCCGTTTAATTGGAGAGTTAAGTCCATTGATATTGAGAGTTAGGATTGAGAGATATTTATTACTTCCTACCATTTTTAAAAGCTTTTAGTAGGCCCTGTGTCTTGACAGTTCTTGTGGTCCTTAGATGGTATGCTGTTTAGGTGCCATTTCTTTCCCTATATTGCATTTATTTTGGTTTTCTATGTATAGAGAATCTTTCAGAATTCTCTGTAGTGTTGGTTTTGTTTCGACATATTGTTGCAGCTTTTCCCTGGAATGGAATGTTTTTATTGTTCCCTCAGTTATGAATGAGACCTTAGCTGGCTACAGTATTCTTGGTTGTTAGTTATTTGATTTAAGGGCATGACATATATGCTTCCAGTCACTTTGTGCTTGCATGGTCTCTGCTGAGAAATCTGGGGTTATTCTGATTGGTTTGCCTTTATAGGTTACTGATCCCTTTTCCCTGGCTGCATTTAGGATCTTTTCTTTCGTTTCTATTGATCCAGTTCGGATCACAATGTGGCGGTGGGATGTTCTTTTCTGGTCAGATCTGTTTGGGGTTCTAAAAGCTTCTCGTATCTGGACGGGCCTGCCCTTCTGGATATTTGGGAAATTCTCTGAGATGATTCCCTGAAGTATATTTCCAATATCATTGGCCTGTTTCTTCACGCCCTCCTCAATACCAACTAGTCTTAAATTACGCTTCCTAATTGCATCTTGGACCTCCTGAAGCGCTCTCTCATATTTCCTAGATTTGGATTGACTTATTTTCTGTTCTTTCTCTATAATAACTAAATTATCTTCAGCCCCGGAAATTCTCTCCTCTGCATTGTTTAACCTGCTATCAAAGCTATCTACTTTATTTTTCATCTCCCTTGCTTCTAATTGCTCATTTTTGATGCCTTGCATCTCTTGTTTTAGATCATGTATGGATTTCTTTATCTCCTTGATTTCCTTTTGAGTGGTTAGCTCAGTAGCTTTATTTTCTTTGGACATTTGCTGGAGTTTGGTCACGTTTTTATTTGTGGATTCTATGAATTCATCCATCATTCTTTGAAAAACCTTTATTATGCCCTCCCTTATGGCTTCTTCTTTTTCACTTATCACCTTGTTTATGCTTTCCTCTTGTTCAGCTATGGCTTCCTCCATGATCTCTTTCTTTATATTTTCACATTTTCCATTAATGATGTTTATCAATTGCATTTGTGTAGCACTTGGAAGACTCCTCTAGGTTGGACAGTGACTGTTCCATTGTCTGTTTACATTGGGTGGGGGATGTTGTTTCTTGATTTGACATTTTTCTTGAGTTTCTTGTTCTGCCCATTTGAAAATGGGAGCAAGATTACTACTAAATATGATTATAGGTTTTCAGATATAACCAACCTAGACCTCTGTAGCTGGCAGACATTAGATGTTCACAAGTTTTGATTGGTATTATCACTCTTTCTTTTTGTGCATTTACAGACCAGTCTAATACAACCATTAATAAGGGATTTATACCCAAAATTATAAGCCTCTCAATCCAATCTCTATTGTCTTTAAGTCCCTCTGAGCCTAGAGAATAATTAACCACCTACATATACAATATTGCTCAACAGCCATAAAGTGTAGATCTGTGCAGTATAAGGGTTGAAAGATGAGCAGAGGTCTAGAGATAGAAAAAAAGAATGAGAGAGGTCAGAGGAGGTAGAACAGCATTAATGTAGGAGTGTAAGAATATTGTAGTAATGAAGAAAAGGTATAGCATAAGGATAACTGACCTAAGTTGGTAAGTAGGTAGCATATTTGAGTACAAAGTTTGAAAGTATTAGAATAAAACCTATCTGTTCCTGCACGACTAGCTCTTAGCCCAAGCAGTGGCCTCACAGTGGACCATGAGATGGATCTGTTTTTATTTTTTTTAATTTTTTTTACTTTTTATTTTTTTATTGTAATTAGTAAAAGGGTTACATGATATTTGCCAGATAGAAGGTGCATTAATTCACATGCATTTATACCCTTTCCCTTTCTTGGTACCCGTTTCCCTCCCCCCCACACGCCACTCCCGTCTTGATTTTCCCCCCTTCCCTGTCAAATTTCAAATTTTGGAAAGTATTAGAATAAAACCTATGTGTTGCTGCACGACTACCTCTTAGCCCAACCAGGGGCCTCACAGTGGACCATGGGATGGATCTGTTTTTCTTGTCTACGTTGAGGGAGAGGGGTATTTCACAAGATGCAGAAGCGAAGATTTCAGAAGCAAATTCTGTGAGTGAATTAGCTCGTAAAAAGGATTTTTATTTACTTTTATCTTTCTGCCAGTCTTGGGGCTTGAATTCAGGGCCTGAGCACTGTCCTCGGGTTTTCTCAAGTCTACCCCTCTGCCACTTGAGCCACAGTGCCACAACTAGAATTTCTATCTATGTGTTATTGAGCAATCAAACCCAGATATTCATGGACGCTAGGCAAGCACTATACCACTATGCCAAACTCTCAACCCTGACATAGTAATTATAAAATAATCATCATCATATCAAAATATGCTTTCTCCTACAAAGAATGAACACTTATTTATGTGTGTAATGTTTTTTTTTAATTTCACTAATTCTTCTGTGTTTTTCCCTCTTGCATTTTTTACACATGACAGCAAAGCTAATCATCAGGAAAAAATTGATTACGATACAGAAACCTAATAATATCCTAGTAGATTGACGCCACAAATATGTGCAAGATGCCCTGTGTGTTTGACCTAGTGGTAGAGTCCTTGGCTACCACGCAAAAAGACTCAGGTTTGATTCCTCATTACCACATACATAGAAAACGCTGCAAGTGGTGCTGTGGCTCGGTGGGACAGCTAAAGCCTAAAGAAAGCCCAAGAACAATGTTCACACTCTGAGGTCAAGTCCCAAGACTAGCAAAAATAAAAAAAATTCAACAAGGGGCAAAATGCAGGCAGAGAAGGCACTGTGAAGCAAATGTTTTGTAAAGGATGAGGGCAATATTGACCCTTAAGTTTGGATCTTACCTAAGAAAGCCTCCTAGAGCCTGAGACCAGACTGGTAGTTGGGCCTAGTGGAAGACATTGGGATTTTACAAATAAGTGTGCTGTTTACTACATCCACATGTATATTGTGAGATTGGAGGAGAGATTCAGCCTCCAGTATGTCTTTGGTGAGGTCTTCTGTGAGCAAGGATCTTTGGTCATTGGGCCCTGAAAGGTGACCCTGCCTCCCTCACAATGGCACAGAATATGGAACCCTGGTAACCAAACCACTGTAACTAACAACCAACTCAAGCCAGCTCACTTGGCCTGTGGCTCAGGAGGAAGAAAGATGTTGCTGTGCTGTTGCAAAAGGTCATGATACTCGAATCTCAGGCATGAGAGTTGTGCATGTCTTACTCGAAGATGTACAGGGTAGATCATTGCCAAGCCACAAATCCAGTATAACAGGCCTTTCTCTAAGAAGAAGGCCAGGGAAATCCAGGGCAACCAGATGAGGTATATTTCTAAGAAGAAATGTATTTGACCCCATCATCCTCCCCACACACTACAACTTTCTTTTTTTAATTTTTTTATTGTAATTAGTAAAAGGGTTACATGACACTTGCCAGATAGAAGGTGCATTAATTCACATACATTGATACCCTTTCACATGTGTTGGTACCCATTTCCTTCCAACCCCACACCCCCCACCTGTCTTGGTTTTCCCCCCTTCCCTATCAAATTTCAAGTATCCAAATACAAATAAATTCAATATATCAGATAACAAAGTGAGATACTATACCAATATGGGATAACCAAGGGACAGCAAAGGAGATGAGAGACAACATAGTACATTAAGGACAACAATCATTCATTATGTGGCTTCTGTTTCAATACCCTGGAGGTCCATTCAATTAGCTTCACATTATATGGGTTTATATCTGGCCTTTTGCTCTATTGCAAATCTCTGCTAGTAGAGCCCAAGGTTTCTACTGATTATGACAAATGAGGCAAACCACTGAGCCTAAGTTCCTTTGAGTATGGCTTACTTCACTTAATATGATTTGTTCTAAGTCTTTCCATTTCCTAACAAATGGGGCGATGTCATTCTTTCTGACAGCAGCATAGAATTCCATTGTGTACAAATACCACAACTTGTTGATCCACTCATCAACTGAGGGACATCTGGGTTGGTTCCATATCTTTGCTATGGTGAGTAGTGCTGAATTAACATTGTTGTGCTAGTGGGTTTAGTATGCCCTTGTTTCTAGAGTGTTGGGTAAATACCAAGTAGTGGAATTGCTGGGTCATAGGGGAGTTCTATGTTTAGCCTTTTGAGGCACTGCCACACTGCTTTCCATAGTGGTTGAACGAGTTTGCACTCCCACCAACAGTGTAGTAGTGATCCCTCCTGGCCACATCCCCTCCAGCATCTGTTGTCATTCGTTTTCCTGATCCTGGTCATTCTAACTGGAGTGAGGTGGAATCTTAGAGTTGTTTTGATTTGCATTTCCTTTATGACCAGAGATGTGGAGCATTTCTTCATGTGTCTATAGGCCATTTTTGTTTCTTCTTCAGAGAAGACTCTCTTTAAGTCTTTGGCCCATTTTTTAATGGGATGGATGTTACTTTGGAGGTTAGTTTTGGAGTGATTCAATTTTTTGAGTTGTTGATATATATTAGATATGAGGCCTTTGTCCGTTGTTTGGTTGGTGAAGATCTTCTCCCACTCTGTAGGCTTCCTGATTAGTTTACTAGCTATATCCGTTGCCATACAAAAGCTCTGCAGTTTAATGCAGTCCCACTTATCCAGCCTTTCTCTGATTTGTTGTGATTCTTGGTCCTTATTAAGAAAGTTTCGACCTGTGCCAAGGAGGCCTAGTGTATCTCCTATTCCTTCCTCTAAACTTTTCAGTGTGTCAGTTTTTATCTCCAGGTCTTTGATCCATTTGGAGTTAATTCTAGTGCAAGGTGAGAAAGAAGGATCTAACTTTAGTTTTCTGCAAGTGCTTAACTAGTTCTGCCAGCACAACTTGTTGAAGAGGCTATCTTCCGTCCATTCTGTTTTTTTGGCTCCCTTGTCAAAGATTAGGTGGCCATAGGTCTGTGGTTTAATATCTGGGTCCGCAGTTCTATTCCATTGGACTTCAGGCCTGTTCTTGTGCCAGTACTAAGCTCTTTTAAGAATTATAGCTCTGTAATAGAGTCTAAAGTTTGGAATTGAAATTCCTCCAGCACTGTTCTTTCTGCTAAGAAGTGTTTTTGCTATACGGGGTCTTTTATTATTCCATATGAAATTGTGAATTGCCTCTTCTATTTCTTTAAAGAATGACATTGGGATGTTGATGTGTATTGCATTGAATTTGTAGATAGCCCTAGGCAAGATTTTCATTTTCACAATGTTGATTCTTCCAATCCAGGAGCATGGGAGGTTTTTCCATTTCCTTAGTTCTGCTTTAATTTCCTTTTTTAGGGTTTTAAAGTTTTCGTCAAAAAGGTCCTTTACATTCTTAGTTAAGCTAATTCCTAGGTACTTTATTTTCTTTGAGGCTATTGTGAAAGGAGTTTCTTTCCTGATTATTGCCTCGTTCCTCTCACTGTTGGCGTAAAGGAAGGCAGTTGATTTGTGAGGGTTGATTTTATGGCCTGCTACCCTTCCAAAGCTTTGAATCAGCTCAAGGAGCTTGGGACTAGAGTCTATAGGATTCTTTAAATACAGAATCATGTCATCTGCAAAGAGGGATAGTTTTATTTCCTCTTTCCCTAATTGGATCCCCTTTATGCTTGCTTCTTGCCTTATTGCACTGTCTAGGAATTCTAGTACATGTCAAAAAAGAGTATAGAGAGTGGGCATCCTTGTCTCCTTCCTGATTTTAGAGGGAATGGCTTTAGATTTTCACCGTTAAGTATAATAGTAGCAGTGGAATTCTAATACACAGCCTTTATTACATTGAGAATTGTTCCATGGTTTCCTAGTTTCTCCACATCTTTTAACATAAAGGGGTTTTGGATCTTGTCAAATGCCTTTTCCTCATCTATTGAGACAATCATGTGATTTTTGTCCTTACTCCTGTTGATGTGTTGAATTATATTAATTGATTTGTGTATGTTGAACCAGCTTTGCCTCCCTGTGATGAATCCAGTTTGATCATAGTGTATAATTTTTTGATGAGTTGTTGTAGACGGTTGGCCAGTATTTTGTTGAGAAGTTTTGCATCGAAGTTCATCAAAGAAATGGGTCTATAGTTCTCTTTCTTTGATGAATCTCTGTCTGGTTTGGGGATGAGGGATATACTGGCTTCACAGAATGAGTTTGGTAAAGAACCTTCATTTTCAATTTCGTTGAAGAGCTTGAGGAGTATTGGTGTGAGCTCTGCTTTGAAGAACTTATAGAATTCAGCTGTGAATCCATCAGGCCCTGGGCTCTTTTTAAGTGGAAGTTGTTTAATTTCTATTTCTATTTAAGAGCTTGAAATAGGCCTGTTGAGTTGGGGTAGCTCTTCTGGGTTCAGTGTGGGTATGTTAATATTGTCTAGGAATTCATCCATTTCTTCTAGATTCTCAAATTTGTTGGCGTAACGGTTTGAGAAGTATTCCCTCATGATATTCTGGATCTTGGTAATTTCTGTAGTGATATTACCATTTTCATCTGCGATTTTGTTTATTTCGATATGCTCCCTTCTTTTTTTGGTAAGATTTGCTAAGGGCTTGTCAATTTTGTTAATTCTTTCAAAGAACCAACTACTTGTTTTGTTAATTCTTTCTATAGTTTTTTTACTCCAAATCATTTAATTCTGCTTAGATTTTAATAATTTGATTTCTCCTAATGGGTTTAGGGTTGGTTTGTTGCTCTTTTTCCAGAAGGTTTAGGTGAGACATTAACTAGTGGTGTGCGATTTTTCCGACTTGCTGTTGTAGGCACTGAGCGCTATAAATTTTCCTCTGAGTACTGCCTTTGTTGTGTCCCAAAGGAGTTGATATTTGTGTGCTCCTTATTGTTAAATTTCATAAACAGTTGGATATCTGTTCTGATCTCTTCGATTACCCATTGTTTTTGATTCAACAATGTGTTGTTCAGTCTCCATGAGTTACAGGGTTTTCGTTGGTGTAGATGTGTGTTCAATTCCAATTTGATGCCTTTATGGTCTGAGAGTGTGCATGGAATAATTTCAGTATTTCTGAATCTGTCCAGGTTTGTTTTATGGCCTACGATGTGGTCTATTTTGGAAAATGTTCCATGTGCTGCTGAGGAAAACGTATATTGTGTTGTTACTGGGTGGAATATTCTGCAGATGTCTGTTAGATCTAGTTGGTCTATATAGTTGTTCAGTTCTAAGGTTTCTCTGTTGAGTTTTTGCCTTGTTGATCTGTCCATAGGTGAGAGTGGTGTGTTAAACTCACCAACAATCACTGTATTTCGATCTATGTATGGTTTCAGTGTAAGTAAAGTTTGCTTGATGAAGTTTGGAGCTCCGGGATTGGGTGTGTAAGTATTTAGGATGGTTATGTCTTCCTGGAGGAAAGATCCCTTTAGTAGTATGTAGTAACCTTCTTTGTCTTTTCTTACTAATTTTAGTTTGAAGTCTATTGTATCTGTTTATGGGGGCAGTTAGCTTGATAGAGTTTATTCCAACCTCTCACTTTCAAAAGATGATTGTTATTGGGTAAGATGCGTCTCTTGAAGACAGCAGAACGATTGCTCTTGCTTTTTGATCCAACTAGACAGCCTATGTCGTTTAATTGGAGAGTTAAGTCCATTGATATTGAGAGTTAGGATTGAGAGATATTTATTAGTTCCTACCATTTTTAAAAGCTTTTAGTAGGGCCTGTGTCTTGACAGTTCTTGTGGTCCTTAGATGGTATGCTGTTTAGGTGCCATTTCTTTCCCTATATTGCATTTATTTTGTTTTTCTGTGTATAGAGCATCTTTGAGAATTCTCTATAGTGTTGGTTTTGTTTCGACATATTGTTGCAGCTTTTCCCTGGAATGAAATGTTTTTATTGTTCCCTCAGTTATGAATGAGAGCTTAGCTGGCTACAGTATTCTTGGTTGTTAGTTATTTGATTTAAGGGCATGACATATATGCTTCCAGTCACTTCGTGCTTGCATGCTGAGAAATCTGGGGTTATTCTGATTGGTTTGCCTTTATAGATTACTGATCCCTTTTCCCAGGCTGCCTTTAGGATCTTTTCTTTCGTTTCTATTGATCCACTTCGGATCACAATATGGCGGTGGGATGTTCTTTTCTGGTCAGGTCTGTTTGGGGTTCTAAAAGCTTCTCGTATCTTGATGGGCCTGCCCTTCTGGATATTTGGGAAATTCTCTGAGATGATTCCCTGAAGTATATTTCCAATACCATTGACCTCTTTCTCCACGCCCTCCTCAATACCAACTAGCCTTAAATTAGGCTTCCTAATTGTATCTTGGACCTCCTGAAGCGCTCTCTCATATTTCCTAGATTTGGATTGACTCACTTTCTGTTCTTTCTCTATAATAACTAAATTATCTTCAGGCCCGGAAATTCTCTCCTCTGCATTCTCTAACCTGCTATCAAAGCTATCTACTATATTTTTCATCTCCCTTGCTTCTAATTGCTCACATTTGATGCCTTCCATCTCTTGTTTTAGATCATGTATGGATTTCTTTATCTCCTTGATTTCCTTTTGAGTGGTTAGCTCAGTAGCTTTATTTTCTTTGGACATTTGCTGGAGTTTGGTCACGTTTTTATTTGTGGATTCTATGAATTCACCCATCTTTCTTTGAAAAACCTTTATTATGGCCTCCTTTATGGCTTCTTCTTTTTCACTTATCACCTTGTTTTGGCTTTCCTCTTGTTCAGCTATGGCTTCCTCCATTATCTCTTTCTTTATATTTTCACATTTTCCATTAATGATGTTTATCTATTGCATTTGTGTAGCACTTGGAAGACTCTCCTCTAGGTTTGCCAGTGACTGTTCCATTGTCTGTTTACATTGGGGGGGATGTTGTTTCTTGATTGGACATTTTTCTTGAGTTTCTTCTTGTGCCCATTTGAAAATGGGAGCAAGATTACTACTAAATACGATTATAGGTTTTCAGATATAACCAACCTACACCTCTGTAGCTGGCAGACACTAGATGTTCACAAGTTTTGATTGGTATTATCACTCTTTTTTTTGTGCACTTACAGACCAGTCTAATACAACCACTGATAAGCGATTTATACCCAAAACTATAAGCCTCTGAATCCAATCTCTATTGTCTGTAAATCCCTCTGAGCCTAGAAAATAATAAACCATCTACATATACAATATTGCTCAACAGCCATCAAGTGTAGATCCGTGCAGTATAAGGGTTGAAAGACGAGCAGAGGTCCAGAGATAGAAAAAAAGAATGAGAGAGGTCAGGGGAAGTACAAGAGGATTAACGTAGGAGTGTAAGAATATTGTAGTAATGAAGAAAATGTATAGCATGAGGATAACTGACCTAAGTTGGTAAGTAGGTAGCATATTTGAGTACAAAGTTTGGAAAGTATTAGAATAAAACTTATGTGTTGCTGCACGACTAGCTCTTAGCCCAATCAGTGGCCTCACAGTGGACCATGGGATGGATCTGTTTTTCTTGACTACGTTGAGGGAAAGGGGTATTTCACAAGATGCAGAAGCGAAGATGTCAGAAGCAAATGCTGTGAGTGAATTAGCTAGTAAAAAGCATGTTCATTTTCTTTTATCTTTCTGCCAGTCTTGGGGCTTGAATTCAGGGCCTGTGCACTGTCCTCGGGTTTTCTCAAGTCTAGCCCTCTGCCACTTGAGCCACAGTGCCACATCTAGATTTTCTATCTATGTGATACTGAGCAATCAAACCCAGATCTTCATGGACGCTAGGCAAGCACTCTACCACTATGCGAAACTCTCAACCCTAACATAGTAATTATAAAGTCATCATCATCATATCAAAATATCCTTTCTCCTACAAAGAATGAACACTTATCTATGTGTGTAATGCTTTTTTTAAATTTCACTAATTCTTCTGTGTTTTTCCCTCTTCCATTTTTTACACATGACAGCAAAGCTAATCATCAGGAAAAAATTGATTACGATACAGAAACCTAATAATATCCTAGTAGATTGAGGTCAAAAATATGTGCAAGATGCCCTGTGTGTTTGACCTAGTGGTAGAGCCCTTGGCTACCACGCAAAAAGACTCAGGTTTGATTCCTCATTATCACATACAAAGAAGACGCTGCCAGTGGTGCAGTTCTATTCCATTGGACTTCAGGCCTGTTCTTGTGCGAGTACTAAGCTGTTTTGAGAATTATAGCTCTGTAATAGAGTCTAAAGTTTAGAATTGAAATTCCTCCAGCGCTGTTCTTTCTGCTAAGAAGTGTTTTTGCTATACGGGGTCTTTTATTATTCCATATGAAATTTTGAATTGCCTCTTCTATTTCTTTAAAGAATGACATTGGGATGTTGATGGGTATTGCATTGAATTTGTAGATAGACCTTGGCAAGATTGCCATTTTCACAATGTTGATTCTTCCAATCCAGGAGCATGGGAGGTTTTTCCATTTCCTTAGATCTGCTTTAATTTCCTTTTTTAGGGTTTTAAGTTTTCATCTAAACGGTTCTTTACATTCTTAGTTAAGCTAATTCCTAGGTACTTTATTTTCTTTGAGGCTATTGTGAAAGGAGTTTCTTTCCTGATTATTGCCTCATTCCTCTCACTGTTGGCGTAAAGGAAGGCAGTTGATTTGTGACGGTTCATTTTATGGCCTGCTGCCCTTCCAAAGCTTTGAATCAGCTCAAGGAGATTGGGAGTAGACTGTATAGGATTCTTTAAATACAGAATCATGTCATCTCCAAAGAGGGATAATTTTATTTCTTCTATTCCTACTTGGATCCCCTTTATGCTTGCTTCTTGCCTTATTGCACTGCCTAGGAATTCTAGTACTATGTTAAAAAGGAGTGGAGAGATTGGGCATCCTGAATGCTACCCCTTAGCACTTTTATGCAAATCTTAGGCCTGTGGCATTTTAAGCACAATTCAACGCTCTGTATTTTGCTGGTTAATTAGAGGTAAAAATCGTATGGAATTTATTGCATGGCTGATTTTGAACTGGAATCCTCAGGTCTCAGCTTATCTTGAGTAGCTAGGATTACAGTACTTTTACAACCTGTATGCTCATACACATCGCTTCTGATCCAAACACTCATTGTTCAATTTAACTAACAAGATGTGAGGGAAGATGATTGACTGTAATTTACTAGATGGGCTTCTAGTGAGTATATATTTCCACTTCCACTCTGAAGCCAGGGAAATGTTTCTGGTACATGTTTCAACTATCTCCCAAAGAGGAAATTATGTGTGAGTACGTTTGCTAGTATTTCAGATAGGAGATGGACTTTGGTGTTTGGAACCTGTTGGGCAGAATGTATCAGCTGGGCTGTGATAACAGAGATGATGTTTCAGACAGGAATATTTTCATCCCAGACAGACTTAATCCAGATCCTTGGATTTCAGGCCTTGAGTAGATAGAATTACAAGTGTGAGCTTCCACCACCACCTGGTTCATTTTGGAAAACTTAATTGCTTCTCATTTGTTCCTTTCCTTTTTTGGAAGATTGATCTAAGCTGGCTGATTGTGCATCACATTGAAGTGATTGGCCTCAGGAATTGCAAATATTTTTTTCATCAGCACGGAATGAATGAAGTTGATCTAAACCCAATAGTATTTTCCTTCTGATAAATAGGGAACTTACCTATATCATTTTTCCTTGCCTTTGCTTTCCCAAAGCAAGCAACATGTTTCTTAAAAACTATACTTCATGAGAATATTATAATTAGAAGCTATCTTCTGCACACTTCAGAATAGTCTTTGCATTTATAAACTTATATTACAATATTAGGTAGAAGAATGGTGACTGTTAGTTTCATAACTATTTCATATGTTTTACTCTTTAAGGCTCATTAACTCAAGAAGGGATTAAATACATTTAGATTATAGTAGAACATAGCTGCTGCTGATTTGATGTGTGTGCAGATGATACACAGATTTATTAGGATTACTCAAAAGTTTTCTTCAAATTTTCAGTAGTAGTCTGCTATGCTAAATGGAAGGTGATAGTAATGATGCTGAAATTCTATGAATCAGCTATGAAGCAGAATTTCAGGGGAGAGTATTTGCTAGGGACTTAATTTCTAAGACGCATATCAAGAATATTGAGCTATAACACCAAATGATGGAGGACTCAACGTCACATTTTGTTTGTTTTATGCAAGTCCTGGGACTTGAACCCAGGGCCTGGGAACTGTCCTTAAATGTTTTTTTTTGCTTCAGGCTAGTGTTCTACCACTTGATCCACAGCTCCACTTCCAGATTTTTGGTAATGAACTGTAAATGAGAATATCATGCAATTTGTTTGGGCTGGATTCAAACCTGATTCTGTGTAGATAGGATTCCAAGTGTGAGCGCACAGAGCCTGGCTAGTATCATTCATCATTCAAGTCATGGGACTGCAATTCTGCACCTGGGTCTTGTCACTGAGCTTTTCAGCTCAAGACTACTGCCCTATCCCTTGAGCCATAGGGCCACTTCTGGGTTTCTGGTGTTTAATTGGAGATAAGAGTCACATGAACTTCAGTGCCCAGGCTGATTTTGAACTGCTATCCTTGGATCCCAGCCTCTTGAGTAGCTACATTTACAAGTGTGAGCCACCATACCGGGCTAAATTATTTTTTTAAGTTAATTTTTTTTGTTTCGTCAATATATAGTTGGCATACGGTTACATAAGTAATGAACACATTTCTTAAGAAAATTGTTATCCCCTCCCTCATTTTTCTCTGTTTTCCTACCCTCAGCCTCCTCTCCACCCAGATTGTTCAGTTCATTTCCGTTTAGTGTCTTCTGAATATCACTATTCAATTGGTACACTTTTTTTCCCTTGTTTTTTTTTTTTACCATTTTCTTATACCCTTTCCCTTTCCCAAATCACATAAACCTATGTACAAGACACAGGGTACCCGAATTCAACACAGTGACTTCAGAGAATAAAGCTAAAGTGAAAAAGAAGAAAAGAGGTAAAAAGCAAAGAAAATGAAAGAACATCATACAGTACCTTAGAAGCAACAACACTGAAAAAACAAAACATAAAACCTTGGGCTGAAAATGTAGCTTGCCTAGCATGTATGAAACCCTGGATTCCATTCCTCAGCACCACATAAACAAAAACTGGAAGTGCCACTGTGACTCCGCTGGTAGATTTCTAACGTTCAGCACAGAGTGTCTCCAAGTGACAAAAATCTGTCACATTTAAGTCAGGCTTCAAAACTTTGCTAGGAACCAGTTACGTGATTTGGAAAAAAGTCCAATTTTCAAAAAATCACAAGCCAGGCGCTGGAGGGTCATAATTGTCATTCTTCTACAGGCCAGGGAGAAGGTGATTCAAAGCCTTTGCAAGCAAAAAAACGAAAACAAAAAAAACTGTAAGATTCTTCTCTCCACTTATCCAAACAAAAACTAAGTGGAGTTGTGGCTAAAACTGGTACAGCATTAGCCTTGAGGAAAATGAACTAAGAGACCTTGCCCAGGTCCAAAGTTCAAGCTCCCCACCAAGAAATAAAAAAAAGGAGTCCAGATACCTTAGTTTCAAAAGTATATCTGGATATCTTAGTAGATTTTTCTGATCTTTCCTCATTCATCTCATGGAACCACATAATCTTGATCCTGATCTGACTAAGAGCCTGCATTGTGCTTAATAAATTCATTCCACATATTCCAGTAGAGTCTGGACAGCTAACAGCCACTTACCAATGCTTTATTCTACGTTTAGGCCAGTATGTCTTCATACCATCTACACAGTCAGCTATATCATCTTTCCAGAAGTATCATTGAGTGTAGAACACTCAGAACTAAAATAATTGCATAAAGATGTAATAAAACT
The DNA here is from genome assembly GCF_031878675.1 of Megascapheus bottae. Lineage (NCBI taxonomy): Eukaryota > Metazoa > Chordata > Mammalia > Rodentia > Geomyidae > Megascapheus > Megascapheus bottae. The sequence goes on from NW_028327585.1 coordinate 3,853,069, forward strand.
CCTTGATTCATTAAGAAAATTTCTGTACTACTTAGAGCAAGTACATTAGTGGTATTTACCTCTAGCCTCTTTTTTAAAAAAAATTATTAACATTGAATTTTACATCATATTTCAAATGTCATGTTTAACCAACTAGTATTTAAGAAGGGAATCGCTATACAATCACTGGCACATAAATTTTAGAATATAGTAAAAATTAAGCTGAGTCTTTGTATGTCATAGATACAGATTAATCTATAATAAAACACATGTCTATAGAGTGTATAGTCTATCCTAGATTTTTATGTCTATGTAGTTATGTTTATATCTCTAAAATTATGTCCAGACCTTTGGGTATCAACTATTCAATCATCGCTCTACTACTGTTTGAAACTAATATCCATATATTAAGGATACCATACACCTTTTGTTCCTTGGTCTTGACTTATCTCACTCAACAGGATTCACTCTAATTTCATCCACTACCCCCAAAATGCCATTATTGTTTTTTTCTGTGCAGATCTTCTTTTTATGTATTTATTTTTATTGTAATTTATAGAAGGGTTACATTATATTTACCAGATAGAAGGTGCATTACTTCTCAAACTTTGATACCCCATGTAATGATATGGTCCCCATTTCCCTTCCCCTACCCCCACTCATGTTCATTTCCCCCCTTCCATATGCAATTTCAAATAACCTATTAGGCACATATGAAATATATCAGAAAACAAGGTGAACTCTTGTAACAATATGATATAACCAAGGGATAGCAAAAGACATAAGAGATCACATAGTTAATTAAGGACAACAATCACTCATTATATGAGTTTTGTTTCTTCATCTTGGAGGTCTTTACATTTAGTGCCATACTATTTGTCACGATGTCTCTAGATTTTGTTCTATTGTAAATCTCTGGTAGCAGAGCCCAAGTTTTCTACTGAATTTGACAAAAGAGGGAGACTCTTGGGCCTATGTTCCTTTGAGTTTGGCTTACTTCACTTAATATGATTTTTTTCCTTTTCATCCACTTCTCCGAGAATGCCATTATTTTATCTTGTCGGTTGGCTATGTATCATTCCATTGTGTGTGTGTGTGTGTGTGTGTGTGTGTGTATCACATTTTTTGTAGTAGGGCATCTGGTTGTTTCCATCATCCAGCCTCATTTTCTACAGATATTTTTATAGTCTCTTTTTTATTTTCAGGGTAATGTATAGAGGGGTTACGATTACATTTACAGGTAGTGGACTACATTTCTTCTCACACATTTATTAAACTCCACATGTTTTTGTCCCCAGTTCCCTCTTCCCTCCGCTTCCCAATCATCTTGTTTCCCCCTTCCCTTTCCTATTTGACATAAACAAATAAACATATATACAATATGCCAGGGAAAAATCAGATACAGTAACAATCTGACATTAACCGAAGGGCAAAATAAGAGATGAGAAATAACATAGTAGATTAAGGACAAAAATCACACAAGATTAAGAGCAACGATGACACAAGATATAGCTCTTGTTCCCATATCCTAGAGATCCTTTCATTTAGTCTCATCCTATATGACCTTATATACCTAGGTTTTTGAGTTATTTTAATCCTCTGCTAGGAGAGTCCTAGATGTGAACTAATTATTACAAATGAGGGAAACCATTGAGCTTATGTTTCTTTGGGTCTGGCTTGCTTCACTTAATATGAATTTTTCCAAGTCTTTCCATTTCCTTACATATGGGGCGATGTCATTTCTTCTGATGGCAGCATAGCATTCCATTGTGTATAAGTACCACATCTTCTTGATTCAGTCATCTACTGAGTGGCATCTGGGTTGGTTTCATATCTTTGCTATGGTAAATAGTGCTGCAATGAGCATCATTGTGCTAGTGGCTTTAGTATGTCCTTTTTTCTGGACAATTGGGTAGATGCCAAGTAGTGGATTTGATGGATCATAGGGGAGCTCTATGTTCAGTCTTTTGAGGAACCACCACACTGCTTTCCCTAGTGGTTGAACGAGTTTACACTCACACCAACAGTGTAGGTGTGATCCCCCCTGGTCACTTCCCCACCAGTATCTCTTATTAGATTTTTTGATAATGGCCATTCTGACTGGAGTCAGGTGGAATCTCAAAGTTGTTTTGATTTTCATTTCCTGTATTGCTAGAGATATGGAGCATTTCTTCATGTGTCTAAAGCCCATTTTAATTTTTTCTTCAGAGAATACTCTTTTAAGTCTTTAGCCCACCTTTTAATAGGATGATTGTTTCTTTGAAGATTTGTTTGGGAGAGATTAATTTTTTTCAGCTATAGATATATTTTAGATAACTACATATATTTTTGTAGAAAAAAGAATGGAAGCCAACATGCTGCCTCACAACATAATTTCAGCTACTTAGGAGGCTCAGGGCTTAGGATCACAGGTCAAAGCCAACCAGGGCCCTACAGTATGTGAGATCAAACTCTGTGAACATACAATGACTGTAAGAGGAATCTCACGAAAATGTCTAGGCCCTGAGTCCAAGCCCTAGGACTGGCAAAAAGAAAAAAAAGAGCAATCTTACTTAAGTAACAAGGAATGTACCCTATATTTATACAGACTAAAAAATTAATTAAGAAATTAGAAAATATGTATAAAGTGCATAATTTCTTTTGTGTGTTGGCACTGGGTCTTCAATTGAGTGCTTCAGCTCTATCCCTGACCTTTTCTGCTCAAGGCTAGCACTCTACCAATGCAGCCCCAAATCAACTATCTTCAATTGAGATATAAGTGATGAATATTTCAGGGTGCTTCATGAAAACCATTTTTATAAATTGAAACTTTCAACACAGTCTTATTTTAGTATGAATGTTGAGATGGGAAGAGACTGAAAAAGTGAAATGTTTCCTGATCCCCATAGAGAAGAGACTCAGCAGAACCACTGTGGTCTGCAGGCTTCTTTGTGAGTTTTGTTTGCTTGTTTGATTGTTGTCAATTGTGGGGCTTGAACTCTGGGCCTGGGCACTGTCCCTGAGCTCTTCAGCTCAAGGCTAGTACTTTAATCTGTGAGCCACAGTGCCACTTCTGGTTTTTCTGGCAGTTAACTGGGTACTTTGGCTGGCTTTAAACTTTGATTCTCAGATCTTAGCCTCCTGAGTAGCTAAGATTATAGGTGTGAGGTACCATCACAAGGCTGCTGCTCTGTTACTATGCAGGTTCTGGATCAAGAACTTCAAGTTCTTACTTCAATTTTTTCTTCTCTTGCCTGATACTCTGCCATTTGAACGAAGCCCCAGTTCCTGGTCTTTGTTGGTTAATGAGAGATATTCTGATTTTCTAATATTCAGAGCAATGATTATAAAACCCAGCATTTTACTTACTTGAATAAATTAAGAGACAGGACCTAGTGAGATGGAAAACAAAATTTTTTTTCAAGTTGCTATCCTGTTCTAATGCATAAGTCTGGCTATTTTGCTTACACACAAATATGTATTTTACCAGTTTCTACTCTATTTTTGCTTAGCTTAAAACCACCACTGCCATTTCATAGATTTTGTTGTTGTTGTTTGCGGTGCTTGAACTCTGTGCCTGGGCTGTTCCTCAGATCTTCAGTTCAATGCCAGTGCTCTACTACTTTTGATTTGGCCAGTCCTGGGCTTGAATTCAGGGACTGAGCACTGTCCTTATATTTTCTCAAGGCTAGGGCTCTACCACTTCAGCCTCAGCACCACTTCCAGCATTTTTCTATGTATGTGGTATTGAGGAATTGAACCCAGGTCTTCGTGCATGCTAGGCAAGCACTCTACCACTAGGCCAAATTCCCAGCACAAAATTATTCATCATTACTTGCCGGGGCCTACTGGCAGCAAATTGGGGTTCCTGAAATAGGGGGCAGGGACTGGAAAAATTAGAAGAGAGACAAACACATCGGGTCCGGGAGGTCTGCAGCCCAGGCAAAAACTGCAGCGCCCGTTTATTCTCAACTCAATGTTTTTATCCCTCCTTGAGACCAGGGCACTGCCAGGTGTTACATCCAGATGGTTAATCAGGGAACTGTTGGGGGTTACATTCATATGGTAAATCTCAGATCAATTGACCAGGAAAAGGCCAAAAAACAATAAGACAATCAAGCAATTATCTGATGCAAATCAAAGTACAGTTTGATTCCACTCTTGCTCCCGACAATTACTATTAGCTATCTTCTTTTTTTTTATTATTGATTCGTCATGGTGCTTGGACTTTGGGCCTGGACACTGTCCCTGAGCTCTTCAGCTCGAGGCTAGTGCTCTTCCTCTACAGCTCCATTTTTGGTTTCTGGTAGTTAATTGGTGATGTAAGTCTCACAAACATATGTGTCCAGGCTGACTTTGGGCTTTGAACCAAGATCCTCCAATCTCAGCCTCCACAGTACCTAGAATTACACGCATCAGCCAGCAGTGCCTGACTGTTTGATGTCTCTGTCTCTGTCTCTCTGTCTCTCTCTGTTTCTGTCTCTCTGTCTCTCTGTCTCTCTCTTCCTCTCTCTCTCTCTCTCTCCATCTCTCTCTCTCTCTCTCTCTCTCTCTCTCTCTCTCTTTTGGTTGTAAGACTTTAATTGTGCACCTGGGCAGTGTCCTTGGGCTCTTCAGCTCAATTCTACAACCTTAAACACCTTGAGCCACAGTGTCACTTCTGGTTTTCTGGTGCTTAAGTGGAAGTAACAGTTTCATGGACTTTAGTGTCTGGCCTGGCTTTGAACTGTGATCCTCAGAACCCAACCTTCTGAGATCATTTCCAGCTTTTTTTTTGGTGTAAGTGGTACAGAGTAATTGAACACAGGGCTTTGTGCATACTAGGCAAGCAAACTACCACTAGTGTGCACTCCAGCCTTAGATAAGGGCTTTCTTTTTCTTTTTCTTTTTTTCACTCATGGGGCTTGAACTCTGGGCCTGGATGTTTACCTTAAGCTCTTCAGCTCAAGGCAAGAGCTTTACCACTTGAGGAACATTGCCATTTTGAATTTTCTGGATTATTTGGAAATAAGATTCTCACAGATTTTTATGCCTGGTCCGTCTTTGAACCTCGATCCTCCAGGGTAGCTAGGATTACCAGGGTGGGCCACCAGTCACGGGAATTAAATTATTATTTTTTGCATGTCCTATGGCTTCAACTCATGGCCAGAGCACTGTCCTAGGGCTTGCTCAAGGATAGCACTTTACTTCAGCCAGCCAACTCCCGGTCCAAATAGGCCACTCTTGAAGCTAGAATTACAGAGATCTGCCATAACACTGGCATGTCGTTATCTAAGTATATAATTTTTCTTCTATTTTTGATGGCTTTTCCTTAGTGGACATATTTCCTACATATTTTATGGAAAACTTCCTTCTCACTGGGGCCATAAGTTAAGCTTAGTGGAAGAGTTCTTGCCGAGCATGAATGAAGACCCAAGTTCAATTCCTCAGCACAACATGGATAAAAAAGGTAAAAGTGGTGCTGTAGCACATGTGATAGAACTTGCGCCTTAAGAATAAACAAAAACAAAAACAAGGATCGTGCTCAGGTCCTGAGTCTAAGCCCAGTACTGGCAAAAAAAAAAATTCTGCCCAAAGTAGACATTTAAACTTATTGTACTTTTCAAAAAATTTGTTGTCAAGGGTGATATACAAAGAGATTGCTGTTACATATGTAATGAGTACATTTCTTGTAAAGACTGTTACCCCCTCCTCCTTTTCTCTTTCCCTTCCCCCCAAGTCATAAATTTCATTTACAACGACTATATATGTATTTTCATTCCTGAAAAAAATAGTTTAAAATGTGTTCAAATAAATGATGTAGGTTGATATATTTATCAAAATGGATTACTTGAACTCTAAAATAAACATTCTCGGTAATTTTTCTCATAAAATTGTAGTAATGCTATAAAACTAATAAAGGAATTTTAGTTATTAATTTCTTATGTTTTACCTTTAACATTATTACACTAAGCATACTGTTTATGGTATTAATACAGACAGCATGAAATATGATTATGTAAAAAAATTAAATGATTAAAAATAGTAAGGTTGGGGGACAGTAGTTTGGCTTGGTGGCACACACCCTGGACTGGTAAATAGAAGTAGGGTTAGATAAAACAGATTTTTTTCCACATGTGTGGAAAATGGTATGATTTCTTTTTTGGCTAGTCCTGGGAATTGAACTGAGGGACCAGGAACTGTCCTTGGCCACATTTGTTCAAGGGTGGCACTGTGACACCTGAGCCACAGTGCCCCATCTGCTATTTCTGTATATGCAGTGCCGATTAATTGAATCAAGGTCTTCTTGTATACTAGGCGAGCACTCTACAACTAGGCCACATTCAAAGCCAAAGTAGATTTTTGATGCTATTGTGGAGTTTTAATTTTCTTAAACATTTGTACAAAGCACAATGGATATATAAACACACTTGAACTCACAGAACAGAGTCCCACATAATATGACAGTTACTCTGGCACTTCTCCCGATTGACAAAACACATTTCCAGGCATCTGCTCTGTCCTTAAGCTTTGGTAGCTGACTTGTCTTTCCATGGAGGCCTGGCCTGGATTCCTGGTGATTCCATGCATTTCATAGTTCCCTGTATATCCAGTAAGGTTGTCTTCTATGGGACCAGACCTGTCTGGTTTTTGGCCCACCCAGGACCTATGTGTCTGAGGTCTCACATTCTAAGTGGAAAATAAAACACAGTATAATAAGGACTGAAGAACTGCACACCATAATATTAACAATGAGAGTTTAATAGTTAGCAAAGTAAATACAATGAATACTTGACAAGAATCATGAGAGCAAGATAAAGAGATGTCTTTTTAGGAAGGGGACAGGGAAGCTCTAAATCCAGACTGGCCTCCAAGTTGCCTTCAGACAGTAATTCTACTTCAGAGTCCTCAGAAGGGTCTCCTTCCTCATGAGAAACAGAATGTCCTTCCTGAGTTAAGAGGGGGATGGATTCTGGTTTGTCGAATGGAGATTGAGTCTCTTTTAGTGAGAGGGATGGGTCTGGATATTCTGTGAGGATGGATTCATTTTCCTTCAATGAATCCAGTGTTGAGAGTACACTTGCTGCTTCCCATGGGGACATTTTCCATGAGCCCAGCGTGTGCCCCTTCAGCTTGCACAATAAGTGGAGTGTTACTCTGATTCAGATGAACTGACTCTGGGTGGAGTGTGAAAGGAAACGGAAGGAAATCTGGCTGCTCTTTTTCTTCCTCCATAGTATCTGCAGGTTCAAGTGTGTCACACATGGGGTTCAGAGCAAAAGGTATATCCACAGGACTCTAAACCTGTTTGGTAATTTCTACAGATGTCCAATGCTTTCTGGAGTGCAGTGATGATTCTCTGTCTCCATCAGTCACCAGCTCCATTGGTGGGTTTTTCATCCGGAGTTCAGGATAAGCTCTTCCACGATGACCCAAACCTAAGAATGGAAATAGGTACAGAGTGGACAGAGTGGACACTGCAAGTTGAAGTGTCACTCAACTTCCATGAGGATCTAATGGAGGAACCTGTAGAACTGGAGTTTGGAATGAACTCTGAGGATGTGTAGGGTCTTTCTAATGAGTGTTTATTCCCGAGTCCTTTCAGAGGACAGACATTACCTGGCTGACACCAACCATAAAGGGCATTTTGCCAAGCTCTGTAGAAGTAAGGGCCAACCAATATCTAGACCACATGGGCTTCCTACTCACAGGCTCTGAGGCACCCACACCAAGATTTCTACTTTTTCTTGGTCTTACTGGTCGCACATTCCTCCAGCTGGTCAAAAAGTATGTGTTTAGAAGAGCAGGTCCAAAGCCGGCATTTGGAGCCTCATATAGAGCTTGAGTTGTGTCAGGGTGTGGCAGTTTTTGAACTCGGAGAAATCACAGGGGTAGAAGTCCATTCACATCGTATAGATGGAACACATGATGCTGTGGGCACCTTCGGTACAAGGAAAGTGAGAGCCTTCTCTCTCCATCCTGAGTCTTCTACCAAAGCCCCTTTCTTGCTGGACTCTAATGCTGTGGCTGTCCTGCAGAGATGTGCACTTATATGCTGGGAGGGGGGTAAGAGACACTCGAGAACGGGATGACTTTTACACCCCTCTTCCGGAAGCTTCTGAGAGAGGCCTCTATGCATCTGTCCAAAGTAAACGCACCTTAAATTAACTAAGTAAATCAGTAAGTGAATGCTGTAAATAAAGAACTAAATGCTCATTCCTCTACTCTTAGCCACCCAGCAGGCTGAGCTCTGAAGATGACAGTGGAAAGCCAGTCTAGTCAGTAAAAGTCTAAAGGCACTTGTCTTCAATTAGGCAGCAAAAAGCCAGAACTTGACCTATGACTCAAATGGTACAGTGCTAATTTTTGAACACCAAAGGGATGGCATTTAGACCTGGGTTCAGGTTCAAGTGGCAGCACTGGACCACAGACCAAGATGTAAATGCTTTCAGGTTCTAACAGGCAAAGGTATCACAATCCCTCCCTGATGGCTCAAAAGTGATTCAGCCCCCAGCATTTCCTCTGACTCCTGTATTTCACAGGCCTCCGCCATTAGTACTGACACCTCATTTCTTACTGGGAAATGGGATTTCCTAGGATGTCACCTAGGTGAGGGCTGCAGTTGGGAGCCACTTACTGAAATCCAACTTCTCAGTAAGCACACTGTTGAGACTCCAGTAGCTTGTGAGGGAAATGAAATGGCATGGTGTCCCAGTCATAATAAAGTAGTTTGTGCACTTGTATCATGCTTAGCTCCCCTGTGAACACCGCAGTGAACCAAACAGGCTCAGAGAGGAGCCAAGTATTCCAAGACTTGGCCAGGAGTGGTGAGCAAACCTTGGTTTGGAGGGGGAACACTCACTTTTTCAAGAGAATTTCCAGCAACTACTACATTGTCCTCCACTATTTGAAATTGTGCAGGAAGTTTCCCACATAAAAGAGATCACCTTTCTGGTAGGCAGGGATCAGCTTTGTCAGCAGCATCTCCAACAGGCCTTCCTCCAGGATCCATAGGTTACAAGGCTCATTCAGAGTCTGAGCTGACTTACCATCACACTATGTTGGCAAAACAGTGGATATTTCAAACGTAGCAATGGCTCCACACTTCACACTGAGGAATTGGAATAGAGTAGATTGGAAATGACACACTCTAATCTCAGTATAGTCACTTGAAAGCACACAAGAAGGTTGTAGTGTGTGGGCAGGATGATGGGTTCAAATAGGTTTCCTCTCAATATACCTCATCTGAGTTGCCCTGGAGTTTCCTGGCTTTCTTCCTAGAGAAATGCCTGATATACTGGGCTTTTGGCTTGGCACTGATCCAGCATCTACTTCTTCAAGTGAGACATCCATATCTCTCATGCCTGAGATGCGAGCCTCCTGACCTTTGGCAACAGCACAGCAACATCTTTCTGGTTCCTGAGCCACAGGCCAAGGGAGCTGGCTTGAGCTGGTTGTCACATACAGTGGCTTAGTTACCAGGGTTCCATATTCTGTTTCATTGTGAGGGAGGTAGGGTCACCTTTCAAGGCCCAATGACCAAAGCTCCTTGCTCACAGAAGACCACCCCAAAGACATACTGGAGGCTGAATCTCCCTTCCCACCTCACATATGGATGTAGTAAACAGCACACCTTTTTGTTCTAATCCCAAGTCATTAACTATGCGTAAGTGCTAGCCTGGTCTCAGGCTCAAGGAGCCTTTCTTATGTAAGATCCAAACTTAACTGTCACTATTCCCCTTACCCTTCACAAGACATTTTGCTTCACAGTGCCTTCTCAGCTTGCATTTTGCCTCTTGCACATTTTTTTTTGCTAGTCCTGGGACTTGACCTCAGAGCCTGACCATTGTTCTTAGGCTTTCTTTAGGCTATAGCTGTCCCACCAAGCCACAGCACCACTTCCAGCGTTTTCTATGTATATGGTACTGAAGAATCAAACCGGAGTCTTTTTGTGTGGTAGCCAAGCACTCTACAAATAGATGAAACACCCAGGCCATCTTGCACATATTTTTCACTTCAATCTACTAGGACGTTGTTAGGTTTCTGTATCCTAATCTATTTTTCTTCCTGATGAATATCTGTGCTGTCATCTGTAAAAATGCAAGTGGGAAAATCACAGAAGCATTGGTAACATAAAAAAAGTCTTACAGACATAGATAAGTGTTCATTCTTTGTAGGAGAAAGGATATTTTGATATGATGATGACTATTTATAAATACTTTATCAGGGTTTAGAGTTTGGCCCAGTGGTAGAGTGCTTGCCTAGCATCCATGAAGATCTAGGTTTGAGTCCTTAATATCACACAGATATAAAAATCCATATGGCAATGTGGCTCAAGTGGCAGAGGGCTAGACTTGGGAAAAGCCAAGAGCAGTGCTCAGGTCCTGAGTTCAAGCCCCAGGAATGGCAGAAAAAACAAAAGAAAAGAAAAGAAAAGAAAAGAAATTTGCTTTTTACAAGTTATTCACTCACAGCATTTGCCTCTGAATTCTTTGCTTCTCCATCTTCTGACTTATCCCTTTCCCTCAATGTAGACAAGAAAAACAGATTTTATTACTTGCTATCGTGTTGTCCAGTCTTAGGATATTAATTCAAAATACAGTATTGCCTGAGATATAGTGTGTGTGCATGTGTGTGTGTATCTGCCAATGTGTGCATGCACACATGTGTACAGGGTTTAGGGCTTACTCATAGGGCCTGTGTGATAACCTTCAGCATCTTTTCCTCAAAGGTATTGGTCTTTCACTTCTAGCTTATTATAGCTAATTGGAGTTGAGAGATTCACTCAATTTCTTGCCCTGTGCATTGGAACCCAGTGCTGGGTTCTCATATTGTTAATTGTAGCTATAGAGAAGGCTGAGGTCTGGGGATCCTCGTTAGAATCCAGCCCCTGAAAGAAAGTCACTGATAGAAATCTTTATCTTCAGTTAAGCACGAATATATAAGGCAAAAGTGGAACTGTGGCTCAGTTCCTCTTGTACCAGCCATGAGAAAATTAGTAATTGGGAGCACCTGGTCCCTGAGAAAAATCCTTAGCACTGGTTCAAAAAAAGAAAGAAAATAATGAAAAAAATTAAAACTTGCTGAGTAATCTATAAGGATAAATGTGCCTGTGAATAATCTTGTCATTTCAGATTCCCTCGAGAGCTTATGAGTCTCTATATTTTATCAAGTTTTTTAAAGATATTTACATATTTTCTATCTTTCTTAAATAGAGATAGCCATCCACAAAACACAAACACAAACTCTCACACAGTATACCACCCACCCATAAGTGTCTGGCTATGTATATATGTATAGTCATATGTATTGATCTGTCTCTCTATACTAATATATAAATGCATAAACATATGTATTTAGACAAACAGGAAACATACATAGATAGGTCTCAGGCATTTCCAGATTTTGTGCAAGACTTCTGAGTGCAACTTACAATTGTATTGTTTGTCAAGATAGAGTCCCTCTAACTTTTGGCCAGCTTCTTGTCCTTTGATACTTTTTTCTGCCGGTGCTGGGTTTTGAACGCTAGGCCTGGATGCTGTCACTGAGCTTGAGCTTCTTGCATTCAGTAGTTTATTGCAGATAAGAGTCTCATGGAGTTTCTGTCCTGGGCTGGCTTTGAATTGTGATCCTCAGATCTCAAACTCCTGAGTAGTTAAGATGACAGTCTTGAGCTACCAGTACCTGGTTCCTTTGCCTCTTTTACCATTTTTTTGGCCCCACCACAGCCATGGTATGTACCTTCCTATGTTCTCTCCACCTGCCCCCAGACAGGGGTCTGACAGATGCTTTCCACCCACTTATTCATGTCCTCCTCTGTATTGGCTGACAGCTAAGACATGCACTCACTTGTCTGGATGCCAAACACAAAGCCATGTGATTGTTTCTCAGTCTGGAACATCCTATCAGATTTATAGCACCACAGAGGGTCATGTTGATGCTCCTCCAGAGCTTCTTAAATTGTTCTCAGATTAATCCACAACACGTTTGTCATCACTTGTCCAGCTAATTCATGGACTAAACCAGCATTCCCTACAAACTTAGATCCCAATACCATGAGGACACTCAAGGGTGCATTAGGAGTTTGACCTGCAGGTGGATGTGAGCCTGTCTAACTTGGAGGGGATTTCTCCACCACAGGAAATGGAATACAAATTTAGAATCTGCTTTCATGAGGTGTCAATCTCTGGCAGATGTTCTTATCAAATGTGGCACTGCCTACTTCCAGCTTAAAACATGGGTTGATGACCCAGCATAACAGAGAATGTATTCACCCAGGCCCAACACATAGGCTGGGACCCTGAACTTTCAGGTAGCATTTGGCTTTGAAGGTCATGAGATCTTAGTCTACAAATGATGAGCCCCCTCCCGTGAGGCATAGCAAACGGAGCCAAAGTGCAACCCAGTTAAGCACCAGATCAAGCTTCCCTTCTTTAGTAGGGTATGGTTTGAAAACTGTGCATAGCTTCTGTTTGAAGCCAGTCCAGAAAGGAAAGTCCATGAAACTCTCATTTCCAGTTAACTGCCAAGAAAAAGCCAAAGATAGAGATGAAGCTCAAGAGAGGTAGAGAGCCATCTGAAAAGAATGCTTACACCCTGCAACATCCTCCTTATCTGATCTTGAAACCATCTCTGCGTGCATCCCAGCATGCAGCCAGCATCTGGGGGTGACAGTGACCCCTGCGCCCATTGGCATTCTGCACTGTCTCTGACATCTGTAATGTGAACCTCATTCTGTTGGGTTTGTGAAGCGGTGTCAACCCTGCAGAAGGAACCAACTGTGCCCTAATTCCCACTGTCCCCTGGGGCCCCTAGCATTCCCCCATCTGCACCACTCCTGTGGCTTCTGATCCTAGGGAGCCCTCCTGCCCTGTCCAACACTCACATGAAGTGCATATTTCTTCTCCTGGGGCAACTTCTCCAAAGAGAGTACATGACATGCCCACTCTCCAGGCACGGGGAGATCCTGCCAAAGTAGCAAATCAGTGATAAGGACATAAAGTGATGAATAGAATTTTAGATCCTGATGGTAGACAGTCTGCAAAATCCAAGGGAGAATGGAATTGGAGGGGACCAGGGATCAGGATGTGGGCATGGAGCTTCCCTGCAAAGGGGGTGGGGGAAGTCACAGGCTGGGGGATGCACAGGATGATCCATGGACCCTGTGCAGCTACTGGGTCACCCCCTTCTGCATCTCAGCCTTTGGCTTTGAGCTCTGTGATCATCAAGATGTGCACAGTCTGTACTCTGGCTGGCAGAAGAAAGGACCCTGGGAAGACAATTGTAGACCCTTTGTGAGTGTAGGAAGGGGTAGGCTGGACACCCAGTCCAAGAGGAGCTAAAACTGGAGTCGAGGGGTGTGCAAGGAGTATGTGTGAGGGTTGTGGGCAGTCACAGTCACGGCAGAGGTTGCTCTGTCTGTAGGGTGAGTGCCTCCCTGCAGGCACAGCACTGGAGATATCAGAGATCCACATGAAAAGGAAAAGCTGGAAATGGCACTATGGTTCAAATGGTAGAGCATCAACCTTGAGCAAAAGAGCTCAGGGACAGTACCCAGGACCTGAGTTCAAGCCTCATGACTGTAAAAGAAAAAGAACCAGGACTATGAGAGGGACCCTGGTACTCTCTGGGTCTAATCAGACACAAGAAGAGGCCGGGATAGGCTGTGGAAAAACACAGAGAACATCTTCCCCCAGCTCATCCTGTCCTGCATGCAGGGACAGCCATGTAACTAGGGCTGTGGTGAGATCATCTTCACCCCTGTGCTGCCATCTGAATTGTAGGCCTCTGTCCTGGCATGGGGTGTCCTGATGGCTGAGCAGGTGCCCTAACCCTAGATGGAGAGCAGCCACTGACTGTGGTAGCTAAGGAGAGATCTGTTCCATAGCTATCAGGCCACCCAGCATGGGAGCCAGAACCACCCCTCACCCAGGTAGAGGCCAATGGTTCTCCAGGTGCTACTAACATTGCCCCACCCCTAGCTCTGGGTACTCGTGACATTCCCTCCACAAGGTGCAGGACAAAGTGGGGGATCAGGAAGCTGCCTATGGGCTTCAGATGATGGCCAGTCTGGCACTACAGATGGCCTCACTCTGTCACCACCTTCCCCTGCCTCCATCTTTCCTCCATCATGCCTCTCTACCTCCCACCCATTAACCTTGGAAACCAATGAACTGGGCTCTCATCATTCCTCTCATATCTTCACCCACCTTGCCATGCGTCCATCCCTCTGTCACTTCCACCCCACACACATCCCACCACCAGCCACCCTGTAGCTTATGAGGATCCCAGAGGAAGCTCTTGGTGATGGGCTTGTGACCACAAAACAGTTACGATCACCCTCTCCGGCCTGATCCACCACAGAATAAGAACAGCCAAGCAGGCACACACTGCAGCAGAGTTGCTCTGCTGCCACCCTGATTTCTTCATGGCCAGGACTTGGCTCTCCTCAGCCTCTCAGCTCAGTAACCAGAACATTGTTCTTTCACAGAACCATGGCTTCCAGTCTCCATGGACACAATGACATCAAGGTGATGTCAACTTCCCCATCTCTATATACTTCTAACTATGGGATGGGAGCTGAGGTTCTCTTCTGTGACACCATGTGCTAAGAGGCTCATGCAGATTTCTATCCTTTGCTCATCATGGTGACTCTTTGGTTAACAAGTCACTGCTGGGCTTCCAGTTCACCACATATAGAACCCATACTCCAACACTTTTCTTAGAAGGACTGATGACTTTTAAATATTCTCTAGTTTTAAATTTCTAGTTCCTTCTCTCTTTCATTTATATATTTCCCTTCCTCACATACTTCCCTTTTTTTACCTTCCTTCTTTCATTCCTGGCCTTGAACTCAAGACCTGGAGCTTTTTCTTAGCTTTTCTTTGCTCAAGGTAGCACTCTAGCTCTTGAGCCACAGCTCTACTTCAATCTTTGTTCTTGCTCTAAACTGGGAGGAAGAGTCTCATGCATTTTTCCCTTTGCTGGGTTGGTTTTAAACCAGAATACTAAGATCAGGATCCTGAATATGCCTCGGATTACAGGTATTATCTAATAAAAACAAATTCCTGATTTCTTTTTTAGACATAATTAGTTCTTTCAGGTGAGCCACCAGCCACTCATGCAAGAGCATTGCAGGATCCCAGCATTCATCTTGTCTCCAGTCTTATTCCATCCATCTCACAATGGCCATCTAAAACACCCTGCTGCATGCCTGAACTCGCAAGGAACGTTCTCAACGCCATGAGAAGCCCCCTTAAGCTCTGCCTCAGATATGCCCAGCCCCCATCCCACTTCCACATGAGCCTTTGTTTAGGAGAAATTTCCTGAGTACATCATCATCTTTTCCTCACTATTCAAATTTCATCTTTGGAGTCATTTCTCCCAGACAAAGAGGAACATGATCCATGGTTTGATAGCAGCTCCAGCTTCATAGTCCCAGCCACCAACACCCCCCCATTACCCTGCCAGACAGCTGAATTCAAGAACAATGTTTTCACTACCCCTGACTCTTATCAAATGTTTTAACTTATACAGTGCATTAAACTAATTTTACTAAATGGAATAAACACATGGCATCAAGCTTCAGAATCTTTGCACCTGAACTTTTAGTGAATAACAGACACACCAGCATTTCTGTAGCCAACAGAAATCTTAGCTTTGAGATTTCAGCATTCCTGGTATCCAAGTTTGGATGTGTTAACACTGCCCTTAATGGGGCACTTCAATCACACAATCCCACAACAATCAATGTCATTTGACATTCACTGGTAGGTGGTGCTAGGAAAAAGACTGATGTGCCAACTCCATGCTGGCTTGACCTATGCCATCTTCAAACCTGGAGCAAGTGGGGCTCCTCTCTCCATGACACATTTTGTGTACTACCCCAGGAGGATCTTTACCTTGAGACAAAATTATGAAGACTATCTCTACCAGCAAAGATTCCAGTGAGATGTGCCTACATGGATAAAGCTAAAATCCCACTAAAGTGAGGTTGTTCGCAGTGCTGGAGCCTGAACTCAGGGCCTGGGCACTAAGCATTTGTACTCAAGACTAGCCCTTTACCACTTGAGCCCAAACTCCATTCCCAGCTGTTTTCATTTTTGGTAGTAAGAATCTATCAGACTTTCCTGTTCTAGGTGACTTGGAACTTCCATACTCAGATCTCAGCCTCCTGACCAGCCTGGATTAAATGTGTGGATCAGCCACACCTGAGGACTTCTGCCAGCACATTTTTTTCCAAAAATTGGAAGAGGAAGATGAGGGAGGGTTGGGCTCATCCTGCCCTGCATATGAAGGAGAGCATCAGCGCCTGAACTTCATTCCCTGTTGTAGGCTGCTGGAGGAAAAGGAAGCAAATAGGCACAGGCTGGCAGCAGATGCCACAGAACAACTTGTGACCAAGACTCCAAGAGCAAACCTCAGAATCGATGACAGAGTTGGATCTACCCAGTAACAGAGGTAGTGGTGACACCTGAAACTGCGCGTTTGAGCCTTTGCTGCTAGTAAACAGGGCCACCTATGTCTCAATGAGAAAGGTGAGATTTTGGTGGAGAAGGTGAGATTAAACATTATGTATCATGCAAGAAGACAGAATATAAGGGGTCTTTTATTATTCCAAGTGAAATTTTGGATTTCCTCTTCTGTTTCTTTAAAGAATGACATTGGGATATTGATGAATATTGCACTGAATTTGTAGATAGTCCTTATCAAGATTGCCATTTTTACAATATTACTTCTTCCAAAGCAGGAGCATAGGTTTTTGCATTTCCTCAGTTCTGTGTTAATTTCCTTCTCCAGGGTTTATAATTCCATCACAAAGGTGCTTTACATTCTAAGTTAATTCCTAGGTATTTTATTTTCTTTGATAGCAAAATGAGTTGCTATCCTGATTCTTGCCTCATTCCTCTCATTTGTTGGCATATAGGAAGGCAGTTGACATTGAGGGTTAATTTTATACCCTGCTACCTTACCAAAGTTTTATATCAGCTCAAGCAGTTTCGGAGTAGCGTCTATAGGGTTCTTTAAATACAGAATCATGTCATCTGTAAGGAGAGAAAGTTTCAGTTCCTCTTTCCCTTTTCCTCCTCACTCCAGTTAGAATGGCCAAGATCCAGAAATCTAACAACGTATGCTGGAGGGGATGTGGCCAGGAGGGATCACTACTACACTGCTGGTGGGATTGCAAACTCGTTCAACCACTATGGAAAGCACTATGGCAGTATCCCAAAAAGACTAAACATAGAGCTCCCCTGTGATCCAGCAATTTCACTACTTGCCAATCGTCCAGATAGGACATACTAAATTCACTAGAACAATAACATTTATCACAGCACTATTTACTATAGCAAAGGTATGGAACCAACCCAGATGCCCGTCAGTTGATTAGTAGATCAAATATGGTATTTTACACAATGGAATTCTGTGCTTCTGTCAGAAAGAATGACATAGACGAATTTGTAAGGAAATAGAAAGACTGTAAAGTTTAGAAAATAGTTTCTGTCTCCTTGTCTCTCTCCTTCTCTATCTCTGTAAAATTTAGAAGTTCCTGTTTCTCTCTCTCTCTCTCTCTCTCTCTCTCTCTCTCTCTCTCTCTCTCTCTCTCTCTCTCTCTCTCTCTCTCTCTCCAATCCTTAGGCTTGAACTCAGGGCCTGAGCTACTTTTGCTCAAGGTTAGCACTCTACCATTTGAACCACAGTGCTGCTTCTGGCTTGCTCTTTTCACGTAGTATTGAGGAATCTAACCCAGGCCTTCATCCTTGGTAGGTTAGCACTCTACCACTAAGCCACACAGTCAGCTTTTAGAGGTTTCTGACAAAGGTTTTCCTACATGCTATTATTTCTTCTAAGAGTGCTCTTAATGCTTGCTGATGGTTGACTTTGTTTAGAAGACATACCCTAATGCTCCCATATACAGAGATTCTATATATAGCTAAATGTTTTTCATTACTCAGAATTTCTCTATTGTGTATGTTCTGAAATGTACTGAAGACTGACTTCTGATTAAAAGTCATTGCACATTTGTTCTATTCATTAGTTTTCTTTTCTTCTATGGGAATCAGGTTTGTGATGAACACAGAAGTATGCCTTCCAGGTCAAACACTTTCCACATTTGTAATATTCATAAGGTTTTTCTCTCCTATGTGCATTTTATACTTAGTCATGCATTCATGATGGATTTTTCATATTCTTATATTCATACGATTTTTATCCTGTGTCTGTGTGGTATCATGCAAACTCAACTATGAGTTCTTCCAAAAATTTCCCTTTCATTTTATTCATAGGATTCTATCCTGTGGGTGTTTAGTGATAAATCTTGACTTGTGCCTTCTGGGGAAAAGACTGAACATTTGCTACACCGCAGTGAACCAAACAGGCTCAGAGAGGAGCCAAGTATTCCAAGACTTGGCCAGGAGTGGTGAGCAAACCTTGGTTTGGAGGGGGAACACTCACTTTTTCAAGAGAATTTCCAGCAACTACTACATTGTCCTCCACTATTTGAAATTGTGCAGGAAGTTTCCCACATAAAAGAGATCACCTTTCTGGTAGGCAGGGATCAGCTTTGTCAGCAGCATCTCCAACAGGCCTTCCTCCAGGATCCATAGGTTACAAGGCTCATTCAGAGTCTGAGCTGACTTACCATCACACTATGTTGGCAAAACAGTGGATATTTCAAACGTAGCAATGGCTCCACACTTCACACTGAGGAATTGGAATAGAGTAGATTGGAAATGACACACTCTAATCTCAGTATAGTCACTTGAAAGCACACAAGAAGGTTGTAGTGTGTGGGCAGGATGATGGGTTCAAATAGGTTTCCTCTCAATATACCTCATCTGAGTTGCCCTGGAGTTTCCTGGCTTTCTTCCTAGAGAAATGCCTGATATACTGGGCTTTTGGCTTGGCACTGATCCAGCATCTACTTCTTCAAGTGAGACATCCATATCTCTCATGCCTGAGATGCGAGCCTCCTGACCTTTGGCAACAGCACAGCAACATCTTTCTGGTTCCTGAGCCACAGGCCAAGGGAGCTGGCTTGAGCTGGTTGTCACATACAGTGGCTTAGTTACCAGGGTTCCATATTCTGTTTCATTGTGAGGGAGGTAGGGTCACCTTTCAAGGCCCAATGACCAAAGCTCCTTGCTCACAGAAGACCACCCCAAAGACATACTGGAGGCTGAATCTCCCTTCCCACCTCACATATGGATGTAGTAAACAGCACACCTTTTTGTTCTAATCCCAAGTCATTAACTATGCGTAAGTGCTAGCCTGGTCTCAGGCTCAAGGAGCCTTTCTTATGTAAGATCCAAACTTAACTGTCACTATTCCCCTTACCCTTCACAAGACATTTTGCTTCACAGTGCCTTCTCAGCTTGCATTTTGCCTCTTGCACATTTTTTTTTGCTAGTCCTGGGACTTGACCTCAGAGCCTGACCATTGTTCTTAGGCTTTCTTTAGGCTATAGCTGTCCCACCAAGCCACAGCACCACTTCCAGCGTTTTCTATGTATATGGTACTGAAGAATCAAACCGGAGTCTTTTTGTGTGGTAGCCAAGCACTCTACAAATAGATGAAACACCCAGGCCATCTTGCACATATTTTTCACTTCAATCTACTAGGACGTTGTTAGGTTTCTGTATCCTAATCTATTTTTCTTCCTGATGAATATCTGTGCTGTCATCTGTAAAAATGCAAGTGGGAAAATCACAGAAGCATTGGTAACATAAAAAAAGTCTTACAGACATAGATAAGTGTTCATTCTTTGTAGGAGAAAGGATATTTTGATATGATGATGACTATTTATAAATACTTTATCAGGGTTTAGAGTTTGGCCCAGTGGTAGAGTGCTTGCCTAGCATCCATGAAGATCTAGGTTTGAGTCCTTAATATCACACAGATATAAAAATCCATATGGCAATGTGGCTCAAGTGGCAGAGGGCTAGACTTGGGAAAAGCCAAGAGCAGTGCTCAGGTCCTGAGTTCAAGCCCCAGGAATGGCAGAAAAAACAAAAGAAAAGAAAAGAAAAGAAAAGAAATTTGCTTTTTACAAGTTATTCACTCACAGCATTTGCCTCTGAATTCTTTGCTTCTCCATCTTCTGACTTATCCCTTTCCCTCAATGTAGACAAGAAAAACAGATTTTATTACTTGCTATCGTGTTGTCCAGTCTTAGGATATTAATTCAAAATACAGTATTGCCTGAGATATAGTGTGTGTGCATGTGTGTGTGTATCTGCCAATGTGTGCATGCACACATGTGTACAGGGTTTAGGGCTTACTCATAGGGCCTGTGTGATAACCTTCAGCATCTTTTCCTCAAAGGTATTGGTCTTTCACTTCTAGCTTATTATAGCTAATTGGAGTTGAGAGATTCACTCAATTTCTTGCCCTGTGCATTGGAACCCAGTGCTGGGTTCTCATATTGTTAATTGTAGCTATAGAGAAGGCTGAGGTCTGGGGATCCTCGTTAGAATCCAGCCCCTGAAAGAAAGTCACTGATAGAAATCTTTATCTTCAGTTAAGCACGAATATATAAGGCAAAAGTGGAACTGTGGCTCAGTTCCTCTTGTACCAGCCATGAGAAAATTAGTAATTGGGAGCACCTGGTCCCTGAGAAAAATCCTTAGCACTGGTTCAAAAAAAGAAAGAAAATAATGAAAAAAATTAAAACTTGCTGAGTAATCTATAAGGATAAATGTGCCTGTGAATAATCTTGTCATTTCAGATTCCCTCGAGAGCTTATGAGTCTCTATATTTTATCAAGTTTTTTAAAGATATTTACATATTTTCTATCTTTCTTAAATAGAGATAGCCATCCACAAAACACAAACACAAACTCTCACACAGTATACCACCCACCCATAAGTGTCTGGCTATGTATATATGTATAGTCATATGTATTGATCTGTCTCTCTATACTAATATATAAATGCATAAACATATGTATTTAGACAAACAGGAAACATACATAGATAGGTCTCAGGCATTTCCAGATTTTGTGCAAGACTTCTGAGTGCAACTTACAATTGTATTGTTTGTCAAGATAGAGTCCCTCTAACTTTTGGCCAGCTTCTTGTCCTTTGATACTTTTTTCTGCCGGTGCTGGGTTTTGAACGCTAGGCCTGGATGCTGTCACTGAGCTTGAGCTTCTTGCATTCAGTAGTTTATTGCAGATAAGAGTCTCATGGAGTTTCTGTCCTGGGCTGGCTTTGAATTGTGATCCTCAGATCTCAAACTCCTGAGTAGTTAAGATGACAGTCTTGAGCTACCAGTACCTGGTTCCTTTGCCTCTTTTACCATTTTTTTGGCCCCACCACAGCCATGGTATGTACCTTCCTATGTTCTCTCCACCTGCCCCCAGACAGGGGTCTGACAGATGCTTTCCACCCACTTATTCATGTCCTCCTCTGTATTGGCTGACAGCTAAGACATGCACTCACTTGTCTGGATGCCAAACACAAAGCCATGTGATTGTTTCTCAGTCTGGAACATCCTATCAGATTTATAGCACCACAGAGGGTCATGTTGATGCTCCTCCAGAGCTTCTTAAATTGTTCTCAGATTAATCCACAACACGTTTGTCATCACTTGTCCAGCTAATTCATGGACTAAACCAGCATTCCCTACAAACTTAGATCCCAATACCATGAGGACACTCAAGGGTGCATTAGGAGTTTGACCTGCAGGTGGATGTGAGCCTGTCTAACTTGGAGGGGATTTCTCCACCACAGGAAATGGAATACAAATTTAGAATCTGCTTTCATGAGGTGTCAATCTCTGGCAGATGTTCTTATCAAATGTGGCACTGCCTACTTCCAGCTTAAAACATGGGTTGATGACCCAGCATAACAGAGAATGTATTCACCCAGGCCCAACACATAGGCTGGGACCCTGAACTTTCAGGTAGCATTTGGCTTTGAAGGTCATGAGATCTTAGTCTACAAATGATGAGCCCCCTCCCGTGAGGCATAGCAAACGGAGCCAAAGTGCAACCCAGTTAAGCACCAGATCAAGCTTCCCTTCTTTAGTAGGGTATGGTTTGAAAACTGTGCATAGCTTCTGTTTGAAGCCAGTCCAGAAAGGAAAGTCCATGAAACTCTCATTTCCAGTTAACTGCCAAGAAAAAGCCAAAGATAGAGATG
The DNA here is from genome assembly GCF_031878675.1 of Megascapheus bottae. NCBI lineage: Eukaryota > Metazoa > Chordata > Mammalia > Rodentia > Geomyidae > Megascapheus > Megascapheus bottae. Next base: position 3,875,148 of record NW_028327585.1, read on the forward strand.
AAGCTCAAGAGAGGTAGAGAGCCATCTGAAAAGAATGCTTACACCCTGCAACATCCTCCTTATCTGATCTTGAAACCATCTCTGCGTGCATCCCAGCATGCAGCCAGCATCTGGGGGTGACAGTGACCCCTGCGCCCATTGGCATTCTGCACTGTCTCTGACATCTGTAATGTGAACCTCATTCTGTTGGGTTTGTGAAGCGGTGTCAACCCTGCAGAAGGAACCAACTGTGCCCTAATTCCCACTGTCCCCTGGGGCCCCTAGCATTCCCCCATCTGCACCACTCCTGTGGCTTCTGATCCTAGGGAGCCCTCCTGCCCTGTCCAACACTCACATGAAGTGCATATTTCTTCTCCTGGGGCAACTTCTCCAAAGAGAGTACATGACATGCCCACTCTCCAGGCACGGGGAGATCCTGCCAAAGTAGCAAATCAGTGATAAGGACATAAAGTGATGAATAGAATTTTAGATCCTGATGGTAGACAGTCTGCAAAATCCAAGGGAGAATGGAATTGGAGGGGACCAGGGATCAGGATGTGGGCATGGAGCTTCCCTGCAAAGGGGGTGGGGGAAGTCACAGGCTGGGGGATGCACAGGATGATCCATGGACCCTGTGCAGCTACTGGGTCACCCCCTTCTGCATCTCAGCCTTTGGCTTTGAGCTCTGTGATCATCAAGATGTGCACAGTCTGTACTCTGGCTGGCAGAAGAAAGGACCCTGGGAAGACAATTGTAGACCCTTTGTGAGTGTAGGAAGGGGTAGGCTGGACACCCAGTCCAAGAGGAGCTAAAACTGGAGTCGAGGGGTGTGCAAGGAGTATGTGTGAGGGTTGTGGGCAGTCACAGTCACGGCAGAGGTTGCTCTGTCTGTAGGGTGAGTGCCTCCCTGCAGGCACAGCACTGGAGATATCAGAGATCCACATGAAAAGGAAAAGCTGGAAATGGCACTATGGTTCAAATGGTAGAGCATCAACCTTGAGCAAAAGAGCTCAGGGACAGTACCCAGGACCTGAGTTCAAGCCTCATGACTGTAAAAGAAAAAGAACCAGGACTATGAGAGGGACCCTGGTACTCTCTGGGTCTAATCAGACACAAGAAGAGGCCGGGATAGGCTGTGGAAAAACACAGAGAACATCTTCCCCCAGCTCATCCTGTCCTGCATGCAGGGACAGCCATGTAACTAGGGCTGTGGTGAGATCATCTTCACCCCTGTGCTGCCATCTGAATTGTAGGCCTCTGTCCTGGCATGGGGTGTCCTGATGGCTGAGCAGGTGCCCTAACCCTAGATGGAGAGCAGCCACTGACTGTGGTAGCTAAGGAGAGATCTGTTCCATAGCTATCAGGCCACCCAGCATGGGAGCCAGAACCACCCCTCACCCAGGTAGAGGCCAATGGTTCTCCAGGTGCTACTAACATTGCCCCACCCCTAGCTCTGGGTACTCGTGACATTCCCTCCACAAGGTGCAGGACAAAGTGGGGGATCAGGAAGCTGCCTATGGGCTTCAGATGATGGCCAGTCTGGCACTACAGATGGCCTCACTCTGTCACCACCTTCCCCTGCCTCCATCTTTCCTCCATCATGCCTCTCTACCTCCCACCCATTAACCTTGGAAACCAATGAACTGGGCTCTCATCATTCCTCTCATATCTTCACCCACCTTGCCATGCGTCCATCCCTCTGTCACTTCCACCCCACACACATCCCACCACCAGCCACCCTGTAGCTTATGAGGATCCCAGAGGAAGCTCTTGGTGATGGGCTTGTGACCACAAAACAGTTACGATCACCCTCTCCGGCCTGATCCACCACAGAATAAGAACAGCCAAGCAGGCACACACTGCAGCAGAGTTGCTCTGCTGCCACCCTGATTTCTTCATGGCCAGGACTTGGCTCTCCTCAGCCTCTCAGCTCAGTAACCAGAACATTGTTCTTTCACAGAACCATGGCTTCCAGTCTCCATGGACACAATGACATCAAGGTGATGTCAACTTCCCCATCTCTATATACTTCTAACTATGGGATGGGAGCTGAGGTTCTCTTCTGTGACACCATGTGCTAAGAGGCTCATGCAGATTTCTATCCTTTGCTCATCATGGTGACTCTTTGGTTAACAAGTCACTGCTGGGCTTCCAGTTCACCACATATAGAACCCATACTCCAACACTTTTCTTAGAAGGACTGATGACTTTTAAATATTCTCTAGTTTTAAATTTCTAGTTCCTTCTCTCTTTCATTTATATATTTCCCTTCCTCACATACTTCCCTTTTTTTACCTTCCTTCTTTCATTCCTGGCCTTGAACTCAAGACCTGGAGCTTTTTCTTAGCTTTTCTTTGCTCAAGGTAGCACTCTAGCTCTTGAGCCACAGCTCTACTTCAATCTTTGTTCTTGCTCTAAACTGGGAGGAAGAGTCTCATGCATTTTTCCCTTTGCTGGGTTGGTTTTAAACCAGAATACTAAGATCAGGATCCTGAATATGCCTCGGATTACAGGTATTATCTAATAAAAACAAATTCCTGATTTCTTTTTTAGACATAATTAGTTCTTTCAGGTGAGCCACCAGCCACTCATGCAAGAGCATTGCAGGATCCCAGCATTCATCTTGTCTCCAGTCTTATTCCATCCATCTCACAATGGCCATCTAAAACACCCTGCTGCATGCCTGAACTCGCAAGGAACGTTCTCAACGCCATGAGAAGCCCCCTTAAGCTCTGCCTCAGATATGCCCAGCCCCCATCCCACTTCCACATGAGCCTTTGTTTAGGAGAAATTTCCTGAGTACATCATCATCTTTTCCTCACTATTCAAATTTCATCTTTGGAGTCATTTCTCCCAGACAAAGAGGAACATGATCCATGGTTTGATAGCAGCTCCAGCTTCATAGTCCCAGCCACCAACACCCCCCCATTACCCTGCCAGACAGCTGAATTCAAGAACAATGTTTTCACTACCCCTGACTCTTATCAAATGTTTTAACTTATACAGTGCATTAAACTAATTTTACTAAATGGAATAAACACATGGCATCAAGCTTCAGAATCTTTGCACCTGAACTTTTAGTGAATAACAGACACACCAGCATTTCTGTAGCCAACAGAAATCTTAGCTTTGAGATTTCAGCATTCCTGGTATCCAAGTTTGGATGTGTTAACACTGCCCTTAATGGGGCACTTCAATCACACAATCCCACAACAATCAATGTCATTTGACATTCACTGGTAGGTGGTGCTAGGAAAAAGACTGATGTGCCAACTCCATGCTGGCTTGACCTATGCCATCTTCAAACCTGGAGCAAGTGGGGCTCCTCTCTCCATGACACATTTTGTGTACTACCCCAGGAGGATCTTTACCTTGAGACAAAATTATGAAGACTATCTCTACCAGCAAAGATTCCAGTGAGATGTGCCTACATGGATAAAGCTAAAATCCCACTAAAGTGAGGTTGTTCGCAGTGCTGGAGCCTGAACTCAGGGCCTGGGCACTAAGCATTTGTACTCAAGACTAGCCCTTTACCACTTGAGCCCAAACTCCATTCCCAGCTGTTTTCATTTTTGGTAGTAAGAATCTATCAGACTTTCCTGTTCTAGGTGACTTGGAACTTCCATACTCAGATCTCAGCCTCCTGACCAGCCTGGATTAAATGTGTGGATCAGCCACACCTGAGGACTTCTGCCAGCACATTTTTTTCCAAAAATTGGAAGAGGAAGATGAGGGAGGGTTGGGCTCATCCTGCCCTGCATATGAAGGAGAGCATCAGCGCCTGAACTTCATTCCCTGTTGTAGGCTGCTGGAGGAAAAGGAAGCAAATAGGCACAGGCTGGCAGCAGATGCCACAGAACAACTTGTGACCAAGACTCCAAGAGCAAACCTCAGAATCGATGACAGAGTTGGATCTACCCAGTAACAGAGGTAGTGGTGACACCTGAAACTGCGCGTTTGAGCCTTTGCTGCTAGTAAACAGGGCCACCTATGTCTCAATGAGAAAGGTGAGATTTTGGTGGAGAAGGTGAGATTAAACATTATGTATCATGCAAGAAGACAGAATATAAGGGGTCTTTTATTATTCCAAGTGAAATTTTGGATTTCCTCTTCTGTTTCTTTAAAGAATGACATTGGGATATTGATGAATATTGCACTGAATTTGTAGATAGTCCTTATCAAGATTGCCATTTTTACAATATTACTTCTTCCAAAGCAGGAGCATAGGTTTTTGCATTTCCTCAGTTCTGTGTTAATTTCCTTCTCCAGGGTTTATAATTCCATCACAAAGGTGCTTTACATTCTAAGTTAATTCCTAGGTATTTTATTTTCTTTGATAGCAAAATGAGTTGCTATCCTGATTCTTGCCTCATTCCTCTCATTTGTTGGCATATAGGAAGGCAGTTGACATTGAGGGTTAATTTTATACCCTGCTACCTTACCAAAGTTTTATATCAGCTCAAGCAGTTTCGGAGTAGCGTCTATAGGGTTCTTTAAATACAGAATCATGTCATCTGTAAGGAGAGAAAGTTTCAGTTCCTCTTTCCCTTTTCCTCCTCACTCCAGTTAGAATGGCCAAGATCCAGAAATCTAACAACGTATGCTGGAGGGGATGTGGCCAGGAGGGATCACTACTACACTGCTGGTGGGATTGCAAACTCGTTCAACCACTATGGAAAGCACTATGGCAGTATCCCAAAAAGACTAAACATAGAGCTCCCCTGTGATCCAGCAATTTCACTACTTGCCAATCGTCCAGATAGGACATACTAAATTCACTAGAACAATAACATTTATCACAGCACTATTTACTATAGCAAAGGTATGGAACCAACCCAGATGCCCGTCAGTTGATTAGTAGATCAAATATGGTATTTTACACAATGGAATTCTGTGCTTCTGTCAGAAAGAATGACATAGACGAATTTGTAAGGAAATAGAAAGACTGTAAAGTTTAGAAAATAGTTTCTGTCTCCTTGTCTCTCTCCTTCTCTATCTCTGTAAAATTTAGAAGTTCCTGTTTCTCTCTCTCTCTCTCTCTCTCTCTCTCTCTCTCTCTCTCTCTCTCTCTCTCTCTCTCTCTCTCTCTCTCTCTCCAATCCTTAGGCTTGAACTCAGGGCCTGAGCTACTTTTGCTCAAGGTTAGCACTCTACCATTTGAACCACAGTGCTGCTTCTGGCTTGCTCTTTTCACGTAGTATTGAGGAATCTAACCCAGGCCTTCATCCTTGGTAGGTTAGCACTCTACCACTAAGCCACACAGTCAGCTTTTAGAGGTTTCTGACAAAGGTTTTCCTACATGCTATTATTTCTTCTAAGAGTGCTCTTAATGCTTGCTGATGGTTGACTTTGTTTAGAAGACATACCCTAATGCTCCCATATACAGAGATTCTATATATAGCTAAATGTTTTTCATTACTCAGAATTTCTCTATTGTGTATGTTCTGAAATGTACTGAAGACTGACTTCTGATTAAAAGTCATTGCACATTTGTTCTATTCATTAGTTTTCTTTTCTTCTATGGGAATCAGGTTTGTGATGAACACAGAAGTATGCCTTCCAGGTCAAACACTTTCCACATTTGTAATATTCATAAGGTTTTTCTCTCCTATGTGCATTTTATACTTAGTCATGCATTCATGATGGATTTTTCATATTCTTATATTCATACGATTTTTATCCTGTGTCTGTGTGGTATCATGCAAACTCAACTATGAGTTCTTCCAAAAATTTCCCTTTCATTTTATTCATAGGATTCTATCCTGTGGGTGTTTAGTGATAAATCTTGACTTGTGCCTTCTGGGGAAAAGACTGAACATTTGCTACATTCATTAAGGGTTTTATCTTGTGTTGGTTCTGTGACACAAGCTGAGTTTTCTTCCACAGACTAAAAAGTCTTTCTTATTTATTACATTGCTAGGGCTTCTCACATGTGTGAACTCTCTTACGCCTCCTGAAGGGTGAATACTGCACGAAAGTCTTTCAACTTTGGTTATATTCCTAAGGTTTCTAATATGTGTGAATTCTGTTATGCCTCCTGTAATGTCACTTCCATCTGAAGGTCTTACCACATATGATGCACTCGTACAGTTTCTCTCCTGTGTGTGTTCTCTGATGCAATTTGAGGGAAGACTTCCATTTGAAAGACATTCCACATCGGTTACATTCATAAGGTTTTTCTCCTGTTTGAATTGTCTTATGCATGTTGAGGTTTGGCTTCTGTGTGAAGGACTTTCCACATATGTTACACTCATAAGGTGTTTCTCCTGAGTATATTCTCTGATGAACATGGAGTTTTACCATCCATTTGAAAGACTTTCCGCATTCACTACATGCATAAGTTTTCTCTCCTGTGTGTGTTCTATTATGCCCATCAAGATATGACTTCCACTTGAAGGTCTTTCCACATTTGTTGCACACATAAGGTTTCTCTCCTGTGTGTGTTCTTTGATGCAATTTGAGGAAAGATTTCTGTCTGAAAGTCTTTACACATTGGTTACATTCATAAGGTTTCACTCCTGTGTGTATTCTCTGATGAACACGAAGTTTTCCCTTCCCTTGGAAAGACTTTACACATTCATTACACTTATAAGATGTATCTTCTGAGTGAAAGACTTTTCACATTTGTTACATTCATAAGGTTTCTCTTCTGTGTGTCTTCTCTGGTGCAAAGTGTGGTATGATTTCAGTCTAAAAGTCTTCCCATATTTATCCCATTCATAAGATTTCTCTTCTGTGTGAGATCTCTGATGTGTGCTGAGGGCTGAATTCTGGGCAGAAATTGTATTACGTTCCTCATATTCATAAGGTTTGTCTTCTCTTGGAGATCGAGGTTGGAGCGTCAGGTCTGACTTCTCAGAAGTTAATTTTCATACTTGATGTACGCATCACATATCTCAGGATATTTGCTCTGAGGTATTGTAAGGCGTATTTCATTACTGAAAGATTTCTCACATTCACTACATATATGAGGAGTCTCTCCTGTGTACATTTCGGATGTGTAGTGATGGTCGGTGTTAAGTACAATATTTTTCATCACACAGTACATTTAGCAGTTTTCCTCCCTCCCTGAAGAATTTCTTGGGTAGGGAGAACAGAATTATGATACTGCAGATCTTTTGGACTGTCACAATCATGAATAAAATGCTCTGAATATCCGATGGATTTTTTAAGAACAGGAGACATACGAGATCTATATGCAGCATGCATCTCATCAGGCTTAGGAGACAGAAGCATGTTCTGACACTTAATGAACTCCTCAGTCCTCACCCCTAAGTTGTTACCGTTATTACTAATCAGCTCTGGATTATGTGTAGAGCTCAAATTTAAAGTTGTTGCTAATCTCACGTTTTCCTCCACTTTGATACTACTTGCAACTGCTACTTCACAAAGACATTCATGTGGACTTTCCTGGCAGGTCTTGAACACATTTTCCAGTACCTGGACATCTAAAATGAGTAATAGAAAAGAAGACACAAACATGCATGAGATACAAATATTCCTTACTGTAAAGGTAATGACTTTACTTTCCTATCCTAAGTGTTAGATATTTTAAAATATAAAAGTGGAAATTGATTTGTGAGAAATATATGCTTTTCTCCCTAACATATTAAGAAAATGATATTTTACAATGACCAATAATGTTTTTCTGTGTTTTAGTTCTCTTTCTATATCACAGGAAATATTTATTGAAATTACCCATCTATGTATTCCTACAGTTTTAAGCTGAGTACTACCTATAGTATACCTGCAGCTGTTTTTTTCAAATACTGTTTTGTTTATACATTGAGGAATAGCTGCCTTTCTTTTATTTTTGAGAAATAATCTAAATATTGTGCTGTTTTGCATCTTTTTAAATCCTTCTTTTCTTTTCTTTTCTTTTTTTTTGTAGTTCATAGGCATCGGCCCTGTCCCAAAACACTTCAGCGGAAGACTATAACCCCTATCCTTGAGCTACAGCCCCACTTCCTGTTTTCTAGAGTTAACTACAGATAAGAGTCTCAGGTCCTGAGTAGCAGATAGGATTACCTTACCCAGTTTCAATGCTGTTTGCTTATTAACCATTAAGTGAGGAACACGAATTTTTTCTAGATTCAGCGGCCACAAGTTTGGTTTATATGTCTCTTTGCCTTTGATCCAAGCAAGAACGATTCTTGAGAGTAAGGACTGACACCTAATTCCCTTCAGTTACAACTTCTTACTAAAGTCTCAATTTAGGTATTTGTGGGAATTTTGAAATTTGTTTCCTTCCATTTGAAGTCTTATAAAAATTCCTTTTCTAACACTCCTGTCCCTCAGAACCATGGAAGACCAGAAAATCTCCAGCTCATTGTCTAATTTTCTTATGTTGATTGAAACTTTGTTGTTGTTTTTTCCTTCCATTCCTGGGTTTGGACTTAGGACCTAACCACTGTCCTTGGGTTTTCTCAAGACTAGATCCCTACCAATGAAGTCATTACTTCTGGCTTTTTCTATGTATGTGGTAATAAGGAATCAACCCTGTGTCTTTGTGCATGCTAGGCAAGCCCTCTACCACTAGGCTCAATTTCTGGTGGAAAGGTCTGGTTCTGAATACCAGTCTCTTCCTACCAGCAAAAAGATATTATCCTTATCAGAGAATAATGCCCTGACTTATTCCTTGTTTGCTCAATCATTTACAGTCTTAGTTTTTAAGAAATGAAATATCTTTCTTTCTTTCTTTCTTTCTTTCTTTCTTTCTTTCTTTCTTTCTTTCTTTCTTTGTGTCTTCCTTTCCTTCCTTCCATCTTTCTTCACTCTTTCTTCTTCCTTTCTTCCTTTCTTTCTTTCTTTCTTTCTTTCTTTCTTTCTTTCTTTCTTTCTTTCTTCTGTCTTTCTTGTTTTGCAGTCATGGGACTTGAATTCTCGACCTGGCTGTTCTTCCTGAGCTCTTCAGCTCAAGGCTACTGCCCTATGTCTTTAGCCTCAACCCCACTTCTCATTTTCTATTGGTTCATTGGAGAGAAGAGTCTAAGGTGTTTTGTGATAGGTCAGTCTTTGAACCTTGATCCTCAGATCTCAGCCTCCTAAGTAGCTAGGATTACAGGCATGAGCCACGGGCTCATGGCTTTCTCATTTTATTTTGTTTCACAGTGATTTCTACAGAGAAATCTAACTTTAACTCTACTGCCACATAGAATTCATTATATCACCCTATGATTCTTGGTGCCGGGGGTTTGGGCTAGCATGCACAAAGACCTGGTTCAGTTCCTTGGTACTACATACAAAGAAAAAGCCAGAAGTGGTGACTCAAGAAGTAGAGGGCTAGCCTTGAGAAAACCGAAGGACCATGCTCAGGCCCTGAGAACAAGCATAGGATTGGGAAAAGAAAATGATTCTTGATTCATTCACAAAGAATTCCATAGGTTCCACACAGGATTTAGGGTAACTAAGAATATTATTGCTCAGTACATCACAACATGAACTTACCAATGGGGCTCAGGCTCCAAAATCAATATGAAGATGCATTCACTCACCTGTGATATTCTTGTCAGAGGAATTTCCTATCCAGAGTTCTGCACAGTGCTCTAGCTTGTCAATTAATACAGGTTTGGGAACACAGGGCCCTGTAAATTAGAAACAGTAGAGAATTATTGCTTATGCTGTGTCATCATTGCTTTAAGTCGCAGACATCCTACTCACAAGTTATCTATTAAATCTTTTTTCTCATTTCTCACTGGCTCCATGGTTGACTTTTCCCCAGCTCTGGATTCATTTTGTATGGCATAAACTTAGCTGTCTTGCTCAAGGCTAGAAAAATACCAGTTTGAGTCCCAGCTCCACTTACATGCATAGGTCTGCATGCATGCTAGGCAAGCACTCAACCACAAAGTCAAACTCTTGACACTCCATTAACATTTTTGAGGGGTTACTTGGAGTTATAGAGTTTCATGGCAATTTTCATGCCATTGCTGGCTTCAAATTAGAATTCTTAGATTTCTTCCTCCTGAATATTTTAAGATTACAGGCATGAAACATTGCACCTAGTGCCAGGTTTCCATTATAAACTCACTGTTTAGTGATTTGTAGATCCTATTTCCAATAATGATATATATTCTATTCTGGATTGTTTATCCACTTACAATTACTGTGTAAGTTTGGAATGTCGTCTCCATTAGAGGAAACATAATTTAGAACTGTTGTCAAAGTATCCTGAAGGTATCCTGAAGAATGAGTACAAAATTACCTTAGGTTTTCTTTAGAAAGTAATGATACTTCTCAGGGCCTGGAATCTTTCATTTAAATAGTATTGAAAGTTTGATAAACATTCACGTATCTGCAAAATAACAAGGCACTTGGCCTTGCAAGTGAATTTGACTTTTGCTCACCTAAGGACACCAGGTTGCTGTAGGTCTCCAGCATTACATCTCTGTACAGGGTCCTCTGAGCATTGTCCAGATGCTGCCACTCCTCCCAGCTGAAATCCACAGCTACATCATCAAATGACACCAGCTTCTGGAATGGCACATTTTCATCAAGTAATTAGCACTGACTTATAAACCCATCATGACTGGAATTTTATTCTTTTTTTGTTGAAATTTTATTCCTTTACTTAAATGTTTAGACTTACATGAAATACTGACCTGAAAAGCTTAGGGATGGTGCCTAGGCCCAGAGGTCAAGTCCCAAGACCCACAAAATAATAAAAAGGCAAGCCAGGTGTTGGTGGCTCACACCTGTCATCCTAGCTACTCAGGAGACTGAGATCTGAGGACCATGGTTCAAAGCCAGCCTGGCACAAAATTCCATGAGACTCCTTTCCAATTAGCCACCATAAAATGTTTAATGGCTTGTGGCATATCATGGTAGAGCAATTTTGGTATCAACAAAAATAAGTCGGGGGAGTAGATTTAGGTTATAAATGGAATTATTCCATTGAAAAGGAACTACATTATATGATGACATATGCTGGTACTGTAAGAATATTGCAAAATCTTATGGTATCAAGTAATAATACTGTGAAGTTCACCCAGAATGTTAATGTTCTATGTCTGGCATAATACTCACTTGGCGAAGAAACATTTTTTTTTGGCTGGGGGATTTGTAAGGCTTGAACTCTGGGCCTGGGCACTGTTCCTGAGCTCTTCAACTCAAGGCTATCACCCTACCTATGAAGCCACAGTGCCATTTCCCATATTCTAGTGGTTTACTGTAGATGAGAGTCTCATAGACTTTCTTAGGCCCAGGCTGGCTTTGAACCAAATCTTTAGATATCAGCCTGATATCTGAGTAGGTAGGATTACAGGTAGAAGTCACTGCACCTGGCAAGAAATTTATTTCTTGCTGTTTTATACTACAAATTTACAGTATGTTTTACTTTTTCAAAAAGACTGAGGATGACCTTTGTTCTGTATATAATGGGAAGAGGGGTAGGGAGCTGTGAGCAGAAGAACTGAGGGGCAATACTCAGGGCAGGACAATAGCCTTAAACTAAAGAGCTCACCGCCCAAGGTCCAAGCCCCATGAATTTCCCCAGTACCCCACAAAAAAGGGGAAAAATTGGAGATTAGAGAGCTTTTTCTAAAAAGAATATATAGAAATAGTAGTTCAAAATGTAGAAAGAAGTTCAATATTAACAGTCATGAGAAAAATTAAAATTACAATGAAATCATTACTTTAAATATGTTAATATAAATATAGTTTTAAAGAAAAAGATCCACATACACACACACAAACACACACACACACACACACACGCATACAAAAAGACAACTTTCAAAGTCTAACTATTACTGGGAAGGTAGTGAGAAGAGTAGAACTTTGGAATAGTTCTGCAAGGAATATAAAACAATCAAAAACTGCGTGGAGAGTGCTAAAAAAGTACTAAATATAGAATTACATAGAAATATGGTCCAACACTTCTATTTCTAGATTTGTACCTAATGGAAGAGAAAGCAGAGACTAGAACAAATATGTGGAGGATCCATTCACAACTATTAATAATAATCAAAAGATAGAAATATGCAAAAGAATGCATTGAAAAGGAAGAACATTTTACTATATTTTACAGATGAATCTTGATTACAGTAAACTAAAAATACAGCAGTCATAAAGGAAGAGCTAGGGTATGTTTTCCCTTCCAGAGCTTCCAAGGATCAACAAACCCTTAGAGCCAAAAAGCACGATGGTTCCAGAGAATGGAGTAGAGAGGAACAGGAGCTGAATGTTTAATGATTATACATGGAAGATGAAAATTGCTCTAGATGGGTAGAATGAAGAGACAACTGTACCCTAAACAATGGTTATGTAGCCACACAGGATGGGACACACCTATACTCCCTGATCTTGGGAGACTCAAGGAGGTTTTCTAGCCATCCTAGATGCATGGAAAGATCTATCATAAAAACTAATGTGGGGGGGCTGGGAGTTTGGCATAGTTGTAGAGTGCTTGTATGAAGACGAAGGTTCAATTCCGCAGTACCACATACACAGAAAAAACCAGTAGTGCTGTGGCTCAAGGAGAAGATCACTAGGCTTGAGGAAAGCTGAAGGACAGTGCTCAGACCGAGTTCCAGCCAAAGGGCTTGTTTTAAAAAAAACCAGAAAGCTGAGCATGGTGGGGTGGTGGCTCACTTCTACAATCCTAGCTACTCAGGAGGCTGAGATCTGAGGATCAAGGTTTAAAGCCATCCTGGCACAAAAAGACGTGAGACTCTTATCTCCAATTTACCTTTAGAAAATGGGAAGTGGGGCTTGGCTCCAGGGTAAGGTGGTAGCCTGGAGCTGAAGAGCTCAGGGATAGTGCCCAGGCTGAGTTCAAGATCTATGACCCACAAAAAAAACAACAAAAAACAAAAAATAATATGGAAAAATTTGGATTCTGTGAATTTTATCAGGCATATAAATGTCTTTTTTTGCTGTTGAAATAACAAATTGTTTGGAAACATTTTAAAAGTTTTTACCTAGAAATGTACACTACAAATGGAATTAGTAACAAACACAAAATATGCAAAAGATACAAATTATCACAATATGGGTATCCTGCTTCTGTATCTTTTCACTGACTCCTGTTCAAATGAGTCACATATTCTGAATCATTTCTCCCAGTCGATATATGCCACACATGTTAGCTTGTACTGAACTTCTTGGGAAATCAAAAGCAAATACTAAGCAAATGTGTGTTAAATTTTGTCAACAGTGATATTTCAAATGTAAATCCCTACTCATTGCATTATTTAATATCAATGCCGGAATCTAACTTACACTGGCAGAATCTACAATCTTTTGAGAATCTTCAAAAGGGTGTGTAAATATTTAGGATCGTTATGTCTTCCTGGAGGAGAGATCCCTTTAGTAGTATGTAGTCACATTCTTTGTCTTTTCTTACTAATTTAAGCTTGAAGTCTATTGTATCTGAAATGAGGATGGCAACTCCAGCCTGTTTATGGGGGCAGTTTGCTTTATAGATTTTATTCCAACCTCTCACTTTCAAAAGATGATTGTTTGGGGGTAAGATGTGTCTCTTGAAGACAGCAGAACGATGGCTCTTGCTTTTTGATCCAACTAGACAGCCTATGCCGTTTAATTGGAGAGTTGAGTCCATTGATATTGAGAGTTAGGATTGAGAGATATTTATTAGTTCCTACCATTTTAAAAGCTTTCAGTAGGGCCTGTGTCTTGACAGTTCTTGTAGTCCTTAGATGGTATGCTGTTTAGGTGCCATTTCTTTCCCTATATTGCATTTATGTTGGTTTTGTATGTATAGAGAATCTTTGAGAATTCTCTGTAGTGTTGGTTTTGTTTCGACATATTGTTGCAGCTTTTCCCTGGAATGGAATGTTTTTATTGTTCCCTCAGTTATGAATGAGAGCTTAGCTGGCTACAGTATTCTTGGTTGGTAGTTATTTGATTTAAGGGCATGACATATATGCTTCCAGTCACTTCATGCTTGCATTGTCTCTGCAATGTGGCGGTGGGATGTTCTTTTCTGGTCAGGTCTGTTTGGGGTTCTAAAAGCTTCTCGTATCTGGATGGGCCTGCCCTTCTGGATATTTGGGAAATTCTCTGAGATGATTCCCTGAAGTACATTTCCAATACCATTGACCTCTTTCTCCACGCCCTCCCCAATACCAACTAACCTTAAATTAGGCTTCCTAATTGTATCTTGGACCTCCTGAAGCGCTCTCTCATATTTCCTAGATTTGGATTGACTAATTTTCTGTTCTTTCTCTATAATAACTAAATTATCTTCAGCCCCGGAAATTCTATCCTCTGCATTGTCTAACCTGCTATTAAACCTATCTACTTTACTTTTCATCTCCCTTGCTTCTAATTGCTCATTTTTGATGCCTTGCATCTCTTGTTTTAGATCATGTATGGATTTCTTTATCTCCTTGATTTCGTTTTGAGTGTTTAGCTCAGTAGCTTTATTTTCTTTGGCCATTTGCTGGAGTTTGGTCACGTTTTCATTTGTGGATTCTATGAATTCATCAATCTTTCTTTGAAAAACCTTTATTATGGCCTCCTTTATGGCTTCTTCTTTTTCACTTATCACCTTGTTTTTGCTTTCCTCTTGTTCAGGTATGGCTTCCTCCATTATCTCTTTGTTTATATTTTCACATTTTCCATTAATGATGTTTATCAATTGCATTTGTGTAGCACTTGGAAGACTCTCCTCTAGGTTTGCCAGTGACTGTTCCATTGTCTGTTTACATTGGGTGGGGGATGTTGTTTCTTGATTTGACATTTTTCTTGAGTTTCTTGTTCTGCCCATTTGAAAATGGGAGTAAGATTACTACTAAATACGATTATAGTTTTTCAGATATAACCAACCTAGAGCTCTGTAGCTGGCAGACATTAGATGTTCACAAGTTTTGATTGGTATTATCACTCTTTCTTTTTGTGCACTTACAGACCAGTCTAATACAACCACTGATAAGCGATATATACCCAAAACAATAAGCCTCTCAATCCAATCTCTATTGTCTTTAAGTCCCTCTGAGCCTAGAGAATAATTAACCACCTACATATACAATATTGCTCAACAGACATCAAGTGTAGATCCGTGCAGTATAAGGGTTGAAAGACCAGCAGAGGTCCAGAGATAGAAAAAAAGAATGAGAGAGGTCAGGGGAGGTAAAAGAGCATTAACGTAGGAGTGTAAGAATATTGTAGTAATGAAAAAAAGGTATAGCATAAGGATAACTGACCTAAGTTGGTAAGTAGGTAGCATATTTGAGTACAAAATTTGAAAGTATTAGAGTAAAACCTATGTGTTACTGCACGACTAGCTCTTAGCCCAACCAGTGGCCTCACAGTGGACCATGGGATGGATCTGTTTTCTTGTCTACGTTGAGCGAAAGGGGTATTTCACAAGATGCAGAAGCGAAGATTTCAGAAGCAAATGCTGTGAGTGAATTAGCTCGTAAAAAGCATTTTTATTTTCTTTTATCTTTCTGCCAGTCTTGGGGCTTGAATTCAGGGCCTGAGCACTGTCCTCGGGTTTTCTCAAGTCTAGCCCTCTGCCACTTGAGCCACAGTGCCACATATAGATTTTCTATCTATGTCATACTGAGCAATCAAACCCAGATCTTCATGGGTGCTAGACAAGCACTCTACCACTATGCCAAACTCACAACCCTGACATAGTAATTATAAAGTCATCATCATCATATCAAAATATCCTTTCTCCTACAAAGAATGAACACTTACCTATGTGTGTAATGCTTTTTTTTTAAATTTCACTAATTCTTCTGTGTTTTTCCCTCTTGCATTTTTTACACATGACAGCAAAGCTAATCATCAGGAAAAAATTGATTACGATACAGAATCCTAATAATATCCTAGTAGATTGACGTGAAAAATATGTGCGAGATGCCCTGTGTGTTTGACCTAGTGTTAGAGTCCTTGGCTACCACGCAAAAAGACTCAGGTTTGATTCCTCATTACCACATACATAGAAAATGCTGCAAGTGGTGCTGTGGCTCGGTGGGACAGCTAAAGCCTAAAGAAAGCCCAAGAACAATGTTCACACTCTGAGGTCAAGCCCCAAGACCAGCAAAAACAAAAAAAATTCGATAAGGGGCAAAATGCAGGCAGAGAAGGCACTGTGAAGCAAATGTTTTGTAAAGGATGAGGGCAATATTGACCCTTAAATTTGGGTCTTACCTCAGAAAGGCTCCTTGAGCCTGAGACCAGACTGGTAGTTGGGCCTAGTGGAAGACATTGGGATTGGACAAATAAGGGGTGCTGTTTACTACATCCACATGTATAATGTGAGATTGGAGGAGAGATTCAGCCTCCAGTATGTCTTTGGTGAGGTCTTCTGTAAGCAAGGTTCTTTGGTCATTGGGCCCTGAAAGGTGACCCTGCCTCCCTCACAATGGAACAGAATATGGAACCCTGGTAACCAAGCCACTGTAACTAACAACCTACTCAAGCCAGCTCACTTGGCCTGTGGCTCAGGAGGAAGAAAGATGTTGCTGTGCTGTTTCCAAAGTTCAGGAAACTCGAGTCTCAGGCATGGAAGTTGTGGATGCTTTACTCGAAGATGGACATGCTAGATCTTTGCCAAGCCACAAAACCACTATAACAGGACTTTCTCTAAGAAGAAGGCCAGGAAAATCCAGGGCAACCAGATGAGGTATATTTCTAAGAAGAAATGTATTTGACCCCATCATCCTCCCCACACACTACAACTTTCTTCTTTTTCATTTTTTTATTGTAATTAGTAAAAGGGTTACATAATATTTGCCAGATAGAAGGTGCATTAATTCACGTACATTGATACCATTTCACATGTCTTGGTACCCATTTCCCTGCAACCCCACACCCCCCACCCATCTTGGTTTTCCCCCCTTCCCTATCAAATTTCAAATATCCAAATACAAATAAATTCAATATATCAGATAACAAAGTGAGATACTATACCAATATGGGATAACCAAGGGACAGCAAATGAGATGAGAGACAACATAGTACATTAAGGACAACAATCATTCATTATGTGGCTTTTGTTTCAATATCCTGGAGGTCCTTTCAATTAGCTTCACAGTATATGGCCTTATATATGGCCTTTTGCTCTATTGCAAATCTCTGCTAGTAGAGCCCAAAGTTTCTACTGATTATGACGAATGAGGGAAACCACTGAGCCTAAGTTCCTTTGAGTCTGGCTTACTTCACTTAATGTGATTTGTTCTAAGTCTTTCCATTTCCTAACAAATGTGGCGATGTCATTCTTTCTGACAGCAGCATGGAATTCCATTGTGTACGAATACCACAACTTGTTGATCCACTCATCAACTGAGGGACATCTGGGTTGGTTCCATATCTTTGCTATGGTGAATAGCTCTGCAATGAACATTGTTGTGCTAGTGGGTTTAGTATGCCCTTGTTTCTGGATCGTTGGGTAAATGCCAAGTGCTGGAATTGCTGGGTCATAGGGGAGTTCTATGTTTAGCCTTTTGAGGCACTGACACACTGCTTTCCATAGTGTTTGAACGAGTTTGCAATCCCACCAACAATGTAGTAGTGATCCCTCCTGGCCACATCCCCTCCAGCATCTGTTGTCATTCGTTTTCCTGATCCTGGCCATTCTAACTGGAGTGAGGTGGAATCTTAGAGTTGTTTTGATTTGCGTTTCTTTTATGACCAGAGATGTGGAGCATTTCTTCATGTGTCTATAGGCCATTTTTGTTTCTTCTTCAGGGAAGACTCTCTTTAAGTCTTTGGCCCATTTTTTAATGGGATGGGTGTTACTTTGGAGATTAGTTTTGGAGTGATTCAATTTTTTGAGTTGTTGATATATTTTAGATATGAGGCCTTTGTCCGTTGTTTGGTTGGTGAAGATCTTCTCCCAATCTGTAGGCTTCCTGATTAGTTTACTAGCTATATCCGTTGCCATACAAAAGCTCTGCAGTTTAATGCAGTCCCACTTATCCAGCCCTTCTCTGATTTGTTGTGATTCTTGGTCCTTATTAAGAAAGTTTCGACCTGTGCCAAGGAGGCCTAGTGTATCTCCTATTCCTTCCTGTAAACTTTTCAGTGTGTCAGCTTTTACCTCCAGGTCTTTGATCCATTTGGAGTTAATTCTAGTGCAAGGTGACAAAGAAGGATCTAACTTTAGTTTTCTGCAGGTGCTTAACCAGTTCTGCCAGCACAACTTGTTGAAGAGGCTGTCTTTCTTCCATTCTATTTTTTGGCTCCCTTGTCAAAGATTAGGTGGCCATAGGTCTGTGGTTTAATATCTGGGTCCGCAGTTCTATTCCATTGGACTTCAGGCCTGTTCTTGTGCCAGTACCAAGCTGTTTTGAGAATTATAGCTCTGTAATAGAGGCTAAAGTTTGGAATTGAAATTCCTCCAGCGCTGTTCTTTCTGCTAAGAAGTGTTTTTGCTTACGGGGTCTTTTATTATTCCATATGAAATTTTTAATTGCTTCTTCGATTTCTTTAAAGAATGACATTGGGATGTTGATGGGTATTGCATTGAATTTGTAGATAGCCCTTGGCAAGACTGTCATTTTCACAATGTTGATTCTTCCAATCCAGGAGCATGGGAGGTTTTTCCATTTCCTTAGTTCTGCTTTAATTTCCTTTTTTAGGGTTTTAAAGCTTTCATCTAAACGGTCCTTTACATTCTTAGTTAAGCTAATTCCTAGGTACTTTATTTTCTTTGAGGCTATTGTGAAAGGAGTTTCTTTCCTGATTATTGCCTCCTTCCTCTCACTGTTGGCGTAAAGGAAAGCAGTTAATTTGTGAGGGTTGATTTTGTGTCCTGCTACCCTTCCAAAGCTTTGAATCAGCTCAAGGAGCTTGGGAGTACAGTCTATAGGGTACTTTAAATACAGAATCATGTCATCGGCAAAGAGGGATAGTTTTATTTCCTCTTTGCCTACTTGGATCCCCTTTATGCTTGCTTCTTGCCTTATTGCACTGCCTAGGAATTCTAGTACTATGTTAAAAAGGAGTGGAGAGAATGGGCATCCTTGTCTCGTTACTGATTTTAGAGGGAATGGCTTTAGAATTTCACCATGAAGTATAATACTGGCAGTGGGTTTCTCATACACCGCCTTTTTTACATTGAGAAATGTTCGATGGAGTCCTAGTTTCTCCACATCTTTTAACATAAAGGGGTTTTGGATCTTGTCAAATGCCTTTTCCGCATCTATTGAGACAATCATGTGATTTTTGTCCTTGCTCCTGTTGATGTGTTGAATTATATGAATTGATTTGTGTATGTTGAACCAGCTTTGCCTCCCTCTGATGAATCCAGTTTGATCATAGTGTATAATTTTTTGATGAGTTGTTGTAGACGGTTGGCCAGTATTTTGTTGCGAAGTTTTGCATCGATGTTCATCAAAGAAATGGGTCTATAGGTCTCTTTCTTTGATGAATCTCTGTCTGGTTTGGGGATGTGGGATATACTGGCTTCACAGAATGAGTTTGGTAAAGAACCTTCATTTTCAATTTCGTTGAAGAGCTTGAGGAGTATTGGTGTGAGCTCTGCTTTGAAGACCTTATAGACTTCAGCTGTGAATCCATCTGGCCCTGGGCTCTTTTTAAGTGGAAGTTGTCTAATTTCCATTTCTATTTCAGAGCTTGAAATAGGCCTGTTGAGTTGGGTTAGCTCTTCTTGGTTAGTGTGGGTATGTTAATATTGTCTAGGAATTCATCCATTTCTTCTAGATTCTCAAATTTGTTCATGTAAAGGTTTGAGAAGTATTCCCTCATGATATTCTGGATATTGGTAATTTCTGTCGTGATATTACCATTTTCAACTGTGATTTTGTTTATTTCGATATGCTCTCTTCTTTTTTTGGTAAGATTTGCTAAGGACTTGTCAATTTTGTTAATTCTTTCAAAGAACCAACTCCTTGTTTTCTTGATTCTTTCTATAGGTTTTTTTTATTCCAAATCATTTAATTCTGCTTTGATTTTAATAATTTGCTTTCTCCTAATGGGTTCAGGGTTGGTTTGTTGTTGTTTTTCCAGGAGGTTAAGGTGAGACATTAACTAGTTGGTTTGCCATTTTTCCAACTTGCTGTTGTAGGCACTCAGCGCTATAAATTTTCCTCTGAGTACTGCCTTTGTTGTGTCCCTAAGGAGTTGATATTTGTGTGCTCCTTATTGTTAAATTTCATAAACAGTTGGATATCTGTTCTGATCTCTTCGATTACCCATTGTTTTTGATTCAACAATGTGTTATTCTGTCTCCATGAGTTACATGGTTTTCGTTGGTGGAAATGTGTGTTCAGTTCCAATTTGATGCCTTTATAGTCTGAGACTGTGCATGGAATAATTTCAGTGTTTCTGAATCTGTCCAGGTTTGTTTTATGGCCTAAGATGTGGTCTATTTTGGAAAATGTTCCATGTGCTGCTGAGAAAAACGTATATTGTGTTGTTACTGGGTGGAATACTCTGCAGATGTCTGTTAGATCTAGTTGGTCTATATAGTTGTTCAGTTCTAAGGTTTCTCTGTTGAGTTTTTGCCTTGTTGATCTGTCCATAGGTGAGAGTGGTGTGTTAAACTCACCAACAATCACTGTATTTCGAGCTATGTATGGGTTCAGTGTAAGTAAAGTTTGCTTGATGAAGTTTGGAGCTCCGGGATTGGGTGTGTAAATATTTAGGATGGTTATGTCTTCCTGGAGGAAAGATCCCTTTACTAGTATGTAGTAACCTTCTTTGTCTTTTCTTACTAATTTTAGTTTGAAGTCTATTGTATCTGATATGAGGATGGCAACTCCAGCCGGTTTATGGGGGCAGTTAGCTTGATAGAGTTTATTCCAACCTCTCACATTCAAAAGATGATTGTTTTTGGGTAAGATGTGTCTCTTGAAGACAGGAGAACGATGGCTCTTGCTTTTTGATCCAACTAGACAGCCTATGCCGTTTAATTGGAGAGTTGAGTCCATTGATATTGAGAGTTAGGATTGAGAGATATTTATTAGGTCCTACCATTTTTAAAAGCTTTTAGTAGGGCCTGTGTCTTGACAGTTCTTGTGGTCCTTAGATGGTATGCTATTTAGGTGTCATTTCTTTCGCTATGTTGCATTTATTTTGGTTTTCTATGTATAGAGCGTCTTTGAGAATTCTCTGTAGTTTTGGTTTTGTTTCAACATATTGTTGCAGCTTTTCCCTGGAATGGAATATTTTTCCTGTTCCCTCAGTTATGAATGAGAGCTTAGCTGGCTACAGTATTCTTGGTTGGTAGTTATTTGATTTAAGGGCATGACATATATGCTTCCAGTCACTTCGTGCTTGCATGGTCTCTGCTGAGAAATCTGGGGTTATTCTGACTGGTTTGCCTTTATAGGTTACTGATCCCTTTTCCCTGGCTGCCTTTAGGATCTTTCCTTTCGTTTCTATGGATGGAGTTCGGATCACAATGTGGCGGTGAGATGTTCTTTTCTGGTCAGGTCTGTTTGGGGTTCTAAAAGCTTCTCATATCTGGATGGGCCTGCCCTTCTGGATATTTGGGAAATTCTCTGAGATGATTCCCTGAAGTATATTTCCAATACCATTGACCTCTTTCTCCACGCCCTCCTCAATACCAACTAGCCTTAAATTAGGCTTCCTAATTGTATCTTGGACCTCCTGAAGCGCTCTCTCATATTTCCTAGATTTGGATTGACTCATTTTCTGTTCTTTCTCTATAATAACTAAATTATCTTCAGCCCTGGAAATTCTATCCTCTGCATTGTCTAACCTGCTATCAAAGCTATTTACTTTATTTTTCATCTCCCTTGCTTCTAATTGCTCACTTTTGATGCCTTGCATCTCTTGTTTTAGATCATGTATGGATTTCTTTATCTCCTGGATTTCCTTTTGAGTGGTTAGCTAAGTAGCTTAATTTTCTTTGGACATTTGCTGGAGTTTGGTCACGCTTTTAGTTGTGGATTGTATGAATTCATTCATCTTTCTATGAAAAACCTTTACTATGGCCTCCTTTATGGCTTCTTCTTTTTCACTTATCACCTTGTTTATGCTTTCCTCTTGTTCAGCTATGGCTTCCTCCATTATTTCTTTCTTTATATTTTCACATTTTTCATTAATGATGTTTATCAATTGCATTTGTGTAGCCCTTGGAAGACTCTCCTCTAAGTTTGCCTGTGACTATTCCATTGTCTGTTTACATTGGGTGGGGGATGTTGTTTCTTGATTTGACATTTTTCTTGAGTTTCTTGTTCTGCCCATTTGAAAATGGGAGCAAGATTACTACTAAATACGATTATAGTTTTTCAGATATAACCAACCTAGGCCTCTGTAGCTGGCAGACACTAGATGTTCACAAGTTTTGATTGCTATTATCACTCTTTCTTTTTGTGCACTTACAGACCAGTCTAATACAACCACTGATAAGCGATTTATACCCAAAACAATAAGCCTCTCAATCCAATCTCTAATGTCTTTAAGTCCCTCTGAGCCTAGAGAATAATTAACCACCTACATATACAATATTGCTCAACAGCCATCAAGTGTAGATCTGTGCAGTATAAAAGTTGAAAGACGAGCAGAGGTCCAGAGAGAGAAAAAAAGAATGAGAGAGGTCAGGGGAGGTAAAAGAGCATTAACGTAGGAGTGTAAGAATATTGTAGTCATGAAGAAAAGGTATAGCATAAGGATAACTGACCTAAGTTGGTAAGTAGGTAGCATATTTGAGTACAAAGTTTGGAAAATATTAGAATAAAACTTATGTGTTGCTGCACGACTAGCTCTTAGCCCAACCAGTGGCCTCACAGTGGACCATGGGATGGATCTGTTTTTCTTGTCTACGTTGAGGGAACGGGGTATTTCACAAGATGCAGAAGCGAAGATTTCAGAAGCCAATGCTGTGAGCAAATTAGCTCGTAAAAAGCATTTTTATTTTCTTTTATCTTTCTGCCAGTCTGGGGGCTGGAATTCAGGGCCTGAGCACTGTCTTCGGGTTCTCTCAAGTCTAGCCCTCTGCCACTTGAGCCACAGTGCCACATCTAGATTTTCTATCTATGTGATACTGAGCAATCAAACCCAGATCTTCATGGATGCTAGGCAAGCACTCTACCACTATGCCAGACTCTCAACCCTGACATAGTAATTATAAAGTCATCATCATCATATCAAAATATCCTTTCTCCTACAAAGAATGAACACTTATCTATGTGTGTAATGCTTTGTTTTAAATTTCACTAATTCTTCTGTGTTTTTCCCTCTTCCATTTTTTACACATGACAGCAAAGCTAATCATCAGGAAAAAATTGATTACGATACAGAAACCTAATAATATCCTAGTAGATTGACGTCAAAAATATGTGCAAGATGCCCTGTGTGTTTGACCTAGTGGTAGAGTCCTTGGCTACCACGCAAAAAGACTCAGGTTTGATTCCTCATTACCACATACATAGAAAACGCTGCAAGTGGTGCTGTGGCTCAGTGGGACAGCTAAAGCCTAAAGAAAGCCCAAGAACAATATTCACACTCTGAGTTCAACTCCCAAGACTAGCAAAAAAAAATTCTACAAGGGGCAAAATGCAGGCAGAGAAGGCACTGTGAAGCAAATGTTTCGTAAAGGATGAGGGCAATATTGACCCTTAAGTTTGGATCTTACCTAAGAAAGGCTCCTTGAGCCAGAGACCAGACTGGTAGTTGGGCCTAGTGGAAGACATTGGGAATGGACAAATAAGGTGTGCTGTTTACTACATCCACATGTATATTGTGAGATTGGAGGAGAGATTCAGCCTCCAGTATGTCTTTGGTGAGGTCTTCTGTGAGCAAGGATCTTTGGTCATTGGGCCCTGAAAGGTGACCCTGCCTCCCTCACAATGGAATAGAATACGGAACCCTGGTAACCAAGCCACTGTAACTAACAACCAGCTCAAGCCAGCTCACTTGGCCTGTGGCTCAGGAGGAAGCAAGATGTTGCTGTGCTGTTGCCAAAGGTCAGGAAACTCGAGTCTCAGGCATGGAAGTTGTGGATGTCCTACACGAAGATGTACATGCTAGATCTTTGCCAAGCCACAAATCCAGTAAAGAAGGCCTTTATCTAAGAAGAAGGCCAGGAAAATCCAGGGCAACCAGATGAGGTAAATTTCTAAGAAGAAATGTATTTGACCCCATCATCCTCCTCACACACTACAATTTTTTTTTCATTTTTTTATTGTAATTAGTAAAAGGGTTACATGATATTTGCCAGATAGAAGGTGCATTAATTCACATACATTGATACCCTTTCAAATGTCTTAGTACCCATTTCCCTCCAACCCCACACCCTCCACCCATCTTGTTTTTCCCCCATTCCCTATCAAATTTCAAATATCCAAATACAAATAAATTCAATATATCAGACAACAAAGTGAGATACAATACCAATATGGGATAACCAAGGGACAGCAAAGGAAATGAGAGACAACATAGTACATTAAGGACAACAATCATTCATTATATGGCTTTTGTTTCAATATCCTGGAGGTCCTTTCAATTAGCTTCACATTATATGGCCTTATATATGGCCTTTTGCTCCATTGCAAATCTCTGCTAGTAGAGCCCAAGGTTTCTACTGATTATGACGAATGAGGGAAACCCCTGAGCCTAAGTTCCTTTGAGTCTGGCTTACTTCACTTAATATGATTTCTTCTAAGTCTTTCCATATCCTAACATATGGGGCGATGTCATTCTTTGTGACTGCAGCATAGAATTCCATTGTGTACAAATACCACAACTTGTTGATCCACTCATCAACTGAGGGACATTTGGGTTGGTTCCATATCTTTGCTATGGTTAATAGGGCTGCAGTGAACATTGTTGTGCTAGTGGGTTTAGTATGCCCTTGTTTCTGGATTGTTCGGTAAATGCCAAGTGGTGGAATTGCTGGGTCATAGGGAGTTCTATGTTTGGCCTTTTGAGGCACTGCCACACTGCTTTCCATAGTGGTTGAACGAGTTTGCAGTCCCACCAACAGTGTAGTAGTGATCCCTCCTGGCCACATCCCCTCCAGCATCTGTTGTCATTCGTTTTCCTGATCCTGGCCATTCTAACTGGAGTGAGGTGGAATCTTAGAGTTGTTTTGATTTGCATTTCTTTTATGACCAGAGATGTGGAGCATTTCTTCATGTGTCTATAGGCCATTTTTTTTTCTTCTTCAGAGAAGACTCTCTTTAAGTCTTTGGCCCATTTTTAATGGGATGTGTGTTACTTTGGAGGTTAGTTTTGGAGTGATTCAATTTTTTGAGTTGTTGATATATTTTAGATAGGAGGCCTTTTCCGTTGTTTGGTTGGTGAAGATCTTCTCCCACTCTGTATGCTTCCTGATTAGTTTACTAGCTATATCCGTTGCCATACAAAAGCTCTGCAGTTTAAAGCAGTCCCACTTATCCAGCCTTTCTCTGATTTGTTGTGATTCTTAGTCCTTATTAAGAAAGTTTCGACCTGTGCCAAGGAGGCCTACGGTATCTCCTATTCCTTCCTGTAAACTTTTCAGTGTGTCAGCTTTTACCTCCAGGTCGTTGACCCATTTGGAGTTAATTCTAGTGCAAGGTGACAAAGAAGGATCCAACTTTAGTTTTCTGCAGGTGCTTAACCAGTTCTGCCAGCACAACTTGTTGAAGAGGCTATCTTTCTTCCATTCTATTTTTTTGGCTCCCTTGTCAAAGATTAGTTGGCCATAGGTATGTGGTTTAATATCTGTGTCCGCAGTTCTATTCCATTGTACTTCTGGCCTGTTCTTGTGCCCGTACCAAGCTGTTCTGAGAATTATAGCTCTGTAATAGAGTGTAAAGTTTGGAATTGAAATTCCTCCAGCGCTGTTCTTTCTGCTAAGAAGTGTTTTTGCTATACGGTGTCTTTTATTATTCCATATGAAATTTTGAATTGCCTCTTCTATTTCTTTAAAGAATGACATTGGGATGTTGATGGGTATTGCATTGCATTTGTAGATAGCTCTTGGCAAGATTGTCATTTTCACAATGTTGATTCTTCCAATCCAGGAGCATGGGAGCTTTTTCAATTTCCTTAGTTCTGCTTTAATTTCCTTTTTTAGGGTTTTAAAGTTTTCATCCAAACGGTACTTTACATTCTTAGTTAAGCTAATTCCTAGGTACTTTATTTTGTTTGAGGCTATTGTGAAAGGAGTTTCTTTCGTGATTATTGCCTCGTTCCTCTCACTGTTGGCATAAAGGAAGGCAGTTGATATGTGAGGGTTGATTTTATGGCCTGCTACCCTTCCAAAGCTTTGAATCAGCTCAAGGAGCTTGGGAGTAGATTCTATAGGATTCTTTATATACAGAATGATGTCATCTGCAAAGAGGGATAGTTTTAATTCCTCTTTCCCTACTTGGATCCCCTTTATGCTTGCTTCTTGCCTTATTGCACTGCCTATGATTTCTATACTATGTTAAAAAGGAGTGGAGAAAGTGGGATCCTGAATGCTACCCCTTAGCCCTTTTATGCAAAGCTTAGGACTGTGGCATTTTAAGCACGATTCAACGCTCTGTTTTTTACTGGTTAATTAGAGGTAAAAATCTTATGGAATTTATTGCATGGCTGATTTTGAACTGGAATCCTCAGGTCTCAGCTTATCTTGAGTAGCTAGGATTACAGTATTTTACAACCTGTATGCTCATACACATCGCTTCTGATCCAAACACTCATTGTTCAATTTAACTAACAAGATGTGAGGAAAGATGATTGACGGTAATTTACTAGATGGGCTTCTAGTGAGTATATATTTCCACTTCCACTCTGAAGCCAGGGAAATGTTTCTGGTACATGTTTCAACTATCTCCCAAAGAGGAAATAATGTGTGAGTACGTTTGCTAGTATTTCAGATAGGAGATGGACTTTGGTGTTTGGAACCTGTTTGACAGAGTGTATCAGCTGGGCTGTGATAACAGAGATGATGTTTCAGACAGGAATATTGTCCTACGAGACAAACTTAATCCAGATCCTTGGATTTCAGGCCTTGAGTAGATAGAATTACAAGTGTGAGCTGCCACCACCACCTGGTTCATTTTGGAAACGTTAATTGCTTCTCATTTGTTCCTTTCCTTTTTTGGAAGATTGATCTAAGCTGGCTGATTGTGCATCACAATGATCTGATTGGCCTCAGGAATTGCAAATATTTGTCTCATCAGCACGGAATGAATGAAGTTGATCTAAACCCAATAGTATTTTCCTTCTGATAAATAGGGAACTTACCCATATCACTTTTCCTTGCCTTTGCTTTCCCAAAGCAAGCAACATGTTTCTTAAAAACTATACTTCATGAGAATATTATAATTAGAAGCTATCTTCTGCACACTTCAGAATAGTCCTTGCATTTATAAACTTATATTACAATATTAGGTAGAAGAATGGTGACTGTTAGTTTCATAACTATTTCATATGTTTTACTCTTTAAGGCTCATTAACTCAAGAAGGGATTAAATACATTTAGATAATAGTAGAACATAGCTGCTGCTGATTTGATGTGTGTGCAGATGATACACAGATTTATTAGGATTACTCAAAAGTTTTCTTCAAATTTTCAGTAGTCAACTGCTATGCTAACTGGAAGGTGATAGTAATGATGCTGAAATTCTATGAATCAGCTATGAAGCAGAATTTCAGGGGAGAGTATTTGCTAGGGACTTAATTTCTAAGACGCATATCAAGAATATTGAACTATAACACCAAATGATGGAGGACTCAGCGTCACATTTTGTTTGTCTTATGCAAGTCCTGGAACTTGAACCCAGGGCCTGGGAACTGTCCTTAAATGTTTTTTTTGCTTCAGGCTAGTGTTCTACCACTTGATCCACAGCTCCACTTCCAGATTTTTGGTAATGAACTGTAAATCAGAATATCATGCAATTTGTTTGGGCTGGATTCAAACCTGATTCTGTGTAGATAGGATTCCAAGTGTGAGCGCACAGAGCCTGGCTAGTATCATTCATCATTCAAGTCATGGGACTGCAATTCTGCACCTGGGTCTTGTCACTGAGCTTTTCAGCTCAAGACTACTGCCCTATCCCTTGAGCTATAGGGCCACTTCTGGGTTTCTGGTGGTTAATTGGAGATAAGAGTCACATGGACTTCAGTGCCCAGGCTGACTTTGAACTGCTATCCTTGGATCCCAGCCTCTTGAGTAGCTACATTTACAAGTGTGAGCCACCATACCCGGCTAAATTATTTTTTAAGTTAATTTTTTTTGTTAAGTCAATATATAGTTGGCATACGGTTACATAAGTAATGAACACATTTCTTAAGAAAATTGTTATCCCCTCCCTCATTTTTCTCTGTTTTCCTACCCTCAGCCCCCTCTCCACCCAGATTGTTCAGTTCATTTCCTTTTAGTGTCTTCCAAGTATCACTGTTCAATTGGTTCACCCTTTTTCCTTTGTTTTTTTTTTTTTTTTACCATTTTATTATACCCTCTCCATTCCCCAATTCACATAAACCTATGTACAAGACACAGGGTACCCGAATTCAACACAGTGACTACAGAGAATAAAACTAAAGGGAAAAGAAGAAAAGAGGTAAAAAGCAAAGAAAATGAAAGAACATCATACAGTAGCTTAGAAGCAACAACACTGAAAAAACAAAACATAAAACCTTGGGCTCAAAATGTAGCTTGCATAGCATGTATGAAACCCTGGATTCCATTCCTCAGCACCACATAAACAAAAACTGGAAGTGCCACTCTGACTCAGCTGGTAGAATTCTAACGTTCAGCACAGAGTGTCTCCAAGTGACAAAAATCTGTCACATTTAAGTCAGGCTTCAAAATTTTGCTAGGAACCAGTTACGTGATTTGGAAGAAAGTCCAATTTTCAAAAAATCACTAGCCAGGCGCTGGAGGGTCATAATTGTCATTCTACTAGCCGGGGAGAAGGTGATTCAAAGCCTTTGCAAGCAAAAAAACGAAAACAAAAAAAAACTAAGATTCTTCTCTCCACTTATCCACCCAAAATCTAAGTGGAGTTGTGGCTAAAACTGCTACAGCATTAGCCTTGAGGAAAATGAACTAAGAGACTTTGCCCAGGTCCAAAGTTCAAGCTCCCCACCAAGAAAGAAAAAAAAGGAGTCCAGATACATTAGTTTCAAAAGTATATCTGGATATCTTAGTAGATTTTTCTGATCTTTCCTCATTCATCTCATGGAACCACATAATCTTGATCCTGATCTGACTAAGAGCCTGCATTGTGCTTAATAAATTCATTCCACATATTCCAGTAGAATCTGGACAGCTAACAGCCACTTACCACTGCTTTATT
Source organism: Megascapheus bottae (assembly GCF_031878675.1). NCBI lineage: Eukaryota > Metazoa > Chordata > Mammalia > Rodentia > Geomyidae > Megascapheus > Megascapheus bottae. Next base: position 3,904,310 of record NW_028327585.1, read on the forward strand.
CTACGTTTAGGGCAGTATGTCTTCATACCATCTACACAGTCAGCTATATCATCTTTCCAGAAGTATCATTGAGTGTAGAACACTCAGAACTAAAATAATTGCATAAAGATGTAATAAAATTCCTTGATTCATTAAGAAAATTTCTGTACCACTTAGAGCAAGTACATTAGTGGTATTTAGCTCTAGCCTCTTTTTTTAAAAAAATTTCTGACATTGAAGTTTACATCATATTTCAAATGTCATGTTTAACCAACAAGTATTCAAGAAGGAAATCTCTATACAATCACTGGCACATAAATTTTAGAATATAGTAAAAATTAAGCTGAGTCTTTCTATGTCATAGATACAGATTAATCTATAATAAAACACATGTCTATAGAGTGTATAGTCTATCCCAGATTTTTATGTCTATGTAGTTATGTTTATATCTCCAAAATTATGTCCAGAACTTTGGGTATCAACTATTCAATCATCGCTCTACTACTGTTTGAAACTAATATCCATATATTAAGGATACCATGTACCTTTTGTTCCTTGGTCTTGACTTATCTCACTCACAGGATTCACTCTAATTTCATCCACTACCCCAAAAATGCCATTATCATTTTTTTCTGTGCAGATCTTCTTTTTATGTATTTATTTTTATTGTAATTTATAGAAGGGTTACATTATATTCACCAGATAGAAGGTGCATTACTTCTCAAACTTTGATACCCCATGTAATGATATGGTCCCCATTTCCCTTCCCCTACCCCCACTCATGTTCATTTCCCCCCTTCCCTATCCAATTTCAAATAACCAATTAGGCACATATGAAATATATCAGAAAACAAGGTTAAATGTTGTAACCATATGATATATAACCAAGGGATAGCAAAAGAGATAAGAGATCACATAGTTCATTAAGGACAACAATCACTCATTATATGAGTTTTGTTTCTTTATCTTGGAGGTCCTTACATTTAGTGTCATACTATTTGTCACGATATCTCTTGATTTTGTTCTATTGTAAATCTCTGGTAGCAGAGCCCAAGGTTTCTACTGAATTTGACAAATAAGGGAGTCTCTTGGGCCTATGTTCCTTTGAGTTTGGCTTACTTCACTTAATATGATTTTTTTCCTTTTCCTCCAGTTCCCCGAGAATGCCATTATTTTATCTTGTCGGTTGGCTATGTATCATTCCATTGTGTGTGTGTGTGTGTGTTTGTGTGTGTGTGTGTGTATCACATTTTTTGTAGTAGGGCATCTGGTTGTTTCCATCATCCAGCCTCATTTTCTACAGATATTTTTATAGTCTCTTTTTTATTTTCAGGGTAATGTATAGAGGGGTTACGATTACATTTACAGGTAGTGGACTGCATTACTTTTCACACATTTATTCCACTCCACATGTTTTTGTCCCCAGTTCCCTCTCCCCTCCCCTTCCCAATCATCTTGTTTCCCCCTTCCCTTTCCTATTTGACATAAACAAATAAACATATATACAATATGCCAGGGAAAAAAATCAGATACAGTAAGAATCTGACATTAACCAAAGGGCAAAATAAGAGATGAGAAATAACATAGTAGATTAAGGACAAAAATCACACAAGATTAAGAGCAACGATGACACAAGATATAGCTCTTGTTCCCATATCCTAGAGATCCTTTCATTTAGTCTCATCCTATATGACCTTATATACCTAGGTTTTTGAGTTATTGTAATCCTCTGCTAGGAGAGTCCTAGATGTGAACTAACTATTACAAATGAGGGAAACCATTGAGCTTATGTTTCTTTGGGTCTGGCTTGCTTCACTTAATATGTATTTTTCCAAGTCTTTCCATTTCCTTACAAATGGGGCGATGTCATTCCTTCTGATGGCAGCATAGCATTCCATTGTGTATAAGTACCACATCTTCTTGATTCAGTCATCTACTGAGTGGCATCTGGGTTGGTTTCATATCTTTGCTATGGTAAATAGTGCTGCAATGAGCATCATTGTGCTAGTGGCTTTAGTATGCCCTTTTTTTCTGGACAATTGGGTAGATGCCAAGTAGTGGATTTGATGGATCATAGGGGAGCTCTATATTCAGTCTTTTGAGGAACCACCACACTGCTTTCCCTAGTGGTTGAACGAGTTTACACTCACACCAACAGTGTAGGTGTGATCCCCCCTGGTCACTTCCCCACCAGTATCTCTTATTAGATTTTTTGATAATGGCCATTCTGACTGGAGTCAGGTGGAATCTCAAAGTTGTTTTGATTTTCATTTCCCTCATTGCTAGAGATATGGAGCATTTCTTCATGTGTCTAAAGCCCATTTTAATTTTTTCTTCAGAGAATACTCTTTTAAGTCTTTAGCCCACCTTTTAATAGGATGGTTGTTTCTTTGAAGATTTGTTTGGGAGAGATTCATTTTTTTCAGCTATAGATATATTTTAGATAACTACATATATTTTTGTAGAAAAAAAGAATGGAAGCCATCATGCTGGCTCACAACTTAATTTCAGCTGCTTAGGAGGCTCAGGGCTTAGGATCACAGGTCAAAGCCAACCAGGGCCCTACAGTGTGTGAGATCAAAATCTGTGAACATACAATGACTGTAAGAGGAATCTCACTGCCTGGGAATGTAGCCTAATGGTAGAGTGCTCACCTAGAATGCATGAAGACCTAGGTTCTATTCACCGGTACCGCATACTCAGAAAAAAGCTAGAAGTGGCGCTGTGTCTCAAGAGGCAGAGCACTCACCTTGGGCAACCGAGTCCAACGAAAATGTCTAGGCCCTGAGTCCAAGCCCTAGGACTGGCAAAAAGAAAAAAAAAGAGCAATCTAACTTAAGTAACAAGGAATGTACCCTATATTTATACAGACTGAAAAATTCATTAAGAAATTAGAAAATATGTATAAAGTGCATAATTTCTTTTGTGTGTTGGCACTCGGTCTTCAACTGAGTGCTTCAGCTCTATCCCTGACCTTTTCTGCTCAAGGCTAGCACTCTACCAATGCGCAACAAATCAACTATCTTCAATTGAGATATAAGCGATGAATATTTCAGGGTGCTTCATGAAAAACATTTTTATAAATTGAAACTTTCAACACATTCTTATTTTAGTATGAATGTTGAGATGGGAAGAGACAGAAAAAGTGAAATGTTTCCTGATCCCCATAGAGAAGAGACTCAGCAGAACCACTGTGGTCTGCAGGCTTCTTTGTGAGTTTTGTTTGCTTGTTTGATTGTTGTCAGTTGTGCGGCTTGAACTCTGGGCCTGGGCACTGTCCCTTAGCTCTTCAGCTCAAGGCTAGTGCTTTAATCTGTGAGCCACAGTGCCACTTCTGGTTTTTCTGGCAGTTAACTGGGTACTTTGGCTGGCTTTAAACTTTGATTCTCAGATCTTAGCCTCCTGAATATCTAAGATTATAGGTGTGAGGAACCATCACAAGGCTGCTGCTCTGTTACTATGCAGGTTCTGGATCAAGAACTTCAAGTTCTTACTTCAATTATTTCTTCTCTTGCCTGATACTCGGCCATTTGAACTAAGCCCCAGTTCCTGGTCTTTGTTGGTTAATGAGAGATATTATGATTTTCTAATATTCAGAGCAATGATTATAAAACCCAGCATTTTACTTACTTGAATAAATTAAGAGACAGTACCTAGTGAGATGGAAAACAAAATTTTTTTCAAGTTGCTATCCTGTTCTAATGCATAAGTCTGGCTATTTTGCTTACACACAAATATGTATTTTACCAGTTTCTACTCTATTTTTGCTTAGCTTAAAACCACCACTGCCATTTCATAGATTTTGTTGTTGTTGTTTGCGGTGCTTGAACTCTGTGCCTGGGCTGTTCCTCAGATCTTCAGTTCAATGCCAGTGCTCTACTACTTTTGATTTGGCCAGTCCTGGGCTTGAACTCAGGGACTGAGCACTGTCCTTATATTTTCTCAAGGCTAGGGCTCTACCACTTCACCCTCAGCACCACTTCCAGCATTTTTCTATGTATGTGGTATTGAGGAATTGAACCCAGGTCTTCGTGCATGCTAGGCAAGCACTCTACCACTAGGCCAAACTCCCAGCCCAAAATTATTCATCATTACTATTAGCTATCTTCTTTTTTTATTATTGATTCATCATGGTGCTTGGACTTTGGGCCTGGACACTGTCCCTGAGCTCTTCAGCTCAAGGCTAGGGCTCTTCCTCTACAGTTCCATTTTTGGTTTCTGGTAGTTAATTGGTGATGTAAGCCTCACAAACATATGTGTCCAGGCTGGCTTTGGGCTTTGAACCAAGATCCTCCAATCTCAGCCTCCACAGTAGCTAGAATTACACGCTTCAGCCACCAGTGTCTGACTGTTTGATGTCTCTGTCTCTGTCTCTGTCTCTCTGTCTCTGTCTGTCTCTGTCTGTCTGTCTCTCTCTGTCTCTCTCTCTGTCTCTGTCTCTCTGTCTCTCTCTCTGTCTCTGTCTCTCTGTCTCTGTCTCTCTCTCTCTCTGTCTCTCGCTCTCTCTCTCTGTCTTTTGGTTGTAAGACTTTAATTGTGCACCTGGGCAGTGTCCCTGGGCTCTTCAGCTCAAGGCTACAACCTTAAACACCTTGAGCCACAGTGTCACTTCTGGTTTTCTGGTGCTTAAGTGGAAGTAACAGTTTCATGGACTTTAGTGTCTGTCCTGGCTTTGAACTGTGATCCTCAGAACCCAACCTTCTTAGATCATTTCCAGCTTTTTTTTTTTTTTGGTGTAAGTGGTACAGAGTAATTGAACACAGGGCTTTGTGCATACTAGGCAAGCAAACTACCACTAGTGTGCACTCCAGCCTTAGATAAGGGCTTTCTTTTTCTTTTTCTTTTTTTCACTCATGGGGCTTGAACTCTGGGCCTGGATGTTTACCTTAAGCTCTTCAGCTCAAGGCAAGAGCTCTACCACTTGAGGCACATTGTCATTTTGAATTTTCTGGATTATTTGGAAATAAGATTCTCACAGATTTTTATGCCTGGGCCGTCTTTGAACCTCGATCCTCCAGGGTTGCTAGGGTTACCAGGGTGAGCCACCAGTCACGGGCATTAAATTATTATTTTTTGCATGTCCTATGGCTTCAACTCATGACCAGAGCACTGTCCTAGGGCTTGCTCAAGGATAGCACTTTACTTCAGCCAGCAAACTCCCGGTCCAAATAAGCCACTCTTGAAGCTAGAATTACAGAGATCTGCCATAATACTGGCATGTCGTTATCTAAGTATATAATTTTTCTTCTATTTTTGATGGCTTTTCCTTAGTGGACATATTTCCTACATATTTTATGGAAAACTTCCTTCCCACTGGGGCCATAAGTTAAGCCTAGTGGAAGAGTTCTTGCCGAGCATGAATGAAGACCCAAGTTCAATTCCTCAGCACATCATAGATACAAAAAGGTAAAAGTGGTGCTGTGGCACATGTGATAGAACTTGAGCCTTAAGAATAAACAAAAACAAAAACAAGGATCGTGCTCAGGTCCTGAGTCTAAGCACATTACTGGCAAAAAAATTCTGCCCAAAGTAGACATTAAAACTTTTTGTACTTTCCAAAAAATTTGTTGTCAAAGTGATATAAAAAGAGATTGCTGTTACATATGTAATGAGTACATTTCTTGTAAACACTGTTACCCCCTACCCCCTTTGCTCTTTCCCTTCCCCCAAGTCATAAATTTCATTTACAACAAATATATATGTATTTTCATTCCTGAAAAAAATAGTTTAAAATGTGTTCAAATAAATGATGTAGGTTGATATATTTATCAAAATGGATTACTTGATCTCTAAAATAAACATTCTAGGTAATTTTTCTCATAAAATTGTACTAATGCTATAAAACTAATAAAAAAGGAGTTTTAGTTATTAATTTCTTATGTTTTACCTTTGACATTATTACACTAAGCATACTGTTTATGGTATTAATACAGACAGCATGAAATATGATTATGTAAAATAATTAAATGATTCAAACTAGTAAGGTTGGGGACCAGTAGTTTGGCTTGGTGGCACACACCCTGGACTGGTAAAAAAAGAAGTAGGGTTAGATAAAACAGATTTATTTCCAAATGTGTGGAAAATGGAATGATTTCTTGTTTGGCTAGTCCTGGGGCTTGAACTGAGGGACCAGGAACTGTCCTTGGCCACATTTGTTCAAGGGTGGCACTCTGACACCTGAGCCACAGTGCCCCATCTGCTTTTTCTGTGTATGCAGTGCCGAGGAATTGAATCAAGATCTTCTTGTATACTAGGCGAGCACTCTACAACTAGGCCACATTCAAAGCCAAAGTAGATTTTTGATGCTATTGTGGAGTTTTAATTTTCTTAAATATTTGTACAAAGCACAATGGATATATAAAGAGACTTGAACTCACAGAACAGAGTCCCACATAATATTACAGTTACTCTGGCACTTCTCCCGATTGACAAAACACATTTCCAGGCATCTGCACTGTCCTTAAGCTTTGGTAGCTGACTTGTCTTTCCATGGAGGCCTGGCCTGGATTCCTGGTGATTCCATGCATTTCATAGTTCCCTGTATATCCAGTAAGGTTGTCTTCTATGGGACCAGACCTGTCTGGCTTTTGGCCCACCCAGGACCTATGTGTCTGAGGTCTCACATTCTAAGTGGAAAATAAAACACAGTATAATAAGGACTGAAGAACTGCACACCATAATATTAACTATGAGAGTTTAATAGTTAGCAAAGTAAATACAATGAATACTTGACAAGAATCATGAGAGCAAGATAAAGAGATGTCTTTTTAGGAAGGGGACAGGGAAGCTCTAAATCCAGACTGGCCTCCAAGTTGCCTTCAGACAGTAATTCTACTTCAGAGTCCTCAGAAGGGTCTCCTTCCTCTTGAGAAACAGAATGTCCTTCCTGAGTTAAGAGGGGGATGGATTCTGGTTTGTCGAATGGAGATTGAGTCTCTTTTAGTGAGATGGATGGGTCTGGATATTCTGTGAGGATGGATTCATTTTCCTCCAATGAATCCAGTATTGAGAGTACACTTGCTGCTTCCCATGGGGACATTTTCCATGAGCCCAGCGTGTGCCCCTTCAGCTTGCACAATAAGTGGAGTGTTACTCTGACTCAGATGGACTGACTCTGGGTGGAGTGTGAAAGGAAACGGAAGGAAATCTGGCTGCTCTTTTTCTTCCTCCATAGTATCTGCAGGTTCAACTGTGTCACACATGGGGTTCAGAGCAAAAGGTATATCCACAGGACTCTAAACCTGTTTGGTAATTTCTACAGAAGGCCCATGCTTTCTGGAGTGCAGTGATGATTCTCAGTCTCCATCAGTCACCAGATCCATTGGTGGGTTTTTCATCCGGAGTTCAGGATAAGCTCTTCCAGGATGACCCAAACCTAAGAATGGAAATAGGTACAGAGTGGACAGAGTGGACTCTGCAAGTTGAAGTGTCACTCAACTTCCATGAGGATCTAATGGAGGAACCTGTAGAACTGGAGTTTGGAGTGAACCCTGAGGAGGTGTAGGTTCTTTCTAATGAGTGCTTATTCCCGAGTCCTTTCAGAGGACAGACATTACCTGGCTGACACGACCCATAAAGGGCATTTTGCCAAGCTCTGTAGAAGTAAGGGCCAACCAATATCTAGACCACATGGGCTTCCTACTCACAGGCTCTGAGGCACCCACACCAGGACTTCTACTTTTTCTTGGTCTTACTGGTCGCACATTCCTCCAGCTGGTCAAAAAGTATGTGTCTAGAAGAGCCGGTCCAAGCCGGCACGTGGAGCCTCATATAGAGCTTGAGTTGTGTCAGGGTGTGGCAGTTCTTGAACTCGTAGAAATCACGTGAGTAGAAGTCCATTCACATCGTATAGATGGAACACATGATGCTGTGGGCACATTCGGTACAAGGAAAGTGAGAGCCTTCTCTCTCCATCCTGAGCCTTCTACCAAAGCCCCTTTCTTGCAGGACTCTAATGCTGTGGCTGTCCTGCAGAGATGTGCACTTATGTGCTGGGAGGGGGGTAAGAGACACTCTAGAACAGGATGACTTTTACACCCCACTTCCAGAAGCTTCTGAGAGAGGCCTCAATGCATCTGTCCAAAGCAAACGCACCTTAAATTAACTAAGTAAATGCTCTAAATAAATCAATAAGTGAATGCTCTAAATAAAGAACTAAATGCTCATTCCTCTAATCTTAGCCACCCAGCAGGCTGAGCTCTAAAGATCACAGTGGAAAGCCAGTCTAGTCAATAAAAGTCTAAAGGCACTTGTCTTCAATTAGGCAGCAAAAAGCCAGAACTTGACCTATGACTCAAATGGTACAGTGCTAATTTTTGAACACCAAATGGATGGCATTTAGACCTGGGTTCAGGTTCAAATGGCAGCACTGGACCACACACCAAAATGTAAATGCTTTCAGGTTCTAACAGGCAAAGCTATCACAATCCCTCCCTGATGGCTCAAAAGTGATTCAGCCCCCAGCTTTTCCTCTGACTCCAGTATTTCACAGGCCTCCGCCATTAGTACTGACACCTCATTTCTTACTGGAAATGGGATTTCCTAGGATGTCACCTAGGTGAGGGCTGCAGTTGGGAGCCACTTACGCATGCCTGAAATCCAACTTCTCAGTAAGCACACTGTTGAGACTCCAGTAGCTTGTGAGGGAAATGAAATGGCATGGTGTCCCAGTCATAATAAAGTAGTTTGTGCACTTGTATCATGCTTAGCTCCCCTGTGAACACCGCAGTGAACCAAACAGGCTCAGAGAGGAGCCAAGTATTCCAAGACTTGGCCAGGAAGGGTGAGCAAACCTGGGTTTGGAGGGGGAACACTCACTTTTTCAAGAGAATTTCCAGCAACTACTACATTGTCCTCCACTATTTGAAATTGTGCAGGAAGTTTCCCACATAAAAGAGATCACCTTTCTGGTAGGCAGGGATCAGCTTTGTCAGCAGCATCTCCAACAGGCCTTCCTCCAGGATCCACAGTTTTCAAACCATACCCATGGTATCTACCTTCCTATGTTCTCTCCACCTGCCCCAAGACAGGGGTCTGACAGATGCTTTCCACCCACTTATTCATGTCCTCCTCTGTATTGGCTGACAGCTAAGACATGCACTCACTTGTCTGGATGCCAAACACAAAGCCATGTGATTATTTCTCAGTCTGGAACATCCTATCAGATTTATAGCACCGCAGAGGGTCAGGTTGATGCTCCTCCAGGGCTTCTTAAATTGTTCTCATATTAATCCACAACACGTTTGTCATCACTTGTCCAGCTAATTCATGGACTAAACCAGCATTCCCTACAAACTTAGATCCCAATACGATGAGGACACTCAAGGGTGCATTAGGAGGGTGACCTGCAGGTGGATGTGAGCCTGTCTAACTTGGAGGGGATTTCTCCACCACAGGAAATGGAATACAAATTTAGAATCTGCTTTCATGAGGTGACAATCTCTGGCAGATGTTCTTATCAAATGTGGCACTGCCTAATTCCAGCTTAAAACATGGGTTGATGACCCAGCATAACAGAGAATGTATTCACCCAGGCCCAACACATAGGCTGGGACTCTGAACTTTCAGGTAGCATTTGGCTTTGAAGGTCATGAGATCTTGGGTCTACAAATGATGAGCCCCCTCCCGTGAGGCATAGCAAATGGAGCCAAAGTGCAACCCAGTTAAGCACCAGATCAAGCTTCCCTTCTTCAGTAGGGTATGGTTTGAAAACTGTGTATAGCTTCTGTTTGAAGCCAGTCCAGAAAGGAAAGTCCATGAAACTCTCATTTCCAGTTAACTGCCAAGAAAAAGCCAAAGATAGAGATGAAGCTCAAGAGAGGTAGAGAGCCATCTGAAAAGAATGGTTACACACTGCAACATCCTCATTATCTGATCTTGAAAACATCTCTGCGTGTATCCCAGCATGCAGCCAGCATCTGGGGGTGACAGTGACCCCTGCGCCCATTGGCAATCTGCACTGTCTCTGACATCTGTAATGTGAACCTCATTCTGTTGGGTTTGTGAAGCGGTGTCAACCCTACAGAAGGAACCAACTGTGCCCTAAGTCCCACTGTCCCCTGGGGCCCCTAGCATTCCCCCATCTGCACCCCTCCTGTAGCTTCTGAGCCTAGGGAGCCCTCCTGCCCTGTCCAACACTCACATGAAGTGCATATTTCTTCTCCTGGGGCAACTTCTCCACAGAGAGTACATGACATGCCCACTCTCCAGGCACCGGGAGATCCTGCCAAAGTAGCAAATCAGTGATAAGGACATAAAGTGATGAATAGAATTTTAGATCCTGATGGTAGACAGTCTGCAAAATCCAAGGGAGAATGGAATTGAAGGGGACCAGGGATCAGGATGTGGGCATGGAGCTTCCCTGCCAAGGGGGTGGGGTAAGTCACAGGCTGGGGGATGCACAGGATGATCCATGGGCCCTGTGCAGCTACTGGGTCACCCCCTTCTGCATCTCAGCCTTTGGCTTTGAGCTCTGTGATCGTCAAGATGTGCACAGTTTGTACTCTGGCTGGCAGAAGAAAGGACCCTGGGAAGACAATTGTAGACCCTTTGTGAGTGTAGGAAAGGGTAGGCTGGACACCCAGTCCAAGAGGAGCTAAAACTGGAGTCGAGGGGTGTGCAAGGAGTGGGTGTGAGGGTTGTGGGCAATCAAAGTCACGGCAGAGGTGGCTCTGCCTGTGGGGTTAGTGCCTCCCTGCAGGCACAGCACTGGAGATATCAGAGATCCACATGAAAAGGAAAAGCTGGAAATGGCACTATGGTTCAAATGGTAGAGCATCAACCTTGAGCAAAAGAGCTCAGGGACAGTACCCAGGACCTGAGTTCAAGCCTCATGACTGTAAAAGAAAAAGAACCAGGACTATGAGAGGGACCCTGGTACTCTCTGGGTCTAATCAGACACAAGAAGAGGCCGGGATAGGCTGTGGAAAAACACAGAGAACATCTTCCCCCAGCTCATCCTGTCCTGCATGCAGGGACAGCCATGTAACTAGGGCTACGGTGAGATCATCTTCACCCCTGCGCTACCATCTGAATTGTAGGCCTCTGTCCTGGCATGGGGTGTCCTGATGGCTGAGCAGGTGCCCTAACCCTAGATGGAGAGCAGCCACTGACTGTGGTAGCTAAGGAGAGATCTGTTCCATAGCTATCAGGCCACCCAGCATGGGAGCCATAACCACCCCTCACCCAGGTAGAGGCCAGTGGTTCTCCAGGTGCTACTAACGTTGCCCCACCCCTTGATCTGGGTACACGTGACATTCCCTCCACAAGGAGCAGGAAAAAGTGAAGGATCAGGAAGCTGCCTATGGGCTTCAGATGATGGCCAGGCTGGCACTGCAGATGGCCTCACTCTGTCACCACCTTCCCCTGCCTCCATCTTTCCTCCATCATGCCCCTCTACCTCCCACCCATTAACCTTGGAAACCAATGAACTGGGCTCTCATCATTCCTCTCATCTCTTCACCCACCTTGCCATGCGTCCATTCCTCTGTCACTTCCACCACACACACATCCTACCACCAGCCACCCTGTAGCTTATGAGGATCCCAGAGGAAGCTCTTGGTGAAGGGCTTGTGACCACAAAACTGATACTATCACCCTCTCCGGCCTGATCCACCACAGAATAAGAAGAGCCAAGCAGGCACACACTGCAGCAGAGTTGCTCTGCTGCCACCCTGATTTCTTCATGGCCATGACTTGGCTCTCCTCAGCCTCTCAGCTCAGTAATCAGAACATTATGCTTTCACAGAGCCATGGCTTCCAGTCTCCATGGACACAATGACATCAAGGTGATGCCAACTTCCCCATCTCTATATACTTCTAACTATGGGATGGGAGCTGAGGTTGTCTTCTGTGACTCCATCCACTAAGAGGCTCATGCAGATTTCTATCCTTTGCTCATCATGGTGACTCTTTGGTTAACAAGTCACTGCTGGGCTTCCAGTTCACCACATATATAACCCATACTCCAACACTTTTCTTAGAAGGACTGATGACTTTTAAATATTCTCTAGTTTTAAATTTCTAGTTCCTTCTCTGTTTCATTTATATATTTCCCTTCCTCACATACTTCCCTTTTTTACCTTCCTTCTTTCATTCCTGGCCTTGAACTCAAGACCTGGAGCTTTTTCTTAGCTTTTCTTTGCTCAAGGTAGCACTCTAGCTCTTGAGCCACAGCTCTACTTCAATCTTTGTTCTTGCTCTAAACTGGGAGTAAGAGTCTCATGCATTTTTCCCTTTGCTGGGTTGGTTTTAAACCACAATACTAAGATCATGATCCCGAATATGCCTCGGATTACAGGTATTATCTAATCAAAACAAATTCCTGATTTCTTTTTTAGACATAATTAATTCTTTCATGTGAGCCACCAGCCACTTATGCAAGAGCATTGCAGGATCCCAGCATTCATCTTGTCTCCAGTCTTATTCCATCCATCTCGCAATGGCCATCTAAAACACCCTGCTGCATGCCTGAAGTCGCAAGGAATGTTCTCAACGCCATGAGAAGCCCCCTTAAGTTCTGCCTCAGATATGCCCAGCCCCCATCCCACTTCCACATGAGCATTTGTTTAGGAGAAATTTCCTGAGTACATCATCATCTTTTCCTCACCATTCATATTTCATCTTTGGAGTCATTTCTCCCAGACAAAGACGAACATGATCCATGGTTTGATGGCAGCTCCAGCTTCATAGTCCCAGCCACCAACACCCCCCCATTACCCTGCCAGACACCTGAATTCAAGAACAATGTTTTCACTACCCCTGACTCTTATCAAATGTTTTAATTTATACAGTGCATTATAATAATTTTACTAAATGGAATAAACACATGGCATCAAGCTTCAGAATCTTTGCACCTGAACTTTTAGTGAATAACAGACACACCAGCATTTCTGTAGCCAACAGAAATCTTAGTTTTGAGATTTCAGCATTCCTGGTATCCAAGTTTGGATGTGCTAACACTGCCTTAATGGGGCACTTCAATCACACAATCCCACAACAATCAATGTCATTTGACATTCACTTGTAGGTGGTGCTAGGGAAAAGACTGATGTGCCAACTCCATGCTGGATTGACCTATGCCATCTTCAAACCTGGAACAAGTGGGGCTCCTCTCTCCATGACACCTTTTGTGTACTACTCCAGGAGGACCTTTACCTTGAGACAAAATTATGAAGACTATCTCTACCAGCAAAGATTCCAGTGAGATGTGCCTACATGGATAAAGCTAAAATCTCACTAAAGTGAGGTTCTTGGCAGTGCTGGAGCGTGAACTCAGGGCCTGGGCACTAAGCATTTGTACTCAAGACTAGCCCTTTACCACTTGAGCCCAAACTCCATTCCCAGCTGTTTTTATTTTTGGTAGTAAGAATCTATCAGACTTTCCTCTTCTAGGTGACTTGGAACTTCCATACTCAGTTCTCAGCCTCCGGACCAGCCTGGATGAAAAGTGTGGATCAGCCATGCCCCACACCTGAGGACTTCTGCCAGCACATTTTTTCCCAAAAATTGGAAGAGGAAGATGAGGGAGGTTTCGGCCCATCCTTCCCTGCATATGAAGGAGAGCATCAGCGCCTGAACTTCATTCCCTGTTGTAGACTGCTGGAGGAAAAGGAAGCAAATAGGCACAGGCTGGCAGCAGATGCCACAGAACAACTTGTGACCAAGACTCCAAGAGCAGACCTCAGAATCGATGACAGAGTTGGATCTATCCAGTAACAGAGGCAGTGGTGACACCTGAAACTGCGCGTTTGTGCCTTTGCTGCTAGTAAACAGGGCCACCTATGTCTCAATGAGAAAGGTGAGATTTTGGTGGAGAAGGTGAGATTAAACATTATGTATCATGCAAGAAATCAGACTATAAGGGGTCTTTTATTATTCCAAGTGAAATTTTGGATTTCCTCTTCTGTTTCTTTAAAGAATGACATTGGGATATTGATGAATATTGCACTAAATTTGTAGATAGTCCTTATCAAGATTGCCATTTTTACAATATTACTTCTTCCAAAGCAGGAGCATAGGTTTTTGCATTTCCTCAGTTCTGCGTTAATTTCCTTCTCCAGGGTTTATAGTTCCATCAAAAAGGTGCTTTACATTCTAAGTTAATTCCTAGGTATTTTATTTTCTTTGATAGCAAAATGAGTTGCTATCCTGATTCTTGCCTCATTCCTCTCATTTGATGGCATATAGGAAGGCAGTTGACATTGAGGGTTAATTTTATACCCTGCTACTTTACCAAAGTTTTATATCAGCTCAAGCAGCTTCGGAGTAGAGTCTATAGGGTTCTTTAAATACAGAATCATGTCATCTGTAAGGAGAGAAAGTTTCAGTTCCTCTTTCCCTTTTCCTCCTCACTCCAGTTAGAATGGCCAAGATCCAGAAATCTAATAACATATGTTGGAGGGGATGTGGCCAGGAGGGATCACTACTACACTGCTGGTGGGATTGCAAACTCGTTCAACCACTATGGAAAGCACTATGGCAGTATCCCAAAAAGACTAAACATAGAGCTCCCCTGTGATCCAGCAATTTCACTACTTGCCAATCGTCCAGATAGGACATACTAAATTCACTAGAACAATAACATTTATCACAGCACTATTTACTATAGCAAAGGTATGGAACCAACCCAGATGCCCGTCAGTTGATGAGTAGATAAAATATGTTATTTTTACACAATGGAATTCTGTGCTTCTGTCAGAAAGAATGACATAGACGAATTTGTAAGGAAATAGAAAGACTGTAAATTTTAGAAATTAGTTTCTGTCTCCTTCTCTCTCTCCTTCTCTATCTCTGTAAAATTTAGAAGTTCCTCTTTCTCTCTCTTTTCTCTCTCTCTCTCTCTCTCTCTCTCTCTCTCTCTCTCTCTCTCTCTCTCTCTCTCTCTCTCTCTCTTTCTCTCTCTCTCTCTCTCCAATCCCTAGGCTTGAACGCAGGGCCTGCTCTACTTTTGCTCAAGGTTAGCCCTCTACCATTTGAACCACAGTGCTGCTTCTGGCTTGCTCTTTTCACGTAGTATTGAGGAATCTAACCCAGGCCTTCATCCTTGATAGGTTAGCACTTTACCACTAAGCCACACAGTCAGCTTTTAGAGGTTTTTGACAAAGGTTTTCCTACATGCTATTATTTCTTCTGTGAGTGCTCTTAATGCTTGCTGAAGGTTGACTTTGTTTAGAAGACTTACTCTAATGCTCCCATACACAGAGATTCTATATATAGCTAAATGTTTTTCATTACTCAGAATTTCTCTATTGTGTATGTTCTGAAATGTACTGAAGACTGACTTCTGATGAAAAGTCATTGCACATTTGTTCTATTCATTAGTTTTCTTTTCTTCTATGGGAATCAGGTTTGTGATGAACACAGAAGTATGCCTTCCAGGTCAAACACTTTCCACATTTGTAATATTCATAAGGTTTTTCTCTCCTATGTGCATTTTATACTTAGTCATGCGTTCATGATGGATTTTTTCATATTCTTATATTCATAGGATTTTAATCCTGTGTCTATGTGGTATCATGCAAACTCAACTATGAGTTCTTCAAAAAAATTTCCCTTTCATTTTATTCATCGGATTCTATCCTGTGGGTGTTTAGTGATAAATCTTGACTTGTGCCTTCGGGGGAAAAGACTGAACATGTGCTACATTCATTAAGGGTTTGATCTTGTGTTGGTTCTGTGACACAAGCTGAGTTTTCTTCCACAGACTAAAAAGTCTTTCCTATTTATTACATTGCTAAGGCTTCTCATATGTGTGAACTCTCTTACGCTTCCTGAAGGTGAATACTGCACGAAAGACTTTCAACTTTGGTTATATTCCTAAGGTTTCTAATATGTGTGAGTTCTGTTATGCCTCCTGTAATGTGAATTCCATCTGAAGGTCTTACCACATTTGATGCACTCGTACAGTTTCTCTCCTGTGTGTGTTCTCTGATGCAATTTGAGGGAAGACTTCCATTTGAAAGACATTCCACATCGGTTACATTCATAAGGTTTTTCTCCTGTTTGAATTGTCTTATGCATGTTGAGGTTTGGCTTCTGTGTGAAGGACTTTCCACATATGTTACACTCATAAGGTGTTTCTCCTCAGTATATTCTCTGATGAACATGGAGTTTTACCTTCCATTTGAAAGACTTTCCGCATTCACTACATGCATAAGTTTTCTCTCCTGTGTGTGTTCTATTATGCCCATCAAGATATGACTTCCACTTGAAGGTCTTTCCACATTTGTTGCACACATAAGGTTTCTCTCCTGTGTGTGTTCTTTGATGCAATTTGAGGGAAGATGTCTGTCTGAAGGACTTTACACATTGGTTGCATTCATAAGGTTTCACTCCTGTGTGTATTCTCTGATGAACACGAAGTTTTCCCTTCCCTTGGAAAGACTTTCCACATTCATTACACTTATAAGATTTCTCTCCTGTGTGTGTTATTTGATGATCTCGAAGGTGTATCTTGTGGGTGAAAGACTTTTCACATTTGTTACATTCATAAGGTTTCTCTTCTGTGTGTCTTCTGTGGTGCAAAGTGAGGTATGATTTCAGTCTAAAAGTCTTCCCACATTTATCCCCTTCATAAGATTTCTCTTCTGTGTGAGATCTCTGATGTGTGCTGAGAGCTGAATTCTGGGCAGAAATTTTATTACGTTCCTCATATTCATAAGGTTTGTCTTCTCTTGGAGATCGAGGTTGGAGCGTCATGTCTGACTTCTCAGAAATTAATTTTCACACTTGATGTACACATCACATATCTCAGGATATTTGCTCTGAGGTATTGTAAGGCGTATTTCATTACTGAAAGATTTCTCACATTCACTACATGTATGAGGAGTCCCTCCTGTGTACATTTTCGGATGTGTAGTGATGGTCGGTGTTAAGTACAATATTTTTCATCACACAGTACATTTAGCAGTTTTCCTCCCTACCTGAAGAATTTCTTGGGCAGGGAGAACAGAATTATGATACTGCAGATCTTTTGGACTGTCACAATCATGAATAAAATGCTCTGAATATCCGATGGATTTTTTAAGAACAGGAGACATACGAGATCTATATGCAGCATGCATCTCATCAGGCTTAGGAGACAGAAGCATGTTCTGACACTTAATGAACTCCTCAGTCCTCACCCCTAAGTTGTTACCGTTATTACTAATCAGCTCTGGATTATGTGTAGAGCTCAAATTTAAAGTTGTTGCTAATCTCACGTTTTCCTCCACTTCGATACTACTTGCAACTGCTACTTCACAAAGACATTCATGTGGACTTTCCTGGCAGGTCTTGAACACATTTTCCATTACCTGGACATCTAAAATGAGTCATAGAAAAGAAGACACAAACATACATGAGATACAAATATTCCTTACTGTAAAGGTAATGACTTTACTTTCCCATCCTAAGTGTTAGATATTTTAAAATATAAAAGTGGAAATTGATTTATGAGAAATATATGCTTTTCTCCCTAACATATTAAGAAAATGATATTTTACAATGACCAATAATGTTTTTCTGTGTTTTATTCTCTTTTTATATCACAGGAAATATTTATTGAAATTACCCAACTATGTATTGCTACAGTTTTAAGCTGAGTACTACCTATAATATACCTGCAGGTGTTTTTTTTCAAATACTGTTTTGTTTATACATTGAGGAATAGCTGCCTTTCTTTTATTTTTGAGAAATAATCTAAATATTGTGCTGTTTTGCATCTTTTTAAAACTGTCTTTTCTTTTCTTTTTTTTTGTAGGTCATAGGCCTCGGCCCTGTCCCTGAACACTTCAGCAGAAGACTATAACCCCTATCCTTGAGCTGCAACCCCACTTCCTGTTTTCTAGAGTTAACTACAGATAAGAGTCTCAGGTCCTGAGTAGCAGATAGGATTACCTTACCCAGTTTCAATGCTGTTTGCTTATTAACCATTAAGTGAGGAACACGAATTTTTTCTAGATTCAGCGGCCACAAGTTTGGTTTATATGTCTGTTTGCCTTTGATCCAAGCAAGAACGATTCTTGAGAGTAAGGACTTACACCTATATCCCTTCAGTTACAACTTCTCACTAAAGTCTCAATTTAGGTATTTGTGGGAATTTTGAAATTTGTTTCTTTCCATTTGAAGTCTTATAAAAATTCCTTTTCTAATACTCCTGTCCCTCAGAACCATGGAAGACCAGAAAATCTCCAGCTCATTGTCTAGTTAATTTTCTTATGTTGATTGAAACTTTGTTGTTGTTTTTTTCCTTCCATTCCTGGGTTTGAACTTAGGACCTAACTACTGTCCTTGGGTTTTCTCAAGACTAGAACCCTAACAATGAAGTCATTACTTCTGGCTTTTTCTATGTATGTGGTAATAAGGAATCAAACCTGTGTCTTTGTGCATGCTAGGCAAGCATTCTACCATGAGGCTCAATTTCTGGTGGAAAGGTCTGGTTCTGAATACCAGTCTCTTCCTACCAGCAAAAAGATATTATCCTTATCAGAGAATAATGCCCTGACTTATTCCTTGTTTGCTCAATCATTTATAGTCTTAGTTTTAAAGAAATGAAATATCATTCTTTCTTTCTTTCTTTCTTTCTTTCTTTCTTTCTTTCTTTCTTTCTTTCTTCCTTTCCTTCCTTCCCTCTTTCTTCCCTCTTTCTTCTTTCTTTCTTTCTTTCTTTCTTTCTTTCTTTCTTTCTTTCTTTCTTTCTTGTTTTGCAGTCATGGGACTTGAATTCTAGACCTGGCTGTTCTTCCTGAGCTCTTCAGCTCAAGGCTACTGCCCTATGTCTTTAGCCTCAACCCCACTTCTCATTTTCTATTAGTTCATTGGAGAGAAGAGTCTAAGGTGTTTTTGTGATAGGTCAGTCTTTGAAACTTGATCCTTAGATCTCAGCCTCCTAAGTAGCTAGGATTACAGGCATGAGCCACTGGCTCATGGCTTTCTCATTTTATTTTGTTTCACAGTGATTTCTACAGAGAAATCTAACTTTAACTCTACTGCCACATAGAATTCATTATATCACCCTATGATTCTTGGTGCTGGGCGTTTGGGCTAGCATGCACAAAGACCTATTTCAGTTCCTTGGTACTACATACAAAGAAAAAGCCAGAAGTGGTGCTATGACTCAAGAAATAGAAATCTAGCCTTGAGAAAACCCAAGGATCATGCTCAGGCCCTGAAAACAAGCATAGGATTGGGAAAAGAAAATGATTCCTGATTCATTCACAAAGAATTCCATAGGTTCCACACAGGATTTAGGGTAACTAAGAATATTATTGCTCAGTACATCACAACATGAACTTACTAATGGGGCTCAGGCTCCAACATCAATATGAAGATGCATTCACTCACCTGTGATATTCTTGGCAGAGGAATTTCCTATCCAGAGTTCTGCACAGTGCTCTAGCTTGTCAATTAATACAGGTTTGGGAACACAGGGCCCTATAAATTAGAAACAGTAGAGAAATATTGCTTATGCTGTGTCATCATTGCTTTAAGTTTGCATACATCCTACTCACAAGTTATCTATTAAATCTTTTTTCTCATTTCTCACTGGCTCCATGGTTGACTTTTCCCCAGCTCTGGATTCATTTTGTATGGCATAAACTTAACTGTCTTGCTCAAGGCTAGAAAAATACCAGTTTGAGTCCCAGCTCCACTTACATGCATAGGTCTTCATGCATGCTAGGCAAGCACTCAACCACAAAGTCAAACTCTTGACACTCCACTAACATTTTTGAGGGGTTACTTGGAGTTATAGAGTTTCATGGCAATTTTCATGCCATTGCTGGCTTCAAATTAGAATTCTTAGATTTCTTCCTCCTGAATATTTTAAGATTACAGGCATGAAACATTGCATTTAGTGCCAGGTTTCCATTATAAACTCACTGTTTAGTGATTTGTAGATCCTATTTCCAATAATGATATATATTCTATTCTGGATTGTTTATCCACTTACAATTACTGTGTAAGTTTGGAATGTCGTCTCCATTAGAGGAAACATAATTTAAAACTTTTTTCAAAGTATCCTGAAGGTATCCTGAAGAATGAGTACAAAATTACCTTAGGTTTTCTTTAGAAAGTAATGATACTTCTCAGGGCCTGGAATCTTTCATCTAAATAGTATTGAAAGTTTGATAAACATTCACGTATCTGCAAAATAACAAGGCACTTGGCCTTGCAAGTGAATTTGACTTTTGCTCACCTAAGGACACCAGGTTGCTGTAGGTCTCCAGCATTACATCTCTGTACAGGGTCCTCTGAGCATTGTCCAGATGCTGCCACTCCTCCCAGCTGAAATCCACAGCTACATCATCAAATGACACCAGCGTCTGGAATGGCACATTTTCATTAAGTAATTAACACCGAGTTATAAACACACCATGTCTGGAATTTTATTCTTTTTTGTTGGAATTTTATTCCTTTACTTAAATGTTTAGATTTACATGAAATATTGACCTGAAAAGCTTAGGGATGGTGCCTAGGCCCAGAGTTCAAGTCCCAAGACCCACAAAAAAAATAAAAAGGCAAGCCAGGTGTTGGTGGCTCACGCCTGTCATCCTAGATACTCAGGAGACTGAGATCTGAGGACCATGGTTCAAAGCCAGCCTGGCACAAAATTCCATGAGACTCCTTTCCAATTAACCACCATAAAATGTTTAATGGCTTGTGGCATATCATGGTAGAGCAATTTTGGTATCGACAAAAATAAGTCGGGGGAGAAGATTTAGGTTATAAATGGAATTATTCCATTGAAAAGGAACTACATTATGTGATGACATATGCTGGTACTGTGAGAATATTTCAAAATCTTAGGGTATCAAGTAATAATACTGTGAAGTACACCCAGAATGTTAATGTTCTATGTCTGGCATAATAGTCACTTGGGGAAGAAAGTTTTTTTTCTTTTTTCTTACAAATCTGGGGAATTTGTAAGGCTTGAACTATGGGCCTGGGCACTGTTCCTGAGCTCTTCAACTCAAGGCTATCACCCTACCTATGAAGCCACAGTGCCATTTCCCATATTGTAGTGGTTAACTGTAGATGAGAATCTCATATACTTTCTAATGCCCAGGCTGGCTTTGAACCAAATCTTTAGATATCAGCCTGATATCTGAGTAGCTAGGATTACAGGTAGAAGTGTCACTGCACCTGGCAAGAAATTTATTTCTTGCTGTTTTATACTACAAATTTACTGTATGTTTTACTTTTTCAAAAAGACTGAGGATGACCTTTGTTCTGTATATAATGGGAAGAGGGGTAGGGAGCTGTGAGCAGAAGAACTGAGGGGCAATACTTAGGGTAGGACAATAGCCTTAAACTAAAGAGCTCACAGCCCAAGGTCCAAGCCCCATGACTTTCCCCACTACCCCACAAAAAAAAGGGAAAAAATTGGAGATTGGAGAGGATTTTCTAAAAATAATATATAGAAATAGTAGTTCCAAATGTAGAAAGAAGTTCAATATTAACAGTTCAGAGAAAAATTAAAATTACAATGAAATCATTACTTTAAATATGTTAATATAAATATAGTTTTAAACAAAAAGATCCACATACACACACACAAACACACACACACACACACACACATACAAAAAAACAACTTTCAAAGTCTAACTATTACTGCGAAGGTAGTGAGAAGAAGTAGAACTTTGGAATAGTTCTGCAAGGAATATGAAACCATCAAAAATTGCGTGGAGAGGGCTAAAAAGTACTAAGTATAGAATTACATAGAAATATGGTCGAACACTTCTATTTCTAGATTTGTACCTAACGGAAGAGAAAGCAGAGACTAGAACAAATATGTGGAGAATCCATTCACAACTATTCATAATAATCAAAAGATAGAAATATACAAAACAATGCATTGAAAAGGAAGAACATTTTACTATATTTTACAGATGAATCTTGATTGCAGTAAACTAAAAATACAGCAGTCATAAAGGAAGAGCTAGGGTATGTTTTCCCTTCCAGAGCTTCCAAGGATCAACAAACTCTTAGAGCCAAAAAGCACGATGGTTCCAGAGAATGGAGTAGAGAGGAACAGGAGCTGAATGTTTAATGATTATACATTTAAGATGAAAATTGCTCTAGATGGGTAGAATGAAGAGAGAACTGTACCCTAAACAATGGTTATGTAGCCACACAGGATGGGACACACCTATACTCCCTGATCTTGGGAAACTCAAGAAGGATTTCTAGCCATCCTAGATGCATGGAAAGATCTATTATAAAAACTAATGTGGAGGGGCTGGGAGTTTGGCAAAGTTGTAGAGTGCTTGTATGAAGACGAAGGTTCAATTCTGCAGTACCACATACACAGAAAAAACCAGTAGTGCTGTGGCTCAAGTAGAAGATCACTAGGCTTGAGGAAAGCTGAAGGACAGTGCTAAGACCGAGTTCCAGCCAAAGGGCTTCTTTAAAAAAAAACCAGAATGCTGAGCATGATGGGGTGGTGGCTCACTTCTATAATCCTAGCTACTCAGGAGGCTGAGATCTGAGGATCAAGGTTTAAAGCCATCCTGGCACAAAAAGACGTGAGACTCTTATCTCCAATTTACCTTTAGAAAATGGGAAGTGGGGCTTGGCTCCAGGGTAAGGTGGTAGCCTGGAGCTGAAGAGCTAAGGGATAGTGCCCAGGCTGAGTTCAAGATCTATGACCCACCAAAAAAAAAACAAAAACAAAAAATAATATGGAAAAATTTGGATTCTGTGAATTTTATCAGGCATATAAATGTCTTTTTTTGCTGTTGAAATAACAAATTGTTTGGAAATATTTTAAAAGTTTTTACCTAGAAATGTACACTACAAATGGAATTAATAACAAACACAAAATATGCAAAAGAAACAAATTATCACAATATGGGTATCCTGCTTCTGTATCTTTTCACTGACTCCTGTTCAAATGAGTCACATATTCTGAATCATTTCTCCCAGGTGATATATGCCACACATGTTAGCTTGTACTGAACTTCTTCGGAAATCAAAAGCAAATACTAAGCAAATGTGTGTTAGATTTTGTCAACAGTGATATTTCAAATATAAATTCCTACTCATTGCATTATTTAATGTCAATGCCGGAATCTAACCTACACTGGCAGAATCTTCAATCTTTTGAGAATTTTCAAAAGGGTGTGTAAATATTTAGGATCGTTATGTCTTCCTGGAGGAGAGATCCCTTTAGTAGTATGTAGTCACCTTCTTTGTCTTTTCTTACTAATTTTAGTTTGAAGTCTATTGTATCTGATATGAGGATGGCAACTCCAGCCTGTTTATGGGGGCAGTTTGCTTTATAGATTTTATTCCAACCTCTCACTTTCAAAAGATGATTGTTTTGGGGTAAGATGTGTCTCTTGAAGACAGCAGAACGATGGCTCTTGCTTTTTGATCCAACTAGACAGCCTATGCCGTTTAATTGGAGAGTTGAGTCCATTGATATTGAGAGTTAGGATTGAGAGATATTTATTAGTTCCTACCATTTTAAAAGCTTTCAGTAGGGCCTGTGTCTTGACAGTTCTTGTAGTCCTTAGATGGTATGCTGTTTAGGTGCCATTTCTTTCCCTATATTGCATTTATGTTGGTTTTCTACGTATAGAGAATCTTTGAGAATTCTCTGTAGTGTTGGTTTTGTTTCGACATATTGTTGCAGCTTTTCCCTGGAATGGAATGTTTTTATTGTTCCCTCAGTTATGAATGAGAGCTTAGCTGGCTACAGTATTCTTGGTTGGTAGTTATTTGATTTAAGGGCATGACATATATGCTTCCAGTAACTTCATGCTTGCATTGTCTCTGCAATGTGGCGGTGGGATGTTCTTTTCTGGTCAGGTCTGTTTGGGGTTCTAAAAGCTTCTCGTATCTGGATGGGCCTGCCCTTCTGGATATTTGGGAAATTCTCTGAGATGATTCCCTGAAGTACATTTCCAATACCATTGACCTCTTTCTCCACGCCCTCCTCAATACCAACTAGCCTTAAATTAGGCTTCCTAATTGTATCTTGGACCTCCTGAAGCGCTCTCTCATAGTTCCTAGATTTGGATTGACTCATTTTCTGTTCTTTCTCTATAATAACTAAATTATCTTCAGCCCCGGAAATTCTATCCTCTGCATTGTCTAACCTGCTATTAAACCTATCTACTTTACTTTTCATCTCCCTTGCTTCTAATTGCTCATTTTTGATGCCTTGCATCTCTTGTTTTAGATCATGTATGGATTTCTTTATCTCCTTGATTTCGTTTTGAGTGTTTAGCTCAGTAGCTTTATTTTCTTTGGCCATTTGCTGGAGTTTGGTCACGTTTTCATTTGTGGATTCTATGAATTCATCAATCTTTCTTTGAAAAACCTTTATTATGGCCTCCTTTATGGCTTCTTCTTTTTCACTTATCACCTTGTTTTTGCTTTCCTCTTGTTCAGGTATGGCTTCCTCCATTATCTCTTTGTTTATATTTTCACATTTTCCATTAATGATGTTTATCAATTGCATTTGTGTAGCACTTGGAAGACTCTCCTCTAGGTTTGCCAGTGACTGTTCCATTGTCTGTTTACATTGGGTGGGGGATGTTGTTTCTTGATTTGACATTTTTCTTGAGTTTCTTGTTCTGCCCATTTGAAAATGGGAGCAAGATTACTACTAAATACGATTATAGTTTTTCAGATATAACCAACCTAGAGCTCTGTAGCTGGCAGACATTAGATGTTCACAAGTTTTGATTGGTATTATCACTCTTTCTTTTTGTGCACTTACAGACCAGTCTAATACAACCACTGATAAGCGATATATACCCAAAACAATAAGCCTCTCATTCCAATCTCTATTGTCTTTAAGTCCCTCTGAGCCTAGAGAATAATTAACCACCTACATATACAATATTGCTCAACAGACATCAAGTGTAGATCCGTGCAGTATAAGGGTTGAAAGACCAGCAGAGGTCCAGAGATAGAAAAAAAGAATGAGAGAGGTCAGGGGAGGTAAAAGAGCATTAACGTAGGAGTGTAAGAATATTGTAGTAATGAAAAAAAGGTATAGCATAAGGATAACTGACCTAAGTTGGTAAGTAGGTAGCATATTTGAGTACAAAATTTGAAAGTATTAGAGTAAAACCTATGTGTTACTGCACGACTAGCTCTTAGCCCAACCAGTGGCCTCACAGTGGACCATGGGATGGATCTGTTTTCTTGTCTACGTTGAGCGAAAGGGGTATTTCACAAGATGCAGAAGCGAAGATTTCAGAAGCAAATGCTGTGAGTGAATTAGCTCGTAAAAAGCATTTTTATTTTCTTTTATCTTTCTGCCAGTCTTGGGGCTTGAATTCAGGGCCTGAGCACTGTCCTCGGGTTTTCTCAAGTCTAGCCCTCTGCCACTTGAGCCACAGTGCCACATATAGATTTTCTATCTATGTCATACTGAGCAATCAAACCCAGATCTTCATGGGTGCTAGACAAGCACTCTACCACTATGCCAAACTCACAACCCTGACATAGTAATTATAAAGTCATCATCATCATATCAAAATATCCTTTCTCCTACAAAGAATGAACACTTACCTATGTGTGTAATGCTTTTTTTTTAAATTTCACTAATTCTTCTGTGTTTTTCCCTCTTGCATTTTTTACACATGACAGCAAAGCTAATCATCAGGAAAAAATTGATTACGATACAGAATCCGAATAATATCCTAGTAGATTGACGTCAAAAATATGTGCGAGATGCCCTGTGTGTTTGACCTAGTGTTAGAGTCCTTGGCTACCACGCAAAAAGACTCAGGTTTGATTCCTCATTACCACATACATAGAAAATGCTGCAAGTGGTGCTGTGGCTCGGTGGGACAGCTAAAGCCTAAAGAAAGCCCAAGAACAATGTTCACACTCTGAGGTCAAGCCCCAAGACCAGCAAAAACAAAAAAAATTCGATAAGGGGCAAAATGCAGGCAGAGAAGGCACTGTGAAGCAAATGTTTTGTAAAGGATGAGGGCAATATTGACCCTTAAGTTTGGGTCTTACCTCAGAAAGGCTCCTTGAGCCTGAGACCAGACTGGTAGTTGGGCCTAGTGGAAGACATTGGGATTGGACAAATAAGGGGTGCTGTTTACTACATCCACATGTATAATGTGAGATTGGAGGAGAGATTCAGCCTCCAGTATGTCTTTGGTGAGGTCTTCTGTAAGCAAGGTTCTTTGGTCATTGGGCCCTGAAAGGTGACCCTGCCTCCCTCACAATGGAACAGAATATGGAACCCTGGTAACCAAGCCACTGTAACTAAAAACCAGCTCAAGCCAGCTCACTTGGCCTGTGGCTCAGGAGGAAGAAAGATGTTGCTGTGCTGTTTCCAAAGTTCAGGAAACTCGAGTCTCAGGCATGGAAGTTGTGGATGCCTTACTCGAAGATGGACATGCTAGATCTTTGCCAAGCCACAAAACCAGTATAACAGGACTTTCTCTAAGAAGAAGGCCAGGAAAATCCAGGGCAACCAGATGAGGTATATTTCTAAGAAGAAATGTATTTGACCCCATCATCCTCTCTACACACTACAACTTTCTTCTTTTTCATTTTTTTATTGTAATTAGTAAAAGGGTTACATAATATTTGCCAGATAGAAGGTGCATTAATTCACGTACATTGATACCATTTCACATGTCTTGGTACCCATTTCCCTGCAACTCCACACCCCCCACCCATCTTGGTTTTCCCCCCTTCCCTATCAAATTTCAAATATCCAAATACAAATAAATTCAATATATCAGATAACAAAGTGAGATACTATACCAATATGGGATAACCAAGGGACAGCAAATGAGATGAGAGACAACATAGTACATTAAGGACAACAATCATTCATTATGTGGCTTTTGTTTCAATATCCTGGAGGTCCTTTCAATTAGCTTCACGGTATATGGCCTTATATATGGCCTTTTGCTCTATTGCAAATCTCTGCTAGTAGAGCCCAAAGTTTCTACTGATTATGACGAATGAGGGAAACCACTGAGCCTAAGTTCCTTTGAGTCTGGCTTACTTCACTTAATGTGATTTGTTCTAAGTCTTTCCATTTCCTAACAAATGTGGCGATGTCATTCTTTCTGACAGCAGCATGGAATTCCATTGTGTACGAATACCACAACTTGTTGATCCACTCATCAACTGAGGGACATCTGGGTTGGTTCCATATCTTTGCTATGGTGAATAGCTCTGCAATGAACATTGTTGTGCTAGTGGGTTTAGTATGCCCTTGTTTCTGGATTGTTGGGTAAATGCCAAGTGCTGGAATTGCTGGGTCATAGGGGAGTTCTATGTTTAGCCTTTTGAGGCACTGACACACTGCTTTCCATAGTGTTTGAACGAGTTTGCAATCCCACCAACAATGTAGTAGTGATCCCTCCTGGCCACATCCCCTCCAGCATCTGTTGTCATTCGTTTTCCTGATCCTGGCCATTCTAACTGGAGTGAGGTGGAATCTTAGAGTTGTTTTGATTTGCGTTTCTTTTATGACCAGAGATGTGGAGCATTTCTTCATGTGTCTATAGGCCATTTTTGTTTCTTCTTCAGGGAAGACTCTCTTTAAGTCTTTGGCCCATTTTTTAATGGGATGGGTGTTACTTTGGAGATTAGTTTTGGAGTGATTCAATTTTTTGAGTTGTTGATATATTTTAGATATGAGGCCTTTGTCCGTTGTTTGGTTGGTGAAGATCTTCTCCCAATCTGTAGGCTTCCTGATTAGTTTACTAGCTATATCCGTTGCCATACAAAAGCTCTGCAGTTTAATGCAGTCCCACTTATCCAGCCCTTCTCTGATTTGTTGTGATTCTTGGTCCTTATTAAGAAAGTTTCGACCTGTGCCAAGGAGGCCTAGTGTATCTCCTATTCCTTCCTGTAAACTTTTCAGTGTGTCAGCTTTTACCTCCAGGTCTTTGATCCATTTGGAGTTAATTCTAGTGCAAGGTGACAAAGAAGGATCTAACTTTAGTTTTCTGCAGGTGCTTAACCAGTTCTGCCAGCACAACTTGTTGAAGAGGCTGTCTTTCTTCCATTCTATTTTTTGGCTCCCTTGTCAAAGATTAGGTGGCCATAGGTCTGTGGTTTAATATCTGGGTCCGCAGTTCTATTCCATTGGACTTCAGGCCTGTTCTTGTGCCAGTACCAAGCTGTTTTGAGAATTATAGCTCTGTAATAGAGGCTAAAGTTTGGAATTGAAATTCCTCCAGCGCTGTTCTTTCTGCTAAGAAGTGTTTTTGCTTACGGGGTCTTTTATTATTCCATATGAAATTTTTAATTGCTTCTTCGATTTCTTTAAAGAATGACATTGGGATGTTGATGGGTATTGCATTGAATTTGTAGATAGCCCTTGGCAAGACTGTCATTTTCACAATGTTGATTCTTCCAATCCAGGAGCATGGGAGGTTTTTCCATTTCCTTAGTTCTGCTTTAATTTCCTTTTTTAGGGTTTTAAAGCTTTCATCTAAACGGTCCTTTACATTCTTAGTTAAGCTAATTCCTAGGTACTTTATTTTCTTTGAGGCTATTGTGAAAGGAGTTTCTTTCCTGATTATTGCCTCCTTCCTCTCACTGTTGGCGTAAAGGAAAGCAGTTAATTTGTGAGGGTTGATTTTGTGTCCTGCTACCCTTCCAAAGCTTTGAATCAGCTCAAGGAGCTTGGGAGTACAGTCTATAGGGTACTTTAAATACAGAATCATGTCATCGGCAAAGAGGGATAGTTTTATTTCCTCTTTGCCTACTTGGATCCCCTTTATGCTTGCTTCTTGCCTTATTGCACTGCCTAGGAATTCTAGTACTATGTTAAAAAGGAGTGGAGAGAATGGGCATCCTTGTCTCGTTACTGATTTTAGAGGGAATGGCTTTAGAATTTCACCATGAAGTATAATACTGGCAGTGGGTTTCTCATACACCGCCTTTTTTACATTGAGAAATGTTCGATGGAGTCCTAGTTTCTCCACATCTTTTAACATAAAGGGGTTTTGGATCTTGTCAAATGCCTTTTCCGCATCTATTGAGACAATCATGTGATTTTTGTCCTTGCTCCTGTTGATGTGTTGAATTATATGAATTGATTTGTGTATGTTGAACCAGCTTTGCCTCCCTCTGATGAATCCAGTTTGATCATAGTGTATAATTTTTTGATGAGTTGTTGTAGACGGTTGGCCAGTATTTTGTTGCGAAGTTTTGCATCGATGTTCATCAAAGAAATGGGTCTATAGGTCTCTTTCTTTGATGAATCTCTGTCTGGTTTGGGGATGTGGGATATACTGGCTTCACAGAATGAGTTTGGTAAAGAACCTTCATTTTCAATTTCGTTGAAGAGCTTGAGGAGTATTGGTGTGAGCTCTGCTTTGAAGACCTTATAGACTTCAGCTGTGAATCCATCTGGCCCTGGGCTCTTTTTAAGTGGAAGTTGTCTAATTTCCATTTCTATTTCAGAGCTTGAAATAGGCCTGTTGAGTTGGGTTAGCTCTTCTTGGTTAGTGTGGGTATGTTAATATTGTCTAGGAATTCATCCATTTCTTCTAGATTCTCAAATTTGTTCATGTAAAGGTTTGAGAAGTATTCCCTCATGATATTCTGGATATTGGTAATTTCTGTCGTGATATTACCATTTTCAACTGTGATTTTGTTTATTTCGATATGCTCTCTTCTTTTTTTGGTAAGATTTGCTAAGGACTTGTCAATTTTGTTAATTCTTTCAAAGAACCAACTCCTTGTTTTCTTGATTCTTTCTATAGGTTTTTTTTATTCCAAATCATTTAATTCTGCTTTGATTTTAATAATTTGCTTTCTCCTAATGGGTTCAGGGTTGGTTTGTTGTTGTTTTTCCAGGAGGTTAAGGTGAGACATTAACTAGTTGGTTTGCCATTTTTCCAACTTGGTGTTGTAGGCACTCAGCGCTATAAATTTTCCTCTGAGTACTGCCTTTGTTGTGTCCCTAAGGAGTTGATATTTGTGTGCTCCTTATTGTTAAATTTCATAAACAGTTGGATATCTGTTCTGATCTCTTCGATTACCCATTGTTTTTGATTCAACAATGTGTTATTCAGTCTCCATGAGTTACATGGTTTTCGTTGGTGGAAATGTGTGTTCAGTTCCAATTTGATGCCTTTATAGTCTGAGACTGTGCATGGAATAATTTCAGTGTTTCTGAATCTGTCCAGGTTTGTTTTATGGCCTAAGATGTGTTCTATTTTGGAAAATGTTCCATGTGCTGCTGAGAAAAACGTATATTGTGTTGTTACTGGGTGGAATACTCTGCAGATGTCTGTTAGATCTAGTTGGTCTATATAGTTGTTCAGTTCTAAGGTTTCTCTGTTGAGTTTTTGCCTTGTTGATCTGTCCATAGGTGAGAGTGGTGTGTTAAACTCACCAGCAATCACTGTATTTCGAGCTATGTATGGGTTCAGTGTAAGTAAAGTTTGCTTGATGAAGTTTGGAGCTCCGGGATTGGGTGTGTAAATATTTAGGATGGTTATGTCTTCCTGGAGGAAAGATCCCTTTACTAGTATGTAGTAACCTTCTTTGTCTTTTCTTACTAATTTTAGTTTGAAGTCTATTGTATCTGATATGAGGATGGCAACTCCAGCCGGTTTATGGGGGCAGTTAGCTTGATAGAGTTTATTCCAACCTCTCACATTCAAAAGATGATTGTTTTTGGGTAAGATGTGTCTCTTGAAGACAGGAGAACGATGGCTCTTGCTTTTTGATCCAACTAGACAGCCTATGCCGTTTAATTGGAGAGTTGAGTCCATTGATATTGAGAGTTAGGATTGAGAGATATTTATTAGGTCCTACCATTTTTAAAAGCTTTTAGTAGGGCCTGTGTCTTGACAGTTCTTGTGGTCCTTAGATGGTATGCTATTTAGGTGTCATTTCTTTCGCTATGTTGCATTTATTTTGGTTTTCTATGTATAGAGCGTCTTTGAGAATTCTCTGTAGTTTTGGTTTTGTTTCAACATATTGTTGCAGCTTTTCCCTGGAATGGAATATTTTTCCTGTTCCCTCAGTTATGAATGAGAGCTTAGCTGGCTACAGTATTCTTGGTTGGTAGTTATTTGATTTAAGGGCATGACATATATGCTTCCAGTCACTTCGTGCTTGCATGGTCTCTGCTGAGAAATCTGGGGTTATTCTGACTGGTTTGCCTTTATAGGTTACTGATCCCTTTTCCCTGGCTGCCTTTAGGATCTTTCCTTTCGTTTCTATGGATGGAGTTCGGATCACAATGTGGCGGTGAGATGTTCTTTTCTGGTCAGGTCTGTTTGGGGTTCTAAAAGCTTCTCATATCTGGATGGGCCTGCCCTTCTGGATATTTGGGAAATTCTCTGAGATGATTCCCTGAAGTATATTTCCAATACCATTGACCTCTTTCTCCATGCCCTCCTCAATACCAACTAGCCTTAAATTAGGCTTCCTAATTGTATCTTGGACCTCCTGAAGCGCTCTCTCATATTTCCTAGATTTGGATTGACTCATTTTCTGTTCTTTCTCTATAATAACTAAATTATCTTCAGCCCTGGAAATTCTATCCTCTGCATTGTCTAACCTGCTATCAAAGCTATTTACTTTATTTTTCATCTCCCTTGCTTCTAATTGCTCACTTTTGATGCCTTGCATCTCTTGTTTTAGATCATGTATGGATTTCTTTATCTCCTGGATTTCCTTTTGAGTGGTTAGCTAAGTAGCTTTATTTTCTTTGGACATTTGCTGGAGTTTGGTCACGCTTTTAGTTGTGGATTGTATGAATTCATTCATCTTTCTATGAAAAACCTTTATTATGGCCTCCTTTATGGCTTCTTCTTTTTCACTTATCACCTTGTTTATGCTTTCCTCTTGTTCAGCTATGGCTTCCTCCATTATCTCTTTGTTTATATTTTCACATTTTTCATTAATGATGTTTATCAATTGCATTTGTGTAGCCCTTGGAAGACTCTCCTCTAAGTTTGCCTGTGACTATTCCATTGTCTGTTTACATTGGGTGGGGGATGTTGTTTCTTGATTTGACATTTTTCTTGAGTTTCTTGTTCTGCCCATTTGAAAATGGGAGCAAGATTACTACTAAATACGATTATAGTTTTTCAGATATAACCAACCTAGGCCTCTGTAGCTGGCAGACACTAGATGTTCACAAGTTTTGATTGCTATTATCACTCTTTCTTTTTGTGCACTTACAGACCAGTCTAATACAACCACTGATAAGCGATTTATACCAAAACAATAAGCCTCTCAATCCAATCTCTAATGTCTTTAAGTCCCTCTGAGCCTAGAGAATAATTAACCACCTACATATACAATATTGCTCAACAGCCATCAAGTGTAGATCTGTGCAGTATAAAAGTTGAAAGACGAGCAGAGGTCCAGAGAGAGAAAAAAAGAATGAGAGAGGTCAGGGGAGGTAAAAGAGCATTAACGTAGGAGTGTAAGAATATTGTAGTCATGAAGAAAAGGTATAGCATAAGGATAACTGACCTAAGTTGGTAAGTAGGTAGCATATTTGAGTACAAAGTTTGGAAAATATTAGAATAAAACTTATGTGTTGCTGCACGACTAGCTCTTAGCCCAACCAGTGGCCTCACAGTGGACCATGGGATGGATCTGTTTTTCTTGTCTACGTTGAGGGAACGGGGTATTTCACAAGATGCAGAAGCGAAGATTTCAGAAGCCAATGCTGTGAGCAAATTAGCTCGTAAAAAGCATTTTTATTTTCTTTTATCTTTCTGCCAGTCTGGGGGCTGGAATTCAGGGCCTGAGCACTGTCTTCGGGTTCTCTCAAGTCTAGCCCTCTGCCACTTGAGCCACAGTGCCACATCTAGATTTTCTATCTATGTGATACTGAGCAATCAAACCCAGATCTTCATGGATGCTAGGCAAGCACTCTACCACTATGCCAAACTCTCAACCCTGACATAGTAATTATAAAGTCATCATCATCATATCAAAATATCCTTTCTCCTACAAAGAATGAACACTTATCTATGTGTGTAATGCTTTGTTTTAAATTTCACTAATTCTTCTGTGTTTTTCCCTCTTCCATTTTTTACACATGACAGCAAAGCTAATCATCAGGAAAAAATTGATTACGATACAGAAACCTAATAATATCCTAGTAGATTGACGTCAAAAATATGTGCAAGATGCCCTGTGTGTTTGACCTAGTGGTAGAGTCCTTGGCTACCACGCAAAAAGACTCAGGTTTGATTCCTCATTACCACATACATAGAAAACGCTGCAAGTGGTGCTGTGGCTCGGTGGGACAGCTAAAGCCTAAAGAAAGCCCAAGAACAATATTCACACTCTGAGTTCAACTCCCAAGACTAGCAAAAAAAAATTCTACAAGGGGCAAAATGCAGGCAGAGAAGGCACTGTGAAGCAAATGTTTCGTAAAGGATGAGGGCAATATTGACCCTTAAGTTTGGATCTTACCTAAGAAAGGCTCCTTGAGCCAGAGACCAGACTGGTAGTTGGGCCTAGTGGAAGACATTGGGAATGGACAAATAAGGTGTGCTGTTTACTACATCCACATGTATATTGTGAGATTGGAGGAGAGATTCAGCCTCCAGTATGTCTTTGGTGAGGTCTTCTGTGAGCAAGGATCTTTGGTCATTGGGCCCTGAAAGGTGACCCTGCCTCCCTCACAATGGAATAGAATACGGAACCCTGGTAACCAAGCCACTGTAACTAACAACCAGCTCAAGCCAGCTCACTTGGCCTGTGGCTCAGGAGGAAGCAAGATGTTGCTGTGCTGTTGCCAAAGGTCAGGAAACTCGAGTCTCAGGCATGGAAGTTGTGGATGTCCTACACGAAGATGTACATGCTAGATCTTTGCCAAGCCACAAATCCAGTAAAGAAGGCCTTTATCTAAGAAGAAGGCCAGGAAAATCCAGGGCAACCAGATGAGGTAAATTTCTAAGAAGAAATGTATTTGACCCCATCATCCTCCTCACACACTACAATTTTTTTTTCATTTTTTTATTGTAATTAGTAAAAGGGTTACATGATATTTGCCAGATAGAAGGTGCATTAATTCACATACATTGATACCCTTTCAAATGTCTTAGTACCCATTTCCCTCCAACCCCACACCCTCCACCCATCTTGTTTTTCCCCCATTCCCTATCAAATTTCAAATATCCAAATACAAATAAATTCAATATATCAGACAACAAAGTGAGATACAATACCAATATGGGATAACCAAGGGACAGCAAAGGAAATGAGAGACAACATAGTACATTAAGGACAACAATCATTCATTATATGGCTTTTGTTTCAATATCCTGGAGGTCCTTTCAATTAGCTTCACATTATATGGCCTTATATATGGCCTTTTGCTCCATTGCAAATCTCTGCTAGTAGAGCCCAAGGTTTCTACTGATTATGACGAATGAGGGAAACCCCTGAGCCTAAGTTCCTTTGAGTCTGGCTTACTTCACTTAATATGATTTCTTCTAAGTCTTTCCATATCCTAACATATGGGGCGATGTCATTC
Organism: Megascapheus bottae; assembly: GCF_031878675.1. Lineage (NCBI taxonomy): Eukaryota > Metazoa > Chordata > Mammalia > Rodentia > Geomyidae > Megascapheus > Megascapheus bottae. Next base: position 3,938,739 of record NW_028327585.1, read on the forward strand.
TTTGTGACTGCAGCATAGAATTCCATTGTGTAAAAATACCACAACTTGTTGATCCACTCATCAACTGAGGGACATTTGGGTTGGTTCCATATCTTTGCTATGGTTAATAGGGCTGCAGTGAACATTGTTGTGCTAGTGGGTTTAGTATGCCCTTGTTTCTGGATTGTTCGGTAAATGCCAAGTGGTGGAATTGCTGGGTCATAGGGAGTTCTATGTTTGGCCTTTTGAGGCACTGCCACACTGCTTTCCATAGTGGTTGAACGAGTTTGCAGTCCCACCAACAGTGTAGTAGTGATCCCTCCTGGCCACATCCCCTCCAGCATCTGTTGTCATTCGTTTTCCTGATCCTGGCCATTCTAACTGGAGTGGTGTGGAATCTTAGAGTTGTTTTGATTTGCATTTCTTTTATGACCAGAGATGTGGAGCATTTCTTCATGTGTCTATAGGCCATTTTTTTTTCTTCTTCAGAGAAGACTCTCTTTAAGTCTTTGGCCCATTTTTAATGGGATGTGTGTTACTTTGGAGGTTAGTTTTGGAGTGATTCAATTTTTTGAGTTGTTGATATATTTTAGATAGGAGGCCTTTTCCGTTGTTTGGTTGGTGAAGATCTTCTCCCACTCTGTACGCTTCCTGATTAGTTTACTAGCTATATCCGTTGCCATACAAAAGCTCTGCAGTTTAAAGCAGTCCCACTTATCCAGCCTTTCTCTGATTTGTTGTGATTCTTAGTCCTTATTAAGAAAGTTTCGACCTGTGCCAAGGAGGCCTAGTGTATCTCCTATTCCTTCCTCTAAACTTTTCAGTGTGTCAGCTTTTACCTCCAGGTCGTTGACCCATTTGGAGTTAATTCTAGTGCAAGGTGACAAAGAAGGATCCAACTTTAGTTTTCTGCAGGTGCTTAACCAGTTCTGCCAGCACAACTTGTTGAAGAGGCTATCTTTCTTCCATTCTATTTTTTTGGCTCCCTTGTCAAAGATTAGTTGGCCATAGGTATGTGGTTTAATATCTGTGTCCGCAGTTCTATTCCATTGTACTTCTGGCCTGTTCTTGTGCCCGTACCAAGCTGTTCTGAGAATTATAGCTCTGTAATAGAGTGTAAAGTTTGGAATTGAAATTCCTCCAGCGCTGTTCTTTCTGCTAAGAAGTGATTTTGCTATACGGTGTCTTTTATTATTCCATATGAAATTTTGAATTGCCTCTTCTATTTCTTTAAAGAATGACATTGGGATGTTGATGGGTATTGCATTGCATTTGTAGATAGCTCTTGGCAAGATTGTCATTTTCACAATGTTGATTCTTCCAATCCAGGAGCATGGGAGCTTTTTCAATTTCCTTAGTTCTGCTTTAATTTCCTTTTTTAGGGTTTTAAAGTTTTCATCTAAACGGTACTTTACATTCTTAGTTAAGCTAATTCCTAGGTACTTTATTTTGTTTGAGGCTATTGTGAAAGGAGTTTCTTTCCTGATTATTGCCTCGTTCCCCTCACTGTTGGCATAAAGGAAGGCAGTTGATATGTGAGGGTTGATTTTATGGCCTGCTACCCTTCCAAAGCTTTGAATCAGCTCAAGGAGCTTGGGAGTAGATTCTATAGGATTCTTTATATACAGAATGATGTCATCTGCAAAGAGGGATAGTTTTAATTCCTCTTTCCCTACTTGGATCCCCTTTATGCTTGCTTCTTGCCTTATTGCACTGCCTATGATTTCTATACTATGTTAAAAAGGAGTGGAGAAAGTGGGATCCTGAATGCTACCCCTTAGCCCTTTTATGCAAAGCTTAGGACTGTGGCATTTTAAGCACGATTCAACGCTCTGTTTTTTACTGGTTAATTAGAGGTAAAAATCTTATGGAATTTATTGCATGGCTGATTTTGAACTGGAATCCTCAGGTCTCAGCTTATCTTGAGTAGCTAGGATTACAGTATTTTACAACCTGTATGCTCATACACATCGCTTCTGATCCAAACACTCATTGTTCAATTTAACTAACAAGATGTGAGGAAAGATGATTGACGGTAATTTACTAGATGGGCTTCTAGTGAGTATATATTTCCACTTCCACTCTGAAGCCAGGGAAATGTTTCTGGTACATGTTTCAACTATCTCCCAAAGAGGAAATAATGTGTGAGTACGTTTGCTAGTATTTCAGATAGGAGATGGACTTTGGTGTTTGGAACCTGTTTGGCAGAGTGTATCAGCTGGGCTGTGATAACAGAGATGATGTTTCAGACAGGAATATTGTCCTACGAGACAAACTTAATCCAGATCCTTGGATTTCAGGCCTTGAGTAGATAGAATTACAAGTGTGAGCTGCCACCACCACCTGGTTCATTTTGGAAACGTTAATTGCTTCTCATTTGTTCCTTTCCTTTTTTGGAAGATTGATCTAAGCTGGCTGATTGTGCATCACAATGATCTGATTGGCCTCAGGAATTGCAAATATTTGTCTCATCAGCACGGAATGAATGAAGTTGATCTAAACCCAATAGTATTTTCCTTCTGATAAATAGGGAACTTACCCATATCACTTTTCCTTGCCTTTGCTTTCCCAAAGCAAGCAACATGTTTCTTAAAAACTATACTTCATGAGAATATTATAATTAGAAGCTATCTTCTGCACACTTCAGAATAGTCCTTGCATTTATAAACTTATATTACAATATTAGGTAGAAGAATGGTGACTGTTAGTTTCATAACTATTTCATATGTTTTACTCTTTAAGGCTCATTAACTCAAGAAGGGATTAAATACATTTAGATAATAGTAGAACATAGCTGCTGCTGATTTGATGTGTGTGCAGATGATACACAGATTTATTAGGATTACTCAAAAGTTTTCTTCAAATTTTCAGTAGTCAACTGCTATGCTAACTGGAAGGTGATAGTAATGATGCTGAAATTCTATGAATCAGCTATGAAGCAGAATTTCAGGGGAGAGTATTTGCTAGGGACTTAATTTCTAAGACGCATATCAAGAATATTGAACTATAACACCAAATGATGGAGGACTCAGCGTCACATTTTGTTTGTCTTATGCAAGTCCTGGAACTTGAACCCAGGGCCTGGGAACTGTCCTTAAATGTTTTTTTTTGCTTCAGGCTAGTGTTCTACCACTTGATCCACAGCTCCACTTCCAGATTTTTGGTAATGAACTGTAAATCAGAATATCATGCAATTTGTTTGGGCTGGATTCAAACCTGATTCTGTGTAGATAGGATTCCAAGTGTGAGCGCACAGAGCCTGGCTAGTATCATTCATCATTCAAGTCATGGGACTGCAATTCTGCACCTGGGTCTTGTCACTGAGCTTTTCAGCTCAAGACTACTGCCCTATCCCTTGAGCTATAGGGCAACTTCTGGGTTTCTGGTGGTTAATTGGAGATAAGAGTCACATGGACTTCAGTGCCCAGGCTGACTTTGAACTGCTATCCTTGGATCCCAGCCTCTTGAGTAGCTACATTTACAAGTGTGAGCCACCATACCCGGCTAAATTATTTTTTAAGTTAATTTTTTTTGTTAAGTCAATATATAGTTGGCATACGGTTACATAAGTAATGAACACATTTCTTAAGAAAATTGTTATCCCCTCCCTCATTTTTCTCTGTTTTCCTACCCTCAGCCCCCTCTCCACCCAGATTGTTCAGTTCATTTCCTTTTAGTGTCTTCCAAGTATCACTGTTCAATTGGTTCACCCTTTTTCCTTTGTTTTTTTTTTTTACCATTTTATTATACCCTCTCCATTCCCCAATTCACATAAACCTATGTACAAGACACAGGGTACCCGAATTCAACACAGTGACTACAGAGAATAAAACTAAAGGGAAAAGAAGAAAAGAGGTAAAAAGCAAAGAAAATGAAAGAACATCATACAGTAGCTTAGAAGCAACAACACTGAAAAAACAAAACATAAAACCTTGGGCTGAAAATGTAGCTTGCATAGCATGTATGAAACCCTGGATTCCATTCCTCAGCACCACATAAACAAAAACTGGAAGTGCCACTGTGACTCAGCTGGTAGAATTCTAACGTTCAGCACAGAGTGTCTCCAAGTGACAAAAATCTGTCACATTTAAGTCAGGCTTCAAAATTTTGCTAGGAACCAGTTACATGATTTGGAAGAATGTCCAATTTTCAAAAAATCACTAGCCAGGCGCTGGAGGGTCATAATTGTCATTCTACTAGCCAGGGAGAAGGTGATTCAAAGCCTTTGCAAGCAAAAAAACGAAAACAAAAAAAAACTAAGATTCTTCTCTCCACTTATCCAAACAAAAACTAAGTGGAGTTGTGGCTAAAACTGCTACAGCATTAGCCTTGAGGAAAATGAACTAAGAGACCTTGCCCAGGTCCAAAGTTCAAGCTCCCCACCAAGAAAGAAAAAAAAAGGAGTCCAGATACATTAGTTTCAAAAGTATATCTGGATATCTTAGTAGATTTTTCTGATCTTTCCTCATTCATCTCATGGAACCACATAATCTTGATCCTGATCTGACTAAGAGCCTGCATTGTGCTTAATAAATTCATTCCACATATTCCAGTAGAATCTGGACAGCTAACAGCCACTTACCACTGCTTTATTCTACGTTTAGGCCAGTATGTCTGCATACCATCTACACAGTCAGCTATATCATCTTTCCAGAAGTATCATTGAGTGTAGAACACTCAGAACTAAAATAATTGCATAAAGATGTAATAAAACCCCTTGATTCATTAAGAAAATTTCTGTACCACTTAGAGCAAGTACATTAGTGGTATTTAGCTCTAGCCTCTTTTTTTAAAAAAATTTCTGACATTGAATTTTACATCATATTTCAAATGTCATGTTTAACCAACAAGTATTCAAGAAGGAAATCTCTATACAATCACTGGCACATAAATTTTAGAATATAGTAAAAATTAAGCTGAGTCTTTGTATGTCATATATACAGATTAATCTATAATAAAACACATGTCTATAGAGTGTATAGTCTATCCCAGATTTTTATGTCTATGTAGTTATGTTTATATCTCCAAAATTATGTCCAGAACTTTGGGTATCAACTATTCAATCATCGCTCTACTACTGTTTGAAACTAATATCCATATATTAAGGATACCATGTACCTTTTGTTCCTTGGTCTTGACTTATCTCACTCAACAGGATTCACTCTAATTTCATCCACTACCCCAAAAATGCCATTATTATTTTTTTCTGTGCAGATCTTCTTTTTATGTATTTATTTTTATTGTAATTTATAGAAGGGTTACATTATATTCACCAGATAGAAGGTGCATTACTTCTCAAACTTTGATACCCCATGTAATGATATGGTCCCCATTTCCCTTCCCCTACCCCCACTCATGTTCATTTCCCCCCTTCCCTATCCAATTTCAAATAACCAATTAGGCACATATGAAATATATCAGAAAACAAGGTGAAATGTTGTAACCATATGATATAACCAAGGGATAGCAAAAGAGATAAGAGATCACATAGTTCATTAAGGACAACAATCACTCATTATATGAGTTTTGTTTCTTTATCTTGGAGGTCCTTACATTTAGTGTCATACTATTTGTCACGATATATCTTGATTTTGTTCTATTGTAAATCTATGGTAGCAGAGCCCAAGGTTTCTACTGAATTTGACAAATGAGGGAGACTCTTGGGCCTATGTTCCTTTGAGTTTGGCTTACTTCACTTAATATGATTTTTTTCCTTTTCCTCCAGTTCCCCGAGAATGCCATTATTTTATCTTGTCGGTTGGCTATGTATCATTCCATTGTGTGTGTGTGTGTGTGTGTGTGTGTGTGTGTGTGTGTGTATCACATTTTTTGTAGTAGGGCATCTGGTTGTTTCCATCATCCAGCCTCATTTTCTACAGATATTTTTATAGTCTCTTTTTTATTTTCAGGGTAATGTATAGAGGGGTTACGATTACATTTACAGGTAGTGGACTGCATTACTTTTCACACATTTATTCCACTCCACATGTTTTTGTCCCCAGTTCCCTCTCCCCTCCCCTTCCCAATCATCTTGTTTCCCCCTTCCCTTTCCTATTTGACATAAACAAATAAACATATATACAATATGCCAGGGAAAAAATCAGATACAGTAAGAATCTGACATTAACCAAAGGGCAAAATAAGAGGTGAGAAATAACATAGTAGATTAAGGACAAAAATCACACAAGATTAAGAGCAACGATGACACAAGATATAGCTCTTGTTCCCATATCCTAGACATCCTTTCATTTAGTCTCATCCTATATGACCTTATATACCTAGGTTTTTGAGTTATTGTAACCCTCTGCTAGGAGAGTTCTAGATGTGAACTAACTATTACAAATGAGGGAAATCATTGAGCTTATGTTTCTTTGGGTCTGGCTTGCTTCACTTAATATGTATTTTTCCAAGTCTTTCCATTTCCTTACAAATGGGGCGATGTCATTCCTTCTGATGGCAGCATAGCATTCCATTGTGTATAAGTACCACATCTTCTTGATTCAGTCATCTACTGAGTGGCATCTGGGTTGGTTTCATATCTTTGCTATGGTAAATAGTGCTGCAATGAGCATCATTGTGCTAGTGGCTTTAGTATGCCCTTTTTTTCTGGACAATTGGGTAGATGCCAAGTAGTGGATTTGATGGATCATTGGGGAGCTCTATGTTCAGTCTTTTGAGGAACCACCACACTGCTTTCCCTAGTGGTTGAACGAGTTTACACTCACACCAACAGTGTAGGTGTGATCCCCCCTGGTCACTTCCCCACCAGTATCTCTTATTAGATTTTTTAATAATGGCCATTCTGACTGGAGTCAGGTGGAATCTCAAAGTTGTTTTGATTTTCATTTCCCTTATTGCTAGAGATATGGAGCATTTCTTCATGTGTCTAAAGCCCATTTTAATTTTTTCTTCAGAGAATACTCTTTTAAGTCTTTAGCCCACCTTTTAATAGGATGGTTGTTTCTTTGAAGATTTGTTTGGGAGAGATTCATTTTTTTCAGCTATAGATATATTTTAGATAACTACATATATTTTTGTAGAAAAAAGAATGGAAGCCATCATGCTGACTCACAACTTAATTTCAGCTGCTTAGGAGGCTCAGGGCTTAGGATCACAGGTCAAAGCCAACCAGGGCCCTACAGTGTGTGAGATCAAACTCTGTGAACATACAATGACTGTAAGAGGAATCTCACTGCCTGGGAATGTAGCCTAATGGTAGAGTGCTCACCTACAATGCATGAAGACCTAGGTTCTATTCACCGGTACCGCATACTCAGAAAAAAGCTAGAAGTGGCGCTGTGTCTCAAGAGGCAGAGCACTCACCTTGGGCAACCGAGTCCAACGAAAATGTCTAGGCCCTGAGTCCAAGCCCTAGGACTGGCAAAAAGAAAAAAAAAGAGCAATCTAACTTAAGTAACAAGGAATGTACCCTATATTTATACAGACTGAAAAATTCATTAAGAAATTAGAAAATATGTATAAAGTGCATAATTTCTTTTGTGTGTTGGCACTCGGTCTTCAACTGAGTGCTTCAGCTCTATCCCTGACCTTTTCTGCTCAAGGCTAGCACTCTACCAATGCGCAACAAATCAACTATCTTCAATTGAGATATAAGCGATGAATATTTCAGGGTGCTTCATGAAAAACATTTTTATAAATTGAAACTTTCAACACAGTCTTATTTTAGTATGAATGTTGAGATGGGAAGAGACAGAAAAAGTGAAATGTTTCCTGATCCCCATAGAGAAGAGACTCAGCACAACCACTGTGGTCTGCAAGCTTCTTTGTGAGTTTTGTTTGCTTGTTTGATTGTTGTCAATTGTGGGGCTTGAACTCTGGGCCTGGGCACTGTCCCTTAGCTCTTCAGCTCAAGGCTAGTGCTTTAATCTGTGAGCCACAGTGCCACTTCTGGTTTTTCTGGCAGTTAACTGGGTACTTTGGCTGGCTGTAAACTTTGATTCTCAGATCTTAGCCTCCTGAGTAGCTAAGATTATAGGTGTGAGGAACCATCACAAGGCTGCTGCTCTGTTACTATGCAGGTTCTGGATCAAGAACTTCAAGTTCTTACTTCAATTATTTCTTCTCTTGCCTGATACTCGGCCATTTGAACTAAGCCCCAGTTCCTGGTCTTTGTTGGTTAATGAGAGATATTATGATTTTCTAATATTCAGAGCAATGATTATAAAACCCAGCATTTTACTTACTTGAATAAATTAAGAGACAGTACCTAGTGAGATGGAAAACAAAATTTTTTTCAAGTTGCTATCCTGTTCTAATGCATAAGTCTGGCTATTTTGCTTACACACAAATATGTATTTTACCAGTTTCTACTCTATTTTTGCTTAGCTTAAAACCACCACTGCCATTTCATAGATTTTGTTGTTGTTGTTTGCGGTACTTGAACTCTGTGCCTGGGCTGTTCCTCAGATCTTCAGTTCAATGCCAGTGCTCTACTACTTTTGATTTGGCCAGTCCTGGGCTTGAACTCAGGGACTGAGCACTGTCCTTATATTTTCTCAAGGCTAGGGCTCTACCACTTCAGCCTCAGCACCACTTCCAGCATTTTTCTATGTATGTGGTATTGAGGAATTGAACCCAGGTCTTCGTGCATGCTAGGCAAGCACTCTACCACTAGGCCAAACTCCCAGCCCAAAATTATTCATCATTACTATTAGCTATCTTCTTTTTTTATTATTGATTCATCATGGTGCTTGGACTTTGGGCCTGGACACTGTCCCTGAGCTCTTCAGCTCAAGGCTAGGGCTCTTCCTCTACAGCTCCATTTTTGGTTTCTGGTAGTTAATTGGTGATGTAAGCCTCACAAACATATGTGTCCAGGCTGGCTTTGGGCTTTGAACCAAGATCCTCCAATCTCAGCCTCCACAGTAGCTAGAATTACACGCTTCAGCCACCAGTGTCTGACTGTTTGATGTCTCTGTCTCTGTCTCTGTCTCTCTGTCTCTGTCTGTCTCTGTCTGTCTGTCTCTCTGTGTCTCTCTCTCTGTCTCTGTCTCTCTGTCTCTCTCTGTCTCTGTCTCTCTGTCTCTGTCTCTCTCTCTCTCTCTGTCTCTCGCTCTCTCTCTCTGTCTTTTGGTTGTAAGACTTTAACTGTGCACCTGGGCAGTGTCCCTGGGCTCTTCAGCTCAAGGCTACAACCTTAAACACCTTGAGCCACAGTGTCACTGCTGGTTTTCTGGTGCTTAAGTGGAAGTAACAGTTTCATGGACTTTAGTGTCTGGCCTGGCTTTGAACTGTGATCCTCAGAACCCAACCTTCTTAGATCATTTCCAGCTTTTTTTTTTGGTGTAAGTGGTACAGAGTAATTGAACACAGGGCTTTGTGCATACTAGGCAAGCAAACTACCACTAGTGTGCACTCCAGCCTTAGATAAGGGCTTTCTTTTTCTTTTTCTTTTTTTCACTCATGGGGCTTGAACTCTGGGCCTGGATGTTTACCTTAAGCTCTTCAGCTCAAGGCAAGAGCTCTACCACTTGAGGCACATTGTCATTTTGAATTTTCTGGATTATTTGGAAATAAGATTCTCACAGATTTTTATGCCTGGTCCGTCTTTGAACCTCGATCCTCCAGGGTTGCTAGGGTTACCAGGGTGAGCCACCAGTCACGGGCATTAAATTATTATTTTTTGCATGTCCTATGGCTTCAACTCATGACCAGAGCACTGTCCTAGGGCTTGCTCAAGGATAGCACTTTACTTCAGCCAGCAAACTCCCGGTCCAAATAAGCCACTCTTGAAGCTAGAATTACAGAGATCTGCCATAATACTGGCATGTCGTTATCTAAGTATATAATTTTTCTTCTATTTTTGATGGCTTTTCCTTAGTGGACATATTTCCTACATATTTTATGGAAAACTTCCTTCCCACTGGGGCCATAAGTTAAGCCTAGTGGAAGAGTTCTTGCCGAGCATGAATGAAGACCCAAGTTCAATTCCTCAGCACATCATAGATACAAAAAGGTAAAAGTGGTGCTGTGGCACATGTGATAGAACTTGAGCCTTAAGAATAAACAAAAACAAAAACAAGGATCGTGCTCAGGTCCTGAGTCTAAGCACATTACTGGCAAAAAAATTCTGCCCAAAGTAGACATTAAAACTTTTTGTACTTTCCAAAAAATTTGTTGTCAAGGTGATATAAAAAGAGATTGCTGTTACATATGTAATGAGTACATTTCTTGTAAACACTGTTACCCCCTACCCCCTTTGCTCTTTCCCTTCCCCCAAGTCATAAATTTCATTTACAACAAATATATATGTATTTTCATTCCTGAAAAAAATAGTTTAAAATGTGTTCAAATAAATGATGTAGGTTGATATATTTATCAAAATGGATTACTTGATCTCTAAAATAAACATTCTAGGTAATTTTTCTCATAAAATTGTACTAATGCTATAAAACTAATAAAAAAGGAGTTTTAGTTATTAATTTCTTATGTTTTACCTTTGACATTATTACACTAAGCATACTGTTTATGGTATTAATACAGACAGCATGAAATATGATTATGTAAAATAATTAAATGATTCAAACTAGTAAGGTTGGGGACCAGTAGTTTGGCTTGGTGGCACACACCCTGGACTGGTAAAAAAAGAAGTAGGGTTAGATAAAACAGATTTATTTCCAAATGTGTGGAAAATGGAATGATTTCTTGTTTGGCTAGTCCTGGGGCTTGAACTGAGGGACCAGGAACTGTCCTTGGCCACATTTGTTCAAGGGTGGCACTCTGACACCTGAGCCACAGTGCCCCATCTGCTTTTTCTGTGTATGCAGTGCCGAGGAATTGAATCAAGGTCTTCTTGTATACTAGGCGAGCACTCTACAACTAGGCCACATTCAAAGCCAAAGTAGATTTTTGATGCTATTGTGGAGTTTTAATTTTCTTAAATATTTGTACAAAGCACAATGGATATATAAAGAGACTTGAACTCACAGAACAGAGTCCCACATAATATTACAGTTACTCTGGCACTTCTCCCGATTGACAAAACACATTTCCAGGCATCTGCACTGTCCTTAAGCTTTGGTAGCTGACTTGTCTTTCCATGGAGGCCTGGCCTGGATTCCTGGTGATTCCATGCATTTCATAGTTCCCTGTATATCCAGTAAGGTTGTCTTCTATGGGACCAGACCTGTCTGGCTTTTGGCCCACCCAGGACCTATGTGTCTGAGGTCTCACATTCTAAGTGGAAAATAAAACACAGTATAATAAGGACTGAAGAACTGCACACCATAATATTAACTATGAGAGTTTAATAGTTAGCAAAGTAAATACAATGAATACTTGACAAGAATCATGAGAGCAAGATAAAGAGATGTCTTTTTAGGAAGGGGACAGGGAAGCTCTAAATCCAGACTGGCCTCCAAGTTGCCTTCAGACAGTAATTCTACTTCAGAGTCCTCAGAAGGGTCTCCTTCCTCATGAGAAACAGAATGTCCTTCATGAATTAAGAGGGGGATGGATTCTGATTTCTCGAATGGAGATTGAGTCTCTTTTAGTGAGATGGATGGGTCTGCATATTCTGTGAGGATGGATTCATTTTCCTCCAATGAATCCAGTATTGAGAGTACACTTGCTGCTTCCCATGGGGACATTTTCCATGAGCCCAGCGTGTGCCCCTTCAGCTTGCACAATAAGTGGAGTGTTACTCTGACTCAGATGGACTGACTCTGGGTGGAGTGTGAAAGGAAACGGAAGGAAATCTGGCTGCTCTTTTTCTTCCTCCATAGTATCTGCAGGTTCAAGTGTGTCACACATGGGGTTCAGAGCAAAAGGTATATCCACAGGACTCTAAACCTGTTTGGTAATTTCTACAGAAGGCCCATGCTTTCTGGAGTGCAGTGATGATTCTCAGTCTCCATCAGTCACCAGCTCCATTGGTGGGTTTTTCATCCGGAGTTCAGGATAAGCTCTTCCACGATGACCCAAACCTAAGAATGGAAATAGGTACAGAGTGGACAGAGTGGACTCTGCAAGTTGAAGTGTCACTCAACTTCCATGAGGATCTAATGGAGGAACCTGTAGAACTGGAGTTTGGAGTGAACCCTGAGGAGGTGTAGGTTCTTTCTAATGAGTGCTTATTCCCGAGTCCTTTCAGAGGACAGACATTACCTGGCTGACACGACCCATAAAGGGCATTTTGCCAAGCTCTGTAGAAGTAAGGGCCAACCAATCTAGACCACATGGGCTTCCTACTCACAGGCTCTGAGGCACCCACACCAGGACTTCTACTTTTTCTTGGTCTTACTGGTCGCACATTCCTCCAGCTGGTCAAAAAGTATGTGTCTAGAAGAGCCGGTCCAAGCCGGCACGTGGAGCCTCATATAGAGCTTGAGTTGTGTCAGGGTGTGGCAGTTCTTGAACTCGTAGAAATCACGTGAGTAGAAGTCCATTCACATCGTATAGATGGAACACATGATGCTGTGGGCACATTCGGTACAAGGAAAGTGAGAGCCTTCTCTCTCCATCCTGAGCCTTCTACCAAAGCCCCTTTCTTGCAGGACTCTAATGCTGTGGCTGTCCTGCAGAGATGTGCACTTATGTGCTGGGAGGGGGGTAAGAGACACTCTAGAACAGGATGACTTTTACACCCCACTTCCAGAAGCTTCTGAGAGAGGCCTCAATGCATCTGTCCAAAGCAAACGCACCTTAAATTAACTAAGTAAATGCTCTAAATAAATCAATAAGTGAATGCTCTAAATAAAGAACTAAATGCTCATTCCTCTAATCTTAGCCACCCAGCAGGCTGAGCTCTAAAGATCACAGTGGAAAGCCAGTCTAGTCAGTAAAAGTCTAAAGGCACTTGTCTTCAATTAGGCAGCAAAAAGCCAGAACTTGACCTATGACTCAAATGGTACAGTGCTAATTTTTGAACACCAAATGGATGGCATTTAGACCTGGGTTCAGGTTCAAATGGCAGCACTGGACCACACACCAAAATGTAAATGCTTTCAGGTTCTAACAGGCAAAGCTATCACAATCCCTCCCTGATGGCTCAAAAGTGATTCAGCCCCCAGCTTTTCCTCTGACTCCAGTATTTCACAGGCCTCCGCCATTAGTACTGACACCTCATTTCTTACTGGGAAATGGGATTTCCTAGGATGTCACCTAGGTGAGGGCTGCAGTTGGGAGCCACTTACGCATGCCTGAAATCCAACTTCTCAGTAAGCACACTGTTGAGACTCCAGTAGCTTGTGAGGGAAATGAAATGGCATGGTGTCCCAGTCATAATAAAGTAGTTTGTGCACTTGTATCATGCTTAGCTCCCCTGTGAACACCGCAGTGAACCAAACAGGCTCAGAGAGGAGCCAAGTATTCCAAGACTTGGCCAGGAAGGGTGAGCAAACCTGGGTTTGGAGGGGGAACACTCACTTTTTCAAGAGAATTTCCAGCAACTACTACATTGTCCTCCACTATTTGAAATTGTGCAGGAAGTTTCCCACATAAAAGAGATCACCTTTCTGGTAGGCAGGGATCAGCTTTGTCAGCAGCATCTCCAACAGGCGTTCCTCCAGGATCCACAGTTTTCAAACCATACCCATGGTATCTACCTTCCTATGTTCTCTCCACCTGCCCCAAGACAGGGGTCTGACAGATGCTTTCCACCCACTTATTCATGTCCTCCTCTGTATTGGCTGACAGCTAAGACATGCACTCACTTGTCTGGATGCCAAACACAAAGCCATGTGATTATTTCTCAGTCTGGAACATCCTATCAGATTTATAGCACCGCAGAGGGTCAGGTTGATGCTCCTCCAGGGCTTCTTAAATTGTTCTCATATTAATCCACAACACGTTTGTCATCACTTGTCCAGCTAATTCATGGACTAAACCAGCATTCCCTACAAACTTAGATCCCAATACGATGAGGACACTCAAGGGTGCATTAGGAGGGTGACCTGCAGGTGGATGTGAGCCTGTCTAACTTGGAGGGGATTTCTCCACCACAGGAAATGGAATACAAATTTAGAATCTGCTTTCATGAGGTGACAATCTCTGGCAGATGTTCTTATCAAATGTGGCACTGCCTAATTCCAGCTTAAAACATGGGTTGATGACCCAGCATAACAGAGAATGTATTCACCCAGGCCCAACACATAGGCTGGGACTCTGAACTTTCAGGTAGCATTTGGCTTTGAAGGTCATGAGATCTTGGGTCTACAAATGATGAGCCCCCTCCCGTGAGGCATAGCAAACGGAGCCAAAGTGCAACCCAGTTAAGCACCAGATCAAGCTTCCCTTCTTCAGTAGGGTATGGTTTGAAAACTGTGTATAGCTTCTGTTTGAAGCCAGTCCAGAAAGGAAAGTCCATGAAACTCTCATTTCCAGTTAACTGCCAAGAAAAAGCCAAAGATAGAGATGAAGCTCAAGAGAGGTAGAGAGCCATCTGAAAAGAATGGTTACACACTGCAACATCCTCATTATCTGATCTTGAAAACATCTCTGCGTGTATCCCAGCATGCAGCCAGCATCTGGGGGTGACAGTGACCCCTGCGCCCATTGGCAATCTGCACTGTCTCTGACATCTGTAATGTGAACCTCATTCTGTTGGGTTTGTGAAGCGGTGTCAACCCTACAGAAGGAACCAACTGTGCCCTAAGTCCCACTGTCCCCTGGGGCCCCTAGCATTCCCCCATCTGCACCCCTCCTGTAGCTTCTGATCCTAGGGAGCCCTCCTGCCCTGTCCAACACTCACATGAAGTGCATATTTCTTCTCCTGGGGCAACTTCTCCACAGAGAGTACATGACATGCCCACTCTCCAGGCACCAGGAGATCATGCCAAAGTAGCAAATCAGTGATAAGGACATAAAGTGATGAATAGAATTTTAGATCCTGATGGTAGACAGTCTGCAAAATCCAAGGTAGAATGGAATTGAAGGGGACCAGGGATCAGGATGTGGGCATGGAGCTTCCCTGCCAAGGGGGTGGGGTAAGTCACAGGCTGGGGGATGCACAGGATGATCCATGGGCCCTGTGCAGCTACTGGGTCACCCCCTTCTGCATCTCAGCCTTTGGCTTTGAGCTCTGTGATCGTCAAGATGTGCACAGTTTGTACTCTGGCTGGCAGAAGAAAGGACCCTGGGAAGACAATTGTAGACCCTTAGTGAGTGTAGGAAAGGGTAGGCTGGACACCCAGTCCAAGAGGAGCTAAAACTGGAGTCGAGGGGTGTGCACGGAGTGGGTGTGAGGGTTGTGGGCAATCAAAGTCACGGCAGAGGTGGCTCTGCCTGTGGGGTTAGTGCCTCCCTGCAGGCACAGCACTGGAGATATCAGAGATCCACATGAAAAGGAAAAGCTGGAAATGGCACTATGGTTCAAATGGTAGAGCATCAACCTTGAGCAAAAGAGCTCAGGGACAGTACCCAGGACCTGAGTTCAAGCCTCATGACTGTAAAAGAAAAAGAACCAGGACTATGAGAGGGACCCTGGTACTCTCTGGGTCTAATCAGACACAAGAAGAGGCCGGGATAGGCTGTGGAAAAACACAGAGAACATCTTCCCCCAGCTCATCCTGTCCTGCATGCAGGGACAGCCATGTAACTAGGGCTACAGTGAGATCATCTTCACCCCTGTGCTACCATCTGAATTGTAGGCCTCTGTCCTGGCATGGGGTTCCTGATGGCTGAGCAGGTGCCCTAACCCTAGATGGAGAGCAGCCACTGACTGTGGTAGCTAAGGAGAGATCTGTTCCATAGCTATCAGGCCACCCAGCATGGGAGCCATAACCACCCCTCACCCAGGTAGAGGCCAGTGGTTCTCCAGGTGCTACTAACGTTGCCCCACCCCTTGATCTGGGTACACGTGACATTCCCTCCACAAGGAGCAGGAAAAAGTGAAGGATCAGGAAGCTGCCTATGGGCTTCAGATGATGGCCAGGCTGGCACTACAGATGGCCTCACTCTGTCACCACCTTCCCCTGCCTCCATCTTTCCTCCATCATGCCTCTCTACCTCCCACCCATTAACCTTGGAAACCAATGAACTGGGCTCTCATCATTCCTCTCATCTCTTCACCCACCTTGCCATGCGTCCATTCCTCTGTCACTTCCACCACACACACATCCCACCACCAGCCACCCTGTAGCTTATGAGGATCCCAGAGGAAGCTCTTGGTGAAGGGCTTGTGACCACAAAACTGATACTATCACCCTCTCCGGCCTGATCCACCACAGAATAAGAAGAGCCAAGCAGGCACACACTGCAGCAGAGTTGCTCTGCTGCCACCCTGATTTCTTCATGGCCATGACTTGGCTCTCCTCAGCCTCTCAGCTCAGTAATCAGAACATTATGCTTTCACAGAGCCATGGCTTCCAGTCTCCATGGACACAATGACATCAAGGTGATGCCAACTTCCCCATCTCTATATACTTCTAACTATGGGATGGGAGCTGAGGTTGTCTTCTGTGACTCCATCCACTAAGAGGCTCATGCAGATTTCTATCCTTTGCTCATCATGGTGACTCTTTGGTTAACAAGTCACTGCTGGGCTTCCAGTTCACCACATATATAACCCATACTCCAACACTTTTCTTAGAAGGACTGATGACTTTTAAATATTCTCTAGTTTTAAATTTCTAGTTCCTTCTCTCTTTCATTTATATATTTCCCTTCCTCACATACTTCGCTTTTTTTACCTTCCTTCTTTCATTCCTGGCCTTGAACTCAAGACCTGGAGCTTTTTCTTAGCTTTTCTTTGCTCAAGGTAGCACTCTAGCTCTTGAGCCACAGCTCTACTTCAATCTTTGTTCTTGCTCTAAACTGGGAGTAAGAGTCTCATGCATTTTTCCCTTTGCTGGGTTGGTTTTAAACCACAATACTAAGATCATGATCCCGAATATGCCTCGGATTACAGGTATTATCTAATAAAAACAAATTCCTGATTTCTTTTTTAGACATAATTAATTCTTTCATGTGAGCCACCAGCCACTTATGCAAGAGCATTGCAGGATCCCAGCATTCATCTTGTCTCCAGTCTTATTCCATCCATCTCGCAATGGCCATCTAAAACACCCTGCTGCATGCCTGAAGTCGCAAGGAACGTTCTCAACGCCATGAGAAGCCCCCTTAAGTTCTGCCTCAGATATGCCCAGCCCCCATCCCACTTCCACATGAGCATTTGTTTAGGAGAAATTTCCTGAGTACATCATCACCTTTTCCTCACCATTCGAATTTCATCTTTGGAGTCATTTCTCCCAGACAAAGACGAACATGATCCATGGTTTGATGGCAGCTCCAGCTTCATAGTCCCAGCCACCAACACCCCCCCATTACCCTGCCAGACACCTGAATTCAAGAACAATGTTTTCACTACCCCTGACTCTTATCAAATGTTTTAATTTATACAGTGCATTATAATAATTTTACTAAATGGAATAAACACATGGCATCAAGCTTCAGAATCTTTGCACCTGAACTTTTAGTGAATAACAGACACACCAGCATTTCTGTAGCCAACAGAAATCTTAGCTTTGAGATTTCAGCATTCCTGGTATCCAAGTTGGGATGTGCTAACACTGCCCTTAATGGGGCACTTCAATCACACAATCCCACAACAATCACTCTCATTTGACATTCACTGGTAGGTAGTGCTAGGAAAAAGACTGATGTGCCAACTCCATGCTGGCTTGACCTATGCCATCTTCAAACCTGGAGCAAGTGGGGCTCCTCTCTCCATGACACCTTTTGTGTACTACCTCAGGAGGACCTTTACATTGAGACAAAATTATGAAGACTATCTCTACCAGCAAAGATTCCAGTGAGATGTGCCTACATGGATAAAGCTAAAATCTCACTAAAGTGAGGTTGTTGGCAGTGCTGGTGCCTGAACTCAGAGCCTGGGCACTAAGCATTTGTACTCAAGACTAGCCCTTTACCACTTGAGCCCAAACTCCATTCCCAGCTGTTTTCATTTTTGGTAGTAAGAATCTATCAGACATTCCTGTTCTAGGTGACTTGGAACTTCCATACTCAGATCTCAGCCTCCTGACCAGCCTGGATTAAAAGTGTGGATCAGCCATGCCCCACACCTGAGGACTTCTGCCAGCACATTTTTTCCCAAAAATTGGAAGAGGAAGATGAGGGAGGGTTGGGCTCATCCTGCCCTGCATATGAAGGAGAGCATCAGCGCCTGAACTTCATTCCCTGTTGTAGGCTGCTGGAGGAAAAGGAAGCAAATAGGCACAGGCTGGCAGCAGATGCCACAGAACAACTTGTGACCAAGACTCCCAGAGCAGACCTCAGAATCGATGACAGAGTTGGATCTACCCAGTAACAGAGGCAGTGGTGACACCTGAAACTGCGCGTTTGAGCCTTTGCTGCTAGTAAACAGGGCCACCTATGTCTCAATGAGAAAGGTGAGATTTTGGTGGAGAAGGTGAGATTAAACATTATGTATCATGCAAGAAATCAGACTATAAGGGGTCTTTTATTATTCCAAGTGAAATTATGGATTTCCTCTTCTGTTTCTTTAAAGAAAGACATTGGGATATTGATGAATATTGCACTGAATTTGTAGATAGTCCTTATCAAGATTGCCATTTTTACAATATTACTTCTTCCAAAGCAGGAGCATAGGTTTTAGCATTTCCTCAGTTCTGCGTTAATTTCCTTCTCCAGGGTTTATAGTTCCATCAAAAAGGTGCTTTACATTCTAAGTTAATTCCTAGGTATTTTATTTTCTTTGATAGCAAAATGAGTTGCTATCCTGATTCTTGCCTCATTCCTCTCATTTGATGGCATATAGGAAGGCAGTTGACATTGAGGGTTAATTTTATACCCTCCTACCTTACCAAAGTTTTATATCAGCTCAAGCAGCTTCGGAGTAGAGTCTATAGGGTTCTTTAAATACAGAATCATGTCATCTGTAAGGAGAGAAAGTTTCAGTTCCTCTTTCCCTTTTTTCTCCTCACTCCAGTTAGAATGGCCAAGATCCAGAAATCTAATAACATATGCTGGAGGGGATGTGGCCAGGAGGGATCACTACTACACTGCTGGTGGGATTGCAAACTCGTTCAACCACTATGGAAAGCACTATGGCAGTATCCCAAAAAGACTAAACATAGAGCTCCCCTGTGATCCAGCAATTTCACTACTTGCCAATCGTCCAGATAGGACATACTAAATTCACTAGAACAATAACATTTATCACAGCACTATTTACTATAGCAAATATATGGAACCAACCCAGATGCCCGTCAGTTGATGAGTAGATAAAATATGGTATTTTTACACAATGGAATTCTGTGCTTCTGTCAGAAAGAATGACATAGACGAATTTGTAAGGAAATAGAAAGACTGTAAAGTTTAGAAATTAGTTTCTGTCTCCTTCTCTCTCTCCTTCTCTATCTCTGTAAAATTTAGAAGTTCCTCTTTCTCTCTCTTTTCTCTCTCTCTCTCTCTCTCTCTCTCTCTCTCTCTCTCTCTCTCTCTCTCTCTCTCTCTCTCTCTTTCTCTCTCTCTTTCTCTCTCTCTCTCCAATACTTAGGCTTGAACTCAGGGCCTGCTCTACTTTTGCTCAAGGTTAGCCCTCTACCATTTGAACCACAGTGCTGCTTCTGGCTTGCTCTTTTCACGTAGTATTGAGGAATCTAACCCAGGCCTTCATCCATGATTGGTTAGCACTTTACCACTAAGCCACACAGTCAGCTTTTAGAGGTTTCTGACAAAGGTTTTCCTACATGCTATTATTTCTTCTGTGAGTGCTCTTAATGCTTGCTGAAGGCTGACTTTGTTTAGAAGACTTACCCTAATGCTCCCATACACAGAGATTCTATATATAGCTAAATGTTTTTCATTACTCAGAATTTCTCTATTGTGTATGTTCTGAAATGTACTGAAGACTGACTTCTGATGAAAAGTCATTGCACATTTGTTCTATTCATTAGTTTTCTTTTCTTCTATGGGAATCAGGTTTGTGATGAACACAGAAGTATGCCTTCCAGGTCAAACACTTTCCACATTTGTAATATTCATAAGGTTTTTCTCTCCTATGTGCATTTTATACTTAGTCGTGCGTTCATGATGGATTTTTCATATTCTTATATTCATACGATTTTTATCCTGTGTCTGTGTGGTATCATGCAAACTCAACTATGAGTTCTTCAAAAAAAATTTCCCTTTCATTTTATTCATCGGATTCTATCCTGTGGGTGTTTAGTGATAAATCTTGACTTTTGCCTTCGGGGGAAAAGACTGAACATTTGCTACATTCATTAAGGGTTTTATCTTGTGTTGGTTCTGTGACACAAGCTGAGTTTTCTTCCACAGACTAAAAAGTCTTTCCTATTTATTACATTGCTAAGGCTTCTCATATGTGTGAACTCTCTTACGCTTCCTGAAGGTGAATACTGCACGAAAGACTTTCAACTTTGGTTATATTCCTAAGGTTTCTAATATGTGTGAGTTCTGTTATGCCTCCTGTAATGTGAATTCCATCTGAAGGTCTTACCACATTTGATGCACTCGTACAGTTTCTCTCCTGTGTGTGTTCTCTGATGCAATTTGAGGGAAGACTTCCATTTGAAAGACATTCCACATCGGTTACATTCATAAGGTTTTTCTCCTGTTTGAATTGTCTTATGCATGTTGAGGTTTGGCTTCTGTGTGAAGGACTTTCCACATATGTTACACTCATAAGGTGTTTCTCCTGAGTATATTCTCTGATGAACATGGAGTTTTACCTTCCATTTGAAAGACTTTCCGCATTCACTACATGCATAAGTTTTCTCTCCTGTGTGTGTTCTATTATGCCCATCAAGATATGACTTCCACTTGAAGGTCTTTCCACATTTGTTGCACACATAAGGTTTCTCTCCTGTGTGTGTTCTTTGATGCAATTTGAGGGAAGATGTCTGTCTGAAGGACTTTACACATTGGTTGCATTCATAAGGTTTCACTCCTGTGTGTATTCTCTGATGAACACGAAGTTTTCCCTTCCCTTGGAAAGACTTTCCACATTCATTACACTTATAAGATTTCTCTCCTGTGTGTGTTATTTGATGATCTCGAAGGTGTATCTTGTGGGTGAAAGACTTTTCACATTTGTTACATTCATAAGGTTTCTCTTCTGTGTGTCTTCTGTGGTGCAAAGTGAGGTATGATTTCAGTCTAAAAGTCTTCCCACATTTATCCCCTTCATAAGATTTCTCTTCTGTGTGAGATCTCTGATGTGTGCTGAGAGCTGAATTCTGGGCAGAAATTTTATTACGTTCCTCATATTCATAAGGTTTGTCTTCTCTTGGAGATCGAGGTTGGAGTGTCAGGTCTGACTTCTCAGAAATTAATTTTCACACTTGATGTACGCATCACATATCTCAGGATATTTGCTCTGAGGTATTGTAAGACGTATTTCATTACTGAAAGATTTCTCACATTCACTACATGTATGAAGAGTCCCTCCTGTGTACATTTTCGGATGTGTAGTGATGGTCGGTGTTAAGTACAATATTTTTCATCACACAGTACATTTAGCAGTTTTCCTCTGTCCCAGGGAGAACAGAATTATGATACTGCAGATCTTTTGGACTGTCACAATCATGAATAAAATGCTCTGAATATCCGATGGATTTTTTAAGACCAGGAGACATACGAGATCTATATGCAGCATGCATCTCATCAGGCTTAGGAGACAGAAGCATGTTCTGACACTTAATGAACTCCTCAGTCCTCACCCCTAAGTTGTTACCGTTATTACTAATCAGCTCTGGATTATGTGTAGAGCTCAAATTTAAAGTTGTTGCTAATCTCACGTTTTCCTCCACTTCGATACTACTTGCAACTGCTACTTCACAAAGACATTGATGTGGACTTTCCTGGCAGGTCTTGAACACATTTTCCATTACCTGGACATCTAAAATGAGTCATAGAAAAGAAGACACAAACATACATGAGATACAAATATTCCTTACTGTAAAGGTAATGACTTTATTTTCCCATCCTAAGTGTTAGATATTTTAAAATATAAAAGTGGAAATTGATTTATGAGAAATATATGCTTTTCTCCCTAACATATTAAGAAAATGATATTTTACAATGACCAATAATGTTTTTCTGTGTTTTATTCTCTTTTTATATCACAGGAAATATTTATTGAAATTACCCAACTATGTATTGCTACAGTTTTAAGCTGAGTACTACCTATAATATACCTGCAGGTGTTTTTTTTCAAATACTGTTTTGTTTATACATTGAGGAATAGCTGCCTTTCTTTTATTTTTGAGGAATAATCTAAATATTGTGCTGTTTTGCATCTTTTTAAAACTGTCTTTTCTTTTCTTTTTTTTTGTAGGTCATAGGCCTCGGCCCTGTCCCTGAACACTTCAGAAGAAGACTATAACCCCTATCCTTGAGCTGCAACCCCACTTCCTGTTTTCTAGAGTTAACTACAGATAAGAGTCTCAGGTCCTGAGTACCAGATAGGATTACCTTACCCAGTTTCAATGCTGTTTGCTTATTAACCATTAAGTGAGGAACACGAATTTTTTCTAGATTCAGCGGCCACAAGTTTGGTTTATATGTCTGTTTGCCTTTGATCCAAGCAAGAACGATTCTTGAGAGTAAGGACTTACACCTATATCCCTTCAGTTACAACTTCTCACTAAAGTCTCAATTTAGGTATTAGTGGGAATTTTGAAATTTGTTTCTTTCCATTTGAAGTCTTATAAAAATTCCTTTTCTTACACTCCTGTCCCTCAGAACCATGGAAGACCAGAAAATCTCCAGCTCATTGTCTAGTTAATTTTCTTATGTTGATTGAAACTTTGTTGTTGTTTTTTTCCTTCCATTCCTGGGTTTGAACTTAGGACCTAACTACTGTCCTTGGGTTTTCTCAAGACTAGAACCCTAACAATGAAGTCATTACTTCTGGCTTTTTCTATGTATGTGGTAATAAGGAATCAAACCTGTGTCTTTGTGCATGCTAGGCAAGCATTCTACCATGAGGCTCAATTTCTGGTGGAAAGGTCTGGTTCTGAATACCAGTCTCTTCCTACCAGCAAAAAGATATTATCCTTATCAGAGAATAATGCCCTGACTTATTCCTTGTTTGCTCAATCATTTATAGTCTTAGTTTTAAAGAAATGAAATATCATTCTTTCTTTCTTTCTTTCTTTCTTTCTTTCTTTCTTTCTTTCTTTCTTTCTTTCTTTCTTTCTTCCTTTCCTTCCTTCCCTCTTTCTTCCCTCTTTCTTCTTTCTCTCTCTCTCTTTCTTTCTTTCTTTCTTTCTTTCTTTCTTTCTTTCTTTCTTTCTTTCTTTCTTTCTTGTTTTGCAGTCATGGGACTTGAATTCTAGACCTGGCTTTTCTTCCTGAGCTCTTCATCTCAAGGCTACTTCCCTATGTCTTTAGCCTCAACCCCACTTCTCATTTTCTATTGGTTCATTGGAGAGAAGAGTCTAAGGTATTTTGTGATAGGTCAGTCTTTGAACCTTGATCCTCAGATCTCAGCCTCCTAAGTAGCTAGGATTACAGGCATGAGCCACGGGCTCATGGCTTTCTCATTTTATTTTGTTTCACAGTGATTTCTACAGAGAAATCTAACTTTAACTTTATTGCCACATAGAATTCAGTATATCACCCTATGATTCTTGGTGCCGGGGTTTGGGCTAGCATGTACAAAGACCTGTTTCAGTTCCTTGGTACTACATACAAAGAAAAAGCCAGAAGTGGTGCTATGACTCAAGAAGTAGAGAGCTAGCCTTGAGAAAACCCAAGGACCATGCTCAGGCCCTGAGACCAAGCATAGGATTGGGAAAAGAAAATGATTCTTGATTCATTCACAAAGAATTCCATAGGTTCCACACAGGATTTAGGGTAACTAAGAATATTATTGCTCAGTACATCACAACATGAACTTACCAATGGGGCTCAGGCTCCAACATCAATATAAAGATGCATTCACTCACCTGTGATATTCTTGTCAGAGGAATTTCCTATCCAGAGTTCTGCACAGTGCTCTAGCTTGTCAATTAATACAGGTTTGGGAACACAGGGCCCTGTAAATTAGAAACAGTAGAGAATTATTGCTTATGCTGTGTCATCATTGCTTTAAGTTCGCAGACATCCTACTCACAAGTTATCTATTAAATCTTTTTCTCATTTCTCACTGGCTCCATGGTTGACTTTTCCCCAGCTCTGGATTCATTTTGTATGGCATAAACTTAGCTGTCTTGCTCAAGGCTAGAAAAATACCAGTTTGAGTCCCAGCTCCACTTACATGCATAGGTCTTCATGCATGCTAGGCAAGCACTCAACCACAAAGTCAAACTCTTGACACTCCACTAACATTTTTGAGGGGTTACTTGGAGTTATAGAGTTTCATGGCAATTTTTATGCCCTTGCTGGCTTCAAATTAGAATTCTTAGATTTCTTCCTCCTGAATAATTTAAGATTACAGGCATGAAACATTGCACCTAATGCCAGGTTTCCATTATAAACTCACTGTTTAGTGATTTGTAGATCCTATTACCAATAATGATATATATTCTATTCTGGATTGTTTATCCACTTACAATTACTGTGTAAGTTTGGAATGTCGTCTCCATTAGAGGAAACATAATTTAGAACTGTTGTCAAAGTATCCTGAAGGTATCCTGAAGAATGAGTACAAAATTACCTTAGGTTTTCTTTAGAAAAAAATGATACTTCTCAGGGGCCTGGAATCTTTCATTTAAATAGTATTGAAAGTTTGATAAACATTCACATATCTGCAAAATAACAAAGCACTTGGCCTTGCAAGTGAATTTGACTTTTGCTCACCTAAGGACACCAGGTTGCTGTAGGTCTCCAGCATTACATCCCTATACAGGGTCCTCTGAGCATTGTCCAGATGCTGCCACTCCTCCCAGCTGAAATCCACAGCTACATAATGAAATGACACCAGCTTCTGGAATGGCACATTTTCATCAAGTAATTAGCACCGAGTTATAAACACACCATGTCTGGAATTTTATTCTTTTTTTCTTGGAATTTTATTCCTTTACTTAAATGTTTAGACTTACATGAAATATTGACCTGAAAAGCTTAGGGATGGTGCCTAGGCCCAGAGTTCAAGTCCCATAACCCACAAAAAAAATATAAAGGCAAGCCAGGTTTGGTGGCTCACGCCTGTCATCCTAGCTACTCAGGAGACTGAGATCTGAGGACCATGGTTCAAAGCCAGCCTGGCACACAATTCCATGAGACTCCTTTCCAATTACCCACCATAAAATGTTTAATGGCTTGTGGCATATCATGGTAGAGCAATTGTGGTATCGACAAAAATAAGTCGGGGGAGTAGATTTAGGTTATAAATGGAATTATTCCGTGGAAAAAGAACTACATTATATGATGACATATGCTGGTACTGTGTGAATATTGCAAAATCTTAGGGTATCAAGTAATAATAGTGTGAAGTACACCCAGAATGTTAATGTACCATGTCTGGCATAATGGTCACTTGGGGAAGAAAGTTTTTTTTCTTTTTTTGGCTGGGGGATTTGTAAAGCTTGAACTCTGGGCCTGGGTACTGTTCCTGAGCTCTTCAACTCAAGGCTATCACCCTACCTATGAAGCCACAGTGCCATTTCCCATATTCTAGTGGTTAACTGTAGATGAGAGTCTCATAGACTTTCTAATGCCCAGGCTGGCTTTGAACCAAATCTTTAGATATCAGCCTGATATCTGAGTAGCTAGGATTACAGGTAGAAGTCACTGCACCTGGCAAGAAATTTATTTCTTGCTGTTTTATACTACAAAGTTACTGTATGTTTCACTTTTTCAAAAAGACTGAGGATGACCTTTGTTCTGTATATAATGGGAAGAGGGGTAGGGAGCTGTGAGCAGAAGAACTGAGGGGCAATACTTAGGGTAGGACAATAGCCTTAAACTAAAGAGCTCACAGCCCAAGGTCCAAGCCCCATGACTTTCCCCACTACCCCACAAAAAAAGGGAAAAAAATTGGAGATTGGAGAGGATTTTCTAAAAAGAATATATAAAAATAGTAGTTCAAAATGTAGAAAGAAGTTCAATATTAACAGTCATGAGAAAAATTAAAATTACAATGAAATCATTACTTTAAATATGTTAATATAAATATAGTTTTAAACAAAAAGATCCACATACACACACACAAACACACACACACACACACACACACATACAAAAAAACCACTTTCAAAGTCTAACTATTACTGGGAAGGTAGTGAGAAGAAGTAGAACTTTGGAATAGTTCTGCAAGGAATATGAAACAATCAAAAATTGCGTGGAGAGGGCTAAAAAGTACTAAATATAGAATTACATAGAAATATGGTCCAACACTTCTATTTCTAGATTTGTACCTAACGGAAGAGAAAGCAGAGACTAGAACAAATATGTGGAGAATCCATTCACAACTATTAATAATAATCAAAAGATAGAAATATACAAAACAATGCATGGAAAAGGAAGAACATTTTACTATATTTTACAGATGAATCTTGATTGCAGTAAACTAAAAATACAGCAGTCATAAAGGAAGAGCTAGGGTATGTTTTCCCTTCCAGAGCTTCCAAGGATCAACAAACTCTTAGAGCCAAAAATCACGATGGTTCCAGAGAATGGAGTAGAGAGGAACAGGAGCTGAATGTTTAATGATTATACATTTAAGATGAAAATTGCTCTAGATGGGTAGAATGAAGAGAGAACTGTACCCTAAACAATGGTTATGTAGCCACACAGGATGGGACACACCTATACTCCCTGATCTTGGGAAACTCAAGAAGGATTTCTAGCCATCCTAGATGCATGGAAAGATCTATTATAAAAACTAATGTGGAGGGGCTGGGAGTTTGGCAAAGTTGTAGAGTGCTTGTATGAAGACGAAGGTTCAATTCCGCAGTACCACATACACAGAAAAAACCAGTAGTGCTGTGGCTCAAGTAGAAGATCACTAGGCTTGAGGAAAGCTGAAGGACAGTGCTAAGACCGAGTTCCAGCCAAAGGGCTTCTTTAAAAAAAAACCAGAATGCTGAGCATGATGGGGTGGTGGCTCACTTCTATAATCCTAGCTACTCAGGAGGCTGAGATCTGAGGATCAAGGTTTAAAGCCATCCTGGCACAAAAAGACGTGAGACTCTTATCTCCAATTTACCTTTAGAAAATGGGAAGTGGGGCTTGGCTCCAGGGTAAGGTGGTAGCCTGGAGCTGAAGAGCTCAGGGATAGTGCCCAGGCTGAGTTCAAGATCTATGACCCACCAAAAAAAAAAACAAAAACAAAAAATAATATGGAAAAATTTGGATTCTGTGAATTTTATCAGGCATATAAATGTCTTTTTTTGCTGTTGAAATAACAAATTGTTTGGAAATATTTTAAAAGTTTTTACCTAGAAATGTACACTACAAATGGAATTAATAACAAACACAAAATATGCAAAAGAAACAAATTATCACAATATGGGTATCCTGCTTCTGTATCTTTTCACTGACTCCTGTTCAAATGAGTCACATATTCTGAATCATTTCTCCCAGGTGATATATGCCACACATGTTAGCTTGTACTGAACTTCTTGGGAAATCAAAAGCAAATACTAAGCAAATGTGTGTTAGATTTTGTCAACAGTGATATTTCAAATATAAATTCCTACTCATTGCATTATTTAATGTCAATGCTGGAATCTAACCTACACTGGCAGAATCTTCAATCTTTTGAGAATTTTCAAAAGGGTGTGTAAATATTTAGGATCGTTATGTCTTCCTGGAGGAGAGATCCCTTTAGTAGTATGTAGTCACCTTCTTTGTCTTTTCTTACTAATTTTAGTTTGAAGTCTATTGTATCTGATATGAGGATGGCAACTCCAGCCTGTTTATGGGGGCAGTTTGCTTTATAGATTTTATTCCAACCTCTCACTTTCAAAAGATGATTGTTTTCGGGTAAGATGTGTCTCTTGAAGACAGCAGAACGATGGCTCTTGCTTTTTGATCCAACTAGACAGCCTATGCCGTTTAATTGGAGAGTTGAGTCCATTGATATTGAGAGTTAGGATTGAGAGATATTTATTAGTTCCTACCATTTTTAAAAGCTTTCAGTAGGGCCTGTGTCTTGACAGTTCTTGTAGTCCTTAGATGGTATGCTGTTTAGGTGCCATTTCTTTCCCTATATTGCATTTATGTTGGTTTTCTATGTATAGAGAATCTTTGAGAATTCTCTGTAGTGTTGGCTTAGTTTCGACATATTGTTGCAGCTTTTCCCTGGAATGGAATGTTTTTATTGTTCCCTCAGTTATGAATGAGAGCTTAGCTGGCTACAGTATTCTTGGTTGGTAGTTATTTGATTTAAGGGCATGACATATATGCTTCCAGTCACTTCGTGCTTGCATGGTCTCTGCTGAGAAATCTGGGGTTATTCTGATTGGTTTACCTTTATAGGTTACTGATCCCTTTTCCCTAGCTGCCTTTAGGATCTTTCCTTTCGTTTCTATTGATCCAGTTCGGATCACAATGTGGCGGTGGGATGTTCTTTTCCGGTCAGGTCTGTTTGGGGTTCTAAAAGCTTCTCGTATCTTGATGGGCCTGCCCTTCTGGATATTTGGGAAATTCTCTGAGATGATTCCCTGAAGTATATTTCATATACCATTGACCTCTTTCTCCATGCCCTCCTCAATACCAACTAGCCTTAAATTAGGCTTCGTAATTGTATCGTGGAACTCCTGAAGCGCTCTCTCAATTTTCCTAGATTTGGGTTGACTCATTTTCTGTTCTTTCTCTATAATAACTAAACTATCTTCAGCCCCAGAAATTCTCTCCTCTGCATTGTCTCACCTGCTATCAAAGCTATCTACTTTATTTTTCATCTCCCTTGCTTCTAATTGCTCACTTTTGATGCCTTGCATCTCTTGTTTTAGATCATGTATGGATTTCTTTATCTCCTTGATTTCCTTTTGAGTGGTTAGCTCAGTAGCTTTATTTTCTTTGGACATTTGCTGGAGTTTGGTCACGTTTTTATTTGTGGATTCTATGAATTCATCCATCTTTCTTTGAAAAACCTCTATTATGGCCTCCTTTATGGCTTCTTCTTTTTCATTATCAACTTGTTTATGCTTTCCTCTTGTTCAGCTATGGCTTACTCCATTATCTCTTTATATTTTCACATTTTCCATTAATGATGTTTATCAATTGCATTTGTGTAGCACTTGGAAGACTCTCCTCTAGGTTTGCCAGTGACTGTTCCATTGTCTGTTTACATTGGGTGGGGGATGTTGTTTCTTGATTTGACATTTTTCTTGAGTTTCTTGTTCTGCCCATTTGAAAATGGGAGCAAGATTACTACTAAATACGATTATAGTTTTTCAGATATAACCAACCTAGACCTCTGTAGCTGGCAGACACTAGATGTTCACAAGTTTTGATTGGTTTTATCACTATTTCTTTTTGTGCACTTACAGACCAGTCTAATACAACCATTGCTAAGCGATTTATACCCAAAACAATAAGCCTTTTAATCCAATCTCTATTGTCTTTAAGTCCCTCTGAGCCTAGAGAATAATTAACCACCTACATATACAATATTGCTCAACAGCCATCAAGTGTAGATCCGTGCAATATAAGGGTTGAAAGACGAGCAGAGGTCCAGAGATAGAAAAAATGAATGAGAGAGGTCAGGGGAGGTACAAGAGGATTAACGTAGGAGTGTAAGAATATTGTAGTAATGAAGAAAAGGTATAGCATAAGGATAACTGACCTAAGTTGGTAAGTAGGTAGCATATTTGAGTACAAACTTTGGAAATTATTAGAATAAAACTTATGTGTTGCTGCACGACTAGCTCTTAGCCCAACCAGTGGCCGCACAGTGGACCATGGGATGGATCTGTTTTTCTTGTCTACGTTGAGCGAAAGGGGTATTTCACAAGATGCAGAAGCGAAGATTTCAGAAGCCAATGCTGTGAGTGAATTAGCTCGTAAAAAGCATTTTTATTTTCTTTTATCTTTCTGCCAGTCTTGGGGCTTGAATTCAGGGCCTGAGCACTGTCCTCGGGTTTTCTCAAGTCTAGCCCTCTGCCACTTGAGCCACAGTGCCACATCTAGATTTTCTATCTATGTCATACTGAGCAATCAAACCCAGATCTTCATGGGTGCTAGGCAAGCACTCTACCACTATGCCAAACTCTCAACCCTGACATAGTAATTATAAAGTCATCATCATCATATCAAAATATCCTTTCTCCTACAAAGAATGAACACTTATCTATGTGTGTAATGCTTTTTTTAATTTCACTAATTCTTCTGTGTTTTTCCCTCTTGCATTTTTTACACATGACAGCAAAGCTAATCATCAGGAAAAAATTGATTAGGATAGAGAAACCTAATAATATCCAAGTAGATTGATGTCAAAAATATGTGCGAGATGCCCTGTGTGTTTGACCTAGTGGTAGAGTCCTTGACTACCACGCAAAAAGGCTCAGGTTTTATTCCTCATTACCACATACATAGAAAACGCTGCAAGTGGTGCTGTGGCTTGGTGGGACAGCTAAAGCCTAAAGAAAGCCCAAGAACAATGTTCACACTCTGAGGTCAAGTCCCAAGACTAGCAAAAACATAAAAAATTCGATAAGGGGCATAATGCAGGCAGAGAAAGCACTGTGAAGCAAATGTTTGCAAAGGATGAGGGCAATATTGACCCTTAAGTTTGGATCTTACCTAAGAAAGGCTCCTTCAGCCTGAGACCAGACTGGTAGTTGGGCCTAGTGGAAGACATAGAGATTGGAGAAATAAGGTGTGCTGTTTACTACATCTACATGTATATTGTGAGATTAGAGGAGAGATTCAGCCTCCAGTATGTCTTTGGTGAGGTCTACTGTGAGCAAGGATCTTTGATCATTGGGTCCTGAAAGGTGACCCGGCCTCCCTCACAATGGAACAGAATATGGAACCCTGGTAACCAAGCCTCTGTAACTAACAACCAGCTCAAGCCAGCTCATTTGGCCTGTGGCTCAGGAGGAAGAAAGATGTTGCTGTGCTGTTGCCAAAGGTCTGGAAACTCGAGTCTCAGGCATGGAAGATGTGGATGTCTTACTCGAAGATGTACATGCTACATCATTGCCAAGCCACAAATCCAGTATAACAGGCCTTTCTCTAAGAAGAAGGCCAGGAAAATCCAGGGCAACCAGATGAGGTATATTTCTAAGAAGAAATGTATTTGTCCCCATCATCCTCCCCACACACTACAAGTTTTTTTTTAATTTTTTCATTGTAATTAGTAAAAGGGTTACATGATATTTGCCAGATAGAAGGTGCATTAATTCACATACATTGATACCCTTTCACATGTCTTGGTACCCATTTCCCTCCAACCCAACACCCCCCACCCGTCTTGGTTTTCCCGCCTTCCCTATCAAATTTCAAATATCCAAATAAAGAAAAATTCAATATATCAGATAACAAAGAGAGAGAACCAAGTGAGATACTATACCAATATGGGATAAGTAAGGGACAGCAAAGGAGTTGAGAGACAACATAGTACATTAAGGACAACAATCATTCATTATGTGGTTTTTGTTTCAATATCCTGGAGGTCATTTCAATTAGCTTCACATTATATGGCCTTATATATGGCCTTTTGCTCCATTGCAAATCTCTGCTAGTAGAGCCCAAGGTTTCTACTGATTATGACGAATGGTGGAAACCACTGAGCCTAACTTCCTTTGAGTCTGGCTTACTTCACTTAATATGATTTGTTCCATTTCCTAACCAGGGGCGCTGTCATACTTTCTGACAGCAGCATAGAATTCCATTGTGTACAAATACCACAACTTGTTGATCCACTCATCAACTGAGGGACATCTGGGTTGATTCCATATCTTTGCTATGGTGAATAGTGCTGCAATGAACATTGTTGTACTAGTGGGTTTAGTAGGCCCTTGTTTCTGGATTGTTGGGTAAAAGCCAAGTAGTGGAATTGCTGGGTCATAGGGGAGTTTATGTTTAGCCTTTTGAGGCACTGCCACACTGCTTTCCATAGTGGTTGAACGTGTTTGCACTCCCACCAACAGTGTAGTAGTGATCCCTCCTGGCCACATCCCCTCCAGCATCTGTTGTCATTCGTTTTCCTGATCCTGGCCATTCTAACTGGAGTGAGGTGGAATCTTAGAGTTCTTTTGATTTGCATTCCTTTTATGACCAGAGATGTTGCGCATTTCTTCATGTGTCTATAGGCCATTTTTGTTTCTTCTTTAGAGAAGACGCTCTTTAAGTCTTTGGCCCATTTTTTAAAGGGATGGGTGTTACTTTGGAAGTTAGTTTTGGAGTGATTCAATTTTTTGAGTTGTTGATATATTTTAGATATGAGGCCTTTGTCCGTTGTTTGGTTGGTGAAGATCTTCTCCCACTCTGTAGGCTTCCTGATTAGTTTACTAGCTATATCCGTTGCCATACAAAAGCTCTGCAGTTGAATGCAGTCCCACTTATCCAGCCTTTCTCTGATTTGTTGTGATTCTTGGTCCTTATTAAGAAAGATTCGACCTGTGTCAAGGAGGCCTAGTGTATCTCCTATTCCTTCCTGTAAACTTTTCAGTGTGTCAGCTTTTACCTCCAGGTCTTTGATCCATTTGGAGTTAATTCTAGTGCAAGGTGACAAAGAAGGATCCAACTTTAGTGTTCTGCAGGTGCTTAACCAGTTCTGCCAGCACAACCTGTTGAAGAGTCTATCTTTCTTCCATTGTATTTTTTTGGCTCCCTTGTCAAAGATTAGGTGGCCATAGGTCTGTGGTTTAATATCTGGGTCCGCAGTTCTATTCCATTGAACTCCAGGCCTGTTCTTCTGCCAGTACCAAGCTGTTTTGAGAATTATTGCTCTGTAATAGAGTCTAAAGTTTGGAATTGAAATTCCTGCAGCGCTGTTCTTTCTGCTACAAAGTGTTTTTGCTATACGGGGTCTTTTATTATTCCATATGAAATTTTGAATTGCCTCTTCTATTTCTTTAAAGAATGACATTGGGATGTTGATGGGTATTGCATTGAATTTGTAGATAGCCCTTGGCAAGATTGTCATTTTCACAATGTTGATTCTTCCAATCCAGGAGCATTTGAGGTTTTTCCATTTCCTTAGTTCTGCTTTAATTTCCTTTTTTAGGGTTTAAAGTTTTCATCTAAATGGTCCTTTACATTCTTACTTAAGCTAATTCCTAGGTACTTTATTTTCTTTGAGGCTATTGTGAAAGGAGTTTCTTTCCTGATTATTGCCTCGTTCCTCTCACTGTTGGTGTAAAGGAAGGCAGTTGATTTGTGAGGGTTGATTTTATGGCCTGCTACACTTCCAAAGCTTTGAATGAGCTCAAGGAGCTTGGGAGTAGAGTCTATAGGATTCTTTAAATACAGAATCATGTCATCTGCAAAGTGGGATAGTTTTATTTCCTCTTTCCCTACTTGGATCCCCTTTATGTTTGCTTCTTGCCTTATTGCACTGCCTACGAATTCTAGTACTATGTTAAAAAGGAGTGGAGAGAGTGGGATCCTGCATGCTACCCCTTAGCACTTTTATGCAAAGCTAAGCCTGTGGCATTTTAAGCACAATTCAACGCTCTGTTTTTTGCTGGTTAATTAGAGGTAAAAATCTTATGGAATTTATTGCATGGCTGATTTTGAACTGGAATCCTCAGGTCTCAGCTTATCTTGAGTAGCTAGGATTACAGTACTTTTACAACGTGTATGCTCATACACATCGCTTCTGATCCAAATACTCATTGTTCAATTTTACTAACAAGATGTGAGGAAAGATGATTGACTGTAGTTTACTAGATGGGCTTCTAGTGAGTATATATTTCCACTTCCACTCTGAAGCCAGGGAAATGTTTCTGGTACATGTTTCAACTATCTCCCAAAGAGGAAATAATGTGTGAGTACGTTTGCTAGTATTTCAGATAGGAGATGGACTTTGGTGTTTGGAACCTGTTGGGCAGATTGTATCAGCTGGGCTGTGATAACAGAGATGATGTTTCAGACAGAAATATTTTCATCCTAGACAGACTTAATCCAGATCCTTGGATTTCAGGCCTTGAGTAGATAGAATTACAAGTGTGAGCTGCCACCACCACCTGGTTCATTTTGGAAACGTTAATTGCTTCTCATTTGTTCCTTTCCTTTTTTGGAAGATTGATCTAAGCTGGCTGATTGTGCATCACAATGAAGTGATTGGCCTCAGGAATTGCAAATATTTGTTTCATCAGCACGGAATGAATGAACTTGATCTAAACCCAATAGTATTTTACTTCTGATAAATAGGGAACTTACCTATATCATTTTTCCTTGCCTTTGCTTTCCCAAAGCAAACAACATGTTTCTTAAAAACTATACTTCATGAGAATATTATAATTAGAAGCTATCTTCTGCACACTTCAGAATAGTCCTTGCATTTATAAACTTATATTACAATATTAGGTAGAAGAATGGTGACTGTTAGTTTCATAACTATTTCATATGTTTTACTCTTTAAGGCTCATTAACTCAAGAAGGGATTAAATACATTTAGATAATAGTAGAACATAGCTGCTGCTGATTTGATGTGTGGGCAGATGTTACACAGATTTATTAGGATTACACAAAAGTTTTCTTCAAATTTTCAGTAGTAGACTGCTATGCTAACTGGAAGGTGATAGTAATGATGCTGAAATTCTATGAATCAGCTATGAAGCAGAATTTCAGGGGAGAGTATTTGCTAGGGACGTAATTTCTAAGACGCATATCAAGAATATTGAACTATAACACCAAATGATGGAGGACTCAGCGTCACATTTTGTTTGTTTTTTGCAAGTCCTGGGACTTGAACCCAGGGCCTGGGAACTGTCCTTAAATGTTTTTTTTGCTTCAGGCTAGTGTTCTACCACTTGATCCACAGCTCCACTTCCAGATTTTTGGTAATGAACTGTAAATCAGAATATCATGCAATTTGTTTGGGCTGGATTCAAACCTGATTCTGTGTAGATAGGATTCCAAGTGTGAGCACACAGAGACTGGCTAGTATCATTCATCATTCAAGTCATGGGACTGCAATTCTGCACCTGGGTCTTGTCACTGAGCTTTTCAGCTCAAGACTACTGCCCTTTCCCTTGAGCCATAGGGCCACTTCTGGGTTTCTGGTGGTTAATTGGAGATAAGAGTCACATGGACTTCAGTGCCCAGGCTGACTTTGAACTGCTATCCTTGGATCGCAGCCTCTTGAGTAGCTACATTTACAAGTGTGAGAAACTATACCCGGCTAAATTATTTTTTAAGTTAATTTTTTTGTTAAGTCAATATATAGTTGGCATACGGTTACATAAGTAATGAACACATTTCTTAAGAAAATTGTTATCCCCTCCCTCATTTTTCTCTGTTTTCCTACCCTCAACCCCCTCTCCAACCAGATTGTTCAGTTCATTTCCGTTTAGTGTCTTCCAAGTATCACTGTTCAATTGGTTCACCCTTTTTCCTTTTTTTTTTTTTACCATTTTATTATACCCTCTCCATTCCCGAAATCACATAAACCTA
Source organism: Megascapheus bottae (assembly GCF_031878675.1). Classification (NCBI taxonomy): domain Eukaryota; kingdom Metazoa; phylum Chordata; class Mammalia; order Rodentia; family Geomyidae; genus Megascapheus; species Megascapheus bottae. Next base: position 3,974,202 of record NW_028327585.1, read on the forward strand.
TGTACAAGACACAGGGTACCCGAATTCAACACAGTGACTACAGAGAATAAAACTAAAGGGAAAAAGAAGAAAAGAGGTAAAAAGCAAAGAAAATGAATGAACATCATACAGTACCTTAAAGCAACAACACTGAAAAAACAAAACATAAAACCTTGGGCTGAAAATGTTGCTTGCCTAGCATGTATGAAACCCTGGATTCCATTCCTCAGCACGACATAAACAAAAACTGGAAGTGCCACTGTGACTCAGCTGGTAGATTTCTAACGTTCAGCACAGAGTGTCTCCAAGTGACAAAAATCTGTCACATTTAAGTCAGGCTTCAAAACTTTGCTAGGAACCAGTTACGTGATTTGGAAGAAAGTCCAATTTTCAAAAAATCACTAGCCAGGCGCTGGAGGGTCATAATTGTTATTCTACTAGCCAGGGAGAAGGTGATTCAAAGCCTTTGCAAGCAAAAAAACGAAAACAAAAAAAAACTGTAAGATTCTTCTCTCCACTTATCCACCCAAAAACTAAGTGGAGTTGTGGCTAAAACTGGTACAGCATTAGCCTTGAGGAAAAAGAACTAAGAGACCTTGCCCAGGTCCAAAGTTCAAGCTCCCCAACAAGAAAGAAAAAAAAGGAGTCCAGATACCTTAGTTTCTAAAGTATATCTGGATATCTTAGTAGATTTTTCTGATCTTTCCTCATTCATCCCATGGAACCACATAATCTTGATCCTGATCTGACTAAGAGCCTGCATTGTGCTTAATAAATTCATTCCACATATTCCAGTAGAATCTGGACAGCTAACTGCTACTTACCAATGCTTTATTCTACGTTTAGGCCAGTATGTCTTCATACCATCTACACAGTCAGCTATATCATCTTTCCAGAAGTATCATTGAGTGTAGAACACTCAGAACTAAAATAATTGCATAAAGATGTAATAAAACTCCTTGATTCATTAAGAAAATTTTGTACCCCTTAGAGCAAGTACCTTAGTGGTATTTACCTCTAGCCTCTTTTTTCAAAAAAAATTTATTAACATTGAATTTTACATCATATTTCAAATGTCATGTTTAACCAACAAGTATTCAAGAAGGGAATCGCTATACAATCACTGGCACATAAATTTTAGAATATAGTAAAAATTAAGCTGAGTCTTTGTATGTCATAGATACAGATTAATCTATAATAAAACACATGTCTATAGAGTGTGTAATCTATCCTAGATTTTTATGTCTATGTAGTTATGTTTATATCTCCAAAATTATGTCCAGAACTTTGGGTATCAACTATTCAATCTTCGCTCTACTACTGTTTGAAACTAATATCCATATATTAAGGATACCATGTACCTTTTGTTCCTTGGTCTTGACTTATCTCACTCAACAGGATTCACTCTAATTTCATCCACTACCCCGAAAATGCCCTTATTATTTTTTTCTGTGCATATCTTCTTTTTATGTATTTATTTTTATTGTAATTTATAGAAGGGTTACATTATATTCACCAGATGGAAGGTGCATTACTTCTCAAACTTTGATACCCCATGTAATGATATGGTCCCCATTTCCCTTCCCCTACCCCCACTCATGTTCATTTCCCCTCTTCCCTATCCAATTTCAAATAACCAATTAGGCACATATAAAATATATCAGAAAACAAGGTGAACTATTGTAACAATATGATATAACCAAGGGATAGCAAAAGAGATAAGAGATCACATAGTTCATTAAGGACAACAATCACTCATCATATGAGTTTTGTTTCTTCATCTTGGAGGTCCTTACATTTAGTGTCATACTATTTGTCACGATGTCTCTAGATTTTGTTCTACTGTAAATCTCTGGTAGCAGAGCCCAAGGTTTCTACTGAATTTGACAAATGAGGGAGACTCTTGGGCCTATGTTCCTTTGAGTTTGGCTTACTTCACTTAATATGATTTTTTTCCTTTTCATCCACTTCCCCGAGAATGCCATTATTTTATCTTGTCGGTTGGCTATGTATCATTCCATTGTGTGTGTGTGTGTGTGTGTGTGTGTGTGTGTGTGTGTGTGTGTGTGCGTGTATCACATTTTTTGTAGTAGGGCATCTGGTTGTTTCCATCATCCAACCTCATTTTCTACAGATATTTTTATAGTCTCTTTTTTTATTTTCAGGGTAATGTATAGAGGGGTTACGATTACATTTACAGGTAGTGGACTGCATTACTTCTCACACATTTATTCCTCTCCACATGTTTTTGTCCCCAGTTCCCTCTCCCCTCCCGTTCCCAATCATCTTGTTTCCCCCCTTCCCTTTCCTATTTGACATAAACAAATAAACATATATACAATATGCCAGGGAAAAAATCAGATACAGTAACAATCTGACATTAACCAAAGGGCAAAATAAGAGATGAGAAATAACAGAGTAGATTAAGGACAAAAATCACACAAGATTAAGAGCAACGATGACACAAGATATAGCTCTTGTTCCCATATCCTAGAGATCCTTTCATTTATTCTCATCCTATATGACCTTATATACCTAGGTTTTTGAGTTATTGTAATCCTCTGCTAGGAGAGTCCTAGATGTGAACTAATTATTACAAATGAGGGAAACCATTGAGCTTATGATTCTTTGGGTCTGGCTTGCTCTCACTTAATATGAATTTTTCCAAGTCTTTCCATTTCCTTACAAATGGGGCGATGTCATTCCTTCTGATGGCAGCATAGCATTCCATTGTGTATAAGTACCACATCTTCTTGATTCAGTCATCTACTGAGTGGCATCTGGGTTGGTTTCATATCTTTGCTATGGTAAATAGTGCTGCAATGAGCATCATTGTGCTAGTGGCTTTAGTATGCCCTTTTTTCTGGACAATTGGGTAGATGCCAAGTAGTGGATTTGCTGGATCATAGGGGAGCTCTATGTTCAGTCTTTTGAGGAACCACCACACTGCTTTCCCTAGTGGTTGAATGAGTTTACACTCACACCAACAGTGTAGGTGTGATCCCCCCTGGTCACTTCCCCACCAGTATCTCTTATTAGATTTTTTGATAATGGCCATTCTGACTGGAGTCAGGTGGAATCTCAAAATTGTTTTGATTTTCATTTCCCTTATTGCTAGAGATATGGAGCATTTCTTCATGTGTCTAAAGCCCATTTTAGTTTTTTCTTCAGAGAATACTCTTTTAAGTCTTTAGCCCACCTTTTAATAGGATGGTTGTTTCTTTGAAGATTTGTTTGGGAGAGATTCATTTTTTTCAGCTATAGATATATTTTAGATAACTACATATATTTTTGTAGATAAAAGAATGGAAGCCATCATGCTGGCTCACAACTTAATTTCAGCTACTTAGGAGGCTCAGGGCTTAGGATCACAGGTCAAAGCCAACCAGGGCCCTACAGTGTGTGAAATCAAACTCTGTGAACATACAATGACTGTAAGAAGAATCTCACTACCTGGGAATGTAGCCTAATGGTAGAGTGCTCACCAGAATGCATGAAGACCTAGGTTCTATTCACCGGTACCGCATACTCAGAAAAAAGCTAGAAGTGGCGCTCTGTCTCAAGAGGTAGAGCACTCACCTTGGGCAAGCGAGTCCAATGAAAATGTCTAGGCCCTGAGTCCAAGCCCTAGGACTGGCAAAAAGAAAAAAAAGAGCAATCTTTCTTAAGTAACAAGGAATGTACCCTATATTTATACAGACTGAAAAATTCATTAAGAAATTAGAAAATATGTATAAAGTGCATAATTTCTTTTGTGTGTTGGCACTGGGTCTTCAACTGAGTGCTTCAGCTCTATCCCTCACCTTTTCTGCTCAAGGCTAGCACTCTACCAATGCAGCCCCAAATCAACTATCTTCAATTGAGATATAAGCGATGAATATTTCAGGGTGCTTCATGAAAAACATTTTTATAAATTGAAACTTTCAACACAGTCTTATTTTAGTATGAATGTTGAGATGGGAAGAGACAGAAAAAGTGAAATGTTTCCTGATCCCCATAGAGAAGAGACTCAGCAGAACCACTGTGGTCTGCAGGCTTCTTTGTGAGTTTTGTTTGCTTGTTTGCTTGTTGTCAATTGTGGGGCTTGAACTCTGGGCCTGGGCACTGTCCCTGAGCTCTTCAGCTCAAGGCTAGTGCTTTAATCTGTGAGCCACATTGCCACTTCTGGTTTTTCTGGCAGTTAACTGGGTACTTTGGCTGGCTTTAAACTTTGATTCTCAGATCTTAGCCTCCTGAGTAGATAAGATTATAGGTGTGAGATACCATCACAAGACTGCTGCTCTGTTGCTATGCAGGTTCTGAATCAAGAACTTCAAGTTCTTACTTCAATTTTTTCTTCTCTTGCCTGATACTCTGCCATTTGAACGAAGCCCCAGTTCCTGGTCTTTGTTGGTTAATGAGAGATTTTATGATTTTCTAATATTCAGAGCAATGATTATAAAACCCAGCATTTTACTTACTTGAATAAATTAAGAGACAGGACCTAGTGAGATGGAAAACAAAATTTTTTTTCAAGTTGCTATCCTGTTCTAATGCATAAGTCTGGCTATTTTGCTTACACACAAATATGTATTTTACCAGTTTCTACTCTATTTTTGCTTAGCTTAAAACCACCACTGCCATTTCATAGATTTTGTTGTTGTTGTTTGCGGTGCTTGAACTCTGTGCCTGGGCTGTTCCTCAGATCTTCAGTTCAATGCCAGTGCTCTACTACTTTTGATTTGGCCAGTCCTGGGCTTGAACTCAGGGACTGAGCACTGTCCTTATATTTTCTCAAGGCTGGGGCTCTATTACTTCAGCCTCAGCACCACTTCCAGTATTTTTCTATGTATGTGGTATTGAGGAATTGAACCCAGGTCTTCGTGCATGCTAGGCAAGCACTCTACCACTAGGCCAAACTCCCAGCACAAAATTATTCATCATTACTATTAGCTATCTTGTTTTTTTAATTATTGATTCATCATGGTGCTTGGACTTTGGGCCTGCACATTTTCCCTGAGGTCTTCAGCTCAAGGCTAGCGCTCTTCCTCTACAGCTCAACTTTTGATTTCTGGTAGTTAATTGGTGATGTAAGTCTCACAAACATATGTGTCCAGGCTGGCTTTGGGCTTTGAACCAAGATCCTCCAATCTCAGCCTCCATAGTAGCTAGAATTACACGCTTCAGCCAGCAGTGCCTGACTGTTTGATGTCTCGGTCTCTGCCTCTCTGTCTCTGTCTGTCTCTGTCTGTCTCTGTCTGTCTCTGTCTCTCTCTCTGTCTCTCTGTCTCTCTCTGTCTCTCTCTGTCTCTGTGTGTCTCTCTCTGTCTCTATGTGTCTCTCTCTGTCTCTCTCTGTCTCTCTCTGTCTGTCTCTCTCTGTCTGTCTCTCTCTCTCTGTCTCTCTCTCTCTCTCTCTCTCTCTCTCTCTCTCTCTCTCTCTCTCTCTCTCTCTCTCTCTCTCTCTCTCTCTCTCTCTCTCTCTTTGGTTGCAAGACTTTTATTGTGCACCTGGGCAGTGTCCCTGGGCTCTTCAGCTCAAGGCTACAACCCTAAACACCTTGAGCCACAGTGTCACTTCTGGTTTTCTGGTGATTAAGTGGAAGTAACAGTTTCATGGACTTTAGTGTCTGGCCTGGCTTTGAACTGTGATCCTCAGAACCCAACCTTCTGAGATCATTTCCAGCTTTTTCTTTTGGTGTAAGTGGTACAGAGTAATTGAACACAGGCCTTTGTGCATACTAGGCAAGCAAACTACCACTAGTGTGCACTCCAGCCTTAGATAAGGGCTTTCTTTTTCTTTTTCTTTTTTTCACTCATGGGGCTTGAACTCTGGGCCTGGATGTTTACCTTAAGCTCTTCAGCTCAAGGCAAGAGCTCTACCTCTTGAGGCACATTGTCATGTTGAATTTTCTGGATTATTTGGAAATAAGATTCTCACAGATTTTTATGCCTGGGCCGTCTTTGAACCTCGATCCTCCAGGGTAGCTAGGATTACCAAGGTGAGCCACCAGTCACGGGCATTAAATTATTATTTTTTGCATGTCCTATGGCTTCAACTCATGGCCAGAGCACTGTCCTAGGGCTTGCTCAAGGATTGCACTTTACTTCAGCCAGCCAACTCCCGGTCCAAATAGGCCACTCTTGAAGCTAGAATTACAGAGATCTTCCATAATACTGGCATGTCGTTATCTAAGTATATAATTTTTCTTCTATTTTTGATGGCTTTTCCTTAGTGGACATATTTCCTACATATTTTATGGCAAACTTCCTTCCCACTGGGGCCATAAGTTAAGCCTAGTGGAAGAGTTCTTGCCGAGCATGAATGAAGACCCAAGTTCAATTCCTCAGCACAACATAGATAAAAAAATATAAAAGTGTTGCTGTGGCACATGTGATAGAACTTGAGCCTTAAGAATAAACAAAAACAAAAACAAAGATCGTGCTCAGGTCCTGAGTCTAAGCCCAGTACTGGCAAAAAAAATTCTGCCCAAAGTAGACATTTAAACTTTTTGTACTTCCCCCCAAGTCATAAATTTCATTTACAACAAATATGTATGTATTTTCATTCCTGAAAAAAATAGTTTAAAATGTGTTCAAATAAATGATGTAGGTTGATATATTTATCAAAATGGATTACTTGAACTCTAAAATAAACATTCTAGGTAATTTTTCTCATAAAATTGTAGTAATGCTATAAAACTAATAAAAAAGGAATTTTAGTTCTTAATTTCTTTTGTTTTACCTTTAACATTATTACACTAAGCATGCTGTTTATGGTATTAATACAGACAGCATGAAATATGATTATGTAAAAAAATTAAATGATTCAAAATAGTAAGGTTGGGGGCCAGTAGTTTGGCTTGGTGGCACACACCCTGGACTGGCAAAAAAGAAGTAGGATTAGATAAAACAGATTTATTTCCAAATGTGTGGAAAATGGTATGATTTCTTGTTTTGCTAGTCCTGGGGCTTGAACTGTCCTTGGACACATTTGTTCAAGGGTGGCACTCTGACACCTGAGCCACAGTGCCCCATCTGCTTTTTCTGCGTATGCAGTGCCGAGGAATTGAATCAAGGTCTTCTTGTGTAGTAGGCGAGCACTCTACAACTAGGCCACATTCAAAGCCAAAGTAGATTTTTGATGCTATTGTGGAGTTTTAGTTTTCTTAAATATTTATACAAAGCACAATGGATATATAAACAGACTTGAACTCACAGAACAGGGTCGCCCATAATATTACTGTTACTCTGGCACTTCTCCCGATTGACAAAACACATTTCCAGGCATCTGCTCTGTCCTTAAGCTTTGGTAGCTGACTTGTCTTTCCATGGAGGCCTGGCCTGGATTCCTGGTGATTCCATGCATTTCATAGTTCCCTGTATATCCAGTAAGGTTGTCTTCTATGGGACCAGACCTGTCTGGTTTTTGGCCCACCCAGGACCTATGTGTCTGAGGTCTCACATTCTAAGTGGAAAATAAAACACAGTATAAAAAGGACTGAAGAACTGAACACCATAATGTTAACAATGAGAGTTTAATAGTTAGCAAAGTAAATACAATGAATACTTGACAAGAATCATGAGAGCAAGATAAAGAGATGTCTTTTTAGGAAGGGGACAGGGAAGCTCTAAATCCAGACTGGCCTCCAAGTTGCCTTCAGACAGTAATTCTACTTCAGAGTCCTCAGAAGGGTCTCCTTCCTCATGAGAAACAGAATGTCCTTCATGAATTAAGAGGGGGATGGATTCTGATTTCTCGAATGGAGATTGAGTCTCTTTTAGTGAGATGGATGGGTCTGCATATTCTGTGAGGATGGATTCATTTTCCTCCAATGAATCCAGTATTGAGAGTACACTTGCTGCTTCCCATGGGGACATTTTCCATGAGCCCAGCATTTGCCCCTTCAGCTTGCACAATAAGTGGAGTGTTACTCTGACTCACATGGACTGACTCTGGGTGGAGTGTGAAAGGAAACGGAAGGAAATCTGGCTGCTCTTTTTCTTCCTACATAGTATCTGCAGGTTCAACTGTGTCACACATGGGTTCAGAGCAAAAGGTATATCCACAGGACTCTAAACCTGTTTGGTAATTTCTACAGAAGGCCCATGCTTTCTGGAGTGCAGTGATGATTCTCTGTCTCCATCAGTCACCAGCTCCATTGGTGGGTTTTTCATTCGGAGTTCAGGATAAGCTCTTCCACGATGACCCAAACCTAAGAATGGAAATAAGTACAGAGTGAACAGAGTGGACTCTGCAAGTTGAAGTGTCACTCAACTTCCATGAGGATCTAATGGAGGAACCTGTAGATCTGTAGTTTGGACTGAACACTGAAGAGGTGTAGGTTCTTTCTAATGAGTGCTTATTCCCGAGTCCTTTCAGAGGACAGACATTACCTGGCTGACACCAACCATAAAGGGCATTTTGCCAAGCTCTGTAGAAGTAAGGGCCAACCAATATCTAGACCACATGGGCTTCCTACTCACAGGCTCTGAGGCACCCACACCAGGACTTCTACTTTTTCTTGGTCTAACTGGACGCACATTCCTCCAGCTGGTCAAAAAGTATGTGTCTAGAAGAGCAGGTCCAAAGCCAGCATGTGGAGCCTCATATAGAGCTTGAGTTGTGTCAGGGTGTGGCAGTTCTTGAACTCGTAGAAATCACGGGGGTAGAAGTCCATTCACATCGTATAGATGGAACACATGATGCTGTGGGCACATTCGGTACAAGGAAAGTGAGAGCCTTCTCTCTCCATCCTGAGGCTTCTACCAAAGCCCCTTTCTTGCAGGACTCTAATGCTCTGGCTGGCCTGCAGAGATGTGCACTTATGTGCTGGGAGGGGGGTAAGAGACACTCGAGAACAGGATGACTTTTACACCCCACTTCCAGAAGCTTCTGAGAGAGGCCTCTATGCATCTGTCCAAAGTAAACGCACCTTAAATTAACTCAGTAAATGCTCTAAATTAATCAATAATTGAATGCTCTAAATAAAGAACTAAATGCTCATTCCTCTAATCTTAGCCACCCAGCAGGCTGAGCTCTGAAGATCACAGTGGAAAGCCAGTCTAGTCAGTAAAAGTTTAAAGGCACTTGTCTTCAATTAGGCAGCAAAAAGCCAGAACTTGACCTATGACTCAAATGGTACAGTGCTAATTTTTGAACACCAAAGGGATGGCATTTAGACCCGGGTTCAGGTTCAAGTGGCAGCACTGGACTACAAACCAAAATGTAAATGCTTTCAGGTTCTAACAGGCAAAGCTATCACAATCCCTCCCTGATGGCTCAAAAGTGATTCAGCCCCCAGCTTTTCCTCTGACTCCAGTATTTCACAGGCCTCCGCCATTAGTACTGACACCTCATTTCTTCTTGGGAAATGGGATTTCCTAGGATGTCACCTAGGTGAGGGCTGCAGTTGGGAGCCACTTACTCATGCCTGAAATCCAACTTCTCAGTAAGCACACTGTTGAGACTCCAGTAGCTTGTGAGGGAAATGAAATGGCATGGTGTCCCAGTCATAATAAAGTAGTTTGTGCGATTGTATTATACTTAACTCCCCTGTGAACACCCCAGTGAACCAAACAGGCTCAGAGAGGAGCCAAGTATTCCAAGACTTGGCCAGGAGGGGTGAGCAAACCTGGGTTTGGAGGGGGAACACTCACTTTTTCAAGAGAATTTCCAGCAACTACTACATTGTCCTCCACTATTTGAAATTGTGCAGGAAGTTTCCTACATAAAAGAGATCACCTTTCTGGTAGGCAGGGATCAGCTTTGTCAGCAGCATCTCCAACAGGCCTTCCTCCAGGATCCATAGGTTACAAGGCTCATTCAGAGTCTGAGCTGACTTACCATCACACTATGTTGGCAAAACAGTGGATATTTCAAACGTAGGAATGGGACCACACTTCACACTGAGGAATTGGAATAGAGTAGATTGGAAATGACACACTCTAATCTCAGTATAGTCACTTGAAAGCACACAAGAAGGTTGTAGTGTGTGGGCAGGATGATGGATTCAAATAGGTTTTTTTTCAATATACCTCATCTGAGTTGCCCTGGAGTTTCCTGGCTTTCTTCCTAGAGAAATGCCTGATATACTGGAATTTTGGCTTGGCACTGATCCAGCATCTACTGCTTCACGTGAGACATCCATATCTCTCATGCCTGAGATGCGAGCCTCCTGACCTTTGGCAACAGCACAGCAACATCTTTCTGGTTCCTGAGCCACAGGCCAAGGGAGCTGGCTTGAGCTGGTTGTCACATACAGTGGCTTGGTTACCAGGGTTCCATATTCTGTTCCATTGTGAGGGAGGTAGGGTCATTTTTCAAGGCCCAATGACCAAAGCTCCTTGCACACAGAAGACCTCCCCAAAGACATACTGGAGGCTGAATCTCCCTTCCCACCTCACATATGGATGTAGTAAACAGCGCACCTTTTTGTTCAAATCCCAAGTCATTAACTAGGCGTAAGTGCTAGCCTGGTCTCAGGCTCAAGGAGCCTTTCTTAGGTAAGATGCAAACTTAACTGTCACTATTCCCCTTACCCTTCACAAGACATTTTGCTTCACAGTGCCTTCTCAGCTTGCTTTTTGCCTCTTGCACATTTTTTTGCTAGTCCTGGGACTTGACCTCAGAGCCTGACCATTGTTCTTAGGCTTTCTTTAGGCTATAGCTGTCCCACCAAGCCACAGCACCACTTCCAGCGTTTTCTAGGTATATGGTACTGCAGAATCAAACCGGAGTCTTTTTGTGTGGTAGCCAAGCACTCTACAAATAGATGAAACACCCAGGCCATCTTGCACATATTTTTCACTTCAATCTACTAGGACGTTGTTAGGTTTCTGTATCCTAATCTATTTTTCTTCCTGATGAATATCTGTGCTGTCATCTGTAAAAATGCAAGTGGAAAATCACAGAAGCATTGGTGACATAAAAAAAAGTCTTACAGACATAGAAAAGTGTTCATTCTTTGTAGGAGAAAGGATATTTTGATATGATGATGACTATTTATAAATACTTTATCAGGGTTTAGAGTTTGGCCCAGTGGTAGAGTGCTTGCCTAGCATCCATGAAGATCTAGGTTTGAGTCCTTAATATCACACAGATATAAAAATCCATATGGCAATGTGGCTCAAGTGGCAGAGGGCTAGACTTGGGAAAAGCCAAGAGCAGTGCTCGGGCAGTGAGTTCAAGCCCCAGGAATGGCAGAAAAAACAAAAGAAAAGAAAAGAAAAGAAAAGAAATGTGCTTTTTACAAGTTATTCACTCACAGCATTTGCCTCTGAATTCTTCGCTTCTGCATCTTGTGACTTATCCCTTTCCCTCAATGTACACAAGAAAAACAGATTTTATTACTTGCTATCCTGTTGTCCAATCTTTGGATATTAATTCAAAATACAATATTGCCTGAGATATTGTGTGTGTGCATGTGTGTGTGTATCTGCCAATGTGTGCATGCACACATGTGTACAGGGTTTAGGGCTTACTCATAGGGCCTGTGTGATAACCCTCAGCATCTTTTCCTCAAAGGTATTGGTCTTTCACTTCTAGCTTATTATAGCTAATTGGAGTTGAGAGATTCACTCAATTTCTTGCCCTGTGCATTGGAACCCAGTGCTGGGTTCTCATATTGTGAATTGTAGCTATAGAGAAGGGTGAGGTCTGGGGATCCTCGTTAGAATCCAGCCCCTGAGAGAAAGTCACTGATAGAAATCTTTATCTTCAGTTAAGCACGAATAAATAAGGCAAAAGTGGAACTGTGGCTCAGTTCCTCTTGTACCAGCCATGAGAAAATTAGTAATTGGCAGCACCTGGTCCCTGAGAGAAATCCTTAGCACTGGTTCAAAAAAAGAAAGAAAATAATGAAAAAAATTAAAACTTGCTGAGGAATCCATAAGGATAAACGTGCCTGTGAATAATCTTGTCATTTCAGATTCCCTCAAGAGCTTATGTCTCTCTATATTTCATCAAGTTTTTTTTAAAGATATTTACATATTTTCTATCTTTCTTAAACAGAGATAGCCATCCACAAAACACAAACACAAACTCTCACACAGTATACCACCCACCCATAAGTGTCTGGCTATGTATATATGTATAGTCATATGTATTGATCTGTCTCTCTATACTAATATATAAATGCATAAACATGTGTATTTAGACAAACAGGAAACATACATAGATAGGTCTCAGGCATTTCCAGCTTTTGTGCAAGTCTTCTGAGTGCAACGTACCATTGTATTGTTTGTCAAGATAGAGTCCTTCTAACTTTTGGCCAGCTTCTTGTCCTTTGATACTTTTTTCTGCCGGTCCTGGGTTTTGAACGCTAGGCCTGGATGCTGTCACTGAGCTTGAGCTTCTTGCATTCAGTAGTTTATTGCAGATAAGAGTCTCATGGAGTTTCTGTCCTGGGCTGGCTTTGAATTGTGATCCTCAGATCTCAAACTCCTGAGTAGCTAGGATGACAGTCTTGAGCTACCAGTACCTGGTTCCTTTGCCTCTTTTACCCTTTTTTTGGCCCCACCACAGCCATGGTATCTACCTTCCTATGGTCTCTCCACCTGCCCCCAGACAGGGGTCTGACAGATGCTTTCCACCCACTTATTCATGTCCTCCAATGTATTGGCTAACAGCTAAGACATGCACTCACTTGTCTGGATGCCAAACACAAAGCCATGTGATTGTTTCTCAGTCTGGAACATCCTATCAGATTTATAGCACCACAGAGGGTCAGGTTGATGCTCCTCCAGGGCTTCTTAAATTGTTCTCATATTAATCCACAACACATTTGTCATCACTAGTCCAGCTAATTCATGGCCTAAACCAGCATTCCCTACAAACTTAGATCCCAATACCATGAGGACACTCAAGGGTGCATTAGGAGTGTGACCTGCACGTGGATGTGAGACTGTCTAACTTGGAGGGGATTTCTCCACCACAGGAAATGGAATACAAATTTAGAATCTGCTTTCATGAGGTGACAATCTCTGGCAGATGTACTTATCAAATGTGGCACTGCCTACTTCCAGCTTAAAACATGGGTTGATGACCCAGCATAACAGAGAATGTATTCACCCAGGCCCAACACATAGGCTGGGACCCTGAACTTTCAGGTAGCATTTGGCTTTGAAGGTCATGAGATCTTAGTCTACAAATGATGAGCCCCCTCCCGTGAGGCATAGCAAACGGAGCCAAAGTACAACCCAGTTAAGCACCACATCAAGCTTCCCTTCTTCAGTAGGGTATGGTTTGAAAACTGTGCATAGCTTCTGTTTGAAGCCAGTTCAGAGAAGGCACTGTGAAGCAAATGTTTTGTAACTCCCAGCCCCTCCACATTAGTTTTTATGATAGATCTTTCCATGCATCTAGGATGGCTAGAAATCCTTCTTGAGTTTCCCAAGATCAGGGAGTATAGGTGTGTCCCATCCTGTGTGGCTACATAACCATTGTTTAGGGTACAGTTCTCTCTTCATTCTACCCATCTAGAGCAATTTTCATCTTCCATGTATAATCATTAAACATTCAGCTCCTGTTCCTCTCTACTCCATTCTCTGGAACCATCGTGCTTTTTGGCTCTAAGGGTTTGTTGATCCTTGGAAGCTCTGGAAGGGAAAACGTACACTAGCTCTTCCTTTATGACTGCTGTATTTTTAGTTTACTGTAATCAAGATTCATCTGTAAAATATAGTAAAATGTTCTTCCTTTTCCATGCATTGTTTTGCATATTTCTATCTTTTGATTATTATTAATAGTTGTGAATGGATTCTCCACATATTTGTTCTAGTCTCTGCTTTCTCTTCCGTTAGGTACAAATCTAGAAATAGAAGTGTTGGACCATATTTCTATGTAATTCTATATTTACTACTTTTTTAGCACTCTCCACGCAATTTTTGATTGTTTTATATTCCTTGCAGAACTATTCCAAAGTTGTACTTCTTCTCACTACCTTCCCAGTAATAGCTAGACTTTGAAAGTGGTTTTTTTGTATGTGTGTGTGTGTGTGTGTGTGTTTGTGTGTGTGTATGTGGATCTTTTCGTTTAAAACTATATTTATATTAACATATTTAAAGTAATGATTTCATTGTAATTTTAATTTTTCTCATGACTGTTAATATTGAACTTCTTTCTACATTTTGAACTACTATTTCTATATATTCTTTTTAGAAAATCCTCTCCAATCTACAATTTTTTCCCTTTTTTTGTGGGGTAGTGGGGAAAGTCATGGGGCTTGGACCTTGGGCCGTGAGCTCTTTAGTTTAAGGCTATTGTCCTACCCTGAGTATTGCCCCTCAGTTCTTCTGCTCACAGCTCCCTACCCCTCTTTTCATTATATACAGAACAAAGGTCATCCTCAGTCTTTTTGAAAAAGTAAAACATACAGTAAATTTGTAGTATAAAAAAGAAAGAAATAAATTTCTTGCCAGGTGCAGTGACTTCTACCTGTAATCCTAGCTACTCAGATATCAGGCTGATATCTAAAGATTTGGTTCAAAGCCAGCCTGGGCATTAGAAAGTCTATGAGACTCTCACCTACAGTTAACCACTAGAACATGGGAAATGGCACTGTGGCTTCATAGGTAGGGTGATAGCCTTGAGTTGAAGAGCTCAGGAACAGTGGCCAGGCCCAGAGTTCAAGCCTTACAAATCCCCCAGCCAAAAAAAAAGAAAAAAAAGTTTCTTCCCCAAGTGACTATTATGCCAGACATAGAACATTAACATTCTGGGTGTACTTCACAGTACTATTACTTGATACCCTAACATTTTGCAATATGCTCACAGTACAAGCATATGTCATCATATAATGTAGTTCTTTTTCAATGGAATAATTCCATTTATAACCTAAATCTACTCCCCCGACTTATTTTTGTCGATACCAAAATTGCTCTACCATGATATGCCACAAGCCATTAAACATTTTATGGTGGGTAATTGGAAAGGAGTCTCATGGAATTTTGTGCCAGGCTGGCTTTGAACCATGGTCCTCAGATCTCAGTCTCCTGAGTAGCTAGGATGACAGGCGTGAGCCACCAAAACCTGGCTTGACTTTTCATTTTTTTGTGGGTCTTGGGACTTGAACTCTGGGCCTAGGCACCATCCCTAAGCTTTTCAGGTCAATATTTCATGTAAGTCTAAACAGTTAACTAAAGGAATAAAATTCCAACAAAAAAAATAAAATTCCAGACATGGTGTGTTTATAACTCGGTGCTAATTCTTGATGAAAATGTGCCTTTCCAGAAGCTGGTGTCATTTGATGATGTAGCTGTGGATTTCAGCTGGGAGGAGTGGCAGCATCTGGACAATGCTCAGAGGACCCTGTACAGAGATGTACTGCTGGAGACCTACAGCAACCTGGTGTCCTTAGGTGAGCAAAAGTCAAATTAACTTGCAAGGCCAATTGCCTTGTTATTTGGCAGATACGTGAATGTTTATCAAACTTTCAATACTATTTAAATGAAAGATTCCAGGCCCCTGAGAAGTATCATTTTTTTCTAAAGAAAACCTAAGGTAATTTTGTACTCATTCTTCAGGATACCTTCAGGATACTTTGACAACAGTTCTAAATTATGTTTCCTCTAATGGAGACGACATTCCAAAATTACAGAGTAATTGTAAGTGGATAAACAATCCAGAATAGAATATATATCATTCTTGGAAATAGGATCTACAAATCACTAAACAGTGAGTTTATAATGGAAACCTGGCACTAGGTGCAATGTTTCAAGCCTGTAATCTTAAAATATTCAGGAGGAAGAAATCTAAGAATTCTAATTTGAAGCCAGCAATGGCATAAAAATTGCCATGAAACTCTATAACTCCAAGTAACCCCTCAAAAAAGTTAGTGGAGTGTCAAGAGTTTGACTTTGTGGTTGAGTGCTTGCCTAGCATGCATGAAGACTTATGTATGTAAGTGGAGCTGGGACTCAAACTGGTATATTTCTAGCGTTGAGCAAGACAGCTAAGTTTATGCCATACAAAATAAATCCAGAGCTGGGGAAAAGTCAACCATGGAGCCAGTAAGAAATGAGAAAAAAATTTAATAGATAACGTGTGAGTAGGATGTCTGCGAACTTAAAGCAATGATGACACAGCATAAGCAATAATTCTCTACTGTTTCTAATTTACAGGGCCCTGTGTTCCCAAACCTGTATTAATTGACAAGCTAGAGCACTGTGCAGAACTCTGGATAGGAAATTCCTCTGACAAGAATATCACAGGTGAGTGAATGCATCTTCATATTGATGTTGGAGCCTGAGCCCCATTGGTAAGTTCATGTTGTGATGTACTGAGCAATAATATTCTTAGTTACCCTAAATCCTGTGTGGAACCTATGGAATTCTTTGTGAATGAATCAAGAATCATTTTCTTTTCCCAATCCTATGCTTGTTCTCAGGGCCTGAGCATGGTCCTTGGGTTTTCTCAAGGCTAGCTCTCTACTTCTTGAGTCATAGCACCACTTCTGGATTTTTCTTTGTATGTAGTACCAAGGAACTGAAGCAGGTCTTTGTGCATGCTAGCCCAAACCCCCGGCACCAAGAATCATAGGGTGATATAATGAATTCTATGTGGCAGTACAGTTAAAGTTAGATTTCTCTGTAGAAATCACTGTGGAACAAAATAAAATGAGAAAGCCATGAGCCCGTGGCTCATGCCTGTAATCCTAACTACTTAGGAGGCTGAGATCTGAGGATCAAGGTTCAAAGACTGACCTATCACAAAAACACCTTAGACTCTTCTCTCCAATGAACCAATAGAAAATGAGAAGTGGGGTTGAGGCTAAAGACATAGGGCAGTAGCCTTGAGCTGAAGAGCTCAGGAAGAACAGCCAGGTCTAGAATTCAAGTCCCATGACTGCAAAACAAGAAAGAAAGAAAGAAAGAAAGAAAGAAAGAAAGAAAGAAAGAAAGAAAGAAAGAAAGAAAGAAAGAAGTAAGAGAGAAGAAAGAGGGAAGGAAGGAAAGGAAGAAAGAAAGAAAGAAAGAAAGAAAGAAAGAAAGAAAGAAAGAAAGAAAGAAGGATATTTCCTTTCTTCAAAACTAAGACTATAAATGATTGAGCAAACAAGGAATAAGTCAGGGCATTATTCTCTGATAAGAATAATATTTTTTTGCTGGTAGGAAGAGACTGGTATTCAGAACCAGACCTTTCCACCTGAAATTGAGCCTAGTGGTAGAGTGCTTGCCTGGCATGCACAAAGACAGAGGTTTGATTCCTTATTACCACATACATAGAAAAAGCCAGAAGTAATGACTTCATTGGTAGGGTTCTAGTCTGGAGAAAACCCAAGGACAGTGGTAAGGTCTTAAGTTCAAACCCAGGAATGGAAGGAAAAAAAAACAACAAAGTTTCAATCAACATAAGAAAATTAACTAGACAATGAGCTGGAGATTTTCTGGTCTTCTACGGTTCTGAGGGACAGGAGTGTTAGAAATGGAAATTTTTTAAGACTTCAAATGGAAAGATACAAATTTCAAAATTCCCACAAATACCTAAATTGAGACTTTAGTGAGAAGTTGTAACTGAAGGGATATAGGTGTAAGTCCTTACTCTCAAGAATCGTTCTTGCTTGGATCAAAGGCAAACAGACATATAAACCAAACTTGTGGCCGCTGAATCTAGAAAAAATTCGTGTTCCTCACTTAATGGTTAATAAGCAAACAGCATTAAAACTGGGTAAGGTAATCGTATCTGCTACTCAGGACCTGAGACTCTTATCTGTATTTAACTCTAGAAAACAGTAAGTGGGGCTGTAGCTCAAGGATAGGGGTTATAGTCTTCTGCTGAAGTGTTCAGGGACAGGGCCGAGGCCTATGAACTACAAAAAAGAAAAGAAAAGAAAAGAAAAGAAAAGAAAAGAAAGTTTTAAAAAGATGCAAAACAGCACAATATTTAGATTATTTCTCAAAAATAAAAGAAAGGCAGCTATTCCTAATGTATAAACAAAACAGTATTTGAAAAAAAACAGCTGCAGGTATATTATAGGTAGTACTCAGCTTAAAACTGTAGCAATACATAGTTGGGTAATTTCAATAAATATTTCCTGTGATATAAAAAGAGAACTAAAACACAGAAAAACATTATTGGTCAATGTAAAATATCATTTTCTTAATATGTTAGGGAGAAAAGCATATATTTCTCACAAATCAATTTCCACTTTTATATTTTAAAATATCTAACACTTAGGATGGGAAAGTAAAGTCATTACCTTTACAGTAAGGAATATTTGTATCTCATGTATGTTTGTGTCTTTTTTTCTATGACTCATTTTAGATGTGCAGGTAATGGAAAATGTGTTCAAGACCTGCCAGGAAAGTCCACATCAATGTCTTTGTGAAGTAGCAGTTGCAAGTAGTATCGAAGTGGGGAAAACGAGGGATTAGCAACAACTTTAAATTTGAGCTCTACACATAATCCAGAGCTCATTAGTAATAACGGTAACAACTTAGGGGTGAGGACTGAGGAGTTCATTAAGTGTCAGAACATGCTTCTGTCTCCTAAGCCTGATGAGATGCATGCTGCATATAGATCTTGTATGTCTCCTGTTCTTAAAAAATCCATCGGATATTCAGAGCATTTTATTCATGATTGTGACAGTCCAAAAGATCTGCAGTATCATAATTCTGTTCTCCCTGCCCAAGAAATTCTTCAGGGAGGGAGGAAAACTGCTAAATGTACTGTGTGATGAAAAATATTGTACTTAACACCGACCATCACTACACATCCGAAAATGTACACAGGAGAGACTCCTCATACATGTAGTGAATGTGAGAAATCGTTCAGTAATGAAATACGCCTTACAATACCTCAGAGCAAATATCCTGAGATATGTGATGCATACATCAATTGTGAAAATTAATTTCTGAGAAGTCAGACCTGACGCTCCAACCTCGATCTCCAAGAGAAGACAAACCTTATGAATATGAGGAACGTAATAAAATTTCTGCCCAGAATTCAGCTCTCAGCACACATCAGAGATCTCACACAGAAGAGAAATCTTATGAATGGGATAAATGTGGGAAGACTTTTAGACTGAAATCATACCTCACTTTGCACCCGAGAAGACACACAGAAGAGAAACCTTATGAATGTAACAAATGTGAAAAGTCATTCACCCAGAAGATACACCTTCGAGTTCATCAAATAACACACACAGGAGAGAAATCTTATAAGTGTAATGAATGTGGAAAGTCTTTCCAAGGGAAGGGAAAACTTCGTGTTCATCAGAGAATACACACAGGAGTGAAACCTTATGAATGTAACCAATGTGTAAAGTCTTTCAGACAGAAATCTTCCCTCAAATTGCATCAAAGAACACACACAGGAGAGAAACCTTATGTGTGCAACAAATGTGGAAAGACCTTCAAGTGGAAGTCATATCTTGATGGGCATAATAGAACACACACAGGAGAGAAAACTTATGCATGTAGTGAATGCAGAAAGTCTTTCAAATGGAAGGTAAAACTCCATGTTCATCAGAGAATATACTCAGGAGAAACACCTTATGAGTGTAACATATGTGGAAAGTCCTTCACATAGAAGCCAAACCTCAACATGCATAAGACAATTCAAACAGGAGAAAAACCTTATGAATGTAACCGATGTGGAATGTCTTTCAAATGGAAGTCTTCCCTCAAATTGCATCAGGGAACACACACAGGAGAGAAACTGTACGAGTGCATCAAATGTGGTAAGACCTTCAGATGGAAGTCACATTACAGGAGGCATAACAGAATTCACACATATTAGAAACCTTAGGAATATAACCAAAGTTGAAAGTCTTTCGTGCAGTATTCACCCTTCAGGAAGCGTAAGAGAGTTCACACATATGAGAAGCCTTAGCAGTGTAATAAATAGGAAAGACTTTTTAGTCTGTGGAAGAAAACTCAGCTTGTGTCACAGAACCAACACAAGATAAAACCCTTAATGAATGTAGCAAATGTTCAGTCTTTTCCCCAGAAGGCACAAGTCAAGATTTATCACTAAACACCCACAGGATATAATCCTATGAATAAAATGAAAGGGAAATTTTTTTGAAGAACTCATAGTTGAGTTTGCATGATACCACACAGACACAGGATAAAAATCGTATGAATATAAGAATATGAAAAATCCATCATGAACGCATGACTAAGTATAAAATGCACATAGGAGAGAAAAACCTTATGAATATTACAAATGTGGAAAGTGTTTGACCTGGAAGGCATACTTCTGTGTTCATCACAAACCTGATTCCCATAGAAGAAAAGAAAACTAATGAATAGAACAAATGTACAATGACTTTTAATCAGAAGTCAGTCTTCAGTACATTTCAGAACATACACAATAGAGAAATAGAGAAATTCTGAGTAATGAAAAACATTTAGCTATATATAGAATCTCTGTATATGGGAGCATTAGGGCAAGTCTTCTAAACAAAGTCAACCTTCAGCAAGCATTAAGAGCACTCACAAAAGAAATAATAGCATGTAGGAAAACCTTTGTCAAAAACCTCTAAAAGCTGACTGTGTGGCTTAGTGGTAGAGTGCTAACCTATCAAGGATGAAGGACTGGGTTAGATTCCTCAATACTAGGTGAAAAGAGCAAGCCAGAAGCAGCACTGTGGTTCAAATGGTAGAGTGCTAACCTTGAGCAAAAGTAGCTCAGGCCCTGAGTTCAAGCCTAAGGATTGGAGAGAGAGAGAGAGAAAGAGAGAGAGAGAGAGAGAGAGAGAGAGAGAGAGAGAGAGAGAGAGAGACAGAGACAGAGACAGAGACAGAGAGACAGAGAGACAGAGAGAGAGAGAAACAGGAACTTCTAAATTTTACAGAGATAGAGAAGGAGAGAGAAGGAGACAGAAACTAATTTCTAAACTTTACAGTCTTTCTATTTCCTTACAAATTCGTCTATGTCATTCTTTCTGACAGAAGCACAAAATTCCATTGTGTAAAAATACCATATTTGATCTACTCATCAACTGACGGGCATCTGGGTTGGTTCCATATTTTTGCTATGGTAAATAGTGCTGTGATAAATGTTATTGTTCTAGTGAATTTAGTATGTCCTATCTGGACGATTGGCAAGTAGTGAAATTGCTGGATCACGTGGGAGCTCTATGTTTAGTCTTTTTGGGATACTGCCATAGTGCTTTCCATAGTGGGTGAACGAGTTTGCAATCCCACCAGCAGTGTAGTAGTGATCCCTCCTGGCCACATCCCCTCCAGCATACGTTATTAGATTTCTGGATCTTGGCCATTCTAACTGGAGTGAGGAGGAAAAGGGAAAGAGGAACTGAAATTTTATCTCTTTACAGATGACATGATTCTGTACTTAAAGAACCCTATAGACTCTACTCCGAAGCTGCTTGAGCTGATATAAAACTTTGGTAAGGTAGCAGGGTATAAAATTAACGCTCAATGTCAACTGCCTTCCTATATGCCAACAAATGAGAGGAATGAGGCAAGAATCAGGATAGCAACTCATTTTGCTATCAAAGAAAATAAAATACCTAGGAATTAACTTAGAATGCAAAGCACCTTTTAGAGGGAACTATAAACCCTGGAGAAGGAAATTAATACAGAACTGAGGAAATGCAAAAACCTATGCTCCTGGTTTGGAAGAAGTAATATTGTAAAAATGGCAATCTTGATAAGGACTATCTACAAATTCAGTGCAATATTCATCAATATCCCAATGTCATTCTTTAAAGAAACAAGGGGAAATCCAAAATTTCACTTGGAATAATAAAAGACCCCTTATAGTCTGTCTTCTTGCATGATACATAATGTTTAATCTCACCTTCTACACCAAAATCTCACCTTTCTCATTGAGACATAGGTGGCCCTGTTTACTAGCAGCAAAGGCTCAAACGCGCAGTTTCAGGTGTCACCACTGCCTCTGTTACTGGGTAGATCCAACTCTGTCATCAATTCTGAGGTCTGCTCTGGGAGTCTTTGTCACAAGTTGTTCTGTGGCATCTGCTGCCAGCCTGTGCCTATTTGCTTCCTTTTCCTCCAGCAGCCTACAACAGGGAATGAAGTTCAGGCGCTGATGCTCTCCTTCATATGCAGGGCAGGATGAGCCCAACCCTCCCTCATCTTCCTCTTCCAATTTTTGGGAAAAATGTGCTGGCAGAAGTCCTCAGGTGTGGGGCATGGCTGATCCACACTTTTAATCCAGGCTGGTCAGGAGGCTGAGATCTGAGTATGGAAGTTCCAAGTCACCTAGAACAGGAAAGTCTGATAGATTCTTACTACCAAAAATAAAAACAGCTGGGAATGGAGTTTGGGCTCAAGTGGTAAAGGGCTAGTCTTGAGTACAAATGCTTAGTACCCAGGCTCTGAGTTCAGGCACCAGCACTGCCAACAACCTCACTTTAGTGAGATTTTAGCTTTATCCATGTAGGCACATCTCACTGGAATCTTTGCTGGTAGAGATAGTCTTCATAATTTTGTCTCAATGTAAAGGTCCTCCTGAGGTAGTACACAAAAGGTGTCATGGAGAGAGGAGCCCCACTTGCTCCAGGTTTGAAGATGGCATAGGTCAAGCCAGCATGGAGTTGGCACATCAGTCTTTTTCCTAGCACTACCTACCAGTGAATGTCAAATGAGAGTGATTGTTGTGGGATTGTGTGATTGAAGTGCCCCATTAAGGGCAGTGTTAGCACATCCCAACTTGGATACCAGGAATGCTGAAATCTCAAAGCTAAGATTTCTGTTGGCTACAGAAATGCTGGTGTGTCTGTTATTCACTAAAAGTTCAGGTGCAAAGATTCTGAAGCTTGATGCCATGTGTTTATTCCATTTAGTAAAATTATTTTAATGCACTGTATAAGTTAAAACATTTGAAAGAGTCAGGGGTAGTGAAAACATTGTTCTTGAATTCAGGTGTCTGGCAGGGTAATGGGGGGGGTGTTGGTGGCTGGGACTATGAAGCTGGAGCTGCTATCAAACCATGGATCATGTTCCTCTTTGTCTGGGAGAAATGACTCCAAAGATGAAATTCGAATGGTGAGGAAAAGATGATGATGTACTCAGGAAATTTCTCCTAAACAAATGCTCATGTGGAAGTGGGATGGGGGCTGGGCATATCTGAGGCAGAGCTTAAGGGGGCTTCTCATGGCGTTGAGAACGTTCCTTGCGACTTCAGGCATGCAGCAGGGTGTTTTAGATGCCCATTGTGAGATGGATGGAATAAGACTGGAGACAAGATGAATGCTGGGATCCTGCAATGCTCTTGCATGAGTGGCTGGTGGCTCACCTGAAAGAACTAATTATGTCTAAAAAAGAAATCAGGAATTTGTTTTGATTAGATAATACCTGTAATCCGAGGCATATTCAGGATCCTGATCTTAGTATT
The DNA here is from genome assembly GCF_031878675.1 of Megascapheus bottae. Taxonomy (NCBI): domain Eukaryota; kingdom Metazoa; phylum Chordata; class Mammalia; order Rodentia; family Geomyidae; genus Megascapheus; species Megascapheus bottae. The sequence goes on from NW_028327585.1 coordinate 3,997,488, forward strand.
GTGGTTTAAAACCAACCCAGCAAAGGGAAAAATGCATGAGACTCTTACTCCCTGTTTAGAGCAAGAACAAAGATTGAAGTAGAGCTGTGGCTCAAGAGCTAGAGTGCTACCTTGAGCAAAGAAAAGCTAAGAAAAAGCTCCAGGTCTTGAGTTCAAGGACAGGAATGAAAGAAGGAAGGTAAAAAAAGGGAAGTATGTGAGGAAGGGAAATATATAAATGAAAGAGAGAAGGAACTAGAAATTTAAAACTAGAGAATATTTAAAAGTCATCAGTCCTTCTAAGAAAAGTTTTGGAGTATGGGTTCTATATGTGGTGAACTGGAAGCCTAGCAGTGACTTCTTAACCAAAGATTCACCATGATGAGCAAAGGATAGAAATCTGCATGAGCCTCTTAGCGGATGGAGTCACAGAAGAGAACCTCAGCTCCCATCCCATAGTTAGAAGTATATAGAGATGGGGAAGTTGGCATCACCTTGATGTCCTTGTGTCCATGGAGACTGGAAGCCATGGCTCTGTGAAAGCACAATGTTCTGGTTACTGAGCTGAGAGGCTGAGGAGAGCCAAGTCCTGGCCATGAAGAAATCAGGGTGGCAGCAGAGCAACTCTGCTGCAGTGTGTGCCTGCTTGGCTGTTCTTATTCTGTGGTGGATCAGGCCGGAGTGGGTGATAGTAACTGTTTTGTGGTCACAAGCCCTTCACCAAGAGCTTCCTCTGGGATCTTCATAAGCTACAGGGTGGCTGGTGGTGGGATGTGTGTGGGGTGGAAGTGACAGAGGGATGGATGCATGGCAAGGTGGGTGAAGAGATGAGAGGAATGATGAGAGCCCAGTTCATTGGTTTCCAAGGTTAATGGGTGGGAGGTAGAGAGGCATGATGGAGGAAAGATGGAGGCAGGGGAAGGTGGTGACAGAGTGAGGCCATCTGTAATGCCAGCCTGGCCATCATCTGAAGCCCATAGGCAGCTTCCTGATCCCTCACTTTGTCCTGCTCCTTGTGGAGGGAATGTCACGGGTACCCAGAGCTAGGGGTGGGGCAATGTTAGTAGCACCTGGAGAACCATTGGCCTCTACCTGGGTGAGGGGTGGTTCTGGCTCCCATGCTGGGTGGCCTGATAGCTATGGAACAGATCTCTCCTTAGCTACCACAGTCAGTGGCTGCTCTCCATCTAGGGTTAGGGCACCTGCTCAGCCATCAGGACACCCCATGCCAGGACAGAGGCCTACAATTCAGATGGCAGCACAGGGGTGAAGATGATCTCACCGTAGCCCTAGTTACATGGCTGTCCCTGCATGCAGGTCAGGATGAGCTGGGGAAAGATGTTCTCTGTGTTTTTCCACAGCCTATCCCGGCCTCTTCTTGTGTCTGATTAGACCAAGAGAGTACCAGGTTCCCTCTCATAGTCCTGGTTCTTTTTCTTTTACAGTCATGAGGCTTGAACTCAGGTCCTGGGTACTGTCCCTGAGCTCTTTTGCTCAAGGTTGATGCTCTACCATTTGAACCATAGTGCCATTTCCAGCTTTTCCTTTTCATGTGGATCTCTGATATCTCCAGTGCTGTGCCTGCAGGGAGGCACTCACCCCACAGACAGAGCAACCTCTGCCGTGACTGTGACTGCCCACAACCCTCACACCCACTCCTTGCACACCCCTCGACTCCAGTATTAGCTCCTCTTGGACTGGGTGTCCAGCCTTCCCCTTCCTACACTCACAAAGGGTCTACAATTGTCTTCCCAGGGTCCTTTCTTCTGCCAGCCAGAGTACAGACTGTGCACATCTTGACGATCACAGAGCTCAAAGCCAAAGGCTGAGATACAGAAGGGGGTGACCCAGTAGCTGCACAGGGCCCATGGATCATCCTGTGTATCCCCCAGCCTGTGACTTCCCCCACCCCCTTGGCAGGGAAGCTCCATGCCCACATCCTGATCCCTGGTCCCCTCCAATTCCATTCTCCCTTGGATTTTGCAGACTGTCTACCATCAGGATCTAAAATTCTATTCATCACTTTATGTCCTTATCACTGATTTGCTACTTTGGCAAGATCTCCCCGTGCCTGGAGAGTGGGCATGTCATGTAATCTCTGTGGAGAAGTTGCCCCAGGAGAAGAAATATGCACTTCATGTGAGTGTTGGACAGGGCAGGAGGGCTCCCTAGGATCAGAAGCCACAGGAGGGTTGCAGATGGGGGGATGCTAGGGGCCCCAGGAGACAGTGGGAGTTAGGGCACAGTTGTTTCCTTCTGCAGGGTTGACACCGCTTCACAAACCCAACAGAATGAGGTTCACATTACAGATGTCAGAGACAGTGCAGATTGCAAATGGGCGCAGGGGTCACTGTCACCCCCAGATGCTGGCTGCATGCTGGGTTGCACGCAGAGATGGTTTCAAGATCAGATAATGAGGATGTTGCAGGGTGTAACCATTCTTTTCAGATGGCTCTCTACCTCTCTTGAGCTTCATCTCTATCTTTGGCTTTTTCTTGGCAGTTAACTGGAAATGAGAGTTTCATGGACTTTCCTTTCTGGACTGGCTTCAAACAGAAGCTATGCACAGTTTTCAAACCATACCCTACTGAAGAAGGGAAGCTTGATCTGGTGCTTAACTGGGTTGCACTTTGGCTCCGTTTGCTATGCCTCACGGGAGGGGGCTCATCATTTGTAGACTAAGATCTCATGACATTCAAAGCCAAATGCTACCTGAAAGTTTAGGGTCCCAGCCTCTCTGTTGGGCCTGGGTGAATACATTCTCTGTTATGCTGGGTCATCAACCCATGTTTTAAGCTGGAAGTAGGCAGTGCCACATTTGATAAGAACATCTGCCAGAGATTGTCACCTCATGAAAGCAGATTCTAAATTTGTATTTCATTTCCTGTGGTGGAGAAATCCCCTCCATGTTAGACAGGCTCACATCCCTCTGCAGGTCACACTCCTAATGCACCCTTGAGTGTCCTCATGGTATTGGGATCTAAGTTTGCAGGGAATGCTGGTTTAGTCCATGAATTAGCTGGACAAGTGATGACAAACGTGTTGTGGATTAATATGAGAACAATTTAAGAAGCCCTGGAGGAGCATCAACCTGACCCTCTCTGGTGCTATAAATCTGATAGGATGTTCCAGACTGAGAAACAATCACATGGCTTTGTGTTTGGCATCCAGACAATTGAGTGCATGTCTTAGCTGTCAGCCAATACAGAGGAGGACATGAATAAGTGGGTGGAAAGCATCTGTCAGATGTCATAGCAAAGATATGATACCAACCCAGATGCCACTCAGTAGATGACTGAATCAAGAAGATGTGGTACTTATACACAATGGAATGCTATGCTACCATCAGAAGTAATGATATCGCCCATTTGTAAGGAAATGGAAAGACTTGGAAAAATTCATATTAAGTGAAGCAAGCCAGACCCAAAGAAACATAAGCTCAATGGTTTCCCTCATTTGAAATAATTAGTTCACGTCTAGGAGTCTCCTAGCAGAGGATTACAATAACTCAAAAACCTAGGTATATAAGGTCATATAGGATGAGACTAAATGAAAGGATCTCTAGGATATGGGAACAAGAGCTATATCTTGTGTCATCGTTGCTCTTAATCTTGTGTGATTTTTGTCCTTAATCTACTATGTTATTTCTCATCTCTTATTTTGCCCTTTGGTTAATGTCAGATTGTTACTGTATCTGATTTTTTCCCTGGCATATTGTATATATGTTTATTTGTTGATGTCAAATAGGAAAGGGAAAACCTTGGGCTCTGCTACCAGAGATTTACAATAGAACAAAATCTAGAGACATAGTGACAAATAGTATGACACTAAATGTAAGGACCTCCAAGATGAAGAAACAAAACTCATATAATGAGTGATTGTTGTCCTTAATGAACTATGTGATCTCTTATCTCTTTTGCTATCCCTTGGTTATATCATATTGTTACAAAATTTCACCTTGTTTTCTGATATATTTCATATGTGCCTAATTGGTTATTTGAAATTGGATAGGGAAGGGGGGAAATGAACATGAGTGGGGGCAGGGGAAGGGAAATGGGGACCATATCATTACATGGGGTATCAAAGTTTGAGAAGTAATGCACCTTCTATCTGGTGAATATAATGTAACCCTTCTATAAATTACAATAAAAATAAATACATAAAAAGAAGATCTGCACAGAAAAAAATAATAATGGCATTTTTGGGGTAGTGGATGAAATTAGAGTGAATTCTGTTGAGTGAGGTAAGTCAAGATCAAGGAACAAAGGTACATGGTATCCTTAATATATGGATATTAGTTTCAAACAGTAGTAGAGCGATGATTGAATAGTTGATACCCAAAGTTCTGGACATAATTTTGGAGATATAAACATAACTACATAGACATAAAAATCTAGGATAGACTATACACTCTATAGACGTGTTTTTTATTATAGATTAATCTGTATCTATGACATACAAAGACTCAGCTTAATTTTTACTATATTCTAAAATTTATGTGCCAGTGATTGTTTAGCGATTCCCTTCTTGAATACTTGTTGGTTAAACATGACATTTGAAATATGATGTAAAATTCAATGTTAATAAATTTTTTAAAAAAAGAGGCTAGAGGCAAATACCACTAATGTACTTGCTCTAAGGGGTACAGAAATTTTCTTAATGAATCCAGGGGTTTTATTACATCTTTATGCAATTATTTTAGTTCTGAGTGTTCTACACTCAATGCTACTTCTGGAAAGATGATATAGCTGACTGTGTAGATGGTATGAAGACATACTGGCCTAAACGTAGAATAAAGCATTGGTAAGTGGCTGTTAGCTGTCCAGATTCTACTGCAATATGTGGAATGAATTTATTAAGCACAATGCAGGCTCTTAGTCAGATCAGGATCAAGATTATGTGGTTCCATGAGATGAATGAGGAAAGATCAGAAAAATGTACTAAGATATCCAGATATACTTTTGAAACTAAGGTATCTGGACGCCTCTTTTTTTCTTTCTTGGTGGGGAGCTTGAACTTTGGACCTGGGCAAGATCTCTTAGTTCTTTTTCCTCAAGGCTAATGCTGTACCAGTTTTAGCCACAACTCCACATAGTTTTTGGGTGGATAAATGGAGAGAAGAATCTTACAGTTTTTTTTGTTTTCGTTTTTTTGCTTGCAAAGGCTTTGAATCACCTTCTCCCTGGCTAGTAGAATGACAATTATGACCCTCCAGCGCCTGGCTAGTGATTTTTTGAAAATTGTACTTTCTTCCAAATCACGTAACTGGTTCCTAGCAAAGTTTTGAAGCCTGACTTAAATGTGACAGATTTTTGTCACTTGGAGACACTCTGTGCTGAACGTTAGAAATCTACCAGCTGAGTCACAGTGGCACTTCCAGTTTTTGTTTATGTGGTGCTGAGGAATGGAATCCAGGGTTTCATACATGCTAGGCAAGCTACATTTTCAGCCCAAGGTTTTATATTTTGTTTTTTCAGTGTTGTTGCTTCTAAGGTACTGTATGATGTTCTTTCATTTTCTTTGCTTTTCACCTCTTTTCTTCTTTTTCCCTTTAGTTTTCTTCTCTGTAGTCACTGTGTTGAATTCGGGTACCCTGTGTCTTGTACATAGGTTTATGTGATTTGGGGAATGGAGAGGGTATAATAAAATGGTAAAAAAAAAAAAACAAAGAAAAAGGGTGAACCAATTGAACAGTGATACTTGGAAGACACTAAACGGAAATGAACTGAACAATCTGGGTGGAGAGTGGGCTGAGGGTAGGAAAACAGAGAAAAATGAGGGAGGGGATAACAATTTTCTTAAGAAATGTGTTCATTACTTATGTAACCGTATGCCAACTATATATTGACTTAACAAAAAAATAACTTAAAAAATAATTTAGCCTGATATGGTGGCTCACACTTGTAAATGTAGCTACTCAAGAGGCTGGGACGCAAGGATAGCAGTTCAAAGTCAGCCTGGGCACTGAAGTCCATGTGACTCTTATCTCCAATTAACCACCAGAAACCCAGAAGTGGCCCTATGGCTCAAGGGATAGGGCAGTAGTCTTGAGCTGAAAAGCTCAGTGACAAGACCCAGGTGCAGAATTGCAGTCCCATGACTTGGATGGTGAATGATACTAGCCAGGCTCTGTGCGCTCACACTTGGAATCCTATCTACACAGAATCAGGTTTGAATCCAGCTCAAGCAAATTGCATGATATTCTGATTTACAGTTCATTACCAAAAATCTGGAAGTGGAGATGTGGATCAAGTGGTAGAACACTAGCCTGAAGCAAAAAAAAAACATTTAAGGACAGTTCCCAGGCCCTGGGTTCAAGTCTCAGGACTTGCATAAAACAAACAAAATGTGACGCTGAGTCCTCCATCATTTGGTGTTATAGTTCAATATTCTTGATATGCGTCTTAGAAATTAAGTCCCTAGCAAATACTCTCCCCTGAAATTCTGCTTCATAGCTGATTCATAGAATTTCAGCATCATTACTATCACCTTGCAGTTAGCATAGCAGTCTACTACTGAAAATTTGAAGAAAACTTTTGAGTAATCCTAATAAATCTGTGTATCATCTGCACACACATCAAATAAGCAGCAGCTATGTTCTACTATTATCTAAATGTATTTAATCCATTCTTGAATTAATGAGACTTAAAGAGTAAAACATATGAAATAGTTATGAAACTAACAGTCACCATTCTTCTACCTAAAATTGTAATATAAGTTTATAAATGCAAGAACTATTCTGAAGTGTGCAGAAGATAGCTTCTAATTATAATATTCTCATGAAGTATAGTTTTTAAGAAACATGTTGCTTGCTTTGGGAAAGTAAAGGCAAGGAAAAATGATATAGGTAAGTTCCCTATTTATCAGAAGTAAAATACTATTGGGTTTAGATCAACTTCATTCATTCCGTGCTGATGAAACAAATATTTGCAATTCCTGAGGCTAATCACTTCATTGTGATGCACAATCAGCCAGCTTAGATCAATCTTCCAAAAAAGGAAAGGAACAAAGGAGAAGCAATTAAGGTTTCCAAAATGAACCAGGTGGTGGTGGCAGCTCACACTTGTAATTCTATCTACTCAAGGCCTGAAATCCAAGGATCTGGACTAAGTTTGTCTGGGATGAAAATGTTCCTGTCTGAAACATCATCTCTGTTATCACAGCCCAGCTGATACACTCTGCCCAACAGGTTCCAAACACCAAAGTCCATGTCTTATCTGAAATACTAGCAAATGTACTCACATATAATTTCCTCTTTGGGAGATAGTTGAAACATGTACCAGAAACATTTCCCTGGCTTCAGAGTGGAAGTGGAAATATATACTAACTAGAAGCCCATCTACTAAATTACAGTCAATCATCTTTCCTCACATCTTGTTAGTTAAATTGAACAATGAGTGTTTGGATCAGAAGCGATGTGTATGAGCATACAGGTTGTAAAAGTACTGTAATCCTAGCTACTCAAGATAAGCTGAGACCTGAGGATTCCAGTTCAAAATCAGCCATGCAATAAATTCCATAAGATTTTTACCTCTAATTAACCAGCAAAAAACAGAGCGTTGAATTGTGCTTAAAATGCCACAGGCCTAAGATTTGCATAAAAGTGCTAAGGGGTAGCATTCAGGATGCCCACTCTCTCCACGCCTTTTTAACATAGTACTAGAATTCCTAGGCAGTGCAATAAGGCAAGAAGCAAGCATAAAGTGGATCCAAATAGGGAAAGAAGAAATAAAACTATCCCTCTTTGCAGATGACATGATTCTGTATTTAAAGAATCCTATAGACTCTACTCCCAAGTTCCTTGAGCTGATTCAAAGCTTTGGAAGAGCAGCAGGCCATAAAATCAACCCTCACAAATCAACTGCCTTCCTTTACGCCAACAGTGAGAGGAACGAGGCAATAATCAGGAAAGAAACTCCTTTCACAATAGCCTCAAAGAAAATAAAGTACCTAGGAATTAGCTTAACTAAGAATGTAAAGGACCGTTTAGATGAAAACTTTAAAACCCTAAAAAAGGAAATTAAAGCAGAACTAAGGAAATGGAAAAACCTCCCATGCTCCTGGATTGGAAGAATCAACATTGTGAAAATGACAATCTTGCCAAGGGCTATCTACAAATTCAATGCAATACCCATCAACATCCCAATGTCATTCTTTAAAGAAATAGAAGAGGCAATTCAAAATTTCATATGGAATAATAAAAGACCCTGTATGGAAAAAAAAATCTTAGCAGAAAGAACAGCGCTGGAGGAATTTCAATTCCAAACTTTAGACTGTATTTTAGAGCTATAATTCTCAAAACAGCTTTGTACTGGCACAAGAACAGGCCTGAAGTCCAATGGAATAGAACTGCGGACCCAGATATTAAACCACTGACCTATGGCAACCTAATCTTTGACAAGGGAGCCAAAAAAATAGAATGGAAGAAAGATAGCCTCTTCAACAAGTTGTGCTGGCAGAACTGGTTAAGCACCTGCAGAAAACTAAAGTTGGATCCTTCTTTGTCACTTTGCACTAGAATTAACTCCAAATGGATCAAAGACCTGGAGGTAAAAGCTGACACACTGAAAAGTTTACAGGAAAGAATAGGAGATACACTAGGCCTCCTTGGCACAGGTCGAAACTTTCTTAATAATGACCAAGAATCACAACAAATCAGAGAAAGGCTAGATAAGTGGGACTGCATTAAAATGCAGAGCTTTTGTATGGCAACGGATATAGCTAGTAAACTAATCAGGAAGCCTACAGTGTGGGAGAAGATCTTCACCAACCAAACAACAGACAAAGGCCTCATATCTAAAATATATCAACAACTCAAAAAATTGAATCACTCCAAAACTAACCTCCAAAGTAACACGCATCCCATTAAAAAATGGGCCAAAACTTAAAGAGAGTCTTCTCTGAAGAAGAAACAGAAATGGCCTATAGACATATGAAGAAATGCTCCAAATCTCTGGTCATAAAAGAAATGCAAATCAAAACAACACTAAGATTCCACCTCACTCCAGTTACAATGACCAGGATCAGGAAAACGAATGACAACAGATGCTGGAGGGGATGTGGCCAGGAGGGATCACTACTACACTGTTGGTGGGAGTGCAAACTCGTTCAACCACTATGGAAAGCTGTGTGGCAGTGCCTCAAAAGGCTAAACATAGAACTTCCCTATGACCCAGCAATTCCACTACTTGGCATTTACCCAACAATCCAGAAACAAGGGCATACTAAACCCACTAGCACAACAATGTTCATTGCAGCACTATTCACCATAGCAAAGATATGGAACCAACCCAGATGTCCCTCAGTTGATGAGTGGATCAACAAGTTGTGGTATTTGTACACAATGGAATTCTATGCTGCTGTCAGAAAGAATGACAACGCCCCATTTGTTAGGATATGGAAAGATTTAGAACAAATCACATTAAGTGAAGTAAGCCAGACTCAAAGGAACTTAGGCTCATTGGTTTCCCTCTTCCGTCATAATCAGTAGAAACCTTGGGCTCTACTAGCAGAGATTTGCAATAGAGCAAAAGGCCATATATAAGGCCATATAATGTGAAGCTAGTTGAAAGGACCTCCAGGATATTGAAACAAAAGCCATATAATGAATGATTGTTGTACTTAATGTACTATGTTGTCTCTCATCTCCTTTGCTGTCCCTTGGTTATCCCATATTGGTATAGTATCTCACTTTGTTATCTGATATATTGAATTTATTTGTATTTGGATATTTGAAATTTGATAGGGAAGGGGGGAAAACCAAGACGGGTAGAGGGTGTGGGGTTCAGGGAAATGGGTACCAAGACATGTGAAAACATATCAATGTATGTGAATTAATGCACCTTCTACCTGGCCAATATCATGTAACCCTTTTACTAATTACAGAAAAAAAATGAAAAAAAAGAAAGTTGTAGTGTGTGGAGAGGATAATGGGGTCAAATACATTTCTTCTTAGAAATTTACCTCATCTGGTTGCCCTGGATTTTCCTGGCCTACTTCTTAGAGAAAGGCCTGTTATACTGCATTTGTGGCTTGGCAAAGATCTAGCATGTACATCTTCGAGTAAGACATCCACAACTTCCATGCCTGAGACTCGAGTTTCGTGACCTTTGGCAACAGCACAGCAACATCTTTTTTCCTCCTGAGCCACAGGCCAAGTGAGCTGGCTTGAGCTGGTTGTTAGTTACAGTGGCTTGGTTACCAGGGTTCCATATTCTGTTCCATTGTGAAGGAGGCAGGGTCACCTTTCAGGGCCCAATGACCAATGATCCTTGCTCACACAAGACCTCACCAAAGACATACTGGAGGCTGAATCCTTCAATCTCACAATATACATGTGGATGTAGTAAACAGCACACCTTATTTGTCCATTCCCAATGTCTTCCACTAGGCCCAACCACCAGTCTGGTCTCAGGCTCAAGGAGCCTTTCTTAGATAAGATCCAAACTTAAGGGTCAATATTGCCCTCATCCTTTACAAAACTTTTGCTTCACAGTGCCTTCTCTGCCTGCATTTTGCCCCTTGTCGAATTTCTTTTTGTTTTTGCTAGTCTTGGGACTTGACCTCAGAGTGTGAACATTGTTCTTGGGCTTTCTTTAGGCTTTACCTGTCCCACCGAGCCACAGCACCACTTGCAGCCTTTTCTATGTATGTGGTAATGAGGAATCAAACCTGAGTCTTTTTGCGTGGTAGCCAAGGACTCTACCACTAGGTCAAACACACAGGGCATCTTGCACATACTTTTGACGTCAATCTACTAGGATATTATTAGGTTTCTGTATCCTAAGAAATTTTTTACTGATGATTAGCTTTGCTGTCATGTGTAAAAAATGCAAGTGTGAAAAACACAGAAGAATTAGTGAAATGAAAAAAAAGCATTACACACATAGATAAGTGTTCATTCTTTGTAGGAGAAAGGATAATTTGATATGATGATGATGATGATTTTATAATTACTATGTCAGGGTTGTGAGTTTGGCATAGTGGTAGAGTGCTTGCCTAACATTCATGAAGATCTGGGTTTGATTGCTCAGTATCACATAGATAGAAAATCTAGATGTGGCACTCTGGCTCAAGTGGCAGAGGGCTAGACTTGAGAAAACCCGAGGACAGTGCTCAGGCCCTGAATTCAAGCCCGAAGACTGGCAGAAAGATAAAAGAAAATAAAAATGCTTTTTACGAGCTAATTCACTCACAGCATTTGCTTCTGAAATCTTCACTTCTGCATCTTGTGAAATACCCCTTTCCCTCAACGAAGACAAGAAAAACAGATCCATCCCATGGTCCACTGTGAGGCCACTGGTTGGGCTAAGAGCTAGTCGTGCAGCAACACATAAGTTTTATTCTAATACTTTCCAAACTTTGTACTCAAATATGCTACCTACTTACCAACTTAGGTCAGTTATCCTTATGCTATACCTTTTCTTCATGACTACAATATTCTTACACTTCTACGTTAATCCTCTTGTACTTCCCCTGACCTCTCTCATTCTTTTTTTTCTATCTCTGGACCTCTGCTCGTCTTTCAACCCTTATACTGCACAGATCTACACTTGATGGCTGTTGAGCAATATTGTATATGTAGGTGGTTAATTATTCTCTAGGCTCAGAGGGACTTAAAGACAATAGAGATTGGATTGAGAGGCCTATTGTTTTGGGTATAAATCGCTTATCAGTGGTTGTATTAGACTGGTCTGTAAGTGCACAAAAAGAAAGAGTGATAATACCAATCAAAACTTGTGAACATCTAGTGTCTGCCAGCTACAGAGGTCTAGGTTGGTTATATCTGAAAAACTATAATCATATTTATTAGTAATCTTGCTCCCATTTTCAAATGGGCAGAACAAGAAACTCAAGAAAATGTCAAATCAAGAAACAACATCCCCCACCCAATGTAAACAGACAATGGAACAGTCACTGGCAAACCTAGAGGAGAGTCTTCCAAGTGCTACACAAATGCAATTGATAAACAACATTAATGGAAAATGTGAAAATATGAAGAAAGAGATAATGGAGGAAGCCATAGCTGAACAAGAGGAAAGCATAAACAAGGTGATAAGTGAAAAAGAAGAAGCCATAAAGGAGGCCATAATAAAGGTTTTTCAAAGAAAGATGGATGAATTCATAGAATCCACAAATAAAAACGTGACCAAACTCCAGCAAATGTACAAAGAAAATAAAGCTACTGAGCTAAACACTCAAAAGGAAATCAAGGAGATAAAGAAATCCATACATGATCTAAAACAAGAGAAGCAAGGCATCAAAAATGAGCAATTAGAAGCAAGGGAGATGAAAAGTAAAGTAGATAGTTTTGATAGCAGGTTAGGCAATGCAGAGGAGAGAATTACCGGGGCTGAAGATACTTTAGTTATTATAGAGAAAGAACAGAAAATGAGTCAATCCAAATGTAGGAAATATGAGAGAGCGCTTCAGGAGGTCCAAAATGCAATGAGGAAGCCTAATTTAAGGCTAGTTGGTATTGAGGAGGGTGTGGAGAAAGAGGTCAATGGTATTGGAAATATACTTCAGGGAATCATCTCAGAGAATTTCCCAAATATCCAGAAGGGCAGGCCCGTCCAGATACGAGAAGCTTTTAGAACCCCAAACAGACCTGACCAGAAAAGAACATCCCACCGCCACATTGTGATCCGAACTGGATCAATAGAAACGAAAGGAAAGACCTAAAGGCAGCCAGGGAAAAGGGATCAGTAACCTATAAAGGCAAACCAATCAGAATAACCCCAGATTTCTCAGCAGAGACCATGCGAGCACGAAGTGACTTGAAGCATATATGTCATGCCCTTAAATCAAATAACTACCAACCAAGAATATTGTAGCCAGCTAAGCTCTCATTCATAACTGAGGGAACAATAAAAACATTCCATTCCAGGGAAAAGCTGCAACAATATGTCGAAACAAAACCAACACTACAGAGAATTTTCAAAGATGCTCTATACATAGAAAACCAAAATAAATGCAATATAGGGAAAGAAATGGCACCTAAACAGCATACCATCTAAGGACCACAAGAACTGTCAAGACACAGTCCCTACTAAAAGCTTTTAAAAATGGTAGGAACTAATAAATATCTCTTCATCCTAACTCTCAATATCAATGGACTTAACTCTCCAATAAAATGGCATAGGCTGTCTAGTTGGATCAAAAAGCAAGAGCCATCGTTCTGCTGTCTTCAAGAGACACATCTTACCCAAAACAATCATCTTTTGAAAGTGAGAGGTTGGAATAAACTCTATCAAGCTAACTGCCCCCACAAACAGGCTGGAGTTGCCATCCTCATATCAGACACAATAGACTTCAAACTAAAATTAGTAAGAAAAGACAAAGAAGGTTACTACATACTAAGAAAGGGATCTTTCCTCCAGGAAGACATAACGATCCTAAATATTTACACACCCAATCCCGGAGCTCCAAACTTCATCAAGCAAACTTTACTTACACTGAAACCATACATAGATCAAAATACAGTGATTGTTGGTGAGTTTAACACACCACTCTCACCTATGGACAGATCAACAAGGCAAAACTCAACAGAGAAACCTTAGAACTGAACAACTATATAGACCAACTAGATCTAACAGACATCTGCAGAATATTCCACCCAGTAACAACACAATATACGTTTTTCTCTGCAGCACATGGAACATTTTCCATAATAGACCACACCTTAGGCCATAAAACAAACCTGGACAGATTCAGAAACACTAAAAGTATTCCATTCACACTCTCAGACCATAAAGGCATCAAATTGGAGCTGAACACATATCTCCACCAACGAAAACCCGGTAACTCATGGAGACTGAACAATACATTGTTGAATCAAAAACAATGGGTAATCGAAGAGATCAGAACAGATATCCAACTGTTTATGAAATTTAACACTAAGGAGCTCACAAATATCAACTCCTTAGGGACACAACAAAGGCAGTACTCAGAGGAAAATTTATAGTGCTGAGTGCCTACAACAGCAAGTTGGAAAAATGGCAAACCAACTAGTTAATGTCTCACTTTAACCTCCTGGAAAAAGAGCAACAAACCAACCCTGAACCCATTAGGAGAAAGCAAATTATTAAAATCAAAGCAGAATTAAATGATTTGGAACAAAAATAACCTATAGAAAGAATCAACAAAACAAGGAGTTGGTTCTTTGAAAGAATTAACAAAATTGAAAAGTCCTTAGCAAATCTTACCAAAAAAAAAAGAGAGCATATCGAAATAAACAAAATCGCAGATGAAAATGGTAATATCACGACAGAAATTACCAAGATCCAGAATATCATGAGGGAATACTTCTCAAACCTTTACGCCAACAAATTTGAGAATCTAGAAGAAATGGATGAATTCCTAGACAATATTAACATACCCACACTGAACCAAGAAGAGATAACCCAACTCAACAGGCCTATTTCAAGCTCTGAAATAGAAATGGAAATTAGACAACTTCCACTTAAAAAGAGCCCAGGGCCAGATGGATTCACAGCTGAATTCTATAAGGTCTTCAAAGCAGAGCTCACACCAATACTCCTCAAGCTCTTCAACGAAATTGAAAATGAAGGTTCTTTACCAAACTCATTCTGTGAAGCCAGTATATCCCTCATCCCCAAACCAGACAGAGATTCATCAAAGAAAGAGAACTATAGACCCATTTCTTTGATGAACATCGATGCAAAACTTCTCAACAAAATACTGGCCAACCGTCTACAACAACTCATCAAAAAATTATACACTATGATCAAACTGGATTCATCACAGGGAGGCAAAGCTGGTTCAACATACACAAATCAATTAATATAATTCAACACATCAACAGGAGCAAGGACAAAAATCACATGATTGTCTCAATAGATGCGGAAAAGGCATTTGACAAGATCCAAAACCCCTTTATGTTAAAAGATGTGGAGAAACTAGGACTCCATGGAACATTTCTCAATGTAATAAAGGCTGTGTATGAGAAACCCACTGCTAGTATTATACTTAATGGTGAAAATCTAAAGCCATTCCCTCTAAAATCAGGAACGAGACAAGGATGCCCACTCTCTCCACTCCTTTCTAACATAGTACTAAATTTCCTAGGCAGTGCAATAAGGCAAGAAGCAAGCATAAAGGGGATCCAAGTAGGGAAAGGGGAAATAAAACTATCCCTCTTTGCAGATGACATGATTCTGTATTTAAAGAATCCTATAGACTCTACTCTCAAGCTCCTTGAGCTGATTCAAAGCTTTGGAAGAGCAGCAGGCCATAAAATCAACCCTCACAAATCAACTGCCTTCCTTTACGCCAATAGTGAGAGGAACGAGGCAATAATCAGGAAAGAAACTCCTTTCACAATAGCCTCAAAGAAAATAAAGTACCTTGGAATTAGCTTAACTAAGAATGTAAAGGACCGTTTAGATGAAAACTTTAAAACCCTAAAAAAGGAAATTAAAGCAGAACTAAGAAAATGGAAAAACCTCCCATACTCCTGGATTGGAAGAATCAACATTGTGAAAATGACAATCTTGCCAAGGGCTATCTACAAATTCAATGCAATACCCATCAACATCCCAATGTCATTCTTTAAAGAAATAGAAGAGGCAATTGAAAATTTCATATGGGATAATAAAAGACCCCGTAAGCAAAAACACTCCGTAGCAGAAAGAACAGCGCTGGAGGAATTTCAATTCCAAACTTTAGACTCTATTACAGAGCTATAATTCTCAAAACAGCTTGGTACTGGCACAAGAACAGGCCTGAAGTCCAATGGAATAGAACTGCGGACCCAGATATTAAACCACAGACTTATGGCCACCTAATCTTTGACAAGGGAGCCAAAAAATAGAATGGAAGAAAGATAGCCTCTTCAACAAGTTGTGCTGGCAGAACTGGTTAAGCACCAGCAGAAAACTAAAGTTGGATCCTTCTTTGTCACCTTGCACTGGAATTAACTCCAAATGGATCAAAGACCTGGAGGTAAAACTGACAAACTGAAAAGTTTACAGGAAGGAATTGGAGATACACTAGGCCTCCTTGGCACAGGTCGAAACTTTCTTAATAAGGACCAAGAATCACAACAAATCAGAGAAAGGCTGGATAAGTGGGACTGCATTAAACTGCAGAGCTTTTGTATGGCAACGGATATAGCTAGTAAACTAATCAGGAAGCGTACAGAGTGGGAGAAGATCTTCACCAACCAAACAACGGAAAAGGCCTCATATCTAAAATATATCAACAACTCAAAAAATTGAATCACTCCAAAACTAACCTCCAAAGTAACACGCATCCCATTAAAAAATGGGCCAAAGACTTAAAGAGAGTCTTCTCTGAAGAAGAAACAAAAATGGCCTATAAACACATGAAAAAATGCTCAACATATCTGGTCATAAAAGAATTGCATATCAAAAGAGCTCTAAGATTCCACCTCACTCCAGTTAGAATGGCCACGATCAGGAAAACGAATGACAACTGATGCTGGAGGGGATGTGGCCAGGAGGGATCACTACTACTCTGTTGGTGGGAGTGCAAACTCGTTCAACCACTATGGAAAGCAGTGTGGCAGTGCCTCAAAAGACTAAACATAGAACTCCCCTATGACCCAGCAATTCCACTACTTGGCATTTATCCAACAATCCAGAAACAAGGGCATACTAAACCCACTAGCACAACAATGTTCTTTGTAGTGCTATTCACCATAGCAAAGATATGGAACCAACCCAGATGTCCCTCAGTTGATGAGTGGATCAACAAGTTGTGGTATTTGTACACAATGGAATTCTATGCTGCTGTCAGAAAGAATGACAACGCCCCATTTGTTATCATATGGAAAGACTTAGAACAAATCACATTAAGTGAAGTAAGCCAGACTCAAAGGAACTTAGGCTCATTGGTTTCCCTCATTCGTCATAATCAGTAGAAACCTTGGGCTCTACTAGCAGAGATTTGCAATAGAGCAAAAGGCCATATATAAGGCCATAAAATGTGAAGCTAATTGAAAGGACCTCCAGGATATTGAAACAAAAGCCATATAATGAATGATTGTTGTCCTTAATGTACTATGTTGTCTCTCATCTCCTTTGCTGTCCCTTGGTTATCCCATATTGGTATAGTATCTCACTTTGTTATCTGATATATTTAATTTATTTGTATTTGGATATTTGAAATTTGATAGGGAAGGGGGGAAAACCAAGACGGGTGGGGGGTGTGAGTTTGGAGGGAAATGGGTACCAATGTATATGAATAAATGCACCTTCTTCCTGGCAAATATCATGTAAACCTTTTACGAATTACAATAAAAAAATGAAAAAAAAAGAAAGTTGTAGTGTGTGAAGAGGATGATGGGGTCAAATACATTTCTTCTTAGAAATTTAACTCATCTGGTTGCCCTGGATTTTCCTGGCCTTCTTCTTAGAGAAAGGCCTGTTATACTGCATTTGTGGCTTGCCAAAGATCTAGCGTGTACATCTTCGAGTAAGACATCCACAACTTCCATGCCTGAGACTCGAGTTTCGTGACCTTTGGCAACAGCACAGCAACATCTTTCTTCCTCCTTAGCCACAGGCCAAGTGAGCTGGCTTGAGCTGGTTGTTAGTTACAGTGGCTTGGTTACCAGCGTTCCATATTCTGTTCCATTGTGAGGGAGGCAGGGTCACCTTTCAGGGCCCAATGACCAATGATCCTTGCTCACACAAGACCTCACCAAAGACATACTGGAGGCTGAATCTCTCGTCCAATCTCACAATATACATGTGGATGTAGTAAACAGCACACTTATTTATAAAATCCCAATGTCTTCCACTAGGCCCAACTACCAGTCTGGTCTCAGGCTCAAGGAGCCTTTCTTAGGTAAGATCCAAACTTAAGGGTCAATATTGCCCTCATCCTTTACAAAACTTTTGCTTCACAGTGCCTTCTCTGCCTGCATTTTGCCCCTTGTCGAATTTCTTTTTGTTTTTGCTAGTCTTGGGACTTGACCTCAGAGTGTGAACATTGTTCTTGGGCTTTCTTTAGGCTTTAGCTGTCACACCGAGCCACAGCACCACTTGCAGTGTTTTCTATGTATGTGGTAATGAGGAATCAAACCTGAGGCTTTTTGCGTGGTAGCCAAGGACTCTACCACTAGGTCAAACACACAGGGCATCTTGCACATATTTTTGACGTCAATCTACTAGGATATTATTAGGTTTCTGTATCCTAATCAATTTTTTACTGATGATTAGCTTTGCTGTCATATGTAAAAAATGCAAGTGGGAAAAACACAGAAGAATTAGTGAAATGAAGAAAAAAGCATTACACATATAGATAAGTGTTCATTCTTTGTAGGAGAAAGGATATTTTGATATGATGATGATGATTTTATAATTACTATGTCAGGGTTGAGAGTTTGGCATAGTGGTAGAGTGCTTGCCTAGCATCCATGAAGATCTGGGTTTGATTGCTCAGTATCACATAGATAGAAAATCTAGATGTGGCACTCTGGCTCAAATGGCAGAGGGCTAGACTTGAGAAAAACCCAAGGACAGTGCTCAGGCCCTGAATTCAAGCCCGAAGACTGGCAGAAAGATAAAAGAAAATAAAAATGCTTTTTACGAGCTAATTCACTCACAGCATTTGCTTCTGAAATCTTCACTTCTGCATCTTGTGAAATACCCCTTTCCCTCAACGAAGACAAGAAAAACAGATCCATCCCATGGTCCACTGTGAGGCCACTGGTTGGGCTAAGAGCTAGTCGTGCAGCAACACATAAGTTTTATTCTAATACTTTCCAAACTTTGTACTCAAATATGCTACCTACTTACCAACTTAGGTCAGTTATCCTTATGCTATACCTTTTCTTCATGACTACAATATTCTTACACTCCTACGTTAATCCTCTTGTACCTCCCCTGACCTCTCTCATTCTTTTTTTCTATCTCTGGACCTCTGCTCGTCTTTCAACCCTTATACTGCACAGATCTACACTTGATGGCTGTTGAGCAATATTGTATATGTAGGTGGTTAATTATTCTCTAGGCTCAGAGGGACTTAAAGACAATAGAGATTGGATTGAGAGGCTTATTGTTTTGGGTATAAATCGCTTATCAGTGGTTGTATTAGACTGGTCTGTAAGTGCACAAAAATAAAGAGTGATAATACCAATCAAAACTTGTGAACATCTAGTGTCTGCCTGCTACAGAGGTCTAGGTTGGTTATATCTGAAAAACTATAATCATATTTAGTAGTAATCTTGCTCCCATTTTCAAATGGGCAGAACAAGAAACTCAAGAAAAATGTCAAATCAAGAAACAACATCCCCCACCCAATGTAAACAAACAATGGAACAGTCACTGGCAAACCTAGAGGAGAGTCTTCCAAGTGCTACACAAATGCAATTGATAAACATCATTAATGGAAAATGTGAAAATATGAAGAAAGAGATAATGGAGGAAGCCATAGCTGAACAAGAGGAAAGCATAAACAAGGTGATAAGTGAAAAAGAAGAAGCCATAAAGGAGGCCATAAGAAAGGTTTTTCAAAGAAAGATGGATGAATTCATAGAATCCACAAATAAAAACGTGACCAAACTCCAGCAAATGTACAAAGAAAATAAAGCTACTGAGCTAAACACTCAAAAGGAAATCAAGGAGATAAATAAATCCATACATGATCTAAAACAAGAGAAGCAAGGCATCAAAAATGAGCAATTAGAAGCAAGGGAGATGAAAAGTAAAGTAGATAGTTTTGATAGCAGGTTAGACAATGCAGAGAGAGAATTTCCGGGGCTGAAGATAATTTAGTTATTATAGACAAAGAACAGAAAATGAGTCAATCCAAATGTAGGAAATATGAGAGAGCGCTTCAGGAGGTCCAAAATGCAATTAGGAAGCCTAATTTAAGGCTAGTTGGTATTGAGGAGGGCGTGGAGAAAGAGGTCAATGGTATTGGAAATATATTTCAGGGAATCATCTCAGAGAATTTCTCAAATATCCAGAAGGGCAGGCCCATCAAGATACGAGAAGCTTTTAGAACCCCAAACAGACCTGACCAGAAAAGAACATCCCACCGCCACATTGTGATCCGAACTGGATCAATAGAAACGAAAGGAAAGATCCAAAAGGCAGCCAGGGAAAGGGATCAGTAACCTATAAAGGCAAACCAATCAGAATAATCCCAGATTTCTCAGCAGAGACCATGTGAACACGAAATGACTGGAAGCATATATGTCATGCCCTTAAATCAAATAACTACCAACCAAGAATATTTTAGCCAGCTAAGCTCTCATTCATAACTGAGGGAACAATAAAAACATTCCATTCCAGGGAAGAGCTGCAACAATATGTCGAAACAAAACCAACACTACAGAGAATTTTCAAATATGCTCTATACATAGAAAACCAAAATAAATGCAATATAGGGAAAGAAATGGCACCTAAACAGCATACCATCTAAGGGCCACAAGAACTGTCAAGACACAGGCCCTACTAAAAGCTTTTAAAAATGGTAGGAACTAATAAATATCTCTCAATCCTAACTCTCAATATCAATGGACTTAACTCTCCAATAAAATGGCATAGGCTGTCTAGTTGGATCAAAAAGCAAGACCCATCGTTCTGCTGTCTTCAAGAGACACATCTTACCCCAAAACAATCATCTTTTGAAAGTGAGAGGTTGGAATAAACTCTATCAAGCTAACTGCCCCCATAAACAGGCTGGAGTTGCCATCCTCATATCAGATACAATAGACTTCAAACTAAAATTAGTAAGAAAAGACAAAGAAGGTTACTACATACTAAGAAAGGGATCTTTCCTCCAGCAAGACATAACGATCCTAAATATTTACACACCCAATCCCGGAGCTCCAAACTTCATCAAGCAAACTTTACTTACACTGAAACCATACATAGATCGAAATACAGTGATTGTTGGTGAGTTTAACACACCACTCTCACCTATGGACAGATCAACAAGGCAAAACTCAACAGAGAAACCTTAGAACTGAACAACTATATAGACCAACTAGATCTAACAGACATCTGCAGAATATTCCACCCAGTAACAACACAATATACGTTTTTCTCAGCAGCACATGGAACATTTTCCATGATAGACCACATCTTAGGCCATAAAACAAACCTGGACAGATTCAGAAACACTGAAATTATTCCATGCACACTCTCAGACCATAAAGGCATCTAATTGGAGCTGTACACATATCTCCACCAACGAAAACCCGGTAACTCATGGAGACTGAACAACACATTGTTGAATCAAAAACAATGGGTAATCGAAGAGATCAGAACAGATATCCAACTGTTTATGAAATTTAACAATAAGGAGCACACAAATATCAACTCCTTAGGGACACAACAAAGGCAGTACTCAGAGGAAAATTTATAGTGCTGAGTGCCTACAACAGCAAGTTGGAAAAATGGCAAACCAACTAGTTAATGTCTCACTTTAACCTCCTGGAAAAAGAGCAACAAACCAACCCTGAACCCATTAGGAGAAAGCAAATTATTAAAATCAAAGCAGAATTAAATGATTTGGAATAAAAAAAAACTATAGAAAGAATCAACAAAACAAGGAGTTGGTTTTTTGAAAGAATTAACAAAATTGAAAAGTCCTTAGCAAATCTTACCAAAAAAACAAGAGAGCATATCGAAATAAACAAAATCGCAGATGAAAATGGTAATATCACGACAGAAATTACCAAGATCCAGAATATCATGAGGGAATACTTCTCAAACCTTTACGCCAACAAATTTGAGAATCTAGAAGAAATGGATGAATTCCTAGACAATATTAACATACCCACACTGAACCAAGAAGAGCTAATGCACCTCAACAGGCCTATTTCAAGCTCTGAAAAACTCCTACGTTAATCCTCTTGTACCTCCCCTGACCTCTCTCATTCTTTCTTTCTATCTTTGTACCTCTGCTCGTCTTTCAACCCTTATTCTGTACGGATCTACACTTGATGGCTGTTGAGCAATATTGTATATGTAGGTGGTTAATTATTCTCTAGGCTCAGAGGGACTTAAAGACAATAGAGATTGGGTTGAGAGGCCTATTGTTTTGGGTATAATTCGCTTATCAGTGGTTGTATTAGACTGGTCTGTAAGTGCACAAAAAGAAAGAGTGATAATACCAATCAAAACTTGTGAACATCTAGTGTCTGCCAGCTACAGAGGCCTAGGTTGGTTATATCTGAAAAACTATAATCGTATTTAGTAGTAATCTTGCTCCCATTTTCAAAGGGGCAGAACAAGAAACTCAAGAAAAATGTCAAATCAAGAAACAACATGCCCCACCTAATGTAAACAGACAATGGAACAGTCACTGGCAAACCTAGAGGAGAGTCTTCCAACTGCTACACAAATGCAATTGATAAACATCATTAATGAAAAATGTGAAAATATAAAGAAAGAGATAATGGAGGAAGCCATAGCTGAACAAGAGGAAAACAAAAACAAGGTGATAAGTGAAAAAGAAGAAGCCATAAAGGAGGCCATAATAAAGGTTTTTCAAAGAAAGATGGATGAATTCACAGAATCCACAAATAAAAACGTGACCAAACTCCAGCAAATGTCCAAAGAAAATAAAGCTACTGAGCTAACCACTCAAAAGGAAATCAAGGAGATAAAGAAATCCATACATGATCTAAAACAAGAGATGCAAGGCATCAAAAGTGAGCAATTAGAAGCAAGGGAGATGAAAAATAAAGTAGATAGCTTTGATAGCAGGTTAGACAATGCAGAGGAGAGAATTTCCGGGGCTGAAGATAATTTAGTTATTATAGAGAAAGAACAGAAAATGAGTCAATCCAAATCTAGGAAAATTGAGAGAGCGCTTCAGGAGGTCCAAGATACAATTAGGAAGCCTAATTTAAGGTAGTTGGTATTGAGGAGGGCGTGGAGAAAGAGGTCAATGGTATTGGAAATATACTTCAGGGAATCATCTCAGAGAATTTCCCAAATATCCAGAAGGGCAGGCCCATCCAGATACGAGAAGCTTTTAGAACCCCAAACAGACCTGACCAGAAAAGAACATCCCACTGCCACATTGTGATCCGGACTGGATGAATAGAAACGAAAGGAAAGATCCTAAAGGCAGCAAGGGAAAAGGGATCAGTAACCTATAAAGGCAAACCAATCAGAATAACCCCAGATTTCTCAGCAGAGACCATGCAAGCACGAAGTGACTGGAAGCACATATGTCATGCCCTTCCATACCTTTGCTATAGTAAATAGTGCTGTGATAAATGTTATTGTTCTAGTGAATTTAGTATGTCCTATCTGGACGATTGGCAAGTAGTGAAATTGCTGGATCACAGGGGAGCTCTATGTTTAGTCTTTTTGGGATACTGCCATAGTGCTTTCCATAGTGGTTGAACGAGTTTGCAATCCCACCAGCAGTGTAGTAGTGATCCCTCATGGCCACATCCCCTCCAGCATACGTTATTAGATTTCTGGTCTTGGCCATTCTAACTGGAGTGAGGAGGAAAAGGGAAAGAGGAACTGAAACTTTCTCTTCTTACAGATGACATGATTCTGTATTTAAAGAACCCTATAGACTCTACTCCGAAGCTGCTTGAGCCGATATAAAACTTTGGTAAGGTAGCAGGGTATAAAATTAACCCTCAATGTCAACTGCCTTCCTATATGCCAACAAATGAGAGGAATGAGGCAAGAATCAGGATAGCAACTCATTTTGCTATCAAAGAAAATAAAATACCTAGGAATTAACTTAGAATGTAAAGCACCTTTTTGATGGAACAATAAACCCTGGAGAAGGAAATTAACGCAGAACTGAGGAAATGCAAAAACCTATGCTCCTGCTTTGGAAGAAGTAATATTGTAAAAATGGCAATCTTGATAAGGACTATCTACAAATTCAGTACAATATTCATCAATATCCCAATGTCATTCTTTAAAGAAACAGAAGAGGAAATCCAAAATTTCACTTGGAATAATAAAAGACCCCTTATAGTCTGTCTTCTTGCATGATACATAATGTTTAATCTCACCTTCTCCACCAAAATCTCACCTTTCTCATTGAGACATAGGTGGCGCGGTTTACTAGCAGCAAAGGCGGAAACGCGCTGTTTCAGATGTCACCACTGCCTCTGTTACTGGGTAGATGCAACTCTGTCATCGATTCTGAGGTCTGCTCTGGGAGTCTTGGTCACAAGTTGTTCTGTGGCATCTGCTGCCAGCCTGTGCCTATTTGCTTCCTTTTCCTCCAGCAGCCTACAACAGGGAATGAAGTTCAGGCGCTGATGCTCTCTTTCATATGCAGGGCAGGATGAGCCCAACCCTCTCTCATTTTCCTCTTCCAATTATTGGGAAAAAATGTGCTGGCAGAAAACCTCAGGTGTGGGGCATGGCTGATCCACACTTTTAATCCTGGCTGGTCAGGAGGCTGAGATCTGAGTATGGAAGTTCCAAGTCACCTAGAACAGGAAAGTCTGATAGATTCTTACTACCAAAAATAAAAACAGCTGGGAATGGAGTTTGGGCTCAAGTGGTAAAGGGCTAGTCTTGAGTACAAATGCTTAGTGCCCAGGCCCTGAGTTCAGGCTCCAGCACTGCCAACAACCTCACTTTAGTGAGATTTTAGCTTTATCCATGTAGGCACATCTCACTGGAATCTTTGCTGGTAGAGATAGTCTTCATAATTTTGTCTCAAGGTAAAGGTCCTCCTGGGGTAGTACACAAAAGGTGTCATGGAGAGGAGCCCCACTTGCTCCAGGTTTGAAGATGGCATAGGTCAAGCCAGCATGGAGTTGGCACATCAGTCTTTTTCCTAGCACCACCTAGCAGTGAATGTCAAATGACATTGATTGTTGTGGAATTGTGTGATTGTAGTGCCCCATTAAGGGCAGAGTTAGCACATCCAAACTTGGATACCAGGAATGCTGAAATCTCAAAGCTAAGATTTCTGTTGGCTACAGAAATGCTGGTGTGTCTGTTATTCACTAAAAGTTCAGGTGCAAAGATTCTGAAGCTGGATGCCATGTGTTTATTCCATTTAGTAAAATTATTTTAATGCACTGTATAAGTTAAAACATTTGATAAGAGTCAGAGGTAGTGAAAACATTGTTGAATTCAGGTGTCTGGCAGGGTAATGGGGGGGGTGTTGGTGGCTGGGACTATGAAGCTGGAGCTGCTATCAAACCATGGATCATGTTCCTCTTTGTCTGGGAGAAATGACTCCAAAGATGAAATTTGAATGGTGAGGAAAAGATGATGATGTACTCGTGAAATTTCTCCTAAACAAATGCTCATGTGGAAGTGGGATGGGGACTGGGCATATCTGAGGCAGAGCTTAAGGGGGCTTCTTGTGGCGTTGAGAACGTTCCTTGCGACTTCAGGCATGCAGCAGGGTGTTTTAGATGGCCATTGTGAGATGGATGGAATAAGACTGGGGACAAGATGAATGCTGGGATCCTGCAATGCTCTTGCATGAGTGGCTGATGGCTCACCTGAAAGAACTAATTATGTCTAAAAAAGAAATCAGGAATTTGTTTTGATTAGATAATACCTGTAATCCGAGGCATATTCAGGATCCTGATCTTAGTATTGTGGTTTAAAACCAACCCAGCAAAGGGAAAAATGCATGAGACTCTTAATCCCAGTTTAGAGCAAGAACAAAGATTGAAATAGAGGTGTGGCTCAAGAGCTAGATTGCTACCTTGAGCAAAGAAAAGCTAAGAAAAAGCTCCAGGTTTTGAGTTCAAGGACAGTAATGAAAGAAGGAAGGTAAAAAAAGGGAAGTATGTGAGGAAGGGAAATATATAAATGAAAGAGAGAAGGAACTAGAAATTTAAAACTAGAGAATATTTAAAAGTCATGAGTCTTTCTAAGAAAAGTGTTGGAGTATGGGTTCTATATGTGGTGAACTGGAAGCCCAGCAGTGACTTGTTAACCAAAGAGTCACCATGATGAGCAAAGGATAGAAATCTGCATGAGCCTCTTAGAAGATGGAGTGACAGAAGAGAACCTCAGCTCCCATCCCATACTTAGAAGTATATAGAGATGGGGAAGTTGGCATCACCTTGATGTCATTGTGTCCATGGAGACTGGAAGCCATGGCTCTGTGAAAGCAAAATGTTCTGGTTACTGAGCTGAGAGGCTGAGGAGGGCCAAGTCCTGGCCATGAAGAAATCAGGGTGGCAGCAGAGCAACTCTGCTGCAGTGTGTGCCTGCTTGGCTGTTCTTTTTCTGTGGTGGATCAGGCCGGAGCGGGTGATAGTAACTGTTTTGTTGTCACAAGCCCTTCACCAAGAGCTTCCTCTGGGATCTTCATAAGCTACAGGGTGGCTGGTGGTGGGATGTGTGTGGGGTGGAAGTGACAGAGGGATGGACGCATGGCAAGGTGGGTGAAGAGATGAGAGGAATGATGAGAGCCCAGTTCATTGGTTTCCAAGGTTAATGGGTGGGAGGTAGAGAGGCATGATGGAGGAAAGATGGAGGCAGGGGAAGGTGGTGACAGAGTGAGGCCATCTGTAGTGCCAGCCTGGCCATCATCTGAAGCCCATAGGCAGCTTCCTGATCCCTCACTTTGTCCTGCTCCTTGTGGAGGGAATGTCACGTGTACCCAGAGCTGGGGGTGGGGCAATGTTAGTAGCACCTGGAGAACCATTGGCCTCTACCTGGGTGAGGGGTGGTTCTGGCTCCCATGCTGGGTGGCCTGATAGCTATGGAACAGATCTCTCCTTAGCTACCACAGTCGGTGGCTGCTCTCCATCTAGGGTTAGGGCACCTGCTCAGCCATCAGGACACCCCATGCCAGGACAGAGGCCTACAATTCAGATGGCAGCACAGGGGTGAAGATGATCTCACCATAGCCCTAGTTACATGGCTGTCCCTGCATGCAGGACAAGATGAGCTGGGGGAAGATGTTCTCTGTGTTTTTCCACAGCCTATCCCGGCCTCTTCTTGTGTCTGATTAGACCAAGAGAGTACCAGGTTCCCTCTCATAGTCCTGGTTCTTTTTCTTTTACAGTCATGAGGCTTGAACTCAGGTCCTGGGTACTGTCCCTGAGCTCTTTTGCTCAAGGTTGATGCTCTACCATTTGAACCATAGTGCCATTTCCAGCTTTTCCTTTTCATGTGGATCTCTGATATCTCCAGTGCTGTGCCTGCAGGGAGGCACTCACCCCACAGACAGAGCCACCTCTGCCATGACTGTGACTGCCCACAACCCTCACACCCACTCCGTGCACACCCCTCGACTCCAGTTTTAGCTCCTCTTGGACTGGGTGTCCAGCCTACCCCTTCCTACACTCACAAAGGGTCTACAATTGTCTTCCCAGCGTCCTTTCTTCTGCCAGCCAGAGTACAGACTGTGCACATCTTGACGATCACAGAGCTCAAAGCCAAAGGCTGAGATGCAGAAGGGGGTGACCCATCAGCTGCACAGGGTCCATGGATCATCCAGTGCATCCCCCAGCCTGTGACTTCCCCCACCCCGTTGGCAGGGAAGCTCCATGCCCACATCCTGATCCCTGGACCCCTCCAAATCCATTCTCCCTTGGATTTTGCAGACTGTCTACCATCAGGATCTAAAATTCTATTCATCACTTTATGTCCTTATCACTGATTTGCTACTTTGGCAGGATCTCCCCGTGCCTGGAGAGTGGGCATGTCATGTAATCTCTGTGGAGAAGTTGCCCCAGGAGAAGAAATATGCACTTCATGTGAGTGTTGGACAGGGCAGGAGGGCTCCCTAGGATCAGAAGCCACAGGAGGGGTGCAGATGGGGGGATGCTAGGGGCCCCAGTGGACAGTGGGAGTTAGGGCACAGTTGGTTCCTTTTGCAGGGTTGACACCGCTTCACAAACCCAACAGAATGAGGTTCACATTACAGATGTCAGAGACAGTGCAGATTGCCAATGGGCGCAGGGGTCACTGTCACCCCCAGATGCTGGCTGCATGCTCAGATGCACACAGAGATGGTTTCAAGATCAGATAATGAGGATGATGCAGGGTTTATCCATTCTTTTCAAATGGCTCTCTACCTCTCTTGAGCTTCATCTCTATCTTTGGCTTTTTCTTGGCAGTTAACTGGAAATGAGAGTTTCATGGACTTTCCTTTCTGGACTGGCTTCAAACAGAAGCTATGCACAGTTTTCAAACCATACCCTACTGAAGAAGGGAAGCTTGATCTGGTGCTTAACTGGGTTGCACTTTGGCTCCGTTTGCTATGCCTCACGGGAGGGGGCTCATCATTTGTAGACTAAGATCTCATGATCTTCAAAGCCAAATGCTACCTGAAAGTTCGGGCTCCCAGCCTATGTGTTGAGCCTGGGTGAATACATTCTCTGTTATGCTGGGTCATCAACCAATGTTTTAAGCTGCAAGTAGGCAGTGCCACATTTGATAAGAACATCTGCCAGAGATTGACACCTCATGAAAGCAGATTCTAAATTTGTAATCCATTTGCTGTGGTGGAGAAATCCCCTCCAAGTTAGACAGGCTCACATCCACCTGCAGGTCACACTCCTAATGCACCCTTGAGTGTCCTCATGGTATTGGGATCTAAGTTTGTAGGGAATGCTGGTTTAGTCCATGAATTAGCTGGACAAGTGATGACAAACGTGTTGTGGATTAATATGAGAACAATTTATGAAGCCCTGGAGGAGCATCAACCTGACCCTCTCTGGTCATCCAGAGAAGTGAGTGCATGTCTTAGCTGTCAGCCAATACAGAGGAGGACATGAATAAGTGGGTGGAAAGCATCTGTCAGACCCCTGTCTGGGGGCAGGTGGAGAGAACATAGGAAGGTAGATACCATGGCTGTGGTGGGGCCAAAAAAAGGGTAAAAGAGGCAAAGGAACCAGGTACTGGTAGCTCAAGACTGTCATCCTAGCTACTCAGGAGTTTGAGATCTGAGGATCACAATTCAAAGCCAGCCCAGGATAGAAACTCCATGAGACTCTTATCTGCAATAAACTACTGAATGCAAGAAGCGCAAGCTTAGTGACGGCATCCAGGCCTATCGTTCAAAACCCAGGACTGGCAGAAAAAAGTATCAAAGGACAAGAAGCTGGCCAAAAGTTAGAGGGGCTCTATCTTGACAAACAATACAATGGTAATTTGCACTCAGAAGACTTGCACAAAATCTGGAAATGCCTGAGACCTATCTATGTATGGTTCCTGTTTGTCTAAATACATATATTTATGCATTTATATATTAGTGTAGAGAGACAGATCAATACATATGACTATACATATATACATAGCCAGACAGTTATGGGTGGGTGGTATACTGTGTGAGAGTTTGTGTTTGTGTTTTGTGGATGGCTATCTCTGTTTAGGAAAGATAGAAAATATGTAAATATCTTTAAAAAAAACTTGATAAAATATAGGGAGACATAAGCTCTTGAGGGAATCTGAAATGACAAGATTATTCACAGGCACGTTTATCCTTATGGATTCCTCAGCAAGTTTTAATTTTTTTCATTATTTTCTTTCTTTTTTTGAACCAGTGCTAAGGATTTCTCTCAGGGACCAGGTGCTGCCAATTACTAATTTTCTCATGGCTGGTACAAGAGGAACTGAGCCACAGTTCCACTTTTGCCTTATTTATTCGTGCTTAACTGAAGATAAAGATTTCTATCAGTGACTTTCTTTCAGGGGTGGATTCTAACGAGGATCCCCAGACCTCAGCCTTCTCTATAGCTACAATTAACAATATGAGAACCCGGCACTGGGTTCCAATGCACAGGGCAAGAAATTGAGTGAGTCTCTCAACTCCAATTAGCTATAATAAGCTAGAAGTGAAAGACCAATACCTTTGAGGAAAAGATGCTGAGGGTTATCACACAGGCCCTATGAGTAAGCCCTAAACATTGTACACATGTGTGCATGCACACATTGCAGATACACACACACATGCACACACACAATATTTCAGGCAATATTGTATTTTGAATTAATATCCAAAGATTGGACAACAGGATAGCAAGTAATAAAATCTGTTTTTCTTGTCTACATTGAGAGAAAGGGATAAGTCACAAGATGCAGAAGCGAAGAATTCAGAGGCAAATGCTGTGAGTGAATAACTTGTAAAAAGCACATTTCTTTTCTTTTCTTTTCTTTTGTTTTTTCTGCCATTCCTGGGGATTGAAATCAGGGCCTGAGCACTGCTCTTGGCTTTTCCCAAGTCTAGCCCTCTGCAACTTGAGCCATATTGCCATATGGATTTTTATATCTGTGTGATATTAAGGACTCAAACCTAGATCTTCATGGATGCTAGGCAAGCACTCTACCACTGGGCCAAACTCTAAACCCCGATAAAGTATGTATAAATAGTCATCATCATCATATCAAAATATCCTTTCTCCAGGAAAGAATGAACACTTATCTATGTCTGTAAGACTTTTTTTATGTCACCAATGCTTCTGTGATTTTCCCACTTGCATTTTTACAGATGACAGCACAGATATTCATCAGGAAGAATAATAGATTAGGATACAGAAACCTAACAACGTCCTAGTAGATTGAAGTGAAAAATATGTGCAAGATGGCCTGGGTGTTTCATCTATTTGTAGAGTGCTTGGCTACCACACAAAATGACTCTGGTTTGATTCTGCAGTACCATATACATAGAAAACGCTGGAAGTGGTGCTGTGGCTTGGTGGGACAGCTATAGCCTAAAGAAAGCCTAAGAACAATGGTCAGGCTCTGAGGTCAAGTCCCAGGACTAGCAAAAAAAATGTGCAAGAGGCAAAATGCAAGCTGAGAAGGCACTGTGAAGCAAAATGTCTTGTGAAGGGTAAGGGGAATAGTGACAGTTAAGTTTGGATCTTACCTAAGAAAGGCTCCTTGAGGCTGAGGCCAGGCTAGCACTTACGCCTAATTAACGACTTGGGATTTGAACAAAAAAGTGTGCTGTTTACTACATCCATATGTGAGGTTGGAAGGGAGATTCAGCCTCCAGTATGTCTTTGGTGAGGTCTTTTGTGAGCAAGGAGCTTTGGTCATTGGGCCTTGAAAGGTGACCCTACCTCCCTCACAATGGACCAGAATATGGAACCCTGGTAACTAAGCCACTGTATGTGACAACCAGCTCAAGCCAGCTCCCTTGGCCTGTGGCTCAGGAACCAGAAAGATGTTGCTGTGCTGTTGCCAAAGGTCAGGAGGCTTGGATCTCAGGCATGAGAGATATGGATGTCTCACTTGAAGAATTAGATGCTGGATCAGTGCCAAGCCAAAATTCCAGTATATCAGGCATTTCTCTAGGAAGAAAGCCAGGAAACTCCAGGGCAACTCAGATGAGGTATATTGAGAGGAAACCAATTTGAACCCATCATCCTGCCCACACACTACAACCTTCTTGTGTGCTTTCAAGTGACTATACTGAGATTAGAGTGTGTCATTTCCAATCTACTCTATTCCAATTCCTCAGTGTGAAGTGTGGTCCCATTCCTACGTTTGAAATATCCACTGTTTTGCCAACATAGTGTGATGGTAAGTCAGCTCAGACTCTGAATGAGCCTTGTAACCTATGGATCCTGGAGGAAGGCCTGTTGGAGATGCTGCTGACAAAGCTGATCCCTGCCTACCAGAAAGGTGATCTCTTTTATGTGGGAAACTTCCTGCACAATTTCAAATAGTGGAGGACAATGTGGTAGTTGCTGGAAATTCTCTTGAAAAAGTGAGTGTTCCCCCTCCAAACCCAGGTTTGCTCACCCCTCCTGGCCAAGTCTTGGAATACTTGGCTCCTCTCTGAGCCTGTTTTGTTCACTGCGGTGTTCACAGGGGAGCTAAGCATGATACAAGTGCACAAACTACTTTATTACGACTGGGACACCATGCCATTTCATTTCCCTCACAAGCTACTGGAGTCTCAACAGTGTGCTTACTGAGAAGTTGGATTTCAGGCATGAGTAAGTGGCTCCCAACTGCAGCCCTCACCTAGGTGACATCCTAGGAAATCCCATTTACCAGTAAGAAATGAGGTGTCAGAACTAATGGCGGAGGCCTGTGAAATACTGGAGTCAGAGGAAAAGCTGGGGGCTGAATCACTTTTGAGCCATCAGGGAGGGATTGTGATAGCTTTGCCTGTTAGAACCTGAAAGCATTTACATTTTGGTGTGTGGTCCAGTGCTGCCACTTGAACCTGAACCCAGGTCTAAATGCCATCCCTTTGGTGTTCAAAAATTAGCACTGTACCATTTGAGTCATAGGTCAAGTTCTGGCTTTTTGCTGCCTAATTGACGACAAGTGCCTTTAGACTTTTACTGACTAGACTGGCTTTCCACTGTGATCTTCAGAGCTCAGCCTGCTGGGTGGCTAAGATTAGAGGAATGAGCATTTAGTTCTTTATTTGGAGCATTCACTTATTGATTTATTTAGAGCATTTACTTAGTTAATTTAAGGTGCGTTTACATTGGACAGATGCATAGAGGCCTCTCTCAGAAGCTTCTGGAAGTGGGGTGTAAAAG
The DNA here is from genome assembly GCF_031878675.1 of Megascapheus bottae. Classification (NCBI taxonomy): domain Eukaryota; kingdom Metazoa; phylum Chordata; class Mammalia; order Rodentia; family Geomyidae; genus Megascapheus; species Megascapheus bottae. The sequence goes on from NW_028327585.1 coordinate 4,029,889, forward strand.
TCATCCTGTTCTCGAGTGTCTCTTACCCCCCTCCCAGCACATAAGTGCACATCTCTGCAGGCCAGCCACAGCATTAGAGTCCTGCAAGAATGGGGCTTTGGTAGAACGCTCAGTATGGAGAGAGAAGGCTCTCACTTTCCTTGTAGCGAATGTGCCCACAGCATCATGTGTTCCATCTATACGATGTGAATGGACTTCTACCCCAGTGATTTCTACAAGTTCAAGAACTGCCACACCCTGACACAACTCAAGCTCTATATGAGGCTCCAAACGCCGGCTTTGGACCTGCTCTTCTAAACACATACGTTTTGACCAGCTGGAGGAATGTGCGACCAGTAAGACCAAGAAAAAGTAGAAGTCCTGGTGTGGGTGCCTCAGAGCCTGTGAGTAGGAAGCCCATGTGGTCTAGATATTGGTTGGCCCTTACTTCTACAGAGCTTGGCAAAATGCCCTTTATGGTTGGTGTCAGCCAGGTAATGTCTGTCCTCTGAAAGGACTCGGGAATAAGCACTCATTAGAAAGAACCTACACCTCTTCAGTGTTCAGTCCAAACTAAAGATCTACAGGTTCCTCCATTAGATCCTCATGGAAGTTGAGTGACACTTCAACTTGCAGAGTCCACTCTGTTCACTCTGTACTTATTTCCATTCTTAGGTTTGGGTCATCGTGGAAGAGCTTATCCTGAACTCCGGATGAAAAACCCACCAATGGAGCTGGTGACTGATGGAGACAGAGAATCATCACTGCACTCCAGAAAGCATGGGCCTTCTGTAGAAATTACCAAACAGGTTTAGAGTCCTGTGGATATACCTTTTGCTCTGAACCCCATGTGTGACACAGTTGAACCTGCAGATACTATGGAGGAAGAAAAAGAGCAGCCAGATTTCCTTCCGTTTCCTTTCACACTCCACCCAGAGTCAGTCCATCTGAGTCAGAGTAACACTCCACTTATTGTGCAAGCTGAAGGGGCACACGCTGGGCTCATGGAAAATGTCCCCATGGGAAGCAGCATGTGTACTCTCAATACTGGATTCATTGGAGGAAAATGAATCCATCCTCACAGAATATGCTGACCCACCCATCTCACTGAAAGAAACTCAATCTCCATTCGACAAACCAGAATCCATTCCCCTCTTAACTCAGGAAAGACATTCTGTTTCTCATGAGGAAGGAGACCCTTCTGAGGACTCTGAAGTAGAATTACTGTCTGAAGGCAACTTGGAGGCCAGTCTGGATTTAGAGCTTCCCTGTCCCCTTCCTAAAAAGACATCTCTTTATCTTGCTCTCATGATTCTTGTCAAGTATTCATTGTATTTACTTTGCTAACTATTAAACTCTCATTGTTAATATTATGGTGTGCAGTTCTTCAGTCCTTATTATACTGTGTTTTATTTTCTATTTAGAATGTGAGACCTCAGACACATAGGTCCTGGGTGGGCCAAAAGCCAGACAGGTCTGGTCCCATAGAAGACAACCTTACTGGATATACAGGGAACTATGAAATGCATGGAATCACCAGGAATCCAGGCCAGGCCTCCATGGAAAGACAAGTCAGCTACCAAAGCTTAAGGACAGAGCAGATGCCTGGAAATGTGTTTTGTCAATCGGGAGAAGTGCCAGAGTAACTGTAATATTATGGGGGACCCTGTTCTGTGAGTTCAAGTCTGTTTATATATCCATTGTGCTTTGTACAAATATTTAAGAAAATTAAAACTCCACAATAGCATCAAAAATCTACTTTGGCTTTGAATGTGGCCTAGTTGTAGAGTGGTCGCCTAGTATACAAGAAGACCTTGATTCAATTCCTCGGCACTGCATACACAGAAAAAGCAGATGGGGCACTGTGGCTCAGGTGTCAGAGTGCCACCCTTGAACAAATGTGGCCAAGGCAGTTCCTGGTCCCTCAGGTCAAGCCCCAGGACTAGCCAAACAAGAAATCATACCATTTTCCACACATTTGGAAATAAATCTGTTTTATCTAACCCAACGTCTTTTTTGCCAGTCCAGGGTGTGTGCCACCTAGCCAAACTACTGGCCCCCAACCTTACTATTTTGAATCATTTAATTTTTTTGCATAATCATATTTCATGCTGTCTGTATTAATGCCATAAACAGTATGCTTAGTGTAATAATGTTAAAGGTAAAACATAAGAAATTAATAACTAAAATTCCTTTTTTATTACATTTATAGCATTACTACAATTTTATGAGAAAAATTACCTGGAATGTTTATTTTAGAGTTCAAGTAATCCATTTTGATAAATATATCAACCTACATCATTTATTTGAACACATTTTAAACTATTTTTTCAGGAATGAAAATACATATATATTTGTTTTAAATGAAATATATGACTTGGGGGGAAGGGAAAGAGAACAGGGGGAGTGGGTAACAGTGTTTACAAGAAATGTACTCATTACATATGTAACAGCAATCTCTTTGTATATCACCTTGACAACAAATTTTTTGAAACGTACAATAAGTTTAAATGTCTACTTTGGGAAGAATTTTTTTTGCCAGTACTGTGCTTAGACTCAGGACCTGAGCACGATCCTTGTTTTTGTTTTTGTTTATTCTTAAGGTTCAAGTTCTATCACATGTGCCACAGCACCACTTTTATCTTTTTTTATCTATGTTGTGCTGAGGAATTGAACTTGGGTCTTCATACATGCTCGGCAAGAACTCTTCCACTAGGCTTAACTTATGGCCCCAGTGGGAAGGAAGTTTTCCATAAAATATGTAGGAAATATGTACACTAAGGAAAAGCCATCAAAAATAGAAGAAAAATTATATACTTAGATAACGACATGCCAGTATTATGGCAGGTCTCTGTAATTCTAGCTTCAAGAGTGGCCTATTTGGACCGGGAGTTGGCTGGCTGAAGTAAAGTGCTATCCTTGAGCAAGCCCTAGGACAGTGCTCTGGCCATGAGTTGAAGCCATAGGACATGCAAAAAATAATAATTTAATGCCCGTGACTGGTGGCTCACCTTGGTAATCCTAGCTACCCTGGAGGATCGAGGTTCAAAGACGGCCCAGGCATAAAAATCTGTGAGAATCTTATTTCCAAATAATCCAGAAAATTCAAAATGACAATGTGCCTCAAGTGGTAGAGCTCTTGCCTTGAGCTGAAGAGCTTAAGGTAAACATCCAGGCCCAGAGTTCAAGCCCCATGAGTGAAAAAAAGAAAAAGGAAAAGAAAGCCCTTATCTAAGGCTGGAGTGCACACTAGTGGTAGTTTGCTTGCCTAGTATGCACAAAGCCCTGTGTTCAATTACTCTGTACCACTTAGACCCAAAAAAAAGCTGGAAATGATCTCAGAAGTTTGGGTTCTGAGGATCACAGTTCAAAGCCAGGCCAGACACTAAAGTCCATGAAACGGTTACTTCCACTTAAGCACCAGAAAACCAGCAGTGACACTGTGGCTCAAGGTGTTTAAGGTTGTAGCCTTGAGCTGAAGAGCCCAGGGACACTGTCCAGGTGCAAAATTAAAGTCTTACAACCAAGAGAGAGAGAGAGAGAGAGAGAGAGAGAGAGAGAGAGAGAGAGAGAGACAGAGACAGAGACAGAGACAGAGACAGAGACAGACAGACAGAGAGAGAGCGACAGACAGACAGGCAGACAGACAGAGACAGACAGAGACAGAGAGACAGAGATAGAGACATCAAACAGTCAGGCACTGCTGGCTGAAGCGTGTAATTCTAGCTACTATGGAGGCTGAGATTGGAGGATCTTGGTTCAAAGCCCAAAGCCAGCCTGGACACATATGTTTGTGAGACTTACATCACCAATTAACTACCAGAAACCAAAAATGGAGCTGTAGAGGAAGAGCGCTAGACTTGAGCTGAAGAGCTCAGGACAGTGTCCAGGTCCAAAGTCCAAGCACCATGACGAATCAATAATAAAAAAAGAAGATAGCTAATAGTAATGATGAATAATTTTGGGCTGGGAGTTTGGCCTAGTGGTAGAGTGCTTGTCTAGCATGCACTGAGACCTGGGTTCAATTCCTAAATACCATATACATAGAAAAATGCTGGAAGTGGTGCTGAGGCTGAAGTGGTAGAGCCCTAGCCTTGAGAAAATATAAGGACAGTGCTCAGTCCCTGAGTTCAAGCCCAGGACTGGCCAAATCAAAAGTAGTAGAGCACTGGCATTGAACTGAAGATCTGAGGAACAGCCCAGGCACAGAATTCAAGCACCGCAAACAACAACAACAAAATCTATGAAATGGCAGTGGTGGTTTTAAGCTAAGCAAAAATAGAGTAGAAACTGGTAAAATACATATTTGTGTGTAAGCAAAATAGCCAGACTTATGCATTAGAACAGGATAGCAACTTGAAAAAAAATTTTGTTTTCCATCTCACTAGGTCCTGTCTCTTAATTTATTCAAGTAAGTAAAATGCTGGGTTTTATAATCATTGCTCTGAATATTAGAAAATCAGAATATCTCTCATTAACCAGCAAACACCAGGAACTGGGGCTTCGTTCAAATGGCAGAGTATCAGGCAAGAGAAGAAAAAATTAAAGTAAGAACTTGAAGTTCTTGATCCAGAACCTGCATAGTAACAGAGCAGCAGCCTGGTGATGGTACCTCACACCTATAATCTTAGCTACTCAGGAGGCTAAGGTCTGAGAATCAAAGTTTAAAGCCAGCCAAAGTACCCAGGTAACTGCCAGAAAAACCAGAAGTGGCACTGTGGCTCACAGATTAAAGCACTAGCCTTGAGCTGAAGAGCTCAGGGACAGTGCCCAGGCCCAGAGTTCAAGCCCCACAATTGACAAAAATCAAACAAGCAAACAAAACTCACAAAGAAGCCTGCAGACCACAGTGGTTCTGCTGAATCTCTTCTCTATGGGGATCAGGAAACATTTCACTTTTTCTGTCTCTTCCCATCTCAACATTCATACTAAAATAAGACTGTGTTGAAAGTTTCAATTTATAAAAATGTTTTTCATGAAGCACCCTGAAATATTCATCGCTTATATCTCAATTGAAGATAGTTGATTTGGGGCTGCATTGGTAGAGTGCTAGCCTTGAGCAGAAAAGGTCAGGGATAGAGCTGAAGCACTCAGTTGAAGACCCAATGTCAACACACAAAAGAAATTATGCACTTTATACATATTTTCTAATTTCTTAATGAATTTTTCAGTCTGTATAAATATAGGGTACATTCCTTGCTACTTAAGTAACATTGCTCTTTTTTTTTTCTTTTTGCCAGTCCTAGGGCTTGGACTCAGAGCATAGACATTTTCATTGGACTCGCTTGCCCAAGGTGAGTGCTCTACCTCTTGAGACACAGCGCCACTTCTAGCTTTTTTCTGAGTATGCGGTACCGGTGAATAGAACCTAGGTATTCATGCATTCTAGGTGAGCACACTACCATTAGGCTACATTCCCAGGCAGTGAGATTCCTCTTACAGTCATTGTATGTTCACAGAGTTTGATCTCACACACTGTAGGGCCCTGGTTGGCTTTGACCTGTGATCCTAAGCCCTGAGCCTCCTAAGTAGCTGAAATTAAGTTGTGAGCCAGCATGATGGCTTCCATTCTTTTTTCTACAAAAATATATGTAGTTATCTAAAATATATCTATAGCTGAAAAAAATGAATCTCTCCCAAACAAATCTTCAAAGAAACAACCATCCTATTAAAAGGTGGGCTAAAGACTTAAAAGAGTATTCTCTGAAGAAAAAATTAAAATGGGCTTTAGACACATGAAGAAATGCTCCATATCTCTAGCAATAAGGGAAATGAAAATCAAAACAACTTTGAGATTCCATCTGACTCCAGTCAGAATGGCCATTATCAAAAAATCTAATAAGAGATACTGGTGGGAAAGTGACCAGGGGGGATCACACCTACACTGTTGGTGTGAGTGTAAACTCGTTCAACCACTAGGGAAAGCAGTGTGGTGGTTCCTCAAAAGACTGAACATAGAGCTCCTCTATGATCCAGCAAATCCACTACTTGGCACCTACCCAATTGTCCAGATAAAAGGACATACTAAAGCCACTAGCACAATGATGCTCATTGCAGCACTATTTACCATAGCAAAGATATGAAACCAACCCAGATGCCACTCAGTAAATGACTGAATCAAGAAGATGTGGTACTTATACACAATGGAATGCTATGCTGCCATCAGAAGTAATGATATCGCCCATTTGTAAGGAAATGGAAAGACTTGGAAAAATTCATATTAAGTGAAGCAAGCCAGACCCAAAGAAACATAAGCTCAATGGTTTCCCTCATTTGAAATAATTAGTTCACATCTAGGACTCTCCTAGCAGAGGATTACAATAACTCAAAAACCTAGGTATATAAGGTCATATAGGATGAGACTAAATGAAAGGATATCTAGGATATGGGAACAAGAGCTATATCTTGTGTCATCGTTGCTCTTAGTCTTGTGTGATTTTTGTCCTTAATCTACTATGTTATTTCTCATCTCTTATTTTGCCCTTTGGTTAATGTCAGATTGTTACTGTATCTGATTTTTTCCCTAGCATATTGTATATATGTTTATTTGTTTATGTCAAATAGGAAAGGGAAGGGGGGAAACAAGATGATTGGGAAGGGGAGGGGAGAGGGAACTGGGGACAAAAACATGTGGAGTGGAATAAATGTGTGAGAAGTAATGCAGTCCACTACCTGTAAATGTAATTGTAACCCCTCTATACATTACACTGAAAATAAAAAAGAGATTATAAAAATATTTGTAGAAAATGAGGCTGGATGATGGAAACAACCAGATGCCCTACTATAAAAAATGTGATACACGCACACACACACACACACACACACACACACACACACACACACACTGGAATGATACATAGCCAACCGACAAGATAAAATAATGGCATTCTCGGGGAAGTGGATGAAAAGGAAAAAAATCACATTAAGTGAAGTAAGCCAAACTCAAAGGAACATAGGCCCAAGAGTCTCCCTCATTTGTCAAATTCAGTAGAAACCTTGGGCTCTGCTACCAGAGATTTACAATAGAACAAAATCTAGAGACATCGTGACAAATAGTATGACACTAAATGTAAAGACCTCCAAGATGAAGAAACAAAACTCATATAATGAGTGATTGTTGTCCTTAATGAACTATGTGATCTCTTATCTCTTTTGCTATCCCTTGGTTATATCATATTGTTACAATATTTCACCTTGTTTTCTGATATATTTCATATGTGCCTAATTGGTTATTCGAAATTGGATAGGGAAGGGGGGAAATGAACATGAGTGGGGCAGGGGAAGGGAAATGGGGACCATATCATTACATGGGGTATCAAAGTTTGAGAAGTAATGCACCTTCTATCTGGTGAATATAATGTAACCCTTCTATAAATTACAACAAAAATAAATACATAAAAAGAAGATCTGCACAGAAAAATATAATAATGGCATTTTTGGGGTAGTGGATGAAATTAGAGTGAATCCTGTTGAGTGAGGTAAGTCAAGATCAAGGAACAAAGGTACATGGTATCCTTAATATATGGATATTAGTTTCAAACAATAGTAGAGCGATGATTGAATAGTTGATACCCAAAGTTCTGGACATAATTTTGGAGATATAAACATAACTACATAGACATAAAAATCTAGGATAGGCTATACACTCTATAGACATGTGTTTTATTATAGATTAATCTGTATCTATGACATACAAAGACTCAGCTTAATTTTTACTATATTCTAAAATTTATGTGCCAGTGATTGTTTAGCAATTCCCTTCTTGAATACTTGTTGGTTAAACATGACATTTGAAATATGATGTAAAATTCAATGTTAATAAATTTTTTTAAAAAAAGAGGCTAGAGGCAAATACCATTAATGTACTTGCTCTAAGTGGTACAGAAATTTTCTTAATGAATCAAGGGGTTTTATTACATCTTTATGCAATTATTTTAGTTCTGAGTGTTCTACACTCAATGCTACTTCTGGAAAGATGATATAGCTGACTGTGTAGATGGTATGAAGACATACTGGCCTAAACGTAGAATAAAGCATTGGTAAGTGGCTGTTAGCTGTCCAGATTCTACTGGAATATGTGGAATGAATTTATTAAGCACAATGCAGGCTCTTAGTCAGATCAGGATCAAGATTATGTGGTTCCATGAGATGAATGAGGAAAGATCAGAAAAATCTACTAAGATATCCAGATATACTTTTGAAACTAAGGTATCTGGACTCCTCGTTTTTTCTTTCTTGGTGGGGACCTTGAACTTTGGACCTGGGCAAGGTCTCTTAGTTCTTTTTCCTCAAGGCTAATGCTGTACCAGTTTTAGCCACAACTCCACATAGTTTTTGGGTGGATAAATGGAGAGAAGAATCTTACAGTTTTTTTTTGTTTTCGTTTTTTTGCTTGCAAAGGCTTTGAATCACCTTCTCCCTGGCTAGTAGAATGACAATTATGACCCTCCAGCGCCTGGCTAGTGATTTTTTGAAAATTGGACTTTCTTCCAAATCACGTAACTGGTTCCTAGCAAAGTTTTGAAGCCTGACTTAAATGTGACAGATTTTTGTCACTTGGAGACACTCTGTGCTGAACGTTAGAAATCTACCAGCTGAGTCACAGTGGCACTTCCAGTTTTTGTTTATGTGGTGCTGAGGAATGGAATCCAGGGTTTCATACATGCTAGGCAAGCTACATTTTCAGCCCAAGGTTTTATATTTTGTTCTTTCAGTGTTGTTGCTTCTAAGGTACTGTATGATGTTCTTTCATTTTCTTTGCTTTTCACCTCTTTTCTTCTTTTTCCCTTTAGTTTTCTTCTCTGTAGTCACTGTGTTGAATTCGGGTACCCTGTGTCTTGTACATAGGCTTATGTGATTTGGGAAATGGAGATGGTATAATAAAATGGTAAAAAAAAAAAACAAAGGAAAAAGGGTGAACCAATTGAACAGTGATACTTGGAAGACACTAAACGGAAATGAACTGAACAATCTGGGTGGAGAGGGGGCTGAGGGTAGGAAAACAGAGAAAAATGAGGGAGGGGATAACAATTTTCTTAAGAAATGTGTTCATTACTTATGTAACCGTATGCCAACTGTATATTGACTTAACAAAAAAAATAACTTAAAAAATAATTTAGCCTGATATGGTGGCTCACACTTGTAAATGTAGCTACTCAAGAGGCTGGGATCCAAGGATAACAGTTCAAAGTCATCCTGGGCAGTGAAGTCCATGTGACTCTTATCTCCAATTAACCACCAGAAACCCAGAAGTGGCCCTATGGCTCAAGGGATAGGGCAGTAGTCTTGAGCTGAAAAGCTCAGTGACAAGACCCAGGTGCAGAATTGCAGTCCCATGACTTGAATGGTGAATGATACTAGCCAGGCTCTGTGCGCTCACACTTGGAATCCTATCTACACAGAATCAGGTTTGAATCCAGCCCAAACAAATTGCATAATATTCTGATTTACAGTTCATTACCAAAAATCTGGAAGTGGAGATGTGGATCAAGTGGTAGAACACTAGCCTGAAGCAAAAAAAAAACATTTAAGGACAGTTCCCAGGCCCTGGATTCAAGTCCCAGGACTTGCATAAAATAAACAAAATGTGACGTTGAGTCCTCCATCATTTGGTGTTATAGTTCAATATTCTTGATATGCGTCTTAGAAATTAAGTCCCTAGCAAATACTCTCCCCTGAAATTCTGCTTCATAGCTGATTCATAGAATTTCAGCATCATTACTATCACCTTCCAGTTAGCATAGCAGTCTACTACTGAAAATTTGAAGAAAACTTTTGAGTAATCCTAATAAATCTGTGTATCATCTGCACACACATCAAATAAGCAGCAGCTATGTTCTACTATTAACTAAATGTATTTAATCCATTCTTGAGTTAATGAGCCTTAAAGAGTAAAACATATGAAATAGTTATGAAACTAACAGTCACCATTCTTCTACCTAATATTGTAATATAAGTTTATAAATGCAAGGACTATTCTGAAGTGTGCAGAAGATAGCTTCTAATTATAATATTCTCATGAAGTATAGTTATTAAGAAACATGTTGCTTGCTTTGGGAAAGCAAAGGCAAGGAAAAATAATATAGGTAAGTTCCTATTGATCAGAAGTAAAATACTATTGGGTTTAGATCAACTTCATTCATTCCGTGCTGATGAAACAAATATTTGCAATTCCTGAGGCCAATCACTTCATTGTGATGCACAATCAGCCAGCTTAGATCAATCTTCCAAAAAAGGAAAGGAACAAATGAGAAGCAATTAAGGTTTCCAAAATGAACCAGGTGGTGGTGGCAGCTCACACTTGTAATTCTATCTACTCAAGGCCTGAAATCCAAGGATCTGGACTAAGTTTGTCTGGGATGAAAGTGTTCCTGTCTGAATCATCATCTCTGTTATCACAGCCCAGCTGATACACTCTGCCCAACAGGTTCCAAACACCAAAGTCCATCTCCTATCTGAAATACTAGCAAACGTACTCACACATAATTTCCTCTTTGGGAGATAGTTGAAACATGTACCAGAAACATTTCCCTGGCTTCAGAGTGGAAGCCCATCTAGTAAATTACAGTCAATCATCTTTCCTCACATCTTGTTAGTTAAATTGAACAGGTTGTAATAGTACTGTAATCCTAGCTACTCAAGATAAGCTGAGACCTGAGGATTCCAGTTCAAAATCAGCCATGCAATAAATTCCATAAGATTTTTACCTCCAATTAACCAGCAAAAAACAGACCGTTGAATTGTGCCTAAAATGCCACAGGCCTACGATTTGCATAAAAGTGCTAAGGGGTAGCATTCAGGATGCCCACTCTCTCCACTCCTTTTTAACATAGTACTAGAATTCCTAGGCAGTGCAATAAGGCAAGAAGCAAGCATAAAGGGGATCCAAATAGGGAAAGAAGAAATAAAACTATCCCTCTTTGCAGATGACATGATTCTGTATTTAAAGAATCCTATAGACTCTACTCCCAAGCGCCTTGAGCTGATTGAAAGCTTTGGAAGGGCAGCAGGCCATAAAATCAACCCTCACAAGTCAACTGCCTTACTTTACGCCAACAGTGAGAGAAACGAGGCAATAATCAAAAAAGAAACTTCTTTCACAATAGCCTCAAAGAAAATAAAGTACCTAGGAATTAGCTTAACTAAGAATGTAAAGAACCGTTTAGACGAAAACTTTAAAACCCTAAAAAAGGAAATTAAAGGAGAACTAAGGAAATGGAAAAACCTCCCATGCTCCTGGATTGGAAGAATCAACATTGTGAAAATGACAATCTTGCCAAGGGCTATCTACAAATTCAATGCAATACCCATCAACATCCCAATGTCATTCTTTAAAGAAATAGAAGAGGCAATTCAAAATTTCATATGGAATAATAAAAGACCCTGTATGGCAAAAACACTTCTTAGCAGAAAGAACAGCACTGGAGGAATTTCAATTCCAAACTTTAGACTCTATTATAGAGCTATAATTCTCAAAACAGCTTGGTACTGGCACAAGCACAGGACTGAAGTCCAATGGAATAGAACTGCGGACCCAGATATTAAACCACTGACCTATGGCAACCTAATCTTTGACAAGGGAGCCAAAAAAATAGAATGGAAGAAAGATAGCCTCTTCAACAAGTTGTGCTGGCAGAACTGGTTAAGCACCTGCAGAAAACTAAGGTTGGATCCTTGTTTGTCACCTTGCACTAGAAGTAACTCCAAATGGATCAAAGACCTGGTGGTAAAATTGACAAACTGAAAAGTTTACAGGAAGGAATTGGAGATACACTAGGCCTCCTTGGCACAGGTCGAAACTTGCTTAATAACGACCAAGAATCAGAACAAATCAGAGAAAGGCTGGATAAGTGGGACTGCATTAAACTGCAGAGCTTTTGTATGGCAACGGATATAGCTAGTAAACTAATCAGGAAGCGTACAGAGTGGGAGAAGATCTTCACCAACCAAACAACGGAAAAGGCCTCATATCTAAAATATATCAACAACTCAAAAAATTGAATCACTCCAAAACTAACCTCCAAAGTAACACCCATCCCATTAGAAAATGAGCCAAAGACTTAAAGAGAGTCTTCTCTGAAGAAGAAACAATAATGGCCTATAGACACATGAAAAAATGCTCAACATCTCTGGTCATAAAAAAATTGCATATCAAAAGAGCTCTAAGATTCCACCTCACTCCAGTTAGAATGGCCAGGATCAGGAAAACGAATGACAACAGATGCTGGAGGGGATGTGGCCAGGATGGATCACTACTACACTGTTGGTGGGAGTGCAAACTCGTTCAACCACTATGGAAAGCAGTGTGGCAGTGCCTCAAAAGACTAAACATAGAACTCCCCTATGACCCAGCAATTCCACTACTTGGCATTTATCCAACAATCCAGAAACAAGGGCATACTAAACCCACTAGCACAACAATGTTCATTGCAGCGCTGTTCCCATTGCAAAGATATGGATCCAACCCAGATGTCCCTCAGTTGATGAGTGTATCAACAAGTTGTGGTATTTGTACACAATGGAATTCTATGCTGCTGTCAGAAAGAATGACAACGCCCCATTTGTTATCATATGGAAAGACTTAGAACAAATCACATTAAGTGAAGTAAGCCAGACTCAAAGGAACTTAGGCTCATTGGTTTCCCTCATTCGTCATAATCAGTAGAAACCTTGGGCTCTACTAGCAGAGATTTGCAATAGAGCAAAAGGCCATATATAAGGCCATATAATGTGAAGCTAATTGAAAGGACCTCCAGGATATTGAAACAAAAGCCATATAATGAATGATTGTTGTCCTTAATGTACTATGTTGTCTCTCATGTCCTTTGCTGTCACTTAGTTATCCCATATTGGTATAGTATCTCACTTTGTTATTTGATATATTGAATTTATTTGTATTTGGATATTTGAAATTTGATAGGGAAGGGGGGAAAACCAAGACGGGTGGGGGGTGTGGGGTTGGAGGGAAATGGGTACCAAGACATGTGAAAGGGTATCAATGTATGTGAATTAATGCAACTTCTACCTGGCAAATATCATGTAACCCTTTTACTAATTACAATAAAAAAATGAAAAAAAAGAAAGTTGTAGTGTGTGGAGAGGATGATGGGGTCAAATACATTTGTTCTTAGAAATTTACCTCATCTGGTTGCCCTGGATTTTCCTGGCCTTCTTGTTAGAGAAAGGCCTGTTATACTGGATTTGTGGCTTGGCAAAGATCTAGCATGTACATCTTCGAGTAAGACATCCACAACTTCCATGCCTGAGACTCGAGTTTCCTGACCTTTGGCAACAGCACAGCAACATCTTTCTTCCTCCTGAGCCACAGGCCAAGTGAGCTGGCTTGAGCTGGTTGTTAGTAACAGTGGCTTGGTTACCAGGGTTCCATATTCTGTTCCATTGTGAGGGAGGCAGGGTCACCTTTCAGGGCCCAATGACCAATGATCCTTGCTCACAGAAGACCTCACCAAAGACATACTGGAGCCTGAATCCTTCAATCTCACAATATACATGTGGATGTAGTAAACAGCGCACCTTATTTGTCCATTCCCAATGTCTTCCACTAGGCCCAACTACCAGTCTGGTCTCAGGCTCAAGGAGCCTTTCTTAGGTAAGATCCAAACTTAAGGGTCAATATTGCCCTCATCCTTTACAAAACTTTTGCTTCACAGTGCCTTCTCTGCCTGCATTTTGCCCCTTGTCGAATTTCTTTTTGTTTTTGCTAGTCTTGGGACTTGACCTCAGAGTGTGAACATTGTTCTTGGGCTTTCTTTAGGCTTTAGCTGTTCCACCGAGCCACAGCACCACTTGCAGCGTTTTCTATGTATGTGGTAATGAGGAATCAAACCTGAGTCTTTTTGCGTGGTAGCCAAGGACTCTACCACTAGGTCAAACACACAGGGCATCTTGCACATACTTTTGACGTCAATCTACTAGGATATTATTAGGTTTCTGTATCCTAAGAAATTTTTTACTGATGATTAGCTTTGCTGTCATGTGTAAAAAATGCAAGTGTGAAAAACACAGAAGAATTAGTGAAATGAAAAAAAAGCATTACACACATAGGTAAGTGTTCATTCTTTGTAGGAGAAAGGATATTCTGATATGATGATGATGATGATTTTATAATTACTATGTCAGGGTTGAAAGTTTGGCATAGTGGTAGAGTGCTTGCCTAGCATCCATGAAGATCTGGGTTTGATTGCTCAGTATCACATAGATAGAAAATCTAGATGTGGCACTCTGGCTCAAGTGGCAGAGGGCTAGACTTGTGAAACCAGGACAGTGCTTAGGCCCTGAATTCAAGCCCGAAGACTGGCAGAAAGATAAAAGAAAATAAAAATGCTTTTTACGAGCTAATTCACTCACAGCATTTGCTTCTGAAATCTTCACTTCTGCATCTTGTGAAATACCCCTTTCCCTCAACGAAGACAAGAAAAACAGATCCATCCCATGGTCCACTGTGAGGCCACTGGGTGGGCTAAGAGCTAGTCGTGCAGCAACACATAAGTTTTATTCTAATACTTTCCAAACTTTGTACTCAAATATGCTACCTACTTAAAAACTTAGGTCAGTTATCCTTATGCTATACCTTTTCTTCATGACTACAATATTCTTACACTCCTACGTTAATGCTCTTGTACTTCCCCTGACCTCTCTCATTCTTTTTTTCTATCTCTGGACCTCTGCTCGTCTTTCAACCCTTATACTGCACAGATCTACACTTGATGGCTGTTGAGCAATATTGTATATGTAGGTGGTTAATTATTCTCTGTCTCAGAGGGACTTAAAGACAATAGAGATAGGATTGAGAGGCTTATTGTTTTGATATAAATCGCTTATCAGTGGTTGTATTAGACTGGTCTGTAAGTGCACAAAAAGAAAGAGTGATAATACCAATCAAAACTTGTGAACATCTAGTGTCTGCCTGCTACAGAGGTCTAGGTTGGTTATATCTGAAAAACTATAATCATATTTATTAGTAATCTTGCTCCCATTTTCAAATGGGCAGAACAAGAAACTCAAGAAAATGTCAAATCAAGAAACAACATCCCCCACCCAATGTAAACAGACAATGGAACAGTCACTGGCAAACCTAGAGGAGAGTCTTCCAAGTGCTACACAAATTCAATTGATAAACATCATTAATGGAAAATGTGAAAATATGAAGAAAGAGATAATGGAGGAAGCCATAGCTGAACAAGAGGAAAGCATAAACAAGGTGATAAGTGAAAAAGAAGAAGCCATAAAGGAGGCCATAATAAAGGTTTTTCAAAGAAAGATGGATGAATTCATAGAATCCACAAATAAAAACGTGACCAAACTCCAGCAAATGTCCAAAGAAAATAAAGCTACTGAGCTAACCACTCAAAAGGAAATCAAGGAGATAAAGAAATCCATACATGATCTAAAACAAGATAAGCAAGGCATCAGAAATGAGCAATTAGATGCAAGGGAGATGAAAAGTAAAGTAGATAGTTTTGATAGCAGGTTAGACAATGCAGAGGAGAGAATTTCCGGGGCTGAAGATAATTTAGTTATTATAGAGAAAGAACAGAAAATGAGTCAATCCAAATGTAGCAAATATGAGAGAGCGCTTCAGGAGGTCCAAAATGCAATTAGGAAGCCTAATTTAAGGCTAGTTGGTATTGAGGAGGGCGTGGAGAAAGAGGTCAATGGTATTGGAAATATACTTCAGGGAATCATCTCAGAGAATTTCCCAAATATCCAGAAGGGCAGGCCCATCCAGATACGAGAAGCTTTTAGAACCCCAAACAGACCTGACCAGAAAAGAACATCCCACCGCCACATTGTGATCCGAACTGGATCAATAGAAACGAAAGGAAAGATCCTAAAGGCAGCCAGGGAAAGGGATAGTTAACCTATAAAGGCAAACCAATCAGAATAACCCCAGATTTCTCAGCAGAGACCATGCGAGCACGAAGTGACTGGAAGCATATATGTCATGCCCTTAAATCAAATAACTACCAACCAAGAATAGTGTAGCCAGCTAAGCTCTCATTCATAACTGAGGGAACAATAAAAACATTCCATTCCACGGAAGAGCTGCAACAATATGCCGAAACAAAACCAACACTACAGAGAATTCTCAAAGATGCTCTATACATAAAAAACCAAAATAAATGCAATATAGGGAAAGAAATGGCACCTAAACAGCATACAATCTAAGGACCACAAGAACTCTCAAGACACAGGCCCTACTAAAAGCTTTTAAAATGGTAGGAACTAATAAATATCTCTCAATCCTAACTCTCAATATCAATGGACTTAACTCTCCAATTAAACGGCATAGGCTGTCTAGTTGGATCAAAAAGCAAATGCCATCGTTCTGCTGTCTTCAAGAGACACATCTTACCCAAAAACAATCATCTTTTGAAAGTGAGAGGTTGGAATAAACTCTATCAAGCTAACTGCCCCCATAAACAGGCTGGAGTTGCCATCCACATATCAGATACAATAGACTTCAAACTAAAATTAGTAAGAAAAGACAAAGAAGGTTACTACATACTACTAAAGGGATCTTTCCTTCAGGAAGACATAACGATCCTAAATATTTACACACCCAATCCAGGAACTCCAAACTTCATCAAGCAAACTTTACTTACACTGAAACCATACATAGATCGAAATACAGTGATTGTTGGTGAGTTTAACACACCACTCTCACCTATGGACAGATCAACAAGACCAAACTCAACAGAGAAACCTTAGAACTGAACAACTGTATAGACCAACTCGATCTAACAGACATCTGCAGAATATTCCACGCAGTAACAACACAATATGCGTTTTTCTCAGCAGCACATGGAATATTTTCCATAATAGACTACATCTTAGGCCATGAAACAAACCTGGACATACTCAGAAACACTGAAATTATTCCATGCACACTCTCAGACCATAAAGGCATCAAATTGGAGCTGAACACATATCTCCACCAATGAAAACCCGGTAACTCATGGAGACTGAACAACACATTGTTGAATCAAAAACAATGGGTAATCGAAAGATCAGAACAGATATCCAACTGTTTATGAAATTTAACAATAAGGAGCACACAAATATCAACTCCTTAGGGACACAACAAAGGCAGTGTTCAGAGGAAAATTTATACTGCTGAGTGCCTACAACAGCAAGTTGGAAAAATGGCAAACCAACTAGTAAATGTCTCACTTTAACCTCCTGGAAAAAGAGCAACAAACTAACCTTAAACCCATTAGGAGAAAGCAAATTATTAAAATCAAAGCAGAATTAAATGATTTGGAATTAAAAAAACCTATAGAAAGAATCAACAAAACAAGGAGTTGGTTCTTTGAAAGAATTAACAAAATTGACAAGCCCTTAGCAAGTTTACCAAAATCAGAAGAGAGCATATCGAAATAAACAAAATCGCAGATGAAAATGGTAATATCACGACAGAAATTACCAAGATCCAGAATATCATGAGGGAATACTTCACAAACCTTTACGCGAACAAATTTGAGAATCTAGAAGAAATGGATGAATTCCTAGACAATATTAACATACACACACTGAACCATGAAGAGCTAACCCAACTCAACAGGCCTATTTCAAGCTCTGAAACAGAAATGGAAATTAGACAACTTCCACATAAAAAGAGCCCAGGGCCAGATGGATTCACAGCTGAATTCTATAAGGTCTTCAAAGCAGAGCTCACACCAATACTCCTCAAGCTCTTCAACGAAATTGAAAATGAAGGTTGTTTACCAAACTCATTCTGTGAAGCCAGTATATCCCTCATCCCCAAACCAGACAGAGATTCATCAAAGAAAGAGAACTATAGACCCATTTCTTTGATGAACATCGATGCAAAACTTCTCAACAAAATACTGGCCAACCGTCTACAACAATTCATCAAAAAAATTATACACTATGATCAAACTGGATTCATCACAGGGAGGCAATGCTGGTTCAACATACACAAATCAATTAATATAATTTGACACATCAACAGGAGCAAGGACAAAAATCACATGATTGTCTCAATAGATGCGGAAAAGGCATTTCACAAGATCCAAAACCCCTTTATGTTAAAAGATGTGGAGAAACTAGGAATCCATGGAACTTCTCTCAATGTAATAAAGGCTGTGTATGAGAAACCCACTGCTAGTATTATACTTAATGGTAAAAATCTAAAGCCATTCCCTCTAAAATCAGGAACGAGACAAGGATGCCCACTCTCTCCACTCCTTTCTAACATAGTACTAGAATTCCTAGGCAGTGCAATAAGGCAAGAAGCAAGCATAAAGGGGATCCAAGTAGGGAAAGAGGAAATAAAACTATCCCTCTTTGCAGATGACATGATTCTGTATTTAAAGGATCCTATAGACTCTACTCCCAAGCTTCTTGAGCTGATTCAAAGCTTTGGAAGCGTAGCAGGCCATAAAATCAACCCTCACAAATCAACTGCCTTCCTTTACGCCAACAGTGAGAGGAACGAGGGAATAATCAGGAAAGAAACTCCTTTCACAATAGCCTCAAACAAAATAAAGTACCTAGGAATTAGCTTAACTAAGAATGTAAAGGACCGTTTAGATGAAAACTTTAAAACCCTAAAAAAGGAAATTAAAGCAGAACTAAGGAAATGGAAAAACCTCCCATGATCCTGGATTGAATCAACATTGTGAAAATGACAATCTTGCCAAGGGCTATCTACAAATTCAATGCAATACCCATCAACATCCCAATGTCATTCTTTAAAGAAATAGAAGAGGCAATTCAAAATTTCATATGGAATAATAAAAGACACCGTATAGCAAAAACACTTCTTAGCAGAAAGAACAGCGGTGGAGGAATTTCAATTCCAAACTTTAGACTCTATTACAGAGCTATAATTCTCAAAACAGCTTGGTACTGGCACAAGAACAGGCCTGAAGTCCAATGGAATAGAACTGCGGACACAGATATTAAACCACAGACCTATGGCCACCTAATCTTTGACAAGGGAGCCAAAAAAATAGAATGGAAGAAAGATAGCCTCTTCAACAAGTTGTGCTGGCAGAACTGGTTAAGCACCTACAGAAAACTAAAGTTGGATCCTTCTTTGTCACCTTGCACTAGAATTAACTCCAAATGGATCAAAGACCTGGAGCTAAAAGCTGACACACTGAAAAGTTTACAGGAAGTCATAGGAGATACACTAGGCCTCCTTGGCACAGGTCGAAACTGTCTTAATTAGGACCAAGAATCACAACAAATCAGAGGAAGGCTGGATAAGTGGGACTGCATTAAACTGCAGAGCTTTTGTATGGCAACGGATATAGCTAGTAAACTAATCAGGAAGCCTAAAGAGTGGGAGATCTTCACCAACCAAACAACGGACAAAGGCCTCATATCTAAAGTATATCACCAACTCAAAAAATTGAATCACTCCAAAACTAACCTCCAAAGTAACACCCATCCCATTAAAAAATGGGCCAAAGACTTAAGGAGAATCTTCTCTGAAGAAGAAACAAAAATGGCCTATAGACACATGAAGAAATGCTCCACATCTCTGGTCATAAAAGAAATCCAAATCAAAACAACTCTAAGATTCCACCTCACTCCAGTTAGAATGGCCAGGATCAGGAAAACGAATGACAGCAGATGCTGGAGGGGATGTTGCCAGGAGGGATCACTACTACACTGTTGGTGGGAGTGCAAACTCTTTCAACCAATATGGAAAGCAGTGTGGCAGTGCCTCAAAAGACTAAACATAGAACTCCCCTATCACCCAGCAATTCCACTACTTGGCATTTACCCAACAATCCAGAAACAAGGGCATACTAAACCCACTAGCACAACAATGTTCATTGCAGCGCTATTCACCATAGCAAAGATATGGAACCAACCCAGATGTCCCTCAGTTGATGAGTGGATCAACAAGTTGTGGTATTTGTACACAATGGAATTCTATGCTGCTCTCAGAAAGAATGACATCGCCCCATTTGTTAGGAAATGGAAAAACTTAGAACAAATCATATTAAGTGAAGTAAGCCAGACTCAAAGGAACTTGGCTCAGTGGTTTCCCTCATTCGTCATAATCAGTAGAAACCTTGGGGTCCACTGGCAGAGATTTGCAATAGAGCAAAAGGCCATATATATGGCCATATAATGTGAAGCTAATTGAAAGGACCTCCAGGATATTGAAACAAAAGCCACATAATGAATGATTGTTGTCCTTAATGTACTATGTTGTCTCTCATTTCCTTTGCTGTCCCTTGGTTATCCCATATTGGTATAGTATCTCACTTTGTTATCTGATATATTGAATTTGTTTGTATTTGGATATTTGACATTTGATAGGGAATGGGGGAAAACCAAGGTGGGTGGGGGGTGTGGGGTTGGAGGGAAATGGGTACCAAGACATGTGAAAGGGTATCAATGTATGTGAATTAATGCACCTTCTATCGGGCCAATATCATGTAACCCTTTACTAATTACAATAAAAAATTTTTTTTAAAAATAAGTTGTAGTGTGTCGGGAGGATGATGGGGTCAAATACATTTCTTGTTAGAAATATACCTCATCTGGTTGCCCTGGATTTCCCTGGCCTTCTTCTTAGAGAAAGGCCTGTTATACTGGATTTGTGGCTTGGCAATGATCTAGCATGTACATCTTCGAGTAAGACATCCACAACTTCCATGCCTGAGACTCGAGTTTCCTGAACTTTGGCAACAGCACAGCAACATCTTTCTTCCTCCTGAGCCACAGGCCAAGTGAGCTGGCTTGAGTTGGTTGTTAGTTACAGTGGCTTGGTTACCAAGGTTCCATATTCTGTTCCATTGTGAGGGAGGCAGGGTCACCTTTCAGGGCCCAATGACCAAAGATCCTTGCTCACAGAAGACCTCACCAAAGACATACTGGAGGCTGAATCTCTCCTCCAATCTCACAATATACGTGTGGATGTAGTAAACAGCACACCTTATTTGTCCAATCCCAATGTCTTCATTAGGCCCAACTACCAATCTGGTCTCAGGCTCAAGGAGCCTTTCTTCGGTAAGATCCAAACTTAAGGGTCAATATTGCCCTCATCCTTTACAAAACATTTGCTTCACAGTGCCTTCTCTGCCTGCATTTTGCCCCTTGTCGATTTTTTTTGTTTTTGCTAGTCTGGGGACTTGACCTCAGAGTGTGAACATTGTTCTTGGGCTTTCTTTAGGCTTTAGCTGTCCCACCGAGCCACAGCACCACTTGCAGCGTTTTCTATGTATGTGGTAATGAGGAATCAAACCTGAGTCTTTTTGCGTGGTAGCCAAGGACTCTACCACTAGGTCAAACACACAGGGCATCTTGCACATACTTTTGACGTCAATCTACTAGGATATTATTAGGTTTCTGTATCCTAATCAATTTTTTACTGATGATTAGCTTTGCTGTCATGTGTAAAAAATGCAAGAGGGAAAAAAACAGAAGAATTAGTGAAATTTAAAAAAAAGCATTACACACATAGACAAGTGTTCATTCCTTTTAGGAGAAAGGATATTTTGATATGATGATGATGACTTCATAATGACTATGCCATGGTTGAGAGTTTGGCATAGTGGTAGAGTGCTTGCCTAGCATCCATGAAGATCTGGGTTTGATTGCTCAGTATCACATAGATTGAAAATCTAGATGTGGCACTGTGGCTCAAGTGGCAGAGCGCTAGACTTGAGAAAACCCGAGGACAGTGCTCAGGCCCTGAATTCAAGCCCCAAGACTGGCAGAAAGATAAAAGAAAATAAAAATGCTTTTTACGAGCTAATTCTCTCACAGCATTTGCTTCTGAAATCTTCGTTTCTGCATCTTGTGAAATACCCCTTTCCTTCAACGTAGAAAAGAAAAACAGATCCATCCCATGGTCCACTGTGAGGCCACTGGTTGGGCTAAGAGCTAGTCGTGCAGCAACACATTAAGTTTTATTCTAATACTTTCCAAACTTTGTACTCAAATATGCTACCTACTTACCAACTTAGGTCAGTTATCCTTATGCTATACCTTTTCTTCATTACTACAATAATCTTACACTCCTACGTTAATCCTCTTGTACCTCCCCTGACCTCTCTCATTCTTTTTTTCTATCTCTGGACCTCTGCTCATCTTACAAACCTTATACTACATGATGGCTCTACACATGGTTCTACACATGATGGCTGTTGAGCAATATTGTATATGTAGGTGGTTAATTATTTTCTAGGCTCAGAGGGACTTAAAGACAATCGAGATTGGATTGAGAGGCTTAATGTTTTGGGTATAAATCACTTATCAGTGGTTGTATTAGACTGGTCTGTAAGTGCACACAAAGAAAGAGTGATAATACCAATCAAAACTTGTGAACATCTAGTGTCTGCCAGCTACAGAGGTCTAGGTTGGTTATATCTGAAAAACTATAATCGTATTTAGTAGTAATCTTGCTCCCATTTTCAAAGGGGCAGAACAAGAAACTCAAGAAAAATGTCAAATCAAGAAACAACATCCCCCACCCAATGTAAACAGACAATGGAACATTCACTGGCAAACCTAGAGGAGAGTCTTCCAAGTGCTACACAAATGCAGTTGATAAACAACATTAATGGAAAATGTGAAAATATAAAGAAAGAGATAATGGAGGAAGCCATAGCTGAACAAGAGGGAAGCAAAAACAAGGTGATAAGTGAAAAAGAAGAAGCCATAAAGGAGGCCATAATAAAGGTTTTTCAAAGAAAGAAGGATGAATTCATAGGATCCACAAATAAAAACGTGACCAAACTCCAGCAAATGTCCAAAGAAAATAAAGCTACTGAGCTAACCACTCAAAAGGAAATCAAGGAGATAAAGAAATCCATACATGATCTAAAACAAGAGATGCAAGGCATCAAAAGTGAGCAATTAGAAGCAAGGGAGATGAAAAATAAAGTAGATAGCTTTGATAGCAGGTTAGACAATGCAGAGGAGAGAATTTCCGGGGCTGAAGATAATTTAGGTATTATAGAGAAAAAACAGAAAATGAGTCAATCCAAATCTAGGAAATATGAGAGAGCGCTTCAGGAGGTCCAAGATGCAATTAGGAAGTCTAATTTGGCTAGTTGGTATTGAGGAGGGCGTGTAGAATGAGGTCAATGGTATTGGAAATGTACTTCAGGGAATCATCTCAGAGAATTTCCCAAATATCCAGAAGGGCAGGCCCATCCAGATACAAGAAGCTTTTAGAACCTCAAACAGACCTGACCAGAAAAGAACATTCCACCGCCACATTGTGATCCAAACTGGATCAATAGAAACGAAAGAAAAGATCCTAAAGGCAGCCAGGGAAAAGGGATCAGTAACCTATAAAGACAAACCAATCAGAATAACCCCAGATTTCTCAGCAGAGACCATGCAAGCACGAAGTGATTGGAAGCATATATGTCATGCCCTTAAATAAAATAACTACCAACCAAGAATACTGTAGCCAGCTAAGCTCTCATTCATAGCTGAGGGAACAATAAAAACATTCCATTCCAGGGAAAAGCTGCAACAATATGTCGAAACAAAACCAACACTACAGAGAATTCTCAAAGATGCTCTATACATAGAAAACCAAAATAAATGCAATATAGGGAAAGAAATGGCACCTAAACAGCATACCATCTAAGGACCACAAGAACTTTCAAGACACAGGCCCTACTAAAAGCTTTTAAAATGGTAGGAACTAATAAATATCTCTCAATCCTAACTCTCAATATCAATGGACTTAACTCTCCAATTAAACGGCATAGGCTGTCTAGTTGGATCAAAAAGCAAATTCCATCGTTCTGCTGTCTTCAAGAGACACATCTTACCCAAAAACAATCATCTTTTGAAAGTGAGAGGTTGGAATAAACTCTATCAAGCTAACTGCCCCCATAAACAGGCTGGAGTTGCCATCCACATATCAGATACAATAGACTTCAAACTAAAATTAGTAAGAAAAGACAAAGAAGGTTACTACATACTACTAAAGGGATCTTTCCTTCAGGAAGACATAACGATCCTAAATATTTACACACCCAATCCAGGAACTCCAAACTTCATCAAGCAAACTTTACTTACACTGAAACCATGCATAGATCGAAATACAGTGATTGTTGGTGAGTTTAACACACCACTCTCACCTATGGACAGATCAACAAGACCAAACTCAACAGAGAAACCTTAGAACTGAACAACTGTATAGACCAACTCGATCTAACAGACATCTGCAGAATATTCCACGCAGTAACAACACAATATGCGTTTTCCTCAGCAGCACATGGAACATTTTCCATAATAGACTACATCTTAGGCCATGAAACAAACCTGGACATACTCAGAAACACTGAAATTATTCCATGCACACTCTCAGACCATAAAGGCATCAAATTGGAGCTGAACACATATCTCCACCAACGAAAACCCGGTAACTCATGGAGACTGAACAACACATTGTTGAATCAAAAACAATGGGTAATCGAAAGATCAGAACAGATATCCAACTGTTTATGAAATTTAACAATAAGGAGCACACAAATATCAACTCCTTAAGGACACAACAAAGGCAGTGTTCAGAGGAAAATTTATACTGCTGAGTACCTATAACAGCAAGTTGGAAAAATGGCAAACGAACTAGTTAATGTCTCACTTTAACCTCCTGGAAAAAGAGCAACAAACTAACCTTAAACCCATTAGGAGAAAGCAAATTATTAAAATCAAAGCAGAATTAAATGATTTGGAATTAAAAAAACCTATAGAAAGAATCAACAAAACAAGGAGTTGGTTCTTTGAAAGAATTAACAAAATTTACAAGCCCTTAGCAAATTTACCAAAAACAGAAGAGAGCATATCGAAATAAACAAAATCGCAGATGAAAATGGTAATATCACGACAGAAATTACCAAGATCCAGAATATCATGAGGCTGTCTAGTTGGATCAAAAAGCAAGAGCCATCGTTCTGCTGTCTTCAAGAGACACATCTTACCCCAAAACAATCATCTTTTGAAAGTGAGAGGTTGGAATAAACTCTATCAAGCTAACTGCCCCCATAAACAGGCTGGAGTTGCCATCCTCATATCAGATACAAGAGACTTCACACTAAAATTAGTAAGAAAAGACAAAGAAGTTTACTACATACTACTAAAGGGATCTTTCCTCCAGCAAGACATAACGATCCTAAATATTTACACACCCTTTTGAAGATTCTCAAAAGATTGAAGATTCTGCCAGTGTAAGTTAAATTCCGGCATTGATATTAAATAATGCAATGAGTAGGGATTTATATTTGAAATATCACTGTTGACAAAATCTAACACACATTTGCTTAGTATTTGCTTTTGCTTTCCCAAGAAGTTCAGTACAAGCTAACATGTGTGGCATATATCGACTGGGAGAAATGATTCAGAATATGTGACTCATTTGAACAGGGGTCAGTGAAAAGATACAGAAGCAGGATACCCATATTGTGATAATTTGTATCTTTTGCATATTTTGTGTTTGTTATTAATTCCATTTGTAGTGTATATTTCTAGGTAAAAACTTTAAAATGTTTCCAAACAATTTGTTATTTCAACAGCAAAAAAAGACATTTATATGCCTGATAAAATTCACAGAATCCAAATTTTACCATATTATTTTTTATTTTTTGTTTTTTTTTTTGGGTGGGTCATAGATCTTGAACTCAGCCTGGGCACTATCCCTGAGCTCTTCAGCTCCAGGCTACCACCTTACCCTGGAGCCAAGCCCCACTTCCCATTTTCTAAAGGTAAATTGGAGATAAGAGTCTCAAGTGTTTTTGTGCCAGGATGCCTTTAAACCTTGATCCTCAGATCTCAGCCTCCTGAGTAGCTAGGATTATAGAAGTGAGCCACCACCCCATCATGCTCAGCTTTCTGATTTTTTTTAAACAAGCCCTTTGGCTGGAACTCGGTCTGACCACTGTCCTTCAGCTTTCCTCAAGCCTAGTGATCTTCTACTTGAGCCACAGCACTACTTCTGGTTTTTTCTGTGTATGTGGTACTGCGGAATTGAACCTTCGTCTTCATACAAGCACTCTACAACTATGCCAAACTCCCAGCCCCTCCACATTAGTTTTTATGATAGATCTTTCCATGCATCTAGGATGGCTAGAAATCCTTCTTGAGTTTCCCAAGATCAGGGAGTATAGGTGTGTCCCATCCTGTGTGGCTACATAACCATTGTTTAGGGTACAGTTCTCTCTTCATTCTACCCATCTAGAGCAATTTTCATCTTCCATGTATAATCATTAAACATTCAGCTCCTGTTCCTCTCTACTCCATTCTCTGGAACCATCGTGCTTTTTGGCTCTAAGGGTTTGTTGATCCTTGGAAGCTCTGGAAGGGAAAACATACCCTAGCTCTTCCCTTATGACTGCTGTAATTTTAGTTTACTGTAATCAAGATTCATCTGTAAAATATAGTAAAATGTTCTTTCTTTTCAATGCATTGTTTTGCATATTTCTATCTTTTGATTATTATTAATAGTTGTGAATGGATTCTCCACATATTTGTTCTAGTCTCTGCTTTCTATTCCGTTAGGTACAAATCTAGAAATAGAAGTGTTGGACCATATTTCTATGTAATTCTATATTTAGTACTTTTTTAGCACTCTCCACGCAATTTTTGATTGTTTTATATTCCTTGCAGAACTATTCCAAAGTTCTACTTCTTCTCACTACCTTCCCAGTAATAGTTAGACTTTGAAAGTTGTTTTTTTGTATGCATGTGTGTGTGTGTTTGTGTGTGTGTATGTGGATCTTTTTGTTTAAAACTATATTTATATTAACGTATTTAAAGTAATGATTTCATTGTAATTTTAATTTTTCTCATGACTGTTAATATTGAAATTATTTCTACATTTTGAACTACTATTTCTATATATTCTTTTTAGAAAATCCTCTCCAATCTCCAATTTTTTTCCCTTTTTTTGTGGGGTAGTTGGGAAAGTCATGGGGCTTGGACCTTGGGTCGTGAGCTCTTTAGTTTAAGGCTATTGTCCTACCCTGAGTATTGCCCCTCAGTTCTTCTGCTCACAGCTCCCTACCCCTCTTCCCATTATATACAGAACAAAGGTCATCCTCAGTCTTTTTGAAAAAGTAAAACATACAGTAAATTTGTCATATGAAACAGCAAGAAATAAATTTCTTGCCAGGTGCAGTGACTTCTACCTGTAATCCTAGCTACTCAGATATCAGGCTGATATCTAAAGATTTGGTACAAAGCCAGCCTGGGCATTAGAAAGTCTATGAGACTCTCATCTACAGTTAACCACTAGAATATGGGAAATGGCACTGTGGCTTCATAGGTAGGGTGATAGCCTTACAAATCCCCCAGCCAAAAAAAAAGAAAAAAAAGTTTCTTCCCCAAGTGACTATTATGCCAGACATAGAACATTAACATTCTGGGTGTACTTCACACTATTATTACTTGATACCCTAAGATTTTGCAATATTCTCACAGTACCAGCATATGTCATCATATAATGTAGTTCCTTTTCAATGGAATAATTCCCATTATAACCTAAATCTACTCCCCCGACGTATTTTTGTCGATACCACATTTGCTCTACCATGATATGCCACAAGCCATTAAACATTTTATGGTGGGTAATTGGAAAGGAGTCTCATGGAATTTTGTGCCAGGCTGGCTTTGAACCATGGTCCTCAGATCTCAGTCTCCTGAGTAGCTAGGATGACAGGCGTGAGCCACCAACACCTGGCTTGCCTTTTTATATTTTGTGGGTCTTGGGACTTGAACTCTGGGCCTAGGCACCATCCCTAAGCTTTTCAGGTCAATATTTCATGTAAGTCTAAACATTTAAGTAAAGGAATAAAATTCCAACAAAAAAAGAATACAATTCCAGACATGGTGTGTTTATAACTCGGTGCTAATTACTTGATGAAAATGTGCCATTCCGGAAGCTAGTGTCATTTGATAATGTAGCTGTGGATTTCAGCTGGGAGTAGTGGCAGCATATGGACAATGCTCAGAGGACCCTGTACAGAGATGTAATGCTGGAGACCCACAACAACCTGGTGTCCTTAGGTGAGCAAAAGTCAAATTCACTTGCAAGGCCAAGTGCCTTGTTATTTTGCAGATACGTGAATGTTTATCAAACTTTCAATACTATTTAAATGAAAGATTCCAGGCCCTGAGAAGTATCATTACTTTCTAAAGAAAACCTAAGGTAATTTTGTACTCATTCTTCAGGATACCTTCAGGATACTTTGACAACACTTCTAAATTATGTTTCCTCTAATGGAGACGACATTCCAAAATTACACAGTAATTGTAAGTGGATAAACAATCCAGAATAGAATATATATCATTATTGGAAATAGGATCTACAAATCACTAAACAGTGAGTTTATAATGGAAACCTGGCACTAGGTGCGATGTTTCATGCCTGTAATCTTAAAATATTCAGGAGGAAGTAATCTAAGAATTCTAATTTGAAGCCAGCAATGGCATAAAAATTGCCATGAAACTCTATAACTCCAAGTAACCCCTCAAAAATGTTAGTGGAGTGTCAAGAGTTTGACTTTGTGGTTGAGTGCTTGCCTAGCATGCATGAAGACCTATGCATGTAAGTGGAGCTGGGACTCAAACTGGTATTTTTCTACCCTTGAGCAAGACAGCTAAGTTTATGCCATACAAAATGAATCCAGAGCTGGGGAAAAGTCCACCATGGAGACAGTGAAAAATGAGAAAAAAGATTTAATAGATAACTTGTGAGTAGGATGTCTGCGAACTTAAAGCAATGATGACACAGCATAAGCAATAATTCTCTACTGTTTCTAATTTACAGGGCCCTGTGTTCCCAAACCTGTATTAATTGACAAGCTAGACCACTGTGCAGAACTGTGGATAGGAAATTCCTCTGACAAGAATATCACAGGTGAGTGAATGCATCTTCATATTGATGTTGGAGCCTGAGCCCCATTGGTAAGTTCATGTTGTGATGTACTGAGCAATAATATTCTTAGTTACTCTAAATCCTGTGTGGAACCTATGGAATTCTTTGTGAATGAATCAGGAATCATTTTCTTTTCCCAATCCTATGCTTGGTCTCAGGGCCTGAGCATGGTCCTTGGGTTTTCTCAAGGCTAGCTCTCTACTTCTTGAGTCATAGCACCACTTCTGGCTTTTTCTTTGTATGTAGTACCAAGGAACTGAACCAGGTCTTTGTGCATGCTAGCCCAAACCCCCGGCACCAAGAATCATAGGGTGATATAATGAATTCTATGTGGCAGTAGAGTTAAAGTTAGATTTCTCTGTAGAAATCACTGTGAAACAAAATGAAATGAGAAAGCCATGAGCCCGTGGCTCATGCCTGTAATCCTAGCTACTTAGGAGGCTGAGATCTGTGGATCAAGGTTCAAAGACTGACCTATCACAAAAACACCTTAGACTCTTCTCTCCAATGAACCAATGGAAAATGAGAACTGGGGTTGAGGCTAAAGACATAGGGCAGTAGCCTTGAGCTGAAGAGCTCAGGGAGAACAGCCAGGTCTAGAATTCAAGTCCCATGACTGCAAAACAAGAAAGAAAGAAAGAAAGAAAGAAAGAAAGAAAGAAAGAAAGAAAGAAGAAAGAGGGAAGAAAGAGGGAAGGAAGGAAAGGCAGAAAGAAAGAGAGAAAGAAAGAAAGAAAGAATGATATTTCATTTCTTTAAAACTAAGACTGTAAATGATTGAGCAAACAAGGAATAAGTCAGGGCATTATTCTCTGAGAAGGGTAATATCTTTTTGCTGGTAGGAAGAGACTGGTATTCAGAACCAGACCTTTCCACCAGAAATTGAGCATAGTGGTAGAGTGCTTGCCTAGCATGCACAAAGACAGAGGTTTGATTCCTTATTACCACAAACATAGAAAAAGACAGAAGTAATGACTTCATTGGTAGGGTTCTAGTCTTGAGAAAACCCAAGGACAGTGGTTAGGTCCTACGTTCAAAGCGAGGAATGGAAGGAAAAAAAAACAACAAAGTTTCAATCAACATAAGAAAATTAACTAGACAATGAGCTGGAGATTTTCTGGTCTTCCAGAAAAGGAATTTTTATAAGACTTCAAATGGAAAGAAACAAATTTCAAAATTCCCACAAATACCTAAATTGAGACTTTAGTGAGAAGTTGTAACTGAAGGGATATAGGTGTAAGTCCTTACTCTCAAGAATCGTTCTTGCTTGGATCAAAGGCAAACAGACATATAAACCAAACTTGTGGCCGCTGAATCTAGAAAAAATTCGTGTTCCTCACTTAATGGTTAATAAGCACACAGCATTGAAACTGCGTAAGGTAATCCTATCTGCTACTCAGGACCTGAGACTCTTATCTGTAGTTAACTCTAGAAAACAGAAGTGGGGCTGTAGCTCAAGGATAGGGGTTATAGTCTTCTGCTGAAGCGTTCAGGGACAGGGCCGAGGCCTATGAACTACAAAAAAAAAGAAAAGAAAAGAAAAGAAAGTTTTAAAAAAACGCAAAACAGCACAATATTTAGATTATTTCTCAAAAATAAAAGAAAGGCAGCTATTCCTCAATGTATAAACAAAACAGTATTTGAAAAAAAACAGCTGCAGGTATACTATAGGTAGTACTCAGCTTAAAACTGTAGCAATACTTAGTTGTGTAATTTCAATAAATATTTCCTGTGATATAAAAAGAGAACTAAAACACAGAAAAACCTTATTGGTCATTGTAAAATATCATTTTCTTAATATGTTAGGGAGAAAAGCATATATTTCTCACAAATCAATTTCCACTTTTATATTTTAAAGTATCTAACACTTAGGATGGGAAAGTAAAGTCATTACCTTTACAGTAAGGAATATTTGTATCTCATGTATGTTTGTGTCTTTTTTTCTATGACTCATTTTAGGTGTCCAGGTAATGGAAAATGTGTTCAAGACCTGCCAGGAAAGTCCACATGAATGTCTTTGTGAAGTAGCAGTTGCAAGTAGTATCGAAGTGGAGGAAAACTTGAGATTAGCAACAACTTTAAATTTGAGCTCTACACATAATCCAGAGCTCATTAGTAATAACGGTAACAACTTAGGGGTGAGGACTGAGGAGTTCATTAAGTGTCAGAACATGCTTCTGTCTCCTAAGCCTGATGAGATGCATGCTGCATATAGATCTCGTATGTCTCCTGTTCTTAAAAAATCCATCGGATATTCAGAGCATTTTATTCATGATTGTGACAGTCCAAAAGATCTGCAGTATCATAATTCTGTTCTCCCTGCCCAAGAAATTCTTCAGGGAGGGAGGAAAACTGCTAAATGTACTGTGTGATGAAAAATATTGTACTTAACACCGACCATCACTACACATCCGAAAATGTACACAGGAGAGACTCCTCATACATGTAGTGAATGTGAGAAATCTTTCAGTAATGAAATACGTCTTACAATACCTCAGAGCAAATATCCTGAGATATGTGATGCGTACATCAAGTGTGAAAATTAATTTCTGAGAAGTCAGGCCTGACGCTCCAACCTCGATCTCCAAGAGAAGACAAACCTTATGAATATGAGGAACGTAATAAAATTTCTGCCCAGAATTCAGCTCTCAGCACACATCAGAGATCTCACACAGAAGAGGAATCTTATGAATGGGATAAATGTGGGAAGGCTTTTAGACTGAAACCATACCTCACTTTGCACCAGAGAAGACACACAGAAGAGAAAACTTATGAATGTAACAAATGTGAAAAGTCTTTCACCCAGAAGATACACCTTCGAGTTCATCAAATAACACACACAGGAGAGAAATCTTATAAGTGTAATGAATGTGGAAAGTCTTTCCAAGGGAAGGGAAAACTTCGTGTTCATCAGAGAATACACACAGGAGTGAAACCTTATGAATGTAACCAATGTGTAAAGTCTTTCAGACAGAAATCTTCCCTCAAATTGCATCAAAGAACACACACAGGAGAGAAACCTTATGTGTGCAACAGATGTGGAAAGACCTTCAAGTGGAAGTCATATCTTGATGGGCATAATAGAACACACACAGGAGAGAAAACTTATGCATGTAGTGAATGCGGAAAGTCTTTCAAATGGAAGGTAAAACTCCATGTTCATCAGAGAATATACTCAGAAGAAACACCTTATGAGTGTAACATATTTGGAAAGTCCTTCAAACAGAAGCCAAACCTCAACATGCATAAGACAATTCAAACAGGAGAAAAACCTTATGAATGTAACCGATGTGGAATGTCTTTCAAATGGAAGTCTTCCCTCAAATTGCATCAGAGAACACACACAGGAGAGAAACTGTACGAGTGCATCAAATGTGGTAAGACCTTCAGATGGAAGTCACATTACAGGAGGCATAACAGAATTCACACATATTAGAAACCTTAGGAATATAACCAAAGTTGAAAGTCTTTCATGCAGTATTCACCCCTCAGGAAGCGTAAGAGAGTTCACACATATGAGAAGCCTTAGCAATGTAATAAATAGGAAAGACTTTTTAGTCTGTGGAAGAAAACTCAGCTTGTGTCACAGAACCAACACAAGATAAAATCCTTAAAGAATGTAGCAAATGTTCAGTCTTTTCCCCAGAAGGCACAAGTCAAAATTTATCACTAAACACCCACAGGATAGAATCCGATGAATAAAATGAAAGGGAAATTTTTTTGAAGAACTCATAGTTGAGTTTGCATGATACCACACAGACACAGGATAAAAATCGTATGAATATAAGAATATGAAAAATCCATCATGAACGCATGACTAAGTATAAAATGCACATAGGAGAGAAAAAACTTATGAATATTACAAAGTTGGAAAGTGATTGACCTGGAAGGCATACTTCTGTGTTCATCACAAACCTGATTCCCATAGAAGAAAAGAAAACTAATGAATAGAACAAATGTGCAATGACTTTTAATCAGAAGTCAGTCTTCAGTACATTTCAGAACATACACAATAAATTCTGAGTAAAGAAAAACATTTAGCTATATATAGAATCTCTGTATATGGGAGCATTAGGGTAAGTCTTCTAAACAAAGTCAACCTTCAGCAAGCATTAAGAGCACTCACAGAAGAAATAATAGCATGTAGGAAAACCTTTGGTAGAAACCTCTAAAAGCTGACTGTGTGGCTTAGTGGTAGAGTGCTAACCTATCAAGGATGAAGGCCTGGGTTAGATTCCTCAACTACGTGAAAAGAGCAAGCCAGAAGCAGCACTGTGGTTCAAATGGTAGAGTGCTAACATTGAGCAAAAGTAGCTCAGGCCCTGAGTTCAAGCCTAAGGATTGGAGAGAGAGAGAGAGAGAGAGAGAGAGAGAGAGAGAGAGAGAGAGAGAGAGAGAGAGAGAGAGAGAGAGAGAGAGAGAGAGAAAACAGAGAGAAAGAGAGAGAAATGAGAACTTCTAAATTTTACAGAGATAGAGAAGGAGAGAGAGAAGGAGCCAGAAACTAATTTCTAAACTTCACAATCTTTCTATTTCCTTACAAATTCGTCTATGTCATTCTTTCTGACAGAAGCACAGAATTCCATTGCGTAAAAATACCATATTTGATCTACTCATCAACTGACGGGCATCTGGGTTGGTTCCATACCTTTGCTATAGTAAATAGTGCTGTGATAAATGTTATTGTTCTAGTGAATTTAGTATGTCCTATCTGGACAATTGGCAAGTAGTGAAATTGCTGGATCACAGGGGAGCTCTATGTTTAGTCTTTTTGGGATACTGCCATAGTGCTTTCCATAGTGGGTGAACGAGTTTGCAATCCCACCAGCAGTGTAGTAGTGATCCCTCCTGGCCACATCCCCTCCAGCATACGTTATTAGATTTCTGGATCTTGGCCACTCTAACTGGAGTGAGGAGGAAAAGGGAAAGAGGAACTGAAACTTTCTCTCCTTACAGATGACATGATTCTGTATTTAAAGAACCCTATAGACTCTACTCCGAAGCTGCTTGAGCTGATATAAAACTTTGGTAAGGCAGCAGGGTATAAAATTAACCCTCAATGTCAACTGCCTTCCTATATGCCAACAAATGAGAGGAATGAGGCAAGAATCAGGATAGCAACTCATTTTGTTATCAAAGAAAATAAAATACCTAGGAATTAACTTAGAATGTAAAGCACCTTTTTGATGGAACTATAAACCCTGGAGAAGGAAATTAACGCAGAACTGAGGAAATGCAAAAACCTATGCTCCTGCTTTGGAAGAAGTAATATTGTAAAAATGGCAATCTTGATAAGGACTATCTACAAATTCAGTGCAATATTCATCAATGTCCCAATGTCATTCTTTAAAGAAACAGAAGAGGAAATCCAAAATTTCACTTGGAATAATAAAAGACCCCTTATAGTCTGTCTTCTTGCATGATACATAATGTTTAATCTCACCTTCTCCACCAAAATCTCACTTTTCTCATTGAGAAATAGGTGGCCCTGTTTTCTAGCAGCAAACGCTCAAACGCGCAGTTTCAGGTGTCACCACTGCCTCTGTTACTGGGTAGATCCAACTCTGTCATCGATTCTGAGGTCTGCTCTGGGAGTCTTGGTCAAAAGTTGTTCTGTGGCATCTGCTTCCAGCCTGTGCCTATTTGCTTCCTTTTCCTCCAGCAGCCTACAACAGGGAATGAAGTTCAGGCGCTGATGCTCTCCTTAATATGCAGGGCAGGATGAGCCCAACCCTCTCTCATCTTCCTCTTCCAATTTTTGGAAAAAATGTGCTGGCAGAAGTCCTCAGGTGTGGGGCATGGCTGATCCACACTTTTAATCCAGTCTGGTCAAGAGGCTGAGATCTGAGTATGGAAGTTCCAAGTCACCTAGAACAGGAAAGTCTGATAGATTCTTACTACCAAAAATAAAAACAGCTGGGAATGGAGTTTGGGCTCAAGTGGTAAAGGGCTAGTCTTGAGTACAAATGCTTAGTGCACAGGCCCTGAGTTCAGGCTCCAGCACTGCCAACAACCTCACTTTAGTGAGATTTTAGCTTTATCCATGTAGGCACATCTCACTGGAATCTTTGCTGGTAGAGAGTGTCTTCATAATTTTGTCTCAAGGTAAAGGTCCTCCTGGGGTAGTACACAAAAGGTGTCATGGAGAGAGGAGCCCCACTTGCTCCAGGTTTGAAGATGGCATAGGTCAAGCCAGCATGGAGTTGGCACATCAGTCTTTTTCCCAGCACCATCTACCAGTGAATGTCAAATGACATTGATTGTTGTGGCATTGTGTGATTGAAGTGCCCCATTAAGAGCAGTGTTAGCACATCCAAACTTGGATACCAGGAATGCTGAAATCTCAAAGCTAAGATTTCTGTTGGCTACAGAAATGCTGGTGTGTCTGTTATTCACTAAAAGTTCAGGTGCAAAGATTCTGAAGCTTGATGCCATGTGTTTATTCCATTTAGTAAAATTATTTTAATGCACTGTAAAAGTTAAAACATTTGATAAGAGTCAGGGGTAGTGAAAACATTGTTCTTGAATTCAGGTGTCTGGCAGGGTAATGGGGGGGCTGTTGGTGGCTGGGACTATGAAGCTGGAGCTGCTATCAAACCATGGATCATGTTCCTCTTTGTCTGGGAGAAATGACTCCAAAGATGAAATTTGAATGGTGAAGAAAAGATGATGATGTACTCAGGAAATTTCTCCTAAACAAATGCTCATGTGGAAGTGGGATGGGGGCTGGGCATATCTGAGGCAGAGCTTAAGGGGGCTTCTCATGGCGTTGAGAACGTCCCTTGCGACTTCAGGCATGCAGCAGGGTGTTTTAGATGGCCATTGTGAGATGGATGGAATAAGACTGGAGAGAAGATGAATGCTGGGATCCTACAATGCTCTTGCATGAGTGGCTGGTGGCTCACCTGAAAGAACTAATTATGTCTAAAAAAGAAATCAGGAATTTGTTTTGATTAGATAATACCTGTATTCCGAGGCATAGTCAGGATCCTGATCTTAGTATTGTGGTTTAAAACCAACCCAGCAAAGGGAAAAATGCATGAGACTCTTACTCCCAGTTTAGAGCAAGAACAAAGATTGAAGTAGAGCTGTGGCTCAAGAGCTAGAGTGCTACTTTGAGCAAAGAAAAGCTAAGAAAAAGCTCCAGGTCTTGAGTTCAAGGCCAGGAATGAAAGAAGGAAGGTAAAAAAGGGAAGTATGTGAGGAAGGGAAATATGTAAATAAAAGAGAGAAGGAACTAGAAATTTAAAACTAGAGAATATTTAAAAGTCATCAGTCCTTCTAGAAAAGTGTTGGAGTATGGGTTATATATGTGGTGAACTGGAAGCCCAGCAGTGACTTGTTAACCATAGAGTCACCATGATGAGCAAAGGATAGAAATCTGCATGAGCCTCTTAGCGGATGGAGTCACAGAAGAGAACCTCAGCTCCCATCCCATAGTTAGAAGTATATAGAGATGGGGAGGTTGGCATCACCTTGATGTCATTGTGTCCATGGAGACTGGAAGCCATGGCTCTGTGAAAGCACAATGTTCTGGTTACTGAGCTGAGAGGCTGAGGAGAGCCAAGTCCTGGCCATGAAGAAATCAGGGTGGCAGCAGAGCAACTCTGCTGCAGTGTGTGCCTGCTTGGCTGTTCTTATTCTGTGGTGGATCAGGCCGGAGCCGGTGATAGTAACTGTTTTGTGGTCACAAGCCCTTCACCAAGAGCTTCCTCTGGGGTCTTCATAAGCTACAGGGTGGCTGGTGGTGGGATGTGTGTGGGGTGGAAGTGACAGAGGGATGGACGCATGGCAAGGTGGGTGAAGAGATGAGAGGAATGATGAGAGCCCAGTTCATTGGTTTCCAAGGTTAATGGGTGGGAGGTAGAGAGGCATGATGGAGGAAAGATGGAGGCAGGGGAAGGTGGTGACAGAGTGAGGCCATCTGTAGTGCCAGCCTGGCCATCATATGAAGCCCATAGGCAGCTTCCTGATCCCTCACTTTGTCCTGCTCCTTGTGGAGAGAATGTCACGTGTACCCAGAGCTAGTGGTGGGGCAATGTTAGTAGCAACTGGAGAACCATTGGCCTCTACCTGGGTGAGGGGTGATTCTGGCTCCCATAATGGGTGGCCTGATAGCTATGGAACAGATCTCTCCTTAGCTACCACAGTCAGTGGCTGCTCTCCATCTAGGGTTAGGGCACCTGCTCAGCCATCAGGACACCCCATGCCAGGACAGAGGCCTACAATTC
Organism: Megascapheus bottae; assembly: GCF_031878675.1. NCBI lineage: Eukaryota > Metazoa > Chordata > Mammalia > Rodentia > Geomyidae > Megascapheus > Megascapheus bottae. The sequence continues at coordinate 4,067,005 of NW_028327585.1, forward strand.
AGATGGCAGCACAGGGGTGAAGATGATCTCACCGTAGCCCTAGTTACATGGCTGTCCCAGCATGCAGGACAGGATGAGCTGGGGGAAGATGTTCTCTGTGTTTTTCCACAGCCTATCCCGGCCTCTTCTTGTGTCTGATTAGACCAAGAGAGTACCAGGTTCCCTCTCATAGTCCTGGTTCTTTTTCTTTTACAGTCATGAGGCTTGAACTCAGGTCCTGGGTACTGTCCCTGAGATCTTTTGCTCAAGGTTGATGCTCTACCATTTGAACCATAGTGCCATTTCCAGCTTTTTCTTTTCATGTGAATCTCTGATATCTCCAGTGTTGTGCCTGCAGGGAGGCACTCACCCCACAGACAGAGCCACCTCTGCCGTGACTGTGACTGCCCACAACCCTCACACCCACTCCTTGCACACCCCTCGACTCCAGTTTTAGCTCCTCTTGGACTGGGTGTCCAGCCTTCCCCTTCCTACACTCACAAAGGGTCTACAATTGTCTTCCCAGGGTCCTTTCTTCTGCCAGCCAGAGTACAGACTGTGCACATCTTGACGATCACACAGCTCAAAGCCAAAGGCTGAGATGCAGAAGGGGGTGACCCAGTAACTGCACAGGGCCCATGGATCATCCTGTGCATCCCCCAGCCTGTGACTTCCCCCACCCCGTTGGCAGGGAAGCTCCATGCCCACATCCTGATCCCTGGTCCCCTCCAATTCCATTCTCCCTTGGATTTTGCAGACTGTCTACCATCAGGATCTAAAATTCTATTCATCACTTTATGTCCTTATCACTGATTTGTTACTTTGGCAGGATCTCCGCGTGCCTGGAGAGTGGGCATGTCATGTACTCTCTGTGGAGAAGTTGCCCCAGGAGCAGAAATATGCACTTCATATGAGTGTTGGACAGGGCAGGAGGGCTCCCTAGGATCAGAAGCCACAGGAGGGGTGCAGATGGGGGAATGCTAGGGGCCCCAGTGGACAGTGGGAGTTAGGGCACAGTTGGTTCCTTCTGCAGGGTTGACACCGCTTCACAAACCCAACAGAATGAGGTTCACATTACAGATGTCAGAGACAGTGCAGATTGCCAATGGGCGCAGGGGTCACTGTCACCCCCAGATGCTGGCTGCATGCTGGGATGCACGCAGAGATGGTTTCAAGATCAGATAATGAGGATGTTGCAGGGTGTAACAATTCTTTTCTGATGGCTCTCTACCTCTCTTGAGCTTCATCTCTATCTTTGGCTTTTCCTTGGCAGTTAACTGGAAATGAGAGTTTCATCTACTTTCCTTTCTGGACTGGCTTCAAACAGAAGCTATGCACAGTTTTCAAACCATACCCTACTGAAGAAGGGAAGCTTGATCTGGTGCTTAACTGGGTTGCACTTTGGCTCTGTTTGCTATGCCTCACGGGAGGGGGCTCATCATTTGTAGACTAAGATCTCATGACCTTCAAAGCCAAATGCTACCTGAAAGTTCAGGGTCCCAGCCTATGTGTTGGGCCTGGGTGAATACATTCTCTGTTATGCTGGGTCATCAACCCATGTTTTAATCTGGAAGTAGGCAGTGCCACATTTGATAAGAACATCTGCCAGAGATTGACACCTCATGAAAGCAGATTCTAAATTTGTATTCCATTACCTATGGTGGAGAAATCCCCTCCAAGTTAGACAGGCTCACATCCCCCTGCAGGTCACACTCCTAATGCACCCTTGAGTGTCCTCATGGTATTGGGATCTAAGTTTGTAGGGAATGCTGGTTTAGTCCATGAATTAGCTGGACAAGTGATGACAAACGTGTTGTGGATTCATATGAGAACAATTTAGGAAGCCCTGGAGGAGCATCAACCTGACACTCTGTGGTGCTATAAATCTGATAGGATGTTCCAGACTGAGAAACAATCACATGGATTTGTGTTTGGCATCCAGACAAGTGAGTGCATGTCTTAGCTGTCAGCCAATACAGAGGAGGACATGAATAAGTGGGTGGAAAGCATCTGTCAGACCCTTGTCTGGGGGCAGGTGGAGAGAACATAGGAAGGTAGATACCATGGCTGTGGTGGGGCCAAAAAAGGGTAAAAGAGGCAAAGGAACCAGGTACTGGTATCTCAAGACTGTCATCCTAGCTACTCAGGAGTTTGAGATCTGAGGATCACAATTCAAAGCCAGCCCACACAGAAACTCCATGAGACTCTTATCTGCAATAAACTACTGAATGCAAGAATCTCAAGCTCAGGGACAGCATCCAGGCCTAGCGTTCAAAACCCAGGACCAGCAGAAAAAAGTATCAAAGGACAAGAAGCTGGCCAAAAGTTAGAGGGACTCTATCTTGACAAACAATACAATGGTAAGTTGCACTCAGAAGTCTTGCACAAAATCTGGAAATGCCTGAGACCAATCTATGTATGTTTCCTGTTTGTCTAAATACATATGTTTATGCATTTATATATTAGTATAGAGAGACAGATCAATACATATGACTATACATATATACATAGCCAGACACTTATGGGTGGGTGGTATATTGTGTGAGAGTTTGTGTTTGTGTTATGTGGATGGCTATCTCTGTTTTAGAAAGATAGAAAATATGTAAATATCTTTAAAAAACTTGATAAAATATAGAGAGTCATAAGCTCTTGAGGGAATCTGAAATGACAAGATTATTCACAGGCACGTTTATCCTTATGGATTCCTCAGCAAGTTTTAATTTTTTTCATTATTTTCTTTCTTTTTTTGAACCAGTGCTAAGGATTTCTCTCAGGGACCAGGTGCTGCCAATTACTAATTTTCTCATGGCTGGTACAAGAGGAACTGAGCCACAGTTCCACTTTTGCCTTATTTATTCGTGCTTAACTGAAGATAAAGATTTCTATCAGTGACTTTCTCTCAGGGGCTGGATACTAACGAGGATCCCCAGACCTCAGCCTTCTCTAGAGCTACAATTAACAATATGAGAACCCAGCACTGGGTTCCAATGCACAGGGCAAGAAATTGAGTGAATCTCACAACTCCAATTAGCTATAATAAGCTAGAAGTGAAAGACCAATACCTTTGAGGAAAAGATGCTGAGGGTTATCACACAGGCCCTATGAGTAAGCCCTAAACACTGTACACATGTGTGCATGCACACATTGGCAGATACACGCACACATGCACACACACAATATCTCAGGCAATATTGTATTTTGAATTAATATCCAAAGATTGGACAACAGGATAGCAAGTAATGAAATCTGTTTTTCTTGTCTACATTGAGGGAAAGGGATAAGTCACAAGATGCAGAAGCGAAGAATTCAGAGGCAAATGCTGTGAGTGAATAACTTGTAAAAAGCACATTTCTTTTCTTTTCTTTTCTTTTGTTTTTTCTGCCATTCCTGGGGCTTGAACTCAGGGCCTGAGCACTGCTCTTGGCTTTTCCCAAGTCTAGCCCTCTGCCACTTGAGCCACATTGCCATATGGATTTTTATATCTGTGTGATATTAAGGACTCAAACCTAGATCTTCATGGATGCTAGGCAAGCACTCTACCACTGGGCCAAACTCTAAACCCCAATAAAGTATTTATAAATAGTCATCATCATCATCATATCAAAATATCCTTTCTCCTACAAAGAATGAACAATTATCCATGTCTGTAAGACTTTTTTTATGTCACCAATGCTTCTGTGATTTTCCCACTTGCATTTTTACAGATGACAGCACAGATATTCATCAGGAAGAAAAATAGATTAGGATACAGAAACCTAACAACGTCTTAGTAGATTGAAGTGAAAAATATGTGCAAGATGGCCTGGGTGTTTCATCTATTTGTAGAGTGCTTGGCTACCACACAAAAAGACTCCTGTTTGATTCTGCAGTACCATATACATAGAAAACTCTGGAAGTGGTGCTGTGGCTTGGTGGGACAGCTATAGCCTAAAGAAAGCCTAAGAACAATGGTCAGGCTCTGAGGTCAAGTCCCAGGACTAGCAAAAAAATGTGCAAGAGGCAAAATGCAAGCTGAGAAGGCACTGTGAAGCAAAATGTCTTGTGAAGGGTAAGGCGAATAGTGACAGATAAGTTTGGATCTTACATGAGAAAGGCTCCTTGAGGCTGAGACCAGGCTAGCACTTACGCCTATTTAGTGACTTGGGATTTGAACAAAAAGGTGTGCTGTTTACTACATCCATATGTGAGGTGGGAAGGGAGATTCAGCCTCCAGTATGTCTTTGGGGAGGTCTTCTGTGAGCAAGGAGCTTTGGTCATTGGGCCTTGAAAGGTGACCCTACCTCCCTCACAATGGAACAGAATATGGAACCCTGGTAACCAAGCAACTGTATGTGACAACCAGCTCAAGCCAGCTCCCTTGGCCTGTGGCTCAGGAACCAGAAAGATGTTGCTGTGCTGTTGCCAAAGTTCAGGAGGCTCGCATCTCAGGCATGAGAGATATGGATGTCTCACTTGAAGAAGTAGATGCTGGATCAGTGCCAAGCCAAAATTCCAGTATATCAGGCATTTCTCTAGGAAGAAAGCCAGGAAACTCCAGGGCAACTCAGATGAGGTATATTGAGAGGAAACCTATTTGAACCCATCATCCTGCCCACACACTACAACCTTCTTGTGTGCTTTCAAGTGACTATACTGAGATTAGAGTGTGTCATTTCCAATCTACTCTATTCCAATTCCTCAGTGTGAAGTGTGGTCCCATTCCTACGTTTGAAATATCCACTGTTTTGCCAACATAGTGTGATGGTAAGTCAGCTCAGACTCTGAATGAGCCTTGTAACCTATGGATCCTGGAGGCAGGCCTGTTGGAGATGCTGCTGACAAAGCTGATCCCTGCCTACCAGAAAGGTGATCTCTTTTATGTGGGAAACTTCCTGCACAATTTCAAATAGTGGAGGACAATGTAGTAGTTGCTGGAAATTCTCTTGAAAAAGTGAGTGTTCCCCCTCCAAACCCAGGTTTGCTCACCCTTCCTGGCCAAGTCTTGGAATATTTGGCTCCTCTCTGAGCCTGTTTGGTTCACTGCGGTGTTCACAGGGGAGCTAAGCATGATACAAGTGCACAAACTACTTTATTATGACTGGGACACCATGCCATTTCATTTCCCTCACAAGCTACTGGAGTCTCAACAGTGTGCTTACTGAGAAGTTGGATTTCAGGCATGAGTAAGTGGCTCCCAACTGCAGCCCTCACCTAGGTGACATCCTAGGAAATCTCATTTCCCAGTAAGAAATGAGGTGTCAGTACTAATGGCGGAGGCCTGTGAAATATTGGAGTCAGAGGAAAAGCTGGGGGCTGAATCACTTTTGAGCCATCAGGGAGGGATTGTGATAGCTTTGCCTGTTAGAACCTGAAAGCATTTACATTTTGGTGTGTGGTCCAGTGCTGCCACTTGAACCTGAACCCAGGTCTAAATGCCATCCCTTTGGTGTTCAAAAATTAGCACTGTACCATTTGAGTCATAGGTCAAGTTCTGGCTTTTTGCTGCCTAATTGAAGACAAGTGCCTTTAGAATTTACTGACTAGACTGGCTTTCCACTGTGATCTTCAGAGCTCAGCCTGCTGGGTGGCTAAGATTAGAGGAATGAGCATTTAGTTCTTTATTTAGAGCATTCACTTATTGATTTATTTAGAGCATTTACTTAGTTAATTTAAGGTGCGTTTACTTTGGACAGATGCATAGAGGCCTCTCTCAGAAGCTTCTGGAAGTGGGGTGTAAAAGTCATCCTGTTCTCAAGTGTCTCTTAACCCCCTCCCAGCACATAAGTGCACATCCCTGCAGGCCAGCCACAGCATTAGAGTCCTGCAAGAAAGGGGCTTTGGTAGAAGGCTCAGGATGGAGAGAGAAGGCTCTCACTTTCCTTGTACCGAATGTGCCCACAGCATCATGTGTTCCATCTATACGATGTGAATGGACTTCTACTCCAGTGATTTCTACGAGTTCAAGAACTGCCACACCCTGACACAACTCAAGCTATATATGAGGCTCCACATGCCGGCTTGACCTGCTCTTCTAAACACATACTTTTTGACCAGCTGGAGGAATGTGCGACCAGTAAGACCAAGAAAAAGTAGAAGTCCTGGTGTGGGTGCCTCAGAGCCTGTGAGGAGGAAGCCCATTTGGTCTAGATATTGGTTGGCCCTTACTTCTACAGAGCTTGGCAAAATGCCCTTTATGGGTGGTGTCAGCCTGGTAATATCTGTCCTCTGAAAGGACTCGGGAATAAGCACTCATTAGAAAGACCCTACACCTCCTCAGAGTTCAGTCCAATCTCCAGTTCTACAGGTTCCTCCATTAGATCCTCATGGAAGTTGAGTGACACTTCAACTTGCAGAGTCCACTCTGTCCACTCTGTACCTATTTCCATTCTTAGGTTTGGGTCATCGTGGAAGAGCTTATCCTGAACTCCAGATGAAAAACCCACTATGGAGCTGGTGACTGATGGAGACAGAGAATCATCACTGCACTCCAGAAAGCATGGGCCTTCTGTAGAAATTACCAAACAGGTTTAGAGTCCTGTGGATATACCTTTTGCTCTGAACCCCATGTGTGACACAGTTGAACCTGCAGATACTATGGAGGAAGAAAAAGAGCAGCCAGATTTCCTTCCCTTTCCTTTCACACTCCACCCAGAGTCAGTCCATCTGAGTCAGAGTAACACTCCACTTATTGTGCAAGCTGAAGGGGCACACGCTGGGCTCATGGAAAATGTCCCCATGGGAAGCAGCAAGTGTACTCTCAATACTGGATTCATTGGAGGAAAATGAATCCATCCTCACAGAACATCCAGACCCATCCATCTCACTAAAGGAGACTCAATCTCCATTCGACAAACCAGAATCCATCCCCCTCTTAACTCAGGAAGGACATTCTGTTTCTCATGAGGAAGGAGACCCTTCTGAGGACTCTGAAGTAGAATTACTGTCTGAAGGCAACTTGGAGGCCAGTCTGGATTTAGAGCTTCCCTGTCCCCTTCCTAAAAAGACATCTCTTTATCATGCTCTCATGATTCTTGTCAAGTATTCATTGTATTTACTTTGCTAACTATTAAACTCTAATTGTTAATATTATGGTGTGCAGTTCTTCAGTCCTTATTATACTGTGTTTTATTTTCCACTTAGAATGTGAGACCTCAGACACATAGGTCCTGGGTGGGCCAAAAACCAGAGAGGTCTGGTCCCATAGAAGACAACCTTACTGGATATACAGGGAACTATGAAATGCATGGAATCACCAGGAATATAGGCCAGGCCTCCATGGAAAGACAAGTCAGCTACCAAAGCTTAAGGACAGAGCAGATGCCTGGAAATGTATTTTGTCAATCGGGAGAAGTGCCAGAGTAACTGTAATATTATGTGGGACTCTGTTCTGTGAGTTCAAGTCTGTTTATATATCCATTGTGCTTTGTACAAATATTTAAGAAAATTAAACCTCCATAATAGCATCGAAAGTCTACTTTGGCTTTGAATGTGGCCTAGTTGTAGAGTGCTCGCCTAGTATACAAGAAGACCTTGATTCAATTCCTTGGCACTGCATACACAGATAAAGCAGATGGGGCACTGTGGCTCAGGTGTCACAGTGCCACCCTTGAACAAATGTGGCCAAGGACTGTTCCTGGTCCCTCAGTTCAAGCCCCAGGACTAGCCAAACAAGAAATCATACCATTATCCACACATTTGGAAATAAATCTGTTTTATCTAACCCTACTTCTTTTTTGCCAGTCCAGGGTGTGTGCCACCAAGCCAAACTACTGGCCCCCAAACTTACTATTTTGAATCATTTAATTTTTTTACATAATCATATTTCATGCTGTCTGTATTAATACCATAAACAGTATGCTTAGTGTAATAATGTTAAAGGTAAAACATAAGAAATTAATAACTAAAATTCCTTTTTTATTAGTTTTATAGCATTACTACAATTTTATGAGAAATATTACCTGGAATGTTTATTTTATAGTTCAAGTAATCCATTTTGATAAATATATCAACCTACATCATTTATTTGAACACATTTTAAACTATTTTTTTCAGGAATGAAAATACATATATATTTGTTGTAAATGAAATTTATGACTTGGGGGGAAGGGAAAGAGAAAAGAGGGGAGGGGGTAACAGTGTTTACAAGAAATGTACTCATTACATATGTAACAGCAATCTCTTTGTATATCACCTTGACAACAAATTTTTTGAAAAGTAAAATAAGTTTTAATGTCTACTTTGGGCAGAATTTTTTTTGCCAGTACTGTGCTTAGACTGAGGACCTGAGCATGATCCTTTTTTTTGTTTTTGTTTATTCTTAAGGCTCAAGTTCTATCACATGTGCCACACCACCACTTTTATCTTTTTTTATCTATGTTGTGCTGAGGAATTGAACTTGGGTCTTCATTCATGCTCGGCAAGAACTCTTCCACTAGGCTTAACTTATGGCCCCAGTGGGAAGGAAGTTTTCCATAAAATATGTAGGAAATATGTACACTAAGGAAAAGCCATCAAAAATAGAAGAAAAATTATATACTTAGATAACGACATGCCAGTATTATGGCAGATCTCTGTAATTCTAGCTTCAGAGTGGAATATTTGGACCGGGAGTTGGCTGGCTGAAGTAAAGTGCTATCCTTGAGCAAGCCCTAGGACAGTGCTCTGGCCATGAGTTGAAGCCATAGGACATGCAAAAAATAATAATTTAATGCCCGTGACTGGTGGCTCACCCTGGTAATCCTACCTACCCTGGAGGATCAAAGTTCAAAGACGGCCCATGCATAAAAATCTGTGAGAATCTTATTTCCAAATAATCCAGAAAATTCAAAATGACAATGTGCCTCAAGTGGTAGAGCTCTTGCCTTGAGCTGAAGAGCTTAAGTTAAACATCCAAGTCCAGAGTTCAAGCCATACGAGTGAAAAAATGAAAAAGAAAAAGAAAGACCTTATCTAAGGCTGGAGTGCACACTAGTGGTAGTTTGCTTGCCTAGTATGCACAAAGCCCTGTGTTCAATTACTCTGTACCACTTAAACCAAAAAAAAAGCTGGAAATGATCTCAGAAGGTTGGGTTCTGAGGATCACAGTTCAAAGCCAGGCCAGACACTAAAGTCCATGAAACTGTTACTTCCACTTAAGCAACAGAAAACCAGAAGTGACACTGTGGCTCAAGGTGTTTAAGGTTGTAGCCTTGAGCTGAAGAGCCCAGGGACACTGCCCAGGTGCACAATTAAAGTCTTACAACCAAAAGAGAGAGAGAGAGAGAGAGAGAGAGAGAGAGAGAGAGAGAGAGAGAGAGAGAGAGAGAGAGAGACAGACAGAGAGAGAGACAGAGAGAGAGAGACAGAGAGAGAGAGACAGAGAGAGAGACAGAGAGAAACAGAGACACAGAGAGACCGAGACAGAGAGAGAGAGAGACAGAGAGAGAGAGAGAGACAGGCAGACAGACAGACACAGACAGAGACAGAGAGACAGAGACAGAGACATCAAACAGTCAGGCACTGCTGGCTGAAGCGTGTAATTCTAGCTACTATGGAGGCTGAGATTGGAGGATCTTGGTTCAAAGCCCAAAGCCAGCCTGGACACATATGTTTGTGAGACTTACATCACCAATTAACTACCAGAAACCAAAAATGGAGCTGTAGAGGAAGAGCCCTAGCCTTGAGCTGAAGAGCTCAGGGACAGTGTCCAGGCCCAAAGTCCAAGCACCATGAAGAATCAATAATAAAAAAAGAAGATAGCTAATAGTAATGATGAATAATTTTGGGCTGGGAGTTTGGCCTAGTGGTAGAATACTTGCCTAGCATGCATTAAGACCAGGGTTCAATTCCTCAATACCACATATATAGAAAAATACTGGAAGTGGTGCTGAGGCTGAAGTGGTAGAGCCCTAGCCTTGAGAAAATATAAGGACAGTGCTCAGTCCCTGAGTTCAAGCCCAGGACTGGCCAAATCAAAAGTAGTAGAGCACTGGCATTGAACTGAAGATCTGAGGAACAGCCCAGGCACAGAGTTCAAGCACCGCAAACAACAACAACAAAATCTATGAAATGGCAGTGGTGGTTTTAAGCTAAGCAAAAATAGAGTAGAAACTGGTAAAATGCATATTTGTGTGTAAGCAAAATAGCCAGACTTATGCATTAGAACAGGATAGCCACTTGAAAAAAAATTTTGTTTTCCATCTTACTAGGTCGTGTCTATTAATTTATTCAAGTAAGTAAAATGCTGGGTTTTATAATCATTGCTTTGAATATTAGAAAATCATAATATCTCTCATTAACCAACAAAGACCAGGAACTGGGGCTTCGTTCAAATGGCCGAGCATCAGGCAAGAGAAGAAAAAATTGAAGTAAGAACTTGAAGTTCTTGATCCAGAACCTGCATAGTAATATAGCAGCAGCCTGGTGATGGTACCTCACACCTATAATCTTAGCTACTCAGGAGGCTAAGATCTGAGAATCAAAGTTTAAAGCCAGCCAACGTACTCAGTTAACTGCCAGAAAAACCAGAAGTGGCACTGTGGCTCACAGATTAAACAGTAGCCTTGAACTGAAGAGCTCAGGGACAGTGCCCAGGCCCAGAGTTCAAGCCCCACAACTGACAAAAATCAAACAAGCAACAAAACACACAAAGAAGCCTGCAGACCACAGTGGTTCTGCTGAGTCTTTTCTCTATGGGGATCAGGAAACATTTCACTTTTTCTGTCTCTTCCCATCTCAACATTCATACTAAAATAAGACTGTGTTCAAAGTTTCAATTTATAAAAATGTTTTTCATGAAGCACCCTAAAATATTCATCGCTTATATCTCAATTGAAGATAGTTGATTTGGGGCTGCATTGGTAGAGTGCTAGCCTTGAGCAGAAAAGGTCAGGGATAGAGCTGAAGCACTCAGTTGAAGACCCAGTGCCAACACACAAAAGAAATTATGCACTTTATACATATTTTCTAATTTCTTAATGAATTTTTCAGTCTGTATAAATATAGGGTACATTCCTTGTTACTTAAGTAAGATAGCTCTTTTTTTTTCTTTTTGCCAGTCCTAGGGCTTGGACTCAGGGCCTAGACATTTTCATTGGACTCGCTTGCCCAAGGTGAGTGCTCTGCCTCTTGAGACACAGCGCCACTTCTAGCTTTTTTCTGAGTATGCGGTACCGGTGAATAGAACCTAGGTCTTCATGCATTCAAGGTGAGCACTCTACCATTAGGCTACATTCCCAGGCAGTGAGATTCCTCTTACAGTCATTGTATGTTCACAGAGTTTGATCTCACACACTGTAGGGCCCTGGTTGGCTTTAACCTGTGATCCTAAGTCCTGAGCCTCCTAAGTAGCTGAAATTAAGTTGTAAGCCAGCATGATGGCTTCCATTCTTTTTTCTACAAAAATATATGTAGTTATCTAAAATATATCTGTAGCTGAAAAAAATGAATTTCTCCCAAACAAATCTTCAAAGAAACAACCATCCTATTAAAAGGTGGGCTAAAGACTTAAAAGAGTATTCTCTGAAGAAAAAATTAAAATGGGCTTTAGACACATGAAGAAATGCTCCATATCTCTAGCAATAAGGGAAATGCAAATCAAAACAACTTTGAGATTCCACCTGACTCCAGTCAGAATGGCCATTATCAAAAAATCTAATGAGAGATACTGGTGGGGAAGTGATCAGGGGGGATCACACCTACACTGTTGGTGTGAGTGTAAACTCGTTCAACCACTAGGGAAAGCAGTGTGGTGGTTCCTCAAAAGACTGAACATACTTGGCACCTACCCAATTGTCCAGAAAAAAGGACATACTAAAGCCACTAGCACAATGATGCTCATTGCAGCACTATTTACCATAGCAAAGATATGAAACCAACCCAGATGCCACTCAGTAAATGACTGAATCAAGAAGATGTGGTACTTATACACAATGGAATGCTATGCTGCCATCAGAAGGAATGACATCGCCCCATTTGTAAGGAAATGGAGAGACTTGGAAAAATTCACATTAAGTGAAGCAAGCCAGACCCAAAGAAACATAAGCTCAATGGTTTCCCTCATTTGTAATAATTAGTTCACATCTAGGACTCTCCTAGCAGAGGATTACAATAACTCAAAAACCTAGGTATATAAGGTCATATAGGATGAGACTAAATGTAAGGATCTCTAGGGTATGGGAACAAGAGCTATATCTTGTGTCATCGTTGCTCTTAATCTTGTGTGATTTTTGTCCTTAATCTACTATGTTATTTCTCATCTCTTATTTTGCCCTTTGGTTAATGTCAGATTGTTACTGTATCTGATTTTTTCCCTGGCATATTGTATATATGTTTATTTGTTTATGTCAAATAGGAAAGGGAAGGGGGGAAACAAGATGATTGGGAAGGGGAGGGGAGAGGGGACTGGGGACAAAAACATGTGGAGTGGAGTAAATGTGTGAGAAGTAATGCAGTCCACTACCTGTAAATGTAATCGTAACCCCTCTATACATTACCCTGAAAATAAAAAAAGAGACTATAAAAATATCTGTAGAAAATGAGGCTGGATGATGGAAACAACCAGATGCCCTACTATAAAAAATGTGATACACGCACACACACACACACACACACACACACAAACACACACACACACAATGGAATGATACATAGCCAACCGACAAGATAAAATAATAGCATTCTCGGGGAAGTGGATGAAAAGGAAAAAAATCATATTAAGTGAAGTAAGTCAAACTCAAAGAAACTTAGGCCCAAGAGTCTCCCTCATTTGTCAAATTCAGTAGAAACCTTGGGCTCAGCTACCAGAGATTTACAATAGAACAAAATCTAGAGACATTGTGACAAATAGTATGACACTAAATGTAAGGACCTCCAAGATGAAGAAACAAAACTCATATAATGAGTGATTGTTGTCCTTAGTGAACTATGTGATCTCTTATCTCGTTTGCTATCCCTTGGTTATATCATATTGTTACAATATTTCACCTTGTTTTCTGATATATTTCATATGTGCCTAATTGGTTATTTGAAATTGGATAGGGAAGGGGGGAAATGAACATGAGTGGGGGTAGGGGAAGGGAAATGGGGACCATATCATTACATGGGGTATCAAAGTTTGAGAAGTAATGCACCTTCTATCTGGTGAATATAATGTAACCCTTCTATAAATTACAATAAAAATAAATACATAAAAAGAAGATCTGCACAGAAAAACATAATAATGGCATTTTTGGGGTAGTGGATGAAATTAGAGTGAATCCTGTTGAGTGAGATAAGTCAAGACAAAGGAACAAAAGGTTCATGGTATCCTTAATATATGGATATTAGTTTCAAACAGTAGTAGAGCGATGATTGAATAGTTGATACCCAAAGTTCTGGACATAATTTTGGAGATATAAACATAACTACATAGACATAAAAACTTAGGATAGACTATACACTCTATAGACATGTGTTTTATTATAGATTAATCTGTATCTATGACATACAAAGACTCAGCTTAATTTTTACTATATTCTAAAATTTATGTGCCAGTGATTGTATAGCGATTCCCTCCTTGAATACTTGTTGGTTAAACATAGCATTTGAAATATGATGTAAAATTCAATCTTAATAAATTTTTTAAAAAAAGAGGCTAGAGGTAAATACCACTAATGTACTTACTCTAAGTGGTACAGAAATTTTCTTAATGAATCAAGGGGTTTTATTACATCTTTATGCAATTATTTTAGTTCTGAGTGTTCTACACTCAATGCTACTTCTGGAAAGATGATATAGCTGACTGTGTAGATGGTATGAAGACATACTGGCCTAAACGTAGAATAAAGCATTGGTAAGTGGCTGTTAGCTGTCCAGATTCTACTGGAATATGTTGAATGAATTTATTAAGCACAATGCAGGCTCTTAGTCAGATCAGGATCAAGATTATGTGGTTCCATGAGATGAATGAGGAAAGATCAGAAAAATCTACTAAGATATCCAGATATACTTTTGAAACTAAGGTATCTGGACTCCTTTTTTTTTTCTTTCTTGGTGGGGAGCTTGAACTTTGGACCTGGGCAAGGTCTCTTAGTTCTTTTTCCTCAAGGCTAATGCTGTACCAGTTTTAGCCACAACTCCACTTAGTTTTTGGGTGGATAAGTGGAGAGAAGAATCTTACAGTTTTTTTTGTTTTCGTTTTTTGCTTGCAAAGGCTTTGGATCACCTTCTCCCTGGCTAGTAGAATGACAATTATGACCCTGCAGCGCCTGGCTAGTGATTTTTTGAAAATTGGACTTTCTTCCAAATCACGTAACTGGTTCCTACCAAAGTTTTGAAGCCTGACTTAAATGTGACAGATTTTTGTCACTTGGAGACACTCTGTGCTGAACGTTAGAAATCTACCAGTTGAATCACAGTGGCACTTCCAGTTTTTGTTTATGTGGTGCTGAGGAATGGAATCCAGGGTTTCATACATGCTAGGCAAGCTACATTTTCAGCCCAAGGTTTTATGTTTTGTTTTTTCAGTGTTGTTGCTTCTAAGGTACTGTATGATGTTCTTTCATTTTCTTTGCTTTGTACCTCTTTTCTTCTTTTTCCCTTTAGTTTTATTCTCTGTAGTTACTGTGTTGAATTCGGGTACCCTGTGTCTTGTACATAGGTTTATGTGATTTGGGGAATGGAGAGGGTATAATAAAATAGTAAAAAAAAAAAACAAAGGAAAAAGGGTGAACCAATTGAAAAGTGATGCTTGGAAGACACTAAACGGAAATGAACTGAACAATCTGGGTGGAGAGGGGGCTGAGGGTAGGAAAACAGAGAAAAATGAGGGAGGGGATAACAATTTTCTTAAGAAATGTGTTCATTACTTATGTAACCGTATGCCAACTATATATTGACTTAACAAAAAAATTAACTTAAAAAAATAATTTGGCCCGGTATGGTGGCTCACACTTGTAAATGTAGCTACTCAAGAGGCTGGGATCCAAGGATAGCAGTTCAAAGTCAGCCTGGGCACTGAAGTCCATGTGACTCATCTCCAATTAACCACCAGAAACCCAGAAGTGGCCCTATGGCTCAAGGGATAGGGCAGTAGTCTTGAGCTGAAAAGCTCAGTGACAAGACCCAGGTGCAGAATTGCAGTCCCATGACTTGAATGATGAATGATACTAGCCAGGCTCTGTGCGCTCACACTTGGAATCCTATCTACATAGAATCAGGTTTGAATCCAGCCCAAACAAATTGCATGATATTCTGATTTACAGTTCATTACCAAAAATCTGGAAGTGGAGATGTGGATCAAGTGGTAGAACACTAGCCTGAAGCAAAAAAAAAAACATTTAAGGACAGTTCCCAGGCCCTGGGTTCAAGTCCCAGGACTTGCATAAAACAAACAAAATGTGACGCTGAGTCCTCCATCATTTGGTGTTATAGTTCAATATTCTTGATATGCGTCTTAGAAATTAAGTCCCTAGAAAATACTCTCCCCTGAAATTCTGCTTCATAGCTGAGTCATAGAATTTCAGCATCATTACTATCACCTTCCAGTTAGCATAGCAGTCTACTACTGAAAATTTGAAGAAAACTTTTGAGTAATCCTAATAAATCTGTGTATCATCTGCACACACATCAAATCAGCAGCAGGTATGTTCTACTATTATCTAAATGTATTTAATCCCTTCTTGAGTTAATGAGCCTTAAAGAGTAAAACATATGAAATAGTTATGAAACTAACAGTCACCATTCTTCTACCTAATATTGTAATATAAGTTTATAAATGCAAGGACTATTCTGAAGTGTGCAGAAGATAGCTTCTAATTATAATATTCTCATGAAGTATAGTTTTTAAGAAACATGTTGCTTGCTTTGGGAAAGCAAAGGCAAGGAAAAGTGATATAGGTAAGTTCCCTATTTATCAGAAGTAAAATACTATTGGGTTTAGATCAAGTTCATTCATTCCGTGCTGATGAAACAAATATTTGCAATTCCTGAGGCCAATCAGATCATTGTGATGCACAATCAGCCAGCTTAGATCAATCTTCCAAAAAAGGAAAGGAACAAAGGAGAAGCAATTAAGGTTTCCAAAATGAACCAGGTGGTGGTGGAAGCTCACACTTGTAATTCTATCTACTCAAGGCCTGAAATCCAAGGATCTGGATCAAGTCTGTCTGGGATGAAAATATTCCTGTCTGAAACATCATCTCTGTTATTACAGCCCAGCTGATACACTCTGCCCAACAGGTTCCAAACACCAAAGTCCATCTCCTATTTGAAATTCTAGCAAACGTACTCACACATATTTTCCTCTTTGGGAGATAGTTGAAACATGTACCAGAAACATTTCCCTGGCTTCAGAGTGGAAGTGGAAATATATACTCACTACAAGCCCATCTAGTAAATTACACTCAATCATCTTTCCTCACATCTTGTTAGTTAAATTGAACAATGAGTGTTTGGATCAGAAGCGATGTGTATGAGCATACAGGTTGTAAAAGTACTGTAATCCTAGCTACTCAAGATAAGCTGAGACCTGAGGATTCCAGTTCAAAATCAGTCATGCAATAAATTCCATAAGATTTTTACCTCTAATTAACCAGCAAAAAACAGAACGTTGATTTGTGCTTAAAATGCCACAGGACTAAGCTTTGCATAAAAGTGCTAAGGGGTAGCATTCAGGATGCCCACTCTCTCCACTCCTTTTTATAATAGTACTAGAATACCTTGGCAGTGCAATAAGGCAAGAAGCAAGCATAAGGGGGATCCAAGTAGGAAAAGAAGAAATAAAACTATCCCTCTATGCAGATGAAATGATTCTGTATTTAAAGAATCCTATAGACTCTACTCCCAAGCTCCTTGCTCTGATTCAAAGCTTTGGAAGGAAAGCAGGCCATAAAATCAACCCTCACAAATCAACTGCCTTCCTTTACGACAACAGTGAGAGGAACGAGGCAATAATCAGGAAAGAAACTCCTTTCACAATAGCCTCAAAGAAAACAAAGTACCTAGGAATTAGCTTAACTAGGAATATAAAGGACCATTTAGATGAAAACTTTAAAACCCTAAAAAAGGAAATTAAAGCAGAACTAAGGAAATGGAAAAACCTCCCATGCTCCTGCATTGGAAGAATCAACATTGTGAAAATGACAATCTTGCCAAGGGCTATCTACAAATTCAATGCAATAATGTTCATTGCAGCGCTATTCACCATAGCAAAGATATGGAACCAACCCAAATGTCCCTCAGTTGATGAGTGGATCAACAAGTTGTGGTATTTGTACACAATGGAATTCTATGCTGCTGTCAGAAAGAATGACATCGCCCCATTTGTTAGGAAATGGAAAGACTTAGAACAAATCATATTAAGTGAAGTAAGCCAGACTCAAAGGAACTTAGGCTCAGTGGTTTCCCTCATTCGTCATAATCAGTAGAAACCTTGGGCTCTACTAGCAGAGATTTGCAATAGAGCAAAAGGCCATATATAAGGCCATATAATGTGAAGCTAATTAAAGGACCTCCAGGGTATTGAAACAAAAGCCACATAATGAATGATTGTTGTCCTTAATGCCCTGGATGTTCCTGGCCTTCTTCTTAGAGAAAGGCCTGTTATACTGGATTTGTGGCTTGGCAAAGATCTAGCATGTACATCTTCGAGTAAGACATCCACAACTTCCATGCCTGAGACTCGAGTTTCCTGACCTTTGGCAACAGCACAGCAACATCTTTCTTCCTCCTGAGCCACAGGCCAAGTGAGCTGGCGTGAGCTGGTTGTTAGTTACAGTGGCTTGGTTACCAGGGTTCCATATTCTGTTCCATTGTGAGGGAGGCAGGGTCACCTTTCAGCGCCCAATGACCAAAGATCCTTGCTCACAGAAGTCCTCACCAAAGACATACTGGAGGCTGAATCTCTCCTCCAATCTCACAATATACATGTGGATGTAGTAAACAGCACACCTTATTTGTCCATTCCCAATGTCTTCCACTAGGTCCAACTACCAGTCTGGTCTCAGGCTCAAAGAGCCTTTCTTAGGTAAGATCCAAACTTAAGGGTCAATATTGCCCTCATCCTTTACAAAACATTTGCTTCACAATGCTTTCTCTGCCTGCATTTTGCCCCTTATCGAATTTTTTTTTGTTTTTGCTAGTCTTGGGACTTGACCTCAGAGTGTGAACATGGTTCTTGGGCTTTCTTTAGGCTTTAGCTGTCCCACCGAGCCACAGCACGACTTGCAGCGTTTTCTATGTATGTGGTAATGAGGAATCAAACCTGAGTCTTTTTGCGTGGTAGCCAAGGACTCTACCACTAGGTCAAACACAAAGGGCACCTTGCACATATTTTTGACGTCAATCTACTAGGATATTATTAGGTTTCTGTATCCTAATCAATTTTTTCCTGATGATTAGCTTTGCTGTCATGTGTAAAAAATGCAAGAGGGAAAAACACAGAAGAATTAGTGAAATTTAGAAAAAAGCATTACACACATAGATAAGTGTTCATTCTTTGTAGGAGAAAGGTTATTTTGATATGATGATGATGACTTTATAATTACTATGTCAGGGTTGAGAGTTTGGCATAGTGGTAGAGTGCTTGCCTAGCATTTATGAAGATCTGGGTTGGATTGCTCAGTATCACATAGATAGAAAATCTAGATGTGGCACTGTTGCTCAAGTGGCACAGGGCTAGACTTGAGAACACCCGAGGACAGTGCTCAGGCCCTGAATTCAAGCCCCAAGACTGGCAGAAAAATAAAAGAAAATAAAAATGCTTTTTACGAGCTAATTCACTCACAGCATTTGCTTCTGAAATCTTCGCTTCTGCATCTTGTGAAATACCCCTTTCCCTCAACGTAGACAAGAAAAACAGATCCATCCCATGGTCCACTGTGAGGCCACTGGTTGGGCTAAGAGCTAGTCGTGCAGCAACACATAAGTTTTATTCTAATACTTTCAAACTTTGTACTCAAATATGCTACCTACTTATGAACTTAGGTCAGTTATCCTTATGCTATCCCTTTTCTTCAGGACTACAATATTCTTACACTCCTACGTTAATCCTCTTGTAACTCCCCTGATCTCTCACTTTTTTTTCTATCTCTGGATCTCTGCTCATCTTTCCCCCCTTATACTGCACGGATCTACACTTGATGGCTGTTGAGCAATATTGTATATGTAGGTGGTTAATGATTCTCTAGGCTCAGAGGGACTTAAAGACAATAGAGATTGGATTGAGAGGCTTATTGTTTTGGGTATAAATCGCTTAACAGTGGTTGTATTAGACTGGTCTGTAAGTGCACAAAAAGAAAGAGTGATAATACCAATCAAAACTTGTGAACATCTAGTGTCTGCCAGCTACAGAGGTCTAGGTTGGTTATATCTGAAAAACTATAATCATAATCAGTAGTAATCTTGCTCCCATTTTCAAATGGGCAGAACAAGAAACTCAAGAAAAATGTCAAATCAAGAAACAACATCCCCCACCCAATGTAAACAGACAATGGAACAGTCACTGGCAAACCTAGAGGAGAGTCTTCCAAGTGCTACACAAATGCAATTGATAAACATCATTAATGGAAAATGTGAAAATATAAAGAAAGAGATAATGGAGGAAGCCATAACTGAACAAGAGGAAAGCAAAAACAAGGTGAGAAGTGAAAAGAAGAAGCCATAAAGGAGGCCATAATAAAGGCTTTTCAAAGAAAGATGGATGAATTCATACAATCCACAAAAAAAACGTGACCAAACTGCGGCAAATGTCCAAAGAAAATAAAGCTACTGAGCTAACCACTCAAAAGGAATTCAACGAGATAAAGAAATCCATACAGGATCTAAAACAAGAGATGCAAGGCATCAAAAATGAGCAATTAGAAGCAAGGGAGATGAAAAATAAAGTAGATAGCTTTGATAGCAGGTTAGACAATGCAGAGGAGAGAATTTCCGGGGCTGAAGATAATTTAGTTATTATAGAGAATGAACAGAAAATGAGTCAATCCAAATCTAGGAAATAAGAGAGAGCGCTTCAGCAGGTCCAAGATACAATTAGGAAGTCTAATTTAAGGCTAGTTGGTATTGAGGAGGGCGTGGAGAAAGAGGTCAATGGTATTGGAAATATACTTCAGGGAATCATCTCAGAGAATTTCCCAAATATCCAGAAGGGCAGGCCCATCCACATGCGAGAAGCTTTTAGAATCCCAAACAGACCTGACCAGAAAAGAACATCCCACCGCCACATTGTGATCCGAACTGGATCAATAGAAACGAATGAAAAGATCCTAAAGGCAGCAAGGGAAAAGGGATCAGTAACCTATAAAGGCAAACCAATCAGAATAACCCCAGAATTCTCAGCAGAGACCATGCAAGCACGAAGTGACTGGAAGCACATATGTCATGCCCTTAAATCAAATAACTACCAACCAAGAATACTGTAGCCAGCTAAGCTCTCATTCATAACTGAGGGAACAATAAAAACATTCCATTCCAGGGAAAAGCTGCAACAATATGTCGAAACAAAACCAACACTACAGAGAATTCTCAAAGATGCTCTATACATAAAAAACCAAAATAAATGCAATATAGGGAAAGAAATGGGACCTAAACAGCATACCACCTAAGGACCACAAGAACTGTCAAGACACAGGCCCTACTAAAAGCTTTTAAAAATGGTAGGAACTAATAAATATCTCTCAATCCTAACTCTCAATATCAATGGACTTAACTCTCCAATTCAATGGCATAGGCTGTCTAGTTGGATCAAAAAGCAAGGGCCATCGTTCTGCTGTCTTCAAGAGACACATCTTACCCAAAAACAATCATCTTTTCAAAGTGAGAGGTTGGAATAAACTCTATCAAGTTAAATGCTCCCATAAACAGGCTGGAGTTGCCATCCTCATATCAGATACAATAGACTTCAAACTAAAGTTAGTAAGAAAAGACAAAGAAGGTTACTACATACTACTAAAGGGATCTTTCCTCCAGGAAGACATAACGATCCTAAATATTTTCACACCCAATCCCGGAGCTCCAAACTTCATCAAGCAAACTTTACTTACACTGAAACCATACATAGATCGAAATACAGTGTTTGTTGGTGAGTTTAACACACCACTCTCACCAATGGTCAGATCAACAAGGGAAAAACTCAACAGAGAAACCTTAGAACTGAACAACTATATAGACCAACTAGATCTAACAGACATCTGCAGAATATTCCACCCAGTAACAACACAATATACGTTTTTCTCAGCAACACATGGAACATTTTCCATAATAGACCATATCTTAGGCCATAAAACAAACCTGGACAGATTCAGAAACCCTGAAATTATTCCATGCACACTCTCAGACCACAAAGGCATCAAATTGGAACTGAACACACATCTCCACCAACGAAAACCCTATAACTCATGGAGACTGAACAACACATGGTTGAATGAAAAACAATGGATAATCGAAGAGATCAGAACAGATATCCAACTGTTTATGAAATTTAACAATAAGGAGCACACAAATATCAACTCCTTAGGGACACAACAAAGGCAGTACTCAGAGGAAAATTTATAGCGCTGAGTGCCTACAACAGCAAGTTGGAAAAATGGCAAACCAACTAGTTAAGGTCTCACCTTAACCTCCTGGAAAAAGAGCAACAAACCGACCTTAAACCCATTAGGAGAAAGCAAATTATTAAAATCAAAGCAGAATTAAATGATTTGGAATAAAATAAACTATAGAAAGAATCAACAAATCAAGGAGTTGGTTCTTTGAAAGAATTAACAAAATTGACAAGTCCTTAGCAAATCTTACCAAAAAAAGAAGAGAGCATATCGAAATAAACAAAATCGCAGATGAAAATGGTAATATCACGACAGAAATTACCCAGATCCAGTATATCATGAGGGAATACTTCTCAAACCTTTACGCCAACAAATTTGAGAATCTAGAAGAAATGGATGAATTCCTAGACAATATTAACATACACACACTGAACCAAGAAGAGCTAACCCAACTCAACAGGCCTATTTCAAGCTCTGAAATAGAAATGGAAATTAGACAACTTCCACTTAAAAAGAGCCCAGGGCCAGATGGATTCACAGCTGAATTCTATAAGGTCTTCAAAGCAGAGCTCACACCAATACTCCTCATGCTCTTCAACGAAATTGAAAATGAAGGTTGTTTACCAAACTCATTCTGTGAAGCCAGTATATCCCTCATCCCCAAACCAGACAGAGATTCATCAAAGAAAGAGAACTATAGACCCATTTCTTTGATGAACATCGATGCAAAACTTCTCAACAAAATACTGGCCAACCGTCTACAACAACTCATCAAAAAAATTATACACTATGATCAAACTGGATTCATCACAGGGAGGCAAAGCTGGTTCAACATACACGAATCAATTAATATATTTCAACACATCAACAGGAGCAAGGACAAAAATCACATGATTGTCTCAATAGATGCGGAAAAGGCATTTGACAAGATTCAAAACCCCTTTATGTTAAAAGATGTGGAGAAACTAGAAATCCATGGAACATTTCTCAATGTAATAAAGGCTGTGTATGAGAAACCCACTGCTAGTATTATACTTAATGGTGAAAATCTAAAGCCATTCCCTGTAAAATCAGGAATGAGACAAGGATGCCCACTCTCTCCACTCCTTTTTAACATAGTACTAGAATTCCTAGGCAGTGCAATAAGGAAAGAAGCAAGCATAAAGAGGATCCAAGTAGGGAAAGAGGAAATAAGACTATCCCTTGCCGGGGCCAACCGGCAGCAAACCAGGGTTTGCAGATTGGGATTCCTGAAATAGGGGGCAAGGACTAGGAAAAAATAGAAGAGAGACAAACAGATGGGGTTCAGGAGGGCTACAGCCCAAATAAAGAGCCTCAGCTTAAGAAGCCTGTAGCCCAAGACCGTAGCCCAGTTTATTTCCAGTTCTCTATTTTAAATACACCTCTTTAAACTAGGGAACTGCCAAGGGCTACATTCGTACAAACAGTATCAAGTCTGAAATTGGTTGAATGAGAAGCTATCAAGTCCCAAACAGGTTAAATGAGAAGCTATTGACACAGCCCAAAATCATGATAAGAGCTTACTTCCTTGTGTACTCAATTGTGGGGGTCCAAGGTCACTGACCCCACAGTCACGGTCACTGACCCCACAGTCAGTCCCCAACATCTCCCCCGTCTTTATTTTAAAAGAAACACAAGTGCAATTTTTTACTCTTTTCTATACCCCTAATTTATCCTGTCACATTTTCCAAAAATGACTTTGGTCCCTTGGTCTAACGGGTATTGATGGGCGGAGATTCAACTTCTGTGACTTCTTCAAGCTGACTCAGGGGTGTTTTCTCTGTGCTTGACCAGGGACCTTAAGAAGCCTAGCCTGTTTTATCAAGGGGTTGCAAGGATTAGATATTAGGAACAATAATTTACTCCACACTAGAGATCATATTTGACATTTAACAACTGCACAAACCATCTTTGGCTACAATAGTGTAGCTTACATAGCGCCCATTTGCAAAGGCTTTTTCTTGATTGTCTGGGGAACTAAATTTCTGCAACCTTAAACAATGTTTTAGTTGTCAGATCCACAAACTTTCCTGAATTTGTGGCTGGAGTCAAATCAAACTTTACTCAGTTAGAACTTTAAACTACCACTATCACAGATGATTGACAAGTTCCTGCCCAGTTATGAAAGGCATGGGCATTAGTAAGGCATGCTTACAAACTATTCTATGACCTCCCGGCTCTGATTAATATTGAATGGCCAAGCACGAGTGACTCTAGGATCTGACACCATCTCTGCCATCCACGCAGAGGCTTTCTGCATCTGGATATTCATTGTCCCAGTAGTGTCTCTCCACACAGGGATAAACATCCCATGGGCATTTCACTTGCTTGGTTGCTGGACTTGAACTCGGGGTCTGGGTACTGTCCCTCAGCTCTCCAGCTCAAGGCTAGCACTCTGCCACTTTGAGCTCCAAAGCAACTCTGCCTCAATTAGCACTCTGCTGCCAGATTAGACACCACAGTCTCACAGGGACTTTGCTTTGCCCGGGGTTGGCTCAGAACTGCAGTTTTCAGATCAGTGAGTCCTACAAAAGGCCACGTTACTCCAATTAAAGCAACAAGGTGGTCAACACAGAAATAGTCTCTAAGCATGAGCTTACCTAGAACCTGGTAAAAGCCAAAGTTACATCTGAATAAGGATTGCTGTTCTTCTCCATGGGCAGCTGGAAGTTACTTTGGTAGTCCTGATTTTCCTTTTTTCTCTTTCTTAAAACATTTAAGACAACTTCACTTTCAAATATTATTCAGAAACCCATTTCTAATGTTCTTTAAAACGTTTACACTTTTTAACTTAAACACTTAACATTTTAGTCTTCATTTGCATTTGAAAAACCTTTAAGGGCTCAAGGCACTCCCTTTTCTCCAGGTTTCCTTGGGCTCAAGGAACGCCCTTTGCCTACAGGCCTCCTTTTAGAAGAGGCATTTTTTTTCTTCAGTTAAGATTGCTGCCTAGAACTCCCACAGTTTAAACCCAAATATGTTTTTCCTTAATACAAGAACTACAAACATCATCAGTGCACCAAAAATCTAAGTCTGAACTTAGTTTCCTCCTTTTTCTAAGATACATCCAATTGCAATCCAGTAACATGAAACCAAATCATACAGAGATAAACGTTTAAACATTCCTTTAAAATACTAAGCACATTATCCACATTTTACCATTAGATTTCTAGTGTCAGTTTGCAAGAAAAGACAGACAGACAAAGTTTCTGACGTTAATGAACAATTTTACATTTAAATCTCTAATACATGTCTCCAAACTTTAACTTAAAGTAATAAATGCCAAATTCCCTAACACCTCTGTGCTAAACAGGATACAATGTTTACAATGTAAACAGCTGTATGCCTTGCAATAAAATTCAGATTTTAGGATCTAGAAAAATATTTACCAGATTTTCTTTAAGACAATGCAATAATCCTTTGAGAATTAAACGTTCAAACCTAATATTTTTGTTGAAGTTTTAAGCTTAGATTTACCCAAATGTCTTTGTGTTTAAGTATAAATGTATCCATTGTTTTATACA
This sequence comes from Megascapheus bottae, assembly GCF_031878675.1. NCBI lineage: Eukaryota > Metazoa > Chordata > Mammalia > Rodentia > Geomyidae > Megascapheus > Megascapheus bottae. The sequence continues at coordinate 4,092,008 of NW_028327585.1, forward strand.
GCATGCTGACAATTTAACCTTGAACATGTTCACTCACTCATTCACACACATTCATACTCAAAGATCATAAAGCACGCAAAATTAATATCGGCCGTTCAATTTCCGGAAGTTTGTGTCAAGAGAGTTTTGCCAATTTTACTCTTACAGGAGAGAACCAGGTTCAAAACAAAACTTTTTGCAAGGCAACTTACCTGGAATTTATTTTTCCAAGGCTTCTTACAACTGCAGACATGGGGGAGCGGCCATGCTAGGCCCAGAAATGTTCAAAAAAATAACAAGGATGTGTGCATGAGTACGCACAGAAAAACCATACGGATCCATACTTAGAAATGGTACCAATTTTAAAAACAAAACTGGACAAGGAAAAATATGTAACATGAACAAGACAGAGAAACGGAGACTTTTAAATAATCAGACATTGACATATAACAAGAAAATTGGACTCAATCAGATACACTTAACACAAAAAAACATGAGCTCAAATGAATGTTTTCACCAAACAGTTATTTTTAGATTTAGACATGTCTTGCTGGTGGGACTCTCAGGTATGCCTTGTTATTGACAAGAAACTCAGCAGGGGAGGGGGGGTCAAGGCGTCCCTTGACCACCCAGGCCTCTGTTTTAGGCCCACAGTGCACCTTTTCAAACAAACAAACAAAAATAAAATAAAATAAAATAAAATAAAACGCAGACATACAGGGGGGTCGGCCGACTTCTACTTACCTCTGGAGGCCTTTGCTTTTCACCTGGGCATCTTTTACAAAAAAGGTTATTAAGAAGAGGAATGGTAAAGACAAAATAATGTCACATATTAAGTTCTGTAGAGTCAATGAATATGTTAAAAGGTCCCTACATAATAGTAAAAGGAGGAGAAACACAGCTCATGTGAATGTGTGGATCAAGTGGATCAGTAGCAGTCCCAATTGACATGCACAAATAACTCAGGTCCTTCCCACGTCGCAGGATGCACCACTGGAGGGTTGGGGGTGTAGGCCCAGTGAGTCGCTGCTTGGATGGCCACTGTCACTCTCCACAATCCGAACGCAGCGTTCAGGCAGCCAGCGGGTGTCATTTTCTCCTTGTGAAAAAACACATACATGCCCTCGACCCCAGGTTAGAACAGGATCGGGTCCATGCCAAGCACCAGTTAGGGGATCCTTCCACTTTACTAAGGCAAAAGCATGCTGCTCTCTTTTTTCCCAGAATCGCTGAGCAGCAGATAAATTATTTGAATCCAAATTCAAAAAATTTAAAACAAATAAAGCATGATTAAGTATATTCACAGGGGTAGCGGGATACGACTCTCCTTTCTGTATTTTAGCAATTTGATGTTTTAATAATCCATTAGCTCTCTCCACGAGACCCTAATCCTTGTCTCTGTGAGTGAGACTGGGGTTGGAGTGGCTCTGGCTCCCCCTGTGCTGCTTGGCCTAGTCCCCTAAAGGGGAGGAGGCCTTGATCAAGTAACTGCTTAGTGACCGCAGCACTAGAACTAAACATATACACTCCCATTTTTTCCATGATATCACGACCCCATAAATTAATTGGCAGATGATCCAGGACAAATGGCTGAAAATGACCAGAGTGCCCTTCCTCATCTCTCCAAGTAAGAATCGCACTGCTCTGCTGTGGGTCAGTTGCATACCCCATCCCCTGTAGGGAAGTCATAGAGGTTGTCAGGGGCCATTGGGCTGGCCAATGTTTTTTAGATATCACAGACACATCTGCTCCAGTGTCTAATATTCCTTTAAAGGGCTTTTCTTGTATAAATATAGTCATCTCAGGCCTCTCTTGTTTTATGCTTTGTACCCAATAAATATCAGAAGATCTAAATCCTCTCTGTCCACATGGGGAATTAGCAGTCTCCCCGGGAGGTAAAGGCACGAGTATTAGTTGTGCTAATTTTTGACCGGCTGGGATCGATACCACGTGTTTCGGGGCAGAGGCCATAACTTTGATTTCTCCAGTAAAATCCTGGTCAATTTTGCCAGGTGTAATCTGTATCCCTTTAAGGGCTGAGCTACTTCACCCTAACAGCAATCCAGCCACTCCCGGGGGAAGGGGGCCGAAGACCCCCATGGGGAGAGCTTGTGTCCCCATCTCTGGGGTCAATACTGAGCAGGTGGAGGAACAGAGGTCCAATCCTGCACTGCCTGGGGTGGCACGGAGGAGGCTGGAGACTGATCTTGGGGGGTTGTTAGAAGATGCACTTGTGGCCAAGAAGAGGGAGGGACTGCCCCATGATTTTGCGGGGCCAGGGGCTGGCCCCTTCTCCAGTTTCCCAAAAACGGGCGGCCATTGCGATTTGTTGCTGACTTGCAATCTTTAGCCCAGTGCTTCCCTTTACCACAGCGTGGACATGTGCCAGGTGATTTTTCTCTCTTTAACCTGGCTTGGCGTGGGCATTGCGTCACCCAATGTCCTATTTGTCCACAAGAAAAGCAACGCCCTGGGGGTCTAGCATCCCGAGAATGCCGCTGACCTCTGTATTTTAGAAATTCAGTAAGAGTCTTTTCTTGAGGAGCGGCGGCTAAGGTAAGGCCTTGTACATGGGAGGGTCCAATATCAGCACACAGTGAAATAAAGTCCGTGATTCCTCCCTTATTCCTACGGGGTCTGATAGCCGCCTGACGGGCGGCGTTGGCATTTTCATAGGCTATGTGTCTAACTATAATCTTCCTTGCATTCTCATCTTGTACTAGGCGGTCTGCAGTCTCCATTAATCGAGACAAAAATTCTAGATAAGGTTCATTGGGTCCCTGTTTAACTTCTACTAGATTTTTTGTACGATTGGAATTGCATAACCTTTTCCAAGCCTCTCTCTCCGCAGCATTTATTTGCAAATAGGCCTCCTTTGCATAACCCAATTGATCTTCGGTGTTTTTATAGGTTCCCTCTCCTAACAACTGATCAACAGTGTAAGGCAGGTTCTTAGACCTATTTGTTTCAATTTTAGCCCGACACTGTGCAGTGAACTCTGTCTCCCATAATAAGTACTCTCCTGCACTAAGGCATGCTCTGGCAAGCCGCTTCCAGTCATTTGGGCATGCAATAGCAGCACACGCGGCCTCCAATATTACTTGAATAAAAGGGGCAGTTGGCCCATATTGGGAGCAGGCACTCTTTAAATCCTGTAACAGTTTAACAGGAACAGGTTGATGATATACTTGTTCATCATGATCAACTAAACTAGGGAAACATCGAGGCCCTGAAATATCTTCCCTCTCTCTAGCAGCCTGAGTCAGGTTTAATCGCGATGCACTGTGCCTGGTTGTAGTGCCTGTTAAAAGGGACTTGTTGCTAGGGCCTTTAGGCTTGCCTAAAGGTTGAAAAAGGGATTGAGGCTGTAAGGCGGCAGCCGGTGGCGGTGGGTGTGAGGTTTAAGGTTTAGAATCAGACACCATAGTGGCCTGAGGGTCATCTTTCTTTCCTACTTCTGGGGGGGCTCTCTGCTCCATCCCCATTTTCGATAGAAAATGTAGCATTTCTTCTAACTTCTTCTCTATCGTAGCCATCCGGCCCTCCATTGACTCATCATAACTTTCCTCCTTGATATTCAAACCTGAATTCTGATACTCAATATCTACTGGTTGTTGTTCCCTTTTCAAGATCTCACTTAGACTCTTGGGCTGCGGCATATGTCTCAGCCTCAGGGTTTTCAGAAGGGTCCTTTAATTCATAAAGTTCCCTTAATTCAAGATTAAATTCAGCATTCTCATGTTGAGGATCTATGCATTTACTTACTAAATTAGATACATCAATAGCCTCTACTGGGGTCTTTTCGGGGCCATATACATTATAATATTCTTGAATTCTTTTTCCTATCCGCTGCCAGGTTTTTTGGAATTCCTCCTCTATAAACCTCGGGCATGCCTCCTCGACAAACTGTAGGAAGCTCTGCAGCACCGCTTTTTCCACCCACATTCCGTGGGCTTCAAGTAGGCCTGTTAAGATCGGTAGAAATAACCTATGGCTATTAACTTGACCCATAATTTTTACTCCTGACTATACACTCTCTTAAGATCCTCTCTTAATAGTCCTACGATGTGTTACTCACTACACGGAGGGGTCCTTCACCTTCATCCCAGATTTTCAGGGTCCCTGTCCGGGCGCCAGATGCCGGGGCCAACCGGCAGCAAACCAGGATTCGCAGATTGGGATTCCTGAAATAGGGGGCAAGGACTAGGAAAAAATAGAAGAGAGACAAACAGATGGGGTTCGGAGCCACAGCTTAAGAAGCCTGTAGCCCAAGACCTTAGCCCAGTTTATTTCCAGTTCTCAATCATAAATACACTTCTTTAAACTAGGGAACTGCCAGGGGCTACATTCATACAAAGAGTATCAAGTCTGAAATAGGTTGAATGAGAAGCTATCAAGTCCCAAACAGGTTAAATGAGAAGCTATTGACACAGCCCAAAATCATGATAAGAGCTTACTTCCTTGTGTACTCAATTGTGCGGGTCCAAGGTCACTGACCCCACAGTCACGGTCACTGACACCACAGTCAGTCCCCAACAATCCCTCTTTGCAGATGACATGATTCTGTATTTAAAGAATCCTATAGACTCTACTCCCAAGCTCCTTGAGCTGATTCAAAGCTTTGGAAGGGTAGCAGGCCATAAAATCAACCCTCACAAATCAACTACCTTCCCTTACGCCAACAGTGAGAGGAATGAGGCAATAATCAGGAAAGAAACTCCTTTCACAATAGCCTCAAACAAAATAAAGTACCTAGCATTTACCTTAACTAAGAATGTAAAGGACCGTTTAGATGAAAAATTTAAAACCCTAAAAAAGGAAATTAAAGCAGAACTAAGGAAATGGAAAAACCTCCCATGCTCCTGGATTGGAAGAATCAACATTGTGAAAATGGCAATCTTGCCAAGAGCTATCTACAAATTCAATGCAATACCCATCAACATCCCAATGTCATTCTTTAAAGAAATAGAAGAGGCAATTCAAAATTTCATATGGAATAATAAAAGACCCTGTATAGCAAAAACACTTCTTATCAGAAAGAACAGCGCTGGATTAATTTCAATTCCAAACTTTAGACTCTATTACAGAGCTATAATTCTCAAAACAGCTTGGTACGGGCACAAGAACAGGCATGAAGTCCAATGGAATAGAACGGCGTACCCAGATATTAAACCCCAGACCTACGACCACCTAATCTTTGACAAGGGAGCCAAAAAAATAGAATGGAAGAAAGATAGACTCTTCAACAAGTTGTGCTGGCAGAACTGGTTAAGCACCTGTAGAAAACTAAAGTTGGATCCTTGTTTGTCACCTTGCACTAGAATTAACTCCAAATGGATCAAAGACCTGGAGGTAAAAGCTGACACACTGAAAAGTTTACAGGAAGGAATAGGAGATACACTAGGCCTCCTTGGCACAGGTCGAAACTTTCTTAATAAGGACCAAGAATCACAAAAAATCAGAGAAAGGCTGGATAAGTGGGACTGCATTAAACTGCAGAGCTTTTGTATGGCAACGGATATAGCTAGTAAACTAATCAGGAAGCCTACAGAGTGGGAGAAGATATTCACCAACCAAACAATGGACAAAGGCCTCATATCTAAAATATATCAACAACTCAAAAAATTGAATCACTCCAAAACTAACCTCCAAAGAAACACCCATCCCATTAAAAAATGGGACAAAGACTTAAAGAGAGTCTTCTCTGAAGAAGAAACAAAAATGGCCTATAGACACATGAAGAAATGCTCCACATCTCTGGTCATAAAAGAAATGCAAATCAAAACAATTCTAAGATTCCACCTCACTCCAGTTAGAATGGCCAGGGTTAGGAAAACGAATGACAACAGATGCTGGAGGGGATGTGGCCAGGAGGGATCACTACTACACTGTTGGTGGGAGTGCAAACTCGTTCAACCACTATGGAAAGCAGTGTGGCAGTGCCTCAAAAGGCTAAACATAGAACTCGCCTATCACCCAGCAATTCCACTACTTGGCATTTACCCAACAATCCAGAAACAAGGGCATACTAAACCCACTAGCACAACAATGTTCATTGCAGCACTATTCACCATAGCAAAGATATGGAACCAACCCATATGTCCCTCAGTTGATGAGTGGATCAACAAGTTGTGGTATTTGTACACAATGGAATTCTATGCTGCTGTCAGAAAGAATGACATCGCCCCATTTGTTAGGAAACGGAAAGACTTAGAACAACTCGTATTAAGTGAAGTAAGCCAGACTCAAAGGAACTTGATCAGTGGTTTCCCTCATTCGTCATAATCAGTAGAAATCTTGGGCTCTACTAGCAGAGATTTGCAATAGAGCAAAAGGCCATATATAAGGCCACATAATGTGAAGCTAATTGAAAGGACCTCCAGGATATTGAAACAAAAGCCACATAATGAATGATTGTTGTCCTTAATGTACTATGTTGTCTCTCATCTCCTTTGCTGTCCCTTGGTTATCCCATATTGGTATAGTATCTCACTTTGTTGTCGGATATATTGAATTTATTTGTATTTGGATATTTGAAATTTGATAGGGAAGGGGGGAAAACCAAGACGAGTGGGGGGTGTGGGGTTGGAGGGAAATGGGTACCAAGACATGTGAAAGGGTATCAATGTATGTGAATTAATGCACTTTCTATCTGGAAAATATCATGGAACCCTTTTACTAATTAAACAAAAAAAATTAAAAAAAAAGAAAGTTGTAGTGTGTGGGGAGGATGATGGGGTCAAATACATTTCTTCTTAGAAATATACCTCATCTGGTTGCCCTGGATTTTCCTGGCCTTCTTCTTAGAGAAATGTCTGTTATACTGTATTTGTGGCTTGGCAATGATCTAGCATGTACATCTTCGAGTAAGACATCCACAACTTCCATGCCTGAGACTCGAGTTTCCTGACCTTTGGCAACAGTACAGCAACATCTTTCTTCCTCCTGAGCCACAGGCCAAGTGAGCTGGCTTGAGTTGGTTGTTAGTTACAGTGGCTTGGTTACCAGGGTTCCATATTCTGTTCCATTGTGAGGGAGGCAGGGTCACATTTCAGGGCCCAATGACCAAAGATCCTTGCTCACAGAAGACCTCACCAAAGACATACTGGAGGCTGAATCTCTCCTCCAATCTCACAATATACATGTGGATGTAGTAAACAGCAAACCTTATTTGTCCAATACCAATGTCTTCCACTAGGCCCAACTACCAGTCTGGTCTCAGGCTCAAGGAGCCTTCCTTAGGTAAGATCCAAACTTAAGGGTCAATATTGCCCTCATCCTTTAAAAAACATTTGCTTCACAGTGCCTTCTCTGCCTGCATTTTGCCCCTTGTCGAATTTTTTTTTGCTAGTCTTGGGACTTGGCCTCAGAGTGTGAACATTGTTCTTGGGCTTTCTTTAGGCTTTAGCTGTCGCACCGAGCCACAGCACCACTTGCAGGGTTTTCTATGTATGTGGCAATGAGAAATCAAACCTGAGTCTTTTTGCGTGGTAGCCAAGGACTCTATCACTAGGTCAAACACACAGGGCATCTTGCACATATTTTTGACGTCAATCTACTAGGATATTATTAGGTTTCTGTATCCTAATCAATTTTTTCCTGATGATTAGCTTTGCTGTCATGTGTAAAAAATGCAAGAGGGAAAAACACAGTAGAATTTGTGAAATTTAAGAAAAAGCATTACACACATAGATAAGTGTTCATTCTTTGTAGGAGAAAGGATATTTTGATATGATGATGATGACTTTATAATTACTATGTCAGGGTTGAGAGTTTGGCATAGTGGTAGAGTGCTTGCCTAGCATCCATGAAGATCTGGGTTTGATTGCTCAGTATCACATAGATAGAAAATCTAGATGTGGCACTGTGGCTCAAGTGGCAGAGGGCTAGACTTGAGAAAACCCGAGGACAGTGCTCAGGCCCTGAATTCCAGCCCCCAGACTGGCAGAAAGATACAAGAAAATAAAAATGCTTTTTACGAGCTAATTCACTCACAGCATTTGCTTCTGAAATCTTCGCTTCTGCATCTTGTGAAATACCCCTTTCCCTCAACGTAGACAAGAAAAACAGATCCATCCCATGGTCCACTGTGAGGCCACTGATTGGGCTAAGAGCTAGTCGTGCAGCAACACATAAGTTTTATTCTAATACTTTCCAAACTTTGTACTCAAATAAGCTACCTACTTACCAACTTAGGTCACTTATCTTTATGCTATACCTTTTCTTCATTACTACAATATTCTTACACTCCTACGTTAATCCTCTTGTACCTCCCCTGACCTCTCTCATTCTTTTTTTCTATCTCTGGACCTCTGCTCGTCTTTCAACCCTTATACTGCACGGATCTACACTTGATGGTTGATGAGCAATATTGTATATGTAGGTGGTTAATGATTCTCTAGGCTCAGAGGGACTTAAAGACAATAGAGATTGGATTGAGAGCCTCATTGTTTTGGGTATAAATCGCTTATCAGTGGTTGTATTAGACTGGTCTGTAAGTGCACAAAAAAGAAAGAGTGATAATACCAATCAAAACATGTGAACATCTAGTGTCTGCCAGCTACAGAGGTCTAGGTTGGTTATATTTGAAAAACTATAATCGTATTTAGTAGTAATCTTGCTCCAATTTCAAATGGGCAGAACAAGAAACTCAAGAAAAATGTCAAATCAAGAAACAACATCCCCCACCCAATGTAAACAGACAATGGAACAGTCACTGGCAAACCTAGAGGAGAGTCTTCCAAGGGCTAAACAAATGCAATTGATTAACATCATTAATGGAAAATGTGAAAATATGAAGAAAGAGATAATGGAGGAAGCCATAGCTGAACAAGAGGAAAGCATAAACAAGGTGATAAGTGAAAAAGAAGAAGCCATAAAGGAGGCCATAATAAAGGTTTTTGAAAGAAAGATGGATGAATTCATAGAATCCACAAATAAAAACGTGACCAAACTACAGCAAATATCCAAAGGAAATAAAGCTACTGAGCTAACCACTTAAAATGAAATCAAGGAGATAAAGAAATCCATACATGATCTAAAACAAGAGATGCAAGGCATCAAAAATGAGCAATTAGAAGCAAGGGAGATGAAAAATAAAGTAGATAGCTTTGATAGCAGGTTAGAGAATGCAGAGGAGAGAATTTCCGGGGCTGAAGATAATTTAGTTATTATAGAGAAAGAACAGAAAATGAGTCAATCCAAATATAGGAAATATGAGACAGCGCTTCAGGAGGTCCAAGATACAATTAGGAAGCCTAATGTAAGGCTAGTTGGTATTGAGGAGGGCATGGAGAAAGAGGTCAATCGTATTGGAAATACACTTCAGGGAATCATCGCAGAGAATTTTCCAAATATCCAGAAGGGCAGGCCCATCCAGATACGAGAAGCTTTTAGAACCCCAAACAGACCTGACCAGAAAAGAACATCCCACCGCCACATTGTGATCCGAACTGGATCAATAGAAACGAAAGAAAAGATCCTAAAGGCAGCCAGGGAAAAGGGATCAGTAACCTATAAAGGCAAACCAATCAGAATAATCCCAGATTTCTCAGCAGAGACCATGCAAGCACGAAGTGACTGGAAGCATATATGTCATGCCCTTAAATCAAATAACTACCAACCAAGAATACTGTAGCCAGCTAAGCTCTCATTCATAACTGAGGGAACAATAAAAACATTCCATTCCAGGGAAAAGCTGCAACAATATGTCGAAACAAAACCAACACTACAGAGAATTCTCAACGATGCTCTATACATAGAAAACCAAAATAAATGCAATATAGGGAAAGAAATGGCACCTAAACAGCATACCATCTAAGGGCCACAAGAACTGTCAAGACACAGGCCCTACTAAAAGCTTTTAAAAAGGGTAGGAACTAATAAATATCCCCCAATCCTAACTCTCAATATCAATGGACTTAACTCTCCAATTAAATGGCATAGGCTGTCTAGTTGGATCAAAAAGCAAGAGCCATCGTTCTGCTGTCTTCAAGAGACACATCTTACCCAAAAGCAATCATCTTTTGAAAGTGAGAGGTTGGAATAAACTCTATCAAGCTAACTGCCCCCATAAACAGGCTGGAGTTGCTATCCTCATATCAGATACAATAGACTTCAAACTAAAATTAGTAAGAAAAGACAAAGAAGGTTACTACATACTAAGAAAGGGATCTTTCCTCCAGGGAGACATAACGATCCTAAATATTTACACACCCAATCCCGGAGCTCCAAACTTCATCAAGCAAACTTTACTTACACTGAAACCATACATAGATCGAAATACAGTGATTGTTGGTGAGTTTAACACACCACTGTCACCTATGGACAGATCAACAAGGCAAAAACTCAACAGAGAAACCTTATAACTGAACAACTATATAGACCAACTAGATCTAACAGACATCTGCAGAATATTCCACCCAGTAACAACACAATATACGTTTTTCTCAGCAGCACATGGCACATTTTCTAAAATAGATCACATCTTATGCCATATAACAAACCTGGACAGATTGAGAAACACTGGAATTACTCCATGCACACTCTCAGACCACAAAGGCATCAAACTGGAACTGAACACACATCTCCACCAATGAAACCCTTGTAACACATGGAGACTGAACAACACATTGTTGAATCACCAATGGGTAATCGAAGAGATCAGAACAGAAATCCAACAGTTTATGAACTTTAGCAGTAAGGAGCACACAAAATACCAACTCCTTTGGGACACAGCAAAGGCAGTACTCAGAGGAAAATTTATAGCGCTGAGTGCCTACAACAACAAGTTGGAAAAATTGCAAACTAACAAGTTAATGTCTCACCTTAAGCTCCTGGAAAAAGAGCAACAAACCAACCCTAATCCCAGTAGAAGAAAGCAAATAATTAAAATCAAAGCAGAATTAAATTATTTGGAATAAAAAAACTATAGAAAGAATCAACAAAACAAGGAGTTGGTTCTTTGAAAGAATTAACAAAATTGACAAGCCCTTAGCAAATCTTAACAAAAAACAAGAGAGCATATCGAAATAAACAAAATCGCAGATGAAAATGGTAATATCACGACAGAAATTACCAAGATCCAGAATATCATCAGGGAATACTTCACAAACCTTTATGCCAAAAAATTTGAGAATCTAGATGAAAGGGATGAATTCCTAGCCAATATTAATATACCCACACTGAACCAAGAAGAACTAAGCCAACTCAAAAGGCCTATTGCAAGCTCTGAAATAGAAATGGCAATTAGAGAACTTCCACCTAAGAAAAGCCCAGGGCCAGATGGATTGACAGCTGAATTCTATAAGGTCTTCAAAGCAGAGCTCACACCAATACTCCTCAAGCTCTTCAACGAAATTGAAAATGAACGTTCCTTACCGAACTCATTCTATGAAGCCAGTATAACCCTTATCCCCAAACCAGACAGAGATTCATCAAAGAAAGAGAACTATAGACCTATATCTTTGATGAACATCGATGCAAAACTTCTCAACAAAATACTGGCCAACCATCTACAACAACTCATCAAAAAAATTATACACTATGATCAAACTGGATTCATCACAGGGAGGCAAAGCTGGTTCAACATACGCAAATCAATTAATATAATTCGACACATCAACAGGAGCAAGGACCGAAATCACATGATTGTCTCAATAGACGCGGAAAAGGCATTTGACAAGATCCAACACCCCTTTATGTTAAAAGCTCTGGAGAAACTAGAAATCCATGGAACATTCCTCAATGTAATAAAGGCTGCGTATGAGAAACCTACTGCTAGTATTACACTCAATGGTGAAAATCTAAAGCCATTCCCTCTAAAATCAGGAACGAGACAAGGATGCCTACTCTCTGTATTACTCTTTAACGTATTACTAGAATTCCTAAGCAGTGCAATAAGGCAAGAAGCAAGCATAAAGGGGATCCAAGTAGGGAAAGGCGAAATAAAACTATCCCTCTTTGCAGATGACATGATTCTGTATTTAAAGAATCCTGTAGACTATACCCACAAGCTCCTTTAGCTGATTCAAAACTTTGGCAGAGTAGCAGGCTCTAAAATCAACCCTCAAAAATCAACTGCCTTCCATTATGCCAACAGTGAGAGGAACGAGGCAATAATCAGGAAAGAAACTCCTTTCACAATAGCCTCAAAGAAAATAAAGTAACTAGGAATTAGCTTAACTAAGAATGTAAAGGACCTTTTTGACGAAAACTTAAAACCCTAAAAAAGAAAATTAAAGCAGAACTAAGGAAATGGAAAAATCTCCCATGCTCCTGGATTGGAACAATCAACATTGTGAAAATGACAATCTTGCCAAGAGCTATCTACAAATTCAATGCAATACCCATCAACATCCCAATGTCATTCTTTAAAGAAATAGAAAAGGCAATCCAAAATTTCGTATGGAATAATAAAAGACCCCGTATAAGAAAAACACTTCTTAGCAGAAAGAACAGCGGTGGAGGAATTTCAATTCCAAACTTTAGACTCTATTACAGAGCTATAATTCTCAAAACAGCTTGGTACTGGCACAAGAACAGGCCTGAAGACCAATGGAATAGAACTGAGGACCCACATATTAAACCACAGAATTATGGCCACCTAATCTTCGACAAGGGAGGCAAAAAAATAGAATGGAATAAAGACAGCTTCTTCAACATTTTATGCTGGCAATTTCTGCTGGTTAAGCACCTGCAGAAAACTAAAGCTGGATCATTCTTTGTCACCTTGCACTAGAATTAACTCCAAATGGATCAAAGACCTGGAGGTAAAAGCTGACACACCGAAAACTCTACAGGAAGGAATAGGAGATACACTAGGCCTCCTTGGCACAGGTCGAAACTTGCTTAATAAGGACCAAGAATCACAACAAATGAGAGGAAGGCTGGATAAGTGGGACTGCATTAAACTGCAGAGCTTATGTATGGCAAAGGACATAGCTAGTAAACTAATCAGGAAGCCTACAGAGTGGGAGAAGATCTTCACCAACCAAACAACGGACAAAGGCCTCATATCTAAAATATATCAACAACTCAAAAAATTGAATCACTCCAAAACTAACCTCCAAAGTAACAACCATCCTATTAAAAATGGGCCAAAGACTTAAAGAGAGTCTTCTCTGAAGAGGAAACAAAAATGGCCTATAGACACATGAAGAAATGCTCCACATCTCTGGTCATAAAAGAAATGCAAATCAAAACAACTCTAAGATTCAACCTGACTCCAGCTAGAGTGACCAGGATCAGGAAAATGAATGACAACATATGCTGGAGGGAATGAGGCCAGGAGGGATCACTACTACACTGTTGGTGGGACTGCAAACTCGTTCAACCACTATGGAAAGCAGTGTGGCAGTGCCTCAAAAGGCTAAACATAGAACTCCCCTATGACCCAGCAATTCCACTACTTGGCATTTACCCAACAATCCAGAAACAAGGGCATACTAAACCCACTAGCACAACAATGTTCATTGCAGCACTATTCACCATAGCAAAGATATGGAACCAACCCAGATGTCCCTCAGTTGATGAGTGGATCAACAAGTTGTGGTATTTGTACACAATGGAATTCTATGCTGCTGTCAGAAAGAATGACATCGCCCCATTTGTTAGGAAATGGAAAGACTTAGGAAAAATCATATTAAGTGAAGTAAGCCAGATTCAAAGGAACGTAGGCTCAATGGTTTCCCTCATTCGTCATAATCAGGAGAGACCTTGGGCTCTACTAGCAGAGATTTGCAATTGAGCAAAATCTTGATACATAAGGCCATATAATGTGAAGCTAATTGAAAGGACCTCCAGGATAGTGAAACAAAAGCCATATAATGAATGATTGTTGTCCTTAATGTACTATGTTGTCTCTCATCTCCTTTACTGTCCCTTGGTTATCTCATATTGGTATAGTATCTCACTTTGTTATCTGATATCTTGAATTTATTTGTATTTGGATATTTGAAATTTGATAGGGAAGGTGGGAAAACCAAGACGGGAGGGCGGTGTGGGGGGGAGGGAAACAGGTACCAAGACGTGTGAAAGGATATCAATGTATGTGAATTAATGCACCTTATATCTGGCAAATATCATGTAACCCTTTTACTAATTACAATAAAAAAATTTTAAAAAAGAATTATGGAAAAGAAGAAAAAGAAAAGGAGAAAAACTTCAGCCAGGGGTCTCCATTCCCCTCTGAATTCCAGGATGAAATGCAAATTCCAGTTGAATTGCTACTTGTTTCTGATCCATTCAGCATTAGCAGCTGGACTTACATATCAGAAAGAAAATAATATAAGGATAGAAATGTGTCTCCAAGGTACAGCATGTACTCACTTATGAAAGGCCCTAGGTTCAATCTCTAGCACATCTCCAGCACAGAAGGTTTTTGTTTTTTTTATTTTTTAATTTGAAAAAGGCAATGATGTAAAACATTATATTTGGCTTCTAAATCTAAGTTAAATAGTCAAGATTTGGGCCGAATCAAAAGTTAAAACAAAATACCTAATCTCTGCAGTTAGACCCAATCTTCTAGATTTTTTATAAAGATAAGGAAAATGTCTAGATAAATACCCTACATGGCGTACAGACACATGAAGAAATGCTCAACATGTCTGGCCATAAAAGAAATGCAAATCAAAACAACTCTAAGATTGTACCTCACTCCAGTTAGAATGGCCAGGATCAAGAAATCTAATAACTACAGATGCTGGAGGGCATGTGGCCAGAAGGGATAACTACTACACTGTTGGTGGGAGTGCAAACTCCTTCAACCACTATGGAAAAAACAGTATGGCATTCTTCAAAAGACTAAACATAGAGGTCCCCTATGAACCAGAAATTCCACTACTCAGCATTTACCCTCTTGTCTAGAAACAAGGACATACTAAATTCACTAGCACAACAATATTCATTGCAGCACTATTTACCATAGCAAAGATATGGAACCAGTCCAGATGCCCCTCAGTTGATGAGTGGATCAACAAGATGTGGTATTTATACACAACGGTATCCCATGCTGCTGTCAGAAAGAACGACATTGCCCCATTTTTAAAGAAATGGAAAGACTTTGAAAAAATCATATTAAGTGAAGTAAGCCAGACCCAAAGGAACACAGGCTCAATGGTTTGTCTCATTTGTCATTATCAGTAGAAACCTTGGGCTCACCTAACAGATTTACAATAGAGTAAAACCTAGATACATAAGGCCATATAATATGATGCTAAATGAAAGAACCTCCAGGATATAGAAACAAAAGCCATATAATGAGTGATGGTTGTCCTTAATGTACTATGTTATCTCTCATCTCTTTTTCTGTCTCTTGGTTAACTCATATTGTTACAGTATTTCACCTGATTGTCTGATATATTATATATATGCATATTTGCTTATTTGAAATAGGATAGGGAAGGGGGCAATACAAGATGAGGCTTGGGGGTGGGGAGAGGGAACTGGGGACCAAGACATGAGAAAGGGTATCAATGTTTGTGAAGTAATGCACCTTCTATCTGGTGAATATAATGTAACCCTTCTATTAATTACAATAAAAATATATTAAAATAAAAAAAGAGACACATCTTACCCAAAAACAATCATCTTTTGAAAGTGAGAGGTTGGAATAAACTCTATCAAGCTAACTGCCCCCATAAACAGGCTGGAGTTGCCATCCTCATGTCAGATACAATAGACTTCAAACTAAAATTAGTAAGAAAAGACAAAGAAGGTTACTACATACTACTAAAGGGATCTTTCCTCCAGGAAGACAAAACGATCCTAAATATTTACACACCCTTTTGAAGATTCTCAAAAGATTGAAGATTCTGCCAGTGTAAGTTAGATTCCGGCATTGATATTAAATAATGCAATGAGTAGGGATTTATATTTGAAATATCACTGTTGACAAAATCTAACACACATTTGCTTAGTATTTGCTTTTGATTTCCCAAGAAGTTCAGTACAAGCTAACATGTGTGGCATATATCGACTGGGAGAAATGATTCAGAATATGTGACTCATTTGAACAGGAGTCAGTGAAAAGATACAGAAGCAGGATACCATATTGTGATAATTTGTATCTTTTGCATATTTTGTGTTTGTTATTAATTCCATTTGTAGTGTACATTTCTAGGTAAAAACTTTTAAAATGTTTCCAAAAAATTTGTTATTCCAACAGCAAAAGAAGACATTTATATGCCTGATGAAATTCACAGAATCCAAATTTTTCCACATTATTTTTCGTTTTTTGTTTTTTTTTTGGTGGGTCATAGATATTGAACTCAGCCTGGGCACTATCCCTGAGCTCTTCAGCTCCAGGCTACCACCTTACCCTGGAGCCAAGCCCCATTTCCCATTTTCTAAAGGTAAATTGGAGATAAGAGTCTCAGGTCTTTTTGTGCCAGGATGGCTTTAAACCTTGATCCTCAGATCTCAGCCTCCTGAGTAGCTAGGATTATAGAAGTGAGACACCACCCCATCATACTCAGCTTTCTGATTTTTTTTAAACAAGCCCTTTGGCTGGAACTCGGTCTGAGCACTGTCCTTCAGCTTTCCTCAAGCCTAGTGATCTTCTACTTGAGCCACAGCACTACTTCTGGTTTTTTCTGTGTATGTGCTACTGCGGAATTGAACCTTCGTCTTCATACAAGCACTCTACAACTATGCCAAACTCCCAGCCCCTCCACATTAGTTTTTATGATAGATCTTTCCATGCATCTAGGATGGCTAGAAATCCTTCTTGAGTTTCCCAAGATGAGGGAGTATAGGTGTGTCCCATCCTGTGTGGCTACATAACCATTGTTTAGGGTACAGTTCTCTCTTCATTCTACCCATCTAGAGCAATTTTCATCTTCCATGTATAATCATTAAACATTCAGCTCCTGTTCCTCTCTACTCCATTCTCTGGAACCATCGTGCTTTTTGGCTCTAAGGGTTTGTTGATCCTTGGAAGCTCTGGAAGGGAAAACATACCCTAGCTCTTCCTTTATGACTGCTGTATTTTTAGTTTACTGTAATCAAGATTCATCTGTAAAATATAGTAAAATGTTCTTCCTTTTCCATGCATTGTTTTGCATATTTCTATCTTTTGATTATTATTAATAGTTGTGAATGGATTCTCCACATATTTGTTCTAGTCTCTGCTTTCTCTTCCGTTAGGTACAAATCTAGAAATAGAAGTGTTGGACCATATTTCTATGTAATTCTATATTTACTACTTTTTAGCACTCTCCACGCAATTTTTGATTGTTTTATATTCCTTGCAGAACTATTCCAAAGTTGTACTTCTTCTCACTACCTTCCCAGTAATAGCTAGACTTTGAAAGTGGTTTTTTTGTATGTGTGTGTGTGTGTGTGTGTGTGTGTTTGTGTGTGTGTATGTGGATCTTTTCGTTTAAAAATATATTTATATTAACATATTTAAAGTAATGATTTCATTGTAATTTTAATTTTTCTCATGACTGTTAATATTGAACTTCTTTCTACATTTTGAACTACTATTTCTATATATTCTTTTTAGAAAATCCTCTCCAATCTCCAATTTTTTTCCCTTTTTTTGTGGGGTAGTGGGGAAAGTCATGGGGCTTGGACCTTGGGCCGTGAGCTCTTTAGTTTAAGGCTATTGTCCTACCCTGAGTATTGCCCCTCAGTTCTTCTGCTCACAGCTCCCTACCCCTCTTTTCATTATATACAGAACAAAGGTCATCCTCAGTCTTTTTGAAAAAGTAAAACATACAGTAAATTTGTAGTATAAAAAAGAAAGAAATAAATTTCTTGCCAGGTGCAGTGACTTCTTCCTGTAATCCTAGCTACTCAGATATCAGGCTGATATCTAAAGATTTGGTTCAAAGCCAGCCTGGGCATTAGAAAGTCTATGAGACTCTCACCTACAGTTAACCACTAGAACATGGGAAATGGCACTGTGGCTTCATAGGTAGGGTGATAGCCTTGAGTTGAAGAGCTCAGGAACAGTGCCCAGGCCCAGAGTTCAAGCCTTACAAATCCCCCAGCCAAAAAAAAAGAAAAAAAAGTTTCTTCCCCAAGTGACTATTATGCCAGACATAGAACATTAACATTCTGGGTGTACTTCACAGAACTATTACTTGATACCCTAACATTTTGCAATATGCTCACAGTACAAGCATATGTCATCATATAATGTAGTTCTTTTTCAATGGAATAATTCCATTTATAACCTAAATCTACTCCCCCGACTTATTTTTGTCGATACCAAAATTGCTCTACCATGATATGCCACAAGCCATTAAACATTTTATGGTGGGTAATTGGAAAGGAGTCTCATGGAATTTTGTGCCAGGTTGGCTTTGAACCATGGTCCTCAGATCTCAGTCTCCTGAGTAGCTAGGATGACAGGCGTGAGCCACCAACACCTGGCTTGACTTTTCATTTTTTTGTGGGTCTTGGGACTTGAACTCTGGGCCTAGGCACCATCCCTAAGCTTTTCAGGTCAATATTTCATGTAAGTCTAAACAGTTAACTAAAGGAATAAAATTCCAACAAAAAAAATAAAATTCCAGACATGGTGTGTTTATAACTCGGTGCTAATTCTTGATGAAAATGTGCCATTCCAGAAGCTGGTGTCATTTGATGATGTAGCTGTGGATTTCAGCTGGGAGGAGTGGCAGCATCTGGACAATGCTCAGAGGACCCTGTACAGAGATGTACTGCTGGAGACCTACAGCAACCTGGTGTCCTTAGGTGAGCAAAAGTCAAATTAACTTGCAAGGCCAATTGCCTTGTTATTTTGCAGATACGTGAATGTTTATCAAACTTTCAATACTATTTAAATGAAAGATTCCAGGCCCCTGAGAAGTATCATTTCTTTCTAAAGAAAACCTAAGGTAATTTTGTACTCATTCTTCAGGATACCTTCAGGATACTTTGACAACATTTCTAAATTATGTTTCCTCCAATGGAGACGACATTCCAAAATTACAGAGTAATTGTAAGTGGATAAACAATCCAGAATAGAATATATATCATTATTGGAAATAGGATCTAGAAATCACTAAACAGTGAGTTTATAATGGAAACCTGGCACTAGGTGCAATGTTTCAAGCCTGTAATCTTAAAATATTCAGGAGGAAGAAATCTAAGAATTCTAATTTGAAGCCAGCAATGGCATAAAAATTGCCATGAAACTCTATAACTCCAAGTAACCCCTCAAAAAAGTTAGTGGAGTGTCAAGACTTTGACTTTGTGGTTGAGTGCTTGCCTAGCATGCATGAAGACTTATGTATGTAAGTGGAGCTGGGACTCAAACTGGTATTTTTCTAGCCTTGAGCAAGACAGCTAAGTTTATGCCATACAAAATAAATCCAGAGCTGGGGAAAAGTCAACCATGGAGCCAGTGAGAAATGAGAAAAAAGATTTAATAGATAACGTGTGAGTAGGATGTCTGCGAACTTAAAGCAATGATGACACAGCATAAGCAATAATTCTCTACTGTTTCTAATTTACAGGGCCCTGTGTTCCCAAACCTGTATTAATTGACAAGCTAGAGCACTGTGCAGAACTCTGGATAGGAAATTCCTCTGACAAGAATATCACAGGTGAGTGACTGCATCTTCATATTGATGTTGGAGCCTGAGCCCCATTGGTAAGTTCATGTTGTGATGTACTGAGCAATAATATTCTTAGTTACCCTAAATCCTGTGTGGAACCTATGGAATTCTTTGTGAATGAATCAAGAATCATTTTCTTTTCCCAATCCTATGCTTGGTTTCAGGGCCTGAGCATGGTCCTTTGGTTTTCTCAAGGCTAGCTCTCTACTTCTTGAGTCATAGCACCACTTCTGGATTTTTCTTTGTATGTAGTACCAAGGAACTGAACCAGGTCTTTGTGCATGCTAGCCCAAACCCCCGGCACCAAGAATCATAGGGTGATATAATGAATTCTATGTGGCAGTAGAGTTAAAGTTAGATTTCTCTGTAGAAATCACTGTGGAACAAAATAAAATGAGAAAGCCATGAGCCCGTGGCTCATGCCTGTAATCCTAACTACTTAGGAGGCTGAGATCTGAGGATCAAGGTTCAAAGACTGACCTATCACAAAAACACCTTAGACTCTTCTCTCCAATGAACCAATAGAAAATGAGAAGTGGGGTTGAGGCTAAAGACATAGGGCAGTAGCCTTGAGCTGAAGAGCTCAGGAAGAACAGCCAGGTCTAGAATTCAAGACCCATGACAGCATAACAAGAAAGAAAGAGAGAAAGAAAGAAAGAAAGAAAGAAAGAAAGAAAGAAAGAAAGAAAGAAAGAAATAAGTAAGAGAGAAGAAAGAGGGAAGGAAGGAAAGGAAGAAAGAAAGAAAGAAAGAAAGAAAGAAAGAAAGAAAGAAAGAAAGAAAGAAAGAAAGATATTTCCTTTCTTCAAAACTAAGACTATAAATGATTGAGCAAACAAGGAATAAGTCAGGGCATTATTCTCTGATAAGAATAATATCTTTTTGCTGGTAGGAAGAGACTGGTATTCAGAACCAGACCTTTCCATCTGAAATTGAGCCTAGTGGTAGAGTGCTTGCCTGGCATGCACAAAGACAGAGGTTTGATTCCTTATTACCACATACATAGAAAAAGCCAGAAGTAATGACTTCATTGGTAGGGTTCTAGTCTGGAGAAAACCCAAGGACAGTGGTAAGGTCTGAAGTTCAAACCCAGGAATGGAAGGAAAAAAAAACAACAAAGTTTCAATCAACATAAGAAAATTAACTAGACAATGAGCTGGAGATTTTCTGGTCTTCTACGGTTCTGAGGGACAGGAGTGTTAGAAATGGAAATTTTTTAACACTTCAAATGGAAAGATACAAATTTCAAAATTCCCAAAAATACCTAAATTGAGACTTTAGTGAGAAGTTGTAACTGAAGGGATATAGGTGTAAGTCCTTACTCTCAAGAATCGTTCTTGCTTGGATCAAAGGCAAACAGACATATAAACCAAACTTGTGGCCGCTGAATCTAGAAAAAATTCGTGTTCCTCACTTAATGGTTAATAAGCAAACAGCATTAAAACTGGGTAAGGTAATCGTATCTGCTACTCAGGACCTGAGACTCTTATCTGTATTTAACTCTAGAAAACAGTAAGTAGGGCTGTAGCTCAAGGATAGGGGTTATAGTCTTCTGCTGAAGTGTTCAGGGACAGGGCCGAGGCCTATGAACTACAAAAAAGAAAAGAAAAGAAAAGAAAAGAAAAGAAAGTTTTAAAAAGATGCAAAACAGCACAATATTTAGATTATTTCTCAAAAATAAAAGAAAGGCAGCTATTCCTCAATGTATAAACAAAACAGTATTTGAAAAAAAACATCTGCAGGTATATTATAGGTAGTACTCAGCTTAAAACTGTAGCAATACATAGTTGGGTAATTTCAATAAATATTTCCTGTGATATAAAAAGAGAACTAAAACACAGAAAAACATTATTGGTCAATGTAAAATATCATTTTCTTAATATGTTAGGGAGAAAAGCATATATTTCTCACAAATCAATTTCCACTTTTATATTTTAAAATATCTAACACTTAGGATGGGAAAGTAAAGTCATTACCTTTACAATAAGGAATATTTGTATCTCATGTATGTTTGTGTCTTTTTTTCTATGACTCATTTTAGATGTGCAGGTAATGGAAAATGTGTTCAAGACCTGCCAGGAAAGTCCACATCAATGTCTTTGTGAAGTAGCAGTTGCAAGTAGTATCGAAGTGGGGAAAACGTGAGATTAGCAACAACTTTAAATTTGAGCTCTACACATAATCCAGAGCTCATTAGTAATAACGGTAACAACTTAGGGGTGAGGACTGAGGAGTTCATTAAGTGTCAGAACATGCTTCTGTCTCCTAAGCCTGATGAGATGCATGCTGCTTATAGATCTCGTATGTCTCCTGTTCTTAAAAAATCCATCGGATATTCAGAGCATTTTATTCATGATTGTGACAGTCCAAAAGATCTGCAGTATCATAATTCTGTTCTCCCTGCCCAAGAAATTCTTCAGGTAGGGAGGAAAACTGCTAAATGTACTGTGTGATGAAAAATATTGTACTTAACACCGACCATCACTACACATCCGAAAATGTACACAGGAGAGACTCCTCATACATTTAGTGAATGTGAGAAATCTTTCAGTAATGAAATACGCCTTACAATACCTCAGAGCAAATATCCTGAGATATGTGATGGGTACATCAAGTGTGAAAATTAATTTCTGAGAAGTCAGACCTGACGCTCCAACCTCGATCTCCAAGAGAAGACAAACCTTATGAATATGAGGAACGTAATACAACTTCTGCCCAGAATTCAGCTCTCAGCACACATCAGAGATCTCACACAGAAGAGAAATCTTATGAATGGGATAAATGTGGGAAGACTTTTAGACTGAAATCATACCTCACTTTGCACCAGAGAAGACACACAGAAGAAAAACCTTATGAATGTAACAAATGTGAAAAGTCTTTCACCCAGAAGATACACCTTCGAGTTCATCAAATAACACACACAGGAGAGAAATCTTATAAGTGTAATGAATGTGGAAAGTCTTTCCAAGGGAAGGGAAAACTTCGTGTTCATCAGAGAATACACACAGGAGTGAAACCTTATGAATGTAACCAATGTGTAAAGACTTTCAGACAGAAATCTTCCCTCAAATTGCATCAAAGAACACACACAGGAGAGAAACCTTATGTGTGCAACAAATGTGGAAAGACCTTCAAGTGGAAGTCATATCTTGATGGGCATAATAGAACACACACAGGAGAGAAAACTTATGCATGTAGTGAATGCAGAAAGTCTTTCAAATGGAAGGTAAAACTCCATGTTCATCAGAGAATATACTCAGGAGAAACACCTTATGAGTGTAACATATGTGGAAAGTCCTTCACATAGAAGCCAAACCTCAACATGCATAAGACAATTCAAACAGGAGAAAAACCTTATGAATGTAACCGATGTGGAATGTCTTTCAAATGGAAGTCTTCCCTCAAATTGCATCAGAGAACACACACAGCAGAGAAACTGTACGAGTGCATCAAATGTGGTAAGACCTTCAGATGGAAGTCACATTACAGGAGGCATAACAGAATTCACACATATTAGAAACCTTAGGAATATAACCAAAGTTGAAAGTCTTTCGTGCAGTATTCACCCTTCAGGAAGCGTAAGAGAGTTCACACATATGAGAAGCCTTAGCAGTGTAATAAATAGGAAAGACTTTTTAGTCTGTGGAAGAAAACTCAGCTTGTGTCACAGAACCAACACAAGATCAAACCCTTAATGAATGTAGCAAATGTTCAGTCTTTTCCCCAGAAGGCACAAGTCAAGATTTATCACTAAACACCCACAGGATATAATCATATGAATAAAATGAAAGGGAAATTTTTTTGAAGAACTCATAGTTGAGTTTGCATGATACCACACAGACACAGGATAAAAATCGTATGAATATAAGCATATGAAAAATCCATCATGAACGCATGACTAAGTATAAAATGCACATAGGAGAGAAAAACCTTATGAATATTACAAATGTGGAAAGTGTTTGACCTGGAAGGCATACTTCTGTGTTCATCACAAACCTGATTCCCATAGAAGAAAAGAAAACTAATGAATAGAACAAATGTGCAATGACTTTTAATCAGAAGTCAGTCTTCAGTACATTTCAGAACATACACAATAGAGAAATAGAGAAATTCTGAGTAATGAAAAACATTTAGCTATATATAGAATCTCTGTATATGGGAGCATTAGGGCAAGTCTTCTAAACAAAGTCAACCTTCAGCAAGCATTAAGAGCACTCACAAAAGAAATAATAGCATGTAGGAAAACCTTTGTCAGAAACCTCTAAAAGTTGACTGTGTGGCTTAGTGGTAGAGTGCTAACCTATCAAGGATGAAGGCCTGGGTTAGATTCCTCAATACTAGGTGAAAAGAGCAAGCCAGAATCAGCACTGTGGTTCAAATGGTAGAGTGCTAACCTTGAGCAAAAGTAGCTCAGGCCCTGAGTTCAAGCCTAAGGATTGAAGAGAGAGAGAGAGAGAAGAGAGAGAGAGAGAGAGAGAGAGAGAGAGAGAGAGAGAGAGAGAGAGAGAGAGAGAGAGAGAGAGAGAGAGAGACAGAGAGAGAGAGACAGAGAGACAGAGAGACAGAGAGAGAGAGAAACAGGAACTTCTAAATTTTACAGAGATAGAGAAGGAGAGAGAAGGAGACAGAAACTAATTTCTAAACTTTACAGTCTTTCTATTTCCTTACAAATTCGTCTATGTCATTCTTTCTGACAGAAGCACAGAATTCCATTGTGTAAAAATACCATATTTGATCTACTCATCAACTGACGGGCATCTGGGTTGGTTCCATATCTTTGCTATGGTAAATAGTGCTGTGATAAATGTTATTGTTCTAGTGAATTTAGTATGTCCTATCTGGACGATTGGCAAGTAATGAAATTGCTGGATCACGTGGGAGCTCTATGTTTAGTCTTTTTGGGATACTGCCATAGTGCTTTCCATAGTGGTTGAACGAGTTTGCAATCCCACCAGCAGTGTAGTAGTGATCCCTCCTGGCCACATCCCCTCCAGCATACGTTATTAGATTTCTGGATCTTGGCCATTCTAACTGTAGTGAGGAGGAAAAGGGAAAGAGGAACTGAAACTTTCTCTCCTTACAGATGACATGATTCTGTACTTAAAGAACCCTATAGACTCTACTCCGAAGCTGCTTGAGCCGATATAAAACTTTGGTAAGGTAGCAGGGTATAAAATTAACCCTCAATGTCAACTGACTTCCTATATGCCAACAAGTGAGAGGAATGAGGCAAGAATCAGGATAGCAACTCATTTTGCTATCAAAGAAAATAAAATACCTAGGTATTAACTTAGAATGCAAAGCACCTTTTTGATGGAACTATAAACCCTGGAGAAGGAAATTAATACAGAACTGAGGAAATGCAAAAAACTATGCTCCTGGTTTGGAAGAAGTAATATTGTAAAAATGGCAATCTTGATAAGGACTATCTACAAATTCAGTGCAATATTCATTAATATCCCAATGTCATTCTTTAAAGAAACAAGAGGAAATCCAAAATTTCACTTGGAATAATAAAAGACCCCTTATAGTCTGTCTTCTTGCATGATACATAATGTTTAATCTCACCTTCTCCACCAAAATCTCACCTTTCTCATTGAGACATAGGTGGCCCTGTTTACTAGCAGCAAAGGCTCAAACGTGCAGTTTCAGGTGTCACCACTGCCTCTGTTACTGGGTAGATCCAACTCTGTCATCGATTCTGAGGTCTGCTCTGGGAGTCTTGGTCACAAGTTGTTCTGTGGCATCTGCTGCCAGCCTGTGCCTATTTGCTTCCTTTTCCTCCAGCAGCCTACAACAGGGAATGAAGTTCAGGCGCTGATGCTCTCCTTCATATGCAGGGCAGGATGAGCCCAACCCTCCCTCATCTTCCTCTTCCAATTTTTGGGAAAAAATGTGCTGGCAGAAGTCCTCAGGTGTGGGGCATGGCTGATCCACACTTTTAATCCAGGCTGGTCAGGAGGCTGAGATCTGAGTATGGAAGTTCCAAGTCACCTAGAACAGGAAAGTCTGATAGATTCTTACTACCAAAAATAAAAACAGCTGGGAATGGA
The DNA here is from genome assembly GCF_031878675.1 of Megascapheus bottae. Classification (NCBI taxonomy): domain Eukaryota; kingdom Metazoa; phylum Chordata; class Mammalia; order Rodentia; family Geomyidae; genus Megascapheus; species Megascapheus bottae. Next base: position 4,117,611 of record NW_028327585.1, read on the forward strand.
GTTTGGGCTCAAGTGGTAAAGGGCTAGTCTTGAGTACAAATGCTTAGTGCCCAGGCTCTGAGTTCAGGCTCCAGCACTGCCAACAACCTCACTTTAGTGAGATTTTAGCTTTATCCATGTAGGCACATCTCACTGGAATCTTTGCTGGTAGAGATAGTCTTCATAATTTTGTCTCAAGGTAAAGGTCCTCCTGGGGTAGTACACAAAAGGTGTCATGGAGAGAGGAGCCCCACTTGCTCCAGGTTTGAAGATGGCATAGGTCAAGCCAGCATGGAGTTGGCACATCAGTCTTTTTCCTAGCACCACCTACCAGTGAATGTCAAATGAGAGTGATTGTTGTAGGATTGTGTGATTGAAGTGCCCCATTAAGGGCAGTGTTAGCACATCCAAACTTGTATACAAGGAATGCTGAAATCTCAAAGCTACAGAAATGCTGGTGTGTCTGTTATTCACTAAAAGTTCAGGTGCAAAGATTCTGAAGCTTGATGCCATGTGTTTATTCCATTTAGTAAAATTATTTTAATGCACTGTATAAGTTAAAACATTTGAAAGAGTCAGGGGTAGTGAAAACATTGTTCTTGAATTCAGGTGTCTGGCAGGGTAATGGGGGGGTGTTGGTGGCTGGGACTATGAAGCTGGAGCTGCTATCAAACCATGGATCATGTTCCTCTTTGTCTGGGAGAAATGACTCCAAAGATGAAATTCGAATGGTGAGGAAAAGATGATGATGTACTCAGGAAATTTCTCCTAAACAAATGCTCATGTGGAAGTGAGATGGGGGCTGGGCATATCTGAGGCAGAGCTTAAGGGGGCTTCTCATGGCGTTGAGAACATTCCTTGCGACTTCAGGCATGCAGCAGGGTGTTTTAGATGGCCATGGTGAGATGGATGGAATAAGACTGGAGACGAGATGAATGCTGGGATCCTGGAATGCTCTTGCATGAGTGGCTGGTGGCTCACCTGAAAGAACTAATTATGTCTAAAAAAGAAATCAGGAATTTGTTTTGATTAGATAATACCTGTAATCCGAGGCATATTCAGAATCCTGATCTTAGTATTGTGGTTTAAAACCAACCCAGCAAAGAGAAAAATGCATGAGACTCTTACTCCCTATTTAGAGCAAGAACAAAGATTGAAGTAGAGCTGTGGCTCAAGAGCTAGAGTGCTACCTTGAGCAAAGAAAAGCTAAGAAAAAGCTCCAGGTCTTGAGTTCAAGGCCAGGAATGAAAGAAGGAAGGTAAAAAAGGGAAGTATGTGAGGAAGGGAAATATATCAATGAAAGAGAGAAGGAACTAGAAATTTAAAACTAGAGAATATTTAAAAGTCATCAGTCCTTCTAAGAAAAGTGTTGGAGTATGGGTTCTATATGTGGTGAACTGGAAGCCCAGCAGTGACTTGTTAACCAAAGAGTCACCATGATGAGCAAAGGATAGAAATCTGCATGAGCCTCTTAGCGGATGGAGTCACAGAAGAGAACATCAGCTCCCATCCCATAGTTAGAAGTATATAGAGATGGGGAAGTTGGCATCACCTTGATGTCATTGTGTCCATGGAGACTGGAAGCCATGGCTCTGTGAAAGCACAATGTTCTGGTTACTGAGCTGAGAGGCTGAGGAGAGCCAAGTCCTGGCCATGAAGAAATCAGGGTGGCAGCAGAGCAACTCTGCTGCAGTGTGTGCCTGCTTGGCTGTTCTTATTCTGTGGTGGATCAGGCCGGAGCGGGTGATAGTAACTGTTTTGTGGTCACAAGCCCTTCACCAAGAGCTTCCTCTGGGATCCTCATAAGCTACAGGGTGGCTGGTGGTGGGATGTGTGTGGGGTGGAAGTGACAGAGGGATGGATGCATGGCAAGGTGGGTGAAGAGATGAGAGGAATGATGAGAGCCCAGTTCATTGGTTTCCAAGGTTAATGGGTGGGAGGTAGAGAGGCATGATGGAGGAAAGATGGAGGCAGGGGAAGGTGGTGACAGAGTGAGGCCATCTGTAGTGCCAGCCTGGCCATCAAATGAAGCCCATAGGCAGCTTCCTGATCCCTCACTTTGTCCTGCTCCTTGTGGAGGGAATGTCACGTGTACCCAGAGCTAGTGGTGGGGCAATGTTAGTAGCACCTGGAGAACCATTGGCCTCTACCTGGGTGAGGGGTGGTTCTGGCTCCCATGCTGGGTGGCCTGATAGCTATGGAACAGATCTCTCCTTAGCTACCACAGTAAGTGGCTACTCTCCATCTAGGGTTAGGGCACCTGCTCAGCCATCAGGACACCCCATGCCAGGACAGAGGCCTACAATTCAGATGGCAGCACAGGGGTGAAGATGATCTCACCGTAGCCCTAGTTACATGGCTGTCCCTACATGCAGGTCAGGATGAGCTGGGGGAAGATGTTCTCTGTGTTTTTCCACAGCCTATCCCGGTCTCTTCTTGTGTCTGATTAGACCAAGAGATTACAAGGTTCCCTCTCATAGTCCTGGTTCTTTTTCTTTTACAGTCACGAGGCTTGAACTCAGGTCCTGGGTACTGTCCCTGAGCTCTTTTGCTCAAGGTTGATGCTCTACCATTTGAACCATAGTGCCATTTCCAGCTTTTCCTTTTCATGTGGATCTCTGATATCTCCAGTGCTGTGCCTGCAGGGAGGCACTCACCCCACAGACAGAGCAACCTCTGCCGTGACTGTGACTGCCCACAACCCTCACACCCACTCCTTGCACACCCCTCGACTCCAGTTTTAGCTCCTCTTGGACTGGGTGTCCAGCCTACCCCTTCCTACACTCACAAAGGGTCTACAATTGTCTTCCCAGGGTCCTTTCTTCTGCCAGCCAGACTACAGACTCTGCACATCTTGACGATCACAGAGCTCAAAGCCAAAGGCTGAGATGCAGAAGGGGGTGACCCAGTAGCTGCACAGGGCCCATTGATCATCCTGTGTATCCCCCAGCCTGTGACTTCCCCCACCCCCTTGGCAGGGAAGCTCCATGCCCACATCCTGATCCCTGGTCCCCTCCAATTCCATTCTCCCTTGGATTTTGCAGACTGTCTACCATCAGGATCTAAAATTCTATTCATCACTTTATGTCCTTATCACTGATTTGCTACTTTGGCAAGATCTCCCCGTGCCTGGAGAGTGGGCATGTCATGTAATCTCTGTGGAGAAGTTGCCCAAGGAGAAGAAATATGCACTTCATGTGAGTGTTGGACAGGGCAGGAGGCCTCCCTAGGATCAGAAGCCACAGGAGGGGTGCAGATGGGGGGAAGTTAGGGGCCCCAGGGGACAGTGGGAGTTAGGGCACAGTTGGTTCCTTCTGCAGGGTTGACACCGCTTCACAAACCCAACAGAATGAGGTTCACATTACAGATGTCAGAGACAGTGCAGATTGCCAATGGGCGCATGGGTCACTGTCACCCCCAGAAGCTGGCTGCATGTTGGGATGCACGCAGAGATGGTTTCAAGATCAGATAATGAGGATGTTGCAGGGTGTAACCATTCTTTTCAGATGGCTCTCTACCTCTCTTGAGCTTCATCTCTATCTTTGGCTTTTACTTGGCAGTTAACTGGAAATGAGAGTTTCATGGACTTTCCTTTCTGGACTGGCTTCAAACAGAAGCTATGCACAGTTTTCAAACCATACCCTACTGAAGAAGGGAAGCTTGATCTGGTGCTTAACTGGGTTGCACTTTGGCTCCGTTTGCTATGCCTCACGGGAGGGGGCTCATCATTTGTAGACTAAGATCTCATGACATTCAAAGCCAAATGCTACCTGAAAGTTTAGGGTCCCAGCCTCTCTGTTGGGCCTGGGTGAATACATTCTCTGTTATGCTGGGTCATCAACCCATGTTTTAAGCTGGAAGTAGGCAGTGCCACATTTGATAAGAACATCTGCCAGAGATTGTCACCTCATGAAAGCAGATTCTAAATTTGTATTTCATTTCCTGTGGTGGAGAAATCCCCTCCAAGTTAGACAGGCTCACATCCCTCTGCAGGTCACACTCCTAATGCACCCTTGAGTGTCCTCATGGTATTGGGATCTAAGTTTGCAGGAGATGCTGGTTTAGTCCATGAATTAGCTGGACAAGTGATGACAAACGTGTGGTGGATTAATATGAGAACAATTTATGAAGCCCTGGAGGAGCATCAACCTGACCCTCTCTGGTGCTATAAATCTGATAGGATGTTCCAGACTGAGAAACAATCACATGGCTTTGTGTTTGGCATCCAGACAAGTGAGTACATGTCTTAGCTGTCAGCCAATATAGAGGAGGACATGAATAAGTGGGTGGAAAGCATCTGTCAGACCCCTGTCTGGGGGCAGGTGGAGAGAACATAGGAAGGTAGATACCATGGCTGTGGTGGGGCCAAAAAAAGGGTAAAAGAGGCAAAGGAACCAGGTACTGATATCTCAAGACTGTCATCCTAGCTACTCAGGAGTTTGAGATCTGAGGATCACAATTCAAAGCCAGCCCAGGACAGAAACTCCATGAGACTCTTATCTGCAATAAACTACTGAATGCAAGAAGCTCAAGCTCAGTAACAGCATCCAGGCCTAGCGTTCAAAACCCAGGACCGGCAGAAAAAAGTATCAAAGGACAAGAAGCTGGCCAAAAGTTAGAGGGACTCTATCTTGACAAACAATACAATGGTAAGTTGCACTCAGAAGACTTGCACAAAATCTGGAAATGCCTGAGACCTATCTATGTATGTTTCCTGTTTGTCTAAATACATATGTTTATGCATTTATATATTAGCATAGAGAGACAGATCAATACATATGACTATACATATATACATAGCCAGACACTTATGGGTGGGTGGTATACTGTGTGAGAGTTTGTGTTTGTGTTTTGTGGATGGCTATCTCTGTTTAGGAAAAGTAGAAAATATGTAAATATCTTTAAAAAAACTTGATAAAATATAGAGAGACATAAGCTCTTGAGGGAATCTGAAATGACAAGATTATTCACAGGCACGTTTATCCTTATGGATTCCTCAGCAAGTTTTAATTTTTTTCATTATTTTCTTTCTTTTTTTGAACCAGTGCTAAGGATTTCTCTCAGGGACCAGGTGCTGCCAATTACTAATTTTCTCATGGCTGGTACAAGAGGAACTGAGCCACAGTTCCACTTTTGCCTTATTTATTCGTGCGTAACTGAAGATAAAGATTCCTATCAGTGACTTTCTTTCAGGGGCTGGATTCTAACGAGGATCCCCAGACCTCAGCCACCTCTGTAGCTACAATTAACAATATGAGAACCCAGCACTGGGTTCCAATGCACAGGGAAAGAAATTGAGTGAATCTCTCAACTCCAATTAGCTATAATAAGCTAGAAGTGAAAGACCAATACCTTTGAGGAAAAGATCCTGAGGGTTATCACACAGGCCCTATGAGTAAGCCCTAAATCCTGTACACATGTTTGCATGCACACATTGGCAGATACACACACTTGCACACACACAATATGTCAGGCAATACTGTATTTTGAATTAATATCCAAAGATTGGACAACAGGATAGCAAGTAATAAAATCTGTTTTTCTTGTCTACATTGAGGGAAAGGGATAAGTCACAAGATGCAGAAGCGAAGAATTCAGAGGCAAATGCTGTGAGTGAATAACTTGTAAAAAGCACATTTCTTTTCTTTTCTTTTCTTTTGTTTTTTCTGCCATTCCTGGGGCTTGAACTCAGGGCCTGAGCACTGCTCTTGGCTTTTCCCAAGTCTAGCCCTCTGCCACTTGAGCCACATTGCCATATGGATTTTTATATCTGTGTGATATTAAGGACTCAAACCTAGATCTTCATGGATGCTAGGCAAGCACTCTACCACTGGGCCAAACTCTAAACCCCGATAAAGTATGTATAAATAGTCATCATCATCATATCAAAATATCCTTTCTCCTACAATGAATGAACACTTATCTATGTCTGTAAGACTTTTTTTATGTCACCAATGCTTCTGTGATTTTCCCACTTGCATTTTTACAGATGACAGCACAGATATTTATCAGGAAGTAAAATAGATTAGGATACAGAAACCTGACAACGTCCTAGTAGATTGAAGTGAAAAATATGTGCAAGATGGCCTGGGTGTTTCATCTATTTGTAGAGTGCTTGGCTACCACACAAAAAGACTCTGGTTTGATTCTTCAGAACCATATACATAGAAAACTCTGGAAGTGGTGCTGTGGCTTGGTGGGACAGCTATAGCCTAAAGAAAGCGTAAGAACAATGGTCAGGCTCTGAGGTCAAGTCCCAGGACTAGCAAAAAAAATGTGCAAGAGGCAAAATGCAAGCTGAGAAGGCACTGTGAAGCAAAATGTCTTGTGAAGGATAAGGGGAATAGTGACAGTTAAGTTTGGATCTTACATAAGAAAGGCTCCTTGAGCCTGAGACCAGGCTAGCACTTACGCCTCGTTAGTGACTTGGGATTTGAACAAAAAGGTGTGCTGTTTACTACATCCATATGTGAGGTGGGAAGGGAGATTCAGCCTCCAGTATGTCTTTGGGGAGGTCTTCTGTGAGCAAGGAGCTTTGGTCATTGGGCCTTGAAAGGTGACCCTACCTCCCTCACAATGGAACAGAATATGGAACCCTGGTAAGTAAACCACTGTATGTGACAACCAGCTCAAGCCAGCTCCCTTGGCCTGTGGCTCAGGAACCAGAAAGATGTTGCTGTGGTGTTGCCAAAGGTCAGGAGGCTCAGATCTCAGGCATGAGAGATATGGATGTCTCACTTGAAGAAGTAGATGCTGGATTAGTGCCAAGCCAAAATTCCAGTATATCAGGCATTTCTCTAGGAAGAAAGCCAGGAAACTCCAGGGCAACTCAGATGAGGTATATTGAGAGGAAACCTATTTGAACCCATCATCCTGCCCACACACTACAACCTTCTTGTGTGCTTTCAAGTGACTATACTGAGATTAGAGTGTGTCATTTCCAATCTACTCTATACCAATTCCTCACTGTGAAGTGTGTTCCCATTCCTACGTTTGAAATATCCACTGTTTTGCCAACATAGTGTGATGGTAAGTCAGCTCAGACTCTGAATGAGCCTTGTAACCTATGGATCCTGGAGGAAGGCCTGTTGGAGATGCTGCTGACAAAGCTGATCCCTGCCTACCAGAAAGGTGATCTCTTTTATGTGGGAAACTTCCTGCACAATTTCAAATAGTGGAGGACAATGTAGTAGTTGCTGGAAATTCTCTTGAAAAAGTGAGTGTTCCCCCTCCAAACCCAGGTTTGCTCACCCCTCCTGGCCAAGTCTTGGAACACTTGGCTCCTCTCTGAGCATGTTTGGTTCACTGGGGTGTTCACAGGGGAGCTAAGCATGATACAAGTGCACAAACTACTTTATTATGACTGGGACACCATGCCATTTCATTTCCCTCACAAGCTACTGGAGTCTCAACAGTGTGCTTACTGAGAAGTTGGATTTCAGGCATGAGTAAGTGGCTCCCAACTGCAGCCCTCACCTAGGTGACATCCTAGGAAATCCCATTTCCCAGTAAGAAATGAGGTGTCAGTACTAATGGCGGAGGCCTGTGAAATACTGGAGTCAGAGGAAAAGCTGGGGGCTGAATCACTTTTGAGCCATCAGGGAGGGATTGTGATAGCTTTGCCTGTTAGAACCTGAAAGCATTTACATCTTGGTGTGTGGTCCAGTGCTGCCACTTGAACCTGACCCCAGGTCTAAATGCCATCCCTTTGGTGTTAAAAAATTAACACTGTACCATTTGAGTCATAGGTCAAGTTCTGGCTTTTTGCTGCCTAATTGAAGACAAGTGCCTTTAGACTTTTACTGACTAGACTGGCTTTCCACTGTGATCTTCAGAGCTCAGCCTGATGGGTGGCTAAGATTAGAGGAATGAGCATTTAGTTCTTTATTTAGAGCATTCACTTATTGATTTATTTAGAGCATTTACTTAGTTAATTTAAGGTGCGTTTACATTGGACAGATACATAGAGGCCTCTCTCCGAAGCTTCTGGAAGTGGGGTGTAAAAGTCATCCTGTTCTCAAGTGTCTCTCACCCCCCTCCCAGCACATAAGTGCACATCTCTGCAGGAAAGCCACAACATTAGAGTCCTGCAAGAAAGGGGCTTTGGTAGAAGGCTCAGGATGGAGAGAGAAGGCTCTCACTTTCCTTGTACCGAATGTGCCCACAGCATCATGTGTTCCATCTATACGATGTGAATGGACTTCTACCCCCGTGATTTCTACGAGTTCAAGAACTGCCACACCCTGACACAACTCAAGCTCTATATGAGGCTCCACATGCCGGCTTTGGACCTGCTCTTCTAGACACATACTTTTTGACCAGCTGGAGGAATGTGCGACCAGTAAGACCAAGAAAAAGTAGAAGTCCTGGTGTGGGTGCCTCAGAGCCTGTGAGTAGGAAGCCCATGTAGTCTAGATATTGGTTGGCCCTTACTTCTACAGAGCTTGGCAAAATGCCCTTTATGTGTGGTGTCAGCCAGGTAATGTCTGTCCTCTGAAAGGACTCGGGAATAAGCACTCATTAGAAAGACCATACACCTCCTCAGTGTTCAGTCCAGACTCCAGTTCTACAGGTTCCTCCATTAGATCCTCATGGAAGTTGAGTGACACTTCAACTGGCAGAGTCCACTCTGTCCACTCTGTACCTATTTCCATTCTTAGGTTTGGGTCATCGTGGAAGAGCTTATCATGAACTCCGAATGAAAAACCCACCAATGGAGCTGGTGACTGATGGAGACAGAGAATCATCACTGCACTCCAGAAAGCATGGGCCTTCTGTAGAAATTACCAAACAGGTTTAGAGTCCTGTGGATATAACTTTTGCTCTGAACCCCATGTGTGACACAGTTGAACCTGCAGATACTATGGAGGAAGAAAAAGAGCATCTAGATTGCCTTCCGTTTCCTTTCACACTCCACCCAGAGTCAGTCCATCTGAGTCAGAGTAACACTCCACTTATTGTGCAAGCTGAAGGGGCACACGCTGGGCTCATGGAAAATGTCCCCATGGGAAGCAGCAAGTGTACCCTCAATACTGGATTCATTGGAGGAAAATGAATCCATCCTCACAGAATATCCAGACCCATCCATCTCACTAAAAGAGACTCAATCTCCATTCGACAAACCAGAATCCATCCCCCTCTTAACTCAGGAAGGACATTCTGTTTCTCATGAGGAAGGAGACCCTTCTGAGGACTCTGAAGTAGAATTACTGTCTGAAGGCAACTTGGAGGCCAGTCTGGATTTAGAGCTTCCCTGTCCCCTTCCTAAAAAGACATCTCTTTATCTTGCTCTCATGATTCTTGTCAAGTATTCATTGTATTTACTTTGCTAACTATTAAACTCTCATTGTTAATATTATGGTGTGCAGTTCTTCAGTCCTTATTATACTGTGTTTTATTTTCCACTTATAATGTGAGACCTCAGACACATAGGTCCTGGGGTGGCCAAAAACCAGAGAGGTCTGGTCCCATAGAAGACAACCTTACTGGATATACAGGGAACTATGAAATGCATGGAATCACCAGGAATCCAGGCCAGGCCTCCATGGAAAGACAAGTCAGCTACCAAAGCTTAAGGACAGAGCAGATGCCTGGAAATGTGTTTTGTCAATCGGGAGAAGTGCCAGAGTAACTGTAATATTATGGGGGAGTCTGTTCTGTGAGTTCAAGTCTGTTTATATATCCATTGTGCTTTGTACAAATATTTAAGAAAATTAAAACTCCACAATAGCATCAAAAATCTACTTTGGCTTTGAATGTGGCCTAGTTGTAGAGTGCTCGCCTACTACACAAGAAGACCTTGATTCAATTCCTCGGCACTGCATACACAGAAAAAGCAGATGGGGCACTGTGGCTCAGGTGTCAGAGTGCCACCCTTGAACAAATGTGGCCAAGGACAGTTCCTGGTCCCTCAGTTCAAGCCCCAGGACTAGCCAAACAAGAAATCATACCATTTTCCACACATTTGGAAATAAATCTGTTTTATCTAACCCTACATCTTTTTTGCCAGTCCAGGGTGTGTGCCACCAAGCCAAACTACTGGCCCCCAACCTTACTATTTTTAATCATTTAATTTTTTTACATAATCATATTTCATGCTGTCTGTATTAATACCATAAACAGTATGCTTAGTGTAATAATGTTAAAGGTAAAACATAAGAAATTAATAACTAAAATTCCTTTTTTATTAGTTTTATAGCATACTACAATTGTATGAGAAAAATTACCTAGAATGTTTATTTTAGAGTTCAAGTAATCCATTTTGATAAATATATCAACCTACATCATTTATTTGAACACGTTTTAAACTATTTTTTTCAGGAATGAAAATACATATATATTTGTTGTAAATGAAATTTATGACTTGGGGGGAAGAGAAAGAGAAAAGGGTGAAGGGGGTAACAGTGTTTACAAGAAATGTACTCATTATATATGTAACAGCAATCTCTTTGTATATCACCTTGACAACAAATTTTTTGAAAAGTACAATAAGTTTTAATGTCTACTTTGGGCAGAATTTTTTTCTTGTCAGTACTGGGCTTAGACTCAGGACCTGAGCACGATCCTTGTTTTTGTTTTTGTTTATTCTTAAGGCTCAAGTTCTATCACATGTGCCACAGCACCACTTTTATCTTTTTTTATCTATGTTGTGCTGAGGAATTGAACTTGGGTCTTCATTCATGCTCAGCAAGAACTCTTCCACTAGGCTTAACTTATGGCCCCACTGGGAAGGAAGTTTTCCATAAAACATGTAGGAAATGTGTCCACTAAGGAAAAGCCATCAAAAATAGAAGAAAAATAATATACTTAGATAACGACATGCCAGTATTATGGCAGATCTCTGTAGTTCTAGCTTCAAGAGTGGCCTATTTGGACGGGGAGTTGGCTGGCTGAAGTAAAGTGCTATCCTTGAGCAAGCCCTAGGACAGTGCTCTGGCCATGAGTTGAAGCCATAGGACATGCAAAAATTAATAATTTAATGCCCGTGACTGGTGGCTCACCCTGGTAATCCTAGCTACCCTGGAGGGTTGAGGTTCAAAGACGGCCCAGGCATAAAAATCTGTGAGAAACTTATTTCCAAATAATCCAGAAAATTCAAAATGACAATGTGCCTCAAGTGGTAGAGCTCTTGCCTTGAGCTGAAGAGCTTAAGGTAAACATCCAGGCACACAGTTCAAGCCCCATCAGTGAAAAAAAGAAAAAGAAAAAGAAAGCCCTTATCTAAGGCTGGAGTGCACACTAGTAGTGGTTTGCTTGCCTACTATGCACAAAGCCCTGTGTTCAATTACTCTGTACCACTTACACCAAAAAAAAGCTGGAAATGGTCTCAGAAGGTTGGGTTCTGAGGATCACAGTTCAAAGCCAGGCCAGACACTAAAGTCCATGAAACTGTTACTTCCACTTAAGCACCAGAAAACCAGAAGTGACACTGAGGCTCAAGGTATTTAAGGTTGTAGCCTTAAGCTGAAGAGCCCCGGGACACTGCCCAGGTGCACAATTAAAGTCTTACAACCAAAAGAGAGAGAGAGAGAGAGAGAGAGAGAGAGAGAGAGAGAGAGAGAGAGAGACAGAGACAGAGACAGAGACAGAGAGACAGAGAGAGACAGAGAGAGACAGAGACAGAGAGACAGAGAGAGAGACAGAGAGAGAGAGAGAGACAGAGAGAGAGAGAGAGAGAGAGAGAGAGAGAGAGAGAGAGAGAGGCACAGAGAAACAGAGACAGAGAGAGACAGAGAGACAGAGACAGAGAGAGAGAGACAGACAGGCAGACAGACCGAGACAGACAGAGACAGAGAGACAGAGACAGAGACATCAAACAGTCAGGCACTGCTGGCTGAAGCGTGTAATTCTAGCTACTATGGAGGCTGAGATTGGAGGATCTTGGTTCAAAGCCCAAAGCCAGCCTGGACAGGTATGTTTGTGAGACTTACATCACCAATTAACTACCAGAAACCAAAAATGGAGCTGTAGAGGAAGAGCGCTAGCCTTGAGCTGAAGAGCTCAGGGACAGTGTCCAGGCCCAAAGTCCAAGCACCATGATGAATCAATAAAAAAAAAAAAGAAGATAGCTAATAGTAATGATGAATAATTTTGGGCTGGGAATTTGGCCTAGTGGTAGAGTGCTTGCCTAGCATGCACGAAGACCTGGGTTCAATTCCTCAATACCACATATATAGAAAAATGCTGGAAGTGGTGCTGAGGCTGAAGTGATACAGCCCTAGCCTTGAGAAAATATAAGGACAGTGCTCAGTCCCTGAGTTCAAGCCTAGGACTGGCCAAATCAAAAGTAGTAGACCAATCTGCATGAGCCTCTTAGCGGATGGAGTCACAGACGAGAACCTCAGCTCCCATCCCATAGTTAGAAGTATATAGAGATGGGGAATTTGGCATCACCTTGATGTCATTGTGTCCATGGAGACTGGAAGCCATGGCTCTGTGAAAGCACAATGTTCTGGTTACTGAGCTGAGAGGCTGAGGAGAGCCAAGTCCTGGCCATGAAGGAATCAGGGTGGCAGCAGAGCAACTCTGCTGCAGTGTGTGCCTGCTTGGCTGTTCTTATTCTGTGGTGGATCAGGCCGGAGCGGATGATAGTAACTGTTTTGTGGTCACAAGCCCTTCACCAAGAGCTTCCTCTGGGATCCTCATAAGCTACAGGGTGGCTGGTGGTGGGATGTGTGGGGGGTGGAAGTGACAGAGGGATGGACGCATGGCAAGGTGGGTGAAGAGATGAGAGGAATGATGAGAGCCCAGTTCATTGGTTTCCAAGGTTAATGGGTGGGAGGCAGGGAGGCATGATGGAGGAAAGATGGAGGCAGGGGAAGGTGGTGACAGAGTGAGGCCATCTGTAGTGCCAGCCTGGCCATCATCTGAAGCCCATAGGCAGCTTCCTGATCCCTCACTTTGTCCTGCTCCTTGTGGAGGGAATGTCACGTGTACCCAGAGCTAGGGGTGGGGCAATGTTAGTAGCACCTGGAGAACCATTGGCCTCTACCTGGATGAGGGGTGGTTCTGGCTCCCATGCTCGGTGGCCTGATAGCTATGGAACAGATCTCTCCTTAGCTACCACAGTCAGTGGCTGCTCTCCATCTAGGGTTAGGGCACCTGCTCAGCCATCAGGACACCCCATGCCAGGACAGAGGCCTACAATTCAGATGGCAGCACAGGGGTGAAGATGATCTCACCGTAGCCCTAGTTACATGGCTGTCCCTGCATACAGGACAGGATGAGCTGGGGGAAGATGTTCTCTGTGTTTTTCCACAGCCTATCCCGGCCCCTTCTTGTGTCTGATTAGACCAAGAGATTACAAGGTTCCCTCTCATAGTCCTGGTTCTTTTTCTTTTACAGTCATGAGGCTTGAACTCAGGTCCTGGGTACTGTCCCTGAGCTCTTTTGCTCAAGGTTGATGCTCTACCATTTGAAACATAGTGCCATTTCCAGCTTTTCCTTTTCATGTGGATCTCTGATATCTCCAGTGCTGTGCCTGCAGTGAGGCACTCACCCCACAGACAGAGCCACCTCTGCCGTGACTTTGACTGCCCACAACCCTCACACCCACTCCTTGCACACCCCTCGACTCCAGTTTTAGCTCCTCATGGCCTGGGTGTCAAGCCTACCCCTTCTTACACTCACGAAGGGTCTACAATTATCTTCCCAGGGTCCTTTCTTCTGCCATCCAGAGTACAGACTGTGCACATCTTGACGATCACAGAGCTCAAAGCCAAAGGCTGAGATGCAGAAGGGGTGACCCAGTAGCTGCCCAGGGCCCATGGATCATCCTGTGCATCCCCCAGCCTGTGACTTCCCCCACCCACTTGGCAGGGAAGCTCCATGCCCACATCCTGATCCCTGGTCCCCTCCAATTCCATTCTCCCTTGGATTTTGCAGACTGTCTACCATCAGGATCTAAAATTCTATTCATCACTTTATGTCCTTATCACTGATTTGCTACTTTGGCAGGATCTCCCCGTGCCTGGAGAGTGGGCATGTCATGTACTCTCTGTGGAGAAGTTGCCCCAGGAGAAGAAATATGCACTTCATGTGAATGTTGGACAGGGCAGGAGGGCTCCCTAGGATCAGAAGCCACAGGAGGGATGCAGATGGGGGAATGCTAGGGGCCCCAGGGGACAGTGGGAGTTAGGGCACAGTTGGTTCCTTCTGCAGGGTTGACACCGCTTCACAAACCCAACAGAATGAGGTTCACATTACAGATGTCAGAGACAGTGCAGATTGCCAATGGGCGCAGGGGTCACTGTCACCCCCAGATGCTGGCTGCATGCTGGGATGCACGCAGAGATGTTTTCAAGATCAGATAATGAGGATGTTGCAGGGTGTAACCATTCTTTTCAGATGGCTCTCTACCTCTCTTGAGCTTCATCTCTATCTTTCGCTTTTTCTTGGCAGTTAACTGGAAATGAGAGTTTCATGGACTTTCCTTTCTGGACTGGCTTCAAACAGAAGCTATGCACAGTTTTCAAACCATACCCTACTGAAGAAGGGAAGCTTGATCTGGTGCTTAACTGGGTTGCACTTTGGCTCCGTTTGCTATGCCTCACGGGAGGGGGCTCATCATTTGTAGACTAAGGTCTCATGACCTTCAAAGCCAAATGCTACCTGAAAGTTCAGGGTCCCAGCCTATGTGTTCGGCCTGGGTGAATACATTCTCTGTTATGCTGGGTCATCAACCCATGTTTTAAGCTGGAAGTAGGCAGTGCCACATTTGATAAGAACATCTGCCAGAGATTGTCACCTCATGAAAGCAGATTCTAAATTTGTATTCCATTTCCTGTGGTGGAGAAATCCCCTCCAAGTTAGACAGGCTCACATCCACCTGCAGGTCACAATCCTAATGCACCCTTGAGTGTCCTCATGGTATTGGGATCTAAGTGTGTAGGGAATGCTAGTTTAGACCATGAATTAGCTGGACAAGTGATTACAAACGTGTTGTGGATTAATATGAGAACAATTTAAGAAGCCCTGGAGGAGCATCAACCTGACCCTCTGTGGTGCTATAAATCTGATAGGATGTTCCAGACTGAGAAACAATCACATGGCTTTGTGTTTGGCATCCAGACAAGTGAGTGCATGTCTTAGCTGTCAGCCAATATAGAGGAGGACATGAATAAGTGGGTGGAAAGCATCTGTCAGACCCCTGTCTGGGGGCAGGTGGAGAGAACATAGGAAGGTAGATACCATGGCTGTGGTGGGGCCAAAAAAAAGGGTAAAATAGGCAAAGGAACCAGGTACTGGTAGCTCAAGACTGTCATCCTAGCTACTCAGGAGTTTGAGATCTGAGGATCACAATTCAAAGCCAGCCCAGGGCAGAAACTCCATGAGACTCTTATCTGCAATAAACTACTGAGTGCAAGAATCTCAAGCTCAAGGACAGCATCCAGGCCTAGCGTTCAAAACCCAGGACCGGCAGAAAAAAGTATCAAAGGACAAGAAGCTGGCCAAAAGTTAGAGGGACTCTATCTTGACAAACAACACAATGGTAAATTGCACTCAGAAGACTTGCACAAAATCTGGAAATGCCTGAGACCTATCTATGTATGTTTCCTGTTTGTCTAAATACATATGTTTATGCATTTATATATTAATATAGAGAGACAGATCAATACATATGACTATACATATATACATAGCCAGACACTTATGGGTGGGTGGTATACTGTGTGAGAGTTTGTGTTTGTGATTTGTGGATGGCTATCTCTGTTTGAGAAAGATAGAAAATATGTAAATATCTTTAAAAAAACTTGATAAAATATAGAGAGACATAAGCTCTTGAGGGAATCTGAAATGACAAGATTATTCACTGGCACGTTTATCCTTATGGATTCCTCAGCAAGTTTTAATTTTTTTCATTATTTTCTTTCTTTTTTTGAACCAGTGCTAAGGATTTCTCTCAGGGAGCAGGTGCTGCCAATTACTAATTTTCTCATGGCTGGTACAAGAGGAACTGAGCCACAGTTCCACTTTTGCCTTATTTATTCGTGCTTAACTGAAGATAAAGATTTCTATCAGTGACTTTCTCTCAGGGGCTGGATTCTAACGAGGATCCCCAGACCTCAGCCTTCTCTATAGCTACAATTAACAATATGAGAACCCAGCATTGCGTTCCAATGCACAGGGCAAAAAATTGAGTGAATCTCTCAAATCCAATTAGCTATAATAAGCTAGAAGTGAAAGACCAATACCTTTGAGGAAAAGATGCTGAGGGTTATCACACAGGCCCTATGAGTAAGCCCTAAACCCTGTACACATGTGTGCATGCACACATTGGCAGATACACACACACACATGCACACACACAATATCTCAGGCAATATTGTATTTTGAATTAATATCCAAAGATTGGACAACAGGATAGCAAGTAATAAAATCTGTTTTTCTTGTCTACATTGAGGGAAAGGGATAAGTCACAAGATGCAGAAGCGAAGAATTCAGAGGCAAATGGTGTGAGTGAGTAACTTGTAAAAAGGACATTTCTTTTCTTTTCTTTTGTTTTTTCTGCCATTCCTGGGGCTTGAACTCACTGCCCGAGCACTGCTCTTGGCTTTTCCCAAGTCTAGCCCTCTGCCACTTGAGCCACATTGCCATATGGATTTTGATGTGTGTGTGATATTAAGGACTCAAACCTAGATCTTCATGGATGCTAGGCAAGCACTCTACCACTGGGCCAAACTCTAAAACCAGACAAAGTATTTATAAATAGTCATCATCATATCAAAATATCCTTTCTCCTACAAAGAATGAACACTTACCTATGTCTGTAAGACTTTTTTTATGTCACCAATGCTTCTGTGATTTTCCCACTTGCATTTTTACAGATGACAGCACAGATATTCATCAGGAAGAAAAATAGATTAGGATACAGAAACCTAACAACGTCCTAGTAGATTGAAGTGAAAAATATGTGCAAGATGGCATGGGTATTTCATCTATTTGTAGAGTGCTTGGCTACCACACAAAAAGACTCCGGTTTGATTCTGCAGTACCATATACATAGAAAACACTGGAAGTGGTGCTGTGGCTTGGTGGGACAGCTATAGCCTAAAGAAAGCGAAAGAACAATGGTCAGGCTCTGAGGTCAAGTCCCAGGACTAGCAAAAAAAATGTGCAAGAGGCAAGAAGCAAGCAGAGAAGGCACTGTGAAGCAAAATGTCTTGTGAAGGGTAAGGGGAATAGTGACAGTTAAGCTTGGATCTTACCTAAGAAAGGCTCCTTGAGCCTGAGACCAGGCTAGCACTTATGCCTAGTTAATGACTTGGGATTTGAACAAAAAGGTGTGCTGTTTACTACATCCATATGTGAGGTGGGAAGGGAGATTCAGCCTCCAGTATGTCTTTGGGGAGGTCTTCTGTGAGCAAGGAGCTATGGTCATTGGGCCTTGAAAGGTGACCCTACCTCCCTCACAATGGAACAGAATATGGAACCCTGGTAACTAAGCCACTGTATGTGACAACCAGCTCAAGCCAGCTCCTTTGGCCTTTGGCTCAGGAACCAGAAAGATGTTGCTGTGCTGTTGCCAAAGGTCAGGAGGCTCGCATCTCAGGCATGAGAGATATGGATGTCTCACTTGAAGAAGTAGATGCTGGATCAGTGCCAAGCCAAAATTCCAGTATATCAGGCATTTCTCTAGGAAGAAAGCCAGGAAACTCCAGGGCAACTCAGATGAGGTATATTGAGAGGAAACCTATTTGAACCCATCATCCTGCCCACACACTACACCCTTCTTGTATGCTTTCAAGTGCCTATACTGAGATTAGAGTGTGTCATTTCCAATCTACTCTATTCCAGTTCCTCAGTGTGAAGTGTGGTCCCATTCCTACGTTTGAAATATCCACTGTTTTGCCAACATAGTGTGATGGTAAGTCAGCTCAGACTCTGAATGAGCCTTGTAACCTATGGATCCTGGAGGAAGGCCTGTTGGAGATGCTGCTGACAAAGCTGATCCCTGCCTACCAGAAAGGTGATCTCTTTTATGTGGGAAACTTCCTGCAAAATTTCAAATAGTGGACAATGTAGTAGTTGCTGGAAATTCTCTTGAAAAAGTGAGTGTTCCCCCTCCAAACCCAGGTTTGCTCCCCCCTCCTGGCCAAGTCTTGGAATACTTGGCTCCTCTCTGAGCCTGTTTGGTTCACTGCGGTGTTCACAGGTGAGCTAAGCATGATATAAGTGCACAAACTACTTTATTATGACTGGGACACAATGCCATTTCATTTTCCTGACAAGCTACTGGAGTCTCAACAGTGTGCTTACTGAGAAATTGGATTTCAGGCATGAGTAAGTGGCTCCCAACTGCAGCCCTCACCTAGGTGACATCCTAGGAAATCCCATTTCCCAGTAAGAAATGAGGTGTCAGTACTAATGGCAGAGGCCTCTGAAATACTGGAGTCAGAGGAAAAGCTGGGGGCTGAATCACTTTTGAGCCATCAGGGAGGGATTGTGATAGCTTTGCCTGTTAGAACCTGAAAGAATTTACATCTTGGTGTGTGGTCCACTGCTGCCACTTGAACCTGAACCCAGGTATAAATGCCATCCCTTTGTTGTTCAAAAGTTAGCACTGTAGCATTTGAGTCATAGGTCAAGTTCTGGCTTTTTGCTGCCTAATTGAAGACAAGTGCCTTTAGATTTTACTGACTAGACTGGCTTTCCACTGTGATCTTCAGAGCTCAGCCTGATGGGTGGCTAAGATTAGAGGAATGAGCATTTAGTTCTTTATTTAGAGCATTCACTTATTGATTTATTTAGAGCATTTACTTAGTTAATTTAAGGTGCTTTTACTTTGGACAGTGGCATAGAGGCCTCTCTCAGAAGCTTCTGGAAGTGGGGTGTAAAGTCATCCTGTTCCCGAGTGTCTCTTACCCCCCTCCCAGCACATAAGTGCATATCTCTGCAGGACAGCCATAGCATTAGAGTCCTGCAAGAAAGGGGCTTTGGTAGAAGACTCAGGATGGAGAGGGAAGGCTCTCACTTTCCTTGTACCGAATGTGCCCACAGCATCATGTGTTCCATCTATACAATGTGAATGGACTTCTACCCCAGTGATTTCTACGAGTTCAAGAACTGCCACACCCTGAGACAACTCAAGGTCTATATGAGGCTCCATACGCCGGCTTTGGACCTGCTCTTCTAGACACATACTTTTTGACCAGCTGGAGGAATGTGCGACCAGTAAGACCAAGAAAAAGTAGAAGTCCTGGTGTGGGTGCCTCAGAGCCTGTGAGTAGGAAGCCCATGTGGTCTAGATATTGGTTGGCCCTTACTTTTACAGAGCTTGGCAAAATGCCCTTTATGGGTGGTGTCAGCCAGGTAATGTCTGTCCTCTGAAAGGACTCGGGAATAAGCACTCATTAGAAAGACCCTACACGTCCTCAGTGTTCAGTCCAAACTACTGATCTACAGGTTCCTCCATTAGATCCTCATGGAAGTTGAGTGACACTTCAACTTGCAGAGTCCACTCTGTCCACTCTGTACTTATTTCCATTCTTAGGTTTGGGTCACCGTGGAAGAGCTTATCCTGAACTCCGGATGAAAAACCTTCCAATGGAGCTGGTGACTGATGGAGACTGAGAATCATCATTGCACTCCAGAAAGCATGGGCCTTCTGTAGAAATTACCAAACAGGTTTAGAGTCCTGTGGATATACCTTTTGCTCTGAACCCCATGTGTGACACAGTTGAACCTGCAGATACTATGGAGGAAGAAAAAGAGCAGCCAGATTTCCTTCCGTTTCCTTTCACACTCCACCCAGAGTCAGTCCATCTGAGTCAGAGTAACACTCCACTTATTGTGCAAGCTGAAGGGGCACACGCTGGGCTCATGGAAAATGTCCCCATGGGAAGCAGCATGTGTACTCTCAATACTGGATTCATTGGAGGAAAATGAATCCATCCTCACAGAATATCCTGACCCACCCATCTCACTAAAAGAAACTCAATCTCCATTCGACAAACCAGAATCCATTCCCCTCTTAACTCAGGAAAGACATTCTGTTTCTCATGAGGAAGGAGACCCTTCTGAGGACTCTGAAGTAGAATTACTGTCTGAAGGCAACTTGGAGGCCAGTCTGGATTTAGAGCTTCCCTGTCCCCTTCCTAAAAAGACATCTCTTTATCTTGCTCTCATGATTCTTGTCAAGTATTCATTGTATTTACTTTGCTAACTATTAAACTCTCATTGTTAATATTATGGTGTGCAGTTCTTCAGTTCTTATTATACTGTGTTTTATTTTCCATTTAGAATGTGAGACCTCAGACACATAGGTCCTGGGTGGGCCAAAAACCAGACAGGTCTGGTCCCATAGAAGACAACCTTACTGGATATACAGGGAACTATGAAATGCATGGAATCACCAGGAATCCAGGCCAGGCCTCCATGGAAAGACAAGTCAGCTACCAAAGCTTAAGGACAGAGCAGATGCCTGGAAATGTGTTTTGTCAATCGGGAGAAGTGCCAGAGTAACTGTAATATTATGGGGGACCCTGTTCTGTGAGTTCAAGTCTGTTTATATATCCATTGTGCTTTGTACAAATATTTAAGAAAATTAAAACTCCACAACAGCATCAAAAATCTACTTTGGCTTTGAATGTGGCCTAGTTGTAGAGTGGTCGCCTAGTATACAAGAAGACCTTGATTCAATTCCTCGGCACTGCATACACAGAAAAAGCAGATGGGGCACTGTGGCTCAGGTGTCAGAGTGCCACCCTTGAACAAATGTGGCCAAGGCAGTTCCTGGTCCCTCAGGTCAAGCCCCAGGACTAGCCAAACAAGAAATCATACCATTTTCCACACATTTGGAAATAAATCTGTTTTATCTAACCCAATGTCTTTTTTGCCAGTCCAGGGTGTGTGCCACCTAGCCAAACTACTGGCCCCCAACCTTACTATTTTGAATCATTTAATTTTTTTGCATAATCATATTTCATGCTGTCTGTATTAATGCCATAAACAGTATGCTTAGTGTAATAATGTTAAAGGTAAAACATAAGAAATTAATAACTAAAATTCCTTTTTTATTACATTTATAGCATTACTACAATTTTATGAGAAAAATTACCTGGAATGTTTATTTTAGAGTTCAAGTAATCCATTTTGATAAATATATCAACCTACATCATTTATTTGAACACATTTTAAACTATTTTTTTCAGGAATGAAAATACATATATATTTGTTTTAAATGAAATTTATGACTTGGGGGGTAGGGAAAGAGAACAGGGGGGAGTGGGTAACAGTGTTTACAAGAAATGTACTCATTACATATGTAACAGCAATCTCTTTGTATATCACCTTGACAACAAATTTTTTGAAACTTACAATAAGTTTAAATGTCTACTTTGGGAAGAATTTTTTTTGCCAGTACTGTGCTTAGACTCAGGACCTGAGCACGATCCTTGTTTTTGTTTTTGTTTATTCTTAAGGTTCAAGTTCTATCACATGTGCCACAGCACCACTTTTATCTTTTTTTATCTATGTTGTGCTGAGGAATTGAACTTGGGTCTTCATTCATGCTCGGCAAGAACTCTTCCACTGGGCTTAACTTATGGCCCCAGTGGGAAGGAAGTTTTCCATAAAATATGTAGGAAATATGTACACTAAGGAAAAGCCTTCAAAAATAGAAGAAAAATTATCTACTTAGATAACGACATGCCAGTATTATGGCAGATCTCTGTAATTCTAGCTTCAAGAGTGGCCTATTTGGACCGGGAGTTGGCTGGCTGAAGTAAAGTGCTATCCTTGAGCAAGCCCTAGGACAGTGCTCTGGCCATGAGTTGAAGCCATAGGACATGCAAAAAATAATAATTTAATGCCCGTGACTGGTGGCTCACCCTGGTAATCCTAGCTACCCTGGAGGATCGAGGTTCAAAGACGGCCCAGGCATAAAAATCTGTGAGAATCTTATTTCCAAATAATCCAGAAAATTCAAAATGACAATGTGCCTCAAGTGGTAGAGCTCTTGCCTTGAGCTGAAGAGCTTAAGGTAAACATCCAGGCCCAGAGTTCAAGCCCCATGAGTGAAAAAAAGAAAAAGGAAAAGAAAGCCCTTATCTAAGGCTGGAGTGCACACTAGTGGTAGTTTGCTTGCTTAGTATGCACAAAGCCCTGTGTTCAATTACTCTGTACCACCTACACCCAAAAAAAAAGCTGGAAATGATCTCAGAAGTTTGGGTTCTGAGGATCACAGTTCAAAGCCAGGCCAGACACTAAAGTCCATGAAACGGTTACTTCCACTTAAGCACCAGAAAACCAGCAGTGACACTGTGGCTCAAGGTGTTTAAGGTTGTAGCCTTGAGCTGAAGAGCCCAGGGACACTGTCCAGGTGCACAATTAAAGTCTTACAACCAAGAGAGAGAGAGAGAGAGAGAGAGAGAGAGAGAGAGAGAGAGAGAGAGAGAGAGAGAGAGAGAGAGAGGCAGAAAGACAGAGAGAGAGACAGACAGGCAGACAGACAGAGACAGACAGACACAGAGAGACAGAGTCAGAGACATCAAACAGTCAGGCACTGCTGGCTGAAGCGTGTAATTCTAGCTACTTTGGAGGATGAGATTGGAGGATCTTGGTTCAAAGCCCAAAGCCTGCCTGGACACATATGTTTGTGAGATTTGCATCACCAATTAACTACCAGAAACCAAAAATGGAGCTGTAGAGGAAGAGCGCTAGACTTGAGCTGAAGAGCTCAGGACAGTGTCCAGGCCCAAAGTCCAAGCACCATGACGAATCAATAATAAAAAAAGAAGATAGCTAATAGTAATGATGAATAATTTTGTGCTGGGAGTTTGGCCTAGTGGTAGAGTGCTTGTCTAGCATGCACTGAGACCTGGGTTCAATTCCTAAATACCATATACATAGAAAAATGCTGGAAGTGGTGCTGAGGTTGAAGTGGTAGAGCCCTAGCCTTGAGAAAATATAAGGACAGTGCTCAGGCCCTGAGTTCAAGCCCAGGACTGGCCAAATCAAAAGTAGTAGAGCACTGGCATTGAACTGAAGATCTGAGGAACAGCCCAGGCACAGAGTTCAAGCACCGCAAACAACAACAACAAAATCTATGAAATGGCAGTGGTGGTTTTAAGCTAAGCAAAAATAGAGTAGAAACTGGTAAAATACATATTTGTGTGTAAGCAAAATAGCCAGACTTATGCATTAGAACAGGATAGCAACTTGAAAAAAAATTTTGTTTTCCATCTCACTAGGTCCTGTCTCTTAATTTATTCAAGTAAGTAAAATGCTGGGTTTTATAATCATTGCTCTGAATATTAGAAAATCATAATATCTCTCATTAACCAGCAAACACCAGGAACTGGGGCTTCGTTCAAATGGCAGAGTATCAGGCAAGAGAAGAAAAAATTAAAGTAAGAACTTGAAGTTCTTGATCCAGAACCTGCATAGTAACAGAGCAGCAGCCTGGTGATGGTACCTCACACCTATAATCTTAGCTACTCAGGAGGCTAAGGTCTGAGAATCAAAGTTTAAAGCCAGCCAAAGTACCCAGGTAACTGCCAGAAAAACCAGAAGTGGCACTGTGGCTCACAGATTAAAGCACTAGCCTTGAGCTGAAGAGCTCAGGGACAGTGCCCAGGCCCAGAGTTCAAGCCCCACAATTGGCAGAAATCAAACAAGCAAACAAAACTCACAAAGAAGCCTGCAGACCACAGTGGTTCTGCTGAGTCTCTTCTCTATGTGGATCAGGAAACATTTCACTTTTTCTGTCTCTTCCCATCTCAACATTCATACTAAAATAAGACTGTGTTGAAAGTTTCAATTTATAAAAATGTTTTTCATGAAGCACCCTGAAATATTCATCGCTTATATCTCAATTGAAGATAGTTGATTTGGGGCTGCATGGGTAGAGTGCTAGCCTTGAGCAGAAAAGGTCAGGGATAGAGCTGAAGCACTCAGTTGAAGACCCAGTGCCAACACACAAAAGAAATTATGCACTTTATACATATTTTCTAATTTCTTAATGAATTTTCAGTCTGTATAAATATAGGGTACATTCCTTGTTACTTAAGTAAGATTGCTCTTTTTTTTCTTTTTGCCAGTCCTAGGGCTTGGACTCAGGGCCTAGACATTTTCGTTGGACTCGGTTGCCCAAGGTGAGTGCTCTGCCTCTTGAGACACAGCGCCACTTCTAGCTTTTTTCTGAGTATGCGGTACCGGTGAATAGAACCTAGGTCTTCATGCATTCTAGGTGAGCACTCTACCATTAGGCTACATTCCCAGGCAGTGAGATTCCTCTTACAGTCATTGTATGTTCACAGAGTTTGATCTCACACACTGTAGGGCCCTGGTTGGCTTTGACCTGTGATCCTAAGCCCTGAGCCTCCTAAGCAGCTGAAATTAAGTTGTGAGCCAGCATGATGGCTTCCATTCTTTTTTCTACAAAAATATATGTAGTTATCTAAAATATATCTATAGCTGAAAAAAATGAATCTCTCCCAAACAAATCTTCAAAGAAACAACCATCCTATTAAAAGGTGGGCTAAAGACTTAAAAGAGTATTCTCTGATGAAAAAATTAAAATGGGCTTTAGACACATGAAGAAATGCTCCATATCTCTAGCAATAAGGGAAATGCAAATCAAAACAACTTTGAGATTCCACCTGACTCCAGTCAGAATGGCCATTATCAAAAAATCTATTAAGAGATACTGGTGGGGAAGTGACCAGGGGGGATCACACCTACACTGTTGGTGTGAGTGTAAACTCGTTCAACCACTAGGGAAAGCAGTGTGGTGGTTCCTCAAAAGACTGAACATAGAGCTCCTCTATGATCCAGCAAATCCACTACTTGGCATCTACCCAATTGTCCAGAAAAAAGGGCATACTAAAGCCACTAGCACAATGATGCTCATTGCAGCACTATTTACCATAGCAAAGATATGAAACCAACCCAGATGCCACTCAGTAGAAGACTGAATCAATAAGATGTGGTACTTATACACAATGGAATGCTATGCTGCCATCAGAAGGAATGACATCGCCCCATTTGTAAGGAAATGGAAAGACTTGGAAAAATTCATATTAAGTGAGAGCAAGCCAGACCCAAAGAATCATAAGCTCAATGGTTTCCCTCATTTGTAATAATTAGTTCACATCTAGGACTCTCCTAGCAGAGGATTACAATAACTCAAAAACCTAGGTATATAAGGTCATATAGGATGAGACTAAATGTAAGGATCTCTAGGATATGGGAACAAGAGCTATATCTTGTGTCATCGTTGCTCTTAATCTTGTGTGACTTTTGTCCTTAATCTACTATGTTATTTCTCATCTCTTATTTTGCCCTTTGGTTAATGTCAGATTGTTACTGTATCTGATTTTTTCCCTGGCATATTGTATATATGTTTATTTGTTTATGTCAAATAGGAAAGGGAAGGGGGGAAACAAGATGATTGGGAAGGGGAGGGGAGAGGGAACTGGGGACAAAAACATGTGGAGTGGAATAAATGTGTGAGAAGTAATGCAGTCCACTACCTGTAAATGTAATCGTAACCCCTCTATACATTACCCTGAAAATAAAATAGAGACTATAAAAATATCTGTAGAAAATGAGGCTGGATGATGGAAACAACCAAATGCCCTACTACAAAAAATGTGATAAACGCACACACACACACACACACACACACACACACACACACACACACACACACACACAATGGAATGATACATAGCCAACCGACAAGATAAAATAAAGGCATTCTCGGGGAAGTGGATGAAAAGGAAAAAAATCATATTAAGTGAAGTAAGCCAAACTCAAAGGAACATAGGCCCAAGCGTCTCCCTCATTTGTCAAATTCAGTTGAAACCTTGGGCTCTGCTACCAGAGATTTACAATAGAACAAAATCTAGAGACATCGTGACAAATAGTATGACACTAAATGTAAGGACCTCCAAGATGAAGAAACAAAACTCATATAATGAGTGATTGTTGTCCTTAATGAACTATGTGATCTCTTATCTCTTTTGCTATCCCTTGGTTATATCATATTGTTACAATATTTCACCTTGTTCTCTGATATATTTCATATGTGCCTAATTGGTTATTTGAAATTGGATAGGGAAGGGGGGAAATGAACATGCGTGGGGGTAGGGGAAGGGAAATGGGGACCATATCATTACATGGGGTATCAAAGTTTGAGAAGTAATGCACCTTCTATCTGGTGAATATAATGTAACCCTTCTATAAATTACAATAAAAATAAATACATAAAAAGAAGATCTGCACAGAAAAAAATAATAATGGCATTTTTGGGGTAGTGGATGAAATTAGAGTGAATCCTGTTGAGTGAGATAAGTCAAGACCAAAGAACAAAAGGTACATGGTATCCTTAATATATGGATATTAGTTTCAAACAGTAGTAGAGCGAAGATTGAATAGTTGATACCCAAAGTTCTGGACATAATTTTGGAGATATAAACATAACTACATAGACATAAAATCTAGGATAGACTATACACTCTATAGACATGTGTTTTATTATAGATTAATCTGTATCTATGACATACAAAGACTCAGCTTAATTTTTACTATATTCTAAAATTTATGTGCCAGTGATTGTATAGCGATTCCCTTCTTGAATACTTGTTGGTCAACATGACATTTGAAATATGATGTAAAATTCAATGTTAATAATTTTTTTTAAAAAAAGAGGCTAGAGGTAAATTACCACTAATGTACTTGCTCTAAGTGGTACAGAAATTTTCTTAATGAATCAAGGAGTTTTATTACATCTTTATGCAATTATTTTAGTTCTGAGTGTTCTACACTCAATGCTACTTCTGGAAAGATGATATAGCTGACTGTGTAGATGGTATGAAGACATACTGGACTAAACGTAGAATAAAGCATTGGTAAGTGGCTGTTAGCTGATCAGATTCTACTGGAATATGTGGAATGAATTTATTAAGCACAATGCAGGCTCTTAGTCAGATCAGGATCAAGATTATGTGGTTCCATGAGATGAATGAGGAAAGATCAGAAAAATCTACTAAGATATCCAGATATACTTTTGAAACTAAGGTTTCTGGACTCCTGTTTTTTCTTTCTTGGTGGGGAGCTTGAACTTTGGACCTGGGCAAGGTCTCTTAGTTCTTTTTCCTCAAGGCTAATGCTGTACCACTTTTAGACACAACTCCACTTAGTTTTTGGGTGGATAAGTGGAGAGAAGAATCTTACAGTTTTTTTTGTTTTCGTTTTTTTGCTTGCAAAGGCTTTGAATCACCTTCTCCCTGGCTAGTAGAAGAATGACAATTATGACCCTCGAGCGCCTGGCTAGTGATTTTTTTGAAAATTGGACTTTCTTCCAAATCACGTAACTGGTTCCTAGCAAAGTTTTGAAGCCTGACTTAAATGTGACAGATTTTTGTCACTTGGAGACACTCTGTGCTGAACTTTAGAAATCTACCAGCTGAGTCACAGTGGCACTTCCAGTTTTTGTTTATGTGGTGCTGAGGAATGGAATCCAGGGTTTCATACATGCTAGGCAAGCTACATTTTCAGCCCAACAATCCAGAAACAAGGGCATACTAAACCCACTAGCACAACAATGTTCATTGCAGCACTATTCACCATAGCAAAGATATGGAACCAACCCAGATGTCCCTTAGTTGATGAGTGGATCAGCAAGTTGTGGTATTTGTACACAATGGAATTCTATGCTGCTGTCAGAAAGAATGACATCTCCCCATTTGTTTGGAAATGGAAAGACTTAGAAAAAATCATATTAAGTGAAGTAAGCCAGACTCAAAGGAACTTAGGCTCAGTGGTTTCCCTCATTCGTCATAATCAGTAGAAACCTTGAGCTCTACTAGCAGAGATTTGCAATAGAGCAAAAGGCCATATATAAGACCATATAATGTGAAGCTAATTGAAAGGACATCCAGGATATTGAAACAAAAGCCATATAATGAATGATTGTTGTCCTTAATGTACTATGTTGTCTCTCATCTCCTTTGCTGTCCCTTGGTTATCCCATATTGGTATAGTATCTCACTTTGTTATCTGATATATTGAATTTATTTGTATTGGGATATTTGAAATTTGATAGGGAAGGGGGGAAAACCGAGACGGGTGGGAGGTGTGGGGTTGGAGGGAAATGGGTACCAAGACATGTGAAAGGGTATCAATGTACGTGAATTAATGCACCTTCTATCTGGCAAATATCATGTAACCCTTTTACTAATTACAATAAAAAATTTAAAAAAATAGAAAGTTGTAGTGTGTGGGGAGGATGATGGGGTCAAATACATGTCTTCTTAGAAATATACTTCATCTGGTTGCCCTGGATTTTCCTGGCCTTCTTCTTAGAGAAAGACCTGTTATACTGGATTTGTGGCTTGGCAATGATCTATCATGTACATCTTCGCGTAAGACAGCCACAACTTCCATGCCTGAGACTCGAGTTTCCTGACCTTTGGCAACAGCACAGCAACATCTTTCTTCCTCCTGAGCCACAGCCAATGTAAACAGACAATGGAACAGTCACTGGCAAACCTAGATGAGAGTCTTCCAAGTGCTACACAAATGCAATTGATAAACATCATTAATGAAAAATGTGAAAGAAAGAAAGAAGAAAGAAAGAAAGAATGAAAGAAAGAAAGAAAGAAGAAAGAAAGAAAGAAGAAAGAAAGAGGGAAGAAAGAGGGAAGAAAGAGGAAAGGAAGGAAAGAAAGAAAGAAAGGAAGAAAGAAAGAAAGAAAGAAAAAGAAAAAAGAAGGAAAGAATGATATTTCATTTCTTCAAAACTAAGACTATAAATGATTGAGCAAACAAGGAATAAGTCAGGGCATTATTCTCTGATAAGGATAATATCTTTTTCTGGTAGGAAGAGACTGGTATTCAGAACTAGACCTTTCCACCAGAAATTGAGCCTAGTGGTAGAGTGCTTGCCTAGCATGCACAAAGACACAGGTTTGATTCCTTATTACCACATACATAGAAAAAGCCAGAAGTAATGACTTCATTGGTAGGGTTCTAGTCTGGGGAAAACCCAAGGACAATGGTTAGGTCCTAAGTTCAAACCCAGGAATGGAAGGAAAAAAAAACAACAAAGTTTCAATCAACATAAGAAAATTAACTAGACAATGAGCTGGAGATTTTCTGGTCTTCCATGATTCTGAGGGACAGGAGTGTTAGAAAAGGAATTTTTATAAGACTTCAAATGGAAAGAAACAAATTTCAAAATTCCCACAAATACCTAAATTGAGACTTTAGTGAGAAGTTGTAACTGAAGGGATATAGGTGTAAGTCCTTACTCTCAAGAATCGTTTTTGCTTGGATCAAAGACAAACAGACATATAAACCAAACTTGTGACCGCTGAATCTAGAAAAAATTCGTGTTCCTCACTTAATGGTTAATAAGCAAACAGCATTGAAACTGGGTAAGATAATCCTATCTGCTACTAAGGACCTGAGACTTATCTGTAGTTAACTCTAGAAAACAGGAAGTGGGGCTGTAGCTCAAGGATAGGGGTTATAGTCTTCTGCTGAAGTGTTCAGGGACAGGGCAGAGGCCTATGAACTACAAAAAAAAAGAAAAGAAAAGAAAAGAAAGTTTAAAAAAGATGCAAAACAGCACAATATGTAGATTATTTCTCAAAAATAAAAGAAAGGCAGCTATTCCTCAATGTATAAACAAAACAGTATTTGAAAAAAAAACAGCTGCAGGTATATTATAGGTAGTACTCAGCTTAAAACTGTAGCAATACACAGTTGGGTAATTTCAATAAATAGTTCCTGTGATATAAAAAGAGAACTAAAACACAGAAAAACATTATTGGTCATTGTAAAATATATTTTCTTAATATGTTAGGGAGAAAAGAATATATATCTCACAAATCAATTTCCACTTATATATCTAGCACTTAGGATGGGAAAGTAAAGTCATTACCTTTACAGTAAGGAATATTTGTATCTCATGTATGTTTGAGTCTTTTTTTCTATGACTCATTTTAGATGTCCACGTAATGGAAAATGTGTTCAAGACCTGCCAGGAAAGTCCACATGAATGTCTTTGTGAAGTAGCAGTTGCAAGTAGTATCGAAGTGGAGGAAAACGTGAGATTAGCAACAACTTTAAATTTGAGCTCTACACATAATCCAGAGCTGATTAGTAATAACGGTAACAACTTAGGGGTGAGGACTGAGGAGTTCATTAAGTGTCAGAACATGCTTCTGTCTCCTAAGCCTGATGAGATGCATGCTGCTTATAGATCTCGTATGTCTCCTGTTCTTAAAAAATCCATCGGATATTCAGAGCATTTTATTCATGATTGTGACAGTCCAAAAGATCTGCAGTATCATCATTCTGTTCTCCCTGCCCAAGAAATTCTTCAGGGAGGGAGGAAAACTGCTAAATGTACTGTGTGATGAAAAATATTGTACTTAACACCGACCATCACTACACATCTGAAAATGTACACAGGAGAGACTCCTCATACATGTAGTGAATGTGAGAAATCTTTCAGTAATGAAATACGCCTTACAATACCTCAGAGCAAATATCCTGAGATATGTGAGGCGTACATCAAGTGTGAAAATTAATTTCTGAGATGTTAGACCTGACGCTCCAACCTCGATCTCCAAGAGAAGACAAACCTTATGAATATGAGGAACGTAGTAAAATTTGTGCCCAGAATTCAGCTCTCAGCACACATCAGAGATCTCACACAGAAGAGAAATCTTATGAATGGGATAAATGTGGGAAGACTTTTAGACTGAAATCATACCTCACTTTGCACCAGAGAAGACACACAGAAGAGAAACCTTATGAAAGTAACAAATGTGAAAAGTCTTTCACCAGAAGATACACCTTCGAGTTCATCAAATAACACACACAGGAGAGAAACCTTATGTGTGCACCAAATGTGGAAAGACCTTCAAGTGGAAGTCATATCTTGATGGGCATAATAGAACACACACAGGAGAGAAAACTTATGCATGTAGTGAATGCGGAACGTCTTTCAAATGGAAGGTAAAACTCCATGATCATCAGAGAATATACTCAGGAGAAACACCTTATGAGTGTAACATATGTGTAAAGTCCTTCACACAGAAGTCAAACCTCAACATGCATAAGACAATTCAAACAGGAGAAAAACCTTATGAATGTAACCGATGTGGAATGTCTTTCAAATGGAAGTCTTCCCTCAAATTTCATCAGAGAACACACACAGGAGAGAAACTGTACGAGTGCAGCAAATGTGGTAAGACCTTCAGATGGAAGACACATTACAGGAGGCATAACAGAATTCACACATATTAGAAACCTTAGGAATATAACCAAAGTTGAAAGTCTTTCGTGCACTATTCACCCTTCAGGAAGCGTAAGAGAGTTCACACATATGAGAAGCCTTAGCATTGTAATAAATAGGAAAGACTTTTTAGTCTGTGGAAGAAAACTCAGCTTGTGTCACAGAACCAACACAAGATCAAAACCTTAATGAATGTAGCAAATGTTCAGTGTTTTTCCCAGAAGGCACAAGTCAAGATTTATCACTAAACACCCACAGGATAGAATACTATGAATAACATGAAAGGGAAATTTTTTTGAAGAACTCATAGTTGAGTTTGCATGATACCACACAGACACAGGATAAAAATCGTATGAATATAAGAATATGAAAAATCTATCATGAACGCATGACTAAGTATAAAATGCACATAGGAGAGAAAAACCTTATGAATATTACAAATGTGGAAAGTGTTTGACCTGGAAGGCATACTTCTGTGTTCATCACAAACCTGATTCCCATAGAAGAAAAGAAAACTAATGAATAGAACAAATGTGCAATGACTTTTAATCAGAAGTCAGTCTTCAGTACATTTCAGAACATACACAATAGAGAAATTCTGAGTAATGAAAAACATTTAGGTATATATAGAATCTCTGTATATGGGAGCATTAGGATAAGTCTTCTAAACAAAGTCAACCTTCAGCAAGCATTAAGAGTACTCACAGAAGAAATAATAGCATGTAGAAAAACCTTTGTCAGAAACCTCTAAAAGCTGACTGTGTGGCTTAGTGGTAGAGTGCTAACCTATCAAGGATGAAGGCCTGGGTTAGATTCCTCAATACTACGTGAAAAGAGCAAGCCAGAAGCAGCACTGTGGTTCAAATGGTAGAGTGCTAACCTTGAGCAAAAGTAGCTCAGGCCCTGAGTTCAAGCCTAAGGATTGGAGAGAGAGAGAGAGAGAGAGAGAGAGAGAGAGAGAGAGAGAGAGAGAGAGAGAGAGAGAGAGAGAAAGAGAGAGAGAGAGAGAGAAAAGAGAGAGAAAAAGAGAGAGAGAGAAAAGAGAGAGAAAGAGAGAGAAACAGGAACTTCTAAATTTTACAGAGATAAAAAAGGAGAGAGAGAAGGAGACAGAAACTAATTTCTAAACTTTACAGTCTTTCTATTTCCTTACAATTTCGTCTATGTCATTCTTTCTGACAGAAGCACAGAATTCCATTGTGTAAAAATACCGTATTTGATCTACTCATCAACTGACGGGCCTCTTGGTTGGTTCCATACCTTTGCTATAGTAAATAGTGCTGTGATAAATGTTATTGTTCTAGTGAATTTAGTATGTCCTATCTGGACGATTGGCAAGTAGTGAAATTGCTGGATCACAGGGGAGCTCTATGTTTAGTCTTTTTGGGATACTGCCATAGTGCTTTCCATAGTGGTTGAATGAGTTTGCAATCCCACCAGCAGTGTAGTAGTGATCCCTCCTGGCCACATCCCCTCCAGCATACGTTATTAGATTTCTGGATCTTGGCCATTCTAACTGGAGTGAGGAGGAAAAGGGAAAGAGGAACTGAAACTTTCTCTCCTTACAGATGACATCATTCTGTATTTAAAGAACCCTATAGACTCTACTCCGACGCTGCTTGAGCTGATATAAAACTTTGGTAAGGTAGCAGGGTATAAAATTAACCCTCAATGTCAACTGCCTTCCTATATGCCAAAAAATGAGAGGAATGAGGCAAGAATCAGGATAGCAACTCATTTTGCTATCGAAGAAAATATAATACTTAGGAATTAACTTGGAATGTAAAGCACCTTTTTGATGGAACTATAAACCCTGGAGAAGGAAATTAACGCAGAACTGAGGAAATGCAAAAACCTATGCTCCTGGTTTGGAAGAAGTAATATTGTAAAAATGGCAATCTTGATAAGGACTATCTACAAATTCAGTGCAATATTCATCAATATCCCAATGTCATTCTTTAAAGAAACAGAAGAGGAAATCCAAAATTTCACTTGGAATAATAAAAGACCCCTTATAGTCTGATTTCTTGCATGATACATAATGTTTAATCTCACCTTCTCCACCAAAATCTCACCTTTCTCATTGAGACATAGGTGGCCCTGTTTACTAGCAGCAAAGGCTCAAACGCGCAGTTTCAGGTGTCACCACTGCCTCTGTTACTGGGTAGATCCAACTCTGTCATCGATTCTGAGGTCTGCTCTGGGAGTCTTGGTCACAAGTTGTTCTGTGGCATCTGCTGCCAGCCTGTGCCTATTTGCTTCCTTTTCCTCCAGCAGCCTACAACAGGGAATGAAGTTCAGGCGCTGATGCTCTCCTTCATATGCAGGGCAGGATGAGCCCAACCGACCCTCATCTTCCTCTTCCATTTTTTGGGAAAAAATGTGCTGGCAGAAGTCCTCAGGTGTGGGGCATGGCTGATCCACACTTTTAATCCAGGCTGGTCAGGAGGCAGAGATCTGAGTATGGAAGTTCCAAGTCACCTAGAACAGGAAAGTCTGATAGATTCTTACTACCAAAAATAAAAACAGCTGGGAATGGAGTTTGGGCTCAAGTGGTAAAGGGCTAGTCTTGAGTACAAATGCTTAGTGCCCAGGCCCTGGGTTCAGGCTCCAGCACTGCCAACAACCTCACTTTAGTGAGATTTTAGCTTTATCCATGTAGGCACATCTCACTGGAATCTTGCTGGTAGAGATAGTCTTCATAATTTTGTCTCAAGGGAAAGGTCCTCCTGGGGTAGTACACAAAAGTTGTCATGGAGAGAGGAGCCCCACTTGCTCCAGGTTTGAAGATGGCATAGGTCAAGCCAGCATGGAGTTGGAACATCAGTCTTTTTCCTAGCACTACCTACCAGTGAATGTCAAATGATATTGATTGTTGTGGGATTGTGTGATTGAAGTGCCCCATTGAGGGCAGTGTTAGCACATCCAAACTTGGATACCACGAATGCTGAAATCTCAAAGCTAAGATTTGTGTTGCCTACAGAAATGCTGGTGTGTCTGTTATTCACTAAAAGTTCAGGTGCAAAGATTCTGAAGCTTGATGCCATGTGTTTAATCCATTTAGTAAAATTATTTTAATGCACTGTATAAGTTAAAACATTTGATAAGAGTCAGGGGTAGTGAAAACATTGTTCTTGAATTCAGGTGTCTGGCAGGGTAATGGGGGGGTGTTGGTGGCTGGGACTATGAAGCTGGAGCTGCTATCAAACCATCGCTCATGTTCCTCTTTGTCTCGGAGAAATGACTCCAAAGATGAAATTTGAATGGTGAGGAAAAGATGATGATGTACTCAGGAAATTTCTCCTAAACAAATGCTCATGTGGAAGTGGGATGGGGGCTGGGCATATCTGAGGCAGAGCTTAAGGGGGCTTCTCATGGCTTTGAGAACGTTCCTTGCGACTTCAAGCATGCAGCAGGGTGTTTTAGATGGCCATTGTGAGATGGATGGAATAAGACTGGAGACAAGATGAATGCTGGGATCCTGAAAGAACTAATTATGTCTAAAAAAGAAATCAGGAATTTGTTTTGATTAGATAATACCTGTAATCCGAGGCATATTCAGGATCCTGATCTTAGTACTGTGGTTTAAAACCAACCCAGCAAAGGGAAAAATGCATGAGACTCTTACTCCCAGTTTAGAGCAAGAACAAAGATTGAAGTAGAGCTGTGGCTCAAGAGCTAGAGTGCTACCTTGAGCAAAGAAAAGCTAAGAAAAAGCTCCAGGTCTTGAGTTCAAGGCCAGGAATGAAAGAAGGAACGTAAAAAAGGGAAGTATGTAAGGAAGGGAAATATATAAATGAAAGAGAGAAGGAACTAGAAATTTAAAACTAGAGAATATTTAAAAGTCATCAGTCCTTCTAAGAAAAGGGTTGGAGTATGGGTTCTATATGTGGTGAACTGAAAGCCCAACAGTGACTTGTTAACCAAAGAGTCACCATGATGAGCAAAGGATAGAAATCTGCATGAGCCTCTTAGCGGATGGAGTCACAGAAGAGAACCTCAGCTCCCATCCCATAGTTAGAAGTATATAGAGATGGGGAAGTTGGCATCACCTTGATGTCATTGTGTCCATGGAGACTGGAAGCCATGGCTCTGTGAAAGCACAATGTTGTGGTTACTGAGCTGAGAGGCTGAGGAGAGCCAAGTCCTGGCCATGAAGAAATCAGGGTGGCAGTAGAGCAACTCTGCTGCAGTGTGTGCCTGCTTGGCTGTTCTTATTGTGTGGTGGATCAGGCCGGAGGGGGTGATAGTAACTGTTTTGTGGTCACAAGCCCTTCACCAAGAGCTTCCTCTGGGATCCTCATAAGCTACAGGGTGGCTGGTGGTGGGATGTGTGTGGGGTGGAAGTGACAGAGGGATGGACGCATGGCAAGGTGGGTGAAGAGATGAGAGGAATGATGAGAGCCCAGTTCATTGGTTTCCAAGGTTAATGGGTGGGAGGTAGAGAGGCATGATGGAGGAAAGATGGAGGCAGGGGAAGGTGGTGACAGAGTGAGGCCATCTGTAGTGCCAGCCTGGCCATCATCTGAAGCCCATTGGCAGCTTCCTGATTCCTCACTTTGTCCTGCACCTTGTGGAGGGAATGTCACATGTACCCAGAGCTTGGGGTGGGGCAATGTTAGTAGCACCTGGAGAACCATTGGCCTCTACCTGGGTGAGGGGTGGTTCTGGCTCCCATGCTGGGTGGCCTGATAGCTATGGAACAGATCTCTCCTTAGCTACCACAGTCAGTGGCTGCTCTCCATCTAGGGTTAGGGCAACTGCTCAGCCATCAGGACACCCCATGCCAGGACAGAGGCCTACAATTCAAATGGCAGCACAGGGGTGATGATCTCACCGTAGCCCTAGTTACATGGCTATCCCTGCATGCAGGTCAGGATGAGCTGGGGGAAGACGTTCTCTGTGTTTTTCCACAGCCTGTCCTGGCCTCTTCTTCTGTCTGATTAGACAAAGAGAGCACCAGGTTCCCTCTCATAGTCCTGGTTCTTTTTCTTTTACAGTCATGAGGCTTGAACTCCAGTCCTGGGTACTGTCCCTGAGCTCTTTTGCTCAAGGTTGATGCTCTACCATTTGAACCATAGTGCCATTTCCAGCTTTTCCTTTTCATGTGGATCTCTGATATCTCCAGTGCTGTGCCTGCAGGGAGGCACTCACCCCACAGACAGAGCCACCTCTGCCGTGACTGTGACTGCCCACAACCCACACACCCACTCCTTGCACACCCCTCGACTCCAGTTTTAGCTCCTCTTGGACTGGGTGTCCAGCCTACCCCTTCCTACACTCACAAAGGGTCTACAATTGTCTTCCCAGGGTCCTTTCTTCTGCCAGCCAGAGTACAGACTGTGCACATCTTGACGATCACAGAGCTCAAAGCCAAAGGCTGAGATGCATAATGGGGTGACCCAGTAGCTGCACAGGGCCCATGGATCATTCTGTGCATCCCCCAGCCTGTGATTTCCCCCACCACCTTGGCAGGGAAGTTCCATGCCCACATCCTAATCCCTGGTCCCCTCCAATTCCATTCTCCCTTGGATTTTGCAGACTGTCTACCATCAGGATCTAAAATTCTATTCATCACTTTATGTCCTTATCACTGATTTGCTACTTTGGCAGGATCTCCCCGTGCCTGGAGAGTGGGCATGTCATTTACTCTCTGTGGAGAAGTTGCCCCAGGAGAAGAAATATGCACTTCATGTGAGTGTTGGACAGGGCAGGAGGGATCCCTAGGATCAGAAGCCACAGGAGGGGTGCAGATGGGGGAATGCTAGGGGTCCCAGGGGACAGTGGGAGTTAGGGCACAGTTGGTTCCTTCTGCAGGGTTGACACCGATACACAAACCCAACAGAATGAGGTTCAGATTACAGATGTCAGAGACAGTGCAGATTGCCAATGGGTGCAGGGGTCACTGTCACCCCCAGATGCTGGCTGCATGCTGGGATGCACGCAGAGATGTTTTCAAGATCAGATAATGAGGATGTTGCAGGGTGTAACCATTCTTTTCAGATGGCTCTCTACCTCTCTTGAGCTTCATCTCTATCTTTCGCTTTTTCTTGGCAGTTAACTGGAAATGAGAGTTTCATGGACTTTCCTTTCTGGACTGGCTTCAAACAGAAGCTATGCACAGTTTTCAAACCATACCCTACTGAAGAAGGGAAGCTTGATCTGGTGCTTAACTGGGTTGCACTTTGGCTCCGTTTGCTATGCCTCACGGGAGGGGGCTCATCATTTGTAGACTAAGATCTCATGACCTTCAAAGCCAAATGCTACCTGAAAGTTCAGGGTCCCAGCCTATGTGTTGGGCCTGGGTGAATACATTCTCTGTTATGCTGGGTCATCAACCCATGTTTTAAGCTGCAATTAGGCAGTGCCACATTTGATAAGAACATCTGCCAGAGATTGTCACCTCATGAAAGCAGATTCTGAATTTGTATTCCATTTCCTGTGGTGGAGAAATCCCCTCCAAGTTAGACAGGCTCACATCCACCTGTAGGTCACACTCCTAATGCACCCTTGAGTGTCCTCATGGTATTGGGATCTAAGTTTGTAGGGAATGCTGGTTTAGGCCATGAATTAGCTGGACAAGTGATGACAAACGTGTTGTGGATTAATATGAGAACAATTTAAGAAGCCCTGGAGGAGCATCAACCTGACCCTCTGTGGTGCTATAAATCTGATAGGATGTTCCAGACTGAGAAACAATCACATGGCTTTGTGTTTGGCATCCAGACATGTGAGTGCATGTCTTAGCTGTCAGCCAATACAGAGGAGGACATGAATAAGTGGGTGGAAAGCATCTGTCAGACCCCTGTCTGGGGGCAGGTGGAGAGAACATAGGAAGGTAGATACCATGGCTGTGGTGGGGCCAAAAAAAGGGTGAAAGAGTCAAAGAGCCAGGTACTGGTAGCTCAAGACTGTCATCCTAGCTACTCAGGAGTTTGAGATCTGAGGATCACAATTCAAAGCCAGCCCAGGACAGAAACTCCAGGAGACTCTTATCTGCAATAAACTACTGAATGCAAGAAGCTCAAGCTCAGTGACAGCATCCAGGCCTAGAGTTCAAAACCCAGGACTGGCAGAAAAAAGTATCAAAGGACAAGAAGCTGGCCAAAAGTTAGAGGGACTCTATCTTGACAAACAATACAATGGTAAGTTGCACTCAGAAGACTTGCACAAAATCTAGAAATGCCTGAGACCTATCTATGTATGTTTCCTGTTTGTCTAAATACATAAGTTTATGCATTTATATATTAGTATAGAGAGACAGATCAATACATATGACTATACATATATACATAGCCAGACACTTATGGGTGGGTGGTATACTGTGTGAGAGTTTGTGTTTGTCTTTTGTGGTTGGCTATCTCTATTTAAGAAAGATAGAAAATATGTAAATATCTTTAAAAAAACTTGATAAAATATAGAGAGACATAAGCTCTTGAGGGAATCTGAAATGACAAGATTATTCACAGGCACGTTTATCCTTATGGATTCCTCAGCAAGTTTTAATTTCGTTCATTATTTTCTTTCTTTTTTTGAACCAGTGCTAAGGATTTCTCTCAGGGACCAGGTGCTGCCAATTACTAATTTTCTCATGGCTGGTACAAGAGGAACTGAGCCACAGTTCCACTTTTGCCTTATTTATTCGTGCTTAACTGAAGATAAAGATTTCTATCAGTGACTTTCTCTCAGGGGCTGGATTCTAACGAGGATCCCCAGACCTCAGCCTTCTCTATAGCTACAATTAACAATATGAGAACCCAGCACTGGGTTCCAATGCACAGGGCAAGAAATTGAGTGAATCTCTCAACTCCAATTAGCTATAATAAGCTAGAAGTGAAAGACCAGTACGTTTGAGGAAAAGATGCTAAGGGTTATCACACAGGCCCTATGAGTAAGCCCTAAACCCTGTACACAAGTGTGCATGCACACATTGGCAGATACACACACACACACGTGCACACACACAATATCTCAGGCAATATTGTATTTTGAATTAATATCCAAAGATTGGACAACAGGATAGCAAGTAATAAAATCTGTTTTTCTTGTCTACATTGAGGGAAAGGGATAAGTCACTAGATGCAGAAGTGAACAATTCAGAGGCAAATGCTGTGAGTGAATAACTTGTAAAAAGCACATTTCTTTTCTTTTCTTTTCTTTTGTTTTTTCTGCCATTCCTGGGGCTTGAACTCAGGGCCTGAGCACTGCTCTTGGCTTTTCCCAAGTCTAGCCCTCTGCCACTTGAGCCACATTGCCATATGGATTTTTATATGTGTGTGATATGAAGGACTCAAACCTAGATCTTCATGGATGCTAGGCAAGCACTCTACCACTGGACCAAACTCTAAACCCCGATAAAGTATTTATAAATAGTCATCATCATCATATCAAAATATCCTTTCTCCTACAAAGAATGAACACTTATCTATGTCTGTAAGACTTTTTTTATGTCACCAATGCTTCTGTGATTTTCCCACTTGCATTTTTACAGATGACAGCACAGATATTCATCAGGAAGAAAAATAGATTAGGATACAGAAACCTAACAACGTCCTAGTAGATTGAAGTGAAAAATATGTGCAAGATGGCCTGGGTGTTTCATCAATTTGTAGAGTGCTTGGCTACCACACAAAAAGACTCCGGTTTGATTCTGCAGTACCATATACATAGAAAACTCTGGAAGTGGTGCTTTGGCTTGGTGGGACAGCTATAGCCTAAAGAAAGCCTAAGAACAATGGTCAGGCTCTGAGGTCAAGTCCCAGGACTAGCAAAAAAATGTGCAAGAGGCAAAATGCAAGCTGAGAAGGCACTGTGAAGCAAAATGTCTTGTGAAGGGTAAGGGGAATAGTGACAGTTAAGTTTGGATCTTACATAAGAAAGGCTCCTTGAGCCTGACACCAGGCTAGCACTTACGCCTAGTTAGTGACTTGGGATTTGAACAAAAAGGTGTGCTGTTTACTACATCCATATGTGAGGTGGGAAGGGAGATTCAGCCTCCAGTATGTATTTGGGGAGGTCTTCTGTGAGCAAGGAGCTTTGGTCATTGGGCCTTGAAAGGTGACCCTACCTCCCTCACAATGGAACAGAATATGGAACCCTGATAACTAAGCCACTGTATGTGACAACCAGCTCAAGCCAGCTCCCTTGGCCTGTGGCTCAGGAACCAGAAAGATGTTACTGTGCTGTTGCCAAAGGTCAGGAGGCTCGCATCTCAGGCATGAGAGATATGGATGTCTCACTTGAAGAAGTAGATGCTGGATCAGTGCCAAGCCAAAAATTCCAG
This sequence comes from Megascapheus bottae, assembly GCF_031878675.1. Taxonomy (NCBI): domain Eukaryota; kingdom Metazoa; phylum Chordata; class Mammalia; order Rodentia; family Geomyidae; genus Megascapheus; species Megascapheus bottae. The sequence continues at coordinate 4,158,128 of NW_028327585.1, forward strand.
TATATCAGGCATTTCTCTAGGAAGAAAGCAAGGAAACTCCAGGGCAACTCAGATGAGGTATATTGAGAGGAAACCTATTTGAACCCATCATCCTGCCCACACACTACAACCTTCTTGTGTGCTTTCAAGTGACTATACAGAGATTAGAGTGTGTCATTTCCAATCTACTCTATGCCAGTTCCTCAATGTGAAGTGTGTTCCCATTCCTACGTTTGAAATATCCACTGTTTTGCTAACATAGTGTGATGGTAAGTCAGCTCAGACTCTGAATGAGCCTTGTAACCTATGGATCCTGGAGGAAGGCCTGTTGGAGATGCTGCTGACAAAGCTGATCCCTGCCTACCAGAAAGGTGATCTCTTTTATGTGTGAAACTTCCTGCACAATTTCAAATAGTGGAGGACAATGTAGTAGTTGCTGGAAATTCTCTTGAAAAAGTGAGTGTTCCCCCTCCAAACCCAGGTTTGCTCACCCTTCCTGGCCAAGTCTTGGAATACTTGGCTCCTCTCTGAGCCTGTTTGGTTCACTGGGGTGTTCACAGGGGAGCTAAGCATGATACAAGTGCACAAACTACTTTATTATGACTGGGACACCATGCCATTTCATTTCCCTCACAAGCTACTGGAATCTCAACAGTGTGCTTACTGAGAAGTTGGATTTCAGGCATGAGTAAGTGGCTCCAAACTGCAGCCCTCACCTAGGTGACATCCTAGGAAATCCCATTTCCCAGTAAGAAATGAGGTGTCAGTACTAAGCGCGGAGTCATGTGATATACTGGAGTCAGAGGAAAAGCTGGGGGCTGAATCACTTTTGAGCCATCAGGGAGGGATTGTGATAGCTTTGCCTGTTAGAACCTGAAAGCATTTGCATTTTGGTGTGTGGTCCAGTGCTGCCACTTGAACCTGAACCCAGGTCTAAATGCCATCCCTTTGGTGTTCAAAAATTAGCACTGTACCATTTGAGTCATAGGTCAAGTTCTGGCTTTTTGCTGCCTAATTGAAGACAAGTGCCTTTAGACTTTTACTGACTAGACTGGCTTTCCACTGTGAACTTCAGAGCTCACCCTGCTGGGTGGCTAAGATTAGAGGAATGAGCATTTAGTTCTTTATTTAGAGCATTCACTTATTGATTTATTTAGAGCATTTACTGAGTTAATTTAAGGTGCGTTTACTTTGGACAGAGGCATAGAGGCCTCTCTCAGAAGCTTCTGGAAGAGGGGTGTAAAAGTCATCCTATTCCCGAGTGTCTCTTAAACCCCTCCGAGCACATAAGGGCACATCTCTGCAGGACAGCCACAGCATTAGAGTCTTGCAAGAAAGGGGCTTTGGTAGAAGGCTCAGGATGGAGAGAGAAGGCTCTCACTTTCCTTGTACCGAATGTGCCCACAGCATCATGTGTTCCATCTATACGATGTGAATGGACTTCTACCCCAGTGATTTCTACGAGTTCAAGAACTTCCACACCCTGACACAACTCAAGCTCCATATGAGACTCCACATGCCGGCTTTGGATCTGCTCTTCTAAACACATAATTTTGACCAGCTGGAGGAATGTGCGACCAGTAAGACCAAGAAAAAGTAGAAGTCCTGGTGTGGGTGCCTCAGAGCCTGTGAGTAGGAAGCCCATGTGGTCTAGATATTGGTTGGCCCTTACTTCTACAGAGCTTGGCAAAATGCCCTTTATGGGTGGTGTCAGCCAGGTAATGTCTGTCCTCTGAAAGGACTCGGGAATAAGCACTCATTAGAAAGACCCTACACCTCCTCAGAGTTCAGTCCAAACTCCAGTTCTACAGGTTCCTCCATTAGATCCTCATGGAAGTTGAGTGACACTTCAACTTGCAGAGTCCACTCTGTCCACTCTGTACCTATTTCCATTCTTAGGTTTGGGTCATCGTGGAAGAGCTTATCCTGAACTCCGGATGAAAAACCCACCAGTGGAGCTGGTGACTGATGGAGACTGAGAATCATCACTGCACTCCAGAAAGCATGGGCCTTCTGTAGAAATTACCAAACAGGTTTAGAGTCCTGTGGATATACATTTTGCTCTGAACCCCATGTGTGACACACTTGAACCTGCAGATTCTATGGAGGAAGAAAAAGAGCAGCCAGATTTCCTTCCGTTTCCTTTCACACTCCACCCAGAGTCAGTCCATCTGAGTCAGAGTAACACTCCACTTATTGTGCAAGCTGAAGGGGCACACGCTGGGCTCATGGAAAATGTCCCCATGGGAAGCAGCAAGTGTACTCTCAATAATGGATTCATTGGAGGAAAATGAATCCATCCTCACAGAATATCCAGACCCATCCATCTCACTAAAAGAGACTCAATCTCCATTCGACAAACCAGAATCCATCCACCTCTTAACTCAAGAAGGACATTCTGTTTCTCATGAGGAAGGAGACCCTTCTGAGGACTCTGAAGTAGAATTACTGTCTGAAGGCAACTTGGAGGCCAGTCTGGATTTAGAGCTTCCCTGTCCCCTTCCTAAAAAGACATCTCTTTATCATGCTCTCATGATTCTTGTCAAGTATTCATTGTATTTAGTTTGCTAACTATTAATCTCTCATTGTTAATATTATGGTGTGCAGTTCTTCAGTCCTTATTATACTGTGTTTTATTTTCCACTTATAATGTGAGACCGCAGACACCTAGGTCTTGGGTGGGCCAAAAAACAGCAGGTCTGGTCCCATAGAAGCCAACCTTACTGGATATACAGGGAACTATGAAATGCATGGAATCACCAGGAATCCAGGCCAGGCCTCCATGGAAAGACAAGTCAGCTACCAAAGCTTAAGGACAGAGCAGATGCCTGGAAATGTGTTTTGTCAATCGGGAGAAGTGCCAGAGTAACTGTAGTATTATGTGGGACTCTGTTCTGTGAGTTCAAGTCTGTTTATATATCCATTGTGCTTTGTACAAATATTTAAGAAAATTAAAACTCCATAATAGCATCAAAAGTCTACTTTGACTTTGAATGTGGCCTAGTTGTAGAGTGCTCGCCTAGTATACAAAAGACCTTGATTCAATTCCTCGGCACTGCATACACAGAAAAAGCAGATGGGGCACTGTGGCTCAGGTGTCAGAGTGCCACCCTCGAACAAATGTGGCCAAGGACAGTTCCTGGTCCCTCAGTTCAAGCCCCAGGACTAGCCAAACAAGAAATCATACCATTTTCCACACATTTGGAAATAAATCTGTTTTATCTAACCCTACTTCTTTTTTGCCAGTCCAGGGTGTGTGCCACCAAGCCAAACTACTGGCCCCCAACCTTACTATTTTGAATCATTTAATTTTTTTACATAATCATATTTCATGCTGTCTGTATTAATACCATAAAGAGTATGCTTAGTGTAATAATGTTAAAGGTAAAACATGAGAAATTAATAACTAAAATTCCTTTTTTATTAGTTTTATAGCATTACTACATTTTTTATGAGGAAAATTACCTAGAATGTTTATTTTAGAGTTCAAGTAATCCATTTTGATAAATATATCAACCTACATCATTTATTTGAACACATTTTAAACTATTTTTTTCAGGAATGAAAATACATATATATTTGTTGTAAATGAAATTTATGACTTGGGGGGAAGGGAAAGAGAAAAGGGGGGAGGGGGTAACAGTGTTTACAAGAAATGTACTCATTACATATGTAACAGCAGTCTCTTTGTATATCACCTTGACAACAAATTTTTTGAAAAGTACAATAAGTTTTAATGTCTACTTTGGGCAGAATTTTTTTTGCCAGTACTGTGCTTAGACTCAGGACCTGAGCACGATCCTTGTTTTTGTTTTTGTTTATTCTTAAGGCGCAAGTTCTATCACATGTGCCACAGCACCACTTGTATCTTTTTTATCTACATTGTGCTGAGGAATTGAACTTGGGTCTTCATTCATGCTCGGCAAGAACTCTTCCACTATGCTTAACTTAGGGCCCCAGTGGGAAGGAAGTTTTCCATAAAATATGTAGGAAATATGTACACTAAGGAAAAGCCATCAAAAAGAGAAAAAAATTATATACTTAGATAACGACATGCCAGTATTATGGCAGATCTCTGTAATTCTAGCTTCAAGAGTGGCCTATTTGGACCGGGAGTTGGCTGGCTGAAGTAAAGTGCTATCCTTGAGCAAGCCCTAGGACAGTGCTCTGGCCATGAGTTGAAGCCATAGGATATGCAAAAAATAATAATTTAATGCCCGTGACTGGTGGCTCACCCTGGTAATCCTAGCTACCCTGGAGGATCGAGGTTCAAAGACAGCCCAGGCATAAAAATCTGTGAGAATCTTATTTCCAAATAATCCAGAAAATTCAAAATGACAATGTGCCTCAAGTGGTAGAGCTCTTGCCTTGAGCTGAAGAGCTTAAGGTAAACATCCAGGCCCAGAGTTCAAGCCCCATGAGTGAAAAAAAGAAAAAGAAAAAGAAAGCCCTTATCTAAGGCTGGAGTGCACACTAGTAGTAGTTTGCTTGCCTAGTATGCACAAAGCCCTGTGTTCAATTACTTTTTACCAATTAAACCAAAAAAAAAGATGGAAATGATCTCAGAAGGTTGGGTTCTGAGGATCACAGTTCAAAGCCAGGCCAGACACTAAAGTCCATGAAACTGTTAATTCCACTTAAGCACCAGAAAACCAGAAGTGACACTGTGGCTCAAGGTGTTTAAGGTTGTAGCCTTGAGCTGAAGAGCCCACGGACCCTGCCCAGGTGCACAATTAAAGTCTTACAACCAAGAGAGAGAGACAGAGAGAGAGAGAGAGAGAGAGAGAGAGAGAGAGAGAGAGAGAGAAAGAGAGACAGAGAGAGACAGAGAGAGACAGAGAGACAGAGATAGAGAGAGAGAGACAGAGAGAGACACAGAGACAGAGACAGAGAGAAAGAGAGACAGAGAGAGAGACAGACAGGCAGACAGACAGAGACAGACAGAGACAGAGAGACAGAGACAGAGACATCAAACCGTCAGGCACTGCTGGCTGAAGCGTGTAATTCTAGATACTATGGAGACTGAGATTGGAGGATCTTGGTTCAAAGCCCAAAGCCAGCCTGGACACATATGTTTATGAGACTTACATCACCAATTAACTATCAGAAACCAAAAATGGAGCTGTAGAGGAAGAGCGCTAGCCTTGAGCTGAAGAGCTCAGGGACAGTGTCCAGGCCCAAAGTCCAAGCACCATGACGAATCAATAATAAAAAAAGAAGATAGCTAATAGTAATGATGAATAATTTTGTGCTGGGAGTTTGGCCTAGTGGTAGAGTGCTTGCCTAGCATGCACAAAGACCTGGGTTCAATTCCTCAATACCACATACATAGAAAAATGCTGGAAGTGGTGCTGAGGCTGAAGTGGTAGAGCCCTAGCCTTGAGAAAATATAAGGACAGTGCTCAGTCCCTGAGTTCAAGCCCAGGACTGGCCAAATCAAAAGTAGTAGAGCACTGGCATTGAACTGAAGATCTGAGGAACAGCCCAGGCACAGAGTTCTAGCACCGCAAACAACAACAACAAAATCTATGAAATGGCAGTGGTGGTTTTAAGCTAAGCAAAAATAGAGTAGAAACTGGTAAAATGCATATTTGTGTGTAAGCAAAATAGCCAGACTTATGCATTAGAACAGGATAGCAACTTGAAAAAAAATTTTGTTTTCCATCTCACTAGGTCCTGTCTCTTAATTTATTCAAGTAAGTAAAATGCTGGGTTTTATAATCATTGCTCTGAATATTAGAAAATCATAATATCTCTCATTAACCAACAAAAACCAGGAACTGGGGCTTCGTTCAAATGGCCGAGTATCAGGCAAGAGAAGAAAAAATTGAAGTAAGAACTTGAAGTTCTTGATCCAGAACCTGCATAGTAACAGAGCAGCAGCCTGGTGATCGTACCTCACACCTATAATCTTAGCTACTCAGGAGGCTTAGATCTGAGAATCAAAGTTTAAAGCCAGCCAAAGTACCCAGTTAACTGCCAGAAAAACCAGAAGTGGCACTGTGGCTCACAGATTAAACACTAGCCTTGGGCTGAAGAGCTCAGGGACAGTGTCCAGGCCCAGAGTTCAAGCCCCACAATTGACAAAAATCAAAGAAGCAAACAAAACTCACAAAGAAGCCTGCAGATCACAGTGGTTCTGCTGAGTCTCTTCTCTATGGGGATCAGGAAACATTTCACTTTTTCTGTCTCTTCCCATCTCAACATTCATACTAAAATAAGACTGTGTTGAAAGTTTCAATTTATAAAAATGTTTTTCATGAAGCACCCTGAAATATTCATCGCTTATATCTCAATTGAAGATAGTTGATTTGGGGCTGCATTGGTAGAGTGCTAGCCTTGAGCAGAAAAGGTCAGGGATAGAGCTGAAGCACTCAGTTGAAGACCCAGTGCCAACACACAAAAGAAAATATGCACTTTATACATATTTTCTAATTTCTTAATGAATTTTTCAGTCTGTGTAAATATAGGGTACATTCCTTGTTACTTAAGTAAGATTGCTCTTTTTTTTCTTTTTGCCAGTCCTAGGGCTTGGACTCAGGGCCTAGACATTTTCATTGTACTCGCTTGCCCAAGGTGAGTGCTCTGCCTCTTGAGACACAGCGCCACTTCTACCTTTTTTCTGAGTATGCGGTACCGGTGAATAGAACCTAGGTCTTCATACATTCTAGGTGAGCACTCTACCATTAGGCTACATTCCCAGGCAGTGAGATTCCTCTTACAGTCATTGTATGTTCACAGAGTTTGATCTCACACACTGTAGGGCCCTGGTTGGCTTTGACCTGTGATCCTAAGTCCTGAGCCTCCTAAGTAGCTGAAATTATGTTGTGAGCCAGCATGATGGCTTCCATTCTTTTTTCTACAAAAATATTTGTAGTTATCTAAAATATATCTATAGCTGAAAAAAATGAATCTCTCCCAAACAAATCTTCAAAGAAACAACCATCCTATTAAAAGGTGGGCTAAAGACTTAAAAGAGTATTCTCTGAAGAAAAAACTAAAATGGGCTTTAGACACATGAAGAAATGCTCCATATCTCTAGCAATAAGAGAAATGAAAATCAAAACAACTTTGAGATTCCACCTGACTTCAGTCAGAATTGCCATTATCAAACAATCCAATAAGAGATACTAGTGGGGAAGTGACCAGGGGGGATTATACCTACACTGTTGGTGTGAGTGTAAACTCGTTCAACCACTAGGGAAAGCAGTGTGGTGGTTCCTCAAAAGACTGAACATAGAGCTCCCTATGATCCAGCAAATCCACTACTTGGCACCTACCCAATTGTCCAGAAAAAAGGACATACTAAAGCCACTAGCACAATGATGCTCATTGCAGCACTTTTTACCATAGCAAATATATGAAACCAACCCAGATGCCACTCTGTAGATGACTGAATCAAGAAGATGTGGTACTTATACACAATGGAATGCTATGCTGCCATCAGAAGGAATGACATCGCCCCATTTGTAAGGAAATGGAAAGACTTGGAAAAATTCATATTAAGTGAAGCAAGCCAGACCCAAAGAAACATAAGCTCAATGGTATCCCTCATTTGTAATAATTAGTTCACATCTAGGACTCTCCTAGCAGAGGATTACGATAACTCAAAAACCTAGGTATATAAGGTCATATAAGATGAGACTAAATGTAAGGATCTCTAGGATATGGGAACAAGAGCTATATCTTGTGTCATCGTTGCTCTTAATCTTGTGTGATTTTTGTCCTTAATCGACTCTGTTATTTCTCATCTCTTATTTTGCCCTTTGGTTAATGTCAGATTCTTACTGTATCTGATTTTTCCCTGGCTTATTGTATATATGTTTATTTGTTTATGTCAAATAGGAAAGGGAAGGGGGGAAACAAGATGATTGGGAAGGGGAGGGGAGAGGGAACTGGGGACAAAAACATGTGGAGTGGAATAAATGTGTGAGAAGTAATGCAGTCCACTACCTGTAAATGTAATCGTAACCCCTCTATACATTACCCTGAAAATAAAAAAGAGACTATAAATATATCTGTAGAAAATGAGGCTGGATGATGGAAACAACCAGATGCCCTACTACAAAAAATGTGATACACACACACACACACACACACACACACACACACACACACACACACACTGGAATGATACATAGCCAACCGACAAGATAAAATAATGGCATTCTCGGGGAAGTGGATGAAAAGGAAAAAAATCATATTAAGTGAAGTAAGCAAAACTCAAAGAACATAGGCCCAAGAGTATCCCTCATTTGTCAAATTCAGTAGAAACCTTGGGCTCTGCTACCAGAGATTTACAATAGAACAAAATCTAGAGACATCGTGACAAATAGTATGACACTAAATGTAAGGACCTCCAAGATAAAGAAACAAAACTCAAATAATGAGTGATTGTTGTCCTTAATGAACTATGTGATCTCTTATCTCTTTTGCTATCCCTTGGTTATATCATATTGTTACAATATTTCACCTTGTTTTCTGATATATTTCATATGTGCCTAATTGGTTATTTGAAATTGGATAGGGAAGGGGGGAAATGAACATGAGTGGGGGGATGGGAAGGTAAATGGGGACCATATCATTACATGGGGTATCAAAGTTTGAGAAGTAATGAACCTTCTATCTGGTGAATATAATGTTCTACACTCAGTGATACTTCTGGGAAGATGATATAGCTGACTGTGTAGATGGTATGAAGACATACTGGCCTAAACGTAGAATAAAGCATTGGTAAGTGTCTGTTAGCTGTCCAGATTCTACTGGAATATGTGGAATGAATTTATTAAGCACAATGCAGGCTCTTAGTCAGATCAGGATAAAGATTATGTGGTTCCATGAGATGAATGAGGAAAGATCAGAAAAATCTACTAAGATATCCAGATATACTTTTGAAACTAAGGTATCTGGACTCCTTTTTTTTTCTTTCTTGGTGGGGAGCTTGAACTTTGGACCTGGGCAAGGTCTCTTAGTTCTTTTTCCTCAAGGCTAATGCTGTACCAGTTTTAGCCACAACTCCACTTAGTTTTTGGGTGGATAAGTGGAGAGAAAAATCTTACAGTTTTTTTTGTTTTCGTTTTTTTGCTTGCAAAGGTTTGAATCACCTTCTCCCTGGCTAGTAGAATGACAATTATGACCCTCCAGCGCCTGGCTAGTGATTTTTTGAAAATTGGACTTTCTTCCAAATCACGTAACTGGTTCCTAGCAAAATTTTGAAGCCTGACTTAAATGTGACAGATTTTTGTCACTTGGAGACACTCTGTGCTGAACGTTAGAAATCTACCAGCTGAGTCACAGTGGCACTTCCAGTTTTTGTTTATGTGGTGCTGAGGAATGGAATCCAGGGTTTCATACATGCTAGGCAAGCTACATTTTCAGCCCAAGGTTTTATGTTTTGTTTTTTCAGTGTTGTTGCTTCTAAGGTACTGTATGATGTTCTTTCATTTTCTTTGCTTTTTACCTCTTTTCTTCTTTTTCCCTTTAGTTTTATTCTCTGTAGTCACTGTGTTGAATTCGGGTACCCTGTGTCTTGTACATAGGTTTATGTGATTTGGGGAATGGAGAGGGTATAATAAAATGGTAAAAAAAAAAACAAAGAAAAAGGGTGAACCAATTGAACAGTGATACTTGGAAGACACTAAACGGAAATGAACTGAACAATCTGGGTGGAGAGGGGGCTGAGGGTAGGAAAACAGAGAAAAATGAGGGAGGGGATAACAATTTTCTTAAGAAATGTGTTCATTACTTATGTAACTGTATGCCAACTATATATTGACTTAACAAAAAAAATTAACTTAAAAAAATAATTTAGCCCGGTATGGTGGCTCACACTTGTAAATGTAGCTACTCAAGAGGCTGGGATCCAAGGATAGCAGTTCAAAGTCAGCCTGGGCACTGAAGTCCATGTGACTCTTATCTCCAATTAACCACCAGAAACCCAGAAGTGGCCCTATGGCTCAAGACATAGGGCAGCAGTCTTGAGCTGAAAAGCTCAGTGACAAGACCCAGGTGCAGAATTGCAGTCCCATGACTTGAATGATGAATGATACTAGCCAGGCTCTGTGCGCTCACACTTGGAATCCTATCTACACAGAATCAGGTTTGAATCCAGCCCAAACAAATTGCATGATATTCTGATTTACAGTTCATTACCAAAAATCTGGAAGTGGAGCTGTGGATCAAGTGCTAGAACACTAGCCTGAAGCAAAAAAAATCATTTAAGGACAGTTCCCAGGCCCTGGGTTCAAGTCCCAGGACTTGCATAAAACAAACAAAATGTGACGCTGAGTCCTCCATCATTTGGTGTTATAGTTCAATATTCTTGATATGCGTCTTAGAAATTAAGTCCCTAGAAAATACTCTCCCCTGAAATTCTGCTTCACAGCTGATTCATAGAATTTCAGCATCATTACTATCACCTTCCAGTTAGCATAGCAGTCGACTACTGAAAATTTGAAGAAAACTTTTGAGTAATCCTAATAAATCTGTGTATCATCTGCACACACATCAAATCAGCAGCAGCTATGTTCTACTATTATCTAAAGGTATTTAATCCCTTCTTGAGTTAATGAGCCTTAAAGAGTAAAACATATGAAATAGTTATGAAACTAACAGTCACCATTCTTCTACCTAATATTGTAATATAAGTTTATAAATGCAAGGACTATTCTGAAGTGTGCAGAAGATAGCTTCTAATTATAATATTCTCATGAAGTATAGTTTTTACGAAACATGTTGCTTGCTTTGGGAAAGCAAAGGCAAGGAAAAATGATATAGGTAAGTTCCCTATTTATCAGAAGGAAAATACTATTGGGTTTAGATCAACTTCATTCATTCCGTGCTGATGAAAAAAATATTTGCAATTCCTGAGGCCAATCAATTCATTGTGATGCACAATCAGCCAGCTTAGCTCAATCTTCCAAAAAAGGAAAGGAACAAATGAGAAGCAATTAAGGTTTCCAAAATGAACCAGGTGGTGGTGGCAGCTCACACTTGTAATTCTATCTACTCAAGGCCTGAAATCCAAGGATCTGGATTAAGTCTGTCTGGGATGAAAATATTCCTGTCTGAAACATCATCTCTGTTATCATAGCCCCGTTGATACACTCTGCCCAACAGGTTCCAAACACCAAAGTCCATCTCCTATCTGAAATACTAGCAAACGTACTCACACATTATTTCCTCTTTGGGAGATAGTTGAAACATGTACCAGAAACATTTCCCTGGCTTCAGAGAGGAAGTGGAAATATATACTCACTAGAAGCATATCTAGTAAATTACAGTCAATCATCTTTCCTCACATCTTGTTAGTTAAATTGAACAATGAGTGTTTGGATCAGAAGCGATGTGTATGAGCATACAGGTTGTAAAAGTACTTTAATCCTAGCTACTCAAGATAAGCAGAGACCTGAGGATACCAGTTCAAAATCAGCCATGCAATAAATCCCATAAGATTTTTACGTCTAATTAACATAAAAAAGAGAGCGTTGAATTGTGCTTAAAATGCCACAGGCCTAAGCTTTGCATAAAGTGCTAAGGGGTAGCATTCAGGATGCCCACTCTCTCCAATCCTTTTTAACATAGTACTAGAATTCCTAGGCAGTGAAATAAGGCAAGAAGCAAGCATAAAGGGGATCCAAGTAGGGAAAGAGGAAATAAAACTATCCCTTTTTGCAGATGACATGATTCTGTATTTAAAGAATCCTATAGACTTTACTCCCAAGCTCCTTGAGCTGATTCAAATCTTTGGAAGGGTAGCAGGCCATAAAATCAACCCTCACAAATCAACTGCCTTCTTTATGCCAACAGTGAGAACAACTATATAGACCAACTAGACCTAACAGACATCTGCAGAATATTCCACCCAGTAACAAAACAATATACGTTTTCCTCAGCAGCACATGGAACATTTTTCATAATAGACCACATCTTAGGCCGTAAAACAAACTTGGACAGATTCAGAAACCCTGAAATTATTCCATGCACACTCTCAGACCATAAAGATATCAAATTGGAACTGAACACACATCTCCACCAACGAAAACCTTATAAATCATGGAGACTGAACAACACATTGTTGAATTAAAAACAATGGATAATCGAAGAGAACAGAACAGATATCCAACTGTTTATGAAATTTAACAATAAGGAGCACACAAATATCAACTCCTTAGGGACACAACAAAGGCAGTACTCAGAGGAAAATTTATAGCGCTGAGTGCCTACAACAGCAAGTTGGAAAAATGGCAAACCAACTAGTTAAGGTCTCACCTTAATCTCCTGGGAAAAGAGCAACAAACCAACCCTAAACCCATTAGGAGAAAGCAAATTATTAAAATCAAAGCAGAATTAAATGATTTGGAATAAAAAAAACTATAGAAAGAATCAACAAAACAAGGACTTGGTTCTTTGAAAGAATTAACAAAATTGACAAGCCCTTAGCAAATCTTACCAAAAAAGAAGAGACCATATCGAAATAAACAAAATCGCAGATGAAAATAGTAATATCACGACAGAAATTTCCCAGATCCAGAATATCATGAGGGAATACTTCTCAAACCTTTACGCCAACAAATTTGAGAATCTAGAAGAAATGGATGAATTCCTAGACAAGATTAACATACCCACACTGAACCAAGAAGAGCTAACCCAACTCAACAGGCCTATTTCAAGCTCTGAAATAGAAATGGAAATTAGACAACTTCCACTTAAAAAGAGCCCAGGGCCAGATGGATTCACAGCTGAAGTCTATAAGGTCTTCAAAGCAGAGCTCACACCAATACTCCTCAAGCTCTTCAACGAAATTGAAAATGAAGGTTGTTTACCAAACTCATTCTGTGAAGACAGTATATCCCTCATCCCCAAACCAGACAGAGATTCATCAAAGTAAGAGAACTATAGACCCATTTCTTTGATGAACATCGATGCAAAACTTCTCAACAAAATACTGGCCAACCTTCTACAACAACCCATCAAAAAATTATACACTATGATCAAACTGGATTCATCACAGGGAGGCAAAGCTGGTTCAACATACACAAATCAATTAATATAATACAACACATCAACAGGAGCAAGGACAAAAATCACATGATTGTCTCAATAGATGCGGAAAAGGCATTTGACAAGATCCAAAACCCCTTTATGTTAAAAGATGTGGAGAAACTATGACTCCATGGAACATTTCTCAATGTAATAAAGGCTGTGTATGAGAAACCCACTGCTAGTATTATACTTAATGGTGAAAATCTAAAGCCATTCCCTCTAAAATCAGGAATGAGACAAGGATGCCCACTCTCTCCACTCCTTTTTAACATAGTACTAGAATTCCTAGGCAGTGCAATAAGGCAAGAAGCAAGCATAAAGGGGATCCAAGTAGGGAAAGAGGATATAAAACTATCCCTCTTTGGAGATGACATGATTCTGTATATAAAGAATGCTATAGACTCTACTCCCAAGCTCCTTGAGCTGATTCAAAGCTTTGGAAGGGTAGCAGGCCATAAAATCAACCCTCACAAATCAACTGCCTTCCTTTACGCCAACAGTGAGAGGAACGAGGCAATAATCAGGAAAGAAACTCCTTTCACAATAGCCTCAAAGAAAATAAAGTACCCAGGAATTAGCTTAACTAAGAATGTAAAGAACCGTTTAGATGAAAACTTTAAAACGCTAAGAAAGGAAATTAATGTAGAACTAAGGAAATGGAAAAACCTCCCATGCTCCTGGATTGGAAGAATCAACATTGTGAAAATGACAATCTTGCCAAGGGCTATCTACAAATTCAATGCAATACCCATCAACATCCCAATGTCATTCTTTAAAGAAATAGAAGAGGCAATTCAAAATTTCATATGGAATAATAAAAGACCCCGTAAGCAAAAACACTTCTTAGCAGAAAGAACAGCGCTGGAGGAATTTCAATTCCATACTTTAGACTCTATTACAGAGCTATAATTCTCAAAACAGCTTGGTACTGGCACAAGAACAGGCCTGAAGTCCAATGGAATAGAATTGCGGACCCAGATATTAAACCACAGACCTATGGCCACCTAATCATTGACAAGGGAGCCAAAAAAATAGAATGGAAGAAAGATAGCCTCTTCAACAAGTTGTGCTGGCAGAACTGGTTAAGCACCAGCAGAACACTAAAGTTGGATCCTTCTTTGTCACCTTGCACTAGAATTAACTCCAAATGGATCAAAGACCTGGAGGTAAAAGCTGACACACTGAAAAGTTTACAGGAAGGAACAGGAGATACACTAGGCCTCCTTGGCACAGGTCGAAACTTTCTTAATAACGACCAATAATCACAACAAATCAGAGAAAGGCTGGATAAGTGGGACTGCATTAAACTGCAGAGCTTTTGTATGGCAACGGATATAGCTAGTAAACTAATGAGGAGGCCTACAGAGTGGGAGAAGATCTTCACCAACCAAACAACGGACAAAAGCCTCATATCTAAAATATATCAACAACTCAAAAAATTGAATCACTCCAAAACTAACCTCCAAAGTAACACCCATCCCATTAAAAAATGGGCCAAAGACTTGAAGAGAGTCTTCGCTGAAGAAGAAACAAAAATGGTCTATAGACACAGGAAGAAATGCTCCACATCTCTGGTCATAAAAGAAATGCAAATCAAAACAACTCTAAGATTCCACCTCACTCCAGTTAGAATGGCCAGGATCAGGAAAACGAATGACAACAGATGCTGGAGGGGATGTGGCCAGGAGGGATCACTACTACATTGTTGGTGGGAGTGCAAACTCGTTCAACCACTATGGAAAGCAGTGTGGCAGTGCCTCAAAAGGCTAAACATAGAACTCCCCTATGACCCAGGAATTCCACTACTTGGAATTTACCCAACAATCCAGAAACAAGGGAATACTAAACCCACTAGCACAACAATGTTCATTGCAGTGCTATTCACCATAGCAAAGATATGGAACCAACCCAGATGTCCCTCAGTTGATGAGTGGATCAACAAGTTGTGGTATTTGTACACAATGGAATTCTATGCTGCTGTCAGAAAGAATGATATCGCCCCATTTGTTAGGAAATGGAAAGACTTAGAACAAATCATATTAAGTAAAGTAAGACAGACTCAAAGGAACATAGGCCCAGTGGTTTCCCTCATTCGTCATAATCAGTAGAAACCTTGGGCTCTACTAGCAGAGATTTGCAATAGAGCAAAAGGCCATATATAAGACCATATAATGTGAAGCTAATTGAAAGGACCCCCAGGATATTGAAACAAAAGCCACATAATGAATGATTGTTGTCCTTAATGTACTATGTTGTCTCTCATCTCCTTTGCTGTCCCTTGTTTATCCCATATTGGTATAGTTTCTTACTTTGTTATCTGATATATTGAATTTATTTGTTTTTGGATATTTGAAATTTGATAGGGAAGGGGGGAAAACCAAGAAAGGTGGCGGGTGGGGTTGGAGGGAAATGGGTACCAAGACCTGTGAAAGGGTATCAATGTATGTGAATTAATGCACCTTCTGTCTGGCAAATATCATGTAACCCTTTTACTAATTACAATAAAAAAATTTTAAAAAAAGAAAGTTGTAGTGTGTGGGGAGGATGATGGGGTCAAATACATTTCTTCTTAGAAATATACCTCATCTGGTTGCCCTGGATTTTCCTGGCCTTCTTCTTAGAGAAAGGCCTGTTATACTGGATTTGTGGCTTGGCAATGATCTAGCATGTACATCTTCGAGTAAGACATCCACAACTTCCGTGCCTGAGACTTGAGTTTCCTGACCTTTGGCAACAGCACAGGAACATCTTTCTTCCTCCTGAGCCACAGGCCAAGTGAGCTGGCTTGAGTTGGTTGTTAGTTACAGTGGCTTGGTTACCAGGGTTCCATATTCTGTTCCATTGTGAGGGAGGCAGTGTCACCTTACAGGGCCCAATGACCAAAGATCCTTGCTCACAGAAGACCTCACCAAAGACATACTGGAGGCTGAATCTCTCCTCCAATCTCACAATATACATGTGGATGTAGTAAACAGCACACCTTATTTGTCCAATCCCAATGTCTTCCACTAGGCCCAACTACCAGTCTGGTCTCAGGCTCAAGGAGCCTTTCTTAGGTCAGATCCAAACTTAAGGGTCAATATTGCCCCCATCCTTTACAAAACATTTGCTTCACAGTGCCTTCTCTGCCTGCATTTTGCCCCTTGTCGAATTATTTTTTGTTTTTGCTAGGCTTGCGACTTGACCTCAGAGTGTGAACATTGTTCTTGGGGTTTCTTTAGGCTTTAGTTGTCGCACCGAGCCACAGCACCACTTGCAGCGTTTTCTATGTATGTGGTAATGAGGAATCAAACCTGAGTCTTTTTGCGTGGTAGCCAAGGACTCTACCACTAGGTCAAACACACAGGGCATCTTGCACATATTTTTCAAATCAATCTACTAGGATATTATTAGGTTTTTGTATCCTAATAATTTTTTCCTGATCATTAGCTTTGCTGTCATGTGTAAAAAATGCAAGAGGGAAAAACACAGAAGAATTAGTTAAATTTAAAAAAAAGCATTACACACATAGATAAGTGTTCATTCTTGGTTCTAGAAAGGATATTTTGATATGATGATGATGACTTTATAATTGCTATGTCAGGGTTGAGAGTTTGGCATAGTGGTAGAGTGCTTGCCTAGCATCCATGAAGATCTGGGTTTGATTGCTCAGTATCACATAGATAGAAAATCTAGATGTGGAACTCTGGCTCAAGTGGCAGAGGGCTAGACTTGAGAAAACCCGAGGACAGTGCTCAGGCCCTGAATTCAAGCCCCAAGACTGCCAGAAAGATAAAAGAAAATAAAAATGCTTTTTACGAGCTAATTCACTCACAGCATTTGCTTCTGAAATCTTCACTTCTGCATCTTGTGAAATACCCCTTTCCCTCAACGAAGACAAGAAAAACAGATCCATCCCATGGTCCACTGTGAGGCCACTGGTTGGGCTAAGAGCTAGTAGTGCAGCAACACATAAGTTTTATTCTAATACTTTCCAAACTTTGTACTCAAATATGCTACCTACTTACCAACTTAGGTCAGTTATCCTTATGCTATACCTTTTCTTCATGACTACAATATTCTTACACTCCTACGTTAATCCTCTTGTACTTCCCCTGACCTCTCTCATTCTTTTTTTCTATCTCTGGACCTAAGCTCGTCTTTCAAACCTTATACTGCACAGATCTACACTTGATGGCTGTTGAGCAATATTGTATATGTAGGTGGTTAAGTATTCTCTAGGCTCAGAGGGACTTAAAGACAATAGAGATTGGATTGAGAGGCTTGTTGTTTTGGGTATAAATCGCTTATCAGTGGTTGTATTAGACTGGTCTGTAAGTGCACAAAAAGAAAGAGTGATAATACCAATCAAAACTTGTGAACATCTAGTGTCTGCCAGCTACAGAGGTCTAGGTTGGTTATATCTGAAAAACTATAATCATATTTAGTAGTAACCTTGCTCCCATTTTCAAATGGGCAGAACAAGAAACTCAAGAAAAATGTCAAATCAAGGAACAACATCCCCCACCAAATGTAAACAGACAATGGAACAGTCACTGGCAAACCTAGAGGAGAGTCTTCCAAGTGCTACACAAATTCAATTGATAAACATCATTAATGGAAAATGTGAAAATATGAAGAAAGAGATAATGGAGGAAGCCATAGCTGAACAAGAGGAAAGCATAAACAAGGTGATAAGTGAAAAAGAAGAAGCCATAAAGGAGGCCATAATAAAGGTTTTTCAAAGAAAGATGGATGAATTCATAGAATCCACAAATAAAAACGTGACCAAACTCCAGCAAATGTACAAAGAAATAAAGCTACTGAGCTAACCACTCAAAAGGAAATCAAGGAGATAAAGAAATCCATACATGATGTAAAACAAGAGAAGCAAGGCATCAGAAATGAGCAATTAGAAGCAAGGGAGATGAAAAGTAAAGTAGATAGTTTTGATAGCAGGTTAGACAATGCAGAAGAGAGAATTTCCGGGGCTGAAGATAATTTAGTTATTATAGAGAAAGAACAGAAAATGAGTCAATCCAAATGTAGGAAATATGAGAGAGCGCTTCAGGAGGTCCAAAATGCAATTAGGAAGCCTAATTTAAGGCTAGTTGGTATTGAGGAGGGCGTGGAGAAAGAGGTCAATGGTATTGGAAATATACTTCAGGGAATCATCTCAGAGAATTTCCCAAATATCCAGAAGGGCAGGCCCATCCAGATACGAGAAGCTTTTAGAACCCCAAACAGACCTGACCAGAAAAGAACATCCCACGGCCACATTGTGATCCGAACTGGATCAATAGAAACGAAAGGAAAGATCCTAAAGGCAGCCAGGGAAAGGGATCAGTAACCTATAAAGGCAAACCAATCAGAATAACCCCAGATTTCTCAGCAGAGACCATGCGAGCACGAAGTGACTGGAAGCATATATGTCATGCCCTTAAATCAAATAACTACCTACCAAGAATATTGTAGCCAGCTAAGCTCTCATTCATAACTGAGGGAACAATAAAAACATTCCATTCCATGGAAGAGCTGCAACAATATGTCGAAACAAAACCAACACTACAGAGAATTCTCAAAGATGCTCTATACATAGAAAACCAAAATAAATGCAATATAGGGAAAGAAATGGCACCTAAACAGCATACCATCTAAGGGCCACAAGAACTGTCAAGACACAGGCCCTACTAAAAGCTTTTAAAAATGGTAGGAACTAATAAATATCTCTCAATCCTAACTCTCAATATCAATGGACTTAACTCTCCAATAAAATGGCATAGGCTGTCTAGTTGGATCAAAAAGCAAGAGCCATCGTTCTGCTGTCTTCAAGAGACACATCTTACCCAAAAACAATCATCTTTTGAAAGTGAGAGGTTGGAATAAACTCTATCAAGCTAACTGCCCCCATAAACAGACTGGAGTTGCAATCCTCATATCAGATACAATAGACTTCAAACTAAAATTAGTAAGAAAAGACAAAGAAGGTTACTACATACTAATAAAGGGATCTTTCCTCCAGGAAGACATAACGATCCTAAATATTTACACACCCAATCCCGGAGCTCCAAACTTCATCAAGCAAACTTTACTTACACTGAAACCATACATAGATCGAAATACAGTGATTGTTGGTGAGTTTAACACACCACTCTCACCTATGGACAGATCAACAAGGCAAAACTCAACAGAGAAACCTTAGAACTGAACAACTATATAGACCAACTAGATCTAACAGACATCTGTAGTATATTCCACCCAGTAACAACACAAAATACGTTTTTCTCAGCAGCACATGGAACATTTTCCATAATAGACCACATCTTAGGCCATAAAACAAACCTGGACAGATTCAGAAACACTGAAATTATTCCATGCACACTCTCAGACCGTAAAGGCATCAAATTGGAGCTGAACACATATCTCCACCAACGAAAACCCTGTAACTCATGGAGACTGAACAACACATTGTTGAATCAAAAACAATGGGTAATCGAAGAGATCAGAACAGATATCCAACTGTTTATGAAATTTAACAATAAGGAGCACACAAATATCAACTCCTTAGGGACACAACAAAGGCAGTACTCAGAGGAAACTTTATAGTGCTGAGTGCCTACAACAGCAAGTTGGAAAAATGGCAAACCAACTAGTTAATGTCTCACCTTAACCTCCTGGAAAAAGAGCAACAAACCAACCCTCAACCCATTAGGAGGAAGGAAATTATTAAAATCAAAGCAGAATTAAATGATTTGGAATAAAAAAACCTATAGAAAGAATCAATAAAACAAGGAGTTGGTTCTTTGAAAGAATTAACAAAATTGACAAGCCCTTAGCAAATCCTACCAAAAAAACAAGAGAGCATATCGAAATAAACAAAATCACAGATGAAAATGGTAATATCACGACAGAAATTACCAAGATCCAGAATATCATGAGGGAATACTTCTCAAACCTTTACACCAACAAATTTGAGAATCTAGAAGAAATGGATGAATTCCTAGACAATATTAACATACCCACACTGAACCAAGAAGAGCTAACCCAACTCAACAGGCCTATTTCAAGCTCTGAAATAGAAATGGAAATTAGACAACTTCCACTTAAAAAGAGCCCAGGGCCAGATGGATTCACAGCTGAATTCTATAAGGTCTTCAAAGCAGAGCTCACACCAATGCTCCTTAAGCTCTTCAAAGAAATTGAAAATGAAAGTTGTTTACCAAACTCATTCTGTGAAGCCAGTATATCCCTCATCCCCAAACCAGACAGAGATTCATCAAAGAAAGATAACTATAGACCCATTTCTTTGATGAACATCGATGCAAAACTTCTCAACAAAATACTGGCCAACTGTCTACAACAACTCATCAAAAAATTATACACTATGATCAAACTGGATTCATCACAGGGAGGCAAAGCTGGTTCAACATACACAAATCAATTCATATAATTGTGATTCTTGTGAATCAACAGGAGCAAGGACAAAAATCACATGATTGTCTCAATAGATGCGGAAAAGGCATTTGACAAGATCCAAAACCCCTTTATGTTAAAAGATGTGGAGAAACTATGACTCCATGGAACATTTCTCAATGTAATAAAGGCTGTGTATGAGAAACCCACTGCTAGTATTATACTTAATGGTGAAAATCTAAAGCCATTCCCTCTAAAATCAGGAATGAGACAAGGATGCCCACTCTCTCCACTCCTTTCTAACATAGTACTAAATTTCCTAGGCAGTGCAATAAGGCAAGAAGCAAGCATAAAGGGGATCCAAGTAGGGAAAGAGGAAATAAAACTATCCCTCTTTGCAGATGACATGATTCTGTATTTAAAGAATCCTATAGACTCTAATCTCAAGCTCCTTGAGCTGATTCAAAGTTTTGGAAGGGTAGCAGGCCAAAAAATCAACCCTCACAAATCAACTGCCTACCTTACGCCAATACTGAGAGGAATGAGGCAATAATCAGGAAAGAAACTCCTTTCACAATAGCCTCAAAGAAAATAAAGTACCTAGGAATTAGCTTAACTAAGAATGTAAAGGACTGTTTAGATGAAAACTTTAAAACCCTAAAAAAGGAAATTAAAGCAGGACTAAGGAAATGGAAAAACCTCCCATGCTCCTGGATTGGAAAAATCAACATTGTGAAAATGACAATCTTGCCAAGGGCTATCTACAAATTCAATGCAATACCCATCAACATCCCAATGTCATTCTTTAAAGAAATAGAAGAGGCAATTCAAAATTTCATATGGAATAATAAAAGACCCCGTAAGCAAAAACACTTCTTAGCAGAAAGAACAGCGCTGGAGGAATTTCAATTCCAAACTTTAGACTATTACAGAGCTATAATTCTCAAAACAGCTTGGTACTGGCACAAGAACAGGCCTGAAGTCCAATGGAATAGAACTGCGGTCCCAGATATTAAACCACAGACCTATGGCCACCTAATCTTTGACAAGGGAGCCAAAAAAATAGAATGGAAGAAAGATAGCCTCTTCAACAAGTTGTGCTGCAGAACTGGTTAAGCACCAGCAAAAAACTAAAGTTGGATCCTTCTTTGTCAACTTGCACTAGAATTAACTCCAAATGGATCAAAGACCTGGAGGTAAAACTGACAAACTGAAAAGTTTACAGGAAGGAATAGGAGATACACTAGGCCTCCTTGGCAGAGGTCGAAACTTTCTTAATAAGGACCAAGAATCACAACAAATCAGAGAAAGGCTGGATAAGTGGGACTGCATTAAACTGCAGAGCTTTTGTATGGCAACGAATATAGCTAGTAAACTAGTCAGGAAGCCTACAGAGTGGGAGAAGATCTTCACCAACCAAACAACGGAAAAGGCCTCATATCTAAAATATATCAACAACTCAAAAAATTGAATCACTCCAAAACTAACCACCAAAGTAACACCCATCCCATTAAAAAATGGGCCAAAGACTTAAAGAGAGTCTTCTCTGAAGAAAAAACAAAAATGGCCTATAGACACATGAAGAAATGCTCAACATCTCTGGTCATAAAAGAATTGCATATCAAAAGAACTCTAAGATTCCACCTCACTCCAGTTAGAATGGCAAGGATCAGGAAAACAAATGACAACAGATGCTGGAGGGGATGTGGCCAGAAGGGATCACTACTACACTGATGGTGGGAGTGAAAACTCGTTCAACCACTATGGAAAGCAGTGTGGCAGTGCCTCAAAAAGGCTAAACATAGAACTCCCCTATGAACCAGCAATTCCACTACTTGGCATTTACCCAACAATCCAGAAACAAGGGCATACTAAACCCTCTAGCACAACAATGTTCATTGCAGCGCTATTCACCATAGCAAAGATATGGAACCAACCCAGATGTCCCTCAGTTGATGAGTGGATCAACAAGTTGTGGTATTTGTACACAATGGAATTCTATGCTGCTGTCAGAAATAATGATATCTCCCCATTTGTAAGGAAACAGAAAGACTTAGAACAAATCATATTAAGTGAAGTAAGCCAGACTCAAAGGAACTTAGGCTCAGTGGTTTCCCTCATTCGTCATAATCAGTAGAAACCTTGGGCTCTACTAGCAGAGATTTGCAATAGAGCAAAAGGCCATATATAAGGCCATGTAATGTGAAGCTAATTGAAAGGACCTCCAGAATATTGAAACAAAAGCCACGTAATGAATGATTGTTGTCCTTAATGTATTATGTTGTCTCTCATCTCCTTTGCTGTCCCTTGGTTATCCCATATTCGTATAGTATCTCACTTTGTTATCTGATATATTGAATTTATTTGTATTTGGATATTTGAAATTTGATAGGGAAGGGGGAAAACCAAGACGAGTGGGGGGTGTGGGGTAGAGGGAAATGGGTACCAAGACATGTGAAAGGGTATCAATGTATGTGAATTAATGCACCTTCTACCTGGCAAATATCATGTAACCCTTTTACTAATTACAATGAAAAAATTTAAAAAAAAGAAAGTAGTAGTGTGTGGGGAGGATGATGGGGTCAAATACATTTCTTCTTAGAAATATACCTCATCTGGTTGCCCTGGATTTTCCTGGCCTTCTTCTTAGAGAAAGGCCTGTTATACTGGATTTGTGGCTTGGCAATGATCTAGCATGTACATCTTCGAGTAAGACAGACACAACTTCCTTGCCTGAGACTCGAGTTTCCAGACCTTTGGCAACAGCACAGCAACATCTTTCTTCCTCCTGAGCCACAGGACAAGTGAGCTGGCTTGAGCTGGTTGTTAGTTACAGTGGCTTGGTTACCAGGGTTCCATATTCTGTTCCGTTGTGAGGGAAGCAGGGTCACCTTTCAGGACCCAATGACCAATGATCCTTGCTCACAGAAGACCTCACCAAAGACATACTGGAGGCTGAATCTCTCCTCCAATCTCACAATATACATGTGGATGTAGTAAACAGCACACCTTATTTGTCCAATCCCAATATCTTCTACTAGGCCCAACTACCAGTCTGGTCTCAGGCTCAAGGAGCCTTTCTTAGGTAAGATCCAAACTTAAGGGTCAATATTGCCCTCATCCTTTACAAAACATTTGCTTCACAGTGCCTTCTCTGCCTGCATTTTCCCCTTGTCGAATTTTTTTTTGTTTTTGCTGGTCTTGGGACTTGACCTCAGAGTGTGAACATGGTTCTTGGGCTATCTTTAGGCTTTAGCTGTCCCACCGAGCCACAGCACCACTTGCAGCGTTTTCTATGTATGTGGTAATGAGGAATCAAGCCTGAGTCTTTTTGCGTGGTAGCCAAGGACTCTACCACTAGGTCAAACACACAGGGCATCTTGCACATATTTTTGACATCAATCTACTAGGATATTATTAGGTTTTTGTATCCTAATCAATTTTTTCCTGATGATTAGCTTTGCTGTCATGTGTAAAAATGCAAGAGGGAAAAACACAGAAGAATTAGTGAAATTTAAAAAAAAGCATTACACACATAGATAAGTGTTCATTCTTGGTTCTAGAAAGGATATTTTGATATGATGATGATGACTTTATAATTACTATGTCAGGGTTGAGAGTTTGGCATAGTGGTAGAATGCTTGCCTAGCATCCATGAAAATCTGGGTTTGATTGCTCAGTATCACATGGATAGAAAATCTAGATGTGGCACTGTGGCTCAAGTGGCAGAGGGCTACACTTGAGAAAACCCGAGGATCGTGCTCAATCCCTGAATTCCAGCCCCAAGACTGGGGCTGGAAAGAAAAAAGGAAATAAAAATGCTGTTTACGAGCTAATTCACTCACAGCATTGGCTTCTGAAATCTTCGCTTCTGCATCTTGTGAAATACCCCTTTCGCTCAACGTAGACAAGAAAAACAGATCCATGCAATGGTCCACTGGGTGGCCACTGGTTGGGCTAAGAGCTAGTTGCAGCAACACATCAGTTTTATTTTAATAATTTCCAAACTTTGTACTCAAATATGCTACCTACTTACCAACTTAGGTCAGTTATCCTTATGCTATACCTTTTCTTCATTACTACAATATTCTTACACTCCTACGTTAATCCTCTTGTACCTCCCCTGACCTCTCTCATTCTTTTTTTCTATCTCTGGACCTCTGCTCGTCTTTCAACCCTTATACTGCACAGATCTACACTTGATGGCTGTTGAGCAATATTGTATATGTAGGTGGTTAATTATTTTCTAGGCTCAGAGGGACTTAAAGACAATAGAGATTGGATTGAGAGGCTTATTGTTTTGGGTATAAATCGTTTATCAGTGGTTGTATTAGACTGGTCTGTAAGTGCACAAAAAGAAAGAGTGATAATACCAATCAAAACTTGTGAACATCTAGTGTTTGCCAACTACAGAGGTCTAGGTTGGTTATATCTGAAAAACTATAATCGTATTTAGTAGTAATCTTGCTCCCATTTTCAAATGGACAGAACAAGAAACTCAAGAAAAATGTCAAATCAAGAAACAACATCCCCCACCCAATGTAAACAGACAATGGAACAGTCACTGGCACACCTAGAGGAGAGTCTTCCACCAAGTGCTACACAAATGCAATTGATAAACATCATTAATGGAAAATGTGAAAATATAAAGAAAGAGATAATGGAGAAAGCCATAGCTGAAGAAGAGGAAAGCATAAACAAGGTGATAATGAAAAAGAAGAAGCCATAAAGGAGGCCATAATAAAGGTTTTTCAAAGAAAGATGGATGAATTCATAGAATCCACAAATAAAAACGTGACCAAACTCCAGCAAATGTCCAAAGAAAATAAAGCTACTGAGCTAACCACTCAAAAGGAAATCAAGGAGATAAAGAAATCCATACATGATCTAAAACAAGAGATGCAAGTCATCAAAAGTGAGCAATTAGAAGGAAGGGCGATGAAAAATAAAGTAGATAGCTTTGATAGCAGGTTAGACAATGCAGAGGAGAGAATTTACGGGGCTGAAGATAATTTAGGTATTATACAGAAATAACACAAAATGAGTCAATCCAAATCTAGGAAATCTGAGAGAGAGCGCTTCAGGAGGTCCAAGATACAAGAGGAAGCCTAATTTAAGGCTAGTTGGTATTGAGGAGGGCGTGGAGAAGTATTGGAAATATACTTCAGGGAATCATCTCAGAGAATTTCCCAAATATGCAGAAGGGCAGGCCCATCCAGATACGAGAAGCTTTTAGAACCCCAAACAGACCTGACCAGAAAAGAACATCCCACCGCCACATTGTGATCCGAACTCCATCAATAGAAGCGAAAGGAAAGATCCTAAAGGCAGCCTGGGAAAAGGGATCAGTAACCTATATAGGCAAACCAATCAGAATAACCCCAGATTTCTCAGCAGAGACCATGCAAGCACGAAGTGACTGGAAGCATATATGTCATGCCCTTAAATCAAATAACTACCAACGAAGAATATTGTAGCCAGCTAAGCTCTCATTCATAACTGAGGGAACAATAAAAACATTCCATTCCAGGGAAAAGCTGCAACAATATGTCGAAACAAAACCAACACTACAGAGAATTCTCAAAGATGCTCTATACATAGAAAACCAAAATAAATGCAATATAGGGAAAGAAATGGCACCTAAACAGCATACCATCTAAGGACCACAAGAACTGTCAAGACACAGGCCGTAGTAAAAGCTTTTAAAAATGGTACGAGCTAATAAATATCTCTCAATCCTAACTCTCAATATCAATGGACTTAACTCTCCAATTAAACGGCATAGGCTGTCTAGTTGGATCAAAAAGCAAGAGCCATCGTTCTGCTGTCTTCAAGAGACACATCTTACCCAAAAACAATCATCTTTTGAAAGTGAGAGGTTGGAATAAACTCTATCAAGCTAACTGCCCCCATAAACAGGCTGGAGTTGCCATCCTCATATCAGATACAATAGACTTCAAACTAAAATTAGTAAGAAAAGACAAAGAAGGTGACTACATACTACTAAAGGGATCTTTCCTCCAGGAAGACATAACGATCCTAAATATTTTCACACCCTTTTGAAGATTCTCAAAAGATTGAAGATTCTGCCAGTGTAAGTTAGATTCCGGCATTGATATTAAATAATGCAATGAGTAGGTATTTATATTTGAAATATCATTGTCGACAAAATCTAACACACATTTGCTTAGTATTTGCTTTTGATTTCCCAAGAAGTTCAGTACAAGCTAACATTTGTGGCATATATCGACTGGGAGAAATGATTTAGAATATGTGACTCATTTGAACAGGAGTCAGTGAAAAGATACAGAAGCAGGATACCCATATTGTGATAATTTGTATCTTTTGCATATTTTGTGTTTGTTATTAATTCCATTTGTAATGTACATTTCTAGGTAAAAACTTTTAAAATGTTTCCAAACAATTTGTTATTTCAACAGCAAAAAAAGACATTTATATGCCTGATAAAATTCACAGAATCCAAATTTTTCCATATTATTTTTTGTTTTTTGTTTTTTTCTTTGGTGGGTCATAGATACTCAGCCTGGGCACTATCCCTGAGCTCTTCAGCTCCAGGCTACCACCTTACCCTGGAGCCAAGCCCCATTTCCCATTTTCTAAAGGTAAATTGGAGATAAGAGTCTCAGGTCTTTTTGTGCCAGGATGGCTTTAAACCTTGATCCTCAGATCTCAGCCTCCTGAGTAGCTAGGATTATAGAAGTGAGCCACCACCCCATCATGCTCACCTTTCTGGTTTTTTTTAAACAAGCCCTTTGGCTGGAACTCGGTCTGAGCACTGTCCTTCAGCTTTCCTCAAGCCTAGTGATCTTCTACTTGAGCCACAGCACTACTTCTGGTTTTTTCTGTGTATGTGGTACTGCGGAATTGAACCTTCGTCTTCATACAAGCACTCTACAACTATGCCAAACTCCCAGCCCCTCCACATTAGTTTTTATGATAGATCTTTCCATGCATCTAGGATGGCTAGAAATCCTTCTTGAGTTTCCCAAGATCAGGGAGTATAGGTGTGTCCCATCCTGTGTGGCTACATAACCATTGTTTAGAATACAGTTCTCTCTTCATTCTAGCCATCTAGAGCAATTTTCATCTTCCATGTATAATCATTAAACATTCAGCTCCTGTTCCTCTCTACTCCATTCTCTGGAACCATCGTGGTTTTTGGCTCTAAGGGTTTGTTGATCCTTGGAAGCTCTGGAAGGGAAAACATACCCTAGCTCTTCCTTTATGACTTCTGTATTTTTAGTTTACTGTAATCAAGATTCATCTGTAAAATATAGTAAAATGTTCTTCCTTTTCAATGCATTCTTTTGCATATTTCTATCTTTTGATTATTATTAATAGTTGTGAATGGATTCTCCACATATTTGTTCTAGTCTTTGCTTTCTTTTCCGTTAGGTACAAATCTAGAAATAGAAGTGTTGGACCATATTTCTATGTAATTCTATATTTAGTACTTTTTTAGCCCTCTCCACGCAATTTTTGATTGTTTTATATTCCTTGCAGAACTATTCCAAAGTTCTACTTCTTCTCACTACTTTCCCAGTAATAGACTTTGAAAGTTGTTTTTTGTATGCGTGTGTGTGTTTGTGTGTGTGTGTTTGTGTGTGTGTATGTGGATCGTTTTGTTTAAAACTATATTTATATTAACATATTTAAAGTAATGATTTCATTGTAATTTTTATTTTTCTCATGACTGTTAATATTGAACTTCTTTCTACATTTTGAACTACTATTTCTATATATTCTTTTTAGAAAATCCACTCCAATCTCCAATTTTTTCCCGTTTTGGTGGAGTACTGGGGAAAGTCATGGGGCTTGGACCTTGGGCCGTGAGCTCTTTAGTTTAAGGCTATTGTCCTACCCTGAGTATTGCCCCTCAGTTCTTCTGCTCACAGCTCCCTACCCCTCTTCCCATTATATACAGAACAAAGGTCATCCTCAGTCTTTTTGAAAATGTAAAACATATAGTAAATTTGTAGTATAAAAGAGAAAGAAATAAATTTCTTGCCAGGGGCAGTGACTTGTACCTGTAATCCTAGCTACTCAGATATCAGGCTGATATCTAAAGATTTGGTTCAAAGCCAGCCTGGGCATTAGAAAGTCTATGAGACTCTCATCCACAGTTAACCACTAGAATATGGGAAATGGCACTGTGGCTTCATAGGTAGAGTGATAGCCTTGAGGTGCAGAGCTCAGGAACAGTGCCCAGGCCCAGAGTTCAAGCCTTACAAATCCCCGAGACAAAAAAAGAAAAAAACTTTCTTCCCCAAGTGACTCTTATGCCAGACATAGAACATTAACATTCTGGGTGTACTTCACAGTATTATTACTTGATACCCTAAGATTTTGCAATATTCTCACAGTACCAGCATATGTCATCATATAATGTAGTTCCTTTTCAATGGAATAATTCCATTTATAACCTAAATCTACTCCCCCGACTTATTTTTGTCGATACCACAATTGCTCTACCATGATATGCCACAAGCCATTAAACATTTTATGGTGGGTAATTGGAAAGGAGTCTCATGGAATTTTGTGCCAGGCTGGCTTTGACCCATGGTCCTCAGCTCTCA
This sequence comes from Megascapheus bottae, assembly GCF_031878675.1. Lineage (NCBI taxonomy): Eukaryota > Metazoa > Chordata > Mammalia > Rodentia > Geomyidae > Megascapheus > Megascapheus bottae. The sequence continues at coordinate 4,187,140 of NW_028327585.1, forward strand.
GTCTCCTGAGTAGCTAGGATGACAGGCGTGAGCCACCAAAACCTGGCTTGCCTTTTTATTTTTTGTGGGTCTTGGGACTTGAACTGTGGGCCTAGGGACCATCCCTAAGCTTTTCAGGTCAATATTTCACGTAAGTCTAAACATTTAAGTAAAGGAATAAAATTCCAACAAAAAAAGAATAAAATTCCAGACATGGTGTGTTTATAACTCAGTGCTAATTACTTGATGAAAATGTGCCATTCCAGAAGCTGGTGTCATTTGATGATGTAGCTGTGGATTTCAGCTGGGAGGAGTGGCAGCATCTGGACAATGCTCAGAGGACCCTGTACAGAGATGTAATGCTGGAGACCTACAGCAACCTGGTGTCCTTAGGTGAGCAAAAGTCAAATTCACTTGTAAGGCCAAGTGCCTTGTTATTTTGCAGATACATGAATGTTTATCAAACTTTCAATACTATTTAAATGAAAGATTCCAGGCCCTGAGAAGTATCATTACTTTCTAAAGAAAACCTAAGGTAATTTTGTACTCATTCTTCAGGATACCTTCAGGATACTGTGACAACAGTTCTAAATTACGTTTCCTCTAATGGAGACGACATTCCAAACTTACACAGTAATTGTAAGTGGATAAACAATCCAGAATAGAATATATATCATTATTGGAAATAGGATCTACAAATCACTAAACAGTGAGTTTATAATGGAAACCTGGCACTAGGTGCAATGTTTCATGCCTGTAATCTTAAAATATTCAGGAGGAAGAAATCTAAGAATTCTAATTTGAAGCCAGCAAGGGCATAAAAATTGCCATGAAACTCTATAACTCCAAGTAACCCCTCAAAAATGTTAGTGGAGTGTCAAGAGTTTGACTTTGTGGTTGAGTGCTTGCCTAGCATGCATGAAGACCTATGCATGTAAGTGGAGCTGGGACTCAAACTGGTATTTTTCTAGCCTTGAGCAAGACAGCTAAGTTTATGCCATACAAAATGAATCCAGAGCTGGGGAAAAGTCAACCATGGAGCCAGTGAGAAATGACAAAAAAGATTTAATAGATAACTTGTGAGTAGGATGTCTGCGAACTTAAAGCAATGATGACAGAGCATAAGCAATAATTCTCTACTGTTTCTAATTTACAGGGCCCTGTGTTCCCAAACCTGTATTAATTGACAAGCTAGAGCACTGTGCAGAACTCTGGATAGGAAATTCCTCTGACAAGAATATCACAGGTGAGTGAATGCATCTTCATATTGATGTTGGAGCCTGAGCCCCATTGGTAAGTTCATGTTGTGATGTACTGAGCAATAATATCCTTAGTTACCCTAAATCCTGTGTAGAACCTATGGAATTCTTTGTGAATGAATCAAGAATCATTTTCTTTTCCCAATCCTATGCTTGGTCTCAGGGCCTGAGCATGGTCCTTGGATTTTCTCAAGGCTAGCTCTCTACTTCTTGAGTCATAGCACCACTTCTGGCTTTTTCTTTGTATGTAGTACCAAGGAAATGAACCAGGTCTTTGTGCATGCTAGCCCAAACCCCCGGCACCACGAATCATAGGGTGATATAATGAATTCTATGTGGCAGTAGAGTTAAAGTTAGATTTCTCTGTAGAAATCACTGTGAAACAAAATAAAATGAGAAAGCCATGAGCCCGTGGCTCATGCCTGTAATCCTAGCTACTTAGGAGGCTGAGATCTGAGGATCAAGGTTCAAAGACTGACCTATCACAAAAACACCTTAGACTCTTCTCTCCAATGAACTAATAGAAAATGAGAAGTGGTGTTGAGGCTAAAGACATAGGGCAGTAGCCTTGAGCTGAAGAGCTCAGGAAGAACAGCCAGGTCTAGAATTCAAGTCCCATGACTACAAATCAAGAAAGAAAGAAAGAAAGAAAGAAAGAAAGAAAGAAAGAAAGAAAGAAAGAAAGAAGAAAGAAACAAAGAGGGAAGAAAGAGGGAAGAAAGAGGAAAGGAAGGAAAGGAAGGAAGAAAGAAAGAAAGAAAGAAAGAAAGAAAGAAAGAAAGAAATTTCATTTCTTCAATGCTAAGACTATAAATGATTGAGCAAACAAGGAATAAGTCAGGGCATTATTCTCTGATAAGGATAATATCTTTTTCTGGTAGGAAGAGACTGGTATTCAGAACTAGACCTTTCCACCAGAAATTGAGCCTAGTGGTAGAGTGCTTGCCTAGCATGCACAAAGACACAGGTTTGATTCCTTATTACCACATACATAGAAAAAGCCAGAAGTAATGACTTCATTGGTAGGGTTGTAGTCTGGGGAAAACCCAAGGACAATGATTAGGTCCTAAGTTCAAACCCAGGAATGGAAGGAAAAAAAAACAACAAAGTTTCAATCAACATAAGAAAATTAACTAGACAATGAGCTGGAGATTTTCTGGTCTTCCATGGTTCTGACGGACAGGAGTGTTAGAAAAGGAATTTTTATAAGACTTCAAATGGAAAGAAACAAATTTCAAAATTCCCACAAATACCTAAGTTGAGATTTTAGTGAGCAGTTGTAACTGAAGGGATATAGGTGTAAGTCCTTACTCTCAAGAATCGTTCTTGCTTGGATCAAAGGCAAACAGACATATAAACCAAACTTGTGGCCGCTGAATCTAGAAAAAATTCGCGTTCCTCACTTAATGGTTAATAAGCAAACAACATTGAAACTGGGTAAGATAATCCTATCTGCTATTAAGGACCTGAGACTCTTATCTGTAGTTAACTCTAGAAAACAGGAAGTGGGGCTGTAGCTCAAGGATAGGGGTTATAGTCTTCTGCTGAAGTGTTCAGGGACAGGGCCGAGGCCTATGAACTACAAACAAAAAGAAAAGAAAAGAAAAGAAAGTTTTAAAAAGATGCAAAACAGCACACTATTTAGATTATTTCTCAAAAATAAAAGAAAGGCAGCTATTCCTCAATGTATAAACAAAACAGTATTTGAAAAAAAACAGCTGCAGGTATATTATAGGTAGTACTCAGCTTAAAACTGTAGCAATACATAGTTGGGTAATTTCAATAAATATTTCCTGTGATATAAAAAGAGAACTAAAACACAGAAAAACATTATTGGTCATTGTAAAATATATTTTCTTAATATGTTAGGGAGAAAAGAATATATATCTCACAAATCAATTTCCACTTATATTTTAAAATATCTAGCACTTAGGATGGGAAAGTAAAGTCATTACCTTTACAGTAAGGAATATTTGTATCTCATGTATGTTTGTGTCTTTTTTTCTATGACTCATTTTAGATGTCCAGGTAATGGAAAATGTGTTCAAGACCTGCCAGGAAAGTCCACATGAATGTCTTTGTGAAGTAGCAGTTGCAAGTAGTATCGAAGTGGAGGAAAACGTGAGATTAGCAACAACTTTAAATTTGAGCTCTACACATAATCCAGAGCTGATTAGTAATAACGGTAACAACTTAGGGGTGAGGACTGAGGAGTTCATTAAGTGTGAGAACATGCTTCTGTCTCCTAAGCCTGATGAGATGCATGCTGCATATAGATCTCGTATGTCTCCTGTTCTTAAAAAATCCATCGGATATTCAGAGCATTTTATTCATGATTGTGACAGTCCAAAAGATCTGCAGTATCATCATTCTGTTCTCCCTGCCCAAAAAATTCTTCAGGGAGGGAGGAAAACTGCTAAATGTACTGTGTGATGAAAAATATTGTACTTAACACCGACCATCACTACACATCCGAAAATGTACACAGGAGAGACTCCTCATACATGTAGTGAATGTGAGAAATCTTTCAGTAATGAAATACTCCTTACAATAGCTCAGAGCAAATATCCTGAGATATGTGAGGCGTACATCAAGTGTGAAAATTAATTTCTGAGATGTTAGACCTGACGCTCCAACCTCGATCTCCAAGAGAAGACAAACCTTATGAATATGAGGAACGTAATAAAATTTGTGCCCAGAATTCAGCTCTCAGCACACATCAGAGATCTCACACAGAAGAGAAATCTTATGAATGGGATAAATGTGGGAAGACTTTTAGACTGAAATCATACCTCACTTTGCACCAGAGAAGACACACAGAAGAGAAACCTTATGAATGTAACAAATGTGAAAATTCTTTCACCAGAATATACACCTTCGAGTTCATCAAATAACACACACAGGAGAGAAACCTTATGTGTGCACCAAATGTGGAAAGACCTTCAAGTGGAAGTCATATCTTGATGGTCATAATAGAACACACACAGGAGAGAAAACGTATGCATGTAGTGAATGCGGAAAGTCTTTCAAATGGATGGTAAAACTCCATGTTCATCAGAGAATATACTCAGGAGAAACACCTTATGAGTGTAACATATGTGGAAAGTCCTTCACACAGAAGCCAAACCTCAACATGCATAAGACAATTCAAACAGGAGAAAAACCTTATGAATATAACCGATGTGGAATGTCTTTCAAATGGAAGTCTTCCCTCAAATTGCATCAGAGAACACACACAGGAGAGAAACTGTACGAGTGCATCAAATGTGGTAAGACCTTCAGATGGAAGTCACATTACAGGAGGCATAACAGAATTCACACATATTAGAAACCTTAGGAATATAACCAAAGTTGAAAGTCGTGCAGTATTCACCCTTCAGGAAGCATAAGAGAGTTCACACATATGAGAAGCCTTAGCAATGTAATAAATAGGAAAGACTTTTTAGTCTGTGGAAGAAAACTCAGCTTGTGTCACAGAACCAACACAAGATCAAACCCTTAATGAATGTAGCAAATGTTCAGTCTTTTCCCCAGAAGGCACAAGTCAAGATTTATCACTAAACACCCACAGGATAGAATACTATGAATAACATGAAAGGGAAATTTTTTTGAAGAACTCATAGTTGAGTTTGCATGATACCACACAGACACAGGATAAAAATCGTATGAATATAAGAATATGAAAAATCCATCATGAACGCATGACTAAGTATAAAATGCACATAGGAGAGAAAAACCTTATGAATATTACAAATGTGGAAAGTGTTTGACCTGGAAGGCATACTTCTGTGTTCATCACAAACCTGATTCCCATAGAAGAAAAGAAAACTAATGAATAGAACAAATGTGCAATGACTTTTAATCAGAAGTCAGTCTTCAGTACATTTCAGAACATACACAATAGAGAAATTCTGAGTAATGAAAAACATTTAGCTATATATAGAATCTCTGTATATGGGAGCATTAGGATAAGTCTTCTAAACAAAGTCAACCTTCAGCAAGCATTAAGAGTACTCACAGAAGAAATAATAGCATGTAGGAAAACCTTTGTCAGAAACCTCTAAAAGCTGACTGTGTGGCTTAGTGGTAGAGTGCTAACCTATCAAGGATGAAGGCCTGGGTTAGATTCCTCAATACTACGTGAAAAGAGCAAGCCAGAAGCAGCACTGGGGTTCAAATGATAGAGTGCTAACCTTGAGCAAAAGTAGCTCAGGCCCTGAGTTCAAGCCTAAGGATTGGAGAGAGAGAGAGAGAGAGAGAGAGAGAGAGAGAGAGAGAGAGAGAGAGAGAGAGAGAGAGAGAGAGAGAGAGAGAGAGAGAGAGAGAGAGAGAGAGAGAGAGGGAGAGAGAGAGAGAGAGAGAGAGAGAGAGAGAGAAAAAAGAGAGAGAAAGAGAGAGAGAGAAAAGAGAGAGAAAGAGAGAGAAACAGGAACTTCTAAATTTTACAGAGATAGAGAAGGAGAGAGAGAAGGAGACAGAAACTAATTTCTAAACTTCACAGTCTTTCTATTTCCTTACAAATTCGCCTATGTCATTCTTTCTGACAGAAGCACAGAATTCCATTGTGTAAAAATACCGTATTTGATCTACTCATCAACTGACGGGCCTCTTGGTTGGTTCCATACCTTTGCTATAGTAAATAGTGCTGTGATAAATGTTATTGTTCTAGTGAATTTAGTATGTCCTATCTGGACGATTGGCAAGTAGTGAAATTGCTGGATCACAGGGGAGCTCTATGTTTAGTCTTTTTGGCATACTGCCATAGTGCTTTCCATAGTGGTTGAATGAGTTTGCAATCCCACCAGCAGTGTAGTAGTGATCCCTCCTGGCCACATCCCCTCCAGCATACGTTATTAGATTTCTGGATCTTGGCCATTCTAACTGGAGTGAGGAGGAAAAGGGAAAGAGGAACTGAAACTTTCTCTCCTTACAAATGACATCATTCTGTATTTAAAGAACCCTATAGACTCTACTCCGAAGCTGCTTCAGCTGATATAAAAGTTTGGTAAGGTAGCAGGGTATAAAATTAACCCTCAATGTCAACTGCCTTCCTATATGCCAACAAATGAGAGGAATGAGGCAAGAATCAGGATAGCAACTCATTTTCCTATCGAAGAAAATAAAATACTTAGGAATTAACTTAGAATGTAAAGCACCTTTTTGATGGAACTATAAACCCTGGAGAAGGAAATTAACGCAGAACTGAGGAAATGCAAAAACCTATGCTCCTGGTTTGGAAGAAGTAATATTGTAAAAATGGCAATCTTGATAAGGACTATCTACAAATTCAGTGCAATATTCATCAATATCCCAATGTCATTCTTTAAAGAAACAGAAGAGGAAATCCAAAATTTCACTTGGAATAATAAAAGACCCCTTATAGTCTGATTTCTTGCATGATACATAATGTTTAATCTCACCTTCTCCACCAAAATCTCACCTTTCTCATTGAGACATAGGTGGCCCTGTTTACTAGCAGCAAAGGCTCAAACGCGCAGTTTCAGGTGTCACCACTGCCTCTGTTACTGCGTAGATCCAACTCTGTCATCGATTTTGAGGTCTGCTCTGGGAGTCTTGGTCACAAGTTGTTCTGTGGCATCTGCTGCCAGCCTGTGCCTATTTGCTTCCTTTTCCTCCAGCAGCCTACAACAGGGAATGAAGTTCAGGCGCTGATGCTCTCCTTCATATGCAGGGCAGGATGAGCCCAACCGTCCCTCATCTTCCTCTTCCATTTTTTGGGAAAAAATGTGCTGGCAGAAGTCCTCAGGTGTGGGGCATGGCTGATCCACACTTTTAATCCAGGCTGGTCAGGAGGCTGAGATCTGAGTATGGAAGTTCCAAGTCACCTAGAACAGGAAAGTCTGATAGATTCTTACTACCAAAAATAAAAACAGCTGGGAATGGAGTTTGGGCTCTAGTGGTAAAGGGCTAGTCTTGAGTACAAATGCTTAGTGCCCAGGCCCTGAGTTCACGCTCCAGCACTGCCAACAACCTCACTTTAGTGAGATTTTAGCTTTATCCATGTAGGCACATCTCACTGGAATCTTGCTGGTAGAGATAGTCTTCATAATTTTGTCTCAAGGTAAAGGTCCTCCTGGGGTAGTACAAAAAAGGTGTCATGGACAGAGGAGCCCCACTTGCTCCAGGTTTGAAGATGGCATATGTCAAGCCAGCATGGAGTTGGCACATCAGTCTTTTTCCTAGCACCACCTACAAGTGAATGTCAAATGACATTGATTGTTGTGGGATTGTGTGATTGAAGTGCCCCATTGAGGGCAGTGTTAGCACATCCAAACTTGGATACCAGGAATGCTGAAATCTCAAAGCTAAGATTTCTGTTGGCTACAGAAATGCTGGTGTGTCTGTTATTCACTAAAAGTTCAGGTGCAAAGATTCTGAAGCTTGACGCCATGGGTTTAATCCAATTAGTAAAATTATTTTAATGCACTGTATAAGTTAAAACATTTGATAAGAGTCAGGGGTAGTGAAAATATTGTTGTTGAATTCAGGTGTCTGGCACGGTAATGGGGGGGTGTTCGTGGCTGGGACTATGAAGCTGGAGCTGCTATCAAACCATGGATCATGTTCCTCTTTGTCTGGGAGAAATGACTCCAAAGATGAAATTTGAATAGTGAGGAAAAGATGATGATGTACTCAGGAAATTTCTCCTAAACAAATGCTCATGCGGAAGTGGGATGGGGGCTGGGCATATGTGAGGCAGAGCTTAAGGGGGCTTCTCATGGCGTTGAGAACGTTCCTTGCGACTTCAGGCATGCAGCAGGGTGTTTTAGATGGCCATTGTGAGATGGATGGAATAAGACTGGAGACAAGATGAATGCTGGAATCCTGAAAGAACTAATTATGCCTAAAAAAGAAATCAGGAATTTGTTTTGATTAGATAATACCTGTAATCCGAGGCATATTCAGGATCCTGATCTTAGTATTGTGGTTTAAAACCAACCCAGCAAAGGGAAAAATGCATGAGACTCTTACTCCCAGTTTAGAGCAAGAACAAAGATTGAAGTAGAGCTGTGGCTCAAGAGCTAGAGTGCTACCTTGAGCAAAAAAAAGCTAAGAAAAAGCTCCAGGTCTTGAGTTCAAGGCCAGGAATGAAAGAAGGAAGGTAAAAAAGGGAAATATGTGAGGAAGGGAAATATATAAATGAAAGAGAGAAGGAACTAGAAATTTAAAACTAGAGAATATTTAAAAGTCATCAGTCCTTCTAAGAAAAGGGTTGGAGTATGGGTTCTATATGTGGTGAACTGGAAGCCCAGCAGTGACTTGTTAACCAAAGAGTCACCATGATGAGCAAAGGATAGAAATCTGCATGAGCCTCTTAGCGGATGGAGTCACAGAAGAGAACCTCAGCTCCCATCCCATAGTTAGAAGTATATAGAGATGGGGAAGTTGCCATCACCTTGATGTCATTGTGTCCATGGAGATTGGAAGCCATGGCTCTGTGAAAGCACAATGTTCTGGTTACTGAGCTGAGAGGCTGAGGAGAGCCAAGTCCTGGCCATGAAGAAATCAGGGTGGCAGTAGAGCAACTCTGCTGCAGTGTGTGCCTGCTTGGCTGTTCTTATTGTGTGGTGGATCAGGCCGGAGGGGGTGATAGTAACTGTTTTGTGGTCACAAGCCCTTCACCAAGAGCTTCCTCTGGGATCCTCATAAGCTACAGGGTGGCTGGTGGTGGGATGCGTGTGGGTTGGAAGTGACAGAGGGATGGACGCATGGCAAGGTGGGTGAAGAGATGAGAGGAATGATGAGAGCCCAGTTCATTGGTTTCCAAGGTTAATGGGTGGGAGGTAGAGAGGCATGATGGAGGAAAGATGAAGGCAGGGGAAGGTGGTGACAGAGTGAGGCCATCTGTAGTGCCAGCCTGGCCATCATCTGAAGCCCATAGGCAGCTTCCTGATCCCTCACTTTGTCCTGCTCCTTGTGGAGGGAATGTCACGTGTACCCAGAGCTAGGGGTGGGGCAATGTTTGTAGCACCTAGAGAACCATTGGCCTCTACCTGGGTGAGGGGTGGTTATGGCTCCCATGATGGGTGGCCTGATAGCTATGGAACAGATCTCTCCTTAGCTACCACAGTCAGTGGCTGCTCTCCATCTAGGGTTAGAGGACCTGCTTAGCCATCAGGATAGCCCTTGCCAGGATAGAGGCCTACAATTCAGATGGCAGCACAGGGGTGATGACCTCACCGTAGCCCTAGTTACATGGCTGTCTCTGCATGCAGGTCAGGATGAGCTGGGGGAAGATGTTCTCTGTGTTTTTCCACAGCCTATCCTGGCCTCTTTTTGTGTCTGATTAGACAAACAGAGTACCAGGTTCCCTCTCATAGTCCTGGTTCTTTTTCTTTTACAGTCATGAGGCTTGAACTCAGGTCTTGGGTACTGTCCCTGAGCTCTTTTGCTCAAGGTTGATGCTCTACCATTTGAACCATAGTGCCATTTCCAGCTTTTCCTTTTCATGTGGATCTCTGATATCTCCAGTGCTGTGCCTGCAGGGAGGCACTCACCCCACAGACAGAGCCAACTCTGCCATGACTGTGACTGCCCACAACCCTCACACTCATTCCTTGCACACCCCTCGACTCCAGTTTTAGCTCCTCTTGGACTGGGTGTCCAGCCTACCCCTTCCTACACTCACAAAGGGTCTACAATTGTCTTCCCAGGGTCCTTTCTTCTGCCAGCCAGAGTACAGACTGTGCACATCTTGACGATCACAGAGCTCAAAGCCAAAGGCTGAGATGCAGAAGGGGGTGACCCAGTAGCTGCACAGGGCCCATGGATCATTCTGTGCATCCCCCAGCCTGTGATTTCCCCCACCCCCTTGGCAGGGAAGCTCCATGCCCACATCCTGATCCCTGGTCCCCTCCAATTCCATTCTCCCTTGGATTTTGCAGACTGTCTACCATCAGGATCTAAAATTCTATTCATCACTTTACGTCCTTATCACTGATTTGCTACGTTGGCAGGATCTCCCCGTGCCTGGAGAGTGGGCATGTCATGTACTCTCTGTGGAGAAGTTGCCCCAGGAGAAGAAATATGCACTTCATGTGAGTGTTGGACAGGGCAGGAGGGATCCCTAGGATCAGAAGCCAAAGGAGGGGTGCAGATGGGGGAATGCTAGGGGCCCCAGGGGACAGTGGGAGTTAGGGCACAGTTGGTTCCTTCTGCAGGGCTGACCCCGATTCACAAACCCAACAGAATGAGGTTCAGATTACAGATGTCAGAGACAGTGCAGATTGCCAATGGGTGCAGGGGTCACTGTCACCCCCAGATGCTGGCTGCATGCTGGGATGCACGCAGAGATGTTTTCAAGATCAGATAATGAGGATGTTGCAGGGTGTAACCATTCTTTTCTGATGGCTCTCTACCTCTCTTGAGCTTCATCTCTATCTTTGGCTTTTTCTTGGCAGTTAACTGGAAATGAGAGTTTCATGGACTTTCCTTTCTGGACTGGCTTCAAACAGAAGCTATGCACAGTTTTCAAACCATACCCTACTGAAGAAGGGAAGGTTGATCTGGTGCTTAACTGGGTTGCACTTTGGCTCCGTTTGCTATGCCTCACGGGAGGGGGCTCATCATTTGTAGACTAAGATCTCATGACCTTCAAAGCCAAATGCTACCTGAAAGTTCAGGGTCCCAGCCTATGTGTTGGGCCTGGGTGAATACATTCTCTGTTATGCTGGGTCATCAACCCATGTTTTAAGCTGGAAGTAGGCAGTGCCACATTTGATAAGAACATCTGCCAGAGATTGACACCTCATGAAAGCAGATTCTAAATTTGTATTCCATTTCCTGTGGTGGAGAAATCCCCTCCAAGTTAGACAGGCTCACATCCACCCGTAGGTCACACTCCTAATGCACCCTTGAGTGTCCTCATGGTATTGGGATCTAAGTTTGTAGGGAATGCTGGTTTAGTCCATGAATTAGCTGGACAAGTGATGAGAAACGTGTTGTGGATTAATATGAGAACAATTTAAGAAGCCCTGGAGGAGCATCAACCTGACCCTCTGTGGTGCTATAAATCTGATAGGATGTTCCAGACTGAGAAACAATCACATGGCTTTGTGTTTGGCATCCAGACATGTGAGTGCATGTCTTAGCTGTCAGCCAATACAGAGGAGGACATGAATAAGTGGGTGGAAAGCATCTGTCAGACCCCTGTCTGGGGGTAGGTGGAGAGAACATAGGAAGGTAGATACCATGGCTGTGGTGGGGCCAAAAAAAGGGTGAAAGAGTCAAAGGAACCAGGTACTGGTAGCTCAAGACTGTCATCCAAGCTACTCAGCAGTTTGAGATCTGAGGATCACAATTCAAAGCCAGCCCAGGACAGAAACTCCATGAGACTCTTATCTGCAATAAACTACTGAATGCAAGAAGCTCAAGCTCAGTGACAGCATCCAGGCCTAGCGTTCAAAACCCAGGACCGGCAGAAAAAAGTATCAAAGGACAAGAAGCTGGCCAAAAGTTAGAGGGACTCTATCTTGACAAACAATACAATGGTAAGTTGCACTCAGAAGACTTGCACAAAATCTGGAAATGCCTGAGACCTATCTATGTATGTTTCTTGTTTGTCTAAATACATATGTTTATGCATTTATATATTAGTATAGAGAGACAGATCAATACATATGACTATACATATATACATAGCCAGACACTTATGGGTGGGTGGTATACTGTGTGAGAGTTTGTGTTTGTGTTTTGTGGATGGCTATCTCTGTTTAGGAAAGGTAGAAAATATGTAAATATCTTTAAAAAAACTTGATAAAATATAGAGAGACATAAGCTCTTGAGGGAATCTGAAATGACAAGATTATTCACAGGCACGTTTATCCTTATGGATTCCTCAGCAAGTTTTAATTTTGTTCATTATTTTCTTTCTTTTTTTGAACCAGTGCTAAGGATTTCTCTCAGGGACCAGGTGCTGCCAATTACTAATTTTCTCATGGCTGGTACAAGAGGAACTGAGCCACAGTTCCACTTTTGCCTTATTTATTCGTGCTTAACTGAAGATAACGATTTCTATCAGTGACTTTCTCTCAGGGGCTGGATTCTAACGAGGATCCCCAGACCTCAGCCTTCTCTATAGCTACAATTAACAATATGAGAACCCAGCACTGGGTTCCAATGCACAGGGCAAGAAACTGAGTGAATCTCTCAACTCCAATTAGCTATAATAAGCTAGAAGTGAAAGACCAATACTTTTGAGGAAAAGATGCTGAGGGTTATCACACAGGCCCTATGAGTAAGCCCTAAACCCTGTACACAAGTGTGCATGCACACATGGGCAGATACACACACACATGCACACACACAATATCTCAGGCAATATTGTATTTTGAATTAATATCCAAAGATTGGACAACAGGATAGCAAGTAATAAAATCTGTTTTTCTTGTCTACATTGAGGGAAAGGGATAAGTCACTAGATGCAGAAGCGAAGAATTCAGAGGCAAATGCTGTGAGTGAATAACTTGTAAAAAGCACATTTCTTTTCTTTTCTTTTCTTTTGTGTTTTCTGCCATTCCTGGGGCTTGAACTCAGGGCCTGAGCACTGCTCTTGGCTTTTCCCAAGTCTAGCCATCTGCCACTTGAGCCACATTGCCATATGGATTTTTATATCTGTGTGATATTAAGGACTCAAACGTAGATCTTCATGGATGCTAGGCAAGCACTCTACCACTGGGCCAAACTCTAAACCCTGATAAAGTATTTACAAATAGTCATCATCATATCAAAATATCCTTTCTCTTACAAAGATTGAACACTTATCTATGTCTGTAAGACTTTTTTTTATGTTACCAATGCTTCTGTGATTTTCCCACTTGCATTTTTACAGATGACAGCACAGATATTCATCAGGAAGAAAAATAGATTAGGATACAGAAACCTAACAACGTCCTAGTAGATTGAAGTGAAAAATATGTGCAAGATGGCCTGGGTGTTTCATCTATTTGTAGAGTGCTTGGCTACCACACAAAAAGACTCCGGTTTGATTCTGCAGTACCATATAAATAGAAAACGCTGGAAGTGGTGCTGTGGCTTGGTGGGACAGCTATAGCCTAAAGAAAGCCTAAGAACAATGGTCAGGATCTGAGGTCAAGTCCCAGGACTAGCAAAAAAAATGTGCAAGAGGCAAAATGCAAGCTGAGAAGGCACTGTGAAGCAAAATGTCTTGTGAAGGGTAAGGGGAATAGTGACAGTTAAGTTTGGATCTTACCTAAGAAAGGCTCCTTGAGCTTGAGACCAGGCTAGCACTTACGCTTAGTTAATGACTTGGGATTTGAACAAAAAGGTGTGCTGTTTACTACATCCATATGTGAGGTGGGAAGGGAGATTCAGCCTCCAGTATGTCTTTGGGGAGGTCTTCTGTGAGCAAGGAGCTTTGGTCATTGGGCCTTGAAAGGTGACCCTACCTTCCTCACAATGGAACAGAATATGGAACCCTGGTAACCAAGCCACTGTATGTGACAGCGAGCTCAAGCCAGCTCCCTTGGCCTGTGGCTCAGGAACCAGAAAGATGTTGCTGTTCTGTTGCCAAAGGTCAGGAGGCTCGGATCTCAGGCATGAGAGATATGGATGTCTCACTTGAAGAAGTAGATGCTGGATCAGTGCCAAGCCAAAATTCCAGTATATCAGGCATTTCTCTAGGAAGAAAGCCAGGAAACTCCAGGGCAACTCAGATGAGGTATATTGAGAGGAAACCTATTTGAACCCATCATCCTGCCCACAGACTACAACCTTCTTGTGTGCTTTCAAGTGACTATACTGAGATTAGAGTGTGTCATTTCCAATCTACTCTATTCCAATTCCTCAGTGTGAAGTGTGGTCCCATTCCTACGTTTGAAATATCCACTGTTTTGCCAACATAGTGTGATGGTAAGTCAGCTCAGACTCTGAATGAGCCTTGTAACCTATGGATCCTGGAGGAAGGCCTGTTGGAGATGCTGGTGACAAAGCTGATCCCTGCCTACCAGAAAGGTGATCTCTTTTATGTGGGAAACTTCCTGCACAATTTCAAATAGTGGAGGACAATGTAGTAGTTGCTGGAAATTCTCTTGAAAAAGTGAGTGTTCCCCCTCCAAACCCAGGTTTGCTCACCCCTCTTGGCCAAGTCTTGGAATACTTGGCTCCTCTCTGAGCCTGTTTGGTTCACTGCGGTGTTCACAGGGGAGCTAAGCATGATACAAGTGCACAAACTACTTTATTATGACTGGGACACCATGCCATTTCATTTCCCTCACAAGCTACTGGAGTCTCAACAGTGTGCTTACTGAGAAGTTGGATTTCAGGCATGAGTAAGTGGCTCCCAACTGCAGCCCTCACCTAGGTGACATCCTAGGAAATCCCATTTCCCAGTAAGAAATGAGGTGTCAGAACTAATGGCGGAGGCCTGTGAAATACTGGAGTCAGAGGAAAAGCTGGGGGATGAATCACTTTTGAGCCATCAGGGAGGGATTGTGATAGCTTTGCCTGTTAGAACCTGAAAGCATTTACATTTTGGTGTGTAGTCCAGTGCTGCCACTTGAACCTGAACCCAGGTCTAAATGCCATCCCTTTGGTGTTCAAAAATTAGCACTGTACCATTTGAGTCATAGGACAAGTTCTGGCTTTTTGCTGCCTAATTGAAGACAAGTGCCTTTAGAATTTTACTGACTAGACTGGCTTTCCACTGTGATCTTCAGAGCTCAGCCTGCTGGGTGGCTAAGATTAGAGGAATGAGCATTTAGTTCTTTTTTTGAAGCATTCACTTATTGATTTATTTAGAGCATTTACTTAGTTAATTTAAGGTGCGTTTACTTTGGACAGATGCATAGAGGCCTCTCTCAGAAGCTTCTGGAAATGGGGTGTAAAAGTCATCCTGTTCTCGATTGTCTCTTACCCCCCTCCCAGCACATAAGTGCACATCTCTGCAGGACAGTCACAGGGTTAGAGTCCTGCAAGAATGGGGCTTTGGAAGAAGGCTCAGGATGGAGAGAGAAGGCTCTCACTTTCCTTGTACCGAATGTGCCCACAGCATCATGTGTTTCATCTATACGAAGTGAATGGACTTCTACCCCAGTGATTTCTACGAGTTCAAGAACTGCCACACCCTGACACAACTCAAGGTCTATATGAGGCTCCACATGCCGGCTTTGGACCTGCTCTTCTAAACACATACTTTTTGACCAGCTGGAGGAATGTGCGACCAGTAAGACCAAGAAAAAGTAGAAGTCCTGGTGTGGGTGCCTCAGAGCCTGTGAGTAGGAAGCCCATTTGGTCTAGATATTGGTTGGCCCTTACTTCTACAGAGCTTGGCAAAATGCCCTTTATGGGTGGTGTCAGCCAGGTAATGTCTGTCCTCTGAAAGGACTCGGGAATAAGCACTCATTAGAAAGATCCTAAACCTCCTCAGAGTTCAGTCCAAACTCCAGTTCTACAGGTTCCTCCATTAGATACTCATGGAAGTTGAGTGAACTTCCACTTGCAGAGTCCACTGTGTCCACTCTGTACCTATTTTCATTCTTAGGTTTGGGGCATCGTGGAAGAGCTTATCCTGAACTCCGGATGAAAAACCCACCAATGGAGCTGGTGACTGATGTAGACAGAGAATCATCACTGCACTACAGAAAGCATGGGCCTGATCCTATAGTGGTCAGTACTCTGCGTTGTGTTTTTTTTATTCTTAAGGCGCAAGTTCTATCACATGTGCCACAGCACCACTTTTATCTTTTTTTTATCTATGTTGTGCTGAGGAATTGAACTTGGGTCTTCATTCATGCTCGGCAAGAACTCTTCCACTAGGCTTAACTTATGGCCCCAGTGGGAAGGAAGTTTTCCATAAAATATGTAGGAAATATGTCCACTAAGGAAAAGCCATCAAAAAGAGAAGAAAAATTATATACTTAGATAACGACATGCCAGTATTATGGCAGATCTCTGTAATTCTAGCTTCAAGAGTGGCCTATTTGGACCGGGAGTTGGCTGGCTGAAGTAAAGTGCTATCCTTGAGCAAGCCCTAGGACAGTGCTCTGGCCATGAGTTGAAGCCATAGTACATGCAAAAAATAATAATATAATGCCCGTGAATGGTGGCTCACCCTGGTAACCTAGCTACCCTGGAGGATCGAGGTTCAAAGACGACCCAGGCATAAAAATCTGTGAGAATCTTATTTCCAAATAATCCAGAAAATTCAAAATGACAATGTGCCTCAAGTGGTAGAGCTCTTGCCTTGAGCTGAAGAGCTTAAGGTAAACATCCAGGCCCAGAGTTCAAGCCCCATGAGTGGAAAAAGAAAAAGAAAAAGAAAGCCCTTATCTAAGGCTGGAGTGCACACTAGTGGTAGTTTGCTTGCCTAGTATGCACAAAGCCCTGTGTTCAATTACTCTGTACCACTTACACCAAAAAAAAGCTGGAAATGATCTAAGAAGGTTGGGTTCTGAGGATCACAGTTCAAAGCCAGGCCAGACACTAAAGTCCATGAAACTGTTACTTCCACTTAAGCACCAGAAAACCAGTAGTGACACTGTGGCTCAAGGTGTTTAAGGTTGTAGCCTTGAGCTGAAGAGCCCAGGGACACTGCCCAGGTGCACAATTAAAGTCTTACAACCAAGAGAGAGAGAGAGAGAGAGAGAGAGAGAGAGAGAGAGAGAGAGAGAGAGAGAGAGAGAGAGAGAGATAGAGAGAGACAGAGAGAGAGAGAGAGAGAGAGAGAGAGAGAGAGAGAGAGAGAGAGAGAGAGAGAGAGACAGACAGACAGACAGACAGGCAGACAGACAGAGACAGACAGAGACAGAGACAGAGACATCAAACAGTCAGGCACTGCTGGCTGAAGCGTGTAATTCTAGCTACTATGGAGGCTGAGATTGGAGGATCTTGGTTCAAAGCCCAAAGCCAGCCTGGACACATATGTTTGTGAGACTTACATCACCAATTAACTACCAGAAACCAAAAATGGAGCTGTAGAGGAAGAGCGCTAGCCTTGAGCTGAAGAGCTCAGGGACAGTGTCCAGGCCCAAAGTCCAAGCACCATGACGAATCAATAATAAAAAAAAGAAGATAGCTAATAGTAATGATGAATAATTTTGGGCTGGGAGTTTGGCCTAGTGGTACAGTGCTTACCTAGCATGCACGAAGACCTGGGTTCAATTCCTCAATACCACATACATAGAAAAATGCTGGAAGTGGTGCTGAGGCTGAAGTGGTAGAGCCCTAGCCTTGAGAAAATATAAGGACAGTGCTCAGGCCCTGAGTTCAAGCCCAGGACTGGCCAAATCAAAAGTAGTAGAGCACTGGCATTGAACTGAAGATCTGAGGAACAGCCCAGGCACAGAGTTCAAGCACCGCAAACAACAACAACAAAATCTACGAAATGGCAGTGGTGGTTTTAAGCTAAGCAAAAATAGAGTAGAAACTGGTAAAATACATATTTGTGTGTAAGCAAAATAGCCAGACTTATGCATTAGAACAGGATAGCAACTTGAAAAAAAATTTTGTTTTCCATCTCACTAGGTCCTGTCTCTTAATTTATTCAAGTAAGTAAAATGCTGGGCTTTATAATCATTGCTCTGAATATTAGAAAATCATAATATCTCTCATTAACCAACAAAGACCAGGAACTGGGGCTTCGTTCAAATGGCAGAGTATCAGGCAAGAGAAGAAAAAATTGAAGTAAGAACTTGAAGTTCTTGATCCAGAACCTGCATAGTAACAGAGCAGCAGCCTGGTGATGGTACCTCACACCTATAATCTTAGCTACTCAGGAGGCTAAGATCTAAGAATCAAAGTTTGAAGCCAGCCAAAGTACCCAGTTAACTGCCAGAAAAACCAGAAGTGGCACTGTGGCTCACAGATTAAAGCACTAGCCTTGAGCTGAAGAGCTCAGGGACAGTGCCCTGGCCTGGAGTTCAAGCCCCACAATTGACAAAAATCAAAGAAGCAAACAAAACTCACAAAGAAGCCTGCAGACCACAGTGGTTCTGCTGAGTCTCTTCTCTATGGGGATCAGGAAACATTTCACTTTTTCTGTCTCTTCCCATCTCAACATTCATACTAAAATAAGACTGTGTTGAAAGTTTCAATTTATAAAAATGTTTTTTATGAAGCAAACTATATATAGACTTAACAAAAAAAATTAACTTAAAAAATAATTTAGCCGGGTATGGTGGCTCACACTTGTAAATGTAGCTACTCAAGAGGCTGGGATCCAAGGATAGCAGTTCAAAGTCAGCCTGGGCACTGAAGTCCATGTGACTCTTATCTCCAATTAACCACCAGAAACCCAGAAGTGGCCCTATGGCTCAAGGGATAGGGCAGTAGTCTTGAGCTGAAAAGCTCAGTGACAAGACCCAGGTGCAGAATTACAGTCCCATGACTTGAATGATGAATGATACTAGCCAGGCTCTGTGCGCTCACACTTGGAATCCTATCTACACAGAATCAGGTTTGAATCCAGCCCAAACAAATTGCATGATATTCTGATTTACAGTTCATTACCAAAAATCTGAAAGTGGAGCTGTGGATCAAGTGGTAGAACACTAGCCTGAAGCAAAAAAAAACATTTAAGGACAGTTCCCAGGCCCTGGGTTCAAGTCCCAGGACTTGCATAAAACAAACAAAATGTGACGCTGAGTCCTCCATCATTTGGTGTTATAGTTCAATATTCTTGATATGCGTCTTAGAAATTAAGTCCCTAGCAAATACTCTCCCCTGAAATTCTGCTTTGTAGCTGATTCATAGAATTTCAGCATCATTACTATCACCTTCCAGTCAGCATAGCAGTCGACTACTGAAAATTTGAAGAAAACTTTTGAGTAATCCTAATAAATCTGTGTATCATCTGCACACACATCAAATCAGCAGCAGCTATGTTCTACTATTATCTAAATGTATTTAATCCCTTCTTGAGTTAATGAGCCTTAAAGAGTAAAACATATGAAATAGTTATGAAACTAACAGTCACCATTCTTCTACCTAATATTGTAATATAAGTTTATAAATGCAAGGACTATTCTGAAGTGTGCAGAAGATAGCTTCTAATTATAATATTCTCATGAAGTATAGTTTTTACGAAACATGTTGCTTGCTTTGGGAAAGCAAAGGCAAGGAAAAATGATATAGGTAAGTTCCCTCTTTATCAGAAGTAAAATACTATTGGGTTTAGATCAACTTCATTCATTCCGTGCTGATGAAACAAATATTTGCAATTCCTGAGGCCAATCACTTCATTGTGATGCACAATCAGCCAGCTTAGCTCAATCTTCCAAAAAAGGAAAGGAACAAAGGAGAAGCAATTAAGGTTTACAAAATGAACCAGGTGGTGGTGGCAGCTCTCACTTGTAATTCTATCTACTCAAGGCCTGAAATCCAAGGATCTGGATTAAGTTTGTCTGGGATGAAAATATTCCTGTCTGAAACATCATCTCTGTTATCACAGCCCAGCTGATTCACTCTGCCCAACAGGTTCCAAACACCAAAGTCCATCTCCTATCTGAAATACTAGCAAACGTACTCACACATTATTTCCTCTTTGGGAGATAGTTGAAACATGTACCAGAAACATTTCCCTGGCTTCAGAGTGGAAGTGGAAATATATACTCACTAGAAGCCCATCTAGTAAATTACAGTCAATCATCTTTCCTCACATCTTGTTAGTTAAATTGAACAATGAGTGTTTGGATCAGAAGCGATGTGTATGAGCATACAGGTTGTAAAAGTACTGTAATCCTAGCTACTCAAGATAAGCTGAGACCTGAGGATTCCAGTTCAAAATCAGCCATGCAATAAATTCCATAAGATTTTACCTCTAATTAACCAGCAAAAAACAGAGCGTTGAATTGTGCTTAAAATGCCACAGGCTTAAGCTTTGCATAAAAGTGCTAAGGGGTAGCATTCAGGATCCCACTCTCTCCACTTCTTTTTAACATAGTACTAGAATTCCTAGGCAGTGCAATAAGGCAAGAAGCAAGCATAAAGGGGATCCAAGTAGGGAAAGAGGAAATAAAACTATCCCTCTTTGCAGATGACATGATTCTGTATTTAAAGAATCCTATAGAGTCTACTCCCAAGCTCCTTGAGATATTTCAAAGCTTTGGAAGTATAGCAGGCCATAAAATCAACCCTCACAAATCAACTGCCTTCCTTTACACCAACAGTGAGAGGAACGAGGCAATAATCAGGAAAGAAACTCCTTTCACAATAGCCTCAAACAAAATAAATTACCTAGGAATTAGCTGAACTAAGAATGTAAAGGACCGGTTAGATGAAAACTTTAAATCCCTAAAAAAGGAAATTAAAGCAGAAATAAGGAAATGGAAAAAGCTCCCATGCTCCTGGATTGGAAGAATTAACATTGTGAAAATGACAATCTTGCCAAGGGCTATCTACAAATTCAATGCAATACCCATCAACATCCCAAAGTCATTCTTGAAAGAAATAGAAGAGGCAATTCAAAATTTCATATGGAATAATAAAAGACCCCGCATAGCAAAAACACTTCTTAGGAGAAAGAACAGCGCTGGAGAAATTTCAATTCCAAACTTTAGACTCTATTACAGAGCTATAATTCCCAAAACAGCTTGGTACGGACACTCCTACGTTAATCCTCTTGTACCTCCCCTGACCTCTCTCATTCCTTTTTTCTATCTCTGGACCTCTGCTCGTCTTTCAACCCTTATACTGCACGGATCTACACTTGATGGCTGTTGAGCAATATTGTATATGTAGGTGGTTAATTATTCTCTAGGCTCAGAGGGACTTAAAGACAATAGAGATTGGATTGAGAGGCTTATTGTTTTGGGTATAAATCGCTTAGCAGTGGTTGTATTACACTGGTCTGTAAGTGCACAAAAAGAAAGAGTGATAATACCAATCAAAACTTGTGAACATCTAGTGTCTACCAGCTACAGAGGTCTAGGTTGGTTATATCTGAAAAACTATAATCGTATTTAGTAGTAATCTTGCTCCCATTTTCAAATGGGCAGAACAAGAAACTCAAGAAAAATGTCAAATCAAGAAACAACATCCCCCACCCAATGTAAACAGACAATGGAACAGTCACTGGCAAACCTACAGGACAGTCTTCCAAGTGCTAAACAAATGCAATTGATAAACATCATTAATGGAAAATGTGAAAATATAAAGAAAGAGATAATGGAGGAAGCCATAGCTGAACAAGAGGAAAGCATAAACAAGGTGATAATGAAAAAGAAGAAGCCATAAAGGAGGCCATAATAAAGGTTTTTCAAAGAAAGATGGATGAATTCATAGAATCCACAAATAAAAACGTGACCAAACTCCAGCAAATGTCCAAAGAAAATAAAGCTACTGAGCTAACCACTCAAAAGGAAATCAAGGAGATAAAGAAATCCATACATGATCTAAAACAAGAGATGCAAGGCATCAAAAGTGAGCAATTAGAAGCAAGGGCGATGAAAAATAAAGTAGATAGCTTTGATAGCAGGTTAGACAATGCAGAAGAGAGAATTTCCGGGGCTGAAGATAATTTAATTATTATAGAGAAAGAACAGAAAATGAGTCAATCCAAATCTAGGAAAATTGAGAGAGCGCTTCAGGAAGTCCAAGATACAATTACGAAGCCTAATTTAAGGCTAGTTGGTATTGAGGAGGGCGTGGAGAAAGAGGTCAATCGTATTGGAAATATACTTCAGGGAATCATCTCAGAGAATTTCCCAAATATCCAGAATGGCAGGCCCATCCAGATACGAGAAGCTTTTAGATCCCCAAACAGACCTGACCAGAAAAGAACATCCCACCGCCACATTGTGATCCGAACTGGATCAATAGAAACGAAAGGAAAGATCCTAAAGGCAGCCAGGGAAAAGGGATTAGTAACCTATAAAGGCAAACCAATCAGAATAACCCCAGATTTCTCAGCAGAGACCATGCAAGCACGAAGGGACTGGAAGCATATATGTCATGCCCTTAAATCAAATAACTACCAACCAAGAATATTGTAGCCAGCTAAGCTCTCATTCATAACTGAGGGAACAATAAAAACATTCCATTCCAGGGAAAAGCTGCAACAATATGTCGAAACAAATCCAACACTACAGAGAATTCTCAAAAATGCTCTATACAGAGAAAACCAAAATAAATGCAGTATAGGGAAAGAAAGGGCACCTAAACATCATACCATCTAAGGACCACAAGAACTGTCAAGACACAGGCCCTACTAAAAGCTTTTAAAAATGGTAGGAACTAATAAATATCTCTCAATCCTAACTCTCAATATCAATGGACTTAACTCTCCAATTAAACGGCATAGGCTGTCTAGTTGGATCAAAAAGCAAGAGCCATCGTTCTGCTGTCTTCAAGAGACACATCTTACCCAAAAACAATCATCTTTTGAAAGTGAGAGGTTGGAATAAACTCTATCAAGCTAACTGCCCCCATAAACAGGCTGGAGTTGCCATCCTCATATCAGATACAGTAGACTTCAAACTAAAATTAGTAAGAAAAGACAAAGAAGGTGACTACATACTACTAAAGGGATCTTTCCTTCAGGAAGACATAACGATCCTAAATATTTACACACCCAATCCCGGAGCTCCAAACTTCATCAAGCAAACTTTACTTACACTGAAACCATACATAGATCGAAATACAGTGATTGTTGGTGAGTTTAACACACCACTCTCACCTATGAACAGATCAACAAGGCAAAACTCAACAGAGAAACCTGAGAACTGAACAACTATATAGACCAACTAGATCTAACAGACATCTGCAGAATATTCCACCCAGTAACAACACAATATACGTTTTTCTCAGCAGCACATGGAACATTTTCCATAATAGACCACATTTTAGGCCATAAAACAAACCTGGACAGATTCAGAAACACTGAAATTATTCCATTCACACTCTCAGATCATAAAGGCATCAAATTGGAGCTGAACACATATCTCCACCAACGAAAACCCTGTAACTCATGGAGACTGAACAACACATTGTTGAATCAAAAACAATGGGAGATGCCTTTTCTCAAGAAGAGCACGTCTGTTTGCATGTGGTAGATGCCAAAATTTCCCACCTCTGAAAAAAGGGCATCGGACTGGCGGGTCACCCTCTGGGAAAGAGCCTGGAGAGGAGGCCTTGCATTGTCCTTATTCTCTTCAGCGAACAGACCTCTATTCTTGCCTGATGCTCAAAAGAAGAAGGGGGAGCTGTAGGGAGCCGGGACAAACTCCATTATAAGATGGCGCCCGTTTCCTGACTCCTTAGAGGTAAACAACTCCATATAAGGCAATGCTGTGCTCGACTACGTGTCCTAAGTTATGCGCATGCGCGAATCACATGATGACCCCTGGCCAATCCCGCGGCACCTCGTTGTGGCAGTAGGGCGGCAGCCAATGGTGGAGCGACCAGTGTTCTTGTTCCATATATAAGCAGCTGCATTTTGATGCCTCGCCCCTTTCGCTTCCTGCTCCCCCTTCAAACAAAAGGCTCTCAAATAAAGTATGATTTGAGAAGAATCCTCGAGTGGTGGTCGTTCTTCCTCGCTGGTCGAGGAGCTCGCCGCACAGATGACAAGATTCTGTATTTAAAGAATCCTACAGACTCTACTCCAAAGCTCCTTGAGCTGATTCAAAGCTTTGGAAGGGTAGCAGGCCATAAAATCAACCCTCACAAATCAACTGCCTTCCTTTACGCCAATAGTGAGAGGAACGGGGCAATAATCAGGAAAGAAACTCCTTTCACAATAGCCTCAAAGAAAATAAAGTACCTAGGAATTAGCTTAACTAAGAATGTAAAGGACCGTTTAGATAAAAACTTTAAAACCCTAAAAAAGGAAATTAAAGCAGAACTAAAGAAATGGAAAAACCTCCCATGCTCCTGGAATGGAAGAATCAGCATTGTGAAAATGACAATCTTGCCAAAGGCTATCTAAAAATTCAGTGCAATACCCATCAACATCCCAATGTCATTCTTTGAAGAAACAGAAGAGGCAATTCAAAATTTCATATGGAATAATAAAAGACCCCGCATAGCAAAAACACTTCTTAGGAGAAAGAACAGCGCTGGAGAAATTTCAATTCCAAACTTTAGACTCTATTACAGAGCTATAATTCTCAAAACAGCTTGGTACGGACACTCCTACGTTAATCCTCTTGTACCTCCCCTGACCTCTCTCATTCCTTTTTTCTATCTCTGGACCTCTGCTCGTCTTTCAACCCTTATACTGCACGGATCTACACTTGATGGCTGTTGAGCAATATTGTATATGTAGGTGGTTAATTATTCTCTAGGCTCAGAGGGACTTAAAGACAATAGAGATTGGATTGAGAGGCTTATTGTTTTGGGTATAAATCGCTTAGCAGTGGTTGTATTACACTGGTCTGTAAGTGCACAAAAAGAAAGAGTGATAATACCAATCAAAACTTGTGAACATCTAGTGTCTACCAGCTACAGAGGTCTAGGTTGGTTATATCTGAAAAACTATAATCGTATTTAGTAGTAATCTTGCTCCCATTTTCAAATGGGCAGAACAAGAAACTCAAGAAAAATGTCAAATCAAGAAACAACATCCCCCACCCAATGTAAACAGACAATGGAACAGTCACTGGCAAACCTACAGGACAGTCTTCCAAGTGCTAAACAAATGCAATTGATAAACATCATTAATGGAAAATGTGAAAATATAAAGAAAGAGATAATGGAGGAAGCCAGAGCTGAACAAGAGGAAAGCATAAACAAGGTGATAATGAAAAAGAAGAAGCCATAAAGGAGGCCATAATAAAGGTTTTTCAAAGAAAGATGGATGAATTCATAGAATCCACAAATAAAAACGTGACCAAACTCCAGCAAATGTCCAAAGAAAATAAAGCTACTGAGCTAACCACTCAAAAGGAAATCAAGGAGATAAAGAAATCCATACATGATCTAAAACAAGAGATGCAAGGCATCAAAAGTGAGCAATTAGAAGCAAGGGCGATGAAAAATAAAGTAGATAGCTTTGATAGCAGGTTAGACAATGCAGAAGAGAGAATTTCCGGGGCTGAAGATAATTTAATTATTATAGAGAAAGAACAGAAAATGAGTCAATCCAAATCTAGGAAAATTGAGAGAGCGCTTCAGGAAGTCCAAGATACAATTACGAAGCCTAATTTAAGGCTAGTTGGTATTGAGGAGGGCGTGGAGAAAGAGGTCAATCGTATTGGAAATATACTTCAGGGAATCATCTCAGAGAATTTCCCAAATATCCAGAATGGCAGGCCCATCCAGATACGAGAAGCTTTTAGATCCCCAAACAGACCTGACCAGAAAAGAACATCCCACCGCCACATTGTGATCCGAACTGGATCAATAGAAACGAAAGGAAAGATCCTAAAGGCAGCCAGGGAAAAGGGATTAGTAACCTATAAAGGCAAACCAATCAGAATAACCCCAGATTTCTCAGCAGAGACCATGCAAGCACGAAGGGACTGGAAGCATATATGTCATGCCCTTAAATCAAATAACTACCAACCAAGAATATTGTAGCCAGCTAAGCTCTCATTCATAACTGAGGGAACAATAAAAACATTCCATTCCAGGGAAAAGCTGCAACAATATGTCGAAACAAATCCAACACTACAGAGAATTCTCAAAAATGCTCTATACAGAGAAAACCAAAATAAATGCAGTATAGGGAAAGAAAGGGCACCTAAACATCATACCATCTAAGGACCACAAGAACTGTCAAGACACAGGCCCTACTAAAAGCTTTTAAAAATGGTAGGAACTAATAAATATCTCTCAATCCTAACTCTCAATATCAATGGACTTAACTCTCCAATTAAACGGCATAGGCTGTCTAGTTGGATCAAAAAGCAAGAGCCATCGTTCTGCTGTCTTCAAGAGACACATCTTACCCAAAAACAATCATCTTTTGAAAGTGAGAGGTTGGAATAAACTCTATCAAGCTAACTGCCCCCATAAACAGGCTGGAGTTGCCATCCTCATATCAGATACAGTAGACTTCAAACTAAAATTAGTAAGAAAAGACAAAGAAGGTGACTACATACTACTAAAGGGATCTTTCCTTCAGGAAGACATAACGATCCTAAATATTTACACACCCAATCCCGGAGCTCCAAACTTCATCAAGCAAACTTTACTTACACTGAAACCATACATAGATCGAAATACAGTGATTGTTGGTGAGTTTAACACACCACTCTCACCTATGAACAGATCAACAAGGCAAAACTCAACAGAGAAACCTGAGAACTGAACAACTATATAGACCAACTAGATCTAACAGACATCTGCAGAATATTCCACCCAGTAACAACACAATATACGTTTTTCTCAGCAGCACATGGAACATTTTCCATAATAGACCACATTTTAGGCCATAAAACAAACCTGGACAGATTCAGAAACACTGAAATTATTCCATTCACACTCTCAGATCATAAAGGCATCAAATTGGAGCTGAACACATATCTCCACCAACGAAAACCCTGTAACTCATGGAGACTGAACAACACATTGTTGAATCAAAAACAATGGGAGATGCCTTTTCTCAAGAAGAGCACGTCTGTTTGCATGTGGTAGATGCCAAAATTTCCCACCTCTGAAAAAAGGGCATCGGACTGGCGGGTCACCCTCTGGGAAAGAGCCTGGAGAGGAGGCCTTGCATTGTCCTTATTCTCTTCAGCGAACAGACCTCTATTCTTGCCTGATGCTCAAAAGAAGAAGGGGGAGCTGTAGGGAGCCGGGACAAACTCCATTATAAGATGGCGCCCGTTTCCTGACTCCTTAGAGGTAAACAACTCCATATAAGGCAATGCTGTGCTCGACTACGTGTCCTAAGTTATGCGCATGCGCGAATCACATGATGACCCCTGGCCAATCCCGCGGCACCTCGTTGTGGCAGTAGGGCGGCAGCCAATGGTGGAGCGACCAGTGTTCTTGTTCCATATATAAGCAGCTGCATTTTGATGCCTCGCCCCTTTCGCTTCCTGCTCCCCCTTCAAACAAAAGGCTCTCAAATAAAGTATGATTTGAGAAGAATCCTCGAGTGGTGGTCGTTCTTCCTCGCTGGTCGAGGAGCTCGCCGCACAGATGACAAGATTCTGTATTTAAAGAATCCTACAGACTCTACTCCAAAGCTCCTTGAGCTGATTCAAAGCTTTGGAAGGGTAGCAGGCCATAAAATCAACCCTCACAAATCAACTGCCTTCCTTTACGCCAATAGTGAGAGGAACGGGGCAATAATCAGGAAAGAAACTCCTTTCACAATAGCCTCAAAGAAAATAAAGTACCTAGGAATTAGCTTAACTAAGAATGTAAAGGACCGTTTAGATAAAAACTTTAAAACCCTAAAAAAGGAAATTAAAGCAGAACTAAAGAAATGGAAAAACCTCCCATGCTCCTGGAATGGAAGAATCAGCATTGTGAAAATGACAATCTTGCCAAAGGCTATCTAAAAATTCAGTGCAATACCCATCAACATCCCAATGTCATTCTTTGAAGAAACAGAAGAGGCAATTCAAAATTTCATATGGAATAATAAAAGACCCCGCATAGCAAAAACACTTCTTAGGAGAAAGAACAGCGCTGGAGAAATTTCAATTCCAAACTTTAGACTCTATTACAGAGCTATAATTCTCAAAACAGCTTGGTACGGACACTCCTACGTTAATCCTCTTGTACCTCCCCTGACCTCTCTCATTCCTTTTTTCTATCTCTGGACCTCTGCTCGTCTTTCAACCCTTATACTGCACGGATCTACACTTGATGGCTGTTGAGCAATATTGTATATGTAGGTGGTTAATTATTCTCTAGGCTCAGAGGGACTTAAAGACAATAGAGATTGGATTGAGAGGCTTATTGTTTTGGGTATAAATCGCTTAGCAGTGGTTGTATTACACTGGTCTGTAAGTGCACAAAAAGAAAGAGTGATAATACCAATCAAAACTTGTGAACATCTAGTGTCTACCAGCTACAGAGGTCTAGGTTGGTTATATCTGAAAAACTATAATCGTATTTAGTAGTAATCTTGCTCCCATTTTCAAATGGGCAGAACAAGAAACTCAAGAAAAATGTCAAATCAAGAAACAACATCCCCCACCCAATGTAAACAGACAATGGAACAGTCACTGGCAAACCTACAGGACAGTCTTCCAAGTGCTAAACAAATGCAATTGATAAACATCATTAATGGAAAATGTGAAAATATAAAGAAAGAGATAATGGAGGAAGCCAGAGCTGAACAAGAGGAAAGCATAAACAAGGTGATAATGAAAAAGAAGAAGCCATAAAGGAGGCCATAATAAAGGTTTTTCAAAGAAAGATGGATGAATTCATAGAATCCACAAATAAAAACGTGACCAAACTCCAGCAAATGTCCAAAGAAAATAAAGCTACTGAGCTAACCACTCAAAAGGAAATCAAGGAGATAAAGAAATCCATACATGATCTAAAACAAGAGATGCAAGGCATCAAAAGTGAGCAATTAGAAGCAAGGGCGATGAAAAATAAAGTAGATAGCTTTGATAGCAGGTTAGACAATGCAGAAGAGAGAATTTCCGGGGCTGAAGATAATTTAATTATTATAGAGAAAGAACAGAAAATGAGTCAATCCAAATCTAGGAAAATTGAGAGAGCGCTTCAGGAAGTCCAAGATACAATTACGAAGCCTAATTTAAGGCTAGTTGGTATTGAGGAGGGCGTGGAGAAAGAGGTCAATCGTATTGGAAATATACTTCAGGGAATCATCTCAGAGAATTTCCCAAATATCCAGAATGGCAGGCCCATCCAGATACGAGAAGCTTTTAGATCCCCAAACAGACCTGACCAGAAAAGAACATCCCACCGCCACATTGTGATCCGAACTGGATCAATAGAAACGAAAGGAAAGATCCTAAAGGCAGCCAGGGAAAAGGGATTAGTAACCTATAAAGGCAAACCAATCAGAATAACCCCAGATTTCTCAGCAGAGACCATGCAAGCACGAAGGGACTGGAAGCATATATGTCATGCCCTTAAATCAAATAACTACCAACCAAGAATATTGTAGCCAGCTAAGCTCTCATTCATAACTGAGGGAACAATAAAAACATTCCATTCCAGGGAAAAGCTGCAACAATATGTCGAAACAAATCCAACACTACAGAGAATTCTCAAAAATGCTCTATACAGAGAAAACCAAAATAAATGCAGTATAGGGAAAGAAAGGGCACCTAAACATCATACCATCTAAGGACCACAAGAACTGTCAAGACACAGGCCCTACTAAAAGCTTTTAAAAATGGTAGGAACTAATAAATATCTCTCAATCCTAACTCTCAATATCAATGGACTTAACTCTCCAATTAAACGGCATAGGCTGTCTAGTTGGATCAAAAAGCAAGAGCCATCGTTCTGCTGTCTTCAAGAGACACATCTTACCCAAAAACAATCATCTTTTGAAAGTGAGAGGTTGGAATAAACTCTATCAAGCTAACTGCCCCCATAAACAGGCTGGAGTTGCCATCCTCATATCAGATACAGTAGACTTCAAACTAAAATTAGTAAGAAAAGACAAAGAAGGTGACTACATACTACTAAAGGGATCTTTCCTTCAGGAAGACATAACGATCCTAAATATTTACACACCCAATCCCGGAGCTCCAAACTTCATCAAGCAAACTTTACTTACACTGAAACCATACATAGATCGAAATACAGTGATTGTTGGTGAGTTTAACACACCACTCTCACCTATGAACAGATCAACAAGGCAAAACTCAACAGAGAAACCTGAGAACTGAACAACTATATAGACCAACTAGATCTAACAGACATCTGCAGAATATTCCACCCAGTAACAACACAATATACGTTTTTCTCAGCAGCACATGGAACATTTTCCATAATAGACCACATTTTAGGCCATAAAACAAACCTGGACAGATTCAGAAACACTGAAATTATTCCATTCACACTCTCAGATCATAAAGGCATCAAATTGGAGCTGAACACATATCTCCACCAACGAAAACCCTGTAACTCATGGAGACTGAACAACACATTGTTGAATCAAAAACAATGGGAGATGCCTTTTCTCAAGAAGAGCACGTCTGTTTGCATGTGGTAGATGCCAAAATTTCCCACCTCTGAAAAAAGGGCATCGGACTGGCGGGTCACCCTCTGGGAAAGAGCCTGGAGAGGAGGCCTTGCATTGTCCTTATTCTCTTCAGCGAACAGACCTCTATTCTTGCCTGATGCTCAAAAGAAGAAGGGGGAGCTGTAGGGAGCCGGGACAAACTCCATTATAAGATGGCGCCCGTTTCCTGACTCCTTAGAGGTAAACAACTCCATATAAGGCAATGCTGTGCTCGACTACGTGTCCTAAGTTATGCGCATGCGCGAATCACATGATGACCCCTGGCCAATCCCGCGGCACCTCGTTGTGGCAGTAGGGCGGCAGCCAATGGTGGAGCGACCAGTGTTCTTGTTCCATATATAAGCAGCTGCATTTTGATGCCTCGCCCCTTTCGCTTCCTGCTCCCCCTTCAAACAAAAGGCTCTCAAATAAAGTATGATTTGAGAAGAATCCTCGAGTGGTGGTCGTTCTTCCTCGCTGGTCGAGGAGCTCGCCGCACAGATGACAAGATTCTGTATTTAAAGAATCCTACAGACTCTACTCCAAAGCTCCTTGAGCTGATTCAAAGCTTAGGAAGGGTAGCAGGCCATAAAATCAACCCTCACAAATCAACTGCCTTCCTTTACGCCAATAGTGAGAGGAACGAGGCAATAATCAGGAAAGAAACTCCTTTCACAATAGCCTCAAAGAAAATAAAGTACCTAGGAATTAGCTTAACTAAGAATGTAAAGGACCGTTTAGATAAAAACTTTAAAACCCTAAAAAAGGAAATTAAAGCAGAACTAAAGAAATGGAAAAACCTCCCATGCTCCTGGAATGGAAGAATCAGCATTGTGAAAATGACAATCTTGCCAAAGGCTATCTAAAAATTCAGTGCAATACCCATCAACATCCCAATGTCATTCTTTGAAGAAACAGAAGAGGCAATTCAAAATTTCATATGGAATAATAAAAGACCCCGTAAGCAAAAACACTTCTTAGCAGAAAGAACAGCGCTGGAGGAATTTCAATTCCAAACTTTAGACTCTATTACAGAGCTATAACTCTCAAAACAGCTTGGTACTGGCACAAGAACAGGCCTGAAGTCCAATGGAATAGAACTGCGGACCCAGATATTAAACCACAGACCTATGGCCACCTAATCTTTGACAAGGGAGCCAAAAAAATAGAATGGAAGAACGATAGCCTCTTCAACAAGTTGTGCTGGCAGAACTGGTTAAGCACCTGCAGAAAACTAAAGTTGGACCCTTCTTTGTCACCTTGCACTAGAATTAACTCCAAATGGATCAAAGACCTGGAGGAAAAGGTTACACACTGAAAAGTTTATAGGAAGGAATAGGACATACACTAGGCCTCCTTGGCACAGGTCGAAACTTGCTTAATACGGACAAAGAATCACAAAAAATCAGAGAAAGGCTGGATAAGTGGGACTGCAATAAACTGCAGAGCTTTTGTATGGCAACGGATATAGCTAGTAAACTAATCAGGAAGCCTACAGAGTGGGAGAAGATCTGCTCCAACCAAACAACGGACAAAGGCCTCATATCTAAAATATATCAACAACTCAAAAATTGAATCACTCCAAAACTAACCTCCAAAGTAACACCCATCACATTAAAAAATGGGCCAAAGACTTAAAGAGAGTCTTCTCTGAAGAAGAAACAAAAATGGCCTATAGACACATGAAGAAATGCTCCACATCTCTGGTCATAAAAGAAAGGCAAATCAAAACAACTCTAAGATTCCACCTCACTCCAGTTAGAATGGCCAGGATCAGGAAAACGAATGACAACAGATGCTGGAGGGGATGTGGCCAGGAGGGATCACTACTACACTGTTGGTGGGAGTGCAAACACGTTCAACCACTATGGAAAGCAGTGTGGCAGTGCCTCAAAAGGCTAAACATAGAACTCCCCTATGACCCAGCAATTCCACTACTTGGCATTTACCCAACAATCCAGAAACAAGGGCATACTAAACCCACTAGCACAACAATGTTCATTGCAGCGCTATTCACCATAGCAAAGATATGGAACCAACCCAGATGTCCCTCAGTTGATGAGTGGATCAACAAGTTATGGTATTTATACACAATGGAATTCTATGCTGCTGTCAAAATGGATGACATCGCCCCATTTGTTAGGAAACGGAAAGACTTAGAACAAATCATATTAAGTGAAGTAAGCCAGACTCAAAGGAACTTAGGCTCAGTGGTTTCCCTCATTCGTCATAATCAGTAGAAACCTTGGGCTCTACTAGCAGAGATTTGCAATAGAGCAAAAGGCCATATATAAGGCCATGTAATGTGAAGCTAATTGAAAGGACCTCCAGGATATTGAAACAAAAGCCACATAATGAATGATTGTTGTCCTTAATGTACTATGTTGTCTCTCATCTCCTTTGCTGTCCCTTGGTTATCACATATTGGTATAGTATCTCACTTTGTTATCTGATATATTGAATTTATTTGTATTTGGATATTTGAAATTTGATAGGGAAAGGGGGAAAACCAAGACGGGTGGGGGGTGTGGGGTTGGAGGGAAATGGGTACCAAGACATGTGAAAGCGTATCAATGTATGTGAATTAATGCACCTTCTACCTGGCAAATATCATGTAACCCTTTTACTAATTACAATGAAAAAAATTTAAAAAAAAGAAAGTTGTAGTGTGTGGGGAGGATGATGGGGTCAAATACATTTCGTCTTAGAAATATTCCTCATCTGGTTGCCCTGGATTTTCCTGGCTTCTTCTTAGCGAAAGGCCTGTTATACTGGATTTGTGGCTTGGCAAAGATCTAGCATGTACATCTTCGAGTAAGACATCCACAACTTCCATGCCTGAGACTCGAGTTTCCTGATCTTTGCCAACAGCACAGCAACATCTTTCTTCTTCCTGAGCCACAGGCCAAGTGAGTTGGCTTGAGTTGATTGTTAGTTACAGTGGCTTGGTTACCAGGGTTCCATATTCTGTTCCATTGTGAGGGAGGCAGGGTCACCTTTCAGGGCCCAATGACCAAAGATCCTTGCTCACAGAAGACCTCACCAAAGACAAACTGGAGGCTGAATCTCTCCTCCAATCTCACAATATACATGTGGATGTAGTAAACAGCACACCTTATTTGTCCAATCCCAATATCTTCCACTAGGCCCAACTACTAGTCTGGTCTCAGGCTCAAGGAGCCTTTCTTAGGTAAGATCCAAACTTAAGGGTCAATATTGCCCTCATCCTTTACAAAACATTTGCTTCACAGTGCCTTCTCTGCCTGCATTTTCCCCTTGTCGAATTTTTTTTGTTTTTGCTAGTCTTGGGACTTGACCTCAGAGTGTGAACATTGTTCTTGGGCTATCTTTAGGCTTTAGCTGTCCCACCGAGCCACAGCACCACTTGCAGCGTTTTCTATGTATGTGGTAATGAGGAATCAAACCTGAGTCTTTTTGCGTGGTAGCCAAGGACTCTACCACTAGGTCAAACAAACAGGGCATCTTGCACATATTTTTGACGTCAATCTACTAGGATATTATTAGGTTTCTGTATCCTAATCAATTTTTTCCTGATGATTAGCTTTGCTGTCATGTGTAAAAAATGCAAGAGGGAAAAACACAGAAGAATTAGTTAAATTTAAAAAAAAGCATTACACACATAGATAAGTGTTCATTCTTTGTAGGAGAAAGGATATTTTGATATGATGATGATGACTTTATAATTACTATGTCAGAGTTGAGAGTTTGGCATAGTGGTAGAGTGCTTGCCTAGCATCCATGAAGATCTGGGTTTGATTGCTCAGTATCACATAGATAGAAAATCTAGATGTGGCACTGTGGCTCAAGTGGCAGAGGCTTAGACTTGAGAAAACCCGAGGACAGTGCTCAGGCCTTGAATTCCAGCCCCAAGACTGGCAGAAAGATAAAAGAAAATAAAAATGCTGTTTACGATCTAATTCACTCACAGCATTGGCTTCTGAAATCTTTGCTTCTGCATCTTGAGAAATACCCCTTTCCCTCAACGTAGACAAGAAAAAGAGATCCAGTGAGAGGTTGGAATAAACTCTATCAAGCTAACTGCCCCCATAAACAGGCTGGAGTTGCCATCCTCATATCAGATACAATGGACTTCAAACTAAAATTAGTAAGAAAAGACAAAGAAGGTGACTACATACTACTAAAGGGATCTTTCCTCCAGGAAGACATAACGATCCTAAATATTTACACACCCTTTTGAAGATTCTCAAAAGATTGAAGATTCTCCCAGTGTAAGTTAGATTCCGTCATTGATATTAAATAATGAAATGAGTAGGGATTTATATTTGAAATATCACTGTTGACAAAATCTAACACACATTTGCTTAGTATTTGCTTTTGATTTCCCAAGAAGTTCAGTACAAGCTAACATGTGTGGCATATATCGACTGGGAGAAATGATTCAGAATATGTGACTCATTTGAACAGGAGTCAGTGAAAAGATACAGAAGCAGGATACCCATATTGTGATAATTTGTATCTTTTGCATATTTTGTGTTTGTTATTAATTCCATTTGTAATGTACATTTCTAGGTAAAAACTTTTAAAATGTTTCCAACAATTTGTTATTTCAACAGCAAAAAAAGACATTTATATGCCTGATAAAATTCACAGAATCCAAATTTTTCCATATTATTTTTTGTTTTTTGTTTTTTTCTTTGGTGGGTCATAGATACTCAGCCTGGGCACTATCCCTGAGCTCTTCAGCTCCAGGCTACCACCTTACCCTGGAGCCAAGCCCCACTTCCCATTTTCTAAAGTTAAATTGGCGATAAGAGTCTCAGGTCTTTTTGTGCCAGGATGGCTTTAAACCTTGATCCTCAGATCTCAGCCTCCTGAGTTGCTAGGATTATAGAAGTGAGCCACCACCCCATCATGCTCATCTTTCTGGTTTTTTTTTTAAACAAGCCCTTTGGCTGGAACTCGGTCTGAGCACTGTCCTTCAGCTTTCCTCAAGCCTAGTGATCTTCTACTTGAGCCACAGCACTACTTCTGGTTTTTTCTGTGTATGTGGTACTGCGGAGTTGAACCTTCGTCTTCATACAAGCACTCTACAACTATGCCAAACTCCCAGCCCCTCCACATTAGTTTTTATGATAGATCTTTCCATGCATCTAGGATGGCTAGAAATCCTTCTTGAGTTTCCCAAGATCAGGAAGTGTAGGTGTGTCCCATCCTGTGTGGCTACATAACCATTGTTTAGGGTACAGTTCTCTCTTCATTCTACCCATCTAGAGCAATTTTCATCTTCCATGTATAATCATTAAACATTCAGCTCCTGTTCCTCTCTACTCCATTCTCTGGAACCATCGTGCTTTTTGGCTCTAAGGGTTTGTTGATCCTTGGAAACTCTAGAAGGGAAAACATACCCTAGCTCTTCCTTTATGACTGCTGTATTTTCAGTTTACTGTAATCAAGATTCATCTGTAAAATATAGTAAAATGTTCTTCCTTTTCAATGCATTCTTTTGCATATTTCTATCTTTTGATTATTATTAATAGTTGTGAATGGATTCTCCACATATTTGTTCTAGTCTCTGCTTTCTCTTCCGTTAGGTACAAATCTAGAAATAGAAGTGTTGGACCATATTTCTATGTAATTCTATATTTAGTACTTTTTTAGCACTCTCTCGCAATTTTTGATTGTTTTATATTCCTTGCAGAACTATTCCAAAGTTCTACTTCTTCTCACTACCTTCCCAGTAATAGTTAGACTTTGAAAGTTGTTTTTTTGTATGCGTGTGTGTGTGTGTGTGTGTTTGTGTGTGTGTATGTGGATCATTTTGTTTAAAACTATATTTATATTAACATATTTAAAGTAATGATTTCATTGTAATTTTAATTTTTCTCATGACTGTTAATATTGAACTTCTTTCTACATTTTGAACTACAATTTCTATATATTCTTTTTAGTAAATCCACTCCAATCTCCAATTATTTTCCCGTTTTTGTGGAGTAGTGGGGAAAGTCATGGGTTTTGGACCTTGGGCCGTGAGCTCTTCAGTTTAAGGCTATTGTCCTACCCTGAGTATTGAACCTCAGTTCTTCTGCTCACAGCTCCCTACCCCTCTTCCCATTATATACAGAACAAAGGTCATCCTCAGTCTTTTTGAAAAAGTAAAACATACAGTAAATTTGTAGTACAAAAGAGAAAGAAATAAATTTCTTGCCAGGTGCAGTCACTTCTACCTGTAATCCTAGCTACTCAGATATCAGGCTGATATCTAAAGATTTGGTTCAAAGCCAGCCTGGGCATTAGAAAGTCTATGAGACTCTCATCTACAGTTAACCACTAGAATATGGGAAATGGCACTGTGGCTTCATAGGCAGGGTGATAGCCTTGAGTTGAAGAGCTCAGGAACAGTGCCCAGGCCCAGAGTTCAAGCCTTACAAATCCCCCAGACAAAAAAAGAAAAAAACTTTCTTCCCCAAGTGACTATTATGCCAGACATAGAACATTAACATTCTGGGTGTACTTCACAGTATTATTACTTGATACCCTAAGATTTTGCAATATTCTCAAAGTACCAGCATATGTCATCATATAATGTAGTTACTTTTCAATGGAATAATTCCATTTATAACCTAAATCTACTTCCCCGACTTATTTTTGTCAATACCACAATTGCTCTACCATGATATGCCACAAGCCATTAAACATTTTATGGTGGGTAATTGGAAAGGAGTCCCATGGAATTTTGTGCCAGGCTGGCTTTGATCCATGGTCCTCAGATCTCAGTCTCCTGAGTAGCTAGGATGACAGGCGTGAGCCACCAACACCTGGCTTGCCTTTTTATTTTTTTGTGGGTCTTGGGACTTGAACTGTGGGCCTAGGGACCATCCCTAAGCTTTTCAGGTCAATATTTCATGTAAGTCTAAACATTTAAGTAAAGGAATAAAATTCCAACAAAAAAAGAATAAAATTCCAGACATGGTGTGTTTATAACTCGGTGTTAATTACTTGATGAAAATGTGCCATTCCAGAAGCTGGTGTCATTTGATGATGTAGCTGTGGATTTCAGCTGGGAGGAGTGGCAGCATCTGGACAATGCTCAGAGGACCCTGTACAGAGATGTAATGCTGGAGACCTACAGCAACCTGGTGTCCTTAGGTGAGCAAAAGTCAAATTCACTTGTAAGGCCAAGTGCCTTCTTATTTTGCAGATACGTGAATGTTTATCAAACTTTCAATACTATTTAAATGAAAGATTCCAGGCCCTGAGAACTATCATTACTTTCTAAAGAAAACCTAAGGTAATTTTGTACTCATTCTTCAGGATACCTTCAGGATACTGTGACAACAGTTCTAAATTACGTTTCCTCTAATGGAGACGACATTCCAAACTTACACAGTAATTGTAAGTGGATAAACAATCCAGAATAGAATATATATCATTATTGGAAATAGGATCTACAAATCACTAAACAGTGAGTTTATAATGGAAACCTGGCACTAGGTGCAATGTTTCATGCCTGTAATCTTAAAATATTCAGGAGGAAGAAATCTAAGAATTCTAATTTGAAGCCAGCAATGGCATAAAAATTGCCATGAAACTCTATAACTCCAAGTAACCCCTCAAAAATGTTAGTGGATTGTCAAGAGTTTGACTTTGTGGTTGAGTGCTTGCCTAGCATGCATGAAGACCTATGCATGTAAGTGGAGCTGGGACTCAAACTGGTATATTTCTAGCCTTGAGCAAGACAGCTAAGTTTATGCCATACAAAATGAATCCAGAGCTGGGGAAAAGTCAACCATGGAGCCAGTGAGAAATGAGAAAAAAGATTTGATAGATAACTTGTGAGTAGGATGTCTGCGAACTTAAAGCAATGATGACACAGCATAAGCAATAATTCTCTACTGTTTCTAATTTACAGGGCCCTGTGTTCCCAAACCTGTATTAATTGACAAGCTAGAGCACTGTGCAGAACTCTGGATAGGAAATTCCTCTGACAAGAATATCACAGGTGAGTGAATGCATCTTCATATTGATGGTGGAGCCTGAGCCCCATTGGTAAGTTCATGTTGTGATGTACTGAGCTATAATATTCTTAGTTACCCTAAATCCTGTGTGGAACCTATGGAATTCTTTGTGAATGAATCAAGAATCATTTTCTTTTCCCAATCCTATGGTTTGTCTCAGGGCCTGAGCATGGTCCTTGGGTTTTCTCAAGGCTAGCTCTCTACTTCTTGAGTCATAGCACCACTTCTGGCTTTTTCTTTGTATGTAGTACCAAGGAACTGAAACAGGTCTTTGTGCATGCTAGCCCAAACCCCCGGCACCAAGAATCATAGGGTGATATAATGAATTCTATGTGGCAGTAGAGTTAAAGTTAGATTTCTCTGTAGAAATCACTGTGAAACAAAATAAAATGAGAAAGCCATGAGCCCGTGGCTCATGCCTGTAATCCTAGCTACTTAGGAGGCTGAGATCTGAGGATCAAGGTTCAAAGACTGACCTATCACAAAAACACCTTAGACTCTTCTCTCCAATGAACTAATAGAAAATGAGAAGTGGTGTTGAGGCTAAAGACATAGGGCAGTAGCCTTGAGCTGAAGAGCTCAGGAAGAACAGCCAGGTCTAGAATTCAAGTCCCATGACTGCAAAACAAGAAAGAAAGAAAGAAAGAAAGAAAGAAAGAAAGAAAGAAAGAAAGAAAGAAAGAAAGAAAGAGGGAAGAAAGAAAGAGGGAAGAAAGAGGGAAGAAAGAGGAAAGGAAGGAAAGGAAGAAAGAAAGAAAGAAAGAAAGAAAGAAAGAAAGAAAGAAAGAAAGAATGATATTTCATTTCTTCAAAACTAAGACTATAAATGATTGAGCAAACAAGGAATAAGTCAGGGCATTATTCTCTGATAAGGATAATATCTTTTTGCTGGTAGGAAGAGACTGGTATTCAGAACCAGACCTTTCCACCAGAAATTGAGCCTCGTGGTAGAGTGCTTGCCTAGCATGCACAAAGACACAGGTTTGATTCCTTATTACCACATACATAGAAAAAGCCAGAAGTAATGACTTCATTGGTAGGGTTCTAGTCTGGGGAAAACCCAAGGACAATGATTAGGTCCTAAGTTCAAACCCAGGAATGGAAGGAAAAAAAAACAACAAAGTTTCAATCAACATAAGAAAATTAGACAATGAGCTGGAGATTTTCTGGTCTTCCATGGTTCTGAGAGACAGGAGTGTTAGAAAAGGAATTTTTATAAGACTTCAAATGGAAGGAAACAAATTTCAAAATTCCCACAAATACCTAAATTGAGACTTTAGTAAGAAGTTGTAACTGAAGGGATTTAGGTGTAAGTCCTTACTCTCAAGAATCGTTCTTGCTTGGATCAAAGGCAAACAGACATATAAACCAAACTTGTGGCCGCTAAATCTAGAAAAAATTCGTGTTCCTCACTTAATGGTTAATAAGCAAACAGCATTGAAACTGGGTAAGGTAATCCTATCTGCTACTCAGGACCTGAGACTCTTATCTGTAGTTAACTCTAGAAAACAGGAAGTGGGGCTGTAGTTCAAGGACAGGGGTTATAGTCTTCTGCTGAAGTGTTCAGGGACAGGGCCGATGCCTATGAACTACAAAAAAAAAGAAAAGAAAAGACAAGAAGGTTTTAAAAAGAAGCAAAACAGCACAATATTTAGATTATTTTTCAAAAATAAAAGAAAGGCAGCTATTCCTCAATGTATAAACAAAACAGTATTTGAAAAAAACAGCTGCAGGTATACTATAGGTAGTACTCAGCTTAAAACTGTAGCAATACATAGATGGGTAATTTCAATAAATATTTCCTGTGATATAAAAAGAGAACTAAAACACAGAAAAACATTATTGGTCATTGTAAAATATCATTTTCTTAATATGTTAGGGAGAAAAGCATATATTTCTCATAAATCAATTTCCACTTTTATATTTTAAAATATCTAACACTTAGGATGGGAAAGTAAAGTCATTACCTTTACAGTAAGGAATATTTGTATCTCATGTATGTTTGTTTCTTTTTTTCTATGACTCATTTTAAATGTCCAGGTAATGGAAAATGTGTTCAAGACCTGCCAGGAAAGTCCACATGAATGTCTTTGTGAAGTAGCAGTTGCAAGTAGTATCGAAGTGGAGGAAAACGTGAGATTAGCAACAACTTTAAATTTGAGCTCTACACATAATCCAGAGCTGATTAGTAATAACGGTAACAACTTAGGGGTGAGGACTGAGGAGTTCATTAAGTGTCAGAACATGCTTCTGTCTCCTAAGCCTGATGAGATGCATGCTGCATATAGATCTCGTATGTCTCCTGTTCTTAAAAAACCCATCGGATATTCAGAGCATTTTATTCATGATTGTGACAGTCCAAAAGATCTGCAGTATCATAATTCTGTTCTCCCTACCCAAGAAATTCTTCAGGGAGGGAGGAAAACTGCTAAATGTACTGTGTGATGAAAAATATTGTACTTAACACCTACCATCACTACACATCCGAAAATGTACACAGGAGAGACTCCTCATACATGTAGTGAATGTTAGAAATCTTTCAGTAATGAAATATGCCTTACAATACCTCAGAGCAAATATCCTGAGATATGTGATGCGTACATCAAGTGTGAAAATTAACTTCTGAATAGTCAGACCTGACGCTCCAACCTCGATCTCCAAGAGAAGACAAACCTTATGAATATGAGGAACGTAATAAAATTTCTGCCCAGAATTCAGCTCTCAGCACACATCAGAGATCTCACACAGAAGAGAAATCTTATGAATGGGATAAATGTGGGAAGACTTTTAGACTGAAATCATACCACACTTTGCACCAGAGAAGACACACAGAAGAGAAACCTTATGAATGTAACAAATGTGAAAAGTCTTTCACTCAGAAGATACATCTTATAAGTGTAATGAATGTGGAAAGTTTTTCCAAGGGAAGGGAAAACTTCGTGTTCATCAGAGAATACACACAGGAGTGAAACCTTATGAATGTAACCAATGTGTAAAGACTTTCAGACAGAAATCTTTCCTGAAATTGCATCAAAGAACACACACAGGAGAGAAACCTTATGTGTGCAACAAATGTGGAAAGACCTTCAAGTGGAAGTCATATCTTGATGGGCATAATAGAACAAACACAGGGGAGAAAACTTATGCATGTAGTGAATGCGGAAAGTCTTTCAAATGGATGGTAAAACTCCATGTTCATCAGAGAATACACTCAGGAGAAACACCTTATGAGTGTAACATATGTGGAAAGTCCTTCACACAGAAGCCAAACCTCAACATGCATAAGACAATTCAAACAGGAGAAAAACCTTATGAATGTAACC
The DNA here is from genome assembly GCF_031878675.1 of Megascapheus bottae. Classification (NCBI taxonomy): domain Eukaryota; kingdom Metazoa; phylum Chordata; class Mammalia; order Rodentia; family Geomyidae; genus Megascapheus; species Megascapheus bottae. The sequence goes on from NW_028327585.1 coordinate 4,228,787, forward strand.
GATGTGGAATGTCTTTCAAATGGAAGTCTTCCCTCAAATTGCATCAGAGAACACACACAGGAGAGAAACTGTACGAGTGCATCAAATGTGGTAAGACCTTCAGATGGAAGTCACATTACAGGAGGCATAACAGAATTCACACATATTAGAAACCTTAGGAATATAACCAAAGTTGAAAGTCTTTCGTGCACTATTCACACTTCAGGAGGCGTAAGAGAGTTCACACATGTGAGAAGCCCTAGCAATGTAATAAATAAGAAAGACTTTTTAGTCTGTGGAAGAAAACTCAGCTTGTGTCACAGAACCAACACAAGATCAAACCCTTAATGAATGTAGCAAATGTTCAGTCTTTTCCCCAGAAGGCACAAGTCAAGATTTATCACTAAACACCCACAGGATAGAATCCGATGAATAAAATGAAAGGGAAATTTTTTGAAGAACTCATAGTTGAGTTTGCATGATACCACACAGACACAGGATAAAAATCGTATGAATATAAGAATATGAAAAATCCATCATGAACGCATGACTAAGTATAAAATGCACATAGGAGAGAAAAACCTTATGAATATTACAAATGTGGAAAGTGTTTGACCTAGAAGGCATACTTCTGTGTTCATCACAAACCTGATTCCCATAGAAGAAAAGAAAACTAATGAATAGAACAAATGTGCAATGACTTTTAATCAGAAGTCAGTCTTCAGTACATTTCAGAACATACACAATAGAGAAATTCTGAGTAATGAAAAACATTTAGCTATATATAGAATCTCTGTATATGGGAGCATTAGGGTATGTCTTCTAAACAAAGTCAACCTTCAGCAAGCATTAAGAGTACTCACAGAAGAAATAATAGCATGTAGGAAAACCTTTGTCAGAAACCTCTAAAAGCTGACTGTGTGGCTTAGTGGTAGAGTGCTAACCTACCAAGGATGAAGGCCTGGGTTAGATTCCTCAATACTACGTGAAAAGAGCAAGCCAGAAGCAGCACTGTGGTTCAAATGGTAGAGTGCTAACCTTGAGCAAAAGTAGCTCAGGCCCTGAGTTCAAGCCTAAGGATTGGAGAGAGAGAGAGAGAAAGAGAGAGAGAGAGAGAGAGAGAGAGAGAGAGACAGAGAGAGAGAGAGAGAGAGACAGAGAGAGACAGAGAGAGACAGAGAGAGACAGAGAGACAGAGAGACAGAGAAAGAGAGAGAAACAGGAACTTCTAAATTTTACAGAGATAGAGAAGGAGAGAGAGAAGGAGCCAGAAACTAATTTCTAAACTTTACAGTCTTTCTATTTCCTTACAAATTCGTCTATGTCATTCTTTCTGACAGAAGCACAAAATTCCATTGTGTAAAAATACCATATTTGATCTACTCATCAACTGACGGGCATCTGGGTTGGTTCCAAACCTTTGCTATAGTAAATAGTGCTGTGATAAATGTTATTGATCTAGTGAATTTAGTATGTCCTATCTGGACGATTGGCAAGTAGTGAAATTGCTGGATCACAGGGGAGCTCTATGTTTAGTCTTTTTGGGATACTGCCATAGTGCTTTCCATAGTGGTTGAACGAGTTTGCAATCCCACCAGCAGTGTAGTAGTGATCCCTCCTGGCCACATCCCCTCCAGCATACGTTGTTAGATTTCTGGATCTTGGCCATTCTAACTGGAGTGAGGAGGAAAAGGGAAAGAGGAACTGAAACTTTCTCTCCTTACAGATGACATGATTCTGTATTTAAAGAACCCTATAGACGCTACTCCGAAACTGCTTGAGCTGATATAAAACTTTGGTAAGGTAGCAGGGTATAAAATTAACCCTCAATGTCAACTGCCTTCCTATATGCCAACACATGTGAGGAATGAGGCAAGAATCAGGATAGCAACTCATTTTGCTATCAAAGAAAATAAAATACCTAGGAATTAACTTAGAATGTAAAGCACCTTTTTGATGGAACTATAAACCCTGGAGAAGGAAATTAACACAGAACTGAGGAAATGCAAAAACCTATGCTCCTGCTTTGGAAGAAGTAATATTGTAAAAATGGCAATCTTGATAAGGACTATCTACAAATTCAGTGCAATATTCATCAATATCCCAATGTCATTCTTTAAAGAAACAGAAGAGGAAATCCAAAATTTCACTTGGAATAATAAAAGACCCCTTATAGTCTGTCTTCTTGCATGATACATAATGTTTAATTTCACCTTCTGCACCAAAATCTCACCTTTCTCATTGAGACATAGGTGGCCCTGTTTACTAGGAGCAAAGGCTCAAACGCGCAGTTTCAGGTGTCACCACTACCTCTGTTACTGGGTAGATCCAACTCTGTCATCGATTCTGAGGTCTGCTCTTGGAGTCTTGGTCACAAGTTGTTCTGTGGCATCTGCTGCCAGCCTGTGCCTATTTGCTTCCTTTTCCTCCAGCAGCCTACAACAGGGAATGAAGTTCAGGCGCTGATGCTCTCCTTCATATGCAGGGCAGGATGAGCCCAACCCTCCCTCATCTTCCTCTTCCAATTTTTGGGAAAAAATGTGCTGGCAGAAGTCCTCAGGTGTGGCTGATCCACACATTTAATCCAGGCTGGTCAGGAGGCTGAGATCTGAGTATGGAAGTTCCAAGTCACCTAGAACAGGAAAGTCTGATAGATTCTTACTACCAAAAATAAAAAGAGCTGGGAATGGAGTTTGGGCTCAAGTGGTAAAGGGCTAGTCTTGAGTACAAATTCTTAGTGCCCAGGCCCTGAGTTCAGGCTCCAGCACTGCCAACAACCTCACTTTAGTGAGATTTTAGCTTTATCCATGTAGGCACATCTCACTGGAATCTTTGCTGGTAGAGATAGTCTTCATAATTTTGTCTCAAGGTAAAGGTCCTCCTGGGGTAGTACACAAAAGGTGTCATGGAGAGAGGAGCCCCACTTGCTCCAGGTTTGAAGATGGCATAGGTCAAGCCAGCATGGAGTTGGCACATCAGTCTTTTTCCTAGCACCACCTACAAGTGAATGTCAAATGACATTGATTGTTGTGGGATTGTGTGATTGAAGTGCCCCATTAAGGGCAGTGTTAGCACATCCAAACTTGGATACCAGGAATGCTGAAATCTCAAAACTAAGATTTTTGTTGGCTACAGAAATGCTGGTGTGTCTGTTATTCACTAAAAGTTCAGGTGCAAAGATTCTGAAGCTTGATGCCATGTGTTTATTCCATTTAGTAAAATTATTTTAATGCACTGTATAAGTTAAAACATTTGATAAGATTCAGGGGTAGTGAAAACATTGTTCTTGAAATCAGGTGTCTGGCAGGGTAATGGGGGGATGTTGGTGGCTGGGAGTATGAAGCTGGAGCTGCTATGAAACCATGGATCATGTTCCTCTTTGTCTGGGAGAAATGACTCCAAAGATGAAATTCGAATGGTGAGGAAAAAATGATGATGTACTCATGAAATTTCTCCTAAACAAATGCTCATGTGGAAGTGGGATGGGGGCTGGGCATATCTGAGGCAGAGCTTAAGGGGGCTTCTCGTGGTGTTGAGAACGTTCCTTGCGACTTCAGGCATGCAGCAGGGTGTTTTAGATGGCCATTGTGAGATGGATGGAATAAGACTGGAGACAAGATGAATGCTGGGATCCTGCAATGCTCTTGCATGAGTGGCTGGTGGCTCACCTGAAAGAACTAATTATGTCTAAAAAAGAAATCAGGAATTTGTTTTGATTAGATAATACCTGTAATCCGAGGCATATTCAGGATCCTGATCTTAGTATTGTGGTTTAAAACCAACCCAGCAAAGGGAAAAATGCATGAGACTCTTACTCCCAGTTTAGAGCAAGAACAAAGATTGAAGTAGAGCTGTGGCTCAAGAGCTAGAGTGCTACCTTGAGCAAAGAAAAGCTGAGAAAAAGCTCCAGGTCTTGATTTCAAGGCCAGGAATGAAAGAAGGAAGGTAAAAAAAGGGAAGTATGTGAGGAAGGGAAATATATAAATGAAAGAGAGAAGTTACTAGAAATTTAAAACTAGAGAATATTTAAAAGTCATCAGTCCTTCTAAGAAAAGTGTTGGAGTATGGGTTCTATATGTGGTGAACTGGAAGCCCAGCAGTGACTTGTTAAACAAAGAGTCACCATGATGAGCAAAGGATAGAAATCTGCACCAGCCTCTTAGTGGATGGAGTCACAGAAGAGAACCTCAGCTCCCATCCCATAGTTAGAAGTATATAGAGATGGGGAAGTTGGCATCACCTTGATGTCATTGTGTCCATGGAGACTGGAAGCCATGGCTCTGTGAAAGCACAATGTTCTGGTTACTGAGCTGAGAGGCTGAGGAGAGCCAAGTCCTGGCCATGAAGAAATCAGGGTGGCAGCAGAGCAACTCTGCTGCAGTGTGTGCCTGCTTGGCTGTTCTTATTCTGTGGTGGATCAGGCCGGAGCGGGTGATAGTAACTATTTTGTGGTCACAAGCCCTTCACCAAGAGCTTCCTGTGGGATCCTCATAAGCTACAGGGTGGCTGGTGGTGGGATGTGTGTGGGGTGGAAGTGACAGAGGGATGGACGCATGGCAAGGTGGGTGAAGAGATGAGAGGAATGATGAGAGCCCAGTTCATTGGTTTCCAAGGTTAATGGTTGGGAGGTAGAGAGGCATGAGGGAGAAAAGATGGAGGCAGGGGAAGGTGGTGACAGAGTGAGGCCACCTGTAGTGCCAGCCTGGCCATCATCTGAAGCCCATAGGCAGCTTCCTGATCCCAAACATTGTCCTGCTCCTTGTGGAGGGAATGTCACGTGTACCCAGAGCTAGGGGTGGGGCAATGTTAGTAGCACCTGGAGAAACATTGGCCTCTACCTGGGTGAGGGGTGGTTATGGCTCCCATGCTGGGTGGCCTGATAGCTATGGAACAGATCTCTCCTTAGCTACCACAGTCAGTGGCTGCTCTCCATCTAGGGTTAGGGCACCTGTTCTCTGTGTTTTTCCACAGCCTATCCCGGCCTCTTCTTGTGTATGATTAGACCCAGAGAGTACCAGGTTCCCTCTCATAGTCCTGGTTCTTTATCTTTTATAGTCATGAGGCTTGAAATCAGGTCCTGGGTACTGTCCCTGAGCTCTTTTGCTCAAGGTTGATGCTCTACCATTTGAACCATAGTGCCATTTCCAGGTTTTCCTTTTCATGTGGATCTCTGATATTTCCAGTGCTGTGCCTGCAGGGAGGCACTCACCCCACAGACAGAGCCACCTCTGCCGTGACTGTGACTGCCCACAACCCTCACACCCACTCCTTGCACACCCCTCGACTCCACTTTTAGCTCCTCTTGGACTGGGTGTCCAGCCTACCCCTTCCTACACTCACAAAGGGTCTACAATTGTCTTCCCAGGGTCCTTTCTTCTGCCAGCCAGAGTACAGACTGTGCACATCTTGACGATCACACAGCTCAAAGCCAAAGGCTGAGATGCAGAAGGGGGTGACCCAGTAGCTGCACAGGGCCCATGGATCATCCTGTGCATCCCCCAGAATGTGACTTCCCCCACCCCCTTGGCAGGGAAGCTACATGCCCACATCCTGATCCCTGGTCCCCTCCAATTCCATTCTCCCTTGGATTTTGCAGACTGTCTACCATCAGGATCTAAAATTCTATTCATCACTTTATGTCCTTATCACTGATTTGCTACTTTGGCAGGATCTCCCCGTGCCTGGAGAGTGGGCATGTCATGTACTCTCTGTGGAGAAGTTGCCCCAGGAGAAGAAATATGCACTTCATGTGAGTGTTGGACAGGGCAGGAGGGCTCCCTAGGATCAGAAGCCACAGGAGGGGTGCAGATGGGGGAATGCTAGGGGCCCCAGGGGACAGTGGGAGTTATGGCACAGTTGATTCCTTCTGCAGGGTTGACCCCGCTTCACAAATCCAACAGAATGAGGTTCACATTACAGATGTCAGAGACAGTGCAGATTGCCAATGGGCGCAGGGGTCACTGTCACCCCCAGATGCTGGCTGCATGCTGGGTTGCACGCAGAGATGTTTTCAAGATCAGATAATGAGGATGTTGCAGGGTGTAACCATTCTTTTCAGATGACTCTCTACCTCTCTTGAGCTTCATCTCTATCTTTCGCTTTTTCTTGGCAGTTAACTGGAAATGAGAGTTTCATGGACTTTCCTTTCTGGACTGGCTTCAAACAGAAGCTATGCAGTTTTCAAACCATACCCTACTGAAGAAGGGAAGCTTGATCTGGTGCTTAACTGGGTTGCACTTTGGCTCCATTTGCTATACCTCACGGGAGGGGGCTCATCATTTGTAGACTAACATCTCATGACCTTCAAAGCCAAATGCTACCTGAAAGTTCAGGGTCCCAGCCTATGTGTTGGGCCTGGGTGAATACATTCTCTGTTATGCTGGGTCATCAACCCATGTTTTAAGCTGGAAGTAGGCAGTGCCACATTTGATAAGAACATCTGCCAGAGATTGTCACCTCATGAAAGCAGATTCTAAATTTGTATTCCATTTCCTGTGGTGGAGAAATCCCCTCCAAGTTAGACAGGCTCACATCCCCCTGCAGGTCACACTAGTAATGCACCCTTGAGTGTCCTCATGGTATTGGGATCTAAGTTTGTAGGGAATGCTGGTTTAGTCCATGAATTTGCTGGACAAGTGATGACAAACGTGTTGTGGATTAATATAAGAACAATTTAAGAAGCCCTGGAGGAGCATCAACCTGACCCTCTGTGGTGCTATAAATCTGATAGGATGTTCCAGACTGAGAAACAATCACATGGCTTTGTGTTTGGTCTTCCAGACAAGTGAGTGCATGTCTTAGCTGTCAGCCAATACAGAGGAGGACATGAATAAGTGGGTGGAAAGCAAAAGCATCTGTCAGACCCCTGTCTGGGGGCAGGTGGAGAGAACATAGGAAGGTAGATACCATGGCTGTGGTGGGGCCAAAAAAAAGGGTAAAAGAGGCAAAGGAACCAGGTACTGGTAGCTCAAGCCTGTCATCCTAGCTACTCAGGAGTTTGAGATCTGAGGATCACAATTCAAAGCCAGCCCAGGACAGAAACTCCATGAGACTCTTATCTGCAATAAACTACTGAATGCAAGAAGCTCAAGCTCAGTGACAGCATCCAGGCCTAGCGTTCAAAACCCAGGACCGGCAGAAAAAAGTATCAAAGGACAAGAAGCTGGCCAAAAGTTAAAGGGACTCTATCTTGACAAACAATACAATGGTAAGTTGCACTCAGAAGACTTGCACAAAATCTGGAAATGCCTGAGACCTATCTATGTATGTTTCCTGTTTGTCTAAATACATATGTTTATGCATTTATATATTAGCATAGAGAGACAGATCAATACATATGACTATACATATATACATAGCCAGACACTTATGGGTGGGTGGTATACTGTGTGAGAGTTTGTGTTTGTGTTTTGTGGATGGCTATCTCTGTTTAGGAAAGGTAGAAAATATGTAAATATCTTTAAAAAAACTTGATAAAATATAGAGAGATATAAGCTCTTGAGGGAATCTGAAATGACAAGATTATTCACAGGCACGTTTATCCTTATGGATTCCTCAGCAAGTTTTAATTTTTTTCATTATTTTCTTTCTTTTTTTGAACCAGTGCTAAGGATTTCTCTCAGGGACCAGGTGCTGCCAATTACTAATTTTCTCATGGCTGGTACAAGAGGAACTGAGCCACAGTTCCACTTTTGCCTTATTTATTCGTGCTTAACTGAAGATAAAGATTTCTATCAGTGACTTTCTTTCAGGGGCTAGATTCTAACGAGGATCCCCAGACCTCAGCCTTCTCTATAGCTACAACTATCAATATGAGAACCCAGCACTGGGTTCCAATGCACAGGGCAAGAAATTGAGTGAATCTCTCAACTCCAATAAGCTATAATAAGCTAGAAGTGAAAGACCAATACCTTTGAGGAAAAGATGCTGAGGGTTATCACACAGGCCCTATGAGTAAGCCCTAAACCCTGTACACATGTGTGCATGCACACATTGGCATATACACACTCACATGCACACACACAATATCTCAGGCAATATTGTATTTTGAATTAATATCCAAAGATTGGACAACAGGATAGCAAGTAATAAAATCTGTTTTTCTTGTCTACATTGAGGGAAAGGGATCAGTCACAAGATGCAGAAGCGAAGAATTCAGAGGCAAATGCTGTGAGTGAATAACTTGTAAAAAGCACATTTCTTTTCTTTTCTTTTCTTTTGTTTTCTCTGCCATTCCTGGGGCTTGAACTCATGGCCTGAGCACTGCTCTTGGCTTTTCCCAAGTCTAGCCCTCTGCCACTTGAGCCACATTGCCATATGGATTTTTATATCTGTGTGATATTAAGGACTCACACCTAGATCTTCATGGATGCTAGGCAAGCACTCTACCACTGGGCCAAACTCTAAACCCCGATAAAGTATTTATAAATAGTCATCATCATCATATCAAAATATCCTTTCTCCTACAAAGAATGAACACTTATCTATGTCTGTAAGACTTTTTTTATGTCACCAATGCTTCTGTGATTTTCCCACTTGCATTTTTACAGATGACAGCACAGATATTCATCAGGAAGAAAAATAGATTAGGATACAGAAACCTAACAACGTCCTAGTAGATTGAAGTGAAAAATATGTGCAAGATGGCCTGGGTGTTTCATCTATTTGTAGAGTGCTTGGCTACCACACAAAAAGACTCCGGTTTGATTCTGCAGTACCGTATACATAGAAAATGCTGGAAGTGGTGCTGTGGCTTGGTGGGACAGCTATAGCCTAAAGAAAGCCTAAGAACAATGGTCTGGCTCTGAGGTCAAGTCCCAGGGCTAGGAAAAAAAAATGTGCAAGAGGCAAAATGCAAGCTGAGAAGGCACTGTGAAGCAAAATGTCTTGTGAAGGGTAAGGGGAATAGTGACAGTAAAGTTTGGATCTTACCTAAGAAAGGCTTTTTGAGCCTGAGACCAGGCTAGCACTTATGCCTAGTGAGTGACTTGGGATTTGAACAAAAAGGTGTGCTGTTTACTACATCCATATGTGAGGTGGGAAGGGAGATTCAGCCTCCAGTATGTCTTTGGGGAGGTCTTCTGTGAGCAAGGAGCTTTGGTCATTGGGCCTTGAAAGGTGACCCTACCTCCCCCACAATGGAACAGAATATGGAACCCTGGTAACCAAGCCACTGTATGTGACAACCAGCTCAAGCCAGCTCCCTTGGCCTCTGGCTCAGGAACCAGAAAGATGTTGCTGTGCTGTTGCCAAAGGTCAGGAGGCTCGGATCTCGGGCATGAGAGATATGGATGTCTCACTTGAAGAAGTAGATGCTGGATCAGTGCCAAGCCAAAATTCCAGTATATCAGGCATTTCTCTAGGAAGAAAGCCAGGAAACTCCAGGGCAACTCAGATGAGGTATATTGAGAGGAAACCTATTTGAACCCATCATCCCGCCCACACACTACAACCTTCTTGTGTGCTTTCAAGTGACTATACTGAGATTAGAGTGTGTCATTTCCAATCTACTCTATTCCAATTCCTCAGTGTGAAGTGTGGTCCCATTCCTACGTTTGAAATATCCACTGTTTTGCCAACATAGTGTGATGGTAAGTCAGCTCAGACTCTGAATGAGCCTTGTAACCTATGGATCCTGGAGGAAGGCCTGTTGGAGATGCTGCTGACAAAGCTGATCCCTGCCTACCAGAAAGGTGATCTCTCTTATGTGGGAAACTTCCTGCACAATTTCAAATAGTGGAGGACAATGTAGTAGTTGCTGGAAATTCTCTTGAAAAAGTGAGTGTTCCCCCTACAAACCCAGGTTTGCTCAGCCCTCCTGGCCAAGTCTTGGAATACTTGGCTCCTCTCTGAGCCTGTTTGGTTCACTGCGGTGTTCACAGGGGAGCTAAGCATGATACAAGTGCACAAACTACTTTATTATGACTGGGACACCATGCCATTTCATTTCCCTCACAAGCTACTGGAGTCTCAACAGTGTGCTAACTGAGAAGTTGGATTTCAGGCATGAGTAAGTGGCTCCCAACTGCAGCCCTCACCTAGGTGACATCCTAGGAAATCCCATTTCCCAGTAAGAAATGAGGTGTCAGTACTAATGGCGGAGGCCTGTGAAATACTGTAGTCAGAGGAAAAGCTGGGGGCTGAATCACTTTTGAGCCATCAGGGAGGGATTGTGATAGCTTTGCCTGTTAGAACCTGAAAGCATTTACATTTTGGTGTATGGTCCAGTGCTGCCACTTGAACCTGAACCCAGGTCTAAATGCCATTCCTTTGGTGTTCAAAAATTAGCACTGTACCATTTGAGTCATAGGTCAAGTTCTGGCTTTTTGCTGCCTAATTGAAGACAAGTGCCTTTAGACTTTTACTGACTAGACTGGCTTTCCACTGTGATCTTCAGAGCTCAGCCTGCTGGGTGGCTAAGATTAGAGGAATGAGCATTTAGTTCTTTTTTTGGAGCATTCACTTATTGATTTATTTAGAGCATTTACTTAGTTAATTTAAGGTGCGTTTACTTTGGACAGATGTATAGAGGCCTCCCTCAGAAGCTTCTGGAAGTGGGGTGTAAAAGTAATCCTGTTCTCGAGTGTCTCTTACCCCCCTCCCAGCACATAAGTGCACATCTCTGCAGGCCAGCCACAGCATTAGAGTCCTGCAAGAAAGGGGCTTTGGTAGAAGGCTCAGGATGGAGAGAGAAGGCTCTCACTTTCCTTGTACCGAATGTGCCCACAGCATCATGTGTTCCATCTATATGATGTGAATGGACTTCTACCCCAGTGATTTCTCCGAGTTCAAGAACTGCCACACCCTGACACAACTCAAGCTCTATATGAGGCTCCACATGCCGGCTTTGGACCTGCTCTTCTAAACACATACTTTTTGACCAGCTGGAGGAATGTGCGACCAGTAAGACCAAGAAAAAGTAGAAGTCCTGGTGTGGGTGCCTCAGAGCCTGTGAGTAGGAAGCCCATGTGGTCTAGATATTGGTTGGCCCTTACTTCTACAGAGCTTGGCAAAATGCCCTTTATGGGTGGTGTCAGCCAGGTAATGTCTGTCCTCTGAAAGGACTCGGGAATCAGCACTCATTAGAAAGACCCTACACCTCCTCAGTGTTCAGTCCAAACTCCAGTTCTACAGGTTCCTCCATTAGATCCTCATGGAAGTTGAGTGACACTTCAACTTGCAGAGTCCACTCTGTCCACTCTGTACCTATTTCCATTCTTAGGTTTGGGTCATCCTGGAAGAGCTTATCCTGAACTCCGGATGAAAAACCCACCAATGGAGCTGGTGACTGATGGACACTGAGAATCATCACTGCACTCCAGAAAGCATGGGCCTTCTGTAGAAATTACCAAACAGGTTTAGAGTCCTGTGGATATACCTTTTGCTCTGAACCCCATGTGTGACACAGTTGAACCTGCAGATACTATGGAGGAAGAAAAAGAGCAGCCTTCCTTCCGTTTCCTTTCACACTCCACCCAGAGTCAGTCCATATGAGTCAGAGTAACACTCCACTTATTGTGCAAGCTGAAGGGGCACACGCTGGGCTCATGGAAAATGTCCCCATGGGAAGCAGCAAGTGTACTCTCAATACTGGATTCATTGAAGGAAAATGAATCCATCCTCACAGAATATCCTGACCCACCCATCTCACTAAAAGAAACTCAATCTCCATTCGACAAACCAGAATCCATCCCCCTCTTAACTCAGGAAGGACATTCTGTTTCTCATGAGGAAGGATACCCTTCTGAGGACTCTGAAGTAGAATTACTGTCTGAAGGCAACTTGGAGGCCAGTCTGGATTTAGAGCTTCCCTGTCCCCTTCCTTAAAAGACATCTCTTTATCTTGCTCTCATGATTCTTGTCAAGTATTCATTGTATTTACTTTGCTAACTATTAAACTCTCATTGTTAATATTATGGTGTGCAGTTCTTCAGTCCTTATTATACTGTGTTTTATTTTCCACTTGTAATGTGAGACCTCAGACACATAGGTCCTGGGTGGGCCAAAAACCAGACAGGTCTGGTCCCATAGAAGCCAACCTTACTGGATATACAGGGAACTATGAAATGCATGGAATCACCAGGAATCCAGGCCAGGCCTCCATGGAAAGACAAGTCAGCTACCAAAGCTTAAGGACAGAGCAGATGCCTGGAAATGTGTTTTATCAATCGGGAGAAGTGCCAGAGTAACTGTAATATTATGTGGGACTCTGTTCTGTGAGTTCAAGTCTGTTTATATATCCATTGTGCTTTGTACAAATATTTAAGAAAATTAAAACTCCACAATAGCATCAAAAATCTACTTTGGCTTTGAATGTGGCCTAGTTGTAGAGTGCTCGCCTAGTATACAAGAAGACCTTGATTCAATTCCTCGGTACTGCATACAGAGAAAAAGTAGATGGGGCACTGTGGCTCAGGTGTCAGAGTGCCACCCTTGAACAAATGTGGCCAAAGACAGTTCCTGGTCCCTCAGTTCAAGCCCCAGGACTAGCCAAACAAGAAATCATACCATTTTCCACACATTTGGAAATAAATCTATTTTATCTAACCCTACTTCTTTTTTGCCAGTCCAGGGTGTGTGCCACCAAGCCAAACTACTGGCCCCCAACCTTACTATTTTTAATCATTTAATTTTTTTACATAATCGTATTTCATGCTGTCTGTATTAATACCATAAACAGTATGCTTAGTGTAATAATGTTAAAGGTAAAACATAAGAAATTAATAACTAAAATTCCTTTTTTATTAGTTTTATAGCATTACTACAATTTTATGAGAAAAATTACCTAGAATGTTTATTTTAGAGTTCAAGTAATCCATTTTGATAAATATATCAACCTACATCATTTATTTGAACACATTTTAAACTATTTTTTTCAGGAATGAAAATACATATATATTTGTTGTAAATGAAATTTATGACTTGGGGGGAAGAGAAAGAGAAAAGGGGGGAGGGGGTAACAGTGTTTACAAGAAATGTACTCATTACATATGTAACAGCAATCCTTTGTATATCACCTTGACAACAAATTTTTTGAAAAGTACAATAAGTTTTAATGTCTACTTTGGGGAGAATTTTTTTTTGCCAGTACTGTGCTTAGACTCAGGACCTGAGCACGATCCTTGTTTTTGTTTTTGTTTATTCTTAAGGCGCAAGTTCTATCACATGTGCCACAGCAACACTTTTATCTTTTTTTTATCTATGTTGTGCTGAGGAATTGAACTTGGGTCTTCATTCATGCTCGGCAAGAACTCTTCCACTGGGCTTAACTTATGGCCCCAGTGGGAAGGAAGTTTTCCATAAAATATGTAGGAAATATGTACACTAAGGAAAAGCCATCAAAAAGAGAAGAAAAATTATATACTTAGATAACGACATGCCAGTATTATGGCAGATCTCTGTAATTCTAGCTTCAAGAGTGGCGTATTTGGATCGGGAGTTGGCTGGCTGAAGTAAAGTGCTATCCTTGAGCAAGCCCTAGGACAGTGCTCTGGCCATGAGTTGAAGCCATAGGACATGCAACAAATAATAATTTAATGCCTGTGACTGGTGGCTCACCCTGGTAATCCTAGCTACCCTGGAGGATCGAGGTTCAAAGACTGCCCAGGCATAAAAATCTGTGGGAATCTTATTTCCAAATAATCCAGAAAATTCAAAATGACAATGTTACTCAAGTGGTAGAGCTCTTGCCTTGAGCTGAAGAGCTTAAGGTAAACATCCCAGGCCCAGAGTTCAAGCCCCATGAGTGAAAATGGAAAAAGAAAAAGAAAGCCCTTATCTAAGGCTGGAGTGCACACTAGTGGTAGTTTGCTTGCCTAGTATGCACAAAGCCCTGTGTTCAATTACTCTGTACCACTTACACCAAAAAAATAAGCTGGAAATGATCTCAGAAGGTTGGGTTCTGAGGATCACAGTTCAAAGCCAGGCCAGACACTAAAGTCCATGAAACTGTTACTTCCACTTAAGCACCAGAAAACCAGAAGTGACACTGTGGCTCAAGGTGTTTAAGGTTGTAGCCTTGAACTGAAGAGCCCAGGGACACTGCCCAGGTGCACAATTAAAGTCTTAAAACCAAAAGACAGAGACAGAAAGACAGAGACAGAGAGAGACACAGAGAGGCAGACAGACAGGCAGGCAGACAGAGACAGACAGAGACAGAGAGACAGAGACAGAGACATCAAACAGTCAGGCACTGCTGGCTGTAGCGTGTAATTCTAGCTACTATGGATGCTGAGTTTGGAGGATCTTGGTTCAAAGCCCAAAGCCATCCTAGACACGTATGTTTTTGAGACTTACATCACCAATTAACTACCAGAAACCAAAAATGGAGCTGTAGAGGAAGAGCGCTAGCCTTGAGCTGAAGAGCTCAGGGACAGTGTCCAGGCCCAAAGTCCAAGCACCATGACGAATCAATAATAAAAAAAGAAGATAGCTAATAGTAATGATGAATAATTTTGTGCTGGGAGTTTGACCTAGTGGTAGAGTGCTTGCCTAGCATGCACGAAGACCTGGGTTCAATTCCTCAATACCACATACATAGAAAAATGCTGGAAGTGGTGCTGAGGCTGAAGTGGTAGAGCCCTAGCCTTGAGAAAATATAAGGACAGTGCTCAGTCCCTGAGTTCAAGCCCAGGACTGGCCAAATCAAAAGTAGTAGAGCACTGGCATTGAACTGAATATCTGAGGAACAGCCCAGGCACAGAGTTCAAGCACCGCAAACAACAACAACAAAATCTATGAAATGGCAGTGGTGGTTTTAAGCTAAGCAAAAATAGAGTAGAAACTGGTAAAATACATATTTGTGTGTAAGCAAAATAGCCAGACTTATGCATTAGAACACGATAGCAACTTGAAAAAAAATTTTGTTTTCCATCTCACTAGGTCCTGTCTCTTAATTTATTCAAGTAAATAAAATGCTGGGTTTTATAATCATTGCTCTGAATATTAGAAAATCATAATATCTCTCATTAACCAACAAAGACCAGGAACTGGGGCTTCGTTCAAATGGCCGAGTATCAGGCAAGAGAAGAAAAAATTGAAGTAAGAACTTGAAGTTCTTGATCCAGAACCTGCATAGTAACAGAGCAGCAGCCTTGTGATGGTACCTCACACCTATAATCTTAGCTACTCAGGAGACTAAGATCTGAGAATCAAAGTTTAAAGCCAGCCAAAGTACCCAGTTAACTGCCAGAAAAACCAGAAGTGGCACTGTGGCTCACAGATTAAAGCACTAGCCTTGAGCTGAAGAGCTCAGGGACAGTGCCCAGGCCCAGAGTTCAAGCCCCACAATTGACAAAAATCAAAGAAGCAAACAAAACTCACAAAGAAGCCTGCAGACCACAGTGGTTCTGCTGAGTCTCTTCTCTATGGGGATCAGGAAACATTTCACTTTTTCTGTCTCTTCCCATCTCAACATTCATACTAAAATAAGACTGTGTTGAAAGTTTCAATTTATAAAAATGCTTTTCATGAAGCACTCTGAAATATTCATCGCTTATATCTCAATTGAAGATAGTTGATTTGGGGCTGCATTGGTAGAGTGCTAGCCTTGAGC
The DNA here is from genome assembly GCF_031878675.1 of Megascapheus bottae. Lineage (NCBI taxonomy): Eukaryota > Metazoa > Chordata > Mammalia > Rodentia > Geomyidae > Megascapheus > Megascapheus bottae. Next base: position 4,244,319 of record NW_028327585.1, read on the forward strand.
AGAAAAGGTCAGGGATAGAGCTGAAGCACTCAGTTGAAGACCCAGTGCCAACACACAAAAGAAATTATGCACTTTATACATATTTTCTAAATTCTTAATGAATTTTTCAGTCTGTGTAAATATAGGGTACAATCTTAGAGTTGTTTTGATTTGCATTTCTTTTATGACCAGAGATGTTGAGCATTTCTTCATGTGTCTATAGGCCATTTTTGTGTCTTCTTCAGAGAAGACTCTCTTTAAGTCTTTGGCCCATTTTTTAATGGGATGGGTGTTACTTTGGAGGTTAGTTTTGGAGTGATTCAATTTTTTGAGTTGTTGATATATTTTAGATATGAGGCCTTTGTCCATTGTTTGGTTGGTGAAGATCTTCTCCCACTCTGTAGGCTTCCTGATTAGTTTACTAGGTATGTCCTTTGCCATAAAAAAGCTCTGCAGTTTACTGCAGTCCCACTTATCCAACCTTTCTGTGATTTGTTGTGATTCTTGGTCCTTATGAAGAAAGTTTCGACCTGTGCCAAGGAGGCCTAGTGTATCTCCTATTCCTTCCTGTAAACTTTTCAGTGTGTCAGTTTTACCTCCAGATCTTTGATCCATTTGGAGTTAATTCTAGTGCAAGGTGACAAAGAAGGATCCAACTTTAGTTTTCTGCTGGTGCTTAACCAGTTCTGCCAGCACAACTTGTTGAAGAGGCTGTCTTTCTTCCATTCTATTTTTTTGGCTCCCTTGTCAAAGATTAGGTGGCCATAGGTTTAATATCTGGGTCCTCAGTTCTATTCCATTGGTCTTCAGGCCTGTTCTTGTGCCAGTACCAAGCTGTTTTGATAATTATACCTCTGTAATAGAGTCTAAAGTTTGGAATTGAAATTCCTCCAGCGCTGTTCTTTCTGCTAAGAAGTGTTTTTGCTATACGGGGTCTTTTATTATTTCATATAAAATTTTGAATTGCCTCAGCTAGAATGGCCAGGATCAGGAAAACGAATGACAACAGATGCTGGAGGGAATGTGGCCAGGAGGGATCACTACTACACTGTTGGTGGGAGTGCAAACTCGTTCAACCACTATGGAAAGCAGTGTGGCACTGCCTCAAAAGGCTAAACATAGAACTCCCCTATGACCCAGCAATTCCACTACTTGGCATTTACCCAACCACCCAGAAACAAGGACATACTAAACCCACTAGCACAACCATGTGCATTGCAGCACTATTCACCATAGCAGAGATATGGGACCAACCTAGATGTCCCTCAGTTGATGAGTGGATCAACAAGTTGTGGTATTTGTACACAATGGAATTCTATGCTGCTGTCAGAAAGAATGACATCGCCCCATTGGTTAGGAAATGGAAAGACTTAGAAAAAATCATATTAAGTGAAGTAAGCCAGACTCAAAGGAACTTAGGCACAATGGTTTCCCTCATTCGTCATAATCAGTAGAAACCTTGGGCTCTACTATCAGAGACTTGCAATAGAGCAAAATCTTGATACATAAGGACATATAATGTGAAACTAATTGAAAGGACCTCCAGGATAGTGAAATAAAAGCCACATAATGAATGATTGTTGTCCTTAATGTACTATGTTGTCTCTCATCTCCTTTGCTGTCCCTTGGTTATCTCATATTGGTACAGTATCTCACTTTGTTATCTGATATATTGAATTTATTTGTCTTTGGATATTTGAAATTTGAGAGGAAAGGGGGGAAAATCAAGACAGGTGGCGGTGTAGGGGGGGAGGGAAACGGGTACCAAGACATGTGAAAGGCTATCAATGTATGTGAATTAATGCACCTTCTATTTGGCAAATATCATGTAACCCTTTTGCTAATTACAATAAAAAATGCAAAAAAAAACAAAAGAAAATCAGAAAATGGTTCTGTCACTCTAGTGGTATAGCACAAGCCTTGAGAAAGCCCAAGGACAATGCTCAGGCTCTGAGTTCAAACCCCAGGACTGGCACACAATAAAAAGGGATGAGTAAATGGAGTAAGTCTAGTGTAAATTTGTTATGTATAATTTTCTCTTAAAATTTCTAAAAGATTTTTATTATTGTCACTGAAAAAGTACCCAGATATTTTGATTGCCTACAGCTGTATATATATGTATATATAATGTACATATATGCATATGTAAATATTCACACACATGTATACCACAATTTTGTCAATGAAAAATGTATGAAAAGTAAACTAAAATGAATTTTTTGTTTTTGGGTGGAATGATTCATCTCATATAAATACATTTTAGTGTTTAAACAAAATAAATAAATAAATATAGGGTACATTCCTAGTTACTTAAGTAAGATTGCTCTTTTTTTTCTTTTTGCCAGTCCTAGGGCTTGGGCTCAGGGCCTAGACATTTTCATTGGACTCGCTTGCCAAGGTGAGTACTCTGCTTCTTGAGACACAGCGCCACTTCTAGCTTTTTTCTGAGTATGCGGTACCGGTGAATAGAACCTAGGTCTTCATGCATTCTAGGTGAGCATTCTACCATTAGGCTACATTCCCAGGCAGTGAGATTCCTCTTACAGTCATTGTATGTTCACAGAGTTTGATCTCACACACTGTAGGGCCCTGGTTGGCTTTTACCTGTGATCCTAAGCCCTGAGCATCCTAAGTAGCTGAAATTAAGATGTGAGCCAGCATGATGGCTTCCATTCTTTTTTCTACAAAAAGATATGTAGGTATCTAAAATATATCTATAGCTGAAAAAAATGAATCTCTCCCACACAAATCTTCAAAGAAACAACCATCCTATTAAAAGGTGGGCTAAAGACTTAAAAGAGTATTCTCTGAAGAAAAAATTAAAATGGGCTTTAGACACATGAAGAAATGCTCCGTATCTCTAGCAATAAGGGAAATGAAAATCAAAACAACTTTGAGATTCCACCTGACTCCAGTCAGAATGGCCATTATCAAAAAATCTAATAAGAGATACTGGTGGGGAAGTGACCAGGGGGATCACACCTACACTGTTGGTGTGAGTGTAAACTCGTTCAACCACTAGGGAAAGCAGTGTGGTGGTTCCTCAAAAGACTGAACATAGAGCTCCCCTATGATCCAGCAAATCCACTACTTGGCATCTACCCAATTGTCCAGAAAAAAGGGCATACTAAAGCCACTAGCACAATGATGCTCATTGCAGCACTATTTACCATAGCAAAGATATGAAACCAACCCAGATGCCACTCAGTAGATGACTGAATCAAGAAGATGTGGTACTTATACACAATGGAATGCTATGCTGCCATCAGAAGGAATGACATCGCCCCATTTGTAAGGAAATGGAAAGACTTGGAAAAATTCATATTAAGTGAAGCAAGCCAGACCCAAAGAAACATAAGCTCAATGGTTTCCCTCATTTGTAATAGTTAGTTCACATCTAGGACTCTCCTAGCTGAGGATTACAATAACTCAAATACCTAGGTATATAAGGTCATATAGGATGAGACTAAATGAAAGGATCTCTAGGATATGGGAACAAGAGCTATATCTTGTGTCATCGTTGCTCTTAATCTTGTGTGATTTTTGTCCTTAATCTACTATGTTATTTCTCATCTCTTATTTTGCCCTTTGGTTAATGTCAGATTGTTACTGTATCTGATTTTTTCCTTGGCATATTGTATATATGTTTATTTGTTTATATCAAATAGTAAAGGGAAGGGGTGAAACAAGATGATTGGGAAGGGGAGGGGAGAGGGAACTAGGGACAGAAACATGTGGAGTGGAATAAATGTGTGAGAAGTAATGCAGTCCACTACCTGTAAATGTAATCGTAACCCCTCTATACATTACCCTGAAAATAAAAAAGAGACTATAAAAATATCTGTAGAAAATGAGGCTGGATGATGGAAACAACCAGATGCCCTACTACAAAAAATGTGATACACGCACACAAACACACACACACACACAAACACACACACACACACACACACACACACACACACACACACACACACACAATGGAATGATACATAGCCAACCGACAAGATAAAATAATGGCTTTCTCCGGGAAATGGATGAAAAGGAAAAAAATTATATTAAGTGAAGTAAGCCAAATTCAAAGGAACTTAGGCCCAAGAGTCTCCCTCATTTGTCAAATTCAGTAGAAACCTTGGGCTCTGCTACCAGATATTTACAATAGAACAAAATCTAGAGACATCGTGACAAATAGTATGACACTAAATGTAAGGACCTCCAAGATAAAGAAACAAAACTCATATAATGAGTGATTGTTGTCCTTAATGAACTATGTGATCTCTTATCTCTTTTGGTATCCCTTGGTTATATCATATTGTTACAATATTTCACCTTGTTTTCTGATATATTTCATATGTGCTTAATTGGTTATTTGAAATTGGATAGGGAAGGGGGGAAATGAACATGAGTGGGGGTAGGGGAAGGGAAATGGGGACCATATCATTACATGGGGTATCAAAGTTTGAGAAGTAATGCACCTTCTATCTGTTGAATATAATGTAACCCTTCTATAAATTACAATAAAAATAAATACATAAAAAGAAGATCTGCACAGAAAAAAATAATAATGGCATTTTTGGGGTAGTGGATGAAATTAGAGTGAATCCTGTTGAGTGCTAATGCTGTACCAGTTTTAGCCACAACTCCACTTAGTTTTTGGGTGAATAAGTGGAGAGAAGAATCTTGCAGTTTTTTTTGTTTTCGTTTTTTTGCTTTCAGAGGCTTTGAATCACCTACTCCCTGGCTAGTACAATGACAATTATGACCCTCCAGCGCCTGGCTAGTAATTTTTTGAAAATTGGACTTTCTTCCAAATCACATAACTGGTTCCTAGCAAAGTTTTGAAGCCTGACTTAAATGTGACAGATTTTTGTCACTCGGAGACACTCTGTGCTGAACGTTAGAAATCTACCAGCTGAGTCACACTGGCACTTCCAGTTTTTGTTTATGCGGTGCTGAGGAATGGAATCCAGGGTTTCATACATGCTAGGCAAGCTACATTTTCAGCCCAAGGTTTTATGTTTTGTTTTTTCAGTGTTGTTGCTTCTAAGGTACTGTATGATGTTCTTTCATTTTCTTTGCTTTTTACCTCTTTTCTCCTTTTTCCCTTTAGTTTTATTCTCTGTAGTCACTGTGTTGAATTCGGGTAACCTGTGTCTTGTACATAGGTTTATGTGATTTGGGGAATGGAGAGGGTGTAATAAAATGGTAAAAAAAAAACAAAGGAAAAAGGGTGAACCAATTGAACAGTGATACTTGGAAGACACTAAACGGAAATGAACTGAACAATCTGGGTGGAGAGGGGGCTGAGGGTAGGAAAACAGAGAAAAATGAGAGAGGGGATAACAATTTTCTTAAGAAATGTGTTCATTACTTATGTAACCGTATGCCAACTATATATTGACTTAACAAAAAAAATTAACTTAAAAAAAATTTAGCCGTGTGTGGTGGCTCACACTTGTAAATGTAGCTACTCAAGAGGCTGGGATCCGAGGATAGCATTTCAAACTCAGCCTGGGCACTGAAGTCTATGTGACTCTTATCTCCAGTTACCACCAGAAACCCAGAAGTGGCCCTATGGCTCAAGGGATAGGGCAGTAGTCTTGACCTGAAAAGCTCAGTGACAAGACCCACGTACAGAATTGCAGTCCCATGACTTGAATGATGAATGATACTAGCCAGGCTCTGTGCGCTCACACTTGAAATGCTATCTACACAGAATCAGGTTTGAATTCAGCCTAAACAAATTGCATGATATTCTGATTTACAGTTCATTACCAAAAATCTGGAAGTGGAGCTGTGGATCAAGTGGTAGAACACTAGCCTGAAGTAAAAAAAAACATTTAAGGACAGTTCCCAAGCCCTGGGTTCATGTCCCAGGACTTGCATAAAACAAACAAAATGTGACGCTGAGTCCTCCATCATTTGGTGTTATAGTTCAATATTCTTGATATGCGTCTTAGAACTTAAGTCCCTAGCAAATACTCTCCCCTGAAATTCTGCTTCATAGCTGATTCATAGAATTTCAGCATCATTACTATCACCTTCCATTTAGCATAGCAGTCTACTACTGAAAATTTGAAGAAAATTTTGAGTAATCCTAATAAATCTGTGTATCATGTGCACACACATCAAATCAGCAGCAGCTATGTTCTACTATTATCTAAATGTATTTAATCCCTTCTTGAGTTAATGAGCCTTAAAGAGTAAAACGTATGAAATAGTTATGAAACTAACAGTCACTATTCTTCTACCTAATATTGTAATATAAGTTTATAAATGCAAGGTCTATTCTGAAGTGTGCAGAAGATAGCTTCTAATTATAATATTCTCATGAAGTAAAGTTTTTAAGAAACATGTTGCTTGCTTTGGGAAAGCAAAGGCAAGGAAAAATGATATAAGTAAGTTCCCTATTTATCAGAAGTAAAATACTATTGGGTTTAGATCAACTTCATTCATTCTGAGCTGATGAAACAAATATTTGCAATTCCTGAGGCCATTCACTTCATTGTGATGCACAATAGCCAGCTTAGATCAATCTTCCAAAAATGGAAAGGAAGAAATGAGAAGCAATTAAGGTTTCCAAAATGAACCAGGTGGTGGTGGCAGCTCACACTTGTAATTCTATCTACTCAAGGCATCAAATCCAAGGATCTGGATTAAGTCTGTCTGGGATGAAAATATTCCTGTCTGAAACATCATCTCTGTTATCACAGCCCAGCTGATACACTCTGCCCAACAGGTTCCAAACACCAAAGTCCAGCTCCTATCTGAAATACTAGCAAACGTACTCACACATTATTTCCTCTTTGGGAGATAGTTGAAACATGTACCAGAAACATTTCCCTGGCTTCAGAGTGGAAGTGGAAATATATACTCACTAGAAGCCCATCTAGTAAATTACAGTCAATCATCTTTCCTCACATCTTGTTAGTTAAATTGAACAATGAGTGTTTGGATTAGAAGCGATGTGTATGAGCATACAGGTTGTAAAAGTACTGTAATCCTAGCTACTCAAGACAAGCTGAGACCTGAGGACTACAGTTCAAAATCAGCCATGCAATAAATTCCATAAGATTTTTACCTATAATTAACCAGCAAAAAACAGAGCGTTGAATTGTGCTTAAATTGCCACAGGCGTAAGCTTTGCATAAAAGTGCTAAGGGGTAGGATTCAGGATGCCCACTCTCTCCACTCCTTTTTAACATAGTACTAGATTTCCTAGGCAGTGCAATAAGGCAAGAAGCAAGCATAAAGGGGATCCAAGTAGGGAAAGAGGAAATAAAACTATCCCTCTTTGCAGATGACATGATTCTGTATTTAAAGAATCCTATAGACTCTACTCCCAAGCTCCTTGAGCTGATTCAAAGCTTTGGAAGTGTAGCAGGCCATAAAATCAACCCTCACAAATGAACTGCCTTCCTTTACGCCAACAGTGAGAGGAACGAGGCAATAATCAGGAAAGAAACTCCTTTCACAATAGCCTCAAAGAAAATAAAGTACCTAGGAATTACCTTAACTAAGAATGTAAAGGACCGTTTAGATGAAAACTTTAAAACCCTAAAAAAGGAAATTAAAGCAGAACTAAGGAAATGGAAAAACCTCCCATGCTCCTGGATTGGAAGAATCAACATTGTGAAAATGAGAATCTTGCCAAGGGCTATCTACAAATTCAATGCAATACCCATCAACATCCCAATGTCATTCTTTAAAGAAATAGAAAAGGCAATTCAAAATTTCATATGGAATAATAAAAGACCCCGTATAGCAAAAAAACTTCTTAGCAGAAAGAACAGCGCTGGAGGAATTTCAATTCCAAACTTTAGACTCTATTACAGAGCTATAATTCTCAAAACAGCTTGGTACTGGCACAAGAACAGGCCTGAAGTCCAATGGAATAGAACTGCGGACCCAGATATTAAACCACAGACCTATGGCCACCTAATCTTTGACAAGGGAGCCAAAAAAATAGAATGGAAGAAAGATAGCCTCTTCAACAAGTTGTTCTGGCAGGACTGGTTAAGCACCTGCAGAAAACTAAAGTTGGATCCTTCTTTGTCACCTTGCACTAGAATTAACTCCAAATGGATCAAAGACCTGGAGGGAAAAGCTGACACACTGAAAAGTTTACAGGAAGGAATAGGAGATACACTAGGCCTCCTTGGCACAGGTCAAAACTTTCTTAATAAGGACCAAGAATAACAACAAATCAGAGAAAGGCTGGATAAGTGGGACTGCATTAAACTGCAGAGCTTTTGTATGGCAACGGTTATAGCTAGTATACTAATCAGGAAGCCTACAGAGTGGGAGAAGATCTTCAACAACCAAACAACGGACAAAGGCCTCATATCTAAAATATATCAACAACTCAAAAAATTGAATCACTCCAAAACTAACCTCCAAAGTAACACCCATCCCATTAAAAAATGGGCCAAAGACTTAAAGAGAGTCTTCTCTGAAGAAGAAACAAAAATGGCCTATGGACACATGAAGAAATGCTCAAAATCTCTGGTCATAAAAGAAATGCAAATCAAAAGAACTGTAAGATTCCACCTCACTGCAGTTAGAATGGCCAGGATCAGGAAAACGAATGACAACAGATGCTGGAGGGGATGTGGCCAGGAGGGATCACTACTACACTGTTGGTGGGAGTGCAAACTCGTTCAACCACTATGGAAAGCAGTGTGGCAGTGCCTCAAAAGGCTAAACATAGAAAATCCCCTATCACCCAGCAATTCCACTACTTGGCATTTACCCAACAATCCAGAAACAAGGGCATACTAAACCCACTAGCACAACAATGTTCATTGCAGCACTATTCACCATAGCAAAGATATGGAACCAACCCAGATGTCCCTCAGTTGATGAGTGGATCAACAAGTTGTGGTATTTGTACACAATGGAATTCTATGCTGCTGTCAGAAAGAATGACATCGCCCCATTTGTTAGAAATGGAAAGACTTAGAACAAATCATATTAAGTGAAGTAAGCCAGACTCAAAGGAACTTGGCTCAGTGGTTTCCCTCATTCGTCATAATCAGTAGAAACCTTGGGCTCCACTGGCAGAGATTTGCAATAGAGCAAAAGGCCATATATAAGGCCATATAATATGAAGCTAACTGAAAGGACCTCCAGGATATTGAAACAAAAGCCACATAATGAATGATTGTTGTCCTTAATGTACTATGTTGTCTCTCATCTCCTTTGCTGTCCCTTGGTTATCCCATATTGGTATAGTATCTCACTTTGTTATCTGATATATTGAATTTGTTTGTATTTGGATATTTGAAATTTGATAGGGAAGGGGGGAAAACCAAGACGGGTGGGGGGTGTGGGGTTGGAGGGAAATGGGTACCAAGACCTGTGAAATGGTATCAATGTAAGTGAATTAATGCACCTTCTATCTGGCAAATATCATGTAACCCTTTTACTAATTACAATAAAAAAATTAAAAAAAAGAAAGCTGTAATGTGTGGGGATGATGATGGGTTCAAATACATTTCTTCTTAGAAATATACCTCATCTGGTTGCCCTGGTTTTTCCTGGCCTTCTTCTTAGAGAAAGGCCTGTTTTACTGGATTTGTGGCTTGGCAATGATCAACATGTACATCTTCGAGTAAGACATCCAGAAACTCCATGCCTGAGACTCGAGTTTCCTGATCATTGGCAACAGCACAGCAACATCTTTCTTCCTCCTGAGCCACAGGCCAATTGAGCTGGCTTGTGTTGGTTGTTAGTTACAGTGGCTTGGTTACCAGGGTTCCATATTCTGTTCCATTGTGAGGGAGGCAGGGTAACCTTTCAGGGCCCAATGACCAAAGATATTTGCTCACAGAAGACCTCCCCAAAGACATACTGGTGGCTGAATCTCTCCTCCAATCTCACAATATACATGTGGATGTAGTAAACAGCACACCTTACTTGTCCAACACACAGGGCATCTTGCACATATTTTTGACACCAATCTACTAGGATATTATTAGGTTTCTGTATCCTAATCAATTTTCTCCTAATGATTAGCTTTGCTGTCATGTGTAAAAAATGCAAGAGGGAAAAACACAGAAGAATTAGTGAAATTTTAAAAAAAAGCATTACACACATAGATAAGTGTTCATTCTTTGAAGGAGAAAGGATATTTTGACATGATGATGATGACTTTATAATTACTATGTCAGGGTTGAGAGTTTGGCATAGTGGTAGAGTGCTTGCCTAGCATCCATGAAGATCTGGGTTCGATTGCTCAGTATCACATAGATAGAAAATCTAGATGTGGCACTGTGGCTCAAGTGGCAGAGGGCTAGACTTGAGAAAACCCGAGGACAGTGCTCAGGCCCTGAATTCCAGCCCTAAGACTGGCAGAAAGATAAAAGAAAATAAAAATGCTTTTTACGGCATAGTCTGTCTAGTTGGATCAAAAAGAAAGAGCCATCGTTCTGCTGTCTTCAAGAGACACATCTTACCCCAAAACAATCATCTTTTGAAAGTGAGAGGTTGGAATAAAATCTATAAAGCAAACTGCCCCCATAAACAGGCTGGAGTTGCCATCCTCATATCAGATACAATAGACATCAAACTAAAATTAGTAAGAAAAGACAAAGAAGGTTACTACATACTACTAAAGGGATCTTTCCTCCAGGAAGACATAACGATCCTAAATATTTACACACCCTTTTGAAGATTCTAAAAATATTGAAGATTCTGCCAGTGTAAGTTAGATTCCGGCATTGATATTAAATAATGCAATGAGTAGGGATTTATATTTGAAATATCACTGTTGACAAAATCTAACACACATTTGCTTAGTATTTGCTTTTGATTTCCCAAGAAGTTCAGTACAAGCTAACATGTGTGGCATATATCGACTGGGAAAAATGATTCAGAATATGTGACTCATTTGAACAGGAGTCAGTGAAAAGATACAGAAGCAGGATACCCATATTGTGATAATTTGTATCTTTTGCATATTTTGTGTTTGTTATTAATTCCATTTGTAGTGTACATTTCTAGGTAAAAACTTTTAAAATGTTTCCAAACAATTTGTTATTTCAACAGCAAAAAAAGACATTTATATGCCTGATAAAATTCACAGAATCCAAATTTTTCCATATTATTTTTTGTTTTTTTTTGGTGGGTCATAGATCGTGAACTCAGCCTGGGCACTATCCCTGAGCTCTTCAGCTCCAGGCTACCACCATACCCTGGAGCCAAGCCCCACTTCCCATTTTCTAAAGGTAAATTGGAGATAAGAGTCTCAGGTCTTTTTGTGCCAGGATGGCTTTAAACCTTGATCCTCAGATCTCAGCCTCCTGAGTAGCTAGGATTATAGAAGTGAGCCACTTCTCAGCTTTCTGGTTTTTTTTTAAACAAGCCCTTTGGCTGGAACTCGGTCTGAGCACTGTCCTTCAGCTTTCCTCAAGCCTAGTGATCTTCTACTTGAGCCACAGCACTACTTCTGGTTTTTTCTGTGTATGTGCTACTGCGGAATTGAACCTTCGTCTTCATACAAGCACTCTACAACTATGCCAAACTCCCAGCCCCTCCACATTAGTTTTTATGATAGATCTTTCCATGCATCTAGGATGGCTAGAAATCCTTCTTGAGTTTCCCAAGTCAGGGAGTATAGGTGTGTCCCATCCTGTGTGGCTACATAACCATTGTTTAGGGTACAGTTCTCCCTTCATTCTACCCATCTAGAGCAATTTTCATCTTCCATGTATAATCATTAAACATTCAGCTCCTGTTCCTCTCTACTCCATTCTCTGGAACCATCGTGCTTTTTGGCTCTAAGGGTTTGTTGATCCTTGGAAGCTCTGGAAGGGAAAACATACCCTAGCTCTTCCTTTATGACTGCTGTATTTTTAGTTTACTGTAATCAAGATTCATCTGTAATATATAGTAAAATGTTATTGCTTTTCAATGCATTGTTTTACACATTTCTATCTTTTGATTATTATTAATAGTTGTGAATGGATTCTCCACATATTTGTTCTAGTCTCTGCTTTCTCTTCCGTTAGGTACAAATCTAGAAATAGAAGTGTTGGACCATATTTCTATGTAATTCTATATTTAGTACTTTTTTAGCACTCTCCACGCAATTTTTGATTGTTTTATATTCCTTGCAGAACTATTCCAAAGTTCTACTTCTTCTCACTACCTTCCCAGTAATAGTTAGACTTTGAAAGTTGTTTTTTTGTATGCGTGTGTGTGTGGGTGTGTGTTTGTGTGTGTGTATGTGGATCTTTTTGTTTAAAACTATATTTATATTAACATATTAAAGTAATGATTTCATTGTAATTTTAATTTTTCTCATGACTGTTAATATTGAACTTCTTTCTACATTTTGAACTACTATTTCTATATATTCTTTTTACAAAATCCTCTCCAATCTCCAATTTTTGTCCCTTTTTTTTGTGGAGTAGTGGGGAAAGTCATGGGGCTTGGACCTTGGGCCGTGAGCTCTTTAGTTTAAGGCTATTGTCCTACCCTGAGTATTGCCCCTCAATTCTGCTCACAGCTCCCTACCCCTCTTCCCATTATATACAGAACAAAGGTCATCCTCAGTCCTTTTGAAAAAGTAAGACATACAGTAAATTTGTAGTATAAAACAGCAAGAAATAAATTTCTTGCCAGGTGCAGTGACTTCTACCTGTAATCCTAGCTACTCAGATATCAGGCTGATATCTAAAGATTTGGTTCAAAGCCACCCTGGGCATTAGAAAGTCTATGAGACTCTCATCTACAGTTAACCACTAGAATATGGGAAATGGCACTGTGGCTTCATAGGTAGGGTGATAGCCTTGAGTTGAAGAGCTCAGGAACAGTGCCCAGGCCCAGAGTTCAAGCCTTACAAATCTCCCTAAGATTTTGCAATATTCTCACAGTACCAGCATATGTCATCATATAATGTAGTTACTTTTCAATGGATTAATTCCATTTATAACCTAAATCTACTCCCCCGACTTATTTTTGTCAATACCACAATTGCTCTACCATGATATGCCACAAGCCATTAAACATTTTATGGTGGGTAATTGGAAAGGAGTCCCATGGAATTTTGTGCCAGGCTGGCTTTGAACCATGGTCCTCAGAGTAGCTAGGATGACAGGCGTGAGCCACCAACACCTGGCTTGCCTTTTTATTTTTTTGTGGGTCTTGGGACTTGAACTCTGGGACTAGGCACCATCCCTAAGCTTTTCAGGTCAATATTTCATGTAAGTCTAAACATTTAAGTAAAGGAATAAAATTCCAACAAAAAAAGAATAAAATTCCAGACATGATGTGTTTATAACTCAGTGCTAATTACTTGATGAAAATGTGCCATTCCAGAAGCTGGTGTCATTTGATGAAGTAGCTGTGGATTTCAGCTGGGAGGAGTGGCAGCATCTGGACAATGCTCAGGGGGCCCTGTACAGAGATGTAATGCTGGAGACCTACAGAAACCTGGTGTCCTTAGGTGAGCAAAAGTCAAATTCACTTGCAAGGCCAATTGCCTTGTTATTTTGCAGATACGTGAATGTTTATCAAACTTTCAATACTATTTAAATGAAAGATTCCAGGCCCTGAGAAGTATCATTACTTTCTAAAGAAAACCTAAGGTAATTTTGTACTCATTCTTCAGGATACCTTCAGGATACTTTGACAACAGTTCTAAAATATTTTTCCTCTAATGGAGACGACATTCCAAACTTACATCGTAATTGTCAGTGGATAAACAATCCAGAATAGAATATATATCATTATTGGAAATAGGATCTACAAATCACTAAACAGTGAGTTTATAATGGAAACCTGGCACTATGTGCAATGTTTCATGCCTGTAATCTTAAAATATTCAGGAGGAAGAAATCTAAGAATTCTAATTTGAAGCCAGCAATGGCATAAAAATTGCCATGAAACTCTATAACTCCAAGTAACCCCTCGAAAATGTTAGTGGAGTGTCAAGAGTTTGACTTTGTGGTTGAGTGCTTGCTTAGCATGCATGAAGACCTATGCATGTAAGTGGAGCTGGGACTCAAACTGGTATATTTCTAGCCTTGAGCAAGACAGCTAACTTTATGCCATACAAAATGAATCCAGAGCTGGGGAAAAGTCAACCATGGAGCCAGTGAGAAATGAGAAAAAAGATTTGATAGATAACATGTGAGTAGGATGTCTGCGAACTTAAAGCAATGATGACACAGCATAAGCAATAATTCTCTACTGTTTCTAATTTACAGGGCCCTGTGTTCCCAAACCTGTATTAATTGACAAGCTAGAGCACTGTGCAGAACTCTGGATAGGAAATTCCTCTGACAAGAATATCACAGGTGAGTGAATGCATCTTCATATTGATGTTGGAGCCTGAGCCCCATTAGTAAGTTCATGTTGTGATGTACTGAGCAATAATATTCTTAGTTACCCTAAATCCTGTGTGGAACCTATGGAATTCTTTGTGAATGAATCAAGAATCATTTTCTTTTCCCAATCCTATGGTTGGTCTCAGGGCCTGAGCATGGTCCTTGGGTTTTCTCAAGGCTAGTTCTCTGCTTCTTGAGTCATAGCACCACTTCTGGCTTTTTCTTTGTATGCAGTACCAAGGAACTGAACCAGGTCTTTGTGCATGCTAGCCCAAACCCCCGGCACCAAGAATCATAGGGTGATATAATGAATTCTATGTGGCAGTAGAGTTAATGTTAGATTTCTCTGTATTAATCTCTGTGAAACAAAATAAAATGAGAAATCCAGGCTCATGCCTGTAATCCTAGCTACTTAGGAGGCTGAGATCTGAGGATCAAGGTTCAAAGACTGACCTATCACAAAAACAACTTAGACTCTTCTGTCCAATGAACCAAGAGAAAATGAGAAGTGGGGTTGAGGCTAAAGACATAGGGCAGTAGCCTTGAGCTGAAGAGCTCAGGAAGAACAGCCAGGACTAGAATTCAAGTCCCATGACTGCAAAACAAGAAAGAAAGAAGAAAGAAAGAAAGAAAGAAAGAAAGAAAGAAAGAAAGAAAGAAAGAAAGAAAGAAAGGAAGAAAGAAAGGAAGAAAGAAATAAGAGGGAAGAAAGAGGGAAGGAAGGATAAGAAGGAAGGAAGGAAGGAAGGAAGGAAGGAAGGAAGGAAGGAAGGAAGGAAGGAAGAAAGAAAGAAAGAAAGAAAGATATTTCATTTCTTCAAAACTAACACTATAAATGATTGAGCAAACAAGGAATAAAAAAGGGCATTATTCTCTGATAAGGATAATATCTTTTTGCTGGTAGGAAGAGACTGGTATTCAGAACCAGACCTTTCCACCAGAAATTGAGCCTAGTGGTAGAGTGCTTGCCTAGCATGCACAAAAACACAGGTTTGATTCCTTATTACCACATACATAGAAAAAGCCAGAAGTAATGACTTCATTGGTAGGGTTCTAGTCTTGAGAAAACCCAAGGACAGTGGTTAGGCCCTAAGTTCAAACCCAGGAATGGAAGGAAAAAAAAACAACAAAGTTTCAATCAACATAAGAAAATTAACTAGACAATGAGCTGGAGATTTTCTGGTCTTCCATGGTTCTGAGGGACAGGAGTGTTAGAAAAGGAATTTTTATAAGACTTCAAATGGAAAGAAACAAATTTCAAAATTCCCACAAATACCTAAATTGAGACTTTAGTGAGAAATTGTAACTGAAGGGATATAGGTGTAAGTCCTTACTCTCAAGAATCGTTCTTGATTGGATCAAAGGCAAACAGACATATAAACCAAACTTGTGGCCTCTGAATCTAGAAAAAATTCGTGTTCCTCACTTAATGGTTAATAAGCAAACAGCATTGAAACTGGGTAAGGTAATCCTATCTGCTACTCAGGACCTGAGACTCTTATCTGTAGTTAACTCTAGAAAACAGGAAGTGGGGCTGTGGCTCAAGGATAGGGTTTATAGTCTTCTGCTGAAGTCTTCAGGGACAGGACCGAGGCCTATGAACTACAAAAAAAAAAAGAAAAGACAGGAAAAGAAAGTTTTAAAAAGATGCAAAACAGCACAATATTTAGATTATTTCTCAAAAATAAAAGAAAGGCAGCTATTCCTCAATGTATAAACAAAACAGTATTTGAAAAAAAACAGCTGAAGGTATACTATAGGTAGTACTCAGATTAAAACTGTAGCAATACATAGTTGTGTAATTTCAATAAATATTTCCTGTGATATAAAAAGAGAACTAAAACACAGAAAAACATTATTGGTCATTGTAAAATATCATTTTCTTAATATGTTAGGGAGAAAAGCATATATTTCTCACTAATCAATTTCCACTTTTATATTTTAAAATATCTAACACTTAGGATGGCAAAGTAAAGTCATTACCTTTATAGTAAGGAATATTTGTATCTCAAGTATGTTTGTGTGTTTTTTTCTATGACTCATTTTAGATGTCCAGGTAATGGAAAATGTGTTCAAGACCTGCCAGGAAAGTCCACATGAATGTCTTTGTGAAGTAGCAGTTGCAAGTAGTATCAAGTGGAGGAAAACGTGAGATTAGCAACAACTTTAAATTTGAGCTCTACACATAATCCAGAACTGATTAGTAATAACGGTAACAACTTAGGGGTGAGGACTGAGGAGTTCATTAAGTGTCAGAACATGCTTCTGTCTCCTAAGCCTGATGAGATGCATGCTGCATATAGATCTCGTATGTCTCCTGTTCTTAAAAAATCCATCGGATATTCAGAGCATTTTATTCATGATTGTGACAGTCCAAAAGATCTGCAGTATCATAATTCTGTTCTCCCTGCCCAAGAAATTCTTCAGGGAGGGAGGAAAACTGCTAAATGTACTGTGTGATGAAAAATATTGTACTTAACACCGACCATCACTACACATCTGAAAATGTACACAGGAGAGACTCCTCATACATGTAGTGAATGTGAGAAATCTTTCAGTAATGAAATACGCCTTACAGTACCTCAGAGCAAATATCCTGAGATATGTGATGCGTACATCAAGTGTGAAAATTAATTTCTGAGAAGTCAGACCTGACGCTCCAAACTCGATCTCCAAGAGAAGACAAACCTTATGAATATGAGGAACGTAATAAAATTTCTGCCCAGAATTCAGCTCTCAGCACACATCAGAGCTCTCACACAGAAGAGAAATCTTACGAATGGGATAAATTTGGTAAGACTTTTAGACTGAAATCATACCTCACGTTGCACCAGAGAAGGCACACAGAAGAGAAACCTTATGAATGTAACAAATGTGAAAAGCCTTTCACCCAGAAGATACACCTTCGAGTTCATCAAATAACACACACAGGAGAGAAATCTTATAAGTGTAATGAATGTGGAAAGTCTTTCCAAGGGAAGGGAAAACTTCATGTTCATCAGAGAATACACACAGGAGTGAAACCTTATGAATGTAACCAATATGTAAAGTCTTTCAGACAGAAATCTTCCCTCAAATTGCATCAAAGAACACACACAGGAGAGAAACCTTATGTGTGCTCCAAATGTGGAAAGACCTTCAAGTGGAAGTCATATCTTGATGGGCATAATAGAACACACAGGTGAGAAAACTTATGCATGTAGTGAATGCGGAAAGTCTTTCAAATGGAAGGTAAAACTCCATGTTCATCAGAGAATATACTCAGGAGAAACACCTTATGAGTGTAACATATGTGGAAAGTCCTTCACACCGAAGCCAAACCTCAACATGCATAAGACAATTCAAACAGGAGAAAAACCTTATGAATGTAACCGATGTGGAATGTCTTTCAAATGGAAGTCTTCCCTCAAATTGCATCAGAGAACACACACAGGAGGGAAACTGTACGAGTGCATCAAATGTGGTAAGACCTTCAGATGGAAGTCACATTACAGGAGGCATAACAGAATTCACACATATTAGAAACTTTAGGAATATAACCAAATTTGAAAGTCTTTCGTGCACTATTCACCCTTCAGGAATCGTAAGAGAGTTCACACATATGAGAAGCCTTAGCAATGTAATAAATAGGAAAGACTTTTTAGTCTGTGGAAGAAAACTCAGCTTGTGTCACAGAACCAACACAAGATCAAACCCTTAATGAATGTAGCAAATGTTCAGTCTTTTCCCCAGAAGGCACAAGTCAAGATTTATCACTAAACACCCACAGGATAGAATCCTATGAATAACATGAAAGGGAAATTTTTTTGAAGAACTCATAGTTGAGTTTGCATGATACCACACAGACACAGGATAAAAATCGTATGAATATAAGAATATGAAAAATCCATCATGAACGCATGACTAAGTATAAAATGCACATAGGAGAGAAAAACCTTATGAATATTACAAATGTGGAAAGTGTTTGACCTGGAAGGCATACTTCTGTGTTCATCACAAACCTGATTCCAATAGAAGAAAAGACAACTAATGAATAGTACAAATGTGCAATGACTTTTAATTAGAAGTCAGTCTTCAGTACATTTCAGAACATACACAATAGAGAAATTCTGAGTAATGAAAAACATTTAGCTATATATAGAATCTCTGTATATGGGAGCATTAGGGTAAGTCTTCTAAACAAAGTCAACCTTCAGCAAGCATTAAGAGCACTCACAGAAGAAATAATAGCATGTAGGAAAACCTTTGTCAGAAAGCCTGGGTTAGATTCCTCAATACTATGTGAAAAGAGCAAGCCAGAAGCAGCACTGTGGTTCAAATGGTAGAGTGCTAACCTTGAGCAAAAGTAGCTCAGGCCCTGAGTTCAAGCCTAAGGACTGGAGAGAGAGAGAGAGAGAAAGAGAGAGAGAGAGAGAGAGAGAGAGAGAGAGAGAGAGAGAGAGAGAGAGAGAGAGAGAGAGAGAGAGAGAGAGAGAAAGAGAGAAAAGAGAGAGAAAGAGAGAAAAGAGAGAGAAAGAGAGAGAAACAGGAACTTCTAAATTTTACAGAGATAGAGAAGGAGAGAGACAAGGAGACAGAAAGTAATTTCTAAACTTTACAGTCCTTCTATTTCCTTACAAATTCGTCTATGTCATTCTTTCTGACAGAAGCACAGAATTCCATTGTGTAAAAATACCATATTTCATCTACTCATCAACTGACGGGCATCTGGGTTGGTTCCATACCTTTGCTATAGTAAATAGTGCTGTGATAAATGTTATTGTTTTAGTGAATTTAGTATGTCCTATCTGGACGATTGGCAAGTAGTGAAATTGCTGGATCACAGGGGAGCTCTATGTTTAGTCTTTTGGGGATACTGCCATAGTGCTTTCCATAGTGGTTGAATGAGTTTGCAATCCCACCAGCAGTGTAGTAGTGATCCCTCCTGGCCACATCCCCTCCAGCATACGTTATTAGATTTCTGGATCTTGGCCATTCTAACTGGAGTGAGGAGGAAAAGGGAAAGAGGAACTGAAATTTTCTCTCCTTACAGATGACATGATTCCGTATTTAAAGAACCCTATAGACTCTACTCCGAAGCCGCTTGAGCTGATATAAAACTTTGGTAATGTAGCAGGGTATAAAATTAACCCTCAATGTCAACTGCCTTCCTATATGCCAACAAATGAGAGGAATGAGGCAAGAATCAGGATAGCAACTCCTTTTGCTATCTGCCGGGGCCAACTGGCAGCAAACCAGGGTTCGCAGATTGGGATTCCTGAAATAGGGGGCAAGGACTAGGAAAAAATAGAAGAGAGACAAACAGATGGGGTTCAGGAGGGCTACAGCCCAAATCAGGAGCCACAGCTTAAGAAGCCTGTAGCCCAAGACCGTAGCCCAGTTTATTTCCAGTTCTCAATCTTAAATACACTTCTTTAAACTTGGGAACTGCCAGGGGCTACATTCCTACAAACAGTATCAAGTCTGAAATAGGTTGAATGAGAAGCTATCAAGTCCCAAACAGGTTAAATGAGAAGCTATTGACACAGCCCAAAATCATGATAAGAGCTTACTTCCTTGTGTACTCAATTGTGCGGGTCCAAGGTCACTGACCCCACAGTCACGGTCACTGATCCCACAGTCAGTCCCCAACATCTCCCCCGTCTTTATTTTAAAAGAAACACAAGTGCAATTTTTCTTACTCTTTTCTATACCCCTAATTTATCCTGTCACATTTTCCAAAAATGACTTTGGTCCCTTGGTCTAACGGGGATTGATGGGCGGAGATTCAACTTCTGTGACTTCTTCAAGCTGACTCAGGGGTGTTGTCTCTGTGCTTGACCAGGGACCTTAAGAAGCCTAGCCTGTTTTATCAAGGGGTTGCAAGGATTAGATATTAGGAACAATAATTTACTCCACACTAGAGATCATATTTGACATTTAACAACTGCACAAACCATCTTTGGCTACAATAGTGTAGCTTACATAGCACCCATTTGCAAAGGCTTTTTCTTGATTGTCTGGGGAACTAAATTTCTGCAACCTTAAACAATGCATTGGTTGTCAGATCCACAAACTTTTCTGAATTTGTGGCTGGAGTCAAATCAAACTTTACTCAGTTAGAACTTTAAACTACCACTATCACAGATGATTGACAAGTTCCTGCCCAGTTATGGAACGCACGGGCATTAGTAAGGCATGCTTACAAACTATTCTATGACCTCCCGGCTCTGATTAATATTGAATGGCCAAGCACGAGTGACTCTAGTATCTGACACCATCTCTGCCATCCACGCAGAGGCTTTCTGCATCTGGATACTTCATTGTCCCAGTAGTGTCTCTCCACACAGGGATAAACATCCCATGGGCATTTCACTTGCTTGGTTGCTGGACTTGAACTCGGGGTCTGGGTACTGTCCCTCAGCTCTCCAGCTCAAGGCTAGCACTCTGCCACTTGGAGCTCCAAAGCAACTCTGCCTCAATTAGCACTCTGCTGCCAGATTAGACACCACAGTCTCACAGGGACATTGCTTTGCCCGGGGTTGGCTCAGAATTGCAGTTTTCAGATCAGTGAGTCCTACAAAAGGCCACGTTACTCCCATTAAAGCAACAAGTGGTCAACACAGAAATAGTCTCTAAGCATGAGCTTACCTAGAACCTGGTAAAAGCCAAAGTTATATCTGAATAAGGATTGCTGTTCTTCTCCATGGGCTAGCTGGAAGTTACTTTGGTAGTCCTGATTTTCCTTTTTTCTCTTTCTTAAAACATTTAAGACAACTTCACTTTCAAATATTATTCAGAAACCCATTTCTAATATTCTTTAAAATGTTTACACTTTTTAACTTAAACACTTAACATTTTAGTCTTCATTTGCATTTGAAAAACCTTTAAGGGCTCAAGGCACTCCCTTTTCTCCAGGTTTCCTTGGGCTCAAGGAACGCCCTTTGCCTTCAGGCCTCCTTTTAGAAGAGGCATTTTTTTTTTGCAGTTTAGCTTACTGTCTAAAACTCCAACAACAGTTTAAACTCAAATAACAGTTTTTCCCTAATGCAAGAACTAGACATCAGTGCACCAAAAGTCTAAGTCTGGATTAGTTTCCTTCCTTTTTCTAAGGTACATCCAATTGCAATCCAGTAACATGAAACCAAATCATACAGAGATAAACTTTTAAACATTCCTTTAAAATACTAATCACATTATCCACATTTTACCATTAGATTTCTAGTGTCAGTTTGCAAGAAAAGACAGACAGACAAAGTTTCTGACGTTAATGAACAATTTTACATTTAAATCTCTAATACATGTCTCCAAACTTTAACTTATAGTAATAAATCCCAAATTCCCTAACACCTCTGTGCTAAACAGGATACAATGTTTACAATGTAAACAGCTGTATGCCTTGCAATAAAATGCAGATTTCAGGATCTAGAAAAATATTTACCAGTTTTCTTTAAGACAACACAATAATTCTTTGAGACATTGTAAAACATTCAAACCTAATATTTTTGTTGAAGTTTTAAGCTTAGATTACCCAATTGTCTTTGTGTTTAAGTATAAATTTATCCATTGTTTTATACAGCATGCTGACAATTTAACCTTGAACATGTTCACTCACTCATTCACACACATTCATACTCAAAGATCATAAAGTGCACAAAATTAATATCGGCTGTTCAATTTCCGGAAGTTTGTGTCAAGAGAGTTTTGCCAATTTTACTCTTACAGATGAGAACCAGGTTCAAAACAAAACTTTTTGCAAGGCAACTTAGCTGGAATTTATTTTTCCAGGGCTTGTTACAACTGCAGACATGGGGGAGCGGCCATGCTAGGCCCAGAAATGTTCAAAAAAATAACAAGGATGTGTGCTTGAGTACGCACAGAAAAACCATGGTACCAATTTTAAAGACAAAACTGGACAAGGAAAAATATGTAACACGAACAAGACAGAGAAACGGAGACTTTTAAATAATCAGACATTGACATATAACAAGAAAATTGGACTCAATCAGATACACTTAACACAAAAAACATGAGCTCAAATGAATGTTTTCACCAAACAGTTATTTTTAGATTTAGACATGTCTTGCTGGTGGGACTCTCAGGTATGCCTTGTTATTGACAAGAAACTCAGAAGGGGAGGGGGGGTCAAGGTGTCCCTTGACCACCCAGGCCTCTGTTTTAGGCCCACAGTGCACCTTTTCAAACAAACAAACAAAAATAAAATAAAATAAAATAAAATAAAACGCAGACATACAGGGGGGTCGGCCGACATCTACTTACCTCTGGAGGCCTTTGCTTTTCACCTGGGCATCTTTTACAAAAAAGGTTATTAAGAAGAGGGATGGTAAAGATAAAATAATGTCACATATTAAATTGTGTAGAGTCAATGAATATGTTAAAAGGTCCCTACATAATAGTAAAAGGAGGAGAAACACAGCTCATATGAATGTGTGGAACAAGTGGATCAGTAGCAGTCCCAATTGACATGCACAAATAACTCAGGTCCTTCCCACGTCGCAGGATGCACCACTGGAGGGTTGGGGGTATAGGCCCAGTGAGTCGCTGCTTGGATGGCCACTGTCACTCTCCACGATCCGAACGCACCGTTCAGGCAGCCAGCGGGCATCATTTTCTCCTTGTGAAAAAGCACATACATGCCCTCGACCCCAGGTTAGAACAGGATCGGGTCCATGCCAAGCATCAGTTAGGGGATCCTTCCACTTTACTAAGGCAAAAGCACGCTGCTCTCTTTTTTCCCAGAATCGCTGAGCAGCAGATAAATTATTTGAATCCAAATTCAAAAAATTTAAAACAAATAAAGCATGATTAAGTATATTCACAGGGGTAGTGGGATACAACTCTCCTTTCTGTATTTTAGCAATTTGATGTTTTAATAATCCATTAGCTCTCTCCACGAGACCCTAATCCTTGTCTCTGTGAGTGAGACTGGGGTTGGAGAGGCTCTGGCTCCCCTGTGCTGCTTGGCCTAGTCCCCTAAAGGGGAGGAGGCCTTGATCAAGTAACTGCTTAGTGACCGCAGCACTAGGACTAAACATATACACTCCCATTTTTTCCATGATATCACGACCCCATAAATTAATTGGCAGATGATCCAGGACAAATGGCTGAAAATGACCAGAGTGCCCTTCCTCATCTCTCCAAGTAAGAATCGCACTGCTCTGCTGTGGGTCAGTTGCATACCCCATCCCCTGTAGGGAAGTCATAGAGGTTGTCAGGGGAGATTGGGCTCGCCAATGTTTTTTAGATATCACAGACACATCTGCTCCAGTGTCTAATATTCCTTTAAAGGGCTTTTCTTGTATAAATATAGTCATCTCGGGCGTCTCTTGTTTTATGCTTTGTACCCAATAGATATCAGAAGATCTAAATCCTCTCTGTCCACATGGGGAATTAGCAGTCTCGCCGGGAGGTAAAGGCACAAGTATTAGTTGTGCTAATTTTTGACCGGCTGGGATCGATACCACGTGTTTCGGGGCAGAGGCCATAACTTTGATTTCTCCAGTAAAATCCTGGTCAATTTTGCCAGGTGTAATCTGTATCCCTTTAAGGGCTGAGCTACTTCGCCCTAACAGCAATCCAGCCACTCCCAGGGGAAGGGGGCCGAAGACCCCCGTGGGGAGAGCTTGTGTCCCCATCTCTGGGGTCAATACTGAGCAGGTGGAGGAACAGAGGTCCAATCCTGCACTGCCTGGGGTGGCATGGAGGAGGCTGGAGAGTGATCTTGGGGGGTTGTTAGAAGATGCACTTGTGGCCGAGAAGAGGGAGGGACTGCCCCATGGTTTTGCGGGGCCAGGGGCTGGCCCCTTCTCCAGTTTCCCAAAAAATGGGCGGCCATTGCGATTTGTTGCTGACTTGCAATCTTTAGCCCAGTGCTTCCCTTTACCACAGCGTGGACATGTGCCAGGTGATTTTTCTCTCTTTTGCCTGGCCTGGCGTGGGCATTGCGTCATCCAATGTCCTATTTGTCCACAAGAAAAGCAACGCCCTGGGGGTCTAGCATCCCGAGAATGCCGCTGACCTCTATATTTTAGAAACTCAGTAACAGTCTTTCCTTGAGGAGTGGCGGCTAAGGTAAGGCCTTGTGCATGGGAGGGTCCAATATCAGCACACAGTGAAATAAAGTCCGTGATTTCTCCCTTATTCCTATGGGGTCTGATAGCCGCCTGACAGGCGGCGTTGGCATTTTCATAGGCTATGTGTCTAACTATAATCCTCCTTGCGTTCTCATCTTGTACTAGGCGGTCTGCAGTCTCCATTAATCGAGACAAAAATTCTAGATAAGGTTCATTCGGTCCCTGTTTATCTTCTACTAGATTTTTTGTACCATTGGAATTGCGTAACCTTTTCCAAGCCTCTCTCTCCGCAGCATTTATTTGCAAATAGGCCTCCTTTGCATAACCCAATTGATCTTCGTTGTTTTTATAGGTTCCCTCTCCTAACAACTGATCAACAGTGTAAGGCAGGTTCTTAGACCTATTTGTTTCAATTTTAGCCCGACACAGTGCAGTGAACTCTGTCTCCCATAATAAGTACTCTCTTGCACTAAGGCATGCTCTGGCAAGCCGCTTCCAGTCATTTGGGCATGCAATACCAGCACACGCGGCCTCCAATATTACTTGAGTAAAAGGGGCAGTTGGCCCATATTGGGAGCAGGCACTCTTTAAATCCTGTAACAGTTTAACAGGAACAGGTTGATGATATACTTGTTCATCATGATCAACTAAACTAGGGAAGCATCGAGGCCCTGAAATATCTTCCCTCTCTCTAGCAGCCTGAGTCAGGTTTAATTGCGATGCACTGTGCCTGGTTGTAGTGCCTGTTAAAAGGGACTTGTTGCTAGGGCCTTTAGGCTTGCCTAAAGGTTGAAAAAGGGATTGAGGCTGTAAGGCTGCAGCCGGTGGCGGTGAGTGTGAGGGGTAAGGTTTAGAATCAGACACCATAGTGGCCTGAGGGTCATCTTTCTTTCCTACTTCTGGGGGGGCTCTCTGCTCCATCCCCATTTTCGATAGAAAATGTAGCATTTCTTCTAACTTCTTCTCTATCGTAGCCATCCGGCCCTCCATTGACTCATCATAACTTTCCTCCTTGATATTCAAACCTGAATTCTGATACTCAATATCTACTGGTTGTTGTTCCCTTTTCAAGATCTCACTTAGACTCTCTTGGGCTGTGGCATATGGCTCAGCCTTAGGGTTTTCAGAAGGTTCCTTTAATTCATAAAGTTCCCTTAATTCAAGATTAAGTTCAGCATTCTCATGTTGAGGATCTATGCATTCACTTACTAAACTCCATACATCAATAGCCTCTACTGGGGTCTTTTCAGGGCCATATACATTATAATATTCTTGAATTCTTTTTCCTATCCGCTGCCAGGTTTTTTGGAATTCCTCCTCTATAAACCTCGGGCATGCCCCCTCGACAAACTCTGCAGCACCCCTTTTCCCACCCACATTCCGTGGGCTTCAAGTAGGCCTGTTAAGATCGGTAGAAATAACCTATGGCTATTAATTTGACCCATAATTTTTCCTCCTGACTATACACTCTCTTAAGATCCTCTCTTAATAGTCCTACGATGTGTTACTCACCACAGGGAGGGGTCCTTCACCTTCCTCCCAGATTTTCAGGGTCCCTGTTCGGGCGCCAGATGCGGGGGCCAACCGGCAGCAAACCAGGGTTCGCAAATTGGGATTCCTGAAATAGGGGGCAAGAACTAGGAAAAAATAGAAGAGAGACAAACAGATGGGGTTCAGGAGGTCTACAGCCCAAACCAGGAACCACAGCTTAAGAAGCCTGTAGCCCAAGATCATAGCCCCGTTTATTTCCAGTTCTCAATCTTAAATACACTTCTTTAAACTAGGGAACTGCCAGGGGCTACATTCCTACAAACAGTATCAAGTCTGAAATAGGTTGAATGAGAAGCTATCAAGTCCCAAACAGGTTAAATGAGAAGCTATTGACACAGCCCAAAATCATGATAAGAGCTTACTTCCTTGTGTACTCAATTGTGCGGGTCCAAGGTCACTGACCCCACAGTCACGGTGACTGACCCCACAGTCAGTCCCCAACAGCTATCAAAGAAAATAAAATACCTAGGAATTAACTTAGAATGTAAAGCACCTTTTTGATGGAACTATAAACCCTGGAGAAGGAAATTAACACAGAACTGAGGAAATGCAAAAAGCTATGCTCCTGCTTTGGAAGAAGTAATATTGTAAAAATGGCAATCTTGATAAGGACTATCTACAAATTCAGTGCAATATTCATCAATATCCCAATGTCATTGTTTAAAGAAACAGAAGAGGAAATCCAAAATTTCACTTGGAATAATAAAAGACCCCTTATAGTCTGTCTTCTTGCATGATACATAATGTTTAATCTCACCTTCTCCACCAAAATCTCACCTTTCTCATTGAGACATAGGTGGCCCTGTTTACTAGCAGCAAAGGCTCAAACGCGCAGTTTCAGGTGTCACCACTGCCTCTGTTACTGGGTAGATCCAACTCTGTCATCGATTCTGAGGTCTGCTCTGGGAGTCTTGGTCACAAGTTGTTCTGTGGCATCTGCTGCCAGCCTGTGCCTATTTGCTTCCTTTTCCTCCAGCAGCCTACAACAGCGAATGAAGTTCAGGCGCTGATGCTCTCCTTCATATGCAGGGCAGGATGAGCCCAACCCTCCCTCATCTTCCTCTTCCAATTTTTGGGAAAAAATGTGCTGGCAGAAGTCCTCAGGTGTGGGGCATGGCTGATCCACACTTTTAATCCAGGCTGGTCAGGAGGCTGAGATCTGAGTATGGAAGTTCCAAGTCACCTAGAACAGGAAAGTCTGATAGATTCTTACTACCAAAAAAAAAAAAACAGCTGGGAATGGAGTTTGGGCTCAAGTGGTAAAGGGCTAGTCTTGAGTACAAATGCTTAGTGCCCAGGCCCTGAGTTCAGGCTCCAGCACTGCCAACAACCTCACTTTAGTGAGATTTTAGCTTTATCCATGTAGGCACATCTCACTGGAATCTTTGCTGGTAGAGATAGTCTTCATAATTTTGTCTCAAGGTAAAGGTCCTCCTGGGGTAGTACACAAAAGGTGTCATGGAGAGAGGAGCCCCACTTGCTCCAGGTTTGAAGATGGCATAGGTCAAGCCAGCATGGAGTTGGCACATTAGTCTTTTTCCTAGCACAAACTACAAGTGAATGTCAAATGACATTGATTGTTGTGGGATTGTGTGGTTGAAGTGCCCCATTAAGGGCAGTGTTAGCACATCCAAACTTGGATACCAGGAATGCTGAAATCTCAAAGCTAAGATTTTTGTTGGCTACAGAAATGCTGGTGTGTCTGTTATTCACTAAAAGTTCAGGTGCAAAGATTCTGAAGCTTGATGCCATGTGTTTATTCCATTTAGTAAAATTAGTTTAATGCACTGTATAAGTTAAAACATTTGATAAGAGTCAGGGGTAGTGAAAACATTGTTCTTGAATTCAGGTGTCTCGCAGGGTAATGGGGGGTGTTGGTGGCTGGGACTATGAAGCTGGAGCTGCTATCAAACCATGGATCATATTCCTCTTTGTCTGGGAGAAATGACTCCAAAGATGAAATTTGAATGGTGAGGAAAAGATGATGATGTACTCAGGAAATTTCTCCTAAACAAATGCTCATGTGGAAGTGGGATGGGGGCTGGGCATATCTGAGGCAGAGCTTAAGGGGGCTTCTCATGGCGTTGAGAACGTTCCTTGCGACTTCAGTCATGCCGCAGGGTGTTTTAGATGGCCATTGTGGGATGGATGGAATAAGACTGGAGACAAGATGAATGATGGGATCCTGCAATGCTCTTGCATGAGTGGCTGGTGGCTCACCTGAAAGAACTAATTATGTCTAAAAAAGAAATCAGGAATTTGTTTTGATTAGATAATACCTGTAATCCGAGGCATATTCAGGATCCTGATCTTAGTATTGTGGTTTAAAACCAACCCAGCAAAGGGAAAAATGCATGAGACTCTTACTTCCAGTTTAGAGCAAGAACAAAGATTGAAGTAGAGCTGTGGCTCAAGAGCTAGAGTGCTACCTTGAGCAAAGAAAAGCTAAGAAAAAGCTCCAGGTCTTGAGTTCAAGGCCAGGAAGGAAAGAAGGAAGGTAAAAAAAGGGAAGTATGTGAGGAAGGGAAATATATAAATGAAAGAGAGAAGGAACCAGAAATTTAAAACTAGAGAATATTTAAAAGTCATCAGTCCTTCTAAGAAAAGTGTTGGAGTATGGGTTCTATATGTGGTGAACTGGAAGCCCAGCATTGACTTGTTAACCAAAGAGTCACCATGATGAGCAAAGGATAGAAATCTGCATGAGCCTCTTAGCGGATGGAGTCACAGAAGAGAACCTCAGCTCCCATCCCATAGTTAGAAGTATATAGAGATGGGGAAGTTGGCATCACCTTGATGTCATTGTGTCCATGGAGACTGGAAGCCATGGCTCTGTGAAAGCACAATGTTCTGGTTACTGAGCTGAGAGGCTGAGGAGAGCCAAGTCCTGGCCATGAAGAGATCAGGGTGGCAGCAAAGCAACTCTGCTGCAGTGTGTGCCTCCTTGTCTGTTCTTATTCTGTGGTGGATCAGGCCGGAGCGGGTGATAGTAACTATTTTGTGGTCACAAGCCCTTCACCAAGAGCTTCCTCTGGGATCCACATAAGCTACAGGGTGGCTGGTGGTGGGATGTGTGTGGGGTGGAAGTGACAGAGGGATGGACGCATGGCAAGGTGGGTGAAGAGATAAGAGGAATGATGAGAGCTCAGTTCATTGGTTTCCAAGGTTAATGGGTGGGAGGTAGAGAGGCATGATGGAGGAAAGATGGAGGCAGGGGAAGGTGGTGACAGAGTGAGGCCATCTGTAGTGCCAGCCTGGCCATCATCTGAAGCCCATAGGCAGCGTCCTGATCCCTCACTTTGTCCTGCTCCTTGTGGAGGGAATGTCACGTGTACCCAGAGCTAGGGGTGGGGCAATGTTAGTAGCACCTGGAGAAACATTGGCCTCTACCTGGGTGAGGGGTGGTTATGGCTCCCATGCTGGGTGGCCTGATAGCTATGGAACAGATCTCTCCTTAGCTACCACAGTCAGTGGCTGCTCTCCATCTAGGGTTAGGGCACCTGCTCAGCCATCAGGAAACCCCATGCCAGGACAGAGGCCTACAATTCAGATGGCAGCACAGGGGTGAAGATGCTCTCACCGTAGCCCTAGTTACATGGCTGTCCCTGCATGCAGGTCAAGATGAGCTGGGGGAAGATGTTCTCTGTGTTTTTCCACAGCCTATCCCGGCCTCTTCTTGTGTCTGATTAGACCCAGAGAGTACCAGGTTCCCTCTCATAGTCCTGGTTCTTTTTCTTTTACAGTCATGAGGCTTGAACTCAGGTCCTGGGTACTGTCCCTGAGCTCTTTTGCTCAAGGTTGATGCTCTACCATTTGAACCATAGTGCCATTTCCAGGTTTTCCTTTTCATGTGGATCTCTGATATCTCCAGTGCTGTGCCTGCAGGGAGGCACTCAGCCCACAGACAGAGCCACCTCTGCCGTGACTGTGACTGCCCACAACCCTCACACCCACTCCTTTCACACCCCTCGACTCCAGTTTTAGCTCCTCTTGGACTGGGTGTCCAGCCTACCCCTTCCTACACTCACAAAGGGTCTACAATTGTCTTCCCAGAGTCCTTTCTTCTGCCAGCCAGAGTACAGACTGTGCACATCTTGACGATCACAGAGCTCAAAGCCAAAGGCTGAGATGCAGAAGGGGGTGACCCAGTAGCTGCACAGGGCCCATGGATCATCCTGTGCATCCCCCAGCCTGTGACTTACCACACCCCCTTGGCAGGGAAGCTCCATGCCCACATCCTGATCCCTGGTCCCCTCCAATTCCATTCTCCCTTGGATTTTGCAGACTGTCTACCATCAGGATCTAAAATTCTATTCATCACTTTATGTCCTTATCACTGATTTGCTACTTTGGCAGAATCTCCCCGTGCCTGGAGAGTGGGCATGTCATGTACTCTCTGTGGAGAAGTTGCCCCAGGAAAAGAAATATGCAGTTCATGTGAGTGTTGGACAGGGCAGGAAGGCTCCCTAGGATCAGAAGCCACAGGAGGGGTGCAGATGGGGGAATGCTAGGGGCCCCAGGGGCAATGGGAGTTAGGGCACAGTTGATTCCATCTGCAGGGTTGACACCGCTTCACAAACCCAACAGAATGAGGTTCACATTACAGAAGTCAGAGACAGTGCAGATTGCCAATGGGCGCAGGGGTCACTGTCACCCCCAGGTGCTGGCTGCATGCTGGGATGCACGCAGAGATGTTTTCAAGATCAGATAATGAGGATGTTGCATTTTGTAACCATTCTTTTCAGATGGCTCTCTACCTCTCTTGAGCTTCATCTCTGTCTTTGGAATTTTCTTGGCAGTTAACTGGAAATGAGAGTTTCATGGACTTTCCTTTCTGGACTGGCTTCAAACAGAAGCTATGCACAGTTTTTAAACCATACCCTACTGAAGAAGGGAAGCTTGATCTGGTGCTTAACTGGGTTGCACTTTGTCTCCGTTTGCTATGCCTCACGGGAGGGGGCTCATCATTTGTAGACTAAGATCTCATGACCTTCAAAGCCAAATGCTACCTGAAAGTTCAGGGTCCCAGCCTATGTGTTGGGCCTGGGTGAATACATTCTCTGTTATGCTGGGTCATCAACCCATGTTTTAAGCTGGAAGTAGGCAGTGCCACATTTGATAAGAACATCTGCCAGAGATTGACACCTCATGAAAGCAGATTCTAAATTTGTATTCCATTTCCTGTGGTGGAGAAATCCCCTGCAAGTTAGACAGGCTCACATCCCCCTGCAGGTCACACTCCTAATGCACTCTTGAGTGTCCTCATGGTATTGGGATCTAAGTTTGTAGGGAATGCTGGTTTAGTCCATGAATTAGCTGGACAAGTGATGACAAACGTGTTGTGGATTAATATGAGAACAATTTAAGAAGCTCTGGAGGAGCATCAACCTGACCCTCTGTGGTGCTATAAATCTGATAGGATGTTCCAGACTGAGAAACAATCACATGGCTTTGTGTTTGGCATCCAGACAAGTGAGTGCATGTCTTAGCTGTCAGCCAATACAGAGGAGGACATGAATAAGTGGGTGGAAAGCATCTGTCAGACCCCTGTCTGGGGGCAGGTGGAGAGAACATAGGAAGGTAGATACCATGGCTGTGGTGGGGCCAAAAAAATGGTAAAAGAGGCAAAGGAACCAGGTACTGGTAGCTCAAGACTGTCATCCCAGATACTCAGGAGTTTAAGATCTGAGGATCACAATTCAAAGCCAGCCCAGGACAGAAACTCCATGAGACTCTTATCTGCAATAAACTACTGAATGCAAGAAGCTCAAGCTCAGTGACAGCATCCAGGCCTAGCGTTCAAAACCCAGGACCGGCAGAAAAAAGTATCAAAGGACAAGAAGCTGGCCAAAAGTAGGAGGGACTCTATCTTTACAAACAATACAATGGTAAGTTGCACTCAGAAGTCTTGCACAAAATCTGGAAATGCCTGAGACCTATCTATGTATGTTTCCTGTTTGTCTAAATACATATGTTTATGCATTTATATATTAGCATAGAGAGACAGATCAATACATATGACTATACATATATACATAGCCAGACACTTATGGGTGGGTGGTATACTGTGTGAGAGTTTGTGTTTGTGTTTTGTGGATGGCTATCTCTGTTTAGGAAAGGTAGAAAATATGTAAATGTCTTTAAAAAACTTGATAAAATATAGAGAGACATAAGCTCTTGAGGGAATCTGAAATGACAAGATTATTCACAGGCACGTTTATCCTTATGGATTCCTCAGCAAGTTTTAATTTTTTTCATTATTTTCTTTCTTTTTTTGAACCAGTGCTAAGGATTTCTCTCAGGGACCAGGTGCTGCCAATTACTAATTTTCTCATGGCTGGTACAAGAGGAACTGAGCCACAGTTCCACTTTTGCCTTATTTATTCGTGCTTAACTGAAGATAAAGATTTCTATCAGTGACTTTCTTTCAGGGGCTGGATTCTAACGAGGATCCCCAGACCTCAGCCTTCTCTATAGCTACAATTAACAATATGAGAACCCAGCACTGGGTTCCAATGCACAGGGCAAGAAACTGAGTGAATCTCTCAACTCCAATTAGCTATAATAAGCTAGAAGTGAAAGACCAATACCTTTGAGGAAAAGATGCTGAGGGTTATCAAACAGGCCCTATGAGTAAGCCCTAAACCCTGTACACATGTGTGCATGCACACATTGGCATATACACACTCACATGCACACACACAATATCTCAGGCAATATTGTATTTTGAATTAATATCCAAAGATTGGACAACAGGATAGCAAGTAATAAAATCTGTTTTTCTTGTCTACATTGAGGGAAAGGGATCAGTCACAAGATGCAGAAGCGAAGAATTCAGAGGCAAATGCTGTGAGTGAATAACTTGTAAAAAGCACATTTCTTTTCTTTTCTTTTCTTTTGTTTTCTCTGCCATTCCTGGGGCTTGAACTCATGGCCTGAGCACTGCTCTTGGCTTTTCCCAAGTCTAGCCCTCTGCCACTTGAGCCACATTGCCATATGGATTTTTATATCTGTGTGATATTAAGGACTCACACCTAGATCTTCATGGATGCTAGGCAAGCACTCTACCACTGGGCCAAACTCTAAACCCCGATAAAGTATTTATAAATAGTCATCATCATCATATCAAAATATCCTTTCTCCTACAAAGAATGAACACTTATCTATGTCTGTAAGACTTTTTTTATGTCACCAATGCTTCTGTGATTTTCCCACTTGCATTTTTACAGATGACAGCACAGATATTCATCAGGAAGAAAAATAGATTAGGATACAGAAACCTAACAACGTCCTAGTAGATTGAAGTGAAAAATATGTGCAAGATGGCCTGGGTGTTTCATCTATTTGTAGAGTGCTTGGCTACCACACAAAAAGACTCCGGTTTGATTCTGCAGTACCGTATACATAGAAAATGCTGGAAGTGGTGCTGTGGCTTGGTGGGACAGCTATAGCCTAAAGAAAGCCTAAGAACAATGGTCTGGCTCTGAGGTCAAGTCCCAGGGCTAGGAAAAAAAAATGTGCAAGAGGCAAAATGCAAGCTGAGAAGGCACTGTGAAGCAAAATGTCTTGTGAAGGGTAAGGGGAATAGTGACAGTAAAGTTTGGATCTTACCTAAGAAAGGCTTTTTGAGCCTGAGACCAGGCTAGCACTTATGCCTAGTGAGTGACTTGGGATTTGAACAAAAAGGTGTGCTGTTTACTACATCCATATGTGAGGTGGGAAGGGAGATTCAGCCTCCAGTATGTCTTTGGGGAGGTCTTCTGTGAGCAAGGAGCTTTGGTCATTGGGCCTTGAAAGGTGACCCTACCTCCCCCACAATGGAACAGAATATGGAACCCTGGTAACCAAGCCACTGTATGTGACAACCAGCTCAAGCCAGCTCCCTTGGCCTCTGGCTCAGGAACCAGAAAGATGTTGCTGTGCTGTTGCCAAAGGTCAGGAGGCTCGGATCTCGGGCATGAGAGATATGGATGTCTCACTTGAAGAAGTAGATGCTGGATCAGTGCCAAGCCAAAATTCCAGTATATCAGGCATTTCTCTAGGAAGAAAGCCAGGAAACTCCAGGGCAACTCAGATGAGGTATATTGAGAGGAAACCTATTTGAACCCATCATCCCGCCCACACACTACAACCTTCTTGTGTGCTTTCAAGTGACTATACTGAGATTAGAGTGTGTCATTTCCAATCTACTCTATTCCAATTCCTCAGTGTGAAGTGTGGTCCCATTCCTACGTTTGAAATATCCACTGTTTTGCCAACATAGTGTGATGGTAAGTCAGCTCAGACTCTGAATGAGCCTTGTAACCTATGGATCCTGGAGGAAGGCCTGTTGGAGATGCTGCTGACAAAGCTGATCCCTGCCTACCAGAAAGGTGATCTCTCTTATGTGGGAAACTTCCTGCACAATTTCAAATAGTGGAGGACAATGTAGTAGTTGCTGGAAATTCTCTTGAAAAAGTGAGTGTTCCCCCTACAAACCCAGGTTTGCTCAGCCCTCCTGGCCAAGTCTTGGAATACTTGGCTCCTCTCTGAGCCTGTTTGGTTCACTGCGGTGTTCACAGGGGAGCTAAGCATGATACAAGTGCACAAACTACTTTATTATGACTGGGACACCATGCCATTTCATTTCCCTCACAAGCTACTGGAGTCTCAACAGTGTGCTAACTGAGAAGTTGGATTTCAGGCATGAGTAAGTGGCTCCCAACTGCAGCCCTCACCTAGGTGACATCCTAGGAAATCCCATTTCCCAGTAAGAAATGAGGTGTCAGTACTAATGGCGGAGGCCTGTGAAATACTGTAGTCAGAGGAAAAGCTGGGGGCTGAATCACTTTTGAGCCATCAGGGAGGGATTGTGATAGCTTTGCCTGTTAGAACCTGAAAGCATTTACATTTTGGTGTATGGTCCAGTGCTGCCACTTGAACCTGAACCCAGGTCTAAATGCCATTCCTTTGGTGTTCAAAAATTAGCACTGTACCATTTGAGTCATAGGTCAAGTTCTGGCTTTTTGCTGCCTAATTGAAGACAAGTGCCTTTAGACTTTTACTGACTAGACTGGCTTTCCACTGTGATCTTCAGAGCTCAGCCTGCTGGGTGGCTAAGATTAGAGGAATGAGCATTTAGTTCTTTTTTTGGAGCATTCACTTATTGATTTATTTAGAGCATTTACTTAGTTAATTTAAGGTGCGTTTACTTTGGACAGATGTATAGAGGCCTCCCTCAGAAGCTTCTGGAAGTGGGGTGTAAAAGTCATCCTGTTCTCGAGTGTCTCTTACCCCCCTCCCAGCACATAAGTGCACATCTCTGCAGGCCAGCCACAGCATTAGAGTCCTGCAAGAAAGGGGCTTTGGTAGAAGGCTCAGGATGGAGAGAGAAGGCTCTCACTTTCCTTGTACCGAATGTGCCCACAGCATCATGTGTTCCATCTATATGATGTGAATGGACTTCTACCCCAGTGATTTCTCCGAGTTCAAGAACTGCCACACCCTGACACAACTCAAGCTCTATATGAGGCTCCACATGCCGGCTTTGGACCTGCTCTTCTAAACACATACTTTTTGACCAGCTGGAGGAATGTGCGACCAGTAAGACCAAGAAAAAGTAGAAGTCCTGGTGTGGGTGCCTCAGAGCCTGTGAGTAGGAAGCCCATGTGGTCTAGATATTGGTTGGCCCTTACTTCTACAGAGCTTGGCAAAATGCCCTTTATGGGTGGTGTCAGCCAGGTAATGTCTGTCCTCTGAAAGGACTCGGGAATCAGCACTCATTAGAAAGACCCTACACCTCCTCAGTGTTCAGTCCAAACTCCAGTTCTACAGGTTCCTCCATTAGATCCTCATGGAAGTTGAGTGACACTTCAACTTGCAGAGTCCACTCTGTCCACTCTGTACCTATTTCCATTCTTAGGTTTGGGTCATCCTGGAAGAGCTTATCCTGAACTCCGGATGAAAAACCCACCAATGGAGCTGGTGACTGATGGACACTGAGAATCATCACTGCACTCCAGAAAGCATGGGCCTTCTGTAGAAATTACCAAACAGGTTTAGAGTCCTGTGGATATACCTTTTGCTCTGAACCCCATGTGTGACACAGTTGAACCTGCAGATACTATGGAGGAAGAAAAAGAGCAGCCTTCCTTCCGTTTCCTTTCACACTCCACCCAGAGTCAGTCCATCTGAGTCAGAGTAACACTCCACTTATTGTGCAAGCTGAAGGGGCACACGCTGGGCTCATGGAAAATGTCCCCATGGGAAGCAGCAAGTGTACTCTCAATACTGGATTCATTGAAGGAAAATGAATCCATCCTCACAGAATATCCTGACCCACCCATCTCACTAAAAGAAACTCAATCTCCATTCGACAAACCAGAATCCATCCCCCTCTTAACTCAGGAAGGACATTCTGTTTCTCATGAGGAAGGATACCCTTCTGAGGACTCTGAAGTAGAATTACTGTCTGAAGGCAACTTGGAGGCCAGTCTGGATTTAGAGCTTCCCTGTCCCCTTCCTTAAAAGACATCTCTTTATCTTGCTCTCATGATTCTTGTCAAGTATTCATTGTATTTACTTTGCTAACTATTAAACTCTCATTGTTAATATTATGGTGTGCAGTTCTTCAGTCCTTATTATACTGTGTTTTATTTTCCACTTGTAATGTGAGACCTCAGACACATAGGTCCTGGGTGGGCCAAAAACCAGAGAGGTCTGGTCCCATAGAAGCCAACCTTACTGGATATACAGGGAACTATGAAATGCATGGAATCACCAGGAATCCAGGCCAGGCCTCCATGGAAAGACAAGTCAGCTACCAAAGCTTAAGGACAGAGCAGATGCCTGGAAATGTGTTTTATCAATCGGGAGAAGTGCCAGAGTAACTGTAATATTATGTGGGACTCTGTTCTGTGAGTTCAAGTCTGTTTATATATCCATTGTGCTTTGTACAAATATTTAAGAAAATTAAAACTCCACAATAGCATCAAAAATCTACTTTGGCTTTGAATGTGGCCTAGTTGTAGAGTGCTCGCCTAGTATACAAGAAGACCTTGATTCAATTCCTCGGTACTGCATACAGAGAAAAAGTAGATGGGGCACTGTGGCTCAGGTGTCAGAGTGCCACCCTTGAACAAATGTGGCCAAAGACAGTTCCTGGTCCCTCAGTTCAAGCCCCAGGACTAGCCAAACAAGAAATCATACCATTTTCCACACATTTGGAAATAAATCTATTTTATCTAACCCTACTTCTTTTTTGCCAGTCCAGGGTGTGTGCCACCAAGCCAAACTACTGGCCCCCAACCTTACTATTTTTAATCATTTAATTTTTTTACATAATCGTATTTCATGCTGTCTGTATTAATACCATAAACAGTATGCTTAGTGTAATAATGTTAAGGTAAAACATAAGAAATTAATAACTAAAATTCCTTTTTATTAGTTTTATAGCATTACTACAATTTTATGAGAAAAATTACCTAGAATGTTTATTTTAGAGTTCAAGTAATCCATTTTGATAAATATATCAACCTACATCATTTATTTGAACACATTTTAAACTATTTTTTTCAGGAATGAAAATACATATATATTTGTTGTAAATGAAATTTATGACTTGGGGGGAAGAGAAAGAGAAAAGGGGGGAGGGGGTAACAGTGTTTACAAGAAATGTACTCATTACATATGTAACAGCAATCCTTTGTATATCACCTTGACAACAAATTTTTTGAAAAGTACAATAAGTTTTAATGTCTACTTTGGGGAGAATTTTTTTTTGCCAGTACTGTGCTTAGACTCAGGACCTGAGCACGATCCTTGTTTTTGTTTTTGTTTATTCTTAAGGCGCAAGTTCTATCACATGTGCCACAGCAACACTTTTATCTTTTTTTTATCTATGTTGTGCTGAGGAATTGAACTTGGGTCTTCATTCATGCTCGGCAAGAACTCTTCCACTGGGCTTAACTTATGGCCCCAGTGGGAAGGAAGTTTTCCATAAAATATGTAGGAAATATGTCCACTAAGGAAAAGCCATCAAAAAGAGAAAAAAATTATATACTTAGATAACGACATGCCAGTATTATGGCAGATCTCTGTAATTCTAGCTTCAAGAGTGGCCTATTTGTATCGGGAGTTGGCTGGCTGAAGTAAAGTGCTATCCTTGAGCAAGCCCTAGGACAGTGCTCTGGCCATGAGTTGAAGCCATAGGACATGCAACAAATAATAATTTAATGCCTGTGACTGGTGGCTCACCCTGGTAATCCTAGCTACCCTGGAGGATCGAGGTTCAAAGACTGCCCAGGCATAAAAATCTGTGGGAATCTTATTTCCAAATAATCCAGAAAATTCAAAATGACAATGTTACTCAAGTGGTAGAGCTCTTGCCTTGAGCTGAAGAGCTTAAGGTAAACATCCCAGGCCCAGAGTTCAAGCCCCATGAGTGAAAATGGAAAAAGAAAAAGAAAGCCCTTATCTAAGGCTGGAGTGCACACTAGTGGTAGTTTGCTTGCCTAGTATGCACAAAGCCCTGTGTTCAATTACTCTGTACCACTTACACCAAAAAAATAAGCTGGAAATGATCTCAGAAGGTTGGGTTCTGAGGATCACAGTTCAAAGCCAGGCCAGACACTAAAGTCCATGAAACTGTTACTTCCACTTAAGCACCAGAAAACCAGAAGTGACACTGTGGCTCAAGGTGTTTAAGGTTGTAGCCTTGAACTGAAGAGCCCAGGGACACTGCCCAGGTGCACAATTAAAGTCTTAAAACCAAAAGACAGAGACAGAAAGACAGAGACAGAGAGAGACACAGAGAGGCAGACAGACAGGCAGGCAGACAGAGACAGACAGAGACAGAGAGACAGAGACAGAGACATCAAACAGTCAGGCACTGCTGGCTGTAGCGTGTAATTCTAGCTACTATGGATGCTGAGTTTGGAGGATCTTGGTTCAAAGCCCAAAGCCATCCTAGACACGTATGTTTTTGAGACTTACATCACCAATTAACTACCAGAAACCAAAAATGGAGCTGTAGAGGAAGAGCGCTAGCCTTGAGCTGAAGAGCTCAGGGACAGTGTCCAGGCCCAAAGTCCAAGCACCATGACGAATCAATAATAAAAAAAGAAGATAGCTAATAGTAATGATGAATAATTTTGTGCTGGGAGTTTGGCCTAGTGGTAGAGTGCTTGCCTAGCATGCACGAAGACCTGGGTTCAATTCCTCAATACCACATACATAGAAAAATGCTGGAAGTGGTGCTGAGGCTGAAGTGGTAGAGCCCTAGCCTTGAGAAAATATAAGGACAGTGCTCAGTCCCTGAGTTCAAGCCCAGGACTGGCCAAATCAAAAGTAGTAGAGCACTGGCATTGAACTGAATATCTGAGGAACAGCCCAGGCACAGAGTTCAAGCACCGCAAACAACAACAACAAAATCTATGAAATGGCAGTGGTGGTTTTAAGCTAAGCAAAAATAGAGTAGAAACTGGTAAAATACATATTTGTGTGTAAGCAAAATAGCCAGACTTATGCATTAGAACACGATAGCAACTTGAAAAAAAATTTTGTTTTCCATCTCACTAGGTCCTGTCTCTTAATTTATTCAAGTAAATAAAATGCTGGGTTTTATAATCATTGCTCTGAATATTAGAAAATCATAATATCTCTCATTAACCAACAAAGACCAGGAACTGGGGCTTCGTTCAAATGGCCGAGTATCAGGCAAGAGAAGAAAAAATTGAAGTAAGAACTTGAAGTTCTTGATCCAGAACCTGCATAGTAATAGAGCAGCAGCCTTGTGATGGTACCTCACACCTATAATCTTAGCTACTCAGGAGACTAAGATCTGAGAATCAAAGTTTAAAGCCAGCCAAAGTACCCAGTTAACTGCCAGAAAAACCAGAAGTGGCACTGTGGCTCACAGATTAAAGCACTAGCCTTGAGCTGAAGAGCTCAGGGACAGTGCCCAGGCCCAGAGTTCAAGCCCCACAATTGACAAAAATCAAAGAAGCAAACAAAACTCACAAAGAAGCCTGCAGACCACAGTGGTTCTGCTGAGTCTCTTCTCTATGGGGATCAGGAAACATTTCACTTTTTCTGTCTCTTCCCATCTCAACATTCATACTAAAATAAGACTGTGTTGAAAGTTTCAATTTATAAAAATGCTTTTCATGAAGCACTCTGAAATATTCATCGCTTATATCTCAATTGAAGATAGTTGATTTGGGGCTGCATTGGTAGAGTGCTAGCCTTGAGCAGAAAAGGTCAGGGATAGAGCTGAAGCACTCAGTTGAAGACCCAGTGCCAACACACAAAAGAAATTATGCACTTTATACATATTTTCTAAATTCTTAATGAATTTTTCAGTCTGTGTAAATATAGGGTACAATCTTAGAGTTGTTTTGATTTGCATTTCTTTTATGACCAGAGATGTTGAGCATTTCTTCATGTGTCTATAGGCCATTTTTGTGTCTTCTTCAGAGAAGACTCTCTTTAAGTCTTTGGCCCATTTTTTAATGGGATGGGTGTTACTTTGGAGGTTAGTTTTGGAGTGATTCAATTTTTTGAGTTGTTGATATATTTTAGATATGAGGCCTTTGTCCATTGTTTGGTTGGTGAAGATCTTCTCCCACTCTGTAGGCTTCCTGATTAGTTTACTAGGTATGTCCTTTGCCATAAAAAAGCTCTGCAGTTTACTGCAGTCCCACTTATCCAGCCTTTCTCTGATTTGTTGTGATTCTTGGTCCTTATGAAGAAAGTTTCGACCTGTGCCAAGGAGGCCTAGTGTATCTCCTATTCCTTCCTGTAAACTTTTCAGTGTGTCAGTTTTACCTCCAGATCTTTGATCCATTTGGAGTTAATTCTAGTGCAAGGTGACAAAGAAGGATCCAACTTTAGTTTTCTGCTGGTGCTTAACCAGTTCTGCCAGCACAACTTGTTGAAGAGGCTGTCTTTCTTCCATTCTATTTTTTTGGCTCCCTTGTCAAAGATTAGGTGGCCATAGGTTTAATATCTGGGTCCTCAGTTCTATTCCATTGGTCTTCAGGCCTGTTCTTGTGCCAGTACCAAGCTGTTTTGATAATTATACCTCTGTAATAGAGTCTAAAGTTTGGAATTGAAATTCCTCCAGCGCTGTTCTTTCTGCTAAGAAGTGTTTTTGCTATACGGGGTCTTTTATTATTTCATATAAAATTTTGAATTGCCTCAGCTAGAATGGCCAGGATCAGGAAAACGAATGACAACAGATGCTGGAGGGAATGTGGCCAGGAGGGATCACTACTACACTGTTGGTGGGAGTGCAAACTCGTTCAACCACTATGGAAAGCAGTGTGGCACTGCCTCAAAAGGCTAAACATAGAACTCCCCTATGACCCAGCAATTCCACTACTTGGCATTTACCCAACCACCCAGAAACAAGGACATACTAAACCCACTAGCACAACCATGTGCATTGCAGCACTATTCACCATAGCAGAGATATGGGACCAACCTAGATGTCCCTCAGTTGATGAGTGGATCAACAAGTTGTGGTATTTGTACACAATGGAATTCTATGCTGCTGTCAGAAAGAATGACATCGCCCCATTGGTTAGGAAATGGAAAGACTTAGAAAAAATCATATTAAGTGAAGTAAGCCAGACTCAAAGGAACTTAGGCACAATGGTTTCCCTCATTCGTCATAATCAGTAGAAACCTTGGGCTCTACTATCAGAGACTTGCAATAGAGCAAAATCTTGATACATAAGGACATATAATGTGAAACTAATTGAAAGGACCTCCAGGAT
Organism: Megascapheus bottae; assembly: GCF_031878675.1. Classification (NCBI taxonomy): domain Eukaryota; kingdom Metazoa; phylum Chordata; class Mammalia; order Rodentia; family Geomyidae; genus Megascapheus; species Megascapheus bottae. The sequence goes on from NW_028327585.1 coordinate 4,286,013, forward strand.
AGTGAAATAAAAGCCACATAATGAATGATTGTTGTCCTTAATGTACTATGTTGTCTCTCATCTCCTTTGCTGTCCCTTGGTTATCTCATATTGGTACAGTATCTCACTTTGTTATCTGATATATTGAATTTATTTGTCTTTGGATATTTGAAATTTGAGAGGAAAGGGGGGAAAATCAAGACGGGTGGCGGTGTAGGGGGGGAGGGAAACGGGTACCAAGACATGTGAAAGGCTATCAATGTATGTGAATTAATGCACCTTCTATTTGGCAAATATCATGTAACCCTTTTGCTAATTACAATAAAAAATGCAAAAAAAAACAAAAGAAAATCAGAAAATGGTTCTGTCACTCTAGTGGTATAGCACAAGCCTTGAGAAAGCCCAAGGACAATGCTCAGGCTCTGAGTTCAAACCCCAGGACTGGCACACAATAAAAAGGGATGAGTAAATGGAGTAAGTCTAGTGTAAATTTGTTATGTATAATTTTCTCTTAAAATTTCTAAAAGATTTTTATTATTGTCACTGAAAAAGTACCCAGATATTTTGATTGCCTACAGCTGTATATATATGTATATATAATGTACATATATGCATATGTAAATATTCACACACATGTATACCACAATTTTGTCAATGAAAAATGTATGAAAAGTAAACTAAAATGAATTTTTTGTTTTTGGGTGGAATGATTCATCTCATATAAATACATTTTAGTGTTTAAACAAAATAAATAAATAAATATAGGGTACATTCCTAGTTACTTAAGTAAGATTGCTCTTTTTTTTCTTTTTGCCAGTCCTAGGGCTTGGGCTCAGGGCCTAGACATTTTCATTGGACTCGCTTGCCAAGGTGAGTACTCTGCTTCTTGAGACACAGCGCCACTTCTAGCTTTTTTCTGAGTATGCGGTACCGGTGAATAGAACCTAGGTCTTCATGCATTCTAGGTGAGCACTCTACCATTAGGCTACATTCCCAGGCAGTGAGATTCCTCTTACAGTCATTGTATGTTCACAGAGTTTGATCTCACACACTGTAGGGCCCTGGTTGGCTTTTACCTGTGATCCTAAGCCCTGAGCATCCTAAGTAGCTGAAATTAAGATGTGAGCCAGCATGATGGCTTCCATTCTTTTTTCTACAAAAAGATATGTAGGTATCTAAAATATATCTATAGCTGAAAAAAATGAATCTCTCCCACACAAATCTTCAAAGAAACAACCATCCTATTAAAAGGTGGGCTAAAGACTTAAAAGAGTATTCTCTGAAGAAAAAATTAAAATGGGCTTTAGACACATGAAGAAATGCTCCGTATCTCTAGCAATAAGGGAAATGAAAATCAAAACAACTTTGAGATTCCACCTGACTCCAGTCAGAATGGCCATTATCAAAAAATCTAATAAGAGATACTGGTGGGGAAGTGACCAGGGGGATCACACCTACACTGTTGGTGTGAGTGTAAACTCGTTCAACCACTAGGGAAAGCAGTGTGGTGGTTCCTCAAAAGACTGAACATAGAGCTCCCCTATGATCCAGCAAATCCACTACTTGGCATCTACCCAATTGTCCAGAAAAAAGGGCATACTAAAGCCACTAGCACAATGATGCTCATTGCAGCACTATTTACCATAGCAAAGATATGAAACCAACCCAGATGCCACTCAGTAGATGACTGAATCAAGAAGATGTGGTACTTATACACAATGGAATGCTATGCTGCCATCAGAAGGAATGACATCGCCCCATTTGTAAGGAAATGGAAAGACTTGGAAAAATTCATATTAAGTGAAGCAAGCCAGACCCAAAGAAACATAAGCTCAATGGTTTCCCTCATTTGTAATAGTTAGTTCACATCTAGGACTCTCCTAGCTGAGGATTACAATAACTCAAATACCTAGGTATATAAGGTCATATAGGATGAGACTAAATGAAAGGATCTCTAGGATATGGGAACAAGAGCTATATCTTGTGTCATCGTTGCTCTTAATCTTGTGTGATTTTTGTCCTTAATCTACTATGTTATTTCTCATCTCTTATTTTGCCCTTTGGTTAATGTCAGATTGTTACTGTATCTGATTTTTTCCTTGGCATATTGTATATATGTTTATTTGTTTATATCAAATAGTAAAGGGAAGGGGTGAAACAAGATGATTGGGAAGGGGAGGGGAGAGGGAACTAGGGACAGAAACATGTGGAGTGGAATAAATGTGTGAGAAGTAATGCAGTCCACTACCTGTAAATGTAATCGTAACCCCTCTATACATTACCCTGAAAATAAAAAAGAGACTATAAAAATATCTGTAGAAAATGAGGCTGGATGATGGAAACAACCAGATGCCCTACTACAAAAAATGTGATACACGCACACAAACACACACACACACACAAACACACACACACACACACACACACACACACACACACACACACACAATGGAATGATACATAGCCAACCGACAAGATAAAATAATGGCTTTCTCCGGGAAATGGATGAAAAGGAAAAAAATTATATTAAGTGAAGTAAGCCAAATTCAAAGGAACTTAGGCCCAAGAGTCTCCCTCATTTGTCAAATTCAGTAGAAACCTTGGGCTCTGCTACCAGATATTTACAATAGAACAAAATCTAGAGACATCGTGACAAATAGTATGACACTAAATGTAAGGACCTCCAAGATAAAGAAACAAAACTCATATAATGAGTGATTGTTGTCCTTAATGAACTATGTGATCTCTTATCTCTTTTGGTATCCCTTGGTTATATCATATTGTTACAATATTTCACCTTGTTTTCTGATATATTTCATATGTGCTTAATTGGTTATTTGAAATTGGATAGGGAAGGGGGGAAATGAACATGAGTGGGGGTAGGGGAAGGGAAATGGGGACCATATCATTACATGGGGTATCAAAGTTTGAGAAGTAATGCACCTTCTATCTGTTGAATATAATGTAACCCTTCTATAAATTACAATAAAAATAAATACATAAAAAGAAGATCTGCACAGAAAAAAATAATAATGGCATTTTTGGGGTAGTGGATGAAATTAGAGTGAATCCTGTTGAGTGCTAATGCTGTACCAGTTTTAGCCACAACTCCACTTAGTTTTTGGGTGAATAAGTGGAGAGAAGAATCTTGCAGTTTTTTTTGTTTTCGTTTTTTTGCTTTCAGAGGCTTTGAATCACCTACTCCCTGGCTAGTACAATGACAATTATGACCCTCCAGCGCCTGGCTAGTAATTTTTTGAAAATTGGACTTTCTTCCAAATCACATAACTGGTTCCTAGCAAAGTTTTGAAGCCTGACTTAAATGTGACAGATTTTTGTCACTCGGAGACACTCTGTGCTGAACGTTAGAAATCTACCAGCTGAGTCACACTGGCACTTCCAGTTTTTGTTTATGCGGTGCTGAGGAATGGAATCCAGGGTTTCATACATGCTAGGCAAGCTACATTTTCAGCCCAAGGTTTTATGTTTTGTTTTTTCAGTGTTGTTGCTTCTAAGGTACTGTATGATGTTCTTTCATTTTCTTTGCTTTTTACCTCTTTTCTCCTTTTTCCCTTTAGTTTTATTCTCTGTAGTCACTGTGTTGAATTCGGGTAACCTGTGTCTTGTACATAGGTTTATGTGATTTGGGGAATGGAGAGGGTGTAATAAAATGGTAAAAAAAAAACAAAGGAAAAAGGGTGAACCAATTGAACAGTGATACTTGGAAGACACTAAACGGAAATGAACTGAACAATCTGGGTGGAGAGGGGGCTGAGGGTAGGAAAACAGAGAAAAATGAGGGAGGGGATAAAAATTTTCTTAAGAAATGTGTTCATTACTTATGTAACCGTATGCCAACTATATATTGACTTAACAAAAAAATTAACTTAAAAAATAATTTAGCCGGGTATAGTGGCTCACGCTTGTAAATGTAGCTACTGAAGAGGCTGGGATCCAAGGCTAGCAGTTCAAAGTCAGCCTGGGCACTGAAGTCCATGTGACTCTTATCTCCAATTAACCACCAGAAACCCAGAAGTGGCCCTATGGCTCAAGGGATATGGCAGTAGTCTTGAGCTGAAAAGCTCAGTGACAAGACCCAGGTGCAGAATTGCAGTCCCATGACTTGAATGATGAATGATACTAGCCAGGCTCTGTGCGCTCACACTTGGAATCCTATCTACACAGAATCAGGTTTGAATCCAGCCCAAACAAATTGCATGATATTCTGATTTACAGTTCATTACCAAAAATCTGGAAGTGGAGCTGTGGATCAAGTGGTAGAACACTAGCCTGAAGTAAAAAAAAAAAAACATTTAAGGACAGTTCCCAGGCCCTGGGTTTAAGTCCCATGTCTTGCATAAAACAAACAAAATGTGACGCTGAGTCCTCCATCATTTGGTGTTATAGTTCAATATTCTTGATATGCGTCTTAGAAATTACGTCCCTAGCAAATACTCTCCCCTGAAATTCTGCTTCATAGCTGATTCATAGAATTTCAGCATCATTACTATCACCTTCCAGTTAGCATAGCAGTCTACTACTAAAAATTTGAAGAAAACTTTTGAGAAATCCTAATAAATCTGTGTATCATCTGCACACACATCAAATCAGCAGCAGCTATGTTCTACTATTATCTAAATGTATTTAATTCCTTCTTGAGTTAATGAGCCTTAAAGAGTAAAACGTATGAAATAGTTATGAAACTAACAGTCACCATTCTTCTACTAATATTGTAATATAAGTTTATAAATGCAAGGGCTATTCTGAAGTGTGCAGAAGATAGCTTCTAATTATAATATTCTCATGAAGTATAGTTTTTAAGAAACATGTTGCTTGCTTTGGGAAAGCAAAGGTAAGGAAAAATGATATAGGTAAGTTCCCTATTTATCAGAAGGAAAATACTATTGTGTTTAGATCAACTTCATTCCTTCTGTACTGATGAAACAAATATTTGCAATTCCTGAGGCCAATCACTTCATTGTGATGCACAATCAGCCAGCTTAGATCAATCTTCCAAAAAAGGAAAGGAACAAAGGAGAAGCAATTAAGGCTTTCAAAATGAACCAGGTGGTGGTGGCAGCTCACACTTGTAATTCTATCTACTCAAGGCCTGAAATCCAAGGATCTGGATTAAGTCTGTCTGGGATGAAAATATTCCTGTCTGAAACATCATCTCTGTTATCACAGCCCAGCTGATATAGTCTGCCCAACAAGTTCCAAACACCAAAGTCCATTTCCTATCTGAAATACTAGCAAATGTACTCACACATTATTTCCTCTTTAGGAGATAGTTGAAACATGTACCAGAAACATTTCCCTGGCTTCAGAGTGGAAGTGGAAATATATACTCACTAGAAGCCCATCTAGTAAATTACAGTCAATCATCTTTCCGCACACCTTGTTAGTTAAATTGAACAATGAGGGTTTGGATCAGAAGCGATGTGCATGAGCATACAGGTTGTCAAAGTGCGGTAATCCTAGCTACTCAAGATAAGCTGAGACCTGAGGATTCCAGTTCAAAATCAGCCATGCAATAAATTCCATAAGATTTTTACCTCTAATTAACCAGCAAAAAACAGAGCGTTGAATTGTGCTTAAAATGCCACAGGCCTAAGCTTTGCATAAAAGTGCTAAGTGGTAGCATTCAGGATCCCACTCTCTCCACTCCTTTTTAACATAGTACAAGAATTCCTAGGCAGTGCAATAAGGCAATAAGCAAGCATAAAGGGGATCCAAGTAGGGAAAGAGGAAATAAAACTATCCCTCTTTGCAGATGACATGATTCTGTATTTAAAGAATCCTATAGACTCTACTCCCAAGCTCCTTGAGCTGATTCAAAGCTTTGGAAGGGTAGCAGGCCATAAAATCAACCCTCACAAATCAACTGCCTTCCTTTACGCCAACAGTGAGAGGAACGAGGCAATAATCAGGAAAGAAACTCCTTTCACAATAGTCTCATGAAAATAAAGTACCTAGGAATTACCTTAACTAAGAATGTAAAGGACCGTTTAGATGAAAACTTTAAAACCCTAAAAAAGGAAATTAAAGCAGAACTAAGGAAATGGAAAAACCTCCCATGGTCCTGGATTGGAAGAATCAACATTGTGAAAATGGCAAACTTGCCAAGGGCTATCTACAAATTCAATTCAATACCCATCAACATCCCAATGTCATTCTTTAAAGAAATAGAAGAGGCAATTCAAAATTTCATATGGAATAATAAAAGACCCCATATAGCAAAAACACTTCTTAGCAGAAAGAACAGCGCTGGAGGAATTTCAATTCCAAACTTTAGACTCTATTACAGAGCTATAATTCTCAAAACAGCTTGGTACTGGCACAAGAACAGGCCTGAAGACCAATGGAATAGAACTGAGGACCCAGATATTAAACCACAGACCTATGGCCACCTAATCATTGACAAGGGAGCCAAAAAAATAAAATGGAAGAAAGATAGCCTCTTCAACAAGTTGTGCTGGCAGAACTGGTTTAGCCCCTGCAGAAAAATATAGTTGGATCCTTCTTTGTCACCTTGCACTAGAATTAACTCCAAATGGATCAAAGTCCTGGAGGTAAAAGCTGACACACTAAAAAGTTTACAGGAAGGAACAGGAGATACACTAGGCCTCCTTGGCACAGGTCAAAACTTTCTTAATAAGGACCAAGAATCACAACAAATCAGAGAAAGGCTGGATAAGTGGGACTGCATTAAACTGCAGAGCTTTTGTATGGCAACAGATATAGCTAGTAAACTAATCAGGAAGCCTACAGAGTGGGAGAAGATCTTCACCAACCAAACAACGGACAAAGTCCTCATATCTAAAATATATCAACAACTCAAAAAATTGAATCACTCCAAAACTAACCTCCAAAGTAACACCCATCCCATTAAAAATGGGCCAAAGACTTAAAGAGAGTCTTCTCTGAAGAAGAAACAAAAATGGCCTATAGACACATGAAGAAATGCTCCACATCTCTGGTCATAAAACAAATGCAAATCAAAACAACTCTAAGATTCCACCTCACTCCAGTTAGAATGGCCAGGATCAGGAAAACGAATGACAACAGATGCTGGGGGGATGTGGCCAGGAGGGATCACTACTACACTGTTGGTGGGAGTGCAAACTCGTTCAACCACTATGGAAAGCAGTGTGGCAGTGCCTCAAAAGGCTAAACATAGAACCTCCCTATGACCCAGCAATTCCACTATTTGGCATTTACCCACTAGCATACTAAACCCACTAGCACAACAATGTTCACTGCAGCACTATTCATCATAGCAAAGATATGGAATAAACCCAGATGTCCCTCAGTTGATGACTGGATCAACAAGTTGTGGTATTTGTACACAATGGAATTCTATGCTGCTGTCAGAAAGAATGACATCGCCCCATTTGTTAGGAAATGGAAAGTCTTAGAACAAATCATGTTAAGTGAAGTAAGCCAGACTCAAAGGAACTTACGCTCAGTGGTTTCCCTCATTCGTCATAATCAGTAGAAACCTTTGGCTCTACTAGCAGAGATTTGCAATAGAGAAAAAGGCCATATATAAGGCCATATAATGTGAAGCTAATTGAAAGGACCTCCAGGATACTGAAAAAAAGCCAAATAATGAATGATTATTGTCCTTAATGTACTATGTTGTATCTCATCTCATTTGCTGTCCTTTGGTTATACCATATTGGTATAGTATCTCACTTTGTTATCTGCTATATTGAATTTATTTGTATTTGGATATTTGAAATTTGATAGGGAAGGGGGGAAAACCAAGACGGGTGGGGGGTGTGGGGTTGGAGGGAAATGGGTACCAAGACATGTGAAAGGGTATCAATGTATGTGAATTAATGCACCTTCTATCTGGCAAATATCATGTATCCCTTTTACTGATTACAAAGAAATAAAATTTTAAAAAAAGAAAGTTGTAGTGTGTGGGGAGTATGATGGGGTCAAATACATTTCTTCTTAGAAATATACCTCATCTGGTTGCCCTGGATTTTACTGGCCTTCTTATAAGAGAATGGCCTGTTATACTGGGATTGTGGCTTGGCAATGATCTAGCATGTACATCTTAGAGTAAGACATCTACAACTTCCATGCCTGAGACTCGAGTTTCCTGACCTTTGGCAACAGCACAGCAACATCTTTCTTCCTCCTGAGCCACAGGCCAAGTGACCTGGCTTTAGTTGGTTGTTAGTTACAGTGGCTTGGTTACCAGGGTTCCATATTCTGTTCCATTGTGAGGGAGGCAGGGTCACCTTCCAGGGCCCAGTGACCAAAGATCCTTGCTCACAGAAGACCTCACCAAAGACATACTGGAGCCTGAATCTCTCCTCCAATCTCACAATATACTTCTGGATGTAGTAAACAGCACACCTTATTTGTCCAATCCCAATGTCTTCCACAAGGCCCAACCACCAGTCTGGTCTCAGGCTCGAGGAGCCTTTCTTAGGTAAGATCCAAACTTAAGAGTCAATATTGCCCTCATCCTTTACAAAACATTTGTTCACAGTGCCTTCTCTGCCTGCATTTTGCCCCTTGTCGAATTTTTTTTTGTTTTTGCTAGTCTTGGGACTTGACCTCAGAGTGTGAACGTTGTTCTTGGGCTTTCTTTAGGCTTTAGCTGTCCCACTGAGCCACAGCACCACTTGCAGCATTTTCTGTGTATGTGGTAATGAGGAATCAAACCTGAGTCTTTTTGCGTGGTAGCCAAGGACTCTACCACTAGGTCAAACACACAGGGCATCTTGCACATATTTTTGACGTCAATCTACTAGGATATTATTAGGTTTCTGTATCCTAATCAATTTTTTCCTGATGATTAGCTTTGCTGTCATGCGTAAAAAATGCAGGAGGGAAAAACACAGAAGAATTAGTGAAATTTAAAAAAAAGCATTACACACATAGATAAGTGTTCATTCTTTGTAGGAGAAAGGATATTTTGATATGATGATGATGACTTTATAATTACTATGTCAGGGTTGAGTGTTTGGCATAGTGGTAGAGTGCTTGCCTAGCATCCATGAAGATCTGGGTTGGATTGCTCAGTATCACATAGATAGAAAATCGAGATGTGGCACTGTGGCTCAAGTGGCAGAGGGCTGGACTTGAGAAAACCCGAGGACAGTGCTCAGGCCCTGAATTCAAGCCCCAAGACTGGCAGTAAGATAAAAGAAAATAAAAATGCTTTTTACGAGCTAAATCACTCACAGCATTGACTTCTGAAATCTTCGCCTCTGCATCTTGTGAAATACGCCTTTCTCTCAACGTAGACAAGAAAAACAGATCCATCCCATGGTCCACAGTGAGGCCACTGGTTGGGTAAGAGCTAAGTCGTGCAGCAACACATAAGTTTTATTCTAATACTTTCCAAACTTTGTACTCAAATATGCTACCTACTTACCAACTTAGGTCAGTTATCCTTATGCTATACCTTTTCTTCATTACTACAATATTCTTACACTCCTACGTTAATCCTCTTGTACCTCCCCTGACCTCTCTCATTATTTTTTTCTATCTCTGGACTTCTGCTCGTCTTTCAACCCTTATACTGCACGGATCTACACTTGATGGCTGTTGAGCAATATTGTATATGTAGGTGGTTAATTATTCTTTAGGCTCAGAGGGACTTAAAGACAATAGAGATTGGATTGAGAGGCTTATTGTTTTGGGTATAAATCGCTCATCAGTGGTTGTATTAGACTGGTCTGTAAGTTCACAAAAAGAAAGAGTGATAATACCAATCAAAACTTGTGAACATCTAGTGTCTGCCAGCTATAGAGGTCTAGGTTGGTTATATCTGAAAACCTATAATCGTATTTAGTAGTAATCTTGCCCGATTTTCAAATGGGCAGAACAAGAAACTCAAGAAAAATGTCAAATCAAGAAACAACATCCCCCACCCGATGTAAACAGACAATGGAACAGTCACTGGCACACCTAGAGGAGAGTCTTCCAAGTGCTACACAAATGCAATTGATGAACATCACTAATGGAAAATGTGAAAATTTAAAGAAAGAGATAATGGAGGAAGCCATAGCTGAACAAGAGGAAAGCATAAGCAAGGTGATAAGTGAAAAAGAAGAAGCCATAAAGGAGGCCATAATAAAGGCTGTTCAAAGAAAGATGGATGAATTCATAGAATCCACAAGTAAAAACGTGATCAAACTCCAGCAAATACCAAAGAAAATAAAGCTACTGAGCTAACCACTCAAAAGGAAATCAAGGAGATAAAGAAATCCATACATGATGTAAAACAAGAGATGCAAGGCATGAAAAGTGAGCAATTAGAAGCAAGGGAGATGAAAAATAAAGTAGATAGTTTTGATAGCAGGTTAGACCATGCAGAGGAGAGAATTTCCGGGGCTGAAGATAATTTAGTTATTATAGAGAAAGAACAGAAAATGAGTCAACCCAAATCTAGGAAATATGAGAGAGCGTTTCAGGAGGTCCAAGATACAATTAGGAAGCCTAATTTAAGGCTAGTTGGTATTGAGGAGGGCGAGGAGAAAGAGGTCAATGGTATTGGAAATATACTTCAGGGAATCATCTCAGAGAATTTCCCAAATATCCAGAAGGGCAGGCCCATCCAGATACGAGAAGCTTTTAGAACCCCAAACAGACCTGACCAGAAAAGAACATCCCACCGCCACATTGTGATCCGAACTGGATCAATAGAAACGAAAGAAAAGATCCTAAAGGCAGCCAGGGAAAAGGGATCAGTAACCTAAAAGGCAAACCAATCAGAATAACCCCAGATTTCTCAGCAGAGACCATGCAAGCACGAAGTGACTGGAAGCATATATGTCATGCCCTTAAATCAAATGATTACCAACCAAGAATACTGTAGCCAGCTAATCTCTCATTCATAACTGAGGGAACAATAAAAACATTCCATTCCAGGGAAAAGCTGCAACAATATGTTGAAACAAAACCAACACTACAGAGAATTCTCAAAGATGCTCTATACATAGAAAACCAAAATAAATGCAATATAGGGAAAGAAATGGCACCTAAACATCATACCATCTAAGGACCACAAGAACTGTCAAGACACAGGCCCTACTAAATGCTTTTAAAAATGGTAGGAACTAATAAATATCTCTCAATCCTAACTCTCAATATCAATGGACTTAACTCTCCAATTAAACGGCATAGGATGTCTAGTTGGATCAAAAAACAAGAGCCATCATTCTGCTGTCTTCAAGAGACACATCTTACCCATAAACAATCATCTTTTGAAAGTGAGAAGTTGTAATAAACTCTATCAAGCTAACTGCCCCCATAAACAGGCTGGAGTTGACATGCTCATATCAGATACAATAGACTTCAAACTAAAATTAGTAAGAAAAGACAAAGAAGGTGACTACATACTACTAAAGGGATCTTTCCTCCAGGAAGACATAACGATCCTAAATATTTACACACCCAATCCCGGAGCTCCAAACTTCATCAAGCAAAGTTTACTTACAATGAAACCATACACAGATCGAAATACAGTGATTGTTGGTGAATTTAACACACCACTCTCACCTATGGACAGACCAACAATGCAAAAACTCAACAGAGAAACCTTAGACCTGAAGAACTATATAGACCAACTAGATATAACAGACATCTGCAGAATATTCCACCCAGTAACAACACAATATACGTTTTTCTCAGCAGCACATGGAACATTTTCCAAAATAGACTACATCTTAGGCCATAAAACAAACCTGGACAGATTCAGAAACACTGAAATTATTCCATGCACACTCTCGGACCATAAAGGTATCAAATTGGAACGAAAACCTATAACTCATGGAGACTGAACAACACATTGTTGAATCAAAATCAATGGGTAATCGAAGAGATCAGGAGAGATATCCAACTGTTTATGAAATTTAACAATAAGGAGCACACAAATATCAACTCCTTAGGGACACAACAAAGGCAGTACTCAGAGGAAAATTTATAGCACTGAATGCCTACAACAGCAAGTTGGAAAAATGACAAACCAACTAGTTCATGTCTCACCTGAACCTCCTGGAAAAAGAGCAACAAATCAACCCTAAACCCATTAGGAGAAAGCAAATTATTAAAATCAAAGCAGAATTAAATGATTTGGAATAAAAAAAACTATAGAAAGAATCAATAAAACAAGGAGTTGGTTCTTTGAAAGAATTAACAAAATTCACAAGCCCTTAGCAAATCTTACCAAAAAAAGAAGAGAGCATATCGAAATAAACAAAATCGCAGATGAAAATGGTAATATCAAGACAGAAATTACCAAGATCCAGAATATCATGAGGGAATACTTCTCAAACCTTTACGCCAACAAATTTGAGAATCTAGAAGAAATGGATGAATTCCTAGACAATATTAACATACCCACACTGAACCAAGAAGAGCTAACCCAACTCAACAGGCCTATTTCAAGCTCTGAAATAGAAATGGAAATTAGAAAACTTCCTCTTAAAAAGAGCCCAGGGCCAGATGGATTCACAGCTGAATTCTATAAGGTCTTCAAAGCAGAGCTGACACCAATACTCCTCACCTCTTCAACGAAATTGAAAATGAAGGTTCTTTACCAAACTCATTCTGTGAAGCCAGTATATCCCTCATCCCCAAACCAGACAGAGATTCATCAAAGAAAGAGAACTATAGACCCATTTCTTTGATGAACATCGATGCAAAACTTTTCAACAAAATACTAGCCAACCGTCTACAACAACTCATCAAAAAAATTATACACTATGATCAAACTGGATTCATCACAGGGAGGCAAAGCTGGTTCAACACGCACAAATCAATTAATATAATTCGACACACCAACAGGAGCAAGGACAAAAATCACATGATTGTCTCAATAGATGCGGAAAAGGCATTTGACAAGATCCAAAACCCCTTTATGTTAAAAGATGTGGAGAAATTAGGAATCCATGGAACATTTCTCAATGTAATAAAGGCTGTGTATGAGAAACCCACTGCCAGTATTATAATTAATGGTAAAAATCTAAAGACATTCCCTCTAAAATGAGGAACGAGACAAGGATGCCCACTCCCTCCACTCTTTTTTAACATAGTACTAGAATTCCTAGGCAGTGCAATAAGGCAAGAAGCAAGCATAAAGGGGATCCAAGTAGAGAAAGAGGAAATAAAATTATCCCTCTTTGCCGATGACATGATTCTGTATTTAAAGAATCCTATAGACTCTACTCCCAAGCTCCTGGAGCTGATTCAAAGCTTTAGAAGGGTAGCAAGCCATAAAATCAACCCTCACAAATCAACTACCTTCCTTTACGCCAACAGTGAGAGGAACGAGGCAATAATGAGAAAACTCCTTTCACAATAGCCTCAAAGAAAATAAAGTACCTAGGAATTAGCTTAACTAAGAATGTAAAGGACCGTTTAGATGAACACTTTAAAACCCTAAAAAAGGAAATTAAACAGAACTAAGGAAATGGAAAAACCTCCCATGGTCCTGGATTGGAAGAATCAACATTGTGAAAATGACAATCTTGCCAAGGGCTATCTACAAATTCAATGCAATACCCATCAACATCCTAATGTCATTCTTTAAAGAAATAGAAGAGGCAATTCAAAATTTCGTATGGAATAATAAAAGACCCCGTATAGCAAAAACACTTCTTAGCAGAAAGAACAGCGCTGGAGGAATTTCAATTCCAAACTTTAGACTCTATTACAGAGCTATAATTCTCAAAACAGCTTGGTACTGGCACAAGAACAGGTCTGAGGTCCAAAGGAATAGAACTGCGGACCCAGATATTAAACCACAGACCTATGGCCACCTAATCTTTGACAAGGGAGCCAAAAAAATAGAATGGAAGAACGATAGCCTCTTCAACAAGTTGTGCTGGCAGAACTGGTTAAGCACCTGCAGAAAACTAAAGTTGGACCCTTCTTTGTCACCTTGCACTAGAATTAACTCCAAATGGATCAAAGACCTGGAGGTAAAAGCCGATACACTGAAAAGTTTACAGGAAGGAGTAGGAGATACACTAGGCCTCCTTGGCACAGGTCGAAACTTTCTTCATAAGGACCAAGAGTCACAACAAATCAGAGAAAGGCTGGATAAGTGGGACTGCTTTAAACTGCAGAGCTTTTGTATGGCAGGGAATATAGCTAGTAAACTAATCAGGAAGCCTACAGAGTGGCTTCACCAACCAAACAATGGACAAAGGCCTCATATCTAAAATATATCAACAACTCAAAAAATTGAATCACTCCAAAACTAACCTCAAAAGTAACACCCATCCCATTAAAAAATGGGCCAAAAACTTAAAGAGAGTCTTCTCTGAAGAAGAAACAAAAATGGCCTATAGACACATGAAGAAATGCTCCACATTTCTGGTCATAAAAGAAATGCAAATCAAAACAACTCTAAGATTCCACCTCACTCCAGTTAGAATGGCCTGGATCAGGAAAACGAATGACAACAGATGCTGGAGGGGATGAGGCCAGGAGGGATCACTACTACACTGTTGGTGGGAGTGCAAACTCGTTCAACCACTATGGAAAGCAGTGTGGCAGTGCCTCAAAAGGCTAAACATAGAACTCCCCTATGACCCAGCAATTCCACCACTTGGCATTTACCCAACAATCCAGAAACAAGGGCATACTAAACCCACTAGCACAACAATGTTCACTGTAGCACTATTCACCATAGCAAAGATATGGAACCAACCCAGATGTCCCTCAGTTGATGACTGGATCAACAAGTTGTGGTATTTGTACACAATGGAATTCTATGCTGCTGTCAGAAAGAATGACATCGCCCCATTTGTTAGGAAATGGAAAGAATAGAACAAATCATATTAAGTGAAGTAAGTCAGACTCAAAGGAACTTAGGCTCAGTGGTTTCCCTCATTCGTCATAATCAGTAGAAACCTTTGGCTCTACTAGCAGAGATTTGCCATAGAGCAAAAGGCCATATATAAGGCCATATAATGTGAAGCTAATTGAAAGGACCTCCAGGGTATTGAAACAAAAGCCACATAATGAATGATTGTTGTCCTTAATGTACTATGTTGTCTCTCATCTCCTTTGCTGTCCCTTGGTTATCCTATATTGGTACAGTATCTCACTTTGTTATCTGACATATTGAATTTATTTGTATTTGGATATTTGAAATTTGATAGGGAAGGGGGGAAAACCAAGACGGGTGGAGGGTGTGGGGTTGGAGGGAAATGGGTACCAAGACATGTGAAAGGGTATCAATGTATGTGAATTAATGCACCTTCTATCTGGCAAATATCATGTAACCCTTTTACTAATTACAATAAAAAATGAAAAAAAAAGAAAGTTGTAGTGTGTGGGGAGGATGATGGGGTCAAATACATTTCTTCTTAGAAATATACCTCATCTGGTTGCCCTGGATTTTCCTGGCCTTCTTCTTAGAGAAAGGCCTGTTATACTGGATTTGTGGCTTGGCAATGATCTAGCATGTACATCTTCCAGTAAGACATCCACAACTTCCATGCCTGAGACTCGAGTTTCCTGACCTTTGGCAACAGCACAGCAACATCTTTCTTCCTCCTGAGCCACAGGCAAAGTGAGCTGGCTTGAGTTGGTTTTTAGTTACAGTTGCTTGGATACCAGGGTTCCATATTCTGTTCCATTGTGACGGAGGCAGGGTCACCTTACAGGGCCCAATGACCAAAGATCCCTGCTCACAGAAGACCTCAACAAAGACATACTGGAGGCTGAATCTCTCCTCCAATCTCACAATATACATGTGGATGTAGTAAACAGCACATCTTATTTGTCCAATCCCAATGTCTTCCACAAGGCCTAACTTCCAGTCTGGTCTCAGGCTCAAGGAGCCTTTCTTAGGTAAGACCCAAACTTAAGGGTCAATATTGCCCTCATCCTTTACAAAACATTTGCTTCACAGTGCCTTCTCTGCCTGTATTTTGCCCCTTGTCGAATTTTTTTTGTTTTTGCTAGTCTTGGGACTTGACCTCAGAGTGTAAACATTCTTCTTGGACTTTCTTTAGGCTTTAGTTGTCCCACCGAGCCACAGCACCACTTGCAGCGTTTTCTATGTATGTGGTAATGAGGAATCAAACCTGAGTCTTTTTGCGTGGTAGCCAAGGACTCTACCACTAGGTCAAACACACAGGGCATCTTGCACATATTTTTGACGTCAATCTACTAGGATATTATTAGGTTTCTGTATCCTAATCAATTTTTTCCTGATGATTAGCTTTGCTGTCATGCGTAAAAAATGCAAGAGGGAAAAACACAGAAGAATTAGTGAAATTTAAAAAAAAGCATTACACACATAGATAAGTGTTCATTCCTTGTAGGACAAAGGATATTTTGATAGGATGATGACGACTTTATAATTACTATGTCAGGGTTGAGAGTTTGGCATAGTGGTAGAGTGCTTGCCTAGCATCCATGAAGATCTGGGTTTGATTGCTCAGTATCACATAGGTAGAAAATCTAGATGTGGCACTGTGGCTCAAGTGGCAGAGGGCTAGACTTGAGAACACCCGAGGACAGTGCCCAGGCCCTGAATTCAAGCCCCAAGACTGGCAGAAAGATAAAAGAAAATAAAAATGCTTTTTACGAGCTAATTCTCTCACAGCATTTGCTTCTGAAATCTTCGCTTCTGCATCTTGTGAAATACCCCTTTCCCTCAACGTAGACAAGAAAAACAGATCCATCCCATGGTCCACTGTGAGGCCACTGGTTGGGCTAAGAGCTAGTCGTGCAGCAACACATAAGTTTTATTCTAATACTTTCCAAACTTTGTACTCAAATATGCTACCTACTTACCAACTTAGGTCAGTTATCCTTATGCTATACCTTTTCTTCATTACTACATTATTCTTACACTCCTATGTTAATCCTCTTGTACCTCCCCTGACCTCTCTCATTCTTTTTTTCTACCTCTGGACCTCTGCTCGTCTTTCAAACATTATACTGCACGGATCTACACTTGATGGCTGTTGAGCAATATTGTATATGTAGGTGGTTAATTATTCTCTAGGCTCAGAGGGACTTAAAGACAATAGAGATTGGATTGAGAGGCTTATTGTTTTGGGTATAAATCATTTATCAGTGGTTGTATTAGACTGGTCTGTAAGTTCACAAAAAGAAAGAGTGATAATACCAATCAAAACTTGTGAACATCTAGTGTCTGCCGCTACAGAGGTCTAAGTTGGTTATATCTGAAAAACTATAATCGTATTTAGTAGTAATCTTGCTCCCATTTTCAAATGGGCAGAACAAGAAACTCAAGAAAAATGTCAAATAAAGAAACAACATCCCCCACCCAATGTAAACAGACAATGGAACAGTCACTGGCACACCTAGAGGAGAGTCTTCCAAGTGCTACACAAATGCAATTGATAAACATCACTAATGGAAAATGTGAAAGAGATAATTGAGGAAGCCATAGCTGAACAAGAGGAAAGCATAAGCAAGGTGATAAGTGAAAAAGAAGAATCCATAAAGGAGGCCATAATATAGGTTTTTCAAAGAAAGATGGATGAATTCATAGAATCCACATATGAAAACGTGACCAAACTCCAGCAAATGTCCAAAGAAAATAAACCTACTGAGCTAAGCACTCAAAAGGAAATCAAGGAGATAAAGAAATCCATACATGATCTAAAACAAGAGATGCAAGGCATCAAAAGTGAGCAATTAGAAGCAAGGGAGATGAAAAATAAAGTAGATAGCTTTGATAGCATGTTAGACAATGCAGAGGAGAGAATTTCCGGGGCTGAAGATAATTTAGGTATTATAGAGACAGAACAGAAAATGTGTCAACCCAAATCTAGGAAATATGAGAGAGCGCTTCAGGAGGTCCAAGATACAATTAGGAAGCCTAATTTAAGGAAAGTTGGTATTGAGGAGTGCATGGAGAAAGAGGTCAATGGTATTGGAAATATACTTCAGGGAATCATCTCAGAGAATTTCCCAAATATCCAGAAGGACAGGCCCATCCAGATACGAGAACCCAAACAGACCTGACCAGAAAAGAACATCCCACCGCCACATTGTGATCCGAAGTGGATCCATAGAAACGAAAGAAAAGATCCTAAAGGCAGCCAGGGAAAAGGGATCAGTAACCTATAAAGGCAAACCAATCAGAATAACCCGAGATTTCTCAGCAGAGACCATGCAAGTACGAAGTGACTGGAAGCATATATGTTATGCCCTTAAATCAAATAACTACCAACCAAGAATACTGTAGCCAGCTAATCTCTCATTCATAACTGAGGGAACAATAAAAACATTCCATTCCAGGGAAAAGCTGCAACAATATGTTGAAACAAAACCAACACTACAGAGAATTCTCAAAGATGCTCTATACATAGAAAACCAAAATAAATGCAATATAGGGAAAGAACTGGCACCTAAACAGCATACCATCTAAGGACCACAAGAACTGTCAAGACACAGGCCCTACTAAAAGCTTTTTAAAATGGTAGGAACTAATAAATATCTCTCAATCCTAACTCTCAATATCAATGGACTTAACTCTCCAATTAAACGGCATAGCCTGCCTAGTTGGATCAAAAAGCAAGAGCCATCGTTCTGCTGTCTTCAAGAGACACATCTTACCCAAAAACAATCATCTTTTGAAAGTGAGAGGTTGGAATAAACTCTATCAAGCTAACTGCCCCCATAAACAGGCTGGAGTTGCCATCCTCATATCAGATACAATAGACTTCAAACTAAAATTAGTAAGAAAAGACAAAGAAGGTTACTACATACTACTAAAGGGATCTTTCCTCCAGCAAGACATAACGATCCTAAATATTTAAACACCCCTTTGAAGATTCTCAAAAGATTGAAGATTCTGCCAGTGTAAATTAGATTCCGGCATTGATATTAAATAATGCAATGAGTAGGGATTTATATTTGAAATATCACTGTTGAAAAAAATCTAACACACATTTGCTTAGTATTTGCTTTTGATTTCCCAAGAAGTTCAGTACAAGCTAACATGTGTGGCATGTATCGACTGGGAGAAATGATTCAGAATATGTGACTCATTTGAACAGGAGTCAGTGAAAAGATACAGAAGCAGGATACCCATATTGTGATAATTTGTATCTTTTGCATATTTTGTGTTTGTTATTAATTCCATTTGTAGTGTACATTTCTAGGTAAAAACTTTTAAAATGTTTCCAAACAATTTGTTATTTCAACAGCAAAAAGACATTCATATGCCTGATAAAATTCACAGAATCCAAATTTTTCCATATTATTTTTTGTTTTTTGTTTTTTTTTTTGGT
This sequence comes from Megascapheus bottae, assembly GCF_031878675.1. Classification (NCBI taxonomy): domain Eukaryota; kingdom Metazoa; phylum Chordata; class Mammalia; order Rodentia; family Geomyidae; genus Megascapheus; species Megascapheus bottae. Next base: position 4,305,251 of record NW_028327585.1, read on the forward strand.
GGGTCATAGATCTTGAACTCAGCCTGTGCACTATCCCTGAGCTCTTCAGCTCCAGGCTACCACCTTACCCTGGAGCCAAGCCCCACTTCCCATTTTCTAAAGGTAAATTGGAGATAAGAGTCTCAGGTCTTTTTGTGCCAGGATGGCTTTAAACCTTGATCCTCAGATCTCAGCCTCCTGAGTAGCTAGGATTATAGAAGTGAGCCACAACCCCATCATGCTCAGCTTTCTGTTTTTCTTTTAAACAAGCACTTTGGCTGGAACTCGGTCTGAGCACTGTCCTTCAGCTTTCCTCAAGCCTAGTGATCTTCTACTTGAGCCACAGCACTACTGGTTTTTTCTGTGTATGTGGTACTGCGGAATTGAACCTTCATCTTCATACAAGCACTCTACAACTATGCCAAACTCCCACCCCTCCACATTAGTTTTTATGATAGATCTTTCCATGCATCTAGGATGGCTAGAAAACCTTCTTGAGTTTCCCAAGATCAGGGAGTATAGGTGTGTCCCATCCTGTGTGGCTACATAAACATTTTTTAGGGTACAGTTCTCTCTTCATTCTACCCATCTAGAGCAATTTTCATCTTCCATGTATAATCATTAAACATTCAGCTCCTGTTCCTCTCTACTCCATTCTCTGGAACCATCGTGCTTTTTGGCTCTAAGGGTTTGTTGATCCTTGGAAGCTATGGAAGGGAAAACATACCCTAGCTCTTCCTTTATGACTGCTGTATTTTTAGTTTACTGTAATCAAGAATCATCTGTAAAATATAGTAAAATTTTCTTCCTTTTCAATGCATTGTTTTGCATGTTTCTATCTTTTGATTATTATTAATAGTTGTGAAAGGATAATCCACATATTTGTTCTAGTCTCTGCTTTCTCTTCCGTTAGGTACAAATCTAGAAATAGAAGTGTTGAACCATATTTCTATGTAATTCTATATTTAGTGCTTTTTTTAGCACTATCCACGCAATTTTTGATTGTTTTATATTCCTTGCAGAACTATTCCAAAGTTCTACTTCTTCTCACTACCTTCCCTGTAATAGTTAGACTTTGAAAGTTGTCTTTTTGTGTGAGTGTGTGTGTGTGTGTTTGTGCTTGTGTATGTGGATCTTTTTGTTTAAAACTATATTTATATTTACATATTTAAAGTAATGATTTCATTGTAATTTTAATTTTTCTCATGACTGTTAATATTGAACTTCTTTCTACATTTTGAACTACTACTTCTATATTTTCTTTTTAGAAAATCATCTCCAATCTCCAATTTTTTCCCTTTTTTTGTGGGGTAGTGGGGAAAGTCATGGGGCTTGGACCTTGGGCCGTGAGCTCCTTAGTTTAAGGCTATTGTCCTACCCTGAGTATTGCCCCTCAGTTCTGCTCACAGCTCCCTACCCCTCTTCCCATTATATACAGAACAAAGGTCATCCACAGTCTTTTCGAAAAAGTAAAACATACAGTAAATTTGTAGTATAAAACAGCAACAAATAAATTTTTTGCCAGGTGCAGTGACTTCTACCTGTAATCCTAGCTACTCAGATATCAGGCTGATATCTAAAGATTGGGTTCAAAGCCAGCCTGGGCATTAGAAAGTCTATGAGACTCTCATCTACAGTTAACCACTAGAATATGGGAAATGGCACTGTGGCTTCATAGGTAGGGTGATAGCCTTGAGTTGAAGAGCTCAGGAACAGTGCCCAGGCCCAGGGTTTAAGCCTTACAAATCTCTAAGCCAAAAAAAAGAAAAAAAAGTTTCTTCGCCAAGTGATTATTATGCCAGACATAGAACATTAACCTTCTGGGTGTACTTCACAGTATTATTACTTGATACCCTAAGATTTCCAATATTCTCACAGTACCAGCATATGTCATCATATAATGTAGTTCCTTTTCAATGGAATAATTCCATTTATAACCTAAATCTACTCCCCCGACTTATTTTTGTCGATACCACAATTGCTCTACCATGATATGCCACAAGCCATTAAACATTTTATGGTGGGTAATTGGAAAGGAGTCTCATGGAATTTTGTGGCAGGCTGGCTTTGAACCATGGTCCTCAGATCTCAGTCTCCTGAGTAGCTAGGATGACAGGCGTGAGCCACCAACACCTGGCTTGCCTTTTTATTTTTTTGTGGGTCTTGGGACTTGAACTCTGGGCCTAGGCACCATCCCTAAGCTTTTCAGGTCAATATTTCATGTAAGTTTAAACATTTAAGTAAAGGAATAAAATTCCAACAAAAAAGAATAAAATTCCAGACATGGTGTGTTTATAACTCAGTGCTAATTACTTGATGAAAATGTGCCATTCCAGAAGCTGGTGTCATTTGATGATGTAGCTGTGGATTTCAGCTGGGAGGAGTGGCAGCATCTGGACAATGCTCAGAGGACCCTGTACAGAGATGTAATGCTGGAGACCTACAGCAACCTGGTGTCCTTAGGTGAGCAAAAGTCAAATTCACTTGCAAGGCCAAGTGCCTTGTTATTTTGCAGATACGTGAATGTTTATCAAACTTTCAATACTATTTAAATGAAAGATTCCAGGCCCTAGAAGTATCATTACTTTCTAAAGAAAACCTAAGGTAATTTTGTACTCATTCTTCAGGATACCTTCAGGATACTTTGACAACAGTTCTAAAATATTTTTCCTCTAATGGAGACGACATTCCAAACTTACACAGTAATTGTAAGTGGATAAACAATCCAGAATAGAATATATATCATTATTGGAAATAGGATCTACAAATCACTAAACAGTGAGTTTATAATGGAAACCTGGCATTAGGTGCAATGTTTCATGCCTGTAATCTTAAAATATTCAGGAGGAAGAAATCTAAGAATTCTAATTTGAAGCCAGCAATGGCATAAAAATTGCCATGAAACTCTATAACTCCAAGTAACCCCTCAAAAATGTTAGTGGAGTGTCAAGAGTTTGACTTTGTGGTTGAGTGCTTGCCTAGCATGCATGAAGACCTATGCATGTAAGTGGAGCTGGGACTCAAACTGGTATTTTTCTATCCTTGAGCAAGACAGTTAAGTTTATGCCATACAAAATGAATCCAGAGCTGGGGAAAAGTCAACCATGGAGCCAGTGAGAAATGAGAAAAAAGATTTAATAGACAACTTGTGAGTCGGATGTCTGCGAACTTAAAGCAATGATGACACAGCATAAGCAATAATTCTCTACTGTTTCTAATTTACAGGGCCCTGTGTTCCCAAACCTGTATTAATTGACAAGCTAGAGCACTGTGCAGAACTCTGGATAGGAAATTCCTCTGACAAGAATATCACAGGTGAGTGAATGCATCTTCATATTGATGTTGGAGCCTGAGCCCCATTGGTAAGTTCATGCTGTGATGTACTGAGCAATATTATTCTTAGTTACCCTAAATCCTGTGTGGAACCTATGGAATTCTTTGTGAATGAATCAAGAATCATTTTCTTTTCCCAATCCTATGCTTGGTCTCAGGGCCTGAGCATGGTCCTTGGGTTTTCTCAAGGCTAGCGCTCTACTTCTTGAGTCATAGCACCACTTCTGGCTTTTTCTTTGTATGTAGTACCAAGGAACTGAACCAGGTCTTTGTGCATGCTAGCCCAAACCCCCGGCACCAAGAATCATAGGGTGATATAATGAATTCTATGTGGCAGTAGAGTTAAAGTTAGATTTCTCTGTAGAAATCACTGTGAAACGAAATAAAATGAGAAAGCCATGAGCCCGTGGCTCATGCCCGTAATCCTAGCTACTTTGGAGGCTGAGATCTGAGGATCAAGGTTCAAAGACTGACCTATCACAAAAACACCTTAGACTCTTCTCTCCAATGAAGCAATAGAAAATGAGAAGTGGGGTTGAGGCTAAAGACATAGGGCAGTAGCCTTGAGCTGAAGAGCTCAGGAAGAACAGCCAGGTCGAGAATTCCAGTCCCATGACTGCTAAACAAGAAAGACAGACAGAAAGAAAGAAAGAAAGAAAGAAAGAAAGAAAGAAAGAAAGAAAGAAAGAAAGAAAGAAAGGAAGGAAGAAGAAAGAGGGAAGAAAGAGGGAAGGAAGGAAAGGAAGACACAAAGAAAGAAAGAAAGAAAGAAAGAAAGAAAGAAAGAAAGAAAGAAAGAAAGATATTTCATTTCTTTAAAACTAAGACTGTAAATGATTGAGCAAACAAGGAATCAGTCAGGGCATTATTCTCTGATAAGGATAATATCTTTTTGCTGGTAGGAAGATACTGGTATTCAGAACCAGACCTTTCCACCAGAAATTGAGCCTAGTGGTAGAGTGCTTGCCTAGCATGCACAAAGACAGAGGTTTGATTCCTTATTACCACATACATAGAAAAAGCCAGAAGTAATGGCTTCATTGGTAGGGATTTAGTCTTGAGAAAACCCAAGGACAGTGGTTAGGTCCTAAGTCCAAACCCAGGAATGGAAGGAAAAAACAACAACAAAGTTTCAATCAACATAAGAAAATTAACTAGACAATGAGCTGGAGATTTTCTGGTCTTCCATGGTTCTGAGGGACAGGAGTGTTAGAAAAGGAATTTTTATAAGACTTCAAATGGAAGGAAACAAATTTCAAAATTCCCACAAATACCTAAATTGAGACTTTAGTAAGAAGTTGTAACTGAAGGGATTTAGGTGTAAGTCCTTACTCTCAAGAATCGTTCTTGCTTGGATCAAAGGCAAACAGACATATAAACCAAACTTGTGGCCCCTGAATCTAGAAAAAATTCGTGTTCCTCACTTAATGGTTAATAAGCAAACAGCATTTAAACTGAGTAAGGTAATCCTATCTGCTAGTCAGGACCTGAGACTCTTATCTGTAGTTAACTCTAGAAAACTGGAAGTGGGGCTGTAGCTCAAGGATAGGGGTTATAGTCTTCTGCTGAAGTGTTCAGGGACAGGGCCGATGCCTATGAACTACCAAAAAAAAAGAAAAGAAAAGAAAAGTAGGTTTTAAAAAGATGCAAAACAGCACAATATTTAGATTATTTCTCAAAAATAAAAGAAAGGCAGCTATTCCTCAATGTATAAACAAAACAGTATTTGAAAAAAACAGCTGCAGGTATACTATAGGTAGTACTCAGCTTAAAAGTGTAGCAATACATAGATGGGTAATTTCAATAAATATTTCCTGTGATATAAAAAGAGAACAAAAACACAGAAAAACATTATTGGTCACTGTAAAATATCATTTTCTTAATATGTTAGGGAGAAAAGCATATATTTCTCACAAATCAATTTCCACTTTTATATTTTAAAATATATAACACTTAGGATGGGAAAGTAAAGTCATTACCTTTACAGTAAGGAATATTTGTATCTCATGTATGTTTGTGTCTTTTTTTCTATGACCCATTTTAGATGTCCAGGTAATGGAAAATGTGTTCAAGACCTGCCAGGAAAGTCCACATGAATGTCTTTGTGAAGTAGCAGTTGCAAGTAGTATCGAAGTGGAGGAAAACGTGAGATTAGCAACAACTTTAAATTTGAGCTCTATACATAATCCAGAGCTGATTAGTAATAACGGTAACAACTTAGGGGTGAGGACTGAGGAGTTCATTAAGTGTCAGGACATGCTTCTGTCTCCTAAGCCTGATGAGATGCATGCTGCATATAGATCTCGTATGTCTCCTGTTCTTAAAAAATCCATCGGATATTCAGAGCATTTTATTCATGAATGTGACAGTCCAAAAGATCTGCAGTATTTGTAATTCTGTTCTCCCTGCCCAAGAAATTCTTCAGGGAGGGAGGAAAACTGCTAAATGTACTGTGTGATGAAAAATATTGTACTTAACACCGACCAACACTACACATCCGAAAATGTACACAGGAGAGACTCCTCATACATGTAGTGAATGTGAGAAATCTTTTAGTAATGAAATACGCCTTACAATACCTCAGAGCAAATATCCTGAGATATGTGATGCGTACATCAAGTGTGAAAATTAATTTCTCAGAAGTCAGACCTGACGCTCCAACCTCGATCACCAAGAGAAGACAAACTTTATGAATATGAGGAACGTAATAAAATTTCTGCCCAGAATTCAGCTCTCAGCACACATCAGAGATCTCACACAGAAGAGAAATCTTATGAATGGGATAAATGTGGGAAAACTTTTAGACTGAAATCATACCTCACTTTGCACCAGAGAAGACACACAGAAGAGAAACCTTATGAATGTAACAAATGTGAAAAGTCTTTCACCCAGAAGATACACCTTCGAGTTCATCAAATAACACACACAGGAGAGAAATCTTATAAGTGTAATGAATGTGGAAAGTCTTTCCAAGGGAAGGGAAAACTTCGTGTTCATCAGAGAATACACACAGGAGTGAAACCTTATGAATGCAACCAATGTGTAAAGTCCTTCAGACAGACATCTTCCCTCAAATTGCATCAAAGAACACACACAGGAGAGAAACCTTATGTGTGCAACAAATGTGGAAAGACCTTCAAGTGGAAGTCATATCTTGATGGGCATAATAGAACACACACAAGAGAGAAAACTTATGCATGTAGTGAATGCGGAAAGTCTTTCAAATGGAAGGTAAAACTCCATGTTCATCAGAGAATATACTCAGGAGAAACACCTTATGAGTGTAACATATGTGGAGAGTCCTTCACACAGAAGCCAAACCTCAACATGCATAAGACAATTCAAACAGGAGAAAAAACTTATGAATGAAACCGATGTGGAATTTCTTTCAAATGGAAGTCTTCCCTCAAATTGCATCCGAGAATACACACAGGAGAGAAACTGTACGAGTGCATCAAATGTGGTGAGACCTTCAGATGGCAGTCACATTACAGGAGGCATAACAGAATTCACACATATTAGAAACCTTAGGAATATAACCAAATTTGAAAGTCTTTCATGCAGTATTCACCCTTCAGGAAGCGTAAGAGAGTTCACACATATGAGAAGCCTTAGCAATGTAATAAATAGGAAAGACTTTTTAGTCTGTGGAAGAAAACTCAGCTTGTGTCACAGAACCAACACAAGATCAAACCCTTAATGAATGTAGCAAATGTTCAGTCTTTTCCCCAGAAGGCACAAGTCAAGATTTATCACTAAACACCCACAGGATAGAATCCTATGAATAAAATGAAAGGGAAATTTCTTTGAAGAACACATAGTTGAGTTTGCATGATACCACACAGACACAGGATAAAAATCGTATGAATATAAGAATATGAAAAATCCATCATGAACGCATGACTAAGTATAAAATGCACATAGGAGAGAAAAACCTTATGAATATTACAAATGTGGAAAGTGTTTGACCTGGAAGGCATACTTCTGTGTTCATCACAAATCTGATTCCTATAGAAGAAAAGAAAACTAATGAATAGAACAAATATGCAATGACTTTTAATCAGAAGTCAGTCTTCAGTACATTTCAGAACATACACAATAGAGAAATAGAGAAATTCTGAGTAATGAAAAACATTTAGCTATATATACAATCTCTGTATATGGGAGCATTAGGGTAAGTCTTCTAAACAAAGTCAACCTTCAGCAAGCATTAAGAGCACTCACAGAAGAAATAATAGCATGTAGGAAAACCTTTGTCAGAAACCTCTAAAAGCTGCCTGTGTGGCTTAGTGGTAGAGTGCTAACCTATCAAGGATGAAGGCCTGGGTTAGATTCCTCAATACTACGTGAAAAGAGCAAGCCAGAAGCAGCACTGTGGTTCAAATGGTAGAGTGCTAACCTTGAGCAAAAGTAGCTCAGGCCCTGAGTTCAAGCCTAAGGATTGTGGAGAGAGAGATAGAGAGAGAGAGATAGAGATAGAGATAGAGAGAGAGAGAGAGAGAGAGAGAGAGAGAGAGAGAGAGAGAGAGAGAGAGAGAGAGAGAGAGAGAGAGAACAGGAACTTCTAAATTTTAAAGAGATAGAGAAGGAGAGAGAGAAGGAGACAGAAACTAATTTCTAAATTTACAGTCTTTCTATTTCCTTACAAATTCGTCTATGTCATTCTTTCTGACAGAAGCACAGAATTCCATTGTGTAAAAATACCATATTTCATCTACTCATCAACTGACGGGCATCTGGGTTGGTTCCATACCTTTGCTATAGTAAATAGTGCTGTATTAATGGTTATTGTTCTAGTGAATTTCGTATGTCCTATCTGGACTATTGGCAAGTAGTGAAATTGCTGGATCACAGGGGAGCTCTATGTTTAGTCTTTTTGGGATACTGCCATAGTGCCTTCCATAGTGGTTGAACGAGTTTGCAATCCCACGAGCAGTGTAGTAGTGATCCCTCCTGGCCACATCCCCTCCAGCATACGTTATTAGATTTCTGGATCTTGGCCATTCTAACTAGAGTGAGGAGGAAAAGGGAAAGAGGAACTGAAATTTTCTCTCCTTACAGATGACATGATTCTGTATATTAAGAACCCTATAGACTCTACTCCGAAGCTGCTTGAGCTGACATAAAACTTTGGTAAGGTAGCAGGGTATAAAATTAACCCTCAATGTCAACTGCCTTCCTATATGCCAACAAATAAGCGGAATGAGGCAAGAATCAGGATAGCAACTCATTTTGCTATCAAAGAAAATAAAATACCTAGGAATTAACTTAGAATGTAAAGCACCTTTTTGATGGAACTATGAACCCTGGAGAAGGAAATTAATACAGAACTGAGGAAATGCAAAAACCTATGCTCCTGGCTTGGAAGAAGTAATATTGTAAAAATGGCAATCTTGATAAGGACTATCTACAAATTCAGTGCAATATTCATCAATATCCCAATGTCATTCTTTAAAGAAACAGAAGAGGAAATCCAAAATTTCACTTGGAATAATAAAAGACCCCTTATAGTCTGTCTTCTTGCATGATACATAATGTTTAATCTCACCTTCTCCACCAAAATCTCACCTTTCTCATTGAGACATAGGCAGCAAAGGCTCAAACGCGCAGTTTCAGGTGTCACCACTGCCTCTGTTACTGGGTAGATCCAACTCTGTCATCGATTCTGAGGTCTGCTCTGGGAGTCTTGGTCACAAGTTGTTCTGTGGCATCTGCTGCCAGCCTGTGCCTATTTGCTTCCTTTTCCTCCAGCAGCCTAAAACAGGGAATGAAATTCAGGCGCTGATGCTCTCCTTCATATGCACGGCAGGATGAGCCCAACCCTCCCTCATCTTCCTCTTCCAATTTTTGGGAAAAAATGTGCTGGCAGAAGTCCTCAGGTGTGGCTGATCCACACTTTCAATCCAGGCTGGTCAGGAGGCTGAGATCTGAGTATGGAAGTTCCAAGTCACCTAGAACAGGAAAGTCTGATAGATTCTTACTACCAAAAATAAAACAGCTGGGAATGGAGTTTGGGCTCAAGTGGTAAAGGGCTAGTCTTGAGTACAAATGCTTAGTGCCCAGGCCCTGAGTTCAGGCTCCAGCACTGCCAACAACCTCACTTTAGTGAGATTTTAGCTTTATCCATGTAGGCACATCTCACTGGAATCTTTGCTGGTAGAGATAGTCTTCATAATTTTGTCTCAAGGTAAAGGTCCTCCTGGGGTAGTACACAAAAGGTGTCATGGAGAGAGGAGCCCCACTTGCTCCAGGTTTGAAGATGGCATAGGTCAAGCCAGCATGGAGTTGGCACATCAGTCTTTTTCCTAGCACCACCTACCAGTGAATGTCAAATGACATTGATTGTTGTGGGATTGTGTGATTGAAGTGCCCCATTAAGGGCAGTGTTAGCACATCCAAACTTGGATACCAGGAATGCTGAAATCTCAAAGCTAAGATTTCTGTTGGCTACAGAAATGCTGGTGTGTCTGTTATTCACTAAAAGTTCAGATGCAAAGATTCTGAGGCTTGATGCCATGTGTTTATTCCATTTAGTAAAATTAGTTTAATGCACTGTATAAGTTAAAACATTTGATAAGAGTCAGGGGTACTGAAAACATTGTTCTTGAATTCAGGTGTCTGGCAGGGTAATGGGGGGGTGTTGGTGGCTGGGACTATGAAGCTGGAGCTGCTATCAAACCATGGATCATGTTCGTCTTTGTCTGGGAGAAATGACTCCAAAGATGAAATTTGAATGGTGAGGAAAAGATGATGATGTACTCAGGAAATTTCTCCTAAACAAATGCTCATGTGGAAGTGGGATGGGGGCTGGGCATATGTGAGGCAGAGCTTAAGGGGGCTTCTCATGGCGTTGAGAACGTTTCTTGCGACTTCAGGCATGCAGCAGGGTGTTTTAGATGGCCATTGTGAGATGGATGGAATAAGACTGGAGACAAGATGAATGCTGGGTTCCTGCAATGCTCTTGCATGAGTGGCTGGTGGCTCAACTGAAAGAACCAATTATGTCTAAAAAAGAAATCAGGAATTTGTTTTGATTAGATAATACCTGTAATCCGAGGCGTATTCAGGATCCTGATCTTAGTATTGTGGTTTAAAACCAACCCAGCAAAGGGAAAAATGCATGAGACTCTTACTCCCAGTTTAGAGCAAGAACAAAGATTGAAGTAGAGCTGTGGCTCAAGAGCTAGAGTGCTACCTTGAGCAAAGAAAAGCTAAGAAAAAGCTCCAGGTCTTGAGTTCAAGGCCAGGAATGAAAGAAGGAAGGTAAAGAAAGGGAAGTATGTGAGGAAGGGAAATATATAAATGAAAGAGAGAAGGAACTAGAAATTTAAAACTAGAGAATATTTAAAAGTCATCAGTCCTTCTAAGAAAAGTGTTGGAGTATGGGTTCTATATGTGGTGAACTGGAAGCCCAGCAGTGACTTGTTAACCAAAGAGTCACCATGATGAGCAAAGGATAGAAATCTGCATGAGCCTCTTAGACGATGGAGTCACAGAAGAGAACCTCAACTCCCATCCCATAGTTAGAAGTATATAGAGATGGGGAAGTTGGCATCACCTTGATGTCATTGTGTCCATGGAGACTGGAAGCCATGGCTCTGTGAAGGCACAATGTTCTGGTTACTGAGCTGAGAGGCTGAGGAGAGCCAAGTCCTGGCCATGAAGAAATCACGGTGGCAGCAGAGCAACTCTGATGCAGTGTGTGCCTGCTTGGCTGTTCTTATTCTGTGATGGATCAGGCCGGAGCGGGTGATAGTAACTGTTTTGTGCTCACAAGCCCTTCACCAAGAGCTTCCTCTGGGATCCGCATAAGCTACAGGGTGGCTGGTGGTGGGATGTGTGTGTGGTGGAAGTGACAGAGGGATGGATGCATGGCAAGTTGGGTGAAGAGATGAGAGAAATGATGAGAGCCCAGTTCATTGGTTTCCAAGGTTAATGGGTGGGAGGTAGAGAGGCATGATGGAGCAAAGATGGAGGCAGGGGAAGGTGGTGACAGAGTGAGGCCATCTGTAGTGCCAGCCTGGCCATCATCTGAAGCCCATAGGCAGCTTCCTGATCCCTCACTTTGTCCTGCTCCTTGTGGAGGGAATGTCACGTGTACCCAGAACTAGGGGTGGGGCAATGTTAGTAGCACCTGGAGAACCTTTGGCCTCTACCTGGGTGAGGGGTGGTTATGGCTCCCATGCTGGGTGGCCTGATAGCTATGGAACAGATCTCCCCTTAGCTACCACAGTCAGTGGCTGCTCTCCATCTAGGGTTAGGGCACCTGCTCAGCCATCAGGACACCCCATGCCAGGACAGAGGCCTACAATTCAGATGGCAGCACAGGGGTGAAGATGATCTCACCGTAGCCCTAGTTACATGGCTATCCCTGCATGCAGGACAGGATGAGCTGGGGGAAGGTGTTCTCTGTGTTTTTCCACAGCCTATCCCGGCCTCTTCTTGTGTCTGATTAGACCAAGAGAGTACCAGGTTCCCTCTCATAGTCCTGGGTCTTTTTCTTTTAAAGTCATGATGCTTGAACTCAGGTCCTGGGTACTGTCCCTGAGCTCTTTTGCTCAAGGTTGATGCTCTACCATTTGAACCATAATGCCATTTCCAGCTTTTCCTTTTCATGTGGATCTCTGATATCTCCAGTGCTGTGCCTGCAGGGAGGCACTCACCCCACAGACAGAGCCACCTCTGCCGTGACTGTGACTGCCCATAACCCTCACACCCACTCCTTGCACACCCTTCGACTCCAGTTTTAGCTCCTCTTGGACTGGGTGTCCAGCCTACCCCTTCCTACACTCACAAAGGTTCTACAATTATCTTCCCAGGGTCCTTTCTTCTGCCAGCCATAGTACAGACTGTGCACATCTTGGCGATCACAGAGCTCAAAGCCAAAGGCTGAGATGCAGAAGGGGGTGACACAGTAGCTGCACAGGGCCCATGGATCATCCTGTGCATCCCCCAGCCTGTGACTTCCCCTACCCCCTTGGCAGGGAAGCTCCATGCCCACATCCTGATCCCTGGTCCCCTCCAATTCCATTCTCCCTTGGATTTTGCAGACTGTCTACCATCAGGATCTAAAATTCTATTCATCACTTTATGTCCTTATCACTGATTTGCTACTTTGGCAGGATCTCCCCGTGCCTGGAGAGTGGGCATGTCATGTACTCTCTGTGGAGAAGTTGCCCCAGGAGAAGAAATATGCACTTCATGTGAGTGTTGGACAGGGCAGGAGGGCTCCCTAGGATCAGAAGCCACAGGAGGGGTGCAGATGGGGGAATGCTAGGGGCCCAGGGGACAGTGGGAGTTCGGGCACAGTTGGTTCCTTCTGCAGGGTTGACACCACTTCACAAACCCAACAGAATGAGGTTCATATTACAGATGTCAGAGACAGTGCAGATTGCCAATGGGCGCAGGGGTCACTGTCACCCCCAGATGCTGGCTGCATGCTGGGATGCACGCAGAGATGTTTTCAAGATCAGATAATGAGGATGTTGCAGGGTGTAACCATTCTTTTCAGATGGTTCTCTACCTCTCTTGAGCTTCATCTCTATCTTTCGCTTTTTCTTGGCAGTTAACTGGAAATGAGGGTTTCAGGGACTTCCCTTTCTGGACTGGCTTCCAACAGAAGCTATGCACAGTTTTCAAACCATACCCTACTGAAGAAGGGAAGCTTGATCTGGTGCTTAACTGGGTTGCATTTTGGCTCCGTTTGCTATGCCTCACGGGAGGGGGCTCATCATTTGTAGACTAAGATCTCATGACCTTCAAAGCCCAGCCTATGTGTTGGGCCTGGGTGAATACATTCTCTGTTATGCTGGGTCATCAACCCATGTTTAAAGCTGGAAGTAGGCAGTGCCACATTTGATAAGAACATCTGCCAGAGATTGTCACCTCATGAAAGCAGATTCTAAATTTGTATTCCATTTCCTGTGGTGGAGAAATCCCCTCCAAGTTAGACAGGCTCACATCCACCTGCAGGTCACACTCCTAATGCACCCTTGAGTGTCCTCATGGTATTGGAATCTAAGTTTGTAGGGAATACTGGTTTAGTCCATGAATTAGCTGGACAAGTGATGACAAACGTGTTGTGGATTAATATGAGAACAATTTAAGAACCCCTGGAGGAGCATCAACCTGACCCTCTGTGGTGCTATAAATCTGATAGGATGTTCCAGACGGAGAAAAAATCGCATGGCTTTGTGTTTGGCATCCAGACAAGTGAGTGCATGTCTTAGCTGTCAGCCAATACAGAGGAGGACATGATTAAGTGGGTGGAAAGCAAAAGCATCTGTCAGACCCCTGTCTGGAGGCAGGTGGAGAGAACATAGGAAGGTAGACACCATGGCTGTGGTGGGGCCAAAAAAAAGGGTAAAAGAGGCAAAGAAACAAGGTACTGGTAGCTCAAGACTGTCATCCTAGCTACTCAGGAGTTTGAGATCTGAGGATCACAATTCAAAGCCAGCCCAGGACAGAAACTCCATGAGACTCTTATCTGCAATAAATTACTGAATGCAAGAAGCTCAAGCTCAGTGACAGCATCCAGGCCTAGCGTTCAAAACACAGGACTGGCAGAAAAAAGTATCAAAGGACAAGAAGCTGGCCAAAAGTTAGAGGGACTCTATCTTGACAAACAATACAATGGTAAGTTGCACTCAGAAGACTTGCACAAAATCTAGAAATGCCTGAGACCTATCTATGTATGTTTCCTGTTTGTCTAAATACATATGTTTATGCATTTACATACTAGTATAGACAGATCAATACATATGACTATACATAATATACATAGCCAGACACTTATGGGTGGGTGGTATACTGTGTGAGAGTTTGTGTTTGTGTTTTGTGGATGGCTATCTCTGTTTAAGAAAGATAGAAAATATGTAAATATCTTTTAAAAAACTTGATAAAATATAGAGAGACATAAGCTCTTGTGGGAATCTGAAATGACAAGATTATTCACAGGCACGTTTATCCTTATGGATTCCTCAGCAAGTTTTAATTTTTTCATTACTTTCTTTCTTTTTTTGAACCAGTGCTAAGCATTTCTCTCAGGGACCAGGTGCTGTCAATTATTAATTTTCTCATGGCTGGTAGAAGAGGAACTGAGCCACAGTTCCACTTTTGCCTTATTTATTCGTGCTTAACTGAAGATAAAGATTTCTATCAGTGACTTTCTCTCAGGGGCTGGATTCTAACGAGGATCCCCAGACCTCAGGCTTCTCTATAGCTACAATTAACAATATGAGAACCCAGCACTGGGTTCCAATGCACTGGGCAAGAAATTGAGTGAATCTCTCAACTCCAATTAGCTATAATAAGCTAGAAGTGAAAGACCAATACCTTTGAGGAAAAGATGCTGAGGGTTATCACACAGGCCCTATGAGTAAGCCCTAAACCCTGTACACATGTGTGCATGCACACATTGGCAGATACACACACACATGCACACACACAATATCTCAGGCAATATTGTATTTTGAATTAATATCCAAAGAATGGACAACAGGATAGCAAGTAATAAAATCTGTTTTTCTTGTCTACATTGAGGGAAAGGGATAAGTCACAAGATGCAGAAGCGAAGAATTCAGAGGCAAATGCTGTGAGTGAATAACTTGTAAAAAGCACATTTCTTTTCTTTTCTTTTCTATGTTTTTCTGCCATTCCTGGGGCTTGAACTCAGGGCCTGAGCACTGCTCTTGGCTTTTCCCAAGTCTAGCCCTCTGCCACTTGAGCCACATTGCCATATGGATTTTTATATCTGTGTGATATTAAGGACTCAAACCTAGATCTTCATGGATGCTAGGCAAGCACTCTACCACTGGGCCAAACTCTAAACCCTGATAAAGTATTTATAAATAGTCATCATCATATCAAAATATCCTTTCTCCTACAAAGAATGAACACTTATCTATGTCTGTAAGACTTTTTTTATGTCACCAATGCTTCTGTGATTTTCCCACTTGCATTTTTACAGATGACAGCACAGATATTCATCAGGAAGAAAAATAAATTAGGATACAGAAACCTAACAACGTCCTAGTAGATTGAAGTGAAAAATATGTGCAAGATGGCCTGGGTGTTTCATCTATTTGTAGAGTGCTTGGCTACCACAAAAAAAGGCTCCGGTTTGATTCTGCAGTACCATATACATATAAAACACTGGAAGTGGTGCTGTGGCTTGGTGGGACAGCTATAGCTTAAGAAAGCTTAAGAACAATGGTCAGGCTCTGAGGTCAAGTCCCAGGACTAGCAAAAAAAATGTGCAAGAGGCAAAATGCAAGCTGAGAAGGCACTGTGAAGCAAAATGTCTTGTGAAGTTTAAGGGGAATAGTGACAGTTAAGTTTGGATCTTACCTAAGAAAGGCTCCTTGAGCCTGAGACCAGGCTAGCACTTACGCATAGTTAATGACTTGGGATTTGAACAAAAAGGTGTGCTGTTTAATACATCCATATGTGAGGTGGGAAGGGAGATTCAGCCTCCAGTATGTCTTTGGGGAGGTCTTCTGTGAGCAAGGAGCTTTGGTCATTGGGCCTTGAAAGGTGACCCTACCTCCCTCACAATGGAACAGAATATGGAACCCTGGTAACCAAGCCACTGTATGTGACAACCAGCTCAAGCCAGCTCCCTTGGCCTGTGGCTCAGGAACCAGAAAGATGTTGCTGTGCTGTTGCCAAAGGTCAGGAGGCTCGCATCTCAGGCATGAGAGATATGGATGTCTCACTTGAAGAAGTAGATGCTGGATCAGTGCCAAGCCAAAATTCCAGTATATCAGGCATTTCTCTAGGAAGAAAGCCAGGAAACTCCAGGGCAACTCAGATGAGGTATATTGAGAGGAAACCTATTTGAACCCATCATCCTGCCCACACACTACAACCTTCCTGTGTGCTTTCAAGTGACTATACTGAGATTAGAGTGTGTCATTTCCAATCTACTCTATTCCAATTCCTCAGTGTGAAGTGTGGTCCCATTCCTACGTTTGAAATATCCACTGTTTTGCCAACATAGTGTGATGGTAAGTCAGCTCAGACTCTGAATGAGCCTTGTAACCCATGGATCCTGGAGGAAGGCCTGTTGGAGATGCTGCTGACAAAGCTGATCCCTGACTACCAGAAATGTGATCTCTTTTATGTGGGAAACTTCCTGCACAATTTCAAATAGTGGAGGACAATGTAGTAGTTGCTGGAAATTCTCTTGAAAAAGTGAGTGTTCCCCCTCCAAACCCAGGTTGATCACCCCTCCTGGCCAAGTCTTGGAATACTTGGCTCCTCTCTGAGCCTGTTTGATTCACTGCGGTGTTCACAGGGGAGCTAAGCATGATACAAGTGCACAGACTACTGTATTATGACTGGGACACCATGCCATTTCATTTCCCTCACAAGCTACTGGAGTCTCAACAGTGTGCTAACTGAGAAGTTGGATTTCAGGCATGAGTAAGTGGCTCCCAACTGCAGCCCTCACCTAGGTGACATCCTAGAAAATCCCATTTCCCAAGAAGAAATGAGGTGTCAGTACTAATGGCGGAGGCCTGTGAAATACTGGAGTCAGAGGAAAAGCTGGGGGCTCAATCACTTTTGAGCCATCAGGGAGGGATTGTGATAGCTTTGCCTGTTAGAACCTGAAAGCATTTACATCTTGGTCTGTGGTCCAGTGCTGCCACTTGTACCTGAACAAAGGTCTAAATGCCATCCCTTTGGTGTTCAAAAATTAGCACTGTACCATTTGAGTCATAGGTCAAGTTCTGGCTTTTTGCTGCCTAATTGAAGACAAGTGCCTTTAGAATTTTACTGACTAGACTGGCTTTCCACTGTGATCTTCAGAGCTCAGCCTGCTGGGTGGCTAAGATTAGAGGAATGAGCATTTAGTTCTTTATTTAGAGCATTCACTTACTGATTTATTTAGAGCATTTACTTAGTTAATTTAAGGTGCGTTTACTTTGGACAGATGCATAGAGGCCTCTCTCAGAAGCTTCTGGAAGTGGGGTGTAAAAGTCATCCTGTTCTCGAGTGTCTCTTACCCCCCCTCCCAGCACAGAAGTGCACATCTCTGCAGGACAGCCAGAGCATTAGAGTCCTGCAAGAAAGGGGCTTTGGTAGAAGGCTCAGGATGGAGAGAGAAGGCTCTCACTTTCCTTGTACCGAATGTGCCCACAACATCATGTGTTCCATCTATACAATGTGAATGGACTTGTACCCCAGTGATTTCTACGAGTTCAAGAACTGCCACACCCTGACACAACTCAAGCTCTATATGAGGCTCCTCACGCCGGCTTTGGACCTGCTCTTCTAAACACATACTTTTTGACCAGCTGGAGGAATGTGCGACCAGTAAGACCAAGAAAAAGTAGAAGTCCTGGTGTGGGTGCCTCAGAGCCTGTGAGTAGGAAGCCCATGTGGTCTAGATATTGGTTGGCCCTTACTTCTACAGAGCTTGGCAAAATGCCCTTTATGGGTGGTGTCAGCCAGGTAATGTCTGTCCTCTGAAAGGACTCGGGAATAAGCACTCATTAGAAAGACCCTACACCTCCTCAGTGTTCAGTCCAAACTCCAGTTCTACAGGTTCCTCCATTAGATCCTCACGGAAGTTGAGTGAAACTTCAACTTGCAGAGTCCACTCTGTACTATTTCCATTCTAAGTTTTGGTCATCGTGCAAGAGCTTATCCTGAACTCCGGATGAAAAACCCACCAATGGAGCTGGTGACTGATGGAGACAGTGAATCATCACTGCACTCCAGAAAGCATGGGCCTTCTGTAGAAAGTACCAAACAGGTTTAGAGTCCTGTGGATATACCTTTTACTCTGAACCCCATGTGTGACACAGTTGAACCTGCAGATACTGTGGAGGAAGAAAAAGAGCAGCCATATTTCCTTCCGTTTCCTTTCACACTCCACCCAGAGTCAGTCCATGTGAGTCAGATTAACACTCCACTTATTGTGCAAGCTGAATGGGCACACGCTGGGCTCATGGAAAATGTCCCCATGGGAAGCAGCAAGTGTACTCTCAATACTGGATTCATTGGAGGAAAATGAATCCATCCTCACAGAATATCCAGACCCATCCATCTCACTAAAAGAGACTCAATCTCCATTCGACAAACCAGAATTCATCCCCCTCTTAACTCAGGAAGGACATTCTGTTTCTCATGAGGAAGGAGACCCTTCTGAGGACTCTGAAGTAGAATTACTGTCTGAAGGCAACTTGGAGGCCAGTCTGGATTTAGAGCTTCCCTGTCCCCTTCCTAAAAAGACATCTCTTTATCATGCTCTCATGATTCTTGTCAAATATTCATTGTATTTACTTTGCTAACTAATAAACTCTCATTGTTAATATTATGGTGTGCAGTTCTTCAGTCCTTATTATACTGTGTTTTATTTTCCACTTGTAATGTGAGACCTCAGACACATAGGTCCTGGGTGGGCCAAAAACCAGACAGGTCTGGTCCCATAGAAGACAACCTTACTGGATATACAGGGAACTATGAAATGCATGGAATCACCAGGAATCCAGGCCAGGCCTCCATGGAAAGACAAGTCAGCTACCAAAGCTTAAGGACAGAGCAGATGCCTGGAAATGTGTTTTGTCAATCGGGAGAAGTGCCAGAGTAACTGTAATATTATGTGGGACCCTGTTCTGTGAGTTCAAGTCTGTTTATATATCCATTGTCCTTTGTACAAATATTTAAGAAAATTAAAACTCCACAATAGCATCAAAAATCTACTTTGGCTTTGAATGTGGCATAGTTGTAGAGTGCTCGCCTAGTATACAAGAAGACCTTGATTCAGTTCCTCGGCACTGCATACACAGAAAAAGCAGATGGGGCACTGTGGCTCAGGTGTCAGAGTGCCACCCTTGAACAAATGTGGCCAAGGACAGTTCCTGGTCCCTCAGTTCAAGCCCCAGGACTAGCAAAACAAGAAATCATACCATTTTCCACACATTTGGAAATAAATCTGTTTTATCTAACCCTACTTCTTTTTTGCCAGTCCAGGGTGTGTGCCACCAAGCCAAACTACTGGCCCCCAACCATACTATTTTGAATCATTTAATTTTTTTACATAATCATATTTCATACTGTCTGTATTAATACCATAAACAGTATGCTTAGTGTAATAATGTTAAAGGTAAAACATAAGAAATTAATAACTAAAATTCCTTTTTTAGTAGTTTTATAGTATTACTACAATTTTATGAGAAAAAATACCTAGAATATTTATTTTAGAGTTCAAGCAGTCCATTTTGATAAATATATCAACCTACATCATTTATTTGAACACATTTTAAACTATTTTTTTCAGGAATGAAAATACATATATATTTGTTGTAAATGAAATTTATGACTTGGGGGGAAGGGAAAGAGAAAAGGGGTAAGGGGGTAACTGTTTACAAGATATGTACTCATTACATATGTAACAGCAATCTCTGTGTATATCACTTTGACAACAAATTTTTTGAAAAGTACAATAAGTTTTAATGTCTACTTTGGGCAGAATTTATTTTTGGCAGTACTGTGCTTAGACTCAGGACCTGAGCACGATCCTTTTTTTTGTTTTTCTTTATTCTTAAGGCGCAAGTTCTATCACATGTGCCACAGCACGACTTTTACCTTTTTTTATCTATGATGTGCTGAGGAATTGAACTTGGGTCTTCATTAATGCTCGGCAAGAACTCTTCCACTAGGCTTAACTTATGGCCCCAGTGGGAAGGAAGTTTTCCATAAAATATGTAGGAAATATGTCCACTAAGGAAAAGCCATCAAAAATAGAAGAAAAATTATATACTTAGATAACGACATGCCAGTATTATGGCAGATCTCTGTAATTCTAGCTTCAAGAGTGGCCTATTTTGACCGGGAGTTGGGTGTCTGAAGTAAAGTGCTACCCTTGAGCAAGCCCTAGAACAGTGCTCTGGCCATGAGTTGAAGCCATAGGACATGCAAAAAATAATAATTTAATGCCCGTGACTGGTGGCTCACCCTGGTAATCCTAGCTACCCTGGAGGATCGAGGTTCAAAGACGGCCCAGGCATAAAAATCCGTGAGAATCTTATTTCCAAATAATCCAGAAAATTCAAAATGACAATGTGCCTCAAGTGGTAGAGCTCTTGCCTTGAGCTGAAGAGCTTAAGGTAAACATCCAGGCCCAGAGTTCAAGCCCCATGAATGAAAATGGAAAAAGAAAAAGAAAGCCCTTATCGAAAGCTGGAGTGCACACTAGTGGTAGTTTGCTTGCCTAGTATGCACAAAGCCCTGTGTTCAATTACTCTGTACCATTTACACCAAAAAAAAAGCTGGAAATGATCTCAGAAGGTTGGGTTCTGAGGATCACAGTTCAAAGCCAGGCCAGACACTAAAGTCCATGAAACTGTTACTTCCACTTAAGCACCCAGAAAACCAGAAGTGACACTGTGGCTCAAGGTTGTTTAAGGTTGTAGCCTTGAGCTGAAGAGCCCAGGGACACTGCCCAGGTGCACAATTAAAGTCCTACAACCAAAAGAGAGAGAGAGAGAGACAGAGACAGAGAGAGAGAGAGACAGAGAGAGAGAGAGAGAGAGAGAGAGAGAGAGAGAGAGAGAGAGAGAGAGAGAGACACAGAGAGACAGAGAGAGAGAGACAGACAGACAGGCAGCAGACAGAGACAGACAGAGACAGAGAGACAGAGACAGAGACATCAAACAGTCAGGCACTGCTGGCTGAAGTGGGTAATTCTAGCTACTATGGAGGCTGAGATTGGAGGATCTTGGTTCAAAGCCCAAAGCCAGCCTGGACACATATGTTTGTGAGACTTACATCACCAATTAACTACCAGAAACCAAAAATGGAGCTGTAGAGGAAGAGTGCGAGCCTTGAGCTGAAGAGCTCAGGGACATTGTCCAGGCCCAAAGTCCAAGCACCATGACGAATCAATAATAAAAAAAGAAGATAGCTAATAGTAATGATGAATAATTTTGGGCTGGGAGTTTGGCCTAGTGGTAGAGTGCTTGCCTAGCATGCACGAAGTCCTGGGTTCAATTCCTCAATACCACATACATAGAAAAATGCTGGAAGTGGTGCTGAGGCTGAAGTGGTAGAGCCCTAGCCTTGAGAAAATATAAGGACAGTGCTCAGTCCCTGAGTTCAAGCCCAGGACTGGCCAAATCAAAAGTAGTAGAGCACTGGCATTGAACTGAAGATCTGAGGAACAGCCCAGGCACAGAGTCCAAGCACCGCAAACAACAACAAAATCTATGAAATGGCAGTGGTGGTTTTAAGCTAAGCAAAAATAGAGTAGAAACTGGTAAAATACATATTTGTGTGTAAGCAAAATAGCCAGACTTATGCATTAGAACAGGATAGCAACTTGAAAAAAATTTTGTTTTCCATCTCACTAGGTCCTGTCTCTTAATTTATTCAAGTAAGTAAAATGTTGGGTTTTATAATCATTGCTCTGAATATTAGAAAATCATAATATCTCTCATTAACCAACAAAGACCAGGAACTGGGGCTTCGTTCAAATGGCAGAGTATCAGGCAAGAGAAGAAAAAATTGAAGTAAGAACTTGAAGTTCTTGATGCAGAACCTGCATAGTAACAGAGCAGCAGCCTTGTGATGGTACCTCACACCTATAATCTTAGCTACTCAGGAGGCTAAGATCTGAGAATCAAAGTTTAAAGCCAGCCAAAGTACCCAGTTAAATGCCAGAAAAACCAGAAGTGGCAGTGTGGCTCACAGATTAAAGCACTAGCCTTGAGCTGAAGAGCTCAGGGACAGTGCCCAGGCCCAGAGTTCAAGCCCCAAAATTGACAAAAATCAAAGATGCAAACAAAACTCACAAAGAAGCCTGCAGACCACAGTGGTTCTGCTGAGTCTCTTCTCTATGGGGATCAGGAAACATTTCACTTTCTCTGTCGCTTCCCATCTCAACATTCATACTAAAATAAGACTGTGTCTTACGTTTCAATTTATAAAAATGTTTTTCATGAAGCACCCTGAAATATTCATCGCTTATATCTCAACTGAAGATAGTTGATTTGGGGCTGCATTGGTAGAGTGCTAGCCTTGAGCAGAAAAGGTCAAGGATAGAGCTGAAGCACTCAGTTGAAGACCCAGTGCCAACACACAAAAGAAATTATGCACTTTATACATATTTTCTAATTTCTTAATGAAATTTTCAGTCTGTATAAATATAGGGTACATTCTTTGTTACTTAAGTAAGATTGCTCTTTATTTTCTTTTTGCCAATCCTAGGGCTTGGACTCAGGGCCTAGACATTTTCGTTGGACTCGCTTGCCCAAGGTGAGTGCTCTGCCTCTTGAGACACAGCGCCACTTCTAGCTTTTTTCTGAGTATGCGGTACCGGTGAATAGAACCTAGGTCTTCATGCATTCTAGGTGAACACTCTACCATTAGGCTACATTCCCAGGCAGTGAGATTCCTCTTACAGTCATTGTATGTTCACAGAGTTTGATCTCACACACTGTAGGGACCTGGTTGGCTTTGATCTGTGATCCTAAGCCCTGAGCCTCCTAAGTAGCTGAAATTAAGATGTGAGCCAGCATGATGGCTTCCATTCTTTTTTCTACAAAAATATATGTAGTTATCTAAAATATATCTATAGCTGAAAAAAATGAATCTCTCCCACACAAATCTTCAAAGAAACAACCATCCTATTAAAAGGTGGGCTAAAGACTTAAAAGAGTATTCTCTGAAGAAAAAACTAAAATGGGCTTTAGACACATGAAGAAATGCTCCATATCTCTAGCAATAAGGGAAATGAAAATCAAAACAACTTTGAGATTCCACCTGACTCCAGTCAGAATGGCCATTATCAAAAAATCTAATAAGAGATACTGGTGGGGAAGTGACCAGGGGGGATCACACCTACACTGTTGGTGTGAGTGTAAACTCGTTCAACCACTAGGGAAAGCAGTGTGGTGGTTCCTCAAAAGACTGAACATAGAGCTCCCCTATGATCCAGAAAATCCACTACTTGGCATCTACCCAATTGTCCAGAAAAAAAGGGCATACTTAAGCCACTAGCACAATGATGCTCATTGCAGCACTATTTACCATAGCAAAGATATGAAACCAACCCAGATGCCACTCAGTAGATGACTGAATCAAGAAGATGTGGTACTTATACACAATGGAATGCTATGCTGCCATCAGAAGGAATGACATCGCCCCATTTGTAAGGAAATGGAAAGACTTGGAAAAATTCATATTAAGTGAAGCAAGCCAGACCCAAAGAAACATAAGCTCAATGGTTTCCCTCATTTGTAATAATTAGTTCACATCTAGGACTCTCCTAGCAGAGGATTACAATAACTCAAAAACCTAGGTATATAAGGTCATATAGGATGAGACTAAATGAAAGGATCTCTAGGATATGGGAACAAGAGCTATATCTTGTGTCATCGTTGCTCTTAATCTTGTGTGATTTTTGTCCTTAATCTACTATGTTATTTCTCATCTCTTATTTTGACCTTTGGTTAATTTCAAATTGTTACTGTATCTGATTTTTTCCCTGGCATATTGTATATATGTTTATTTGTTTATGTCAAATAGGAAAGGGAAGGGGGGAAACAAGATGAGTGGGAAGGGGAGGGGAGAGGGAACTGGGGACAAAAACATGTGGAGTGGAATAAATGTGTGAGAAGTAATGCAGTCCACTACCTGTAAATGTAATCGTAACCCCTCTATACATTACCCTGAAAATAAAAAAGAGACTATAAAAATATCTGTAGAAAATGAGGCTGGATGATGGAAACAACCAGATGAACTACTACAAAAAATATGATACACACACACACACACACACACACACACACACACACACACACACAATGGAATGATACATAGCCAACCGACAAGATAAAATAATGGCATTCTTGGGGAACTGGAGGAAAAGGAAAAAAATCATATTAAGTGAAGTAAGCCAAACTCAAAGGAACATAGGCCCAAGAGTCTCCCTCATTTGTCAAATTCAGTAGAAACCTTGGGCTCTGCTACCAGAGATTTACAATAGAACAAAATCTAGAGACATCGTGACAAATCGTATGACACTAAATGTAAGGACCTCCAAGATAAAGAAACAAAACTCATATAATGAGTGATTGTTGTCCTTAATGAACTATGTGATCTCTTATCTCTTTGGCTATCCCTTGGTTATATCATATTGTTACAATATTTTACCTTGTTTTCTGATATATTTCATATGTGCCTAATTGGTTATTTGAAATTGGATATTGAAGGGGGGAAATGAACATGAGTGGGGGTAGGGGAAGGGAAATGGGGACCATATCATTACATGGGGTATCAAAGTTTGAGAAGTAATGCACCTTCTATCTGGTGAATATAATGTAACCCTTCTATAAATTACAATAAAAATAAATACATAAAAAGAATATCTGCACAGAAAAAATAATAATGGCATTTTTGGGGTAGTGGATGAAATTAGAGTGAATCCTGCTGAGTGAGATAAGTCAAGACCAAGGAACAAAAGGTACATGGTATCCTTAATATATGGATATTAGTTTCAAACAGTAGTAGAGCGATGATTGAATAGTTGACACCCAAAGTTCTGGACATAATTTTGGAGATATAAACATAACTACATAGACATAAAAACCTAGGATACACTATACACTCTATAGACATGTGATTTATTATAGATTAATCTGTATCTATGACATACCAAGACTCAGCTTAATTTTTACTATATTCTAAAATTTAAGTGCCAGTGATTGTATAGCGATTCCCTTCTTAAATACTTGTTGGTTAAACATGACATTTGAAATATGATGTAAAATTCAATGTTAATAAATTTTTTAAAAAAAGAAGCTAGAGGTAAATACCACTAATGTACTTGCTCTAAGTGGTACAGAAATTTTCGTAATGAATCAAGGGGTTTTATTACATCTTTATGCAATTATTTTAGTTCTTAGTGTTCTACACTCAATGCTACTTCTGGAAAGATGATATAGCTGACTGTGTAGATGGTATGAAGACATACTGGCCTAAACGTAGAATAAAGCATTGGTAAGTGGCTGTTAGCTGTCCAGATTCTACTGGAATATGTGGAATGAATTTATTAAGCACAATGCAGGCTCTTAGTCAGATCAGGATCAAGATTATGTGGTTCCATGAGATGAATGAGGAAAGATCAGAAAAATCTACTAAGATATACAGATATACTTTTGAAACTAAGGTATCTGGACTCCTTTTTTTTCTTTCTTCGTGGGGAACTTGAACTTTGGACCTGGGCAAGGTCTCTTAGTTCTTTTTCCTCAAGGCTAATGCTGTACCAGTTTTAGCCACAACTCCACTTAGTTTTTGGGTGGATAAGTGGAGAGAAGAATCTTACAGTTTTTTTTGTTTTCGTTTTTTTGCTTGCAAAGGCTTTGAATCACCTTCTCCCTGGCTAGTAGAATGACAATTATGACCCTCCAGCGCCTGACTATTGATTTTTTGAAAATTGGACTTTCTTCCAAATCACGTAACTGGTTCCTAGCAAAGTTTTGAAGCCTGACTTAAATGTGACAGATTTTTGTCACTTGGAGACACTCTGTGCTGAACGTTAGAAATCTACCAGCTGAGTCACAGTGGCACTTCCAGTTTTTGTTTATGTGGTGCTGAGGAATGGAATCCAGGGTTTCATACATGCTACGCAATCTTCATTTTCAGCCCAAGGTTTTATGTTTTGTTTTTTCAGTGTTGTTGCTTCTAAGGTACTGTATGATGTTCTTTCATTTTCTTTGCTTTTTACCTCTTTTCTTCTTTTTCCCTTTAGTTTTATTCTCTGTAGTCACTGTGTTGAATTCGGGTACCCTGTGTCTTGTACATAGGTTTATGTGATTTGGGGAATGGAGAGGGTATGATACAATGGTAAAAAAAAAAACAAGGAAAAAGGGTGAACCAATTGAACAGTGATACTTGGAAGACAGTAAACGGAAATGAACTGAACAATCTGGGTGGAGAGGGGACTGAGGGTAGGAAAACAGAGAAAAATGAGGGAGGGGATAACAATTTTCTTAAGAAATGTGTTCATTACTTATGTAACCGTATGCCAACTATATATTGACTTAACAAAAAAATTAACTTAAAAAATAATTTAGCCGGGTATAGTTTCTCAAGAGGCTGGGATCCAAGGATAGCAGTTCAAAGTCAGCCTGGGCACTGAAGTCCATGTGACTCTTATCTCCAATTAACCACCAAAAACCCAGAAGTGGCCCTATGGCTCAAGGGATAGGGCAGTATTCTTGAGCTGAAAAGCTCAGTGACAAGACCCAGGTGCAGAATTGCAGTCCCATGACTTGAATGATGAATGATACTAGCCAGGCTCTGTGCGCTCACACTTGGAATCCTATCTACACAGAATCAGGTTTGAATCCAGCCCAAACAAATTGCATGATATTCTGATTTACAGTTCATTACCAAAATTCTGGAAGTGGAGCTGTGGATCAAGTGGTAGAACACTAGCCTGAAGCAAAAAAAAACATTTAAGGACAGTTCCCAGGCCCTGGGTTCAAGTCCCAGTACTTGCATAAAACAAACAAAATGTGACGCTGAGTCCTCCATCATTTGGTTTTATAGTTCAATATTCTTGATATGCGTCTTAGAAATTAAGTCCCTAGCAAATACTCTCCCCTGAAATTCTGCTTCATAGCTGATTCATAGAATTTCAGCATCATTACTATCACCTTCCAGTTAGCATAGCAGTCTACTACTGAAAATTTGAAGAAAACTTTTGAGTAATCCTAATAAATCTGTGTATCACCTGCACACACATCAAATCAGGAGCAGCTATGTTCTACCATTATCTAAATGTATTTAATCCCTTCTTGAGTTAATGAGCCTTAAAGAGTAAAACATATGAAATAGTTATGAAACTAACAGTCACCATTCTTCTACCTAATATTGTAATATAAGTTTATAAATGCAAGGACTATTCTGAAGTATGCAGAAGATAGCTTCTAATTAAAATATTCTCATGAAGTATAGTTTTTAAGAAACATGTTGCTTGCTTTGGGAAAGCAAAGGCAAGGAAAAATGATATAGGTAAGTTCCCTATTTATCAGAAGGAAAATCCTATTGGGTTTAGATCAACTTCATTCATTCCGTGCTGATGAAACAAATATTTGCAATTCCTGAGGCCAATCACTTCATTGTGATGCACAATCAGGCAGCTTAGATCAATCTTCCAAAAAAGGAAAGGACCAAATGAGAAGCAATTAAGGTTTCCAAAATGAACCAGGTGGTGGTGGCAGCTCACACTTGTAATTCTATCTACTCAAGGCCTGAAATCCAAGGATCTGGATTAAGTCTGTCTGGGATGAAAATATTCCTGTCTGAAACATCATCTCTGTTATCACAGCCCAGAAGATTCACTCTGTCCAACAGGTTCCAAACACCAAAGTCCATCTCCTATCTGAAATACTAGCAAATGTACTCACACATAATTTCCTCTTTGGGAGATAGTTGAAACATGTACCAGAAACATTTCCCTGGCTTCAGAGTGGAAGTGGAAATATATACTCACTAGAAGCCCATCTAGTAAATTACAGTCAATCGTCTTTCCTAACATCTTGTTAGTTAAACTGAACAATGAGTGTTTGGATGAGAAGCGATGAGTATGAGCATACAGGTTGTAAAAGTACTGTAATCCTTGCTACTCAAGATAAGCTGAGACCTGAGGATTCCAGTTCAAAATCAGCCA
Source organism: Megascapheus bottae (assembly GCF_031878675.1). NCBI lineage: Eukaryota > Metazoa > Chordata > Mammalia > Rodentia > Geomyidae > Megascapheus > Megascapheus bottae. The sequence continues at coordinate 4,333,248 of NW_028327585.1, forward strand.
TACAATAAATTCTATAAGATTTTTACCTCTAATTAACCAGCAAAAAACATAGCGTTGAATTGTGCTTAAAATGCCACAGGCCTAAGCTTTGCATAAAAGTGCTAAGGGGTAGCATTCAGGATGCCCACCCTCTCCACTCCTTTTTAACATACTACTAGAATTCCTAGGCAGTGCAATAAGGCAAGAAGCAAGCATAAAGGGGATCCAAGTAGGGAAAGAGGAAATAAAACTATCCCTCTTTGCAGATGACATGATTCTGTATTTAAAGAATCCTATAGACTCTACTCGCAAGCTCCTTGAGCTGATTCAAAGCTTTGGAAGGGTAGCAGGCCATAAAATCAACCCTCACAAATCAACTGCCTTCCTTTACGCCAACAGTGAGAGGAACGAGGCAATAATCAGGAAAGAAACTCCTTTCACAATAGCCTCAAACAAAATAAAGTACCTAGGAATTAGCTTAACTAAGAATGTAAAGGACCGTTTAGATGAAAATTTTAAAACCCCATAAAAGGAAATTAAAGCAGAGCTAAGGAAATGGAAAAAGCTCCCATGCTCCTAGACTGGAAGAATCAACATTGTGAAAATGACAATCTTGCCAAGGGCTATCTACAAATTCAATGCAATACCCATCAACATCCCAATGTCATTCTTTAAAGAAATAGAAGAGGCAATTCAAAATTTCATATGGAATAATAAAAGACCCCGTAAGCAAAAACACTTCTTAGCAGAAAGAACAGCGCTGGAGGAATTTCAATTCCAAACTTTAGACTCTATTACAGAGCTTTAATTCTCAGAACAGCTTGGTACTGACACAAGAACAGGCCTGACGTCCAATGGAATAGAACTGCGGACCCAGATATTAAACCACAGACCTATGGCCAACTAATCTTTGACAAGGGAGCCAAAAAAATAGAATGGAAGAAAGATAGCCTCTTCAAAAAGTTGTGCTGGCAGAACTGGTTAAGCACCTGCAGAAAACTAAAGTTGGATCCTTCTTTGTCACCTTGCACTAGAATTAACTCCAAATGGATCAAAGACCTGGAGGAAGGAATAGGAGATACACTAGGCCTCCTTGGCACAGGTCGAAACTTTCTTAATAAGGACCAAGAATCACAACAAATCAGAGAAAGGATGGATAAGTGGGACTGCATTAAACTGCAGAGCTTTTGTATGGCAACGGATATAGCTAGTAAACTAATCAGGAAGCCTACAGAGTGGGAGAAGATCTTCACCAACCAAACAACGGAAAAGGCCTCATATCTAAAATATATCAACAACTCAAAAAATTGAATCACTCCAAAACTAACCTTCAAAGTAACACCCATCACATTGAAAAATGGGCCAAAGACTTAAAGAGAGTATTCTCTGAAAAAGAAACTAAAATGGCCTATAGACACATGAAAAAATGCTCAACATCTTTGGTCATAAAAGAATTGCATAACAAAAGAACTATAAGATTCCACCTCACTCCAGTTAGAATGGCCAGGATCAGGAAAACGAATGACAACAGATGCTGGAGGGGATGTGGCCAGGAGGGATCACTACTACACTGTTGGTGGGAGTGCAAACTCGTTCAACCACTATGGAAAGCAGTGTGGCAGTACCTCAAAAGGCTAAACATAGAACTCCCCTATGACCCAGCAATTCCACTACTTGGTATTTACCCAACAATCCAGAAACAAGGGCATACTAAACCCACTAGCACAATAATGTTCATTGCAGCGCTATTCACCATAGCAAAGATATGGAACCAACCCAGATGTCCCTCAGTTGATGAGTGGATCAACAAGTTGTGGTATTTGTACACAATGGAATTCTATGCTGCTGTCACAAAGAATGACATCGCCCCATTTGTTAGGAAATGGAAAGACTTAGAACAAATCATATTAAGTGAAGTAAGCCAGACTCAAAGGAACTTAGGCTCAGTGGTTTCCCTCATTCGTCATAATCAGTAGAAACCTTGGGCTCTACTAGCAGAGATTTGCAATAGAGCAAAAGGCCATATATAAGGCCATATAATGTGAAGCTAATTGAAAGGACCTCCAGGATATTGAAACAAAAGCCATATAATGAATGATTGTTGTCCTTAATGTACTATGTTGCCTCTCATCTCCTTTGCTGTCTCTTGGTTATCCCATATTGGTATTCTATCTCACTTTGTTATCTGATATATTGAATTTATTTGTATTTGGATATTTGAAATTTGATAGGGAATGGGGGAAAACCAAGATGGGTGGAGGGTGTGGGGTTGGAGGGAAATGGGTAGTAAGACATTTGAAAGGGTATCAATGTATGTGAATTAATGCACCTTCTATCTGGCAAATATCATGTAACCCTTTTACTAATTACAATAAAAAAATGAAAAAAAAATTTGTAGTGTGTGAGGAGGATGATGGGGTCAAATATATTTCCTTCTTAGAAATTTACCTCATCTGGTTGCCCTGGATTTTCCTGGCCTTCTTCTTAGAGAAAGGCCTGCTTTACTGGATTTGTGGCTTGGCAAAGATCTAGCATGTACATCTTCGAGTAAGACATCCACAACTTCCATGCCTGAGACTCTAGTTTCCAGACCTTTGGCAACAGCACAGCAACACCTTTCTTCCTCCTGAGCCACAGGCCAAGTGACCTGGCTTGAGCTGGTTGTTAGATACAGTGGCTTGGTTACCAGGGTTCCATATTCTGTTCCATTGTGAGGGAGGCAGGGTCACCTTTCAGGGCCCAATGACCAAAGATCCTTGCTCACAGAAGACCTCACCAAAGACATACTGGAGGCTGAATCTCTCCTCCAATCTCACAATATACATGTGGATGTAGTAAACAGCACATCTTATTTGTCCAATCCCAATGTCTTCCACAAGGCCTAACTACCAGTCTGGTCTCAGGCTCAAGGAGCCTTTCTTAGGTAAGATCAAAACTTAAGGGTCAATATTGCCCTCATCCTTTACAAAACATTTGCTTCACAGTGCCTTCTCTGCCTGCATTTTGCCCCTTGTCGAATTGTTTTTTTGCTAGTCTTGGGAGTTGAACTCAGAGTGTGAATATTGTTCTTGGGCTTTCTTTAGGCTTTAGCTGTCCCACCGAGCCACAGCACCACTTGCAGCGTTTTCTATGTATGTGGTAATGAGGAATCAAACCTGAGTCTTTTTGCGTGGTAGCCAAGGACTCTACCACTAGGTCAAACACACAGGGCATCTTGCACATATTTTTGACGTCAATGCACTAGGATATTATTAGGTTTCTGTATCCTAATCAATTTTTTCCTGATGATTAGCTTTGCTGTCATGTGTAAAAAATGCAAGAGGGAAAAACACAGAAGAATTAGTGAAATAGATAAGTGTTCATTCTTTGTAGGAGAAAGGATATTTTGATATGATGATGATGACTTTATAATTACTATGTCAGGGTTGAGAGTTTGGCATAGTGGTAGAGTGCTTGCCTAGCATCCATGTAGATCTGGGTTTGATTGCTCAGTATCACATAGATAGAAAATCTCGATGTGGCACTGTGGCTCAAGTGGCAGAGGGCTAGACTTGAGAAAACCCGAGGACAGTGCTCAGGCCCTGAATTCCAGCCCCGAGACTGGCAGAAAGATAAAAGAAAATAAAAATGCTTTTTACGAGCTAATTCTCTCACAGCATTTGCTTCTGAAATCTTCGCTTCTGCATCTTGTGAAATACCCCTTTCCCTCAACGTAGACAAGAAAAACAGATCCATCCCATGGTCCACTGTGAGGCCACTGGTTGGGCTAAGAGCTAGTCGTGCAGCAACACATAAGTTTTATTCTAATACTTTCCAAACTTTGTACTCAAATATGCTACCTACTTACCAACTTAGGTCAGTTATCCTTATGCTATACCTTTTCTTCATGACTACAATATTCTTACACTCCTACGTTAATCCTCTTGTACCTCCCCTGACATCTCTCATTCTTTTTTTCTATCTCTGGACCTCTGCTCGTCTTTCAACCCTTATACTGCACGGATCTACACTTGATGGCTGTTGAGCAATATTGTATATGTAGGTGGTTAATTATTCTCTAGGCTCAGAGGGACTTAAAGACAATAGAGATTGGATTGAGAGGCTTATTGTTTTGGGTATAAATCACTTAGCAGTGGTTGTGTTAGACTGGTCTGTAAGTGCACAAAAAGAAAGAGTGATAATACCAATCAAAACTTGTGAACATCTAGTGTCTGCCAGCTACAGAGGTCTAGATTGGTTATATCTGAAAAACTATAATCGTAATTAGTAGTAATCTTGCTCCCATTTTCAAATAGGCACAACAGGAAACTCAAGAAAAATGTCAAATCAAGAAACAACATCCCCCACCCAATGTAAACAGAGAATGGAACAGTCACTGGCACACCTAGAGGAGAGTTTTCCAAGTGCTACACAAATGCAATTGATAAACATCATTAATGGAAAATGTGAAAATATAAAGAAAGAGATAATGGAGGAAGCCATAGCTGAACAAGAGGAAAGCATAAACAAGGTGATAAGTGAAAAAGAAGAAGCCATAAGGAGGCCATAATAAAGGTTTTTCAAAGAAAGATGGATGAATTCATAGAATCCACAAATAAAAACGTGACGAAACTCCAGCAAATGTCCAAAGAAAATAAAGCTACCGAGCTAACCACTCAAAAGGATATCAAGGAGATAAAGAAATCCATACATGATCTAAAACGAGAGATGCAAGGCATCAAAAGTGAGCAATTAGAAGCAAGGGCGATGAAAAATAAAGTAGATAGCTTTGATAGGAGGTTAGACAATGCAGAGGAGAGAATTTCCGTGGCTGAAGATAATTTAGTTATTATAGAGAAAGAACAGAAAATGAGTCAATCCAAATCTAGGAAAATTGAGAGAGCGCTTCAGGAGGTCCAAGATACAATTACGAAGCCTAATTTAAGGCTAGTTGGTATTGAGGAGGGCGTGGAGAAAGAGGTCAATGGTTTTGGAAATATACTTCAGGGAATCATCTCAGAGAATTTCCCAAATATCCAGAAGGGCAGGCCCATCCAGATACGAGAAGCTTTTAGAACCCCAAACAGACCTGACCAGAAAAGAACATCCCACCGCCACATTGTGATCCGAACTGGATCAATAGAAACGAAAGAAAAGATCCTAAAGGCAGCCTGGGAAAAGGGATCAGAAACCTATAAAGGCAAACCAATCAGAATAACCCCAGATTTCTCAGCAGAGACGATGCAAGCAAGAAGTGACTGGAAACATATATGTCATGCCTTTAAATCAAACCAAGAATACTGTAGCCAGCTAAGCTCTCATTCATAACTAAGGGAACAATAAAAACATTCCATTCCAGGGAAAAGCTGCAACAATATGTTGAAACAAAACCAACACTACAGAGAATTCTCAAAGATGCTCTATACATAGAAAACCAAAATAAATGCAATATAGGGAAAGAAATGACACCTAAACAGCATACCGTCTAAGGACCACAAGAACTGTCTAGACACAGGCCCTACTAAAATCTTTTTAAAATGGTAGGAACTAATAAATATCTCTCAATCCTAACTCTCAATATCAATGGACTTAACTCTCCAATTAAACGGCATAGGCTGTCTAGTTGGATCAAAAAGCAAGAGCCATCACTCTGCTGTCTTCAAGAGACACATCTTACCCCAAAACAATCATCTTTTCAAAGTGAGAGTTTGGAATAAACTCTATCAAGCTAACTGCCTCCATAAACAGGCTGGAGTTGCCATCCTCATATCAGATACAATAGACTTCAAACTAAAATTATTAAGAAAAGACAAAGAAGGTGACTACATACTACTAAAGGGATCTTTCCTCCAGGAAGACATAACAATCCTAAATATTTACACACCCTTTTGAAGATTCTCAAAAGATTGTAGATTCTGCCAGTGTAAGTTAGATTCCGGCATTGATATTAAATAATGCAACGAGTAGGGATTTATATTTGAAATATCACTGTTGACAAAATCTAACACACATTTGCTTAGTATTTGCTTTTGATTTCCCAAGAAGTTCAGTACAAGCTAACATGTGTGGCATATATCGACTGGGATAAATGATTCAGAATATGTGACTCATTTGAACAGGAGTCAGTGAAAAGATACAGAAGCAGGATACCCATATTGTGATAATTTGTATCTTTTGCATATTTTGTGTTTGTTACTAATTCCATTTGTAGTGTACATTTCTAGGTAAAAACTTTTAAAATGTTTCCAAACAATTTGTTATTTCAACAGCAAAAAAAGACATTCATATGCCTGATAAAATTCACAGAATCCAAATTTTTCCATATTATTTTTTGTTTATTGTTGTTTTTTTTTGTGGGTCATAGATCTTGAACTCAGCCTGGGCACTATCCCTGAGCTCTTCAGCTCCAGGCTACCACCTTACCCTGGAGCCAAGCCCCACTTCCCATTTTCTAAAGGTAAATTGGAGATAAGAGTCTCAGGTCTTTTTGTGCCAGGATGGCTTTAAACCTTGATCCTCAGATCTCAGCCTCCTGAGTAGCTAGGATTATAGAAGTGAGCCACCACCCCATCATGCTCAGCTTTCTGGTTTTTTTTAAAAACAAGCCCTTTGGCTGGAACTCGGTCTGAGCACTGTCCTTCAGCTTTCCTCAAGCCTAGTGATCTTCTCCTTGAGCCACAGCACTACTGGTTTTTTCTGTGTATGTGGTATTGCGGAATTGAACCTTCGTCTTCATACAAGCACTCTACAACTATGCCAAACTCCCAGCCCCTCCACATTAGTTTTTATGATAGATCTTTCCATGCATCTAGGATGGCTAGAAAACCTTCTTGAGTCTCCCAAGATCAGGGAGTATAGGTGTGTCCCATCCTGTGTGGCTACATAACCATTGTTTAGGGTACAGTTCTCTCTTCATTCTACCCACCTAGAGCAATTTTCATCTTCCATGTATAATCATTAAACATTCAGCTCCTGTTCCTCTCTACTCCATTCTCTGGAACCATCGTGCTTTTTGGCTCTAAGGGTTTGTTGATCCTTGGAAGCTCTGGAAGGGAAAACATACCCTAGCTCTTCCTTTATGACTGCTGTATTTTTAGTTTACTGTAATCAAGATTCATCTGTAAAATATAGTAAAATGTTCTTCCTTTTCAATGCATTGTTTTGCATATTTCTATCTTTTGATTATTATCAATAGTTGTGAATTGATTCTCCACATATTTGTTCTAGTCTCTGCTTTCTCTTCCGTTAGGTACAAATCTAGAAATAGAAGTGTTGGACCATATTTCTATGTAATTCTGTATTTAGTACTTTTTTAGCACTCTCCACGCAGTTTTGGATTGTTTTATATTCCTTGCAGAACTATTCCAAAGTTCTACTCTTCTCACTACCTTCCCAGTAATAGTTAGACTTTGAAAGTTGTCTTTTTGGTATGCGTGTGTGTGTGTGTGTGTGTGTGTGTGTGTTTGTGTGTGTGTATGTGGATCTTTTTGTTTAAAACTATATTTATATTAACATATTTAAAGTAATGATTTCATTGTAATTTTAATTTTTCTCATGACTGTTAATATTGAACTTCTTTCTACATTTTGAACTACTATTTCTATATATTCTTTTTAGAAAATCCTCTCCAATCTCCAAGTTTTTCCCTTTTTTTGTGAGGTACTGGGGAAAGTCATGGGGCTTGGACCTTGGGCCGTGAGCTCTTTAGTTTAAGGCTATTGTCCTACCCTGAGTATTGCCCCTCAGTTCTTCTTCTCACAGCTCCCTAACCCTCTTCCCATTATATACAGAACAAAGGTCATCCTCAGTCTTTTTGAAAAAGTAAAACATACAGTAAATTTGTAGTATAAAACAGCAAGAAATAAATTTCTTGCCAGGTGCAGTGACTTCTACCTGTAATCCTAGCTACTCAGATATCAGGCTGATATCTAAAGATTTGGTTCAAAGCCAGCCTGGGCATGAGAAAGTCTATGAGACACTCATCTACAGTAAACCACTAGAATATGGGAAATGGCACTGTGGCTTCATAGGTAGGGTGATAGCCTTGAGTTGAAGAGCTCAGGAACAGTGCCCAGGCCCAGAGTTCAAGCCTTACAAATCCCCCAGCCAAAAAATAGAAAAAAATGTTTCTTCCCCAAGTGATTATTATGCCAGACATAGAACATTAACATTCTGGGTGTACTTCACAGTATTATTACTTGATACCCTAAGATTTTGCAATATTCTTACAATACCAGCATATGTCATCATATAATGTAGTTCCTTTTCAATGGAATAATTCCATTTATAACCTAAATCTACTCCCCCGACTTATTTTTGTCGATACCACAATTGCTCTACCATGATATGCCACAAGCCATTAAACATTTTATGGTGGGTAATTGGAAAGGAGTCTCATGGAATTTTGTGCCAGGCTGGCTTTGAACCATGGTCCTCAGATCTCAGTCTCCTGAGTAGCTAGGATGACAGGCGTGAGCCACCAAAACCTGGCTTGCCTTTTTATTTTTTTGTGGGTCTTGGGAGTTGAACTCTGGGCCTAGGCACCATCCCTAAGCTTTTCAGGTCAATATTTCATGTAAGTCTAAACATTTAAGTAAAGGAATAAAATTTCAACAAAAAAAGAATAAAATTCCAGACATGATGGGTTTATAACTCAGTGCTAATTACTTGATGAAAATGTGCCATTCCAGAAGCTGGTGTCATTTGATGATGTAGCTGTGGATTTCAGCTGGGAGGAGTGGCAGCATCTGGACAATGCTCAGAGGACCCTGTACAGAGATGTAATGCTGGAGACCTACAGCAACCTGGTGTCCTTAGGTGAGCAAAAGTCAAATTCACTTGCAAGGCCAAGTGCCTTGTTATTTTGCAGATACGTGAATGTTTATCAAACTTTCAATACTATTTAAATGAAAGATTCCAGGCCCTGAGAAGTATCATTACTTTCTAAAGAAAACCTAAGGTAATTTTGTACTCATTCTTCAGGATACCTTCAGGATACTTTGACAACAGTTCTAAATTATGTTTCCTCTAATGGAGACGACATTCCAAACTTACACCGTAATTGTAAGTGGATAAACAATCCAGAATAGAATATATATCATTATTGGAAATAGGATCTACAAATCACTAAACAGTGAGTTTATAATGGAAACCTGGCTCTAGGTGCAATGTTTCATGCCTGTAATCTTAAAATATTCAGGAGGAAGAAATCTAAGAATTCTAATTTGAAGCCAGCAAGGGCATAAAAATTGCCATGAAACTCTATAACTTCAAGAAACCCCTCAAAAATGTTAGTGGAGTGTCAAGAGTTTGACTTTGTGGTTGAGTGCTTGCCTAGCATGCATGAAGACCTATGCATGTAAGTGGAGCTGGGACTCAAACTGGTATTTTTCTAGCCTTGAGCAAGAAAGCTAAGTTTATGCCATAGAAAATGAATCCAGAGCTGGGGAAAAGTCAACCATGGAGCCAGTGAGAAATGAGAAAAAAGATTTAATAGATAACTTGTGAGTAGGATGTCTGCGAACTTAAAGCAATGATGACACAGCATAAGCAATAATTCTCTACTGTTTCTAATTTACAGGGCCCTGTGTTCCCAAACCTGTATTAATTGACAAGCTAGAGCACTGTGCAGAACTCTGGATAGGAAATTCCTCTGACAAGAATATCACAGGTGAGTGAATGCATCTTCATATTGATGTTGGAGCCTGAGCCCCATTGGTAAGTTCATGTTGTGATGTACTGAGCAATAATATTCTTAGTTACCCTAAATCCTGTGTGGAACCTATGGAATTCTTTGTGAATGAATCAATAATCATTTTCTTTTCCCAATCCTATGCTTGTTCTCAGGGCCTGAGCATGGTCCTTGGGTTTTCTCAAGGCTAGCGCTCTACTTCTTGAGTCATAGCACCACTTCTGGCTTTTTCTTTGTATGTAGTACCAAGGAACTGAACCAGGTCTTTGTGCATGCTAGCCCAAACCCCCGGCACCAAGAATCATAGGGTGATATAATGAATTCTATGTGGCAGTAGAGTTAAAGTTAGATTTCTCTGTAGAAATCACTGTGAAACGAAATAAAATGAGAAAGCCATGAGCCCGTGGCTCATGCCCGTAATCCTAGCTACTTTGGAGGCTGAGATCTGAGGATCAAGGTTCAAAGACTGACCTATCACAAAAACACCTTAGACTCTTCTCTCCAATGAAGCAATAGAAAATGAGAAGTGGGGTTGAGGCTAAAGACATAGGGCAGTAGCCTTGAGCTGAAGAGCTCAGGAAGAACAGCCAGGTCGAGAATTCCAGTCCCATGACTGCTAAACAAGAAAGACAGAAAGAAAGAAAGAAAGAAAGAAAGAAAGAAAGAAAGAAAGAAAGAAAGAAAGAAAGAAAGAAAGGAAGGAAGGAAGAAGAAAGAAGGAAGAAAGAGGGAAGGAAGGAAAGGAAGACACAAAGAAAGAAAGAAAGAAAGAAAGAAAGAAAGAAAGAAAGAAAGAAAGAAAGAAAGAAAGAAAGATATTTCATTTCTTTAAAACTAAGACTGTAAATGATTGAGCAAACAAGGAATCAGTCAGGGCATTATTCTCTGATAAGGATAATATCTTTTTGCTGGTAGGAAGATACTGGTATTCAGAACCAGACCTTTCCACCAGAAATTGAGCCTTGTGGTAGAGTGCTTGCCTAGCATGCACAAAGACAGAGGTTTGATTCCTTATTACCACATACATAGAAAAAGCCAGAAGTAATGGCTTCATTGGTAGGGATTTAGTCTTGAGAAAACCCAAGGACAGTGGTTAGGTCCTAAGTCCAAACCCAGGAATGGAAGGAAAAAACAACAACAAAGTTTCAATCAACATAAGAAAATTAACTAGACAATGAGCTGGAGATTTTCTGGTCTTCCATGGTTCTGAGGGACAGGAGTGTTAGAAAAGGAATTTTTATAAGACTTCAAATGGAAGGAAACAAATTTCAAAATTCCCACAAATACCTAAATTGAGACTTTAGTAAGAAGTTGTAACTGAAGGGATTTAGGTGTAAGTCCTTACTCTCAAGAATCGTTCTTGCTTGGATCAAAGGCAAACAGACATATAAACCAAACTTGTGGCCCCTGAATCTAGAAAAAATTCGTGTTCCTCACTTAATGGTTAATAAGCAAACAGCATTTAAACTGAGTAAGGTAATCCTATCTGCTAGTCAGGACCTGAGACTCTTATCTGTAGTTAACTCTAGAAAACTGGAAGTGGGGCTGTAGCACAAGGATAGGGGTTATAGTCTTCTGCTGAAGTGTTCAGGGACAGGGCCGATGCCTATGAACTACCAAAAAAAAAGAAAAGAAAAGAAAAGTAGGTTTTAAAAAGATGCAAAACAGCACAATATTTAGATTATTTCTCAAAAATAAAAGAAAGGCAGCTATTCCTCAATGTATAAACAAAACAGTATTTGAAAAAAACAGCTGCAGGTATACTATAGGTAGTACTCAGCTTAAAAGTGTAGCAATACATAGATGGGTAATTTCAATAAATATTTCCTGTGATATAAAAAGAGAACAAAAACACAGAAAAACATTATTGGTCATTGTAAAATATCATTTTCTTAATATGTTAGGGAGAAAAGCATATATTTCTCACAAATCAATTTCCACTTTATATTTTAAAATATATAACACTTAGGATGGGAAAGTAAAGTCATTACCTTTACAGTAAGGAATATTTGTATCTCATGTATGTTTGTGTCTTTTTTTCTATGACCCATTTTAGATGTCCAGGTAATGGAAAATGTGTTCAAGACCTGCCAGGAAAGTCCACATGAATGTCTTTGTGAAGTAGCAGTTGCAAGTAGTATCGAAGTGGAGGAAAACGTGAGATTAGCAACAACTTTAAATTTGAGCTCTATACATAATCCAGAGCTGATTAGTAATAACGGTAACAACTTAGGGGTGAGGACTGAGGAGTTCATTAAGTGTCAGAATATGCTTCTGTCTCCTAAGCCTGATGAGATGCATGCTGCATATAGATCTCGTATGTCTCCTGTTCTTAAAAAATCCATCGGATATTCAGAGCATTTTATTCATGATTGTGACAGTCCAAAAGATCTGCAGTATCATAATTCTGTTCTCCCTACCCAAGAAATTCTTCAGGGAGGGAGGAAAAATGCTAAATGTACTGTGTGATGAAAAATATTGTACTTAACACCGACCATCACTACACATCCGAAAATATACACAGGAGAGACTCCTCATACATGTAGTGAATGTGAGAAATCGTTCAGTAATGAAATACGCCTTACAATACCTCAGAGCAAATATCCTGAGATATGTGATGCGTACATCAAGTGTGAAAATTAATTTCTGAGAAGTCAGACCTGACGCTCCAACCTCGATCTCCAAGAGAAGACAAACTTTATGAATATGAGGAACGTAATACAATTTCTGCCCAGAAGTCAGCTCTCAGCACACATCAGAGATCTCACACAGAAGAGAAATCTTATGAATGGGATAAATGTGGGAAGACTTTTAGACTGAAATCATACCTCACTTTGCACCAGAGAAGACACACAGAAGAGAAACCTTATGAATGTAACAAATGTGAAAAGTCTTTCACTCAGAAGATACATCTTATAAGTGTGATGAAGGTGGAAAGTCTTTCCAAGGGAAGGCAAAACTTCGTGTTCATCAGAGAATACACACAGGAGTGAAACCTTATGAATGTAACCAATGTGTAAAGACTTTCAGACAGAAATCTTCCCTCAAATTGCATCAAAGAACACACACAGGAGAGAAACCTTATGTGTGCAACAAATGTGGAAAGACCTTCAAGTGGAAGTCATATCTTGATGGGCACAATAGAACACCCACAGGAGAGAAAACTTATGCATGTGGTGAATGCGGAAAGTCTTTCAAATGGATGGTAAAACTCCATGTTCATCAGAGAATATACTCAGGAGAAACACCTTATGAGTGTAACATATGTGGAAAGTCCTTCACACAGAAGCCAAACCTCAACATGCATAAGACAATTCAAACAGGAGAAAAACCTTATGAATGTAACCGATGTGGAATGTCTTTCAAATGGAAGTCTTCCCTCAAATTGCATCAGAGAACACACACAGGAGAGAAACTGTACGAGTGCATCAAATGTGGTAAGACCTTCAGATGGAAGTCACATTACAGGAGGCATAACAGAATTCACACATATTAGAAACCTTAGGAATATAACCAAAGTTGAAAGTCTTTCGTGCAGTATTCACCCTTCAGGAGGCGTAAGAGAGTTCACACATGTGAGAAGCCCTAGCAATGTAATAAATAGGAAAGACTTTTTAGTCTGTGGAAGAAAACTCAGCTTGTGTCACAGGACCAACACAAGATAAAACCCTTAAGGAATGTAGCAAATGTTCAGTCTTTTCCCAAGAAGGCACAAGTCAAGATTTATCACTAAACACCCACAGGATAGAATCCTATGAATAAAATGAAAGGGAAATTTTTTGAAGAACTCATAGTTGAGTTTGCATGATACCACACAGACACAGGATAAAAATCGTATGAATATAAGAATATGAAAAATCCATCATGAACGCATGACTAAGTATAAAATGCACATAGGAGAGAAAAACCTTATGAATATTACAAATGTGGAAAGTGTTTGACCTGGAAGGCATACTTCTGTGTTCTTCACAAACCTGATTCCCATAGAAGAAAAAAAAACTAATGAATAGAACAAATGTGCAATGACTTTTAATCAGAAGTCAGTCTTGAGTACATTTCAGAACATACACAATAGAGAAATTCTGAGTAATGAAAAACATTTAGCTATATATAGAATCTCTGTATATGGGAGCATTAGGGTATGTCTTCTAAACAAAGTCAACCTTCAGGAAGCATTAAGAGCACTCACAGAATAAATAATAGCATGTAGGAAAACCTTTGTCAGAAACCTCTAAAAGCTGACTGTGTGGCTTAGTGGTAGAGTGCTAACCTATCAAGGATGAAGGCCTGGGTTAGATTCCTCAATACTACGTGAAAAGAGCAAGCCAGAAGCACCACTGTGGTTCAAATGGTAGAGTGCTAACCTTGAGCAAAAGTAGCTCAGGCCCTGAGTTCAAGCCTAAGGTTTGGAGAGAGAGAGAGAGAGAGAGAGAGAGAGAGAGAGAGAGAGAGAGAGAGAGAGAGAGAGAGAGAGAGAGAGAGAGAAACAGGAACTTCTAAATTTTACAGAGATAGAGAAGGAGAGAGAGAAGGAGACAGAAACTAATTTCTAAACTTTACAGTCTTTCTATTTCCTTACAAATTCGTCTATGTCATTCTTTCTGACAGAAGCACAGAATTCCATTGTGTAAAAATACCATATTTGACCTACTCATCAACTGACGGGCATCTGGGTTGGTTCCACACCTCTGCTATAGTAAATAGTGCTGTGATAAATGTTATTGTTCTAGTGAATTTCGTATGTCCTGTCTGGACGATTGGCAAGTAGTGAAATTGCTGGATCACAGGGGAGCTCTATGTTTAGTCTTTTTGGGATACTGCCATAGTGCTTTCCATAGTGGTTGAACGAGTTTGCAATCCCACCAGCAGTGTAGTAGTGATCCCTCCTGGCCACATCCCCTCCAGCATACGTTATTAGATTTCTGCATCTTGGCCATTCTAACTGGAGTGAGGAGGAAAAGGGAAAGAGGAACTGAAACTTTCTCTCCTTACAGATGACATGATTCTGTATATTAAGAACCCTATAGAAAATAAAATACCTAGGAATTAACTTAGAATGTAAAGCACCTTTTTGATGAAACTATAAACCCTGGAGAAGGAAATTAACGCAGAACTGAGGAAATGCAAAAACCCATGCTCCTGGTTTGGAAGAAGTAATATTGTAAAAATGGCAATCTTGATAGGGACTATCTACAAATTCAGTGCAATATTCATCAATATCCCAATGTCATTCTTTAAAGAAACAGAAGAAGAAATCCAAAATTTCACTTGGAATAATAAAAGACCCCTTATATTCTGTCTTCTGGCATGATACATAATGTTTAATCTCACCTTCTCCACCAAAATCTCACCTTTCTCATTGAGACATAGGTGGCCCTGTTTACTAGCAGCAAAGGCTCAAACGCGCAGTTTCAGGTGTCACCACTGCCTCTGTTACTGGGTAGATCCAACTCTGTCATCGATTCTGAGGTCTGCTCTGGGAGTCTTGGTCACAAGTTGTTCTGTGGCATCTGCTGCCAGCCTGTGCCTATTTGCTTCCTTTTCCTCCAGCAGCCTACAACAGGGAATGAAGTTCAGGCGCTGATGCTCTCCTTCATATGCAGGGCAGGATGAGCCCAACCCTCCCTCATCTTCCTCTTCCAATTTTTGGGAAAAAATGTGCTGGCAGAAGTCCTCAGGTGTGGCTGATCCACACTTTTAACCCAGGCTGGTCAGGAGGCTGAGATCTGAGTATGGAAGTTCCAAGTCACCTAGAACAGGAAAGTCTGATAGATTCTTACTACCAAAAATAAAAACAGCTGGGAATGGAGTTTGGGCTCAAGTGGTAAAGGGCTAGTCTTGAGTACAAATGCTTAGTGCCCAGGCCCTGAGTTCAGGCTCCAGCACTGCCAACAACCTCACTTTAGTGAGATTTTAGCTTTATCCATGTAGGCACATCTCACTGGAATCTTTGCTGGTAGAGATAGTCTTCATAATTTTGTCTCAAGGTAAAGGTCCTCCTGAGGTAGTACACAAAAGGTGTCATGGAGAGAGGAGCCCCACTTGCTCCAGGTTTGAAGATGGCATAGGTCAAACCAGCATGGAGTTGGCACATCAGTCTTTTTCCTAGCACCACCTACGAGTGAATGTCAAATAACATTGATTGTTGTGGGATTGTGTGATTGAAGTGCCCCATTAAGGGCAGTGTTAGCACATCCAAACTTGGATACCAGGAATGCTGAAATCTCAAAGCTAAGATTTCTGTTGGCTACAGAAATGCTGGTGTGTCTGTTATTCACTAAAAGTTCAGATGCAAAGATTCTGAGGCTTGATGCCATGTGTTTATTCCATTTAGTAAAATTAGTTTAATGCACTGTATAAGTTAAAACATTTGATAAGAGTCAGGGGTAGTGAAAACATTGTTCTTGAATTCAGGTGTCTGGCAATGTAATGGTGGGGTGTTGGTGGCTGGGACTATGAAGCTGGAGCTGCTATCAAACCATGGATCATGTTCCTCTTTGTCTGGGAGAAATGACTCCAAAGATGAAATTTGAATAGTGAGGAAAAGATGATGATGTACTCAGGAAATTTCTCCTAAACAAATGCTCATGTGGAAGTGGGATGGGGGCTGGGCATATCTGAGGCAGAGCTTAAGGGGGCTTCTCATGGCGTTGAAAACGTTCCTTGCGACTTCAGGCATGCAGCAGGGTGTTTTAGATGGCCATTGTGGGATGGATGGAATAAGACTGGAGACAAGATGAATGCTGGGATCCTGCAATGCTCTTGCATGAGTGGCTGGTGGCTCACCTGAAAGAACTAATTATGTCTAAAAAAGAAATCAGGAATTTGTTTTGATTAGATAATACCTGTAATCCGAGGCATATTCAGGATCCTGATCTTAGTATTGTGGTTTAAAACCAACCCAGCAAAGGGAAAAAGCTCCAGGTCTTGAGTTCAAGGCCAGGAATGAAAAAAGGAAGGTAAAGAAAGGGTAGTATGTGAGGAAGGGAAATATATAAATGAAAGAGAGAAGGAACTAGAAATTTAAAACTAGAGAATATTTAAAAGTCATCAGTCCTTCTAAGAAAAGTGTTGGAGTATGGGTTCTATATGTGGTGAACTGGAAGCCCAGCAGTGACTTGTTAACCAAAGAGTCACCATGATGAGCAAAGGACAGAAATCTGCATGAGCCTCTTAGCGGATGGTGTCACAGAAGAGAACCTCAGCTCCCATCCCATAGTTAGAAGTATATAGACATGGGGAAGTTGGCATCACCTTGATGTCATTGTGTCCATGGAGACTGGAAGCCATGGTTCTGTGAAAGCACAATGTTCTGGTTACTGAGCTGAGAGGCTGAGGAGAGCCAAGTCCTGGCCATGAAGAAATCAGGGTGGCAGCAGAGCAACTCTGCTGCAGTGTGTGCCTGCTTGGCTGTTCTTATTCTGTGGTGGATCAGGCCGGAGCGGGTGATAGTAACTGTTTTGTGGTCACAAGCCCTTCACCAAGAGCTTCCTCTGGGATGCTCATAATCTACAGGGTGGCTGGTGGTGGGATGTGTGTGTGGTGGAAGTGACAGAGGAATGGACGCATGGCAAGGTGGGTGAAGAGATGAGAGGAATGATGAGAGCCCAGTTCATTGGTTTCCAAGGTTAATGGGTGGGAGGAAGAGAGGCATGATGGAGGAAAGATGGAGGCAGGGGAAGGTGGTGACAGAGTGAGGCCATCTGTAGTGCCAGCCTGGCCATCATCTGAAGCCCATAGGCAGCTTCCTGATCCCTCACTTTGTCCTGCTCCTTGTGGAGGGAATGTCACGTGTACCCAGAGCTAGGGGTGGGGCAATGTTAGTAGCACCTGGAGAACCATTGGCCTCTACCTGGGTGAGGGGTGGTTATGGCTCCCATGCTGTGTGGCCTGATAGCTGTGGAACAGATCTCTCCTTAGCTACCACAGTCAGTGGCTGCTCTCCATCTAGGCTTAGGGCACCTGCTCAGCCATCAGGACACCCCATGCCAGGACAGAGGCCTACAATTCAGATGGCAGCACAGGGGTGAAGATGATCTCACCGTAGCCCTAGTTACATGGCTGTCCCTGCATGCAGGACAGGATGAGCTTGGGGAAAATGTTCTCTGTGTTTTTCCACAGCCTATCCCGGCTTCTTCTTGTGTCTGATTAGACCCAGAGAGTACCAGGTTCCCTCTCATAGTCCTGGTTCTTTTTCTTTTACAGTCATGAGGCTTGAACTCAGGTCCTGGGTACTGTCCCTGAGCTCTTTTGCTCAAGGTTGATGTTCTACCATTTGAACCATAGTGCCATTTCCAGGTTTTCCTTTTCATGTGGATCTCTGATATCTCCAGTGCTGTGCCTGCAGGGAGGCACTCACCCCACAGACAGAGCAACCTCTGCCGTGACTGTGACTGCCCACAACCCTCACACCCACTCCTTGCACACCCCTCGACTCCAGTTTTAGCTCCTCTTGGACTGGGTGTCCAGCCTACCCCTTCCTTCACTCACAAAGAATCTTCAATTGTCTTCCCAGGGTCCTTTCTTCTGCCAGCCAGAGTACAGACTGTGCACATCTTGATGATCACAGAGCTCAAAGCCAAAGGCTGAGATGCAGAAGGGGGTGACCCAGTAGCTGCACAGGGCCCATGGATCATCCTGTGCATCCCCCAGAATGTGACTTCCCCCACCCCCTTGGCAGGGAAGCTCCATGCCCACATCCTGATCCCTGGTCCCCTCCAATTCCATTCTCCCTTGGATTTTGCAGACTGTCTACCATCAAGATCTAAAATTCTATTCATCACTTTATGTCCTTATCACTGATTTGCTACTTTGGCAGGATCTCCCCGTGCCTGGAGAGTGGGCATGTCATGTACTCTCTGTGGAGAAGTTGCCCCAGGAGAAGAAATATGCACTTCATGTGAGTGTTGGACAGGGCAGGAGGGCTCCCTAGGATCAGAAGCCACAGGAGGGGTGCAGATGGGGGAATGCTAGGGGCCCCAGGGTACAGTGGGAGTTAGGGCACAGTTGGTTCCTTCTGCAGGGTTGACACCGCTTCACAAACCCAACAGAATGAGGTTCACATTACAGATGTCAGAGACAGTGCAGATTGCCAATGGGCGCAAGGGTCACTGTCACCCCCAGATGCTGGCTGCATGCTGGGATGCATGCAGAGATGGTTTCAAGATCAGATAATGAGGATGTTGCAGGGTGTAACCATTCTTTTCAGATGGCTCTCTACCTCTCTTGAGCTTCATCTTTATCTTTCGCTTTTTCTTGGCAGTTAACTGGAAATGAGAGTTTCATGGACTTTCCTTTCTGGACTGGCTTCAAACAGAAGCTATGCACAGTTTTCAAACCATACCCTACTGAAGAAGGGAAGCTTGATCTGGTGCTTAACTGGGTTGCACTTTGGCTCTGTTTGCTATGCCTCACGGGAGGGGGCTCATGATTTGTAGACTAAGATCTCATGACCTTCAAAGCCAAATGCTAACTGAAAATTCAGGGTCCCAGCCTATGTGTTGGGCCTGGGTGAATACATTCTCTGTTATGCTGGGTCATCAACCCATGTTTTAAGCTGGAAGTAGGCAGTGCCACATTTGATAAGAACATCTGCCAGAGATTGACACCTCATGAAAGCAGATTCTAAAATTTTATTCCATTTCCTGTGGTGGAGAAATCCCCTCCAAGTTAGACAGGCTCACATCCACCTGCAGGTCACACTCCTAATGCACCCTTGAGTGTCCTCATGGTATTGGGATCTAAGTGTGTAGGGAATGCTGGTTTAGTCCATGAATTAGCTGGACAAGTGATGACAAACGTGTTGTGGATTAATATGAGAACAATTTAAGAAGCCCTGGAGGAGCATCAACCTGACCCTCTGTGGTGCTATAAATCTGATAGGATGTTCCAGACTGAGAAACAATCACATGGCTTTGTGTTTGGCATCCAGAGAAGTGAGTGCATGTCTTAGCTGTCAGCCAATACAGAGGAGGACATGAATAAGTGGGTGGAAAGCATCTGTCAGATCCCTGTCTGGGGGCAGGTGGAGAGAACATAGGAAAGTAGATACCATGGCTGTGGCGGGGCCAAAAAAAGGGTAAAAGAGGCAAAGGAACCAGGTACTGGTAGCTCAAGACTGTCATCCTAGCTACTCAGGAGTTTGAGATCTGAGGATCACAATTCAAAGCCAGCCCAGGACAGAAACTCCATGAGACTCTTATCTGCAATAAACTACTGAATGCAAGAAGCTCAAGCTCAGTGACAGCATCCAGGCCTAGCGTTCAAAACCCAGGACTGGCAAAAAAAGTATCAAAGGACAAGAAGCTGGCCAAAAGTTAGAGGGACTCTATCTTGACAAACAATACAATTGTAAGTTGCACTCAGAAGTCTTGCACAAAATCTGGAAATGCCTGAGACCTATCTATGTATGTTTCCTGTTTGTCTAAATACATATGTTTATGCATTTATATATTAGTATAGAGAGACAGATCAATACATATGACTATACATATATACATAGCCAGACACTTATGGGTGGGCGGTATACTGTGTGAGAGTTTGTGTTTGTGTTTTGTGGATGGCTATATCTGTTTAAGAAAGATAGAAAATATGTAAATATCTTTAAAAAACTTGATAAAATATAGAGAGTCATAAGCTCTCGAGGGAATCTGAAATGACAAAATTATTCACAGGCACGTTTATCCTTATGGATTCCTCAGCAAGTTTTAATTTTTTTCATTATTTTCTTTCTTTTCTTGAACCAGTGCTAAGGATTTCTCTCAGGGACCGGGTGCTGCCAATTACTAATTTACTCATGGCTAGTACAAGAGGAACTGAGCCACAGTTCCACTTTTGCCTTATATATTCGTGCTTAACTGAAGATAAAGATTTCTACCAGTGACTTTCTTTCAGGGGCTGGATTCTAACGAGGATCCCCAGACCTCAGACTTCTCTATAGCTACAATTAACAATATGAGAACCCAGCACTGGGTTCCAATGCACAAGGCAAGAAATTGAGTGAATCTCTCAACTCCAATTAGCTATAATAAGCTAGAAGTGAAAGACCAATAGCTTTGAGGAAAAGATGCTGAGGGTTATCACACAGGCCCTATGAGTAAGCCCTAAACCCTGTACACATGTGTGCATGCACACATTGGCAGATGCACACACACAATATGTCAGGCAATACTGTATTTTGAATTAATATCCAAAGATTGGACAACAGGATAGCAAGTAATGAAATCTGTTTTTCTTGTCTACATTGAGGGAAAGGGATAAGTCACAAGATGCAGAAGCGAAGAATTCAGAGGCAAATGCTGTGAGTGAATAACTTGTAAAAAGCACATTTCTTTTCTTTTCTTTTCTTTTCTTTTGTTTTTTCTGCCATTCCTGGGGCTTGAACTCAGGGCCTGAGCACTGCTCTTGGCTTTTCCCAAGTCTAGCCCTCTGCCACTTGAGCCACATTGCCATATGGATTTTTATATCTGTGTGATATTAAGGACTCAAACCTAGATCTTCATGGATGCTAGGCAAGCACTCTACCACTGGGCCAAACTCTAAACCCTGATAAAGTATTTATAAATAGTCATCATCATATCAAAATATCCTTTCTCTCCTACAAAGAATGAACACTTATCTATGTCTGTAAGACTTTTTTTATGTCACCAATGCTTCTGTGATTTTCCCACTTGCATTTTTACAGATGACAGCACAGATATTCATCAGGAAGAAAAATAGATTAGGATACAGAAACCTAACAACGTCCTAGTAGATTGAAGTGAAAAATTTGTGCAAGATGGCCTGGGTGTTTCATCTATTTGTAGAGTGCTAGGCTACCACACAAAAAGACTCCGGTTTGATTCTTCAGTACAATATACATAGAAAACGCTGGAAGTGGTGCTGTGGCTTGGTGGGACAGCTATAGCCTAAAGAAAGCCTAAGAACAATGGTCAGGCTCTGAGGTCAAGTCCCAGGACTAGCAAAAAAAATGTGTAAGAGGCAAAATGCAAGCTGAGAAGGCACTGTGAAGCAAAATGTCTTGTGAAGGGTAAGGGGAATAGTGACAGTTAAGTTTGGATCTTACCTAAGAAAGGCTCCTTGTGCCTGAGACCAGGCTAGCACTTACGCCTAGTTAGTGACTTGGGATTGAACAAAAAGTGTGCTGTTTACTACATCCATATGTGAGGTGGGAAGGGAGATTCAGCCTCCAGTATGTCTTTGGGGAGGTCTTCTGTGAGCAAGGAGCTTTGGTCATTGGGCCTTGAAAGGTGACCCTACCTCCCTCACAATGGAACAGAATATGGAACCCTGGTAACTAAGCCACTGTATGTGACAACCAGCTCAAGCCAGCTCCCTTGGCCTGTGGCTCAGGAACCAGAAAGATGTTGCTGTGCTGTTGCCAAAGGTCAGGAGGCTCGCATCTCAGGAATGAGAGATATGGATGTCTCACTTGAAGAAGTAGATGCTGGATCAGTGCCAAGCCAAAATTCCAGTATATCAGGCATTTCTCTAGGAAGAAAGCCAGGAAACTCCAGGGCAACTCAGATGAGGTATACTGAGAGGAAACCTATTTGAACCCATCATCCTGCCCACACACTACAACCTTCTTGTGTGCTTTCAAGTGACTATACTGAGATTAGAGTGTGTCATTTCCAATCTACTCTATTCCAATTCCTCAGTGTGAAGTGTGGACCCATTCCTACGTTTGAAATATCCACTGTTTTGCCAACATAGTGTGATGGTAAGTCAGCTCAGACTCTGAATGAGCCTTGTAACCTATGGATCCTGGAGGAAGGCCTGTTGGAGATGCTGCTGACAAAGCTGATCCCTGCCTACCAGAAAGGTGATCTCTTTTATGTGGGAAACTTCCTGCACAATTTCAAATAGTGGAGGACAATGTAGTAGTTGCTGGAAATTCTCTTGAAAAAGTGAGTGTTCCCCCTCCAAACCAAGGTTTGCTCACCACTCCTGGCCAAGTCTTAGAATACTTGGCTCCTCTCTGAGCCTGTTTGGTTCACTGCGGTGTTCACAGGGGAGCTAAGCATGATATAAGTGCACAAACCACTTTATTATGACTGGGACAGCATGCCATTTCATTTCCCTCACAAGCTACTGGAGTTTCAACAGTGTGCTTACTGAGAAGTTGGATTTCAGGCATGAGCAAGTGGCTCCCAACTGCAGCCCTCACCTAGGTGACATCCTAGGAAATCCCATTTCCCAGTAAGAAATGAGGTGTCAGTACTAATGGCGGAGGCCTGTGAAATACTGGAGTCAGAGGAAAAGCTGGGGGCTGAATCACTATTGAGCCATCAGGGAGGGATTGTGATAGCTTTGCCTGTTAGAACCTGAAAGCATTTACATCTTGGTCTGTGGTCCAGTGCTGCCACTTGAACCTGAACCCAGGTCTAAATGCCATCCCTTTGGTGTTCAAAAATTAGCACTGTACCATTTGAGCCATAGGTCAAGTTCTGGCTTTTTGCTTCCTAATTGAAGACAAGTGCCTTTAGACTTTTACTGACTAGACTGCCTTTCCACTGTGATCTTCAGAGCTCAGCCTGCTGGGTGGCTAAGATTAGAGGAATGAGCATTTAGTTCTTTATTTAGAGCATTCACTTACTGATTTATTTAGAGCATTTACTTAGTTAATTTAAGGTGCGTTTACTTTGGACAGATGCATAGAGGCCTCTCTCAGAAGCTTCTGGAAGTGGGGTGTAAAAGTCATCCTGTTCTCGAGTGTCTCTTACCCCCCTCCCAGCATATAAGTGCACATCTCTGCAGGACAGCCACAGCATTAGAGTCCTGCAAGAAAGGGGCTTTGGTAGAAGACTCAGGATGGAGAGAGAAGGCTCTCACTTTCCTTGTACCGAATGTGCCCACAGCATCATGTGTTCCATCTATACGATGTGAATGGATTTCTACCCCAGTGATTTCTACGAGTTCAAGAACTGCCACACCATGACACAACTCAAGCTCTATATGAGGCTCCAAATGCCGGCTTTGGACCTGCTCTTCTAAACACATACTTTTTGACCAGCTGGAGGAATGTGCGACCAGTAAGACCAAGAAAAAGTAGAAGTCCTGGTGTGGGTGCCTCAGAGCCTGTGAGTAGGAAGCCCATGTGGTCTAGATATTGGTTGGCCCTTACTTCTACAGAGCTTGGCAAAATGCCCTTTATGGGTGGTGTCAGCCAGGTAATGTCTGTCCTCTGAAAGGACTCGGGAATAAACACTCATTAGAAAGACCCTACACCTCCTCAGAGTTCAGTCCAAACTCCAGTTCTACAGGTTCCTCCATTAGATCCTCATGGAAGTTGAGTGACACTTCAACTTGCAGGGTCCACTCTGTTCACTCTGTACCTATTTCCATTCTTAGGTTTGGGTCATCGTGGAAGAGCTTATCCTGAACTCCGGATGAAAAACCCACCAATGGAGCTGGTGACTGATGGAGACAGAGAATCATCATTGCACTCCAGAAAGCATGGGCCATCTGTAGAAATTACCAAACAGGTTTAGAGTCCTGTGGATATACCTTTTGCTCTGAACCCCATGTGTGACACAGTTGAACCTGCAGATACTATGGAGGAAGAAAAAGAGCAGCCAGATTTCCTTCCGTTTCCTTTCACACTCCACCCAGAGTCAGTCCATCTGAGTCAGAGTAACACTCCACTTATTGTGCAAGCTGAAGGGGCACACGCTGGGCTCATGGAAAATGTCCCCATGGGAAGCAGCAAGTGTACTCTCAATACTGGAGTCATTGGAGGAAAATGAATCCATGCTCACAGGATATCCAGACCCATCCATCTCACTAAAAGAGACTCAATCTCCATTCGACAAACCAGAATCCATCCCCCTCTTAACTCAGGAAGGACATTCTGTTTCTCATGAGGAAGGAGACCCTTCTGAGGACTCTGAAGTAGAATTACTGTCTGAAGGCAACTTGGAGGCCAGTCTGGATTTAGAGCTTCCCTGTCCCCTTCCTAAAAAGACATCTCTTTATCTTGCTCTCATGATTCTTGTCAAGTACTCATTGTATTTACTTTGCTAACTATTAAACTCTCATTGTTAATATTATGGTGTGCAGTTCTTCAGTCCTTATTATACTGTGTTTTATTTTCCACTTAGAATGTTAGACCTCAGACACATAGGTCCTGGGTGGGCCAAAAACCAGTCAGGTCTGGTACCATAGAAGACAACCTTACTGGATATACAGGGAACTATGAAATGCATGGAATCACCAGGAATCCAGGCCAGGCCTCCATGGAAAGACAAGTCAGCTACCAAAGCTTAAGGACAGAGCAGATGCCTGGAAATGTGTTTTGTCAATCGGGAGAAGTGCCAGAGTAACTGTAATATTATGTGGGACTCTGTTCTGTGAGTTCAAGTCTGTTTATATATCCATTGTGCTTTGTACAAATGTTTAAGGAAATTAAAACTCCACAATAACATCAAAAATCTACTTTGGCTTTGAATGTGGCCTAGTTGTAGAGTGCTCGCCTAGTATACAAGAAGACCTTGATTCAATTCCTTGGCACTGCATACACAGAAAAAGCAGATGGGGCACTGTGGCTCAGGTGTCACATTGCCACCCTTGAACAAATGTGGCCAAGGACAGTTCCTGGTCCCTCAGTTCAAGCCCCAG
Organism: Megascapheus bottae; assembly: GCF_031878675.1. NCBI lineage: Eukaryota > Metazoa > Chordata > Mammalia > Rodentia > Geomyidae > Megascapheus > Megascapheus bottae. Next base: position 4,358,515 of record NW_028327585.1, read on the forward strand.
GACTAGCCAAACAAGAAATCATACCATTTTCCACACATTTGGAAATAAATCTGTTTTATCTAACCCTACTTCTTTTTTACCAGTCCAGGGTGTGTGCCACCAAGCCAAACTATTGGCCCCCAACCTTACTATTTTTAATCATTTAATTTTTTTACATAATCATATTTCATGCTGTCTGTATTAATACCATAAACAGTATGCTTAGTGTAATAATGTTAAAGGTAAAACATAAGAAATTAATAACTAAAATTCCTTTTTTATTAGTTTTATACCATTACTACAATTTTATGAGAAAAATTACCTAGAATGTTTATTTTAGAGTTCAAGTAATCCATTTTGATAAATATATCAACCTACATCATTTATTTGAACACATTTTAAACTATTTTTTTCAGGAATGAAAATACATATATATTTGTTGTAAATGAAATTTATGACATGGGGGGGAAGGGAAAGAGAAAAGGGGGAGGAGGTAACAGTGTTTACAAGAAATGTACTCATTACATATGTAACAGCAATCTCTTTGTATATCACCTTGACAACGAATTTTTTGAAAAGTACAATAAGTTTAAATGTCTACTTTGGGCAGAATTTTTTTTTGCCAGTACTGGGCTTAGACTCAGGACCTGAGCACGATCCTTGTTTTTGTTTTTGTTTATTCTTAAGGCGCAAGTTCTATCACATGTGCTACAGCAACACTTTTATCTTTTTTATCTATGTTGTGCTGAGGAATTGAACTTGGGTCTTCATACATGCTCGGCAAGAACTCTTCCACTAGGCTTAACTTATGGCCCCAGTGGGAAGGAAGTTTTCCATAAAATATGTACGAAATATGTCCACTAAGGAAAAGCCATCAAAAATAGAAGAAAAATTATATACTTAGATAACGACATGCCAGTATTATGGCAGATCTCTGTAATTCTAGCTTCAAGAGTGGCCTATTTGACCGGGAGTCGGCTGGCTGAAGTAAAGTGCTATCCTTGAGCAAGCCCTAGGACAGTGCTCTGGCCATGAGTTGAAGCCATAGGACATGCAAAAAATAATAATTTAATTCCCGTGACTGGTGGCCCACCCTGGTAATCCTAGCTACCCTGGAGGATCGAGGTTCAAAGACGGACCAGGCATAAAAATCTGTGAGAATCTTATTTCCAAATAATCCAGAAAATTCAAAATGACAATGTGCCTCAAGTGGTAGAGCTCTTGCCTTGAGCTGAAGAGCTTAAGGTAAACATCCAGGCCCAGAGTTCAAGCCCCATGAGTGAAAAAAAGAAAAAGAAAAAGAAAGCCCTTATCTAAGGCTGGAGTGCACACTAGTGGTAGTTTGCTTGCCTAGTATGCACAAAGCCCTGTGTTCAATTACTCTGTACCACTTACACCAAAAAAAAAAAAGCTGGAAATGATCTCAGAAGGTTGGGTTCTGAGGATCACAGTTCAAAGCCAGGCCAGACACTAAAGTCCATGAAACTGTTACTTCCACTTAAGCACCAGAAAACCAGAAGTGACACTGTGGCTCAAGGTGTTTAAGGTTGTAGCCTTGAGCTGAAGAGCCCAGGGACACTGCCCAGGTGCACAATTAAAGTCTTACAACCAAAAGAGAGAGAGAGAGAGAGAGAGAGAGAGAGAGAGAGAGAGAGAGAGAGAGAGAGAGGAAGAGAGAGACAGAGAGACAGAGAGACAGAAACAGAGAGAGACAGAGAGACAGAGACATCAAACAGTCAGGCACTGCTGGCTGATGCGTGTAATTCTAGGTACTGTGGAGGCTGAGATTGGAGGATCTTGGTTCAAAGCCCAAAGCCAGCCCGGACACATATGTTTGTGAGACTTACATCACCAATTAACTACCAGAAACCAAAAATGGAGCTGTAGAGGAAGAGCACTAGCCTCGAGCTGAAGAGCTCAGGGACAGTGTCCAGGCCCAAAGTCCAAGCACCATGACGAATCAATAATAAAAAAAAGAAGATAGCTAATAGTAATTGTCGGGAACAAGAGTGGAATCAAACTGTACTTTGATTTGCATCAGATAATTGCTTGATTGTCTTATTGATTTTGGCCTTCTCCTGGTCAATTGATCTGACATTTACCATATGAATGTAACCCCCAACAGTTCCCTGATTAACCATCTGGATGTAACATCTGGCAGTGCCCTGGTCTCAAGGAGGGATAAAAACTTTGATTTGAGAATAAACGGGCGCTGCAGTTTTTGCCTGGGCTGCAGACCTCCCGGACCCGATGTGTTTGTCTCTCTTCTAATTTTTCCAGTCCCTGCCCCCTATTTCAGGAACCCCAATTTGCTGCCGGTAGGCCCCGGCATCTGGTGCCCGAACAGGGACCCTGAAAATCTGGGACGACGGTGGAGGACCCCGCTGTGGTGTGTAACACAAAGGGAATTGGGTAAATCTAAGTCTGAACTTCAAAAAAAAATTAGTAGGTTTGAATGTTTCCTATATCTCAAAGGTTTATTGCATTGTCTTAAAGAAAAGCTGCTAAATATTTTTCTAGATCCTGAAATCTGCATTTTATTGCAAGGCATACAGCTGTTTACATTGTAAACATTGTATCCTGTTTAGCACAGAGGTGTTAGGGAATTTGGGATTTATTACTTTAAGTTAAAGTTTGGAAACATGTATTAGAGATCTCAATGTAAAATTGTTCATTAACGTCAGAAACTTTGCCTGTCTGTCTTTTCTTGCAAACTGACACTAGAAATCTGATGGTAAAATGTGGATAATGTGATTAGTATTTTAAAGGAATGTTTAAAGGTTTATCTCCATGCAATTGGGTGTATTTTAAAAAAGGGAAGGAAACTAACTCCAGACTTAGGCTTTTGGTGCACTGATGTCTATAGTTCTTGCATTAGGGAAAAACTGTTATTTGAGTTTAAACTGTTGTTGGAGTTTTAGACAGTAATCTAAACTGCAAAAGAGCCCCTTTTTTCTAAAAGACAAGAGGCGTGCCTTGGGCCCTAGGGGGCCTGAGGGCAGAAGGAGTTCTTTGTGCCCTTAAAGGTTTTTCAATTGCAAATAAAGGCTAAGGTGTTAATTGTTTAAGCCAGTATCAGTAAAAGTTATTAAGAACATTGGAAATGGGTTTCTAAACAATATTTGAAAGTGAAGTTGTCTTAAATGTTTAAAGAAAGAGAAAAAAGGAAAATTAGGACTACCAAAGTAATTGCTTAATTGCTATTTCAGCTTGCTCTTGTAACTTCCAGCTAGCCCATTGGAGAAGAACAGCAGTCCTTATTCAGATGTAACTTTGGCTTTTACCAGGTTCTAGGTAAGCTCATGCTTAGAGACTATTTCTGTGTCGACCACCTTGTTGCTCTAATTGGAGAAACGTGGCCTTTTGTAGGACTCACTGATCTGAAAACTGCAGTTTTGAGCCAGCCCCGGGCAAAGCAAAGTCCCTGTGAGACTGTGGTGTCTAATCTGGCAGCAGAATGCTATTAAGGCAGAGTTGCTTTGGAGCTCGAAGCCACAGAGTGCTAGCTCTGAGCTGAACAGCTGGGGGACAGCACTCATGCACCAAGCGCAGGACTCACAGTGGCAGAGTGCAAGCCTTGAGCTGCAGAGCTGAGGTGCGGCACTCAGGTCCTGAGTTTGGATGGCAGAGATGGTGTCAGATCTTAGTCACTTGTGCTTGGCCGATCAAATTAATCAGAGCCGGGAGGTCATAGAATAGTTTGTAAGCATGCCTTACTAATGCCCGTGCCTTTCATAACTGGGCAGGAACTTGTCAATCTTCTGTGATGGTGGGTAATTTAAAGCCCTAACTGAGCGAAATTTTTATTTATTTATTTATTTATTTTTGACACCAGCCACAAATTCAGGAAAAGTTTGTGGATCTGAGGCTTGTGTCTCTATTAATCTGTTTAGATCTGACAACTGAAGCATTGTTAAGGTTGCAGAAATTTAGTTCCCCAGACAATCAAGAAAAGGCCTTTGCAAATGGGTGCTATGTAAACTACACTATTGTAGCCGAAGATGGTTTGTGCAGTTGTTAAATGTTAAATATGATCTCCAGTTTGGAGCAAATTATTATTCCTGATATCTAATCCTTGCAATCCCTGATAAAACAGGCTAGGCTTCTTAAGGTCCCTGGTCAAGCACAGAGACAACACCCTTCAGTCAGCTTGAAGAAGTCACAGGAGCTGAATCTCCGCCCATCAATCCCCTTTAGATGAAGGGACCAGTCATTTTTGGAAAGTGAGACAGGATAATTAGAGATAATTAGAGATAGTGGAAAGAATAGAAATTGCACTTGTGTTTCTTTTAAAATAAAGACGGGGGATATGTCGGGAGCAAGAGTGGAATCAAACTGTACTTTGATTTGCATCAGATAATTGCTTGATTGTCTTATTGTTTTTGGCCTTCTCCTGTTCAATTGATCTGAGATTTACCATATGAATGTAACCCCCAACAGTTCCCTGATTAACCATCTGGATGTAACACCTGGCAGTACCCTGGTCTCAAGGAGGGATAAAAACTTTGATTTGAGAATAAACGGGCGTTGCAGTTTTTGCCTGGGCTGCAGACCTCCCAGACCCGATGTGTTTGTCTCTCTTCTAATTTTTCCAGTCCCTGCCCCCTATTTGAGGAACCCCAATTTGCTGCCGGTAGGCCCCGGCAAGTAATGATGAATAATTTTGTGCTGGGAGTTTGGCCTAGTGGTAGAGTGCTTGCCTAGCATGCAAGAAGACCTGGGTTCAATTCCTCAATACCACATACATAGAAAAATGCTGGAAGTGGTGCTGAGGCTGAAGTGGTAGAGCCCTAGCCTTGAGAAAATATAAGGACAGTGCTCAGTCCCTGAGTTCAAGCCCAGGACTGGCCAAATCAAAAGTAGTACAGCACTGGCACTGAACTGAAGATCTGAGGAACAGCCCAGGCACAGAGTTCAAGCACCGCAAACAACAACAACAAAATCTATGAAATGGCAGTGGTGGTTTTAAGCTAAGCAAAAATAGAGTAGAAACTGGTAAAATACATATTTGTGTGTAAGCAAAATAGCCAGACTTATGCATTAGAACAGGATAGCAACTTGAAAAAAAAATTTGTTTTCCATCTCACTAGGTCCTGTCTCTTAATTTATTCAAGTAAGTAAAATGCTGGGTTTTATAATCATTGCTCTGAATATTAGAAAATCATAATATCTCTCATTAACCAACAAAGACCAGGAACTGGGGCTTCATTCAAATGGCAGAGTATCAGGCAAGACAAGAAAAAATTGAAGTAAGAACTTGATGTTCTTGATCCAGAACCTGTATAGTAACAGAGCAGCAGCCTTGTGATGGTACCTCACACCTATAATCTTAGATACTCAGGAGGCTAAGATCTGAGAATCAAAGTTTAAAGCCAGCCAAAGTACCCAGTTAACTGCCAGAAAAACCAGAAGTGGCACTGTGGCTCACAGATTAAAGCACTAGCCTTGAGCTGAAGAGCTCAGGGACAGTGCCCAGGCCCAGAGTTCAAGCCCCACAATTGACAACAATCAAACAAGCAAACAAAACTCACAAAGAAGCCTGCAGACCACAGTGGTTCTGCTGAGTCTCTTCTCTATGGGGATCAGGAAACATTTCACTTTTTCTGTCTCTTCCCATGTCAACATTCATACTAAAATAAGACTGTGTTGCAAGTTTCAATTTATATAAATGTTTTTCATGAAGCACCCTGAAATATTCATCACTTATATCTCAATTGAAGATAGTTGATTTGGGGCTGCATTGGTAGAGTGCTAGCCTTGAGCAGAAAAGGTCAGGGATAGAGCTGAAGCACTCAGTTGAAGACCCAGTGCCAACACACAAAAGAAATTATGCACTTTATACATATTTTCTAATTTCTTAATGAATTTTTCAGTCTGCATAAATATAGGGTACATTCCTTGTTACTTAAGTAAGATTGCTCTTTTTTTTCTTTATGCCAGTCCTACGGCTTGGACTCAGGGCCTAGACATTTTCGTTGGACTCGCTTGCCCAAGGTGAGTGCTCTGCCTCTTGAGACACAGTGCCACTTCTAGCTTTTTTCTGAGTATGTGGTTCCGGTGAATAGAACCTAGGTCTTCATTCATTCTAGGTGAACACTCTACCATTAGGCTACATTCCCAGGCAGTGAGATTCCTCTTACAGTCATTGTATGTTCACAGAGTTTGATCTCACACACTGTAGGGCCCTGGTTGGCTTTGACCTGTGATCCTAAGCCCTGAGCCTCCTAAGTAGCTGAAATTAAGTTGTGAGCCAGCATGATGGCTTCCATTCTTTTTTCTACAAAAATATATGTAGTTATCTAAAATATATCTATAGCTGAAAAAAATGAATCTCTCCCAAACAAATCTTCAAAGAAACAATCATCCTATTAAAAGGTGGGCTAAAGACTTAAAAGAGTATTCTCTGAAGAAAAAATTAAAATGGGCTTTAGACACATGAAGAAATGCTCCATATCTCTAGCAATAAGGGAAATGAAAATCAAAACAACTTTGAGATTCCACCTGACTCCAGTCAGAATGGCCATTATCAAAAAATTTAATAAGAGATACTGGTGGGGAAGTGACCAGGGGGGATCACACCTACACTGTTGGTGTGAGTGTAAACTCATTCAACCACTAGGGAAAGCAGTGTGGTGGTTCCTCAAAAGACTGAACATAGAGCTCCCCTATGATCCAGCAAATCCACTACTTGGCATCTACCCAATTGTCCAGAAAAAAGGACATAATAAGCCACTAGCACAATGATGCTCATTGCAGCACTATTTACCATAGCAAAGATATGAAACCAACCCAGATGCCACTCAGTAGATGACTGAATCAAGAAGATGTGGTACTTATACACAATGGAATACTATGCTGCCATCAGAAGAAATGACATCGCCCCATATGTAAGGAAATGGAAAGACTTGGAAAAATTCATATTAAGTGAAGCAAGCCAGACCCAAAGAAACATAAGCTCAATGGTTTCCCTCATTTGTAATAATTAGTTCACATCTTGGACTCTCCTAGCACAGGATTACAATAACTCAAAAACCTAGGTAAATAAGGTCATATAGGATGAGACTAAATGTAAGGATCTCTAGGATATGGGAACAAGAGCTATATCTTGTGTCATCATTGCTCTTAATCTTGTGTGATTTTTGTCCTTAATCTACTATGTTATTTCTCATCTCTTATTTTGCCCTTTGGTTAATGTCAGATTGTTACTGTATCTGATTTTTCCCTGGCATATTGTATATATGTTTATTTGTTTATGTCAAATAGGAAAGGGAAGGGGAGAAACAAGATGATTGGGAAGGGGAGGGGAGAGGGAACTGGGGAAAAAAACATGTGGAGTGGAATAAATGTGGGAGAAGTAATGCAGTCCACTACCTGTAAATGTAGTCGTAACCCCTCTATACATTACCCTGAAAATAAAAAAGAGACTATAAAAATATCTGTAGAAAATGAGGCTGGATGATGGAAACAACCAGATGCCCTACTACAAAAAATGTGATACACACACACACACACACACACACACACACACACACACAATGGAATGATACATAGCCAACCGACAAGATAAAATAATGGCATTCTCAGGGAAGTGGATGAAAAGGAAAAAAATCATATTAAGTAAAGTAAGCCAAACTCAAAGGAACATAGGCCCAAGAGTCTCCCTCATTTGTCAAATTCAGTAGAAAACTTGGGCTCTGCTACCAGAGATTTACAATAGAACAAAATCTAGAGACATCGTGACAAATAGTATGACACTAAATGTGAGGACCTCCAAGATGAAGAAACAAAACTCATATAATGAGTGATTGTTGTCCTTAATGAACTATGTGATCTCTTATGTCTTTTGCTATCCCTTGGTTATATCATATTGTTACAATAGTTCACCTTGTTTTCTGATATATTTCATATGTGCCTAATTGGTTATTTGAAATTGGATATGGAAGGGGGGAAATGAACATGAGTTGGGGTAGGGGAAGGGAAATGGGGACCATATCATGACACGGGGTATCAAAGTTTGAGAAGTAATGCACCTTCTATCTGGTAAATATAATGTAACCCTTGTATAAATTACAATAAAAATAAATACATAAAAAGAAGATCTGCACAGAAAAAAATAATAATGGCATTTTAGGGGTAGTGGAAGAAATTAGAGTGAATCCTGTTGAGTGAGATAAGTCAAGACCAAGGAACAAAAGGTACATGGTATCCTTAATATATGGATATTAGTTTCAAACAGTAGTAGAGCGATGATTGAATAGTTGATACCCAAAGGTCTGGACATAATTTTGGAGATATAAACATAACTACATAGACATAAAAATCTAGGATAGACTATACACTCTATAGACATGTGTTTTATTATAGATTAATCTGTATCTATGACATACAAAGACTCAGCTTAATTTTTACTATATTCTAAAATTTATGTGCCAGTGATTGTATAGCGATTCCCTTCTTGAATACTTGTTGGTTAAACATGACATTTGAAATATGATGTAAAATTCAATGTTAATAATTTTTTTTTAAAAAACAGGCTAGAGGTAAATACCACTAATGTACTTGCTCTAAGTGGTACAGAAATTTTCTTAATGAATCAAGGAGTTTTATTACATCTTTATGCAATTATTTTAGTTCTAAGTGTTCTACACTCAATGATACTTCTGGAAAGATGATATAGCTGACTGTGTAGATAGTATGAAGACATACTGGCCTAAACGTAGAATAAAGCATTGGTAAGTGGCTGTTAGCTGTCCAGACTCTACTGGAATATGGGGAATGAATTTATTAAGCACAATGCAGGCTCTTAGTCAGATCAGGATCAAGATTATGTGGTTCCATGAGATGAATGAGGAAAGATCAGAAAAATCTACTAAGATATCCAGATATACTTTTGAAACTAAGGTATCTAGACTCCTTTTTTTTATTTCTTGGTGGGGAGCTTGAACTTTGGACCTGGGCAAGGTCTCTTAGTTCTTTTTCCTCAAGGCTAATGCTGTACCAGTTTTAGCCACAACTCCACTTAGTTTTTGGGTGGATAAGTGGAGAGAAGTATCTTACAGTTTTTTTGTTTTCGTTTTTTTGCTTGCAAAGGCTTTGAATCACCTTCTCCCTGGCTAGTAGAAGAATGACAATTATGACCCTCAAGCGCCTGGCTAGTAATTTTTTGAAAATTGGACTTTCTTCCAAATCACGTAACTGGTTCCTAGCAAAGTACTGAAGCCTGACTTAAATGTGACAGATTTTTGTCACTTGGAGACACTCTGTGCTGAACGTTAGAAATCTACCAGCTGAGTCACAGTGGCACTTCCAGTTTTTGTTTATGTGGTGCTGAGGAATGGAATCCAGGGTTTCATACATGCTAGGCAAGCTACATTTTCAGCCCAAGGTTTTATGTTTTGTTTTTTCAGTGTTGTTGCTTCTAAGGTACTGTATGATGTTCTTTCATTTTCTTTGCTTTTTACATCTTTTCTTCTTTTTCCCTTTAGTTTTATTCTCTGTAGTCACTGTGTTGAATTCGGGTACCCTGTGTCTTGTACATAGTTTTATGTGATTTGGGAAAGGGAAAGGGTATAATAAAATGGTAAAAAAAAACAAAGGAAAAAATGTGTACCAAGTGAATAGTGATATTTAGAAGACACTTAACGGAAATGAACTGAGCAATCTGGGTGGAGAGGGGGCTGAGGGTAGGAAAACAGAGAAAAATGAGGGAGGGGATAACAATTTTCTTAAGAAATGTGTTCATTACTTATGTAACCGTATGCCAACTATATATTGACTTAACAAAAAAAATTAACTTAAAAAAATAATTTAGCCTGGTATGGTGGCTCACACTTGTAAATGTAGTTACTCAAGAGGCTGGGATCCAAGGATAGCAGTTCAAAATCAGCCTGGGCACTGAAGTTTATGTGACTCTTATCTCCAATTAAACACCAGAAACCCAGAAGTGGCCCTATGGCTCAAGGGATAGGGCAGTAGTCTTGAGCTGAAAAGCTCAGTGTCAAGACCCACGTGCAGAATTGCAGTCCCATGACTTGAATGATGAATGATACTAGCCAGGCTCTGTGCGCTCACACTTGGAATCCTATCTACACAGAATCAGGTTTGAATCCAGCCCAAACAAATTGCATGATATTCTGATTTACAGTTCATTACCAAAAATCTGGAAGTGGAGCTGTGGATCAAGTGGTAGTACAGTAGCCTGAAGCAAAAGAAAAAACATTTAAGGACAGTTCCCAGGCCCTGGGATCAAGTCCCAGGACTTGCATAAAACAAACAAAATGTGACGCTGAGTCCTCCATCATTTGGTGTTATAGTTCAATATTCTTGATATGCGTCTTAGAAATTAAGTCCCTAGCAAATACTCTCCCCTGAAATTCTGCTTCATAGCTGATTCATAGAATTTCAGCATCATTACTATCACCTTCCAGTTAGCATAGCAGTCTACTACTGAAAATTTGAAGAAAACTTTTGAGTAATCCTAATAAATCTGTGTATCATCTGCACACACATCAAATCAGCAGCAGCTATGTTCTACTATTATCTAAATGTATTTAATCCTTTCTTGAGTTAATGAGCCTTAAAGAGTAAAACATATGAAATAGTTATGAAACTAACAGTCACCATTCTTCTACCTAATATTGTAATATAAGTTTATAAATGCAAGGACTATTCTGAAGTGTGCAGAAGATAGCTTCTAATTATAATATTCTCATGAAGTATAGTTTTTAAGAAACATGTTCCTTGCTTTGGGAAAGCAAAGGCAAGGAAAAATGATATAGGTAAGTTCCCTATTTATCAGAAGGAAAATACTATTGGGTTTAGATCAACTTCATTCATTCCGTGCTGATGAAACAAATATTTGCAATTCCTGAGGCCAATCACTTCATTGTGATGCACAATCAGCCAGCTTAGATCAATCTTCCAAAAAAGGAAAGGACCAAATGAGAAGCAATTAAGGTTTCCAAAATGAACCAGGTGGTGGTGGAAGCTCACACTTGTAATTCTATCTACTCAAGGCCTGAAATCCAAGGATCTGGATTAAGTTTGTCTGGGATGAAAATATTCCTGTCTGAAACATCATCTCTGTTATCACAGCCCAGCTGATACATTCTGCCCAACAGGTTCCAAACACCAAAGTCCATCTCTATCTGAAATACTAGCAAACGTACTCACACATAATTTCCTCTTTGGGAGATAGTTGAAACATGTACCAGAAACATTTCCCTGGCTTCAGAGTGGAAATGGAAATATATACTCACTAGAAGCCCATCTAGTAAATTACAGTCAATCATCTTTCCTCACATCTTGTTAGTTAAATTGAACAATGAGTGTTTGGATCAGAAGCGATGTGTATGAGTATACAGGTTGTAAAAGTACTGTAATCCTAGCTACTCAAGATAAGCTGAGACCTGAGGATTCCAGTTCAAAATCAGCCATGCAATAAATTCCATACGATTTTTACCTCTAATTAACCAGCAAAAAACAGAGCGTTGAATTGTGCTTAAAATGCCACAGGCCTAAGCTTTGCATAAAAGTGCTAAGGGGTAGCATTCAGGATGCCCAGTCTCTCCACTCCTTTTTAACATAGTACTAGAATTCCTAGGCAGTGCAATAAGGCAAGAAGCAAGCATAAAGGGGATCCAAGTAGGAATAGAAGAAATAAAACTATCCCTCTTTGGAGATGACATGATTCTGTATTTAAAGAATCCTATACAGTCTACTTCCAATCTCCTTGATCTGACTCAAAGCTTTGGAAGGGCAGCAGGCCATAAAATGAACCCTCACAAATCAACTGCCTTCCTTTACGCCAACAGTGAGAGGAATGAGGCAATAATCAGGAAAGAAACTCCTTTCACAATAGCCTCAAAGAAAATAAAGTACCTACGAATTACCTTAATTAAGAATGTAAAGAACCGTTTAGATGAAAACTTTAAAACCCTAAAAAAGGAAATTAAAGCAGAACTAAGGAAATGGAAAAACCTCCCATGCTCCTGGATTGGAAGAATCAACATTGTGAAAATGGCAATCTTGCCAAGGGCTATCTACAAATTCAATGCAATACCCATCAACATCCCAATGTCATTCTTTAAAGAAATAGAAGAGGCAATTCAAAATTTCATATGGAATAATAAAAGACCCCGTAAGCAAAAACACTCCTTAGCAGAAAGAACAGCGCTGGAGGAATTTCAATCCCAAACTTTAGACTCTATTACAGAGCTATAATTCTCAAAACAGCTTAGTACTCGCACAAGAACAGGCCTGAAGTCCAATGGAATAGAACTGCACCATTTGCAGCCTTTTCTTTGTATGTGGTAATGAGGAATCAAACCTGAGTCTTTTTGCGTGGTAGCCAAGGACTCTACCACTAGGTCAAACACACAGGGCATCTTGCACATATTTTTGACCTCAATCTATTATGATATAATTAGGTTTCTGTATCGTAATCAATTTTTTCCTGATGATTAGCTTTGCTGTCATGTGTAAAAAATGGAAGAGGGAAAAACACAGAAGAATTAGTGAAATTTAAAAAAAAGCATTACACACATAGATAAGTGTTCATTCTTTGTAGGAGAAAGGATATTTTGATATGATGATGATTATTTTATAATTACTATGTCAGGGTTGAGAGTTTCGCATAGTGGTAGAGTGCTTGCCTAGCGTCCATGAAGATCTGGGTTTGATTGCTCAGTATCACATAGATAGAAAATCTAGATGTGGCACTGTGGCTCAAGTGGCAGAGGGCTAGATTTGAGAAAACCCAAGGACAGTGCTCAGGCCCTGAATTCAAGCCCCAAGACTGGCAGAAAGAAAAAAGAAAATGAAAATGCTTTTTACGAGCTAATTCACTCACAGCATTTGCTTCTGAAATCTTTGCTTCTGCATCTTGTGAAATACCCCTTTCCCTCAATGTAGTCAAGAAAAACAGATCCATCCCATGGTCCACTTTGAGGCCACTGATTTTGCTAAGAGTTAGTCGTGCAGCAACACATAAGTTTTATTCTAATACTTTCCAAACTTTGTACTCAAATATGCTACCTACTTACCAACTTAGGTCAGTTATCCTCATGCTATACTTTTTCTTCATTACTACAATATTCTTACACTCCTACGTTAATCCTCTTGTACTTCCCCTGACCTCTCTCATTCTTTTTTTCTATCACTGGACCTCTGCTCGTCTTTCAACCCTTATACTGCACGGATCTACACTTGATGGCTGTTGAGCAATATTGTATATGTAGATGGTTAATTATTTTCTAGGCTCAGAGGGACTTATAGACAATAGAGATTGGATTGAGAGGCTTATAGTTTTGGGTATAAATCGCTTATCAGTGGTTGTATTAGACTGGTCTGTAAGTGCACAAAAAGAAAGAGTGATAATACCAATCAAAACCTGTGAACATCTAGTTTCTGCCAGCTACAGAGGTCTAGGTTGGTTATATCTGAAAACCTATAATCATATTTAGTAGTAATCTTGCTCCCATTTTCAAATGGGCACAACAAGAAACTCAAAAAAAATGTCAAATCAAGAAACAACATCCCCCCCCCCAATGTAAACAGACAATGGAACAGTCACTGGCACACCTAGAGGAGAGTCTTCCAAGTGCTACACAAATGCAATAGATAAACATCATTAATGGAAAATGTGAAAATATAAAGAAAGAGATAATGGAGGAAGCCATAGCTGAACAAGAGGAAAGCAAAAACAAGGTGATAAGTGAAAAAGAATAAGCCACAAAGGAGGCCATAATAAAGGTTTTTCAAAGAAAGATGGGTGAATTCATAGAATCCACAAATAAAAACGTGACCAAACTCCAGCAAATGTTCAAAGAAAATAAAGCTACTGAGCTAACCACTCAAAAGGAAATCAAGGAGATAAAGAAATCCATACATGATCTCAAACAAGAGATGGAAGCCATCAAAAGTGAGCAATTAGAAGCAAGGGAGATGAAAAATATAGTAGATAGCTTTGATAGCAGGTTAGAGAATGCAGAGGAAAGAATTTCCGGGGCTGAAGATAATTTAGTTATTATAGAGAAAGAACAGAAAATGAGTCAATCCAAATCTAGGAAATATGAGAGAGCGCTTCAGGAGGTCCAAGATACAATTAGGAAGCCTAATTTAAGGCTAGTTGGTATTGAGGAGGGCGTGGAGAAAGAGGTCAATGGTATTGGAAATATACTTCAGGGAATCATCTCAGAGAATTTCCCAAATATCCAGAAGGGCAGGCCCATCAAGATACGAGAAGCTTTTAGAACCCCAAACAGACCTGACCAGAAAAGAACATCCCACCGCCATATTGTGATCCGAACTGGATCAATAGCAACGAAAGAAAAGATCCTAAAGGCAGCCTGGGAAAAGGGATCAGTAACCTATAAAGGCAAACCAATCAGAATAACCCCAGATTTCTCAGCATGCAAGCACGAAGTGACTGGAAGCATATATGTCATGCCCTTAAATCAAATAACTAACAACTAAGAATAATGTAGCAAGCTAAGCTCTCATTCATAACTGAGGGAACAATAAAAACATTCCATTCCAGGGAAAAGCTGCAACAATATGTCGAAAGAAAACCAACACTACAGAGAATTCTCAAAGATGCTCTATACACAGAAAACCAAAATAAATGCAATATAGGGAAAGAAATGGCACCTAAACAGCATAACATCTAAGGACCACAAGAACTGTCAAGACACAGGCCCTACTAAAAGCTTTTAAAAATGGTAGGAACTAATAAATATCTCTCAATCCTAACTCTCAATATCAATGGACTTAACTCTCCAATTAAACGACATAGGCTGCCTAGTTGGATCAAAAAGCAAGAGCCATCGTTCTGCTGTCTTCAAGAGACACATCTTACCCAAAAACAATCATCTTTTGAAAGTGAGAGGTTGGAATAAACTCTATCAAGCTAACTGCCCCCATTAACAGGCTGGACTTGTCATCCTCATATCAGATACAATAGACTTCAAACTAAAATTAGTAAGAAAAGACAAAGAAGGTTACTACATACTACTAAAGGGATCTTTCCTCCAGGAAGACATAACGATCGTAAATACTTACACACCCAATCGCGGAGCTCCAAACTTCATCAAGCAAACTTTACTTACACTGAAACCATACATAGATCGAAATACAGTGATTGTTGGTGAGTTTAACACACCATTCTCACCTATGGACAGATCAACAAGGCAAAAACTCAACAGAGAAACCTTAGAACTGAACAACTATATAGACCAACTAGATCTAACAGACATCTGCAGAATATTCCACCCAGTAACAACACAATATACGTTTTCCTCAGCAGCACTTGGAACATTTTCCAAAATAGACCACATCTTAGGCCATAAAACTAACCTGGACAGATTCAGAAACAATGAAATTATTCCATGCACACTCTCAGACCATAAAGGCATCAAATTGGAACTGAACACACATCTACACCAACGAAAACCCTGTAACTCATAGAGACTGAACAACACATTGTTGAATCAAAAACAATGGGAAATCGAAGAGATCAGAACAGATATCCAACTGTTTATGAAATTTAACAATAAGGAGCACTCAAATATCAACTCCTTAGGGACACAACAAAGGCAGTACTCAGAGGAAAATTTATAGCACTGAGTGCCTACAACAGCAAGTTGGAAAAATCGCACACCACTAGTTAATGTCTCACCTAAACCTCCTGGAAAAAGAGCAACAAACCAACCCTAAACCCATTAGGAGAAATCAAATTATTAAAATCTAAGCAGAATTAAATGATTTGGAATAAAAAAACTATAGAAAGAATCAACAAAACAAGTGGTTGGTTCTTTGAAAGAATTAACAAAATTGACAAGCCCTTAGCAAATCTTACCAAAAAAATAAGGGAGCATATCGAAATAAACAAAATCGCAGATGAAAATGGTAATATCACTACAGAAATTACCAAGATCCAGAATATCATGAGGGAATACTTCTCAAACCGTTACGCCAACAAATTTGAGAATCTAGAAGAAATGGATGAATTCCTAGACAATATTAACATACCCACACTGAACCAAGAAGAGCTAACCCAACTCAACAGGCCTATTTCAAGCTCTGAAATAGAAATGGAAAGTAGACAACTTCCACTTAAAAAGAGCCCAGGGCCAGATGGATTCACAGCTGAATTCTATAAGGTCTTCAAAGCAGAGCTCACACCAATACTCCTCAAGCTCTTCAACGAAATTGAAAATGAAGGTTGTTTACCAAACTCATTCTGTGAAGCCAGTATATCCCTCATCCCCAAACCAGACAGAGATTCATCAAAGAAAGAGAACTATAGACCCATTTCTTTGATGAACATCGATGCAAAACTTCTCAACAAAATACTGGCCAACCGTCTACAACAACTCATCAAAAAAATTCTACATTATGATCAAACTGGATTCATCACAGGGAGGCAAAGCTGGTTCAACATACACAGATCAATTAATATAATTCAACACATCAACAGGAGCAAGGACAAAAATCACATGATTGTCTCAATAGATGCGGAAAAGGCATTTGACAAGATCCAAAACCCCTTTATGTTAAAAGATGTGTAGAAACTAGGAAACCATGGAACAATTCTCAATGTAATAAAGGCTGTGTATGAGAAACCCACTGCTACTATTATACTTAACGGTGAAAATCTAAAGGCATTCCCTCTAAAATCAGGAAGGAGACAAGGATGCCCACACTCTATACTCCTTTTTGACATTTACTAGAATTCCTAGACAGTGCAATAAGGCAAGAAGCAAGCATAAAGGGGATCCAAGTAGGGAAAGAGGAAATAAAACTATCCCTCTTTGCAGATGACATGATTCTGTATTTAAAGAATCTTATAGACTCTACTCCCAAGCTCCTTGAGCTGATTCAAAGCTTTGGAAGGGTAGCAGGCCATAAAATCAACCCTCACAAATGAACTGCCTTCCTTTACGCCAACAGTGAGAGGAACGAGGCAATAATCAGGAAAGAAACTCCTTTCACAATAGCCTCAAAGAAAATAAAGTACCTAGGAATTAGCTTAACTAAGAATGTAAAGGACCTTTTTGACGAAAACTTTAAAACCCTAAAAAAGGAAATTAAAGCAGAACTAAGGAAATGGAAAAACCTCCCATGCTCCTGGATTGGAAGAATCAACATTGTGAAAATGACAATCTTGCCAAGGGCTATCTACAAATTCAATGCAATACCCATCAACATCCCAATGTAATTCTTTAAAGAAATAGAAGAGGCAATTCACAATTTCATATGGAATAATAAAAGACCCTGTATAGCAAAAACACTTCCTAGCAGAAAGAACAGTGCTGGAGGAATTTCAATTCCAAACTTTAGACTCTATTACAGAGCTATAATTCTCAAAACAGCTTGGTACTCGCACAAGAATAGGCCTGAAGTCCAATGGAATAGAACTGCGGACCCAGATATTAAACCACAGACCTATGGCCACCTATTCTTTGACAAGGGAGCCAAAAAGTAGAATGGAAGAAAGATAGCCTCTTCAACAAGTTGTGCTGGCAGAACTAGTTAAGCACCTGCAGAAAACTAAAGTTAGATCCTTCTTTGTCACCTTGCACTAGAATTAACTCCAAATGGATCAAAGACCTGGAGATAAAAGCTGACACACTGAAAAGTTTACAGGAAGGAACAGGAGATACACTAGGCCTCCTTGGCACAGGTCGAAACTTTCTTAATAAGGACCAAGAATCACAACAAATCAGAGAAAGGCTGGATAAGTGGGACTGCATTAAAATGCAGAGCTTTTGTATGGCAACGGATATAGCTAGTAAACTAATCAGGAAGCCTACAGAGTGGGAGAAGATCTTCACCAACCAAACAACGGACAAAGGCCTCATATCTAAAATATATCAACAACTCAAAAAATTGAATCACTCCAAAACTAACCTCCAAAGTAACACCCATCCCATTAAAAATGGGCCAAAGACTTAAAGAGAGTCTTCTCTGAAGAAGAAACAAAAATGGCCTATAGACACATGAAGAAATGCTCCACATCTCTGGTCATAAAGGAAATGCAAATCAAAACAACTCTAAGATTCCACCTCACTCCAGTTAGAATGACCAGGATCAGGAAAACGAATGACAACAGATGCTGGAGGGGAGGTGGCCAGGAGGGATCACTACTACACTGTTGGTGGGAGTGCAAACTCGTTCAACCACTATGGAAAGCACTGTGGCAGTGCTTCAAAAGGCTAAACATAGAACTCCCCTATGACCCAGCAATTCCACTACTTGGCATTTACCCAACAATCCAGAAACAAGGGCATACTAAACCCTCTAGCACAACAATGTTCATTGCAGCACTATTCACCATAGCAAAGATATGGAACCAACCCAGATGTCCTTCAGTTGATGAGTGGATCAACAAGTTGTGGTATTTGTACACAATGGAATTCTATGCTGCTGTCAGAAAGAATGACATCGCCCCATTTGTTAGGAAATGGAAAGACTTAGAACAAATCATATTAAGTGAAGTAAGCCAGACTCAAAGGAACTTAGGCTCAGTGGTTTCCCTCATTCGTCATAATCAATAGAAACCTTGGGCTCTACTAGCAGAGATTTGCAATAGAGCAAAAGGCCATATATAAGGCCATATAATGTGAAGCTAATTGAAAGGACCTCCAGGGTATTGAAACAGAAGCCACATAATGAATGATTGTTGTCCTTAATGTACTATGTTGTCTCTCATCTCCTTTGCTGTCCCTTGGTTATCCCATATTGGTATAGTATCTCACTTTGTTATCTGATATATTGAATTTATTTGTATTTGGATACTTGAAATTTGATAGGGAAGGGGAGAAAACCAAGACAGGTGGGGGGTGTGGGGTTGGAGGGAAATGGGTACCAACACATGTGAAAAGGTATCAATGTATGTGAATTAATGCACCTTCTATCTGGCAAGTATCATGTAACCCTTTTACTAATTACACTAAAAAAATTAAAAAAAAAGAAAGTTGTAGTGTGTGGGGAGGATGATGGGTCAAATACATTTCTTCTTAGAAATATACCTCATCTGGTTGCCCTGGATTTTCCTGGCCTTCTTCTTAGAGAAAGGCCTGTTATACTGGATTTGTGGCTTGGCAATGATCTACCCTGTACGTCTTCGAGTAAGACATCCACAACTCCCATGCCTGAGACTCGAGTATCATGACCTTTTGCAACAGCACAGCAACATCTTTCTTCCTCCTGAGCCACAGGCCAAGTGAGCTGGCTTGAGTTGGTTGTTAGTTACAGTGGTTTGGTTACCAGGGTTCCATATTCTGTGCCATTGTGAGGGAGGCAGGGTCACCTTTCTGGGCCCAATGACCAAAGATCCTTGCTCACAGAAGACCTCACCAAAGACAAACTGGAGGCTGAATCTCTCCTCCAATCTCACAATATATATGTGGATGTAGTAAACAGCACACCTTATTTGTCCATTCCCAATTTCTTCCACTAGGCCCAACTACCAGTCTGGTCTCAGGCTCTATGAGGCTTTCTTAGGTAAGATCCAAACTTAAGGGTCAATATTGCCCTCATCCTTTACAAAACATTTGCTTCACAGTGCCTTCTCTGCCTGCATTTTGCCCCTTGTCGAATTTTTTTTATTTTTGCTAGTCTTGGGACTTGACCTCAGAGTGTGAACATTGTTCTTGGGCTTTCTTTAGGCTTTAGCTGTCCCACCGAGCCACAGCACCACTTGCAGTGTTTTCTATGTATGTGGTAATGAGGAATCAAACCTGAGTCTTTTTGCGTGGTAGCCAAGGACTCTACCACTACGTCAAACACACAGGGCATCTTGCCCATATTTTTGGCGTCAATCTACTAGGATATTATTAGGTTTCTGTATCCTAATCAATTTTTTCCTGATGATTAGCTTTGCTGTCATGTGTAAAAAATGCAAGAGGGAAAAACACAGAAGAATTAGTGAAATTAAAAAAAAAATTACACACATATATAAGTGTTCATTCTTTTTTGGAGAAAGCATATTTTGATATGATGATGATTATTTTATAATTACTATGTCAGGGTTGAGAGTTTGGCATAGTGGTATAGTGCTTGCCTAGCGTCCATGAAGATCTGGGTTTGATTGCTCAGTATCACATAGATAGAAATTCTAGTTGTGGCACTGTGGCTCAAGTGGCAGAGGGCTAGACTTGAGAAAACCCGAGGACAGTGCTCAGGCCCTGAATTCAAGCCCCAAGACTGGCAGAAAGATAAAAGAAAATGAAAATGCTTTTTACGAGCTAATTCACTCACAGAATTTGCTTCTGAAATCTTCGCTTCTGCATCTTGTGAAATACCCCTCTCCCTCAACGTAGACAAGAAAAACTGATCCATCCCATGGTCCACTGTGAGGCCACTGGTTGGGCTAAGAGCTAGTCGTGCAGCAACACATAGGTTTTATTCTAATACTTTCCAAACTTTGAAATTTGATAGGGAAGGGGGGAAAATCAAGACGGGAGTGGGGTGTGGGGGGGGAGGGAAACGGGTACCAAGACACGTGAAAAGGTATCAATGCATGTGAATTAATGCACCTTCTATCTGGCAAATATCATGTAACCCTTTTACTAATTACAATAAAAAAATAAAAAGTAAAAAAAATTAAAAAAAAAGAAAAACAGATCCATCTCATCGTCCACTGTGAGGCCACTGCTTGGGCTAAGATCTAGTCGTGCAGCAACACATAAGTTTTATTCTAATACTTTCCAAACTTTGTACTCAAATATGCTACCTACTTACCAACTTAGGTCAGTTATCCTTATGCTATACCTTTTCTTCATTACTACAATATTCTTACACTCCTACGTTAATGCTGTTGTACCTCCTCTGACCTCTCTCATTCTTTTTTTCTATCTCTGGACCTCTGCTCGTCTTTCAACCCTTATACTGCACAGATCTACACTTTATGGCTGTTGAGCAATATTGTATATGTAGGTGGTTAATTATTCTCTAGGCTCAGAGGGACTTAAAGACAATAGAGATTGGATTGAGAGGCTTATAGTTTTGGGGAAATCCCTTATCAGTGGTTGTATTAGACTGGTCTGTAAGTGCACAAAAAGAAAGACTGATAATACCAATCAAAACTTGTGAACATCTAATGTCTTCCAGCTACAGAGGTCTAGGTTGGTTATATCTGAAAACCTATAATCATATTTAGTAGTAATCGTGCTCCCATTTTCAAATGGGCAGAACAAGAAACTAAAGAAAAATGTCAAATCAAGAAACAACATCCCCCACCCAATGTAAACAGACAATGGAACAGTCACTGGCCAACCTAGAGGAGTCTTCCAAGTGCTACACAAATGCAATTGATAAACATCATTAATGGAAAATGTGAAAATATAAAGAAAGAGATCATGGCAGAAGCCATAGCTGAATAAGAGGAAAGCATAAACACGGTGATAAGTGAAAAAGAAGAAGCCATAAGGGAGGCCATAATAAAGGTTTTTCAAAGAAAGATGGATGAATTCATAGAATCCACAAATAAAAACGTGACCAAACTCCAGCAAATGTCCAAAGAAAATAAAGCTATTGAGCTAACCACTCAAAAGGAAATCAAGGAGATAAAGAAATCCATACATGATCTAAAACAAGAGATGCAAGGCATCAAAAATGAGCAATTAGAAGCAAAGGAGATGAAAAATAAAGTAGATAGCTTTGATAGCAGGTTAAACAATGCAGAGGAGAGAATTTCCGGGGCTGAAGATAATTTAGTTATTATAGAGAAAGAACAGAAAATGAGTCAATCCAAATCTAGGAAATATGAGAGAGCGCTTCAGCAGGTCCAAGATGCAATTAGGAAGCCTAACTTAAGGCTAGTTGGTATTGTGGAGGGCGTGAAGAAACAGGCCAATGGTATTGGAAATATACTTCAGGGAATCATCTCAGAGAATTTCCCAAATATCCAGAAGGGCAGGCCCATCCAGATACGAGAAGCTTTTAGAACCCCAAACAGATCTGACCAGAAAAGAACATCCCACCGCCACATTGTGATCCGAACTGGATCAATAGAAACGAAAGAAAAGATCCTAAACGCAGCCAGGGAAAAGGGATCAGTAACCTATAAAAGCAAACCAATCAGAATAACCCCAGATTTCTCAGCAGAGACCATGCAAGCACGAAGTGACTGGAAGCATATATGTCATGCCCTTAAATCAAATAACTAACAACCAAGAATACTGTAGCCAGCTAAGCTCTCATTCATAACTGAGGGAACAATAAAAACATTCCATTCCAGGGAAAAGCTGCAACAATATGTCGAAAGAAAACCAACACTACAGAGAATTCTCAAAGATGCTCTATACACAGAAAACCAAAATAAATGCAATATAGGGAAAGAAATGGCACCTAAACAGCATACCATCTAAGGACCACAAGAACTGTCAAGACACAGGCCCTACTAAAAGCTTTTAAAAATGGTAGGAACTAATAAATATCTCTCAATCCTAACTCTCAATATCAATGGACTTAACTCTCCAATTAAACGGCATAGGTTGTCTAGTTGGATCAAAAAGCAAGAGCCATCATTCTGCTGTCTTCAAGACACACATTTACCCAAAAACAATCATCTTTTGAAAGTGAGAGGTTGGAATAAACTCTGTCAAGCTAACTGCCCCCATAAACAGGCTGTAGTTGCCATCCTTATATCAGATACAATGGACTTCAAACTAAAATTAGTAAGAAAAGACAAAGAAGGTGACTACATACTACTAAAGGGATCTTTCCTCCAGGAAGACATAACGATCCTAAATATTTACACACCCTTTTGAAGATTCTCAAAAGATTGAAGATTCTGCCAGTGTAAGTTAGATTCCGGCATTGATATTAAATAATGCAACGAGTAGGGATTTATATTTGAAATATCACTGTTGACAAAATCTAACACACATTTGCTTAGTATTTGCTTTTGATTTCCCAAGAAGTTCAGTACAAGCTAACATGTGTGGCATATATCGACTTGGAGAAATGATTCAGAATATGTGACTCATTTGAACAGGAGTCAGTGAAAAGATACAGAAGCAGGATACCGATATTTTGATAATTTGTATCTTTTGCATATTTTGTGTTTGTTATTAATTCCATTTGCAGTGTACATTTCTAGGTAAAACCTTTTAAAATGTTTCCAAACAATTTGTTATTTCAACAGCAAACAAAGACATTTATATGTGATAAAATTCACAGAGTCCAAATTTTTCCATATTATTTTTTTTCTTTTTTTTGGTGGATCATAGATCTTGAACTCAGCCTGGGCACTATCCCTGAGCTCTTCAGCTCCAGGCTACCACCTTACCCTGGAGCCAAGCCCCACTTCCCATTTTCTAAAGGTAAATTGGAGATAAGAGTCTCAGGTCTTTTTGTGCCAGGATGGCTTTAAACCTTGATCCTCAGATCTCAGCCTCCTGAGTAGCTAGGATTATAGAAGTGAGCCACCACCCCATCATGCTCAGCTTTCTGGTTTTTTTTTTTAAACAAGCCCTTTGGCTGGAACTCGGTCTGAGCACTGTCCTTCAGCTTTCCTCAAGCCTAGTGATCTTCTACTTGAGCCACAGAACTACTTCTGGTTTTTTCTGTGTATGTGGTACTGCGGAATTGAACCTTCGTCTTCGTACAAGCACTCTACAACTATGCCAAACTCCCAGCCCCTCCACATTAGTTTTTATGATAGATCTTTCCATACATCTAGGATGGCTAAAAATCCTTCTTGAGTTTCCCAAGATCAGGGAGTATAGGTGTGTCCCATCCTGTGTGGCTACATAACCATTGTTTAGGTTACAGTTCTCTCTTCATTCTAGCCATCTAGAGCAATTTTCATCTTCCATGTATAATCATTAAACATTCAGCTCCTGTTCCTCTCTACTCCATTCTCTGGAACCATCGCGCTTTTTGGCTCTAAGGGTTTGTTGATCCTTGGAAGCTCTGGAAGGGAAAACATATCCTAGCTCTTCCTTTATGACTGCTGTATTTTTAATTTACTGTAATCAAGATTCATCTGTAAAATATAGTAAAATGTTCTTCCTTTTCAATGCATTGTTTTGCATATTTCTATCTTTTGATTATTATTAATAGTTGTGAATGGATTCTCCACATATTTGTTCTAGTCTCTGCTTTCTCTTCCGTTAGATACAAATCTACATATAGAAGTGTTGGACCATATTTCTATGTAACTCTATATTTAGTACTTTTTTAGCACTCTTCACGCAATTTTTGATTATTTTATATTCCTTGCAGAACTATTCCAAAATTCTACTTCTTCTCATTACCTTCCCAGTAATAGTTAGACTTTGAAATTTGTTTTTTTGTATGCGTGTGTGTGTGTGTTTGTGTGTGTGTATGTGGATCTTTTTGTTTAAAACTATATTTATATTAACATATTTAAAGTAATGATTTCATTGTAATTTTAATTTTTCTCATGACTGTTAATATTGAACTTCTTTCTACATTTTGAACTACTATTTCTATATATTCTTTTTAGAAAATCCTCTCCAATCTCCAATTTTTTCCCTTTTTTTGTGGGGTAGTGGGGAAAATCATGGGGCTTGGACCTTGGGCCGTGAGCTCTTTAGTTTAAGGCTATTGTCCTACCCTGAGTATTGCCCCTCAGTTCTTCTGCTCACAGCTCCCTACCCCTCTTCCCATTATATACAGAACAAAGGTCATCCTCAGTCTTTTTGAAAAAGTAAAACATACAGTGAATTTGTAGTATGAAACAGCAAGAAATAAATTTCTTGCCAGGTGCAGTGACTTCTACCTGTAATCCTAGCTACTCAGATATCAGGCTGATATCTAAAGATTTGGTTCAAAGCCAGCCTGGGCATTAGAAAGTCTTTGAGACTCTCATCTACAGTTAACCACTAGAATATGGGAAATGGCACTGTGGCTTCATAGGTAGGGTGATAGCCTTGAGTTGAAGAGCTCACTAACAGTGCCCAGGCCCAGAGTTCAAGCCTTACAAATCCCCCAGCCAAAAAAAGAAAAAAAACTTTCTTCCCCAAGTGACTATTATGCCAGACATAGAACATTAACATTCTGGGTGTACTTCACAGTACTATTACTTGATACCCTAAGATTTTGCAATATTCTCACAGTACCAGCATATGTCATCATATAATGTAGTTCTTTTTCAATGGAATAATTCCATTTATAACCTAAATCTACTCCCCCGACTTATTTTTGTCGATACCACAATTGCTCTACCATGATATGCCACAAGCCATTAAACATTTTATGGTGGGTAATTGGAAAGGAGTCTCATGGAATTTTGTGCCAGGCTGGCTTTGAACCATGGTCCTCAGTAGCTAGGATGACAGGCGTGAGCCACCAAAACCTGGCTTGCCTTTTTATTTTTTTGTGGGTCTTGGGACTTGAACTCTGGGCCTAGGCATCATCCCTAAGCTTTTCAGGTCAATATTTCATGTAAGTCTAAACATTTAAGTAAAGGAATAAAATTCCAACAAAAAAGAATAAAATTCCAGACATGGTGTGTTTATAACTCAGTGCTAATTCTTGATGAAAATGTGCCATTCCAGAAGCTGGTGTCATTTGATGATGTAGCTGTGGATTTCAGCTGGGAGGAGTGGCAGCATCTGGACAATGCTCAGAGGACCCTGTACAGAGATGTAATGCTGGAGACCTACAGCAACCTGGTGTCCTTAGGTGAGCAAAAGTCAAATTCACTTGCAAGGCCAAGTGTCTTGTCATTTTGCAGATATGTGAATGTTTATCAAACTTTCAGTACTATTTAAATGAAAGATTCCAGGCCCTGAGAAGTATCATTACTTTCTAAAGAAAACCTAAGGTAATTTTGTACTCATTCTTCAGGATACCTTCAGGATACTTTGACAACAGTTCTAAATTATGTTTCCTCTAATGGAGACGACATTCCAAACTTACACAGTAATTGTAAGTGGATAAACAATCCAGAATAGAATATATATCATTATTGGAAATAGGATCTACAAATCACTAAACAGTGAGTTTATAATGGAAACCTGGCTCTAGGTGCAATGTTTCATGCCTGTAATCTTAAAATATTCAGGAGGAAGAAATCTAAGAATTCTAATTTGAAGCCAGCAATGGCATAAAAATTGCCATGAAACTCTATAACTCCAAGAAACCCCTCAAAAATGTTAGTGGAGTGTCAAGAGTTTGACTTTGTGGTTGAGTGCTTGCCTAGCATGCATGAAGACCTATGCATGTAAGTGGAGCTGGGACTCAAACTGGTATTTTTCTAGCCTTGAGCAAGACAGCTAAGTTTATGCCATAGAAAATGAATCCAGAGCTGGGGAAAAGTCAACCATGGAGCCAGTGAGAAATGAGAAAAAAGATTTAATAGATAACTTGTGAGTAGGATGTCTGCGAACTTAAAGCAATGATGACACAGCATAAGCATTAATTCTCTACTGTTTCTAATTTACAGGGCCCTGTGTTCCCAAACCTGTATTAATTAACAAGGAGGGCACTGTGCAGAACTCTGGATAGGAAATTCCTCTGACAAGAATATCACAGGTGAGTGAATGCATCTTCATATTGATGTTGGAGCCTGAGCCCCATTGGTAAGTTCATGTTGTGATGTACTGAGCAATAATATTCTTAGTTACCCTAAGTCCTGTGTGGAACCTATGGAATTCTTTGTGCATGAATAAAGAATCATTTTCTTTTCCCAATCCTATGCTTGGTCTCAGGGCCTGAGCATGGTCCTTGGGTTTTCTCAAGGCTAGCTCTCTACTTCTTGAGTCATAGCACCACTTCTGGCTTTTTCTTTGTATGTAGTACCAAGGAACTGAAACAGGTCTTTGTGCATGCTAGCCCAAACCCCGGCACCAAGAATCATAGGGTGATATAATGAATTCTATGTGGCAGTAGAGTTAAAGTTAGATTTCTCTGTAGAAATCACTGTGAAACAAAATAAAATGTGAAAGCCATGAGCCCGTGGCTCATGCCTGTAATCCTAGCTACTTAGGAGGCTGAGATCTGAGGATCAAGGTTCAAAGACTGACCTATCACAAAAACACCTTAGACTCTTCTGTCCAATGAACCAATAGAAAATGAGAAGTGGGGTGGAGGCTACAGACATAGGGCAGTAGCCTTGAGCTGAAGAGCTCAGGAAGTACAGCCAGATCTAGAATTCAAGTCCCATGACTGCAAAACAAGAAAGAAAGAAAGAAAGAAAGAAAGAAAGAAAGAAAGAAAGAAAGAAAGAAAGAAAGAAGAAAGGGGGAAAAAGAGGGAAGGAAGGAAAGAAAGAAAGAAAGAAAGAAAGAAAGTAAAAATGAAAGAAAGAATGATATTTAATTTCTTTAAAACTAAGTCTATAAATGATTGAGCAAACAAGGAATAAGTCAGGGCATTATTCTCTGATAAGGATAATATCTTTTTGATGGTAGGAAGAGACTGGTAGTCAGAACCAGACCTTTCCACCAGAAATTGAGCCTAGTGGAAAAGTGCTTGCCTAGCATGCACAAAGACACAGGTTTGATTCCTTATTACCACATACATAGAAAAAGCCAGAAGTAATGATTTCATTGGTAGGGTTCCAGTCTTGAGAAAACCCAAGGACATTGGTAAAGTCCTAAGTTCAAACCCAGGAATGGAAGGAAAAAAAAAACAACAGTTTCAATCAACATAAGAAAATTAACTAGACAATGAGCTGGAGATTTTCTGGTCTTCCATGGTTCTGAGGGACAGGAGTGTTAGAAAAGGAATTTTTATAAGACTTCAAATGGAAAGAAACAAATTTCAAAATTCCCACAAATACCTAAATTGAGACTTTAGTGAGAAGTTGTAACTGAAGGGATGTAGGTGTAAGTCCTTACTCTCAAGAATCGTTCTTGCTTGGATCAAAGGCAAAGAGAAATATAAACCAAACTTGTGGCCGCTGAATCTAGAAAAATTCGTGTTCCTCACTTAATGGTTAATAAGCAAACAGCATTGAAACTGGGTAAGGTAATCCTATCTGCTACTCAGGACCTGAGACTCTTATCTGTAGTTAACTCTAGAAAACAGGAGGTGGGGCTGTAGCTCAAGGATAGCGGTTATAGTCTTCTGCTGAAGTTTTCAGGGACAGGGCCGATGCCTATGAACTACCAAAAAAAAGAAAAGAAAAGAAAAGAAAGTTTTAAAAAGATGCAAAACAGCACAATATTTAGATTATTTCATAAAAATAAAAGAAAGGCAGCTATTCCTCAATGTATAAACAAAACAGTATTTGAAAAAAAACAGCTGCAGGTATACTATAGGTAGTACTCAGCTTAAAACTGTAGCAATACATAGTTGGGTAATTTCAATAAATATTTCCTGTGATATAAAAAGGGAACTAAAACACAGAAAAACATTATTGGTCATTGTAAAATATCATTTTCTTAATATGTTAGGGAGAAAAGCATATATTTCTCACAAATCAATTTCCACTTTTATATTTTAAAATATCTAACACTTAGCATGGGAAAGTAAAGTCATTACCTTTACAGTAAGGAATATTTGTATCTCATGTATGTTTGTGTCTTTTTTTCTATGACTCATTTTAGATGTCCAGGTAATGGAAAATGTGTTCAAGACCTGCCAGGAAAGTCCACATGAATGTCTTTGTGAAGTAGCAGTTGCAAGTAGTATCGAAGTGGAGGAAAACGTGAGATTAGCAACAACTTTAAATTTGAGCTCTACACATAATCCAGAGCTGATTAGTAATAACGGTAACAACTTAGGGGTGAGGACTGTGGAGTTCATTAAGTGTCAGAACATGCTTCTGTCTCCTAAGCCTGATGAGATGCATGCTGCATATAGATCTCGTATGTCTCCTGTTCTTAAAAAATCCATCGGATATTCAGAGCATTTTATTCATGATTGTGACAGTCCAAAAGATCTGCAGTATCATAATTCTGTTCTCCCTGCCCAAGAAATTCTTCAGGGAGGGAGGAAAACTGCTAAATGTACTGTGTGATGAAAAATATTGTACTTAACACCGACCATCACTACACATCCGAAAATGTACACAGGAGAGACTCCTCATACATGTAGTGAATGTGAGAAATCTTTCAGTAATGAAATACGCCTTACAATACCTCAGAGCAAATATCCTGAGATATGTGATGCGTACATCAAGTGTGAAAATTAATTTCTGAGAAGTCAGACCTGACGCTCCAACCTCGATCTCCAAGAGAAGACAAACCTTATGAATATGAGGAACGTAATAAAATTTCTGCCCAGAAGTCAGCTCTCAGCACACATCAGAGATCTCACACAGAAGAGAAATCGTATGAATGGGATAAATGTGGGAAGACTTTTAGACTGAAATCATACCTCACTTTGCACCAGAGAAGACACACAGAAGAGAAACGTTATGAATGCAACAAATGTGAAAAGTCTTTCACCCAGAAGATACACCTTCGAGTTCATCAAATAACACACACAGGAGAGAAATCTTATAAGTGTAATGAATGTGGAAAGTCTTTCCATGGGAAGGGAAAACTTCGTGTTCATCAGAGAATACACACAGGAGTGAAACCTTATGAATGTAACCAATGTGTAAAGTCTTTCAGGCAGAAATCTTCCCTCAAATTGCATCAAAGAACACACACAGGAGAGAAACCTTATGTGTGCAACAAATGTGGAAAGACCTTCAAGTGGAAGTCATATCTTGATGGGCATAATAGATCACACAGAGGAGAGAAAACTTATGCATGTAGTGAATGCGGAAAATCTTTCAAATGAAAGGTAAAACTCCATGTTCATCAGAGAATATAGTCAGGAGAAACACCTTATGAGTGTAACATATGTGGAAAGTCCTTCTCACAGAAGCCAAACCTCAACATGCATAAGACAATTCAAACAGGAGAAAAACCTTATGAATGTAACCGATGTGGAATGTCTTTCAAATGGAAGTGGTCCCTCAAATTGCATCAGAGAACACACACAGGAGAGAAACTGTACGAGTGCATCAAATGTGGTAAGACCTTCAGATGGAAGTCACATTACCGGAGGCATAACAGAATTCACACATATTAGAAACCTTAGGAATATAACCAAAGTTGAAAGTCTTTCGTGCAGTATTCACCCTTCAGGAAGCGTAAGAGAGTTCACACATATGAGAAGCCTTAACAATGTAATAAATAGGAAAGACTTTTTAGTCTGTGGAAGAAAACTCAGCTTGTGTCACAGAACCAACACAAGATCAAACTCTTAATGAATGTAGCAAATGTTCAGTCTTTTCCCCAGAAGGCACAAGTCAAGATTTATCACTAAACACCCACAGGATAGAATCCTATGAATAAAATGAAAGGGAAATCTTTTTTGAAGAACTCATAGTTGAGTTTGCATGATACCACATAGACACAGGATAAAAATCGTATGAATATAAGAATATGAAAAAATCCATCATGAAAGCATGACTAATATAAAATGCACATAGGAGAGAAAAACCTTATGAATATTACAAATGTGGAAAGTGTTTGACCTGGAAGGCATACTTCTGTGTTCATCACAAACCTGATTCCCATAGGAGAAAAGAAAACTAATGAATAGTACAAATGTGCAATGACTTTTAATCAGAAGTCAGTCTTCAGTACATTTCAGAACATACACAATAGAGAAATAGAGAAATTCTGAGTAATGAAAAACATTTAGCTATATATAGAATCCCTGTATATGGGAGCATTAGGGTAAGTCTTCTAAACAAAGTCAACCTTCAGCAAGCATTAAGAGCACTCACAGAAGAAATAATAGCATGTAGGAAAACCTTTGTCAGAAACCTCTAAAAGCTGACTGTGTGGCTTAGTGGTAGAGTGCTAACCTATCAAGGATGAAGGCCTGGGTTAGATTCCTCAATACTACGTGAAAAGAGCAAGCCAGAAGCAGCACTGTGGTTCAAATGGTAGAGTGCTAACCTTGAGCAAAAGTAGCTCAGGCCCTGAGTTCAAGCCTAAAAATTGGAGAGAGAGAGAGAGAAAGAGAGAGAGAGAGAGAGAGAGAGAGAGAGAGAGAGAGAGAGAGAGAGACAGAGAGACAGAGAGACAGAGAGACAGAGAGACAGAGAGAGACAGAGACAGAGAGAGAGACAGAGACAGAGACAGAGAGAGAGAGAGAGAGAGAGAGAGAAAAGAGAGAGAAAGAGAGAGAAACAGGAACTTCTAAATTTTACAGAGATAGAGAAGGAGAGAGACAAGGAGACAGAAACTAATTTCTAAACTTTACAGTCTTTCTATTTCCTTACAAATTCGTCTATGTCATTCTTTCTGACAGAAGCACAGAATTCTATTGTGTAAAATACCATATTTGATCTACTAATCAACTGACGGGCATCTGGGTTGGTTCCATACCTTTGCTATAGTAAATAGTGCTGTGATAAATGTTATTGTTCTAGTGAATTTAGTATGTCCTATCTGGACGATTGGCAAGTAGTGAAATTGCTGGATCACAGGGGAGCTCTATGTTTAGTCTTTTTGGGATACTGCCATAGTGCTTTCCATAGTGGTTGAACGAGTTTGCAATCCCACCAGCAGTGTAGTAGTGATCCCTCCTGGCCACATCCCCTCCAGCATACGTTATAAGATTTCTGGATCTTGGCCATTCTAACTGGAGTGAGGAGGAAAAGGGAAAGAGGAACTGAAACTTTCTCTCCTTACAGATGACATGATTCTGTATTTAAAGAACCCTATAGACTCTACTCCGAAGCTGCTTGAGCTGATATAAAACTTTGGTAAGGTAGCAGGGTATAAAATTAACCCTCAATGTCAACTGCCTTCCTATATGCCACCAAATGAGAGGAATGAGGCAAGAATCAGGATAGCAACTCATTTTGCTATCAAAGAAAATAAAATACCTAGGAATTAACTTAGAATGTAAAGCACCTTTTTGATGGAACTATAAACCCTGGAGAAGGAAATTAACGCAGAACTGAGGAAATGCAAAAACCTATGCTCCTGCTTTGGAAGAAGTAATATTGTAAAAATTGCAATCTTGATAAGGACTATCTACAAATTCAGTGCAATATTCATCAATATCCCAATGTCATTGTTTAAAGAAACAGAAGAGGAAATCCAAAATTTCACTTGGAATAATAAAAGACCCCTTATAGTCTGTCTTCTTGCATGATACATAATGTTTAATCTCACCTTCTCCACCAAAATCTCAGCTTTCTCATTGAGACATAGGTGGCCCTGTTTACTAGCATCAAACGCTCAAACGCGCAGATTCAGGTGTCACCACTGCCTCTGTTACTGGGTAGATCCAACTCTGTCATCGATTCTGAGGTCTGCTCTGGGAGTCTTGGTCACGAGTTGTTCTGTGGCATCTGCTGCCAGCCTGTGCCTATTTGCTTCCTTTTCCTCCAGCAGCCTACAACAGGGAATGAAGTTCAGGCGCTGATGCTCTCCTTCATATGCACGGCAGGATGAGCCCAACCCTCCCTCATCTTCCTCTTCCAATTTTTGGAAAAAATGTGCTGGCAGAAGTCCTCAGGTGTGGGGCATGGCTGATCCACACTTTTATTCCAGGCTGGTCAGGAGGCTGAGATCTGAGTATGGAAGTTCCAAGTCACCTAGAACAGGAAAGTCTGATAGATTCTTACTACCAAAAATAAAAACAGCTGGGAATGGAGTTTGGGCTCAAGTGGTAAAGGGCTAGTCTTGAGTACAAATGCTTAGTGCCCAGGCCCTGAGTTCAGGGTCCAGCACTGCCAACAACCTCACTTTAGTGAGATTTTAGCTTTATCCATGTAGGCACATCTCACTGGAATCTTTGCTGGTAGAGATAGTCTTCATAATTTTGTCTCAAGGTAAAGGTCCTCCTGGGGTAGTACACAAAAGGTGTCATGGAGAGAGGAGCCCCACTTGCTCCAGGTTTGAAGATGGCATAGGTCAAGCCAGCATGGAGTTGGCACATCAGTCTTTTTCCTAGCACCATCTACCAGTGAATGTCAAATGACATTGATTGTTGTGGGATTGTGTGATTGAAGTGCCCCATTAAGGGCAGTGTTACCACATCCAAACTTGGATACCAGGAATGCTCAAATCTCAAAGCTAAGATTTCTGTTGGCTATAGAAATCCTGGTGTGTCTGTTATTCACTAAAAGTTCAGGTGCAAAGATTCTGAAGCTTGATGCCATGTGTTTATTCCATTTAGTAAAATTATTTTAATGCACTGTATAAGTTAAAACATTTGATAAGAGTCAGGGGTAGTGAAAACATTGTTCTTGAATTCAGGTGTCTGGCAGGGTAATGGGACTATGAAGCTGGAGCTGCTATCAAACCATCGCTCATGTTCCTCTTTGTCTCGGAGAAATGACTCCAAAGATGAAATTTGAATGGTGAGGAAAAGATGATGATGTACTCAGGAAATTTCTCCTAAACAAATGCTCATGTGGAAGTGGGATGGGGGCTGGGCATATCTGAGGCAGAGCTTAAGGGGGCTTCTCATGGCGTTGAAAACGTTCCTTGCGACTTCAGGCATGCAGCAGGGTGTTTTAGATGGCCATTGTGAGATGGTTGGAATAAGACTGGAGAGAAGATGAATGCTGGGATCCTGCAATGCTCTTGCATGAGTGGCTGGTGCTCATGTGAAAGAACTAATTATGTCTAAAAGAGAAATCAGGAATTTGTTTTGATTAGATAATACCTGTAATCCGAGGCATATTCAGGATCCTGATCTTAGTATTGTGGTTTAAAATCAACCCAGCAAAGGGAAAAATGCATGAGACTCTTACTCCCAGTTTAGAGCAAGAACAAAGATTGAAGTAGAGCTGTGGCTCAAGAGCTAGAGTGCTACCTTGAGCAAAGAAAAGCTAAGAAAAAGCTCCAGGTCTTGAATTCAAGGCCAGGAATGAAAGAAGGAAGGTAAAAAAGGGAAGTATGTGAGGAAGGGAAATATATAAATGAAAGAGAGAAGGAACTAGAAATTTAAAACTAGAGAATATTTAAAAGTCATCAGTCCTTCTAAGAAAAGTGTTGGAGTATGGGTTCTATATGTGGTGAACTGGAAGCCCAGCAGTGACTTGTTACCCAAAGAGTCACCATGATGAGCAAAGGATAGAAATCTGCATGAGCCTCTTAGCGGATGGAGTCACAGAAGAGAACCTCAGCTCCTATCCCATAGTTAGAAGTATATAGAGATGGGGAAGTTGGCATCACCTTGATGTCATTGTGTCCATGGAGACTGGAAGCCATGGCTCTGTGAAAGCACAATGTTCTGGTTACTGAGCTGAGAGGCTGAGGAGAGCCAAGTCCTGGCCATGAAGAAATCAGGGTGGCAGCAGAGCAACTCTGCTGCAGTGTGTGCCTGCTTGGCTGTTCTTACTCTGTGGTGGATCAGGCCAGAGCGGGTGATAGTAACTGTTTTGTGGTCACAAGCTCTTCACCAAGAGCTTCCTCTGGTATCCTCATAAGCTACAGGGTGGCTGGTGGTGGGATGTGTGTGGGGTGGAAGTGACAGAGGGATGGACGCATGGCAAGGTGGGTGAAGAGATGAGAGGAATGATGAGAGCCCAGTTCATTGGTTTCCAAGGTTAATGGGTGTGAGGTAGAGAGGCATGATGGAGGAAAGATGGAGGCAGGGGAAGGTGGTGACAGAGTGAGGCCATCTGTAGTGCCAGCCTGGCCATCATCTGAAGCCCATAGGCAGCTTCCGGATCCCTCACTTTGTCCTGCTCCTTGTGGAGGGAATGTCACCTGTACCAGAGCTAGGGGTGGGAGAATGTTAGGAGCACCTGGAGAACCATTGGCCTCTACCTGGGTGAGGGGTGGTTCTGGCTCCCATGCTGGGTGGCCTGATAGCTATGGAACAGATCTCTCCTTAGCTACCACAGTCAGTGGCTGCTCTCCATCTAGGGTTAGGGCACCTGCTCAGCCATCAGGACACCCCATGCCAGGACAGAGGCCTACAATTCAGATGGCAGCACAGGGGTGAAGATGATCTCACCGTAGCCCTAGTTACATGGCTTTCCCTGCATGCAGGTCAGATTGAGCTTAGGGAAGATGTTCTCTGTGTTTTTCCACAGCCTATCCCGGCCTCTTCTTGTGCCTGATTAGACCAAGAGAGTACCAGGTTCTCTCTCATAGTCCTGGTTCTTTTTCTTTTACAGTCATGAGGCTTGAACTCAGGTCCTGGGTACGGTCCCTGAGCTCTTTTGCTCAAGGGTGATGCTCTACCATTTGAACCATAGTGCCATTTCCAGCTTTTCCTTTTCATGTGGATCTCTGATATCTCCAGTGCTGTGCCTGCAGGGAGGCACTCACCCCACAGACAGAGCCACCTCTGCCGTGACTGTGACTGCCCACAACCCTCACACCCACTCCTTGCACACCCCTCGACTCCAGTTTTAGGTCCTCTTGGCCTGGGTGTCCAGCCTACCCCTTCCTACACTCACAAAGTGTCTACAATTGTCTTCCCAGGGTCCTTTCTTCTGCCAGCCAGACTACAGACTCTGCACATCTTGACGATCACAGAGCTCAAAGCCAAAGGCTGAGATGCAGAAGGGGGTGACCCAGTACCTGCACAGGGCCAATGGATCTTCCTGTGCATCCCCCAGCCTGTGACTTCCCCACCCCCTTTGCAGGGAAGCTCCATGCCCACATCCTGATCCCTGGTCCCCTCCAATTCCATTCTCCCTTGGATTTTGCAGACTGTCTACCATCAGGATCTAAAAGTCTATTCATCACTTTATGTCCTTATCACTGATTTGCTACTTTGGCAGGATCTCCCCGTGCCTGGAGAGTGGGCATGTCATGTACTCTCTGTGGAGAAGTTGCCCCAGGAGAAGAAATATGCACTTCATGTGAGTGTTGGACAGGGCAGGAGGGCTCCCTAGGATCAGAAGCCACAGGAGGGGTGCAGATGGGGGAATGCTAGGGGCCCCAGGGGACAGTGGGAGTTAGGGCACAGTTGGTTCCTTCTGCAGGGTTGACACCGCTTCACAAACCCAACAGAATGAGGTTCACATTACAGATGTCAGAGACAGTGCAGATTGCCAAAGGGCGCAGGGGTCACTGTCACCCCCAGATGCTGGCTGCATGCTGGGATGCACGCAGAGATGTTTTCAAGATCAGATAATGAGGATGTTGCAGGGTGTAACCATTCTTTTCAGATGGCTCTCTACCTCTCTTGAGCTTCATCTCTATCTTTGGCTTTTTCTTGGCAGTTAACTGGAAATGAGAGTTTCATGGACTTCCCTTTATGGACTGGCTTCAAACAGAAGCTATGCACAGTTTTCAAACCATACCCTACTGAAGAAGGGAAGCTCGATCTGGTGCTTAACTGGGTTGCACTTTGGCTCCGTTTGCTATGCCTCACGGAAGGGGGCTCATCATTTGTAGACTAAGATCTCATGACCTTCAAAGCCAAATGCAACCTGAAAGTTCAGGGTCCCAGCCTATGTGTTGGGCCTGGGTGAATACATTCTCTGTTATGCTGGGACATCAACCCATGTTTAAAGCTGGAAGTAGGTAGTGCCACATTTGATAAGAACATCTGCCAGAGATTGTCACCTCATGAAAGCAGATTCTAAATTTGTATTTCATTTCCTGTGGTTGGGAAATCCCCTCCAAGTTAGACAGGCTCACATCCACCTGCAGGTCACACTACTAATGCACCCTTGAGTGTCCTCATGGTATTGGGATCTAAGTTTGTAGGGAATGCTGGTTTAGTCCATGAATTAGCTGGACAAGTGATGACAAACGTGTTGTGGATTAATATGGGAACAATTTAAGAAGCCCTGGAGGAGCATCAACCTGACCCTCTGTGGTGCTATAAATCTGATAGGATGTTCCAGACTGAGAAACAATCACATGGCTTTGTGTTTGGCATCCAGACAAGTGAGTGCATGTCTTAGCTGTCAGCCAATACAGAGGAGGACATGAATAAGTGGGTGGAAAGCATCTGTCAGACCCCTGTCTGGGGGCAGGTGGAGAGAACATAGGAAGGTAGATACCATGGCTGTGGTGGGGCCAAAAAAAAGGGTAAAAGAGGCAAAGGAACCAGGTACTGGTAGCTCAAGACTGTCATCCTAGCTACTCAGGAGTTTGAGATCTGAGGATCACAATTCAAAGCCAGCCCAGGACAGAAATTCCATCAGACTCTTATCTGCAATAAACTACTGAATGCAAGAAGCTCAAGCTCAGTGACAGCATCCAGGCCTAGCGTTCAATACCCAGGACCGGCAGAAAAAAGTATCAAAGGACAAGAAGCTGGCCAAAAGTTAGAGGGACTCTATCTTGACAAACAATACAATGGTAAGTTGCACTCAGAAGTCTTGCACAAAATCTGGAAATGCCTGAGACCTATCTATGTATGTTTCCTGTTTGTCTAAATACATATGTTTATGCATTTATATATTAGTATAGAGAGACAGATCAATACATATGACTACACATATATACATAGCCAGACACTTATGGGTGGGTGGTATACTGTGTGAGAGTTTGTGTTTGTGTTTTGTGGATGGCTATCTCTGTTTAAGAAAGATAGAAAATATGTAAATATCTTTAAAAAAAACTTGATAAAATATAGAGAAACATAAGCTCTTGTGGGAATCTGAAATGACAAGATTATTCACAGGCACCTTTATCCTTATGGATTCCTCAGCAAGTTTTAATTTTTTTCATTATTTTCTTTCTTTTTTTGAACCAGTGCTAAGGATTTCTCTCAGGGACCAGGTGCTGCCAATTACTAATTTTCTCATGGCTGGTACAAGAGGAACTGAGCCACAGTTCCACTTTTGCCTTATTTATTCGTGCTTAACTGAAGATAAAGATTTCTATCAGTGACTTTTTCTCAGGGGCTGGATTCTAACGAGGATCCCCAGACCTCAGGCTTCTCTATAGCTACAATTAACAATATGAGAACCCAGCATTGGGTTCCAATGCACAGGGCAAGAAATTGAGTGAATCTCTCAACTCCAATTAGCTATAATAAGCTAGAAGTGAAAGACCAATACCTTTGAGGAAAAGATGCTGAGGGTTATCACACAGGCCCTATGAGTAAGCCCTAAACCCTGTACACATGTGTGCATGCACACATTGGCAGATACACACACACATGCACACACACTATATCTCAGGCAATATTGTATTTTGAATTAATATCCAAAGATTGGACAACAGGATAGCAAGTAATAAAATCTGTTTTTCTTGTCTACATTGAGGGAAAGGGATAAATCACAAGATGCAGAAGCGAAGAATTCAGAGACAAATGCTGTGAGTGAATAACTTGTAAAAAGCACACTTCTTTTCTTTTTTTTCTTTTGTTTTTTCTGCCATTCCTGGGGCTTGAACTCATGGCCTGAGCACTGCTCTTGGCTTTTCCCAAGTCTAGCCCTCTGCCACTTGAGCCACATTGCCATATGGATTTTTATATCTGTGTGATATTAAGGACTCAAACCTAGATCTTCATGGATGCTAGGCAAGCACTCTACCACTGGGCCAAACTCTAAACCCCGATAAAGTATTTATAAATAGTCATCATCATATCAAAATATCCTTTCTCCTACAAAGAATGAACACTTATCTATGTCTGTAAGACTTATTTTATGTCACCAATGCTTCTGTGATTTTCCCACTTGCATTTTTACAGATGACAGCACAGATATTCATCAGGAAGAAAAATAGATTAGGATACAGAACCCTAACAACGTCCTAGTAGATTGAAGTGAAAAATATGTGCAAGATGGCCTGGGTGTTTCATCTATTTGTAGAGTGCTTGGCTACCACACGAAAAGACTCCGGTTTGATTCTGCAGTACCATATACATAGAAAACGCTGGAAGTGGTGCTGTGGCTTGGTGGGACAGCTATAGCCTAAAGAAAGCCTAAGAACAATGGTCAGGCTCTGAGGTCAAGTCCCAGGACTAGCAAAATAAAATGTGCAAGAGGCAAAATGCAAGCAGAGAAGGCACTGTGAAGCAAAATGTCTTGTGAAGGGTAAGGGGAATAGTGACAGTTAAGTTTGGATCTTACCTAAGAAAGGCTCCTTGAGCCTGAGACCAGGCTAGCACTTACGCCTAGTTAGTGACTTGGGATTTGAACAAAAAGGTGTGCTGTTTACTACATCCATATGTGAGGTGGGAAGTGAGATTCAGCCTCCAGTATGTCTTTGGGGAGGTCTTCTGTGAGCAAGGAGCTTTGGTCATTGGGCCTTGAAAGGTGACCCTACCTCCCTCACAATGGAACAGAATATGGAACCCTGGTAACCAAGCCACTGTATGTGACAACCAGCTCAAGCCAGCTCCCTTGGCCTGTGGCTCAGGAACCAGAAAGATGTTGCTGTGCTGTTGCCAAAGGTCAGGAGGCTCGGATCTCAGGCATGAGAGATATGGATGTCTCACTTGAAGAAGTAGATGCTGGATAAGTGCCAAGCCAAAATTCCAGTATATCAGGCATTTCTCTAGGAAGAAAGCCAGGAAACTCCAGGGCAACTCAGATGAGGTACATTGAGAAGAAACCTATTTGAACCCATCATCCTGCCCACACACTACAACCTTCTTGTGTGCTTTCAAGTGACTATACTGAGATTAGAGTGTGTCATTTCCAATCTACTCTATTCCAATTCCTCAGTGTGAAGTGTGGTCCCATTCCTACGTTTGAAATATCCACTGTTTTGCCAACATAGTGTGATGGTAAGAAAGCTCAGACTCTGAATGAGCCTTGTAACCTATGGATCCTGGAGTAAGGCCTGTTGGAAATGCTGCTGACAAAGCTGATCACTGCCTACCAGAAAGGTGATCTCCTTTATGTGGGAATCTTCCTGCACAATTTCAAATAGTGGAGGACAATGTAGTAGTTGCTGGAAATTCTCTTGAAAAAGTGAGTGTTCCCCCTCCAAACCCAGGTTTGATCACCCCTCCTGGCCAAGTCTTGGAGTACTTGGCTCCTCTCTGAGCCTGTTTGGTTCACTGCGGTGTTCACAGGGGAGCTAAGCATAATACAAGTGCACAAACTACTTTATTATGACTGGGACATCATGCCATTTCATTTACCTCACAAACTACTGGAGTCTCAACAGTGTGCTTACTGAGAAGTTGGATTTCAGGCATGAGTAAGTGGCTCCCAACTGCAGCCCTCACCTAGGTGACATCCTAGAAAATCCCATTTCCCAAGAAGAAATGAGGAGTCAGTACTAATGGCGGAGGCCTGTGAAATACTGGAGTCAGAGGAAAAGCTGGGGGCTGAATCACTTTTGAGCCATCAGGGAGGGATTGTGATAGCTTTGCCTGTTAGAACCTGAAAGCATTTACATTTTGGTGTGTGGTCCAGTGCTGCCACTTGAACCTGAACCCAGGTCTAAATGCCATCCCTTTGGTGTTCAAAAATTAGCACTGTACCATTTGAGTCATAGGTCAAGTTCTGGCTTTTTGCTGCCTAATTGAAGACAAGTGCCTTTAGACTTTTACTGACTAGACTGGCTTTCCACTGTGATCTTCAGAGCTCAGCCTGCTGCGTGGCTAAGATTAGAGGAATGAGCATTTAGTTCTTTATTTGGAGCATTCACTTATTGATTTATTTAGAGCATTTCCTTAGTTAATTTAAGGTGCGTTTACTTTGGACAGATGCATAGAGGCCTCTCTCAGAAGCTTCTGGAAGTGGGGTGTAAAAGTCATCCTGTTCTCGAGTGTCTCTTACCCCCCTCCCAGCACATAAGTGCACATCTCTGCAGGACAGCCAGAGCATTAGAGTCCTGCAAGAAAGGGGCTTTGGTAGAAGGCTCAGGATGGAGAGAGAAGGCTCTCACTTTCCTTGTACCGAATGTGCCCACAGCATCATGTGTTCCATCTATACGATGTGAATGGACTTCTACCCCAGTGATTTCTACGAGTTCAAGAACTGCCACATCCTGACACAACTCAAGCTCTATATGAGGCTCCACATGCCGGCTTTGGACCTGCTCTTCTAGACACATACTTTTTGACCAGCTGGAGGAATGTGCGACCAGTAAGACCAAGAAAAAGTAGAAGTCCTGGTGTGGGTGCCTCAGAGCCTGTGAGTAGGAAGCCCATGTGGTCTAGATATTGGTTGGCCCTTACTTCTACAGAGCTTGGCAAAATGCCCTTTATGGGTGGTGTCAGCCAGGTAATGTCTGTCCTCTGAAAAGACTCGGGAATAAACACTCATTAGAAAGACCCTACACCTCCTCAGAGTTCATTCCAAACTCCAGTTCTACAGGTTCCTCCATTAGATCCTCATGGAAGTTGAGTGACACTTCAACTTGCAGAGTCCACTCTGTCCACTCTGTACCTATTTCCATTCTTAGGTTTGGGTCATCATAGAAGAGCTTATCCTGAACTCCGGATGAAAAACCCACCAATGGAGCTGGTGCCTGATGGAGACTGAGAATCATCACTGCACTCCAGAAAGCATGGGCCTTCTGTAGAAATTACCAAACAGGTTTAGAGTCCTGTGGATATACCTTTTGCTCTGAACCCCATGTGTGACACAGTTGAACCTGCAGATACTATGGAGGAAGAAAAAGAGCAGCCAGATTTCCTTCCGTTTCCTTTCACACTCCACCCAGAGTCAGTCCATCTGACTCAGAGTAACACTCCACTTATTGTGCAAGCTGAAGGGGCACACGCTGGGATCATGGAAAATGTCCCCATGGGAAGCAGCAAGTGTACTCTCAATACTGGATTCATTGGAGGAAAATGAATCCATCCTCACAGAATATCCAGACCCATCCATCTCACTAAAAGAGACTCAATCTCCATTCGACAAACCAGAATCCATCCCCCTCTTAACTCAGGAAGGACATTCTGTTCCTCATGAGGAAGGAGACCCTTCTGAGGACTCTGAAGTAGAATTACTGTCTGAAGGCAACTTGGAGGCCAGTCTGGATTTAGAGCTTCCCTGTCCCCTTCTTAAAAATATATCTCTTTATCTTGCTCTCCTGATTCTTGTCAAGTATTCATTGTATTTACTTTGCTAACTAATAAACTCTCATTGTTAATATTATGGTGTGCAGTTCTTCAGTCCTTATTATACTGTGTTTTATTTTCCACTTATAATGTGAGACCTCAGACACATAGGTCCTGGGTGGGCCAAAAACCAGACAGGTCTGGTCCCATAGAAGACAACCTTACTGGATATACAGGGAACTATGAAATGCATGGAATCACCAGGAATCCAGGCCAGGCATCCATGGAAAGACAAGTCAGCTACCAAAGCTTAAGGACAAAGCAGATGCCTGGAAATGTGTTTTGTCAATCGGGAGAAGTGCCAGAGTAACTGTAATATTATGGGGGACTCTGTTCTGTGAGTTCAAGTCTGTTTATATATCCATTGTGCTTTGTACAAATATTTAAGAAAATTAAAACTCCAAAATAGCATCAAAAATCTACTTTGGCTTTGAATGTGGCCTAGTTGTAGAGTGTTCGCCTAGTATAGAAGAAGACCTTGATTCAATTCCTCGGCACTGCATACACAGAAAAGGCAGATGGGGCACTGTGGCTCAGGTGTCAGAGTGCCACCCTTGAACAAATGTGGCCAAGGACAGTTCCTGGTCCCTCAGTTCAAGCCCCAGGACTAGCCAAACAAGAAATCATACCATTTTCCACACATTTGGAAATAAATCTGTTTTATCTAACCATACTTCTTTTTTGCCAGTCCAGGGTGTGTGCCACCAAGCCAAACTACTGGCCCCCAACCTTACTATTTTGAATCATTTAATTTTTTTACATAATCATATTTCATGCTGTCTGTATTAATACCATAAACAGTATGCTAAGTGTAATAATGTTAAAGGTAAAACATAAGAAATTAATAACTAAAATATCTTTTTTATTAGTTTTATAGCATTAGCACAATTTTATGAGAAAAATTACCTAGAATGTTTATTTTAGAGTTCAAGTAATCCATTTTGATAAATATATCAACCTACATCATTTATTTGAACACATTTTAATCTATTTTTTTCAGGAATGAAAATACATATATATTTGTTGTAAATGAAATTTATGACTTGGGGGAAGGGAAACAGAAAAGGGGGGAGGGGGTAACAGTGTTTACAAGAAATGTACTCATTACATATGTAACAGCAATCTCTTTGTATATCACCTTGACAACAAATTTTTTGAAAAGTACAATAAGTTTAAATGTCTACTTTGGGCAGAATTATTTTTTGCCAGTGCTTAGACTCAGGACCTGAGCACGATCCTTGTTTTTGTTTTTGTTTATTCTTAAGGCGCAAGTTCTATCACATGTGCCACAGCACCACTTTTTTTTTTATCTATGTTGTGCTGAGGAATTGAACTTGGGTCTTCTTTCATGCTCGGCAAGAACTCTTCCACTAGGCTTAACTTATGGCCCCAGTGGGAAGGAAGTTTTCCATAAAATATGTAGGAAATATGTCCACTAAGGAAAAGCCATCAAAAATAGAAGAAAAATTATATACTTAGATAACGACATGCCAGTATTATCGCAGATCTCTGTAATTCTAGCTTCAAGAGTGGCCTATTTGGACCGGG
The DNA here is from genome assembly GCF_031878675.1 of Megascapheus bottae. Taxonomy (NCBI): domain Eukaryota; kingdom Metazoa; phylum Chordata; class Mammalia; order Rodentia; family Geomyidae; genus Megascapheus; species Megascapheus bottae. The sequence continues at coordinate 4,401,934 of NW_028327585.1, forward strand.
AGTTGGCTGGCTGAAGTAAAGTGCTATCCTTGAGCAAGCCCTAGGACAGTGCTCTGGCCATGAGTTGAAGCCATAGGACATGGAAAAAATAATAATTTAATTCCCGTGACTGATGGCTCACCCTGGTAATCCTAGCTACCCTGGAGGATCGAGGTTCAAAGACGGACCAGGCATAAAAATCTGTGAGAATCTTATTTCCAAATAATCCAGAAAATTCAAAATGACAATGTGCCTCAAGTGGTAGAGCTCTTGCCTTGAGCTGAAGAGCTTAAGGTAAACATCCAGGCCCAGAGTTCAAGCCCCATGAGTGAAAAAAAGAAAAAGAAAAAGAAAAAGAAAGCCCTTATCTAAGGCTGGAGTGCACACTAGTGGTAGTTTGCTTGCCTAGTATGCACAAAGCCCTGTGTTCAATTACTCTGTACCACTTACACCAAAAATAAAAACTGGAAATGATCACAGAAGGTTGGGTCCTGAGGATCACAGTTCAAAGCCAGGCCAGACACTAAAGTCCATGAAACTGTTACTTCCACTTAAGCACCAGAAAACCAGAAGTGACACTCTGGCTCAAGGTGTTTAAGGTTGTAGCCTTGAGCTGAAGAGTGCAGGGACACTGCCCAGGTGCACAATTAAAGTGTTACAACCAAAAGAGAGAGAGAGAGAGAGAGAGAGAGAGAGAGAGAGAGAGAGACAGACAGACAGACAGACAGACAGACAGACAGACACAGACAGAGAGAGACAGAAAGAGACTGAGAGACAGAGAGAGACAGAGAGAGACAGACAGACAGACAGGCAGACAGACAGTGACAGACAGAGACAGAGAGACAGAGACAGAGACATCAAACAGTCAGGCACTGGTGGCTGAAGCGTGTAATTCTAGCTACTATGGAGGCTGAGATTGGAGGATCTTGGTTCAAAGCCCAAAGCCAGCCTGGACACATACGTTTGTGAGACTTACATCACCAATCAACTACCAGAAACCAAACATGGAGCTGTAGAGGAAGAGCGCTAGCCTTGAGCTGAATAGCTCAAGGACTGTGTCCAGGCCCAAAGTCCAAGCACCATGACGAATCAATAATAAAAAAAAGAAGAGAGCTAATAGTAATGATGAATAATTTTGGGCTGGGAGTTTGGCCTAGTGGTAGAGTGCTTGCCTAGCATGCACGAAGACCTGGGTTCAATTCCTCAATACCACATACATAGAAAAATGCTGGAAGTGGTGCTGAGGCTGAAGTGGTAGAGCCCTAGCCTTGAGAAAATATAAGGACAGTGCTCAGTCCCTGAGTTCAAGCCCAGGACTGGCCAAATCAAAAGTAGTAGAGCACTGGCATTGAACTGAAGATCTGAGGAACAGCCCAGGCACAGAGTTCAAGCACCGCAAACAACAACAACAAAATCTATGAAATGGCAGTGGTGGTTTTAAGCTAAGCAAAAATAGAGTAGAAACTGGTAAAATACATATTTGTGTGTAAGCAAAATAGCCAGACTTATGCATTAGAACAGGATAGGAAGTTGAAAAAAAATTTTGTTTTCCATATCACTAGGTCCTGTCTCTTTATTCAAGAAAGTAAAATGCTGGGTTTTATATTCATTGCTCTGAATATTAGAAAATCATAATATCTCTCATTAACCAACAAAGACCAGGAACTGGGGCTTCGTTCAAATGGCAGAGTATCAGACAAGAGAAGAAAAAATTGAAGTAAGAACTTGAAGTTCTTGTTCCAGAACCTGCATAGTAACAGAGCAGCAGCCTGGTGATGGTACCTCACACCTATAATCTTAGCTACTCAGGAGGCTAAGATCTGAGAATCAAAGTTTAAAGCCAGCCAAAGTACCCAGTTAACTGCCAGAAAAACCAGAAGTGGCACTGTGGCTCACAGATTAAAGCACTAGCCTTGAGCTGAAGAGCTCAGGGACAGTGCCCTGGCCCAGAGTTCAAGCCCCACAATTGACAAAAATCAAACAAGCAAACAAAACTCACAAAGAAGCCTGCAGACCACAGTGGTTCTGCTGAGTCTCTTCTCTATGGGGATCAGGAAACATTTCACTTTTTCTGTCTCTTCCCATCTCAACATTCATACTAAAATAAGACTGTGTTGAAAGTTTCAATTTATAACAATGCTTTTCATGAAGCACCCTGAAATATTCATCGCTTATATCTCAATTGAAGATAGTTGATTTGGGGCTGCATTGGTAGAGTGCTAGCCTTGAGCAGAAAAGGTCAGGGATAGAGCTGAAGCACACAGTTGAAGACCCAGTGCCAACACACAAAAGAAATTATGCACTTTATACATATTTTCTAATTTCTTAATGAATTCTTCAGTCTGTATAAATATAGGGTACAATCTTAGAGTTGTTTTGATTTGCATTTCTTTTATGACCAGAGATGTTGAGCATTTCTTCATGTGTCTATAGGCCATTTTTGTTTCTTCTTCAGAGAAGACTCTCTTTAAGTTTTTGCCCCATTTTTTAATGGGATGGTTGTTACTTTGGAGGTTAGTTTTGGAGTGATTCAATTTTGTGAGTTGTTGATATATTTTAGATAGGAGGCCTTTGTCCGTTGTTTGGTTGGTGAAGATCTTCTCCCACTCTGTAGGCTTCCTGATTTGTTTACTAGCTATGTCCTTTGCCATACAAAAGCTCTGCAGTTTACTGCAGTCCCACTTATCCAGCCTTTCTCTGATTTGTTGTGATTCTTGGTCCTTATTAAGAAAGTTTCGACCTGTGCCAAGGAGACCTAGTGTATCTCCTATTCCTTCCTGTAAACTTTTCAGTGTGTCAGTTTTACCTCCAGATCTTTGATCAGTTTGGAGTTAATTCTAGTGCAAGGTGACAAAGAAGGATCCAACTTTAGTTTTTTGCTGGTGCTTAACCAGTTCTGCCAGCACAACTTGTTGAAGAGGCTGTCTTTCTTCCATTCTATTTTTTTGGCTCCCTTGTCAAAGATTAGGTGGCCATAGGTTTAATGTCTGGGTCTTCAGTTCTATTCATTGGTCTTCAGGCCTGTTCTTGTGCCAGTACCAAGCTGTTTTGAGAATTATAGCTCTGTAATAGAGTCTAAAGTTTGGAGTTGAAATTCCTCCATATGAAATTTTGGATTGCCTCAGCTAGAATGGCCAGGATCAGGAAAACGAATGACAACAGATGCTGGAGGGGATTAGGCCAGGAGGGAACACTATTACACTGTTGGTGGGAATGCAAACTCGTTCAACCACTGTGGAAAGCAGTGTGGCAGTGCCTCAAAAGCTAAACATAGAACTCCCCTATGACCCAGCAATTCCACTACTTGGCATTTACCCAACCACCCAGAAACAAGGACATACTAAACCCACTAGCACAACCATGTTCATTGCAGCTCTATTCACCATATGGAACCAACCTATATGTCCCTCAGTTGATGAGTGGATCAACAAGTTGTGGTATTTGTACACAATGGAATTCTATGCTGCTGTCAGAAAGAATGACATCACCCCATTTGTTAGGAAATGGAAAGACTTAGAAAAAATCTTATTAAGTGAAGTAAGCCAGACTCAAAGGAACTTAGGCTCAATGGTTTCCCTCATTCGTCATAATCAATAGAAACCTTAGGCTCTACTAGCAGAGACTTGCAATAGAGCAAAATCTTGATACATAAGGACATATAATGTGAAACTAATTGAAAGGACCTCCAGGATAGTGAAACAAAAGCCATATAATGAATGATTGTTGTCCTTAATGTACTATGTTGTCTCTCATCTCCTTTGCTGTCCCTTGGTTATCTCATATTGGTATAGAATCTCACTTTGTTATCTGATATATTGAATTTATTTGTATTTGGATATTTGAAATTTGATAGGGAAGGGGGGAAAATCAAGACGGGTGGGGGGTTTGGGGGGGAGGGAAAAGGGTACCAAGACATATGAAAGGCTATCAATGTATGTGAATTAATGCACCTTCTGTCTGGCAAATATCATGTGAGCCTTTTGCTAATTACAATAAAAAAATGCAAAAAAAAAGAAAAGCAGAAAATGGTTCTGTCACTCTAGTGGTATAGCAAGCCTTGAGAAAGCCCAAGGACAGTGCTCAGGCTCTGGGTTCAAACCCCAGGACTGGCACACAATAAAAAGGGATGAGTAAACGGAGTAAGTCTCGTGTAAATTTGATATTTATAATTTTCTCTTAAAATTTCTAAAAGATTTTTATTATTGTCACTGAAAAAGTACCCAGATATTTTGATTGCCTAGAGCTGTATATATATGTATATATAATGTACATATATGCATATGTAAATATTCACACACATGTATACCACAATTTTGTCAATGAAAAATGTATGAAAAGTAAACTAAAATGAATTTTTTGTTTTTAGGTGAAATGATTCATCTCATATAAATACATTTTAGTGTTTAAACAAAATAAATAAATAAATATAGGGTACATTCCTTGTTACTTAAGTAAGATTGCTCTTTTTTTTTCTTTTTGCCAGTGTTAGGGCTTGGACTCAGGGCCTAGACATTTTCATTGGACTCGCTTGCCCAAGGTGAGTGCTCTGCCTCTTGAGACACAGCGCCACTTCTAGCTTTTTTCTGAGTATGCGGTACCGATGAATAGAACCTAGGTCTTCATGCTTTGTTTGTGAGCACTCTACCATTAGGCTACATTCCCAGGCAGTGAGATTCCTCTTACAGTCATTGTATGTTCACAGAGTTTGATCTCACCCACTGTAGGGCCCTGGTTGGCTTTGACCTGTGATCCTAAGCCCTGAGCCTCCTAAGTAGCTGAAATTAAGTTGTGAGCCAGCATGATGGCTTCCATTCTTTTTTCTACAAAAATATATGTAGTTATCTAAAATATATCTGTAGCTGAAAAAAATGAATCTCTCCCAAACAAATCTTCAAAGAAACAACCATCCTATTAAAAGGTGGGCTAAAGACTTAAAAGAGTATTCTCTGAAGAAAAAACTAAAATGGGCTTTAGACACATGAAGAAATGCTCCATATCTCTAGCAATAAGGGAAATGAAAATGAAAACAACTTTGAGATTCCACCTGACTCCAGTCAGAATGGCCATTATCAAAAAATCTAATAAGAGATATTGGTGGGGAAGTGACCAGGGGGGATCACACCTACACTGTTGGTGTGAGTGTAAACTCGTTCAACCACTAGGGAAAGCAGTGTGGTGGTTCCTCAAAAGACTGAACATAGAGCTCCCCTATGATCCAGCAAATCCACTACTTGGCATATACCCAATTGTCCAGAAAAAAGGACATACTAAAGCCACTAGCACAATGATGTTCATTGCAGCACTATTTACCATAGCAAAGATATGAAACCAACCCAGATGCCACTCAGTAGATGACTGAATCAAGAAGATGTGGTACTTATACACAATGGAATGCTATGCTGCCATCAGAAGGAATGACATCGCCCCATTTGTAAGGAAATGGAAAGACTTGGAAACGTTCATATTAAGTGAAGCAAGCCAGACCCAAAGAAACATAAGCTCAATGGTTTCCCTCATTTGTAATAATTAGTTCACATCTAGGACTCTCCTAGCAGAGGATTACAATAACTCAAAAACCTAGGTATATAAGGTCATATAGGATGAGAATAAATGAAAGGATCTCTAGGATATGGGAACAAGAGCTATATCTTGTGTCATCGTTGCTCTTAATCTTGTGTGATTTTTGTCCTTAATCTATTATGTTATGTCTCATCTCTTATTTTGCCTTTGGTTAATGTCAGATTGTTACTGTATCTGATTTTTTCCCTGTCATATTGTATATATGTTTATTTGTTTATGTCAAATAGGAAAGGGAAGGGGGGAAACAAGATGATTGGGAAGGGGAGGGGAGAGGGAACTGGGGACAAAAACATGTGGAGTGGAATAAATGTGTGAGAAGTAATGCAGTCCACTACCTGTAAATGTAATCCTAACCCCTCTATACATTACCCTGAAAATAAAAAAGAGACTATAAAAATATCTGTAGAAAATGAGGCTGGATGATGGAAACAACCAGATGCCCTACTACAAAAAATGAGATACATGCACACACACACACACACACACACACACACACACACACACACACACACACACAATGGAATGATACATAGCCAACCGACAAGATAAAATAATGGCATTCTTGGGGAACTGGATGAAAAGGAAAAAAATCATATTAAGTGAAGTAAGCCAAACTCAAAGGAACATAGGCCCAAGAGTCTCCCTCATTTGTCAAATTCAGCAGAAACCTTGGGCTCTGCTACCAGAGATTTACAATAGAACAGAATCTAGAGACATCGTGACAAATAGTATGACACTAAATGTAAGGACCTTCAAGATAAAGAAACAAAACTCATATAATGAGTGATTGTTGTCCTTAATGAACTATGTGATCTCTTATCTCTTTTACTATCCCTTGGATATATCATATTGTTACAATATTTCACCTTGTTTTCTGATATATTTCATATGTGCCTAATTTGTTATTTGAAATTGGATAGGGAAGGGGGGAAATGAACATGAGTGGGGGTAGGGGAAGGGAAAAGGGGACCATATCATTACATGGGGTATCAAAGTTTGAGATGTGATGCACTTTCTGTCTGGCGAATATAATGTAACCCTTCTAAAAATTACAATAAAAATAAATACATAAAAAGTAGATCTGCACAGAAAAAAATATTAATGGCAGTTTTGGGGTAGTGGATGAAATTAGAGTGAATCCTGTTGAGTGAGACCAAGGAAGACCAAGGAACAAAAGGTACATGGTATCCTTAATATATGGATATTAGTTTCAAACAGTAGTAGAGCGATGATTGAATACTTGATACCCAGAGTTCTGGACATAATTTTGGAGATATAAACATAACTACATAGACATAAAAATCTAGGATGGACTATACACTCTATAGACATGTGTTTTATTATAGATTAATCTGTATCTATGACATACAAAGACTCAGCTTAATTTTTACTATATTCTAAAATTTATGTGCCAGTGATTTTATAGCGATTCCCTTCTTGAATACTTGTTGGTTAAACATGACATTTGAAATATGATGTAAAATTCAATGTTAATAAATTTTTTTAGAAAAAGTGGCTAGAGGTAAATACCACTAATGTACTTGCTCTAAGTGGTACAGAAATTTTCTTAATGAATCAAGGGGTTTTATTACATCTTTATGCAATTATTTTAGTTCTGAGTGTTCTACACTCAATGCTACTTCTGGAAAGATGATATAGCTGACTGTGTAGATGGTATGAAGACATACTGGCCTAAACGTAGAATAAAGCATTGGTAAGTGGCTGTTAGCTGTCCAGATTCTACTGGAATATGTCGAATGAATTTACTAAGCTCAATGCAGGCTCTTAGTCAGATCAGGATCAAGATTATGTGGTTCCATGAGATGAATGAGGAAAGATCAGAAAAATCTACTAAGATATCCAGATATACTTTTGAAACTAAGGTATCTGGACTCCTTTTTTTTTCTTTCTTGGTGGGGAGCTTGAACTTTGGACCTGTGCAAGGTCTCTTAGTTCTTTTTCCTCAAGGCCAATGCTGTACCAGTTTTAGCCACAACTCCACTTAGTTTTTGGGTGGATAAGTGGAGAAAAGAATCTTACAGTTCTTTTTGTTTTCGTTTTTTTGCTTGCAAAAACGAATGACAACAGATGCTGGAGGGGATGTGGCCAGGAGGGATCACTACTACAGTGTTGGTGGGAGTGGAAACTCGTTCAACCACTATGGAAAGCAGTGTGGCAGTGCCTCAAAAGGCTAAACATAGAAGTCCCCTATGACCCAGCAATTCCACTACTTGGCATTTACCCAACAATCCAGAAACATGGGCATACAAAACCCACTAGCACAACACTGTTCATTGCAGCGCTATTCACCATAGCAAAGATATGGAACCAACCCAGATGTCCCTCAGTTGATGAGTGGATCAACAAGTTGTGGTATTTGTACACAATGGAATTCTATGCTACTGTCAGAAAGAATGACATCACCCCATTTGTTAGGATATGGAAAGACTTAGAAAAAACCATATTAAGTGAAGTAAGCCAGACTGAAAGGAACTTAGGCTCAGTGGTTTCCCTCATTCGTCATAATCAGTAGAAACCTTGGGCTCTACTAGCAGAGATTTGCAATAGAGCAAAAGGCCATATATAAGGCCATATAATGTGAAGCTATTTGAAAGAACCTCCAGGGTATTGAAACAAAAGCCATATAATGAATGATTGTTGTCCTTAATGTACTATGTTGTCTCTCATCTCCTTTGCTGTCCCTTGGTTATCCCATATTGGTATAGTATCTCACTTTATTATCTGATATATTGAATTTATTTGTATTTGGATATTTGAAATTTGATAGGGAAGGGGGGAAATCCAGAGGAGTGGGGGGTGTGGGGTTGGAGGGAAATGGGTACCAGGACATGTGAAAGGGTATCAATGTATGTGAATTAATGCACCTTCTACCTGGAAAAAATTATGTAACCCTTTTACTAACTAGAATAAAAAATGAAAAAAAAGAAAGTTGTAGTGTGTGGGGAGGATGATGGGGTCAAATACATTTCTTCTTAGAAATTTACCTCATCTGGTTGCCCTGGATTTTCCTGGCGTTCTTCTTAGAGAAAGGCCTGTTATACTGGATTTGTGGCTTGGCAAAGATGTAGCATGTACATCTTCGAGTAAGACATCCACAACTTCCATGCCTGAGACTCGAGTTTCCTGACCTTTGGCAACAGCACAGCAACATCTTTCTTCCTCCTGAGCCACAGGCCAAGTGAGCTGGCTTGAGCTGGATGTTAGTTACAGTGACTCGGTTACAATGGTTCCATATTCTGTTCCATTGTGAGGGAGGCAGGGTCACCTTTCAGGGCCCAATGACCAAGGATCCTTGCTCACAAAAGACCTCACCAAAGACATACTGGAGGCTGAATCTCTCCTCCAATCTCACAATATACATGTGGATGTCGTAAACAGCACACCTTATTTGTCCATTCCCAATGTCTTCCACTAGGCCCAACAACCAGTCTGGTCTCAGGCTCAAGGAGCCTTTCTTAGGTAAGATCCAAACTTAAGAGTCAATATTGCCCTCATCCTTTACAAAACATTTGCTTCACAGTGCCTTCTCTGCCTGCATTTTGCCCCTTGTCGAATTTTTTTTTGCTAGTCTTGGGATTTGACCTCAGAGCGTGAACATTGTTCTTGGGCTTTCTTTAGGCTTTAGCTGTCCCACCGAGTCACAGCACCACTTGCAGCATTTTCTATGGATGTGGTAATGAGGAATTAAACCTGAGTCTTTTTGCTTGGTAGCCGAGGACTCTACCACCAGGTCAAACACACAGGGCATCTTGCACATATTTTTGACGTCAATCTACTAGGATATTATAAGGTTTCTGTATCCTAATCAATTTTTTCCTGATGATTAGCTTTGCTGTCATGTGTAAAAAATGCAAGAGGGAAAAACACAGAAGAATTAGTGAAATTTAAAAAAAAGCATTACACACATAGATAAGTGTTCATTCTTTGTAGGAGAAAGCATATTTTGATATGATGATGATGACTTTATAATTACTATGTCAGGGTTGAGAGTTTGGCATAGTGGTAGCGTGCTTGCCTAGCATCCATGAAGATCTGGGTTTGATTGCTCAGTATCACATAGATAGAAAATCTAGATGTGGCACTGTGGCTCAAGTGGCAGAGGGCTAGACTTGAGAAAACCCGAGGACACTGGTCAGGCCCTGAATTCAAGCCCCAAGACTGGCAGAAAGATAAAAGAAAATGAAAATGCTTTTTACAAGCTAATTCACTCACAGCATTGGCTTCTGAAATCTCCGCTTCTGCATCTTGTGAAATACCCCTTTCCCTCAACGTAGACAAGAAAAACAGATCCATCCCATGGTCCACTGTGCAGCCCCTGGTTGGGCTAAGAGCTAGTCGTGCAGCAACACATAAGTTTTATTCTAATACTTTCCAAACTTTGTACTCAAATATGCTACCTACTTACCAACTTAGGTCAGTTATCCTATGCTATACCTTTTCTTCATGACTACAATATTCTTACACTCCTACGTTAATCCTCTTGTACCTCCCCTGACCTCTCTCATTCTTTTTTTCTATCTCTGGACCTCTGCTCGTCTTTCAACCCTTATACTGCACGGATCTACACTTGATGGATGTTGAGCAATATTGTATATGTAGGTGGTTAATTATTCTCTAGGCTCAGAGGGACTTAAAGACAATAGAGATTGGATTGAGAGGCTTATTGTTTTGGGTATAAATCGCTTATCAGTGGTTGTATTAGACTGGTCTGTAAGTGCACAAAAAGAAAGAGTGATAATACCAATCAAAACTTGTGAACATCTAGTGTCTGCCAGCTACAGAGGTCTAGGTTGGTTATATCTGAAAAACTATAATCGTATTTAGTAGTAATCTTGCTCCCATTTTCAAATGGGCAGAACAAGAAACTCAAGAAAAATGTCAAATCAAGAAACAACATCCCCCACCCAATGTAAACAGACAATGGAACAGTTACTGGCACACCTAGAGGAGAGTCTTCCAAGTGCTACACAAATGCAATTGATAAACATCATTAATGGAAAATGTGAAAATATAAAGAAAGAGATAATGGAGGAAGCCATAGCTGAACAAGAGGAAAGCAAAAACAAGGTGATAATGAAAGAGAAGAAGCCATAAAGGAGGCCATAACAAAGGTTTTTCAAAGAAAGATGGGTGAATTCATAGAATTCACAAGTAAAAACGTGACCAAACTCCAGCAAATGTACAAAGAAAATAAAGCTACTGAGCTAAACACTCAAAAGGAAATCAAGGAGATAAAGAAATCCATACATGATCTAAAACAAGAGAGGCAAGGCATCAAAAGGGAGCAATTAGAAGCAAGGGAGTTGAAAAATAAAGTAGATAGTTTGATAGCAGGTTAGACAATGCAGAGGAGAGAATTTCCGGGGCTGAAGATAATTTAGGTATTATAGAGACAGAACAGAAAATGAGTCAATACAAATCTAGGAAATATGACAGATCGCTTCAGGTGGTCCAAGATACAATTAGGAAGCCTAATTTAAGGCTAGTTGGTATTGAGGAGGGCGTGGATAAAGAGGTGAATGGTATTGGAAATACACTTCAGGGAATCATCTCAGAAAATTTCCCAAATATCCAGAAGGGCAGGCCCATCCAGATACGAGAAGCTTTTAGAACCCCAAACAGACCTGACCAGAAAAGAACATCCCACCGCCACATTGTGATCTGAACTGGATCAATAGAAACGAAATGAAAGATCCTTAAGGCAGCCAGGGAAAAGTGATCAGTAACCTATAAAGGCAAACCAATCAGAATAACTCCAGATTTCTCAGCAGAGACCATGAAAGCACGAAGTGACTGGAAGCATATATGTCATGCCCTTAAATCAAATAACTACCAACCAAGAATATTGTAGCCAGCTAAGCTCTCATTCATAACTGAGGGAACAATAAAAACATTCCATTCCAGGGAAAAGCTGCAACAATATGTCGAAACAAAACCAACACTACAGAGAATTCTCAAAGATGCTCTATACATAGAAAACCAAAATAAATGCAATATAGGGAAAGAAATGGCAACTAAACAGCATACCATCTAAGGACCACAAGAACTGTCAAGACACAGGCCCTACTAAAAGCTTTTAAACATGGTAGGAACTAATAAATATCTCTCAATCCTAACTCTCAATATCAATGGACTTAACTCTCCAATTAAACAGAATAGGCTGTCTAGTTGGATCAAAAAGCAAGAGCCATCGTTCTGCTGTCTTCAAGAGACACATCTTACCCAAAAACAATCATCTTTTGAAAGTGAGAGGTTGGAATAAACTCTATCAAGCTAACTGCCCCCATAAACAGGCTGCAGTTGCCATCCTCATATCAGATACAATAGACTTCAAACTAAAATTAGTAAGAAAAGACAAAGACGGTGACTACATACTACTAAAAGGATCTTTCCTCCAGGAAGACATAACGATCCTAAATATTTACACACCCAATCCCGGAGCTCCAAACTTCACCAAGCAAACTTTACTTACACTGAAACCATACATAGATCAAAATACAGTGATTGTTGGTGAATTTAACACACCACTCTCACCTATGGACAGATCAACAAGGCAAAACTCAACAGAGAAACCTTAGAACTGAACAACTATATAGACCAACTAGATCTAACAGACATCTGCAGAATATTCCACCCAGTAACAACACAATATATGTTTTTCTCAGCAGCACATGGAACATTTTCCATAATAGACCACATCTTAGGCCATAAAACAAACCTGAACAGATTCAGAAACACCGAAATTATTCCATGCACACTCTCAGACCATCAAGGCATCAAATTGGAGCAGAACACGTATCTCCACCAACGAACTCCCTGTAACTCATGGAGACTGAACAACACATTGTTGAATCAAAAACAATGGGTAATCGAAGACATCAGAACAGATATCCAACTGTTTATGAAATTTAACAATAAGGAGCACACAAATATCAACTCCTTAGGGACACAACAAAGGCAGTACTCAGAGGAAAATTTGTAGTGCTGAGTGCCTACAACAGCAAGTTGGAAAAATGGCAAATCAACTAGTTAATGTCTCACTTTAACCTCCTGGAAAAAGAGCAACAAACCAACCCTAAACCCATTAGGAGAAAGCAAATTATTAAAATCAAAGCAGAATTAAATGATTTGGAATAAAAAAAACCTATAGAATCAACAAAACAGGGAGATGGTTCTTTGAAAGAATTAACAAAATTGACAAGCCCTTAGCAAATCTTACCAAAAAAAACAAGAGAGCATATCGAAATAAACAAAATCGCAGATGAAAATGGTAATATCACGACAGAAATTACCAAGATCCAGAATACCATGGGGGAATACTTCTGAAAACTTTACACCAAGAAATTTGAGAACCTAGAAGAAATGGATGAATTCCTAGACAACATTAACATACCCACAGTGAACCAAGAAGAGCTAAGCCACTCAACAGGCCTATTTCAAGCTCTGAAATAGAAATGGAAATTAGACAACTTCCACTTAAAAAGAGCCCAGGGCCAGATGGATTCACAGCTGAATTCTATAAGGTCTTCAAAGCAGAGCTCACACCAATACTCCTCAAGCTCTTCAACGAAATTGAAAATGAAGGTTGTTTACCAAACTCATTCTGTGAAGCCAGTATATCCCTCATCCCAAAACCAGATAGAGATTCATCAAAGAAAGAGAACTATAGACCCATTTCTTTGATTTACATCGATGCAAAACTTCTCAACAAAATACTGGCCAACCGTCTACAACAACTCATCAAAAAATTATACACTATGATCAAACTGGATTCATCACAGGGAGGCAAAGCTGGTTCAACATACACAAATCCATTAATATAATTCAACACATCAACAGGAGCAAGGACAAAAATCACATGATCGTCGCAATAGATGCAGAAAAGGCATTTGACAAGATCCAAAACCTCTTTATGTTAAAAGATGTGGAGAAACTAGGACTCCATGGAACATTTCTCAATGTAATAAAGGCTGTGTATGAGAAACCCACTGCTAGTATTATACTTAATGGTGAAAATCTAAAGCCATTCCCTCTAAAATCAGGAACGAGACAAGGATGCCCACTCTCTCCACTCCTTTCTAACATAGTACTAAATTTCCTAGGCAGTGCAATAAGGCAAGAAGCAAGCATAAAGGGGATCCAAGTAGGGAAAGAGGAAATAAAACTATCCCTCTTTGCAGATGACATGATTCTGTATTTAAAGAATCCTATAGACTCTACTCCCAAGCTCCTTGAGCTGATTCAAAGCTTTGGAAGGGTAGCAGGCCATAAAATCAACCCTCACAAATCAACTGCTTTCCTTTACGCCAATAGTGAGAGGAATGAGGCAATAATCAGGAAAGAAACTCCTTTCACAATAGCCTCAAAGAAAATAAAGTACCTAGGAATTAGCTTAACTAAGAATGTAAAGGACCGTTTAGATGAAAACTTTAAAACCCTAAAAAAGGAAATTAAAGCAGAACTAAGGAAATGGAAAAACCTCCCATGCTCCTGGATTGGAAGAATCAACATTGTGAAAATGACAATCTTGCCAAGGGCTATCTACAAATTCAATGCAATACCCATCAACATCCCAATGTCATTCTTTAAAGAAATAGAAGAGGCAATTCAAAATTTCATATGGAAAAATAAAAGAACCCGTATAGCAAAAACACTTCTTAGCAGAAAGAACAGCGCTGGAGGAAATTCAATTCCAAACTTTAGACTCTATTACAGAGCTATAATTCTCAAAACAGCTTGGTACTGGCACAAGAACAGGCCTGAAGTCCAATGGAATAGAACTGCGGACCCAGATATTAAACCACAGACCTATGGCCACCTAATCTTGACCAAGGAGCCAAAAAAATAGAATGGAAGAAAGATAGCCTCTTCAACAAGTTGTGCTGGCAGAACTGGTTAAGCACCAGCAGAAAACTAAAGTTGGATCCTTCTTTGTGACCTTGCATTAGAATTAACTCCAAATGGATCAAAGACCTGGAGGTAAAAGCTGACACACTGAAAAGTTTACAGGAAGGAATAGGAGATACACTATGCCTCCTTGGCACAGGTCGAAACTTGCTTAATAAGGACCAAGAATCACAACAAATCAGAGAAAGGCTGGATAAGTGGGAGTGCATTAAATTGCAGAGCTTTCATATGGCAACGGATATAGCTAGTAAACTAATCAGGAAGCCTACAGAGTGGGAGAAGATCTTCACCAACCAAACAACGGAAAAGGCCTCATATCTAAAATATATCAACAACTCAAAAAATTGAATCACTCCAAAACTAACCTCCAAAGTAACACCCATCCCATTAAAAAATGGGCCAAAGACTTAAAGAGAGTCTTCTCTGAAGAAGAAACAAAAATGGCCTATAGACACATGAAGAAATGCTCAAAATCTCTGGTCATAAAAGAATTGCATATCAAAAGAACTCTAAGATTCCACCTCACTCCACTTAGAATGGCCAGGATCAGGAAAACGAATGACAACAGATGCTGGAGGGGATGTGGCCAGAAGGGATCACTACTACACTGTTGGTGGGAGTGCAAACTCGTTCAACCACTATGGAAAGCAGTGTGGCAGTGCCTCAAAAGGCTAAACATAGAACTCCCCTATGACCCAGCAATTCCACTACTTGGCATTTACCCAACAATCCAGAAACATGGGCATACAAAACCCACTAGCACAACAATGTTCATTGCAGCGCTATTCACCATAGCAAAGATATGGAACCAACCCAGATGTCCCTCAGTTGATGAGTGGATCAACAAGTTGTGGTATTTGTACACAATGGAATTCTATGCTGCTGTCAGAAAGAATGACATCACCCCATTTGTTAGGATATGGAAAGACTTAGAAAAAATCATATTAAGTGAAGTAAGCCAGACTCAAAGGAGCTTAGGCTCAGTGGTTTCCCTCATTCGTCATAATCAGTAGAAACCTTGGGCTCTACTAGCAGAGATTTGCAATAGAGCAAAAGGCCATATATAAGGCCATATAATGTGAAGCTAATTGAAAGGACCTCCAGGATATTGAAACAAAAGCCATATAATGAATGATTGTTGTCCTTAATGTACTATGTTGTCTCTCATCTCCTTTGCTGTCCCTTGGTTATCCCATATTGGTATAGTATCTCACTTTGTTATCTGATATATTGAATTTATTTGTATTTGGATATTTGAAATTTGATAGGGAAGGGGGGAAAACCAAGACGGGTGGGGGGTGTGGGGTTGGAGGGAAATGGGTACCAAGACATGTGAAAGGGTATCAATGTATGTGAATTAATGCACCTTCTACCTAGAAAATATCATGTAACCCTTTTACTAATTAGAATAAAAAATGAAAAAAAAGAAAGTTGCAGTGTATGGGGAGGATGATGGGGTCAAATACATTTCTTCTTAGAAATTTACCTCATCTGGTTGCCCTGGATTTTCCTGGCGTTCTTCTTAGAGAAAGGCCTGTTATACTGGATTTGTGGCTTGGCAAAGATGTAGCATGTACATCTTCGAGTAAGACATCCACAACTTCCATGCCTGAGACTCGAGTTTCCTGACCTTTGGCAACAGCACAGCAACATCTTTCTTCCTCCTGAGCCACAGGCCAAGTGAGCTGGCTTGAGCTGGTTGTTAGTTATAGGGGCTTGGTTACCAGGGTTCATATTCTGTTCCATTGTGAGGGAGGCAGGGTCATCTTTCAGGGCCGAATGACCAAGGATCCTTGCTCACAGAAGACCTCACCAAAGACATACTGGAGGCTGAATCTGTCCTCCAATCTCACAATATACATGTGGATGTCGTAAACACACACCTTATTTGTCCATTCCCAATGTCTTCCACTAGGCCCAACAATCAGTCTGGTCTCAGGCTCAAGGAGCCTTTCTTAGGTAAGATCCAAACTTAAGGGTCAATATTGCCTTCATCCTTTACAAAACATTTGCTTCACAGTGCCTTCTCTGCCTGCATTTTGCCCCTTGTTGAATTTTTTTTTGCTAGTCTTGGGACTTGACCTCAGAGCGTGAACATTGTTCTTGGGCTTTCTTTAGGCTTTAGCTGTCCCACCGAGCCAGAGCACCACTTGCAGCGTTTTCTATGGATGTGGTAATGAGGAATCAAACCTGAGTCTTTTTGCTTGGTAGCCAAGGACTCTACCACCAGGTCAAACACACAGGGCATCTTGCACATATTTTTGACGTCAATCTACTAGGATATTATAAGGTTTCTGTATCCTAATCAATTTTTTCCTGATGATTAGCTTTGCTGTCATGTGTAAAAAATGCAAGAGGGAAAAACACAGAAGAATTAGTGAAATTTAAAAAAAAGCATTACACACATAGATAAGTGTTCATTCTTTGTAGGAGAAAGGATATTTTGATATGATGATGATGACTTTATAATTACTATGTCAGGGTTGAGAGTTTGGCATAGTGATAGAGTGCTTGCCTAGCATCCATGAAGATCTGGGTTTGATTGCTCAGTATCACATAGATAGAAAATCTAGATGTGGCACTGTGGCTCAAGTGGCAGAGGGCTGGACTTGAGAAAACCCGAGGACAGTGCTCAGGCGCTGAATTCAAGCCCCAAGACTGGCAGAAAGATAAAAGAAAATGAAAATGCTTTTTTACAAGCTAATTCACTCACAGCATTGGCTTCTGAAATCTCCGCTTCTGCATCTTGTGAAATACCCCTTTCCCTCAACGTAGACAAGAAAAACAGATCCATCCCATGGTCCACTGTGCAGCCCCTGGTTGGGCTAAGAGCTAGTCGTGCAGCAACACATAAGTTTTATTCTAATACTTTCCAAACTTTGTACTCAAATATGCTACCTACTTACCAACTTAGGTCAGTTATCCTTATGCTATACCTTTTCTTCATGACTACAATATTCTTACACTCCTACGTTAATCCTCTTGTACCTCCCCTGAACTCTCTCATTCTTTTTTTCTATCTCTGGACCTCTGCTCGTCTTTCAACCCTTATACTGCACGGATCTACACTTGATGGCTGTTGAGCAATATTGTATATGTAGGTGGTTAATTATTCTCTAGGCTCAGAGGGACTTAAAGACAATAGAGATTGGATTGAGAGGCTTATTGTTTTGGGTATAAATTGCTTATCAGTGGTTGTATTAGACTGGTCTGTAAGTGCACAAAAAGAAAGAGTGATAATACCAATCAAAACTTGTGAACATCTAGTGTCTGCCAGCTACAGAGGTCTAGGTTGGTTATATCTGAAAAACTATAATCGTATTTAGTAGTAATCTTGCTCCCATTTTCAAATGGGCAGAACAAGAAACTCAAGAAAAATGTTAAATCAAGAAACAACATCCCCCACCCAATGTAAACAGACAATGGAACAGTCACTGGCACACCTAGAGGAGAGTCTTCCAAGTGCTACACAAATGCAATTGATAAACATCATTAATGGAAAATGTGAAAATATAAAGAAAGAGATAATGGAGGAAGCCATAGCTGAACAGGAGGAAAGCAAAAACAAGGTGATAATGAAAGAGAAGAAGCCATAAAGGAGGCCATAACAAAGGTTTTTCAAAGAAAGATGGATGAATTCATAGAATTCACAAGTAAAAACGTGACCAAACTCCAGCAAATGTCCAAAGAAAATAAAGCTACTGAGCTAACCACTCAAAAGGAAATCAAGGAGATAAAGAAATGCACACATGATCTAACACAAGAGAGGCAAGGCATCAAAAGTGAGCAATTAGAAGCAAGGGAGATGAAAAATAAAGTAGATAGCTTTGATAGCAGGTTAGACAATGCAGAGGAGAGAATTTCCGGGGCTGAAGATAATTTAGGTATTATAGAGAAAGAACAGAAAATGAGTCAATCCAAATCTAGGAAATATGACAGATCGCTTCAGGAGGTCCAAGATACAATTAGGAAGCCTAATTTAAGGCTAGTTGGTATTGAGGAGGGCGTGGATAAAGAGGTGAATGGTATTGGAAATACACTTCAGGGATTCATCTCAGAAAATTTCCCAAATATCCAGAAGGGCAGGCCCATCCAGATACAAAAAGCTTTTAGAACCCCAAACAGACCTGACCAGAAAAGAACATCCCACCGCCACATTGTGATCCGAACTGGATGAATAGAAACGAAAGGAAAGATCCTAAAGGCAGCCAGGGAAAAGTGATCAGTAACCTATAAAGGCAAACCAATCAGAATAACCCCAGATTTCTCAGCAGAGACCATGCAAGCACGAAGTGACTGGAAGCATATATGTCATGCCCTTAAATCAAATAACTACCAACCATGAATATTGTAGCCAGCTAAGCTCTCATTCATAACTGAGGGAACAATAAAAACATTCCATTCCAGGGAAAAGCTGCAACAATATGTCGAAACAAAACCAACACTACAGAGAATTCTCAAAGATGCTCTATACATAGAAAACCAAAATAAATGCAATATAGGGAAAGAAATGGCACCTAAACAGCATACCATCTAAGGACCACAAGAACTGTCAAGACACAGGCCCTACTAAAAGCTTTTAAACATGGTAGGAACTAATAAATATCTCTCAATCCTAACTCTCAATATCAATGGACTTAACTCTCCAATTAAACAGCATAGGCTGTCTAGTTGGATCAAAAAGCAAGAGCCATCGTTCTGCTGTCTTCAAGAGACACATCTTACCCAAAAACAATCATCTTTTGAAAGTGAGAGGTTGGAATAAACTCTATCAAGCTAACTGCCCCCATAAACAGGCTGCAGTTGCCATCCTCATATCAGATACAATAGACTTCAAACTAAAATTAGTAAGAAAAGACAAAGAAGGTGACTACATACTACTAAAGGGATCTTTCCTCCAGGAAGACATAACAATCCTAAATATTTACAACCCAATCCCGAAGCTCCAAAGTTCATCAAGCAAACTTTACTTACACTGAAACCATACATAGATCGAAATACAGTGATTGTTGGTGAGTTTAACACACCACTCTCACCTATGGAGAGATCTACAAGGCAAAACTCAACAGAGAAACCTTAGAACTGAACAACTATATAGACCAACTAGATCTAACAGACATCTGCAGAATATTCCACCCAGTAACAACACAATATACGTTTTTCTTAGCAGCACATGGAACATTTTCCATAATAGACCACATCTTAGGCCATAAAACAAACCTGGACAGATTCAGAAACACCGAAATTATTCCATGCACACTCTCAGACCATAAAGGCATCAAATTGGAGCAGAACACGTATCTCCACCAACGAACTCCCTGTAACTCATGGAGACTGAACAACACATTGTTGAATCAAAAACAATGGGTAATCGAAGAGATCAGAACAGATATCCAACTGTTTATGAAATTTAACAATAAGGAGCACACAAATATCAACTCCTTAGAGACACAACAAAGGGAGTACTCAGAGGAAAATTTATAGTGCTGAGTGCCTACAACAGCAAGTTGGAAAAATGGCAAATCAACTAGTTAATGTCTCACTTTAACCTCCTGGAAAAAGAGCAACAAACCAACCCTAAACCCATTAGGAGAAAGCAAATTATTAAAATCAAAGCAGAATTAAATGATTTGGAATAAAAAAACCTATAGAATCAACAAAACAAGGAGATGGTTCTTTGAAAGAATTAACAAAATTGACAAGCCCTTAGCAAATCTTACCAAAAAAAACAAGAGAGCATATCGAAATAAACAAAATCGCAGATGAAAATGGTAATATCACGACAGAAATTACCAAGATCCAGAATACCATGGGGGAATACTTCTGAAAACTTTACGCCAAGAAATTTGAGAACCTAGAAGAAATGGATGAATTCCTAGACAATATTAACATACCCACACTGAACCAAGAAGAGCTAAGCCACTCAACAGGCCTATTTCAAGCTCTGAAATAGAAATGGAAATTAGACAACTTCCACTTAAAAAGAGCCCAGGGCGAGATGGATTCACAGCTGAATTCTATAAGGTCTTCAAAGCAGAGCTCACACCAATACTCCTGAAGCTCTTCAACGAAATTGAAAATGAAGGTTGTTTACCAAACCCATTCTGTGAAGCCAGTATATCCCTCATCCCCAAACCAGATAGAGATTCATCAAACAAGCAAACAAAACTCACAAAGAAGCCTGCAGACCACAGTGGTTCTGCTGAGTCTCTCCTCTATGGGGATCAGGAAACATTTCACTTTTTCTGTCTCTTCCCATCTCAACATTCATACTAAAATAAGACTCTGTTGAAAGTTTCAATTTATAAAAATGTTTTTCATGAAGCACCCTGAAATATTCATCACTTATATCTCAATTGATGATAGTTGATTTGGGGCTGCATTGGTAGAGTGCTAGCCTTGAGCAGAAAAGGTCAGGGATAGAGCTGAAGCACTCAGTTGAAGACCCAGTGCCAACACACAAAAGAAATTATGCACTTTATACATATTTTCTAATTTCTTAATGAATTTTTCAGTCTGTATAAATATAGGGTACATTCCTTGTTACTTAAGTAAGATTGCTCTTTTTTTTCTTTTTGCCAGTCTTAGGGCTTGGACTCAGGGCCTAGACATTTTCGTTGGACTCGCTTGCCCAAGGTGAGTGCTCTGCCTCTTGAGACACAGCGCCACTTCTAGCTTTTTTCTGAGTATGCGGTACAGGTGAATAGAACCTAGGTCTTCATGCATTCTAGGTGAGCACTCTACCATTAGGCTACATTCCCAGGCAGTGAGATTCCTCTTACAGTCATTGTATGTTCACAGAGTTTGATCTCACACACTGTAGGGCCCTGGTTGGCTTTGACCTGTGATCCTAAGCCCTGAGCCTCCTAAGTAGCTGAAATTAAGTTGTGAGCCAGCATGATGGCTTCCATTCTTTTTTCTACAAAAATATATGTAGTTATCTAAAATATATCTGTAGCTGAAAAATATGAATCTCTCCCAAACAAATCTTCAAAGAAACAACCATCCTATTAAAAGGTGGGCTAAAGACTTAAAAGAGTATTCTCTGAAGAAAAAATTAAAATGGGCTTTAGACACATGAAGAAATGCTCCATATCTCTAGCAATAAGGGAAATGAAAATCAAAACAACTTTGAGATTCCACCTGACTCCAGTCAGAATGGCCATTATCAAAAAATCTAATAAGAGATACTGGTGGGGAAGAGACCAGGGGGGATCACACCTACACTGTTGGTGTGAGTGTAAACTCGTTCAACCACTAGGGAAAGCAGTGTGGTGGTTCCTCAAAGGACTGAACATAGAGCTCCCCTATGATCCAGCAAATCCACTACTTGGCATCTACCCAATTGTCCAGAAAAAAGGGCATACTAAAGCCATTAGCACAATGATGTTCATTGCAGCACTATTTACCATAGCAAAGATATGAAACCAACCCAGATGCCACTCAGTAGATGACTGAATCAAGAAGATGTGGTACTTATACACAATGGAATGCTATGCTGCCATCAGAAGGAATGACATCGCCCCATATTCAAGGTAATAGAAAGTATTGGAAAAATTCATATTAAGTGAAGCAAGCCAGACCCAAAAAACATAGCTCAATGGTTTCCCTCATTTGTAATAATTAGTTCACATCTAGGACTCTCCTAGCAGAGGATTACAATAACTCAATAACCTAGGTATATAAGGTCATATAGGATGAGACTAAATGTAAGGATCTCTAGGATATGGGAACAAGAGCTATATGTTGTGTCATCGTTGCTCTTACTCTTGTGATATTTTTGTCCTTAATATACTATGTTATTTCTCATCTCTTATTTTGCCCTTTGGTTAATGTCAGATTGTTACTGTATCTGATTTTTTCCCTGGCATATTGTATATATGTTTATTTGTTTATGTCAAATAAGAAAGGGAAGGGGGAAACAAGATGATTGGGAAGTGGAGGGGAGAGGGAACTTGGGACAAAAACATGTGGAGTGGAATAAATGTGTGAGAAGTAATGCAGTCCACTACCTGTAAATGTAATCGTAACCCCTCTATACATTACCCTGAAACTAAAAAAGAGACTATAAAAATATCTGTAGAAAATGAGGCTGGATGATGCAAACAACCAGATGCCCTACTACAAAAAATGTGATACACGCACACACACACACACACACACACACACACACACACACACACAATGGAATGATACATAGCCAACCGACAAGATAAAATAATGGCATTCTCAGGGAAGTGGATGAAAAGGAAAAAAATCATATTAAGTGAAGTAAGCCAAACTCAAAGGAACATAGGCCCAAGAGTCTCCCTCATTTGTCAAATTCAGTAGAAACCTTGGGCTCTGCTACCAAAGATTTACAATAGAACAAAATCTAGAGGCATCGTGACAAATAGTATGACACTAAATGTAAGGACCTCCAAGATAAAGAAACAAAACTCATATAATGAGTGATTGTTGTCCTTAATGAACTATGTGATCTCTTATCTCTTTTGCTATCCCTTGGTTATATCATATTGTTACACCATTTCACCTTGTTTTCTGATATATTTCATATGTGCCTAATTGGTTATTTGAAATTGGATAGGGAAGGGGGGAAATGAACATGAGTGGGGGTAGGGGAAGGGAAATGGGGACCATATCATTACATGGGGAATCAAAGTTTGAGAAGTAATGCACCTTCTATCTGGTGAATATAATGTAACCCTTCTATAAATTACAATAAAAATAAATACATAAAAAGAAGATCTGCACAGAAAAAAATAATAATGGCATTTTTGGGGTAGTGGATGAAATTAGAGTGAATCCTGTTGAGTGAGATAAGTCAAGACCAAGGAACAAAAGGTACATGGTATCCTTAATATATGGATATTAGTTTCAAACAGTAGTAGAGCGATGATTGAATAGTTGATACCCAAAGTTCTGGACATAATTTTGGAGATATAAACATAACTACATAGACATAAAAATCTAGAATAGACTATACACTCTATAGACATGTGTTTTATTATAGATTAATCTGTATCTATGACATACAAAGACTTAGCTTAATTTTTACTATATTCTAAAACTTATGTGCCAGTGATTGTATAGCGATTCCCTTCTTGAATATTTGTTGGTTAAACATGACATTTGAAATATGATGTAAAATTCAATGTTAATAAATTTTTTTAAAAAAAGAGGCTAGAGGTAAATACCACTAATGTACTTGCTCTAAGTGGTACAGAAATTTTCTTAATGAATCAAGGGTTTTATTACATCTTTATGCAATTATTTTAGTTCTGAGTGTTCTACACTCAATGATACTTCTGGAAAGATGATATAGCTGACTGTGTAGATGGTATGAAGACATACTGGCCTAAACGTAGAATAAAGCATTGGTAAGTGGCTGTTAGCTGTCCAGATTCTACTGGAATATGTGGAATGAATTTATTAAGCACAATGCAGGCTCTTAGTCAGATCAGGATCAAGATTATGTGGTTCCATGAGATGAATGAGGAAAGATCAGAAAAATCTACTAAGATATACAGATATACTTTTGAAACTAAGGTATCTGGACTCCTTTTTTTTTTCTTTCTTGATGGGGAGCTTGAACTTTGGACCTGGGCAAGGTCTCTTAGTTCTTTTTCCTCAAGGCTAATGCTGTACCAGTTTTAGCCACAACTCCACTTAATTTTTGTTTGGATAAGTGGAGAGAAGAATCTTACAGTTTTTTTTGTTTTCGTTTTTTTGCTTGCAAAGGCTTTGAATCACCTTCTCCCTGGCTAGTAGAATGACAATTATGACTCTGCAGTGCCTGGCTTGTGATTTTTTGAAAATTGGACTTTCTTCCAAATCACGTAACTGGGTCCTAGCAAAGTTTTGAAGCCTGACTTAAACGTGACAGATTTTTGTCACTTGGAGACACTCTGTGCTGAACGTTAGAAATCTACCAGCTGAGTCACAGTGGCACTTCCAGTTTTTGTTTATGTGGTGCTGAGGAATGGAATCCAGGGTTTCATACATGCTAGGCAAGCTACATTTTCAGCCCAAGGTTTTATGTTTTGTTTTTTCAGTGTTGTTGCTTCTAAGGTACTGTATGATGTTCTTTCATTTTCTTTGCTTTTTACCTCTTTTCTTCTTTTTCCCTTTAGTTTTATTCTCTGTAGTCACTGTGTTGAATTCGGGTACCCTGTGTCTTGTACATAGGTTTATGTGATTTGGTTAATGGAGAGGGTATGACACAATGGTAAGAAAAACAAAAGAAAAAGGTTGAACCAATTGAACAGTGATACTTGGAAGACACTAAATGGAAATGAACTGAACAATCTGGGTGGAGAGGGGGCTGAGGGTAGGAAAACAGAGAAAAATGAGGGAGGGGATAACAATTTTCTTAAGAAATGTGTTCATTACTTATGTAACCGTATGCCAACTATATATTGACTTAACAAAAAAAATTAACTTAAAAAAATTTAGCCGGGTATGGTGGCTTACACTTGTAAATGTAGCTAATCAAGAGGCTGGGACCCAAGGATAGCAGTTCAAAGTCAGCCTGGGCACTGAAGTCCATGTGACTCTTATCTCCAATTAACCACCAGAAACCCAGAAGTGGCCCTATGGCTCAAGGGATAGGGCAGTAGTCTTGAGCTGAAAAGCTCAGTGACAAGACCCAGGTGCAGAATTGCAGTCCCATGACTTGAATGATTAATGATACTAGCCAGGCTCTGTGCGCTCACACTTGGAATCCTATCTACACAGAATCAGGTTTGAATCCAGCCCAAACAAATTGCATGATATTCTGATTTACAGTTCATTACCAAAAATCTGGAAGTGGAGCTGTGGATCAAGTGGTAGAACACTAGCCTGAAGCAAAAAAAAAAACATTTAAGGACAGTTCCCAGGCCCTGGGTTCAAGTCCCAGGACTTGCATAAAACAAACAAAATGTGACGCTGAGTCCTCCATCATTTGGTGTTATAGTTCAATATTCTTGATATGCGTCTTAGAAATTAAGTCCCTAGCAAATACTCTCCCCTGAAATTCTGCTTCATAGCTGATTCATAGAATTTCAGCATCATTACTATCACCTTCCAGTTACCATAGCAGTCTACTACTGAAAATTTGAAGAAAACTTTTGAGTAATCCTAATAAATCTGTGTATCATCTGCACACACATCAAATCAGCAGCAGCTATGTTCTACTATTATCTAAATGTATTTAATCCCTTCTTGAGTTAATGAGCCTTAAAGAGTAAAACATATGAAATAGTTATGAAACTAACAGTCACCATTCTTCTACCTAATATTGTAATATAAGTTTATAAATGCAAGGACTATTCTGAAGTGTGCAGAAGATAGCTTCTAATTATAATATTCTCATGAAGTATAGTATTTAAGAAACACGTTGCTTGCTTTGGGAAAGCAAAGGCAAGGAAAAATGATATAGGTAAGTTCCCTATTTATCAGAAGTAAAATACTATTGGGTTTAGATCAACTTCATTCATTCCGTGCTGATGAAACAAATATTTGCAATTCCTGAGGCCAATCACTTCATTGTGATGCACAATCAGCCAGCTTAGATCAATCTTCCAAAAAAGGAAAGGACCAAATGAGAAGCAATGAAGGTTTCCAAAATGAACCAGGTGGTGGTGGCAGCTCACACTTGTAATTCTATCTACTCAAGGCCTGAAATCCAAGGATCTGGATTAAGTTTGTCTGGGATGAAAATATTCCTGTCTGAAGCATCATCTCTGTTATCACAGCCCAGCTGATACACTCTGCCCAACAGGTTCCAAACACCAAAGTCCATTTCCTATGTGAAATACTAGCAAACGTACTCACATATAATTTCCTCTTTGGGAGATAGTTGAAACATGTACCAGAAACATTTCCCTGGCTTCCGAGTGGAAGTGGAAATATATACTTACTAGAAGCCCATCTAGTAAATTACAGTCAATCATCTTTCCTCACATCTTGTTAGTTAAATTGAACAATGAGTGTTTGGATCAGAAGCGATGTGTATGAGCATACAGGTTGTAAAAGTACTGTAATCCTAGCTACTCAAGATAAGCTGAGACCTGAGGATTCCAGTTCAAAATCAGCCATGCAATAAATTCCATAAGATTTTTACCTCTAATTAACCAGGAAAAAACAGAGCGTTGAATTGTGCTTAAAATGCCACAGGCCTAAGATTTGCATAAAAGTGCTAAGGGGTAGTATTCAGGATGCCCACTCTCTCCACTCCTTTTTAACATAGTCCTAGAATTCCTAGGCAGTGCAATAAGGCAAGAAGCAAACATAAAGGGGATCCAATTAGGGAAAGAAGAAATAAAACTATCCCTCTTTGCAGACGACATGATTCTGTATTTAAAGAATCCTATAGAGTCTACTCCCAAGCTCCTTGAGCTGATTCAAAGCTTTGGAAGGGCAGCAGGCCATAAAATCAACCCTCACAAATCAACTGCCTTCCTTTACGCCAACAGTGAGAGGAACGAGGCAATAATCAGGAAAGAAACTCCTTTCACAATAGCCTCAAAAAAATAAAGTACCTAGGAATTAGCTTAACTAAGAATGTAAAGGACCGTTTAGATGAAAACTTTAAAACCCTAAAAAAGGAAATTAAAGCAGAACTAAGGAAATGGAAAAACCTCCCATGCTCCTGGATAGGAAGAATCAACATTGTGAAAATGGCAATCTTGCCAAGGGCTTTCTACAAATTCAATGCAATACCCATCAACATCGCAATGTCATTCTTTAAAGAAATAGAAGAGGCAATTCAAAATTTCATATGGAATAATGAAAGACACCGTATAGCCAAAACACTTCATAGCAGAAAGAACAGCGCTGGAGGAATTTCAATTCCAAACTTTAGACTCTATTACAGAGCTATAATTCTCAAAACAGCTTGGTATGGGCACAAGAACAGGCCTGAAGTCCAATGGAATAGAACTGCGTACCCAGATATTAAACTACAGACCTATGGCCACCTAATCTTTGACAAGGGAGCCAAAAAAATAGAATGGAAGAAAGATAGCCTCTTCAACAAGTTGTGCTGGCAGAACTGGTTAAGCATCAGCAGAAAACTAAAGTTGGATCCTTCTTTGTCACCTTGCACTAGAATTAATTACAAATGGATCAAAGACGTGGAGGTAAAAGCTGACACACTGATAAGTTTACAGGAAGGAATAGGAGATACACTAGGCCTCCTTGGCAGAGGTCGAAACTTTCTTAATAAGAACCAAGAATCACAACAAATCAGAGGAAGGCTGGATAAGTGGGACTGCATTAAACTGCAGAGCTTTTGTATGGCAACGGATATAGCTAGTAAACTAATCAGGAAGCATACAGAGTGGGAGAAGATCTTCACCAAGCAAACAACGGACAAAGGCCTCATATCTAAAATATATCAACAACTCAAAAAATTGAATCACTCCAAAACTAACCTCCAAAGTAACACCCATCCCATTAAAAAATGGGCCAAAGACTTAAAGAGAGTCTTCTCTGAAGAAGAAACAAAAATGGCCTATAGACACATGAAGAAATGCTCCACATCTGTGGTCATAAAAGAATTGCAAATCAAAACAACTCTAAGATTCCACCTCACTCCAGTTAGAATGGCCACGATCAGGAAAACGAATGACAACAGATGCTGGAGGGGATGTGGCCAGGAGGGATCACTACTACACTGTTGGTGGGAGTGCAAACTCGTTCAACCACTATGGAAAGCAGTGCGGCAGTGCCTCAAAAGGCTAAACATAGAACTCCCCTATGAACCAGCAATTCCACTACTTGGCATTTACCCAACAATCCAGAAACAAGGGCATACTAAACCCACTAGCACAACAATGTTCATTGCAGCACTATTCACCATAGCAAAGATATGGAACCAACCCAGATGTCCCTCAGTTGATGAGTGGATCAACAAGTTGTGGTATTTGTACACAATGGAATTCTATGCTGCTGTCAGAAAGAGTGACATCGCCCCATTTGTTAGGAAATGGAAAGACTTAGAACAAATCGTATTAACTGAAGTAAGCCAGACTGAAAGGAACTTAGGCTCAGTGGTTTGCCTCATTCGTCATAATCAGTAGAAACCTTGGGCTCTACTAGCAGAGATTTGCAATAGAGCAAAAGGCCATATATAAGGCCATATAATGTGAAGCTAATTGAAAGGACCTCCAGGATATTGAAACAAAAGCCACATAATGAATGATTGTTGTCCTTAATGTACTATGTTGTCTCTCATCTCCTTTGCTGTCCGTTGGTTATCCCATATTGGTATAGTATCTCACTTTGTTATCTGATATATTGAATTTATTTGTATTTGGATATTTGAAATTTGATAGGGAAGGGGGGAAAACCAAGACGGGTGGGGGGTGTGGGGTTGGAGGGAAATGGGTACCAAGAACTGTGAAATGGTATCAATGTACGTGAATTAATGCACCTTCTATCTGGCAAATATCATGTAACCCTTTTACTAATTACAATAAAAAATGAAAAAAAAAAGAAAGTTGTAGTGTGTGGGGAGGATGATGGGGTCAATACATTTCTTCTTAGAAATATAACTCATCTGGTTGCCCTGGATTTTCCTGGCCTTCTTCTTAGAGAAAGGCCTGTTTTACTGGATTTATGGCTTGGCAATGATCAACATGTACATCTTCGAGTAAGACATCCAGAACTTCCATGCCTGAGACTCGAGTTTTCTGATCATTGGCAACAGCACAGCAACATCTTTCTTCCTCCTGAGCCACAGGCCAAGTGAGCTGGCTTGTGATGGTTGTTAGTTATAGTGGCTTGGTTACCAGGGTTCCATATTCTGTTCCATTGTGAGGGAGGCAGGGTAACCTTTCAGGGCCCAATGACCAAAGATATTTGCTCACAGAAGACCTCCCCAAAGACATACTGGTGGCTGAATCTCTCCTCCAATCTCACAATATACATGTGGATGTAGTAAACAGCACACCTTATTTGTCCAACACACAGGGCATCTTGCACATATTTTTGACGTCAATCTACTAGGATATTATTAGGTTTCTGTATCCTAATCAATTTTTTCCTGATGATTAGCTTTGCTGTAATGTGTAAAGAATGCAAGAGGGAAAAACACAGAAGAATTAGTGAAATTTTAAAAAAAGCATTACACACATAGATAAGTGTTCATTCTTTGTAGGAGAAAGGATATTTTGACATGATGATGATGACTTTATAATTACTATGTCAGGGTTGAGAGTTTGGCATAGTGGTAGAGTGCTTGCCTAGCATCCATGAAGATCTGGGTTTGATTGCTGAGTATCACATAGATAGAAAATGTAGATGTGGCACTGTGGCTCAAGTGGCAGAGGGCTAGACTTGAGAAAACCCGAGGACAGTGCTCAGGCCCTGAATTCCAGCCCCAAGACTGGCAGAAAGATAAAAGAAAATAAAAATGCTTTTTACAAGCTAATTCACTCACAGCATTTGCTTTGAAATCTTCGCCTCTGCATCTTGTGAAATACCCCTTTTCCTCAACATAGACAAGAAAAACAGATCCATCCCATGGTCCACTGTGAGGCCACTGGTTGGGCTAAGAGCTAGTCGTGCAGCAACACATAAGTTTTATTCTAATACTTTCCAAACTTTGTACTCAAATATGCCACCTACTTACCAACTTAGGTCAGTTATCCTTATGCTATACCTTTTCTTCATTACTACAATATTCTTACCCTCCTACGTTAATCCTCTTGTACCTCCCCTGACCTCTCTCATTCTTTTTTTCTATCTCTGGACCTCTGCTCTACACTTGATGGCTGTTGAGCAATATTGTATATGTAGGTGGTTAATTATTCTCTAGGCTCAGAGGGACTTAAAGACAATAGAGATTGGATTGACAGGCTTATTGTTTTGGGTATAAATTGCTAGTTGGTATTGAGGAGGTCATGGAGAAAGAGGTCAATGGTATTGGAAATATACTTCAGGGAATCATCTCAGAGAATTTCCCAAATATCCAGAAGGGCAGGCCCATCCAGATACGAGAAGCTTTTAGAACCCCAAACAGACCTGACCAGAAAAGAACATCCCACCGCCACATTGTGATCCGAACTGGATCAATAGAAATGAAAGAAAAGATCCTAAAGGCAGCCAGGGAAAAGGGATCGGTAACCTATAAATTCAAACCAATCAGAATAACCCCAGATTTCTCAGCAGAGAACATGCAAGCACGAAGTGACTGGAAGCATATATGTCATGCCCTTAAATCAAATAACTACCAACCATGAATACTGTAGCCAGCTAAGCTCTCATTCATAACTGAGGGAACAATAAAAACATTCCATTCCTGGAAAAGCTGCAACAATATGTCGAAACAAAACCAACACTACAGAGAATTCTCAAAGATGCTATATACATAGAAAACCAAAATAAATGCAATATAGGGAAAGAAATGGCCCCTAAACAGCATACCATCTAAGGACCACAAGAACTGTCAAGACACAGGCCCTACTAAAAGCTTTTAAAAATGGTAGGAACTAATAAATATCTCTCAATCCTAACTCGCAATATCAATGGACTTAACTCTCCAATTAAACGGCATAGGCTGTCTAGTTGGATCAAAAAGCAAGAGCCATCGTTCTGCTGTCTTCAAGAGACACATCTTACCCAAAAACAATCATCTTTTGAAAGTGAGAGGTTGGAATAAACTCTATCAAGCTAACTGCCCCCACAAGCAGGCTGGAGTTGCCATCCTCATATCAGATACAATAGACTTCAAACTAAAATTAGTAAGAAAAGACAAAGAATGTTACTACATACTACTAAAGGGATCTTTCCTCCAGGAAAACATAACGATCCTAAATATTTAAACACCCTTTTGAAGATTCTCAAAATATTGAAGATTCTGCCAGTGTAAGTTAGATTCCGGCATTGATATTAAATAATGCAATGAGTAGGGATTTATATTTGAAATATCACTGTTGACAAAATCTAACACACATTTGCTTAGTATTTGCTTTTGATTTCCCAAGATGTTCAGTACAAGCTAACATGTGTGGCATATATCGACTGGGAGAAATGATTCAGAATATGTGACTCATTTGAACAGGAGTCAGTGAAAAGATACAGAAGCAGGATACCCATATTGTGATAATTTGTATCTTTTGCATATTTTGTGTTTGTTATTAATTCCATTTGTAGTGTACATTTCTAGGTAAAAACTTTTAAAATGTTTCCAAACAATTTGTTATTTCAACAGCAAAAAAGACATTTATATGCCTGATAAAATTCACAGAATCCAAATTTTTCCATATTATTTTTTGTTTTTTGTTTTTTTTTTGGTGGGTCATAGATCTTGAACTCAGCCTGGGCACTATCCCTGAGCTCTTCAGCTCCAGGCTACCACCTTACCCTGGAGCCAAGCCCCACTTCCCATTTTCTAAAGGTAAATTGGAGATAAGAGTCTCAGGTCTTTTTGTGCCAGGATGGCTTTAAACCTTGATCCTCAGATCTCAGCCTCCTGAGTAGCTAGGATTATAGAAGTGAGCCACTTCTCAGCTTTCTGGTTTTTTTTTTAAACAAGCCCTTTGGCTGTAACTCGGTCTGAGCACTGTCCTTCAGCTTTCCTCAAGCCTAGTGATCTACTTGAGCCACAGCACTACTTCTGGTTTTTTCTGTGTATGTGGTACTGCGGAATTGAATCTTCGTCTTCATACAAGCACTCTACAACTATGCCAAACTCCCAGCCCCTCCACATTAGTTTTTATGATAGATCTTTCCATGCATCTAGGATGGCTAGAAATCCTTCTTGAGTTTCCCAAGATCAGGGAGTATAGGTGTGTCCCATCCTGTGTGGCTACATAACCATTGTTTAGGGTATAGTTCTCTCTTCATTCTACCCATCTAGAGCAATTTTCATCTTCCATGTATAATCATTAAACATTCAGCTCCTGTTCCTCTCTACTCCATTCTCTGGAACCATCGTGCTTTTTGGCTCTAAGGGTTTGTTGATCCTTGGAAGCTCTGGAAGGGAAAACATACCCTAGCTCTTCCTTTATGACTGCTGTATTTTTAGTTTACTGTAATCAAGATTCATCTGTAATATATAGTAAAATGTTATTGCTTTTCAATGCATTGTTTTACACATTTCTATCTTTTGATTATTATTAATGGTTGTGAATGGATTCTCCACATATTTGTTCTAGTCTCTGCTTTCTCTTCCGTTAGGTACAAATCTAGAAATAGAAGTGTTGGACCATATTTCTATGTAATTCTATATTTAGTACTTTTTAGCACTCTCCAAGCAATTTTTGATTGTTTTATATTCCTTGCAGAACTATTCCAAAGTTCTACTTCTTCTCACTACCTTCCCAGTAATAGTTAGACTTTGAAAGTTGTTTTTTTGTATGCGTGTGTGTGTGTGTGTTTGTGTGTGTGTATGTGGATCTTTTTGTTTAAAACTATATTTATATTAACATATTTAAAGTAATGATTTCATTGTAATTTTAATTTTTCTCATGACTGTTAATATTGAACTTCTTTCTACTTTTTGAACTACTATTTCTATATATTCTTTTTAGAAAATCCTCTCCAATCTCCAATTTTTTTCCTTTTTTTGTGGGGTAGTCTGGAAAGTCATGGGGCTTGGACCTTGGGCCGTGAGCTCTTTAGTTTAAGGCTATTGTCCTACCCTGAGTATTGCCCCTCAGTTCTTCTGCTCACAGCTCCCTACCCCTCTTCCCATTATATACAGAACAAAGGTCATCCTCA
This sequence comes from Megascapheus bottae, assembly GCF_031878675.1. Lineage (NCBI taxonomy): Eukaryota > Metazoa > Chordata > Mammalia > Rodentia > Geomyidae > Megascapheus > Megascapheus bottae. Next base: position 4,435,132 of record NW_028327585.1, read on the forward strand.
GTCTTTTTGAAAAAGTAAAACATACAGTAAATTTGTAGTATAAAACAGCAAGAAATAAATTTCTTGCCAGGTGCAGTGACTTCTACCTGTAATCCTAGCTACTCAGATATCAGGCTGATATCTAAAGATTTGGTTCAAAACCAGCCTGGGCATTAGAAAGTCTATGAGACTCTCATCTACAGTTAACCACTAGAATATGGGAAATGGCACTGTGGCTTCATAGGTAGGGTGATAGCCTTGAGTTGAAGAGCTCAGGAACATTGCCCAGGCTCAGAGTTCAAGCCTTACAAATCTCCCTAAGATTTTGCAATATTCTCACAGTACCAGCATATGTCATCATATAATGTAGTTACTTTTCAATGGAATAATTCCACTTATAACCTAAATCTACTCCCCCGACTTATTTTTTCAATACCACAATTGCTCTACCATGATATGCCACAAGCCATTAAACATTTTATGGTGGGTAATTGGAAAGGAGTCCCATGGAATTTTGTGCCAGGCTGGCTTTGAACCATGGTCCTCAGATCTCAGTCTCCTGAGTAGCTAGGATGACAGGCGTGACCCACCAACACCTGGCTTGCCTTTTTATTTTTTTGTGGGTCTTGGGACTTGAACTCTGGGCCTAGGCACCATCCCTAAGCTTTTCAGGTCAATATTTCATGTAAGTCTAAACATTTAAGTAAAGGAATAAAATTCCAACAAAAAAGAATAAAATTCCAGACATGATGTGTTTATAACTCAGTGCTAATTACTTGATGAAAATGTGCCATTCCAGAAGCTGGTGTCATTTGATGATGTAGCTGTGGATTTCAGCTGGGAGGAATGGCAGCATCTGGACAATGCTCAGGGGGCCCTGTACAGAGATGTAATGCTGGAGACCTACAAAACCTGGTGTCCTTAGGTGAGCAAAAGTCAAATTCACTTGCAAGGCCAAGTGCCTTGTTATTTTGCAGATACGTGAATGTTTATCAAACTTTCAATACTATTTAAATGAAAGATTCCAGGCCCTGAGAAGTATCATTACTTTCTAAAGAAAACCTAAGGTAATTTTGTACTCATTCTTCAGGATACCTTCAGGATACTTTGACAACAGTTCTAAATTATGTTTCCTCTAATGGAGACGACATTCCAAACTTACACCGTAATTGTAAGTGGATAAACAATCCAGAATAGAATATATATCATTATTGGAAATAGGATCTACAAATCACTAAACAGTGAGTTTATAATGGAAACCTGGCACTAGGTGCAATGTTTCATGCCTGTAATCTTAAAATATTCAGGAGGAAGAAATCTAAGAATTCTAATTTGAAGCCAGCAATGGCATAAAAATTGCCATGAAACTCTATAACTCTAAGTAACCCCTCAAAAATGTTAGTGGAGTGTCAAGAGTTTGACTTTGTGGTTGAGTGCTTGCCTAGCATGCATGAAGACCTATGCATGTAAGTGGAGCTGGGACTCAAACTGGTATTTTTCTAGCCTTGAGCAAGACAGCTAAGTTTATGCCATACAAAATGAATCCAGAGCTGGGGAAAAGTCAACCATGGAGCCAGTGAGAAATGAGAAAAAAGATTTAATAGATAACTTGTGAGTAGGATGTCTGCGAACTTAAAGCAATGATGACACAGCATAAGCAATAATTCTCTACTGTTTCTAATTTACAGGCCCCTGTGTTCCCAAACCTGTATTAATTGACAAGCTAGAGCACTGTGCAGAACTCTGGATAGGAAATTCCTCTGACAAGAATATCACAGGTGAGTGAATGCATCTTCATATTGATGTTGGAGCCTGAGCCCCATTGGTAAGTTCATGTTGTGATGTACTGAGCAATAATATTCTTAGTTACCCTAAATCCTGTGTGGAACCTATGGAATTCTTTGTGAATGAATCAAGAATCATTTTCTTTTCCCAATCCTATGCTTGTTCTCAGGGCCTGAGCATGGTCCTTGGGTTTTCTCAAGGCTAGTTCTCTACTTCTTGAGTCATAGCACCACTTCTGGCTTTTTCTTTGTATATAGTACCAAGGAACTGAACCAGGTCTTTGTGCATGGTAGCCCAAAACCCCCGGCACCAAGAATCATAGGGTGATATAATGAATTCTATGTGGCAGTAGAGTTAAATTTAGATTTCTCTGTAGAAATCACTGTGAAACAAAATAAAATGAGAAAGCCATGAGCCCGCGGCTCATGCCTGTAATCCTAGCTGCTTAGGAGGCTGAGATCTGAGGATCAAGGTTCAAAGATTGACCTATCACAAAAACACCTCAGACTCTTCTCTCCAATGAACCAATAGAAAATGAGAAGTGGGGTTGAGGCTAAAGACATAGGGCAGTAGCCTTGAGCTGAAGAGCTCAGGAAGAACAGCCAGGTCTAGAATTCAAGTGCCATGACTGCAAAACAAGAAAGAAAGAAAGAAAGAAAGAAAGAAAGAAAGAAAGAAAGAAAGAAAGAAGAAAGATGGAAGAAAGAGGGAAGGAAGGAAAGGAAGAAAGAAAGAAAGAACGAAAGAAAGAAAGAAAGAAAGAAAGAAAGAAAGAAAGAAAGAAAGAAAGAAAGAATAATATTTCATTTCTTTAAAACTAAGACTATAAATGATTGAGCAAACAAGGAATAAGTCAGGGCATTATTCTCTGATAAGGATAATATCTTTTTGCTGGTAGGAAGAGACTGGTATTCAGAACCAGACCTTTCCACCAGAAATTGAGCCTAGTGGTAGAGTGCTTGCCTAGCATGCACAAAGACACAGGTTTGATTCCTTATTACCACATACATAGAAAAAGCCAGAAGTAATGACTTCATTGGTAGGGTTCTAGTCTTGAGAAAACCCAAGGAGAGTAGTTAGGTCCTAAGTTCAAACCCAGGAATGGAAGGAAAAAAAACAACAATGTTTCAATCAACGTAAGAAAATTAACTAGACAATGAGCTGGAGATTTTCTGGTCTTCCATGGTTCTGAGGGACAGGAGTGTTAAAAAAGGAATTTTTATAAGACTTCAAATGGAAAGAAACAAATTTCAAAATTCCCACAAATACCTAAATTGAGACTTTAGTGAGAAGTTGTAACTGAAGGGATATAGGTGTAAGTTCTTACTCTCAAGAATCGTTCTTGCTTGGATCAAAGGCAAACAGACATATAAACCAAACTTGTGGCCGCTGAATCTAGAAAAAATTCGTGTTCCTCACTTAATGGTTAATAAGCACACAGCATTGAAACTGGGTAAGGTAATCATATCTCCTACTCAGGACCTGAGACTCTTATCTGTAGTTAACTCTAGAAAACAGAAGTGGGGCTGTAGCTCAAGGATAGGGGTTATAGTCTTCTGCTGAAGCGTTCAGGGACAGGGCCGATGCCTATGCACTACAAAAAAAAAGAAAAGAAAAGAAAGTTTTACAAAGATGCAAAACAGCACAATATTTAGATTATTTCTCAAAAATAAAAGAAAGGCAGCTATTCCTCAATGTATAAACAAAACAGTATTTGAAAAAAAACAGCTGCAGGTAAACTATAGGTAGTACTCAGCTTAAAACTGTAGCAATACATAGTTGTGTAATTTCAATAAATATTTCCTGTGATATAAAAAGAGAACTAAAACACAGAAAAACATTATTGGTCATTGTAAAATATCATTTTCTTAATATGTTAGGGAGAAAAGCATATTTTTCTCACAAATCAATTTCCACTTTTATATTTTAAAATATCTAACACTTAGGATGGGAAAGTAAAGTCATTACCTTTACAGGAAGGAATATTTGTATCTCAAGTATGTTTGTGTGTTTTTTTCTATGACTCATGTTAGATGTCCAGGTAATGGAAAATGTGTTCAAGACCTGCCAGGAAAGTCCACATGAATGTCTTTGTGAAGTAGCAGTTGCAAGTAGTATCGAAGTGGAGGAAAACGTGAGATTAGCAACAACTTTAAATTTGAGCTCTACACATAATCCAGAGCTGATTAGTAATAACGGTAACAACTTAGGGGTGAGGACTGAGGAGTTCATTAAGTGTCAGAACATGCTTCTGTCTCCTAAGCCTGATGAGATGCATGCTGCTTATAGATCTCGTATGTCTCCTGTTCTTAAAAAATCCATCGGATATTCAGAGCATTTTATTCATGATTGTGACAGTCCAAAAGATCTGCAGTATCATAATTCTGTTCTCCCTGCCCAAGAAATTCTTCAGGGAGGGAGGAAAACTGCTAAATGTACTGTGTGATGAAAAATATTGTACTTAACACCGACCATCACTACACATCCGAAAATGTACACAGGAGAGACTCCTCATACATGTAGTGAATGTGAGAAATCTTTCAGTAATGAAATACGCCTTACAATACCTCAGAGCAAATATCCTGAGATATGTGATGTGTACATCAAGTGTGAAAATTGATTTCTGAGAAGTCAGACCTGACGCTCCAAACTCGATCTCCAAGAGAAGACAAACCTTATGAATATGAGGAACGTAATAAAATTTCTGCCCAGAATTCAGCTCTCAGCACACATCAGAGATCTCACTCAGAAGAGAAATCTTATGAATGGGATAAATATGGAAGACTTTTAGACTGAAATCATACCTCACTTTGCACCAGAGAAGACACACAGAAGAGAAACCTTATGAATGTAACAAATGTGAAAAGTCTTTCACCCAGAAGATACACCTTCGAGTTCATCAAATAACACACACAGGAGAGAAATCTTATAAGTGTAATGAATGTGGAAAGTCTTTCCAAGGGAAGGGAAAACTTCGTGTTCATCAGAGAATACACACAGGAGTGAAACCTTATGAATGTAACCAATGTGTAAAGTCTTTCAGACAGAAATCTTCCCTCAAATTGCATCAAAGAACACACACAGGAGAGAAACCTTATGTGTGCAACAAATGTGGAAAGACCTTCAAGTGGAAGTCATATCTTGATGGGCATAATAGAACACACACAGGAGAGAAAACTTATGCATGTAGTGAATGCGGAAAGTCTTTCAAACGGATGGTAAAACTCCATGTTCATCAGAGAATATACTCAGGAGAAACACTTTATGAGTGTAACATATGTGGAAAGTCCTTCACACAGAAGCCAAACCTCAACATGCATAAGACAATTCAAACAGGAGAAAAACCTTATGAATGTAACCGATGTGGAATGTCTTTCAAATGGAAGTCTTCCCTCAAATTGCATCAGAGAACACACACAGGAGAGAAACTGTACGAGTGCATCAAATGTGGTAAGACCTTCAGATGGAAGTCACATTACAGGAGGCATAACAGAATACACACATATTAGAAACGTTAGGAATGTAACCAAAGTTGAAAGTCTTTCGTGCACTATTCACCCTTCAGGAAGTGTAAGAGAGTTCACACATATGAGAAGCCTTAGCAATGTAATAAATAGGAAAGACTTTTTAGTCTGTGGAAGAAAACTCAGCTTGTGTCACAGAACCAACACAAGATAAAACCCTTAATGAATGTAGCAAATGTTCAGTCTTTTCCCCAGAAGGCACAAGTCAAGATTTATCACTAAACACCCACAGGATAGAATCCTATGAATAAAATGAAAGGGAAATTTTTTTGAAGAACTCATAGTTGAGTTTGCATGATACCACACAGACACAGGATAAAAATCGTATGAATATAAGAATATGAAAAATCCATCATGAACGCATGACTAATTATAAAATGCACATAGGAGAGAAAAACCTTGTGAACATTACAAATGTGGAAAGTGTTTGACCTGGAAGGCATACTTCTGTGTTCATCACAAACCTGATTCCCATAGAAGAAAAGAAAACTAATGAATAGAACAAATGTGCAATGACTTTTAATCAGAAGTCAGTCTTCAGTACATTTCAGAACATACACAATAGAGAAATTCTGAGTAATGAAAAACATTTAGCTATATTTAGAATCTCTGTATATGGGAGCATTAGGGTAAGTCTTGTAAACAAAGTCAACCTTCAGCAAGCATTAAGAGCACTCACAGAAGAAATAATAGCATGTAGGAAAACCTTTGTCAGAAACCTCTAAAAGCTGCCTGTGTGGCTTAGTGGTAGAGTGCTAACCTATCAAGGATGAAGGCCTGGGTTAGATTCCCCAATACTACGTGAAAAGAGCAAGCCAGAAGCAGCACTGTGGTTCAAATGGTAGAGTGCTAACCTTGAGCAAAAGTAGCCCAGTCCCTGATTTCAAGCCTAAGGATTGGAGAGAGAGAGAGAGAGAGAGAGAGAGAGAGAGAGAGAGAGAGAGAGAGAGAGAGAGAGAGAGAGAAAAGAGAGAGACAGAGAGGGAAACAGGAACTTCTGAATTTTACAGAGATAGAGAAGGAGAGAGACAAGGAGACAGAAACTAATTACTAAACTTTACAGTCTTTCTATCTCCTTAGAAATTCGTGTATGTCATTATTTCTGACAGAAGCACAGAATTCCATTGTGTAAAAATACCATATTTGATCTACTCATCAACTGACGGGCATCTGGGTTGGTTCCATACCTTTGCTATAGTAAATAGTGCTGTGATAAAGGTTATTGTTCTAGTGAATTCAGTATGTCCTATCTGGACGATTGGCAAGTAGTGAAATTGCTGGATCACAGGGGAGCTCTATGTTTAGTCTTTTTGGGATACTGCCATAGTGCTTTCCATAGTGGTTGAACGAGTTTGCAATCCCACCAGCAGTGTAGTAGTGATCCCTCCTGGCCACATCCCCTCCAGCATACGTTATTAGATTTCTGGATCTTGGCCATTCTAACTGGAGTGAGGAGGAAAAGGGAAAGAGGAACTGAAACTTTCTCTCCTTACAGATGACATGATTCTGTATTTAAAGAACCCTATAGACTCTACTCCGAAGCTGCTTCAGCTGATATAAAACTTTGGTAAGGTAGCAGGGTACAAAATTAAGCCTCAATGTCAACTGCCTTCCTATATGCCAACAAATGAGAGGAATGAGGCAAGAATCAGGATAGCAACTCATTTTGCTATCAAAGAAAATAAAATACCTAGGAATTAACTTAGAATGTAAAGCACCTTTTTGATGGAACTATAAACCCTGGAGAAGGAAATTAACGCAGAACTGAGGAAATGCAAAAACCTATGCTCCTGCTTTGGAAGAAGTAATATTGTAAACATGGCAATCTTGATAAGGACTATCTACAAATTCAGTGCAAGATTCATCAATATCCCAATGTCATTCTTTAAAGAAACAGAAGAGGAAATCCAAAATTTCACTTGGAATAATAAAAGACCCCTTATAGTCTGTCTTCTTGCATGATACATAATGTTTAATCTCACCTTCTCCACCAAAATCTCACCTTTCTCATTGAGACATAGGTGGCCCTGTTTACTAGCAGCAAAGGCTCAAACGCACAGTTTCAGGTGTCACCACTGCCTCTGTTACTGGGTAGATCCAACTCTGTCATCGATTCTGAGGTCTGCTCTGGGAGTCTTGGTCACAAGTTGTTCTGTGGCATCTGCTGCCAGCCTGTGCCTATTTGCTTCCTTTTCCTCCAGCAGCCTACAACAGGGAATGAAGTTCAGGCGCTGATGCTCTCCTTCATATGCAGGGCAGGATGAGCCCAACCCTCCCTCATCTTCCTCTTCCAATTTTTGGGAAAAAAATGTGCTGGCAGAAGTCCTCAGGTGTGGGGCATGGCTGATCCACACTTTTAATCCAGGCTGGTCAGGAGGCTGAGATCTGAGTATGGAAGTTCCAAGTCACCTAGAACAGGAAAGTCTGATAGATTCTTACTACCAAAAATAAAAAGAGCTGGGAATGGAGTTTGGGCTCAAGTGGTAAAGGGCTAGTCTTGACTACAAATGCTTAGTGCCCAGGCCCTGAGTTCAGGATCCAGCACTGCCAACAACCTCACTTTAGTGAGATTTTAGCTTTATCCATGTAGGCACATCTCACTGGAATCTTTGTTGGTAGAGACAGTCTTCATAATTTTGTCTCAAGATAAAGGTCCTCCTGGGGTAGTACACAAAAGGTGTCATGGAGAGAGGAGCCCCACTTGCTCCAGGTTTGAAGATGGCATAGGTCAAGCCAGCATGGAGTTGGCACATCAGTCTTTTTCCTAGCACCACCTACAAGTGAATGTAAATGACATTGATTGTTGTGGGATTGTGTGATTGAAGTGCCCCATTAAGGGCAGTGTTAGCACATCCAAACTTGGATACCAGGAATGCTGAAATCTCAAAGCTAAGATTTTTGTTGGCTACAGAAATGCTGGTGTGTCTGTTATTCACTAAAAGTTCAGGTGCAAAGATTCTGAAGCTTGATGCCACGTGTTTATTCCATTTAGTAAAATTAGTTTAATGCACTGTATAAGTTAAAACATTTGATAAGAGTCAGGGGTAGTGAAAACATTGTTCTTGAATTCAGGTGTCTGGCAGGGTAATGGGGGGTGTTGGTGGCTGGGACTATGAAGCTGGAGCTGCTATGAAACCATGGATCATGTTCCTCTTTGTCTGGGAGAAATGACTCCAAAGATGAAATTCGAATGGTGAGGAAAAGAAGATGATGTACTCAGGAAATTTCTCCTAAACAAATGCTCATGTGGAAGTGGGATGGGGGCTGGGCATATCTGAGGCAGAGCTTAAGGGGGCTTCTCGTGGCGTTGAGAACGTTCCTTGCAACTTCAGGCATGCAGCAGGGTGTTTTAGATGGCCATTGTGGGATGGATGGAATAAGACTGGAGACAAGATGAATGCTGGGATCCTGCAATGCTCTTGCATGAGTGGCTGGTGGCTCACCTGATAGAACTAATTATGTCTAAAAAAGAAATCAGGAATTTGTTTTGATTAGATAATACCTGTAATCCGAGGCATATTCAGGATCCTGATCTTAGTATTGTGGTTTAAAACCAACCCAGCAAAGGGAAAAATGCATGAGACTCTTACTCCCAGTTTAGAGCAAGAACAAAGATTGAAGTAGAGCTGTGGCTCAAGAGCTAGAGTGCTACCTTGAGCAAAGAAAAGCTAAGAAAAAGCTCCAGGTCTTGAGTTCAAGGCCAGGAAGGAAAGAAGGAAGGTAAAAAAAGGGAAGTATGTGAGGAAGGGAAATATATAAATGAAAGAGAGAAGGAACTAGAAATTTAAAACTAGAGAATATTTAAAAGTCATCAGTCCTTCTAAGAAAAGTGTTGGAGTATGGGTTCTATATGTGGTGAACTGGAAGCCCAGCAGTGACTTGTTAACCAAAGAGTCACCATGATGAGCAAAGGATAGAAATCTGCATGAGCCTCTTAGCGGATGGAGTCACAGAAGAGAACCTCAGCTCCCATCCCATAGTTAGAAGTATATAGAGATGGGGAATTTGGCATCACCTTGATGTCATTGTGTCCATGGAGACTGGAAGCCATGGCTCTGTGAAGGCACAATGTTCTGGTTACTGAGCTGAGAGGCTGAGGAGAGCCAAGTCCTGGCCATGAAGAAATCAGGGTGGCAGCAGAGCAACTCTGCTGCAGTGTGTGCCTGCTTGGCTGTTCTTATTCTGTGGTGGATCAGGCCGGAGCGGGTGATAGTAACTGTTTTGTGGTCACAAGCCCTTCACTAAGAGCTTCCTCTGGGATCCTCATAAGCTACAGGGTGGCTGGTGGTGGGATGTGTGTGGGGTGGAAGTGACAGAGGGATGGACGCATGGCAAGGTGGGTGAAGAGATGAGAGGAATGATGAGAGCCCAGTTCATTGGTTTCCAAGGTTAATGGGTGGGAGGTAGAGAGGCAGGATGGAGGAAAGATGGAGGCAGGGGAAGGTGGTGACAGAGTGAGGCCATCTGTAGTGCCAGCCTGGCCATCATCTGAAGCCCATAGGCAGCTTCCTGATCCCTCACTTTGTCCTGCTCCTTGTGGAGGGAATGTCACGTGTACCCAGAGCTACGGGTGGGGCAATGTTAGTAGCACCTGGAGAACCATTGGCCTCTACCTGGGTGAGGGGTGGTTCTGGCTCCCATGCTGGGTGGCCTGATAGCTATGGAACAGATCTCTCCTTAGCTACCACAGTCAGTGGCTGCTCTCCATCTAGGGTTAGGGCACCTGCTCAGCCATCAGGACACCCCATGCCAGGACAGAGGCCTACAATTCAGATGGCAGCACAGGGGTGAGATGATCTCACCATAGCCCTAGTTACATGGCTGTCCCTGCATGCAGGTCAGGATGAGCTGGGGGAAGATGTTCTCTGTGTTTTTCCACAGCCTATCCCGGCCTCTTCTTGTGTCTGATTAGACCCAGAGAGTACCAGGTTCCCTCTCATAGTCCTGGTTCTTTTTCTTTTACAGTTATGAGGCTTGAACTCAGGTCCTGGGTACTGTCCCTGAGCTCTTTTGCTCAAGGTTGATGCTCTACCATTTGAACCATAGTGCCATTTCCAGGTTTTCCTTTTCATGTGGATCTCTGATATCTCCAGTGCTGTGCCTGCAGGGAGGCACTCACCCCACAGACAGAGCCACCTCTGCCGTGACTGTGACTGCCCACAACCCTCACACCCACTCCTTGCACACCCCTCGACTCCAGTTTTAGCTCCTCTTGGACTGGGTGTCCAGCCTACCCCTTCCTACACTCACAAAGGGTCTACAATTGTCTTCCCAGGGTCCTTTCTTCTGCCAGCCAGAGTACAGACTGTGCACATCTTGACGATCACAGAGCTCAAAGCCAAAGGCTGAGATGCAGAAGGGGGTGACCCAGTAGCTGCACAGGGCCCATGGATCATCCTGTGCATCCCCCGGCCTGTGACTTCCCCCACCCCCTTGGCAGGGAAGCTACATGCCCACATCCTGATCCCTGGTCCCCTCCAATTCCATTCTCCCTTGGATTTTGCAGACTGTCTACCATCAGGATCTAAAAGTCTATTCATCACTTTATGTCCTTATCACTGATTTGCTACTTTGGCAGGATCTCCCCGTGCCTGGAGAGTGGGCATGTCATGTACTCTCTGTGGAGAAGTTGCCCCAGGAGAAGAAATATGCACTTCATGTGAGTGTTGGACAGGGCAGGAGGGCTCCCTAGGATCAGAAGCCACAGGAGGGGTGCAGATGGGGGAATGCTAGGGGTCCCAGGGGACAGTGGAAGTTAGGGCACAGTTGGTTCCTTCTGCAGGGTTGACACCGCTTCACAAACCCAACAGAATGAGGTTCACATTACAGATGTCAGAGACAGTGCAGATTGCCAATGGGCGCAGGGGTCACTGTCACCCCCAGATGCTGGCTGCATGCTGGGATGCATGCAGAGATGGTTTCAAGATCAGATAATGAGGATGTTGCAGGGTGTAACCATTCTTTTCAGATGGCTCTCTACCTCTCTTGAGCTTCATCTCTATTTTTGGCTTTTTCTTGGCAGTTAACTGGAAATGAGAGTTTCATGGACTTTCCTTTCTGGACTGGCTTCAAACAGAAGCTATGCACAGTTTTCAAACCATACCGTACTGAAGAAGGGAAGCTTGATCTGGTGCTTAACTGGGTTGCACTTTGGCTCCGTTTGCTATGCCTCACGGGAGGGGGCTCATCATTTGTAGACTAAGATCTCATGACCTTCAAAGCCAAATGCTACCTGAAAGTTCAGGGTCCCAGCCTATGTGTTGGGCCTGGGTGAATACATTCTCTGTTATGCTGGGTCATCAACCCATGTTTTAAGCTGGAATTAGGCAGTGCCACATTTGATAAGAACATCTGCCAGAGATTGTCACCTCATGAAAGCAGATTCTAAATTTGTATTCCATTTCCTGTGGTGGAGAAATCCCCTCCAAGTTAGACAGGCTCACATCCACCTGCAGGTCACACTCCTAATGCACCCTTGAGTTTCCTTATGGTATTGGGATCTAAGTTTGTAGTCCATGAATTAGCTGGACAAGTGATGACAAACGTGTTGTGGATTAATATGAGAACAATTTAAGAAGCCCTGGAGGAGCATCAACCTGACCCTCTGTGGTGCTATAAATCTGATAGGATGTTCCAGACTGAGAAACAATCACATGGCTTTGTGTTTGGCATCCAGACAAGTGAGTGCATGTCTTAGCTGTCAGCCAATACAGAGAGGATATGAATAAGTGGGTGGAAAGCATCTGTCAGACCCCTGTCTGGGGGCAGGTGGAGAGAACATACGAAGGTAGATACCATGGCTGTGGTGGGGCCAAAAAAAGGGTAAAAGAGGCAAAGGAACCAGGTACTGGTAGCTCAAGACTGTCATCCTAGCTACTCAGGAGTTTGAGATCTGAGGATCACAATTCAAAGCCAGCCCAGGACAGAATCTCCATGAGACTCTTATCTGCAATAAACTACTGAATGCAAGAAGCTCAAGCTCAGTGACAGCATCCAGGCCTAGCGTTCAAAACCCAGGACTGGCAAAAAAAGTATCAAAGGACAAGAAGCTGGCCAAAAGTTAGAGGGACTCTATCTTGACAAACAATACAATGGTAAGTTGCACTCAGAAGACTTGCACAAAATCTGGAAATGCCTGAGACCTATCTATGTATGTTTCCTGTTTGTCTAAATACATATGTTTATGCATTTATATATTAGTATAGAGAGACAGATCAATACATATGACTACACATATATACATAGCCAGACACTTATGGGTGGGTGGTATACTGTGTGAGAGTTTGTGTTTGTGTTTTGTGGATGGCTATCTCTGTTTAAGAAAGATAGAAAATATGTAAATATCTTTAAAAACACTTGATAAAATATAGAGAGACATAAGCTCTTGAGGGAATCTGAAATGACAAGATTATTCACAGGCACGTTTATCCTTATGGATTCCTCAGCAAGTTTTAAGTTTTTTCATTATTTTCTTTCTTTTTTTGAACCAGTGCTAAGGATTTCTCTCAGGGACCAGGTGCTGCCAATTACTAATTTTCTCATGGCTGGTACAAGAGGAATTGAGCCACAGTTCCACTTTTGCCTTATTTATTCGTGCTTAAATGAAGATAAAGATTTCTATCAGTGACTTTCTCTCAGGGGCTGGATTCTAACGAGGATCCCCAGACCTCAGCCTTCTCTATAGCTACAATTAACAATATGAGAACCCAGCACTGGGTTCCAATACACAGGGCAAGAAATTGAGTGTATCTCTCAACTCCAATTAGCTATAATAAGCTAGAAGTTAAAGACCAATACCTTTGAGGAAAAGATGCTAACGGTTATCACACAGGACCTATGAGTAAGCCCTAAACCCTGTACACATGTGTGCATGCACACATTGGCAGATACACACTCAAATGCACACACACAATATCTCAGGCAATATTGTATTTTGAATTAATATCCAAAGATTGGACAACAGGATAGCAAGTAATAAAATCTGTTTTTCTTGTCTACATTGAGGGAAAGGGATAAATCACAAGATGCAGAAGCGAAGAATTCAGAGGCAAATGCTGTGAGTAAATAACTTGTAAAAAGCACATTTCTTTTCTTTTCTTTTCTTTTGTTTTCTCTGCCATTCCTGGGGCTTGAACTCAGGGCCTGAGCACTGCTCTTGGCTTTTCCCAAGTCTAGCCCTCTGCCACTTGAGCCACATTGCCATATGGATTTTTATATCTGTGTGATATTAAGGACTCAAAACTAGATCTTCATGGATGCTAGGCAAGCACTCTACCACTGGGCCAAACTCTAAACCCTGATAAGGTATTTATCAATAGTCATCATAATCATATCAAAATATCCTTTCTCCTACAAAGAATGAACACTTCTCTATGTCTGTAAGACTTTTTTTATGTCACCAATGCTTCTGTGATTTTCCCACTTGCATTTTTACAGATGACAGCACAGATATTCCTAGTAGATTGAAGTGAAAAATATGTGCAAGATGGCCTGGGTGTTTCATCTATTTGTAGAGTGCTTGACTACCACATAAAAAGACTCCGGTTTGATTCTGCAGTACCATATACATAGAAAACGCTGGAAGTGGTGCTGTGGCTTGGTGGGACAGCTATAGCCTAAAGAAAGCCTAAGAACAATGGTCAGGTTCTGAGGTCAAGTCCCAGGACTAGCAAAAAAAATGAGCAAGAGGCAAAATGAAAGCTGAGAAGGCATTGTGAAGCAAAATGTCTTGAGAAGGGTAAGGGGAATAGTGACAGTTAAGTTTGGATCTTACATAAGAAAGGGTCCTTGAGCCTGAGACCAGGCTAGCACTTAAGCCTAGTTAATGACTTGGGATTTGAACAAAAAGGTGTGCTGTTTACTACATCCATATGTGAGGTGGGAAGGGAGATTCAGCCTCCAGTATGTCTTTGGGGAGGTCTTCTGTGAGCGAGGAGGTTTGGTCATTGGGCCTTGAAAGGTGACCCTACCTCCCTCACAATGGAACAGAATATGGAACCCTGGTAACCAAGCCACTGTATGTGACAACCAGCTCAAGCCAGCTCCCTTGGCCTGTGGCTCAGGAACCAGAAAGATGTTGCTGTGCTGTTGCCAAAGGTCAGGAGGCTCGCATCTCAGGCATGAGAGATATGGATGTCTCACTTGAAGAAGTAGATGCTGGATCAGTGCCAAGCCAAAATTCCAGTATATCAGGCATTTCTCTAGGAAGAAAGCCAGGAAACTCCAGGGCAACTCAGATGAGGTATATTGAGAGGAAACCTATTTGAACCCATCATCCTGCCCACACACTACAACCTTCTTGTGTGCTTTCAAGTGACTATACTGAGATTAGAGTGTGTCATTTCCAATCTACTCTATTCCAATTCCTCAGTGTGAAGTGTGGTCCCATTCCTACGTTTGAAATATCCACTGTTTTGCCAACATAGTGTGATGGTAAGTCAGCTCAGACTCTGAATGAGCCTTGTAACCTATGGATCCTGGAGGAAGGCCTGTTGGAGATGCTGGTGACAAAGCTGATCCCTGCCTACCAGAAAGGTGATCTCTTTTATGTGGGAAACTTCCTGCACAATTTCAAATAGTGGAGGACAATGTAGTAGTTGCTGGAAATTCTCTTGAAAGAGTGAGTGTTCCCCCTCCAAACCCAGGTTTGCTCACCCCTCCTGGCCAAGTCTTGGAATACTTGGCTCCTCTCTGAGCCTGTTTGGTTCACTGCGGTGTTCACAGGGGAGCTAAGCATGATACAAGTGCACAAACTACTTTATTATGACTGGGACACCATGCCATTTCATTTCCCTCACAAGCTACTGGAGTCTCAACAGTGTGCTTACTGAGAAGTTGGATTTCAGGCATGAGTAAGTGGCTCCCAACTGCAGCCCTCACCTAGGTGACATCCTAGGAAATCCCATTTCCCAGTAAGAAATGAGGTGTCAGTACTAATGGCGGAGGCCTGTGAAATACTGGAGTCAGAGGAAAAGCTGGGGGCTGAATCACTTTTGAGCCATCAGGGAGGGATTGTGATAGCTTTGCCTGTTAGAACCTGAAAGCATTTACATTTTGGTGTGTGGTCCAGTGCTGCCACTTGAACATGAACCCAGGTCTAAATGCCATCCCTTTGGTGTTCAAAAATTAGCACTGTACCATTTGAGTCATAGGTCAAGTTCTGGCTTTTTGCTGCCTAATTGAAGACAAGTGCCTTTAGACTTTTACTGACCAGACTGGCTTTCCACTGTGATCTTCAGAGCTCAGCCTGCTGGGTGGCTAAGATTAGAGGAATGAGAATTTAGTTCTTTATTTAGAGCATTCACTTATTGATTTATTTAGAGCATTTACTTAGTTAATTTAAGGTGCGTTTACTTTGGACAGATGCATAGAGGCCTCTCTCAGAAGCTTCTGGAAGTGGGGTGTAAAAGTCATCCTGTTCTCGAGTGTCTCTTATCCCCCTCCCAGCACATAAGTGCACATCTCTGCAGGACAGCCACAGCATTAGAGTCCTGCAAGAAAGGGGCTTTGGTAGAAGGCTCAGGATGGAGAGAGAAGGCTCTCACTTTCCTTGTACCGATTGTGCCCACAGCATCATGTGTTTCATCTATACGATGTGAATGGACTTCTACCCCAGTGATTTCTACGAGTTCAAGAACTGCCACACCCTGACACAACTCAAGCTCTATATGAGGCTCCAAATGCCGGCTTTGGACCTGCTCTTCTAAACACACACTTTTTGACCAGCTGGAGGAATGTGCGACCAGTAAGACCAAGAAAAAGTAGAAGTCCTGGTGTGGGTGCCTCAGAGCCTGTGAGTAGGAAGCCCATGTGGTCTAGATATTGGTTGGCCCTTACTTCTACAGAGCGTGGCAAAATGCCCTTTATGGGTGGTGTCAGCCTGGTAATGTCTGTCCTCTGAAAGGACTCGGGAATAAGCACTCATTAGAAAGACCCTACACCTCCTCAGTGTTCAGTCCAAACTCCAGTTCTACAGGTTCCTCCATTAGAGCCTCATGGAAGTTGAGTGACACTTCAACTTGCAGAGTCCACTCTGTCCACTCTGTACCTGTTTCCATTCTTAGGTTTGGGTCATCGTGGAAGAGCTTATCCTGAACTCTGGATGAAAAACCCACCAATGGAGCTGGTGACTGATGGAGACTGAGAATCATCACTGCACTCCAGAAAGCATGGGCCTTCTGTAGAAATTACCAAACAGGTTTAGAGTCCTGTGGATATACCTTTTGCTCTGAACCCCATGTGTGACACAGTTGAACCTGCAGATACTATGGAGGAAGAAAAAGAGCAGCCAGTTTTCCTTCTGTTTCCTTTCACACTCCACCCAGAGTCAGTCCATGTGAGTCAGAGTAACACTCCAGTTATTGTGCAAGCTGAAGGGGCACACACTGGGCTCATGGAAAATGTCCCCATGGGAAGCAGCAAGTGTACTCTCAATACTGGATTCATTGGAGGAAAATGAATCCATCCTCACAGAATATCCAGACCCATCCATCTCACTAAAAGAGACTGAATCTCCATTCGACAAACCAGAATCCATTCCCCTCTTAACTCAGGAAGGACATTCTGTTTCTCATGAGGAAGGAGACCCTTCTGAGGACTCTGAAGTAGAATTAATGTCTGAAGGCAACTTGGAGGCCAGTCTGGATTTAGAGCTTCCCTGTCCCCTTCTTAAAAGACATCTCTTTATCTTGCTCTCATGATTCTTGTCAAGTATTCATTGTATTTACTTTGCTAAACATAAGAAATTAATAACTAAAATTAATTTTTATTAGTTTAATAGCATTACTACAATTTTATGAGAAAAATTACCTAGAATGTTTATTTTAGAGTTCAAGTAATCCATTTTGATAAATATATCAACCTACATCATTTATTTGAACACATTTTAAACTATTTTTTCAGGAATACATACATATTTGTTGTAAATGAAATTTATTACTTGGGGGGAAGGGAAAGAGAAAAGGGGGAGGGGGTAACAGTGTTTACAAGAAATGTACTCATTACATATGTAACAGCAATCTCTTTGTATATCACCTTGACAACAAATTTTTTGAAAAGTACAATAAGTTTAAATGTCTACTTTGGGCAGAATTTTTTTTCCCAGTACTGTGCTTAGACTCAGGACCTGAGCACGATCCTTGTTTTTGTTTTTGTTCATTCTTAAGGCGCAAGTTCTATCACATGTGCCACAGCACCACTTTTATCTTTTTTTATCTATGTTGTGCTGAGGAATTGAACTTGGGTCTTCATTCATGCTCGGCAAGAACTTTTCCACTAGGCTTAACTTATGGCCCCATTGGGAAGGAAGTTTTCCATAAAATATGTAGGAAATAAGTGCACGAAGGAAAAGCCATCAAAAATAGAAGAAAAATTATATACTTAGATAACGACATGCCAGTATTATGGCAGATCTCTGCAATTCTAGCTTCAACAGTGGCCTATTTGGACCGGGAGTTGGCTGGCTGAAGTAAAGTGCTATCCTTGAGCAAGCCCTAGGACAGTGCTCTGGCCATGAGTTGAAGCCATAGGACATGCAAAAAATAATAATTTAATGCCCGTGACTGGTGGCTCACCCTGGTAACCCTAGCTACCCTGGAGGATCGAGGTTCAAAGACGGCCCAGGCATAAAAATCTGTGAGAATCTTATTTCCAAATAATCCAGAAAATTCAAAATGACAAAGTGCCTCAAGTGGTAGAGCTCTTGTCTTCAGCTGAAGAGCTTAAGGTAAACATCCAGGCCCAGAGTTCAAGCCCCATGAGTGAAAAAAAGAAAACGAAAAAAAAAGCCCTTATCTAAGGCTGGAGTGCACACTAGTGGTAGTTTGCTTGCCTAGTATGCAGAAAGCCCTGTGTTCAATTACTCTGTACCACTTACACCAAAAAAAAAAGCTGGAAATGATCTCAGAAGGTTGGGTTCTGAGGATCACAGTTCAAAGCCAGGCCAGACACTAAAGTCCATGAAACTGTTACTTCCACTTAATCACCAGAAAACCAGAAGTGACAATGTGGCTCAAGGTGTTTAAGGTTGTAGCCTTGAGCTGAAGAGCCCAGGGACACTGCCCAGGTGCACAATTAAAGTCTTACAACCAAAAGAGAGAGAGAGAAAGACAGAGGGAGAGAGAGAGAGAGAGAGACAGAGAGAGAGAGAGAGAGACTGAGAGAGAGAGACAGAGAGAGACAGAGACACAGAGAGACAGAGAGACAGAGAGAGAGACAGAGAGGGAGAGACAGACAGGCAGGCAGACAGAGACAGACAGAGACAGACAGAGACAGAGAGACAGAGACAGAGACATCAAACAGTCAGGTAATGCTGGCTGAAGCGTGTGTGTAATTCTAGCTACTATGGAGGCTGAGATTGGAGGATCTTGGTTCAAAGCCCAAAGCCAGCCTGGACACATATGTTTGTGAGACTTACATCACCAATTACCTACCAGAAACCAAAAATGAAGCTGTAGAGGAAGAGCGATAGCCTTGAGCTGAAGAGCTCAGGGACAGTGTCCAGGCCCAAAGTCCAAGCACCATGACGAATCAATAATAAAAAAAAAGAAGATAGCTAATAGTAATGATGAATAATTTTGGGCTGGGAGTTTGGCCTAGTGGTAGAGTGCTTGCCTAGCATGCACGAAGACCTGGGTTCAATTCCTCAATACCACATACATAGAAAAATGCTGGAAGTGGTGTTGAGGCTGAAGTGGTAGAGCCCTAGCCTTGAGAAAATATAAGGACAGTGCTCAGTCCCTGAGTTCAAGTCCAGGACTGGCCAAATCAATAGTAGTAGAGCACTGGCATTGAACTGAAGATCTGAGGAACAGCCCAGGCACAGAGTTCAAGCACCGCAAACAACAACAACAAAATCTATGAAATGGCAGTGGTGGTTTTAAGTTAAGCAAAAATAGAGTAGAAACTGGTAAAATACATATTTGTGTGTAAGCAAAATAGCCAGACTTATGCATTAGAACAGGATAGCAACTTGAAAAAAAATTTGTTTTCCATCTCACTAGGTCCTGTCTCTTAATTTATTCAAGTAAGTAAAATGCTGGGTTTTATAATCATTGCTCTGAATATTAGAAAATCAGAATATCTCTCATTAACCAACAAAGACCAGGAACTGGGGCTTCGTTCAAATGGCAGAGTATCAGGCAAGAGAAGAAAAAATTGAAGTAAGAACTTGAAGTTCTTGTTCCAGAACCTGCATAGTAACAGAGCAGCAGCCTGGTGATGGTACCTCACACCTATAATCTTAGCTACTCAGGAGGCTAAGATCTGAGAATCAAAGTTTAAAGCCAGCCAAAGTACCCAGTTAACTGCCAGAAAAAATAGAAGTGCCACTGTGGCTCACAGATTAAAGCACTAGCCCTGAGCTGAAGAGCTCAGGGACAGTGCCCAGGCCCAGAGTTCAAGCCCCACAATTGACAAAAATCAAACAAGCAAACAAAACTCACAAAGAAGCCTGCAGACCACAGTGGTTCTGCTGAGTCTCTTCTCTATGGGGATCAGGAAACATTTCACTTTTTCTGTCTCTTCCCATCTCAACATTCATACTAAAATAAGACTGCGCTGAAAGTTTCAATTTATAAAAATGTTTTTCATGAAGCACCCTGACATATTCATCGCTTATATCTCAATTGAAGATAGTTGATTTGGGGCTGCATTGGTAGTGCTAGCATTGAGCAGAAAAGGTCAGGGATAGAGCTGAAGCACTCAGTTGAAGACCCAGTGCCAACACACAAAAGAAATTATGCACTTTATACATATTTTCTAATTTCTTAATGAATTTTTCAGTCTGTATAAATATAGGGTACAATCTTAGAGTTGTTTTGATTTGCATTTCTTTTATGACCAGAGATGTCGAGCATTTCTTCATGTGTCTATAGGCCATTTTTGTTTCTTCTTCAGAGAAGACTCTCTTTAAGTTTTTGCCCCATTTTTTAATGGGATGGTTGTTACTTTGGAGGTTAGTTTTGAAGTGATTCAATTTTGTGAGTTGTTGATATATTTTAGATAGGAGGCCTTTGTCCGTTGTGTGGTTGGTGAAGATCTTCTCCCACTCTGTAGGCTTCCTGCTTAGTTTACTAGCTATGTCCTTTGCCATACAAAAGCTCTGCAGTTTACTGCAGTCCCACTTATCCAGCCTTTCTCTGATTTGTCGTGATTCTTGGTCCTTATTAAGAAAGTTTCGACCTGTGCCAAGGAGGCCTATTGTATCTCCTATTCCTTCCTGTAGAGTTTTCAATGTGTCAGCTTTTACCTCCAGGTCTTTGATTCATTTGGAGTTAATTCTAGTGCAAGGTGACAAAGAAGGATCCAGCTTTAGTTTTCTGCAGGTGCTTAACCAGTTCTGCCAGCACAACTTGTTGAAGAGGCTGTCTTACTTCCGTTCTATTTTTTTGGCTCCCTTGTCAAAGATTAGGTGGCCATAGGTCTGTGGTTTAACATCTGGGTCCTCAGTTCTATTCCATTGGTCTTCAGGCCTGTTCTTGTGCCAGTACCAAGCTCTTTTGAGAATTATAGCTCTGAAATAGAGTCTAAAGTTTGGAATTGAAATTCCTCCAGCGCTGTTCTTTCTGCTAAGAAGTGTTTTTGCTATACGGGGTCTTTTATTATTCCATATACAATTTGGATTTCTTCAGCTAGAATGGCCAGGATCAGGAAAACGAATGACAACAGATGCTGGAGGGGATGTGGCCAGGAGGGATGACTACTACACTGTCAGTGGGAGTGCAAACTCGTTCAGCCACTGTGGAAAGCAATGTGGCAGTGCCTCAAAGGGCTAAACATAGAACTCCCCTATGACCCAGCAATTCCACTACTTGGCATTTGCCCAACACCCAGAAGCAAGTACATACTAAACCCACTAGCACAACCATGTTCATTGCAGCACTATTCACCATAGCAAAGATATGGAACCAACCTAGATGTCCCTCAGTTGATGAGTGGATCAACAAGTTGTGGTATTTGTACACAATGGAATTCTATGCTGCTGTCAGAAAGAATGACATCGCCCCATTTGTTAGGATATGGAAAGACTTAGAAAAAATCATATTAAGTGAAGTAAGCCAGACTCAAAGGAACTTAGGCTCAATGGTTTCCCTCATTCGTCATAATCAGTAGAAACCTTGGGCTCTACTAGCAGAGACTTGCAATAGAGCAAAATCTTGATACATAAGGACATATAATGTGAAACTAATTGAAAGTACCTCCAGGATAGTGAAACAAAAGCCATATAATGAATGATTGTTGTACTTAATGTACTATGTTGTCTCTCATCTCCTTTGCTGTCCCTTGCTTATCTCATATTGGTATAGTATCTCACTTTGTTATCTGATATATTGAATTTATTTGTATTTGGATATTTGAAATTTGATAGGGAAGGAGGAAAATCAAGACGGGTGGGGGGGTGTGGGTGGGGAGGGAAACGGGTACCAAGACATGTGAAAGGCTATCAATGTATGTGAATTAATGCACCTTCTGTCTGGCAAATCTCATGTAACCCTTTTGCTAATTACAATAAAAAATGCAAAAAAAAAGGAAAGCAGAAAATGGTTCTGTCACTCGTGGTATAGCACAAGCCTTGAGAAAGCCCAAGTACAGTGCTCAGGCTCTGATTGCCTAGAGCTGTATATATATGTATATATAATGTACAGATATGCCTATGTAAATATTCACACACATGTATACCACAATTTTGTCAATGAAAAATGTATGAAAAGTAAACTAAAATGAATTTTTTGTATTAAGGATTGAATGATTCATCTCATATAAATACATTTTAGTGTTTAAACAAAAAAATAAATAAATAAATAAATAAATATAGGGTACATTCCTTGTTACTTAAGTAAGATTGCTCTTTTTTCCTTTTTGCCAGTCCTAGGGCTTGGACTCAGGGCCTAGACATTTTCATTGGACTCGCTTGCCCAAGGTGAGTGCTCTGCCTCTTGAGACACAGCGCCACTTCTAGCTTTTTTCTGAGTATGCGGTACCGGTGAATAGAACCTAGGTCTTCATGCATTCTAGGTGAGCACTCTACCATTAGGCTACATTCCCAGGCAGTGAGATTCCTCTTACAGTCATTGTATGTTCACAGAGTTTGATCTCACACACTGTAGGGCCCTGGTTGGCTTTGACCTGTGATCCTAAGCCCTGAGCCTCCTAAGTAGCTGAAATTAAGTTGTGAGCCAGCATGATGGCTTCCATTCTTTTTTCTACAAAAATATATGTAGTTATCTAAAATATATCTGTAGCTGAAAAAAATGAATCTCTCCCAAACAAATCTTCAAAGAAACAACCATCCTATTAAAAGGGGGCAAAACCCTTAAAAGAGTATTCTCTGAAGAAAAAATTAAAATGGGCTTTAGACACATGAAGAAATGCTCCATATCTCTAGCAATAAGGGATATGAAAATCAAAACAACTTTGAGATTCCACCTGACTCCAGTCAGAATGGCCATTATCAAAAAATCTAATAAGAGATACTGGTGGGGAAGAGACCAGGGGGGATCACACCTACACTGTTGGTGTGAGTGTAAACTCATTCAACCACTAGGGAAAGCAGTGTCGTGGTTCCTCAAAAGACTGAACATAGAGCTCCCCTATGATCCAGCAAATCCACTACTTGGCATCTACCCAATTGTCCAGAAAAAAGGGCATACTAAAGCTACTAGCACAATGATGCTCATTGCAGCACTATTTACCATAGCAAAGATATGAAACCAACCCAGATGCCACTCAGTAGATGACTGAATCAAGAAGATGTGGTACTTATACACAATGGAATGCTATGCTGCCATCAGAAGGAATGACATCGCCCCATTTGTAAGGAAATGGAAAGACTTGGAAAAGTTCATATTAAGTGAAGCAAGCCAGACCCAAAGAAACATAAGCTCAATGGTTTCCCTCATTTGTAATAATTAGTTCACATCTAGGACTCTCCTAGCAGAGGATTACAATAACTCAAAAACCTATGTATATAAGGTCATATATGATGAGACTAAATGAAAGGATCTCTAGGATATGGGAACAAGAGCTACATCTTGTGTCATCGTTGCTCTTAATCTTGTGTGATTTTTGTCCTTAATCTACTATGTTATTTCTCATCTCTTATTTTGCCCTTTGGTTAATGTCAGATTGTTACTGTATCTGATTTTTTCCCTGGCATATTGTATATATGTTTATTTGTTTATGTCAAATAGGAAAGGGAAGGGGGGAAACAAGATGATTGGGAAGGGGAGGGGAGAGGGAACTGGGGACAAAAACATGTGGAGTGGAATAAATGTGTGAGAAGTAATGCAGACCACTACCTGTAAATGTAATCGTAACCCCTCTATACATTACCCTGAAAATAAAAAAGAGACTATAAAAATATCTGTAGAAAATGAGGCTGGATGATGGAAACAACCAGATGCCCTACTACAAAAAATGTGATACACGCACACACACACACACACACACACACACACACACACACACGCACACACACACACACAATGGAATGATACATAGCCAACCGACAAGATAAAATAATGGCATTCTCGGGGAACTGGAGGAAAAGGAAAAAAATCATATTAAGTGAAGTAAGCCAAACTCAAAGAACATAGGCCCAAGAGTCTCCCTCATTTGTCAAATTCACCAGAAACCTTGGGCTCTGCTATCAGAGATTTACAATAGAACAAAATCTAGAGACATCGTGACAAATAGTATGACACTAAATATAAGGACCTCCAAGATGAAGAAACAAAACTCATATAATGAGTGATTGTTGTCCTTAATGAACTATGTGATCTCTTATCTCTTTTGCTATCCCTTGGTTATATCATATTGTTACAATATTTCACCTTGTTTTCTGATATATTTCATATGTGCCTAATTGGTTATTTGAAATTGGATAGGGAAGGGGGGAAATGAACATGAGTGGGGGTAGGGGAAGGGAAATGGGGACCATATCATTACATGGGGTATCAAAGTTTGAGAAGTAATGCACCTTCTATCTGGTGAATATAATGTAACCCTTCTATAAATTACAATAAAAATAAATACATAAAAAGAAGACCTGCACAGTAAAAAATAATAATGGCATTTTTGGGGTAGTGGATGAAATTAGAGTGAATCCTGTTGAGTGAGATAAGTCAAGACCAAGGAACAAAAGGTACATGGTATCCTTAATATATGGATATTAGTTTCAAACAGTAGTAGAGCGATGATTGAATAGTTGATACCCAAAGTTCTGGACATAATTTTGGAGATATAAACATAACTACATAGACATTAAAATCTAGGATAGACTATACACTCTATAGACATGTGTTTTATTATAGATTAATCTGTATCTATGACATACAAAGACTCAGCTTAATTTTTACTATATTCTAAAATTTATGTGCCAGTGATTGTACAG
Organism: Megascapheus bottae; assembly: GCF_031878675.1. NCBI lineage: Eukaryota > Metazoa > Chordata > Mammalia > Rodentia > Geomyidae > Megascapheus > Megascapheus bottae. Next base: position 4,459,810 of record NW_028327585.1, read on the forward strand.
CGATTCCCTTCTTGAATACTTGTTGGTTAAACATGACATTTGAAATATGATGTAAAATTCAATGTTAATAATTTTTTTAAAAAAAGAGGCTAGAGGTAAATACCACTAATGTACATGCTCTAAGTGGTACAGAAATTTTCTTAATGAATCAAGGAGTTTTATTACATCTTTATGGAATTATTTTAGTTCTGAGTGTTCTACACTCAATGATACTTCTGGAAAGATGATATAGCTGACTGTGTAAATGGTATGAAGACATACTGGCCTAAACGTAGAATAAAGCATTGGTAAGTGGCTGTTAGCTGTCCAGATTCTACTGGAATATGTGGAATGAATTTATTAAGCACAATGCAGGCTCTTAGTAAGATCAGGATCAAGATTATGTGGTTCCATGAGATGAATGACTAAAGATCAGAAAAATCTACTAAGATATCCAGATATACTTTTGAAACTAAGGTATCTGGACTCCTTTTTTTTTTCTTTCTTGGTGGGGAGCTTGAACTTTGGACCTGGGCAAGGTCTCTTAGTTCTTTTTCCTTAAGGCTAATGCTGTACCAGTTTTAGCCACAACTCCACTTAGTTTTTGGGTGGATAAGTGGAGAGAAGAATCTTACAGTTTTTTTTTTGTTTTCGTTTTTTTGCTTGCAAAGGCTTTGAATCACCTTCTCCCTGGCTAGTAGAATGACAATTATGACCCTCCTGCGCCTGGCTAGTGATTGTTTGAAAATTGGTCTTTCTTCCAAATCACGTAACTGGTTCCTAGCAAAGTTCTGAAGCCTGATTAAATGTGACAGATTTTTGTCACTTGGAGACACTCTGTGCTGAACGTTAGAAATCTACCAGCTGAGTCACAGTGGCACTTCCAGCTTTTGTTTATGAGGTGCTGAGGAATGGAATCCAGGGTTTCATACATGCTAGGCAAGCTACATTTTCAGCCCAAGGTTTTATGTTTTGTTTTTTCAGTGTTGTTGCTTCTAAGGTACTGTATGATGTTCTTTCATTTTCTTTGCTTTTTACCTCTTTTCTTCTTTTTCCCTTTAGTTTTATTCTCTGTAGTCACTGTGTTGAATTCGGGTACCCTGTGTATTGTACATAGGTTTATGTGATTTGGGGAATGGAGAGGGTATAATAAAATGGTAAAAAAAAAAACAAAGGAAAAAGGGTGAACCAATTGAACAGTGATACTTGGAAGACACTAAACGTAAATGAACTGAACAATCTGGGTGGAGAGGGGGCTGAGGGTAGGAAAACAGAGAAAAATGAGGGAGGGGATAACAATTTTCTTAAGAAATGTGTTCATTACTTATGTAACCATATGCCAACTATATATTGACTTAATAAAAAAAATTAACTTAAAAAAAATTTAGCCGGGTATGGTTTCTCACACTTGTAAATGTAGCTACTCAAGAGGCTGGGATCCAAGGATAGCAGTTCAAAGTCAGCCTGGGCACTGAAGACCGTGTGACTCTAATCTCCAATTAACCACCAGAAACCCAGAAGTGGCCCTATGGCTCAAGGGATAGGGCAGTAGTCTTGAGCTGAAAAGCTCAGTGACAAGACCCAGGTGCAGAATTGCAGTCCCATGACTTGAATGATGAATGATACTAGCCAGGCTCTGTGCGCTCACACTTGGAATCCTATCTACACAGAATCAGGATTGAATCCAGCCCAAACAAATTGCATGATATTCTGATTTACAGTTCATTACCAAAAATCTGGAAGTGGAGCTGTGGATCAATTGGTAGTACAGTAGCCTGAAGCAAAAGAAAAAACATTTAAGGACAGTTCCCAGGCCCTGGGTTCAAGTCCCAGGACTTGCATAAAACAAACAAAATGTGACGCTGAGTCCTCCATCATTTGGTGTTATAGTTCAATATTCTTGATATGCGTCTTAGAAATTAAGTCCCTAGCAAATACTCTCCCCTGAAATTCTGCTTCATAGCTGATTCATAGAATTTCAGCATCATTACTATCACCTTCCAGTTAGCATAGCAGTCTACTACTGAAAATTTGAAGAAAACTTTTGAGTAATCCTAATAAATCTGTGTATCATCTGCACACACATCAAATCAGCAGCAGCTATGTTCTACTATTATCTAAATGTATTTAACCCCTTCTTGAGTTAATGAGCCTTAAAGAGTAAAACATATGTAGTAGTTATGAAACTAACAGTCACCATTCTTCTACCTAATATTGTAATATAAGTTTATAAATGCAAGGACTATTCTGAAGTGTGCAGAAGATAGCTTCTAATTATAATATTCTCATGAAGTATAGTATTTAAGAAACACGTTGCTTGCTTTGGGAAAGCAAAGGCAAGGAAAAATGATATAAGTAAGTTCCCTATTTATCAGAAGGAAAATACTCTTGGGTTTAGATCAACTTCATTCATTCCATGCTAATGAAACAAATATTTGCAATTCCTCAATCATCTTTCCTCACATCTTGTTAGTTAAATTGAACAATGAGTGTTTGGATCAGAAGCGATGTGTATGAGCATACAGGTTGTAAAAGTACTGTAATCCGAGCTACTCAAGATAAGCTGAGACCTGAGGATTCCAGTTCAAAATCAGCCATGCAATGAATTCCATAAGGTTTTTACCTCTAATTAACCAGCAAAAAACGGAGCGTTGTTTTGTGCTTAAAATGCCACAGGCCTAAGCTTTGCATAAAAGTGCTAAGGGGTAGCATACAGGATCCCACTCTCTCCACTCCTTTTTAACATAATACTAGAATTCCTAGGCAGTGCAATAAGGCAAGATGCCTACATTTCTCAATGTAATAAAGGCTGTGTATGAGAAACCCACTGCTAGTATTATACTTAATGGTGAAAATCTAAAGCCTTCCCTCTAAAATCAGGAACGACACAAGGATGCCCACTCTCTCCACTCCTTTCTAACATAGTACTAAATTTCCTAGGCAGTGCATTAATGCAAGAAGGAAGCATAAAGGGGATCCAAGTAGGGAAAGAGGAAATAAAACTATCCCTCTTTGCAGATGACATGATTCTGTATTTAAAAATCCTATAGACACTACTCCCAAGCTCCTTGAGCTGATTCAACGCTTTGGAAGGGTAGCAGGCCATAAATCAACCCTCACAGATCAACTGCCTTCCTTTATGCCAACCGTGAAAGGAACGTGGCAACAATCAGGAAAGAAACTCCTTTCACAATAGCCTCAAAGAAAATAAAGTACCTAGAAATTAGCTTCACTAAGAATGTAAAGGACTGTTTAGATGAAAACTTTAAAACCCTAAAAAAGGAAATTAAAGCAGAACTAAGAAAATGGAAAAACCTCCATGCTCCTTGATTGGAAGAATCAACATTGTGAAAATGACAATCTTGCCAAGGGCTATCTACAAATTCAATGCAATACCCATCAACATCCCAATGTCATTCTTTAAAGAAATAGAAGAGGCAATTCAAAATTTCATATGGAATAATAAAAGACCCCATATAGCAAAAACACTTCTTAGCAGAAAGAACAGCGCTGGAGGAATTTCAATTCCAAACTTTAGACTCTATTACAGAGCTATAATTCTCAAAACAGCTTGGTACTGGCAAAAGAACAGGCCTGAAGTCCAATGGAATAGAACTGCGGACCCAGATATTAAACCACAGACCTATGGCCACCTAATCTTTGACAAGGGAGTCAAAAAAATAGAATGGAAGAAAGATAGACTCTTCAACAAGTTGTGCTGGCAGAACTGGTTAAGCATCAGCAGAAAACTAAAGTTGGATCCTTCTTTGTCACCTTGCACTAGAATTAACTCCAAATGGATCAAAGACCAGGAGGTAAAACTGACACACTGAAAAGTTTACAGGAAGGAATTGGAGATACACTAGGCCTCCTTGGCACAGGTCGAAACTTTCTTAATAAGGACCAAGAATCACAACAAATCAGAGAAAGGCTGGATAAGTGGGACTGCATTAAACTGCAGAGCTTTTGTATGGCAACGGATATAGCTAGTAAACTAATCAGGAAGCCTACAGAGTGGGAGAAGATCTTCACCAACCAAACAACGGACAAAGGCCTCATATCTAAAATATATCAACAACTCAAAAAATTGAATCACTCCAAAACTAACCTCCAAAGGAACACCCATCCCATTAAAAAATGGGCCAAAGACTTAAAGAGAGTCTTATCTGAAGAAGAAACAAAAATGGCCTATAGACACACGAAGAAATGCTACACATCTCTGGTCATAAAAGAATTGCATATCAAAAGAACTCTAAGATTCCACCTCACTCCAGTTAGAATGGCCAGGATCAGCAAAAAGAATGACAACAGATGCTGGAGGGGATGTGGCCAGGAGGGATGACTACTACACTGTCGGTGGGAGTGCAAACTCGTTCAACCCCTATGGAAAGCAGTGTGGCAGTGCCTCAAAAGACTAAACATAGAACTCCCCTATGACCCAGCAATTCCACTACTTGGCATTTAGCCAACAATCCAGAAACAAGGGCATACTAAACCCACTAGCACAACCATGTTCATTGCAGCACTATTCACCATAGCAAAGATATGGAACCAACCTAGATGTCCCTCAGTTGATGAGTGGATCAACAAGTTGTGGTATTTGTACACAATGGAATTCTATGCTGCTGTCAGAAAGAATGACAACGCCCCATTTGTTAGGACATGGAAAGACTTAGAACAAATCATATTAAGTGAAGTAAGCCAGACTCAAAGGAACTTAGGCTCAGTGGTTTCCCTCATTCGTCATAATCAGTAGAAACCTTGGGCTCTACTAGCAGAGATTTGCAATAGAGCAAAAGGCCATATGTAAGGCCATATAATGTGAAGCTAATTGAAAGGACCTCCAGGATATTGAAACAAAAGCCATATAATGAATAATTGTTGTCCTTAATGTACTATGTTGTCTCTCATCTCCTTTGCTGTCCCTTGGTTATCCCATATTGATATAGTATCTCACTTTGTTATCTGATATATTGAATTTATTTGTATTTGGATATTTGAAATTTGATAGGAAAGGGGGGAAAACCAAGACGGGTGGGGGATTGCGGGGTTGGAGGGAAATGGGTAATAACACATGTGAAAGTGTATCAATGTATGTGAATTAATGCACCTTCTACCTGGCAAATATCATGTAACCCTTTTACTAATTACAATAAAAACAGGATTAAAAAAAGAAAGTTGTAGTGTGTGGGGAGGATGATGGGGTCAAATACATTTCTTCTTAGAAATTTACCTCATCTGGTTGCCCTGGATTTTCCTGGCCTTCTTCTTAGAGAAAGGCCTGTTATACTGGATTTGTTTCTTGGCAAAGATCTACCATGTACATCTTCGAGTAAGATATCCACAACTTCCATGCCTGAGACTCGACTTTCCTGAACTTTGGCAACAGTACGGCAACATCTTTCTTCCTCCTGAGCCACAGGCCATGTGAGCTGGCTTGAGTTGGTTGTTAGTTACAGTGGCTTGGTTACCAGGGTTCCATATTCTGTTCCATTGTGAGGGAGGCAGGGTCACCTTTCAGGGCCCAATGACCAAAGACCCTTGCTCACAGAAGACCTCACCAAAGACATACTGGAGGCTGAATCTCTCCTCCAATCTCAAAATATACATGCGGATGTAGTAAACAGCACATCTTATTTGTCCAATCCCAATGTCTTCCACTAGGCCCAACTACCAGTCTGGTCTCAGGCTCAAGGAGCCTTTCTTAGGTAAGATCCAAACTTAAGGGTCAATATTGCCCTCATCCTTTACAAAACATTTGCTTCACAGTGCTTTCTCTGCCTGCATTTTGCCCCTTGTCGAATTTTTTTTTGTTTTTGCTAGTCTTGGGACTTGACCTCAGAGTGTGAACATTGTTCTTGGGCTTTCTTTAGGCTTTAGCTGTCCCACCGAACCACAGCACCACTTGCTGCGTTTTCTATGTATGTGGTAATGAGTAATCATACCTGAGTCTTTTTGCGTGGTAGCCAAGGACTCTACCACTAGGTCAAACACACAGGGCATCTTGCACATATTTTTGACGTCAATCTACTAGGATATTATTAGGTTTCTGTATCCTAATCAAATTTTTCCTCATGATTAGCTTTGCCGTCTTGTGTAAAAAATGCAAGAGGGAAAAACACAGAAGAATTAGTGAAATTTGAAAAAAAAGCATTACACACATAGATAAGTGTTCATTCTTTGTAGGAGAAAGGATATTTTGATAGGATGATGATGACTTTATAATTACTATGTCAGGGTTGAGAGTTTGGCATAGTGGTAGAGTGCTTGCCTAGCATCTATGAAGATCTGGGTTTGATTGCTCAGTATCACATAGATAGAAAATCTAGATGTGTACTGTGGCTCAAGTGGCAGAGGGCTAGACTTGAGAAAACCCGAGGACAGTGCTCAGGCCCTGAATTCAAGCCCCAAGACTGGCAGAAAGATAAAAGAAAATAAAAATGCTTTTTAAGAGCTAATTCACTCACAGCATTTGCTTCTGAAATCTACGCTTCTACTTCTTGTGAAATACCCCTTTCCCTCAACGTAGACAAGAAATACAGATCCAACCCATGGTCCACTGTGAGGGCACTGGTTGGGCTAAGAGCTAGTCGTGCAGCAACACATAAGTTTTATTCTAATACTTTCCAAACTTTGTACTCAAATATGCTACCTACTTACCAACTTAGGTCAGTTATCCTTATGCTATACCTTTTCTCCTTTACTACAATATTCTTACACTCCTACGTTAATCCTCTTGTACCTCCCCTGACCTCTCTCATTCTTTTTTTCTATCTCTGGACCTCTGCTCGTCTTTCAACCCTTATACTGCACAGATCTACACTTGATGGCTGTTGAGCAATATTGTATATGTAGGTGGTTAATTATTCTCTAGGCTCAGAGGGACTTAAAGACAATAGAGATTGGATTGAGAGGCTTATTGTTTTGGGTATAAATCGCTTATCAATGGTTGTATTAGACTGGTCTGTAAGTGCACAAAAAGAAACAGTGATAACACCAATCAAAACTTGTGAACATCTAGTGTCTGCGAGCTACAGAGGTCTAGGTTGGTTATATCTGAAAATCTATAATCATATTTAGTAGTAATCTTGCTCCCATTTTCAAATGGGCAGAACAAGAAACTCAAGAAAAATGTCAAATCCAGAAACAACATCCCCCACCCAATGTAAACAGACAATGGAACAGTCACTGGCAAACCTAGAGGAGAGTCTTCCAAGTGCTATACAAATGCTATTGATAAACATCATTAATGGAAAATGTGAAAATATAAAGAAAGAGATAATGGAGGAAGCCATAGCTGAACAAGAGGAAAGCATAAACAAGGTGATAAGTGAAAAAGAAGAAGCCATAAAGGAGGCCATAATAAAGGTTTTTCAAAGAAATATGGATGAATTCATAGAATCCACAAATAAAAACCTGACCAAACTCCAGCAAATGTCCAAAGAAAATAAAGCTACTGAGCTAAACACTCAAAAGACAATTAAGGAGATAAAGAAATCCATACATGATCTAAATCAAGAGATGCAAGGCATCAAAAATGAACAATTAGAAGCAAGGGAGATGCAAAATAAAGTAGATAGTTTGATAGCAGGTTAGACAATGCAGAGGAGCGAATTTCTGGGGCTGAAGATAATTTAGTTATTATAGAGAAAGAACAGAAAATGAGTCATACAAATCTAGGAAATATGAGAGAGCGCTTCAGGAGGTCCAAGATGCAATTACGAAGCCTAATTTAAGGCTAGTTGGTATTGGGGAGGGCGTGGAGAAAGAGGTCAATGGTATTGGAAATATACTTCAGGGAATCATCTCAGAGAATTTCCCAAATACCCAGAAGGGCAGGCCCATCCAGATACGAGAAGCTTTTAGAACCCCAAACAGACCTGACCAGAAAAGAACATCCCACCGCCACATTGTGATCCGAACTGGATCAATAGAAATGAAAGGAAAGATCCTAAAGGCAGCCAGGGAAAAGGGATCAGTAACCTATAAAGGCAAACCAATCAGAATAACCCCAGATTTCTCAGCAGAGACCATGCAAGCACGAAGTGACTGGAAGCATATATGTCATGCCCTTAAATCAAACCAAGAATACTGTAGCCATCTAAGCTCTCATTCATAACTGAGGGAACAATATAAACATTCCATTCCAGGGAAAAGCTGCAACAATATGTCGAAACAAAACCAACATTACAGAGAATTCTCAAAGATGCTCTATACATAGAAAACCAAAATAAATGCAATATAGGGAAAGAAATGGCACCTAAACAGCATACCATCTAAGGACCACAAGGACTGTCAAGACACAGGCCCTACTAAAAGCTTTTAAACATGGTAGGAACTAATAAATATCTCTCAATCCTAACTCTCAATATCAATGGACTTAACTCTCCAATTAAACGGCATAGGCTATCTAGTTGGATCAAAAAGCAAGAGCCATCGTTCTGCTGTCTTCAAGAGACACATCTTACCCAAAAACAATCATCTTTTGAAAGTGAGAGGTTGGAATAAACTCTATCAAGCTAACTGCCCCCATAAACAGGCTGGAGTTGCCATCCTCATATCAGATACAATAGACTTCAAACTAAAATTAGTAAGAAAAGACAAAGAAGGTGACTACATACTACTAAAGGGATCTTTCCTCCAGGAAGACATAACGATCCTAAATATTTACACACCCCTTTGAAGATTCTCAAAAGATTGAAGATTCTGCCAGTGTAAGTTAGATTCCGGCATTGATATTAAATAATGCAACGAGTAGGGATTTATATTTGAAATATCACTGTTGCCAAAATCTAACACACATTTGCTTAGTATTTGCTTTTGATTTCCCAATAAGTTCAGTACAAGCTAACATGTGTGGCATATATCGACTGGGATAAATGATTCAGAATATGTGACTCATTTGAACAGAAGTCAGTGAAAAGATACAGAAGCAGGATACCCATATTGTGATAATTTGTATCTTTTGCATATTTTGTGTTTGTTATTAATTACATTTGTATTGTACATTTCTAGGTAAAAACTTTTAAAATGTTTCCAAACAATTTGTTATTTCAACAGCAAAAAAAGACATTTATATGCCTGATAAAATTCACAGAATCCAAATTTTTCCATATTATTTTTTGTTTTTTGGGTTTTTTTTGGTGGGTCATAGATCTTGAACTCAGCCTGGGAACTATCCCTGAGCTCTTCAGCTCCAGGCTACCACCTTACCCTGGAGCCAAGCCCCACTTCCCATTTTCTAAAGGTAAATTGGAGATAAGAGTCTCATGTCTTTTTGTGCCAGGATGGCTTTAAACCTTGATCCTCAGATCTCAGCCTCCTGAGTAGCTAGGATTATAGAAGTGAGCCACCACCCCATCGTGCTCAGCTTTCTGTTTTTTTTTAAACAAGTCCTTTTGCTGTAACTCGGTCTGAGCACTGTCCTTCAGCTTTCCTCAAGCCTAGTGATCTACTTGAGCCACAGCACTATTTCTGGTTTTTTCTGTGTATGTGGTACTGCGGAATTGAACCTTCGTCTTCATACAAGCACTCTACAACTATGCCAAACTCCCAGCCCCTCCACATTAGTTTTTATGATAGATCTTTCCATGCATCTAGGATGGCTAGAAATCCTTCTTGAGTTTCCCAAGATCAGGGAGTATAGGTGTGTCCCATCCTGTGTGGCTACATAACCATTGTTTAGGGTACAGTTCTCTCTTCATTCTACCCATCTAGAGCAATTTTCATCTTCCATGTATAATCATTAAACATTCAGCTCCTGTTCCTCTCTACTCCATTCTCTGGAACCATCGTGCTTTTTGGCTCTAAGGGTTTGTTGATCCTTGGAAGCTCTTTAAGGGAAAACATACCCTAGCTCTTCCTTTATGACTGCTGTATTTTTAGTTTACTGTAATCAAGATTCATCTGTAAAATATAGTAAAATGTTCTTCCTTTTCAATGCATTGTTTTGCATATTTCTATCTTTTGATTATTATTAATAGTTGTGAATGGATTCTCCAAATATTTGTTCTAGTCTCTGCTTTCTCTTCCGTTAGGTACAAATCTAGAAATAGAAGTGTTGGACCATATTTCTATGTAATTCTATATTTAGTACTTTTTTAGCACTCTCCACGCAATTTTTGATTGTTTAATATTCCTTGCAGAACTATTCCAAAGTTCTACTTCTTCTCACTACCTTCCCAGTAACAGTTAGACTTTGAAAGTTGTTTTTTTGTATGCGTGTGTGGGTGTGTGTTTGTGTGTGTGTATGTGGATCTTTTTGTTTAAAAGTATATTTATATTAACATATTTAAAGTAATGATTTCATTGTAATTTTAATTTTTCTCATGACTGTTAATATTGAACTTCTTTCTACATTTTGAACTACTATTTCTATATATTCTTTTTAGAAAATCCTCTCCAATCTCCAATTTTTTCCCTATTTCTTTGTGGGGTAGTGGGGAAAGTCATGGGGCTTGGACCTCGGGCCGTGAGCTCTTTAGTTTAAGGCTATTGTCCTACCCTGAGTATTGCCCCTCAGTTCTTCTGCTCACAGCTCCCTACCCCTCTTCCCATTATATGCAGAACAAAGGTCATCATCAGTCCTTTTGAAAAAGTAAGACATACAGTAAATTTGTAGTATAAAACAGCAAGAAATAAATTTCTTGCCAGGTGCAGTGACTTCTACCTGTAATCCTAGCTACTCAGATATCAGGCTGATATCTAAAGATTTGGTTCAAAGCCAGCCTGGGCATTAGAAAGTCTATGAGACTCTCATCTACAGTTAACTACTAGAATATGGGAAATGGCACTGTGGCTTCATAGGTAGTGTGATAGCCTTGAGTTGAAGAGCTCAGGAACAATGCCCAGGCCCAGAGTTCAAGCCTTACATATCCCCCAGCCAAAAAAAGAAAAAAAACTTTCTTCCCCAAGTGACTATTATGCCAGACATAGAACATTAACATTCTGGGTGTACTTCACAGTATTATTACTTCATACCCTAAGATTTTGCAATATTCTCACAGTACCAGCATATGTCATCATACAATGTAGTTCTTTTTCAATGGAATAATTCCATTTATAACCTAAATCTACTCCCCCGACTTATTTTTGTCGATACAACAATTGCTCTACCATGATATGCCGCAAGCCATTAAACATTTTATGGTGGGTAATTGGAAAGGACTCTCATGGAATTTTGTGCCAGGCTGGCTTTGAACCATGGTCCTCAGATCTCAGTCTCCTGAGTAGCTAGGATGACAGGCGTAAGCCACCAACACCTGGCTTGCCTTTTTATTTTTTTGTGGGTCTTGGGACTTGAACTCTGGGCCTAGGCACCATCCCTAAGCTTTTCAGGTCAATATTTCATGTAAGTCTAAACATTTAAGTAAAGGAATAAAAGTCCAACAAAAAAAGAATAAAATTCCAGACATGGTGTGTTTATAACTCGGTGTTAATTACTTGATGAAAATGTGCCATTCCAGAAGCTGGTGTCATTTGATGATGTAGCTGTGGATTTCAGCTGGGAGGAGTGGCAGCATCTGGACAATGCTCAGAGGACCCTGTACAGAGATGTAATGCTGGAGACCTACAGCAACCTGGTGTCCTTAGGTGAGCAAAAGTCAAATTCACTTGCAAGGCCAAGTGCCTTGTTATTTTGCAGATACATGAATGTATATCAAACTTTCAATACTATTTAAATGAAAGATTCCAGGCCCTGAGAAGTATCATTACTTTCTAAAGAAAACCTAAGGTAATTTTGTACTCATTCTTCAGGATACCTTCAGGATACTTTGACAACAGTTCTAAATTATGTTTCCTCTAATGGAGACGACATTCCAAACTTACACCGTAATTGTAAGTGGATAAACAATCCAGAATAGAATATATATCATTATTGGAAATAGGATCTACAAATCACTAAACAGTGAGTTTATAATGGAAACGTGGCACTAGGTGCAATGTTTCATGCCTGTAATCTTAAAATATTCAGGAGGAAGAAATCTAAGAATTCTAATTTGAAGCCAGCAATGGCATAAAAATTGCCATGAAACTCTATAACTCCAAGTAACCCCTCAAAAATGTTAGTGGAGTGTCAAGAGTTTGACTTTGTGGTTGAGTGCTTGCCTAGCATGCATGAAGACCTATGCATGTAAGTGGAGCTGGGACTCAAACTGGTATTTTTCTAGCCTTGAGCAAGACAGCTAAGTTTATGCCATACAAAATGAATCCAGAGCTGGGGAAAAGTCAACCATGGAGCCAGTGAGAAATGAGAAAAAAGATTTAATAGATAACTTGTGAGTAGGATGTCTGCGAACTTAAAGCAATGATGACACAGCATAAGCAATAATTCTCTACTGTTTCTAATTTACAGGGCCCTGTGTTCCCAAACCTGTATTAATTGACAAGCTAGAGCACTGTGCAGAATTCTGGATAGGAAAGTCCTCTGACAAGAATATCACAGGTGAGTGAATGCATCTTCATATTGATGTTGGAGCCTGAGCCCCTTTGGTAAGTTCATGTTGTGATGTACTGAGCAATAATATTCTTAGTTACCCTAAATCCTGTGTGGAACCTATGGAATTCTTTGTGAATGAATCAAGAATCATTTTCTTTTCCCAATCCTATGCTTGTTCTCAGGGCCTGAGCATGGTCCTTGTGTTTTCTCAAGGCTAGATTTCTACTTCTTGAGTCATAGCACCACTTCTGGCTTTTTTTTGTATGTAGTACCAAGGAACTGAACCAGGTCTTTGTGCATGCTAGCCCAAACCCCCGGCACCAAGAATCATAGGGTGATATAATGAATTCTATGTGGCAGTAGAGTTAAAGTTAGATTTCTCTGTAGAAATCACTGTGAAACAAAATAAAATGAGAAAGCCATGAGCCCGTGGCTCATGCCTGTAATCCTAGCTACTTAGGAGGCTGAGATCTGAGGATCAAGGTTCAAAGACTGACCTATCACAAAACACCTTAGACTCTTCTCTCCAATGAACCAATAAAAATGAGAAGTGGGGTTGAGGCTAAAGACATAGGGCAGTAGCCTTGAGCTGAAGAGCTCAGGAAGAACAGCCAGGTCTAGAATTCAAGTGCCATGACTGCAAAACAAGAAAGAAAGAAAGAAAGAAAGAAAGAAAGAAAGAAAGAAAGAAAGAAAGAAAGAAAGAAAAAAGAAAGAAAGAAAGAATGATATTTCATTTCTTTAAAACTAAGACTATAAATAATTGAGCAAACAAGGAATAAGTCAGGGCACTATTCTCTGATAAGGATAATATGTTTTTGCTGGTAGGAAGAGACTGGTATTCAGAACCAGACCTTTCCACCAGAAATTGAGCCTAGTGATAGAGTGCTTGCCTAGCATGCACAAAGACACAGGTTTGATTCCTTATTACCACATACATAGAAAAAGCCAGAAGTAATGACTTCATTGGTAGGGTTCTAGCCTTGAGAAAACCCAAGGAGAGTAGTTAGGTCCTAAGTTCAAACCCAGGAATGGAAGGAAAAAAACAACAACAAAGTTTCAATCAACATAAGAAAATTAACTAGACAATGAGCTGGAGATTTTCTGGTCTTCCATGGTTCTGAGGGACAGGAGTGTTAGAAAAGGAATTGAAATGGAAAGAAACAAATTTCAAAATTCCCACAAATACCTAAATTGAGACTTTAGTGAGAAGTTGTAACTGAAGGGATGTAGGTGTAAGTCCTTACTCTCAAGAATCTTTCTTGCTTGGATCAAAGGCAAACAGATATATAAACCAAACTTGTGGCCGCTGAATCTAGAAAAAATTCGTGTTCCTCACTTAATGGTTAAAAAGCAAACAGCATTGAAACTGGGTAAGGTAATCCTATCTGCTACTCAGGACCTGAGCCTCTTATCTGTAGTTAACTCTAGAAAACAGGAAGTGGGGCTGTAGCTCAAGGTTAGGGGTTATAGTCTTCTGCTGAGGTGTTCAGGGACAGAGCCGAGGCCTATGAACTACAAAAAAAAAGAAAAGAAAAGAAAAGAAAGTTTTAAAAAGATGCAAAACAGCACAATATTTAGATTATTTCTCAAAAATAAAAGAAAGGCAGCTATTCCTCAATGTATACACAAAACAGTATTTAAAAAAAACAGCTGCAGGTATATTATAGGTAGTACTCAGCTTAAAACTGTAGCAATACATAGTTGGGTAATTTCAATAAATATTTCCTGTGATATAAAAAGAGAATAAAACACAGAAAAACATTATTGGTCATTATAAAATATCATTTTCTTAATATGTTAGGGAGAAAAGCATATATTTCTCACTAATCAATTTCCACTTTTATATTTTAAAATATCTAACACTTAGGATGGGAAAGTAAAGTCATTACCTTTACAGGAAGGAATATTTGTATCTCATGTATGTTTGTGTCTTTTATTCTATGACTCATTTTAGATGTCCAGGTAATGGAAAATGTGTTCAAGACCTGCCAGGAAAGTCCACATGAATGTCTTTGTGAAGTAGCAGTTGCAAGTAGTATCAAGTGGAGGAAAACGTGAGATTAGCAACAACTTTAAATTTGAGCTCTATACATAATCCAGAGCTGATTAGTAATAACGGTAACAACTTAGGGGTGAGGACTGAGGAGTTCATTAAGTGTCAGAACATGCTTCTGTCTCCTAAGCCTGATGAGATGCATGCTGCTTATAGATCTCGTATGTCTCCTGTTCTTAAAAAATCCATCGGATATTCAGAGCATTTTATTCATGATTGTGACAGTCCAAAAGATCTGCAGTATCATAATTCTGTTCTCCCTGCCCAAGAAATTCTTCAGGGAGGGAGGAAAACTGCTAAATGTACTGTGTGATGAAAAATATTGTACTTAACACCGACCATCACTACACACCCGAAAATGTACAGAGGAGAGACTCCTCATACATGTAGTGAATGTGAGAAATCTTCAGTAATGAAATACGCCTTACAATACCTCAGAGCAAATATCCTGAGATATGTGATGCGGACATCAAGTGTGAAAATTGATTTCTGAGAAGTCAGACCTGACGCTCCAACCTCGATCTCCAAGAGAAG
Source organism: Megascapheus bottae (assembly GCF_031878675.1). Lineage (NCBI taxonomy): Eukaryota > Metazoa > Chordata > Mammalia > Rodentia > Geomyidae > Megascapheus > Megascapheus bottae. Next base: position 4,474,818 of record NW_028327585.1, read on the forward strand.
ACAAACCTTATGAATATGAGGAACGTAATAAAATTTCTGCCCAGAATTCAGCTCTCAGCACACATCAGAGATCTCACTCAGAAGAGAAATCTTATGAATGGGATAAATGTGGGAAGACTTTTAGACTGAAATCATACCTCACTTTGCACCAGAGAAGACACACAGAAGAGAAACCTTATGAATGTAACAAATGTGAAAAGTCTTTCACCCAGAAGATACACCTTCGAGTTCATCAAATAACACACACAGGAGAGAAATCTTATAAGTGTAATGAATGTGGAAAGTCTTTCCAAGGGAAGGGAAAACTTCGTGTTCATCAGAGAATACACACAGGAGTGAAACCTTATGAATGTAACCAATGTGTAAAGTCTTTCAGACAGAAATCTTCCCTCAAATTGCATCAAAGAACACACACAGGAGAGAAACCTTATGTGTGCAACAAATGTGGAAAGACCTTCAAGTGGAAGTCATATCTTGATGGGCATAATAGAACACACACAGGAGAGAAAACTTATGCATGTAGTGAATGCGGAAAGTCTTTCAAACGGATGGTAAAACTCCATGTTCATCAGAGAATATACTCAGGAGAAACACTTTATGAGTGTAACATATGTGGAAAGTCCTTCACACAGAAGCCAAACCTCAACATGCATAAGACAATTCAAACAGGAGAAAAACCTTATGAATGTAACCGATGTGGAATGTCTTTCAAATGGAAGTCTTCCCTCAAATTGCATCAGAGAACACACACAGGAGAGAAACTGTACGAGTGCATCAAATGTGGTAAGACCTTCAGATGGAAGTCACATTACAGGAGGCATAACAGAATACACACATATTAGAAACGTTAGGAATGTAACCAAAGTTGAAAGTCTTTCGTGCACTATTCACCCTTCAGGAAGTGTAAGAGAGTTCACACATATGAGAAGCCTTAGCAATGTAATAAATAGGAAAGACTTTTTAGTCTGTGGAAGAAAACTCAGCTTGTGTCACAGAACCAACACAAGATAAAACCCTTAATGAATGTAGCAAATGTTCAGTCTTTTCCCCAGAAGGCACAAGTCAAGATTTATCACTAAACACCCACAGGATAGAATCCTATGAATAAAATGAAAGGGAAATTTTTTTGAAGAACTCATAGTTGAGTTTGCATGATACCACACAGACACAGGATAAAAATCGTATGAATATAAGAATATGAAAAATCCATCATGAACGCATGACTAATTATAAAATGCACATAGGAGAGAAAAACCTTGTGAACATTACAAATGTGGAAAGTGTTTGACCTGGAAGGCATACTTCTGTGTTCATCACAAACCTGATTCCCATAGAAGAAAAGAAAACTAATGAATAGAACAAATGTGCAATGACTTTTAATCAGAAGTCAGTCTTCAGTACATTTCAGAACATACACAATAGAGAAATTCTGAGTAATGAAAAACATTTAGCTATATTTAGAATCTCTGTATATGGGAGCATTAGGGTAAGTCTTGTAAACAAAGTCAACCTTCAGCAAGCATTAAGAGCACTCACAGAAGAAATAATAGCATGTAGGAAAACCTTTGTCAGAAACCTCTAAAAGCTGCCTGTGTGGCTTAGTGGTAGAGTGCTAACCTATCAAGGATGAAGGCCTGGGTTAGATTCCCCAATACTACGTGAAAAGAGCAAGCCAGAAGCAGCACTGTGGTTCAAATGGTAGAGTGCTAACCTTGAGCAAAAGTAGCCCAGTCCCTGATTTCAAGCCTAAGGATTGGAGAGAGAGAGAGAGAGAGAGAGAGAGAGAGAGAGAGAGAGAGAGAGAGAGAGAGAGAGAGAGAGAGAAAAGAGAGAGACAGAGAGGGAAACAGGAACTTCTGAATTTTACAGAGATAGAGAAGGAGAGAGACAAGGAGACAGAAACTAATTACTAAACTTTACAGTCTTTCTATCTCCTTAGAAATTCGTGTATGTCATTATTTCTGACAGAAGCACAGAATTCCATTGTGTAAAAATACCATATTTGATCTACTCATCAACTGACGGGCATCTGGGTTGGTTCCATACCTTTGCTATAGTAAATAGTGCTGTGATAAAGGTTATTGTTCTAGTGAATTCAGTATGTCCTATCTGGACGATTGGCAAGTAGTGAAATTGCTGGATCACAGGGGAGCTCTATGTTTAGTCTTTTTGGGATACTGCCATAGTGCTTTCCATAGTGGTTGAACGAGTTTGCAATCCCACCAGCAGTGTAGTAGTGATCCCTCCTGGCCACATCCCCTCCAGCATACGTTATTAGATTTCTGGATCTTGGCCATTCTAACTGGAGTGAGGAGGAAAAGGGAAAGAGGAACTGAAACTTTCTCTCCTTACAGATGACATGATTCTGTATTTAAAGAACCCTATAGACTCTACTCCGAAGCTGCTTCAGCTGATATAAAACTTTGGTAAGGTAGCAGGGTACAAAATTAAGCCTCAATGTCAACTGCCTTCCTATATGCCAACAAATGAGAGGAATGAGGCAAGAATCAGGATAGCAACTCATTTTGCTATCAAAGAAAATAAAATACCTAGGAATTAACTTAGAATGTAAAGCACCTTTTTGATGGAACTATAAACCCTGGAGAAGGAAATTAACGCAGAACTGAGGAAATGCAAAAACCTATGCTCCTGCTTTGGAAGAAGTAATATTGTAAACATGGCAATCTTGATAAGGACTATCTACAAATTCAGTGCAAGATTCATCAATATCCCAATGTCATTCTTTAAAGAAACAGAAGAGGAAATCCAAAATTTCACTTGGAATAATAAAAGACCCCTTATAGTCTGTCTTCTTGCATGATACATAATGTTTAATCTCACCTTCTCCACCAAAATCTCACCTTTCTCATTGAGACATAGGTGGCCCTGTTTACTAGCAGCAAAGGCTCAAACGCACAGTTTCAGGTGTCACCACTGCCTCTGTTACTGGGTAGATCCAACTCTGTCATCGATTCTGAGGTCTGCTCTGGGAGTCTTGGTCACAAGTTGTTCTGTGGCATCTGCTGCCAGCCTGTGCCTATTTGCTTCCTTTTCCTCCAGCAGCCTACAACAGGGAATGAAGTTCAGGCGCTGATGCTCTCCTTCATATGCAGGGCAGGATGAGCCCAACCCTCCCTCATCTTCCTCTTCCAATTTTTGGGAAAAAAATGTGCTGGCAGAAGTCCTCAGGTGTGGGGCATGGCTGATCCACACTTTTAATCCAGGCTGGTCAGGAGGCTGAGATCTGAGTATGGAAGTTCCAAGTCACCTAGAACAGGAAAGTCTGATAGATTCTTACTACCAAAAATAAAAAGAGCTGGGAATGGAGTTTGGGCTCAAGTGGTAAAGGGCTAGTCTTGACTACAAATGCTTAGTGCCCAGGCCCTGAGTTCAGGATCCAGCACTGCCAACAACCTCACTTTAGTGAGATTTTAGCTTTATCCATGTAGGCACATCTCACTGGAATCTTTGTTGGTAGAGACAGTCTTCATAATTTTGTCTCAAGATAAAGGTCCTCCTGGGGTAGTACACAAAAGGTGTCATGGAGAGAGGAGCCCCACTTGCTCCAGGTTTGAAGATGGCATAGGTCAAGCCAGCATGGAGTTGGCACATCAGTCTTTTTCCTAGCACCACCTACAAGTGAATGTAAATGACATTGATTGTTGTGGGATTGTGTGATTGAAGTGCCCCATTAAGGGCAGTGTTAGCACATCCAAACTTGGATACCAGGAATGCTGAAATCTCAAAGCTAAGATTTTTGTTGGCTACAGAAATGCTGGTGTGTCTGTTATTCACTAAAAGTTCAGGTGCAAAGATTCTGAAGCTTGATGCCACGTGTTTATTCCATTTAGTAAAATTAGTTTAATGCACTGTATAAGTTAAAACATTTGATAAGAGTCAGGGGTAGTGAAAACATTGTTCTTGAATTCAGGTGTCTGGCAGGGTAATGGGGGGTGTTGGTGGCTGGGACTATGAAGCTGGAGCTGCTATGAAACCATGGATCATGTTCCTCTTTGTCTGGGAGAAATGACTCCAAAGATGAAATTCGAATGGTGAGGAAAAGAAGATGATGTACTCAGGAAATTTCTCCTAAACAAATGCTCATGTGGAAGTGGGATGGGGGCTGGGCATATCTGAGGCAGAGCTTAAGGGGGCTTCTCGTGGCGTTGAGAACGTTCCTTGCAACTTCAGGCATGCAGCAGGGTGTTTTAGATGGCCATTGTGGGATGGATGGAATAAGACTGGAGACAAGATGAATGCTGGGATCCTGCAATGCTCTTGCATGAGTGGCTGGTGGCTCACCTGATAGAACTAATTATGTCTAAAAAAGAAATCAGGAATTTGTTTTGATTAGATAATACCTGTAATCCGAGGCATATTCAGGATCCTGATCTTAGTATTGTGGTTTAAAACCAACCCAGCAAAGGGAAAAATGCATGAGACTCTTACTCCCAGTTTAGAGCAAGAACAAAGATTGAAGTAGAGCTGTGGCTCAAGAGCTAGAGTGCTACCTTGAGCAAAGAAAAGCTAAGAAAAAGCTCCAGGTCTTGAGTTCAAGGCCAGGAAGGAAAGAAGGAAGGTAAAAAAAGGGAAGTATGTGAGGAAGGGAAATATATAAATGAAAGAGAGAAGGAACTAGAAATTTAAAACTAGAGAATATTTAAAAGTCATCAGTCCTTCTAAGAAAAGTGTTGGAGTATGGGTTCTATATGTGGTGAACTGGAAGCCCAGCAGTGACTTGTTAACCAAAGAGTCACCATGATGAGCAAAGGATAGAAATCTGCATGAGCCTCTTAGCGGATGGAGTCACAGAAGAGAACCTCAGCTCCCATCCCATAGTTAGAAGTATATAGAGATGGGGAATTTGGCATCACCTTGATGTCATTGTGTCCATGGAGACTGGAAGCCATGGCTCTGTGAAGGCACAATGTTCTGGTTACTGAGCTGAGAGGCTGAGGAGAGCCAAGTCCTGGCCATGAAGAAATCAGGGTGGCAGCAGAGCAACTCTGCTGCAGTGTGTGCCTGCTTGGCTGTTCTTATTCTGTGGTGGATCAGGCCGGAGCGGGTGATAGTAACTGTTTTGTGGTCACAAGCCCTTCACTAAGAGCTTCCTCTGGGATCCTCATAAGCTACAGGGTGGCTGGTGGTGGGATGTGTGTGGGGTGGAAGTGACAGAGGGATGGACGCATGGCAAGGTGGGTGAAGAGATGAGAGGAATGATGAGAGCCCAGTTCATTGGTTTCCAAGGTTAATGGGTGGGAGGTAGAGAGGCAGGATGGAGGAAAGATGGAGGCAGGGGAAGGTGGTGACAGAGTGAGGCCATCTGTAGTGCCAGCCTGGCCATCATCTGAAGCCCATAGGCAGCTTCCTGATCCCTCACTTTGTCCTGCTCCTTGTGGAGGGAATGTCACGTGTACCCAGAGCTAGGGGTGGGGCAATGTTAGTAGCACCTGGAGAACCATTGGCCTCTACCTGGGTGAGGGGTGGTTCTGGCTCCCATGCTGGGTGGCCTGATAGCTATGGAACAGATCTCTCCTTAGCTACCACAGTCAGTGGCTGCTCTCCATCTAGGGTTAGGGCACCTGCTCAGCCATCAGGACACCCCATGCCAGGACAGAGGCCTACAATTCAGATGGCAGCACAGGGGTGAGATGATCTCACCGTAGCCCTAGTTACATGGCTGTCCCTGCATGCAGGTCAGGATGAGCTGGGGGAAGATGTTCTCTGTGTTTTTCCACAGCCTATCCCGGCCTCTTCTTGTGTCTGATTAGACCCAGAGAGTACCAGGTTCCCTCTCATAGTCCTGGTTCTTTTTCTTTTACAGTCATGAGGCTTGAACTCAGGTCCTGGGTACTGTCCCTGAGCTCTTTTGCTCAAGGTTGATGCTCTACCATTTGAACCATAGTGCCATTTCCAGGTTTTCCTTTTCATGTGGATCTCTGATATCTCCAGTGCTGTGCCTGCAGGGAGGCACTCACCCCACAGACAGAGCCACCTCTGCCGTGACTGTGACTGCCCACAACCCTCACACCCACTCCTTGCACACCCCTCGACTCCAGTTTTAGCTCCTCTTGGACTGGGTGTCCAGCCTACCCCTTCCTACACTCACAAAGGGTCTACAATTGTCTTCCCAGGGTCCTTTCTTCTGCCAGCCAGAGTACAGACTGTGCACATCTTGACGATCACAGAGCTCAAAGCCAAAGGCTGAGATGCAGAAGGGGGTGACCCAGTAGCTGCACAGGGCCCATGGATCATCCTGTGCATCCCCCGGCCTGTGACTTCCCCCATCCCCTTGGCAGGGAAGCTACATGCCCACATCCTGATCCCTGGTCCCCTCCAATTCCATTCTCCCTTGGATTTTGCAGACTGTCTACCATCAGGATCTAAAAGTCTATTCATCACTTTATGTCCTTATCACTGATTTGCTACTTTGGCAGGATCTCCCCGTGCCTGGAGAGTGGGCATGTCATGTACTCTCTGTGGAGAAGTTGCCCCAGGAGAAGAAATATGCAGTTCATGTGAGTGTTGGACAGGGCAGGAGGGCTCCCTAGTATCAGAAGCCACAGGAGGGGTGCAGATGGGGGAATGCTAGGGTCCCCAGGGGACAGAGGGACTTAGGGCACAGTTGGTTCCTTCTGCAGGGTTGACACTGCTTCACAAACCCAACAGAATGAGGTTCACATTACAGATGTCAGAGACAGTGCAGATTGCCAATGGGCGCAGGGGTCACTGTCACCCCCAGATGCTGGCTGCATGCTGGGATGCATGCAGAGATGGTTTCAAGATCAGATAATGAGGATGTTGCAGGGTGTTGCCTCACGGGAGGGGGCTCATCATTTGTAGACTAAGATCTCATGACCTTCAAAGCCAAATGCTACCTGAAAGTTCAGGGTCCCAGCCTATGTGTTGGGCCTCGGTGAATACATTCTCTGTTATGCTGGGTCATCAACCCATGTTTTAAGCTGGAAGTAGGCAGTGCCACATTTGATAAGAACATCTGCCAGAGATTGTCACCTCATGAAAGCAGATTCTAAATTTGTATTCCATTTCCTGTGGTGGAGAAATCCCCTCCAAGTTAGACAGGCTCACATCCCCCTGCAGGTCACACTCCTAATGCACCCTTGAGTGTCCTCATGGTATTGGGATCTAAGTTTGTAGGGAATGCTGGTTTAGTCCATGAATTAGCTGGACAAGTGATGACAAACTGTTGTGGATTAATATGAGAACAATTTAAGAAGCCCTGGAGGAGCATCAACCTGACCCTCTGTGGTGCTATAAATCTGATAGGATGTTCCAGACTGAGAAACAATCACATGGCTTTGTGTTTGGCATCCAGACAAATGAGTGCATGTCTTAGCTGTCAGCCAATACAGAGGAGGACATGAATAAGTGGGTGGAAAGCATCTGTCAGACCCCTGTCTGGGGGCAGGTGGAGAGAACATAGTAAGGTAGATACCATGGCTGTCGTGGGGCCAAAAAAATGGTAAGAGAGGCAAAGGAACCAGGTACTGGTAGCTCAAGACTGTCATCCTAGCTACCCAGGAGTTTGAGATCTGAGGATCACAATTCAAAGCCAGCCCAGGACAGAAACTCCATGAGACTCTTATCTGCAATAAACTACTGAATGCAAGAAGCTCAAGCTCAGTGACAGCATCCAGGTGTAGCGTTCAAAAACCAGGACCGGCAGAAAAAAGTATCAAAGGACAAGAAGCTAGCCAAAAGTAGGAGGGACTCTATCTTGACAAACAATACAATGGTAAGTTGCATTCAGAAGACTTGCACAAAATCTGGAAATGCCTGAGACCTATCTACGTATGTTTCCCCAGACCTCAGCCTTCTCTATAGCTACAATTAACAATATGAGAACCCAGCACTGGGTTCCAATGCACAGGGCAAGAAAGTGAGTGAATCTCTCAACTCCAATTAGCTATAATAAGCTAGAAGTGAAAGACCAATACCTTTGAGGAAAAGATGCTGAGGGTTATCACACAGGCCCTATGAGTAAGCCCTATACCCTGTACACATGTGTGCATGCACACATTGGCAGATACACACACACATGCACACACACTATATCTCAGGCAATATTGTATTTTGAATTAATATCCAAAGATTGGACAACAGGATAGCAAGTAATAAAATCTGTTTTTCTTGTCTACATTGAGGGAAAGGGATAAGTCACAAGATGCAGAAGCGAAGAATTCAGAGGCAAATGCTGTGAGTGAATAACTTGTAAAAAGCACATTTCTTTTCTTTTCTTTTCTTTTGTTTTCTCTGTCATTCCTGGGGCTTGAACTCAGGGCCTGAGCACTGCTCTTGGCTTTTCCCAAGTCTAGCCCTCTGCCACTTGAGCCACATTGCCATATGGATTTTTATATCTGTGTGATATTAAGGACTCAAACCTAGATCTTCATGGATGCTAGGCAAGAACTCTAACACTGGGCCAAACTCTAAACCCCGATAAAGTATTTATAAATAGTCATCATCATCATATCAAAATATCCTTTCTCCTACAAAGAATGAACACTTCTCTATGTCTGTAAGACTTTTTTATGTCACCAATGCTTCTGTGATTTTCCCACTTGCATTTTTACAGATGACAGCACAGATATTCATCAGGAAGAAAAATAGATTAGGATACAGAAACCTAACAACGTCCTAGTAGATTGAAGTGAAAAATATGTGCAAGATGGCCTGGGTGTTTCATCTATTTGTAGAGTGCTTGGCTACCACACAAAAAGACTCCGGTTTGATTCTGCAGTACCATATACATAGAAAACGCTGAAAGTGGTGCTGTGGCTTGGTCTGACAGCTATAGCCTAAAGAAAGCCTAAGAACAATGGTCAGGCTCTGAGGTCAAGTCCCAGGACTAGCAAAATAAAATGTGCAAGAGGCAAAATGCAAGCTGAGAAGGCACTGTGAAGCAACATGTCTTGTGAAGGGTAAGGGGAATAGTGACAGTTAAGTTTGGATCTTACCTAAGAAAGGCTCCTTGAGCCTGAGATCAGGCTAGCACTTATGCCTAGTTAATGACTTGGGATTTGAACAAAAAGGTGTGGTGTTTACTACATCCATATGTGAGGTGGGAAGGGAGATTCAGCCTCTAGTATGTCTTTGGGGAGGTCTTCTGTGAGCAAGGAGCTTTGGTCATTGGGCCTTGAAAGATGACCCTACCTCTCTCACACTGGAACAGAATATGGAACCCTGGTAACCAAGCCACTGTATGTGACAACCAGCTCAAGCCAGCTCCCTTGGCCTGTGGCTCAGGAACCAGAAAGATGTTGCTGTGCTGTTGCCAAAGGTCAGGAGGCTCGCATCTCAGGCATGAGAGATATGGATGTCTCACTTGAAGAAGTAGATGCTGCATCAGTGCCAAGCCAAAATTCCAGTATATCAGGCATTTCTCTAGGAAGAAAGCCAGGAAACTCCAGGGCAACTCAGATGAGGTATATTGAGAGGAAACCTATTTGAACCCATCATCCTGCCCCCACACTACAACCTTCTTGTGTGCTTTCAAGTGACTATACTGAGATTAGAGTGTGTCATTTCCAATCTACTCTATTCCAATTCCTCAGTGTGAAGTGTGGTCCCATTCCTACGTTTGAAATATCCACTGTTTTGCCAACATAGTGTGATGGTAAGTCAGCTCAGACTCTGAATGAGCCTTGTAACCTATGAATCCTGGAGGAAGGCCTGTTGGAGATGCTGGTGACAAAGCTGATCCCTGCCTACCAGAAAGGTGATCTCTTTTATGTGGGAAACTTCCTGCACAATTTCAAATAGTGGAGGACAATGTAGTAGTTGCTGGAAATTCTCTTGAAAAAGTGAGTGTTCCCCCTCCCCCTTGGAATACTTGGCTCCTCTCTGAGACTGTTTGCTTCACTGCGGTGTTCACAGGGGAGCTAAGCATGATACAAGTGCACAAACTACTTTATTATGACTGGGACACCATGCCATTTCAGTTCGCTCACAAGCTACTGGAGTCTCAACAGTGTGCTTACTGAGAAGTTGGATTTCAGGCATGAGTAAGTGGCTCCCAACTGCAGCCCTCACCTAGGTGACATCCTAGGAAATCCCATTTCCCAAGAAGATATGAGGTGTCAGTACTAATGGCGGAAGCCTGTGAAATACTGGAGTCAGAGGAAAAGCTGGGGGCTGAATCACTTTTGAGCCATCAGGGAGGGATTGTGATAGCTTTGCCTGTTAGAACCTGAAGGCATTTGCATTTTGGTGTGTGGTCCAGTGCTGCCACTTGAACCTGAACCCAGGTCTAAATGCCATCCCTTTGGTGTTCAAAAATTAGCACTGTACCATTTGCGTCATAGGTCAAGTTCTGGCTTTTTGCTGCCTAATTGAAGACAAGTGCCTTTAGACTTTTCTGACTAGACTGGCTTTCCACTGTGATCTTCAGAGCTCAGCCTGCTGGGTGGCTAAGATTAGAGGAATGAGCATTTAGTTCTTTATTTGGAGCATTCACTTATTGATTTATTTAGAGCATTTACTTAGTTAATTTAAGGTGCGTTTACTTTGGACAGATGCATAGAGGCCTCTCTCAGAAGCTTCTGGAAGTGGGGTGTAAAAGTCATCCTGTTCTCGAGTGTCTCTTACCCCCCTCCCAGCACATAAGTGCACATCTCTGCAGGCCAGCCACAGCATTAGAGTCCTGCAAGAATGGGGCTTTGGTAGAAGGCTCAGGATGGAGAGAGAAGGCTCTCACTTTCCTTGTACCGATTGTGCCCACAGCATCATGTGTTTCATCTATACGATGTGAATGGACTTCTACCCCAGTGATTTCTACGAGTTCAAGAACTGCCACACCCTGACACAACTCAAGCTCTATATGAGGCTCCAAATGCCGGCTTTGGACCTGCTCTTCTAAACACATACTTTTTGACCAGCTGGAGGAATGTGCGACCAGTAAGACCAAGAAAAAGTAGAAGTCCTGGTGTGGGTGCCTCAGAGCCTGTGAGTAGGAAGCCCATGTGGTCTAGATATTGGTTGGCCCTTACTTCTACAGAGCTTGGCAAAATGCCCTTTATGGGTGGTGTCAGCCTGGTAATGTCTGTCCTCTGAAAGGACTCGGGAATATGCACTCATTAGAAAGACCCTACACCTCTTCAGTGTTCAGTCCAAACTCCAGTTCTACAGGTTCCTTCATTAGATCCTCATGGAAGTTGAGTGACACTTCAACTTGCAGAGTCCACTCTGTCCACTCTGTACCTATTTCCATTCTTAGGTTTGGGTCATCGTGGAAGAGCTTATCCTGAACTCCGGATGAAAAACCCACCAATGGAGCTGGTGACTGATGGAGACTGAGAATCATCACTGCACTCCAGAAAGCATTGGCCTTCTGTAGAAATTACCAAACAGGTTTAGAGTCCTGTGGATATACCTTTTGCTCTGAACCCCATGTGTGACACAGTTGAACCTGCAGATACTATGGAGGAAGAAAAAGAGCAGCCAGATTTCCTTCCGTTTCCTTTCACACTCCACCCAGAGTCAGTCCATCTGAGTCAGAGTAACACTCCACTTATTGTGCAAGCTGAAGGGGCACACGCTGGGCTCATGGAAAATGTCCCCATGGGAAGCAGCAAGTGTACTCTCAATACTGGATTCATTGAAGGAAAATGAATCCATCCTCACAGAATATCCAGACCCATCCATCTCACTAAAAGAGACTGAATCTCCATTCGACAAACCAGAATCCATCCCCCTCTTAACTCAGGAAGGACATTCTGTTTCTCATGAGGAAGGAGACCCTTCTGAGGACTCTGAAGTAGAATTACTGTCTGAAGGCAACTTGGAGGCCAGTCTGGATTTAGAGCTTCCCTGTCCCCTTCCTAAAAAGACATCTCTTTATCTTGCTCTCATGATTCTTGTCTAGTATTCATTGTATTTACTTTGCTAACTATTAAACTCTCATTGTTAATATTATGGTGTGCAGTTCTTCAGTCCTTATTATACTGTGTTTTATTGTCCACTTAGAATGTGAGACCTCAGACACCTAGGTCCTGGGTGGGCCAAAAGCCAGACAGGTCTGGTCCCATAGAAGACAACCTTACTGGATATACAGGGAACTATGAAATGCATGGAATCACCAGGAATCCAGGCCAGGCCTCCTTGGAAAGGCAAGTCAGCTACCAAAGCTTAAGGACAGAGCAGATGCCTGGAAATGTGTTTTGTCAATCGGGAGAAGTGCCAGAGTAACTGTAATATTATGTGGGACTCTTCTGTGAGTTCAAGTCTGTTTATATATCCATTGTGCTTTGTACAAATATTTAAGAAAATTAAAACTCCACAACAGCATCAAAAATCTACTTTGGCTTTGAATGTGGCCTAGTTGTAGAGTGCTCGCCTAGTATACAAGAAGACCTTGATTCAATTCCTCGGCACTGCATACACAGAAAAAGCAGATGGGGCACTGTGGCTCAGGTGTCAGAATGCCACCCTTGAACAAATGTGGCCAAGGACAGTTCCTGGTCCCTCAGTTCAAGCCCCAGGACTAGCAAAACAAGAAATCATACCATTTTCCACACATTTGGAAATAAATCTGTTTTATCTAACCCTACTTCTTTTTTGCCAGTCCAGGGTGTGTGCCACCAAGCCAAACTACTGGCCCCCAACCTTACTATTTTGAATCATTTAATTTTTTTACATAATCATATTTCATGCTGTCTGTATTAATACCATAAACAGTATGCTTAGTGTAATAATGTTAAAGGTAAAACATAAGAAATTAATAACTAAAATTCCTTTTTTATTAGTTTTATAGCATTACTACAATTTTATGAGAAAAATTACCTAGAATGTTTATTTTAGAGTTCAAGTAATCCTTTTTGATAAATATATCAACCTACATCATTTATTTGAACACATTTTAAACTATTTTTTTCAGGAATGAAAATACATATATATTTTTTGTAAATGAAATTTATGACTTGGGGGGAAGGGAAAGAGAAAAGGGGAGAGGGGTAACAGTGTTTACAAGAAATGTACTCATTACATACGTAACAGCAATCCCTTTGTATATCACCTTGACAACAAATTTTTTGAAAAGTACAATAAGTTTAAATGTCTACTTTGGGCAGAATTTTTTTTTGCCAGTACTGTGCTTAGACTCAGGACCTGAGCACGATCCTTTTTTTTGTTTTTGTTCATTCTTAAGGCGCAAGTTCTATCACATGTGCCACAGCACCACATGTATCTTTTTTATCTATGTTGTGCTGAGGAATTGAACTTGGGTCTTCATTCATGCTCGGCACGAACTCTTCCACTAGGCTTAATTTATGGCCCCAGTGGGAAGGAAGTTTTCCATAAAATATGTAGGAAATAAGTGCACTAAGGAAAAGCCATCAAAAATAGAAGAAAAATTATATACTTAGATAACGACATGCCAGTATTATGGCAGATCTCTGTAATTCTAGCTTCAAGAGTGGCCTATTTGGACCGGGAGTTGGCTGGCTGAAGTAAAGTGCTATCCTTGAGCAAGCCCTAGGACAGTGCTCTGGCCATGAGTTGAAGCCATAGGACATGCAAAAAATAATAATCTAATGCCCGTGACTGGTGGCTCACCCTGGTAATCCTAGCTACCCTAGAGGATCGAGGTTCAAAGACGGACCAGGCATAAAAATCTGTGAGAATCTTATTTCCAAATAATCCAGAAAATTCAAAATGACAATGTGCCTCAAGTGGTAGAGCTCTTGCCTTGAGCTGAAGAGCTTAAGGTAAACATCCAGGCCCAGAGTTCAAGCCCCATGAGTGAAAAAAAGAAAAAGAAAAAGAAAGCCCTTATCTAAGGCTGGAGTGCACACTAGTGGTAGTTTGCTTGCCTAGTATGCACAAAGCCCTTTGTTCAATTACTCTGTACCACTTACACCAAAAGAAAAAAGCTGGAAATGATCTCAGAAGGTTGGGTTCTGAGGATCACAGTTCAAAGCCAGGCCAGACACTAAAGTCCATGAAACTGTTACTTCCACTTAAGCACCGGAAAACCAGAAGTGACACTCTGGCACAAGGTGTTTAAGGTTGTAGCCTTGAGCTGAAGAGCCCAGGGACACTGCCCAGGTGCACAATTAAAGTCTTACAACCAAAGAGAGAGAGAGAGAGAGAGAGAGAGAGAGAGAGAGAGAGAGAGAGAGAGAGAGAGAGAGAGACAGAGACAGAGACAAAGAGAGACAGAGAGACAGAGAAAGAGAGACAGAGAGAGAGAGAGAGACAGACAGGCAGACAGACAGAGACAGAGAGAGAGACAGAGACATCAAACAGTCAGGCACTGCTGGCTGAAGCGTGTAATTCTAGTTACTGTGGAGGCTGAGATTGGAGGATCTTGGTTCAAAGCCCAAAGTCAGCCTGGACACATATGTTTGTGAGGCTTACATCACCAATTAACTACCAGAAACCAAAAATGGAGCTGTAGAGGAAGAGCGCTAGCCTTCAGCTGAAGAGCTCAGGGACAGTGTCCAGGCCCAAAGTCCAAGCACCATGATGAATCAATAATAAAACAAGAAGATAGCTAATAGTAATGATGAATAATTTTGGGCTGGGAGTTTGGCCTAGTGGTAGAGTGCTTGCCTAGCATGCACGAAGACCTGGGTTCAATTCCTCAATGCCACATACATAGAAAAATGCTGGAAGTGGTGCTGAGGCTGAAGTGGTAGAGCCCTAGCCTTGAGAAAATATAAGGACAGTGCTCAGTCCCTGAGTTCAAGCCCAGGACTGGCCAAATCAAAAGGAGTAGGGCACTGGCATTGAACTGAAGATCTGAAGAACAGCCCAGGCACAGAGTTCAAGCACCGCAAACAACAACAACAAAATCTATGAAATGGCAGTGGTGGTTTTAAGCTAAGCAAAAATAGAGTACAGACTGGTAAAATACATATTTGTGTGTAAGCAAAATAGGCAGACTTATGCATTAGAACAGGATAGCAACTTGAAAAAAATTTTGTTTTCCATCTCACTAGATCCTGTCTCTTAATTTATTCAAGTAAGTAAAATGCTGGGTTTTATAATCATTGCTCTGAATATTAGAAAATCATAATATCTCTCATTAACCAACAAAGACCAGGAACTGGGGCTTCGTTCAAATGGCAGAGTATCAGGCAAGAGAAGAAAAAATTGAAGTAAGAACTTGAAGTTCTTGATCCAGAACCTGCATAGTAACAGAGCAGCAGCCTGGTGATGGTACCTCACACCTATAATCTTAGCTACTCAGGAGGCTAAGATCTGAGAATGAAAGTTTAAAACCAGCCAAAGTACCCAGTTAACTGCCAGAAAAACCAGAAGTGGCACTGTGGCTCACAGATTAAAGCACTAGCCTTGAGCTGAAGAGCTCAGGGACAGTGCCCAGGCCCAGAGTTCAAGCCCCACAATTGACAAAATCAAACAAGCAAACAAAACTCACAAAGAAGCCTGCAGACCACAGTGGTTCTGCTGAGTCTCTTCTCTATGGGGATCAGGAAACATTTCACTTTTTCTGTCTCTTCCCATCTCAACATTCATACTAAAATAAGACTGTGTTGAACGTTTCAATTTATAAAAATATTTTTCATGAAGCACCCTGAAATATTCATCGCTTATATCTCAATTGAAGATAGTTGATTTGGGGCTGCATCGGTAGAGTGCTAGCCTTGAGCAGAAAAGGTCAGGGATAGAGCTGAAGCACTCAGTAGAAGACCCAGTGCCAACACACAAAAGAAAATATGCACTTTATACATATTTTCTAATTTCTTAATGAATTTTTCAGTCTGTATAAATATAGGGTACATTCCTTGTTACTTAAGTAAGATTGCTCTTTTTTTTTCTTTTTGCCAGTCCTAGGGCTTGGACTCAGGGCCTAGACATTTTCATTGGACTGGCTTGCCCAAGTTGAGTGCTCTGCCTCTTGAGACACAGCGCCACTTCTAGCTTTTTTCTGAGTATGCGGTACCGGTGAATAGAACCTAGGTCTTCATGCATTCTAGGTGAGCACTCTACCATTAGGCTACATTCCCAGGCAGTGAGATTCCTCTTACAGTCATTGTATGTTCACAGAGTTTGATCTCACACACTGTAGGGCCCTGGTTGGCTTTGAGATGTGATCCTAAGCCCTGAGCATCCTAAGTAGCTGAAATTAAGTTGTGAGGCAGCATGATGGCTTCCATTCTTTTTTCTACAAAAAGATATGTAGTTATCTAAAATATATCTATAGCTGAAAAAAATGAATCTCTCCCAAACAAATCTTCAAAGAAACAACCATCCTATTAAAAGGTGGGCTAAAGACTTAAAAGAGTATTCTCTGAAGAAAAAAATAAATGGGCTTTAGACACATGAAGAAATGCTCCATATCTCTAGCAATAAGGGAAATGAAAATCAAAACAACTTTGAGATTCCACCTGACTCCAGTCAGAATGGCCATTATCAAAAAATCTAATAAGAGATACTGGTGGGGAAGTGACCAGGGGGGATCACACCTACACTGTTGGTGTGAGTGTAAACTCATTCAACCACTAGGGAAAGCAGTGTGGTGGTTCCTCAAAAGACTGAACATAGAGCTCCCCTATGATCTAGCAAATCCACTACTTGGCATCTACCCAATTGTCCAGAAAAATGGGCATACTAAAGCCACTAGCACAATGATGCTCATTGCAGCACTATTTACCATAGCAAAGATATGAAACCAACCCAGATGCCACTCAGTAGATGACTAATCAAGAAGATGTGGTACTTATACACAATGGAATGCTATGCTGCCATCAGAAGGAATGACATCGCCCCATTTGTAAGGAAATGGAAAGACGTGGAAAAATTCATATTAAGTGAAGCAAGCCAGACCCAAAGAAACATAAGCTCAATGGTTTCCCTCATTTGTAATAATTAGTTCACATCTAGGACTCTCCTAGCAGAGGATTACAATAACTCAAAAACCTAGGTATATAAGGTCATATAGGATGAGACTAAATGAAAGGATCTCTAGGATATGGGAACAAGAGCTATATCTTGTGTCATCGTTGCTCTTAATCTTGTGTGATTTTTGTCCTTAATCTACTATGTTATTTCTCATCTCTTATTTTGCCCTTTGGTTAATGTCAGATTGTTACTGTATCTGATTTTTTCCCTGGCATATTGTATATATGTTTATTTGTTTATGTCAAATAGGAAATGGAAGGGGGGAACAAGATGATTGGGAAGGGGAGGGGAGAGGGAACTGGGGACAAAAACATGTGGAGTGGAATAAATGTGTGAGAAGTAATGCAGTCCACTACCTGTAAATGTAATCGTAACCCCTCTATACATTACCCTGAAAATAAAAAAGAGACTATAAAAATATCTGTAGAAAATGAGGCTGGATGATGGAAACACCAGATGCCCTACTACAAAAAATGTGATACACGAGCACACACACACACAGACACACACACATACACACACACACACACACATACACACACAATGGAATGATACATAGCCAACCGACAAGATAAAATAATGGCATTCTGGGGGAAGTGGATGAAAAGGAAAAAAATCATATTAAGTGAAGTAAGCCAAACTCAAAGGAACATAGGTCGAAGAGTCTCCCTCATTTGTCAAATTCACTAGAAATCTTGGGCTCTGCTACCAGAGATTTACAATAGAACAGAATCTAGAGACATCGTGACAAATAGTATGACACTAAATGTAAGGACCTTCAAGATAAAGAAACAAAACTCATATAATAAGTGATTGTTGTCCTTAATGAACTATGTGATCTCTTATCTCTTTTGCTATCCCTTGGATATATCATATTGTTACAATATTTCACCTTGTTTTCTGATATATTTCATATGTGCCTAATTGGTTATTTGAAATTGGATAGGGAAGGGGGGAAATGAACATGAGTGGGGGTAGGGGAAGGGAAATGGGGACCATATCATTACATGGGGTATCAAAGTTTGAGATGTAATGCACCTTCTGTCTGGTGGATATAATGTAACCCTTCTATAAATTACAATAAAAATAAATACATAAAAAGAAGATCAGCACAGAAAAAAATAACAATGGCATTTTGGGGTAGTGGATGAAATTAGAGTGAATCCTGTTGAGTGAGATAAGTCAAGACCAAGGAACAAAAGGTACATGGTATCCTTAATATATGGATATTAGTTTCAAACAGTAGTAGAGCGATGATTGAATAGTTGATACCCAAAGTTCTGGACATAATTTTGGAGATATAAACATAACTACATAGACATAAAAATCTAGGATGGACTATACACTCTATAGACATGTGTTTTATTATAGATTAATCTGTATCTATGACATACCAAGACTCAGCTTAATTTTTACTATATTCTAAAATTTATGTGCCAGTGATTGTATAGCGATTCCCTTCTTGAATACTTGTTGGTTAAACATGACATTTGAAATATGATGTAAAATTCAATGTTAATAAATTTTTTTAGAAGAAGTGGCTAGAGGTAAATACCACTAATGTACTTGCTCTAAGTGGTACAGAAATTTTCTTAATGAATCAAGGGGTTTTATTACATCTTTATGCAATTATTTTAGTTCTGAGTGTTCTACACTCAAGGCTACTTCTGGAAAGATGATATAGCTGACTGTGTAGATGGTATGAAGACATACTGGCCTAAACGTAGAATAAAGCATTGGTAAGTGGCTGTTAGGTGTCCAGATTCTACTGGAATATGTGGAATGAATTTATTAAGCACAATGCAGGCTCTTAGTCAGATCAGGATCAAGATTATGTGGTTCCATGAGATGAATGAGGAAAGATCAGAAAAATCTACTAAGATATCCAGATATACTTTTGAAACTAAGGTATCTGGACTCCTTTTTTTTTCTTTCTTGGTGGGGAGCTTGAACTTTGGACCTGTGCAAGGTCTCTTAGTTCTTTTTCCTCAAGGCCAATGTTGTACCAGTTTTAGCCACAACTCCACTTAGTTTTTGGGTGGATAAGTGGAGAGAAGAATCTTACAGTTTTTTTTTTGTTTTCGTTTTTTTTGCTTGCAAAGGCTTTGAATCACCTTCTCCCTGGCTAGTAGAATGACAATTATGACCCTCCAGCGCCTGGCTAGTAATTGTTTGAAAATTGGTCTTTCTTCTAAATCACGTAACTGGTTCCTAGAAAAGTTCTGAAGCCTGACTTAAATGTGACAGATTTTTGTCACTTGGAGACACTCTGTGCTGAACGTTCGAAATCTACCAGCTGAGTCACAGTGGCACTTCCAGTTTTTGTTTATGTGGTGCTGAGGAATGGAATCCAGGGTTTCATACATGCTAGGCAAGCTACATTTTCAGCCCAAGGTTTTATGTTTTGTTTTTTCAGTGTTGTTGCTTCTAAGGTACTGTATGATGTTCTTTCATTTTCTTTGCTTTTTACCTCTTTTCTTCTTTTTCCCTTTAGTTTTATTCTCTGTAGTCACTGTGTTGAATTCGGGTACCCTGTGTCTTGTACATAGTTTTATGTGATTTGGGGAATGGAGAGGGTATAATAAAATGGTAAAAAAAACAAAGGAAAAAGGGTGAACCAATTGAACAGTGATACTTGGAAGACACTAAACGGAAATTAACTGAACAATCTGGGTGGAGAGGGGGCTGAGGTTAGGAAAACAGAGAAAAATGAGGCAGGGAAAAAAATTTTCTTAAGAAATGTGTTCATTACTTATGTAACCGAATGCCAACTATATATTGACTTAACAAAAAAATTAACTTAAAAAATAATTTAGCCTGGTATGGTGGCTCACACTTGTAAATGTAGCTACTCAAGAGGCTGAGATCCAAGGATAGCAGTTCAAAGTCAGCCTGGGCACTGAAGTCCATGTGACTCTTATCTCAAATTAACCACCAGAAACCCAGAAATGGCCCTATGGCTCAAGGGATAGGGCAGTAGTCTTGAGCTGAAAAGCTCAGTGACAAGACTCAGGTGCAGAATTGCAGTCCCATGACTTGAATGATGAATGATACTAGCCAGGATCTGTGCGCTCACACTTGGAATCCTATCTACACAGAATCAGGTTTGAATCCAGCCCAAACAAATTGCATGATATTCTGATTTACAGTTCATTACCAAAAATCTGGAAGTGGAGCTGTGGATCAAGTGGTAGAACACTAGCCTGAAGTAAAAAAAAACATTTAAGGACAGTTCCCAGGCCCTGGGTTCAAGTCCCAGGACTTGCATAAAACAAACAATATGTGACGCTGAGTCCTCCATCATTTGGTGTTATAGTTCAATATTCTTGATATGCGTCTTAGAAATTAAGTCCCTAGCAAATACGCTCCCCTGAAATTCTGCTTCATAGCTGATTCATAGAATTTCAGCATCATTACTATCACCTTCCAGTTAGCATAGCAGTCTACTACTGAAAATTTGAAGACAACTTTTGAGTAATCCTAATAAATCTGTGTATCATCTGCACACACATCAAATCAGCAGCAGCTATGTTCTATTATCTAAATGTATTTAATCCCTTCTTGAGTTAATGATCCTTAAAGAGTAAAACATATGAAATAGTTATGAAACTAACAGTCACCATTCTTCTACCTAGTATTGTAATATAAGTTTATAAATGCAAGGAGTATTCTGAAGTGTGCAGAAGATAGCTTCTAATTATAATATTCTCATGAAGTATTGTTTTTAGGAAACATGTTGCTTGCTTTGGGAAAGCAAAGGCAAGGAAAAATGATATAGGTAAGTTCCCTATTTATCAGAAGGAAAATACTATTGGGTTGAGATCAACTTCATTCATTCCGTGCTGATGAAACAAATATTTGCAATTCCTGAGGCCAATTACTTCATTGTGATGCACAATCAGCCAGCTTAGATCAATCTTCCAAAAAAGGAAAGGAACAAATGAGAAGCAATTAAGGTTTCCAAAATGAACCAGGTGGTGGTGGCAGCTCACACTTTTAATTCTATCTACTCAAGGCCTGAAATCCAAGGATCTGGATTAAGTCTGTCTGGGATGAAAATATTCCTGTCTGAAACATCATCTCTCTTATCACAGCCCAGCTGATATACTCTGCCCAACAGGTTCCAAACACCAAAGTCCATTTCCTTTCTGAAATACTAGCAAACGTACTCACACATTATTTCCTCTTTAGGAGAGAGTTGAAACATGTACCAGAAACATTTCCCTGGCTTCAGAGTGGAAGTGGAAATATATCCTCACTAGAAGCCCATCTAGTAAATTACAGTCAATCATCTTTCCTCACATCTTGTTAGTTAAATTGAACAATGAGTGTTTGGATCAGAAGCGATGTATATGAGCATACAGGTTGTAAAAGTACTGTAATCCTACCTATTCAAGATTAGCTGAGACCTGAGGATTCCAGTTCAAAATCAGCCATGCAATGAATTCCATAAGATTTTTACCTCTAATTAACCAGCAAAAAACAGAGCGTTGAATTGTGCTTAAAATGCCACAGGCCTAAGCTTTGCATAAAAGTACTAAGGGGTAGCATACAGGATCCCACTCTCTACACTCCTTTTTAACATAGTACTAGAATTCCTAGGCAGTGCAATAAGGCAAGAAGCAAGCATAAAGGGGATCCAAGTAGGGAAAGAGGAAATAAAACTATCCCTCTTTGCAGATGACATGATTCTGTATTTAAAGGATCCTATAGACTCTACTCGGAAGCTCCTTGAGATGATTCAAAGCTTTGGAAGGGTAGCAGGCCATAAAATCAACCCTCACAAATGAACTGCCTTCCTTTACGCCAACAGTGAGAGGAACGAGGCAATAATCAGGAAAGAAACTCCTTTCACAATAGCCTCAAAGAAAATAAAGTACCTAGGAATTAGCTTAACTAAGAATGTAAAGGACCGTTTAGATGAAAACTTTAAAACCCTAAAAAAGGAAACTAAAGCAGAACTAAGGAAATGGAAAAACCTCCCATGCTCCTGGATTGGAAGAATCAACATTGTGAAAATGACAATCTTGCCAAGGGCTATCTACAAATTCAATGCAATACCCATCAACATCCCAATGTCATTCTTTAAAGAAATAGAAGAGGCAATTCAAAATTTCATATGGAATAATAAAAGACCCCGTATAGCGAAAACACTTCTTAGCAGAAAGAACAGCGCTGGAGGAATTTCAATTCCAAACTTTAGACTCTATTACAGAGCTATAATTCTCAAAACAGCTTTGTACTGGCACAAGAACAGGCCTGAAGTCCAATGGAATAGAACTGCGGACCCAGATATTAAACCACAGACCTATGGCGACCTAATCTTTGACAAGGGAGCCAAAAAAATAGAATGGAAGAAAGATAGCCTCTTCAACAAGTTGTGCTGGCAGAACTGGTTAAGCACCTGCAGAAAACTAAAGTTGGATCCTTCTTTGTCACCTTGCACTAGAATTAACTCCAAATGGATCAAAGACCTGGAGGTAAAAGCTGACACACTGAAAAGTTTACAGGAAGGAATAGGAGATACACTAGGCCTCCTTGGCACAGGTCGAAACTTGCTTAATAAGGACCAAGAATCACAACAAATCAGAGAAGGGCTGGATAAGTGGGACTGCATTAAACTGCAGAGCTTTTGTATGGCAACGGATATAGCTAGTAAACTAATCAGGAAGCCTACAGAGTGGGAGAAGATCTTCACCAACCAAACAACGGACAAAGGCCTCATATCTAAAATATATCAACAACTCAAAAAATGGAATCACTCCAAAACTAACCTCCAAAGTAACACCCATCCCATTAAAAAATGGGCCAAAGACTTAAAGAGAGTCTTCTCTGAAGAAGAAACAAAAATGGCCTATAGCTACATGAAGAAATGCTCCACATCTCTGGTCATAAAAGAAATGCAAATCAAAAGAACTCTAAGATTCCACCTCACTCCAGTTAGAATGGCCAGGATCAGGAAAACGAATGACAACAGATGCTGGAGGGGATGTGGCCAGGAGGGATCACTACTACACTGTTGGTGGGAGTGCAAACTCGTTCAACCACTATGGAAAGCAGTGTGGCAGTGCCTCAAAAGGCTAAACATAGAACTCCCCTATGACCCAGCAATTCCACTACTTGGCATTTACCCAACAATCCAGAAACAAGGGCATACTAAACCCACTAGCACAACAATGTTCATTGCAGCACTATTCACCATAGCAAAGATATGGAACCAACCCAGATGTCCCTCAGTTGATGAGTGGATCAACATGTTGTGGTATTTGTACACAATGGAATTCTATGCTGCTGTCAGAAAAAATGACATCGCCCCATTTGTTAGAAAATGGAAAGACTTAGAACAAATCATATTAAGTGAAGTTAGCCAGACTCAAAGGAACTTGGCTCAGTGGTTTCCCTCATTCGTCATAATCAGTAGAAACCTTGGGCTCCACTGGCAGAGATTTGCAATAGAGCAAAAGGCCATATATAAGGCCATATAATGTGAAGCTAACTGAAAGGACCTCCAGGATATTGAAACAAAAGCCACATAATGAATGATTGTTGTCCTTAATGTACTATGTTGTCTCTCATCTCCTTTGCTGTCCCTTGGTTTTCCCATATTGGTATAGTACCTCACTTTGTTATCTGATATATTGAATTTGTTGGTATTTGGATATTTGAAATTTGATAGGGAAGGGGGGAAAACCAAGGCGGGTGGGGGGTGTGGGGTTGGAGGAAAATGGGTACCAAGACATGTGAAAGGGTATCAATGTATTTGAATTAATGCACCTTCTATCTGGCCAATATCATGTAACCCTTTTACTAATTACAATAAAAAAAATTTTAAAAAAAGAATGTTGCAGTGTGTGGGGAGGATGATGGGGTCAAATACATTTCTTGTTAGAAATATACCTCATCTGGTTGCCCTGGATTTCCCTGGCCTTCTTCTTAGAGAAAGGCCTGTTATACTGGATTTGTGGCTTGGCAATGATCTAGCATGTACATCTTCGAGTAAGACATCCACAACTTCCATGCCTGAGACTCGAGTTTCCTGACCTTTGGAAACAGCACAGCAACATCTTTCTTCCTCCTGAGCCACAGGCCAAGTGAGCTGGCTTGAGTTCGTTGTTAGTTACAGTGGCTTGGTTACCAGGGTTCCATATTCTGTTCCATTGTGAGGGAGGCAGGGTCACCTTTCAGGGCCCAATGACCAAAGATCCTTGCTCACAGAAGACCTCACCAAAGACATACTGGAGGCTGAATCTCTCCTCCAATCTCACAATATACATTTGGATGTAGTAAACATCACACCTTATTTGTCCAATCCCAATGTCTTCCACTAGGCCCAACTACCAGTCTGGTCTCAGGCTCAAGGAGCCTTTCTTCGGTAAGATCCAAACTTAAGGGTCAATATTGCCCTCATCCTTTACAAAACATTTGCTTCACAGTGCCTTCTTTGCCTGCATTTTGCCCCTTGTAGATTTTTTTTTTTGCTCGTCTGGGGACTTGACCTCAGAGTGTGAACATTGTTCTTGGGCTTTCTTTAGGCTTTAGCTGTCCCACCGAGCCACAGCACCACTTGCAGCGTTTTCTATGTATGTGGTAATGAGGAATCAAACCTGAGTCTTTTTGCGTGGTAGCCAAGGATTCTACCACTAGGTCAAACACACAGGGCATCTTGCACATATTTTTGACCTCAATCTACTAGGACATTATTAGGTTTCTGTATTCTAATCAATTTTTTCCTGATGATTAGCTTTGCTGTCATGTGTAAAAAATGCAAGAGGGAAAAACACAGAAGAATTAGTGAAATTTAAAAAAAGCATTACACACATAGATAAGTGTTCATTCTTTGTAGGAGAAAGGATATTTTGATATGATGATGATGAGTTTATAATGACTATGCCAGGGTTGAGAGATTGGCATAGGGGTAGAGTGCTTGCCTAGCATCCATGAAGATCTGGGTTTGATTGCTTAGTATCACATAGATAGAAAATCTAGATGTGGCACTGTGGCTCAAGTGGCAGAGGGCTAGACTTGAGAAAACCCGAGGACAGTGCTCAGGCCCTGAATTCAAGCCCCAAGAGTGGCAGAAAGATAAAAGAAAATAAAAATGCTTTTTACGAGCTAATTCACTCACAGCATTGGCCTCTGAAATCTTCACTTCTGCATCTTGTGAAATACCCCTTTCCCTCAACGAAGACAAGGAAAACAGATCCATCCCATGGTCCACTGTGAGGCCACTGGTTGGCCTAAGAGCTAGTTGTGCAGCAACACATAAGTTTTATTCTAATACATTCCAAACTTTGTACTCAAATATGCTACCTACTTACCAACTTAGGTCAGTAATCCTTATGCTATACCTTTCCTTCATTACTACAATATTCTTACACTCCTACGTTAATCCTCTTGTACTTCCCCTGACCTCTCTCATTCTTTTTTTCTATCTCTGGACCTCTGCTCGTCTTTCAACCCTTATACTGCACAGACCTACACTTGATGGCTGTTGAACAATATTGTATATGTAGGTGGTTAATTATTCTCTAGGCTCAGAGGGACTTAAAGACAATAGAGATTGGATTGAGAGGCTTATTGTTTTGGGTATAAATCGCGTATCAGTGGTTGTATTAGACTGGTCTGTAAGTGCACAAAAAGAAAGAGTGATAATACCAATCAAAACTTGTGAACATCTAGTGTCTGCCAGCTGCAGAGGTCTAGGTTGGTTATATCTGAAAAACTATAATTGTATTTAGTAGTAATCTTGCTCCCATTTTCAAATGGGCAGAACAAGAAACTCAAGAAAAATGTCAAATCAAGAAACAACATCCCCCACCCAATGTAAACAGACAATGGAACAGTCACTGGCAAACCTAGAGGAGAGTCTTCCAAGTGCTACACAAATGCAATTGATAAACATCATTAATGGAAAATGTGAAAATATAAAGAAAGAGATAATGGAGGAAGCCATAGCAGAACAAGAGGAAAGCAAAAACAATGTGATAAGTGAAAAAGAAGAAGCCAAAAAAGGTGGCCATAATAAAGGTTTTTCAAAGAAAGATGGATGAATTCATAGAATCTACAAATAAAAACGTGACCAAACTCCAGCAAATGTACAAAGAATATAAAGCTACTGAGCTAACCACTCAAAAGGAAATAAAGGAGATAAAAAAATCCATACATGATCCAAAACAAGAGAAGCAAGGCATGAAAAATGAGCAATTAGAAGCAAGGGAGATGAAAAGTAAAGTAGATAGTTTTGATAGCAAGTTAGACAATGCAGAGGAGAGAATTCCGGGGCTGAAGATAATTTAGTTATTATACAGAAAGAACAGAAAATGAGTCAATCCAAATGTAGGAAATATGAGACAGCACTTCAGAAGGTCCAAAATGCAATTACGAAGCCCAATTTAAGGCTAGTTGGTATTGAGGAGGGCGTGGAGAAAGAGGTCAATGGTATTGGAAATATACTTCAGGGAATCATCTCAGAGAATTTCCCAAATATCCAGAAGGGCAGGCCCATCCAGATACGAGAAGCTTTTAGAACCCCAAACAGACCTGACCAGAAAAGAACATCCCACCGCCACATTGTGATCCGAACTGGATCAATAGAAACGAAAGGAAAGACCCTAAATGCAGCCAGGGAAAAGGGATCAGTAACCTATAAAGGCAAACCAATCAGAATAACCCCAGATTTCTCAGCAGAGACCATGCAAGCACGAAGTGACTGGAAGCATATATGTCATGCCCTTAAATCAAATAACTACCAACCAAGAATATTGTAGCCAGCTAAGCTCTCATTCATAACTGAGGGAACAATAAAAACACTCCATTCCAGGGAAAAGCTGCAACAATATGTCGAAACAAAACCAACACTACAGAGAAATCTCAAAGATGCTCTATACATAGAAAACCAAAATAAATGCAATATAGGGAAAGAAATGGCACCTAAACAGCATACCATCTAAGGACCACAAGAACTGTCAAGACACAGGCCCTACTAAAAGCTTTTCAAAAGGGTAGGAACTAATAAATATCTCTCAATCCTATCTCTCAATATCAATGGACTTAACTCTCCAATAAAATGGCATAGGCTGTCTAGTTGGATCAAAAAGCAAGAGCCATCGTTCTGCTGTCTTCAAGAGACACATCTTACCCAAAAACAATCATCTTTTGAAAGTGAGAGGTTGGAATAAAGTCTATCAAGCTAACTGCCCCCATAAACAGGCTGGAGTTGCCATCCTCATATCAGATACAATAGACTTCAAACTAAAATTAGTAAGAAAAGACAAAGAAGGTGACTACATACTACTAAAGGGATCTTTCCTCCAGAAGACATAACTATCCTAAATATTTACACACCCAATCCCGGAGCTCCAAACTTCATCAAGCAAACTTTACTTACACTGAAACCATACATAGATCGAAATACAGTGATTGTAGGTGAGTTTAAGACACCACTCTCACCTATGGACAGATCAACAAGACAAAGCTCAACAGAGAAACCTTAGAACTGAACAACTATATAGACCAACTAGATCTAACAGACATCTGCAGAATTTTCCACCCAGTAACAACACAATATACATTTTTCTCAGCAGCACATGGAACATTTTCCATAATAGACCACATCTTAGGCCATAAAACAAACCTGGACAGATTCAGAAACACTGAAATTATTCCATGCACACTCTCAGACCATAAAGGCATCAAATTAGAACTGAACACTCATCTCCACCTCCGAAAACCCTGTAACTCACGGAGACTGAACAACACAATGTTGAATCAAAAACAATGGGTAATCGAAGAGATCAGAACAGATATCCAACTGTTTATGAAATTTAACAATAAGGAGCACACAAATATCAACTCCTTAGGGACAAAACAAAGGCAGTACTCAGAGGAAAATTTATAGCTCTGAGTGCCTACAACAGCAAGTTAGAAAAATGGCAAACCAACTAGTTAATGTCTCACTTTAACCTCCTGGAAAAAGAGCAACAAACCAACCCTAAACGCATTAGGAGAAAGCAAATTATTAAAATCAAAGCAGAATTAAATGATTTGGAATAAAAAAAACCTATAGAAAAAATCAACAAAACAAGGAGTTGGTTCTTTGAAAGAATTAACAAAATTGAGAAGCCCTTAGCAAATCTTACCAAAAAAAACAAGAGAGCGTATCGAAATAAACAAAATCGCAGATGAAAATGGTAATATCACGACAGAAATTACCAAGATCCAGAATATCATGAGGGAATACTTCTCAAACCTTTACACCAACAAATTTGAGAATCTAGAAGAAATGGATGGATTCCTAGACAATATTAACATACCCACACTGAACCAAGAAGAGCTAACCCAACTCAACAGGCCTATTTCAAGCTCTGAAATAGAAATGGAAATTAGACAACTTCCACTTAAAAAGAGCCCAGGGCCAGATGGATTCACAGCTGAATTCTATAAGGTCTTCAAAGCAGAGCTCACACCAATACTCCTCAAGCTCTTCAACGAAATTGAAAATGAATGTTCTTTACCAAACTCATTCTGTGAAGCCAGTATATCCATCATCCCCAAACCAGACAGAGATTCATCAAAGAAAGAGAACTATCGACCCATTTCTTTGATGAACATCGATGCAAAACTTCTCAACAAAATACTGGCCAACCGTCTACAACAACTCATCAAAAAATTATACACTATGATGAAACTGGATTCATCACAGGGAGGCAAAGCTGGTTCAACATACACAAATCAATTAATACAATTCAACACATCAACAGGAGCAAGGACAAAAATCACATGATTGTCTCAATAGATGCGGAAATGGCATTTGACAAGATCCAAAACCCCTTTATGTTAAAAGACGTGGAGAAACTAGGAGTCCATGGAACATTTCTCAATGTAATGAAGGCTGTGTATGAGAAACCCACTGCTAGTATTATATTTAATGGTGAAAATCTAAAGCCATTCCCTCTAAAATCAGGAACGAGACAAGGATGCCCACTCTCTCCACTCCTTTCTAACATAGTACTAAATTTCCTAGGCAGTGCAATAAGGCAAGAAGCAAGCATAAAGGGGATCCAAGTAGGGAAAGAGGAAATAAAACTATCCCTCTTTGCAGATGACATGATTCTGTATTTAAAGAATCCTATAGACTCTATTCCCAAGCTCCTTGAGCTGATTCAAAGCTGTGGAAGGGTAGCAGGCCATAAAATCAACCCTCACAAATCAACTGCCTTCCTTTACGCCAATAGTGAGAGGAACGAGGCAATAATCAGGAAAGAAACTCCTTTCACAATAGCCTCAAAGAAAATAAAGTACCTAGGAATTAGCTTAACTAAGAATGTAAAGGACTGTTTAGATGAAAACTTTAAAACCCTAAAAAAGGAAATTAAAGCAGAACTAAGGAAATGGAAAAACCTCCCATGATCCTGGATTGGAAGAATCAACATTGTGAAAATGACAATCTTGCCAAGGCCTATCTACACATTCAATGCAATATCCATCAATATCCCAATGTCATTCTTTAAAGAAATAGAAGAGGCAATTCAAAATTTCATATGGAATAATAAAAGACCCCGTAAGCAAAAACACTTCTTAGCAGAAAGAACAGCGCTGGAGGAATTTCAATTCCAAACTTTAGACTCTATTACAGAGCTATAATTCTCAAAACAGCTTGGTACTGGCACAAGAACAGGCCTGAAGTCCAATGGAATAGAACTGCGGACCCAGATATTAAACCACAGACCTATGGCCACCTAATCTTTGACAAGGGAGCCAAAAAAATAGAATGGAAGAAAGATAGCCTCTTCAACAAGTTGTGCTGGCAGAACTGGTTAAGCACCAGCAGAAAACTAAAGTTGGATCCTTCTTTGTCACCTTGCACTAGAATTAACTCCAAATGGATCAAAGACCTGGAGGTAAAACTGACACACTGAAAAGTTTACAGGAAGCAATAGGAGATACACTAGGCCTCCTTGGCACAGGTCGAAACTTCCTTAATAAGGACCAAGAATCACAACAAATCAGAGAAAGGCTGGATAAGTGGGACTGCATTAAACTGCAGAGCTTTTGTATGGCAACGGATATAGCTAGTAAACTAATCAGGAAGCCTACAGAGTGGGAGAAGATCTTCACCAACCAAACAATGGACAAAGGCCTCATATCTAAAATATATCAACAACTCAAAAAATTGAATCACTCCAAAACTAACCTCCAAAGTAACACCCATCCCATTAAAAAATGGGCCAAAGACTTAAAGAGAGTCTTCTCTGAAGAAGAAACAAAAATGGCCTATAGACACATGAAGAAATGCTCAACATCTCTGGTCATAAAAGAATTGCATATCAAAAGAACTCTAAGATTCCACCTCACTCCAGTTAGAATGGCCAGGATCAGGAAAACGAATGACAACAGATGCTGGAGGGGATGTGGCCAGGAGGGATCACTACTACACTGTTGGTGGGAGTGCAAACTCGTTCAACCACTATGGAAAGCAGTGTGGCAGTGCCTCAAAAGGCTAAACATAGAACTCCCCTATGACCCAGCAATACCACTATTTGGCATTTACCCAACAATCCAGAAACAAGGGCATACTAAACCCACTAGCACAACAATGTTCATTGCAGCACTATTCACCATAGCAAAGATATGGAACCAACCCTGATGTCCCTCAGTTGATGACTGGATCAACAAGTTGTGGTATTTGTACACAATGGAATTCTATGCTGCTGTCAGAAAGAATGACATCGCCCCATTTGTTAGGATATGGAAAGACTTAGAAAAAATCATATTAAGTGAAGTAATCCAGACTCAAAGGAACTTAGGCTCAGTGGTTTCCCTCATTCATCATAATCAGTAGAAACCTTGGGCTCTACTAGCAGAGACTTGCAATAGAGCAAAGGCCATATATAAGGATATATTATGTGAAGCTAATTGAAAGGACCTCCAGGATATTGAAACAAAAGCCATATAATGAATGATTGTTGTCCTTAATGTACTATGTAGTCTCTCGTCTCCTTTACTGTCCCTTGGTTATCCGATATTGGTATAGTATCTCACTTTGTTATCTGATATATTGAATTTATTTGTATTTGGATATTTGAAATTTGATAGGGAAGGGGGGAAAACCGAGAAGGGTGGGGGGTGTGGGGTTGGAGGGAAATGGGTACCAAGACATGTGAAAGGGTATCAATGTATGTGAATTAATGCACATTCTACCTGGCAAATATCATGTAACCCTTTTACTAATTACAATAAAAAAATAAAAAAAAAAGAAAGTTGTAGTGTGTGGGGAGGATGATGGGGTCAAATACATTTCTTCTTAGAAATTTACCTCATCTGGTTGCCCTGGATTTTCCTGGCCTTCTTCTTAGAGAAAGGCCTGTTATACTGGATTTGTGGCTTGGCAATGATCTAGCATGTACATCTTCGAGTAAGACATCCACAACTTCCATGCCTGAGACTCGACTTTCCTGACCTTTGGCAACAGCACAGCAACATCTTTCTTCCTCCTGAGCCACAGGCCAAGTGAGCTGGCTTGAGCTGGTTGTTAGATACAGTGGCTTGGTTACCAGGGTTCCATATTCTGTTCCATTGTGAGGGAGGCAGGGTCACTTTTCAGGGCCCAATGACCAAAGACCCTTGCTCACAGAAGACCTCACCAAAGACATACTGGAGGCTGAATCTCTCCTCCAATCTCACAATATACATGTGGATGTAGTAAACAGCACACCTTATTTGTCCATTCCCAATGTCTTCCACTAGGCCCAACTACCAGTCTGGTCTCAGGCTCAAGGAGCCTTTCTTAGGTAAGATCCAAACTTAAGGGTCAATATTGCCCTCATCCTTTACAAAACATTTGATTCACAGTGCCTTCTCTGCCTGCATTTTGCCCCTTGTCGAATTTGTTTTTGCTAGTCTTGGGACTTGACCTCAGAGTGTGAACATGGTTCTTGGGCTTTCTTTAGGCTTTAGCTGTCCTAACCGAGCCACAGCACCACTTGCAGCGTTTTCTATGTATGTGGTAATGAGGAATCAAACCTGAGTCTTTTTGCGTGGTAACCAAGGACTCTACCACTAGGTCAAACACACAGGGGATCTTGCACATATTTTTGACGTCAATCTACTAGGATATTATTAGGTTTCTGTAGACTAATCAATTTTTTCCTGATGATTAGCTTTGCTGTCATGTGTAAAAAATGCAAGAGGGAAAAAAACAGAAGAATTAGTGAAATTTAAAAAAAAGCATTACACACATAGATAAGTGTTCATTCTTTGTAGGAGAAAGGATATTTTGGTATGATGATGATGACTTTATAATTACTATGTCAGGTTTGAGAGTTTGGCATAGAGGTAGAGTGCTTGCCTAGCATCCATGAAGATCTGGGTTTGATTGCTCAGTATCACATAGATAGAAAATCTAGATGTGGCACTGTGGCTCAAGTGGCAGAGGGCTAGACTTGAGAAAAGCCGAGGACAGTGCTCAGGCCCTGAATTCCAGCCCCAAGACTGGCAGAAAGATAAAAGAAAATAAAAATGCTTTTTACGAGCTAATTCACTCACAGCATTGGCTTCTGAAATCTTCGCTTCTGCGTCTTGTGAAATACCCCTTTCCCTCAACGTAGACAAGACATACAAATCCATCCCATGGTCCACTGTGAGGCCACTGGTTGGCCTAAGAGCTAGTCGTGCAGCAACACATAAGTTTTATTCTCATACTTTCCAAACTTTGTACTCAAGTATGCTACCTACTTACCAACTTAGGTCAGTTATCCTTATGCTATACCTTTTCTTCATTACTACAATATTCTTACACTCCTACGTTAATCCTCTTGTACCTCCCCTGACCTCTCTCATTCTTTTTTTCTATCTCTGGACCTCTGCTTGTCTTTCAACCCTTATACGGCACGGATCTACACTTGATGGCTGTTGAGCAATATTGTATATGTAGGTGGTTAATTATTCTCTAGGCTCAGAGGGACTTAAAGACAATAGAGATTGGACTGAGAGGCTTATTGTTTTGTGTATAAAACGCTTATCAGTGGTTGTATTAGACTGGTCTGTAAGTGCACAAAAAGAAAGAGTGATAATACCAATCAAAACTTGTGAACATCTAGTGTCTGCCAGCTACAGAGGTCTAGGTTGGTTATATCTGAAAAACTATAATCGTATTTAGTAGTAATCTTGCTCCCATTTTCAAATGGGCAGAACAAGAAACTCAAGAAAAATGTCAAATCAAGAAACAACATCCCCCACCCAATGTAAACAGACAATGGAACAGTCACTGGCACACCTAGAGGAGAGTCTTCCAAATGCTACACAAATGCAATTGATAAACATCATTAATGGAAAATGTGAAAATATAAAGAAAGAGATAATGGAGGAAGCCATAGCTGAACAAGAGGAAAGCATAAACAAGGTGATAAGTGAAAAAGAAGAAGCCATAAAGGAGGCCATAATAAAGGTTTTTCAAATAAAGATGGATGAATTCATAGAATACACAAATAAAAACGTGACCAAACTCCAGCAAATGTCCAAAGAAAATAAAGCTACCGAGCTAACCACTCAAAAGGAAATCAAGGAGATAAAGAAATCCATACATGATCTAAAACAAGAGACGCAAGGCATCAAAAGGGAGCAAGTAGAAGCAAGGGCGATGAAAAATTAAGTAGATAGCTTTGATAGCAGGTTAGACAATGCAGAGGGGAGAATTTCCGGGGCTGAAGATAATTTAGGTATTATAGAGATAGAACAGAAAATGAGTCAATCCAAATCTAGGAAAATTGAGAGAGCGCTTCAGGAGGTCCATATACAATTAGGAATCCTAATTTAAGGCTAGTTGGTATTGAGGAGGGCGTGGAGAAAGAGGTCAATAGTATTGGAAATATACTTCAGGGAATCATCTCAGAGAATTTCCCAAATATCCAGAAGGGCAGGCCCATCCAGATACGAGAAGGTTTTAGAACCCCAAACAGACCTGACCAGAAAAGAACATCCCACCGCCACATTGTGATCCGAACTGGATCAAAAGTAACGAAAGAAAAGATGGTAAATGCAGCCAGGGAAAAGGGATCAGTAACCTTTAAAGGCAAACCAATCAGAATAACCCCAGATTTCTCAGCAGAGAACATGCAAGCACGAAGTGACTGGAAGCATATATGTCATGCCCTTAAATCAAATAACTACCTACCAAGAATACTGTAGCCAGCTAAGCTCTCATTCATAACTGAGGGAACAATAAAAACATTCCATTCCAGGGAAAAACTGCAACAATATGTCGAAAGAAAACCAACACTACAGAGAAATCTCAAAGATGCTCTATACATAGAAAACCAAAATAAATGCAATATAGGGAAAGAAATGGCACCTAAACAGCATACCATCTAAGGACCACAAGAACTGTCAAGACACAGGCCCTACTAAAAGCTTTTCAAAAGGGTAGGAACTAATAAATATCTCTCAATCCTAACTCTCAATATCAATGGACTTAACTCTCCAATTAAACGGCATTGGCTGTCTAGTTGGATCAAAAAGCAAGAGCCATCGTTCTGCTGTCTTCAAGAGACACATCTTACCCAAAAACAATCATCTTTTGAAAGTGAGAGGTTGGAATAAAGTCTATCAAGCTAACTGCCCCCATAAACAGGCTGGAGTTGCCATCCTCATATCAGATACAATAGACTTCAAACTAAAATTAGTAAGAAAAGACAAAGAAGGTGACTACATACTACTAAAGGGATCTTTCCTCCAGAAGACATAACTATCCTAAATATTTACACACCCAATCCCGGAGCTCCAAACTTCATCAAGCAAACTTTACTTACACTGAAACCATACATAGATCGAAATACAGTGATTGTTGGTGAGTTTAACACACCACTCTCACCTATGGACAGATCAACAAGGCAAAACTCAACAGAGAAACCTTAGAACTGAACAACTATATAGACCAACTAGATCTAACAGACATCTGCAGAATATTCCACCCAGTAACAACACAATATACGTTTTCTCAGCAGCACATGGAACATTTTCCATAATAGACCACATCTTAGGCCATAAAACAAACCTGGACAGATTCAGAATCACTGAAATTATTCCATGCACACTCTCAGACCATAAACGCATGAAATTGGAGCTGAACACATATCTCCAAAAACAAAAACCCTGTAACTCATGGAGACTGAACAACACATTGTTGAATCATAAACAATGGGTAATCGAAGAGATCAGAACCGATATCCAACTGTTTATGAAATTCAACAATAAGGAGCACACGAATATCAACTCCTTAGGGACAAAACAAAGGCAGTACTCAGAGGAAAATTTATAGCGCTGAGTGCCTACAACAGCAACTTGGAAAAATAGCAAACCAACTAGTTAATGTCTCACTTTAACCTCCTGGAAAAAGAGCAACAAACCAACCCTAAACGCATTAGGAGAAAGCAAATTATTAAAATCAAAGCAGAATTAAAAGATTTGGAATAAAAAAAAAACTATAGAAAGAATCAACAAAACAAGGAGTTGGTTCTTTGAAAGAATTAACAAAATTGACAAGCCCTTAGCAAATCTTACCAAAAAAAACAAGAGAGCATATCGAAATAAACAAAATCCCAGATGAAAATGGTAATATCATGACAGAAATTACCAAGATCCAGAATATCATGAGGGAATACTTCTCAAACCTTACGCCAACAAATTTGAGAATCTAGAAGAAATGGATGAATTCCTAGACAATATTAACATACCCACACTGAACCAAGAAGAGCTAACCCAACTCAACAGGCCTATTTCAAGCTCTGAAATAGAAATGGAAATTAGACAACTTCCACTTAAAAAGAGCCCAGGGCCAGATGGATTCACAGCTGAATTCTATAAGGTCTTCAAAGCAGAGCTCACACCAATACTCCTCAAGCTCTTCAACGAAATTGAAAATGAAAGTTCTTAACCAAACTCATTCTGTGAAGCCAGTATATCCCTCATCCCCAAACCAGACAGAGATTCATCAAAGAAAGAGAACTATAGACCCATTTCTTGAATGAACATCGATGCAAAACTTCTCAACAAAATACTGGCCAACCGTCTACAACAACTCATCAAAAAATTATACACTATGATGAAACTGGATTCATCACAGGGAGGCAAAGCTGGTTCAACATACACAAATCAATTAATACAATTCAACACATCAACAGGAGCAAGGACAAAAATCACAAGATTGTCACAATAGATGGGGAAAAGGTATTTGACAAGATCCAAAACCCCTTTATGTTAAAAGATGTGGAGAAACTAGGACTCCATGGAACATTTTTCAATGAAATAAAGGCTGTGTATGAGAAACCCACTGCTAGTATTATACTTAATGGTGAAAATCTAAAGCC
Organism: Megascapheus bottae; assembly: GCF_031878675.1. NCBI lineage: Eukaryota > Metazoa > Chordata > Mammalia > Rodentia > Geomyidae > Megascapheus > Megascapheus bottae. The sequence goes on from NW_028327585.1 coordinate 4,511,063, forward strand.
ATTCCCTCTAAAATCAGGAACGAGACAAGGATGCCCACTCTCTCCACTCCTTTCTAACATAGTACTAAATTTCCTAGGCAGTGCAATAAGGCAAGAAGCAAGCATAAAGGGGATCCAAGTAGGGAAAGAGGAAATAAAACTATCCCTCTTTGCAGATGACATGATTCTGTATTTAAAGAATCCTATAGACTCTATTCCCAAGCTCCTTGAGCTGATTCAAAGCTGTGGAAGGGTAGCAGGCCATAAAATCAACCCTCACAAATCAACTGCCTTCCTTTACGCCAATAGTGAGATGAACGAGGCAATAATCAGGAAAGAAACTCCTTTCACAATAGCCTCAAAGAAAATAAAGTACCTAGGAATTAGCTTAACTAAGAATGTAAAGGACTGTTTACATGAAAACTTTAAAAACCTAAAAAAGGAAATTAAAGCAGAACTAAGGAAATGGAAAAACCTCCCATGATCCTGGATTGGAAGAATCAACATTGTGAAAATGACAATCTTGCCAAGGGCTATCTACAAATTCAATGCAATACCCATCAACATCCCAATGTCATTCTTTAAAGAAATACAAGAGGCAATTCAAAATTTCATATGGAATAATAAAAGACCCTGTAAGCAAAAACACTTCTGAGCAGAAAGAACAGCGCTGGAGGAATTTCAATTTCAAACTTTAAACTGTATTACAGAGCTATAATTCTCAAAACAGCTTGGTACTGGCACAAGAAAAGGCCTAAAGTCCAATGGAATAGAACTGCGGACCCAGATATTAAACCACAGACCTATGGCCACCTAATCCTTGACAAGGGAGCCAAAAAATAGAATGGAAGAAAGATAACCTCTTCAACAAGTTGTGCTGGTAGAACTGGTTAAGCACCAGCAGAAAACTAAAGTTGGATCCTTCTTTGTCATCTTGCATTAGAATTAACTCCAAATGGATCAAAGACCTGGAGGTAAAACTGACACACAGAAAAGTTTACAGGAAGAAATAGGAAATACACTAGGCCTCCTTGGCACAGGTCGAAACTTTCTTAATAAGGACCAAGAATCTCAACAAAACAGAGAAAGACTGGATAAGTGGGACTGCATTAAACTGCAGAGCTTTTGTATGGCAACGGATATAGCTAGTAAACTAATCAGGAAGCCTACAGAGTGGGAGAAGATCTTCACCAACCAAACAATGGACAAAGGCCTCATATCTAAAATATATCAACAACTCAAAAAATTGAATCACTCCAAAACTAACCTCCAAAGTAACACCCATCCCATTAAAAAATGGGCCAAAGACTTAAAGAGAGTCTTCTCTGAAGAAGAAACAAAAATGGCCTATAGACACATGAAGAAATGCTCCACATCTCTGGTCATAAAAGAATTGCATATCAAAAGAACTCTAAGATTCCACCTCACTTCAGTTAGAATGGCCAGGATCAGGAAAACGAATGACAACAGATGCTGGAGGGGATGTGGCCAGGAGGGATCACTACTACACTGTTGGTGGGAGTGCAAACTCGTTCAACCACTATGGAAAGCAGTGTGGCAGTGCCTCAAAAGGCTAAACATAGAACTCCCCTATGACCCAGCAATACTACTACTTGGCGTTTACCCAACAATCCAGAAACAAGGGCATACTAAACACACTAGCACAACAATGTTCATTGCAGTGCTATTCACCATAGCAAAGATATGGAACCAACCCAGATGTCCTTCAGTTCATGACTGGATCAACAAGTTGTGGTATTTGTACACAATGGAATTCTATGCTGCTGTCAGAAAGAATGTGTGTGGGGAGGATATGGGGTCAAATACATTTCTTCTTAGAAATTTACCTCATCAGGTTGCCCTGGATTTTCCTGGCCTTCTTCTTAGAGAAAGGCCTGTTATACTGGATTTCTGGCTTGGCGAAGATCTAGCATGTACATCCTCGAGTAAGACATCCACAACTTCCATGCCTGAGACTCGAGTTTCCTGACCTTTGGAAACAGCACAGCAACATCTTTCTTCCTCCTGAGCCACAGGCCAAGTGAGCTGGCTTGAGCTGGTTGTTAGTTACAGTGCTGGGTTACCAGGGTTCCATATTCTGTTCCATTGTGAGGGAGGCAGGGTCACCTTTCAGGGCCCAATGACCAAAGGTCCTTGCTCACAGAAGACCTCCCCAAAGACATACTGGAGGCTGAATCTCTCCTCCAATCTCACAATATACATGTGGATGTAGTAAACAGCATACCTTATTTGTCCATTCCCAATGTCTTCCACTAGGCCCAACTACCAGTCTGGTCTCAGGCTCAAGGAGCCTTTCTTCGGTAAGATCCAAACTTAAGGGTCAATATTGCCCTCATCCTTTACAAAACATTTGCTTCACAGTGCCTTCTCTGCCTGAATTTTGCCCCTTGTCGATTTTTTTTGCTAGTCTTGGGACTTGACCTCAGAGTGTGAACATTGTTCTTCGGCTTTCTTTAGGCTTTAGCTGTCCCACCGAGCCACAGCACCACTTGCAGCGTTTTCTATGTATGTGGTAATGAGGAATCAAACCTGAGTCTTTTTGCATAGTAAGCAAGGACTCTACCACTAGGTCAAACATACAGGGCATCTTGCACATATTTTTGACGTCAATCTACTAGCATATTATTAGGTTTCTGTATCCTAATCAATTTTTTCCTGATGATTAGCTTTGCTGTCATGTGTAAAAAATGCAAGAGGGAAAAACACAGAAGAATTAGTGAAATTTAAAAAAAGCATTACACACATAGATAAGTGTTCATTCTTTGTAGGAGAAAGGATATTTTGATATGATGATGATGACTTTATAATGACTATGCCAGGGTTGAGAGTTTGGCATAGTGGTAGAGTGCTTGCCTAGCATCCATGAAGATCTGGGTTTGATTGCTCAGTATCACATAGATAGAAAATCTAGATGTGGCACTGTGGCTCAAGTGGCAGAGGGCTAGACTTGACAAAACCCGAGGACAGTGCTCAGGCCCTGAATTCAAGCCCCAAGACTGGCAGAAAGATAAAAGAAAATGAAAATGCTTTTTATGAGCTAATTCACTCACAGCATTTGCTTCTGAAATCTTCGTTTCTGCATCTTGTGAAATACCCCTTTCCCTCAATGTAGACAAGACATACAAATCCATCCCATGGTCCACTGTGAGGCCACTGGTTGGCCTAAGAGCTAGTCGTGCAGCAACACATAAGTTTTATTCTAATACTTTCCAAACTTTGTACTCAAATATGCTACCTACTTACCAACTTAGGTCAGTTATCCTTATGCTATACCTTTTCTTCAGGACTACAATATTCTTACACTCCTACGTTAATCCTCTTGTACCTCCCCTGACCTCTCTCATTCTTTTTTTCTATCTCTGGACCTCTGCTCGTCTTTCAACCCTTATACTGCACGGATCTACACTTGATGGCTGTTGAGCAATATTGTATATGTAGGTGGTTAATTATTCTCTAGGCTCAGAGGGACTTAAAGACAGTCGAGTTGGATTGAGAGGCTATTGTTTTGGGTATAAATCGCTTATCAGTGGTTGTATTAGACTGGTCTGTAAGTGCACAAAAAGAAAGAGTGATAATACCAATCAAAACTTGTGAACATCTAGTGTCTGCCAGCTACAGAGGTCTAGGTTGGTTATATCTGAAAAACTATAATCGTATTTAGTAGTAATCTTGCTCCCATTTTCAAATGGGCAGAACAAGAAACTCAAGAAAAATGTCAAATCAAGAAACAACATCCCCCACCCAATGTAAACAGACAATGGAACAGTCACTGGCACACCTAGAGGAGAGTCTTCGAAGTGCTACACAAATGCAATTGATAAACATCATTAATGGAAAATGTGAAAATATAAAGAAAGAGATAATGGAGGAAGCCATAGCTTAACAAGACGAAAGCAAAAACAAGGTGATAATGAAAGAGAAGAAGCCATAAAGGAGGCCATAACAAAGGTTTTTCAAAGAAAGATGGATGAATTCATAGAATTCACAAGTAAAAACGTGACCAAACTCCAGCAAATGTCCAAAGAAAATAAAGCTACCGAGCTAACCACTCAAAAGGAAATCAAGGAGATAAAGAAATCCATACATGATCTAAAACAAGAGATGCAAGGCATCAAAAGTGAGCAATTAGAAGCAAGGGAGATGAAAAATAAAGTAGATAGCTTTGATAGCAGGTTAGACAATGCAGAGGAGAGAATTTCCGGGGCTGAAGATAATTTAGGTATTATAGACAAAGAACAGAAAATGAGTCAATCCAAATCTAGGAAATATGACAGATCGCTTCAGGAGGTCCAAGGTACAATTAGGAAGCCTAATTTAAGGCTAGTTGGTATTGAGGAGGGCGTGGATAAAGAGGTCAATGGTATTGGAAATACACTTCAGGGAATCATCTCAGAAAATTTCCCAAATATCAAGAAGGGCAGGCCCATCCAGATACGAGAAGGTTTTAGAACCCCAAACAGACCTGACCAGAAAAGAACATCCCACCGCCACATTGTGATCCGAACTGGATCAATAGAAACGAAAGAAAAGATGGTAAATGCAGCCAGGGAAAAGGGATCAGTAACCTTTAAAGGCAAACCAATCAGAATAACCCCAGATTTCTCAGCAGAGAACATGCAAGCACGAAGTGACTGGAAGCATATATGTCATGCCCTTAAATCAAATAACTACCAACCAAGAATATTGTAGCCAGCTAAGCTCTCATTCATAACTGAGGGAACAATAAAAACACTCCATTCCAGGGAAAAGGTGCAACAATATGTCGAAACAAAACCAACACTACAGAGAATTCTCAAAGATTCTCTATACATAGAAAACCAAAATAAATGCAATATAGGGAAAGAAATGGCACCTAAACAGCATACCATCTAAGGACCACAAGAACTGTCAAGACACAGGCCCTACTAAAAGCTTTTCAAAAGGGTAGGAACTAATAAATATCTCTCAATCCTAACTCTCAATATCAATGGACTTAACTCTCCAATTAAACGGCATTGGCTGTCTAGTTGGATCAAAAAGCAAGAGCCATCGTTCTGCTGTCTTCAAGAGACACATCTTACCCAAAAACAATCATCTTTTGAAAGTGAGAGGTTGGAATAAACTCTATCAAGCTAACTGCCCCCATAAACAGGCTGGAGTTGCCATCCTCATATCAGATACAATAGACTTCAAACTAAAATTAGTAAGAAAAGACAAAGAAGGTGACTACATACTACTAAAGGGATCTTTCCTCCAGGAAGACATAACGATCCTAAATATTTGCACATTAGGGGCAGGGCCGAGGCCTATGAACTACAAAAAAAAAAGAAAAGAAAAGAAGGTTTTAAAAAGATGCAGAACAGCACAATATTTAGATTATTTCTCAAAAATAAAAGAAAGGCAGCTATTCCTCAATGTATAAACAAAACAGTATTTGAAAAAAAACAGCTGCAGGTATACTATAGGTAGTACTCAGCTTAAAACTGTAGCAATACATAGATGGGTAATTTCAATAAATATTTCCTGTGATATAAAAAGAGAACTAAAACACAGAAAAACCTTATTGGTCATGTAAAATATCATGTTCTTAATATGTTAGGGAGAAAAGCATATATTTCTCACAAATCAATTTCCACTTTTATATTTTAAAATAACTAACACTTAGGATGGGAAAGTAAATTCATTACCTTTACAGTAAGGAATATTTGTATCTCATGTATGTTTGTGTCTTTTTTTCTATGACTCATTTTAGATGTCCAGGTAATGGAAAATGTGTTCAAGACCTGCCAGGAAAGTCCACATGAATGTCTTTGTGAAGTAGCAGTTGCAAGTAGTATCGAAGTGGAGGAAAACGTGAGATTAGCAACAACTTTAAATTTGAGCTCTACACATAATCCAGAGCTGATTAGTAATAACGGTAACAACTTAGGGGTGAGGACTGAGGAGTTCATTAAGTGTCAAAACATGCTTCTGTCTCCTAAGCCTGATGAGATGCATGCTGCATATAGATCTCGTATGTCTCCTCTTCTTAAAAAATCCATCGGATATTCAGAGCAATTTATTCATGATTGTGACAGTCCAAAAGATCTGCAGTATCATAATTCTTTTCTCCCTACCCAAGAAACTCTTCAGGGAGGGAGAAAAACTGCTAAATGTACTGTGTGATGAAAAATATTGTACTTAACACCGACCATCACTACACATCCGAAAATGTACACAGGAGAGACTCCTCATACATGTAGTGAATGTGAGAAATGTTTCAGTAATGAAATACGCCTTACAATACCTCAGAGCAAATATCCTGAGATATGTGATGTGTACATCAAGTGTGAAAATTAATTTCTGAGAAGTCAGACCTGACGCTCCAAACTCGATCTCCAAGGGAAGACAAACCTTATGAATATGAGGAACGTAATAAAATTTCTGCCCAGAATTCAGCTCTCAGCACACATCAGAGATCTCACTCAGAAGAGAAATCTTATGAATGGGATAAATGTGGGAAGACTTTTAGACTGAAATCATACCTCACTTTGCACCCGAGAAGACACACAGAAGAGAAACCTTATGAATGTAACAAATGTGAAAAGTCTTTCACCCAGAAGATACACCTTCGAGTTCATCAAATAACACACACAGGAGAGAAATCTTATAAGTGTAATGAATGTGGAAAGTCTTTCCAAGGGAAGGGAAAACTTCGTGTTCATCAGAGAATACACACAGGAGTGAAACCTTATGAATGTAACCAATGTGTAAAGTCTTTCAGACAGAAATCTTCCCTCAAATTGCATCAAAGAACACACACAGGAGAGAAACCTTATGTGTGCAACAAATGTGGAAAGACCTTCAAGTGGAAGTCATATCTTGATGGGCATAATAGAACACACACTGGAGAGAAAACTTATGCATGTAGTGAATGCGGAAAGTCTTTCAAACGGATGGTAAAACTCCATGTTCATCAGAGAATATACTCAGGAGAAACACCTTATGAGTGTAACATATGTGGAAAGTCCTTCACACAGAAGCCAAACCTCAACATGCATAAGACAATTCAAACAGGAGAAAAACCTTATGAATGTAACCGATGTGGAATGTCTTTCAAATGGAAGTCTTCCCTCAAATTGCATCAGAGAACACACACAGGAGAGAAACTGTACGAGTGCATCAAATGTGGTAAGACCTTCAGATGGAAGACACATTACAGGAGGCATAACAGAATTCACACATATTAGAAACTTTAGGAATATAACCAAAGTTGAAAGTCTTTCGTGCAGTATTTACCCTTCAGGAAGCGTAAGAGAGTTCACACATATGAGAAGCCTTAGCAATGTAATAAATAGGAAAGACTTTTTAGTCTGTGGAAGAAAACTCAGCTTGTGTCACAGAACCAAAACAAGATAAAACCCTTAATGAATGTAGCAAATGTTCAGTCTTTTCCCCAGAAGGCACAAGTCAAGATTTATCACTAAACACCCACAGGATAGAATCCGATGAATAAAATGAAAGGGAAATTTTTTTGAAGAACTCATAGTTGAGTTTGCATGATACCACATAGACACAGGATAAAAATCGTATGAATATAAGAATATGAAAAAATCCATCATGAAAGCATGACTAAGTATAAAATGCACACAGGAGAGAAAAACCTTATGAATATTACAAATGTGGAAAGTGTTTGACCTGGAAGGCATACTTCTGTGTTCATCCCAAACCTGATTCCCATAGAAGAAAAGAAAACTAATGAATAGAACAAATGTGCAATGACTTTTAATCAGAAGTCAGTCTTCAGTACATTTCAGAACATACACAATAGAGAAATAGAGAAATTCTGAGTAATGAAAAACATTTAGCTATATATAGAATCTCTGTATATGGGAGCATTAGGGTAAGTCTTCTAAACAAAGTCAACCTTCAGCAAGCATTAAGAGCACTCACAGAAGAAATAATAGCATGTAGGAAAACCTTTGTCAGAAACCTCTAAAAGCTGACTGTGTGGCTTAGTGGTAGAGTGCTAACCTATCAAGGATGAAGGCCTGGGTTAGATTCCTCAATACTACGTGAAAAGAGCAAGCCAGAAGCAGCACTGTGGTTCAAATGGTAGAGTGCTAACCTTGAGCAAAAGTAGCTCAGGCCCTGAGTTCAAGCCTAAGGATTGGAGAGAGAGAGAGAGAAAAAGAGAGAGAGAGAGAGAGAGAGAGAGAGAGAGAGAGAGAGAGAGAGAGAGAGAGAGAGAGAGAGAGAGAAACAGGAACTTTTAAATTTTACAGAGATAGAGAAGGAGAGAGACAAGGAGACAGAAACTAATTTCTAAACTTTACAGTCTTTCTATTTCCTTACAAATTCGTCTATGTCATTCTTTCTGACAGAAGCACAGAATTCCATTGTGTAAAAATACCATATTTGATCTACTCATCAACTGACGGGCCTCTTGTTTGGTTCCATACCTTTGCTATAGTAAATAGTGCTGTGATAAATGGTATTGTTCTAGTGAATTTAGTATGTCCTATCTGGACGATTGGCAAGTAGTGAAATTGCTGGATCACAGGGGAGCTCTATGTTTAGTCTTTTTGGGATACTGCCATAGTGCTTTCCATAGTGGTTGAACGAGTTTGCAATCCCACCAGCAGTGTAGTAGTGATCCCTCCTGGCCACATCCCCTCCAGCATACGTTATTAGATTTCTGGATCTTGGCCATTCTAACTGTAGTGAGGAGGAAAAGGGAAAGAGGAACTGAAACTTTCTCTCCTTACAGATGACATGATTCTGTATTTAAAGAACCCTATAGACTCTACTCCGAAGCTGCTTGAGCTGATATAAAACTTTGGTAAGGTAGCAGGGTACAAAATTAAGCCTCAATGTCAACTGCCTTCCTATATGCCAACAAATGAGAGGAATGAGGCAAGAATCAGGATAGCAACTCATTTTGCTATCAAAGAAAATAAAATACCTAGGAATTAACTTAGAATGTAAAGCACCTTTTTGATGGAACTATAAACCCTGGCGAAGGAAATTAACGCAGAATTGAGGAAATGCAAAAACCTATGCTCCTGCTTTTGAAGAAGTAATATTGTAAAAATGGCAATCTTGATAAGGACTATCTACAAATTCAGTGCAATATTCATCAATATCCCAATGTCATTCTTTAAAGAAACAGAAGAGGAAATCCAAAATTTCACTTGGAATAATGAAAGACCCCTTATAGTCTGTCTTCTTGCATGATACATAATGTTTAATCTCACCTTCTCCACCAAAATCTCACCTTTCTCATTGAGACATAGGTGGCCCTGTTTACTAGCAGCAAAGGCTCAAATGCGCAGTTTCAGGTGTCACCACTGCCTCTGTTACTGGGTAGATCCAACTCTGTCATCGATTCTGAGGTCTGCTCTGGGAGTCTTGGTCACAAGTTGTTCTGTGGCATCTGCTGCCAGCCTGTGCCTATTTGCTTCCTTTTCCTCCAGCAGCCTACAACCGGGAATGAAGTTCAGGCGCTGATGCTCTCCTTCATATGCAGGGCAGGATGAGCCCAACCCTCCCTCATCTTCCTCTTCCAATTTTTGGGAAAAATGTGCTGGCAGAAGTCCTCAGGTGTGGGGCATGGCTGATCCACACTTTTAATCCAAGCTGGTCAGGAGGCTGAGATCTGAGTATGGAAGTTCCAAGTCACCTAGAACAGGAAAGTCTGATAGATTCTTACTACCAAAAATAAAAACAGCTGGGAATGGAGTTTGGGCTCAAGTGGTAAAGGGCTAGTCTTGAGTACAAATGCTTAGTGCCCAGGCCCTGAGTTCAGGCTCCAGCACTGCCAACAACCTCACTTTAGTGAGATTTTAGCTTTATCCATGTAGGCACATCTCACTGGAATCTTTGCTGGTAGAGAGAGTCTTCATAATTTTGTCTCAAGGTAAAGGTCCTCCTGGGGTAGTACACAAAAGGTGTCATGGAGAGAGGAGCCCCACTTGCTCCAGGTTTGAAGATGGCATAGGTCAAGCCAGCATGGAGTTGGCACATCAGTCTTTTTCCTAGCACCACCTACCAGTGAATGTCAAATGACATTGATTTTTGTGGGATTGTGTGATTGAAGTGCCCCATTAAGGGCAGTGTTAGCACATCCAAACTTGGATACCAGGAATGCTGAAATCTCAAAGCTAAGATTTCTGTTGGCTACAGAAATGCTGGTGTGTCTGTTATTCACTAAAAGTTCAGGTGCAAAGATTCTGAAGCTTGATGCCATGTGTTTATTCCATTTAGTAAAATTATTTTAATGCACTGTATAAGTTAAAATATTTGATAAGAGTCAGGGGTAGTGAAAACATTGTTCTTGAATTCAGGTGTCTGGCAGGGTAATGGGGGGGTGTTGGTGGCTGAGACTATGAAGCTGGAGGTGCTATCAAACCATGGATCATGTTCCTCTTTGTCTGGGAGAAATGACTCCAAAGATGAAATTCGAATGGTGAGGAAAAGATGATGATGTACTCAGGAAATTTCCCCTAAACAAATGCTCATGTGTAAGTGGGATGGGGGCTGGGCATATCTGAGGCAGAGGTTAAGGGGGCTTTTCGTGGCGTTGAGAACGTTCCTTGCGACTTCAGGCATGCAGCAGTGTGTTTTAGATGGCCATTGTGAGATGGATGGAATAAGACTGGAGACAAGATGAATGCTGGGATCCTGCAATGCTCTTGCATGAGTGGCTGGTGGCTCACCTGAAAGAACTCATTATGTCTGAAAAAGAAATCAGGAATTTGTTTTGATTAGATAATACCTGTAATCCGAGGCCTATTCAGGATCCTGATCTTAGTACTGTGGTTTAAAACCAACCCAGCAAAGGGAAAAGTGCATGAGACTCTTACTCCCAGTTTAGAGCAAGAACAAAGATTGAAGTAGAGCTGTGGCTCAAGAGCTAGAGTGCTACCTTGAGCAAAGAAAAGCTAAGAAAAAGCTCCAGGTCTTGAGTTCAAGGCCAGGAATGAAAGAAGGAAGGTAAAAAAGGGAAGTATGGGAGGAAGGGAAATATATAAATGAAAGAGAGAAGGAACTAGAAATTTAAAACTAGAGAATATTTAAAAGCCATCAGTCCTTCTAAGAAAAGTGTTGTAGTATGGGTTCTATATGTGGTGAACTGGAAGCCCAGCAGTGACTTGTTAACCAAAGAGTCACCATGATGAGCAAAGGATAGAAATCTGCATGAGCCTCTTAGCGGATGGAGTCACAGAAGAGAACCTCAGGTCCCATCCCATAGTTAGAAGTATATAGAGATGGGGAAGTTGGCATCACCTTGATGTCATTGTGTCCATGGAGACTGGAAGCCATGGCTCTGTGAAAGCACAATGTTCTGGTTACTGAGCTGAGAGGCTGAGGAGAGCCAAGTCCTGGCCATGAAGAAATCAGGGTGGAAGCAGAGCAACTCTGCTGCAGTGTGTGCCTGCTTGGCTGTTCTTATTCTGTGGTGGATCAGGCCGGAGCAGGTGATAGTAACTTTTTGTGGTCACAAGCCCTTCACCAAGAGCTTCCTCTGGGATCCTCATAAGCTACAGGGTGGCTGGTGGTGGGATGTGTGTGGGGTGGAAGTGACAGAGGGATGGACGCATGGCAAGGTGGGTGAAGAGATGAGAGGAATGATGAGAGCCCAGTTCATTGGTTTCCAAGGTTAATGGGTTGGAGGTAGAGAGGCATGATGGAGGAAAGATGGAGGCAGGGGAAGGTGGTGACAGAGTGAGGCCATCTGTAGTGCCAGCTTGGCCATCATCTGAAGCCCATAGGCAGCTTCCTGATCCCTCACTTTGTCCTGCTCCTTGTGGAGGGAATGTCACGTGTACCCAGAGCTAGGGGTGGGGCAATGTTAGTAGCACCTGGAGAACCATTGGCCTCTACCTGGGTGAGGGGTGGTTCTGGCTCCCATGCTGGGTGGCCTGATAGCTATGGAACAGATCTCTCCTTAGCTACCACAGTCAGTGGCTGCTCTCCATCTAGGGTTAGGGCACCTGCTCAGCCATCAGGACACCCCATGCCAGGACAGAGGCCTACAATTCAGATGGCAGTACAGGGGTAAAGATGATCTCACCGTAGCCCTAGTTACATGGCTGTCCCTGCATGCAGGTCAGGATGAGCTGAGGGAAGATGTTCTCTGTGATTTTCCACAGCCTATCCCGGCCTCTTCTTGTGTCTGATTAGACCCAGAGAGTACCAGGTTCCCTCTCATAATCCTGGTTCTTTTTCTTTTACAGTCATGAGGCTTGAACTCAGGTCCTGGGTACTGTCCCTGAGCTCTTTTGCTCAAGGTTGATGCTCTACCATTTGAACCATAGTGCCATTTCCAGCTTTTCCTTTTCATGTGGATCTCTGATATCTCCAGTGCTGTGCCTGCAGGGAGGCACTCACCCCACAGACAGAGCCACCTCTGCCGTGACTGTGACTGCCCACAACCCTCACACCCACTCCTTGCACACCCCTCGACTCCAGTTTTAGCTCCTCTTGGACTGGGTGTCCAGCCTACCCCTTCCTACACTCACAAAGTGTCTACAATTGTCTTCCCAGGGTCCTTTCTTCTGCCAGCCAGATACAGACTGTGCACATCTTGACGATCACAGAGCTCAAAGCCAAAGGCTGAGATGAAGAAGGGGGTGACCCAGTAGCTGCACAGGGCCCATGGATCATTCTGTGCATCCCCCGGCCGGTGACTTATCCCACCCCCTTGGCAGGGAAGCTCCATGCCCACATCCTGATCACTGGTCCCCTCCAATTACATTCTCCCTTGGATTTTGCAGACTGTCTACCATCAGGATCTAAAATTCTATTCATCACTTTATGTCCTTATGACTGATTTGCTACTTTGGCAGGATCTCCCCGTGCCTGGAGAGTGGGCATGTCATGTACTCTCTGTGGAGAAGTTGCCCCAGGAGAAGAAATATGCACTTCATGTGAGTGTTGGACAGGGCACGAGGGCTCCCTAGGATCAGAAGCCACAGGAGGAGTGCAGATGGGGGAATGCTAGGGGCCCCAGGGGACAGTGGGAGTTAGGGCACAGTTGGTTCCTTCTGCAGGGTTGACACTGCTTCACAAACCCAACAGAATGAGGTTCACATTACAGATGTCAGAGACAGTGCAGATTGCCAATGGGCAAAGGGGTCACTGTCACCCCCAGATGCTGGCTGCATGCTGGGATGCACGCAGAGATGGTTTCAAGATCAGATAATGAGGATGTTGCAGGGTGTAACCATTCTTTTCAGATGGCTCTCTACCTCTCTTGAGCTTCATCTCTATCTTTGGATTTTTCTTGGCAGTTAACTGGAAATGAGAGTTTCATGGACTTTCCTTTCTGGACTGGCTTCAAACAGAAGCTATGCACAGTTTTCAAACCATACCCTACTGAAGAAGGGAAGCTTGATCTGGTGCTTAATTGGGTTGCACTTTGGCTCCGTTTGCAATGCCTAACGGGAGGGGGCTCATCATTTGTAGACTAAGATCTCATGACCTTCAAAACCAAATGCTACATGACAGTTCAGGGTCCCAGCCTATGTTTTGGGCCTGGGTGAATACATTCTCTGTTATGCTGGGTCATCAACCCATGTTTTAAGCTGGAAGTAGGCAGTGCCACATTTGATAAGAACATCTGCCAGAGATTGTCACCTCATGAAAGCAGATTTTAAATTTGTATTCCATTTCCTGTGGTGGAGAAATCCCCTCTGGATGATTGAAACAACCAGATGCCCTACTACAAAAAATGTGATACAGACACACACACACACACACACACACACACACACACACAATGGAATGATACATAGCCAACCGACAAGATAAAATAATGGCATTCTCGGGGAACTGGAGGAAAAGGAAAAAAATCATATTAAGTGAAGTAAGCCAAACTCAAAGGAACATAGGCCCAAGAGTCTCCCTCATTTGTCAAATTCAGTAGAAACCTTGGGCTCTGCTACCAGAGATTTACAATAGAACAAAATCTAGAGACATCGTCACAAACAGTATGACACTAAATGTAAGGACCTCCAAGATGAAGAAACAAAACTCATATAATGAGTGATTGTTGTTCTTAATGAACTATGTGATTTCTTATCTCTTTTGCTATTCCTTGGTTATATCATATTGTTACAATATTTCACCTTGTTTTCTGATATATTTCATATGTGCCTAATTGGTTATTTGAAATTGGATAGGGAAGGGGGGAAATGAACATGAGTGGGGGTAGGGGAAGGGAAATGGGGACCATATCATTACATGGGGTATCAAAATTTGAGAAGTAATGCACCTTCTATCTGGTGAATATAATGTAACCCTTGTATAAATTACAATAAAAATAAATACATAAAAAGAAGATCTGCACAGAAAAAAATAATAATGGCATTTTTGGGATTGTGGATGAAATTAGAGTGAATCCTGTTGAGTGAGATAAGTCAAGACCAAGGAACAAAAGGTACATGGTATCCTTAATATATGGATATTAGTTTCAAACAGTAGTAGAGCGATGATTGAATAGTTGATACCCAAAGTTCTGGACATAATTTTGGAGATATAAACATAACTACATAGACATAAAAATCTAGGATAGACTATACACTCTCTAGACATGTGTTTTATTATAAATTAATCTGTATCTATGACATACAAAGACTCAGCTTAATTTTTACTATATTCTAAAATTTATGTGCCAGTGATTGCATAGCGATTCCCTTCTTGAATACTTGTTGGTTAAACATGACATGTGAAATATGATGTAAAATTCAATGTTAATAAATTTTTTTTAAAAAAGGGGCTAGAGGTAAATACCACTAATGTACTTGCTCTAAGTGGAACAGAAATTTTCTTAATGAATCAAGGGGTTTTATTACATCTTTATGCAATTATTTTAGTTCTGAGTGTTCTACACTCAATGATACTTCTGGAAAAATGATCTAGATGACTGTGTAGATGGTATGAAGACATACTGGCCTAAACGTAGAATAAAGCATTGGTAAGTGGCTGTTAGCTGTCCAGATTCTACTGGAATATGTGGAATGAATTTATTAAGCACAATGCAGGCTCTTAGTCAGATCAGGATCAAGATTATGTGGTTCCATGAGATGAATGAGGAAAGATCAGAAAAATCTACTAAGATATCCAGATATACTTTTGAAACTAAGGTATCTGGACTCCTTTCTTTCTTTCATGGTGGGGAGCTTGAACTTTGGACCTGGGCAAGGTCTCTTAGTTCTTTTTCCTCAAGGCTAATGCTGTACCAGTTTTAGCCACAACTCCACTTAGTTTTTGGGTGGATAAGTGGAGAGAAGAATCTTACAGTTTTTTTGGTTTTCGTTTTTTTGCTTGCAAAGGCTTTGAATCACCTTCTCCCTGGCTAGTAGAATGACAATTATGACCCTCCAGCGCCTGGCTAGTGATTTTTTGAAAATTGGACTTTCTTCCAAATCACGTAACTGGTTCCTAGCAAAGTTTTGAAGCCTGACTTAAATGTGACAGATTTTGTCACTTGGAGAAACTCTGTGCTGAACGTTAGAAATCTACCAGCTGATTCACAGTAGCACTTCCAGTTTTTGTTTATGTGGTGCTGAGGAATGGAATCCAGGGTTTCATACATGCTAGGCAAGCTTCATTTTCAGCCCAAGGTTTTATGTTTTGTTTTTTCAGTGTTGTTGCTTCTAAGGTACTGTATGATGTTCTTTCATTTTCTTTGCTTTTTACCTCTTTTTTTTCTTTTTCCCTTCAGTTTTATTCTCTGTAGTCACTCTGTTGAATTCGGGTACCCTGTGTCTTGTACATAGGTTTATGTGATTTGGGGAATGGAGAGGGTATAATAAAATGGTAAAAAAAAAAAACAAAGGAAAAAGGGTGAACCAATTGAACAGTGATACTTGGAAGACACTAAACGGAAATGAACTGAACAATCTGGGTGGAGAGGGGGCTGAGGGTAGGAAAACAGAGAAAAATGAGGGAGGGGATAACAATTTTCTTAAGAAATGTGTTCATTACTCATGAAACCGTATGCCAACTATATATTGACTTAACAAAAAAAATTAACTTAAAAAATAATTTAGCCGGGTATGGTGGCTCACACTTGTAAATGTAGCTACTCAAGAGGCTGGGATCCAAGGATAGCAGTTCAAAGTCAGCCTGGGCACTGAAGTCCATGTGTCTCTCATCTCCAATTAACCACCAGAAACCCAGAAGTGGCCCTATGGCTCAAGGGATAGGGCAGTAGTCTTGAGCTGAAAAGCTCAGTGACAAGACCCAGGTGCAGAATTGCAGTCCCATGACTTGAATGATGAATGATACTAGCCAGGCTCTGTGTACTCACACTTGGAATCCTATCTACACAGAATCAGGTTTGAATCCACCCCAAACAAATTGCATGATATTCTGATTTACAGTTCATTACCAAAAATCTGGAAGTGGAGCTGTGGATCAAGTGGTAGAACACTAGCCTGAAGCAAAAAGAAAACATTTAAGGACAGTTCCCAGGCCCTGGGTTCAAGTCCCAGGACTTGCATAAAACAAACAAAATGTGACGCTGAGTCCTCCATCATTTGGTGTTATAGTTCAATATTCTTGATATGCGTCTTAGAAATTAAGTCCCTAGCAAATACTCTCCCCTGAAATTCTGCTTCATAGCTGATTCATAGAATTTCAGCATCATTACTATCACCTTCCAGTTAGCATAGCAGTCTACTACTGAAAATTTGAAGGAAATTTTGAGTAAACCTAATAAATCTGTGTATCATCTGCACACACATCAAATCAGCAGCTATTTTCTACTATTATCTAAATGTATTTAATCCCTTCTTGAGTTAAGGAGCCTTAAAGAGTAAAAAATATGAAATAGTTATGAAACTAACAGTCACCATTCTTCTACCTAATATTGTCATATAAGTTTATAAATGCAAGGACTATTCTGAAGTGTGCAGAAGATAGCTTCTAATTATAATATTCTCATGAAGTATAGTTTTTAAGAAACATGTTGCTTGCTTTGGGAAAGCAAAGGCAAGGAAAAATGATATAAGTAAGTTCCCTATTTATCAGAAGGAAAATACTATTGGGTTTAGATCAACTTCATTCATTCCGTGCTGATGATACAAATATTTGCAATTCCTGAGACCAATCACTTCATTGTGATGCACAATCAGCCAGCTTAGATCAATCTTCCAAAAAAGGAAAGGAACAAATGAGAAGCAATTAAGGTTTCCAAAATGAACCAGGTGGTGGTGGCAGCTCACACTTGTAATTCTATCTACTCAAGGCCTGAAATCCAAGCATCTGGACTAAGTTTGTCTGAGATGAAAATATTCCTGTCTGAAACATCATCTCTGTTATCACAGCCCAGCTGATACACTCTGCCCAACAGGTTCCAAACACTAAAGTCCATCTCCTATATGAAATACTAGCAAACGTACTCACACATAATTTCCTCTTTGGGAGATAGTTGAAACATGTACCAGAAACATTTCCCTGGCTTCAGAGTGGAAGTGGAAATATATACTCACTAGAAGAGCATCTAGTAAATTACAGTTAATCATCTTTCCTCACATCTTGTTAGTTAAATTGAACAATGAGTGTTTGGATTAGAAGCGATGTGTATGAGCATACAGGTTGTAAAAGTACTGTAATCCTAGCTACTCAAGACAAGCAGAGACCTGAGGATTCCAGTTCAAAATCAGCCATGCAATAAATTCCATAAGATTTTTACCTCTAATTAACCAGCAAAAAACAGAGCGATGAATTGTGCTTAAAATGCCACAGGCCTAAGATTTGCATAAAAGTGCTAAGGGGTAGCATTCAGGATG
Organism: Megascapheus bottae; assembly: GCF_031878675.1. Classification (NCBI taxonomy): domain Eukaryota; kingdom Metazoa; phylum Chordata; class Mammalia; order Rodentia; family Geomyidae; genus Megascapheus; species Megascapheus bottae. The sequence continues at coordinate 4,528,822 of NW_028327585.1, forward strand.
CTGACTCTCTCCACTCCTTTTTAACATAGTACTAGAATTCCTAGGCAGTGCAATAAGGCAAGAAGCAAGCATAAAGGGGACCCAAGTAGGGAAAGAAGAAATAAAACTATCCCTATTGCAGATGACATGATTCTGTATTTAAAGCATCATATAGACTCTACTCCCAAGCTCCTTGAGCTGATTCAAAGCTTTGGAAGGGCAGCAGGCCATAAAATCAACCCTCACAAATCAACTGCCTTCCTTTACGCCAACAGTGAGAGAAACGAGGAAATAATCAGGAAAGAAACTCCTTTCACAATAGCCTCAAAGAAAATAAAGTACCTAGGAATTAGCTTAACTAAGAATGTAAAGGACCGTTTAGATGAAAACTTTAAAACCCTAAAAAAGGAAATTAAAGCAGAACTAATGAAATGGAAAAACCTCCCATGCTCCTGGATTGGAAGAATCAACTTTGTGAAAATGACAATCTTCCCAAGGGCTATCTACAAATTCAATGCAATACCCATCAACATCCCAATGTCATTCTTTAAAGAAATACAAGAGGCAATTCAAAATTTCGTATGGAATAATAAAAGACCCTGTATAACAAAAACACTTCTTAGCAGAAAGAACAGCGCTGGAGGAATTTCAATTCCAAACTTTAGACTCTATTATAGAGCTATAATTCTCAAATCAGCTTTGAACTGGCACAAGAACAGGCCTGAAGTCCAATGGAACAGAACTGCGGACCCAGATATTAAACCACAGACCTATGGCCACCTAATCTTTGACAAGGGAGCCAAAAAAAAGAATGAAAGAAAGATAGCCTCTTCAACAAATTGTGCTGGCAGAACTGGTTAAGCACCTGCAGAAAACTAAAGTTGGATCCTTCTTTGTCACCTTGCACTAGAATTAACTCCAAATGGATCAAAGACCTAGAGGTAAAAGCTGACACACTGAAACGTTTACAGGAAGGAATAGATGATACACTAGGCCTCCTTGGCACAGGTCGAAACTTTCTTAATAAGGACCAAGAATCACAACAAATCACAAAAAGGCTGGATAAGTGGGACTGCATTAAAATGCAGAGCTTTTGTATGGCAACGGATATAGCTAGTAAACTAATCAGGAAGCCTACAGTGTGGGAGAAGATCTTCACCAACCAAACAGACAAAGGCCTCATATCTAAAATATATCAACAACTCAAAAAATAGATTCACTCCAAAACTAACCTCCAAAGTAACACCCATCCCATTAGAAAACGGGCCAAAGACTTATAGAGAATCTTCTCTGAAGAAGAAACAAAAATGGCCTATAGACATATGAAGAAATGCTCCACATCTCTGGTCATAAAAGAAATGCAAATCAAAACAACTCTAAGATTCCACCTCACACCAGTTAGAATGGCCAGGATCAGGAAAACGAATGACAACAGATGCTGGAGGGGATATGGCCAGGAGGGATCACTACTACACTGTTGATGGGAGTGCAAACTCGTTCAACCACTATGGAAAGCTGTGTGGCAGTGCCTCAAAAGGCTAAACATAGAACTCCCCTATGACCCAGCAATTCCACTACTTGGCATTTACCCAACAATCCAGAAACAAGGGCATACTAAACCCACTAGCACAACAATGTTCATTGCAGCACTATTCACCATAGCAAAGATATGGAACCAACCCAGATGTCCCTCAGTTGATGAGTGGATCAACAAGTTGTGGTATTTGTACACAATGGAATTCTATGCTGCTGTCAGAAAGAATGACATCACCCCATTTGTTAGGAAATGTAAAGACTTAGAACAAATCATATTAAGTGAAGTAAGCCAGACTCAAAGGAACTTAGGCTCAGTGGTTTCCCTCATTCGTCATAATCAGTAGAAACCTTGAACTCTACTAGCAGAGATTTGCAATAGAGCAAAAGGCCATATATAAGGCCATATAATGTGAAGCTAATTGAAAGGACCTCCAAGATATTGAAACAAAAGCCATATAATGAATGATTGTTGTCCTTAATGTACTATGTTGTCTCTCATCTCCTTTGCTATCCCTTGGTTATCCCATATTGGTATAGTATCTCACTTTGTTATCTGATATATTGAATTTATTTGTATTTGGATATTTGAAATTTGATAGGAAAGGGGGGAAAACCAAGACGGGTGGGGGGTGTGGGGTTGGAGGGAAATGGGTACCAAGTCATGTGAAAGGGTATCAATATATGTGAATTCATGCACCTTCTACATGGCAAATATCATGTAACCCTTTTACTAATTACAATAACAAAATGAAAAAAAAGAAAGTTGTAGTGTGTGGGGAGGATGATGGGGTCAAATACATTTCTTCTTAGAAATTTACCTCATCTGGTTGCCCTGGATTTTCCTGGCCTTCTTCTTAGAGAAAGGCCTGTTATACTGGATTTGTGGCTTGGCAAAGATCTAGCATGTACATCTTCGAGTAAGACATCCACAACTTCCATGCCTGAGACTCGACTTTCCAGATCTTTGGCAACAGCACAGCAACATCTTTCTTCCTCCTGAGCCACAGGCCAAGTGAGCTGGCTTGAGCTGGTTGTTAGTTACAGTGGCTTGGTTACCAGGGTTCCATATTCTGTTCCATTGTGAGGGAGGCAGGGTCACCTTTCAGGGCCCAATGACCAAAGATCCTTGCTCACAGAAGACCTCACCAAAGACATAGTGGAGGCTGAATCTCTCCTCCAATCTCACAATATACATGTGGATGTAGTAAACAGCACACCTTATTTGTCCATTCCCAATGTCTTCCACTAGGCCCAACTACCAGTCTGGTCTCAGGCTCAAGGAGCCTTTCTTAGGTAAGATCCAAACTTAAGGGTCAATATTTCCCTCATCCTTTACAAAACATTTGCTTCTCTGCCTGCATTTTGCCCCTTGTCGAATTCCTTTTTGTTTTTGCTAGTCTTGGGACTTGACCTTAGAGTGTGAACATTGTTCTTGGGCTTTCTTTAGGCTTAGGTGTCCCACAGAACCACAGCACCACTTGCAGCGTTTTCTATGTATATGGTAATGAGGAATCAAACCTGAGTGTTTTTGCGTGGTACCCAAGGACTGTACCACTAGGTCAAACACACAGGGCATCTTGCACATATTTTTGACGTCAATCTACTAGGATATTATTAGGTTTCTGTATCCTAATCATTTTTTTTCCTGATGATTAGCTTTGCTGTCATGTGTAAAAAATGCAAGAGGGAAAAACACAGAAGAATTAGTGAAATTTAAAAAAAAGCATTACACACATAGATAGGTGTTCATTCTTTGTAGGAGAAAGGATATTTTGATATGATGATAATGACTTTATAATTACTATGTCAGGGTTGAGATTTTGGCATAGTGGTAGAGTGCTTGCCTAGCATCCATGAAGATCTGGGTTTGATTGCTCAGTATCACATAGATAGAAAATCTAGATGTGGCACTGTGGCTCAAGTGGCAGAGGGCTAGACTTGAGAAAACCCGAGGACAGTGCTCAGGCCCTGAATTCAAGCCCCAAGACTGGCAGAAAGATAAAAGAACATAAAAATGCTTTTTACGAGCTAATTCACTCTCAGCATTGGCTTCTGAAATCTTCGCTTCTGCATCTGGTGAAATACCCCTTTAACTCAACGTAGACAAGAAAAACAGATCCATCCCATGGTCCACTGTGCAGCCCCTGGTTGGGCTAAGAGCTAGTCGTGCAGCAACACATAAGTTTTATTCTAATACTTTCCAAACTTTGTACTCAAATATGCTACCTACTTACCAACTTAGGTTAGTTATCCTTATGCTATACCTCTTTTTCATGACTACAATATTCTTACACTCCTACGTTAATCCTATTGTACATCCCCTGACCTCTCTCATTCTTTTTTTCTATCTTTGGAGCTCTGCCCGTCTTTCAATCCTTATACTGCACGGATCTACACTTGATGGCTGTTGAGCAATATTATATATGTAGGTGGTTAATAATTCTCTAGGCTCAGAGGGACTTAAAGACAATCGAGATTGGATTGAGAGGCTTATTGTTTTGGGTATAAATCGCTTATCAGTGGTTTTATTAGACTGGTCTGTAGGTGCACAAAAAGAAAGAGTGATAATACCAATCAAAACTTGTGAACATCTAGTGTCTGCCAGCTACAGAGGTCTAGGTTGGTTATATCTGAAAAACTATAATCGTATTTGGTAGTAATCTTGCTCACATTTTCAAATGGGCAGAACAAGAAACTCAAGAAAATGTCAAATCAAGAAACAACATCCCCCACCCAATGTAAACAGACAATGGAACAGTCACTGGCACACCTAGAGGAGAGTCTTCCATGTGCTACACAAATGCAATTGATAAACATCATTAATCAAAATGTGAAAATATAAAGAAAGAGATAATGGAGAAAGCCACAGCTGAGCAAGAGGAAAGCAAAAACAAGGTGATAATGAAAGAGAAGAAGCCATAAATTAGGCCATAACAAAGGTTTTTCAAAGAAAGATGGATGAATTCATAGAATCCACAAGTAAAAACGTGACCAAACTCCAGCAAATGTCCAAAGAAAATAAAGCTACTGAGCTAACCCCTCAAAAGGAAATCAAGGAGATAAAGAAATCCATACATGATCTAAAACAAGAGATGCAAGGCATCAAAAGTGAGCAATTAGAAGCAAGGGCGATGAAAAATAAAGTAGATAGCTTTGATAGCAGATTAGAAATGCAGAGGAGAGAATTTCCGGGGCTGAAGATGATTTAGGTATTATAGAGAAAGAGCAGAAAATGAGTCAATCCAAATCTAGGAAATATGACAGAGCGCTTCCAAAAAAGGAAAGGAACAAATGAGAAGCAATTAAGGTTTCCAAAATGAACCAGGTGGTGGTGGCAGCTCACACTTGTAATTCTATCTACTCAAGGCCTGAAATCCAAGGATCTGGATTAAGTCTGTCTGGGATGAAAATATTCCTGTCTGAAACATCATCTCTGATATCACAGCCTAGGTGATTCACTCTGCCCAACAGGTTCCAAACACCAAAGTCCATCTCCTATATGAAATACTAGCAAACGTACTCACACATTATTTCCTCTTTGGGAGATAGTTGAAACATGTACCAGAAACATTTCCCTGGCTTCAGAGTGGAAGTGGAAATATATACTCACTAGAAGCCCATCTAGTAAATTACAGTCAATCATGTTTCCTCACATTTGTCAGTTAAATTAAGCAATGAGTGTTTGGATCAGAAGCGATGTGTATGAGCATACAGGTTGTAAAAATACTGTAATCCTAGCTACTCAAGGTAAGCTGAGACCTGAGGATTCCAGTTCAAAATCAGCCATGCAATAAATTCCATAAGATTTTTACCTCTAATTAACCAGCAAAAAAGAGAACGTTGAATTGTGCTTAAAATGCCACAGGTTTAAGCTTTGCATAAAAGTGCTAGGGGTAGCATTCAGGATCCCACTCTCTCCACTCCTTTTTAACATAGTACTAGAATTCCTAGGCAGTGCAATAAGGAAAGAAGCAAGCATAAAGGGGATCCAAGTAGGGAAAGAGGAAATAAAACTATCCCTCTTTGCAGATGACATGATTCTGTATTTAAAGAATCTTATAGACTCTACTCCCAAGCTCCTTGAGCTGATTCAAAGCTTTGGAAGGGTAGCAGGCCATAAAATCAAACCTCACAAATCAACTGCCTTCCTTTACGCCAACAGTGAGAGGAACGAGGCAATAATCAGGAAAGAAACTCTTTCACAATAGCCTCAAAGAAAATAAAGTACCTAGGAATTAGCTTAACTAAGAATGTAAAGGACCGGTTAGATGAAAACTTTAAATCCCTAAAAAAGGAAATTAAAGCAGAACTAAGGAAATGGAAAAACCTCCCATGCTCCTGGATTGGAAGAATCAACATTGGAAAAATGACAATCTTGCCAAGGGCTATCTACAAATTCAATGCAATGCCCATCAACATCCCAAAGTCATTCTTTAAAGAAATAGAAGAGGCAATTCAAAATTTCATATGGAATAATAAAAGACCCCGCATAGCAAAAACACTTCTTAGCAGAAAGAACAGCGCTGGAGGAATTTCAATTCCAAACTTTAGACTCTATTACAGAGCTATAATTCTCAAAACAGCTTGGTACCGGCACAAGAACAGGCCTGAAGTCCAATGGAATAGAACCACAGACCTATGGCCCCCTAATCTTTGACAAGGGAGCCAAAAAAATAGAATGGAAGAAAAATAGCCTCTTCAACAAGTTTTGCTGGCAGTACTGGTTTAGCACCTACAGAAAACAAAAGTTGGATCGTTCTTTGTCACCTTGCACTAGAATTAACTCCAACTGGATCAAAGACCTGGAGGTCAAACACAGACATACTGGAGGCTGAATCTCTCCTCCAATCTCACAATATACATGTGGATGTAGTAAACACAACACCTTATTTGTCCATTCCCAATGTCTTCCACTAGGCCCAACTACCAGTCTGGTCTCAGGCTCAAGGAGCCTTTCTTAGGTAAGATCCAAACATAAGGGTCAATATTGCCCTCATCCTTTACAAAACATTTGCTTCACAGTGCCTTCTCGGCCTGCATTTTGCCCCTTGTCGAATTTTTTTTGTTTTTGCTAGTCTTGGGACTTGACCTCAGAGTGTGAACATTGCTCTTTGGATTTCTTTAGGCTTTAGCTGTCCCACCGAGCCACAGCGCCACTTGCAGCGTTTTCTATGTAGGTGGTAATGAGGAATCAAACCTGAGTCTTTTTGCGTGGTAGCCAAGGACTCTACCACTAAGTCAAACACACAGGGCATCTTGCACATATTTTTGACGTCAATCTACTAGGATATTAGGTTTCTGTATCCTAATCAATTTTCCTGATGATTAGCTTTGCTGTCATGTGTAAAAAATGCAAGAGGGAAAAACACAGAAGAATTAGTGAAATTTAAAAAAAAGCATTACACACATAGATAAGTGTTCATTCTTTGTAGGAGAAAGGATATTTTGATATGATGATGATGACTTTATAATTTCTATGTCAAGGTTGAGAGTTTGGCATAGTGGTAGAGTGCTTGCCTAGCATCCATGAAGATCTGGGTTTGATTGCTCAGTATCACATAGATAGAAAATCTAGATGTGGCACTGTGGCTCAAGTGGCAGAGGGCTAGACTTGAGAAAACCCGAGGACAGTGCTCAGGCCCTGAATTCCAGCCCCAAGACTGGCAGAAAGATAAAAGAAAATAAAAATGCTTTTTACGAGCTAATTCACTCACAGCATTGGCTTCTGAAATCTTCGCTTCTGCATCTTGTGAAATACTCCTTTCCCTCAACGTAGACAAGAAAAACAGATCCATCCCATGGTCCACCGTGAAGCCCCTGGTTGGGCTAAGAGCTAGTCGTGCAGCAACACATAAGTTTTATTCTAATACTTTCCAAACTTTGTACTCAAATATGCTACCTACTTACCAACTTAGGTCAGTTATCCTTATGCTATACCTTTTCTTCATTACTACAATATTCTTACACTCCTACGTTAATCCTCTTGTACCTCCCCTGACCTCTCTCATTCTTTTTTTCTATCTCTGGACCTCTGCTCGTCTTTCAACCCTTATACTGCACGGATCTACACTTGATGGCTGTTGAGCAATATTGTATATGTAGGTGGTTAATTATTCTCTAGACTCAGAGGGACTTAAAGACAATAGAGATTGGATTGAGAGACTTATTGTTTTGGGTATAAATCGCTTATCAGTGGTTGTATTAGACTGGTCTGTAAGTGCACAAAAAGAAAGAGTGATAATACCAATCAAAACTTGTGAACATCTAGTGTCTGCCAGCTACAGAGATCTAGGTTGGTTATATCTGAAAAACTGTAATCGTATATAGTAGTAATCTTGCTCCCATTTTCAAATGGGCCGAACAAGAAACTCAAGAAAAATGTCAAATCAAGAAACAACATCCCCCACCCAATGTAAACAGACAATGGAACAGTCACTGGCAAACCTAGAGGAGAGTCTTCCAAGTGCTACACAAATTCAATTGATAAACATCATTAATGAAAAATGTGAAAATGTAAAGAAAGAAATAATGGAGGAAGCCATAGCTGAACAAGAGGAAAGCATAAACAAGGTGATAAGTGAAAAAGAAGAAGCCATAAAGGAGGCCATAACAAAGGTTTTTCAAAGAAAGATGGATGAATTCATAGAATCCACAAGTAAAAACGTGACCAAACTCCAGCAAATGTCCAAAGAAAATAAAGCTTCTGAGCTAACCACTCAAAAGGAAATCAAGGAGATAAAGAAATCCATACATGATCTAAAACAAGAGATGCAAGGCATCAAAAGTGAGCAATTAGAAGCAAGGGAGATAAAAAATAAAGTAGATAGCTTTGATAGCAGGTTAGACAATGCAGAGGAGAAAATTTCCGGGGCTGAAGATAATTTATTTATTATAGAGAAAGAACAGAAAATGAGTCAATCTAAATCTAGGATAATTGAGAGAGCGCTTCAGGAGGTCCAAGATACAATTAGGAAGCCTAATTTAAGGCTAGTTGGTATTGAGGAGGGCGTGGAGAAAGAGGTCAATGGTATTGGAAATATACTTCAGGGAATCATCTCAGAGAATTTCCCAAATATCCAGAAGGGCAGGCCCATCCAGATACGAGAAGCTTTTAGAACCCCAACAGACCTGACCAGAAAAGAACATCCCACCGCCACATTGTGATCCGAACTGGATCAATAGAAACGAAAGGAAAGATCCTAAAGGCAGCCAGGGAAAAGGGATCAGTAACCTATAAAGGCAAACCAATCAGAATAACCCTAGATTTCTCAGCAGCGACCATGCAAGCACGAAGTGACTGGAAGCATATATGTCATGCCCTTAAATCAAATAACTACCAACCAAGAATATTGTAGCCAGCTAAGCTCTCATTCATAACTGAGGGAACAATAAAAACATTCCATTCCAGGGAAAAGCTGCAACAATATGTCGAAACAAAACCAACACTACAGAGAATTCTCAAAGATGCTCTATACATAGAAAACCAAAATAAATGCAATATAGGGAAAGAAATGGCACCTAAACAGCATACCATCTAAGGACCACAAGAACTGTCAAGACACAGGCCCTACTAAAAGCTTTTCAAAATGGTAGGAACTAATAAATATCTCTCAATCCTAACTCCCCATATCAATGGACTTAATTCTCCAATTAAACGGCATAGGCTGTCTAGTTGGATCAAAAAGCAAGAGCCATCGTTCTGCTGTCTTCAAGAGACACATCTTACCCAAAAACAATCATCTTTTGAAAGTGAGAGGTTGGAATAAACTCTATCAAGCTAACTGCCCCCATAAACAGGCTGGAGTTGCCATCCTCATATCAGATACAATAGACTTCAAACTAAAATTAGTAAGAAAAGACAAAGAAGGTTACTACATACTACTAAAGGGATCTTTCCTCCAGGAAGACATAACGATCCTAAATATTTACACACCCAATCCCGGAGCTCCAAACTTCATCAAGCAAACTTTACTTACACTGAAACCATACATAGATCGAAATACAGTGAACCTTAGAACTGAACAACTATATAGACCAACTAGATCTAACAGACATCTGCAGAATATTCCACCCAGTAACAACACAATATACGTTTTTCTCAGCAGCACATGGAACATTTTCCATAATAGACCGCATCTTAGGCCATAAAACAAACCTGGACGGATTCAGAAACACTGAAATTATTCCATGCACACTCTCAGCCCACAAAGGCATCAAATTGGAGCTGAACACATATCTCCACCAACGAAAACCCTGTAATTCATGGAGACTGAACAACACATTGTTGAATCAAAAACAATGGGTAATCGAAGAGATCAGAACAGATATCCAACTGTTTATGAAATTTAACAATAAGGAGCACACAAATATCAACTCCTTAGGGACACAACAAAGGCAGTACTCAGAGGAAAATTTATAGTGCTGAGTGCCTACAACAGCAAGTTGGAAAAATGGCAAACCAACTAGTTAATGTCTCACTTTAGCCTCCTGGAAAAAGAGCAACAAACCAACCCTAAACGAATTAGGAGAAAGCAAATTATTAAAATCAAAGCAGAATTAAATGATTTGGGATAAAAAAAACCTATAGAAAGAATCAACAAAACAAGGAGTTGGTTCTTTGAAAGAATTACCAAATTTGACAAGCCCTTAGCAAATCCTACGAAAAAAACAAGAGAGCATATCGAAATAAACAAAATCGCAGATGAAAATGGTAATATCACGACAGAAATGACCAAGATCCAGAATATTATGAGGGAATACTTCTCAAATCTTTACGCCAACAAATTTGAGAATCTAGAAGAAATGGATGAATTTGTAGACAATATTAACATACCCACACTGAACCAAGAAGAGCTAACCCAACTCAACAGGCCTATTTCAAGCTCTGAAATAGAAATGGAAATTAGACAACTTCCACTTAAAAAGAGCCCAGGGCCAGATGGATTCACAGCTGAATTCTATAAGGTCTTCAAAGCAGAGCTCATACCAATACTCCTCAAGCTCTTCAATGAAATGGAAAATGAAGGTTCTTTACCAAACTCATTCTGTGAAGCCAGTATATCCCTCATCCCCAAACCAGACAGAGATTCATCAAAGAAAGAGAACTATAGACCCATTTCTTTGATGAATATCGATGCAAAACTTCTCAACAAAATACTGGCCAACTGTCTACAACAACTCATCAAAAAATTATACACTATGATCAAACTGGATTCATCACAGGGAGGCAAAGCTGGTTCAACATACACAAATCAATTAATATAATTCAACACATCAACAGGAGCAAGGACAAAAATCACATGATTGTCTCAATAGATGTGGAAAAGGCATTTGACAAGATCCAAAACCCCTTTATGTTAAAAGATGTGGAGAAACTAGGACTCCATGGAACATTTCTCAATGTAATAAAGGCTGTGTATGAGAAACCCACTGCTAGTATTATACTTAATGGTGAAAATCTAAAGCCATTCCCTCTAAAATGAGGAACGAGGCAACGATGCCCACTCTCTCCACTCCTTTTTAACGTAGTACTAGAATTCCTAGGCAGTACAATAAGGCAAGAAGGAAGCATAAAGGGGATCCAAGTAGGGAAAGAGGAAATAAAACTATCCCTCTTTGCAGATTGTAGGGAGCCGGGACAAACGCCATTATAAGATGGCACCCGTTTCCTGACTCCTTAGAGGTAAACAACTCCATATAAGGCAATGCTGTGCTCGACTACGTGTCCTAAGTTATGCGCATGCGCGAATCACATGATGATCCCTGGCCAATCCCGCGGCACCTCTTTGTGTCAGTAGGGCGGCAGCCAATGGTGGAGCGACCCGTGTTCCTGTTCCCTATATAAGCAGCTGCATTTGGATGCCTCGCCCATTTCGCTTCCTGCTCCCCCTTCAATCAAAAGGCTCTCCAATAAAGTATGATTTGAGAAGAAGCCTCTAGTGGTGATCGTTCTTCCTCGCTGGTCGAGGAGCTCGCCGCAACTGGTGCCGAGACCCGGGACCCTGGGAAGACAGGACGACAAGCGAGGGACCGAGGAGGATTCAGAACTCGACATACGGAGAGGAGACGTCGGTAAGTATCAGCCTGATCAGCTGAGATCCCCAGGTATGCTGTTTTTTGGGGTACAATTCTGGGTGCTTGCTGTTGTCCTTCCTTTGTGGGTGCTGCTGGTGTGTTTTTATTGCATTTGTCTGCGTTGCGGCAACTCAGAGATTGTGAAGGAAATCAGTAGGACATTGATGAAGCACCAGGGTAGTTTCTCCGAGGCAGAATCAAATGGGGAGGAAAAGGGTAGGCCAAAAAGAAAAGGGAAAGAAAATAAAGAAAAGAGACGTTATGTCAAAGAACAGAGGGTGGACGCACCCTACCAAGATACCGTGCAGGAGGGTGATAAGGAGGACCAAGTCATAAGAGCAATGGAGCCGCTCCCCGGGCAGCTTTACCCGGATCTAGACAGGTTTCAACATTTACAAATAAGGGAGTCTAGAGATGAGGAGCTAAACGATTCAAATGAGGAATTAAACAGCTCAGATGAGGAAGTGACTAACAATTCAGATGAGGAACAGGACCCGAAAGAGGGAGAAGGCTTGGAGGAGGCGGTTGCTAGGTATGAGGAGGGTAGGTATGGAGTTCGACGACCTCTTCTGGCCGGAGTGTCTAAAGGAAATAAGCAAGAGAGAATCATGCCCTCTGCGCCCCCGCCCTATCCTGTGGCACCGGGAAAATGTCATTTCATAAAAGGAAGCACTTGGTCCCGCCTGGCAGCTGCGTTCCCAGTTTTTGAGAACCCAGTTACTCAGGAGAGGACCTTTGAACCAGTCTCCTATAAACAGTTAAAGGATTTGATGGAGGCAGTACGTAATTATGGAGTTACGGCCAGTTATACCACTGCCTTGCTTAGAAGACTAACTGTTAATGCTATGACACCTAATGATTGGTATGAGGTCACGCGGACATGCCTCAATCATGGACAGTTCCTTGACTTCAGGTCTATAGTTATGGACAGAGCTCAGGCTCAATATAGAGTAAATGTACAAGAAGGGCGGCCCGAGTGGACCTTGGACATGCTCCTAGGGCAAGGACAATGGGCTGCCGATCAGACAAATTTCCCCTGGGATGTTTATAAACAAATAAATGAGGTTTTTTACAAGTCCTGGAGGGCAATCCCAAACAAAGGCCAGGTCACTGGCAGCCTCACCAAAGTTACTCAAGCTGTCACGGAGCCATTCTCCGATTTTGTGGCCCGTGTGCTCGAAACGGCGGACCGCGTTTTTGGAAATCTTGAAGTCTTTATGCCAGTTGTCCAACAAATTATTTTTGAGCAAAGTACAAAGGAATGTCAGAGAGCTATTGTGCCGGTCAAGGAAAAGGGCCTGGAAGCATGGGTAAAAGCCTTCAGGGAAATAGGGGGGCCATTAACTAATGCAGGCCTGGCTGCAGCTGTACTGTCAGCCACCCGAGCGGCCAAGGACTCTAAAGGTAAAGGATGCTTCAAATGTGGCCAACTTGGACACTTTAAACACCAGTGTCCCAGAACTGCTCCCCAGGGTCCTCAGGGAGTTCAAAAGATGCCAGGAACATGTCCTAGGTGCAAGAAGGGAAAACATTGGGCCAATGAATGCAGGTCAGTAAAAGATATTAATGGACAGCCCATTCCTTCTCTTAGTGCAGGCCAGGAGCCAAAAAATGGGACAAGGGCCCCCGTCCACAGGGCCCTCAAATTTATGGGGCAATTCAGACTCCGGCACCTGTTTCCAGCCTACAGCAGCCAGTTCGGCCAGGCTCCGCAGGGTTGGACCTCTGTGCCTCCTCCGGATTGGTCTTAACTCCAGCCATGGGCGTACAAATATTGGATACTAATGTAACTGGACCATTAGAAAGAGGCACGGTGGGATTGGTGTTAGGGCGCTCCTCCTCCACCTTAAAAGGACTAATAATTTTCCCCGGCGTTATAGATTCTGACTATTCAGGAGTAATCAAGGTTTTGTGCCACTCCCCTTACGGAGTAATCTCTATAGCCCCGGGAGATAGGATTGCCCAGCTTATAATTTTACCTTCAAAACATGAAAACTTTCTTTCACTACAAAAGGAAAGGGGAGCCGCAGGCTTAGGCTCCACAGGGATTGATCTTGTATGCCTGTCGATGGAATTGGACCAGAGACCCATGCTATCCCTACAAATAGAGGGAAAGTCCTTTCTTGGCCTGGTAGATACCGGAGCCGATCGGAGCATTATTCAATCAAAGGCCTGGCCCAAGCAGTGGCCATTACAAAAATCTTCTCAAACTTTACAAGGACTTGGATATGCTAATACTCCCTGTGTCAGTGCTAAAGAGTTAGTGTGGAGAACTGAAGAAGGCCAACAGGGAACAATCCAACCGTTTGTAATCGACGTCCCTGTCAATCTTTGGGGACGGGATGTGCAACAACAATTAAAACATAAACTGACTAATAATTATTCAGAAGTTAGTCAAAACATCATGAAATAGCAGGGATATGTTCCAACTCAAGGGCTTGGCAGATGTCTTCAGGGACGCCCAGAACCCGTTGAGCCTGTTGCAAAATTTAGTAGAAAAGGATTGGGTTTTTCCTAGGGGCCACTGAAACAAAAGCTTCCAACAATAATGCGGTACCCATACCCTGGTTGACTCAGAAATCGGTGTGGGTCCCCCAGTGGCCCCTTTCACAAGAAAAATTGGAAGCTGCAAAAAATTTATTTGAGGAACAGTTAAAATTGGGACACGTTGAGCCCTCTGTATCTCCCTGGAACACACCCATTTTTATTATTAAAAAGGCTTCTGGCAAGTGCAGATTGTTACATGACTTAAGGGCAGTAAACGCGCAAATGCAGGTCATGGGACCAGTCCAGAGAGGACTTCCTCTACTTTCGGCGCTGCCCCGAGATTGGCCTGTGTTGACCTTAGACATTAAAGATTGCTTCTTCTCAATACCCCTTTGCCCTGAGGATAGAGAACGTTTTGCCTTTACGTTGCCCTCTGTTAATCATGAACAGCCAGATGTCCGTTATCAGTGGAAGGTCTTGCCGCAAGGCATGGCTAATAGCCCGACTATTTGTCAACTGTTTGTGGATTCGGCCCTGCTGTCAGTTAGACAGGAGTTTCCCCTGGTAAAAATCATTCATTATATGGATGATATCCTGCTAGCTGCTTCCTCTCTTGAGGTACTTCAGAGAGCCTATCAACAGGTGGTTTCCCTACTTGAACAGAGAGGGCTTATTATTGCCCCTGATAAAGTACAACAATCCAAGGTGGTAAAATTCTTAGGCGCCATTGTTACTCCTGCCTTTATTCGACCTCAAAAAATTTCTATTCGGACTGCCCACTTAAAGACACTCAATGATTTTCAACAACTGTTGGGAGACATCAACTGGAACCGGGGATATTTAAACATTCCTCGAGCAGAATTACTGCCTTTATTTTCCATTTTGGAAGGTAACCCGGATGTCACATCTACACGAAAACTTACCCCACAGGCTTTTGCGGCCCTAAAAAGGATTGAAGGGGCAATAATTAAGGCTCAAGTGTGTCGTTATAATCCAGGTCAATTACTTACGTTGTGTATTTTAAAGAGAAAGAATTATCCTACAGGGGTCTTATGGCAGGACGGCCCTCTGTGGTGGCTTCATGTTAATTCTCTTGGAGCAAGAACTGTTCAATATTTTCCTGAGCTTGTTGCAACTCAAGCCCTATTGGGCCTAAAGTATTGTTTGATGCATTTTGCTAAAATACCCGATAAATTAATTATTCCCTATACCAGGAATCAGGTGGAAACTTTGGCTGCCACTGTGGATATATGGGCAATTTTATTATGTGCCTTTCCCAATATTATTGATAGCCATTATCCCAAGCATCCCCTGTTTGCCTTTGTAGAGAGAAATTTGGTTTATTTTCCGATTATTACCTCTAAGAAGCCTTTGGTTACAGCCTTGACTATTTATACTGATGGGTCAAAAACTGGCCAGGGTGCCTTTGTGGTGGAAGGTCAAAATCCAGTCGTGTTATATTTTCGACCGGATGTTCCCCAGGTCACGGAGTGCCTGGTGGTTCTAGAGGTGTTTAAAAGATTTGAAGAGCCCTTTAATCTTTTTTCTGATTCACAATATGTTGTTAATGCTGTTATTTCTCTTGAAGTCGCCGCCTCAATTAGGCAGGCCAGCATGGTTTCTAACATATTATTACAGATTCAATCCCTTATTTTGGCAAGAAAGAATCGCTTTTATATAGGGCACATGAGAGCTCATACCTTGTTGCCATGTCCCATGGCTAAGGCTAATGCCCAGGTACATCAGGCAATTAGGGCCATGGTTTTGACAGCTATTGATTCTGTAGAATCAGCAAAAACTTTTCATCAGTTATATCATGTACCTGCTAATACTCTTAGAATAAAATTTAATATAACCAGACATGAAGCACGAAATATTGTTAAAGCCTGTCAGTCTTGTGTGATTTTTCTCCCCTCTACTAATGTGGGGATAAACCCTAGAGGCTTAAAACCAAATGCCCTGTGGCAAATGGATGTTACTCATTTAGCGGAATTTGGAAAATTAAAATATTTACATGTCTCAGTGGATACCTATTCTGGCATAGTACATGCCACGCTCTTGGCAGGAGAAAAGGTTTCCCATGTAAAAGTACATTGTTTAGAAGCCTGGGTGGCCTGGGGAAAACCCCTTCACTTAAAAACTGATAATGGCCCTGCCTATACTTCTCATGGTTTCCGCGCCTTTTGTGAGCAAATGCAAGTAGCCCATACAACAGGATTACCATACAATCCGCAAGGACAAGAAATTGTGGAAAGAACCAACAAAAATTAAAAGAAATACTTCAAAAACAAAAAGGGGGAATTGCGGAAGGAGCATCTCCCAGGGAAAGACTTTCCCTTGCACTTTTTATTTTAAATTTTTTAATTTTAAATAGTGATGGTAAGTCAGCATCAGATAGACATGCTGCCCAAAACCCTAAAATTATAACTGAGATGGTTAAATGGAAGGATGTTATTACAAATACTTGGTGCGGACCGGATCCCATAGTAAGGAGATCCAGGGGAGCTGTTTGTGTTTTACCACAGGAGCAGGAAACACCGCTTTGGGTCCCATTGCGATTGACACGAAAGGTGGAAGGAGAACCCGAGAAAGGCACTGACGATGAAGATGATTCTCATGTTGGTGGTAATACTAGCAGATCCAGTGATGGCCCAGGAGAGGATTTTTTGGGCGCTGATGAAGACCTTTCCAATACCGATGCCTGTGAAGCATGACACTCGTGTTTTCCTGTATCTGTTCACGACCAATTCATCATTGCAGTTACCTTTTCTTCCCATGGACAGACAGTTGGACAATTATACGTTGCCGATGTCTTTATACCGCTAATCTGTCAAGGCAGTTGGGTCAGATGTTAACTGGACAATGGTCAAATGATTTTGAAAACCTTACAAGCCAACTGAGATATGAAATTATGATTGTTAATTCAACCAGGGTAAATGTGGCCTATAGACTCCAGTCCCAAGCTCCTTGAGCTGATTCAAAGCTTTGGAAGGGTAGCAGGCCATAAAATCAACCCTCACAAATCAACTGCATTCCTTTACGCGAACAGTGAGAGGAACGAGGCAATAATCAGGAAAGAAACTCCTTTCACAATAGCCTCAAAGAAATAAAAGTACATAGGAATTAGCTTAACTAAGAATGTAAAGGACCGTTTAGATGAAAACTTTAAAACCCTAAAAAAGGAAATTAAAGCAGAACTAAAGAAATGGAAAAAACTCCCATGCTCCTGGAATGGAAGAATCAGCATTGTGAAAATGACAATCTTGCCAAGGGCTATCTACAAATTCAGTGCAATACCCATCAACATCCCAATGTCATTCTTTAAAGAAATAGAAGAGGCAATTCAAAATTTCATATGGAATAATAAAAGACCCCGTAAGCAAAAACACTTCTTAGCAGAAAGAACAGCACTGGAGGAATTTCAATTCCAAACTTTACACTCTATTACAGAGCTATAATTCTCAAAACAGCTTGGTACTGGCACAAGAACAGGCCTGAAGTCCAATGCAATAGAACTGCGGACCCAGATATTAAACCACAGACCTATGGCCACCTAATCTTTGACAAGGGAGCCAAAAAAATAGAATGGAAGAAAGATAGCCTCTTCAACAAGTTGTGCTGGCAGAACTGGTTAAGCAACTGCAGAAAACTAAATTTGGATCCTTCATTGTCACCTTGCACTAGAATTAACTCCAAATGGATCAAAGACCTGGAGGAAAAGGTTACACACTGAAAAGTTTATAGGAAGGAGTAGGATATACACTAGGCCTCCTTGGAACAGGTAGAAACTTTCTTAATAAGGACAAAGAATCACAACAAATCAGAGAAAGGCTGGATAAATGGGACTGCATTAAACTGCAGAGCTTTGTATGGCAACGGATATAGCTAGTAAACTAATCAGGAAGCCTACAGAGTGGGATAAGATCTGCTCCACCAAACAACGGACAAAGGCCTCATATCTAAAATATATCAACAACTCAAAAAATTGAATCACTCCAAAACTAACCTCCAAAGTAACACCCATCACATTAAACAATGGGCCAAAGACTTAAAGAGAGTCTTCTCTGAAGAAGAAACAAGAATGGCCTATAGACACAGGAAGAAATGCTCCACATCTCTGGTCATAAAAGAAATGCAAATCAAAACAACTCTAAGATTCCACCTCACTCCAGTTAGAATGGCCAGGATCAGGAAAACGAATGACAACAGATGCTGGAGGGGATGTGGCCAGGATGGATCACTACTACACTGTTGCTGGGAGTGCAAACTCGTTCAACCACTATGGAAAGCAGTGTGGCAGTGCCTCAAAATGCTAAACATAGAACTCCCCTATGACCCAGCAATTCCACTACTTGGCATTTACCCAACAATCCAGAAACAAGGGCATACTAAACCCACTAGCACAACAATGTTCATTGCAGCGCTATTCACCATAGCAAAGATATGGAACCAACCCAGATGTCCCTCAGTTGATGAGTGGATCAAAAAGTTGTGGTATTTGTACACAATGGAATTCTATGCTGCTGTCAGAAAGAATGACATTGCCCCGTTTGTTAGGAAACGGAAAGACTTAGAACAAATCATATTAAGTGAAGTAAGCCAGACTCAAAGGAACTTAGGCTCAGTGGTTTCCCTCATTCGTCATAATCAGTAGAAACCTTGGGCTCTACTAGCAGAGATTTGCAATAGAGCAAAAGGCCATATATAAGGCCATGTAATGTGAAGCTAATTGAAAGGACCTCCAGAATATTGAAACAAAAGCCACATAATGAATGATTGTTGTCCTTAATGTACTATGTTGTCTTTCATCTCGTTTGCTGTCCCTTGGTTATCCCATATTGGTATAGTATCTCACTTTGTTATCTGATATATTGAATTTATTTGTATTTGGATATTTGAAATTTGATAGGGAAGGGCGAAAACCAAGACGAGTGGGGGGTGTGGGGTAGAGGGAAATGGGTACCAAGACATGTGAAAGGGTATCAATGTATGTGAATTAATGCAAATTCTACCTGGCAAATATCATGTAACCCTTTTACTAATTACAATAAAAAATTTAAAAAAAAGAAAGTTGTAGTGTGTGGGGAGGATGATGGGGTCAAATACATTTCTTCTTAGAAATTTACCTCATCTGGTTGCCCTGGATTTTCCTGGCCTTCTTCTTAGAGAAAGGCCTGTTATTCTGGATTTGTGGCTTGGCAAAGATCTAGCATGTACATCTTCGAGTAAGACATCCACAACTTCCATGCCTGAGACTCGACTTTCCTGACCTTTGGCAACAGCACAGCAACATCTTTCTTCCTCCTGAGCCACAGGCCAAGTGAGCTGGCTTGAGTTGGTTGTTAGTTACAGTGGCTTGGTTACCAGGGTTCCATATTCTGTTCCATTGTGAGGGAGGCAGGGTCACCTTTCAGGGCCCAAGACTAAAGATCCTTGCTCACAGAAGACCTCACCAAAGACATACTGGAGGTTGAATCTCTCCTCCAATCTCACAATATACATGTGGATGTAGTAAACAGCACACCTTATTTGTCCAATCCCAATATCTTCTACTAGGCCCAACTACCAGTCTTGTCTCAGGCTCAAGGAGCCTTTATTAGGTAAGATCCAAACTTAAGGGTCAATATTGCCCTCATCCTTTACAAAACATTTGCTTCACAGTGCCTTCTCTGCCTGCATTTTCCCCTTGTCGAATTTTTTTGTTTTTGCTAGTCTTTGGACTTGCCTCAGAGTGTGAACATTGTTCTTGGGCTATCTTTCGGCTTTAGCTGTCCCACCGAGCCACAGCACCACTTGCAGCGATTTCTATGTATGTGGTAATGAAGAATCAAACCTGAGTCTTTTTGCGTGGTAGCCAAGGACTCTACCACTAGGTCAAACACACAGGGCATCTTGCACATATTTTTGACGTCAATCTACTAGGATATTATTAGGTTTCTTTATCCTAATCAATTTTTTCCTGATGATTATCTTTGCTGTCATGTGTAAAAATGCAAGAGGGAAAAACACAGAAGAATTAGTGAAATTAAAAAAAAGCATTACACACATAGATAAGTGTTCATTCTTTGTAGCAGAAAGGATATTTTGATATGATGATGATGACTTTATAATTACTATGTCAGGGTTGAAGTTTGGCATAGTGCTAAAGTGCTTGCCTAGCATCCATGAAGATCTGGGTTTGATTGCTCAGTATCACATAGATAGAAAATCTAGATGTGGCACTGTGGCTCAAGTGGCAGAGGGCTAGACTTGAGAAAACCCGAGGACCGTGCTCAATCCCTGAATTCCAGCCCCAGGACTGGGGCTGGAAAGATAAAAGGAAATAAAAATGCTGTTTACGAGCTAATTCACTCACAGCATTGGCTTCTGAAATCTTCGCTTCTACATCTTGTGAAATACCCCTTTCCCTCAACGTAGACAAGAAAAACAGATCCATGCAATGGTCCACTGTGCGGCCACTGGTTGGGCTAAGAGCTTGTTGTAGCAACACATAAGTTTTATTTTAATAATTTCCAAACTTTGTACTCAAATATGCTACCTACTTACCAACTTAGGTCAGTTATCCTTATGCTATACATTTTCTTCATTACTACAATATTCTTACACTCCGACGTTAATCCTCTTGTACCTCCCCTGACCTCTCTCATTCTTTTTTTCTATCTCTGGACCTCTGCTTGTCTTTCAACCCTTATACTGCACGGATCTACACTTGATGTCTGTTAAGCAGTATTGTATATGTAGGTGGTTAATTATTCTCTAGGCTCAGAGGGACTTAAAGACAATTGAGATTGGATTGAGAGGCTTATTGTTTTGGGTATAAATCGCTTATCAGTGGTTGTATTAGACTGGTCTGTAAGTGCACAAAAAGAAAGAGTGATAATACCAATCAAAACTTGTGAACATCTACTGTCTGTCAGCTACAGAGGTCTAGGTTGGTTATATCTGAAAAACTATAATCGTATTTAGTAGTAATCTTGCTCCCATTTTCAAATGGGCAGAACAAGAAACTCAAGAAAAATGTCAAATCAAGAAACAAAATCCCCCACCCAATGTAAAAAGACAATGGAACAGTCACTGGCAAACCTAGAGGAGAGTCTTCCAAGTGCTACACAAATGCAATTGATAAACATCATTAATGAAAAATGTGAAAATATAAAGAAAGAGATAATGGAGGAAGCCATAGCTGAACAACAGGAAAGCATAAACAAGGTGATAAGTGAAAAAGAAGAAGCCATAAAGGAGGCCATAATAAAGGTTTTTCAAAGAAAGATGGATGAATTCATAGAATCCACAAATAAAAACGTGACCAAACTCCAGCAAATGTCCAAAGAAAATAAAGCTACTGAGCTAACCACTCAAAAGGAAATCAAGGAGATAAAGAAATCCATACATGATCTAAAACAAGAGATGCAAGGCATCAAAAGTGAGCAATTAGAAGCAAGGGAGATAAAAAATAAAGTAGATAGCTTTGATAGCAGGTTAGACAATGCAGAGGAGAGAATCTGGGGCTGAAGATAATTTAGTTATTATAGAGAAAGAACAGAAAATGAGTCAATGCAAATCTAGGAAAATTGAGAGCGCTTCATGAGGTCCAAGATACAATTAGGAAGCCTAATTTAAGCCTAGTTGGTATTGAGGAGGGCGTGGAGAAAGAGGTCAATGGTATTGGAAATATACTTCAGGGAATCATCTCAGAGAATTTCCCAAATATCCAGAAGGGCAGGCCCATCCAGATACAAAAAGCTTTTAGAACCCCAAACAGACCTGACCAGAAAGAACATCCCACCGCCACATTGTGATCCGAACTGGATCAATAGAAACGAAAGGAAAGACCCTAAAGGCAACCAGGGAAAAGGGATCAGTAACCTATAAAGGCAAACCAATCAGAATAACCCCAGGTTTCTCAGCAGAGACCATGCAAGCACGAAGTGACTGGAAGCATATATGTCATGCCCTTAAATCAAATAACTACCAACCAAGAATATTGTAGCCAGCTAAGCTCTCATTCATAACTGAGGGAACAATAAAAACATTCCATTCCAGGGAAAAGCTGCAACAATATGTCGAAACAAAACCAACACTACACAGAATTCTCAAAGATGCTCTATACATAGAAAACCAAAATAAATGCAATATAGGGAAAGAAATGACACCTAAACAGCATACCATCTAAGGACCACAAGAACTGTCAAGACACAGGCCCTACTAAAAGCTTTTAAAAATGGTAGGAAGTAATAAATATCTCTCAATCCTAACTCCCCTTATCAATGGACTTAACTCTCCAATTAAATGGCATAGGCTGTCTAGTTGGATCAAAAAGCAAGAGCCATCGTTCTGCTGTCTTCAAGAGACACATCTTACCCCAAAATGATCATCTTTTGAAAGTGAGAGGTTGGAATAAACTCTATCAAGCTAACTTCCCCCATAAACAGGCTGGAGTTGCCATCCATCCTCATATCAGATACAATAAACTTCAAACTAAAATTAGTAAGAAAAGACAAAGAAGGTTACTACATACTACTAAAGGGATCTTTCCTCCAGGAAGACATAACGATCCTAAATATTTACACACCCTTTTGAAGATTCTCAAAAGATTGAAGATTCTGCCAGTGTAAGTTAGATTCCGGCATTGATATTAAATAATGCAATGAGTAGGGATTTATATTTGAAATATCACTGTTGACAAAATCTAACACACATTTGCTTAGTATTTGCTTTTGATTTCCCAAGAAGTTCAGTACAAGCTAACATGTGTGGCATGTATCGACTGGGAGAAATGATTCAGAATATGTGACTCATTTGAACAGGAGTCAGTGAAAAGATACAGAAGCAGGATACCCATATTGTGATAATTTGTATCTTTTGCATATTTTGTGTATGTTATTAATCCCATTTGTAGTGTGCATTTCTAGGCAAAAACTTTTAAAATGTTTCCAAACAATTTGTTATTTCAACAGCAAAAAAAGACCTTTTTATGCCTGATAAAATTCACAGAATCCAAATTATTCCATATTATTTTTTGTTGTTGTTGTTCTTTTTGGTGGGTCATAGATCTTGAACTCAGCCTGGGCACTATCCCTGAGCTCTTCAGATCCAGGCTACCACCTTAACCTGGAGCCAAGCCCCACTTCCCATTTTCTAAAGGTAAATTGGAGATAAGAGTCTCACGTCTTTTTGTGCCAGGATGGCTTTAAACCTTCACCCTCAGGACTCAGCCTCCTGAGTAGCTAGGATTATAGAAGTGAGCCACCACCCCATCATGCTCAGTTTTCTGGTTTTTTTTTAAACAAGCCCTTTGCCTGGAACTCGGTCTGAGCACTGTCCTTCAGCTTTCCTCAAGCCTAGTGATCTTCTACTTGAGCCACAGCACTACTTCTGGTTTTTTCTGTGTATGTGGTACTGCAGAATTGAACCTTCGTCTTCATACAAGCACTCTACAGCTATGCCAATCTCGCAGCCCCTCCACATTAGTTTTTATGATAGATCTTTCCATGCATCTAGGATGGCTAGAAATCCCTCTTGAGTTTCCCAAGATCAGGGAGTATAGGTGTGTCCCATCCTGTGTGGCTACATAACCATTGTGTAGGGTACAGTTCTCTCTTCATTCTACCCATCTAGAGCAATTTTCATCTTCCATGTATAATCATTAAACATTCAGCTCCTGTTCCTCTCTACTCCATTCTCTGGAACCATCGTGCTTTTTGGCTCTAAGGGTTTGTTGATCCTTGGAAGCTCTGGAAGGGAAAACATACCCTAGCTCTTCCTTTATGACTGCTGTATTTTTAGTTTACTGTAATCAAGATTCATCTGTAAAATATAGTAAAATGTTCTTCCTTTTCAATGCATTGTTTTGCATATTTCTATCTTTTGATTATTATTAATAGTTGTGAATGGATTCTCCACATATTTGTTCTAGTCTCTGCTTTCTCTTCCGTTAGGTACAAATGTAGAAATAGAAGTGTTGGACCATATTTCTATGTAATTGAATATTTAGTACTTTTTTAGCACTCTCCACACAATTTTTGATTGTTTTATATTCCTTGCAGAACTATTTCAAAGTTCTACTTCTTCTCACTACTTTCCAAGTAATAGTTAGACTTTGAAAGTTGTTTTATTGTATGCGTGTGTGTGTGTGTGTTTGTGTGTGTGTATGTGGATCTTTTTGTTTAAAACTATATTTATATTAACATATTTAAAGTAATGATTTCATTGTAATTTTAATTTTTCTCATGACTGTTAATATTGAACTTCTTTCTACATTTTGAACTACTATTTCTATATATTCTTTTTAGAAAATCCTCTCCAATCTCCAATTTTTTCCCTTTTTTTTGTGGGGAAGTGGGGAAAGTCATGGGGCTTGGACCTTGGGCCGTGAGCTCTTTAGTTTAAGGCTATTGTCCTTCCCTGAGTATTGCCCCTCAGTTCTTTTGCTCACAGCTCCCTACCCCTCTTCCCATTATATACAGAACAAAGGTCATCCTCAGTCTTTTTGAAAAAGTAAAACATACAGTAAATTTGTAGTATAAAACAGCAAGAAATAAATTTCTTGCCAGGTGCAGTGACTTCTACCTGTAATCCTAGCTACTCAGATATCAGGCTGATATCTAAAGATTTGGTTCAAAGCCAGCCTGGGCATTAGAAAGTCTATGAGTGTCTCATCTACTGTTAACCACTAGAATATGGGAAATGGCACTGTGGCTTCATAGGTAGGGTGATAGCCTTGAGTTGAAGAGCTCAGGAACAGTGCCCAGGCCCAGAGTTCAAGCCTTACAAATCCCCCAGCCAAAAAAAAGAAAAAAAACATTCTTCCCCAAGTGACTATTATGCCAGACATAGAACACTAACATTCTGGGTGTACTTCACAGTATTATTACTTGATACCCTAAGATTTTGCAATATTCTCACAGTACCAGCATATGTCATCATATAATGTAGTTCCTCTTCAATGGAATAATTCCATTTATAACCTAAATCTACTCCCCCGACTTATTTTTGTCGATACCACAATTGCTCTACCATGATATGCCACAAGCCATTAAACATTTTATGGTGGGTAATTGGAAAGGAGTCTCATTTAATTTTGTGCCAGGCTGGCTTTGAACCATGGTCCTCAGCTCTCAGTCTCCTGAGTAGCTAGGATGACAGGCGTGAGCCACCAGAACCTGGCTTGCCTTTTTATTTTTTTGTGGGTCTTGGGACTTGAACTCTGGGCCTAGGCACCATCCCTAAGCTTTTCAGGTCAATAATTCATGTAAGTCTAAACATTTAAGTAAAGGAATAAAATTCCAACAAAAAAAGAATAAAATTCCAGACATGGTGTGTTTATAACTCGGTGTTAATTACTTGATGAAAATGTGCCATTCCAGAAGCTGGTGTCATTTGATGGTGTAGCTGTGGATTTCAGCTGGGAGGAGTGGCAGCATCTGGACAATGCTCAGAGGACCCTGTACAGAGATGTAATGCTGGAGACCTACAGCAACCTGGTGTCCTTAGGTGAGCAAAAGTCAAATCACTTGCAAGGCCAAGTGCCTTGTTATTTTGCAGATACGTGAATGTTTATCAAACTTTCAATACTATTTAAATGAAAGATTCCAGGCCCTGAGAATTATCATTACTTTCTAAAGAAAACCTAAGGTAATTTTGTACTCATTCTTCAGGATACCTTCAGGATACTTTGACAACAGTTCTAAATTATGTTTCCTCTAATGGAGACGACATTCCAAACTTACACCGTAACTGTAAGTGGATAAACAATCCAGAATAGAATATATATCATTATTGGAAATAGGATCTACGAATCACTAAACAGTGAGTTTATAATGGAAACCTGGCACTAGGTGCAATGTTTCATGCCTGTAATCTTAAAATATTCAGGAGGAAGAAATCTAAGAATTCTAATTTGAAGCCAGCAAGGGCATAAAAATTGCCATGAAACTCTATAACTCCAAGTAACCCCTCAAAAATGTTAGTGGAGTGTCAAGAGTTTGACTTTGTGGTTGAGTGCTTGCCTAGCATGCATGAAGACCTATGCATGTAAGTGGAGCTGGGACTCAAACTGGTATTTTTCTAGCCTTGAGCAAGACAGCTAAGTTTATGCCATACAAAATGAATCCAGAGCTGGGGAAAAGTCAACCATGGAGCCAGTGAGAAATGAGAAAAAAGATTTAATAGATAACTTGTGAGTAGGATGTCTGCGAACTTAAAGCAATGATGACACAGCATAAGCAATAATTCTCCACTGTTTCTAATTTACAGGGCCCTGTGTTCCCAAACCTGTATTAATTGACAAGCTAGAGCACTGTGCAGAACTCTGGATAGGAAATTCCTCTGACAAGAATATCACAGGTGAGTGAATGCATCTTCATATTGATGTTGGAGCCTGAGCCCCATTGGTAAGTTCATGTTGTGATGTACTGAGCAATAAAATCCTTAGTTACCCTAAATCCTGTGAGGAACCTATGGAATTCTTTGTGAATGAATCAAGAATCATTTTCTTTTCCCAATCCTATGCTTGGTCTCAGGGCCTGAGCATGGTCCTTGGGTTTTCTCAAGGCTAGCTCTCTACTTCTTGAGTCATAGCACCACTTCTGGCTTTTTCTTTGTATGCAGTACCAAGGAACTGAACCAGGTCTTTGTGCATGCTAGCCCAAACCCCCGGCACCAAGAATCATAGGGTGATATAATGAATTCTATGTGGCAATAGAGTTAAAGTTAGATTTCTCTGTAGAAATCACTGTGAAACAAAATAAAATGAGAAAGCCATGAGCCCGTGGCTCATGCCTGTAATCCTAGCTACCTAGGAGACTGAGGTCTGAGGATCAAGGTTCAAAGACTGACCTATCACAAAAACACCTTAGACTCTTCTCTCCAATGAACTAATAGAAAATGAGAAGTGGGGTTGAGTCTAAAGATATAGGGCAGTACCCGTGAGCTGAAGAGCTCAGGAAGAACAGCCAGGTCTAGAATTCAAGTCCCATGACTGCAAAACAAGAAAGAAAGAAAGGAAGAAAGAAAGAAAGAAAGAAAGAAAGAAAGAAAGAAAGAAAGAAAGAAAGAAAGAAAGAAAGAAGCGGGAAGAAAGAGGGAAGGAAGGAAAGAAAGAAAGAAAGAAAGAAAGAAAGAAAGAAAGAAAGAAAGAAAGAGAGAAAGAAAGAAAGAAAGATAATTAATTTCTTTAAAACTAAGACTATAAATGATTGATCAAACAAGGAATAAGTCAGGGCATTATTCTCTGATAAGGATAATATCTTTTTGCTGGTAGGAAGAGACTGGTATTCAGAACTAGACCTTTCCACCAGAAATTGTGCCTAGTTGTAGAGTGCTTGCCTAGCATGCACAAAGACACAGGTTTGATTTCTTATTACCACATACATAGAAAAAGCCAGAAGTAATGACTTCATTGGTAGTATTCTAGTCTTGAGAAAACCCAAGAACAGTAGTTAGGTCCTACGTTCAAACCCAGGAATGGAAGGAAAAAAAAAAAGTTTCAATCAACATAAGAAAATTAACTAGACAATGAGCTGGATATTTTCTGGTCTTCCATGGTTCTGAGGGACAGGAGTGTTAGAAAAGGAATTTTTATAATACTTCAAATGGAAAGAAACAAATTTCAAAATTCCCACAAATACCTAAATTGAGACTTTAGTGAGAAGTTGTAACTAAAGGGATATAGGTGTAAGTCCTTACTCTCAAGAATCGTTCTTGCTTGGATCAAAGGCAAACAGACATATAAACCAAACTTGTGGCCGCTGAATCTAGAAAAAATTCGTGTTCCTCACTTAATGGTTAATAAGCACACAGCATTGAAACTGGGTAAGGTAATCCTATCTGCTACTCAGGACCTGAGACTCTTATCTGTAGTTAACTCTAGAAAACAGGAAGTGGGGCTGTAGCTCAAGGATAGGGGTTATAGTCTTCTGCTGAAGTGTTCAGGGACAGGGCCGAGGCCTAAGAACTACAAAAAAAAAAAAGAAAAGAAAAGAAAAGAAAGTTTTAAAAAGATGCAAAACAGCACAATATTTAGATTATTTCTCAAAAATTAAAGAAAGGCAGCTATTCCTCAATGTATAAACTAAACAGTATTTGAAAAAAAAACACCTGCAGGTATATTATAGGTAGTACTCAGCTTAAAACTGTAGCAATACATAGTTGGGTAATTTCAATAAATATTTCCTGTGATATAAAAAGAGAATAAAACACAGAAAAACATTATTGGTCATTGTAAAATATCATTTTCTTAATATGTTAGGGAGAAAAGTATATATTTCTCACAAATCAATTTCCACTTTTATATTTTAAAATATCTAACACTTAGGATGGGAAAGTAAAGTCATTACCTTTACAGTAAGGAATATTTGTATCTCATGTATGTTTGTATCATTTTTTCTATGACTCATTTTAGATGTCCAGGTAATGGAAAATGTGTTCAAGACCTGCCAGGAAAGTCCACATGAATGTCTTTGTGAAGTAGCAGTTGAAAGTAGTATCGTAGTTTAGGAAAACGTGAGATTAGCAACAACTTTAAATTTGATCTCTACACATAATCCAGAGCTGATTAGTAATAACGGTAACAACTTAGGGGTGAGGACTGAGGAGTTCATTAAGTGTCAGAACATGCTTCTGTCTCCTAAGCCTGATGAGATGCATGCTGCATATAGATCTCGTATGTCTCCTGTTCTTAAAAAATCCATCGGATATTCAGAGCATTTTATTCATGATTGTGACAGTCCAAAAGATCTGCAGTATCATAATTCTGTTCTCCCTGCCCAAGAAATTCTTCAGGGAGGGAGGAAAACTGCGAAATGTACAATGTGATGAAAAATATTGTACTTAACACCGACCATAACAACACATCCGAAAATGCACACAGGAGAGACTCCTCATACATGAAGTGAATCTGTGAAATCTTTCAGTAATGAAATACTCCTTACAATACCTCAGAGCAAATATCCTGAGATATGTGATGCATACATCAAGTGTGAAAATTAATTTCTGAGAACTCAGACCTGACGCTCCAACCTCGATCTTCAAGAGAAGACAAAACTTATGAATATGAGGAACGTAACAAAATTTCTGCCCAGAATTCAGCTCTCAGCACACATCAGAGATCTCACACAGAAGAGAAATCTTATGAATGGGATAAATGTGGGAAGACTTTTAGACTGAAATCATACCTCACTTTGCACCAGAGAAGACACACAGAAGAGAAACCTTATGAATGTAACAAATGTGAAAAGTCTTTCACCCAGAAGATACACCTTTGAGTTCATCAAATAACACACACAGGAGAGAAATCTTATAAGTGTAATGAATGTGGAAAGTCTTTCCAAGGGAAGGGAAAACTTCGTGTTCATCAGAGAATACACACAGGAGTGAAACCTTATGAATGTAACAAATGTGTAAAGTCTTTCAGACAGAAATCTTCCCTCAAATTGCATCAAAGAACACACACAGGAGAGAAACCTTATGTGTGCAACAAATGTGGAAAGACCTTCAAGTGGAAGTCATATCTTGATGGGCATTATAGAACACACACAAAGAGAAAACTTATGCATGTAGTGAATGCGGGAAGTCTTTCAAATGGAAGGTAAAACTCCATGTTCATCAGAGAATATAGTCAGGAGAAACACCTTATGAGTGTAACATATGTGGAAAGTCCTTCACACAGAAGCCAAACCTCAACATGCATAAGACAATTCAAACAGGAGAAAAACCTTATGAATGTAACCAATGTGGAATGTCTTTCAAATGGAAGTCTTCCCTCAAATTGCATCAGAGAACACACACAGGAGAGAAACTGTACTAGTGCATCAAATGTGGTAAGACCTTCAGATGGAAGTCACATTACAGGACGCATAACAGAATTCACACATATTAGAAACCTTAGGAATATAACCAAAGTTGAAAGTCGTTCGTGCAGTATTCACCCTTCAGGAAGCGTAAGAGAGTTCACACATATGAGAAGCCTTAGCAATGTAATAAATAGGAAAGACTTTTTAGTCTGTGGAAGAAAACTCAGCTTGTGTCACAGAACCAACACAAGATAAAACCCTTAATGAATGTAGCAAATGTTCAGTCTTTTACCCAGAAGGCACAAGTCAAGATTTATCACTAAACACCCACAGGATACAATCCGATGAATAAAATGAAAGGGAAATTTTTTTGAAGAACTCATAGTTGAGTTTGCATGATACCACACAGACACAGGATAAAAATCGTATGAATATAAGAATATGAAAAAATCCATCATGAACGCATGACTAAGTATAAAATGCACCTAGGAGAGAAAAACCTTATGAATATTACAAATGTGGAAAGTGTTTGACCTGGAAGGCATACTTCTGTGTTCATCACAAACCTGATTCCCATAGAAGAAAAGAAAACTAATCAATAGAACAAAAGTGCAATGACTTTTAATCAGAAGTCAGTCTTCAGTACATTTCAGAACATACACAATAGAGAAATTCTGAGTAATGAAAAACATTTAGCTATATATAGAATATATGGGAGCATTAGGGTAAGTCTTCTAAACAAAGTCAACCTTCAGCTAGCATTAAGAGCACTCACAGAAGAAATAATAGCATGTAGGAAAACCTTTGTCAGAAACCTCTAAAAGCTGACTGTGTGGCTTAGTGGTAGAGTGCTAACCTATCAAGGATGAAGGCCTGGGTTAGATTCCTCAATACTGCGTGAAAAGAGCAAGCCAGAAGCAGCACTGTGGTTCAAATGGTAGAGTGCTAACCTTGAGCAAAAGTAGCTCAGGCCCTGAGTTCAAGCCTAAGGATTGGAGAGACAGAGAGACAGAGAGAGAGAGAGAGAGAGAGAGAGAGAGAGAGAGAGAGAGAGAGAGAGAGAGAGAGAGAGAGAGAGAGAAAGAGAGGGAAACAGGAACTTCTAAATTTTACAGAGATAGAGAAGGAGAGAGAGAAAGAGACAGAAACTAATTTCTAAACTTTACAGTCTTTCTAATTCCTTACAAATTCGTCCATGTCATTCTTTCTGACAGAAGCACAGAATTCCATTGTGTAAAAATACCATATTTGATCTACTCATCAACTGACGGGCATCTGGGTTGGTTCCATACCTTTGCTATAGTAAATAGTGCTGTGATGAATGGTATTGTTCTAGTGAATTTAGTATGTCCTATCTGGACGATTGGCAAGTAGTGAAATTGCTGGTCACAGGGGAGCTCTATGTTTAGTCTTTTTGGGATACTGCCATAGTGCTTTCCATAGTGGTTGAACGAGTTTTCAATCCCACCAGCAGTGTAGTAGTGATCCCTCCTGGCCACATCCCCTCCAGCATACGTTATTAGATTTCTGGATCTTGGCCATTCTAACTGCAGTGATGAGGAAAACGGAAAGAGGAACTGAAACTTTCTCTCCTTACAGATGA
The DNA here is from genome assembly GCF_031878675.1 of Megascapheus bottae. NCBI lineage: Eukaryota > Metazoa > Chordata > Mammalia > Rodentia > Geomyidae > Megascapheus > Megascapheus bottae. Next base: position 4,560,292 of record NW_028327585.1, read on the forward strand.
CATGATTCTGTATTTAAAGAACCCTATAGACTCTACTCCGAAGCTGCTTGAGCTGATATAAAACTTTGGTAAGGTAGCAGGGTATAAAATTAACCCTCAATGTCAACTGCCTTCAAATGAGAGGAATGAGGCAAGAATCAGGATAGCAACTCATTTTGCTATCAAAGAAAATAAAATACCTAGGAATTAACTTAGAATATAAAGCACCTTTTTAATGGAACTATAAACCCTGGAGAAGGAAATTAACGCAGAACTGAGGAAATGCAAAAACCTATGCTCCTGCTTTGGAAGAAGTAATATTGTAAAAATGGCAATCTTGATAAGGACTATCTACAAATTCAGTGCAATATTCATCAATATCCCAATATCATTCTTTAAAGAAACAGAAGAGGAAATCCAAAATTTCACTTGGAATAATAAAAGACCCCCTATAGTCTGTCTTCTTGCATGATACATAATGTTTAATCTCACCTTCTCCACCAAAATCTCACCTTTCTCATTGAGACATAGGTGGCCCTGTTTACTAGCAGCAAAGGCTCAAACGCGCAGTTTCAGTTGTCACCTCTGCCTCTGTTACTGGGTAGATCCAACTCTGTCATCGATTCTGAGGTCTGCTCTGGGAGTCTAGGTCACAAGTTGTTCTGTGGCATCTGCTGCCAGCCTGTGCCTATTTGCTTCCTTTTCCTCCAGCAGCCTACAACAGGGAATGAAGTTCAGGCGCTGATGCTCTCCTTCACATGCAGGGCAGGATGAGCCCAACCATCCCTCAACTTCTTCTTCCAATTTTTGAGAAAAAAATGTGCTGGCAGAAGTCCTCAGGTGTGGGGCAAGGATGATCCACACTTTTAATCCAGGCTGGTCAGGAGGCTGAGATCTGAGTATGGAAGTTCCAAGTCACCTAGAACAGGAAAGTCTGATAGATTTTTACTACCAAAAATAAAAACAGCTGGGAATGGAATTTGGGCTCAAGTGGTAAAGGGCTAGTCTTGAGTACAAATGCTTAGTGCCCAGGCCCTGAGTTCAGGCTCCAGCACTGCCAACAACCTTACTTTAGTGAGATTTTACCTTTATCCATGTAGGCACATCTCACTGAAATATTTGCTGGTAGAGATAGTCTTCATAATTTTGTCTCAAGGTAAAGGTCCTCCTGGGGTAGTACACAAAAGGTGTCATGGAGAGAGGAGCCCCACTTGCTCCAGTTTTGAAGATGGCATAGGTCAAGCCAGCATGGAGTTGGCACATCAGCCTTTTTCCTAGCACCACCTACCAGTGAATGTCAAATGACATTTATTGTTGTGGGATTGTGTGATTGAAGTGCCCCATTAAGGGCAGTGTTAGCACATCCAAACATGGATACCATAGATGAAAACTTTAAAACCCTAAAAAAGGAAATTAAAGCAGAACTAAGGAAATGGAAAAAGCTCCCATGCTCCTGGATTGGAAGAATCAACATAGTGAAAATGACAATATTGCCAAGGGCTATCTACAAATTCAATGCAATACCCATCAACATCCCAATGTCATTCTTTAAAGAAATCGAAGAGGCAATTCAAAATTTCATATGGCCTGATAGCTATGGAAGAAATCTCTCCTTAGCTACCACAGTCAGTGGCTGCTCTCCATCTAGGGTTAGGGCACCTGCTCAGCCATCAGGACACCCCATGCCAGGACAGAGGCCTACAATTCAGATGGCAGCACAGGGGTGAAGATGATCTCACCATAGCCCTAGTTACATGGCTGTCCCTGCATGCAGGACAGGATGAGCTGGGGGAAGATGTTCTCTGTGTTTTTCCACAGTCTATCCTGGCCTCTTCTTGTGTCTGATTAGACCAAGAGAGTACCAGGTTCCCTCTCATAGTCCTGGTTCTTTTTCTTTTACAGTCATGAGGCTTGAACTCAGGTCCTGGGTACTGTCCCTGAGCTCTTTTGCTCAAGGTTGATGCTCTACCTTGTGAACCACAGTGCCATTTCCAGCTTTTCCTTTTCATGTGGATCTCTGATATCTCCTGTGCTGTGCCTGCAGGGAGGCACTCACCCCACAGACAGAGCCACCTCTGCCGTGACTGTGACTGCCCACAACCCTCACACCCACTCCTTGCACACCCTTCGACTCCAGTTTTAGCTCCTCTTGGACTGGGTGTCCAGCCTACCCATTCCTACACTCACAAAGGGTCTACAATTGTCTTCCCAGGGTCCTTTCTTCTGCCAGCCAGACTACAGATTGTGCACATCTTGACGATCACAGAGCTCAAAGCCAAAGGCTGAGATGCAGAAGGGGGTGACCCAGTAGCTGCACAGGGCCCATGGATCATCCTGTGCATCCCCCAGCCTGTGACTTCCCCCACCCACTTGGCAGGGAAGTTCCATGCCCACATCCTGATCCCTGGTCCCCTCCAATTCCATTCTCCCTTGGATTTTGAAGACTGTCTACCATCAGGATCTAAAATTCTATTCATCACTTTATGTCCTTATCACTGATTTGCTACTTTGGCAGGATCTCCCCGTGCCTGGAGAGTGGGCATGTCATGTACTCTCTGTGGAGAAGTTGCCCCAGGAGAAGAAATATGCAGTTCATGTGAGTGTTGGACAGGGCACGAGGGCTCCCTAGGATCAGAAGCCACAGGAGGGGTGCAGATGGGGGAATTCTAGGGGCCCCAGGGGACAGTGGGAGTTAGGGCACAGTTGGTTCCTTCTGCAGGGTTGACACCGCTTTACAAACCCAACAGAATGAGGTTCACATTACAGATGTCAGAGACAGTGCAGATTGCCAATGGGCGCAGGGGTCACTGTCACCCCCAGATGCTGGCTGCATGCTGGGATGCAGCAGAGATGTTTTCAAGATCAGATAATGAGGATGTTGCAGGGTGTAACCATTCTTTTCAGATGGCTCTCTACCTCTCTTGAGCTTCATCTCTATCTTTGGCTTTTTCTTGGCAGTTAACTGGACATGACAGTTTCATGGACTTTCCTTTCTGGACTGGCTTCAAACAGAAGCTATGCACAGTTTTCAAACCATACCCTACTGAACAAGGGAAGCTTGATCTGGTGCTTAACTGGATTGCACTTTGGCTCCATTTGCTATGCCTCACGGGAGGGGGCTCATCATTTGTAGACTAAGACCTCATGACCTTCAAAGCCAAATGCTACCTGAAAGTTCAGGGTCCCAGCCTATATGTTGGGCCTGGGTGAATACATTCTCTGTTATGCTGGGTCATCAACCCATGTTTTAAGCTGGAAGTAGGCAGTGCCACATTTGATAAGAACATCTGCCAGAGATTGTCACCTCATGAAAGCAGATTCTAAATTTGTATTCCATTTCCTGTGGTGGAGAAATCCTCTCCAAGTTAGACAGGCTCACATCCACCTGCAGTTCACACTCCTAATGCACCCTTGAGTGTCCTCAAGGTATTGGGATCTAAGTTTGTAGGGAATGCTGGTTGAGGCCATGAATTAGCTGGACAAGTGATGACAAACGTGTTGTGGATTAATATGAGAACAATTTAAGAAGCCCTGGAGGAGCATCAACCTGACCCTCTGTGGTGCTATAAATCTGATAGGATGTTCCAGACTGAGAAACAATCACATGGCTTTGTGTTTGGCATCCAGACAATGAGTGCATGTCTTTGCTGTCAGCCAATACAGAGGAGGACATGAATAAGTGGGTGGAAAGCAAAACCATCTGTCAGACCCCTGTCTGGAGGCAGGTGGAGAGAACATAGGAAGGTAGATACCATGGCTGTGGTGGGGCCAAAAAATGGTAAAAGAGGCAAAGGAACCAGATACTGGCAGCTCAAGATTGTTATCCTAGCTACTCAGGAGTTTGAGATCTGAGGATCACAATTCAAAGCCAGCCCAGGACAGAAACTCCATGAGACTCTTATCTGCAATAAACTACTGAATGCAAGAAGCTCAAGCTCAGTGACAGCATCCAGGCCTAGCGTTCAAAACCCAGGACTGGCAGAAAAAAGTATCAAAGGACAAGAAGCTGGCCAAAAGTTAGAGGGACTCTAACTTGACAAACAATACAATGGTAAGTTGCACTCAGAAGACTTGCACAAAATCTAGAAATGCCTGAGACCTATCTATGTATGTTTCCTGTTTACCTAAATACATGTGTTTATGTATTTATATATTAGTATAGAGAGACAGATCAATACATATGACTATACATATATACATAGCCAGACACTTATGGGTGGGTGGTATACTGTGTGAGAGTTTTGTTTGTGTTTTGTGGATGGCTATCTCTGTTTAAGAAAGATAGAAAATATGTAAATATCTTTAAAAAAAACTTGATAATATATAGAGAGACATAAGCTCTTGAGGGAATCTGAAATGACAAGATTATTCACAGGCACGTTTATCCTTATGGATTCCTCAGCAAGTTTTAATTTTGTTCATTATTTTCTTTCTTTTTTTGAACCAGTGCTAAGGATTGCTCTCAGGGACCAGGTGCTGTCAATTACTAATTTTCTCATGGCTGGTACAAGAGGAACTGAGCCACAGTTCCACTTTTGCCTTATTTATTCGTGCTTAACTGAAGATAAAGATTTCTATCAGTGACTTTCTCTCAGGGGCTGGATTCTAACGAGGATCCCCAGACCTCAGCCTTCTCTATAGCTACAATTAACAATATGAGAACACAGCACTGGGTTCCAATGCACAGGGCAAGAAATTGAGTGAATCTCTCAACTCCAATTAGCTATAATAAGCTAGAAGTGAAAGACCAATACCTTTGAGGAAAAGATGCTGAGGGTTATCACACAGGCCCTATGAGTAAGCCCTAAACCCTGTACACATGTGTGCATGCACACATTGGCAGATACACACACATGCACACACACAATATCTCAGGCAATATTGTATTTTGAATTAATATCCAAAGTTTGGACAACAGGATAGCAAGTAATAAAATCTGTTTTTCTTGTCTACATTGAGGGAAAGGGATAAGTCACAAGATGCAGAAGCGAAGAATTCAGAGGCAAATGCTGTGAGTGAATAACTTGTAAAAAGCACATTTCTTTTCTTTTCTTTTGTTTTTTCTGCCATTCCTGGGGCTTGAACTCAGGGCCTGAGCACTGCTCTTGGCTTTTCCCAAGTCTAGTCCTCTGCCACTTGAGCCACATTGCCATATGGATTTTTATATCTGTGTGATATTAAAGACTCAAACCTAGATCTTCATGGATGCTAGGCAAGCACTCTACCACTGGGCCAAATTCTAAACCGTGATAAAGTATTTATAAATAGTCATCATCATATCAAAATATCCTTTCTCCTACAAAGAATGAACACTTATCTATGTCTGTAAGACTTTTTTTATGTCACCAATGCTTCTGTAATTTCCCCACTTGCATTTTTACAGATGACAGCACAGATATTCATCAGGAAGAAAAATAGATTAGGATACAGAACCCTAACAACATCCTAGTAGATTGAAGTGAAAAATATGTGCAAGATGGCCTGGGTGTTTCATCTATTTGTAGAGTGCTTGGCTACCACACAAAAAGACTCCGGTTTGATTCTGCAGTACCATATACATAGAAAACGCTGGAAGTGGTGCTGTGGCTTGGTGGGACAGCTATAGCCTAAAGAAAGCCTAAGAACAATGGTCAGGCTCTGAGGTCAAGTCCCAGGACTAGCAAAATAAAATGTGCAAGAGGCAAAATGCAAGCTGAGAAGGCACTGTGAAGCAAAATGTCTTGTGAAGGGTAAGGGGAATAGTGACAGTTAAGTTTGGATCTTACCTAAGAAAGGCTCCTTGAGCCTGAGACCAGGCTAGCACTTACGCCTAGTTAATGACTTGGGATTTGAACAAAAAGGTGTGCTGTTTACTACATCCATATGTGAGGTGGGAAGGGAGATTCAGCCTCCAGTATGTCTTTCGGGAGGTCTTCTGTGAGCAAGGAGCTTTGGTCATTGGGCCTTGAAAGGTGACCCTACCTCCCCCACAATGGAACAGAATATGGAAACCTGGTAACCAAGGCACTGTATGTGACAACCAGCTCAAGCCAGCTCCCTTGGCCTGTGGCTCAGGAACCAGAAAGATGTTGTTGTGCTGTTGCCAAAGTTCAGGGGGCTCGGATCTCAGGCATGAGAGATATGGATGTCTCACTTGAAGAAGTAGATGCTGGATCAGTGCCAAGCCAAAATTCCAGTATATCAGGCATTTCTCTAGGAAGAAAGCCAGGAAACTCCAGGGCAACTCAGATGAGGTATATTGAGAGGAAACCTATTTGAACCCATCATCCTGCCCCCACACTACAACCTTCTTGTGTGCTTTCAACTGCCTATACTGAGATTAGAGTGTGTCATTTCCAATCCACTCTATTCCAATTCCTCAGTGTGAAGTGTGGTCCCATTCCTACGTTTGAAATATCCACTGTTTTGCCAACATAGTGTGATGGTAAGTCAGCTCAGACTCTGGATGAGCCTTGTAACCCATGGATCCTGGAGGAAGGCCTGTTGGAGATGCTGCTGACAAAGCTGATCCCTGCCTACCAGAAAGGTGATCTCTTTTATGTGGGAAACTTCCTGCACAATTTCAAATAGTGGAGGACAATGTAGTAGTTGCTGGAAATTCTCTTGAAAAAGTGAGTGTTCCCCCTCCAAACCCAGGTTTGCTCACCCCTCCTGGCCAAGTCTTGGAATACTTGGCTCCTCTCTGAGCCTGTTTGGTTCACTGCGGTGTTCACAGGGGAGCTAAGCATGATACAAGTGCACAAACTACTTTATTATGACTGGGACACCATGCCATTTCATTTCCCTCACAAGCTACTGGAGTCTCAACAGTGTGCTTACTGAGAAGGTGGATTTCAGGCATGAGTAAGTGGCTCCCAACTGCAGCCCTCACCTAGGTGACATCCTAGGAAATCCCATTTCCCAGTAAGAAATGAGGTGTCAGTACTATTGGCGGAGGCCTGTGAAATACTGGAGTCAGAGGAAAAGCTGTGGGCTGAATCACTTTTGAGCCATCAGGGAGGGATTGTGATAGCTTTGCCTGTTAGAACCTGAAAGCATTTACATTTTGGTGTGTGGTCCAGTGCTGCAACTTGAACCTGAACCCAGGTCTAAATGCCATCCCTTTGGTGTTCAAAAATTAGCACTGTACCATTAGAGTCATAGGTCAAGTTCTGGCTTTTTGCTGCCTAATTGAAGACAAGTGCCTTTAGACTTTTACTGACTAGACTGGCTTTCCACTGTGATCTTCAGAGCTCAGCATGCTGGGTGGCTAAGATTAGAGGAATGGGCATTTAGTTCTTTATTTAGAGCATTCACTTATTGATTTATTTAGAGCATTTACTTAGTTAATTTAAGGTGCGTTTACTTTGGACAGATGCATAGGGGCCTCTCTCAGAAGCTTCTGGAAGTGGGGTGTAAAAGTCATCCTGTTCTCGAGTGTCTCTTACCCATCTCCCAGCACATAAGTGCACATCTCTGCAGGACAGCCACAGCATTAGAGTCCTGCAAGAAAGGGGCTTTGGTAGAAGGCTCAGGATGGAGAGAGAAGGCTCTCACTTTCCTTGTACCGAATGTGCCCACAACATAATGTGTTCCATCTATACGATGTGAATGGACTTCTACCCCAGTGATTTCTACGAGTTCAAGAACTGCCACACCCTGACACAACTCAAGCTCTATATGAGGCTCCACATGCCGGCTTTGGACCTGCTCTTCTAAACACATACTTTTTGACCAGCTGGATGAATGTGCGACCAGTAAGACCAAGAAAAAGTAGAAGTCCTGGTGTGGGTGCCTCAGAGCCTGTGAGTAGGAAGCCCATGTGGTCTAGATATTGGTTGGCCCTTACTTCTACAGAGCTTGGCAAAATGCCCTTTATGGGTGGTGTCAGCCAGGTAATGTCTGTCCTCTGAAAGGACTCGGGAATAAGCACTCATTAGAAAGACCCTACACCTCCTCAGTGTTCAGTCCAAACTCCAGTTCTACAGGTTCCTTCATTAGATCCTCATGGAAGTTGAGTGACACTTCAACTTGAAGAGTCCCTCTGTACCTATTTCCATTCTTAGGTTTGGGTCATCGTGGAAGAGCTTATCCTGAACTCCGGATGAAAAACCCACCAATGGAGCTGGTGACTGTTGGAGACAGTGAATCATCACTGCACTCCAGAAAGCATGGGCCTTCTGTAGAAATTACCAAACAGGTTTAGAGTCCTGTGGATATATCTTTTGCTCTGAACCCCATGTGTGACACAGTTGAACCTGCAGATACTATGGAGGAAGAAAAAGAGCAGCCAGATTTCCTTCCGTTTCCTTTCACACTCCACCCAGAGTCAGTCCATCAGAGTCAGAGTAACACTCCACTTATTGTGCAAGCTGAAGGGGCACACACTGGGCTCATGGAAAATGTCCCCAGGGAAGCAGCAAGTGTACTCTCAATACTGGATTCATTGGAGGAAAGTGAATCCATCCTCACAGAATATCCAGACCCATCCATCTCACTAAAAGAGACTCAATCTCCATTCGACAAACCAGAATCCATCCCCCTCTTAACTCAGGAAGGAAATTCTGTTTCTCATGAGGAAGGAGACCCTTCTGAGGACTCTGAAGTAGAATTACTGTCTGAAGGCAACTTGGAGGCCAGTCTGGATTTAGAGCTTCCCTGTCCCCTTCCTTTATCTCTTTATCTTGCTCTCATGATTCTTGTCAAGTATTCATTGTATTTACTTTGCTAACTATTAAACTCTCATTGTTAATATTATGGTGTGCAGTTCTTCAGTCCTTATTATACTGTGTTTTATTTTCCACTTATAATGTGAGACCTCAGACACCTGGTCATGGGTGGGCCAAAAACCAGACAGGTCTGGTCCCATAGAAGACAACCTTACTGGATATACAGGGAACTATGAAATGCATGGAATCACCAGGAATCCAGGCCAGGCCTCCATGGAAAGACAAGTCAGCTACCAAAGCTTAAGGACAGAGCAAATGCCTGGAAATGTGTTTTGTCAATCGGGAGAAGTGCCAGAGTAACTGTAATATTATGTGGGACTCTGTTCTGTGAGTTCAAGTCTGTTTATATATCCATTGTGCTTTGTACAAATATTTAAGAAAATTAAAACTCCACAATAGCATCAAAAATCTACTTTGGCTTTGAATGTGGCCTAGTTGTAGAGTGCTCGCCTAGTATACAAGAAGACCTTGATTCAATTCCTCGGCAATGCATACACAGAAAAAGCAGATGGGGCACTGTGGCTCAGGTGTCAGAGTGCCACCCTTGAACAAATGTGGCCAAGGACAGTTCCTATTCCCTCAGTTCAAGCCCCAGGACTAGCCAAACAAGAAATCATACCATTTTCCACACATTTGGAAATAAATCTGTTTTATCTAACCCTACTTCTTTTTTGCCAGTCCAGGGTGTGTGCCACCAAGCCAAACTACTGGCCCCCAACCTTACTATTTTGAATCATTTAATTATTTTACATAATCATATTTCATGCTGTCTGTATTAATACCATAAACAGTATGCTTAGTGTAATAATGTTAAAGGTAAAACATAAGAAATAAATAACTAAAATTCCTTTTTTATTAGTTTTATAGCATTACTACAATTTTATGAGAAAAAATACCTAGAATGTTTATTTTAGAGTTCAAGCAGTCCATTTTGATAAATATATCAACCTACATCATTTATTTGAACACATTTTAAACTATTTTTTTCAGGAATGAAAATACATATATATTTGTTGTAAATGAAATTTATGACTTGGGGGGAAGGGAAAGAGAAAAGGGGGGAGGGGGTAACAGTGTTTACAAGAAATGTACTCATTACATATGTAACAGCAATCTCTTTGTATATCACCTTGACAACAAATTTTTTGGAAAGTACAATAAGTTTAAATGTCTACTTTGGGCAGAATTTTTTTTTGCCAGTACTGTGCTTAGACTCAGGACCTGAGCACGATCCTTTTTTTGTTTTTGTTCATTCTTAAGGCGCAATGTCTATCACATGTGCCACAGCACCACTTTTATCTTTTTTTATCTATGATGTGCTGAGGAATTGAACTTGGGTCTTCATTCATGCTCGGCAAGAACTCTTCCACTATGCTTAACTTATGGCCCCAGTGGGAAGGAAGTTTTCCATAAAATATGTAGGAAATATGTCCACTAAGGAAAAGCCATCAAAAAGAGAAGAAAAATTATATACTTAGATAACGACATGCCAGTATTATGGCAGATCTCTGTAATTCTAGCTTCAAGAGTGGCCTATTTGGACCGGGAGTTGGCTGGCAGAAGTAAAGTGCTATCCTTGAGCAAGCCCTAGGACAGTGCTCTGGCCATGAGTTGAAGCCAGAGGACATGCAAAAAATAATAATTTAAAGCCCGTGACGGGTGGCTCACCCTGGTAATCCTAGCTACCCTGGAGGATCGAGGTTCAAAGACGGCCCAGGCATAAAAATCTGTGAGAATCTTATTTCCAAATAATCCAGAAAATTCAAAATGACAATGTGCCTCAAGTGGTAGAGTTCTTGCCTTGAGCTGAAGAGCTTAAGGTAAACATCCAGGCCCAGAGTTCAAGCCCCATGATTGAAAAATGGAAAAACAAAACGAAAGCACTTATCTAAGGCTGGAGTGCACACTAGTGGTAGTTTGCTTACCCCTATGCACAAAGCCCTGTGTTCAATTACTCTGTACCACTTACACCAAAAAAAAAGCTGGAAATGATCTCAGGAGGTTGGGTTCTGAGTATCACTGTTCAAAGCCAGGCCAGACACTAAAGTCCATGAAACTGTTACTTCCACTTAAGCACCAGAAAACCAGAAGTGACACTGTGGCTCAAGGAGTTTAAAGTTGTAGCCTCGAGCTGAAGAGCCCAGGGACACTGCCCAGGTGCACAATTAAAGTCTTACAACCAAAAGAGAGAGAGAGAGAGAGAGAGAGAGAGAGAGAAAGAGAGAGAGAGAGAGAGAGAGAGAGAGAGAGAGAGAGAGGCAGACAGACAGAGACAGACAGAGACAGAGAGACAGAGACAGAGACATCAAACAGTCAGGCACTGCTGGCTGAAGCGTGTAATTCTAGCTACTATGGAGGCTGAGATTGGAGGATCTTGGTTCAAAGCCCAAAGCCAGCCTGGACACATATGTTTGTGAGACTTACATCACCAATTAACTACCAGAAACCAAAAGTGGAGCTGTAGAGGAAGAGCGCTAGCCTTGAGCTGAAGTGCTCAGGGACAGTGTCCAGGCTCAAAGTCCAAGCACCATGACGAATCAATAATAAAAAAAGAAGATAGCTAATAGTAATGATGAATAATTTTGTGCTGGGAGTTTGGCCTAGTGGTAGAGTGCTTGCCTAGCATGCACAAAGACCTGGGTTCAATTCCTCAATATCACATACATAGAAAAATGCTGGAAGTGGTGCTGAGGCTGAAGTGGTAGAGCCCTAGCCTTGAGAAAATATAAGGACAGTGTTCAGTCCCTGAGTTCAAGCCCAGGACTGGCCAAATCAAAAGTAGTAGAGCACTGGCAGTGAACTGAAGATCTGAGGAACAGCCCAGGCACAGAGTTCAAGCACCGCAAACAACAACAACAAAATCTATGAAATAGCAGTGGTGGTTTTAAGCTAAGCAAAAATAGAGTAGAAACTGGTAAAATACATATTTGTGTGTAAGCAAAATAGCCAGACTTATGCATTAGAACAGGATAGCAACTTGAAAAAAATTTTGTTTTCCATCTCACTAGGTCCTGTCTCTTAATTTATTCAAGTAAATAAAATGCTGGGTTTTATAATCATTGCTCTGAATATTAGAAAATCATAATATCTCTCATTAACCAACAAAGACCAGGAACTGGGGCTTCGTTCAAATGGCAGAGTATCAGGCAAGAGAAGAAAAAATTGAAGTAAGAACTTGAAGTTCTTGATCCAGAACGTGCATAGTAACAGAGCAGCAGCCTGGTGATGGTACCTCACACCTATAATCTTAGCTACTCAGGAGGCTCAGATCTGAGAATCAAAGTTTAAAGCCAGCCAAAGTACCCAGTTAACTGCCAGAAAAACCAGAAGTGGCACTGTGGCTCACAGATTAAAGCACTAGCCTTGAGCTGAAGAGCTCCGGGACAGTGACCAGGCCCAGAGTTCAAGCCCCACAATTGACAAAAATCAAACAAGCAAACAAAACTCACAAAGAAACCTGCAGACCACAGTGGTTCTGCTGAGTCTCTTCTCTATGGGGATCAGGAAACATTTCACTTTTTCTGTCTCTTCCCATCTCAGCATTCATACTAAAATAAGACTGTGTTGAAAGTTTCAATTTATAAAAATGTTTTTCATGAAGCACCCTGAAATATTCATCGCTTATATCTCAATTGAAGATAGTTGATTTGGGGCTGCATTGGCAGAGTGCTAGCCTTGAGCAGAAAGGTTAGGGATAGAGCTGAAGCACTCAGTTGAAGACCCAGTACCAACACACAAAAGAAATTATGCACTTTATACATATTTTCTAATTTCTTAATGAATTTTTCAGTCTGTATAAATATAGGGTACATTCCTTGTTACTTAAGTAAGATTCCTCTTTTTTTTTTCTTTTTGCCAGTCCTAGGGCTTGGACTCAGGGCCTAGACATTTTCATTAGACTGGCTTGCCCAAGGTGAGTGCTCTGCCTCTTGAGACACAGCGCCACTTCTACCTTTTTTCTGAGTATGCGGTACCGGTTAATAGAACCTAGGTCTTCATGCATTCAAGGTGAGCACTCTACCATTAGGCTACATTCCCAGGCAGTGAGATTCCTCTTACAGTCCTTGTATGTTCACAGAGTTTGATCTCACACACTGTAGGGCCCTGGTTGGCTTTGAGCTGTGATCCTAAGCCCTGAGCCTCCTAAGTAGCTGAAATTAAGTTGTGAGCCAGCATGATGGCTTCCATTCTTTTTTCTACAAAAATATATGTAGTTATCTAAAATATATCTATAGGTGAAAAAAATGAATCTCTCCCAAACAAATCTTCAAAGAAACAACCATCCTATTAAAAGGTGGGCTAAAGACTTAAAAGAGTATTCTCTGAAGAAAAAATTAAAATGGGCTTTAGACACATGAAGAAATGCTCCATATTTTTAGCAATAAGGGAAATGAAAATCAAAACAACTTTGAAATTCCACCTGACTCCAGTCAGAATGGCCATTATCAAAAAATCTAATAAGAGATAATGGTGGGGAAGTGACCGGGGGGATCACACCTACACTGTTGGTGTGAGTGTTAACTCATTCAACCACTAGGGAAAGCAGTGTGGTGGTTCCTCAAAAGACTGAACATAGAGCTCCCCTATGATCCAGCAAATCCACTACTTGGCATCTACCCAATTGTCCAGAAAAAAGGGCATACTAAAGCCACTAGCAAAATGATGCTCATTGCAGCACTATTTACCATTGCAAAGATATGAAACCAACCCAGATGCCACTCAGTAGATGACTGAATCAAGAAGATGTGGTACTTATACACAATGGAATGCTATGCTGCCATCAGAAGGAATGACATCGCCCCATTTGTAAGGAAATGGAAAGACTTGGAAAAATTCATATTAAGTGAGAGCAAGCCAGACCCAAAGAAACATAAGCTCAATGGTTTCCCTCATTTGTAATAATTAGTTCACATGTAGGACTCTCCTAGCAGAGGATTACAATCACTCAAAAACCTAGGTATATAAGGTCATATAGGATGAGACTAAATGAAAGGATCTCTAGGATATGGGAACAAGAGCTATATCTTGTGTCATCGTTGCTCTTAATCTTGTGTGATTTTTGTCCTTAACCTACTATGTTATTTCTCATCTCTTATTTTGCCCTTTGGTTAATGTCAGATTGTTACTGTATCTGATTTTTTCCTTGGCATATTGTATATATGTTTATTTGTTTATGTCAAATAGGAAAGGGAAGGGGGGAAACAAGATGATTGGGAAGGGGAGGGGAGAGGGAACTGGGGACAAAAACATGTGGAGTGGAATAAATGTGTGAGAAGTAATGCAGTCCACTACCTGTAAATGTAATCGTAACCCCTCTATACATTACCCTGAAAATAAAAAAGAGACTATAAAAATATCTGTAGAAAATGAGGCTGGATGATGGAAACAACCAGATGCCCTACTACAAAAAATGTGATACACACACACACACACATACACACACAAACACACACACACACACACACACACACACACACACACACAATGGAATGATACATAGCCAACCGACAAGATAAAATAATGGCATTCTCGGGGAAGTGGATGAAAAGGAAAAAATTCATATTAAGTGAAGTAAGCCAAACTTAAAGGAACATAGGCCCAAGAGTCTCCCTCTTTTGTCAAATTCAGTAGAAACCTTGGGATCTGCTACCAGAGATTTACAATAGAACAAAATCTAGAGACATCGTGACAAATAGTATGACACTAAATGTAAGGACCTTCAAGATAAAGAAACAAAACTCATATAATGAGTGATTTTTGTCCTTAATGAACTATGTGATCTCTTATCTCTTTTGCTATCCCTTGGTTATATCATATTGTTACAATATTTCACCTTGTTTTCTGATATATTTCATATGTGCCTAATTGGTTATTTGAAATTGGATAGGGAAGGGGTGAAATGAACATGAGTGGGGGTAGGGGAAGGGAAATGGGGACCACATCATTACTTGGGGTATCAAAGTTTGAGAAGTAATGCACCTTCTACCTGGTGAATATAATGTAACCCTTCTATAAATTACAATAAAAATAAATACATAAAAAGAAGATCTGCACAGAAAAAAATAATAATGGCATTTTTGGGGTAGTGGATGAAATTAGAGTGAATCCTATTGAGTGAGATAAGTCAAGACCGAGGAACAAAAGGTACATGGTATCCTTAATATATGGATATTAGTTTCAAACAGTAGTAGAGCGATGATTGAATAGTTGATACCCAAATTCTGGACATAATTTTGGAGATATAAACATAACTACATAGACATAAAAATCTAGGATGGACTATACACTCTATAGACATGTGTTTTATTATAGATTAATCTGTATCTATGACATACAAAGACTCAGCTTAATTTTAACTATATTCTAAAATTTATGTGCCAGTGATGGTATAGCGATTCCCTTCTTGAATACTTGTTGGTTAAACATGATATTTGAAATATGATGTAAAATTCAATGTTAATAAATTTTTTAAAAAAAAGAGGCTAGAGGTAAATACCACTAATGTACTTGCTCTAAGTGGAACAGAAATTTTCTTAATGAATCAAGGAGTTTTATTACATCTTTATGCAATTATTTTAGTTCTGAGTGTTCTACACTCAATGATACTTCTGGAAAGATGATCTAGATGACTGTGTAGATGGTATGAAGACATACTGGCCTAAACGTAGAATAAAGCATTGGTAAGTGGCTGTTAGCTGTCCAGATTCTACTGGAATATGTGGAATGAATTTATTAAGCACAATGAAGGCTATTAGTCAGATCAGGATCAAGATTATGTGGTTCCATGAGATGAATGAGGAAAGATAAGAAAAATCTACTAAGATATCCAAATATACTTTTGAAACTAAGGTATCTGGACTCCTTTTTTTTTCTTTCTTGGTGGGGAGCTTGAACTTTGGACCTGGGCAAGGTCTCTTAGTTCTTTTTCCTCAAGGCTAATGCTGTACCAGTTTTAGCCACAACTCCACTTAGTTTTGGGGTGGATAAGTGGAGAGAAGAAGCTTACAGTTTGTTTTGTTTTCGTTTTTTTGCTTGCAAAGGCTTTGAATCACCTTCTCCCTGGCTAGTAGAATGACAATTATGACCCCCCAGCGCCTGGCTAGTGATTTTTTGAAAATTGGACTTTCTTCCAAATCACGTAACTGGTTCCTAGCAAAGTTTTGAAGCCTGACTTAAATGTGACAGATTTTTGTCACTTGGAGACACTCTGTGCTGAACGTTAGAAATCTACCAGCTGAGTCACAGTGGCACTTCCAGTATTTGTTTATGTGGTGCTGAGGAATGGAATCCAGGGTTTCATACATGCTAGGCAATCTATATTTTCAGCCCAAGGTTTTATGTTTTGTTTTTTCAGTGTTGTTGCTTCTAAGGTACTGTATGATGTTCTTTCATTTTCTTTGCTTTTTACCTCTTTTCTTCTTTTTCCCTTTAGTTTTATTCTCTGTAGTCACTCTGTTGAATTCGGGTACCCTGTGTCTTGTACATAGGTTTATGTGATTTGGGGAATGGAGAGGGTATAATAAAATGGTAAAAAAAAAAAAAAGCAAAGGAAAAAGGGTGAACCAATTGAACAGTGATACTTGGAAGACACTAAACGGAAATGAACTGAACAATCTGGGTGGAGAGGGGGCTGAGGGTAGGAAAACAGAGAAAAATGAGGGAGGGGATAACAATTTTCTTAAGAAATGTGTTCATTACTTATGTAACCGTATGCCAACTATATATTGACTTAACAAAAAAAATTAACTTGAAAATAATTTAGTCGGGTATTGTGGCTCACACTTGTAAATGTAGCTACTCAAGAGGCTGGGATCCAAGGATAGCAGTTCAAAGTCAGCCTGGGCACTGAAGTCCATGTGACTCTTATCTCCAATTAACCACCAGAAACCCAGAAGTGGCCCAATGGCTGAAGGGATTGGGCAGTAGTCTTGAGCTGAAAAGCTCAGTGACAAGACCCAGGTGCAGAATTGCAGTCCCATGACTTGAATGTTGAATGATACTAGCCAGGCTCTGTGCGCTCACACTTGGAATCGTATCTACACAGAATCAGGTTTGAATCCAGCCGAAACAAATTGCATGATATTCTGATTTACAGTTCATTACCAAAAATCTGGAAGTGGAGCTGTGGATCAAGTGGTAGAACACTAGCCAGAAGCAAAAAAAACATTTAAGGACAGTTCCCAGTCCCTGGGTTCAAGTCCCAGGACTTGCATAAAACAAACAAAATGTGACGCTGAGTCCTCCATCATTTGGTGTTATAGTTCAATATTCTTGATATGCGTCTTAGAAATTAAGTCCCTAGCAAATACTCTGCCCTGAAATTCTCCTTCATAGCTGATTCATAGAATTTCAGCATCATTACTATCACCTTCCAGGTGGCATAGCAGTCTACTACTGAAAATTTGAAGAAAACTTTTGAGTAATCCTAATAAATCTGTGTATCATCTGCAAACACATCAAATCAGCAGCAGCTATGTTCTACTATTATCTAAATGTATTTAATCCTTTCTTGAGTTAATGAGCCTTAAAGAGTAAAACATATGAAATAGTTATGAAACTAACAGTCACCATTCTTCTCCCTAATATTGTAATATATGTTTATAAATGCAAGGACTATTCTGAAGTGTGCAGAAGATAGCTTCTAATTATAATATTCTCATGAAGTATAGTTTTTAAGAAACATGTTGCTTGCTTTGGGAAAGGAAATGCAAGGAAAAATGATATAGGTAAGTTCCCTATTTATCACAAGGAAAATACTATTGGGTTTAGATCAACTTCATTCATTCCGTGCTGATGAAACAAATATTTGCAATTCCTGAGGCCAATCACTTCATTTTGATGCACAAGCAGCCAGCTTAGATCAATCTTCCAAAAAAGGAAAGGAACAAATGAGAAGCAATTAAGGTTTCCAAAATGAACCAGGTGGTGGTGGCAGCTCACACTTGTAATTCTATCTACTCAAGGCCTGAAATCCAAGGATCTGGATTAAGTCTGTCTGGGATGAAAATATTCCTGTCTGAAAAATCATCTCTGTTATCACAGCCCAGCTGATACACTCTGCCCTACAGTTTCCAAACACCAAAGTCCATCTCCTATCTGAAATACTAGCAAACGTACTCACACATTATTTCCTCTTTGGGAGATAGTTGAAACATGTACCAGAAACATTTCCCTGGCTTCAGAGTGGAAGTGGAAATTTATACTCACTAGATGCCCATCTAGTAAATTACAGTCAATCATCTTTCCTCACATCTTGTTAGTTAAATTGAACAATGAGTGTTTGGATCAGAAGCTATGTTGATTAGCTTACAGGTTGTAAAATACTGTAATCCTAGCTACTCAAGATAAGCTGAGACCTGAGGATTCCAGTTCAAAATCAGCCATGCAATAAATTCCATAAGATTTTTACCTCTAATTTAACCAGCAAAAAACAGAGCGTTGAATTGTCCTTAAAATGCCACAGGCCTAAGCTTTGCATAAATGGGCTAAGGGGTACCATTCAGGATCCCACTCTCTCCCCTCCTTTTTAACATAGGAGTAGAATTCCTAGGCAGTGCAATAAGGCAAGAACATCGATGCAAAACTTCTCAACAAAATACTGGTCAACCGTCTACAACAACTCATCAAAAAATTATACACTATGATCAAACTGGATTCATCACAGGGAGGCAAAGCTGGTTCAACATACACAAATCAATTAATATAATTCAACACATCAACAGGAGCAAGGACAAAAAGCACATAATCGTCGCAATAGATGCGGAAAAGGCATTTGACTAGATCCAAAACCTCTTTATGTTAAAAGATGTGGAGAAACTAGGACTCCATGGAACATTTCTCAATGTAATAAAGGCTGTGTATGAGAAACCCAGTGCTAGTATTATACTTAATGGTGAAAATCTAAAGCCATTCCCTCTAAAATCAGGAATGAGACAAGGATGCCCACTCTCTCCACTCCTTTCTAACATAGTACTAAATTTCCTAGGCAGTGCAATAAGGCAAGAAGCAAGCATAAAGGGGATCCAAGTAGGGAAAGAGGAAATAAAACTATCCCTCTTTGCAGATGACATGATTCTGTATTTAAAGAATCCTATAGACTCTACTCCCAAGCTCCTTGAGCTGATTCAAAGCTTTGGAAGGGTAGCAGGTCATAAAATCAACCCTCACAAATCAACTGCCTTCCTTTACGCCAATAGTGAGAGGAATGAGAAATAATCAGGAAAGAAACTCCTTTCACAATAACCTCAAAGAAAATAAAGTACCTAGGAATTAGCTTAACTAAGAATGTAAAGGACCATTTAGATGAAAAATTTAAAACCCTAAAAAAGGAAATTAAAGCAGAACTAAGGAAATGGAAAAACCTCCCATCCTCCTGGATTGGAAGAATCAACATTGTGAAAATGAGAATCTTGCCAAGGGCTATTTACAAATTCAATGCAATACCCATCAACATCCCAATGTCATTCTTTAAAGAAATAGAAGAGGCCATTTAAAATTTCATATGGAATACTAATACACCCCGTAAGCAAAAACACTCCGTAGCAGAAAGAACAGCGCTGGAGGAATTTCAATTCCAAACTTTAGACTATTACAGAGCTATAATTCTCAAAACAGCTTGGTACTGGCACAAGAACAGGCCTGAAGACCAATGGAATAGAACTGTGGACCCAGATATTAAACCACAGACCTATGGCCACCTAATCTTTGACAAGGGAGCCAAAAAAATAGAAAGGAAGAAAGATAGCCTCTTCAACATGTTGTGGTGGCAGAACTGGTTAAGCACCAGCAGAAAACTAAAGTTGGATCCTTCTTTGTCACCTTGCACTAGAATTAACTCCAAATTGATCAAAGACCTGGAGGTAAAAGCTGACACATTGAAAAGTTTACAGGAAGGAATAGGAGATACACTAGGCCTCCTTGGCACAGGTCGAAACTTGCTTAATAAGGACCAAGAATCACAACAAATCAGAGAAAGGCTGGATAAGTGGGACTGCATTAAATTGCAGAGCTTTCATATGGCAACGGATATAGCTAGTAAACTAATCAGGAAGCCTACAGAGTGGGAGAAGATCTTCACCAACCAAACAACGGAAAAGGCCTCATATCTAAAATATATCAACAACTCAAAAACTTGAATCACTCCAAAACTAACCTCCAAAGTAACACCCATCCCATTAAAAAATGGGCCAAAGACTTAAAGAGAGTCTTCTCTGAAGAAGAAACAACAATGGCCTATAGACACATGAAGAAATGCTAAACATCTCTGGTCGTAAAAGAATTGCATATCAAAAGAACTCTAAGATTCCACCTCACTCCAGTTAGAATGGCCAGGATCAGGAAAACGAATGACAACAGATGCTCGAGGGGATGTGGCCAGAAGGGATCACTAGTACACTGTTGGTGGGAGTGCAAACTCGTTCAACCACTATGGAAAGCAGTGTGGCAGTGCCTCAAAAGGCTAAACATAGAACTCCCCTATGACCCAGCAATTCCACTACTTGGCATTTACCCAACAATCCAGAAACAAGGGCATACTAAACCCACTAGCACAACAATGGTCATTGAAGCGCTATTCACCATAGCAAAGATATGGAACCAACCCAGATGTCCCTCAGTTGATGACTGGATCAACAAGTTGTGGTATTTGAACACAATGGAATTCTATGCTGCTGTCAGAAAGAATGACATCACCCCATTTGTTAGGATATGGAAAGACTTAGAACAAATCATATTAAGTGAAGTAAGCCAGACTCAAAGGAACTTAGGCTCAGTGGTTTCCCTCATTCGTCATAATCAGTAGAAACCTTGGGCTCTACTAGCAGAGATTTGCAATAGAGCAAAAGGCCATATATAAGGCCATATAATGTGAAGCTAATTGAAAGGACCTCCAGGATATTGAAACAAAAGCCATATAATGAATGATTGTTGTCCTTAATGTACTATGTTGTCTCTCATCTCCTTTGCTGTCCCTTGGTTATCCCATATTGGTATAGTATCTCACTTTGTTATCTGATATATTGAATTTATTTGTATTTGGATATTTTAAATTTGATAGGGAAGGGGGGAAAACCAAGAAGGGTGGGGGGTGTGGGGTTGGAGGGAAATGGGTACCAAGACATGTGAAAGGGTATCAATGTATGTGAATTAATGCACCTTCTACCTGGCAAATATCATGTAACCCTTTTACTAATTAGAATAAAAAATGAAAAAAAAAGAAAGTTGTAGTGTATGGGGAGGATGATGGGGTCAAATACATTTCTTCTTAGAAATTTACCTCATCTGGTTGCCCTGGATTTTCCTGGCCTTCTTCTTAGAGAAAGGCCTGTTATACTGGATTTGTGGCTTGGCAAAGATCTAGCATGTACATCTTCCAGTAAGATATCCACAACTTCCATGCCTGAGACTCGAGTTTCCTGACCTTTGGCAACAGCACAGCAACATCTTTCTTCCTCTTGAGCCACAGACCAAGTGAGATGGCTTGAGCTGGTTGTTAGTTACAGTGGCTTGGTTACCAGGGTTCCATATTCTGTTCCATTGTGAGGGAGGCAGGGTCACCTTTCAGGGCCCAATGACCAAAGATCGTTGCTCACAGAAGACCTCACCAAAGACATACTGGAGGCTGAATCTCTCCTCCAATCTCACAATATACATGTGGATGTAGTAAACAGCACACCTTATTTGTCCATTCCCAATGTCTTCCACTAGGCCCAACAACCAGTCTGGTCTCAGGTTCAAGGAGCCTTTCTTAGGTAAGATCCAAACTTAAGGGTCAATATGCCCTCATACTTTACAAAACATTTGCTTCACAGTGCCTTCTCTGCCTGCATTTTGCCCCTTGTCGAATTTTTTTTGTTTTTGCTAGTCTTGGGACTTGACCTCAGAGTGTGAACATTGTTCTTGGGCTTTCTTTAGGCTTTAGCTGTCCCACCGAGCCACAGCACCACTTGCAGCGTTTTCTATGTATGTGGTAATGAGGAATCAAACCTGAGTCTTTTGCTTGGTACCCAAGGACTCTACCACCAGGTCAAACACACAGGGCATCTTTCACATATTTTTGACGTCAATCTACTAGCATATTATTAGGTTTCTGTATCCTAATCAATTTTTTCCTGATGATTAGCTTTGCTGTCATGTGTAAAAAATGCAAGAGGGAAAAACACAGGAAATTAGTGAAATTTAAAAAAAAGCATTACTCACATAGATAAGTGTTCATTCTTTGTAGGAGAAAGGATATTTTGATATGATGATGATGACTTTATAATTACTATGTCAGGGTTGAGTGTTTGGCATAGTGGTAGAGTGCTTGCCTAGCATCCATGTAGATCTGGGTTTGATTGTTCAGTATCACATAGATAGAAAATCTAGATGTGGCACTGTGGCTCAAGTGGCAGAGGGCTAGACTTGAGAAAACCCGAGGACAGTGCTCAGGCCCTGAATTCAAGCCCCAAGACTGGCAGAAAGTTAAAAGAAAATGAAAATGCTTTTTACGAGCTAATTCACTCACAGCATTGGCTTCTGAAATCTTCGCTTCTGCATCTTGTAAAATACCCCTTTCCCTCAACGTAGACAAGAAAAACAGATCCATCCCATGGTCCACTGTGCAGCCCCTGGTTGGGCTAAGAGCTAGTCGTGCAGCAACACATAAGTTTTATTCTAATACTTTCCAAACTTTGTACTCAAATATGCTACCTACTTACCAACTTAGGTCAGTTATCCTTATGCTATACCTTTTCTTCATGACTACCATATTCTTACACTCCTACGTTAATCCTCTTGTACCTCCCCTGACCTCTCTCATTCTTTTTTTCTATCTCTGGACCTCTGCTCGTCTTTCAACCCTTATACTGCACGGATCTACACTTGATGGCTGTTGAGCAATATTGTATATGTAGGTGGTTAATTATTCTCTAGGCTCAGAGGGACTTAAAGACAATAGAGATTGGATTGAGAGGCTTATTGTTTTGGGTATAAATCGCTTATCAGTGGTTGTATTAGACTGGTCTGTAAGTGCACAAAAAGAAAGAGTGATAATACCAATCAAAACTTGAGAACATCTAGTGTCTGCCAGCTACAGAGGTCTAGGTTGGTTATATCTAAATATCTATAATCGTATTTAGTAGTAATCTTGCTCCCATTTTCAAATGGGCAGAACAAGAAACTCAAGAAAAATGTCAAATCAAGAAACAACATCCCCCACCCAATGTAAACAGACAATGCAACAGTCACTGGCACACCTAGAGGAGAGTCTTCCAAGTGCTACACAAATGCAATTGATAAACATCATTAATGGAAAATGTGAAAATATAAAGAAAGAGATAATGGAGGAAGCCATAGCTGAACAAGAGGAAAGCAAAAAGAAGGTGATAATGAAAGAGAAGGAGCCATAAAAGAGGCCATAATAAAGGTTTTTCAAAGAAAGATGGATGAATTCATAGAATCCACAAATAAAAACGTGACCAAACTCCAGCAAATATCCAAAGAAAATAAAGCTACTGAGCTAACCACTCAAAAGGAAATCAAGGAGATAAAGAAATCCATACATGATCTAAAACAAGAGATGCAAGGCATCAAAAGTGAGCAATTAGAAGCAAGGGAGATCAAAAATAAAGTAGATAGCTTTGATAGCAGGTTAGACAATGCAGAGGAGAGAATTTCCGGGGCTGAAGATAATTTAGGTATTATACAGAAAGAACAGAAAATGAGTCAATCCAAATCTAGGAAATATGACAGATCGCTTCAGGAGGTCCAAGATACAAATAGGAAGCCTAATTTAAGGCTAGTTGGTATTGAGGAGGGCATGGATAAAGAGGTCAATGGTATTGGAAATACACTTCAGGGAATCATCTCAGAAAATTTCCCAAATATCCAGAAGGGCAGGCCCATCCAGATACAAAAAGCTTTTAGAACCCCAAACAGACCTGACCAGAAAAGAATATCCCACCGCCACATTGTGATCCGAACTGGATCAATAGAAACGAAAGGAAAGATCCTAAAGGCAGCCAGGGAAAAGGGATCAGTAACCTATAAAGGCAAACCAATCAGAATAACCCCAGATTTCTCAGCAGAGACCATGCAAGCACGAAGTGACTGGATGCATATATGTTATGCCCTTAAATCAAATAACTACCAACCAAGAATATTGTAGCCAGCTAAGCTCTCATTCATAAATGAGGGAACAATAAAAACATTCCATTCCAGGGAAAAGCTGCAACAATATGTCGAAACAAAACCAACACTACAGAGAATTCTCAAAGATGCTCTATACATAGAAAACCAAAATAAATGCAATATAGGGAAAGAAATGGCACCTAAACAGCATACCATCTAAGGACCACAAGAACTGTCAAGACACAGGCCCTACTAAAAGCTTTTAAATATGGTAGGAACTAATAAATATCGCTCAATCCTGACTCTCAATATCAATGGACTTAACTCTCCAATTAAACGGCATAGGCTGTCTAGTTGGATCAAAAAGCAAGAGCCATCGTTCTGCTGTCTTCAAGAGACACATCTTACCCAAAAACAATCATCTTTTGAAAGTGAGAGGTTGGAATAAACTCTATCAAGCTAACTGCCCCCATAAACAGGCTGGAGTTGCCATCCTCATATCAGATACAATAGACTTCAAACTAAAATTAGTAAGAAAAGACAAAGAAGGTGACTACATACTACTAAAGGAATCTTTCCTCCAGGAAGACATAACGATCCTAAATATTTACACACCCAATCCCGGAGCTCCAAACTTCATCAAGCAAACTTTACTTACACTGAAACCATACATACATCGAAATACAGTGATTGTTGGTGAGTTTAACACACCACTCTCACCTATGGACAGATCAACAAGGCAAAACTCAAGAGAGAAACCTTAGAACTGAACAACTATATAGACCAACTAGATCTAACAGACATCTGCAGAATATTCCACCCAGTAACAACACAATATATGTTTTTCTCAGCAGCACATGGAACATTTTCCATAATAGACCACATCTTAGGCCATAAAACAAACGTGGACAGATTCAGAAACACTGAAATTATTCCATGCACACTCGCAGACTATAAACGCATCAAATTGGAGCTGAACACACATCTCCAAAAACGAAAACCCTGTAACTCATGGAGACTGAACAACACATTGTTGAATCATAAACAATGGGTAATCGAAGAGATCAGAACAGATATCCAACTCTTTATGAAATTTAACTATTAGGAGCACACAAATATCAACTCCTTAGGGACACAACAAAGGCAGTACTCAGAGGAAAATTTATAGCGCTGAGTGCCTACAACAGCAAGTTGGAAAAATGGCAAACCAACTAGTTAATGTCTCACTTTAACCTCCTGGAAAAAGAGCAACAAACCAACCCTAAACCCATTAGGAGAAAGGAAATTATTAAAATCAAAGCAGAATTAAATTATTTGGAATTAAAACAACCTATAGAAAGAATCAACAAAACAAGGAGTTGGTTCTTTGAAATAATTAACAAAATTGACAAGCCCTTAGCAAATCTTACCAAAAAAACAAGAGAGCATATCGAAATAAACAAAATCGCAGATGAAAATGGTAATATCACGACAGAAATTACCAAGATCCAGAATATCATGAGGGAATACTTTTCAAACCTTTACGCCAACAAATTTGAGAATCTAGAAGAAATGGATGAATTCCTAGACAATATTAACATACCCACACTGAACCAAGAAGAGCTAACCCAACTCAACAGGCCTATTTCAAGCTCTGAAATAGAAATGGAAATTAGACAACTTCCACTTAAAAAGAGCCCAGGGCCAGATGGATTCACAGCTGAATTCTATAAGGTCTTCAAAGCAGAGCTCACACCAATACTCCTCAAGCTCTTCAACGAAATTGAAAATGAAAGTTCTTTACCAAACTCATTCTGTGAAGCCAGTATATCCCTCATTCCCAAACCAGACAGAGATTCATCAAAGAAAGAGAACTATAGACCCATTTCTTTGATGAACATCGATGCAAAACTTCTCAACAAAACACTGGGTCTTCATTCATGCTCGGCAAGAACTCTTTCACTAGGCTTAACTTATGGCCCCAGTGGGAAGGAAGTTTTCCATAAAATATGTAGGAAATATGTCCACTAAGGAAAAGCCATCAAAAATAGAAGAAAAATTATATACTTAGATAATGACACGCCAGTATTATGGCAGATCTCTGTAATTCTAGCTTCAAGAGTGGCCTATTTGGACCGGGAGTTGGCTGGCTGAAGTAAAGTGCTATCCTTGAGCAAGCCCTAGGACAGTGCTCTGGCCATGAGTTGAAGCCATAGGACATGCAAAAATAATAATCTAATGCCCGTGACTGGTGGCTCACCCTGGTAATCTTAGCTACCCTGGAGGATCGAGGTTCAAAGACGGCCCAGGCATAAAAATCTGTGAGAATCTTATTTCCAAATAATCCAGAAAATTCAAAATGACAATGTGCCTCAAGTGGTAGAGCTCTTGCCTTGAGCTGAAGAGCTTAAGGTAAACATCCAGGCCCAGAGTTCAAGCCCCATGAGTGAAAAAAAGAAAAAGAAAAAGAAAAAGAAAGCCCTTATCTAAGGCTGGAGTGCACACTAGTGGTAGTTTGCTTGCCTAGTATGCACAAAGCCCTGTGTTCAATTACTCTGTAACACTTACACCAAAAAAAAAAAAGCTGGAAATGATCTCAGAAGGTTGGGATCTGAGGATCACAGTTCAAAGCCAGGCCAGACACTAAAGTCCATGAAACTGTTACTTCCACTTAAGCACCAGAAAACCAGAAGTGACACTCTGGCTCAAGGTGTTTCAGGTTGTAGCCTTGAGCTGAAGAGCCCAGGGACACTGCCCAGGTGCACAATTAAAGTCTTACAACCAAAAGAGAGAGAGAGAGAGAGAGAGAGAGAGAGAGAGAGAGAGAGAGAGAGAGAGAGAGAGACAGAGACAGAGAGAGAGACAGAGAGAGAGAGACAGAGAGAGACAGAGAGAGAGACACAGAGACACAGAGAGAGACAGAGAGACAGAGACAGAGAGAGAGACAGAGAGAGAGAGAGACAGACAGGCAGACAGACAGAGACAGAGAGACAGAGACAGAGACATCAAACAGTCAGGCACTGCTGGCTGAAGCGTGTAATTCTAGCTACTGTGGAGGCTGAGATTGGAGGATCTTGGTTCAAAGCCCAAAGCCAGCCTGGACACATATGTTTGTGAGGCTTACATCACCAATTAACTACCAGAAACCAAAAATGGAGCTGTAGAGGAAGAGCGCTAGCCTTCAGCTAAAGAGCTCAGGGACAGTGTCCAGGCCCAAAGTCCAAGCACCATGATGAATCAATAATAAAACAAGAAGATAGCTAATAGTAATGATGAATAATTTGGGGCTGGGAGTTTGGCCTAGTGGTAGAGTGCTTGCCTAGCATGCACGAAGTCCTGGGTTCAATTCCTCAATACCACATACATAGAAAAATGCTGGAAGTGGTGCTGAGGCTGAAGTGGTAGAGCCCTAGCCTTGAGAAAATATAAGGACAGTGCTCAGTCCCTGAGTTCAAGCCCAGGACTGGCCAAATCAATAGTAGTAGAGCACTGGCATTGAACTGAAGATCTGAGGAACAGCCCAGGCACAGAGTTCAAGCACCGCAAACAACAACAACAAAATCTATGAAATGGCAGTGGTGGTTTTAAGCTAAGCAAAAATAGAGTAGAAACTGGTAAAATACATATTTGTGTGTAAGCAAAATAGCCAGACTTATGCATTAGAACAGGAGAGCAACTTGAAAAAAATTTTGTTTTCCATCTCACTAGGTCCTGTCTCTTAATTTATTCAAGTAAGTAAAATGCTGGGTTTTATAATCATGGCTCTGAGTATTAGAAAATCATAATATCTCTCATTAACCAACAAAGACCAGGAACTGGGGCTTCGTTCAAATGGCAGAGTATCAGGCAAGAGAAGAAAAAATTGAAGTAAGAACTTGAACTTCTTGATCCAGAACCTGCAGAGTAACAGAGCAGCAGCCTGGTGATGGTACCTCACACCTATAATCTGAGAATCAAAGTTTAAAGCCAGCCAAAGTACCCAGTTAACTGCCAGAAAAACCAGAAGTGGCACTGTGGCTCACAGATTAAAGCACTAGCCTTGAGCTGAAGAGCTCAGGGACAGTGCCCAGGCCCAGAGTTCAAGCCCCACAATTGACAAAAATCAAACAAGCAAACAAAACTCACAAAGAAGCCTGCAGACCACAGTGGTTCTCCTGAGTCTCTTCTCTATGAGGATCAGGAAACATTTCACTTTTTCTGTCTCTTCCCATCTCAACATTCATACTAAAATAAGACTGTGTTGAACGTTTCAATTTATAAAAATGTTTTTCATGAAACACCCTGAAATATTCATCGCTTATATCTCAATTGAAGATAGTTGATTTGGGGCTGCATTGGTAGAGTGCTAGCCTTGAGCAGAAAAGGTCAGGGATAGAGCTGAAGCACTCAGTTGAAGACCCAGTCCCAACACACAAAAGAAAATATGCACTTTATACATATTTTCTAATTTCTTAATGAATTTTTCAGTCTGTATAAATATAGGGTACATTCCTTGTTACTTAAGTAAGATTGCTCTTTTTTTTTCTTTTTGCCAGTCCTAGGGCTTGGACTCAGGGCCTAGACATTTTCATTGGACTGGCTTGCCCAAGGTGAGTGCTCTGCCTCTTGAGACACAGCGCCACTTCTAGCTCTTTTCTGAGAATGCGGTACAGGTGAATAGAACCTAGGTCTTCATGCATTCTAGGTGAGCACTCTACCATTAGGCTACATTCCCAGGCAGTGAGATTCCTCTTACAGTCATTGTATGTTCACAGAGTTCGATCTCACACACTGTAGGGCCCTGGTTGGCTTTGACCTGTGATCCTAAGCCCTGAGCCTCCTAAGTAGCTGAAATTAAGTTGTGAGCCAGCATGATGGCTTCCATTCTTTTTTCTACAAAAATATATGTAGTTATCTAAAATATATCTATAGGTGAAAAAAATGAATCTCTCCCAAACAAATCTTCAAAGAAACAACCATCCTATTAAAAGGTGGGCTAAAGACTTAAAAGAGTATTCTCTGAAGAAAAAATTAAAATGGGCTTTAGACACATGAAGAAATGCTCCATATCTCTAGCAATAAGGGAAATGAAAATCAAAACAACTTTGAGATTCCACCTGACTCCAGTCAGAATGGCCATTATCAAAAAATCTAATAAGAGATACTGGTGGGGAAGTGACCGGGGGGATCACACCTACACTGTTGGTGTGAGTGTTAACTCATTCAACCACTAGGGAAAGCAGTGTGGTGGTTCCTCAAAAGACTGAACATAGAGCTCCCCTATGATCCAGCAACTCCACTACTTGGCATCTACCCAATTGTCCAGAAAAAAGGGCATACTAAAGCCACTAGCAAAATGATGCTCATTGCAGCACTATTTACCATTGCAAAGATATGAAACCAACCCAGATGCCACTCAGTAGATGACTGAATCAAGAAGATGTGGTACTTATACACAATGGAATGCTATGCTGCCATCAGAAGGAATGACATCGCCCCATTTGTAAGGAAATGGAAAGACTTGGAAAAATTCATATTAAGTGAGAGCAAGCCAGACCCAAAGAAACATAAGCTCAATGGTTTCCCTCATTTGTAATAATTAGTTCACATGTAGGACTCTCCTAGCAGAGG
Organism: Megascapheus bottae; assembly: GCF_031878675.1. Lineage (NCBI taxonomy): Eukaryota > Metazoa > Chordata > Mammalia > Rodentia > Geomyidae > Megascapheus > Megascapheus bottae. Next base: position 4,589,676 of record NW_028327585.1, read on the forward strand.
ATTACAATCACTCAAAAACCTAGGTATATAAGGTCATATAGGATGAGACTAAATGAAAGGATCTCTAGGATATGGGAACAAGAGCTATGTCTTGTGTCATCGTTGCTCTTAATCTTGTGTGATTTTTGTCCTTAACCTACTATGTTATTTCTCATCTCTTATTTTGCCCTTTGGTTAATGTCAGATTGTTACTGTATCTGATTTTTTCCTTGGCATATTGTATATATGTTTATTTGTTTATGTCAAATAGGAAAGGGAAGGGGGGAAACAAGATGATTGGGAAGGGGAGGGGAGAGGGAACTGGGGACAAAAACATGTGGAGTGGAATAAATGTGTGAGAAGTAATGCAGTCCACTACCTGTAAATGTAATCGTAACCCCTCTATACATTACCCTGAAAATAAAAAAGAGACTATAAAAGTATTTGTAGAAAATGAGGCTGGATGATGGAAACACCAGATGCCCTACTACAAAAAATGTGATATACGCGCGCACACACACACACACACATACACACACACACACACACACACACACACACACACACACAATGGAATGATACATAACCAACCGACAAGATAAAATAATGGCATTCTCGGGGAAGTGGATGAAAAGGAAAAAAATCATATTAAGTGAAGTAAGCCAAACTCAAAGGAACATAGGCCGAAGAGTCTCCCTCATTTGTCAAATTCAGTAGAAACCTTGGGCTCTGCTACCAGAGATTTACAATAGAACAGAATCTAGAGACATCGTGACAAATAGTATGACACTAAATGTAAGGACCTTCAAGATAAAGAAACAAAACTCATGTAATGAGTGATTGTTGTCCTTAATGAACTATGTGATCTCTTATCTCTTTTGCTATCCCTTGGATATATCATATTGTTACAATATTTCACCTTGTTTTCTGATATATTTCATATGTGCCTAATTGGTTATTTGAAATTGGATAGGGAAGGGGGGAAATGAACATGAGTGGGGGTAGGGGAAGGGAAATGGGGACCATATCATTACATGGGGTATCAAAGTTTGAGATGTAATGCAGCTTCTGTCTGGTGAATATAATGTAACCCTTCTATAAATTACAATAAAAATAAATACATAAAAACAAGATCTGCACAGAAATAAATAAAAATGGCATTTTTGGGGTAGTGGATGAAATTAGAGTGAATCCTGTTGAGTGAGATAAGTCAAGACCAAGGAACAAAAGGTACATGGTATCCTTAATATATGGATATTAGTTTCAAACAGTAGTAGAGCGATGATTGAATAGTTGATACCCAAAGTTCTGGACATAATTTTGGAGATATAAACATAACTACATAGACATAAAAATTTAGGATGGACTATACACTCTATAGACATGTGTTTTATTATAGATTAATCTGTACCTATGACATACAAAGACTCAGCTTAATTTTTACTATATTCTAAAATTTATGTGCCAGTGATTGTATAGCGATTCCCTTCTTGAATACTTGTTGGTTAAACATGACATTTGAAATATGATGTAAAATTCAATGTTAATAAATTTTTTTTAAAAAAGTGGCTAGAGGTAAATACCACTAATGTACTTGCTCTAAGTGGTACAGAAATTTTCTTAATGAATCAAGGAGTTTTATTACATCTTTATGCAATTATTTTAGTTCTGAGTGTTCTACACTCAATGCTACTTCTGGAAAGATGATATAGCTGACTGTGTAGATGGTATGAAGACATACTGGCCTAAACGTAGAATAAAGCATTGGTAAGTGGCTGTTAGCTGTCCAGATTCTACTGGAATATGTGGAATGAATTTATTAAGCACAATGCAGGCTCTTAGTCAGATCAGGATCAAGATTATGTGGTTCCATGAGATGAATGAGGAAAGATCAGAAAAATCTACTAAGGTATCCAGATATACTTTTGAAACTAAGGTATCTGGACTCCTTTTTTTTCTTTCTTGGTGGGGAGCTTGAACTTTGGACCTATGGAAGGTCTCTAAGTTCTTTTTCCTCAAGGCCAATGCTGTACCAGTTTTAGCCACAACTCCACTTAGTTTTTGGGTGGATAAGTGGAGAGAAGAATCTTACAGTTTTTTTTTTGTTTTCGTTTTCTTGTTTGCAAAGGCTTTGAATCACCTTCTCCCTGGCTAGTAGAATGACAATTATGACCCTCCAGCGCCTGGCTAGTAATTTTTTGAAAATTGGACTTTCTTCCAAATCATGTAACTGGTTCCTAACAAAGTTCTGAAGCCTGACTTAAATGTGACAGATTTTTGTCACTTGGAGACACTCTGTGCTGAACGTTAGAAATGTACCAGCTGAGTCACAGTGGCACATCCAGTTTTGGTTTTTGTGGTGCTGAGGAATGGAATCCAGGGTTTCATACATGCTAGGCAAGCTACATTTTCAGCCCAAGGTTTTATGTTTTGTTTTTTCAGTGTTGTTGCTTCTAAGGTACTGTATGATGTTCTTTCATTTTCTTTGCTTTTTACCTCTTTTCTTCTTTTTTCCCTTTAGTTTTATTCTCTGTAGTCACTCTGTTGAATTCGGGTACCCTGTGTCTTGTACATAGGTTTATGTGATTTGGGGAATGGAGAGGGTATAATAAAATGGTAAAAAAAAAAAAAAAGCGAAGGAAAAAGGGTGAACCAATTGAACAGTGATACTTGGAAGACACTAAACGGAAATGAACTGAACAATCTGGGTGGAGAGGGGGCTGAGGGTAGGAAAACAGAGAAAAATGAGGGAGGGGATAACAATTTTCTTAAGAAATGTGTTCATTACTTATGTAACCATATGCCAACTAAATATAGACTTAACAAAAAAAATTAACTTAAAAAATAATTTAGCCGGGTATGGTTTCTCACACTTGTAAATGTAGCTACTCAAGAGGCTGGGATCCAAGGATAGCAGTTCAAAGTCAGCCTGGGCACTGAAGTCCATGTGACTCTAATCTCCAATTAACCACCAGAAACCCAGAAATGGCCCTATGGCTCAAGGGATAGGGCAGTAGTCTTGAGCTGAAAAGCTCAGTGACAAAACCCAGGTGCAGAATTGCAGTCCCATGACTTGAATGATGAATGATACTAGCCAGGCTCTGTGCGCTCACACTTGGAATGCTATCTACACAGAATCAGGTTTGAATCCAGCCCAAACAAATTGCATGATATTCTGATTTACAGTTCATTACCAAAAATCTGGAAGTGGAGCTGTGGATCAAGTGGTAGAACACTAGCCTGAAGTAAAAAAAAAAAAACATTTAAGGACAGTTCCCAGGCCCTGGGTTCAAGTCCCAGGACTTGCATAAAACAAACAAAATGTGACGCTGAGTCCTCCATCATTTGGTGTTATAGTTCAATATTCTTGATATGCGTCTTAGAAATTAAGTCCCTAGCAAATACTCTGCCCTGAAATTCTGCTTCATAGCTGATTCTAGAATTTCAGCATCATTACTATCACCTTCCAGTTAGCATAGCAGTCTACTACTGAAAATTTGAAGAAAACTTTTGAGTAATCCTAATAAATCTGTGTATCATCTGCACACACATCAAATCAGCAGCAGCTATGTTCTACTATTATCTAAATGTATTTAATCTCTTCTTGAGTTAATGAGCCTTAAAGAGTAAAACATATGAAATAGTTATGAAACTAACAGTCACCATTCTTCTACCTAATATTGTCATATAAGTTTATAAATGCAAGGACTATTCTGAAGTGTGCAGAAGATAGCTTCTAATTATAATATTCTCATGAAGTGTTGTTTTTAGGAAACATGTTGCTTGCTTTGGAAAAGCAAAGGCAAGGAAAAATGATATAGGTAAGTTCCCTATTTATCACAAGGAAAATACTATTGGGTTTAGATCAACTTCATTCATTCCGTGCTGATGAAACAAATATTTGCAATTCCTGAGGCCAATTACTTCATTGTGATGCACAATCAGCCATCTTAGATCAATCATCCAAAAAAGGAAAGGAACAAATGAGAAGCAATTAAGGTTTCCAAAATGAACCAGGTGGTGGTGGCAGCTCACACTTGTAATTCTATCTACTCAAGGCATGAAATCCAAGGATCAGGATTAAGTCTGTCTGGGATGAAAATATTCCTGTCTGAAACATCATCTCTCTTATCACAGCCCAGCTGATATACTCTGCCCAACAGGTTCCAAACACCAAAGTCCATTTCCTATCTGAAATACTAGCAAACGTACTCACACATTATTTCCTCTTTAGGAGATAGTTGAAACATGTACCAGAAACATTTCCCTGGCTTCAGAGTGGAAGTGGAAATATATACTCACTAGAAGCCCATCTAGTAAATTACAGTCAATCATCTTTCCTCACATCTTGTTAGTTAAATTGAACAATGAGTGTTTGGATCAGAAGAGATGTGTATGAGCATACAAGTTGTAAAAGTACTGTAATCCTAGCTACTCAAGATAAGCTGAGACCTGAGGATTCCAGTTCAAAATCAGCCATGCAATAAATTCCATAAGATTTTTACCACTAATTAACCAGCAAAAAACGGAGCGTTGAATTGTGTTTAAAATGCCACAGGCCTAAGCTTTGCATAAAAGTGCTAAGGGGTAGCATACAGGATCCCATTCTCTCCACTCCTTTTTAACATAGTACTAGAATTCCTAGGCAGTGCAATAAGGCAAGAAGCAAGCATAAAGGGGATCCAAGTAGGGAAAGAGGAAATAAAACTATCCCTCTTTGCAGATGACATGATTCTGTATTTAAGGAATCCTATAGACTCTACTCCCAAGCTCCTTGAGCTGATTCAAAGCTTTGGAAGGGTAGCAGGCCATAAAATCAACCCTCACAAATCAACTGCCTTCCTTTACCCCAACAGTGAGAGGAACGAGGCAATAATCAGGAAAGAAACTCCTTTCACAATAGCCTCAAAGAAAATAAAGTACCTAGGAATTAGCTTAACTAAGAATGTAAAGGACCGTTTAGGTGAAAATTTTAATACCCTAAAAAAGGAAATTAAAGCAGAACTAAGGAAATGGAAAAAGTTCCCATGCTCCTGGATTGGAAGAATCAACATTGTGAAAATGAGAATCTTGCCAAGGGCTATCTACAAATTCAATGCAATACCCATCAACATCCCAATGTCATTCTTTAAAGAAATAGAAGAGGCAACTCAAAATTTCATATGGAATAATAAAAGACCCCGTATAGCAAAAAACACTTCTTAGCAGAAAGAACAGCGCTGGAGGAATTTCAATTCCAAACTTTAGACTCTATTACAGAGCTATAATTCTCAAAACAGCTTGGTACTGGCACAAGAACAGGCCTGAAGCCCAATGGAATGAAATTGCGGACCCAGATATTAAACCACAGACCTATGGCCACCTAATCTTTGACAAGGGAGCCAAAAAAATAGAATGGAAGAAAGATAGCCTCTTCAACAAGTTGTGCTGGCAGAACTGGTTAAGCAACTGAAGAAAACTAAAGTTGGATCCTTCTTTGTCAACTTGCACTAGAATTAACTCCAAATTTATCAAAGACCTGGAGGTAAAACTGAGAAACTGAAAAGTTTACTTTTCTATGTATGTGGTAATGAGGAATCATACCTGAGTCTTTTTGCGTGGTAGCCAAGGACTCTACCACTAGGTCAAACACACAGGGCATCTTGCACATATTTTTGACGTCAATCTACTAGGATATTATTAGGTTTCTGTATCCTAATCAATTTTTTCCTGATGATTAGCTTTGCTGTCATGTGTAAAAAATGCAAGAGGGAAAAACACAGAAGAATTAGTGAAATTTAAAAAAAAGCATTACACACATAGATAAGTGTTCATTCTTTGTAGGAGAAAGGATATTTTGATATGATGATGATGACTTTATAATTACTATGTCAGGGTTGAGAGTTTGGCATAGTGGTAGAGTGCTTGCCTAGCATCCATGAAGATCTGGGTTTGATTGCTCAGTATCACATAGATAGAAAATCTAGATGTAGCACTGTGGCTCAAGTGGCAGAGGGCTAGACTTGAGAAAACCCGAGGACAGTGCTCAGGCCCTGAATCCCAGCCCCAAGACTGGCAGAAAGATAAAAGAAAATAAAAATGCTGTTTACGAGCTAATTCACACACAGCATTGGCTTCTGAAATCTTCGCTTCTGCATCTTGAGAATTACCCCTTTCCCTCAACGTAGACAAGAAAAACAGATCCATCCCATGGTCCACTGTGCAGCCCCTGGTTGGCCTAAGAGCTAGTCGTGCAGCAACACATATGTTTTATTCTAATACTTTTCAAACTTTGTACTCAAATATGCTACCTACTTACCAACTTACCTCAGTTATCCTTATGCTATACCTTTTCTTCATGACTACAATATACTTACACTCCTACGTTAATCCTCTTGTACCTCCCCTGACCTCTCTCATCCTTTTTTCCTATCTCTGGACCTCTTCTCATCTTTCACCCTTATACTGCACGGATCTACACTTGATGGCTGTTGAGCAATATTGTATATGTAGGTGGTTAATTATTCTCTAGGCTCAGAGGGACTTAAAGACAATAGAGATTGGATTGAGAGGCTTATTGTTTTGGGTATAAATCGCTTATCAGTGGTTCTATTAGACTGGTCTGTAAGTGCACAAAAAAAGAGTGATAATACCAATCAAAACTTGTGAACATCTAGTGTCTGCCAGCTACAGAGGTCTAGGTTGGTTATATCTGAAAAACTATAATTGTATTTAGTAGTAATCTTGCTCCCATTTTCAAATGGGCAGAACAAGAAACTCAAGAAAAATGTCAAATCAAGAAACAACATCACCCACGCAATGTAAACAGACAATGCAACAGTCACTGGCACACCTAGAGGTGAGTCTTCCAAGTGCTACACAAATGCAATTGATAAACATCATAAATGGAAAATGAGAAAATATAAAGAAAGAGATAATGGAGGAAGCCATATCTGAACAAGAGGAAAGCAAAAACAAGGTGATAATGAAAGAGAAGAAACCATAAAGGAGGCCATAACAAAGGTTTTTCAAAGAAAGATGGATGAATTCATAGAATTCACAAGTAAAAACGTGACCAAACTCCAGCAAATGGCCAAAGAAAATAAAGCTACTGAGCTAACCACTCAAAAGGAAATCAAGGAGGTAAAGAAATCCATACATGATCTAAAACAAGAGATGCAAGGCATCAAAAGGGAGCAATTAGAAGCAAGGGAGATGAAAAATAAAGTAGAAAGCTTTGATAGCAGGTTAGACAATGCAGAGGAGATGATTTCCGGGGCTGAAGATAATTTAGGTATTATACAGAAAGAACAGAAAATGAGTCAATCCAAATCTAGAAATATGACAGATCGCTTCAGGAGGTCCAAGATACAATTAGGAAGCCTAATTTAAGGCTAGTTGGTATTGAGGAGGGCGTGGATAAAGAGGTCAATGGTATTGGAAATACACTTCAGGGAATCATCTCAGAAAATTTCCCAAATATCCAGAAGGGCAGGCCCATCCAGATACAAAAAGCTTTTAGAACCTCAAACAGACCTGACCAGAAAAGAACATCCCACCGCCACATTGTGATCCGAACTGGATCAATAGAAACGAAAGGAAAGATCCTAAAGGCAGCCAGGGTAAAGGGATCAGTAACCTATAAAGGCAAACCAATCAGAATAACCCCAGATTTCTCAGCAGAGACCATGCAAGCACGAAGTGACTGGAAGCATATATGTCATGCCCTTAAATCAAATAACTACCAACCAAGAATACTGTAGCCAGCTAAGCTCTCATTCATAACTGAGGGAACAATAAAAACATTCCATTCCAGGGAAAAGCTGCAACAATATGTCGAAACAAAACCAACTCTACAGAGAATTCTCAAAGATACTCTATACATAGAAAACCAAAATAAATGCAATATAGGGAAAGAAATGGCACCTAAACAGCATACCATCTAAGGACCACAAGAACTGTCAAGACACAGGCCCTACTAAAAGCTTTTAAAAATGGTAGGAACTAATAAATATCTCTCAATCCTAACTCTCAATATCAATGGACTTAACTCTCCAATTAAACGGCATAGGCTGTCTAGTTGGATCAAAAAGCAAGAGCCATCGTTCTGCTGTCTTCAAGAGACACATCTTACCCAAAAACAATCATCTTTTGAAAGTGAGAGGTTGGAATAAACTCTATCAAGCTAACTGCCCCCATGAACAGGCTGGAGTTGCCATGCTCATACCAGATACAATAGACTTCAAACTAAAATTAGTAAGAAAAGACAAAGAAGGTGACTACATACTACTAAAGGGATCTTTCCTCCAGCAAGACATAACGATCCTAAATATTTACACACCCAATCCCGGAGCTCCAAACTTCATCAAGCAAACTTTACTTACACTGAAACCATACATAGATCGAAATACAGTGATTGTTGGTGAGTTTAACACACCACTCTCCCCTATGGACAGATCAATAAGGCAAAAACTCAACAGAGAAACCTTAGAACTGAACAACTATATAGACCAACTAGATCTAACAGACATCTGCAGAATATTCCACACAGTAACAACACAATATACGTTTTTCTCAGCAGCACATGGAACATTTTCCAAAATAGACCACATCTTAGGCCATAAAACAAACCTGGACAGATTCAGAAACACTGAAATTATTCCATGCACACTCTCAGACCATAAAGGCATCAAATTGGAGCAGAACACACATCTCCACCAACGAAAACCCTGTAACTCATGGAGACTGAACAACACATTGTTGAATCAAAAGCAATGGGTAATCGAAGAGATCAGAACAGATATGCAACTGTTTATGAAATTTAACAATAAGGAGCACACAAATATCAACTCCTTAGGGACACAACAAAGGCAGTACTCAGAGGAAAATTTATAGCGCTGAGTGCCTACAACAGCAAGTTGGAAAAATGGCAAACCAACTAGTTAATGTCTCACTTTAACCTCCTGGAAAAAGAGCAACAAACCAACTCTAAACCCATTAGGAGAAAGCAAATTATTAAAATCAAAGCAGAATTAAATTATTTGGAATAAAAAAAACCTATAGAAAGAATCAACAAAACAAGGAGTTGGTTCTTTGAAAGAATTAACAAAATTGACAAGCCCTTAGCAAATCTTACCAAAAAAACAAGAGAGCATATCGAAATAAACAAAATCGCAGATGAAAATGGTAATATCACGACAGAAATTACCAAGATCCAGAATATCATGAGGGAATACTTTTCAAACCTTTACGCCAACAAATTTGAGAATCTAGAAGAAATGGATGAATTCCTAGACAAGATTAACATACCCACACTGAACCAAGAAGAGCTAACCCAACTCAACAGGCCTATTTCAAGCTCTGAATTAGAAATGGAAATTAGACAACTTCCACTTAAAAAGAGCCCAGGGCCAGATGGATTCACAGCTGAATTCTATAAGGTCCTCAAAGCAGAGCTCACACCAATACTCCTCAAGCTCTTCAACGAAATTGAAAATGAAAGTTCTTTACCAAACTCATTCTGTGAAGCCAGTATATCCCTCATCCCCAAACAAGACAGAGATTCATCAAAGAAAGAGAACTATAGACCCATTTCTTTGATGAACATCGATGCAAAACTTCGCAACAAAATACTGGAAGCATATATGTCATGCCCTTAAATCAAATAAATACCAACCAAGAATACTCAAATAAGCCAGACTCAAAGGAACTTAGGCTCAGTGGTTTCCCTCATTCGTCATAATCAGTGGAAACCTTGGGCTCTACTAGTAGAGATTTGCAATAGAGCAAAAGGCCATATATAAGGCCATATAATGTGAAGCTAATTGAAAGGACCTCCAGGATATTGAAACAAAAGCCATATAATGAATGATTGTTGTCCTTAATGTACTATGTTGTCTCTCATCTCCTTTGCTGTCCCTTGGTTTTCCAATATTGGTATAGTATCTCACTTTGTTATCTGATATATTGAATTTATTTGTATTTGGATATTTGAAATTTGATAGAGAAGGGGGGAAAACCAAGAAGGGTGCGGGAGGTGGGGTTGGAGGGAAATGGGTACCAAGACATGTGAAAGGGTATCAATGTATGTGAATTAATGCACCTTCTACCTGGCAAATATCATGTAACCCTTTTACTAATTAGAATAAAAAAATGAAAAAAAAGAAAGTTGTAGTGTGTGGGGAGGATGATGGGGGCAAATACATTTCTTCTTAGAAATTTACCTCATCTGGTTGCCCTGGATTTCCTGGCCTTCTTCTTAGAGAAAGGCCTGTTATACTGGATTTGTGGCTTGGCAAAGATCTAGCATGTACATCTTCGAGTAAGACATCCACAACTTCCACGCCTGAGACTCGAGTTTCCTGCCCTTTGACAACAGCACAGCAACATCTTTCTTCCTCCTGAGCCACAGGCCAAGTGAGCTGGCTTGAGCTGGTTGTTAGTTACAGTAGCTTGGTTACCAGGTTTCCATATTCTGTTCCATTGTGAGGGAGGCAGTGTCACCTTTCAGGGCTCAATGACCAAAGATCCTTGCTCACAGAAGACCTCACCAAAGGCATACTGGAGGCTGAATCTCTCCTCCAATCTCACAATATACATGTGGATGTAGTAAACAGCACACCTTCTTTGTCCATTCCCAATGTCTTCCACTAGGCCCAACTACCAGTCTGGTTTCAGGCTCAAGGAGCCTTTCTTAGGTAAGATCCAAACTTAAGGGTCAATATTGCCCTCATCCTTTACAAAACATTTGCTTCACAGTGCCTTCTCTGCCTGCATTTTGCCCCTTGTCGAATTTTTTTTTGCTAGTCTTAGGACTTGACCTCAGAGTGTGAACATTGTTCTTGGGCTTTCTTTAGGCTTTAGCTGTCCCACCGAGCCACAGCACCACTTGCAGCGTTTTCTATGTATGTGGTAATGAGGAATCAAACCTGGGTCTTTTTGCGTGTTAACCAAGGACTCTACCACTAGGTCAAACACACAGGGCATCTTGCACATATTTTTGACGTCAATCTACTAGGATATTATTAGGTTTCTGTATCCTAATCAATTTTTTCCTGATGATTAGCTTTGCTGTCATGTGTAAAAAATGCAAGAGGGAAAAACACAGAAGAATTAGTGAAATTTAAAAAAAAGCATTACACACATAGATAAGTGTTCATTCTTTGTAGGAGAAAGGATATTTTGATATGATGATGATGACTTTATAATTACTATGTCAGGGTTGAGAGTTTGGCATAGTGGTAGAGTGCTTGCCTAGCATCCATGAAGATCTGGGTTTGATTGCTCAATATCACATAGATAGAAAATCTAGATGTGGCACTGTGGCTCAAGTGGCAGAGGGCTAGACTTGAGAAAACCCGAGGACAGTGCTTAGGCCCTGAATTCCAGCCCCAAGACTGGCAGAAAGATAAAAGAAAATAAAAATGCTGTTTAAGAGCTAATTCACTCACAGCATTGGCTTCTGAAATCTTCGCTTCTGCATCTTGTGAAATACCCCTTTCCCTCAACGTAGACAAGAAAAACAGATCCATCCCATGGTCCACTGTGAGGCCACTGGTTGGGCTAAGACCTAGTCGTTCAGCAACACATAAGTTTTATTCTAATACTTTCCAAACTTTGTACTCAAATATGCTACCTACTTACCAACTTAGGTCAGTTATCCTTATGCTATACCTTTTCTTCATGACTACAATATTCTTACACTCCTACGTTAATCCTCTTGTACCTCCCCTGACCTCTCTCATTCTTTTTTTCTATCTCTGGACCTCTGCTTATCTTTCAACCCTTATACTGCACGGATCTACACTTCATGGCTGTTGAGCAATATTGTATATGTAGGTGGTTAATTATTCTCTAGGCTCAGAGGGACTTAAAGACAATAGAGATTGGATTGAGAGGCTTATTGTTTTGGGTATAAATCGCTTATCAGTGGTTCTATTAGACTGGTCTGTAAGTGCACAAAAAAAAGAGTGATAATACCAATCAAAACTTGTGAACATCTAGTGTCTGCCAGCTACAGAGGTCTAGGTTGGTTATATCTGAAAAACTATAATCGTATTGAGTATTAATCTTGCTCCCATTTTCAAATGGGCAGAACAAGAAACTCAAGAAAAATGTCAAATCAAGAAACAACATCCACCACCCAATGTAAACTGAGAGTGGAACAGTCACTGGCACACCTAGAGGAGAGTCTTCCAAGTGCTACACAAATGCAATTGATAAACATCATTAATGGAAAATGTGAAAATATAAAGAAAGAGATAATGGAGGAAGCCATAGCTGAACAAGAGGAAAGCAAACACAAGGTGATAATGAAAGAGAAGAAGCCATAAAGGGGGCAATAACAAAGGTTTTTCAAAGAAAGATGGATGAATTCATAGAATTCACAAGTAAAAACGTGACCAAACTCCAGCAAATGTCCAAAGAAAATAAAGCTACTGAGCTAAGCACTCAAAAGGAAATCAAGGAGATAAAGAAATACATACATGATCTAAAACAAGAGATGCAAGGCATCAAAAGGGAGCAATTAGAAGCAAGGGAGATGAAAAATAAAGTAGATAGCTTTGATAGCAGGTTAGACAATGCAGAGGAGAGGGTTTCCGGGGCTGAAGATAATTTATGTATTATACAGAAAGAACAGAAAATGAGTCAATCCAAATCTAGGAAATATGACAGAAGCTTCAGGAGGTCCAAGATACAATTAGGAAGCCTAATTTAAGGCTAGTTGGTATTGAGGAGGGCATGGATAAAGAGGTCAATGGTATTGGAAATACACTTCAGGGAATCATCTCAGAAAATTTCCCAAATATCCAGAAGGGCAGGCCCATCCAGATACAAAAAGCTTTTAGAACCCCAAACAGACCTGACCAGAAAAGAACATCCCACCGCCACATTGTGATCCGAACTGGATCAATAGAAACGAAAGGAAAGATCCTAAAGGCAGCCAGGGTAAAGGGATCAGTAACCTATAAAGGCAAACCAATCAGAATAACCCCAGATTTCTCAGCAGAGACCATGCAAGCACGAAGTGACTGGAAGCATATATGTCATGCCCTTAAATCAAATAACTACCAACCAAGAATACTGTAGCCAGCTAAGCTCTCATTCATAACTGAGGGAACAATAAAAACATTCCATTCCAGGGAAAAGCTGCAACAATATGTCGAAACAAAACCAACTCTACAGAGAATTCTCAAAGATACTCTATACATAGAAAACCAAAATAAATGCAATATAGGGAAAGAAATGGCACCTAAACAGCATACCATCTAAGGACCACAAGAACTGTCAAGACACAGGCCCTACTAAAAGCTTTTAAAAATGGTAGGAACTAATAAATATCTCTCAATCCTAACTCTCAATATCAATGGACTTAACTCTCCAATTAAACGGCATAGGCTGTCTAGTTGGATCAAAAAGCAAGAGCCATCGTTCTGCTGTCTTCAAGAGACACATCTTACCCAAAAACAATCATCTTTTGAAAGTGAGAGGTTGGAATAAACTCTATCAAGCTAACTGCCCCCATGAACAGGCTGGAGTTGCCATGCTCATACCAGATACAATAGACTTCAAACTAAAATTAGTAAGAAAAGACAAAGAAGGTTACTACATACTACTAAAGGGATCTTTCCTCCAGCAAGACATAACGATCCTAAATATTTACACACCCAATCCCGGAGCTCCAAACTTCATCAAGCAAACTTTACTTACACTGAAACCATACATAGATCGAAATACAGTGATTGTTGGTGAGTTTAACACACCACTCTCCCCTATGGACAGATCAATAAGGCAAAAACTCAACAGAGAAACCTTAGAACTGAACAACTATATAGACCAACTAGATCTAACAGACATCTGCAGAATATTCCACACAGTAACAACACAATATACGTTTTTCTCAGCAGCACATGGAACATTTTCCAAAATAGACCACATCTTAGGCCATAAAACAAACCTGGACAGATTCAGAAACACTGAAATTATTCCATGCACACTCTCAGACCATAAAGGCATCATTGGAGCAGAACACACATCTCCACCAACGAAAACCCTGTAACTCATGGAGACTGAACAACACATTGTTGAATCAAAAGCAATGGGTAATCGAAGAGATCAGAACAGATATCCAACTGTTTATGAAATTTAACAATAAGGAGCACACAAATATCAACTCCTTAGGGACACAACAAAGGCAGTACTCAGAGGAAAATTTATAGCGCTGAGTGCCTACAACAGCAAGTTGGAAAAATGGCAAACCAACTAGTTACTGTCTCACTTTAACCTCCTGGAAAAAGAGCAACAAACCAACTCTAAACCCATTAGGAGAAAGCAAATTATTAAAATCAAAGCAGAATTAAATTATTTGGAATAAAAAAAACCTATAGAAAGAATCAACAAAACAAGGAGTTGGTTCTTTGAAAGAATTAACAAAATTGACAAGCCCTTAGCAAATCTTACCAAAAAAACAAGAGAGCATATCGAAATAAACAAAATCGCAGATGAAAATGGTAATATCACGACAGAAATTACCAAGATCCAGAATATCATGAGGGAATACTTTTCAAACCTTTACGCCAACAAATTTGAGAATCTAGAAGAAATGGATGAATTCCTAGACAAGATTAACATACCCACACTGAACCAAGAAGAGCTAACCCAACTCAACAGGCCTATTTCAAGCTCTGAATTAGAAATGGAAATTAGACAACTTCCACTTAAAAAGAGCCCAGGGCCAGATGGATTCACAGCTGAATTCTATAAGGTCCTCAAAGCAGAGCTCACACCAATACTCCTCAAGCTCTTCAACGAAATTGAAAATGAAAGTTCTTTACCAAACTCATTCTGTGAAGCCAGTATATCCCTCATCCCCAAACAAGACAGAGATTCATCAAAGAAAGAGAACTATAGACCCATTTCTTTGATGAACATCGATGCAAAACTTCGCAACAAAATACTGGAAGCATATATGTCATGCCCTTAAATCAAATAAATACCAACCAAGAATACTCAAATAAGCCAGACTCAAAGGAACTTAGGCTCAGTGGTTTCCCTCATTCGTCATAATCAGTGGAAACCTTGGGCTCTACTAGTAGAGATTTGCAATAGAGCAAAAGGCCATATATAAGGCCATATAATGTGAAGCTAATTGAAAGGACCTCCAGGATATTGAAACAAAAGCCATATAATGAATGATTGTTGTCCTTAATGTACTATGTTGTCTCTCATCTCCTTTGCTGTCCCTTGGTTTTCCAATATTGGTATAGTATCTCACTTTGTTATCTGATATATTGAATTTATTTGTATTTGGATATTTGAAATTTGATAGAGAAGGGGGGAAAACCAAGAAGGGTGCGGGAGGTGGGGTTGGAGGGAAATGGGTACCAAGACATGTGAAAGGGTATCAATGTATGTGAATTAATGCACCTTCTACCTGGCAAATATCATGTAACCCTTTTACTAATTAGAATAAAAAAATGAAAAAAAAGAAAGTTGTAGTGTGTGGGGAGGATGATGGGGGCAAATACATTTCTTCTTAGAAATTTACCTCATCTGGTTGCCCTGGATTTCCTGGCCTTCTTCTTAGAGAAAGGCCTGTTATACTGGATTTGTGGCTTGGCAAAGATCTAGCATGTACATCTTCGAGTAAGACATCCACAACTTCCACGCCTGAGACTCGAGTTTCCTGCCCTTTGACAACAGCACAGCAACATCTTTCTTCCTCCTGAGCCACAGGCCAAGTGAGCTGGCTTGAGCTGGTTGTTAGTTACAGTAGCTTGGTTACCAGGTTTCCATATTCTGTTCCATTGTGAGGGAGGCAGTGTCACCTTTCAGGGCTCAATGACCAAAGATCCTTGCTCACAGAAGACCTCACCAAAGGCATACTGGAGGCTGAATCTCTCCTCCAATCTCACAATATACATGTGGATGTAGTAAACAGCACACCTTCTTTGTCCATTCCCAATGTCTTCCACTAGGCCCAACTACCAGTCTGGTTTCAGGCTCAAGGAGCCTTTCTTAGGTAAGATCCAAACTTAAGGGTCAATATTGCCCTCATCCTTTACAAAACATTTGCTTCACAGTGCCTTCTCTGCCTGCATTTTGCCCCTTGTCGAATTTTTTTTTGCTAGTCTTAGGACTTGACCTCAGAGTGTGAACATTGTTCTTGGGCTTTCTTTAGGCTTTAGCTGTCCCACCGAGCCACAGCACCACTTGCAGCGTTTTCTATGTATGTGGTAATGAGGAATCAAACCTGGGTCTTTTTGCGTGTTAACCAAGGACTCTACCACTAGGTCAAACACACAGGGCATCTTGCACATATTTTTGACGTCAATCTACTAGGATATTATTAGGTTTCTGTATCCTAATCAATTTTTTCCTGATGATTAGCTTTGCTGTCATGTGTAAAAAATGCAAGAGGGAAAAACACAGAAGAATTAGTGAAATTTAAAAAAAAGCATTACACACATAGATAAGTGTTCATTCTTTGTAGGAGAAAGGATATTTTGATATGATGATGATGACTTTATAATTACTATGTCAGGGTTGAGAGTTTGGCATAGTGGTAGAGTGCTTGCCTAGCATCCATGAAGATCTGGGTTTGATTGCTCAATATCACATAGATAGAAAATCTAGATGTGGCACTGTGGCTCAAGTGGCAGAGGGCTAGACTTGAGAAAACCCGAGGACAGTGCTTAGGCCCTGAATTCCAGCCCCAAGACTGGCAGAAAGATAAAAGAAAATAAAAATGCTGTTTAAGAGCTAATTCACTCACAGCATTGGCTTCTGAAATCTTCGCTTCTGCATCTTGTGAAATACCCCTTTCCCTCAACGTAGACAAGAAAAACAGATCCATCCCATGGTCCACTGTGAGGCCACTGGTTGGGCTAAGACCTAGTCGTTCAGCAACACATAAGTTTTATTCTAATACTTTCCAAACTTTGTACTCAAATATGCTACCTACTTACCAACTTAGGTCAGTTATCCTTATGCTATACCTTTTCTTCATGACTACAATATTCTTACACTCCTACGTTAATCCTCTTGTACCTCCCCTGACCTCTCTCATTCTTTTTTTCTATCTCTGGACCTCTGCTTATCTTTCAACCCTTATACTGCACGGATCTACACTTCATGGCTGTTGAGCAATATTGTATATGTAGGTGGTTAATTATTCTCTAGGCTCAGAGGGACTTAAAGACAATAGAGATTGGATTGAGAGGCTTATTGTTTTGGGTATAAATCGCTTATCAGTGGTTCTATTAGACTGGTCTGTAAGTGCACAAAAAAAAGAGTGATAATACCAATCAAAACTTGTGAACATCTAGTGTCTGCCAGCTACAGAGGTCTAGGTTGGTTATATCTGAAAAACTATAATCGTATTTAGTATTAATCTTGCTCCCATTTTCAAATGGGCAGAACAAGAAACTCAAGAAAAATGTCAAATCAAGAAACAACATCCACCACCCAATGTAAACTGAGAGTGGAACAGTCACTGGCACACCTAGAGGAGAGTCTTCCAAGTGCTACACAAATGCAATTGATAAACATCATTAATGGAAAATGTGAAAATATAAAGAAAGAGATAATGGAGGAAGCCATAGCTGAACAAGAGGAAAGCAAACACAAGGTGATAATGAAAGAGAAGAAGCCATAAAGGGGGCAATAACAAAGGTTTTTCAAAGAAAGATGGATGAATTCATAGAATTCACAAGTAAAAACGTGACCAAACTCCAGCAAATGTCCAAAGAAAATAAAGCTACTGAGCTAAGCACTCAAAAGGAAATCAAGGAGATAAAGAAATACATACATGATCTAAAACAAGAGATGCAAGGCATCAAAAGGGAGCAATTAGAAGCAAGGGAGATGAAAAATAAAGTAGATAGCTTTGATAGCAGGTTAGACAATGCAGAGGAGAGGGTTTCCGGGGCTGAAGATAATTTATGTATTATACAGAAAGAACAGAAAATGAGTCAATCCAAATCTAGGAAATATGACAGAAGCTTCAGGAGGTCCAAGATACAATTAGGAAGCCTAATTTAAGGCTAGTTGGTATTGAGGAGGGCATGGATAAAGAGGTCAATGGTATTGGAAATACACTTCAGGGAATCATCTCAGAAAATTTCCCAAATATCCAGAAGGGCAGGCCCATCCAGATACAAAAAGCTTTTAGAACCCCAAACAGACCTGACCAGAAAAGAACATCCCACCGCCACATTGTGATCCGAACTGGATCAATAGAAACGAAAGGAAAGATCCTAAAGGCAGCCAGGGTAAAGGGATCAGTAACCTATAAAGGCAAACCAATCAGAATAACCCCAGATTTCTCAGCAGAGACCATGCAAGCACGAAGTGACTGGAAGCATATATGTCATGCCCTTAAATCAAATAACTACCAACCAAGAATACTGTAGCCAGCTAAGCTCTCATTCATAACTGAGGGAACAATAAAAACATTCCATTCCAGGGAAAAGCTGCAACAATATGTCGAAACAAAACCAACTCTACAGAGAATTCTCAAAGATACTCTATACATAGAAAACCAAAATAAATGCAATATAGGGAAAGAAATGGCACCTAAACAGCATACCATCTAAGGACCACAAGAACTGTCAAGACACAGGCCCTACTAAAAGCTTTTAAAAATGGTAGGAACTAATAAATATCTCTCAATCCTAACTCTCAATATCAATGGACTTAACTCTCCAATTAAACGGCATAGGCTGTCTAGTTGGATCAAAAAGCAAGAGCCATCGTTCTGCTGTCTTCAAGAGACACATCTTACCCAAAAACAATCATCTTTTGAAAGTGAGAGGTTGGAATAAACTCTATCAAGCTAACTGCCCCCATGAACAGGCTGGAGTTGCCATGCTCATACCAGATACAATAGACTTCAAACTAAAATTAGTAAGAAAAGACAAAGAAGGTTACTACATACTACTAAAGGGATCTTTCCTCCAGCAAGACATAACGATCCTAAATATTTACACACCCAATCCCGGAGCTCCAAACTTCATCAAGCAAACTTTACTTACACTGAAACCATACATAGATCGAAATACAGTGATTGTTGGTGAGTTTAACACACCACTCTCCCCTATGGACAGATCAATAAGGCAAAAACTCAACAGAGAAACCTTAGAACTGAACAACTATATAGACCAACTAGATCTAACAGACATCTGCAGAATATTCCACACAGTAACAACACAATATACGTTTTTCTCAGCAGCACATGGAACATTTTCCAAAATAGACCACATCTTAGGCCATAAAACAAACCTGGACAGATTCAGAAACACTGAAATTATTCCATGCACACTCTCAGACCATAAAGGCATCAAATTGGAGCAGAACACACATCTCCACCAACGAAAACCCTGTAACTCATGGAGACTGAACAACACATTGTTGAATCAAAAGCAATGGGTAATCGAAGAGATCAGAACAGATATCCAACTGTTTATGAAATTTAACAATAAGGAGCACACAAATATCAACTCCTTAGGGACACAACAAAGGCAGTACTCAGAGGAAAATTTATAGCGCTGAGTGCCTACAACAGCAAGTTGGAAAAATGGCAAACCAACTAGTTACTGTCTCACTTTAACCTCCTGGAAAAAGAGCAACAAACCAACTCTAAACCCATTAGGAGAAAGCAAATTATTAAAATCAAAGCAGAATTAAATTATTTGGAATAAAAAAAACCTATAGAAAGAATCAACAAAACAAGGAGTTGGTTCTTTGAAAGAATTAACAAAATTGACAAGCCCTTAGCAAATCTTACCAAAAAAACAAGAGAGCATATCGAAATAAACAAAATCGCAGATGAAAATGGTAATATCACGACAGAAATTACCAAGATCCAGAATATCATGAGGGAATACTTTTCAAACCTTTACGCCAACAAATTTGAGAATCTAGAAGAAATGGATGAATTCCTAGACAAGATTAACATACCCACACTGAACCAAGAAGAGCTAACCCAACTCAACAGGCCTATTTCAAGCTCTGAATTAGAAATGGAAATTAGACAACTTCCACTTAAAAAGAGCCCAGGGCCAGATGGATTCACAGCTGAATTCTATAAGGTCCTCAAAGCAGAGCTCACACCAATACTCCTCAAGCTCTTCAACGAAATTGAAAATGAAAGTTCTTTACCAAACTCATTCTGTGAAGCCAGTATATCCCTCATCCCCAAACAAGACAGAGATTCATCAAAGAAAGAGAACTATAGACCCATTTCTTTGATGAACATCGATGCAAAACTTCGCAACAAAATACTGGAAGCATATATGTCATGCCCTTAAATCAAATAAATACCAACCAAGAATACTCAAATAAGCAAGACTCAAAGGAACTTAGGCTCAGTGGTTTCCCTCATTCGTCATAATCAGTGGAAACCTTGGGCTCTACTAGTAGAGATTTGCAATAGAGCAAAAGGCCATATATAAGGCCATATAATGTGAAGCTAATTGGAAGGACCTCCAGGATAGTGAAACAAAAGCCATATAATGAATGATTGTTGTCCTTAATGTACTATGTTGTCTCTCATCTCCTTTGCTGTCCCTTGGTTTTCCAATATTGGTATAGTATCTCACTTTGTTATCTGATATATTGAATTTATTTGTATTTGGATATTTGAAATTTGATAGAGAAGGGGGGAAAACCAAGAAGGGTGCGGGAGGTGGGGTTGGAGGGAAATGGGTACCAAGACATGTGAAAGGGTATCAATGTATGTGAATTAATGCACCTTCTACCTGGCAAATATCATGTAACCCTTTTACTAATTAGAATAAAAAAATGAAAAAAAAGAAAGTTGTAGTGTGTGGGGAGGATGATGGGGGCAAATACATTTCTTCTTAGAAAATTACCTCATCTGGTTGCCCTGGATTTCCTGGCCTTCTTCTTAGAGAAAGGCCTGTTATACTGGATTTGTGGCTTGGCAAAGATCTAGCATGTACATCTTCGAGTAAGACATCCACAACTTCCACGCCTGAGACTCGAGTTTCCTGCCCTTTGACAACAGCACAGCAACATCTTTCTTCCTCCTGAGCCACAGGCCAAGTGAGCTGGCTTGAGCTGGTTGTTAGTTACAGTGGCTTGGTTACCAGGGTTCCATATTCTGTTCCATTGTGAGGGAGGCAGTGTCACCTTTCAGGGCTCAATGACCAAAGATCCTTGCTCACAGAAGACCTCACCAAAGACATACTGGAGGCTGAATCTCTCCTCCAATCTCACAATATACATGTGGATGTAGTAAACAGCACACCTCCTTGTCCATTCCCAATGTCTTCCACTAGGCCCAACTACCAGTCTGGTCTCAGGCTCAAGGAGCCTTTCTTAGGTAAGATCCAAACTTAAGGGTCAATATTGCCCTCATCCTTTACAAAACATTTGCTTCACAGTGCCTTCTCTGCCTGCATTTTGCCCCTTGTCGAATTTTTTTTTGCTATTCTTAGGACTTGACCTCAGAGTGTGAACATTGTTCTTGGGCTTTCTTTAGGCTTTAGCTGTCCCACCGAGCCACAGCACCACTTGCAGCGTTTTCTATGTATGTGGTAATGAGGAATCAAACCTGGGTCTTTTTGCGTGTTAACCAAGGACTCTACCACTAGGTCAAACACACAGGGCATCTTGCACATATTTTTGACGTCAATCTACTAGGATATTATTAGGTTTCTGTATCCTAATCAATTTTTTCCTGATGATTAGCTTTGCTGTCATGTGTAAAAAATGCAAGAGGGAAAAACACAGAAGAATTAGTGAAATTTAAAAAAAAGCATTACACACATAGATAAGTGTTCATTCTTTGTAGGAGAAAGGATATTTTGATATGATGATGATGACTTTATAATTACTATGTCAGGGTTGAGAGTTTGGCATAGTGGTAGAGTGCTTGCCTAGCATCCATGAAGATCTGGGTTTGATTGCTCAGTATCACATAGATAGAAAATCTAGATGTGGCACTGTGGCTCAAGTGGCAGAGGGCTAGACTTCAGAAAACCCGAGGACAGTGCTTAGGCCCTGAATTCCAGCCCCAAGACTGGCAGAAAGATAAAAGAAAATAAAAATGCTGTTTATGAGCTAATTCACTCACAGCATTGGCTTCTGAAATCTTCGCTTCTGCATCTTGTGAAATACCCCTTTCCCTCAACGTAGACAAGAAAAACAGATCCATCCAATGGTCCACTGTGAGGCCACTGGTTGGGCTAAGACCTAGTCGTTCAGCAACACATAAGTTTTATTCTAATACTTTCCAAACTTTGTACTCAAATATGCTACCTACTTACCAACTTAGGTCAGTTATCCTTATGCTATACCTTTTCTTCATGACTACAATATTCTTACACTCCTACGTTAATCCTCTTGTACCTCCCCTGACCTCTCTCATTCTTTTTTTCTATCTCTGGACCTCTGCTTATCTTTCAACCCTTATACTGCACGGATCTACACTTCATGGCTGTTGAGCAATATTGTATATGTAGGTGGTTAATTATTCTCTAGGCTCAGAGGGACTTAAAGACAATAGAGATTGGATTGAGAGGCTTATTGTTTTGGGTATAAATCGCTTATCAGTGGTTCTATTAGACTGGTCTGTAAGTGCACAAAAAAAAGAGTGATAATACCAATCAAAACTTGTGAACATCTAGTGTCTGCCAGCTACAGAGGTCTAGGTTGGTTATATCTGAAAAACTATAATCGTATTTAGTATTAATCTTGCTCCCATTTTCAAATGGGCAGAACAAGAAACTCAAGAAAAATGTCAAATCAAGAAACAACATCCACCACCCAATGTAAACAGAGAGTGGAACAGTCACTGGCACACCTAGAGGAGAGTCTTCCAAGTGCTACACAAATGCAATTGATAAACATCATTAATGGAAAATGTGAAAATATAAAGAAAGAGATAATGGAGGAAGCCATAGCTGAACAAGAGGAAAGCAAACACAAGGTGATAATGAAAGAGAAGAAGCCATAAAGGGGGCAATAACAAAGGTTTTTCAAAGAAAGATGGATGAATTCATAGAATTCACAAGTAAAAACGTGACCAAACTCCAGCAAATGTCCAAAGAAAATAAAGCTACTGAGCTAAGCACTCAAAAGGAAATCAAGGAGATAAAGAAATACATACATGATCTAAAACAAGAGATGCAAGGCATCAAAAGGGAGCAATTAGAAGCAAGGGAGATGAAAAATAAAGTAGATAGCTTTGATAGCAGGTTAGACAATGCAGAGGAGAGGATTTCCGGGGCTGAAGATAATTTATGTATTATACAGAAAGAACAGAAAATGAGTCAATCCAAATCTAGGAAATATGACAGAAGCTTCAGGAGGTCCAAGATACAATTAGGAAGCCTAATTTAAGGCTAGTTGGTATTGAGGAGGGCGTGGATAAAGAGGTCAATGGTATTGGAAATACACTTCAGGGAATCATCTCAGAAAATTTCCCAAATATCCAGAAGGGCAGGCCCATCCAGATACAAAAAGCTTTTAGAACCCCAAACAGACCTGACCAGAAAAGAACATCCCACCGCCACATTGTGATCCGAACTGGATCAATAGAAACGAAAGGAAAGATCCTAAAGGCAGCCAGGGTAAAGGGATCAGTAACCTATAAAGGCAAACCAATCAGAATAACCCCAGATTTCTCAGCAGAGACCATGCAAGCACGAAGTGACTGGAAGCATATATGTCATGCCCTTAAATCAAATAACTACCAACCAAGAATACTGTAGCCAGCTAAGCTCTCATTCATAACTGAGGGAACAATAAAAACATTCCATTCCAGGGAAAAGCTGCAACAATATGTCGAAACAAAACCAACTCTACAGAGAATTCTCAAAGATACTCTATACATAGAAAACCAAAATAAATGCAATATAGGGAAAGAAATGGCACCTAAACAGCATACCATCTAAGGACCACAAGAACTGTCAAGACACAGGCCCTACTAAAAGCTTTTAAAAATGGTAGGAACTAATAAATATCTCTCAATCCTAACTCTCAATATCAATGGACTTAACTCTCCAATTAAACGGCATAGGCTGTCTAGTTGGATCAAAAAGCAAGAGCCATCGTTCTGCTGTCTTCAAGAGACACATCTTACCCAAAAACAATCATCTTTTGAAAGTGAGAGGTTGGAATAAACTCTATCAAGCTAACTGCCCCCATGAACAGGCTGGAGTTGCCATGCTCATACCAGATACAATAGACTTCAAACTAAAATTAGTAAGAAAAGACAAAGAAGGTTACTACATACTACTAAAGGGATCTTTCCTCCAGCAAGACATAACGATCCTAAATATTTACACACCCAATCCCGGAGCTCCAAACTTCATCAAGCAAACTTTACTTACACTGAAACCATACATAGATCGAAATACAGTGATTGTTGGTGAGTTTAACACACCACTCTCCCCTATGGACAGATCAATAAGGCAAAAACTCAACAGAGAAACCTTAGAACTGAACAACTATATAGACCAACTAGATCTAACAGACATCTGCAGAATATTCCACACAGTAACAACACAATATACGTTTTTCTCAGCAGCACATGGAACATTTTCCAAAATAGACCACATCTTAGGCCATAAAACAAACCTGGACAGATTCGGAAACACTGAAATTATTCCATGCACACTCTCAGACCATAAAGGCATCATTGGAGCAGAACACACATCTCCACCAACGAAAACCCTGTAACTCATGGAGACTGAACAACACATTGTTGAATCAAAAACAATGGGTAATCGAAGAGATCAGAACAGATATCCAACTGTTTATGAAATTTAACAATAAGGAGCACACAAATATCAACTCCTTAGGGACACAACAAAGGCAGTACTCAGAGGAAAATTTATAGCGCTGAGTGCCTACAACAGCAAGTTGGAAAAATGGCAAATCAACTAGTTAATGTCTCACTTTAACCTCCTGGAAAAAGAGCAACAAACCAACCCTAAACCCATTAGGAGAAAGCAAATTATTAAAAACAAAGCAGAATTAAATGATTTGGAATAAAAAAACCTATAGAAAGAATCAACAAAACAAGGAGTTGGTTCTTTGAAAGAATTAACAAAATTGACAAGCCCTTAGCAAATCTTACCAAAAAAAAACACAAGAGAGCATATCGAAATAAACAAAATCGCAGATGAAAATGGTAATATCACGACAGAAATTACCAAGATCCAGAATATCATGAGGGAATACTTCTCAAACCTTTACACCAACAAATTTGAGCATCCAGAAGAAATGGATGAATTCCTAGACAAGATTAACATACCCACACTGAACCAAGAAGAGCTAACCCAACTCAACAGGCCTATTTCAAGCTCTGAAGTAGAAATGGAAATTAGACAACTTCCACTTAAAAAGAGCCCAGGGCCAGATGGATTCACAGCTGAATTCTATAAGGTCTTCAAAGCAGAGCTCACACCAATACTTCTCAAGCTATTCCACGAAATTGAAAATGAAAGATCTTTACCAAACTCATTCTGTGAAGCCAGTATATCCCTCATCCCCAAACCAGACAGAGATTCATCAAAGAAAGAGAACTATAGACCCATTTCTTTGATGAACATCGATGCAAAACTTCTCAACAAAATACTGGAAGCATATATGTCATGCCCTTAAATCAAATAACTACCAACCAAGAATACTCAAATATGCTACCTACTTACCAACTTAGGTCAGTTATCCTTATGCTATACCTTTTCTTCATTACTACAATATTCTTACACTCCTACGTTAATCCGCTTGTACCTCCCCTGACCTCTCTCATTCTTTTTTTCTATCTCTGGACCTCTGCTCGTCTTTCAACCCTTATACTGCACAGATCTACACTTGATGGCTGTTGAGCAACCGTCTACAACAACTCATCAAAAAATTATACACTATGATCAAACTTGATTCATCACAGGGAGGCAAAGCTGGTTCAACATACACAAATCAATTAATATAATTCGACACATCAACAGGAGCAAGGACAAAAATCATATGATTGTCTCAATAGATGCGGAAAATGCATTTCATAAGATCCAAAACCCCTTTATGTTAAAAGATGTGGAGAAACTAGGACTCCATGGAACATTTCTCAATGTAATAAAGGCTGTGTATGAGAAACCCACTGCTAGTATACTTAATGGTAAAAATCTAAAGCCATCCCCTCTAAAATCAGGAACGAGACAAGGATGCCCACTCCCTCCACTCCATTATAACATAGTACTAAATTTCCTAGGCAGTGCAATAAGGCAAGAAGCAAGCACAAAGGGGATCCAAGTAGGGAAAGAGGAAATAAAATTATCCCTCTTTGCAGATGACATGATTCTGTATTTAAAGGAACCTATGGACTCTACTCGCAAGCTCCTTGAGCTGATTCAAAGCTTTGGAAGGGTAGCAGGCCATAAAATCAACCCTCACAAATCAACTGCCTTCCTTTACGCCAACAGTGAGAGGAACAAGGCAATAATCAGGAAAGAAACTCCTTTCACAATAGCCTCAAAGGAAATAAAGTACCTAGGAATTAGCTTAACTAAGAATGTAAAGGACCGTTTAGATGAAAATTTTAAAACCCTAAAAAAGGAAATTAAAGCAGAACTAAGGAAATGGAAAAAGCTCCCATGCTCCTGGATTGGAAGAATCAACATTGTGAAAATGACAATCTTGCCAAGGGCTATCTACAAATTCAATGCAATACCCATCAACATCCCAATGTCATTCTTTAAAGAAATAGAAGAGGCAATTCAAAATTTCATATGGAATAATAAAAGACCCTGTATAACAAAAACACTTCTTAGCAGAAAGAACAGCGCTGGAGGAATTTCAATTCCAAACTTCAGACTCTATTATAGAGCTATAATTCTCAAAACAGCTTTGTACTGGCACAAGAACAGGCCTGAAGTCCAATGCAATAGAACTGCGGACCCAGATATTAAACCACAGACCTATGGCCACCTAAACTTTGACAAGGGAGCCAAAAAAAAGAATGGAAGAAAGATAGTCTCTTCAACAAATTGTGCTGGCAGAACTGGTTAAGCACCTGCCGAAAATTAAGTTGGATCCTTCTTTGTCACCTTGCAATAGAATTAACTCCAAATGGATCAAAGACGTAGAGGTAAAAGCTGACACACTGAAACGTTTACAGGAAGGACTAGGAGATACACTAGGCCTCCTTGGCACAGGTCGAAACTTTCTTAATAAGGACCAAGAATCACAACAAATCAGAGAAAGGCTGGATAAGTGGGACTGCATTAAAATGCAGAGCTTTTGTATGGCAACGGATATAGCTAGAAAACTAATCAGGAAGCCTACAGTGTGGGAGAAGATCTTCACCAACCAAACAACAGACAAAGGCCTCATATCTAAAATATATCAACAACTCAAAAAATAGAATCACTCCAAAATTAACCTCCAAAGTAACACCCATCCCATTAAAAAATGGGCCAAAGACTTATAGAGTGTCTTCTCTGAAGAAGAAACAAAAATGGCCTATAGACATATGAAGAAATGCTCCACATCTCTGGTCATAAAAGAAATGCAAATCAAAACAACTCTAAGATTCCACCTCACTCCAGTTAGAATGGCCAGGATCAGGAAAACGAATGACAACAGATGCTGGAGGGGATGTGGCCAGGAGGGATCACTACTACACTGTTGATGGGAGTGCAAACTCATTCAACCACTATGGAAAGCTGTGTGGCAGTGCCTCAAAAGGCTAAACATAGAACTTCCCTATGACCCAGCAATTCCACTACTTGGCATTTACCCAACAATCCAGAAACAAGGGCATACTAAACCCACTAGCACAACAATGTTCATTGCAGCACTATTCACCATAGCAAAGATATGGAACCAACCCACATGTCCCTCAGTTGATGAGTGGATCAACAAGTTGTGGTATTTGTACACAATGGAATTCTATGCTGCTGTCAAAAAGAATGACATCGCCCCATTTGTTAGGAAATGTAAAGACTTAGAAAAAATCATATTAAGTGAAGTAAGCCAGACTCAAAGGAACTTAGGCTCAGTGGTTTCCCTCATTCGTCATAATCAGTAGAAACCTTGGGCTCTACTAGCAGAGATTTGCAATAGAGCAAAAGGCCATATATAAGGCCATAAAATGTAAAGCTAATTGAAAGGACTTCCAAGATATTGAAACAAAAGCCATATAATGAATGATTGTTGTCCTTAATGTACTATGTTGTCTCTCATCTCCTTTGCTGTCCCTTGGTTATCCCATATTGGTATAGTATCTCACTTTTTTATCTGATATATTGAATTTATTTGTATTTGGATATTTGAAATTTGATAGGAAAGGGGGGAAAACCAAGACGGGTGGGGGGTGTGGGGTTGGAGGGAAATGGGTACCAAGACATGTGAAAGGGTATCAATGTTTGTGAATTAATGCACCTTCTACCTGGCAAATATCATGTAACCCTTTTACTAATTACAATAAAAAAATGAAAAAAAAGAAAGTTGTAGTGTGTGGAGAGGATGATGGGGTCAAATACATTTCTTCTTAGAAATTTACCTCATCTGGTTGCCCTGGATTTTCCTGGCCTTCTTCTTAGAGAAAGGCCTGTTATACCGGATTTGTGGCTTGGCAAAGATCTAGCATGTACATCTTCGAGTAAGACATCCACAACTTCCATGCCTGAGACTCGAGTTTCCTGAACTTTGGCAACAGCACAGCAACATCTTTCTTCCTCCTGAGCCACAGGCCAAGTGAGCTGGCTTGAGCTGGTTGTTAGTTACAGTGGCTTGGTTACCAGCGTTCCATATTCTGTTCCATTGTGAGGGAGGCAGGGTCACCTTTCAGGGCCCAATGACCAATCAGCAAAGACATAGTGGAGGCTGAATCTCTCCTCCAATCTCACAATATACATGTGGATGTAGTAAACAGCACAACTTATTTGTCCATTCCCAATGTCTTCCACTAGGCCCAACTACCAGTCTGGTCTCAGGCTCAAGGTGACTTTCTTAGGTAAGATCCTAACTTAAGGGTCAATATTGCCCTCATCCTTTACAAAACTTTTGCTTCACAGTGAATTCTCTGCCTGCATTTTGCCCCTTGTCGAATTCCTTTTTGTGTTTGCTAGTCATGGGACTTGACCTTAGAGTGTGAACATTGTTCTTGGGATTTCTTTAGGCTTTAGCTCTCCCACCGAACCACAGCACCACTTGCAGCGTTTTCTATGTATATGGTAATGAGGAATCAAACCTGAGTCTTTTTGGGTGGTAGCCAAGGACTGTACCACTAGGTCAAACACACAGGGCATCTTGCACATATTTTTGACGTCAATCTACTATGATATTATTAGATTTCTGTATCCTAATCAATTTTTTTCCTGATGATTAGCTTTGCTGTCATGTGTAAAAAATGCAAGAGGGAAAAACACAGGAGAATTAGTGAAATCTAAAAAAAAGCATTACACACATAGATAAGTGTTCATTCTTTGTAGGAGAAAGGATATTTTGATATGATGATGATGACTTTATAATTACTATGTCAGTGTTGAGAGTTTGGCATAGTGGTAGAGTGCTTGCCTAGCATCCATGAAGATCGGGTTTGATTGCTCTGTATCACATAGATAGAAAATCTAGACGTGGCACTGTGGCTCAAGTGGCCGAGGGCTTGACTTGAGAAAACCCGAGGACAGTGCTCAGGCCCTGAATTCAAGCCCCAAGACTGGCAGAAAGATAAAAGAACATAAAAATGCTTTTTACGAGCTAATTCATTCACAGCATTTGCTTCTGAAATCTTTGCTTCTGCATCTTGTGAAATACCCCTTTCCCTCAACGTAGACACGAAAAACAGATCCATCCCATGGTCCACTGTGAGGCCACTGGTTTGGCTAAGAGCTAGTCGTGCAGCAACACATAAGTTTTATTCTAATACTTTCCAAACTTTGTAATCAAATATGCTACCTACTTACCAACTTAGGTCAGTTACCCTTATGCTATACCTTTCCTTCATTACTACAATATTCTTACACTCCTACGTTAATCCTGTTGTACCTCCCCTGACCTCTCTCATTCTTTTTTTCTATCTCTGGACCTCTGCTCGTCTTATACTGCATGGATCTACACTTGATGGCTGTTGAGCAATATTGTATATGTAGGTGGTTAATTATTCTCTAGGCTCAGAGGGACTTAAAGACAATAGAGATTGGATTGAGAGGCCTATTGTTTTGGGTATAAATCGCTTATCAGTGGTTGTATTAGACTGGTCTGTAAGTGCACAAAAAGAAAGAGTGATAATACCAATCAAAACTTGTGAACATCTAGTGTCTGCCAGCTACAGAGGTCTAGGTTGGTTATATCTGAAAAACTATAATCGTATTTAGTAATAATCTTGCTCCCATTTTCAAATGGGCAGAACAAGAAACTCAAGAAAAATGTCAAATCAAGAAACAACATCCCCCACCCAATGTAAACAGACAATGGAACAGTCACTGGCACACCTAGAGGAGAGTCTTCCAAGTGCTATACAAATGCAATTGATAAACATCATTAATGGAAAATGTGAAAATATAAAGAAATAGATAATGGAGGAAGCCATAGCTGAACAAGAGGAAAGCATAAACAAGGTGATAAGTGAAAAAAGAAGAAGCCATAAAGGAGGCCATAATAAAGGTTTTTCAAAGAAAGATGGGTGAATTCATAGAATCCACAAATAAAAACGTGACCAAACTCCAGCAAATGTCCAAAGAAAATAAAGCTACTGAGGTAACCACTCAAAAGGAAATCAAGGAGATAAAGAAATCCATACATGATGTAAAACAAGAGAAGCAAGGCATCAGAAATGAGCAATTAGAAACAAGGGAGATGAAAAGTAAAGTAGATAGTTTTGAAAGCTTGTTAGACAATGCAGAGGAGAGAATTTTCGGGGCTGAAGATAATTTAGTTATTATAGATAAAGAACAGAAAATGAGTCAATCCAAATGTAGGAAATATGAGAGAGCGCTTCAGGAGGTCCAAAATGCAATTAGGAAGCCTAATTTAAGGCTAGTTGGTATTGAGGAGGGCGTGGAGAAAGAGGTCAATGGTATTGGAAATATACCTCAGGGAATCATCTCAGAGAATTTCCCAAATATGCAGAAGGGCAGGCCCATCCACATAAGAGAAGCTTTTAGAACCCCAAACAGACCTGACCAGAAAAGAACATCCCACCGCCACATTGTGACCCGAACTGGATCTTTAGAAACGAAAGGAAAGATCCTAAAGGCAGCCAGGGAAAAGGGATCAGTAACCTATAAAGGCAAACCAATCAGAATAACCCCAGATTTCTCAGCAGAGACGATGCAAGCACGAAGTGACTGGAAGCATATATGTCATGCTCTTAAATCAAATAACTACCAAGCAAGAATATTGTAGCCAGCTAAGCTCTCATTCATAACTGAGGGAACAATAAAAACATTCCATTCCAGGGAAAAGCTGCAACAATATGTCGAAACAAAACCAACACTACAGACAATTCTCAAAGATGCTCTATACATAGAAAACCAAAATAAATGCAATATAGGGAAAGAAATGGCACCTAAACAGCATACCATCTAAGGGCCACAAGAACTGTCAAGACACAGGCCCTACTAAAAGCTTTTAAAAATGGTAGGAACTAATAAATATCTCTCAATCCTAACTCTCAATATCAATGGACTTAACTCTCCAATTAAATGGCATAGGCTGTCTAGATGGATCAAAAAGCAAGAGCCATCGTTCTGCTGTCTTCAAGAGACACATCTTACCCAAAAACAATCA
Source organism: Megascapheus bottae (assembly GCF_031878675.1). Lineage (NCBI taxonomy): Eukaryota > Metazoa > Chordata > Mammalia > Rodentia > Geomyidae > Megascapheus > Megascapheus bottae. The sequence goes on from NW_028327585.1 coordinate 4,621,395, forward strand.
TCTTTTGAAAGTGAGAGGTTGGAATAAACTCTATCAAGCTAACTTCCCCCATAAACAGGCTGGAGTTGCCATCCTCATATCAGATACAATAGACTTCAAACTAAAATTAGTAAGAAAAGACAAAGAAGGTTACTACATACTACTAAAGGGATCTTTCCTCCAGCAATACATAACGATCCTAAATATTTTCACACCCAATCCCGGAGCTCCAAACTTCATCAAGCAAACTTTACTTACACTGAAACCATACATAGATCGAAATACAGTGATTGTTGGTGAGTTTAACACACCACTCTCACCTATGGACAGATCAACAAGGCAAAACTCAACAGAGAAACCTTAGAAATGAACAACTATATAGACCAACTAGATCTAACAGACATCTGCAGAATATTCCACACAGTAACAATACAATATATGTTTTTCTTAGCAGCACATGGAACATTTTCCATAATAGACCACATCTTAGGCCATAAAACAAACCTGGAAAGATTCAGAAACACTGAAATTACTCCATGCACACTCTCCGACCATAAAGGCATCAAACTGGAGCTGAACACATATCTCCACCAACGAAAACCCTGTAACTCATGGAGACTGAACAACAAATTTTTGAATCAAAAACATTGGGTAATCGAAGAGATCAGAACAGATATCCAACTGTTTATGAAATTTAACAATACGCAGCACACAAATATCAACTCCTTAGGGACACAACAAAGGCAGTACTCAGAGGAAAATTCATAGCGCTGAGTGCCTACAACAGCAAGTTGGAGAAATGGCAAACCAACCAGTTAATGTCTCACTTTAACCTCCTGGAAAAAGAGCAACAAACCAACCCTAAACCCATTAGGAGAAGGCAAATTATTAAAATCAGAGCAGAATTAAATGATTTGGAATAAAAAAAAACTATAGAAAGAATCAACAAAACAAGGAGTAGGTTCTTTGAAAGAATTAACAAAATTGACAAGCCCTTAGCAAATCTTACCAAAAAAACAAGAGAGCATATCAAAATAAACAAAATCACAGATGAAAATGGTAATATCACGACAGAAATTACCAAGATCCAGAATATCATGAGGGAATACTTCTCAAACCTTTACACCACAAATTTGAGAATCTAGAAGTAATGGATGAATTCCTAGACAATATTAACATACCCACACTGAACCAAGAAGAGCTAACCCAACTCAACAGGCCTATTTCAACCTCTGAAATAGAAATGGAAATTAGACAACTTCCACTTAAAAAGAGCCCAGCGCCAGATGGATTCACAGCTGAATTCTATAAGGTCTTCAAAGCAGAGCTCACACCAATACTCCTCAAGCTCTTCAACGAAATTAAAAATGAAAGTTCTTTACCAAACTCATTCTGTGAAGTCAGTATATCCCTCATCCCCAAACCAGACAGAGATTCATCAAAGAAAGAGAACTATAGACCCATTTCTTTGATGAACATCGATGCAAAACTTCTCAACAAAATACTGGCCAACCGTCTACAACAACTCATCAAAAAATTATACACTATGATCAAACTGGATTCATCACAGGGAGGCAAAGCTGGTTCAACATACACAAATCAATTCATATAATTCAACACATCAACAGGAGCAAGGACAAAAATCACATGATCGTCGCAATAGATGTGGAAAAGGCATTTGACAAGATCCAAAACCCCTTTATGTTAAAAGATGTGGAGAATCTAGGACTCCATGGAACATTTCTTAATGTAATAAAGGCTGTGTATGAGAAACCCACTGCTAGTATTATACTTAATGGTGAAAATCTAAAGCCATTCCCTCTAAAATCAGGAATGAGACAAGGATGCCCACTCTCTCCACTCCTTTCTAACATAGTACTAAATTTCCTAGGCAGTGCAATAAGGCAAGAAGCAAGCATAAAGGGGATCCAAGTAGGGAAAGAGGAAATAAAACTATCCCTCTTTGCAGATGACATGATTCTGTATTTAAAGAATACTATAGACTCTACTCCCAAGCTCCTTGAGCTGATTCAAAGCTTTGGAAGGGCAGCAGGCTATAAAATCAACCCTCACAAATCAACTGCCTTCCTTTACGCCAATAGTGAGAGGAATGAGGCAATAATCAGGAAAGAAACTCCTTTCACAATAGCCTCAAAGAAAATAAAGTACCTAGGAATTAGCTTAAATAAGAATGTAAAGGACCGTTTAGATGAAAACTTTAGAACCCTAAAAAAGGAAATTAAAGTAGAACTAAGGAAATGGAAAAACCTCCCATGCTCCTGGATTGGAAGAATCAACATTGTGAAAATGACAATCTTGCCAAGGGCTATCTACAAATTCAATGCAATACCCATCAACATCCCAATGTCATTCTTTAAAGAAATAGAAGAGGCAATTCAAAATTTCATATGGAATAATAAAAGACCCCGTATAGCAAAAACACTTCTTAGCAGAAAGAACAGCACTGGAGGAATTTCAATTCCAAACTTCAGACTCTATTACAGAGGTATAATTCTCAAAACAGCTTGGTACTGGCACAAGCCTGAAGTCCAAAGGAATAGAACTGCGGTCCCAGATTTTAAACCACAGACCTATGGCCATTTAATCTTTGACAAGGGAGCCAAAAAATAGAATGGAAGAAAGATAGCCTCTTCAACATGTCGTGGTGGCAGAACTGGTTAAGCACCAGCAGAAAACTAAAGTTGGATCCTTCTTTGTCACCTTGCACTAGAATTAACTCCAAATGGATCAAAGACCTGGAGGTAAAACTGACACAGTGAAAAGTTTACAGGAAGGAATAGGAAATACACTAGGCCTCCTTGGCACAGGTTGAAACTTGCTTAATAAAGACCAAGAATCACAACAAATCAGAGAAGTCTGGATAAGTGGGACTGCATTAAACTGCAGAGCTTTTGTATGGCAATGGATATAGCTAGTAAACTAATCAGGAAGCCTACAGAGTGGGAGAAGATCTTCACCAACCAAACAATGGACCAAGGCCTCATATCTAAAATATGTCAACAACTCAAAAAATTGAATTACTCCAAAACGAACCTCCAAAGTAACACCCATCCCATTAAAAAATGGGCCAAAGACTTAAAGAGAGTCTTCTCTGAAGAAGAAACAAAAATGGCCTATAGACACATGAAGAAATGCTCAACATCTCTGGTCATAAAAGAATTGCATATCAAAAGAACTCTAAGATTCCACCTCACTCCAGTTAGAAAGGCCAGGATCAGGAAAACGAATGACAACAGATGCTGGAGGGGATGTGGCCAGAAGGGATCACTACTACACTGTTGGTGGGAGTGAAAACTCGTTCAACCACTATGGAAAGCAGTGTGGCAGTGCCTCAAAAGCCTAATCATAGAATCCCCTATGACCCAGCAATTCCACTACTTGGCATTTACCCAACAATCCAGAAACATGGGCATACTAAACCCACTAGCACAACAATGTTCATTGCAGCGCTATTCACCATAGCAAAGATATGGAACCAACCCAGATGTCCCTCAGTTGATGAGTGGATCAACAAGTTGTGGTATTTGTACACAATGGAATTCTATGCTGCTGTCAGAAAGAATGACATCACCCCATTTGTTAGGATATGGAAAGACTTAGAACAAATCATATTAAGTGAAGTAAGCCAGACTCAAAGGAACTTAGGCTCAGTGGTTTCCCTCATTCGTCATAATCAGTAGAAACCTTGGGCTCTACTAGCAGAGATTTGCAATAGAGCAAAAGGCCATATATAAGGCCATATAATGTGAAGCTTATTGAAAGGACCTCCAGGATATTGAAACAAAAGCCATATAATGAATGATTTTTGTCCTTAATGTACTATGTTGTCTCTCATCTCCTTTGCTGTCCCTTGGTTATCCCCTATTGGTATAGTATCTCACTTTGTTATCTGATATATTGAATTTATTTGTATTTGGATATTTGAAATTTGATAGGGAATGGGGGAAAACCAAGAAGGGTGGGGGGTGTGGGGTTGGAGGGAAATGGGTACCAAGACATGTGAAAGAGTATCAATGTATGTGAATTAATGCACCATCTACCTGGCAAATATCATGTAACCCTTTTACTAATTACAATAAAAAAATGAAAAAAAAAGAAAGTTGTAGTGTGTGGGGAGGATGATGGGGTCAAATACATTTCTTCTTAGAAATTTACCTCATCTGGTTGCCCTGGATTTTCCTGGCCTTCTTCTTAGAGAAAGGCCTGTTATTCTGGATTTGTGGCTTGGCAAAGATCTAGCATGTACATCTTCGAGTAAGACATCCACAACTTCCATGCCTGAGACTCGACTTTCCTGACCTTTGGCAACAGCACAGCAACATCTTTCTTCCTCCTGAGCCACAGGCCAAGTGAGCTGGCTTGAGCTGGTTGTTAGTTACAGTGGCTTGGTTACCAGGGTTCCATATGCTGTTCCATTGTGAGGGAGGCAGGGTCACCTTTCAGGGCCCAATGACCAAAGATCCTTGCTCACAGAAGACCTCTCCAAAGACATACTGGAGGCTGAATCTCTCCTCCAATCTCACAATATACATGTGGATGTAGTAAACAGCACACCTTAGTTGTCTATTCCCAATATCTTCCACTAGGCCCAACTACCAGTCTGGTCTCAGGCTCAAGGAGCCTTTCTTAGGTAAGATCAAAACTTAAGGGTCAATATTGCCCTCATCCTTTACAAAACATTTGCTTCACAGTGCCTACTCTGCCTGCATTTTGCCCCTTGTCGAATTTTTTTTTGTCTTTGCTAGTCTTGGTACTTGACCTCAGAGTGTGAACATTGTTCTTGGGCTTTCTTTAGGCTTTAGCTGTCCCACCGAGCCACAGCACCACTTGCAGCGTTTCCTTGTATGTGGTAATGAGGAATCAAACCTGAGTCTTTTTGCGTGGTAGCCAAGGACTCTACCACTAGGTCAAACACACAGGGCATCTTGCACATATTTTTGACGTCAATCTACTAGGATATTATTAGGTTTCTGTATCCTAATCAATTTTTTCCTGATGATTAGCTTTGCTGTCATGTGTAAAAAATGCAAGAGGGAAAAACACAGAAGAATTAGTGAAATTTAAAAAAAAGCATTACACACATAGATAAGTGTTCATTCTTTGTAGGAGAAAGGATATTTTGATATGATGATGATGACTTTATAATTACTATGCCAGGGTTGAGAGTTTGGCATAGTGGTAGAGTGCTTGCCTAGCATCCATGAAGATCTGGGTTTGATTGCTCAGTATCACATAGATAGAAAATCTAGACGTGGCACTGTGGCTCAAGTGGCAGAGGGCTAGACTTGAGAAAACCCGAGGACAGTGCTCAGGCCCTGAATTCCAGCCCAAAGACTGGCAAAAAGATAATAGAAAATAAAAATGCTTTTTAAGAGCTAATTCACTCACAGCATTGGCTTCTGAAATCTTCGTTTCTGCATCTTGTGAAATACCCCTTTCCCTCAACGTAGACAAGAAAAACAGATCCATCCTATGGTCCACTGTGAGGCCACTGGTTGGGCTAAGAGCTAGTCGTGCAGCAACACATAAGTTTTATTCTAATATTTTCCAAACTTTGTACTCAAATATTCTACCCACTTACCAACTTAGGTCAGTTATCCTTATGCTATACCTTTTCTTCATTACTGCAATATTCTTACACTCCTACGTTAATCCTCTTGTGCCTCCCCTGACCTCTCTCATTATTTTTTTCTATCTCTGGACCTCTGGTCGTGTTTCAACCCTTATACTGCACGGATCTACACTTGATGGCTGTTGAGCAATATTGTATATGTAGGTGGTTAATTATTCTCTAGGCTCAGAGGGACTTAAAGACAATAGAGATTGGATTGAGAGGCCTATTGTTTTGGGTATAAATCGCTTATCAGTGGTTGTATTAGACTGGTCTGTAAGTGCACAAAAAGAAAGAGTGATAATACCAATCAAAACTTGTGAACATCTCGTGTCTGCCAGCTACAGAGGTCTAGGTTGGTTATATCTGAAAAACTATAATCGTGTTTAGTATTAATCTTGCTCCCATTTTCAAATGGGCAGAACAAGAAACTCAAGAAAAATGTCAAATCAAGAAACAACATCCCCCACCCAATGTAAACAGACAATGAAACAGTCACTGGCAAACCTAGAGGAGAGTCTTCCAAGTGCTACACAAATGCAATTGATAAACATCATTAATGAAAAATGTTTAAATATAAAGAAAGAGAAAATGGAGGAAGCCATAGCTGAACAAGAGGAAAGCACAAACAAGGTGATAAGTGAAAAAGAAGAAGCCATAAAGGAGGCCATAACAAAGGTTTTTCAAAGAAAGATGGATGAATTCATAGAATACACAAATAAAAACGTGACCAAACTCCAGCAAATGTCCAAAGAAAATAAAGCTACTGAGCTAACCACTCAAAAGGAAATCAAGGAGATAAAGAAATCCATACATGATCTAAAACAAGAGATGCAAGGCATCAAAAGTGAGCAATTATAAGCAAGGGCGATGAAAAATAAAGTAGAGAGCTTTGATAGCAGGTTAGACAATGCAGAGGAGAGAATTTCCGGGGCTGAAGGTAATTTAGTTATTATACAGAAAGAACAGAAAATGAGTCAATCCAAATCGAGGAAAATTGAGAGAGCGCTTCAGGAGGTCCAAGATACAATTAGGAAGCCTAATTTAAGGCTAGTTGGTATTGAGGAGGGCGTGGAGAAAGAGGTCAATGGCATTGGAAATATACCTCAGGGAATCATCTCAGAGAATTTCCCAAATATCCAGAAGGGAAGGCCCATCCAGATACGAGAAGCTTTCAGAACCCCAAACAGACCTGACCAGAAAAGAACATCCCACCGCCACATTGTGATCCGAACTGGATGAATAGAAACGAAAGGAAAGATCCTAAAGGCAGCCAGGGAAAAGGGATCAGTAACCTATAAAGGCAAACCAATCAGAATAACCCCAGATTTCTCAGCAGAGACCATGCAAGCACGAAGTGACTGGAAGCATATATGTCATGCCCTTAAATCAAATAACTACCAACCAAGAATATTGTAGCCAGCTAAGCTCTCATTCATAACTGAGGGAACAATAAAAACATTCCATTCCAGGGAAAAGATGCAACAATATGTCGAAACAAAACCAACACTACAGAGAATTCTCAAAGACGCTCTATACATAGAAAACCAAAATAAATGCAATATAGGGAAAGAAATGGCACCTAAACAGCATACCATCTAAGGGCCACAAGAACTGTCAAGACACAGGCCCTACTAAAAGCTTTTAAAAATGGTAGGAACTAATAAATATCTCTCAATCCTAACTCTCAATATCAATGGACTTAACACTCCAATTAAACGGCATAGGCTGTCTAGTAGGATCAAAGAGCAAGGGCCATCGTTCTGCTGTCTTCAAGAGACACATCTTACCTAAAAACAATCATCTTTTGAAAGTGAGAGGTTGGAATAAACTCTATCAAGCTAACTGCCCCCATAAACAGGCTGGAGTTGCCATCCTCATATCAGATACAATAGACTTCAAACTAAAATTAGTAAGAAAAGACAAAAAGGTTACTATATACTACTAAAGGGATCTTTCCTCCAGGAAGACATAACGATCCTAAATATTTACACACCCAATACCGGAGCTCCAAACTTCATCAAGCAAACTTTACTTACACTGAAACCATACATAGATCAAAATACAGTGATTGTTGGTGAGTTTAACACACCACTCTCACCTATGGACAGATCAACAAGGCAAAAACTCAACAGAGAAACCTTAGAACTGAACAACTGTATAGACCAACTAGATCTAACAGACATCTGCAGAATATTCCACACAGTAACCACACAATATACGTTTTTCTCAGCAGCACATGGAACATTTTCCAAAATAGACCACATCTTAGGCCATAAAACAAACCTGGACAGATTCAGAAACACTGAAATTATTCCATCCACAATCTCAGACCACAAAGGCATCAAATTGGAACTGAACACACATCTCTACCAACGAAAACCCTGTAACTCATGGAGACTGAACAACACATTGTTGAATCAAAAACAATGGGTAATCGAAGAGATCAGAACAGATATCCAACTGTTTATGAAATTTAACAATAAGGAGCACACAAATATCAACTCCTTAGGGACACAACAAAGGCAGTACTCTGAGGAAAATTTATAGCGCTGAGTGCCTAGAACAGCAAGTTGGAAAAATGGCAAACCAACTAGTTAATGTCTCACTTTACCCTCCTGGAAAAAGAGCAAGAAACCAACCCTAAACCCATTAGGAGAAAGCAAATTATTAAAATCAAAGCAGAATTAAATGATTTGGAATAAAAAAAAACCTATAGAAAGAATCAACAAAACAAGGAGTAGGTTCTTTGAAAGAATTAACAAAATTGACAAGCCCTTAGCAAATCTTACCAAAAAAAGAAGAAAGCATATCGAAATAAACAAAATCGCAGATGAAAATGGTAATATCACGACAGAAATTACCAAGATCCAGAATATCATGAGGGAATACTTCTCAAACCTTTACGCCAACAAATTTGAGAATCTAGAAGAAATGGATGAATTCCTAGACAATATTAACATACCCACACTGAACCAAGAAGAGCTAACCCAACTCAACAGGCCTATTTCAACCTCTGAAATAGAAATGGAAATTAGACAACTTCCACTTAAAAAGAGCCCAGGGCCAGATGGATTCACAGCTGAATTCTATAAGGTCTTCAAAGCAGAGCTCACACCAATACTCCTCAAGCTCTTCAACGAAATTGAAAATGAAAGTTCTTTACCAAACTCATTCTGTGAAGCCCGTATATCCCTCATCCCCAAACCAGACAGAGATTCATCAAAGAAAGAGAACTATAGACCCATTTCTTTGATGAACATCGATGCAAAACTTCTCAACAAAATACTGGCCAACCGTCTACAACAACTCATCAAAAAATTATACACTATGATCAAACTGGATTCATCACAGGGAGGCAAAGCTGGTTCAACATACACAAATCAATTCATATAATTCAACACATCAACAGGAGCAAGGACAAAAATCACATGATTGTCTCAATAGATGCGGAAAAGGCATTTGACAAGATCCAAAACCCCTTTATGTTAAAAGATGTGGAGAAACTAGGATTCCCTGGAACATTTCTCAATGTAATGAAAGCTGTGTATGAGAAACCCACTGCTAGTATTATACTTAATGGTGAAAATCTAAAGCCATTCCCTCTAAAATCAGGAATGAGACAAGGATGCCCACTCTCTCCACTCCTTTCTAACATAGTACTAAATTTCCTAGGCAGTGCAATAAGGCAAGAAGCAATCATAAAGGGGATCCAAGTAGGGAAAGAGGAAATAAAATTATCCCTCTTTGCAGATGACATGATTCTGTATTTAAAGAATCCTATAGACTCTACTCCCAAGCTCCTTGAGCTGATTCAAATCTTTGGAAGGGTAGCAGGCCATAAAATCAACCCTCACAAATCAACTGCCTTCCTTTACGCCAATAGTGAGAGGAACGAGGCAATAATCAGGAAAGAAACTCCTTTCACAATAGCCTCAAAGAAAATAAAGTACCTAGGAATTAGCTTAACTAAGAATGTAAAGGACCGTTTAGATGAAAACTTTAAAACCCTAAAAAAGGAAATTAAAGCAGAACTAAGGAAATGGAAAAACCTCCCATGCTCCTGGATTGGAAGAATCAACATTGTGAAAATGACAATCTTGCCAAGGACTATCTACAAATTCAATGCAATACCCATCAACATCCCAATGTCATTCTTTAAAGAAATACAAGAGGCAATTCAAAATTTCATATGGAATAATAAAAGACCCCGTATTGCAAAAACACTTCTTAGCAGAAAGAACAGCGCTGGAGGAATTTCAATTCCAAACTTTAGACTCTATTACAGAGCTATAATTCTCAAAACAGCTTGGTACTGGCACAAGAACAAGCCTGAAGTCCAATGGAATAGAACTGCGGTCCCAGATTTTAAACCACAGACCTATGGCCACCTAATCTTTGACAAGGGAGCCAAAAATATAGAATGGAAGAAAGATAGCCTCTTCAACATGTTGTGGTGGCAGAACTGGTTAAGCACCAGCAGAAAACTAAAGTTGGATCCTTCTTTGTCACCTTGCACTAGAATTAACTCCAAATGGATCAAAGACCTGGAGGTAAAACTGACACAGTGAAAAGTTTACAGGAAGGAATAGGAGATACACTAGGCCTCCTTGGCACAGGTTGAAACTTGCTTAATAAAGACCAAGAATCACAACAAATCAGAGAAGGCTGGATAAGTGGGACTGCATTAAACTGCAGAGCTTTTGTATGGCAACGGATATAGCTAGTAAACTAATCAGGAAGCCTACAGAGTGGGAGAAGATCTTCACCAACCAAACAATGGACAAAGGCCTCATATCTAAAATATGTCAACAACTCAAAAAACTGAATTACTCCAAAACAAACCTCCAAAGTAACACCCATCCCATTAAAAATGGGCCAAAGACTTAAAGAGAGTCTTCTCTGAAGAAGAAACAAAAATGGCCTATAGACACATGAAGAAATGCTCAACATCTCTGCTCATAAAAGAATTGCATATCAAAAGAACTCTAAGATTCCACCTCACACCAGTTAGAATGGCCAGGATCAGGAAAACGAATGACAACAGATGCTGGAGGGGATGTGGCCAGAAGGGATCACTACTACACTGTTGGTGGGAGTGAAAACTCGTTCAACCACTATGGAAAGCAGTGTGGCAGTGCCTCAAAAGGCTAAACATAGAACTCCCCTATGACCCAGCAATTCCACTGCTTGGCATTTACCCAACAATCCAGAAACAAGGGCATACTAAACCCACTAGCACAACAATGTTCATTGCAGCGCTATTCACCATAGCAAAGATATGGAACCAACCCAGATGTCCCTCAGTTGATGAGTGGATCAACAAGTTGTGGTATTTGTACACAATGGAATTCTATGCTGCTGTCAGAAAGAATGACATCACCCCATTTGTTAGGATATGGAAAGACTTAGAACAAATCATATTAAGTGAAGTAAGCCAGACTCAAAGGAACTTAGGCTCAGTGGTTTCCCTCATTCGTCATAATCAGTAGAAACCTTGGGCTCTACTAGCAGAGATTTGCAATAGAGCAAAAGGCCATATATAAGGCCATATAATGTGAAGCTTATTGAAAGGACCTCCAGGATATTGAAGCAAAAGCCATATAATGAATGATTGTTGTCCTTAATGTACTATGTTGTCTCTCATCTCCTTTGCTGTCCCTTGGTTATCCCATATTGGTATAGTATCTCACTTTGTTATCTGATATATTGAATTTATTTGTATTTGGATATTTGAAATTTGATAGGGAAGGGGGGAAAACCAAGAAGGGTGGGGGGTGTGGGGTTGGAGGGAAATGGGTACCAAGACATGTGAAAGAGTATCAATGTATGTGAATTAATGCACCATCTACCTGGCAAATATCATGTAACCCTTTTACTAATTACAATAAAAAAATGAAAAAAAAAGAAAGTTGTAGTGTGTGGGGATGATGATGGGGTCAAATACATTTCTTCTTAGAAATTTACCTCATCTGGTTGCCCTGGATTTTCCTGGCCTTCTTCTTAGAGAAAGGCCAGTTATTCTGGATTTGTGGCTTGGCAAAAATCTAGCATGTACATCTTCGGGTAAGACATCCACAACTTCCATGCCTGAGGCTCGACTTTCCTGACCTTTGGCAACAGCACAGCAACATCTTTCTTCCTCATGAGCCACAGGCCAAGTGAGCTGGCTTGAGCTGGTTGTTAGTTACAGTGGCTTGGTTACCAGGGTTCCATATTCTGTTCCATTGTGAGGGAGGCAGGGTCACCTTTCAGGGCCCAATGACCAAAGATACTTGCTCACAGAAGACCTCACCAAAGACATACTGGAGGCTGAATCTCTCCTCCAATCTCACAATATACATGTGGATGTAGTAAACAGCACACCTTATTTGTCTATTCCCAATATCATCCACTAGGCCCAACTACCAGTCTGGTCTCAGGCTCAAGGAGCCTATCTTAGGTAAGATCAAAACTTAAGGGTCAATATTGCCCTCATCCTTTACAAAACATTTGCTTCACAGTGCCTACTCTGCCTGCATTTTGCCCCTTGTCGAATTGTTTTTTTTTTGTTTTTGCTAGTCTTGGGACTTGACCTCAGAGTGTGAACATTGTTCTTGGGCTTTCTTTAGGCTTTAGCTGTCCCACCGAGCCACAGCACCACTTGCAGCGTTTTCTATGTATGTGGTAATGAGGAATCAAACCTGAGTCTTTTTGCGTGGTAGCCAAGGACTCTACCACTAGGTCAAACACACAGGGCATCTTGCACATATTTTTGACGTCAATCTACTAGGATATTATTAGGTTTCTGTATCCTAATCAATTTTTTCCTGATGATTAGCTTTGCTGTCATGTGTAAAAAATGCAAGAGGGAAAAACACAGAAGAATTAGTGAAATTTAAAAAAAAGCATTACACACATAGATAAGTGTTCATTCTTTGTAGGAGAAAGGATATTTTGATATGATGATGATGACTTTATAATTACTATGTCAGGGTTGAGAGTTTGGCATAGTGGTAGAGTGCTTGCCTAGCATCCATGAAGATCTGGGTTTGATTGCTCAGTATCACACAGATAGAAAATCTAGATGTGGCACTGTGGCTCAAGTGGCAGAGGGCTAGACTTGAGAAAACCCGAGGACAGTGCTCAGGCCCTGAATTCCAGCCCCAAGACTGGCAAAAAGATAATAGAAAATAAAAATGCTTTTTACGAGCTAATTCATTCACACCATTGGCTTCTGAAATCTTTGCTTCTGCATCTTGTGAAATACCCCTTTCCCTCAACGTAGACAAGAAAAACAGATCCATCCTATGGTCCACTGTGAGGCCACTGGTTGGGCTAAGAGCTAGTCGTGCAGCAACACATAAGTTTTACTCTAATATTTTCCAAACTTTGTACTCAAATATGCTACCTACTTACCAACTTAGGTCAGTTATCCTTATGCTATACATTTTCTTCAGGACTACAATATTCTTACACTCCTACGTTAATCCTCTTGTGCCTCCCCTGACCTCTCTCATTATTTTTTTCTACCTCTGGACCTCTGCTCGTCTTTCAACCCGTATACTGCACGGATCTACACTTGATGGCTGTTGAGCAATATTGTATATGTAGGTGGTTAATTATTCTCTAGGCTCAGAGGGACTTAAAGACAATAGAGATTGGATTGAGAGGCCTATTTTTTTGGGTATAAATCGCTTATCAGTGGTTGTATTAGACTGGTCTGTAAGTGCACAAAAAGAAAGAGTGATAATACCAATCAAAACTTGTGAACATCTAGTGTCTGCCAGCTACAGAGGTCTAGGTTGGTTATATCTGAAAAACTATAATCATATTTAGTAGTAATCTTGCTCCCATTTTCAAATTGGCAGAACAAGAAACTCAAGAAAAATGTCAAATCAAGAAACAACATCCCCCACCGAATGTAAACAGACAATGGAACAGTCACTGGCAAACCTAGAGGAGAGTCTTCCAAGTGCTACACAAATGCAATTGATAAACATCATTAATGAAAAATGTGAAAATATAAAGAAAGAGATAATGGAGGAAGCCATAGCTGAACAAGAGGAAAGCACAAACAAGGTGATAAGTGAAAAAGAAGAAGCCATAAAGGAGGCCATAACAAAGGTTTTTCAAAGAAAGATGGATGAATTCATAGAATCCACAAATAAAAACATGACCAAACTCCAGCAAATGTCCAAAGAAAATAAAGCTTCTGAGCTAACCACTCAAAAGGAAATCAAGGAGATAAAGAAATCCATACATGATCTAAAACAAGAGATGCAAGGCATCAAAAGTGAGCAATTAGAAGCAAGGGCAATGAAAAATAAAGTAGATAGCTTTGATAGCAGGTTAGACAATGCAGAGGAGAGAATTTCCGGGGATGAAGATAATTTAGTTATTATAGAGAAAGAACAGAAAATGAGTCAATCCAAATCGAGGAAAATTGAGAGAGCGCTTCAGGAGGTCCAAGATACAATTAGGAAGCCTAATTTAAGGCTAGTTGGTATTGAGGAGGGCGTGGAGAAAGAGGTCAATGGTATTGGAAATATACTTCAGGGAATCATCTCAGAGAATTTCCCAAATATCCAGAAGGGCAGGCCCATCCAGATACGAGAAGCTTTCAGAACCCCAAACACACCTGACCAGAAAAGAACATCCCACCGCCACATTGTGATCCGAACTGGATGAATAGAAACAAAAGGAAAGATCCTAAAGGCAGCCAGGGAAAAGGGATCAGTAACCTATAAAGGCAAACCATTCAGAATAACCCCAGATTTCTCAGCAGAGACCATGCAAGCACGAAGTGACTGGAAGCATATATGTCATGCCCTTAAATCAAATAACTACCAACCAAGAATATTGTAGCCAGCTAAGCTCTCATTCATAACTGAGGGAACAATAAAAACATTCCATTCCAGGGAAAAGCTGCAACAATATGTCGAAACAAAACCAACACTACAGAGAATTCTCAAAGATGCTCTATACATAGAAAACCTAAATAAATGCAATATAGGGAAAGAAATGGCACCTAAACAGCATACCATCTAAGGACCACAAGAACTGTCAAGACACAGGCCCTACTAAAAGCTTTTAAAAATGTTAGGAAATAATAAATATCTCTCAATCCTAACTCTCAATATCAATGGACGTAACTCTCCAATTAAACGGCATAGGCTGTCTAGTAGGATCAAAGAGCAAGGGTCATCGTTCTGCTGTCTTCAAGAGACACATCTTACCCAAAAACAATCATCTTTTGAAAGTGAGAGGTTGGAATAAACTCTATCAAGCTAACTGCCCCCATAAACAGGCTGGAGTTGCCATCCTCATATCAGATACAATAGACTTCAAACTAAAATTAGTAAGAAAAGACAAAAAGGTTACTATATACTACTAAAGGGATCTTTCCTCCAGGAAGACATAACGATCCTAAATATTTACACACCCAATACCGGAGCTCCAAACTTCATCAAGCAAACTTTACTTACACTGAAACCATACATAGATCAAAATACAGTGATTTTTGGTGAGTTTAACACACCACTCTCACCTATGGACAGATCAACAAGGCAAAAACTCAACAGAGAAACCTTAGAACTGAACAACTGTATAGACCAACTAGATCTAACAGACATCTGCAGAATATTCCACACAGTAACCACACAATATACGTTTTTCTCAGCAGCACATGGAACATTTTCCAAAATAGACCACATCTTAGGCCATAAAACAAACCTGGACAGATTCAGAAACACTGAAATTATTCCATCCACACTCTCAGACCACAAAGGCATCAAATTGGAACTGAACACACATCTCTACCAACGAAAACCCTGTAACTCATGGAGACTGAACAACACATTGTTGAATCAAAAACAATGGGTAATCGAAGAGATCAGAACAGATATCCAACTGTTTATGAAATTTAACAATAAGGAGCACACAAATATCAACTCCTTAGGGACACAACAAAGGCAGTACTCTGAGGAAAATTTATAGCGCTGAGTGCCTAGAACAGCAAGTTGGAAAAACGGCAAACCAACTAGTTAATGTCTCACTTTACCCTCCTGGAAAAAGAGCAAGAAACCAACCCTAAACCCATTAGGAGAAAGCAAATTATTAAAATCAAAGCAGAATTAAATGATTTGGAATAAAAAAAAACCTATAGAAAGAATCAACAAAACAAGGAGTAGGTTCTTTGAAAGAATTAACAAAATTGACAAGCCCTTAGCAAATCTTACCAAAAAAAGAAGAAAGCATATCGAAATAAACAAAATCGCAGATGAAAATGGTAATATCACGACAGAAATTACCAAGATCCAGAATATCATGAGGAAATACTTCTCAAACCTTTACGCCAACAAATTTGAGAATCTAGAAGAAATGGATGAATTCCTAGACAATATTAACATACCCACACTGAACCAAGAAGAGCTAACCCAACTCAACAGGCCTATTTCAACCTCTGAAATAGAAATGGAAATTACACAACTTCCACTTAAAAAGAGCCCAGGGCCAGATGGATTCACAGCTGAATTCTATAAGGTCTTCAAAGCAGAGCTCACACCAATACTCCTCAAGCTCTTCAACGAAATTGAAAATGAAAGTTCTTTAACAAACTCATTCTGTGAAGCCCGTATATCCCTCATCCCCAAACCAGACAGAGATTCATCAAAGAAAGAGAACTATAGACCCATTTCTTTGATGAACATCGATGCAAAACTTCTCAACAAAATACTGGCCAACCGTCTACAACAACTCATCAAAAAATTATACACTATGATGAAACTGGATTCATCACAGGGAGGCAAAGCTGGTTCAACATACACAAATCAATTCATATAATTCAACACATCAACAGGAGCAAGGACAAAAATCACATGATTGTCTCAATAGATGCGGAAAAGGCATTTGACAAGATCCAAAACCCCTTTATGTTAAAAGATGTGGAGAAACTAGGATTCCCTGGAACATTTCTCAATGTAATGAAGGCTGTGTATGAGAAACCCACTGCTAGTATTATACTTAATGGTGAAAATCTAAAGCCATTCCCTCTAAAATCAGGAACGAGACAAGGATGCCCACTCTCTCCACTCCTTTCTAACATAGTACTAAATTTCCTAGGCAGTGCAATAAGGCAAGAAGCAAGCATAAAGGGGATCCAAGTAGGGAAAGAGGAAATAAAATTATCCCTCTTTGCAGATGACATGATTCTGTATTTAAAGAATCCTATAGACTCTACTCCCAAGCTCCTTGAGCTGATTCAAAGCTTTGGAAGGGTAGCAGGCCATAAAATCAACCCTCACAAATCAACTCCCTTCCTTTACGCCAATAGTGAGAGGAACGAGGCAATAATCAGGAAAGAAACTCCTTTCACAATAGCCTCAAAGAAAATAAAGTACCTAGGAATTAGCTTAACTAAGAATGTAAAGGACCGTTTAGATGAAAACTTTAAAGCCCTAAAAAAGGAAATTAAAGCAGAACTAAGGAAATGGAAAAACCTCCCATGCTCCTGGATTGGAAGAATCAACATTGTGAAAATGACAATCTTGCCAAGGACTATCTACAAATTCAATGCAATACCCATCAACATCCCAATGTCATTCTTTAAAGAAATACAAGAGGCAATTCAAAATTTCATATGGAATAATAAAAGACCCCGTATTGCAAAAACACTTCTTAGCAGAAAGAACAGCGCTGGAGGAATTTCAATTCCAAACTTTAGACTCTATTACAGAGCTATAATTCTCAAAACAGCTTGGTACTGGCACAAGAACAAGCCTGAAGTCCAATGGAATAGAACTGCGGTCCCAGATTTTAAACCACAGACCTATGGCCACCTAATCTTTGACAAGGGAGCCAAAAATATAGAATGGAAGAAAGATAGCCTCTTCAACATGTTGTGGTGGCAGAACTGGTTAAGCACCAGCAGAAAACTAAAGTTGGATCCTTCTTTGTCACCTTGCACTAGAATTAACTCCAAATGGATCAAAGACCTGGAGGTAAAACTGACACAGTGAAAAGTTTACAGGAAGGAATAGGAGATACACTAGGCCTCCTTGGCACAGGTTGAAACTTGCTTAATAAAGACCAAGAATCACAACAAATCAGAGAAGGCTGGATAAGTGGGACTGCATTAAACTGCAGAGCTTTTGTATGGCAACGGATATAGCTAGTAAACTAATCAGGAAGCCTACAGAGTGGGAGAAGATCTTCACCAACCAAACAACGGACAAAGGCCTCATATCTAAAATATGTCAACAACTCAAAAAACTGAATTACTCCAAAACTAACCTCCAAAGTAACACCCATCCCATTAAAAATGGGCCAAAGACTTAAAGAGAGTCTTCTCTGAAGAAGAAACAAAAATGGCCTATAGACACATGAAGAAATGCTCAACATCTCTGCTCATAAAAGAATTGCATATCAAAAGAACTCTAAGATTCCACCTCACACCAGTTAGAATGGCCAGGATCAGGAAAACGAATGACAACAGATGCTGGAGGGGATGTGGCCAGAAGGGATCACTACTACACTGTTGGTGGGAGTGAAAACTCGTTCAACCACTATGGAAAGCAGTGTGGCAGTGCCTCAAAAGGCTAAACATAGAACTCCCCTATGACCCAGCAATTCCACTGCTTGGCATTTACCCAACAATCCAGAAACAAGGGCATACTAAACCCACTAGCACAACAATGTTCATTGCAGCGCTATTCACCATAGCAAAGATATGGAACCAACCCAGATGTCCCTCAGTTGATGAGTGGATCAACAAGTTGTGGTATTTGTACACAATGGAATTCTATGCTGCTGTCAGAAAGAATGACATCACCCCATTTGTTAGGATATGGAAAGACTTAGAACAAATCATATTAAGTGAAGTAAGCCAGACTCAAAGGAACTTAGGCTCAGTGGTTTCCCTCATTCGTCATAATCAGTAGAAACCTTGGGCTCTACTAGCAGAGATTTGCAATAGAGCAAAAGGCCATATATAAGGCCATATAATGTGAAGCTTATTGAAAGGACCTCCAGGATATTGAAGCAAAAGCCATATAATGAATGATTGTTGTCCTTAACGTACTATGTTGTCTCTCATCTCCTTTGCTGTCCCTTGGTTATCCCATATTGGTATAGTATCTCACTTTGTTATCTGATATATTGAATTTATTTGTATTTGGATATTTGAAATTTGATTGGGAAGGGGGGAAAACCAAGAAGGGTGGGGGGTGTGGGGTTGGAGGGAAATGGGTACCAAGACATGTGAAAGAGTATCAATGTATGTGAATTAATGCACCATCTACCTGGCAAATATCATGTAACCCTTTTACTAATTACAATAAAAAAATGAAAAAAAAAGAAAGTTGTAGTGTGTGGGGAGGATGATGGGGTCAAATAAATTTCTTCTTAGAAATTTACCTCATCTGGTTGCCCTGGATTTTCCTGGCCTTCTTCTTAGAGAAAGGCCTGTTATTCTGGATTTGTGGCTTGGCAAAGATCTAGCATGTACATCTTCGAGTAAGACATCCACAACTTCCATGCCTGAGGCTCGACTTTCCTGACCTTTGGCAACAGCACAGCAACATCTTTCTTCCTCCTGAGCCACAGGCCAAGTGAGCTGGCTTGAGCTGGTTGTTAGTTACAGTGGCTTGGTTACCAGGGTTCCATATTCTGTTCCATTGTGAGGGAGGCAGGGTCACCTTTCAGGGCCCAATGACCAAAGATCCTTGCTCACAGAAGACCTCACCAAAGACATACTGGAGGCTGAATCTCTCCTCCAATCTCACAATATACATGTGGATGTAGTAAACAGCACACCTTATTTGTCCATTCCCAATGTCTTCCACTAGGCCCAACTACCAGTCTGGTCTCAGGCTCAAGGAGCCTTTCTTAGGTAAGATCAAAACTTAAGGGTCAATATTGCCCTCATCCTTTACAAAACATTTGCTTCACAGTGCCTACTCTGCCTGCATTTTGCCCCTTGTCGAATTGATTTTTTTTGGTTTTGCTAGTCTTGGGACTTGACCTCAGAGTGTGAACATTGTTCTTGGGCTTTCTTTAGGCTTTAGCTGTCCCACCGAGCCACAGCACCACTTGCAGCGTTTTCTATGTATGTGGTAATGAGGAATCAAACCTGAGTCTTTTTGCGTGGTAGCCAAGGACTCTACCACTAGGTCAAACACACAGGGCATCTTGCACATATTTTTGACGTCAATCTACTAGGATATTATTAGGTTTCTGTATCCTAATCAATTTTTTCCTGATGATTAGCTTTGCTGTCATGTGTAAAAAATGCAAGAGGGAAAAACACAGAAGAATTAGTGAAATTTAAAAAAAAGCATTACACACATAGATAAGTGTTCATTCTTTGTAGGAGAAAGGATATTTTGATATGATGATGATGACTTTATAATTACTATGTCAGGGTTGAGAGTTTGGCATAGTGGTAGAGTGCTTTCCTGGCATCCATGAAGATCTGGGTTTGATTGCTCAGTATCACACAGATAGAAAATCTAGATGTGGCACTGTGGCTCAAGTGGCAGAGGGCTAGACTTGAGAAAACCCGAGGACAGTGCTCAGGCCCTGAATTCCAGCCCCAAGACTGGCAAAAAGATAATAGAAAATAAAAATGCTTTTTACGAGCTAATTCATTCACAGCATTGGCTTCTGAAATCTTCGCTTCTGCATCTTGTGAAATACCCCTTTCCCTCAACGTAGACAAGAAAAACAGATCCATCCTATGGTCCACTGTGAGGCCACTGGTTGGGCTAAGAGCTAGTCGTGCAGCAACACATAAGTTTTATTCTAATATTTTCCAAACTTTGTACTCAAATATGCTACCTACTTACCAACTTAGGTCAGTTATCCTTATGCTATACCTTTTCTTCAGGACTACAATATCCTTACACTCCTACGTTAATCCTCTTGTGCCTCCCCTGACCTCTCTCATTCTTTTTTTCTACCTCTGGACCTCTGCTCGTCTTTCACCCCGTATACTGCACGGATCTACACTTGATGGCTGTTGAGCAATATTGTATATGTAGGTGGTTAATTATTCTCTAGGCTCAGAGGGACTTAAAGACAATAGAGATTGGATTGAGAGGCCTATTTTTTTGGGTATAAATCGCTTATCAGTGGTTGTATTAGACTGGTCTGTAAGTGCACAAAAAGAAAGAGTGATAATACCAATCAAAACTTGTGAACATCTAGTGTCTGCCAGCTACAGAGGTCTAGGTTGGTTATATCTGAAAAACTATAATCATATTTAGTAGTAATCTTGCTCCCATTTTCAAATTGGCAGAACAAGAAACTCAAGAAAAATGTCAAATCAAGAAACAACCTCCCCCACCCAATGTAAACAGACAATGGAACAGTCACTGGCAAACCTAGAGGAGAGTCTTCCAAGTGCTACACAAATGCAATTGATAAACATCATTAATGAAAAATGTGAAAATATAAAGAAAGAGATAATGGAGGAAGCCATAGCTGAACAAGAGGAAAGCACAAA
Source organism: Megascapheus bottae (assembly GCF_031878675.1). Classification (NCBI taxonomy): domain Eukaryota; kingdom Metazoa; phylum Chordata; class Mammalia; order Rodentia; family Geomyidae; genus Megascapheus; species Megascapheus bottae. Next base: position 4,642,490 of record NW_028327585.1, read on the forward strand.
CAAGGTGATAAGTGAAAAAGAAGAAGCCATAAAGGAGGCCATAACAAAGGTTTTTCAAAGAAAGATGGATGAATTCATAGAATCCACAAATAAAAACATGACCAAACTCCAGCAAATGTCCAAAGAAAATAAAGCTACTGAGCTAACCACTCAAAAGGAAATCAAGGAGATAAAGAAATCCATACATGATCTAAAACAAGAGATGCAAGGCATCAAAAGTGAGCAATTAGAAGCAAGGGCGATGAAAAATAAAGTAGATAGCTTTGATAGCAGGTTAGACAATGCAGAGGAGAGAATTTCCGGGGATGAAGATAATTTAGTTATTATAGAGAAAGAACAGAAAATGAGTCAATCCAAATCGAGGAAAATTGAGAGAGCGCTTCAGGAGGTCCAAGATACAATTAGGAAGCCTAATTTAAGGCTAGTTGGTATTGAGGAGGGCGTGGAGAAAGAGGTCAATGGTATTGGAAATATACTTCAGGGAATCATCTCAGAGAATTTCCCAAATATCCAGAAGGGCAGGCCCATCCAGATACGAGAAGCTTTCAGAACCCCAAACACACCTGACCAGAAAAGAACATCCCACCGCCACATTGTGATCCGAACTGGATGAATAGAAACAAAAGGAAAGATCCTAAAGGCAGCCAGGGAAAAGGGATCAGTAACCTATAAAGGCAAACCATTCAGAATAACCCCAGATTTCTCAGCAGAGACCATGCAAGCACGAAGTGACTGGAAGCATATATGTCATGCCCTTAAATCAAATAACTACCAACCAAGAATATTGTAGCCAGCTAAGCTCTCATTCATAACTGAGGGAACAATAAAAACATTCCATTCCAGGGAAAAGCTGCAACAATATGTCGAAACAAAACCAACACTACAGAGAATTCTCAAAGATGCTCTATACATAGAAAACCTAAATAAATGCAATATAGGGAAAGAAATGGCACCTAAACAGCATACCATCTAAGGACCACAAGAACTGTCAAGACACAGGCCCTACTAAAAGCTTTTAAAAATGGTAGGAACTAATAAATATCTCTCAATCCTAACTCTCAATATCAATGGACTTAAGTCTCCAATTAAACGGCTTAGGCTGTCTAGTTGGATCAAAAAGCAAGAGCCATCGTTCTGCTGTCTTCAAGAGACACATCTTACCCCAAAACAATCATCTTTTGAAAGTGAGAGTTTGGAATAAACTCTATCAACCTAACTGCCCCCATAAACAGGCTGGAGTTGCCATCCTCATATCAGATACAATAGACTTCAAACTAAAATTAGTAAGAAAAGACAAAGAATGTGACTACATACTACTAAAGGGATCTTTCCTCCAGGAAGACATAACGATCCTAAATATTTACACACCCTTTTGAAGATTCTCAAAAGATTGAAGATTCTGCCAGTGTAAGTTAGATTCCGGCATTGATATTAAATAATGCAATGAGTAGGGATTTATATTTGAAATATCACTGTTGACTAAATCTAACACACATTTGCTTAATATTTGCTTTTGATTTCCCAAGTAGTTCAGTACAAGCTAACCTGTGTGGCATATATCGACTGGGAGAAATGATTCAGAATATGTGACTCATTTGAACAGGAGTCAGTGAAAAGATACAGAAGCAGGATACCCATATTGTGATAATTTGTATCTTTGCATATTTTGTGTTTGTTATTAATTCCATTTGTAGTGTACATTTCTAGGTAAAAACTTTTAAAATGTTTCCAAACAATTTGTTATTTCAACAGCAAAAAAAGACATTTATATGCCTGATAAAATTCACAGAATCCAAATTTTTCCATATTATTTTTTGTTTTTTGTTTTTTGTTTTTTTTTGTGGGTCATAGATCTCGAACTCAGCCTGGGCACTATCCCTGAGCTCTTCAGCTCCAGGCTACCACCTTACCCTGGAGCCAAGCCCCACTTCCCATTTTCTAAAGGTAAATTGGAGATAAGAGTCTCACGTCTTTTTGTGCCAGGATGGCTTTAAACCTTGATCCTCAGATCTCAGCCTCCTGAGTTGGTAGGATTATAGAAGTGAGCCACCACCCCATCATGCTCAGCTTTCTGTTTTGTTTTAAACAAGCCCTTTGGGTGGAACTCTGTCTGAGCACTGTCCTTCAGCTTTTCTCAAGCCTAGTGATCTTCTACTTGAGCCACAGCACTACTTCTGGTTTTTTCTGTGTATGTCGTACTGCGGAATTGAACCTTCGTCTTCATACAAGCACTCCCAGCTCCTCCACATTAGTTTTTATGATAGATCTTTCCATGCATCTAGGATGGCTAGAAATCCTTCTTGAGTTTCCCAAGATCAGGGAGTATAGGTGTGTCCCATCCTGTGTGGCTACATAACCATTGTTTAGGGTACAGTTCTCTCTTCATTCTACCCATCTAGAGCAATTTTCATCTTCCATGTATAATCATTAAACATTCAGCTCCTGTTCCTCTCTACTCCATTCTCTGGAACCATCGTGCTTTTTGGCTCTAAGGGTTTGTTGAACCTTGGAAGCTCTGGAAGGGAAAACATACCCTAGCTCTTCCTTTATGACTGCTGTATTTTTAGTTGACTGTAATCAAGATTCATCTGTAAAATATAGTAAAATGTTCTTCCTTTTCAATGCATTGTTTTGCATATTTCTATCTTTTGATTATTATTAATAGTTGTGAATGGATTCTCCACATATTTGTTCTAGTCTCTGCTTTCTCTTCCGTTAGGTACAAATCTAGAAATAGAAGTGTTGGACCATATTTCTATGTAATTCTATATTTAGTACTTTTTTAGCACTCTCCACGCAATTTTTGATTGTTTTATATTCCTTGCAGAACTATTCCAAAGTTCTACTTCTTCTCACTACCTTCCCAGTAATAGTTAGACTTTGAAAGTTGTTTTTTTGTATGCGTGTGTGTATGTGTGTGTGTGTGTTTGTGTGTGTGTATGTGGATCTTTTTGTTTAAAACTATATTTATATTAACATATTTAAAGTAATGATTTCATTGTAATTTTAATTTTTCTCATGACTGTTAATATTGAACTTCTTTCTACATTTTGAACTACTATTTCTATATATTCTTTTTAGAAAATCCTCTCCCATCTCCAATTTTTTCCCTTTTTTTGTGGGGTAGTGGGGAAAGTCATGGGGCTTGGACCTTGGGCCGTGAGCCCTTTAGTTTAAGGCTATTGTCCTACCCTGAGTATTGCCCCTCAGTTCTTCTGCTCACAGCTCCCTCCCCCTCTTCCCATTATATACAGAACAAAGGTCATCCTCAGTCTTTTTGAAAAAGTAAAACATACAGTAAATTTGTAGTATAAAACAGCAAGAAATAAATTTCTTGCCAGGTGCAGTGACTTCTACCTGTAATCCTAGCTACTCAGATATCAGGCTGATATCTAAAGATTTGGTTCAAAGCCAGCCTGGGCATTAGAAAGTCTATGAGACTCTCATCTACAGTTAACCACTAGAATATGGGAAATGGCACTGTGGCTTCATAGGTAGGGTGATAGCCTTGAGTTGAAGAGCTCAGGAACAGTGCCCAGGCCCAGAGTTCAAGCCTTACAAATCCCCCAGCCAAAAAAAAGAAAAAAACTTTCTTCCCCAAGTGACTATTATGCCAGACATAGAACATTAACATTCTGGGTGTGCTTCACAGTATTATTACTTGATACCCTAAGATTTTGCAATATTCTCACAGTACCAGCATATGTCATCTTATAATGTAGTTCCTCTTCAATGGAATAATTCCATTTATAACCTAAATCTACTCCCCCGACTTATTTTTGTCGATACCACAATTGCTCTACCATGATATGCCACAAGCCATTAAACATTTTATGGTGGGTAATTGTTAAGGAGTCTCATGGAATTTTGTGCCAGGCTGGCTTTGAACCATGGTCCTCAGATCTCAGTCTCCTGAGTAGCTAGGATGACAGGCGTGAGCCACCAACACCTGGCTTGCCTTTTTATTTTTTTGTGGGTCTTAGGACTTGAACTCTGGGCCTAGGCACCATCCCTAAGCTTTTCAGGACAATATTTCATGTAAGTCTAAACATTTAAGTAAAGGAATAAAATTCCAACAAAAAAGGAATAAAATTCCAGACATGGTGTGTTTATAACTCAGTGCTAATTACTTGATGAAAATGTGCCATTCCAGAAGCTGGTGTCATTTGATGATGTAGCTGTGGATTTCAGCTGGGAGGAGTGGCAGCATCTGGACAATGCTCAGAGGACCCTGTACAGAGATGTAATGCTGGAGACCTACAGCAACCTGGTGTCCTTAGGTGAGCAAAAGTCAAATTCACTTGCAAGGCCAAGTGCCTTGTTATTTTGCAGATACGTGAATGTTTATCAAACTTTCAATACTATTTAAATGAAAGATTCCAGGCCCTGAGAAGTATCATTACTTTCTAAAGAAAACCTAAGGTAATTTTGTACTCATTCTTCAGGATACCTTCAGGATACTTTGATAACAGTTCTAAATTATGTTTCCTCTAATGGAGACGACATTCCAAACTTACACAGTAATTGTAAGTGGATAAACCATCCAGAATAGAATATATATCATTATTGGAAATAGGATCTACAAATCACTAAACAGTGAGTTTATAATGGAAACCTGGCACTAGGTGCAATGTTTCATGCCTGTAATCTTAAAATACTCAGGAGGAAGAAATCTAAGAATTCTAATTTGCAGCCAGCAATGGCATAAAAATTGCCATGAAACTCTATAACTCCAAGTAACCCCTCAAAAATGTTAGTGGAGTGTCAAGAGTTTGACTTTGTGGTTGAGTGCTTGCCTAGCATGCATGAAGACCTATGCATGTAAGTGGAGCTGGGACTCAAACTGGTATTTTTCTAGCCTTGAGCAAGACAGCTAAGTTTATGCCATACAAAATGAATCCAGAGCTGGGGAAAAGTCAACCATGGAGCCAGTGAGAAATGAGAAAAAAGATTTAATAGATAACTTGTGAGTAGGATGTCTGCGAACTTAAAGCAATGATGACACAGCATAAGCAATAATTCTCTACTGTTTCTAATTTACAGGGCCCTGTGTTCCCAAACCTCTATTAATTGACAAGCTAGAGCACTGTGCAGAACTCTGGATAGGAAATTCCTCTGACAAGAATATCACAGGTGAGTGAATGCATCTTCATATTGATGTTGGAGCCTGAGCCCCATTGGTAAGTTCATGTTGTGATGTACTGAGCAATAATATTCTTAGTTACCCTAAATCCTGTGTGGAACCTATGGAATTCTTTGTGAATGAATCAAGAATCATTTTCTTTTCCCAATCCTATGCTTGGTCTCAGGGCCTAAGAATGGTCCTTGGGTTTTCTCAAGGCTAGATCTCTATTTCTTGAGTCATAGCACCACTTCTGGCTTTCTCTTTGTATGTAGTACCAAGGAACTGAACCAGGTCTTTGTGCATGCTAGCCCAAACCCCCGGCACCAAGAATCATAGGGTGATATAATGAATTCTATGTGGCAGTAGAGTTAAAGTTAGATTTCTCTGTAGAAATCACTGTGAAACAAAATAAAATGAGAAAGCCATGAGCCTGTGGCTCATGCCTGTAATCCTACCTACTTAGGAGGCTGAGAGCTGAGGATCAAGGTTCAAAGACTGACCTATCACAAAAACACCTTAGACTCTTCTCTCCAATGAACCAATAGAAAATGAGAAGTGGGGTTGAGGCTAAAGACATAGGGCAGTAGCCTTGAGCTGAAGAGCTCAGGAAGAACAGCCAGGCCTAGAATTCAAGTCCCATGACTACAAAACAAGAAAGAAAGAAAGAAAGAAAGAAAGAAAGAAAGAAAGAAAGAAAGAAAGAAAGAAAGAAAGAAAGAAAGACAGAAGAAAGAGGGAAGAAAGAGGGAAGGAAGGAAAGGAAGAAAGAAAGAAAGAAAGAAAGAAAGAAAGAAAGAAAGAAAGAAAGAAAGATATTTCATTTCTTTAAAACTAAGACTATAAATGATTGAGCACACAAGGAATAAGTCAGGGCATTTTTCTCTGATAAGGATAATATCTTTTGCTGGTAGGAAGAGACTGGTATTCAGAACCAGACCTTTCCACCAGAAATTGAGCCTAGTGGTAGAGTGCTTGCCTAGCATGCACAAAGACACAGGTTTGAGTCCTTATTACCACATACATAGAAAAAGCCAGAAGTAATGACTTCATTGGTAGGGTTCTAGTCTTGAGAAAACCCAAGAACAGTAGTTAGGTCCTAAGTTCAAACCCTGGAATGGAAGGAAAAAAACAACAACAAAGTTTCAATCAACATAAGAAAATTAACTAGACAATGAGCTGGAGATTTTCTTGTCTTCCCTGGTTCTGAGGGACAGAAGTGTTAGAAAAGGAATTTGTATAAGACTTCAAATGGAAAGAAACAAATTTCAAAATTCCCACAAATACCTAAATTGAGACTTTAGTGAGAAGTTGTAACTGAAGGGATATAGGTGTAAGTCCTTACTCTCAAGAATCGTTCTTGCTTGGATCAAAGGCAAACAAACATATAAACTAAACTTGTGGCCGCTGAATCTAGAAAAAATTCGTGTTCCTCACTTAATGGTTAATAAGCAAACAGCATTGAAACTGGGTAAGGTAATCCTATCTGCTACTCAGGAACTGAGACTCTTATCTGTAGTTAACTCTAGAAAACAGGAAGTGGGGCTGTAGATCAAGGATAGGGGTTATAGTCTTCTGCTGAAGTGTTCAGGGACAGGGCTGAGGTCTATGAACTACAAAAAAAAAAGAGAAGAAAAGAAAAAAAAGAAAGTTTTAAAAAGATGCAAAACAGCACAATATTTAGATTATTTCTCAAAAATAAAAGAAAGGCAGCTATTCCTCAATGTATAAACAAAACAGTATTTGAAAAAAAACAGCTGCAGGTATATTATAGGTAGTACTCAGCTTAAAACTGTAGCAATACATAGTTGGGTAATTTCAATAAATATTTCCTGTGATATAAAAAGAGAATAAAACACAGAAAAACATTATTGGTCATTGTAAAATATCATTTTCTTAATATGTTAGGGAGAAAAGCATATATTTCTCACAAATCAATTTCCACTTTTATATTTTAAAATATCTAACACTTAGGATGGGAAAGTAAAGTCATTACCTTTACAGTAAGGAATATTTGTATCTCATGTATGTTTGTGTCTTTTTTTCTATGACTCATTTTAGATGTCCAGGTAATGGAAAATGTGTTCAAGACCTTCTAGGAAAGTCCACATGAATGTCTTTGTGAAGTAGCAGTTGCAAGTAGTATCGAAGTGGAGGAAAACGTGAGATTAGCAACAACTTTAAATTTGAGCTCTACACATAATCCAGAGCTGATTAGTAATAACGGTAACAACTTAGGGGTGAGGACTGAGGAGTTCATTAAGAGTCAGAACATGCTTCTGTCTCCTAAGCCTGATGAGATGCATGCTGCATATAGATCTCGTACGTCTCCTGTTCTTAAAAAATCCATCGGATATTCAGAGCATTTTATTCATGATTGTGACAGTCCAAAAGATCTGCAGTATCATAATTCTGTTCTCCCTGCCCAAGAAATTCTTCAGGGAGGGAGGAAAACTGCTAAATGTACTGTGTGATGAAAAATATTGTACTTAACACCGACCATCACTACACATCCGAAAATGTACACAGGAGAGACTCCTCATACATGTAGTGAATGTGAGAAATCTTTCAGTAATGAAATACGCCTTACAATACCTCAGAGCAAATATCCTGAGATATGTGATGCGTACATCAAGTGTGAAAATTAATTTCTGAGAAGTCAGACCTGACGCTCCAACCTCGATCTCCAAGAGAAGACAAACATTATGAATATGAGGAACGTAATACAATTTCTGCCCAGAATTCAGCTCTCAGCACACATCAGAGATCTCACTCAGAAGAGAAATCTTATGAATGGGATAAATGTGGGAAGACTTTTAGACTGAAATCATACCTCACTTTGCACCAGAGAAGACACACAGAAGAGAAACCTTATGAATGTAACAAATGTGAAAAGTCTTTCACCCAGAAGATACACCTTCGAGTTCATCAAATAACACACACAGGAGAGAAATCTTATAAGTGTAATGAATGTGGAAAGTCTTTCCAAGAGAAGGGAAAACTTCCTGTTCATCAGAGAATACACACAGGAGTGAAACCTTATGAATGTAACCAATGTGTAAAGTCTTTCAGACAGAAATCTTCCCTCAAATTGCATCAAAGAACACACACAGGAGAGAAACCTTATGTGTGCAACAAATGTGGAAAGACCTTCAAGTGGAAGTCATATCTTGATGGGCATAATAGAACACACACAGGAGAGAAAACCTATGCAGGTACTGAATGCGGAAAGTCTTTCAAATTTAAGATAAAACTCCATGTTCATCAGAGAATATACTCAGGAGAAACACCTTATGAGTGTAACATATGTGGAAAGTCCTTCACACAGAAGCCAAACCTCAACATGCATAAGACAATTCAAACAGGAGAAAAACCTTATGAATGTAACTGATGTGGAATGTCTTTCAAATGGAAGTCTTCCCTCAAATTGCATCAGAGAACACACACAGGAGAGAAACTGTACGAGTGCATCAAATGTGGTAAGACCTTCAGATGGAAGTCACATTACAGGGGGCATAACAGAATTCACACATATTAGAAACCTTAGGAATATAACCAAAATTGAAAGTCTTTCGTGCAGAATTCACCCTTCAGGAAGCGTAAGAGAGTTCACACATATGAGAAGCCTTAGCAGTGTAATAAATAGGAAAGACTTTTTAGTCTGTGGAAGAAAACTCAGCTTGTGTCACAGAACCAACACAAGATCAAACCCTTAATGAATGTAGCAAATGTTCAGTCTTTTCCCCAGAAGGCACAAGTCAAGATTTATCACTAAACACCCACAGGATAGAATCCGATGAATAAAATGAAAGGGAAATTTTTTTGAAGAACTCATAGTTGAGTTTACATGATACCACACAGACACAGGATAAAAATCGTATGAATATAAGAATATGAAAAAATCCATCATGAACGCATGACTAAGTATAAAATGCACATAGGAGAGAAAAACCTTATGAATATTACAAATGTGGAAAGTGTTTGACCTGGAAGGAATACTTCTGTGTTCATCACAAACCTGATTCCCATAGAAGAAAAGAAAACTAATGAATAGAACAAATGTGCAATGACTTTTAATCAGAAGTCAGTCTTCAGTACATTTCAGAACATACACAATAGAGAAATTCTGAGTAATGAAAAACATTTAGCTATATATAGAATCTCTGTATATGGGAGCATTAGGGTAAGTCTTCTAAACAAAGTCAACCTTCAGCAAGCATTAAGAGCACTCACAGAAGAAATAATAGCATGTAGGAAAACCTTTGTCAGAAACCTCTAAAAGCTGCCTGTGTGGCTTAGTGGTAGAGTGCTAACCTATCAAGGATGAAGGCCTGGGTTAGATTCCTCAATACTACGTGAAAAGAGCAAGCCAGAAGCAGCACTGTGGTTCAAATGGTAGAGTGCTAACCGTGAGCAAAAGTAGATCAGGCCCTGAGTTCAAGCCTAAGGATTGGAGAGAGAGAGAGAGAGAGAGAGAGAGAGAGAGAGAGAGAGAGAGAGAGAGAGAGAGAGAGAGAGAGAGAGAGAGAGAGAGAGAGAAAAGATAAAGAGAGAGAAACAGGAACTTCTAAATTTTACAGAGATAGAGAAGGAGAGAGACAAGGAGACAGAAACTAATTTCTAAACTTTGCAGTCTTTCTATTTCCTTGCAAATTCGTTTATGTCATTCTTTCTGACAGAAGCACAGAATTCCATTGTGTAAAAATAGCATATTTGATCTACTCATCAACTGACGGACATCTGGGTTGGTTCCATACCTTTGCTATAGTAAATAGTGCTGTGATAAATGGTATTGTTCTAGTGAATTTAGTATGTCCTATCTGGACGATTGGCAAGTAGTGAAATTGCTGGATCACAGGGGAGCTCTATGTTTAGTCTTTTTGGGATACTGCCATAGTGCTTTCCATAGTGGTTGAACGAGTTTGCAATCCCACCAGCAGGGTAGTAATGATCCCTCCTGGCCACATCACCTCCAGCATACGTTATTAGATTTCTGGATCTTGGCCATTCTAACTGGAGTGAGGACGAAAAGGGAAAGAGGAACTGAAACTTTCTCTCCTTACAGATGACATGATTCTGTATTTAAAGAACCCTATAGACTCTACTCAGAAGCTGCTTGAGCTGATATAAAACTTTGGTAAGGTAGCAGGGTATAAAATTAACCCTCAATGTCAACTGCCTTCCTATATGCCAACAAATGAGAGGAATGAGGCAAGAATCAGGATAGCAACTCATTTTGCTATCAAAGAAAATAAAATACCTAGGAATTAACTTAGAATGTAAAGCACCTTTTTGATGGAACTATAAACCCTGGAGAAGGAAATTAACGCAGAACTGAGGAAATGCAAAAACCTATGCTCCTGCTTTGGAAGAAGTAATATTGTAAAAATGGCAATCTTGATAAGGACTATCTACAAAATCAGTGCAATATTCATCAATATCCCAATGTCATTCTTTAAAGAAACAGAAGAGGAAATCCAAAATTTCACTTGGAATAATAAAAGACCCCTTATAGTCTGTCTTCTTGCATGATACATAATGTTTAATCTCACCTTCTCCACCAAAATCTCACCTTTCTCATTGAGACACAGGTGGCCCTGTTTACTAGCAGCAAAGGCTCAAACGCGCAGTTTCAGGTGACACCACGGCCTTTGTTACTGGGTAGATCCAACTCTGTCATCGATTCTGAGGTCTGATCTGGGAGTCTTGGTCACAAGTTGTTCTATGGCATCTGCTGCCAGCCTGTGCCTATTTGCTTCCTTTTCCTCCAGCAGCCTACAACAGGGAATGAAGTTCAGGCGCTGATGCTCTCCTTCATATGCAGGGCAGGATGAGCCCAACCCTCCCTCATCTTCCTCTTCCAATTTTTGGGAAAAAATGTGCTGGCAGAAGTCCTCAGGTGTGGGGCATGGCTGATCCACACTTTTAATCCAGGCTGGTCAGGAGGCTGAGATCTGAGTATGGAAGTTCCAAGTCACCTAGAACAGGAAAGTCTGATAGATTCTTACTACCAAAAATAAAAACAGCTGGGAATGGAGTTTGGGCTCAAGTGGTAAAGGGCTAGTCTTGAGTACAAATGCTTAGTGCCCAGGCCCTGAGTTCAGGCTCCAGCACTGACAACAACCTCACTTTAGTGAGATTTTAGCTTTATCCATGTAGGCACATCTCACTGGAATCTTTGCTGGTAGAGATAGTCCTCATAATTTTGTCTCAAGGTAAAGGTCCTCCTGGGGTAGTACACAAAAGGTGTCATGGAGAGAGGAGCCCCACTTGCTCCAGGTTTGAAGATGGCATAGGTCAAGCCAGCATGGAGTTGGCACATCAGTCTTTTTCCTAGCACCACCTACCAGTGAATGTCAAATGACATTGATTGTTGTGGGATTGTGTGATTGAAGTGCCCCATTAAGGGCAGTGTTAGCACATCCAAACTTGGATACCAGGAATGCTGAAATCTCAAAGCTAAGATTTCTGTTGGCTACAGAAATTCTGGTGTGTCTGTTATTCACTAAAAGTTCAGGTGCAAAGATTCTGAAGCTTGATGCCATGTGTTTATTCCATTTAGTAACATGAGTTTAATGCACTGTATAAGTTAAAACATTTGATAAGAGTCAGGGGTAGTGAAAACATTGTTCTTGAATTCAGGTGTCTGGCAGGGTAATGGGGGGGTGTTGGTGGCTGGGACTATGAAGCTGGAGCTGCTATCAAACCATGGATCATGTTCCTCTTTGTCTGGGAGAAATGACTCCAAAGATGAAATTTGAATGGTGAGGAAAAGATGATGATGTACTCAGGAAATTTCTCCTAAACAAATGCTCATGTGGAAGTGGGATGGGGGCTGGGCATATCTGAGGCAGAGCTTAAGGGGGCTTCTCATGGCGTTGAGAACGTTCCTTGAGACTTCAGGCATGCAGCAGGGTGTTTTAGATGGCCATTGTGAGATGGATGGAATAAGACTAGAGACAAGATGATTGCTGGGATCCTGCAATGCTCTTGCATGAGTGGCTGGTGGCTCACCTGAAAGAACTAATTATGCCTAAAAACGAAATCAGGAATTTGTTTTGATTAGGTAATACCTGTAATCCGAGGCATATTCAGGATCCTGATCTTAGTATTGTGGTTTAAAACCAACCCAGCAAAGGGAAAAATGCATGAGACTCTTACTCCCAGTTTAGAGCAAGAACAAAGATTGAAGTAGAGCTGTGGCTCAAGAGCTAGAGTGCTACCTTGAGCAAAGAAAAGCTAAGAAAAAGCTCCAGGTCTTGAGTTCAAGGCCAGGAATGAAAGAAGGAAGGTAAAAAAAGGGAAGTATGTGAGGAAGGGAAATATATAAATGAAAGAGAGAAGGAACTAGAAATTTAAAACTAGAGAATATTTAAAAGTCATCAGTCCTTCTAAGAAAAGTGTTGGAGTATGGGTTCTATATGTGGTGAACTGGAAGCCCAGCAGTGACTTGTTAACCAAAGAGTCTCCATGATGAGCAAAGGATAGAAATCTGCATGAGCCTCTTAGCGGATGGAGTCACAGAAGAGAACCTCAGCTCCCATCCCATAGTTAGAAGTATATAGAGATGGGGAAGTTGGCATCACCTTGATGTCATTGCGTCCATGGACACTGGAAGCCATGGCTCTGTGAAAGCACAAAGTTCTGGTTACTGAGCTGAGAGGCTGAGGAGAGCCAAGTCCAGACCATGAAGAAATCAGGGTGGCAGCAGAGCAACTCTGCTGCAGTGTGTGCCTGCTTGGCTGTTCTTATTCTGTGATGGATCAGGCCGGAGCGGGTGATAGTAACTGTTTTGTGGTCACAAGGCCTTCACCAAGAGCTTCCTCTGGGATCCTGATAAGCTACAGGGTGGCTGGTGGTGGGATGTGTGTGGGGTGGAAGTGACAGAGGGATGGACGCATGGCAAGGTGGGTGAAAAGATGAGAGGTATGATGAGAGCCCAGTTCATTGGTTTCCAAGGTTAATGGGTGGGAGATAGAGAGGCATGATGGAGGAAAGATGGAGGCAGGGGAAGGTGGTGACAGAGTGAGGCCATCTGTAGTGCCAGCCTGGCCATCATCTGAAGCCAATAGGCAGCTTCCTGATCCCTCACTTTGTCCTGCTCCTTGTGGAGGGAATGTCACGTGTACCCAGAGCTAGGGGTGGGGAAATGTTAGTAGCACCTGGAGAACCATTGGCCTCTACCTGGGTGAGGGGTGGTTCTGGCTCCCATGCTGGGTGGCCTGATAGCTATGGAACAGATCTCTCCTTAGCTACCACAGTCAGTGGCTGCTCTCCATCTAGGGTTAGGGCACCTGCTCAGCCATCAGGACACCCCATGCCAGGATAGAGGCCTACAATTCAGATGGCAGCACAGGGGTGAAGATGATCTCACCGTAGCCCTAGTTCCATGGCTGTCCCTGCATGCAGGTCAGGATGAGCTGGGGGAAGATGTTCTCTGCGTTTTTCCACAGCCTATCCCAGCCTCTTCTTGTGTCTGATTAGACCCAGAGAGTACCAGGTTTCCTCTCATAGTCCTGGTTCTTTTTCTTTTACAGTCATGAGGCTTGAACTCAGGTCCTGGGTACTGTCCCTGAGCTTTTTTGCTCAAGGTTGATGCTCTACCATTTGAACTATAGTGCCATTTCCAGCTTTCCCTTTTCATGTGGATCTCTGATATCTCCAGTGCTGTGCCTGCAGGGAGGCACTCACCCCACAGACAGAGCCACCTCTGCCGTGACTGTGACTGCCCACAACCCTCACACCCACTCCTTGCACACCCCTCGACTCTTGGACTGGGTGTCCAGCCTACCCCTTCCTACACTCACAAAGGGTCTACAATTGTCTTCCCAGGGTCCTTTCTTCTGCCAGCCAGAGTACAGACTGTGCACATCTTGATGATCACACAGCTCAAAGCCAAAGGCTGAGATGCAGAAGGGGGTGACCCAGTAGCTGTACAGGACCCATGGATCATCCTGTGCATCCCCCAGCCTGTGACTTCCCCCACCCCCTTGGCAGGGAAGCTCCATGCCCACATCCTGATCCCTGGTCCCCTCCAATTCCATTCTCCCTTGGATTTTGCAGACTGTCTACCATCAGGATCTAAAATTCTATTCATCACTTTATGTCCTTATGACTGATTTGCTACTTTGGCAGGATCTCCCCGTGCCTGGAGAGTGGGCATGTCATGTACTCTCTGTGGAGAAGTTGCCCCAGGAGAAGAAATATGCACTTCATGTGAGTGTTGGACAGGGCAGGAGGGCTCCCTAGGATCAGAAGCCACAGGAGGGGTGCAGATGGGGGAATGCTAGGGGCCCCAGGGGACAGTGGGAGTTAGGGCACTGTTGGTTCCTTCTGCAGGGTTGACATCGATTCACAAACCCAACAGAATGAGGTTCACATTACAGATGTCAGAGACAGTGCAGATTGCCAATGGGCGCAGGGGTCACTGTCACCCCCAGATGCTGGCTGCATGCTGGGATGCACGCAGAGATGGTTTCAAGATCAGATAATTAGGATGTTGCAGGGTGTAACCATTCTTTTCTGATGGCTCTCTACCTCTCTTGAGCTTCATCTCTATCTTTGGCTTTTTCTTGGCAGTTAACTGGAAATGAGAGTTTCATGGACTTTCCTTTCTGGACTGGCTTCAAACAGAAGCTATGCACAGTTTTCAAACCATACCCTACTGAAGAAGGGAAGCTTGATCTGGTGCTTAACTGGGTTGCACTTTGGCTCCGTTTGCTATGCCTCACGGGAGGGGGCTCATCATTTGTAGACTAAGATCTCATGACCTTCAAAGCCAAATGCTACCTGAAAGTTCAGGGTCCCAGCCTATGTGTTGGGCCTGGGTGAATACATTCTCTATTATGCTGGGTCATCAACCCATGTTTTAAGCTGGAAGTAGGCAGTGCCACATTTGATAAGAACATCTGCCAGAGATTGTCCCCTCATGAAAGCAGATTCTAAATTTGTATTCCATTTCCTGTGGTGGAGAAATCCCCTCCAAGTTAGACAGGCTGACTTCCCCCTGCAGGTCACACTCCTAATGCACCCTTGAGTGTCCTCATGGTATTGGGATCTAAGTTTGTAGGGAATGCTGGTTTGGTCCATGAATTACCTGGAGAAGTGATGACAAACGTGTTGTGGATTAATATGAGAACAATTTAAGAAGCCCTGGAGGAGCATCAACCTGACCCTCTGTGGTGCTATAAATCTGATAGGATGTTCCAGACTGAGAAACAATCACATGGCTTTGTGTTTGGCATCCAGACAAGTGAGTGCATGTCTTAGCTGTCAGCCAATACAGAGGAGGACATGAATAAGTGGGTGGAAAGCATCTGTCAGACCCCTGTCTGGGGGCAGGTGGAGAGAACATAGGAAGGTAGATACCATGGCTGTGGTGGGGCCAAAAAA
Organism: Megascapheus bottae; assembly: GCF_031878675.1. Taxonomy (NCBI): domain Eukaryota; kingdom Metazoa; phylum Chordata; class Mammalia; order Rodentia; family Geomyidae; genus Megascapheus; species Megascapheus bottae. The sequence goes on from NW_028327585.1 coordinate 4,658,004, forward strand.
GGGTAAAAGAGGCAAAGGAACCAGGTACTGGTAGCTCAAGACTGTCATCCTAGCTACTCAGGAGTTTGAGATCTGAGGATCACAATTCAAAGCCAGCCCAGGACAGAAACTCCATGAGACTCTTATCTGCAATAAACTACTGAATGCAAGAAGCTCAAGCTCAGTGACAGCATCCAGGCATAGCGTTCAAAACCCAGGACTGGCAGAAAAAAGTATCAAAGGACAAGAAGCTGGCCAAAAGTTAGAGGGACTCTATCTTGACAAACAATACAATGGTAAGTTGCACTCAGAAGACTTGCACAAAATCTGGAAATGCCTGAGACCTATCTATGTATGTTTCCTGTTTGTCTAAATACATATGTTTATGCATTTATATATTAGCATAGAGAGACAGATCAATACATATGACTATACATATATACATAGCCAGACACTTATGGGTGGGTGGTATACTGTGTGAGAGTTTGTGTTTGTGTTTTGTGGATGGCTATCTCTGTTTAGGAAAGGTAGAAAATATGTAAATATCTTTAAAAAATACTTGATAAAATATAGAGAGACATAAGCTCTTGAGGGAATCTGAAATGACATGATTATTCACAGGCACGTTTATCCTTATGGATTCCTCAGCAAGTTATAATTTTTTTCATCATTTTCTTTCTTTTTTTGAACCAGTGCTAAGGATTTCTCTCAGGGACCAGGTGCTGCCAATTACTAATTTTCTCATGGCTGGTACAAGAGGAACTGAGCCACAGTTCCACTTTTGCCTTATTTATTCGTGCTTAACTGAAGATAGAGATTTCTATCAGTGACTTTCTTTCAGGGGCTGGACTCTAACGAGGATCCCCAGACCTCAGCCTTCTCTATAGCTACAATTAACAATATGAGAACCCAGCACTGGGTTCCAATGCACAGGGCAAGAAATTGAGTGAATCTCTCTACTCAAACTAGCTATAATAAGCTAGAAGTGAAAGACCAATACCTTTGAGGAAAAGATGCTGAGGGTTATCACACAGGCCCCATGAGTAAGCCCTAAACACTGTACACATGTGTGCATGCACACATTGGCAGATACACACACACATGCACACACACAATATCTCAGGCAATATTGTATTTTGAATTAATATCCAAAGATTGGACAACACGATAGCAAGTAATAAAATCTGTTCTTGTCCACATTGAGGGAAAGGGATAAGTCACAAGATGCAGAAGCGAAGAATTCAGAGGCAAATGCTGTGAGTGAATAACTTGTAAAAAACATTTCTTTTCTTTTCTTTTCTTTTGTTTATTCTGCTATTCCTGGGGCTAGAAATCAGGGCCTGAGCACTGCTCTTGGCTTTTCCCAAGTCTAGCCCTCTGCCACTTGAGCCACATTGCCATATGGATTTTTATATCTGTGTGATATTAAGGAATCAAACCTAGATCTTCATGGATGCTAGGCAAGCACTCTACCACTGGGCCAAACTCTAAACCCCAATGAAGTATTTATAAATAGTCATCATCATCATATCAAAATATCCATTCTCCTACAAAGAATGAACACTTATCTATGTCTGTAAGACTTTTTTTTATGTCACCAATGCTTCTGTGATTTTCCCACTTGCATTTTTACAGATGACAGCACAGATATTCATCAGGAAGAAAAATAGATTAGGATACAGAAACCTAACAACGTCCTAGTAGATTGAAGTGAAAAATATGTGCAAGATGGCCTGGGTGTTTCATCTATTTGTAGAGTGCTTGGCTACCACACAAAAAGACTCCTGTTTGATTCTTCAGTACCATATATATAGAAAACTCTGGAAGTGGTGCTGTGGCTTGGTGGGACAGCTATAGCCTAAAGAAAGCCTAAGAACATTGGTCAGGCTCTGAGGTCAAGTCCCAGGACTTGTGCAAGAGGCAAAATGCAAGCTGAGAAGGCACTGTGAAGCAAAATGTCTTGTGAAGGGTAAGGGGAATAGTGACAGTTAAGTTTGGATCTTACCTAAGAAAGGCTCCTTGAGCCTCTGACCAGGCTACCACTTACGCCTAGTTAATGACTTGGGATTTGAACAAAAAGGTGTGCTGTTTACTACATCCATATGTGAGGTGGGAAGGGAGATTCAGCCTCCAGTATGTCTTTGGGGAGGTCTTCTGTGAGCAAGGAGCTTTGGTCATTGGGCCTTGAAAGGTGACCCTACCTCCCTCACAATGGAACAGAATATGGAACCCTGGTAACCAAGCCACTGTATGTGACAACCAGCTCAAGCCAGCTCCCTTTGCCTGTGGCTCAGGAACCAGAAAGATGTTGCTGTGCTGTTGCCAAAGTTCAGGAGGCTCGCATCTCAGGCATGAGAGATATGGATGTCTCATTTGAAGAAGTAGATGCTGGATCAGTGCCAAGCCAAAATTCCAGTATTCAGGCATTTCTCTAGGAAGAAAGCCAGGAAACTCCAGGGCAACTCAGATGAGGTATATTGAGAGGAAACCTATTTGAACCCATCATCCTGCCCACACACTACAACCTTCTTGTGTGCTTTCAAGTGACTATACTGAGATTAGAGTGTGTCATTTCCAATCTACTCTATTCCAATTCCTCAGTGTGAAGTGTGGTCCCATTCCTACGTTTGAAATATCCACTGTTTTGCCAACATAGTGTGATGGTAAGTCAACTCAGACTCTGAATGAGCCTTGTAACCTATGGATCCTGGAGGAAGGCCTGTTGGAGATGCTGCTGACAAAGCTGATCCCTGCCTACCAGAAAGTTGATCTCTATTATGTGGGAAACTTCCTGCACAATTTCAAATAGTGGAGGACAATGTAGTAGTTGCTGGAAATTCTCTTGAAAATGTGAGTGTTCCCCCTCCAAACCCAGGTTTGCTCACCCCTCCTGGCCAAGTCTTGGAATACTTGGCTCCTCTCTGAGCCTGTTTGGTTCACTGCGGTGTTCACAGGGGAGCTAAGCATGATACAAGTGCACAAAATATTTTATTATGACTGGGACACCATGCCATTTCATTTCCCTCACAAGCTACTGGAGTCTCAACAGTGTGCTTACTGAGAAGTTGGATTTCAGGCATGAGTAAGTGGCTCCCAACTGCAGCCCTCACCTAGGTAACATCCTAGGAAATCCCATTTCCCAGTAAGAAATGAGGTGTCAGTACTAATGGCAGAGGCCTGTGAAATACTGGAGTCAGAGGAAAAGCTGGGGGCTGAATCACTTTTGAGCCATCAGGGAGGGATTGTGATAGCTTTGCCTGTTAGAACCTGAAAGCAGTTACATTTTGGTGTGTGGTCCAGTGCTGCCAATTGAACCTGAACCCAGGTCTAAATGCCATCCCTTTGGTGTTCAAAAATTAGCACTGTACCATTTGAGTCATAGGTCAAGTTCTGGCTTTTTGCTGCCTAATTGAAGACAAGTGCCTTTAGCCTTTTACTGACTAGACTGGCTTTCCACTGTGATCTTCAGAGCTCAGCCTGCTGGGTGGCGAAGATTAGACGAATGAGCATTTAGTTCTTTATTTAGAGCATTCACTTATTGATTTATTTAGAGCATTTACTTAGTTAATTTAAGGTGCGTTTACTTGGGACAGATGCATAGGGCCTCTCTCAGAAGCTTCTGGAAGTGGGGTGTAAAAGTCATCCTGTTCTCGAGTGTCTCTTACCCCCCTCCCAGCACATAAGTGCACATCTCTGCAGGACAGCCACAGCATTAGAGTCCTGCAAGAAAGGGGCTTTGGTAGAAGGCTCAGGATGGAGAGAGAAGGCTCTCACTTTCCTTGTACCGAATGTGCCCACAGCATCATGTGTTCCATCTATACGATGTGAATGGACTTCTACCCCAGTGATTTCTACGAGTTCAAGAACTGCCACACCCTGACACAACTCAAGCTCTATATGAGGCTCCACATGCCGGCTTTGGACCTGCTCTTCTAAACACATACTTTTTGACTAGCTGGAGGAATGTGCGACCAGTAAGACCAAGAAAAAGTAGAAGTCCTGGTGTGGGTGCCTCAGAGCCTGTGAGTAGGAAGCCCATGTGGTCTAGATATTGGTTGGCCCTTACTTCTACAGAGCTTGGCAAAATGCCCTTTATGGGTGGTGTCAGCCAGGTAATGTCTGTCCTCTGAAAGGACTCGGGAATAAGCACTCATTAGAGAGACCCTACACCTCCTCACTGTTCAGTCCAAACTCCAGTTCTACAGGTTCCTCCATTAGATCCTCATGGAAGTTGAGTGACACTTCAACTTGCAGTCCACTCTGTCCACTCTGTACCTATTTCCATTCTTAGGTTTGGGTCATCGTGGAAGAGCTTATCCTGAACTCCGGATGAAAAACCCACCAATGGAGCTGGTGACTGATGGAGACAGAGAATCATCACTGCACTCCAGAAAGCATGGGCCTTCTGTAGAAATTACCAAACAGGTTTAGAGTCCTGTGGATATACCTTTTGCTCTGAGCCCCATGTGTGACACAGTTGAACCTGCAGATACTATGGAGGAAGAAAAAGGGCAGCCAGATTTCCTCCGTTTCCTTTCACACTCCACCCAGAGTCAGTCCATCTGAGTCAGAGTAACACTCCACTTATTGTGCAAGCTGAAGGGGCACACGCTGGGCTCATGGAAAATGTCCCCATGGGAAGCAGCAAGTGTACTCTCAATACTGGATTCATTGGAGGAAAATGAATCCATCCTCACAGAATATCCAGACCCATCCATCTCACTAAAAGAGACTCAATCTCCATTCGACAAACCAGAATCCATCCCCCTCTTAACTCACGAAGGACATTCTGTTTCTCATGAGGAAGGAGACCCTTCTGAGGACTCTGAAGTAGAATTACTGTCTGAAGGCAACTTGGAGGCCAGTCTGGATTTAGAGCTTCCCTGTCCCCTTCCTAAAAAGACATCTCTTTATCTTGCTCTCATGATTGTTGTCAAGAATTCATTGTATTTACTTTGCTAACTATTAAACTCGCATTGTTAATATTATATGGTGTGCAGTTCTTCAGTCCTTATTATACTGTGTTTTATTTTCCACTTATAATGTGAGACCTCAGACACCTAGGTCCTGGGTGGGCCAAAAACCAGACAGGTCTGGTCCCATAGAAGACAACCTTACTGGATATACAGGGAACTACGAAATGCATGGAATCACCAGGAATCCAGGCCAGGCCTCCATGGAAAGACAAGTCAGCTATCAAAGCTTAAGGACAGAGCAGATACCTGGAAATGTGTTTTGTCAATCGGGAAAAGTGCCAGAGTAACTGTAATATTATGTGGGACTCTGTTCTGTGAGTTCAAGTCTGTTTATATATCCATTGTGCTTTGTACAAATATTTAAGAAAATTAAAACTCCACAGTAGCATCAAAAATCTACTTTGGCTTTGAATGTGGCCTAGTTGTAGAGTGCTCGCCTAGTATACAAGAAGACCTTGATTCAATTCCTCAGCACTGCATACACAGAAAAAGCAGATGGGGCACTGTGGCTCAGGTGTCAGAGTGCCACCCTTGAACAAATGTGGCCAAGGACAGTTCCTGGTCCCTCAGTTCAAGCCCCAGGACTAGCCAAACAAGAAATCATACCATTTTGCACACATTTGGAAATAAATCTGTTTTATCTAACCCTACTTCTTTTTTGCCAGTCCAGGGTGTGTGCCACCAAGCCAAACTACTGGCCCCCAACATTACTATTTTGAATCATTTAATTTTTTTACATAATCATATTTCATGCTGTCTGTATTAATACCATAAACAGTATGCTTAGTGTAATAATGTTAAAGGTAAAACATAAGAAATTAATAACTAAAATTCCTTTTTTATTAGTTTTATAGCATTACTACAATTTTATGAGAAAAATTACCTAGAATGTTTATTTTAGAGTTCAAGTAATCCATTTTGATAAATATATCAACCTACATCATTTATCTGAACACATTTTAAACTATTTTTTTCAGGAATGAAAATACATATATATTTGTTGTAAATGAAATTTATGACTTGGGGGGAAGGGAAAGAGAAAAGGGGGGAGGGGGTAACAGTGTTTACAAGAAATGTACTCATTACATATGTAACAGCAATCTCTTCGTATATCACATTGACAACAAATTTTTTGAAAAGTACAATAAGTTTAAATGTCTACTTTGGGCAGAATTCTTTTTTTTGGCCAGTACTGGGCTTAGACTCAGGACCTGAGCACGATCCTTGCTTTTGTTTTTGTTTATTCTTTAGGCGCAAGTTCTATCACATGTGCCACAGCACCACTTTTATCTTTTTTTATCTATGTTGTGCTGAGGAATTGAGCTTGGGTCTTCATTCATGCTCGGCAAGAACTCTTCCACTAGGCTTAACTTATGGCCCCAGTGGGAAGGAAGTTTTCCATAAAATATGTAGGAAATATGTCCACTAAGGAAAAGCCATCAAAAATAGAAGAAAAATTATATACTTAGATAACGACATGCCAGTGTTTTGGCAGATTTCTGTAATTCTAGCTTCAAGAGTGGCCTATTTGGACTGGGAGTTGGCTGGCTGAAGTAAAGTGCTATCCTTGAGCAAGCCCTAGGACAGTGCTCTGGCCATGAGTTGAAGCCACAGGACATGCTAAAAATAATAATTTAATGCCCGTGACTGGTGGCTCACCCTGGTAATCCTAGCGACCCTGGAGGGTCGAGGTTCAAAGACAGCCCAGGCATAAAAATCTGTGAGAATCTTATTTCCAAATAATCCAGAAAATTCAAAATGACAATGTGCCTCAAGTGTTAGAGCTCTTGCCTTGAGCTGAAGAGCTTAAGGTAAATATCCAGGCCCAGAGTTCAAGCCCCATGAGTGAAAAAATGAAAAAGGAAAAGAAAGCCCTTATCTAAGGCTGGAGTGCACACTAGTGGTAGTTTGCTTGCCTAGTATGCACAAAGCCCTGTGTTCAATTACTCTGTACCACTTACACCAAAAAGAAAAGCTGGAAATGATCTCAGAAGGTTGGATTCTGAGGATCACAGTTCAAAGCCAGGCCAGACACTAAAGTCCATGAAACTGTTACTTCCACTTAAGCACCAGAAAACCAGAAGTGACACTGTGGCTCAAGGTGTTTAAGGTTGTAGCCTTGAGCTGAAGAGCCCAGGGACATTGCCCAAGTGCACAATTAAAGTCTTACAACCAAAAGAGAGAGAGAGAGAGAGAGAGAGAGAGAGAGAGAGAGAGAGAGAGAGAGAGAGAGAGAGGGGCAGACAGACAGAGACAGAGAGACAGAGACAGAGACATCAAACAGTCAGGCACTGCTGGCTGAAGCGTGTAATTCTAGCTACTGTGGAGACTGAGATTGGAGGATCTTGGTTCAAAGCCCAAGCCCCACAATTGACAAAATCAAACAAGCAAACAAAACTCACAAAGAAGCCTGCAGACCACAGTGGTTCTGCTGACTCTCTTCTCTATGGGGATCAGGAAACATTTCACTTTTTCTGTCTCTTCCCATCTCAACATTCATACTAAAATAAGACTGTGTTGAAAGTTTCAATTTATAAAAATGTTTTTCATGAAGCACCCTGAAATATTCATCGCTTATATCTCAATTGAAGATAGTTGATTTGGGGCTGCATTGGTAGAGTGCTAGCCTTGAGCAGAAAAGGTCAGGGCTAGAGCTGAAGCACTCAGTTGAAGACCCAGTGCCAACACACAAAAGAAAATATGCACTTTATACATATTTTCTAATTTCTTAATGAATTTTTCAGTCTGTATAAATATAGGGTATATTCCTTGTTACTTAAGCAATATTGCTCTTTTTTTTCTTTTTGCCACTCCTGGGGCTTGGACTCAGGGCCTAGACATTTTCATTGGACTCGCTTGCCCAAGGTGAGTGCTCCGCCTCTTGAGACACAGCGCCACTTCTTGCTTTTTTCTGAGTATGCGGTACCGGTGAATAGAACCTAGGTCTTCATGCATTCTAGGTGAGCACTCTACCATTAGGCTACATTCCCAGCAGTGAGATTCCTCTTACAGTCATTGTATGTTCACCGAGTTTGATCTCACACACTGTAGGGCCCTGGTTGGCTTTGACCTGTGATCCTAAGCCCTGAGCCTCCTAAGTAGCTAAAATTAAGTTGTGAGCAAGCATGATGGCTTCCATTCTTTTTTCTTTCAGCCTTGAGCTGAAGAGCCCAGGGACACTGCCCAGGTGCACAATTAAAGTCTTACAACCAAAAGAGCGAGACAGAGAGAGAGAGAGGGAGAGAGAGAGAGAGAGAGAGAGAGAGAGAGAGAGAGAGAGAGAGAGAGAGAGAGACCGAGAGACAGAGACAGAGAGAGAGACAGAGAGAGAGACAGAGAGAGAGACAGAGAGAGACAGAGAGACAGAGAGAGAGACAGAGAGAGACAGAGAGAGAGACAGCGAGAGAGAGAGACAGACCGACAGGCAGACAGACAGGGACAGACAGAGACAGAGATACAGAGACAGAGACATCAAACAGTCAGGCACTGCTGGCTGAAGCGTGTAATTCTAGCTACTGTGGGGGCTGAGATTGGAGGATCTTGGTTCAAAGCCCAAAGCCAGCCTGGACACATATGTTTTTGAGACTTACATCACCAATTAACTACCAGAAACCAAAAATGGAGCTGTAGAGGAATAGCGCTAGCCTTGAGCTGAGGAGCTCAGGGACAGTGTCCAGGCCCAAAGTCCAAGCACCATGATGAATCAATAATAAAACAAGAAGATAGCTAATAGTAATGATGAATAATTTTGGGGTGGGAGTTTGGCCTAGTGGTAGAGTGCTTGCCTAGCATGCACGAAGACCTGGGTTCAATTCCTCAATACCACATACATAGAAAAATGCTGGAAGTGGTGCTGAGGCTGAAGTGGTAGAGCCCTAGCTTTGAGAAAATATAAGGACAGTGCTCAGTCCCTGAGTTCAAGCCCAGGACTGGCCAAATCAAAAGTAGTAGAGCACTGGCATTGAACTGAAGATCTGAGGAACAGCCCAGGCACAGAGTTCAAGCACCGCAAACAACAACAACAAAATCTATGAAATGGCAGTGGTGGTTTTAAGCTAAGCAAAAATAGAGTAGAAACTGGTAAAATACATATTTGTGTGTAAGCAAAATAGCCAGACTTATGCATTAGAACAGGATAGCAACTTGAAAAAAAATTTTGTTTTCCATCTCACTAGGTCCTGTCTCTTAATTTATTCAAGTAAGTAAAATGCTGGGTTTTATAATCATTGCTCTGAATATTAGAAAATCATAATATCTCTCATTAACCAACAAATACCAGGAACTGGGCCTTTGTTCAAATGGCAGAGTATCAGGCAACAGAAGAAAAAATTGAAGTAAGAACTTGAAGTTCTTGTTCCAGAACCTGCATAGTAACAGAGCAGAAGCCTGGTCATGGTACCTCACACCTATAATCTTAGCTACTCAGGAGGCTAAGATCTGAGAATCAAAGTTTAAAGCCAGCCAAAGTACCCAGTTAAATGCCAGAAAAACCAGAAGTGGCACTGTGGCTCACAGATTAAAGCACTAGCCTTGAGCTGAAGAGCTCAGGGACAGTGCCCAGGCCCAGAGTTCAAGCCCCACAATTGACAAAAATCAAACAAGCAAACAAAACTCACAAAGAAGCCTGCAGACCACAGTGGTTCTGCTGAGTCTCTTCTCTATGGGGATCAGGAAACATTTCACTTTTTCTGTCTCTTCCCATCTCAACATTCATACTAAAATAAGACTGTGTTGAAAGTTTCAATTTATAAAAATGTTTTTCATGAAGCACCCTGAAATATTCATCGCTTATATCTCAATTGAAGATAGTTGATTTGGGGCTGCATTGGTAGAGTGCTAGCCTTGAGCAGAAAAGGTCAGGGATAGAGCTGAAGCACCCAGTTGAAGACCCAGTGCCAACACACAAAAGAAATTATGCACTTTATACATATTTTCTAATTTCTTAATGAATTTTTCAGTCTGTATAAATATAGGGTACAATCTTAGAGTTGTTTTGATTTGCATTTCTTTTATGACCAGAGATGTTCAGCATTTCTTCATGTGTCTATAGGCCATTTTTGTTTCTTCTTCAGAGAAGACTCTCTTTAAGTCTTTGGCCCATTTTTTAATGGGATGGGTGTTACTTTGGAGGTTAGTTTTGGAGTGATTCAATTTTGTGAGTTGTTGATATATTTTAGATAGGAGGCCTTTGTCCGCTGTTTGGTTGGTGAAAATCTTCTCCCACTCTGTAGGCTTCCTGATTAGTTTACTAGCTATGTCCATTGCTATACGAAAGCTCTGCAGTTTACTGCAGTCCCACTTATCCAGCCTTTCTCTGATTTGTTGTGATTCTTGGTCCTTATTAAGAAAGTTTTGACCTGTGCCAAGGAGGCCTAGTGTATCTCCTATTCCTTCCTGTAGAGTTTTCAATGTGTCAGCTTTTACCTCCAGGTCTTTGATCCATTTGGAGTTAATTCTAGTGCAAGGTGACAAAGAAGGATTCAGCTTTAGTTTTCTGCAGGTGCTTAACCAGTTCTGCCAGCACAACTTGTTGAAGAGGCTGTCTTTCTTCCATTCTATTTTTTGGCTCCCTTGTCAAAAATTAGGTGGCCATAGGTCTATGGTTTAATATCTGGGTCCTCAGTTCTATTCCATTGGTCTTCAGGCCTGTTCTTGTGCCAGTACCAAGCTGTTTTGAGAATTATAGCTCTGTAATAGAGTCTAAAGTTTGGAATTAAAATTCCTCCAGCGCTGTTCTTTCTGCTAAGAAGTGTTTTTGCTATACGGGGTCTTTTATTATTCCATATGAAATTTTGGATTGCCTCAGCTAGAATGGCCAGGATCAGGAAAACGAATGAGAACAGATGCTGGAGGGGATGTGGCCAGGAGGGATCACTACTTCACTGTTGGTGGGAGTGCAAACTCCTTCAACCACTGCGGAAAGCAGTGTGGCAGTGCCTCAAAAGGCTAAACATAGAACTCCCCTATGACCAAGCAATTCCACTACTTGGCATTTGCCCAACCACCCAGAAGCAAGGACATACTAAACGTACTAGCACAACCATGTTCATTGCAGCACTATTCACCATAGCAAAGATATGGAACAAACCTAGATGTCCCTCAGTTGATGAGTGGATCAACAAGTTGTGGTATTTGTACACAATGGAATTCTCTGCTGCTGTCAGAAAGAATGACATTGCACCATTTGTTAGGAAATGGAAAGACTTAGAAAAAATCATATTAAGTGAAGTAAGCCAGACTCAAAGGATCTTAGGCTCAATGGTTTCCCTCATTCGTCATAATCAGTAGAAACCTTGGGCTCTACTAGCAGAGAGTTGCAATAGACCAAAATCTTGATACATAAGGACATATAATGTGAAACTAATTGAAAGGACCACCAGGATAGTGAAACAAAAGCCATATAATAAATGATTGTTGTCCATGATGTACTATGTTGTCTCTCATCTCCTTTGCTGTCCCTTGGTTATCTCATATTGGTATAGTATCTCACTTTGTTATCTGATATATTGAATTTATTTGTATTTGGATATTTGAAATTTGATAGGGAAGGGGGGAAAATCAAGATGGGTGGGGGGTGTGGGGGGGGAGGGAAACGGGTACCAAGACATGTGAAAGGCTATCAATGTATGTGAATTAATGCACCTTCTGTCTGGCAAATATCATGTAACCCTTTTGCTAATTACAATAAAAAAATGCAAAAATAAAAAGGAAAGCAGAAAATGGTTCTGTCACTCTAGTGGTATAGCACAAGCCTTGAGAAAGCCCAAGGACAGTGCTCAGGCTCTGAGTTCAAACCCCAGGACTGGCACACAATAAAAAGGGATGAGTAAATGGAGTAAGTCTAGTGTAAATTTGTTATGTATAATTTTCTCTTACAATTTCTAAAAGATTTTTATTATTGTCACTGAAAAAGTACCCAGATATTTTAATTGCCTAGAGCTGTATATATATGCATATATAATGTACATATATGCATTTCTAAATATTCACACACATGTATACCACAGTTTTGTCAATGAAAAATGTATGAAAAGCAAACTAAAATGAATATTTTGTTTTTAGGATTGAAAGATTCATCTCATATAAATACATTTTAGTGTTTGCACAAATAAATAAATAAATAAATAAATATAGGGTACATTCCTTGTTACTTAAGATTGCTCTTTGTTTTTTCTTTTTGCCAGTCCTAGTGCTTGGACTCAGGGCCTAGACATTTTCATTGGACTCGCTTCCCCAAGGTGAGTGCTCTGCCTCTTGAGACACAGCGCCACTTCTAGCTTTTTTCTAAGTATGCGGTACCGGTGAATAGAACCTAGGTCTTCATGCATTCTAGGTGAGCACTCTACCATTAGGCTACATTCCCAGGCAGTGAGATTCCTCTTACAGTCATTGTATGTTCACAGAGTTTGATCTCACACACTGTAGGGCCCTGGTTGGCTTTGACCTGTGATCCTAAGCCCTGAGCCTCCTAAGTTGTGAGCCAGCATGATGGCTTCCATTCTTTTTTCTACAAAAATATATGTAGTTATCTAAAATATATCTATAGCTGAAAAAAATGAATCTCTCCCAAACAAATCTTCAAAGAAACAACCATCCTATTAAAAGCTGGGCTAAAGACTTAAAAGAGTATTCTCTGAAGAAAAAATTAAAATGGGCTTTAGACACATGAAGAAATGCTCCATATCTCTAGCAATAAGGGAAATGAAAATCAAAACAACTTTGAGATTCCACCTGACTCCAGTCAGAATGGCCATTATCAAAAAATCTAATAAGAGATACTGGTGGGGAAGTGACCAGGGGGGATCACACCTACACTGTTGGTGTGAGTGTAAACTCGTTCAACCACTAGGGAAAGCAGTGTGGTGGTTCCTCAAAAGACTGAACATAGAGCTCCCCTATGATCCAGCAAATCCACTACTTGGCATGTACCCAAATGTCCAGAAAAAAGGGCATACTAAAGCCACTAGCACAATGATGCTCATTGAAGCACTATTTACCATAGCAAAGATATGAAACCAACCCAGATGCCACTCAGTAGATGACTGAATCAAGAAGATGTGGTACTTATACACAATGGAATGCTATGCTGCCATCAGAAGGAATGACATCGCCCCATTTGTAAGGAAATGGAAAGACTTGGAAAAATTCATATTAAGTGAAGCAAGCCAGACCCAAAGAAACATAAGCTCAATGGTTTCCCTCATTTGTAATAATTAGTTCACATCTAGGACTCTCCTAGCAGAGGATTACAATAACTCAAAAACCTAGGTATATAAGGTCATATAGGATGAGACTAAATGAAAGGATCTCTAGGATATGGGAACAAGAGCTATATCTTGTGTCATCGTTGCTCTTAATCGTGTGTGATTTTTGTCCTTAATCTACTATGTTATTTCTCATCTCTTATTTTGCCTTTTCGTTAATGTCAGATTGTTACTGTTTCTGATTTTTTCCCTGGCATATTGTATATATGTTTATTTGTTTATGTCAAATAGGAAAGGGAAGGGGGAAACAAGATGATTGGGAAGGGGAGGGGAGAGGGAACTGGGGACAAAAACATGTGGAGTGGAATAAATGTGTGAGAAGTAATGCAGTCCACTACCTGTAAATGTAATCGTAACCCCTCTATACATTACCCTGAAAATAAAAAAGAGACTCTAAAAATATCTGTAGAAAATGAGGCTGGATGATGGAAACAACCAGATGCCCTACTACAAAAAATGTGATACACACACACACACACACACACACACACACAATGGAATGATACATAGCCAACCGACAAGATAAAATAATGGCATTCTCGGGGAAGTGGATGAAAAGGAAAAAAATCATATTAAGTGAAGTAAGCCAAACTCAAAGGAACATAGGCCCAAGAGTCTCCCTCATTTGTCAAATTCAGTAGAAACCTTGGGCTCTGCTACCAGAGATTTACAATAGAACAAAATCTAGAGACATTGTGACAAATAGTATGACACTAAATGTAAGAACCTCCAAGATGAAGAAACAAAACTCATATAATGAGTGATTGCTGTCCTTAATGAACTATGTGATCTCTTATCTCTTTTGCTATCCCTTGGTTATATCATATTGTTACAATATTTCACCTTGTTCTCTGATATATTTCATATGTGCCTAATTGGTTATTTGAAATTGGATAGGGAAGGGGGGAAATGAACATGAGTGGGGGCAGGGGAAGGGAAATGGGGACCATATCATTACATGGGGTATCAAAGTTTGAGTAGTAATGCACCTTCTATCTGGTGAATATAATGTAACCCTTCTATAAATTACAATAAAAATAAATACATAAAAAGAAGATCTGCACAGAAAAAAATAATAATGGCATTTTTGGGGTAGTGGATGAAATTAAAGTGAATCCTGTTGAGTGAGATAAGTCAAGACCAAGGAACAAAAGGTACATGGTATCCTTAATATATGGATATTAGTTTCAAACAGTAGTAGAGCGATGATTGAATAGTTGATACCCAAAGTTCTGGACATAATTTTGGAGATATAAACATAACTACATAGACATAAAAATCTACGATAGACTATACACTCTATAGACATGTGTTTTATTATACATTAATCTGTATCTATGACATACAAAGACTCAGCTTAATTTTTACTATATTCTAAAATTTATGTGCCAGTGATTGTATAGCGATTCCCTTCTTGAATACTTGTTGGTTAAACATGACACTTGAAATATGATGTAAAATTCAATGTTAATAAATTTTTTTAGAAAAAGTGGCTAGAGGTAAATACCACTAATGTACTTGCTCTAAGTGGAACAGAAATTTTCTTAATGAATCAAGGGGTTTTATTACATCTTTATGCAATTATTTTAGTTCTGAGTGTTCTACACTCAATGCTACTTCTGGAAAGATGATATAGCTGACTGTGTACATGGTATGAAGACATACTGGCCTAAACGTAGAATAAAGCATTGGTAAGTGGCTGTTAGCTGTCCAGATTCTACTGGAATATGTGGAATGAATTTATTAAGCACAATGCAGGCTCTTAGTCAGATCAGGATCAAGATTATGTGGTTCCATGAGATGAATGAGGAAAGATCAGAAAAATCTACTAAGATATCCAGATATACTTTTGAAACTAAGGTATCTGGACTCCTTTTTTTTCTTTCATGGTGGGGAGCTTGAACTTTGGACCTGGGCAAGGTCTCTTAGTTCTTTTTCCTCAAGGCTAATGCTGTACCAGTTTTAGCCACAACTCCACTTAGTTTTTGGGTGGATAAGTGGAGAGAAGAATCTTACAGTTTTTTTTGTTTTCGTTTTTTTTGCTTGCAAAGGCTTTGTATCACCTTCTCCTTGGCTAGTAGAATGACAATTATGACCCTCCAGCGCCTGGCTAGTGATTTTTTGAAAATTGGACTTTCTTCCAAATCACGTAACTGGTTCCTAGCAAAGTTTTGAAGCCTGACTTAAATGTGACTGATTTTTGTCACTTGGAGACACTCTGTGCTGAACGTTAGAAATCTACCAGCTGAGTCACAGTGGCACTTCCAGTTTTTGTTTATGTCGTGCTGAGGAATGGAATCCAGGGTTTCATACATGCTAGGCAAGCTACATTTTCAGCCCAAGGTTTTATGTTTTGTTTTTTCAGTGTTGTTGCTTCTAAGGTACTGTATGATGTTCTTTCATTTTCTTGCTTTTTACCTCTTTTCTTCTTTTTCCCTTTAGTTTTATTCTCTGTAGTCACTGTGTTGAATTCGGGTACCCTGTGTCTTGTACATAGGTTTATGTGATTTGGGGAATGGAGAGGGTATAATAAAATGGTAAAAAAAAAACCAAAGGAAAAAGGGTGAACCAATTGAACAGTGATACTTGGAAGACACTAAACGGAAATGAACTGAAAACTCTGGGTGGAGAGGGGGCTGAGGGTAGGAAAACAGAGAAAAATGAGGGAGGGCATAACAATTTTCTTAAGAAATGTGTTCATTACTTATGTAACCGTATGCCAACTATATATTGACTTAACAAAAAATTAACTTAAAAAATAATTTAGCCGGGTATGGTTTCTCACACTTGTAAATGTAGCTACTCAAGAGGCTGGGATCCAAGGATAGCAGTTCAAAGTCAGCCTGGGCACTGAAGTCCATGTGACTCTTATCTCCAATTAACCACCAGAAACCCAGAAGTGGCCCTATGGCTCAAGGGATAGGGCAGTAGTCTTGAGCTGAAAAGCTCAGTGACAAGACCCAGGTGCAGTCCCATGACTTGAATGATGAATGATACTAGCCAGGCTCTGTGCGCTCACACTTGGAATCCTATCTACATAGAATCAGGTTTGAATCCAGCCCAAACAAATTGCATGATATTCTGATTTACAGTTCATTACCAAAAATCTGGAAGTGGAGCTGTGGATCAAGTGGTAGAACACTAGTCTGAAGCAAAAAAAAAAACATTTAAGGACAGTTCCCAGGCCCTGGGTTCAAGTCCCAGGACTTGCATAAAACAAACAAAATGTGACGCTGAGTCCTCCATCATTTGGTGTTATACTTCAATATTCTTGATATGCGTCTTAGAAATTAAGTCCCTAGAAAATACTCTTTCCTGAAATTCTCCTTCATAGCTGATTCATAGAATTTCAGGAGCATTACTATCACCTTCCATTTAGCATAGCAGTCTACTACTGAAAATTTGAAGAAAACTTTTGAGTAATCATAATAAATCTGTGTATCATCTGCACACACATCAAATCAGCAGCAGCTATGTTCTACTATTATCTAAATGTATTTAATCCCTTCTTGAGTTAATGAGCCTTAAAGAGTAAAACATATGTAGTAGTTATGAAACTAACAGTCACCATTCTTCTACCTAATATTGTAATATAAGTTTATAAATGCAAGGACTATTCTGAAGTGTGCAGAAGATAGCTTCTAATTATAATATTCTCATGAAGTATAGTTTTTAGGAAACATGTTGGTTGCTTGGGAAAGCAAAGGCAAGGAAAAATGATATAAGTAAGTTCCCTATTTATCAGAAGGAAAATACTATTGGGTTTAGATTAACTTCATTCATTCCGTGCTGATGAAACAAATATTTGCAATTCCTGAGGACAGTCACTTCATTGTGATGCACAATTAGCCAGCTTAGATCAATCTTCCAAAAAAGGAAAGGAACAAATGAGAAGCAATTAAGGTTTCCAAAATGAACCAGGTGGTGGTGGCAGCTCACACTTGTAATTCTATCTACTCAAGGCCTGAAATCCAAGGATCTGGATTAAGTCTGTCTGGGATGAAAATATTCCTGTCTGAAACATAATCTCTGTTATCACAGCCCAGCTGATACACTCTGCCCAACAGGTTCCAAACACCAAACTCCATCTCCTATCTGAAATACTAGCCAACGTACTCACACATTATTTCCTCTTTGGGAGATAGTTGAATCATGTACCAGAAACATTTCCCTGGCTTCAGAGTGGAAGTGGAAATATATACTCACTAGAAGCCCATCTAGTAAATTACAGTCAATCATCTTTCCTCACATCTTGTTAGTTAAATTGAACTATGAGTGTTTGGATCAGAAGTGATGTGTATGAGCATACAGGTTGTAAAAGTACTGTAATCCTAGCTACTCAAGATAAGCTGAGACCTGAGGATTCCAGTTCAAAATTAGCCATGCAATAAATTCCATAAGATTTTTACCTCTAATTAACCAGCAAAAAACAGAGCGTTGATTTGTGCTTAAAATGCCACAGACCTAAGCTTTGCATAAAAGTGCTAATGGGTAGCATTCAGGATCCCACTCTCTCCACTCCTTTTTAACATAATACTAGAATTCCTAGGCAGTGCAATAAGGCAAGAAGCAAGCATAAAGGGAATCCAAGTAGGGAAAGAGGAAATAAAACTATCTCTCTTTGCAGATGACATGATTCTGTATTTAAAGAATCCTAAAGACTCAACTCCCAAGCTCCTTGAGCTGATTCAAAGCTTTGGCTGAATCTCTCCTCCAATCTCACAATATACATGTGGATGTAGTAAACAGCACACCTGATTTGTCCATTCCCAATGTCTTCCACTAGGCCCAACAACCAGTCTGGTCTCAGGCTCAAGGAGCATTTCTTAGGTAAGATCCAAACTTAAGGGTCAATATTGCCCTCATCCTTTACAAAACATTTGCTTCACAGGGCCTTCTCTGCCTGCATTTTGCCCCTTGTTGAATTTTTTTTCTTTTTGCTAGTCTTGGGACTTGACCTCAGAGTGTGAACATTGTTCTTGGGATTTCTTTAGGCTTTAGCTGTCCCACCGAGCCACAGCACCACTTGCAGCGTTTTCTATGTATGTGGTAATGAGGAATCAAACCTGAGTCTTTTTGCTTGGTAGCCAAGGACTCTACCACCAGGTCAAACATCCAGGGCATCTTGCACATATTTTTGACGTCAATCTACTAGGATATTATAAGGTTTCTGTATCCTAATCAATTTTTCCTGATGATTAGCTTTGCTGTCATGTGTAAAAATACAAGAGGGAAAAACACAGAAGAATTAGTGAAATTTAAAAAAAAGCATTACACACATAGATAAGTGTTCATTCTTTGTAGGAGAAAGGATATTTTGATATGATGATGATGACTTTATAATTAGTATGTCAGGGTTGAGAGTTTGGCATAGTGGTAGAGTGCTTTCCTAGCATCCATGAAGATCTGGGTTTGATTGCTCAGTATCACATAGATAGAAAATCTAGATGTGGCACTGGGGCTCAAGTGGCACAGGGCTGGACTTGAGAAAACCCGAGGACAGTGCTCAGGCCCTGAATTCAAGCCCCAAGACTGGCAGAAAGATAAAAGAAAATAAAAATGCTGTTTATGAGCTAATTCACTCACAGCATTGGCTTCTGAAATCTTCGCTTCTGCATCTTGTGAAATACCCCTTTCCCTCAACGTAGACAAGAAAAACAGATCCATCCCATGGTCCACTGTGCAGCCCCTGGTTGGGCTAAGAGCTAGTCGTGCAGCAACTCATAAGTTTTATTCTAATACTTTCCAAACTTTGTACTCAAATATGCTACCTACTTACCAACTTAGGTCAGTTATCCTTATGCTATACCTTTTCTTCATTACTACAATATTCTTACACTCCTACGTTAATCCTCTTGTACCTCCCCTGACCTCTCTCATTCTTTTTTTCTATCTCTGTATCCTGCTCATCTTTCAACCCTTATACTGCACGGATCTACACTTGATGGCTGTTGAGCAATATTGTATATGTAGGTGGTTAATTATTCTCTAGGCTCAGAGGGACTTAAAGACAATAGAGATTGGATTGAGAGGCTTATTGTTTTGGGTAAAAACCGCTTATCAGTGGTTGTATTAGACTGGTCTGTAAGTGCACAAAAAGAAAGAGTGATAATACCAATCAAAACTTGTGAACATCTAGTGTCTGCCAGCTACAGAGGTCTAGGCTGGTTATATCTGAAAAACTATAATCGTATTTAGTAGTAATCTTGCTCCCATTTTCAAATGGGCAGAACAAGAAACTCAAGAAAAATGTCAAATCAAGAAACAACATCCCCCACCCAATGTAAACAGACAATGGAACAGTCACTGGCACACCTAAAGGAGAGTCTTCCAAGTGCTACACAAATGCAATTGATAAACATCATTAATGGACAATGTGAAAATATAAAGAAAGAGATAATGGAGGAAGCCATAGCTGAACAAGAGGAAAGCACAAACAAGGTGATAATGAAAGAGAAGAAGCCATAAAGGAGGCCATAATAAAGGTTTTTCAAAGAAAGATGGATGAATTCATAGAATCCACAAATAAAAACGTGACCAAACTCCAGCAAATGTCCAAAGAAAATAAAGCTTCTGAGCTAACCACTCAAAAGGAAATCAAGGAGATAAAGAAATCCATATATGATCTAAAACAAGAGATGCAAGGCATCAAAAGTGAGCAATTAGAAGCAAGGGAGATGAAAAATAAAGTAGATAGCTTTGATAGCAGGTTAGACAATGCAGAGGAGAGAATTTCCGGGGCTGAATATAATTTAGGTATTATAGAGAAAGAACAGAAAATGAGTCAATCCAAATCTAGGAAAATTGAGTGTGCACTTCAGGAGGTCCAAGATACAATTAGGAAGCCTAATTTAAGGCTAGTTGGTATTGAGGAGGGCGTGGAGAAAGAGGTCAATGGTATTGGAAATATACTTCAGGGAATCATCTCAGAGAATTTCCCAAATACCCAGAAGGGCAGTCCCATCCAGATACGAGAAGCTTTTAGAACCCCAAACAGACCTGACCAGAAAAGAACATCCCACCGCCACATTGTGATCCGAACTGGATCAATAGAAACGAAAGGAAAGATCCTAAAGGCAGCCAGGGAAAAGGGATCAGTAACCTATAAAGGCAAACCAATCAGAATAACCCCAGATTTCTCAGCAGAGACCATGCAAGCACGAAGTGACTGGAAGCATATATGTCATGCCCTTAAATCAAATAACTACCAACCAAGAATAATGTAGCCAGCTAAGCTCTCATTCATAACTGAGGGAACAATAAACACATTCCATTCCAGGGAAAAGCTGGAACAATATGTCGAAACAAAACCAACACTACAGAGAATTCTCAAAGATGCTCTATACATAGAAAACCAAAATAAATGCAATATAGGGAAAGAAATGGCACTTAAACAGCATACCATCTAAGGACCACAAGAACTGTCAAGACACTGGCCCTACTAAAAGCTTTTAAACATGGTAGGAACTAATAAATATCTCTCAATCCTAACTCTCAATATCAATGGACTTAACTCTCCAATTAAACGGCATAGGCTGTCTAGTTGGATCAAAAAGCAAGAGCCATCGTTCTGCTGTCTTCAAGAGACACATCTTACCCCAAAACAATCATCTTTTGAAAGTGAGAGGTTGGAATAAACTCTATCAAGCTAACTGCCCCCATAAACAGGCTGGAGTTGCCATCCTCATATCAGATACAATAGACTTCAAACTAAAATTAGTAAGAAAAGACAAAGAAGCTTACTACATACTACTAAAGGGATCTTTCCTCCAGGAAGACATAACGATCCTAAATATTTACACACCCAATCCCAGAGCTCCAAAGTTCATCAAGCAAACTGTACTTACACTGAAACCATACATATATCGAAATACAGTGATTGTTGGTGAGTTTAACACACCACTCTCACCTATGGAAATATCAACAAGGCAAAAGTCAACAGAGAAACCTTAGAACTAAACAACTATATAGACCAACTAGATCTAACAGACATCTGCAGAATATTCCACCCAGTAACAACACAATATACGTTTTTCTCAGCAGCCCATGGAACATTTTCCATAATAGACCACATCTTAGGCCATAAAACAAACCTGGACAGATTCAGAAACACTGAAATTATTCCATCCACACTCTCAGACCATAAAGGCATCAAATTGGAGCAGAACACATATCTCCACCAACGAAAACCCTGTAACTCATGGAGACTGAACAACACATTGTTGAATCAAAAACAATGGGTAATCGAAGACATCAGAACAGATATCCAACTGTTTATGAAATTTAACAATAAGGAGCACACAAATATCAACTCCTTAGAGACACAACAAAGGCAGTACTCAGAGGAAAATTTATAGTGCTGAGTGCCTACAACAGCAAGTTGGAAAAATGGCAAATCAACTAGTTAATGTCTCACTTTAACCACCTGGAAAAAGAGCAACAAACCAACCCTAAACCCATTAGGAGAAATCAAATTATTAAAATCAAAGCAGAATTAAATGATTTGGAATAAAAAAAACCTATAGAATCAACAAAACAAGGAGATGGTTCTTTGAAAGAATTAACAAAATTGACAAGCCCTTAGCAAATCTTACCAAAAAAAAAACAAGAGAGCATATCGAAATAAACAAAATCGCAGATGAAAATGGTAATATCACGACAGAAATTACCAAGACCAAGAATGCCATGGGGGAATACTTCTGAAAACTTTACGCCAAGAAATTTGAGAACCTAGAAGAAATGGATGAATTCCTAGACAATATTAACATACCTACACTGAACCAAGAAGAGCTAACCCAACTCACCAGGCCTATTTCACGCTCTGAAATAGAAATGGAAATTAGACAACTTCCACTTAAAAAGAGCCCAGGGCCAGATGGATTCACAGCTGAATTCTATAAGGTCTTCAAAGCAGAGCTCACACCAATACTCCTCAAGCTCTTCAACGAAATTGAAAATGAAGGTTGTTTACCAAACTCATTCTGTGAAGCCAGTATATCCCTCATCCCCAAACCAGATAGAGATTCATCAAAGAAAGAGAACTATAGACCCATTTCTTTGATGAACATCGATGCAAAACTTCTCAACAAAATACTGGCCAACCGTCTACAACAACTCATCAAAAAATTATACACTATGATCAAACTGGATTCATCACAGGGAGGCAAAGCTGGTTCAACATACACAAATCAATTAATATAATTCAACACATGAACAGGAGCAAGGACATAAAACACATGATCGTCGCAATAGATGCGGAAAAGGCATTTGACAAGATCCAAAACCCCTTTATGTTAAAAGATGTGGAGAAACTAGGAATCCATGGAACATTTCTCAGTGTAATAAAGGCTGTGTATGAGAAACCCACTGCTAGTATTATACTTAATGGTGAAAATCTAAAGCCATTCCCTCTAAAATCAGGAACGAGACAAGGATGCCCACTCTCTCCACTCCTTTATAACATAGTACTAAATTTCATAGGCAGTGCAATAAGGCAAGAAGCAAGCATAAAGGGGATCCAAGTAGGGAAAGAGGAAATAAAACTATCCCTCTTTGCAGATGACATGATTCTGTATTTAAAGTATCCTATAGACTCTACTCCCAAGCTCCTTGAGCTGATTTAAAGCTTTGGAAGTGTAGCAGGCCATAAAATCAACCCTCACAAATCAACTGCCTTCCTGTACGCCAATAGTGAGAGGAATGAGGCAATAATCAGGAAAGAAACTCCTTTCACAATAGCCTCAAAGAAAATAAAGTACCTAGGAATTAGCTTTACTAAGAATGTAAAGGACCATTTAGATGAAAACTTTAAAACCCTAAAAAAGGAAATTAAAGCAGAACTAAGGAAATGGAAAAACCTCCCACGCTCCTGGATTGGAAGAATCAACGTGAAAATGACAATCTTGCCAAGGGCTATCTACAAATTCAATGCAATACCCATCAACATCCCAATGTCATTCTTTAAAGAAATAGAAGAGGCAATTCAAAATTTCATATGGAATAATAAAAGACCCCGTATAGCAAAAACACTTCTTAGCAGAAAGAACAGCGCTGGAGGAATTTCAATTCCAAACTTTACACTATTACAGAGCTATAATTCTCAAAACAGCTTGGTACTGGCACAAGAACAGGCCTGAAGTCCAATGGAATAGAACTGCGGACCCAGATATTAAACCACAGACCTATGGCCACCTAATCTTTGACAAAGGAGCCAAAAAAATAGAATGGAAGAAAGATAGCCTCTTCAACAAGTTGTGCTGGCAGAACTGGTAAAGCACCAGCAGAAAACTAAAGTTGGATCCTTCTTTGTCACCTTGCATTAGAATTAACTCCAAATGGATCAAAGACCTGGAGGTAAAAGTTGACACACTGAAAAGTTTACAGGAAGGAATAGGAGATACACTAGGCCTCCTTGGCACAGGTCGAAACTTTGTTAATAAGGACCAAGAATCACAACAAATCAGAAAAAGGATGGATAAGTGGGACTGCATTAAACTGCACAGCTTCCATATGGCAACGGATATAGCTAGTAAACTAATCAGGAAGCCTACAGAGTGGGAGAAGATCTTCACCAACCAAACAACGGAAAAGGCCTCATATCTAAAATATATCAACAACTCAAAAAATTGAATCACTCCAAAACTAACCTCCAAAGTAACACCCATCCCATTAAAAAATGGGGCAAATACTTAAAGAGAGTTTTCTCTGAAGAAGAAACAAAAATGGCCTATAGACACATGAAGAAATGCTCAAAATCTCTGGTCATAAAAGAATTGCATATCAAAAGAACTCTAAGATTCCACCTCACTCCAGTTAGAATGGCCAGGATCAGGAAAACGAATGACAACAGATGCTGGAGGGGATGTGGCCAGGAGGGATCACTAGTACACTGTTGGTGGGAGTGCAAACTCGTTCAACCACTATGGAATGCAGTGTGGCAGTGCCTCAAAAGGCTAAACATAGAACTCCCCTATGAACCAGAAATTCCACTACTTGGCATTTACCCAACAATCCAGAAACAAGGGCATACTAAACCCACTAGCACAACAATGTTCATTGCAGCACGATTCACCATAGCAAAGATATGGAACCAACCCAGATGTCCCTCAGTTGATGAGTGGATCAACAAGTTGTGGTATTTGTACACAATGGAATTCTATGCTGCTGTCAGAAAGAATGACATCACCCCATTTGTTAGGATATGGAAAGACTTAGAAAAAATCATATTCAGTGAAGTAAGCCAGACTCAAAGGAACTTAGGCTCAGTGGTTTCCCTCATTCGTCATAATCAGTAGAAACCTTGGGCTCTACTAGCAGAGATTTGCAATAGAGCAAAAGGCCATATATAAGGCCATATAATGTGAAGCTAATTGAAAGGACCTCCAGGATATTGAAACAAAAGCCATATAATGAATGATTGTTGTCCTTAATGTACTATGTTGTCTCTCATCTCCTTTGCTGTCCCTTGGTTATCCCATATTGGTATAGTATCTCACTTTGTTACCTGATATATTGAATTTATTTGTATTTGGATATTTGAAATTTGATTGGGAAGGGGGGAAAACCAAGAAGGGTGGGGGGTGTGGGGTTGGAGGGAAATGGGTACCAAGACATGTGAAAGGGTATCAATGTATGTGAATTAATGCAACTTCTACCTGGCAAATATCATGTAACCCTTTTACTAATTACAATAAAAATTAAAAAAAAAAGAAAGTTGTAGTGTATGGGGAGGATGATGGGTCAAATACTTTTCGTCTTAGAAATTTACCTCATCTGGTTGCCCTGGATTTTCCTGGCCTTCTTCTTACAGAAAGGCCTGTTATACTGGATTTGTGGCTTGGCAAAGATCTAGCATGCACATCTTTGAGTAAGACATCCACAACTTCTGTGCCTGAGACTCAAGTTTCCTGATCTTTGGCAACAGCACAGCAACATCTTTCTTCCTCCTGAGACACAGGCCAAGTGAGCTGGCTTGAGCTGGTTGTTAGTTACAGTGGCTTGGTTACCAGGGTTCCATATTCTGTTCCATTGTGAGGGAGGCAGGGTCACCTTTCAGGGCCCAATGACCAAAGATCGTTGCTCACAGAAGACCTCACCAAAGACATACTGGAGGCTGAATCTCTCCTCCAATCTCACAATATACATGTGGATGTAGTAAACAGCACACCTTATTTGTCCATTCCCAATGTCTTCCACTAGGCCCAACAACCAGTCTGGTCTCAGGCTCAAGGAGCCTTTCTTAGGTAAGATCCAAACTTAAGGGTCAATATTGCCCTTATTCTTTACAAAACATTTGCTTCACAGTGCCTTCTCTGCCTGCATTTTGCCCCTTGTCGAATTTTTTTTTGTTTTTGCTAGTCTTGGGACTTGACCTCAGAGTGTAAATATTGTTCTTGGGCTTTCTTTAGGCTTTAGCTGTCCCACCGAGCCACAGCACCACTTGCAGCATTTTCTATGTATGTGGTAATGAGGAATCAAAGCTGAGACTTTTTGCTTGGTAGCCAAGGACTCTACCACTAGGTCAAACACACAGGGCATCTTGCACATGTTTTTGACGTCAGTCTACTAGGATATTATAAGGTTTCTGTATCTTAATGAATTTTTTCCTGATGATTAGCTTTGCTGTCATGTGTAAAAAATGCAGGAGGGAAAAACACAGGAGAATTAGTGAAATTTAAAAAAAGCATTACACACATAGATAAGTGTTCATTCTTTGTTGGAGAAAGGATATTTTGATATGATCATGATGATGACTTTATAATTACTATGTCAGGGTTGAGAGTTTGGCATAGTGGTAGAGTGCTTGCCTAGCATCCATGAAGGTCTGGGTTTGATTGCTCAGTATCACACAGGTAGAAAATCTAGATGTGGCACTGTGGCTCAAGTGGCAGAGGGCTAGACTTGAGAAAACCCGAGGACAGTGCTCAGGCCCTGAATTCCAGCCCCAAGACTGGCAGAAAGATAAAAGAAAATAAAAATGCTTTTTATGAGCTAATTCACTCACAGCATTGGCTTCTGAAATCTTCGCTTCTGCATCTTGTGAAATACCCCTTTCCCTCAACGTAGACAAGAAAAACAGATCCATCCCATGGTCCATTGTGAGGCCACTGGTTGGGCTAAGAGCTAGTCGTGCAGCAACACATAAGTTTTATTCTAATACTTTCCAAACTTTGTACTCAAATATGCTACCTACTTACCAACTTAGTTCAGTTATCCTTATGCTATACCTTTTCTTCAGGACTACAATATTCTTACACTCCTACGTTAATCCTCTGTACCTCTCCTCACCTCTCTCATTCTTTTTTTCTATCTCTGGACCTCTGCTCGTCTTTCAAACCTTATACTGCACGGATCTACACTTGATGGCTGTTGAGCAATATTGTATATGTAGGTGGTTAATTATTCTCTAGGCTCAGAGGGACTTAAAGACAATCGAGATTGGATTGAGAGGCTTATTGTTTTGGGTATAAATCACTTATCAGTGGTTGTATTAGACTGTTCTGTAAGTGCACAAAAAGAAAGAGTGATAATACCAATCAAAACTTGTGAACATCTAGTGTCTGCCAGCTACAGAGGTCTAGGTTGGTTATATCTGAAATCTATAATCGTATTTAGTAGTAATCCTGCTCCCATTTTCAAATGGGCAGAACAAGAAACTCAAGAAAAATGTCAAATCAAGAAACAACATCCCCCACCCAATGTAAACAGACAATGGAACAGTCACTGGCAAACCTAGAGGAGAGTCATCCAAGTGCTACACAAATGCAATTGATAAACATCATTAATGGAAAATGTGAAAATATAAAGAAAGAGATAATGGAGGAAGCCATAGCTGAACAAGAGGAAAGCAAAAACAAGGTGATAATGAAAGAGAAGAAGCCATAAAGGAGGCCATAACAAAGGTTTTTCAAAGAAAGAGGGATGAATTCATAGAATTCACAAGTAAAAATGTGACCAAACTCCAGCAAATGTCCATAAAAAATAAAGCTACTGAGCTAACCACTCAAAAGGAAATCAAGGAGATAAAGAAATCCATACATGATCTAAAACAAGAGATGCAAGGCATCAAAAGTGAGCAATTAGAAGCAAGGGAGATGAAAAATAAAGTAGATAGCTTTGATAGCAGGTTAGACAATGCAGAGGAGAGAATTTCCGGGGCTGAATATAATTTAGGTATTATAGAGAAAGAACAGAAAATGAGTCAATCCAAATCTAGGAAAATTGAGTGTGCGCTTCAGGAGGTCCAAGATACAATTAGGAAGCCTAATTTAAGGCTAGTTTGTATTGAGGAGGGCGTGGATAAAGAGGCCAATGGTATTGGAAATATACTTCAGGGAATCATCTCAGAGAATTTCCCAAATACCCAGAAGGGCAGTCCCATCCAGATACGAGAAGCTTTTAGAACCCCAAACAGACCTGACCAGAAAAGAACATCCCACCGCCACATTGTGATCCGAACTGGATCAATAGAAACGAAAGGAAAGATCCTAAAGGCAGCCAGGGAAAAGGGATCAGTAACCTATAAAGGCAAACCAATCAGAATAACCCCAGATTTCTCAGCAGAGACCATGCAAGCACGAAGTGACTGGAAGCATATATGTCATGCCCTTAAATCAAATAACTACCAACCAAGAATAATGTAGCCAGCTAAGCTCTCATTCATAACTGAGGGAACAATAAACACATTCCATTCCAGGGAAAAGCTGCAACAATATGTCGAAACAAAACCAACACTACAGAGAATTCTCAAAGATGCTCTATACGTAGAAAACCAAAATAAATGCAATATAGGGAAAGAAATGGCACTTAAACAGCATACCATCTAAGGACCACAAGAACTGTCAAGACACTGGCCCTACTAAAAGCTTTTAAACATGGTAGGAACTAATAAATATCTCTCAATCCTAACTCTCAATATCAATGGACTTAACTCTCCAATTAAACGGCATAGGCTGTCTAGTTGGATCAAAAAGCAAGAGCCATCGTTCTGCTGTCTTCAAGAGACACATCTTACCCCAAAACAATCATCTTTTGAAAGTGAGAGGTTGGAATAAACTCTATCAAGCTAACTGCCCCCATAAACAGGCTGGAGTTGCCATCCTCATATCAGATACAATAGACTTCAAACTAAAATTAGTAAGAAAAGACAAAGAAGGTTACTACATACTACTAAAGGGATCTTTCCTCCAGGAAGACATAACGATCCTAAATATTTACACACCCAATCCCAGAGCTCCAAACTTCATCAAGCAAACTTTACATACACTGAAACCATACATAGATCGAAATACAGTGAGTTTTGGTGAGTTTAACACACCACTCTCACCTATGGACAGATCAACAAGGCAAAAACTCAACAGAGAAACCTTAGAACTGAACAACTATATAGACCAACTAGATCTAACAGACATCTGCAGAATATTCCACCCAGTAACAACACAATATAGGTTTTTCTCAGCAGCACATGGAACTTTTTCCAAAATAGACCACATCTTAGGCCATAAAATAAACCAGGACAGATTCAGAAACACTGAAATTATTCCATGCACACTCTCAGACCATAAAGGCATCAAATTGGAATTGAACACACATCCCCACCAACGAAAACCGTGTAACTCATGGAGACTGAACAACACATTGTTGAATCAAAAACAATGGGTAATCGAAGACATCAGAACAGATATCCAACTGTTTATGAAATTTAAAAATAAGGAGCACACAAATATCAACGCCTTAGGGACACAACAAAGGCAGTACTCAGAGGAAAATTTATAGCGTTGAGTGCCTACAACAGCAAGTTGGAAAAGTGTCAAACCAACTAGTTAATGCCTCACCTTAACCTCTTGGAAAAAGAGCAACAAACCAACCTTAAACCCATTAGGAGAAAGCAAATTATTAAAATCAAAGCAGAATTAAATGATTTGGAATAAAAAAAAACTATAGAAAGAATCAACAAAACAAGTAGTTGGTTCTTTGAAAGAATTAACAAAATTGACAAGCCCTTAGCAAATCTTACCAAACAAAGAAGAGAGCATATCGAAATAAACAAAATCGCAGATGAAAATGGTAATATCACGACAGAAATTACCAAGATCCATAATATCATGAGGGAATACTTCTCAAACCTTTATGCCAACAAATTTGAGAATCTAGAAGAAATGGATGAATTGCTAGACAATATTAACATACCCACACTGAACCAAGAAGAGCTAACCCAACTCAAGAGGCCTATTTCAAGCTCTGAAACAGAAATGGAAATTAGACAACTTCCACTTAAAAAGAGCCCAGGGCCAGATGGATTCACAGCTGAATTCTATAAGGTCTTCAAAGCAGAGCTCACACCAATACTCCTCAAGCTCTTCAACGAAATTGAAAATGAAGGTTGTTTACCAAACTCATTCTGTGAAGCCAGTGTATCCCCCATCCCCAAACCAGACAGAGATTCATTAAAGAAAGAGAACTACAGACCCATTTCTTTGAGGAACATCGATGCAAAACTTCTCAACAAAATAATGGCCAACCGTCTACAACAACTCATCAAAAAAATTATACACTATGATCAAACTGGATTCATCACAGGAAGGCAAAGCTGGTTCAACATACACAAATCAATTAATATAATTCGACACATCAACAGGAGCAAGGACAAAAATCACATGATTGTCTCAATAGATGCGGAAAACGCATTTCATAAGATCCAAAACCCCTTTATGTTAAAAGATGTGGAGAAACTAGGACTCCATGGAACATTTCTCAATGTAATAAAGGCTGTGTATGAGAAACCCACTGCTAGTATACTTAATGGTAAAAATCTAAAGCCATTCCCTCTAAAATCAGGAACGAGACAAGGATGCCCACTCTCTCCACTCCTATCTAACATAGTACTAAATTTCCTAGGCAGTGCAATAAGGCAAGAAGCAAGCATAAAGGGGATCCAAGTAGGGAAAGAGGAAATAAAACTATCCCTCTTTGCAGATGACATGATTCTGTATTTAAAGGAACCTATGGACTCTACTCGCAAGCTCCTTGAGCTGATTCAAAGCTTTGGAAGGGTAGCAGGCCATAAAATCAACCCTCACAAATCAACTGCCTTCCTTTACGCCAACAGTGAGAGGAAGGAGGCAATAATCAGGAAAGAAACTCCTTTCACAATAGCCTCAAAGGAAATAAAGTACCTAGGAATTAGCTTAACTAAGAATGTAAAGGACCGTTTAGATGAAAACTTTAAAACCCTAAAAAAGGAAATTAAAGCAGAACTAAGGAAATGGAAAAACCTCCCATGCTCCTGGATTGGAAGAATCAACATTGTGAAAATGACAATCTTGCCAAGGGCTATCTACAAATCCAATGCAATACCCATCAACATCCCAATGTCATTCTTTAAAGAAATAGAAGAGGCAATTCAAAATTTCATATGGAATAATAAAAGACCCTGTATAGCAAAAACACTTCTTAGCATAAAGAACAGCGCTGGAGGAATTTCAATTCCAAACTTTAGACTCTATTACAGAGCTATAATTCTCAAAACAGCTTGGTACTGGCACAAGAACAGGCCTGAAGTCCAATGGAATAGAACTGCGGACCCAGATATTAAACCACAGACCTATGGCCACCTAATCTTTGACAAGGGAGCCAAAAAAATAGAATGGAAGAAAGATAGCCTCTTCAACAAGTTGTGCTGGCAGAACTGGTTAAACACCTGCAGAAAACTAAAGTTGGATCCTTCTTTGTCAACTTGCACTAGAATTAACTCCAAATGGATCAAAGACCTGGAGGTAATAGCTGACACACTGAAAAGTTTACAGGAAGGAATAGGAGATACACTAGGCCTCCTTGGCACAGGTCAAAACTTTCTTAATAAGGACCAAGAATCACAACAAATCAGAGGAAGGCTGGATAAGTGGGACTGCATTAAACTGCAGAGCTTTTGTATGGCAACGGATATAGCTAGTAAATCAATCAGGAAGCCTACAGTGTGGGAGAAGATCTTCACCAACCAAACAACAGACAAAGGCCTCATATCTAAAATATATCAACAACTCAAAAAATAGAATCACTCCAAAACTAACCTCCAAAGTAACACCCATCCCATTAAAAAATGGGCCAAAGACTTATAGAGAGTCTTCTCTGAAGAAGAAACAAAAATGGCCTATAGACATATGAAAAAATGCTCCACATCTCTGGTCATAAAAGAAATGCAAATCAAAACAACTCTAAGATTGCCCCTCACTCCAGTTACAATGTCCAGTATCAGGAAAACGAATGACAACAGATGCTGAAGGGGATGTGGCCAGGAGAGATCACTACTACACTGTTGATGGGAGTGCAAACTCATTCAACCACTATGGAAAGCTGTGTGGCAGTGCCTCAAAAGGCTAAACATAGAACTCCCCTATGACCCAGCAATACCACTACTTGGCATTTACCCAACAATCCAGAAACAAGGGCATACTAAACCCACTAGCACAACAATGTTCATTGCAGCACTATTCACCATAGCAAAGATATGGAACCAACCCAGATGTCCCTCAGTTGATGAGTGGATCAACAAGTTGTGGTATTTGTACACAATGGAATTCTATGCTGCTGTCAGAAAGAATGACATCACCCCATTTGTTAGGATATGGAAAGACTTAGAAAAAATCATATTCAGTGAAGTAAGCCAGACTCAAAGGAACTTAGGCTCAGTGGTTTCCCTCATTCGTCATAATCAGTAGAAACCTTGGGCTCTACTAGCAGAGATTTGCAATAGAGCAAAAGGCCATATATAAGGCCATATAATGTGAAGGTAATTGAAAGGACCTCCAGGATATTGAAACAAAAGCCATATAATGAATGATTGTTGTCCTTAATGTACTATGTTGTCTCTCATCTCCTTTGCTGTCCCTTGGTTATCCCATATTGGCATAGTATCTCATTTTGTTATCTGATATATTGAATTTATTTGCATTTGGATATTTGAAATTTGATAGGAAAGGGGGGAAAACCAAGACGGGTGGGGGGTGTGGAGTTGGAGGGAAATGGATACCAGCACATGTGAAAGGGTATCAATGTATGTGAATTAATGCACCTTCTACCTGGCAAATATCATGTAACCCTTTTACTAATTACAATAAAAAATGAAAAAAAAGTAAGTTGTAGTGTGTGGAGAGTATGATGGGGTCAAATACATTTCTTCTTAGAAATTTACCTCATCTGGTTGCCCTGGATTTTCCTGGCCTTCTTCTTAGAGAAAGGCCTGTTATACTGGATTTGTGGCTTGGCAAAGATCTAGCATGTATATTTTCGAGTAAGACATCGACAACTTCCATGCCTGAGACTCGAGTTTCCTGAACTTTGGCAACAGCACAGCAACATCTTTCTTCTTCCTGAGCCACAGGCCAAGTGAACTGGCTTGAGCTGGTTGTTAGTTACAGTGGCTTGGTTACCAGCGTTCCATATTCTGTTCCATTGTCAGGGAGGCAGGGTCACCTTTAAGAGCCCAATGACCAAAGATCCTTGCTCACAGAAGACCTCAACAAAGACATAGTGGAGGCTGAATCTCTCCTCCAATCTCACAATAAACATGTGGATGTAGTAAACAGCACACCTTATTTGTCCATTCCCAATGTCTTCCACTAGGCCCAACTACCAGTCTGGTCTCAGGATCAAGGAGCCTTTCTTAGGTAAGATCCAAACTTAAGGGTCAATATTGCCCTCATCCTTTACAAAACTTTTGCTTCACAGTGAATTCTCTGCCTGCATTTTGCCCCTTGTCGAATTACTTTTTGTTTTTGCTAGTCTTGGGACTTGACCTTAGAGTGTGAACATTGTTCTTGGGCTTTCTTTAGGCTTTAGCTGTCCCAAAGAACCACAGCACCACTTGCAGCGTTTTCTATGTATGTGGTAATGAGGAATCAAACCTGAGTCTTTTTGCGTGGTAGCCAAGGACTGTACCACTAGGTCAAACACACAGGGCATCTTGCACATATTTTTGACGACAATCTACTAGGATAATATAAGGTTTCTGTATCCTAATCAATTTTTTCCTGATGATTAGCTTTGCTGTCATGTGTAAAAAATGCAAGAGGGAAAAACACAGGCGAATTAGTGAAATTTAAAAAAAAGCATTACACACATAGATAAGTGTTCATTCTTTGTAGCAGAAAGGACATTTTGATATGATGATGATGACCTTATAATTAGTATGTCAGGGTTGAGAGTTTGGCATAGTGGTAGAGTGCGTGCCTAGCATCCATGAAGATCGTGTTTGATTGCTCAGTATGACATAGATAGAAAATCTAGATGTGGCACTGTGGCTCAAGTGGCAGAGGGCTAGACTTGAGAAAACCCGAGGACAGTGCTCAGGCCCTGAATTCAAGCCCCAAGACTGGCAGAAAAATAAAAGAACATAAAAATGCTTTTTACGAGCTAATTCATTCACAGCATTTGCTACTGAAATCTTTGCTTCTGCATCTTGTGAAATACCCCCTTCCCTCAACGTAGACAAGAAAAACAGATCCATCCCATGGTCCACTGTGAGGCCACTGGTTGGGCTAAGAGCTAGTCGTGCAGCAACACATAAGTTTTATTCTAATACTTTCCAAAATTTGTAATCAAATATGCTACCTACTTACCAACTTAGGTCAGTTACCCTTATGCTATACCTTTCCTTCATTTCTACAGTATTCTTACACTCCTACGTTTATCCTGTTGTACCTCCCCTGACCTCTCTCATTCTTTTTTTCTATCTCTGGACTTCTGCTCGTCTTTCAACCCTTATACTGCACGGATCTACACTTGATGGCTGTTGAGCAATATTGTATATGTGGGTGGTTAATTATTCTCTAGGCTCAGAGGGACTTTAAGACAATAGAGATTGGATTGAGAGGCTTATTGTTTTGGGTATAAATCGCTTATCAGTGGTTGTATTAGACTGGTCTGTAAGTGCACAAAAAGAAAGAGTGATAATACCAATCAAAACTTGTGAACATCTAGTGTCTGCCAGCTACAGAGGTCTAGGTTGGTTATATCTGAAAAACTATAATCATATTTAGTAGTAATCTTGCTCCCATTTTCAAATGGGCAGAACAAGAAACTCAAGAAAAATGTCAAATCAAGAAACAACATCCCCCACCCAATGTAAACAGACAATGGAACAGTCACTGGCACACCTAGAGGAGAGTCTTCCAAGTGCTACACAAATGCAATTGATAAACATCATTAATCAAAAATGTGAAAATATAAAGAAATAGATAATGGAGGAAGCCATAGCTGAACAAGACGAAAGCACAAACAAGGTGATAAGTGAAAAAAGAAGAAGCCATAAAGGAGGCCATAATAAAGGTTTTTCAAAGAAAGATGGATGAATTCATAGAATCCACAAATAAAAACGTGACCAAACTCCAGCAAATGTCCAAAGAAAATAAAGCTACTGAGCTAACCACTCAAAAGGAAATCAAGGAGTTAAAGAAATCCATATATGATCTAAAACAAGAGATGCAAGGCATCAAAAGTGAGCAATTATAAGCAAAGGAGATGAAAAGTAACGTAGATAGATTTGAAAGCTTGTTAGACAATGCAGAGGAGAGAATTTCCGGGGCTGAAGATAATTTAGTTATTATAGAGAAAGAACAGAAAATGAGTCAATCCAAATGTAGGAAATATGAGAGAGCGCTTCAGGAGGACCAAAATGCAATTAGGAAGCCAAATTTAAGGCTAGTTGGTATTGAGGAGGGCGTGGAGAAAGAGGTCAATGGTATTGGAAATATACTTCAGGTAATCATCTCAGAGAATTTCCCAAATATCCAGAAGGGCAGGCCCATCCAGATACGAGAAGCTTTTAGAACCCCAAACAGACCTGACCAGAAAAGAACATCCCACCGCCACATTGTGATCCGAACTGGATGAATAGAAACGAAAGGAAAGATCCTAAAGGCAGCCAGGGAGAAGGGATCAGTAACCTATAAAGGCAAACCAATCAGAATAACCCCAGATTTCTCAGCAGAGACCATGCAAGCACGAAGTGACTGGACGCATATATGTCATGCTCTTAAATCAAATAACTACCAACCAAGAATATTGTAGCCAGCTAAGCTCTCATTCATAACTGAGGGAACAATAAATACATTCCATTCCAGGGAAAAGCTGCAACAACATGTCGAAACAAAACCAACACTACAGAGAATTCTCAAAGATGCTCTATACATAGAAAACCAAAATAAATGCAATATGGGGAAAGAAATGGCACCTAAACAGCATACCATCTAAGGACCACAAGAACTGTCAAGACACAGGCCCTACTAAAAGCTTTTAAAAATGGTAGGAACTAATAAATATCTCTCAATCCTAACTCTCAATATCAATGGATTTAACTGTCCAATTAAACGGCATAGGCTGTCTAGTTGGATCAAAGAGCAAGAGCCATCGTTCTGCTGTCTTCAAGAGACACATCTTACCCAAAAACAATCATCTTTTGAAAGTGAGAGGTTGGAATAAACTCTATCAAGCTAACTGCCCCCATAAACAGGCTGGAGTTGCCATCCTCATATCAGATACAATAGACTTCAAACTAAAATTAGTAAGAAAAGACAAAGAAGCTTACTACATACTACTAAATGGATCTTTCCTCCAGGAAGACATAACGATCCTAAATATTTACACATCCAATACCGGAGCTCCAAACTTCATCAAGCAAACTTTACTTACACTGAAACCATACATAGATCGAAATACAGTGATTGTTGGTGAGTTTAACACACCACTCTCACCTATGGACAGATCAACAAGGCAAAACTCAATAGAGAAACCTTAGACCTGAACAACTATATAGACCAACTATATCTAACAGACATCTGCAGAATATTCCACCCAGTAACAACACAATATACGTTTTTCTCAGCAGCACATGGAACATTTTCCATAATAGACCACATCTTAGGCCATAAAACAAACCTGGACAGATTCAGAAACACTGAAATTACTCCATGCACACTCTTAGACCATAAAGGCATCAAACTGGAGCTGAACACATATCTCCACCAACGAACACCCTGTAACTCATGGAGAATGAACAACAAATTTTTGAATCAAAAACATTGGGTAATCGAAGAGATCAGAACAGATATCCAACTGTTTATGAAATTTAACAATAAGGAGCACACAAATATCAACTTCTTAGGGACACAACAAAGGCAGTACTCAGAGGAAAATTTATAGCGCTGAGTGCCTACAACAGCAAGTTGGAGAAATGCCAAACCAACTAGTTAATGTCTCACTTTAACCTCCTGGAAAAAGAGCAACAAACCAACCCTAAACCCATTAGGAGAAAGCAAATTATTAAAATCAAAGCAGAATTAAATGATTTGGAATAAAAAAACCTATAGAAAGAATCAACAAAACAAGGAGTAGGTTCTTTGAAAGAATTAACAAAATTGACAAGCCCTTAGCAAATCTTACCAAAAAAACAAGAGAGCATATCAAAATAAACAAAATCACAGATGAAAATGGTAATATCACGACAGAAATTACCAAGATCCAGAATATCATGAGGGAATATTTCTGAAAACTTTACGCCAAGAAATTTGAGAACCTAGAAGAAATGGATGAATTCATAGACAATATTAACATACCCACACTGAACTAAGAAGAGCTAACCCAACTCAACAGGCCTATTTCAACCTCTGAAATAGAAATGGAAATTAGACAACTTCCACTTAAAAAGAGCCCAGGGCCAGATGGATTCACAGCTGAATTCTATAAGGTCTTCAAAGCAGAGCTCACACCAATACTCCTCAAGCTCTTCAACGAAATTGAAAATGAAAGTTCTTTACCAAACTCATTCTGTGAAGCCAGTATATCCCTCATCCCCAAACCAGACAGAGATTCATCAAAGAAAGAGAACTATAGACCCATTTCTTTGATGAACATCGATGCAAAACTTCTCAACAAAATACTGGCCAACCATCTACAACAACTCATCAAAAAATTATACACTATGATCAAACTGGATTCATCACAGGGAGGCAAAGCTGGTTCAACATACACAAATCAATTCATATAATTCAACACATCAACAGGAGCAAGGACAAAAATCACATGATTGTCTCAATAGATGCGGAAAAGGCATTTGACAAGATCCAAAACCCCTTTATGTTAAAAGATGTGGAGAAACTGGGACTCCATGGAACATTTCTCAATGTAATGAAGGCTGTGTATGAGAAACCCACTGCTAGTATTATACTTAATGGTGAAAATCTAAAGCCATTCCCTCTAAAATCAGGAACGAGACAAGGATGCCCACTCTCTCCACTCCTTTCTAATATAGTACTAAATTTCCTAGGCAGTGCAATAAGGCAAGAAGCAATCATAAAGGGGATCCAAGTAGGGAAAGAGGAAATAAAACTATCCCTCTTTACAGATGACATGATTCTGTATTTAAAGAATCCTATAGACTCTACTCCCAAGCTCTTTGAGCTGATTCAAAGCTTTGGAAGGGTAGCAGGCCATAAAATCAACCCTCACAAATCAACTGCCTTCCTTTACGCCAATAGTGAGAGGAATGAGGCAATAATCAGGAAAGAAACTCCTTTCACAATAGCCTC
Source organism: Megascapheus bottae (assembly GCF_031878675.1). Classification (NCBI taxonomy): domain Eukaryota; kingdom Metazoa; phylum Chordata; class Mammalia; order Rodentia; family Geomyidae; genus Megascapheus; species Megascapheus bottae. The sequence goes on from NW_028327585.1 coordinate 4,695,804, forward strand.
AAAGAAAATAAAGTACCTAGGAATTAGCTTAACTAAGAATCTAAAGGACCATTTAGATGACAACTTTAAGTCCCTAAAAAAGGAAATTAAAGCAGAACTAAGGAAATGAAAAAACCTCCCATGCTCCTGAATTGGAAGAATCAACATAGTGAAAATGACAATCTTGCCAAGGGCTATCTGCAGATTCAATGCAATACCCATCAACATCCCAATGTCATTCTTTAAAGAAATACAAGAGGCAATTCAAAATTTCATATGGAATAATAAAAGACCCTGTAAGCAAAAACACTTCTTAGCAGAAAGAACAGCGCTGGAGGAATTTCAATTCCAAACTTTAGACTCTATTACAGAGCTATAATTCTCAAAAAAGCTTGGTACTGGCACAAGAACAGGCCTGAAGTCCAATGGAATAGAACTGCGGACCCAGATATTAAACCACAGACCTATGGCCACCTAATCTTTGACAAGGGAGCCAAAAAAATAGAATGGAAGAAAGATAGCCTCTTCAACAAATTTGTGCTGGCAGAACTGGTTAAGCACCTGCAGAAAACTAAAGTTGGATCCTTCTTTGTCACCTTGCATTAGAATTAACTCCAAATGGATCAAAGACCTGGAGGTAAATGCTGACACACTGAAAAGTTTACAGGAAGGAATAGGAGATACACTAGGCCTCCTTGGCACAGGTCGAAACTTGCTTAATAAGGACCAAGAATCACAAGAAATCAGAGAAAGGCTGGATAAGTGGGACTGCATTAAATTGCAAAGCTTTCATATGGCAAAGGATATAGCTAGTAAAGTAATCAGGAAGCCTACAGTGTGGGAGAAGATCTTCACCAACCAAACAATGGAAAAGGCCTCATATCTAAAATATATCACCAACTCAAAAAATTGAATCACTCCAAAACGAACCTTCAAAGTAACACCCATCCCATTAAAAAATGGGCCAAAGACTTAAAGAGAGTCTTCTCTGAAGAAGAAACAAAAATGGCCTATAGACACATGAAGAAATGCTCAACATCTATGGTCATAAAAGAATTGCATATCAAAAGAACTCTAAGATTCCACCTCACTCCAGTTAGAAAGGCCAGGATCAGGAAAACGAATGACAACAGATACTGGAGGGGATGTGGCCAGAGAGGATCACTACTACACTGTTGGCGGGAGTACAAACTCGTTGAACCACTATGGAAAGCAGTGTGGCAGTGCCTCAAAAGGCTAAACATAGAACTCCCCTATGACCCAGCAATTCCACTACTTGGCATTTACCCAACAATCCAGAAACAAGGGCATACTAAACCCGCTAGCACAACAATGTTCATTGCACCGCTATTCACCATACTTAGAAAAAATCATATTAAGTGAAGTAAGCCAGACTCAAAGGAACTTAGGCTCAGTGCTTTCCCTCATTCGTCATAATCAGTAGAAACCTTGGGTTCTACTAGCAGAGATTTGCAATAGAGCAAAAGGCCATATATAAGGCCATATAATGTGAAGGTAATTGAAAGGACCTCCAGGATATTGAAACAAAAGCCATATAATGAATGATTGTTGTCCTTAATGTACTATGTTGTCTCTCATCTCCTTTGCTATCCCTTGGTTATCCCATATTGGTATAGTATCTCACTTTGTTATCTGATATGTTGAATTTATTTGTATTTGGATATTTGAAATTTGATAGGGAAGGGGGGAAAACCAAGACGGGTGGGGGGTGTGGGGTTGGAGGGAAATGGGTACCAAGACATGTGAAAGGGTATCAATGTATGTGAATTAATGCACCTTCTACCTGGCAAATATCATGTAACCCTTTTACTAATTACAATAAAAAATGAAAAAAAAAGAAAGTTGTCGTGTGTGGGGAGGATGATGGGGTCAAATACATTTCTTCTTAGAAATTTACCTCATCTGGTTGCCCTGGATTTTCCTGGCCTTCTTCTTAGAGAAAGGCCTGTTATATTGGATTTGTGGCTTGGCAAAGATCTAGAATGTACATCTTCGAGTAAGACATCCACAACTTCCATGCTTGAGACTCGATTTTCCTGACCTTTGGCAACAGCACAGCAACATCTTTCTTCCTCCTGAGCCACAGGCCAAGTGAGCTGGCTTGAGCTGGTTGTTAGTTACAGTGGCTTGGTTACCAGGGTTCCATATTCTGTTCCATTGTGAGGGAGGCAGGGTCACCTTTCAGGGCCCAATGACCAAAGATCGTTGCTCACAGAAGACCTCACCAAAGACATAGTGGAGGCTGAATCTCTCCACCAATCTCACAATATACATGTGGATGTAGTAAACAGCACACCTTATTTGTCTAATCTCAATATCTTCCACTAGGCCCAACTACCAGTCTGGTCTCAGGCTCAAGGAGCCTTTCTTAGGTAAGATCAAAACTTAAGGGTCAATATTGCCCTCATCCTTTACAAAACATTTGCTTCACAGTGCCTACTTTGCCTGCATTTTGCCCCTTGTCGAATTGTTTTTTTTGGTTTTGCTAGTCTTGGGAATTGACCTCAGAGTGTGAACATTGTTCTTGGGCTTTCTTTAGGCTTTAGCTGTCCCACCGAGCCACAGCACCACTTGCAGCGTTTTCTATGTATGTGGTAATGAGGAATCAAACCTGAGTCTTTTTGCGTGGTAGCCAAGGACTCTACCACTAGGTCAAACACACAGGCCATCTTGCACATATTTTTGACGTCAATCTACTAGGATATTATTAGGTTTCTGTATCCTAATCAATTTTTTCCTGATGATGAACTTTGCTGTCATGTGTAAAAAATGCAAGAGGGAAAAACACAGAAGAATTAGTGAAATTTAAAAAAAAGCATTACACACATAGATAAGTGTTCATTCTTTGTAGGAGAAAGGTTATTTTGATATGATGATGATGACTTTATAATTACTATGTCAGGGTTGAGAGTTTGGCATAGTGGTAGAGTGCTTGCCTAGCATCCATGAAGATCTGGGTTTGATTACTCAGTATCACATAGATAGAAAATCTAGACGTGGCACTGTGGCTCAAGTGGCAGAGGGCTAGACTTGAGAAAACCCGAGGACAGTGCTCAGGCCCTGAATTCCAGCCCCAAGACTGGCAAAAAGATAATAGAAAATAAAAATGCTTTTTAAGAGCTAATTCACTCACAGCATTGGCTTCTGAAATCTTCGCTTCTGCATCTTGTGAAATACCCCTTTCCCTCAACGTAGACAAGAAAAACAGATCCATCCTATGGTCCACTGTGAGGCCACTAGTTGGGCTAAGAGCTAGTCGTGCAGCAACACATAAGTTTTATTCTAATATTTTCCAAACTTTGTACTCAAATATGCTACCTACTTACCAAGTTAGGTCAGTTATCCTTATGCTATACCTTTTCTTCATTACTACAATATTCTTACACTCCTACGTTAATCCTCTTGTGCCTCCCCTGACCTCTCTCATTCTTTTTTTCTATCTCTGGACCTCTGCTCGTCTTTCAACCCTTATACTGCACGGATCTACACTTGATGGCTGTTGAGCAATATTGTATATGTAGGTGGTTAATTATTCTCTAGGTTCAGAGGGACTTAAAGACAATAGAGATTGGATTGAGAGGCCTATTGTTTTGGGTATAAATCGCTTATCAGTGGTTGTATTAGACTGGTCTGTAAGTGCACAAAAAGAAAGAGTGATAATACCAATCAAAACTTGTGAACATCTAGTGTCTGCCAGCTACAGAGGTCTAGGTTGGTTATATCTGAAAAACTATAATCGTATTTAGTAGTAATCTTGCTCCCATTTTCAAATGGGCAGAACAAGAAACTCAAGAAAAATGTCAAATCAAGAAACAACATCCCCCACCCAATGTAAACAGACAATGGAACAGTCACTGGCAAACCTAGAGAAGAGTCTTCCAAGTGCTACACAAATGCAATTGATAAACATCATTAATGAAAAATGTGAAAATATAAAGAAAGAGATAATGGAGGAAGCCATAGCTGAACAAGAGGAAAGCACAAACAAGGTGATAAGTGAAAAAGAAGAAGCCATAAAGGAGGCCATAACAAAGGTTTTTCAAAGAAAGATGGATGAATTCATAGAATCCACAAGTAAAAACGTGACCAAACTCCAGCAAATGTCCAAAGAAAATAAAGCTACTGAGCTAACCACTCAAAAGGAAATCAAGGAGATAAAGAAATCCATACATGATCTAAAACAAGAGATGCAAGGCATCAAAAGTGAGCAATTATAAGCAAGGGCGATGAAAAATAAAGTAGATAGCTTTGATAGCAGGTTAGACAATGCAGAGGAGAGAATTTCCGGGGCTGAAGATAATTTAGTTATTATAGAGAAAGAACAGAAAATGAGTCAATCCAAATCGAGGAAAATTGAGAGAGCGCTTCAGGAGTTCAAGATACAATTAGGAATCCTAATTTAAGGCTAGTTGGTATTGAGGAGAGCGTGGAGAAAGAGGTCAATGGTATTGGAAATATACTTCAGGGAATCATCTCAGAGAATTTCCCAAATATCCAGAAGGGCAGGCCCATCCAGATACGAGAAGCTTTCAGAACCCCAAACAGACCTGACCAGAAAAGAACATCCCACCGCCATATTGTGATCCAAACTGGATGAATAGAAACGAAAGGAAAGATCCTAAAGGCAGACAGGAAAAAGGTATCAGTAACCTATAAAGGCAAATCAATCAGAATAACCCCAGATTTCTCAGCAGAGACCATGCAAGCACGAAGTGACTGGAAGCATATATGTCATGCCCTTAAATCAAATAACTACCAACCAAGAATATTGTAGCCATCTAAGCTCTCATTCATATCTGAAGGAACAATAAAAACATTCCATTCCAGGGAAAAGCTGCAACAACATGTCGAAACAAAACCAACACTACTGAGAATTCTCAAAGATGCTCTATACATAGAAAACCAAAATAAATGCAATATAGGGAAAGAAATGGCCCCTAAACAGCATACCATCTAAGGACCACAACAACTGTCAAGACACAGGCCCTACTAAAAGCTTTTAAAAATGGTAGGAACTAATAAATATCTCTCAATCCTAACTCTCAATATCAATGGACTTAACTCTCCAATTAAACGGCATAGGCTGTCTAGTTGGATCAAAGAGCAAAGGCCATCGTTCTGCTCTCTTCAAGAGACACATCTTACCCAAAACAATCATGTTTTGAAAGTGAGAGGTTGGAATAAACTCTATCAAGCTAACTGCCCCCATAAACAGGCTGGAGTTGCCATCCTCATATCAGATACAATAAAATTCAAACTGAAATTAGTAAGAAAAGACAAAGAAGGTTACTACATACTACTAAAGGGATCTATCCTCAAGGAAGACATAACTATCCTAAATATTTACACACCCAATCCCGGAGCTCCAAACTTCATCAAGCAAACTTTACTTACACTGAAACCATACATAGATCGAAATACAGTGATTGTTGGTGAGTTTAACACACCACTCTCACCTATGGACAGATCAACAAGGCAAAAACTCAACAGAGAAACCTTAGAACTGAACAACTATATAGACCAACTAGATCTAACAGACATCTGCAGAATATTCCACACAGTAACAACACAATATACGTTTTTCTCAGCAGCACATGGAACATTTTCCAAAATAGACCACATCTTAGGCCATAAAACAAACCTGGACAGATTCAGAAACACTGAAATTATTCCATCCACACTCTCAGACCATAAAGGCATCAAATTGGAGCTGAACAAACATCTGCACCAACAAAAACCCTCTATCTCATGGAGACTGAACAACACATTGTTGCATCAAAAACAATGGGTAATCGAAGAGATCAGAACAGATATCCAACTGTTTATGAAATTTAACAATAAGGAGCACACAAATATCAACTCCTTAGGGACACAACAAAGGCAGTACTCAGAGGAAAATTTATAGCGCTGAGTGCCTACAACAGCAAGTTGGAAAAATGGCAAACCAACTAGTTAATGTCTCACTTTACCCTCCTGGAAAAAGAGCAACAAACCAACCCTAAACCCATTAGGAGAAAGCAAATTATTAAAATCAAAGCAGAATTAAATGATTTGGAATAAAAAAAACCTATAGAAAGAATCAACAAAACAAGGAGTTGGTTCTTTGAAAGAATTAACAAAATTGACAAGCCCTTAGCAAATCATACCAAAAAAACAAGAGAGCATATCGAAATAAACAAAATCGCAAATGAAAATGGTAATATCACGACAGAAATTACCAAGATCCAGAATATCATGAGGGAATACTTCTCAAACCTTTACGCCAACAAATTTGAGAATCTAGAAGAAATGGATGAATTCCTAGACAATATTAACATACCCACACTGAACCAAGAAGAGCTAACCCAACTCAACAGGCCTATTTCAAGCTCTGAAATAGAAATGGAAATTAGACAACTTCCACTTAAAAAGAGCCCAGGGACAGATGGATTCACAGCTGAATTCTATAAGGTCTTCAAAGCAGAGCTCACACCAATACTCCTCAAGCTCTTCAACGAAATTGAAAATGAAGGTTGTTTACCAAACTCATTCTGTGAAGCCAGTATATCCCTCATCCCCAAACCAGACAGAGATTCATCAAAGAAAGAGAACTATAGACCCATTTCTTGAATGAACATCGATGCAAAACTTCTCAACAAAATACTGGCCAACCGTCTACAACAACTCATCAAAAAATTATACACTATGATGAAACTGGATTCATCACAGGGAGGCAAAGCTGGTTCAACATACACAAATCAATTAATACAATTCAACACATCAACAGGAGCAAGGACAAAAATCACATGATTGTCTCAATAGATGCGGAAAAGGCATTTGACAAGATCCAAAACCCCTTTATGTTAAAAGATGTGGAGAAACTAGGACTCCATGGAACATTTCTCAATGTAATGAAGGCTGTGTATGAGAAACCCACTGCTAGTATTATACTTAATGGTGAAAATCTAAAGCCATTCCCTCTAAAATCAGGAACGAGACAAGAATGCCCACTTTCTCCACTCCTTTCTAACATAGTACTAAATTTCCTAGGCAGTGCAATAAGGCAAGAAGCAAGCATAAAGGGGATCCAAGTAGGGAAAGAGGAAATAAAACTATCCCTCTTTGCAGATGACATGATTCTGTATTTAAAGAATCCTATAGACTCTACTCCCAAGCTCCTTGAGCTGATTCAAAGCTTTGGAAGGGTAGCAGGCCATAAAATCAACCCTCACAATTCAACTGCCTTCCTTTACGCCATTAGTGAGAGGAACGAGGCAATAATCAGGAAAGAAACTCCTTTCACAATAGCCTCAAAGAAAATAAAGGACCTAGGAATTAGCTTAACTAAGAATGTAAAGGACCGTTTAGATGAAAACTTTAAAACCCTAAAAAAGGAAATTAAAGCAGAACTAAGGAAATGGAAAAAGCTCCCATGCTCCTTGATTGGGAGAATCAACATTGTGAAAATGACAATCTTGCCAAGGGCTATCTACAAATTCAATGCAATACCCATCAACATCCCAATGTCATTCTTTAAAGAAATAGAAGAGGCAATTCAAAATTTCATATGGAATAATAAAACACCCCGTATTGCAAAAACACTTCTTAGCAGAAAGAACAGCGCTGGAGGAATTACAATTCCAAACTTTAGACTCTATTACAGAGCTATAATTCTCAAAACAGCTTGGTACTGGCACAAGAACAAGCCTGAAGTCCAATGGAATAGAACTGCGGTCCCAGATATTAAACCACAGACCTATGGCCACCTAATCTTTGACAAGGGAGCCAAAAAAATAGAATGGAAGAAAGATAGCCTCTTCAACATGTTGTGCTCGCAGAACTGGTTAAGCACCAGCAGAAAACTAAGGTTGAATCCTTCTTTTTCATCTTGCACTAGAATTAACTCCAAATGGATCAAAGACCTGGAGATAAAATTGACACACTGAAAAGTTTACAGGAAGGAATAGGAGATACACTAGGCCTCCTTGCCACAGGTTGAAACTTGCTTAATAAAGACCAAGAATCACAACAAATCAGAGAAGGCTGGATAAGTGGGACTGCATTAAACTGCAGAGCTTTTGTATGGCAACGGATATAGCTAGTAAACTAATCAGGAAGCCTACAGAGTGGGAGAAGATCTTCACCAACCAAACAAAGGACAAAGGCCTCATATCTAAAATATGTCAAGAACTCAAAAAATTGAATCACTCCAAAACGAACCTCCAAAGTAACACCCATCCCATTAAAAAATGGGGCAAAGACTTAAAGAGAGTCTTCTCTGAAGCAGAAACAACTATGGCCTATAGACACATGAAGAAATGCTCCACATCTCTGGTCATAAAAGAAATGCAAATGAAAACAACTCTAAGATTCCACCTCACTCAAGTTAGAATGGCCAGGTTCAGGAAAACGAATGACAACAGATGCTGGAGAGGATGTGGCCAGAAGGGATCACTACTACACTGTTGGTGGGAGTGAAAACTCGTTCAACCACTATGGAAAGCAGTGTGGCAGTGCCTCAAAAGGCTAAACATAGAACTCCCCTATGACCCAGCAATTCCACTACTTGGCATTTACCCAACAATCCAGAAACAAGGGCATACTAAACCCACTAGCACAACAATGTTCATTGCAGCGCTATTCACCATAGCAAAGATATGGAACCAACCCAGATGTCCCTCAGTTGATGAGTGTATCAACAAGTTGTGATATTTGTACACAATGGAATTCTATGCTGCTGTCAGAAAGAATGACATCGCCCCGTTTGTTAGGATATGGAAAGACTTAGAAAAAATCATATTAAGTGAAGTAAGCCAGACTCAAAGGAACTTAGGCTCAGTGGTTTCCCTCATTCGTCATAATCAGTAGAAACCTTGGGCTCTACTAGCAGAGATTTGCAATAGAGCAAAAGGCCATATATAAGGCCATATAATGTGAGGCTAATTGAAAGGACCTCCAAGATATTGAAACAAAAGCCATATAATGAATGATTGTTGTCCTTAATGTACTATGTTGTCTCTCATCTCCTTTGCTGTCCCTTGGTTATCCCATATTGGTATAGTATCTCACTTTGTTATCTGATATGTTGAATTTATTTGTATTTGGATATTTGAAATTTGATAGGGAAGGGGGGAAAACCAAAAAGGGTTGGGGGTGTGGGGTTGGAGGGAAATGGGCACCAAGACATGTGAAAGAGTATCAATGTATGTGAATTAATGCACCATCTACCTGGCAAATATCATGTAACCCTTTTACTAATTACAATAAAAAATGAAAAAAAAAGAAAGTTGTAGTGTGTGGGGAGGATGATGGGGTCAAATAAATTTCTTCTTAGAAATTTACCTCATCTGGTTGCCCTGGAGTTTCCTGGCCTTCTTCTTAGAGAAAGGCCTGTTATACTGGATTTGTGGCTTGGCAAAGATCTAGCATGTACATTTTCGAGTATGACATCCACAACTTCCATGCCTGAGACTCGAGTTTCCTGACCTTTGGCAACAGCACAGCAACATCTTTCTTCCTCCTGAGCCACAGGCCAAGTGAGCTGGCTTGAGCTGGTTGTTAGTTACAGTGGCTTGGTTACCAGGGTTCCATATTCTGTTCCATTGTGAGGGAGGCAGGGTCACCTTTCAGGGACCAATGACCAAAGATCCTTGCTCACAGAAGACGTCACCAAAGACATAGTGGAGGCTGAATCTCTCCTCCAATCTCACAATATACATGTGGATGTAGTAAACAGCACACCTTATTTGTCCATTCCCAATATCTTCCACTAGGCCCTACTACCAGTCTGGTCTCAGGCTCAAGGAGCCTTTCTTAGGTAAGATCCAAACTTAAGGGTCAATATTGCCCTCATCCTTTACAAAACATTTGCTTCACAGTGCCTACTCTGCCTGCATTTTGCCCCTTGTCGAATTGTTTTTTTTTGTTTTTGCTAGTCTTGGGAATTGACCTCAGAGTGTGAACATTGTTCTTGGGCTTTCTTTAGGCTTTAGCTGTCCCACCGAGCCACAGCACCACTTGCAGCGTTTTCTATGTATGTGGTAATGAGGAATCAAACCTGAGTCTTTTTGCGTGGTAACCAAGGACTCTACCACTAGGTCAAACACACAGGCCATCTTGCACATATTTTTGACGTCAATCTACTAGGATATTATTAGGTTTCTGTATCCTAATCAATTTTTTCCTGATGATGAACTTTGCTGTCATGTGTAAAAAATGCAAGAGGGAAAAACACAGAAGAATTAGTGAAATTTAAAAAAAAAGCATTACACATATAGATAAGTGTTCATTCATTGTAGGAGAAAGATTATTTTGATATGATGATGATGACTTTATAATTACTATGTCAGGGTTGAGAGTTTGGCATAGTGGTAGAGTGCTTGCCTAGCATCCATGAAGATCTGGGTTTGATTGCTCAGTATCACATAGATAGAAAATCTAGACGTGGCACTGTGGCTCAAGTGGCAGAGGGCTAGACTTGAGAAAACCCGAGGACAGTGCTCAGGTCCTGAATTCCAGCCCCAAGACTGGCAGAAAGATAAAAGAAAATAAAAATGCTTTTTAAGAGCTAATTCACTCACAGCATTGGCTTCTGAAATCTTCGCTTCTGCATCTTGTGAAATACCCCTTTCCCTCAACGTAGACAAGAAAAACAGATCCATCCTATGGTCCACTGTGAGGCCACTGGTTGGGCGAAGAGCTCGTCATGCAGCAACACATAAGTTTTATTCTAATATTTTCCAAACTTTGTACTCAAATATGCTACCTACTTACCAACTTAGGTCTGTTATCCTTATGCTATACCTTTTCTTCCTTACTACAATATTCTTACACTCCTACGTTAATCCTCTTGTGCCTCCCCTGACCTCTCTCATTCTTTTTTTCTATCTCTGGACATCTGCTCGTCTTTCAACCCTTATACTGCACGGATCTACACTTGATGGCTGTTGAGCAATATTGTATATGTAGGTGGTTAATTATTCTCTAGGATCAGAGGGACTTAAAGACAATAGAGATTGGATTGAGAGGCCTATTGTTTTGGGTATAAATCGCTTATCAGTGGTTGTATTAGACTGGTCTGTAAGTGCACAAAAAGAAAGAGTGATAATACCAATCAAAACTTGTGAACATCTAGTGTCTGCCAGCTACAGAGGTCTAGGTTGGTTATATCTGAAAAACTATAATCGTATTTAGTAGTAATCTTGCTCCCATTTTCAAATGGGCAGAACAAGAAACTCAAGAAAAATGTCAAAAAAAGAAACAACATCCACCACCCAATGTAAACAGACAATGGAACAGTCACTGGCAAACCTAGAGGTGAGTCTTCCAAGTGCTACACAAATGCAATTGATAAACATCATTAATGAAAAATGTGAAAATATAAAGAAAGAGATAATGGAGGAAGCCATAGCTGAACAAGAGGAAAGCATAAACAAGGTGATAAGTGAAAAAGAAGAAGCCATAAAGGAGGCCATAACAAAGGTTTTTCAAAGAAAGATGGATGAATTCATAGAATCCACAAGTAAAAACGTGACCAAACTCCAGCAAATGTCCAAAGAAAATAAAGCTACTGAGCTAACCACTCAAAAGGAAATCAAGGAGATAAAGAAATCCATACATGATCTAAAACAAGAGATGCAAGGCATCAAAAGTGAGCAATTATAAGCAAGGGCGATGAAAAATAAAGTAGATAGCTTTGATAGCAGGTTAGACAATGTAGAGGAGAGAATTTCCGGGGCTGAAGATAATTTAGTTATTATAGAGAAAGAACAGAAAATGAGTCAATCCAAATCTAGGAAATATGACAGATCACTTCAGGAGGTCTAAGATACAATTAGGAAGCCTAATTTAAGGCTAGTTGGTATTGAGGAGGGCGTGGAGAAAGAGGTCAATGGTATTGGAAATACACTTCAGGGAATCATCTCAGAGAATTTCCCAAATATCCAGAAGGGCAGGCCCATCCAGATATGAGAAGCTTTCAGAACCCCAAACAGACCTGACCAGAAAAGAACATCCCACCGCCACATTGTGATCTGAACTGGATGAATAGAAACGAAAGGAAAGATCCTAAAGGCAGCCAGGGAGAAGGGATCAGTAACCTATAAAGGCAAACCAATCAGAATAACCCCAGATTTCTCAGCAGAGACCATGCAAGCACGAAGTGACTGGACGCATATATGTCATGCCCTTAAATAAAATAACTACCAACCAAGAATATTGTAGCCAGCTAAGCTCTCATTCATAACTGAGGGAACAATAAAAACATTCCATTCCAGGCAAAAGCTGCATCAATCTGTCGAAACAAAACCAACACTACAGAGAATTCTCAAAGATACTCTATACTTAGAAAACCAAAATAAATGCAATATAGGGAAAGAAATGGCACCTAAACAGCATACCATCTAAGGACCACAAGAACTGTCAAGACACAGGCCCTACTAAAAGCTTTTAAAAATGGTAGGAACTAATAAATATCTCTCAATCCTAACTCTCAATATCAATGGACTTAAGTCTCCAATTAAACGGCTTAGGCTGTCTAGTTGGATCAAAAAGCAAGAGCCATCGTTCTGCTGTCTTCAAGAGACACATCTTACCCAAAAACAATCATCTTTTGAAAGTGAGAGGTTGGAATAAACTCTATCAAGCTAACTGCCCCCATAAACAGGCTGGAGTTGCCATTCTCATATCAGATACAATAGACTTCAAACAAAAATTAGTAAGAAAAGACAAAGAAGGTGACTACATACTACTAAAGGGATCTTTCCTCCAGGAAGACATAACGATCCTAAATATTTACACACCCTTTTGAAGGTTCTCAAAAGATTGAAGATTCTGCCAGTGTAAGTTAGATTCCGGCATTGATATTAAATAATGCAATGAGTAGGGATTTATATTTGAAATATCACTGTTGACAAAATCTAACACACATTTGCTTAGTATTTGCTTTTGATTTCCCAAGAAGTTCAGTACAAGCTAACATGTGTGGCATATATCGACTGGGAGAAATGATTCAGTATATGTGACTCATTTGAACAGGAGTCAGTGAAAAGATACAGAAGCAGGATACCCATATTGTGATAATTTGTATCTTTTGCATATTTTGTGTTTGTTATTAATTCAATTTGTAGTGTACATTTCTAGGTAAAAACTTTTAAAATGTTTCCAAACAATTTGTTATTTCAACAGCCATAAAAGACATTTATATGCCTGATAAAATTCACAGAATCCAAATTTTTCCATATTATTTTTTGTTTTTTGTTTTTTTTTTCTGGTGGGTCATAGATCTTGAACTCAGCCTGGGCACTATCCCTGAGCTCTTCAGCTCCAGGCTACCACCTTACCCTGGAGCCAAGCCCCACTTCCCATTTTCTAAAGGTATATTGTAGATAAGAGTCTCACGTCTTTTTGTGCCAGGATGGCTTTAAACCTTGATCCTCAGATCTCAGCCTCCTGAGTAGCTAGGATTATAGAAGTGAGCCACCACCCCATCATGCTCAGCTTTCTGTTTTGTTTTAAACAAGCCCTTTGGCTGGAACTCGGTCTGAGAACTGTCCTTCAGCTTTTCTCAAGCCTAGTGATCTTCTACTTGAGCCACAGCACTACTTCTGGTTTTTTCTATGTATGTGGTACTGCGGAATTGAACCTTCGTCTTCATACAAGCACTCTACAACTATGCCAAACTCCCAGCCCCTCCACATTAGTTTTTATGATAGATCTTTCCATGCATCTAGGATGGCTAGAAATCCTTCTTGAGTTTCCCAAGATCAGGGAGTATAGGTGTGTCCCATCCTGTGTGGCTACATAACCATTGTTTCGGGTACAGTTCTCTCTTCATTCTACCCATCTAGAGCAATTTTCATCTTCCATGTATAATCATTAAACATTCAGCTCCTGTTCCTCTCTACTCCATTCTCTGGAACCATCGTGCTTTTTGGCTCTAAGGGTTTGTTGATCCTTGGAAGCTCTGGAAGGGAAAACATACCCTAGCTCTTCCTTTATGACTGCTGTATTTTTAGTTGACTGTAATCAAGATTCATCTGTAAAATATAGTAAAATATTCTTCCTTTTCAATGCATTGTTTTGCATATTTCTATCTTTTGATTATTATTAATAGTTGTGAATGGATTCTCCACATATTTGTTCTAGTCTCTGCTTTCTCTTCCGTTAGGTACAAATCTAGAAATAGAAGTGTTGGACCATATTTGTATGTAATTCTATATTTAGTACTTTTCTAGCACTCTCCACGCAATTTTTGATTGTTTTATATTCCTTGCAGAACTATTCCAAAGTTCTACTTCTTCTCACTACCTTCCCAGTAATAGTTAGACTTTGAAAGTTGTTTTTTTGTATGCGTGTGTGTGTGTGTGTGTGTGTGTGTTTGTGTGTGTGTATGTGGATCTTTTTGTTTAAAACTATATTTATATTAACATATTTAAAGTAATGATTTCATTGTAATTTTAATTTTTCTCATGACTGTTAATATTGAACTTCTTTCTACATTTTGAACTACTATTTCTATATATTCTTTTTAGAAAATCCTCTCCAATCTCCAATTTTTTTCCCTTTTTTGTGGGGTAGTGGGGAAAGTCATGGGGCTTGGACCTTGGGCCGTGAGCCCTTTAGTTTAAGGCTATTGTCCTACCCTGAGTATTACCCCTCAGTTCTTCTGCTCACAGCTCCCTACCCCTCTTCCCATTATATACAGAACAAAGGTCATCCTCAGTCTTTTTGAAAAAGTAAAACATACAGTAAATTTGTAGTATAAAACAGCAAGAAATAAATTTCTTGCCAGGTGCAGTGACTTCTACCTGTAATCCTAGCTACTCAGATATCAGGCTGATACTTTGACAACAGTTCTAAATTATGTTTCCTCTAATGGAGACGACATTCCAAACTTACACAGTAATTGTAAGTGGATAAACAATCCAGAATATAATATATATCATTATTGGAAATATGGTCTACAAATCACTAAACAGTGAGTTTATAATGGAAACAAGGCACTAGGTGCAATGTTTCATGCCTGTAATCTTAAAATATTCAGGAGGAAGAAATCTAAGAATTCTAATTTGAAGCCAGCAATGGCATAAAAATTGCCATGAAACTCTATAACTCCAAGTAACCCCTCAAAACTGTTAGTGGAGTGTCAAGAGTTTGACTTTGTGGTTGAGTGCTTGCCTAGCATGCATGAAGACCTAAGCATGTAAGTGGAGCTGGGACTCAAACTGGTATTTTTCTAGCCTTGAGCAAGACAGCTAAGTTGATGCCATACAAAATGAATCCAGAGCTGGGGAAAAGTCAACCATGGAGCCAGTGAGAAATGAGAAAAAAGATTTAATAGATAACTTGTGAGTAGGATGTCTGCGAACTTAAAGCAATGATGACACAGCATAAGCAATAATTCTCTACTGTTTCTAATTTACAGGGCCTGTGTTCCCAAACCTCTATTAATTGACAAGCTAGAGCACTGTGCAAAACTCTGGATAGGAAATTCCTCTGACAATAATATCACAGGTGAGTGAATGCATCTTCATATTGATGTTGGAGCCTGAGCCCCATTGGTAAGTTCATGTTGTGATGTACTGAGCAATAATATTCTTAGTTACCCTAAATCCTGTGTGGAACCTATGGAATTCTTTGTGAATGAATCAAGAATCATTTTCTTTTCCCAATCCTATGCTTGGTCTCAGGGCCTAAGAATGGTCCTTGGGTTTTCTCAAGCCTAGATCTCTATTTCTTGAGTCATAGCACCACTTCTCGCTTTCTCTTTGTATGTAGTACCAAGGAACTGAACCAGGTCTTTGTGCATGCTAGCCCAAACCCCCGGCACCAAGAATCATAGGGTGATATAATGAATTCTATGTGGCAGTAGAGTTAAAGTTAGATTTCTCTGTAGAAATCACTGTGAAACAAAATAAAATGAGAAAGCCATGAGCCTGTGGCTCATGCCTATAATCCTACCTACTTAGGAGGCTGAGATCTGAGGATCAAGGTTCAAAGACTGACCTATCACAAAAACACCTTAGACTCTTCTCTCCAATGAACCAATAGAAAATGAGAAGTGGGGTTGAGGCTAAAGACATAGGGCAGTAGCCTTGAGCTGAAGAGCTCAGGAAGAACGGCCAGGTCTAGAATTCAAGTCCCATGACTACAAAACAAGAAAGAAAGATAGAAAGAAAGAAAGAAAGAAAGAAAGAAAGAAAGAAAGAAAGAAAGAAAGAAGAGGGAAGGAAGGAAGGAAAGGAAGAAAGAAAGAAAGAAAGAAAGAAAGAAAGAAAGAAAGAAAGAAAGAATGAATGATATTTCATTTCTTTAAAACTAAGACTATAAATGATTGAGCACACAAGGAATAAGTCAGGGCATTATTCTCTGATAAGGATAATATCTTTTTGCTGGTAGGAAGAGACTGGTATTCAGAACCAGACCTTTCCACCAGAAATTGAGCCTAGTGGTAGAGTGCTTGCCTAGCATGCACAAAGACACAGGTTTGAGTCCTTATTACCACATACATAGAAAAAGCCAGAAGTAATGACTTCATTGGTAGGGTTCTAGTCTTGAGAAAACCCAAGGACAGTAGTTAGGTCCTAAGTTCAAACCCAGGAATGGAAGGAAAAAAACAACAACAAAGTTTCAATCAACATAAGAAAATTAACTAGACAATGAGGTGGAGATTTTCTGGTCTTCCCTGGTTCTGAGGGACAGAAGTGTTAGAAAAGGAATTTGTATAAGACTTCAAATGGAAAGAAACAAATTTCAAAATTCCCACAAATACCTAAATTGAGACTTTAGTGAGAAGTTGTAACTGAAGGGATATAGGTGTAAGTCCTTACTCTCAAGAATCGTTCTTGCTTGGATCAAAGGCAAACAGACATATAAACCAAACTTGTGGCCGCTGAGTCTAGAAAAAATTCGTGTTCCTCACTTAATGGTTAAAAAGCAAACAGTATTGAAACTGGGTAAGGTAATCCTATCTGCTACTCAGGACCTGAGACTCTTATCTGTAGTTAACTCTAGAAAACAGGAAGTGGGGCTGTAGCTCAAGGATAGGGGTTATAGTTTTCTGCTGAAGTGTTCAGGGACAGGGCGGAGGTCTATGAAGTACAAAAAAAAGAAAAGAAAAGAAAAGAAAGTTTTAAAAAGATGCAAAACAGCACAATATTTAGATTATTTCTCAAAAATAAAAGAAAGGCAGCTATTCCTCAATGTATAAACAAAACAGTATTTGAAAAAAAACAGCTGCAGGTATATTATAGGTAGTACTCAGCTTAAAACTGTAGCAATACATAGTTGGGTAATTTCAATAAATATTTCCTGTGATATAAAAAGAGAATAAAACACAGAAAAACATTATTGGTCATTGTAAAATATCATTTTCTTAATATGTTAGGGAGAAAAGCATATATTTCTCACAAATCAATTTCCACTTTTATATTTTAAAATATCTAACACTTAGGATGGGAAAGTAAAGTCATTACCTTTACAGTAAGGAATATTTGTATCTCATGTATGTTTGTGTCTTTTTTTCTATGACTCATTTTAGATGTCCAGGTAATGGAAAATGTGTTCAAGACCTGCCAGGAAAGTCCACATGAATGTCTTTGTGAAGTAGCAGTTGCAAGTAGTATCGAAGTGGAGGAAAACGTGAGATTAGCAACAACTTTAAATTTGAGCTCTACACATAATCCAGAGCTGATTAGTAATAACGGTAACAACTTAGGGGTGAGGACTGAGGAGTTCATTAAGTGTCAGAACATGCTTCTGTCTCCTAAGCCTGATGAGATGCATGCTGCATATAGATCTCGTATGTCTCCTGTTCTTAAAAAATCCATCGGATATTCAGAGCATTTTATTCATGATTGTGACAGTCCAAAAGATCTGCAGTATCATAATTCTGTTCTCCCTGCCCAAGAAATTCTTCAGGGAGGGAGGAAAACTGCTAAATGTACTGTGTGATGAAAAATATTGTACTTCACACCGACCATCACTACACATCCGAAAATGTACACAGGAGAGACTCCTCATACATGTAGTGAATGTGAGAAATCTTTCAGTAATGAAATACGCCTTACAATACCTCAGAGCAAATATCCTGAGATATGTAATGCGTACATCAAGTGTGAAAATTAATTTCTGAGAAGTCAGACCTGACGCTCCAACCTCGATCTCCAAGAGAAGACAAACATTATGAATATGAGGAACGTAATACAATTTCTGCCCAGAATTCAGCTCTCAGCACACATCAGAGATCTCACTCAGAAGAGAAATCTTATGAATGGGATAAATGTGGGAAGACTTTTAGACTGAAATCATACCTCACTTTGCACCAGAGAAGACACACAGAAGAGAAACCTTATGAATGTAACAAATGTGAAAAGTCTTTCACCCAGAAGATACACCTTCGAGTTCATCAAATAACACACACAGGAGAGAAATCTTATAAGTGTAATGAATGTGGAAAGTCTTTCCAAGGGAAGGGAAAACTTCGTGTTCATCAGAGAATACACACAGGAGTGAAACCTTATGAATGTAACCAATGTGTAAAGTCTTTCAGACAGAAATCTTCCCTCAAATTGCATCAAAGAACACACACAGGAGAGAAACCTTATGTGTGCAACAAATGTGGAAAGACCTTCAAGTGGAAGTCATATCTTGATGGGCATAATAGAACACACACAGGAGAGAAAACCTATGCAGGTACTGAATGCGGAAAGTCTTTCAAATTTAAGATAAAACTCCATGTTCATCAGAGAATATACTCAGGAGAAACACCTTATGAGTGTAACATATGTGGAAAGTCCTTCACACAGAAGCCAAACCTCAACATGCATAAGACAATTCAAACAGGAGAAAAACCTTATGAATGTAACTGATGTGGAATGTCTTTCAAATGGAAGTCTTCCCTCAAATGGCATCAGAGAACACACACAGGAGAGAAACTGTACGAGTGCATCAAATGTGGTAAGACCTTCAGATGGAAGTCACATTACAGGGGGCATAACAGAATTCACACATATTAGAAACCTTAGGAATATAACCAAAGTTGAAAGTCTTTCGTGCAGAATTCACCCTTCAGGAAGCGTAAGAGAGTTCACACATATGAGAAGCCTTAGCAGTGTAATAAATAGGAAAGACTTTTTAGTCTGTGGAAGAAAACTCAGCTTGTGTCACAGAACCAACACAAGATAAAACCCTTAATGGATGTAGCAAATGTTCAGTCTTTTCCCCAGAAGGCACAAGTCAAGATTTATCACTAAACACCCACAGGATAGAATCCGATGAATAAAATGAAAGGGAAATTTTTTTGAAGAACTCATAGTTGAGTTTACATGATACCACACAGACACAGGATAAAAATCGTATGAATATAAGAATATGAAAAAATCCATCATGAACGCATGACTAAGTATAAAATGCACATAGGAGAGAAAAACCTTATGAATTTTACAAATGTGGAAAGTGTTTGACCTGGAAGGCATACTTCTGTGTTCATCACAAACCTGATTCCCATAGAAGAAAAGAAAACTAGTGAATAGAACAAATGTGCAATGACTTTTAATCAGAAGTCAGTCTTCAGTACATTTCAGAACATACCCAATAGAGAAATTCTGAGTAATGAAAAACATTTAGCTATATATAGAATCTCTGTATATGGGAGCATTAGGGTAAGTCTTCTAAACAAAGTCAACCTTCAGCAAGCATTAAGAGCACTCGCAGAAGAAATAATAGCATGTAGGAAAACCTTTGTCAGAAACCTCTAAAAGCTGCCTGTGTGGCTTAGTGGTAGAGTGCTAACCTATCAAGGATGAAGGCCTGGGTTAGATTCCTCAATACTACGTGAAAAGAGCAAGCCAGAAGCAGCACTATGGTTCAAATGGTAGAGT
Source organism: Megascapheus bottae (assembly GCF_031878675.1). Taxonomy (NCBI): domain Eukaryota; kingdom Metazoa; phylum Chordata; class Mammalia; order Rodentia; family Geomyidae; genus Megascapheus; species Megascapheus bottae. The sequence continues at coordinate 4,715,663 of NW_028327585.1, forward strand.
GCTAACCTTGAGCAAAAGTAGCTCAGGCCCTGAGTTCAAGCCTAAGGATTGGAGAGAGAGAGAGAGAAAGAGAGAGAGAGAGAGAGAGAGAGAGAGAGAGAGAGAGAGAGAGAGAGAGAGAGAAACAGGAACTTTTAAATTTTACAGAGATAGAGAAGGAGAGAGACAAGGAGACAGAAACTAATTTTTAAACTTTACAGTCTTTCTATTTCCTTACAAATTCATCTATGTCATTCTTTCTGACAGAAGCACAGAATTCCATTGTGTAAAAATACCATATTTGATCTACTCATCAACTGACGGGCATCTGGGTTGGTTCCATACCTTTGCTATAGTAAATAGTGCTGTGATAAATGGTATTGTTCTAGTGAATTTAGTATGTCCTATCTGGACGATTGGCAAGTAGTGAAATTGCTGGATCACAGGGGAGCTCTATGTTTAGTCTTTTTGGGATACTGCCATAGTGCTTTCCATAGTGGTTGAACGAGTTTGCAATCCCACCAGCAGGGTAGTAATGATCCCTCCTGGCCACATCACCTCCAGCATACGTTATTAGATTTCTGGATCTTGGCCATTCTAACTGGAGTGAGGACGAAAAGGGAAAGAGGAACTGAAACTTTCTCTCCTTACAGATGACATGATTCTGTATTTAAAGAACCCTATAGACTCTACTCAGAAGCTGCTTGAGCTGATATAAAACTTTGGTAAGGTAGCAGGGTATAAAATTAACCCTCAATGTCAACTGCCTTCCTATATGCCAACAAATGAGAGGAATGAGGCAAGAATCAGGATAGCAACTCATTTTGCTATCAAAGAAAATACCTAGGAATTAACTTAGAATGTAAAGCACCTTTTTGATGGAACTATAAACCCTGGAGAAGGAAATTAATGCAGAACTGAGGAAATGCAAAAACCTATGCTCCTGGTTTGGAAGAAGTAATATTGTAAATATGGCAATCTTGATAAGGACTATCTACAAAATCAGTGCAATATTCATCAATATCCCAATGTCATTCTTTAAAGAAACAGAAGAGGAAATCCAAAATTTCACTTGGAATAATAAAAGACCCCTTATAGTCTGTCTTCTTGCATGATACATAATGTTTAATCTCACCTTCTCCACCAAAATCTCACCTTTCTCATTGAGACATAGGTGGCCCTGTTTACTAGCAGCAAAGGCTCAAACGCGCAGTTTCAGGTGACACCACGGCCTCTGTTACTGGGTAGATCCAACTCTGTCATCGATTCTGAGGTCTGCTCTGGGAGTCTTGGTCACAAGTTGTTCTATGGCATCTGCTGCCAGCCTGTGCCTATTTGCTTCCTTTTCCTCCAGCAGCCTACAACAGGGAATGAAGTTCAGGCGCTGATGCTCTCCTTCATATGCAGGGCAGGATGAGCCCAACCCTCCCTCATCTTCCTCTTCCAATTTTTGGGAAAAAATGTGCTGGCAGAAGTCCTCAGGTGTGGGGCATGGCTGATCCACACTTTTAATCCAGGCTAGTCCGGAGGCTGAGATCTGAGTATGGAAGTTCCAAGTCACCTAGAACAGGAAAGTCTGATAGATTCTTACTACCAAAAATAAAAACAGCTGGGAGTGGAGTTTGGGCTCAATGGTAAAGGGCTAGTCTTGAGTACAAATGCTTAGTGCCCAGGCCCTGAGTTCAGGCTCCAGCACTGCCAACAACCTCACTTTAGTGAGATTTTAGTTTTATCCATGTAGGCACATCTCACTGGAATCTTTGCTGGTAGAGATAGTCCTCATAATTTTGTCTCAAGGTAAAGGTCCTCCTGGGGTAGTACACAAAAGGTGTCATGGAGAGAGGAGCCCCACTTGCTCTAGGTTTGAAGATGGCATAGGTCAAGCCAGCATGGAGTTGGCACATCAGTCTTTTTCCTAGCACCACCTACCAGTGAATGTCAAATGACATTGATTGTTGTGGGATTGTGTGATTGAAGTGCCCCATTAAGGGCAGTGTTAGCACATCCAAACTTGGATACCAGGAATGCTGAAATCTCAAAGCTAAGATTTCTGTTGGCTACAGAAATGCTGGTGTGTCTGTTATTCACTAAAAGTTCAGGTGCAAAGATTCTGAAGCTTGATGCCATGTGTTTATTCCTTTTAGTAAAATGAGTTTAATGCACTGTATAAGTTAAAACATTTGATAAGAGTCAGGGGTAGTGAAAACATTGTTCTTGAATTCAGGTGTCTGGCAGGGTAATGGGGGGGTGTTGGAGGCTGGGACTATGAAGCTGGAGCTGCTATTAAACCATGGATCATGTTCCTCTTTGTCTGGGAGAAATGACTCCAAAGATGAAATTTGAATGGTGAGGAAAAGATGATGATGTACTCAGGAAATTTCTCCTAAACAAATGCTCATGTGGAAGTGGGATGGGGGCTGGGCATATCTGAGGCAGAGCTTAAGGGGGCTTCTCATGGCGTTGAGAACGTTCCTTGCGACTTCAGGCATGCAGCAGGGTGTTTTAGATGGCCATTGTGAGATGGATGGAATAAGACTGGAGACAGGATGATTGCTGATATCCTGCAATGCTCTTGCATGAGTGGCTGGTGGCTCACCTGAAAGAACTAATTATGCCTAAAAACGAAATCAGGAATTTGTTTTGATTAGGTAATACCTGTAATCCGAGGCATATTCAGGATCCTGATCTTAGTATTGTGGTTTACAACCAACCCAGCAAAGGGAAAAATGCATGAGACTCTTACTCCCAGTTTAGAGCAAGAACAAAGATTGAAGTAGAGCTGTGGCTCAAGAGCTAGAGTGCTACCTTGAGCAAAGAAAAGCTAAGAAAAAGCTCCAGGTCTTGAGTTCAAGGCCAGGAATGAAAGAAGGAAGGTAAAAAAAGGGAAGTATGTGAGGAAGGGAAATATATAAATGAAAGAGAGAAGGAACTAGAAATTTAAAACTAGAGAATATTTAAAAGTCATCAGTCCTTCTAAGAAAAGTGTTGGAGTATGGGTTCTATATGTGGTGAACTGGAAGCCCAGCAGTGACTTGTTAACCAAAGAGTCACCATGATGAGCAAAGGATAGAAATCTGCATGAGCCTCTTAGCGGATGGAGTCACAGAAGAGAACCTCAGCTCCCATCCCATAGTTAGAAGTATATAGAGATGGGGAAGTTGGCATCACCTTGATGTCATTGCGTCCATGGACACTGGAAGCCATGGCTCTGTGAAAGCACAATGTTCTGGTTACTGAGCTGAGAGGCTGAGGAGAGCCAAGTCCAGACCATGAAGAAATCAGGGTGGCAGCAGAGCAACTCTGCTGCAGTGTGTGCCTGCTTGGCTGTTCTTATTCTGTGGTGGATCAGGCCGGAGCGGGTGATAGTAACTGTTTTGTGGTCGCAAGGCCTTCACCAAGAGCTTCCTCTGGGATCCTGATAAGCTACAGGGTGGCTGGTGGTGGGATGTGTGTGGGGTGGAAGTGACAGAGGGATGGACGCATGGCAAGGTGGGTGAAGAGATGAGAGGAATGATGAGAGCCCAGTTCATTGGTTTCCAAGGTTAATGGGTGGGAGATAGAGAGGCATGATGGAGGAAAGATGGAGGCAGGGGAAGGTGGTGACAGAGTGAGGCCATCTGTAGTGCCAGCCTGGCCATCATCTGAAGCCCATAGGCAGCTTCCTGATCCCTCACTTTGTCCTGCTCCTTGTGGAGGGAATGTCACGTGTACCCAGAGCTAGGGGTGGGGAAATGTTAGTAGCACCTGGAGAACCATTGGCCTCTACCTGGGTGAGGGGTGGTTCTGGCTCCCATGCTGGGTGGCCTGATAGCTATGGAACAGATCTCTCCTTAGCTACCACAGTCAGTGGCTGCTCTCCATCTAGGGTTAGGGCACCTGCTCAGCCATCAGGACACCCCATGCCAGGATAGAGGCCTACAATTCAGATGGCAGCACAGGGGTGAAGATGATCTCACCGTAGCCCTAGTTCCATGGCTGTCCCTGCATGCAGGTCAGGATGAGCTGGGGGAAGATGTTCTCTGTGTTTTTCCACAGCCTATCCCGGCCTCTTCTTGTGTCTGATTAGACCCAGAGAGTACCAGGTTTCCTCTCATAGTCCTGGTTCTTTTTCTTTTACAGTCATGAGGCTTGAACTCAGGTCCTGGGTACTGTCCCTGAGCTCTTTTGCTCAAGGTTGATGCTCTACCATTTGAACTATAGTGCCATTTCCAGCTTTCCCTTTTCATGTGGATCTCTGATATCTCCAGTGCTGTGCCTGCAGGGAGGCACTCACCCCACAGACAGAGCCACCTCTGCCGTGACTGTGACTGCCCACAACATTCACACCCACTCCTTGCACACCCCTCGACTCCAGTTTTAGCTCCTCTTGGACTGGGTGTCCAGCCTACCCCTTCCTACACTCACAAAGTGTCTACAATTGTCTTCCCAGGGTCCTTTCTTCTGCCAGCCAGAGTACAGACTGTGCACATCTTGACGATCACACAGCTCAAAGCCAAAGGCTGACATGCAGAAGGGGGTGACCCAGTAGCTGTACAGGGCCCATGGATCATCCTGTGCATCCCCCAGCCTGTGACTTCCCCCACCCCCTTTGCAGGGAAGCTCCATGCCCACATCCTGATCCCTGGTCCACTCCAATTCCATTCTCCCTTGGATTTTGCAGACTGTCTACCATCAGGATCTAAAATTCTATTCATCACTTTATGTCCTTATCACTGATTTGCTACTTTGGCAGGATCTCCCCGTGCCTGGAGAGTGGGCATGTCATGTACTCTCTGTGGAGAAGTTGCCCCAGGAGAAGAAATATGCACTTCATGTGAGTGTTGGACAGGGCAGGAGGGCTCCCTAGGATCAGAAGCCACAGGAGGGGTGCAGATGGGGGAATGCTAGGGGCCCCAGGGGACAGTGGGAGTTAGGGCACAGTTGGTTCCTTCTGCAGGGTTGACATCGATTCACAAACCCAACAGAATGAGGTTCACATTACAGATGTCAGAGAGAGTGCAGATTGCCAATGGGCGCAGGGGTCACTGTCACCCCCAGATGCTGGCTGCATGCTGGGATGCACGCAGAGATGGTTTCAAGATCAGATAATTAGGATGTTGCAGGGTGTAACCATTCTTTTCTGATGGCTCTCTACCTCTCTTGAGCTTCATCTCTATCTTTGGCTTTTTCTTGGCAGTTAACTGGAAATGAGAGTTTCATGGACTTTCCTTTCTGGACTGGCTTCAAACAGAAGCTATGCACAGTTTTCAAACCATATCCTACTGAAGAAGGGAAGCTTGATCTGGTGCTTAACTGGGTTGCACTTTGGCTCCGTTTGCTATGCCTCACGGGAGGGGGCTCATCATTTGTAGACTAAGATCTCATGACCTTCAAAGCCAAATGCTACCTGAAAGTTCAGGGTCCCAGCCTATGTGTTGGGCCTGGGTGAATACATTCTCTATTATGCTGGGTCATCAACCCATGTTTTAAGCTGGAAGTAGGCAGTGCCACATTTGATAAGAACATCTGCCAGAGATTGTCCCCTCATGAAAGCAGATTCTAAATTTGTATTCCATTTCCTGTGGTGGAGAAATCCCCTCCAAGTTAGACAGGCTGACTTCCCCCTGCAGGTCATACTCCTAATGCACCCTTGAGTGTCCTCATGGTATTGGGATCTAAGTTTGTAGGGAATGCTGGTTTGGTCCATGAATTACCTGGAGAAGTGATGACAAACGTGTTGTGGATTAATATGAGAACAATTTAAGAAGCCCTGGAGGAGCATCAACCTGACCCTCTGTGGTGCTATAAATCTGATAGGATGTTCCAGACTGAGAAACAATCACATGGCTTTGTGTTTGGCATCCAGACAAGTGAGTGCATGTCTTAGCTGTCAGCCAATACAGAGGAGGACATGAATAAGTGGGTGGAAAGCATCTGTCAGACCCCTGTCTGGGGGCAGGTGGAGAGAACATAGGAAGGTAGATACCATGGCTGTGGTGGGGCCAAAAAAAGGGTAAAAGAGGCAAAGGAACCAGGTACTGGTAGCTCAAGACTGTCATCCTAGCTACTCAGGAGTTTGAGATCTGAGGATCACAATTCAAAGCCAGCCCAGGACAGAAACTCCATGAGACTCTTATCTGCAATAAACTACTGAATGCAAGAAGCTCAAGCTCAGTGACAGCATCCAGGCCTAGCGTTCAAAACCCAGGACTGGCAGAAAAAAGTATCAAAGGACAAGAAGCTGGCCAAAAGTTAGAGGGACTCTATCTTGACAAACAATACAATGGTAAGTTGCACTCAGAAGACTTGCACAAAATCTGGAAATGCCTGAGACCTATCTATGTATGTTTCCTGTTTGTCTAAATACATATGTTTATGCATTTATATATTAGCATAGAGAGACAGATCAATACATATGACTATACATATATACATAGCCAGACACTTATGGGTGGGTGGTATACTGTGTGAGAGTTTGTGTTTGTGTTTTGTGGATGGCTATCTCTGTTTAGGAAAGGTAGAAAATATGTAAATATCTTTAAAAAAAACTTGATAAAATATAGAGAAACATAAGCTCTTGAGGGAATCTGAAATGACAAGATTATTCACAGGCACGTTTATCCTTATGGATTCCTCAGCAAGTTTTAAATTTTTTCATTATTTTCTTTCTTTTTTTGAACCAGTGCTAAGGATTTCTCTCAGGGACCAAGTGCTGCCAATTACTAATTTTCTCATGGCTGGTACAAGAGGAACTGAGCCACAGTTCCACTTTTGCCTTATTTATTCGTGCTTAACTGAAGATAGAGATTTCTATCAGTGACTTTCTTTCAGGGGCTGGACTCTAACGAGGATCCCCAGACCTCAGCCTTCTCTATAGCTACAATTAACAATATGAGAACCCAGCGCTGGGTTCCAATGCACAGGGCAAGAAATTGAGTGAATCTCTCTACTCAAACTAGCTATAATAAGCTAGAAGTGAAAGACCAATACCTTTGAGGAAAAGATGCTGAGGGTTATCACACAGGCCCCATGAGTAAGCCCTAAACCCTGTACACATGTGTGCATGCACACATTGGCAGATACACACACACATGCACACACACAATATCTCAGGCAATATTGTATTTTGAATTAATATCCAAAGATTGGACAACACGATAGCAAGTAATAAAATCTGTTCTTCTTGTCTACATTGAGGGAAAGGGATAAGTCACAAGATGCAGAAGCGAAGAATTGAGAGGCAAATGCTGTGAGTGAATAACTTGTAAAAAACATTTCTTTTCTTTTCTTTTCTTTTGTTTATTCTGCTATTCCTGGGGCTAGAAATCAGGGCCTGAGCACTGCTCTTGGCTTTTCCCAAGTCTAGCCCTCTGCCACTTGAGCCACATTGCCATATGGATTTTTATATCTGTGTGATATTAAGGACTCAAACCTAGATCTTCATGGATGCTAGGCAAGCACTCTACCACTGGGCCAAACTCTAAACCCCGATAAAGTATTTATAAATAGTCATCATCATCATATCAAAATATCCTTTCTCCTACAAAGAATGAACACTTATCTATGTCTGTAAGACTTTTTTAATGTCACCAATGCTTCTGTGATTTTCCCACTTGCATTTTTACAGATGACAGCACAGATATTCATCAGGAAGAAAAATAGATTAGGATACAGAAACCTAACAACGTCCTAGTAGATTGAAGTGAAAAATATGTGCAAGATGGCCTGGGTGTTTCATCTATTTGTAGAGTGCTTGACTACCACACAAAAAGACTCCTGTTTGATTCTTCAGTACCATATACATAGAAAACTATGGAAGTGGTGCTGTGGCTTGGTGGGACAGCTATAGCCTAAAGAAAGCCTAAGAACAATGGTCAGGCTCTGAGGTCAAGTCCCAGGACTAGCAAAAAAAATGTGCAAGAGGCAAAATGCAAGCTGAGAAGGCACTGTGAAGCAAAATGTCTTGTGAAGGGTAAGGGGAATAGTGACAGTTAAGTTTGGATCTTACCTAAGAAAGGCTCCTTGAGCCTCTGACCAGGCTAGCACTTACGCCTAGTTAATTACTTGGGATTTGAACAAAAAGTTGTGCTGTTTACTACATCCATATGTGAGGTGGGAAGGGAGATTCAGCCTCCAGTATGTCTTTGGGGAGGTCTTCTGTGAGCAAGGAGCTTTGGTCTTTGGGCCTTGAAAGGTGACCCTACCTCCCTCACAATGGAACAGAATATGGAACCCTGGTAACCAAGCCACTGTATGTGACAACCAGCTCAAGCCAGCTCCCTTTGCCTGTGGCTCAGGAACCAGAAAGATGTTGCTGTGCTGTTGCCAAAGGTCAGGAGGCTCGCATCTCAGGCATGAGAGATATGGATGTCTCACTTGAAGAAGTAGATGCTGGATCAGTGCCAAGCCAAAATTCCAGTATTCAGGCATTTCTCTAGGAAGAAAGCCAGGAAACTCCAGGGCAACTCAGATGAGGTATATTGAGAGGAAACCTATTTGAACCCATCATCCTGCCCACACACTACAACCTTCTTGTGTGCTTTCAAGTGACTATACTGAGATTAGAGTGTGTCATTTCCAATCTACTCTATTCCAATTCCTCAGTGTGAAGTGTGGTCCCATTCCTACGTTTGAAATATCCACTGTTTTGCCAACAGAGTGTGATGGTAAGTCAGCTCAGACTCTGAATGAGCCTTGTAACCTATGGATCCTGGAGGAAGGCCTGTTGGAGATGCTGGTGACAAAGCTGATCCCTGCCTACCAGAAAGTTGATCTCTATTATGTGGGAAACTTCCTGCACAATTTCAAATAGTGGAGGACAATGTAGTAGTTGCTGGAAATTCTCTTGAAAAAGTGAGTGTTCCCCCTCCAAACCCAGGTTTGCTCACCCCTCCTGGCCAAGTCTTGGAATACTTGGCTCCTCTCTGAGCCTGTTTGGTTCACTGCGGTGTTCACAGGGGAGCTAAGCATGATACAAGTGCACAAACTACTTTATTATGACTGGGACACCATGCCATTTCATTTCCATCACAAGCTACTGGAGTCTCAACAGTGTGCTTACTGAGAAGTTGGATTTCAGGCATGAGTAAGTGGCTCCCAACTGCAGCCCTCACCTAGGTGACATCCTAGGAAATCCCATTTCCCAGTAAGAAATGAGGTGTCAGTACTAATGGCGGAGGCCTGTGAAATACTGGAGTCAGAGGAAAAGCTGGGGTCTGAATCACTTTTGAGCCATCAGGGAGGGATTGTGATAGCTTTTCCTGTTAGAACCTGAAAGCAGTTACATTTTGGTGTGTGGTCCAGTGCTGCCACTTGAACCTGAACCCAGGTCTAAATGCCATCCCTTTGGTGTTCAAAAATTAGCACTGTACCATTTGAGTCCTAGGTCAAGTTCTGGCTTTTTGCTGCCTAATTGAAGACGAGTGCCTGTAGACTTTTACTGACTAGACTGGCTTTCCACTGTGATCTTCAGAGCTCAGCCTGCTGGGTGGCGAAGATTAGAGGAATGAGCATTTAGTTCTTTATTTAGAGCATTCACTTATTGATTTATTTAGAGCATTTACTTAGTTAATTTAAGGTACGTTTACTTGGGACAGATGCATAGGGCCTCTCTCAGAAGCTTCTGGAAGTGGGGTGTAAAAGTCATCCTGTTCTCGAGTGTCTCTTACCCCCCTCCCAGCACATAAGTGCACATCTCTGCAAGACAGCCACAGCATTAGAGTCCTGCAAGAAAGGGGCTTTGGTAGAAGGCTCAGGATGGAGAGAGAAGGCTCTCACTTTCCTTGTACCGAATGTGCCCACAGCATCATGTGTTCCATCTATACGATGTGAATGGACTTCTACCCCAGTGATTTCTACGAGTTCAAGAACTGCCACACCCTGACACAACTCAAGCTCTATATGAGGCTCCACATGCCGGCTTTGGACCTGCTCTTCTAAACACATACTTTTTGACTAGCTGGAGGAATGTGGGACCAGTAAGACCAAGAAAAAATAGAAGTCCTGGTGTGGGTGCCTCAGAGCCTGTGAGTAGGAAGCCCATGTGGTCTAGATATTGGTTGGCCCTTACTTCTACAGAGCTTGGCAAAATGCCCTTTATGGGTGGTGTCAGCCAGGTAATGTCTGTCCTCTGAAAGGACTCGGGAATAAGCACTCATTAGAGAGACCCTACACCTCCTCACTGTTCAGTCCAAACTCCAGTTCTACAGGTTCCTCCATTAGATCCTCATGGAAGTTGAGTGACACTTCAACTTGCAGTCCACTCTGTCCACTCTGTACCTATTTCCATTCTTAGGTTTGGGTCATCGTGGAAGAGCTTATCCTGAACTCCGGATGAAAAACCCACCAATGGAGCTGGTGACTGATGGAGACAGAGAATCATCACTGCACTCCAGAAAGCATGGGCCTTCTGTAGAAATTACCAAACAGGTTTAGAGTCCTGTGGATATACCTTTTGCTCTGAACCCCATGTGTGACAGAGTTGAACCTGCAGATACTATGGAGGAAGAAAAAGGGCAGCCAGATTTCCTTTCGTTTCCTTTCACACTCCACCCAGAGTCAGTCCATCTGAGTCAGAGTAACACTCCACTTATTGTGGAAGCTGAAGGGGCACACGCTGGGTTCATGGAAAATGTCCCCATGGGAAGCAGCAAGTGTACTCTCAATACTGGATTCATTGGAGGAAAATGAATCCATCCTCACAGAATATCCAGACCCATCCATCTCACTAAAAGAGACTCAATCTCCATTCGAAAAACCAGAATCCATCCCCCTCTTAACTCAGGAAGGACATTCTGTTTTTCATGAGGAAGGAGACCCTTATGAGGACTCTGAAGTAGAATTACTGTCTGAAGGCAACTTGGAGGCCAGTCTGGATTTAGAGCTTCCCTGTCCCCTTCCTAAAAAGACATCTCTTTATCATGCTCTCATGATTCTTGTCAAGTATTCATTGTATTTACTTTGCTAACTATTAAACTCTCATTGTTAATATTATGGTGTGCAGTTCTTCAGTCCTTATTATACTGTGTTTTATTTTCCACTTATAATGTGAGACCTCAGACACCTAAGTCCTGGGTGTGCAAAAAACCAGACAGGTCTGGTCCCATAGAAGTCAACCTTACTGGATATACAGGGAACTATGGAATGCATGGAATCACCAGGAATCCAGGCCAGGCCTCCATGCATAGACAAGTCAGCTACCAAAGCTTAAGGACAGAGCAGATGCCTGGAAATGTGTTACGTCAATCGGGAGAAGTGCCAGAGTAACTGTAATATTATGTGGGACTCTGTTCTGTGAGTTCAAGTCTGTTTATATATCCATTGTGCTTTGTACAAATATTTAAGAAAATTAAAACTCCACAATAGCATCAAAAATTTACTTTGGCTTTGAATGTGGCCTAGTTGTAGAGTGCTCGCCTAGTATACAAGAAGTCTTGATTCAATTCCTCGACACTTCATACACAGAAAAAGCAGATGGGGCACTGTGGCTCAGGTGTCACTGTGCCACCCTTGAACAAATGTGGCCAAGGACAGTTCCTGGTCCCTCAGTTCAAGCCCCAGGACTAGCCAAACAAGAAATCATACCATTTTTCACACATTTGGAAATAAATCTGTTTTATCTAACCCTACTTCTTTTTTGCCAGTCCAGGGTGTGTGCCACGAAGCCAAACTACTGTCCCCCAATCTTACTATTTTGAATCATTTAATTTTTTTACATAATCATATTTCATGCTGTCTGTATTAATACCATAAACAGTATGCTTAGTGTAATAATGTTAAAGGTAAAACATAAGAAATTAATAACAAATTCCTTTTTTATTAGTTTTATAGCATTACTACAATTTTATGAGAAAAATTACCTAGAATGTTTATTTTAGAGTTCAAGTAATCCATTTTGATAAATATATCAACCTACATCATTTATTTGAACACATTTTAAACTATTTTTTTCAGGAATAAAAATACATATATATTTGTTGTAAATGAAATTTATGACTTGGGGGGAAGGGAAAGAGAAAAGGGGGGAGGGGGTAACAGTGTTTACAAGAAATGTACTCATTACCTATGTAACAGCAATCTCTTTGTATATCACCTTGACAACAAATTTTTTGAAAAGTACAATAAGTTTAAATGTCTACTTTGGGCAGATTTTTTTTGCCAGTACTGGGCTTAGACTGAGGAACTGAGCACGATCCTTGTTTTTGTTTTTGTTTTTTCTTAAGGCGCAAGTTCTATCACATGTGCCACAGCACCACTTTTATCTTTTTTATCTATGTTGTGCTGAGGAATTGAACTTGGGTCTTCATTCATGCTCGGCAAGAACTCTTCCACTAGGCTTAACTGATGGCCCCAGTGGGAAGGAAGTTTTCCATAAAATATGTAGTAAATATGTCCACTAAGGAAAAGCCATCAAAAATAGAAGAAAAATTATATACTTAGATAACGACATGCCAGTATTATGGCAGATCTCTGTAATTCTAGCTTCAAGAGTGGCCTATTTGGACCGGGAGTTGGCTGGCTGAAGTAAAGTGCTATCCTTGAGCAAGCCCTAGGACAGTGCTCTGGCCATGAGTTGAAGCCATAGGACATTTAAAAAATAATAACTTAATGCCCGTGACTGGTGGCTCACCCTGGTAATCCTAGCTACCCTGGAGGATCGAGGTTCAAAGACAGCCCAGGCATAAAAATCTGTGAGAATGTTATTTCCAAATAATCCAGAAAATTCAAAATGACAATGTGCCTCAAGTGTTAGAGCTCTTGCCTTGAGCTGAAGAGCTTAAGGTAAACATCCAGGCCCAGAGTTCAAGCCCCATGAGTGAAAAAAAGAAAAAGAAAAAGAAAGCCCTTATCTAAGGCTGGAGTGCACACTAGTGGTAGTTTGCTTGCCTAGTATGCACAAAGCCCTGTGTTCAATTACTCTGTACCACTTACACCAAAAAAAAAAAAGCTGGAAATGATCTCAGAAGGTTGGGTTCTGAGGATCACAGTTCAAAGCCAGGCCAGACACTAAAGTCCATGAAACTGTTACTTCTACTTAAGCACCAGAAAACCAGAAGTGACACTGTGGCTCAAGGTGTTTAGGGTTGTGGCCTTGAGCTGAAGAGCCCAGGGACACAGCCCAGGTGCACAATTAAAGTCTTACAACCAAAAGACAGAGAGAGAGAGAGAGAGAGAGAGAGAGAGAGAGAGAGAGAGAGAGAGAGAGAGAGAGAGACAGAGAGAGAGACAGAGAGAGACAGACAGACAGGCAGACAGACAGAGACAGAGAGACAGAGACAGAGACATCAAACAGTCAGGCACTGCTGGCTGAAGCGTGTAATTCTAGCTACTATGGAGGCTGAGATTGGAGGATCTTGGTTCAAAGCCCAAAGCCAGCCTGGACACATATGTTTGTGAGACTTACATCACCAATTAACTACCAGAACCCAAAAATGGAGCTGTAGAGGAAGAGCGCTAGCCTTGAGCTGAAGAGCTCAGGGACAGTGTCCAGGCCCAAAGTCCAAGCACCATGACGAATCAATAATAAAAAAAAGAAGACAGCTAATAGTAATGATGAATAATTTTGGGCTGGGAGTTTGGCCTAGTGGTAGAGTGCTTGCCTAGCATGCACGAAGGCCTGGGTTCAATTCCTCAATACCACATACATAGAAAAATGCTGGAAGTGGTGCTGAGGCTGAAGTGGTAGAGCCCTAGCCTTGAGAAAATATAAGGACAGTGCTCAGTCCCTGAGTACAAGCCCAGGACGGGCCAAATCAAAAGTAGTAGAGCACTGGCATTGAACTGAAGATCTGAGGAACAGCCCAGGCACAGAGTTCAAGCACCGCAAACAACAACAACAAAATCTATGAAATGGCAGTGGTGGTTTTAAGCTAAGCAAAAATAGAGTAGAAACTGGTAAAAATACATATTTGTGTGTAAGCAAAATAGCCAGACTAATGCATTAGAACAGGATAGCAACTTGAAAAAAAATTTTGTTTTCCATCTCACTAGGTCCTGTCTCTTAATTTATTCAAGTAAGTAAAATGCTGGGCTTTATAATCATTGTTCTGAATATTAGAAAATCATAATATCTCTCATTAACCAACAAAGACCAGGAACTGGGGCTTCATTCAAATGGCAGAGTATAAGGCAAGAGAAGAAAAAATTGAAGTAAGAACTTGAAGTTCTTGATCCAGAACCTGCATAGTAACAGAGCAGCAGCCTGGTGATGGTACCTCACACCTATAATCTTAGCTACTCAGGAGGCTAAGATCTGAGAATCAAAGTTTAAAGCCAGCCAAAGTACCCAGTTAACTGCCAGAAAAACCAGAAGTGGCACTGTGGCTCACAGATTAAAGCACTAGCCTTGAGCTGAAGAGCTCAGGGACAGTGCCCAGGCCCAGAGTTCACGCCCCACAATTGACAAAAATCAAACAAGCAAACAAAACTCACAAAGAAGCCTGCAGACCACACTGGTTCTGCTGAGTCTCTTCTCTATGGGGATCAGGAAACATTTCACTTTTCTGTCTCTTCCCATCTCAACATTCATACTAAAATAAGACTGTGTTGAAAGTTTCAATCTATAAAAATGTTTTTTATGAAGCACCCTGAAATATTCATCGCTTATATCTCAATTGAAGATAGTTGATTTGGGGCTGCATTGGCAGAGTGCTAGCCTTGAGCAGAAAAGGTTAGGGATAGATCTGAAGCACTCAGTTGAAGACCCAGTACCAACACAGAAAAGAAATTATGTACTTTATATATATTTTCTAATTTCTTAATGAATTTTTCAGTCTGTATAAATATAGGGTACATTCCTTGTTACTTAAGTAAGATTGCTCTTTTTTTTCTTTTTGGCTGTCCTAGGGCTTGGACTCAGGGCCTAGACATTTTCATTGGACTCACTTTCCCAAGGTGAGTGCTCTGCCTCTTGAGACACAGCGCCACTTCTAGCTTTTTTCTGAGTATGCAGTACCGGTGAATAGAACCTAGGTCTTCATGCATTCTAGGTGAACACTCTATCATTAGGCTACATTCCCAGGCAGTGAGATTCCTCTTACAGTCCTTGTATGTTCACAGAGTTTGATCTCACACACTGTAGGGCCCTGGTTGGCTTTGACCTGTGATCCTAAGCCCTGAGCCTCCTAAGTAGCTGAAATTAAGTTGTGAGCCAGCATGATGGCTTCCATTCTTTTTTCTACAAAAATACATGTAGTTATCTAAAATATATCTATAGCTGAAAAAAAATGAATCTCTCCCAAACAAATCTTCAAAGAAACAACCATCCTATTAAAAGGTGGGCTAAAGACTTAAAAGAGTATTCTCTGAAGAAAAAATTAAAATGGGCTTTAGACACATGAAGAAATGCTCCATATCTCTAGCAATAAGGGAAATGAAAATCAAAACAACTTTGAGATTCCACCTGACTCCAGTCAGAATGGCCATTATCAAAAAGTCTAATAAGAGATACTGGTGGGGAAGAGACCAGGGGGGATCACACCTACACTGTTGGTGTGAGTGTAAACTCGTTCAACCACTAGGGAAAGCAGTGTGGTGGTTCTTCAAAAGACTGAACATAGAGCTCCCCTATGATCCAGCAAATCCACTACTTGGCACCTACCCAATTGTCCAGAAAAAAGGACATACTAAAGTCACTAGCACAATGATGCTCATTGCAGCACTATTTACCATAGCAAAGATATGAAACCAACCCAGATGCCACTCAGTAGATGAATGAATCAAGAAGATGTGGTACTTATACACAATGGAATGCTAAGATGCTATCAGAAGGAATGACATCGCCCCATTTGTAAGGAAATGGAAAGACTTGGAAAAATTCATATTAAGTGAAGCAAGCCAGACCCAAAGAAACATAAGCTCAATGGTTTCCCTCATTTGTAATAATTAGTTCACATCTAGGACTCTCCTAGCAGAGGATTACAATAACTCAAAAACCTAGGTATATAAGGTCATATAGGATGAGACTAAATGAAAGGATCTCTAGGATATGGGAACAAGAGCTATATCTTGTGTCATCGTTGCTCTTAATCTTGTGTGACTTTTGTCCTTAATCTACTATGTTATTTCTCATCTCTTATTTTGCCCTTTGGTTAATGTCAGATTGTTACTGTATCTGATTTTTTCCCTGGCATATTGTATATATGTTTATTTGTTTATGTCAAATAGGAAAGGGAAGGGGGGAAACAAGATGATTGGGAAGGGGAGGGGAGAGGGAACTGGGGACAAAAACATGTGGAGTGAAATAAATGTGTGAGAAGTAATGCAGTCCACTACCTGTAAATGTAATCGTAACCCCTCTATACATTACCCTGAAAATAAAAAAGAGACTATAAAAATATCTGTAGAAAATGAGGCTGGATGATGGAAACAACCAGATGCCCTACTACAAAAAATGTGATACACGCACACACACACACACACACACACACACACACACACACACACACACACACACACACAATGGAATGATACATAGCCAACCGACAAGATAAAATAATGGCATTCTCGGGGAAGTGGATGAAAAGGAAAAAAATCATATTAAGTGAAGTAAGCCAAACTCAAAGGAACATAGGCCCAAGAGTCTCCCTCATTTGTCAAATTCAGTAGAAACCTTGGGCTCTGATACCAGAGATTTACAATGGAACAAAATCTAGAGACATCGTGATAAATAGTATGACACTAAATGTAAGGACCTCCAAGATGAAGAAACAAAACTCATATAATGAGTGATTGTTGTCCTTAATGAACTATGTGATCTCTTATCTCTTTTGCTATCCCTTGGTTATATCATATTGTTACAATATTTCACCTTGTTTTCTGATATATTGCATATGTGCCTAATTGGTTATTTGAAATTGGATAGGGAAGGGGGAAAATGAACATGAGTGGGGGTAGGGGAAGGGAAATGGGGACCATATCATTACATGGGGTATCAAAGTTTGAGAAGTAATGCACCTTCTATCTGGTGAATATAATGTAACCCTTCTATAAAGTACAATAAAAATAAATACATAAAAAGAAGATCTGCACAGAAAAAAATAATAATGGCATTTTTGGGGTAGTGGATGAAATTAGAGTGAATCCTGTTGAGTGAGATAAGTCAAGACCAAGGAACAAAAGGTACATGGTATCCTTAATATATGGATATTAGTTTCAAACAGTAGTAGAGCGATGATTGAATAGTTGATACCCAAAGTTCTGGACATAATTTTGGAGATATAAACATAACTACATAGACATAAAATCTAGGATAGACTATACACTCTATAGACATGTGTTTTATTATAGATTAATCTGTATCTATGACATACAAAGACTCAGCTTAATTTTTACTATATTCTAAAATTTATGTGCCAGTGATTGTATAGCGATTCCCTTCTTGAATATTTGTTGGTTAAACATGACATTTGAAATACGATGTAAAATTCAATGTTAATAAATTTTTTTAAAAAAAGAGGCTAGAGGTAAATACCACTAATGTACTTGCTCTAAGTAGTACAGAAATTTTCTTAATGAATCAAGGAGTTTTATTACATCTTTATGCAATTATATTAGTTCTGAGTGTTTTACACTCAATGCTACTTCTGGAAAGATGATATAGCTGACTATTTAGATGGTATGAAGACATACTGGCCTAAACGTAGAATAAAGCATTGGTAAGTGGCTGTTAGCTGATCAGATTCTGCTGGAATATGTGGAATGAATTTATTAAGCACAATGCAGGCTCTTAGTCAGATTAGGATCAAGATTATTTGGTTCCATGAGATGAATGAGGAAAGATCAGAAAAATCTACTAAGATATCCAGATATACTTTTGAAACTAAGGTATCTGGACTCGTTTTTTTTTCTTCCTTTGTGGGGAGCTTGAACTTTGGACCTGGGCAAGGTCTCTTAGTTCTTTTTCCTCAAGGCTAATGCTGTACCAGTTTTAGCCACAACTCCACTTAGTTTTTGGGTGGATAAGTGGAGAGAAGAATCTTACAGGTTTTTTTTGTTTACGTTTTTTTGCTTGCAAAGGCTTTGAATCACCTTCTCCCTGGCTAGTAGAATGACAATTATGACTCTCCAGCGCCTGGCTTGTGATTTTTTGAAAACTGGACTTTCTTCCAAATCACGTAACTGGTTCCTAGCAAAGTTTTGAAGCCCGACTTAAATGTGACAGATTTTTGTCACTTGGAGACACTCTGTGCTGAACTTTAGAAATCTACCAGCTGAGTCACAGTGGCACTTCCAGTTTTTGTTTATGTGGTGCTGAGGAATGGAATCAGGGTTTCATACATGCTGGGCAAGCTACATTTTCAGGCCAACAATCCAGAAACAAGGGCTTACTAAACCCAATAGCACAACAATGTTCATTGCAGCACTATTCACCATAGCAAAGATATGGAACCAACCCAGATGTCCCTCAGTTGATGAGTGGATCAACAAGGTGTGGTATTTGTACAAAATGGAATTCTATGTTGCTGTCAGAAAGAATGACATCGCCCCATTTGTTAGGAAATGGAAAGACTTAGAACAAATCATATTAAGTGAAGTAAGCCAGACTCTGAAATCTTTGCTTCTGCATCTTGAGAAATACCCCTTTCCCTCAACGTAGACAGTAAAAAAAGATCCATCCCATGGTCCACTGTGAGGCCACTGGTTGGGCTAAGAGCTAGTCGTGCAGCCACACATAAGTTTTATTCTAATACTTTCCAAACTTTGTACTCAAATATGCTACCTACTTACCAACTTAGGTCAGTTATCCTTATGCTATACCTTTTCTTCATTACTACAATATTCTTACACTCCTACGTTAATCCTCTTTTACCTCCCCTGACCTCTCTCATTCTTTTTTTCTATCTCTGGACCTCTGCTCGTCTTTCAACCCTTATACTGCACGGATCTACACTTGATGGCTGTTGAGCAATATTTTATATGTAGGTGGTTAATTATTCTCTAGGCTCAGAGGGACTTAATGACAATAGAGATTGGATTGAGAGGCCTATTGTTTTGGGTATAAATCGCTTATCAGTGGTTGTATTAGACTGGTCTGTAAGTGCACAAAAAGAAAGAGTGATAATACCAATCAAAACTTGTGAACATCTAGTGTCTGCCAGCTACAGAGGTCTAGGTTGGTTATATCTGAAAAACTATAATCGTATTTAGTAGTAATCTTGCTCCCATTTTCAAATGGGCAGAACAAGAAACTCAAGAAAAATGTCAAATCAAGAAACAACATCCCCCACCCAATGTAAACAGACAATGGAACAGTCACTGGCAAACCTAGAGGAGAGTCTTCCAAGTGCTACACAAATGCAATTGATAAACATCATTAATGAAAAATGTGAAAATATAAAGAAAGAGATAATGGAGGAAGCCATAGCTGAACAAGAGGAAAGCACAAACAAGGTGATAAGTGAAAAAGAAGAAGCCATAAAGGAGGCCATAACAAAGGTTTTTCAAAGAAAGATGGATGAATTCATAGAATCCACAAATAAAAACATAACCAAACTCCAGCAAATGTCCAAAGAAAATAAAGCTACTGAGCTAACCACTCAAAAGGAAATCAAGGAGATAAAGAAATCCATACATGATCTAAAACAAGAGATGCAAGGCATCAAAAGTGAGCATTTATAAGCAAGGGCGATGAAAAATAAAGTAGATAGCTTTGATAGCAGGTTAGACAATGCAGAGGAGAGAATTTCCGGGGCTGAAGATAATTTAGTTATTATAGAGAAAGAACAGAAAATGAGTCAATCCAAATCGAGGAAAATTGAGAGAGCGCTTCAGGAGGTCCAAGATACAATTAGGAAGCCTAATTTAAGGCTAGTTGGTATTGAGGAGGGCGTGGAGAAAGAGGTCAATGGTATTGGAAATATACTTCAGGGAATCATCTCAGAGAATTTCCCAAATATCCAGAAGGGCAGGCCCATCCAGATACGAGAAGCTTTCAGAACCCCAAACAGACCTGACCAGAAAAGAACATCCCACCGCCACATTGTGATCCGAACTGGATCAATAGAAACGAAAGGAAAGATCCTAAAGGCAGCCAGGGAAAAGGGATCAGTAACCTATAAAGGCAAATCAATCAGAATAACCCCAGGTTTCTCAGCAGAGACCATGCAAGCACGAAGTGACTGGAAGCATATATGTCATGCCCTTAAATCAAATAACTACCAACCAAGAATATTGTAGCCAGCTAAGCTCTCATTCATAACTGAAGGAACAATAAAAACATTCCATTCCAGGGAAAAGCTGCAACAACATGTCGAAACAAAACCAACACTACTGAGAATTCTCAAAGATGCTCTATACATAGAAAACCAAAATAAATGCAATATAGGGAAAGAAATGGCCCCTAAACAGCATACCATCTAAGGACCACAAGAACTGTCAAGACACAGGCCCTACTAAAAGCTTTTAAAAATGGTAGGAACTAATAAATATCTCTCAATCCTAACTCTTAATATCAATGGACTTAACTCTCCAATTAAACGGCATAGGCTGTCTAGTTGGATCAAAGAGCAATGGCCATCGTTCTGCTCTCTTCAAGAGACACATCTTACCCAAAACAATCATGTTTTGAAAGTGAGAGGTTGGAATAAACTCTATCAAGCTAACTGCCCCCATAAACAGGCTGGAGTTGCCATCCTCATATCAGATACAATAAACTTCAAACTGAAATTAGTAAGAAAAGACAAAGAAGGTTACTACATACTACTAAAGGGATCTATCCTCAAGGAAGACATAACTATCCTAAATATTTACACACCCAATCCTGGAGCTCCAAACTTCATCAAGCAAACTTTACTTACACTGAAACCATACATAGATCGAAATACAGTGATTGTTGGTGAGTTTAACACACCACTCTCACCTATGGACAGATCACCAAGCAAAAACTCAACAGAGAAACCTTAGAACTGAACAACTATATAGACCAACTAGATCTAACAGACATCTGCAGAATATTCCACACAGTAACAACACAATATAGGTTTTTCTCAGCAGCACATGGAACATTTTCCAAAATAGACCACATCTTAGGCCATAAAACAAACCTGGACAGATTCAGAAACACTGAAATTATTCCATCCACACTCTCAGACCATAAAGGCATCAAATTGGAGCTGAACAAACATCTGCACCAACAAAAACCCTCTATCTCATGGAGACTGAACAACTCATTGTTGAATCAAAAACAATGGGTAATCGAAGAGATCAGAACAGATATCCAACTGTTTATGAAATTTAACAATAAGGAGCACACAAATATCAACTCCTTAGGGACACAACAAAGGCAGTACTCAGAGGAAAATTTATAGCGCTGAGTGCCTACAACAGCAAGTTGGGAAAATGGCAAACCAACTAGTTAATGTCTCACTTTACCCTCCTGGAAAAGAGCAACAAACCAACCCTAAACCCATTAGGAGAAAGCAAATTATTAAAATCAAAGCAGAATTAAATGATTTGGAATAAAAAAACCTATAGAAAGAATCAACAAAACAAGGAGTTGGTTCTTTGAAAGAATTAACAAAATTGACAAGCCCTTAACAAATCTTACCAAAAAAACAAGAGAGCATATCGAAATAAACAAAATCGCAGATGAAAATGGTACTATCACGACAGAAATTACCAAGATCCAGAATATCATGAGGGAATACTTCTCAAACCTTTACGCCAACAAATTTGAGAATCTAGAAGAAATGGATGAATTCCTAGACAATATTAACATACCCACACTGAACCAAGAAGAGCTAACCCAACTCAACAGGCCTATTTCAACCTCTGAAATAGAAATGGAAATTAGACAACTTCCACTTAAAAAGAGCCCAGGGCCAGATGGATTCACAGCTGAATTCTATAAGGTCTTCAAAGCAGAGCTCACACCAATACTCCTCAAGCTCTTCAACGAAATTGAAAATGAAGGTTGTTTACCAAACTCATTCTGTGAAGCCAGTATATCCCTCATCCCCAAACCAGACAGAGATTCATCAAAGAAAGAGAACTATAGACCCATTTCTTGAATGAACATCGATGCAAAACTTCTCAACAAAATACTGGCCAACCGTCTACAACAACTCATCAAAAAATTATACACTATGATCAAACTGGATTCCTCACAGGGAGGCAAAGCTGGTTCAACATACACAAATCAATTAATACAATTCAACACATCAACAGGAGCAAGGACAAAAATCACATGATTGTCTCAATAGATGCGGAAAAGGCATTTGACAAGACCCAAAACCCCTTTATGTTAAAAGATGTGGAGAAACTAGGACTCCATGGAACATTTCTCAATGTAATGAAGGCTGTGTATGAGAAACCCACTGCTAGTATTATACTTAATGGTGAAAATCTAAAGCCATTCCCTCTAAAATCAGGAACGAGACAAGGATGCCCACTCTCTCCACTCCTTTCTAACATAGTACTAAATTTCCTAGGCAGTGCAAAAAGGCAAGAAGCAAGCATAAAGGGGATCCAAGTAGGGAAAGAGGAAATAAAACTATCCCTCTTTGCAGATGACATGATTCTGTATTTAAAGAATCCTATAGACTCTACTCCCAAGCTCCTTTAGCTGATTCAAAGCTTTGGAAGGGTAGCAGGCCATAAAATCAACCCTCACAAATCAACTGCCTTCCTTTACGCCATTAGTGAGAGGAACGAGGCAATAATCAGGAAAGAAACTCCTTTCACAATAGCCTCAAAGAAAATAAAGTACCTAGGAATTAGCTTAACTAAGAATGTAAAGGACCATTTAGATGAAAACTTTAAAACCCTAAAAAAGGAAATTAAAGCAGAACTAAGGAAATGGAAAAAGCTCCCATGCTCCTGGATTGGGAGAATCAACATTGTGAAAATGACAATCTTGCCAAGGGCTATCTACAAATTCAATGCAATACCCATCAACATCCCAATGTCATTCTTTAAAGAAATAGAAGAGGCAATTCAAAATTTCATATGGAATAATAAAACACCCCGTATTGCAAAAACACTTCTTAGCAGAAAGAACAGCGCTGGAGGAATTACAATTCCAAACTTTAGACTCTATTACAGAGCTATAATTCTCAAAACAGCTTGGTACTGGCACAAGAACAAGCCTGAAGTCCAATGGAATAGTACTGCGGTCCCAGATATTAAACCACAGACCTATGGCCACCTAATCTTTGACAAGGGAGCCAAAAAAAATAGAATGGAAGAAAGATAGCCTCTTCAACATGTTGTGCTGGCAGAACTGGTTAAGCACCAGCAGAAAACTAAGGTTGAATCCTTCTTTTTCATCTTGCACTAGAATTAACTCCAAATGGATCAAAGACCTGGAGATAAAATTGACACACTGAAAAGTTTACAGGAAGGAATAGGAGATACACTAGGCCTCCTTGCCACAGGTTGAAACTTGCTTAATAAAGACCAAGAATCACAACAAATCAGAGAAGGCTGGATAAGTGGGACTGCATTAAACTGCAGAGCTTTTGTATGGCAACGGATATAGCTAGTAAACTAATCAGGAAGCCTACAGAGTGGGAGAAGATCTTCACCAACCAAACAACGGACAAAGGCCTCATATCTAAAATATGTCAACAACTCAAAAAATTGAATCACTCCAAAACGAACCTCCAAAGTAACACCCATCCCATTAAAAAATGGGGCAAAGACTTAAAGAGAGTCTTCTCTGAAGCAGAAACAACTATGGCCTATAGACACATGAAGAAATGCTCAACATCTCTGGTCATAAAAGAAATGCAAATGAAAACAACTCTAAGATTCCACCTCACTCAAGTTAGAATGGCCAGGTTCAGGAAAACGAATGACAACAGATGCTGGAGAGGATGTGGCCAGAAGGGATCACTACTACACTGTTGGTGGGAGTGAAAACTCGTTCAACCACTATGGAAAGCAGTGTGGCAGTGCCTCAATAGGCTAAACATAGAACTCCCCTATGACCCAGCAATTCCACTACTTGGCATTTACCCAACAATCCAGAAAAAAGGGCATACTAAACCCACTAGCACAACAATGTTCATTGCAGCGCTATTCACCATAGCAAAGATATGGAACCAACCCAGATGTCCCTCAGTTGATGAGTGGATCAACAAGTTGTGGTATTTGTACACAATGGAATTCTATGCTGCTGTCAGAAAGAATGACATCGCCCCATTTGTTAGGATATGGAAAGACTTAGAACAAATCATATTAAGTGAAGTAAGCCAGACTCAAAGGAACTTAGGCTCAGTGGTTTCCGTCATTCGTCATAATCAGTAGAAACCTTGGGCTCTACTAGCAGAGATTTGCAATAGAGCAAAAGGCCATATATAAGGCCATATAATGTGAAGCTAATTGAAAGGACCTCCAAGATATTGAAACAAAAGCCATATAATGAATGATTGTTGTCCTTAATGTACTATGTTGTCTCTCATCTCCTTTGCTGTCCCTTGGTTATCCCATATTGGTATAGTATCTCACTTTGTTATCTGATACAT
Source organism: Megascapheus bottae (assembly GCF_031878675.1). Classification (NCBI taxonomy): domain Eukaryota; kingdom Metazoa; phylum Chordata; class Mammalia; order Rodentia; family Geomyidae; genus Megascapheus; species Megascapheus bottae. Next base: position 4,740,085 of record NW_028327585.1, read on the forward strand.
TGAATTTATTTGTATTTGGATATTTGAAATTTGATAGGGAAGGGGGGAAAACCAAGAAGGGTGGGGGGTGTGGGGTTGGAGGGAAATGGGTACCAAGACATGTGAAAGAGTATCAATGTATGTGAATTAATGCACCATCTACCTGGCAAATATCATGTAACCCTTTTACTAATTACAATAAAAAAATGAAAAAAAAAGAAAGTTGTAGTGTGTGGGGAGGATGATGGGGTCAAATAAATTTCTTCTTAGAAATTTACCTCATCTGGTTGCCCTGGATTTTCCTGGCCTTCTTCTTAGAGAAAGACCTGTTATACTGGATTTGTGGCTTGGCAAAGATCTAGCATGTACATTTTCGAGTAAGACATCCACAACTTCCATGCCTGAGACTCGAGTTTCCTGACCTTTGGCAACAGCACAGCAACATCTTTCTTCCTCCTGAGCCACAGGCCAAGTGAGCTGGCTTGAGCTGGTTGTTAGTTACAGTGGCTTGGTTACCAGGGTTCCATATTCTGTTCCATTGTGAGGAGGCAGGGTCACCTTTCAGGGCCCAATGACCAAAGATCCTTGCTCACAGAAGACCTCACCAAAGACATAGTGGAGGCTCTATCTCTCCTCCAATCTCACAATATACATGTGGATGTAGTAAACAGCACACCTTATTTGTCCATTCCCAATAACTTCCACTAGGCCCTACTACCAGTCTGGTCTCAGGCTCAAGGAGCCTTTCTTAGGTAAGATCAAAACTTAAGGGTCAATATTGCCCTCATCCTTTACAAAACATTTGCTTCACAGTGCCTACTCTGCCTGCATTTTGCCCCTTGTCGAATTGTTTTTTTTTGTTTTTGCTAGTCTTGGGAATTGACCTCAGAGTGTGAACATTGTTCTTGGGCTTTCTTTAGGCTTTAGCTGTCCCACCGAGCCACAGCACCACTTGCAGCATTTTCTATGTATGTGGTAATGAGGAATCAAACCTGAGTCTTTTTGCGTGGTAACCAAGGACTCTACCACTAGGTCAAACACACAGGGCATCTTGCACATATTTTTGACGTCAATCTACTAGGATATTATTAGGTTTCTGTATCCTAATCAATTTTTTCCTGATGATGAACTTTGCTATCATGTGTAAAAAATGCAAGAGGGAAAAACACAGAAGAATTAGTGAAATTAAAAAAAAGCATTACACATATAGATAAGTGTTCATTCTTTGTAGGAGAAAGATTATTTTGATATGATGATGATGACTTTATAATTACTATGTCAGGGTTGAGAGTTTGGCATAGTGGTAGAGTGCTTGCCTAGCATCCATGAAGATCTGGGTTTGATTGCTCAGTATCACATAGATAGAAAATCTAGACGTGGCACTGTGGCTCAAGTGGCAGAGGGCTAGACTTGAGAAAACCCGAGGACAGTGCTCAGGCCCTGAATTCCAGCCCCAAGACTGGCAAAAAGATAATAGAAAATAAAAATGCTTTTTAAGAGCTAATTCACTCACAGCATTGGCTTCTGAAATCTTCGCTTCTGCATCTTGTGAAATACCCCTTTCCCTCAACGTAGACAAGAAAAACAGATCCATCCTATGGTCCACTGTGAGGCCACTAGTTGGGCTAAGAGCTCGTCGTGCAGCAACACATAAGTTTTATTCTAATATTTTCCAAACTTTGTACTCAAATATGCTACCTACTTACCAACTTAGGTCAGTTATCCTTATGCTATACCTTTTCTTCATTACTACAATATTCTTACACTCCTACGTTAATCCTCTTGTGCCTCCCCTGACCTCTCTCATTCTTTTTTTCTATCTCTGGACCTCTGCTCGTCTTTCAACCCTTATACTGCACGGATCTACACTTGATGGCTGTTGAGCAATATTGTATATGTAGGTGGTTAATTATTCTCTAGGCTCAGAGGGACTTAAAGACAATAGAGATTGGATTGAGAGGCCTATTGTTTTGGGTATAAATCGCTTATCAGTGGTTGTATTAGACTGGTCTGTAAGTGCACAAAAAGAAAGAGTGATAATACCAATCAAAACTTGTGAACATCTAGTGTCTGCCAGCTACAGAGGTCTAGGTTGGTTATATCTGAAAAACTATAATCGTATTTAGTAGTAATCTTGCTCCCATTTTCAAATGGGCAGAACAAGAAACTCAAGAAAAATGTCAAAAAAAGAAACAACATCCCCCACCCAATGTAAACAGACAATGGAACAGTCACTGGCAAACCTAGAGGAGAGTCTTCCAAGTGCTACACAAATGCAATTGATAAACATCATTAATGAAAAATGTGAAAATATAAAGAAAGAGTTAATGGAGGAAGCCTTAGCTGAACAAGAGGAAACCATAAACAAGGTGATAAGTGAAAAAGAAGAAGCCATAAAGGAGGCCATAACAAAGGTTTTTCAAAGAAAGATGGATGAATTCATAGAATCCACAAGTAAAAACGTGACCAAATTCCAGCAAATGTCCAAAGAAAATAAACCTACTGAGCTAACCACTCAAAAGGAAATCAAGGAGATAAAGAAATCCATACATGATCTAAAACAAGAGATGCAAGGCATCAAAAGTGAGCAATTATAAGCAAGGGCGATGAAAAATAAAGTAGATAGCTTTGATAGCAGGTTAAACAATGCAGAGGAGACAATTTCCGGGGCTGAAGATAATTTAGTTATTATAGAGAAAGAACAGAAAATGAGTCAATCCAAATCTAGGAAATATGACAGATCACTTCAGGAGGTCTAAGATACAATTAGGAAGCCTAATTTAAGGCTAGTTGGTATTGAGGAGGGCGTGGATAAAGAGGACAATGGTATTGGAAATACACTTCAGGGAATCATCTCAGAGAATTTCCCAAATATCCAGAAGGGCAGGCCCATCCAGATATGAGAAGCTTTCAGAACACCAAACAGACCTGACCAGAGAAGAACATCCCACCGCCACATTGTGATCCGAACTGGATGAATAGAAACGAAAGGAAAGATCCTAAAGGCAGCCAGGGAGAAGGGATCAGTAACCTATAAAGGCAAACCAATCAGAATAACCCCAGATTTCTCAGCAGAGACCATGCAAGCACGAAGTGACTGGACGCATATATGTCATGCCCTTAAATAAAATAACTACCAACCAAGAATATTGTAGCCAGCTAAGCTCTCATTCATAACTGAGGGAACAATAAAAACATTCCATTCCAGGCAAAAGCTGCATCAATCTGTCGAAACAAAACCAACACTACAGAGAATTCTCAAAGATACTCTATACATAGAAAACCAAAATAAATGCAATATAGGGAAAGAAATGGCACCTAAACAGCATACCATCTAAGGACCACAAGAACTGTCAAGACACAGGCCCTACTAAAAGCTTTTAAAAATGGTAGGAACTAATAAATATCTCTCAATCCTAACTCTCAATATCAATGGACTTAAGTCTCCAATTAAACGGCTTAGGCTGTCTAGTTGGATCAAAAAGCAAGAGCCATCGTTCTGCTGTCTTCAAGAGACACATCTTACCCAAAAACAATCATCTTTTGAAAGTGAGAGGTTGGAATAAAGTCTATCAAGCTAACTGCCCCCATAAACAGGCTGGAGTTGCCATTCTCATATCAGATACAATAGACTTCAAACAAAAATTAGTAAGAAAAGACAAAGAAGGTGACTACATACTACTAAAGGGATCTTTCCTCCAGGAAGACATAATGATCCTAAATATTTACACACCCTTTTGAAGGTTCTCAAAAGATTGAAGATTCTGCCAGTGTAAGTTAGATTCCGGCATTGATATTAAATAATGCAATGAGTAGGGATTTATATTTGAAATATCACTGTTGACAAAATCTAACACACATTTGCTTAGTATTTGCTTTTGATTTCCCAAGAAGTTCAGTACAAGCTAACATGTGTGGCATATATCGACTGGGAGAAATGATTCAGTATATGTGACTCATTTGAACAGGAGTCAGTGAAAAGATACAGAAGCAGGATACCCATATTGTGATAATTTGTATCTTTTGCATATTTTGTGTTTGTTATTAATTCAATTTGTAGTGTACATTTCTAGGTAAAATCTTTTAAAATGTTTCCAAACAATTTGTTATTTCAACAGCAAAAAAAGACATTTATATGCCTGATAAAATTCACAGAATCCAAATTTTTCCATATTATTTTTTGTTTTTTGTTTTTTTTTTTTGGTGGGTCATAGATCTTGAACTCAGCCTGGGCACTATCTCTGAGCTCTTCAGCTCCAGGCTACCACCTTACCCTGGAGCCAAGCCCCACTTCCCATTTTCTAAAGGTATATTGTAGATAAGAGTCTCACGTCTTTTTGTGCCAGGATGGCTTTAAACCTTGAACCTCAGATCTCAGCCTCCTGAGTAGCTAGGATTATAGAAGTGAGCCACCACCCCATCATGCTCAGCTTTCTGTTTTGTTTTAAACAAGCCCTTTGGCTGGAACTCGGTCTGAGAACTGTCCTTCAGCTTTGCTCAAGCCTAGTGATCTTCTACTTGAGCCACAGCACTACTTCTGGTTTTTTCTATGTATGTGGTATTGCGGAATTGAACCTTCGTCTTCATACAAGCACTCTACAACTATGCCAAACTCCCAGCCCCTCCACATTAGTTTTTATGATAGATCTTTCCATGCATCTAGGATGGCTAGAAATCCTTCTTGAGTTTCCCAAGATCAGGGAGTATAGGTGTGTCCCATCCTGTGTGGCTACATAACCATTGTTTCGGGTACAGTTCTCTCTTCATTCTACCCATCTAGAGCAATTTTCATCTTCCATGTATAATCATTAAACATTCAGCTCCTGTTCCTCTCTACTCCATTCTCTGGAACCATCGTGCTTTTTGGCTCTAAGGGTTTGTTGATCCTTGGAAGCTCTGGAAGGGAAAACATACCCTAGCTCTTCCTTAATGACTGCTGTATTTTTAGTTGACTGTAATCAAGATTCATCTGTAAAATATAGTAAAATGTTCTTCCTTTTCAATGCATTGTTTTGCATATTTCTATCTTTTGATTATTATTAATAGTTGTGAATGGATTCTCCACATATTTGTTCTAGTCTCTGCTTTCTCTTCCGTTAGGTACAAATCTAGAAATAGAAGTGTTGGACCATATTTGTATGTAATTCTATATTTAGTACTTTTCTAGCACTCTCCACGCAATTTTTGATTGTTTTATATTCCTTGCAGAACTATTCCAAAGTTCTACTTCTTCTCACTACCTTCCCAGTAATAGTTAGACTTTGAAAGTTGTTTTTTTGTATGCGTGTGTGTGTGTGTGTGTGTGTGTGTTTGTGTGTGTATGTGGATCTTTTTGTTTAAAACTATATTTATATTAACATATTTAAAGTAATGATTTCATTGTAATTTTAATTTTTCTCATGACTGTTAATATTGAACTTCTTTCTACATTTTGAACTACTATTTCTATATATTCTTTTTAGAAAATCCTCTCCAATCTCCAATTTTTTTCCCTTTTTTTTGTGGGGTAGTGGGGAAAGTCATGGGGCTTGGACCTTGGGCCGTGAGCTCTTTAGTTTAAGGCTATTGTCCTACCCTGAGTATTGCCCCTCAGTTCTTCTGCTCACAGCTCCCTACCCCTCTTCCCATTATATACAGAACAAAGGTCATCGTCAGTCTTTTTGAAAAAGTAAAACAGTAAATTTGTAGTATAAAACAGCAAGAAATAAATTTCTTGCCAGGTGCAGTGATTTCTACCTGTAATCCTTGCTACTCAGATATCAGGCTGATACTTTGACAACAGTTCTAAATTATGTTTCCTCTAATGGAGACGACATTCCAAACTTACACAGTAATTGTAAGTGGATAAACAATCCAGAATATAATATATATCATTATTGGAAATATGGTCTACAAATCACTAAACAGTGAGTTTATAATGGAAACAAGGCACTAGGTGCTATGTTTCATGCCTGTAATCTTAAAATATTCAGGAGGAAGAAATCTAAGAATTCTAATTTGAAGCCAGCAATGGCATAAAAATTGCCATGAAACTCTATAACTCCAAGTAACCCCTCAAAACTGTTAGTGGAGTGTCAAGAGTTTGACTTTGTGGTTGAGTGCTTGCCTAGCATGCATGAAGACCTATGCATGTAAGTGGAGCTGGGACTCAAACTGGTATTTTTCTAGCCTTGAGCAAGACAGCTAAGTTGATGCCATACAAAATGAATCCAGAGCTGGGGAAAAGTCAACCATGGAGCCAGTGAGAAATGAGAAAAAAGATTTAATAGATAACTTGTGAGTAGGATGTCTGCGAACTTAAAGCAATGATGACACAGCATAAGCAATAATTCTCTACTGTTTCTAATTTACAGGGCCCTGTGTTCCCAAACCTGTATTAATTGACAAGCTAGAGCACTGTGCAGAACTCTGGATAGGAAATTCCTCTGACAAGAATATCACAGGTGAGTGAATGCATCTTCATATTGATGTTGGAGCCTGAGCCCCTTTGGTAAGTTCATGTTGTGATGTACTGAGCAATAATATTCTTAGTTACCCTAAATCCTGTGTGGAACCTATGGAATTCTTTGTGAATGAATCAAGAATCATTTTCTTTTCCCAATCCTATGCTTGGTCTCAGGGCCTAAGAATGGTCCTTGGGTTTTCTCAAGGGTAGCTCTCTACTTCTTGAGTCATAGCACCACTTCTGGCTTTTTCTTTGTATGTAGTACCAAGGAACTGAACCAGATCTTTGTGAATGCTAGCCCAAACCCCCGGCACCAAGAATCATAGGGTGATATAATGAATTCTATGTGGCAGTAGAGTTAAAGTTAGATTTCTCTGTAGAAATCACTGTGAAACAACATAAAATGAGAAAGCCATGAGCCCGTGGCTCATGCCTGTAATCCTACCTACTTAGGAGGCTGAGATCTGAGGATCAAGGTTCAAAGACTGACCTATCACAAAAACAACTTAGACTCTTCTCTCCAATGAACCAATAGAAAATGAGAAGTGGGGTTGAGGCTAAAGACATAGGGCAGTAGCCTTGAGCTGAAGAGCTCAGGAAGAACAGCCAGGTGTAGAATTCAAGTCCCATGACTACAAAACAAGAAAGAAAGAAAGAAAGAACGAACGAAAGAAAGAAAGAAAGAAAGAAAGAAGAAAGAGGGAAGAAAGAGGGAAGGAAGGAAAGAAAGAAAGAAAGAAAGAAAGAAATTTCATTTCTTCAAAACTAAGACTATAAATGATTGAGCAAACAAGGAATAAGTCAGGGCATTATTCTCTGATAAGGATAATATCTTTTTGTTGGTAGGAAGAGACTGGTATTCAGAACCAGACCTTTCCACCAGAAATTGAGCCTAGTGGTAGAGTGCTTGCCTAGCATGCACAAAGACACAGGTTTGATCCCTTATTACCACATACATAGAAAAAGCCAGAAGTAATGACTTCATTGGTAGGGTTCTAGTCTGGAGAAAACCCAAGGACAGTGGTTAGGTCCTAAGTTCAAACCCAGGAATGGAAGGAAAGAAAAAACAACAAAGTTTCAATCAACATAAGAAAATTAACTAGACAATGAGCTGGAGATTTTCTTGTCTTCCATTTTTCTGAGGGACAAGAGTGTTAGAAAAGGAATTTTTATAAGACTTCAAATGGAAAGAAACAAATTTCAAAATTCCCACAAATACCTAAATTGAGACTTTAGTGAGAAGTTGTAACTGAAGGGATATAGGTGTAAGTCCTTACTCTCAAGAATCGTTCTTGCTTGGATCAAAGGCAAACAGACATATAAACCAAACTTGTGGCCGCTGAATCTAGAAAAAATTCGTGTTCCTCACTTAATGGTTAATAAGCAAACAGCATTGAAACTGGGTAAGGTAATCCTATCTGCTACTCAGGACCTGAGACTCTTATCTGTAGTTAACTCTAGAAAACAGGAAGTGGGGCTGTAGCTCAAGGATAGGGGTTATAGTCTTCTGCGGAAGTGTTCAGGGACAGGGCCGAGGCCTATGAACTACAAAAAAAAACAAAGTAAAGAAAAGAAAGTTTTAAAAAGATGCAAAACAGCACAATATTTAGATTATTTCTCAAAAATAAAAGAAAGGCAGCTATTCCTCAATGTATAAACAAAACAGTATTTGAAAAAAAAACAGCTGCAGGTATATTATAGGTAGTACTCAGCTTAAAACTGTAGCAATACATAGTTGGGTAATTTCAATAAATATTTCCTGTGATATAAAAAGAGAACTAAAACACAGAAAAACATTATTGGTCATTGTAAAATATCATTTTCTTAATATGTTAGGGAGAAAAGCATATATTTCTCACAAATCAATTTCCACTTTTATATTTTAAAATATCTAACACTTAGGATGGGAAAGTAAAGTCATTACCTTTACAGTAAGGAATATTTGTATCTCATGTATGTTTGTGTCTTTTTTTCTATGACTCATTTTAGATGTCCAGGTAATGGAAAATGTGTTCAAGACCTGCCAGGAAAGTCCACATGAATGTCTTTGTGAAGTTGCAGTTGCAAGTAGTATCGAAGTGGAGAAAACGTGAGATTAGCAACAACTTTAAATTTGAGCTCTACACATAATCTAGAGCTGATTAGTAATAACGGTAACAACTTAGGGGTGAGGACTGAGGAGTTCATTAAGTGTCAGAACATGCTTCTGTCTCCTAAGCCTGATGAGATGCATGCTGCATATAGATCTCGTATGTCTCCTGTTCTTAAAAAATCCATCGGATATTCAGAGCATTTTATTCATGATTGTGACAGTCCAAAAGATCTGCAGTATCATAATTCTGTTCTCCCTGCCCAAGAAATTCTTCAGGGAGGGAGGAAAACTGCTAAATGTACTGTGTGATGAAAAATATTGTACTTAACACCGACCATCACTACACATCCGAAAATGTACACAGGAGAGACTCCTCATACATGTAGAAAATGTGAGAAATCTTTCAGTAATGAAATATGAAAATTAATTTCTGAGAAGTTAGTCCTGACGCTCCAACCTCGATCTCCAAGAGAAGACAAACCTTATGAATATGAGGAACGTAATACAATTTCTGCCCAGAATTCAGCTCTCAGCACACATCAGAGATCTCACTCAGAAGAGAAATCTTATGAATGGGATAAATGTGGGAAGACTTTTAGACTGAAATCATACCTCACTTTGCACCAGAGAAGACACACAGAACAGAAACCTTATGAATGTAACAAATGTGAAAAGTCTTTCACCCAGAAGATACACCTTCGTGTTCATCAAATAACACACACAGGAGAGAAATCTTATAAGTGTAATGAATGTGGAAAGTCTTTCCAAGGGAAGGGAAAACTTCGTGTTCATCAGAGAATACACACAGGAGTGAAACCTTATGAATGTAACCAATGTGTAAAGTCTTTCAGACAGAAATCTTCCCTCAAATTGCATCAAAGAACACACACAGGAGAGAAACCTTATGTGTGCAACAAATGTGGAAAGACCTTCAAGTGGAAGTCATATCTTGATGGGCATAATAGAACACACCCAGGAGAGAAAACTTATGCATGTAGTGAATGCAGAAAGTCTTTCAAATGGAAGGTAAAACTCCATGTTCATCAGAGAATATACTCAGGAGAAACACCTTATGAGTGTAACATATGTGGAAAGTACTACACACAGAAGCCAAACCTCAACATGCATAAGACAATTCAAACAGGAGAAAAACCTTATGAATGTAACCGATGTGGAATGTCTTTAAAATGGAAGTCTTCCCTCAAATTGCATCAGAGAACACACACAGGAGAGAAACTGTACGAGTGCATCAAATGTGGTAAGACCTTCAGATGGAAGTCACATTATAGGAGGCATAACAGAATTCACACATATTAGAAACCTTAGGAATATAACCAAAGTTGAAACTCTTTCGTGCAGTATTCACGGTTCAGGAAGCGTAAGAGAGTTCACACATATGAGAAGCCTTAGCAATGTAATAAATAGGAAAGACTTTTTAGTCTGTGGAAGAAAACTCAGCTTGTGTCACAGAACCAACACAAGATCAAACCCTTAATGAATGTAGCAAATGTTCAGTCTTTTCCCCAGAAGGCACAAGTCAAGATTTATCACTAAACACCCACAGGATAGAATCCTATGAATAAAATGAAAGGGAAATTTTTTTGAAGAACTCATAGTTGAGTTTACATGATACCACACAGACACAGGATAAAAATCGTATGAATATAAGAATATGAAAAATCCATCATGAACGCATGACTAAGTATAAAATGCACATAGGAGTGAAAAAACTTATGAATATTACAAAGGTGGAAAGTGTTTGACCTGGAAGGCATACTTCTGTGTTCATCAGAATCCTGATTACCATAGAAGAAAAGAAAACTAATGAATAGAACAAATGTGGAATGACTTTTAATCAGAAGTCAGTCTTCAGTACATTTCAGAACATACACAATAGAGAAATAGAGAAATTCTGAGTAAAGAAAAACATTTAGCTATACATAGAATCTCTGTATATGGGAGCATTAGGGTAAGTCTTCTAAACAAAGTCAACCTTCAGCAACCATTAAGAGCACTCACAGAAGAAATAATAGCATGTAGGAAAACCTTTGTCAGAAACCTCTAAAAGCTGCCTGTGTGGCTTAGTGGTAGAGTGCTAACCTATCAAGGATGAAGGCCTGGGTTAGATTCCTCAATACTACGTGAAAAGAGCAAGCCAGAAGCAGCACTGTGGTTCAAATGGTAGAGTGCTAACCTTGAGCAAAAGTAGATCAGGCCCTGAGTTCAAGCCTAAGGATTGGAGAGAGAGAGAGAGAGAGAGAGAGAGAGAGAGAGAGAGAGAGAGAGAGAGAGAGAGAGAGAGAGAGAGAGAGAGAAAGAAAATGCAAAAACCTATGCTCCTGGTTTGGAAGAAGTAATATTGTAAATATGGCAATCTTGATAAGGACTATCTACAAATTCAGTGCAATATTCATCAATATCCCAATGTCATTCTTTAAAGAAACAGAAGAGAAAATCCAAAATTACACTTGGAATAATAAAAGACCCCTTATAGTCTGATTTCTTGCATGATACATAATGTTTAATCTCACCTTCTCCACCAAAATCTCACCTTTCTCATTGAGACATAGGTGGCCCTGTTTACTAGCAGCAAAGGCTCAAACGCGCAGTTTCAGGTGTCACCACTGCTTCTGTTACTGGGTAGATCCAACTCTGTCATCGATTCTGAGGTCTGCTCTGGGAGTCTTGGTCACAAGTTGTTCTGTGGCATCTGCTGCCAGCCTGTGCCTATTTGCTTCCTTTTCCTCCAGCAGCCTACAACAGGGAATGAAGTTCAGGCGCTGATGCTCTCCTTCATATGCAGGGCAGGATGAGCCCAACCCTCCCTCATCTTCCTCTTCCAATTTTTGGGAAAAAAATGTGCTGGCAGAAGTCCTCAGGTGTGGGGCATGGCTGATCCACACTTTTAATCCAGGCTGGTCCGGAGGCTGAGATCTGAGTATGGAAGTTCCAAGTCACCTAGAACAGGAAAGTCTGATAGATTCTTACTACCAAAAATAAAAACAGCTGGGAATGGAGTTTGGGCTCAATGGTAAAGGGCTAGTCTTGAGTACAAATGCTTAGTGCCAAGGTCCTGAGTTCAGGCTCCAGCACTGCCAACAACCTCACTTTAGTGAGATTTTAGTTTTATCCATGTAGGCACATCTCACTGGAATCTTTGCTGGTAGAGATAGTCTTCATAATTTTGTCTCAATGTAAAGGTCCTCCTGGGGTAGTACACAAAAGGTGTCATGGAGAAAGGAGCCCCACTTGCTCCAGGTTTGAAGATGGCATAGGTCAAGCCAGCATGGAGTTGGCACATCAGTCTTTTTCCTAGCACCACCTACCAGTGAATGTCAAATGACATTGATTGTTGTGGGATTGTGTGATTGAAGTGCCCCATTAAGGGCAGTGTTAGCACATCCAAACTTGGATACCAGGAATGCTGAAATCTCAAAGCTAAGATTTTTGTTGGCTACAGAAATGCTGGTGTGTCTGTTATTCACTAAAAGTTCAGGTGCAAAGATTCTGAAGCTTGATGCCATGTGTTTATTCCATTTATTAAAATTATTTTAATGCTCTGTATAAGTTAAAACATTTGATAAGAGTCAGGGGTAGTGAAAACATTGTTCTTGAATTCAGGTGTCTGGCAGGGTAATGGGGGGGGGTGTTGGTGACTGGGACTATGAAGCTGGAGCTGCTATCAAACCATGATCATGTTCCTCTTTGTCTGGGAGAAATGACTCCAAAGATGAAATTCGAGTGGTGAGGAAAAGATGATGATGTACTCAGGAAATTTCTCCTAAACAAATGCTCATGTGGAAGTGGGATGGGGGAGGGCATATCTGAGGCAGAGCTTAAGGGGGCTTCTCATGGCGTTGAGAACGTTCTTTCAACTTCAGGCATGCAGCAGGGTGTTTTAGATGGCCATTGTGAGATGGATGGAATAAGACTGGAGACAAGATGAATGCTGGGATCCTGCAATGCTCTTGCATGAGTGGCTGGTGGCTCACCTGAAAGAACTAATTATGTCTAAAAAAGAAATCAGGAATTTGTTTTGATTAGATAATACCTGTAATCCGAGGCATATTCAGGATCCTGATCTTAGTATTGTGGTTTAAAACCAACACAGCAAAGGGAAAAATGCATGAGACTCTTACTCCCAGTTTAGAGCAAGAACAAAGATTGAAGTAGAGCTGTGGCTCAAGAGCTAGAGTGCTACCTTGAGCAAAGAAAAGCTAAGAAAAAGCTCCAGGTCTTGAGTTCAAGGCCAGGAATGAAAGAAGGAAGGTTAAAAAGGGGAAGTATGTAAGGAAGGGAAATATATAAATGAAAGAGAGAAGGAACTAGAAATTTAAAACTAGAGAATATTTAAAAGTCATCAGTCCTTCTAAGAAAAGTGTTGGAGTATGTGTTCTATATGTGGTGAACTGGAAGCCCAGCAGTGACTTGTTAACCAAAGAGTCACCATGATGAGCAAAGGATAGAAATCTGCATGAGCCTCTTAGCGGATGGAGTCACAGAAGAGAACCTAGGCTCCCATCCCATAGTTAGAAGTATATAGAGATGGGGAAGTTGGCATCACCTTGATGTCATTGTGTCCATGGAGACTGGAAGCCATGGCTCTGTGAAGGCACAATGTTCTGGTTACTGAGCTGAGAGGCTGAGGAGAGCCAAGTCTTGGCCATGAAGAAATCAGGGTGGCAGCAGAGCAACTCTGCTGCAGTGTGTGCCTGCTTGGCTGTTCTTATTCTGTGGTGGATCAGGCCAGAGCAGGTGATAGTAAATGTTTTGTGGTCACAAGCCCTTCACCAAGAGCTTCCTCTGGGATCCTCATAAGCTACAGGGTGGCTGGTGGTGGGATGTGTGTGGGGTGGAAGTGACAGAGGGATGGACGCATGGCAAGGTGGGTGAAGAGATGAGAGGAATGATGAGAGCCCATTTAATTGGTTTCCAAGGTTAATGGGTGGGAGGTAGAGAGGCATGATGGAGGAAAGATGGAGGCAGGGGAAGGTGGTGACAGAGTGAGGCCATCTGTAGTGCCAGCCTGGCCATCATCTGAAGCCCATAGGCAGCTTCCTGATCCCTCACTTTGTCCTGCTCCTTGTGGAGGGAATGTCACGTGTACCCAGAGCTAGGGGTGGGGCAATGTTAGTAGCACCTGGAGAACCATTGGCCTCTACCTGGGTGAGGGGTGGTTCTGGCTCCCATGCTGGGTGGCCAGATAGCTATGGAACAGATCTCTCCTTAGCTACCACAGTCAGTGGCTGCTCTCCATCTAGGGTTAGGGCACCTGCTCAGCCATCAGGACACCCCATGCCAGGACAGAGGCCTAAAGTTCAGATGGCAGCACAGGGGTGAAGATGATCTCACCGTAGCCCTAGTTACATGGCTGTCCCTGCATGCAGGACAGGATGAGCTGGGGGAAGATGTTCTCTGTGTTTTTCCACAGCCTATCCCGCCCTCTTCTTGTGTCTGATTAGACCCAGAGAATACCAGGTTTCCTCTCATAGTCCTGGTTCTTTTTCTTTTACAGTCATGAGGCTTGAACTCAGGTCCTGGGTACTGTCCCTGAGCTCTTTTGCTCAAGGTTGATGCTCTACCATTTGAACCATAGTGTCATTTCCAGCTTTTCCTTTTCATGTGGATCTCTGATATCTCCAGTGCTGTGCCTGCAGGGAGGCACTCACCCCACAGACAGAGCCACCTCTGCCGTGACTTTGACTGCCCACAACCCTCACACCCACTCCTTGCACACCCCTCGACTCCAGTTTTAGCTCCTCTTGGACTGGGTGTCCAGCCTACCCCTTCCTACACTCACAAAGGGTCTACAATTGTCTTCCCAGGGTCCTTTCTTCTGCCAGCCAGAGTGCAGACTGTGCACATCTTGACAGTCACAGAGCTCAAAGCCAAAGGCTGAGATGCAGAAGGGGGTGACCCAGTAGCTGCACAGGGCCCATGGATCATCCTGTGCATCCCCCAGCCTGTGACTTCCCCCACCCCCTTGGCAGGGAAGCTCCATGCCCACATCCTGATCCCTGGTCCCCTCCAATTCCATTCTCCCTTGGATTTTGCAGACTGTCTACCCTCAGGTCTAAAATTCTATTCATCACTTTATGTCTTTATCACTGATTTGGTACTTTGGCAGGATCTCCCCGTGCCTGGAGAGTGGGCATGTCATGTACTCTCTGTGGAGAAGTTGCCCCAGGAGAAGAAATATGCACTTCATGTGAATGTTGGACAGGGCAGGAGGGCTCCCTAGGATCAGAAGCCACAGGAGGGGTGCAGATGGGGGAATGCTAGGGGCCCCAGGGGACCGTGGGAGTTAGGGCACAGTTGGTTCCTTCTGCAGGGTTGACACCGCTTCACAAACCCAACGGAATGAGGTTCACATTACAGATTTCAGAGACAGTGCAGATTGCCAATGGGCGCAGGGGTCACTGTCACCCCCTGATGCCGGCTGCATGCTGGGATGCACACGGAGATGTTTTCAACATCAGATAATGAGGATGTTGCAGGGTGTAACCATTCTTTTCAGATGGCTCTCTACCTCTCTTGAGCTTCACCTCTATCTTTGGCTTTTTCTTGGCAGTTAACTGGACATGAGAGTTTCATGAACTTTCCTTTCTAGACTGGCTTCAAACAGAAGCTATGCACAGTTTTCAAACCATACCCTACTGAAGAAGGGAAGCTTGATCTGGTGCTTAACTGGGTTGCACTTTGGCTCCGTTTGCTGTGCCTCACTGGAGGGGGCTCTTCATTTGTAGACTAAGATCTCATGACCTTCAAAGCCAAATGCTACCTGAAAGTTCAGGGTCCCAGGCTATGTGTTGGGCCTGGGTGAATACATTCTCTATTATGCTGGGTCATCAACCCATGTTTTAAGCTGGAATTAGGCAGTGCCACATTTGATAAGAACATCTGCCAGAGATTGTCACCTCATGAAAGCAGATTCTAAATTTGTATTCCATTTCCTGTGGTCACATCCCCCTGCAGGTCACACTCCTAATGCACCCTTGAGTGTCCTCATGGTATTGGGATCTAAGTGTGTAGTCCATGAATTAGCTGGACAAGTGATGACAAACGTGTTGTGGGTTAATATGAGAACAATTTAAGAAGCCCTGGAGGAGCATCAACCTGACCCTCTGTGGTGCTATAAATCTGATAGGATGTTCCAGACTGAGAAACAATCACATGGCTTTGTGTTTGGCATCCAGACAAGTGAGTGCATGTCTTAGCTGTCAGCCAATACAGAGGAGGACATGAATAAGTGGGTGGAAAGCATCTGTCAGACCCATGTCTGGGGGCAGGTGGAGAGAACATAGGAAGTTAGATACCATGGCTGTGGTGGGGCCAAAAAAATGGTAAAAGAGGCAAAGGAACCAGGTACTGGTAGCTCAAGACTGTCATCCTAGCTACTCAGGAGTTTGAGATCTGAGGATCACAATTCAAAGCCAGCCCAGGACAGAAACTCCATGAGACTCTTATCTGCAATAAACTACTGAATGCAAGAACCTCAAGCTCAGTGACAGCATCCTGGCCTAGCGTTCAAAACCCAGGACTGGCAGAAAAAAGTATCAAAGGACAAGAAGCCGGCCAAAAGTTAGAGGGACTCTATCTTGACAAACAATACAATGGTAAGTTGCACTCAGAAGACTTGCACAAAATCTGGAAATCCCTGAGACCTATCTATGTATGTTTCCTGTTTGTCTAAATACATATGTTTATGCACTTATATATTAGTATAGAGAGACAGATCAATACATATGACTATACATATATACATAGCCAGACACTTATGGGTTGGTGGTATACTGTGTGAGAGTTTGTGTTTGTGTTTTGTGGATGGCTATCTCTGTTTAAGAAAGATAGAAAATATGTAAATATCTTTAAAAAAACTTGATGAAATAGAGAGAGTCATAAGCTCTTGAGGGAATCTGAAATGACAAGATTATTCACAGGCACGTTTATCCTTATGGATTCCTCAGCAAGTTTTAATTTTTTTCATTATTTTCTTTCTTTTTTTGAACCAGTGCTAAGGATTTCTCTCAGGGACCAGGTGCTGCCAATTACTAATTTACTCATGGCTAGTACAAGAGGAACTGAGCCACAGTTCCATTTTTGCCTTATATATTCGTGCTTAACTGAAGATAAAGATTTCTATCAGTGACTTTCTTTCAGGGGCTGGATTCTAACGAGGATCCCCAGACCTCAGCCTTCTCTATAGCTACAATTAACAATATGAGAACCCAGCACTGGGTTCCAATGCACAGGGCAAGAAACTGAGTGAATCTCTCAACTCCAATTAGCTATAATAAGCTAGAAGTGAAAGACCAATACCTTTGAGGAAAAGATGCTGAGGGTTATCACACAGGCCCTATGAGTAAGCCCTAAACCCTGTACACATGTGTGCATGCACACATTGGCAGATACACACACACATGCACACACACAATATCTCAGGCAATATTGTATTTTGAATTAATATCCAAAGATTGGACAACAGGATAGCAAGTAATAAAATCTGTTTTTCTTGTCTACATTGAGGGAAAGGGATAAGTCACAAGATGCAGAAGCGAAGAATTCAGAGGCAAATGCTGTGAGTGAATAACATGTAAAAAGCACATTTCTTTTCTTTTCTTTTCTTTTGTTTTTTTTTCTGCCACTCCTGGGGCTTGAACTCAGGGCCTGAGCACTGCTCTTGGCTTTTCCCAAGTCTAGCCCTCTGCCACTTGAGCCACATTGCCATATGGATTTTTATATCTGTGTGATATTAAGGACTCAAACCTAGATCTTCATGGATGCTAGGCAAGCACTGTACCACTGGGCCAAACTCTAAACCCTGATAAAGTATTTATAAATAGTCATCATCATATCAAAATATCCTTTCTTCTACAAAGAATGAACACTTATCTATGTCTGTAAGACTTTTTTTATGTCACCAATGCTTCTGTGATTTTTCCCACTTGCATTTTTACAGATGACAGCACAGATATTCATCAGGAAGAAAAATAGATTAGGATACAGAAACCTAACAACGTCCTAGTAGATTGAAGTGAAAAATATGTGCAAGATGGCCTGGGTGTTTCCTCTATTTGTAGAGTGCTTGGCTACCACACAAAAAGACTCCGGTTTGATTCTGCAGGACCATATACATAGAAAACGCTGGAAGTGGTGCTGTGGCTTGGTGGGACAGCTATAGCCTAAAGAAAGCCTAAGAACAATGGTCAGGTTCTGAGGTCAAGTCCCAGGACTAGCAAAAAATGTGCAAGAGGCAAAATCCAAGCTGAGAAGGCACTGTGAAGCAAAATGTCTTGTGAAGGGTAAGGGGAATAGTGACAGTTAAGTTTGGATCTTACCTAAGAAAGGCTCCTTGAGCCTGAGACCAGGCTAGCACTTGCGCCCAGTTAGTGACTTGGGATTTGAACAAAAAGGTGTGCTGTTTACTACATCCATATGTGAGGTGGGAAGGGAGATTCAGCCTCCAGTATGTCTTTGGGGAGGTCTTCTGTGAGCAAGGAGCTTTGGTCATTGGGCCTTGAAAGGTGACCCTACCGCCCTCACAATGGAACAGAATATGGAACCCTGGTAACCAAGCCACTGTATGTGACAACCAGCTCAAGCCAGCTCCCTTGGCCTGTGGCTCAGGAACCAGAAAGATGTTGCTGTGCTGTTGCCAAAGGTCAGGAGGCTCGCATCTCAGGCATGAGAGATATGGATGTCTCACTTGAAGAAGTAGATGCTGGATCAGTGCCAAGCCAAAATTCCAGTATTCAGGCATTTCTCTAGGAAGAAAGCCAGGAAACTCCAGGGCAACTCAGATGAGGTATATTGAGAGGAAACCTATTTGAACCCATCATCCTGCCCACACACTACAACCTTCTTGTGTGCTTTCAAGTGACTATACTGAGATTAGAGTGTGTCATTTCCAATCTACTCTATTCCAGTTCCTCAGTGTGAAGTGTGGTCCCATTCCTACATTTGAAATATCCCCTGTTTTGCCAACATAGTGTGATGGTAATTCAGCTCAGACTCTGAATGAGCCTTGTAACCTATGGATCCTGGAGGAAGGCCTGTTGGAGATGCTGCTGACAAAGCTGATCCCTGCCTACCAGAAAGGTGATCTCTTTTATGTGGGAAACTTCCTGCACAATTTCAAATAGTGGAGGACAATGTAGTAGTTGCTGGAAATTCTCTTGAAAAAGTGAGTGTTCCCCCTCCAAACCAAGGTTTGCTCACCCCTCCTGGCCAAGTCTTGGAATACTTGGCTCCTCTCTGAGCCTGTTTGGTTCACCGGGGTGTTCACAGGGGAGCTAAGCATGATACAAGTGCACAAACTACTTTATTATGACTGGGACACCATGCCATTTCATTTCCCTCACAAGCTACTGGAGTCTCAACAGTGTGCTTACTGAGAAGTTGGATTTCAGGCATGAGTAAGTGGCTCCCAACTGCAGCCCTCACCTAGGTGACATCCTAGGAAATCCCATTTCAGAGTAAGAAATGAGGTGTCAGTACTAATGGCGGAGGCCTGTGAAATACTGGAGTCAGAGGAAAAGCTGGGGGCTGAATCACTTTTGAGCCATCAGGGAGGGATTGTGATAGCTTTGCCTGTTAGAACCTGAAATCATTTACATTTTGGTGTGTGGTCCAGTGCTGCCACTTGAACCTGAACCCAGGTCTAAATGCCATCCCTTTGGTGTTCAAAAATTAGCACTGTACCATTTGAGTCATAGGTCAAGTTCTGGCTTTTTGCTGCCTAATTGAAGACAAGTGCCTTTAGATTTTTACTGACTAGACTGGCTTTCCATTGTGATCTTCAGAGCTCAACCTGCTGGGTGGCTAAGATTAGAGGAATGAGCATTTAGTTCTTTATTTAGAGCATTCACTTATTGATTTATTTAGAGCATTTACTTAGTTAATTTAAGGTGCGTTTACTTTGGACAGATGCATAGAGGCCTCTCTCAGAAGCTTCTGGAAGTGGGGTGTAAAAGCCATTCTGTTCTCGAGTGTCTCTTACCCCCCCTCCCAGCAAATAAGTGCACATCTCTGCAGGACAGCCACAGCATTAGAGTCCTGCAAGAAAGGGGCTTTGGTAGAAGGCTCAGGATGGAGAGAGAAGGCTCTCACTTTCCTTGTACCGAATGTGCCCACAGCATCATGTGTTCCATGTATACGATGTAAATGGACTTCTACCCCAGTGATTTCTACGAGTTCAAGAACTGTCACACCCTGACACAACTCAAGCTCTATATGAGTCTCCACATACCGGCTTTGGACCTGCTCTTGTAGACACATACTTTTTGACCAGCTGGAGGAATGTGCGACCAGTAAGACCAAGAAAAAGTAGAAGTCCTGGTGTGGGTGCCTCAGAGCCTGTGAGTAGGAAGCCCATGTGGTCTAGATATTGGTTGGCCCTTACTTCTACAGAGCTTGGCAAAATGCCCTTTATGGGTGGTGTCAGCCAGGTAATGTCTGTCCTCTGAAAGGACTCGGGAATAAGCACTCATTAGAAAGACCCTACACCTCCTCAGTGTTCAGTCCAAACTTCTGTTCTACGGCTTCCTCCATTAGATCCTCATGGAAGTTGAGTGACACTTCAACTTGCAGAGTTCACTCTGTCCACTCTGTACCTATTTCCATTCTTAGGTTTGGGTCATCGTGGAAGAGCTTATCCTGAACTCCGGATGAAAAACCCACCAATGGAGCTGGTGACTGATGGAGACAGAGAATCATCACTGCACTCCTGAAAGCATGGGACTTCTGTAGAAATTACCAAACAGGTTTAGAGTCCTGTGGATATACCTTTTGCTCTGAACCCCATGTGTGACACAGTTGAACCTGCAGATACTATGGAGGAAGAAAAAGGGCAGCCAGATTTCCTTCCGATTCCTTTCACACTCCAGACAGAGTCAGTCCATCTGAGTCAGAGTAACACTCCACTTATTGTGCAAGCTGAAGGGGAACACGCTGGGCTCATGGAAAATGTCCCCATGGGAAGCAGCAAGTGTACTCTCAATACTGGATTCATTGGAGGAAAATGAATCCATCCTCACAGAATATCCAGACCCATCCATCTCACTAAAAGAGACTCAATCTCCATTCGACAAACCAGAATCCTTCCCCCTCTTAACTCAGGAAGGACATTCTGTTTCTCATGAGAAAGGAGACCCTTCTGAGGACTCTGAAGTAGAATTACTGTCTGAAGGCAACTTGGAGGCCAGTCTGGATTTAGAGCTTCCCTGTCCCCTTCCTAAAAAGACATCTCTTTATCTTGCTCTCATGATTCTTGTCAAGTATTCATTGTATTGATTTGCTAACTATTAAACTCTCATTGTTAATATTATGGTGTGCAGTTCTTCAGTCCTTATTATACTGTGTTTTATTTTCCACTTAGAATGTGAGACCTCAGACACATAGGTCCTGGGTGGGCCAAAAACCAGACAGGTCTGGTTATACAGGTTACTGGATATACAGGGAACTATGAAATGCATGGAATCACCAGGAATCCAGGCCAGGCTTCCATGGAAAGACAAGTCAGCTACCAAAGCTTAAGGACAGTGCAGAAGCCTGAAAATGTGTTTTGTCAATCGGGAGAAGTGCCAGAGTAACTGTAATATTATGGGGGACTCTGTTCTGTGAGATCAAGTCTGTTTATATATCCATTGTGCTTTGTACAAATATTTAAGAAAATTAAAACTCCACAACAGCATCAAAAATCTACTTTGGCTTTGAATGTGGCCTAGTTGTAAAGTGCTCGCCTAGTATACAAGAAGACCTTGATTCAATTCCTCGGCACTGCATACACAGAAAAAGCAGATGGGACACTGTGGCTCAGGTGTCAGAGTGCGACCCTTGAACAAATGTGGCCAAGGACAATTCCTGGTCCCTCAGTTCAAGCCCCAGGACTAGCCAAACAAGAAATCATACCATTTTCCACACATTTGGAAATAAATCTGTTTTATCTAACCCTACTTCTTTTTTGCCAGTCCAGGGTGTGTGCCACCAAGCCAAACTACTGGCCCCCAACCTTACTATTTTGAATCATTTAATTTTTTTACATAATCATATTTCATGCTGTCTGTATTAATACCATAAACAGTATGCTTAGTGTAATAATGTTAAAGGTAAAACATAAGAAATTAATAACTAAAATTCCTTTTTTATTAGTTTTATAGCATTACTACAATTTTATGAGAAAAATTACCTAGAATGTTTATTTTAGAGTTCAAGTAATCCATTTTGATAAATATATCAACCTACATCATTTATTTGAACACATTTTAAACTATTTTTTTCAGGAATGAAAATACATATATATTTGTTGTAAATGAAATTTATGACTTGGGGGAAGGGAAAGAGAAAAGGGGGGAGGGGGTAACAGTGTTTACAAGAAATGTACTCATTACATATGTAACAGCAATCTCTTTGTATATCACCTTGACAACAAATTTTTTGAAACGTACAATAAGTTTAAATGTCTACCTTGGGCAGAATTTTTTTTTGCCAGTACTGGGCTTAGACTCAGGACCTGAGCACGATCCTTGTTTTTGTTTTTGTTTATTCTTAAGGCGCAAGTTCTATCACATGTTCCACAGCACCACTTTTATCTTTTTTATCTATGTTGTGCTGAGGAATTGAACTTGGGTCTTCATTCATGCTCGGCAAGAACTCTTCCACTAGGCTTAACTGATGGCCCCAGTGGGAAGGAAGTTTTCCATAAAATATGTAGGAAATATGTCCACTAAGGAAAAGCCATCAAAAATAGAAGAAAAATTATATACTTAGATAACGACATGCCAGTATTATGGCAGATCTCTGTAATTCTAGCTTCAAGAGTGGCCTATTTGGACCGGGAGTTGGCTGGCTGAAGTAAAGTGCTATCCTTGAGCAAGCCCTAGGACAGTGCTCTGGCCATGAGTTGAAGCCATAGGACATGCAAAAAATAATAATTTAATGCCCGTGACTGGTGGGTCACCTTGGTAATCCTAGCTACCCTGGAGGATCGAGGTTCAAAGACGGCCCAGGCATAAAAATCTGTGAGAATCTTATTTCCAAATAATCCAGAAAATTCAAAATGACAATGTGCCTCAAGTGTTAGAGCTCTTGCCTTGAGCTGAAGAGCTTAAGGTAAACATCCAGGCCCAGAGTTCAAGCCCCATGAGTGAAAAAAAGAAAAAGAAAAAGAAAGCCCTTATCTAAGGCTGGAGTGCACACTAGTGGTAGTTTGCTTGCCTAGTATGCACAAAGCCCTGTGTTCAATTACTCTTTACCACTTACACCAAAAAAAAAAGGTGGAAATGATCTCAGAAGTTTGGGTTTTGAGGATCACAGTTCAAAGCCAGGCCAGACACTAAAGTCCATGAAACTGTTACTTCCACTTAAGCACCAGAAAACCAGAAGTGACACTGTGGCTCAAGGTGTTTAAGGTTGTAGCCTTGAGCTGAAAAGCCCAGGGACACTGCCCAGGTGCACAATTAAAGTCTTACAACCAAAAGACAGACAGACAGAGAGAGAGAGAGAGAGAGAGAGAGAGAGAGAGAGAGAGAGAGAGAGAGAGAGGGAGGGAGGGAGGGAGGGAGACAGAGAGAGAGAGACAGAGAGACAGAGACAGAGAGAGACAGAGACAGAGAGAGACAGAGAGAGAGATAGACATACAGACAGGCAGACAGACAGAGACAGACAGAGACAGAGAGACAGAGACAGAGACATCAAACAGTCAGGCACTGCTGGCTGAAGCGTGTAATTCTAGCTACTATGGAGGCTGAGATTGGAGGATCTTGGTTCAAAGCCCAAAGCCAGCCTGGACACATATGTTTGTGAGACTTACATCACCAATTAACTACCAGAAACCGAAAATGGAGCTGTAGAGGAAGAGCGCTAGCCTTGAGCTGAAGAGCTCAGGGACAGTGTCCAGGCCCAAAGTCCAAGCACCATGACGAATCAATAATAAAAAAAAGAAGATAGCTAATTGTAATGATGAATAATTTTGGGCTGGCAGTTTGGCCTAGTGGTAGAGTGCTTGCCTAGCATGCATGAAGACCTGGGTTCAATTCCTCAATACCACATACATAGAAAAATGCTGGAAGTGGTGCTGAGGCTGAAGTGGTATAGCCCTAGCCTTGAGAAAATATAAGGACAGTGCTCAGTCCCTGAGTTCAAGCCCAGGACTGGCCAAATCAAAAGTAGTAGAGCACTGGCATTGAACTGAAGATCTGAGGAACAGCCCAGGCACAGAGTTCAAGCACCGCAAACAACAACAAAATCTATGAAATGGCAGTGGTGGTTTTAAGCTAAGGAAAAATAGAGTAGAAACTGGTAAAATACATATTTGTGTGTAAGCAAAATAGCCAGACTTATGCATTAGAACAGGATAGCAACTTGAAAAAAAATTTTGTTTTCCATCTCACTAGGTCCTGTCTCTTAATTTATTCAAGTAAGTAAAATGCTGGGTTTTATAATCATTGCTCTGAATATTAGAAAATCAGAATATCTCTCATTAACCAACAAAGACCAGGAACTGGGGCTTCGTTCAAATGGCAGAGTATCAGGCAAGAGAAGAAAAAATTGAAGTAAGAACTTGAAGTTCTTGATCCAGAACCTGCATAGTAACAGAGCAGCAGCCTTGTGATGGTACCTCACACCTATAATCTTAGCTACTCAGGAGTCTAAGATCTGAGAATCAAAGTTTAATGCCAGCCAAAGTACCCAGTTAAATGCCAGAAAAACCAGAAGTGGCACTGTGGCTCACAGATTAAAGCACTAGCCTTGAGCTGAAGAGCTCAGTTACCCTGCCCAGGCCCAGAGTTCAAGCCCCACAATTGACAAAAATCAAACAAGCAAACAAAACTCACAAAGAAGCCTGCAGACCACACTGGTTCTGCTGAGTCTCTTCTCTATGGGGATCAGGAAACATTTCACTTTTTCTGTCTCTTCCCATCTCAACATTCATAATAAATAAGACTGTGTTGAAAGTTTCAATTTATAAAAATGTTTTTCATGAAGCACCCTGAAATATTCATCGCTTATATCTCAATTGAAGATAGTTGCTTTGGGGCTGCATTGGTAGAGTGCTAGCCTTGAGCAGAAAAGGTCAGGGATAGAGCTGAAGCACTCAGTAGAAGACCCAGTGCCAACACACAAAAGAAATTATGCACTTTATACATATTTTCTAATTTCTTAATGAATTTTCAGTCTGTATAAATATAGGGTACATTCCTTGTTACTTAAGTAAGATTCTCTTTTTTTTTCTTTTTGCCAGTCCTAGGGCTTGGACTCAGGGCCTAGACATTTTCATTGGACTGGCTTGCCCAAGGTGAGTGCTCTGCCTCTTGAGACACAGCGCCACTTCTAGCTTTTTTCTGAGTATGCGGTACCGGTGAATAGAACCTAGGTCTTCATGCATTCTAGGTGAGCACTCTACCATTAGGCTACATTCCCAGGCCGTGAGATTCCTCTTACAGTCATTGTATGTTCACAGAGTTTGTTCTCCCACACTGTAGGGCCCTGGTTGGCTTTGACCTGTGATCCTAAGCCCTGAGCCTCCTAAGCAGCTGAAATTAAGTTGTGAGCCAGCATGATGGCTTCCATTCTTTTTTCTACAAAAATATATGTAGTTATCTAAAATATATCTGTAGCTGAAAAAAATGAATCTCTCCAAAACAAATCTTCAAAGAAACAACCATCCTATTAAAAGGTGGGC
Source organism: Megascapheus bottae (assembly GCF_031878675.1). Classification (NCBI taxonomy): domain Eukaryota; kingdom Metazoa; phylum Chordata; class Mammalia; order Rodentia; family Geomyidae; genus Megascapheus; species Megascapheus bottae. The sequence continues at coordinate 4,765,282 of NW_028327585.1, forward strand.
TAAAGACTTAAAAGAGTATTCTCTGAAGAAAAAATTAAAATGGGCTTTAGACACATGAAGAAATGCTCCATATCTCTAGCAATAAGGGAAATGCAAATCAAAACAACTTTGAGATTCCGCCTGACTCCAGTCAGAATGGCCATTATCAAAAAATCTAACAAGAGATACTGGTGGGGATCACACCTACACTGTTGGTGTGAGTGTAAACTCGTTCAACCACTAGGGAAAGCAGTGTGGTGGTTCCTCAAAAGACTGAACATAGAGCTCCCCTATGATCCAGCAAATCCACTACTTGGCATCTACCCAATTGTCCAGAAAAAAGGGCATACTAAAGCCTCTAGCACAATGATGTTCATTGCAGCACTATGTACCATAGCAAAGATATGAAACCAACCCAGATGCCACTCAGTAGATGACTGAATCAAGAAGATGTGGTACTTATACACAATGGAATGCTATGCTGCCATCAGAAGGAAAGACATCGGCCAATTTGTAAGGAAATGGAAAGACTTGGAAAAATTCTTATTAAGTGAAGCAAGCCAGACCCAAAGAAACATAAGCTCAATGGTTTCCCTCATTTGTAATAATTAGTTCACATCTAGGATTCTCCTAGCAGAGGATTACAATAACTCAAAAACCTAGGTATATAAGGTCATATAGGATGAGACTAAATGAAAGGATCTCTAGGATATGGGAACAAGAGCTATATCTTGTGTCATCGTTGCTCTTAATCTTGTGTGACTTTTGTCCTTAATCTACTATGTTATTTCTCATCTCTTATTTTGCCCTTTGGTTAATGTCAGATTGTTACTGTATCTGATTTTTTCCCTGGCATATTGTATATATGTTTATTGGTTTATGTCAAATAGGAAAGGGAAGGGGGGAAACAAGATGATTGGGAAGGGGAGGGGAGAGGGAACTGGGGACAAAAACATGTGGAGTGGAATAAATGTGTGAGAAGTAATGCAGTCCACTACCTGTAAATGTAATCGTAACCCCTCTATACATTACCCTGAAAATAAAAAAGAGACTATAAAAATATCTGTAGAAAATGAGGCTGGATGATGGAAACAACCAGATGCCCTACTACAAAAAATGTGATACACGCACACACACACACACACACACACACACACACACACACAATGGAATGATACATAGCCAACCGACAAGATAAAATAATGGCATTCTCGGGGAAGTGGATGAAAAGGAAAAAAATCATATTAAGTGAAGTAAGCCAAACTCAAAGGAACATAGGCCCAAGAGTCTCCCTCATTTGTCAAATTCAGTAGAAACCTTGGGCTCTGCTACCAGAGATTTACAATGGAACAGAATCTAGAGACATCGTGACAAATAGTATAAAACTAAATGTAAGGACCTCCAAGATGAAGAAACAAAACTCATATAATGAGTGATTGTTGTCCTTAATGAACTATGTGATCTCTTATCTCTTTTGCTATCCCTTGGTTATATCATATTCTTACAATATTTCACCTTGTTTTCTGATATATTTCATATGTGCCTAATTGGTTATTTGAAATTGGATAGGGAAGGGGGGAAATGAACATGAGTGGGGGAAGGGGAAGGGAAATGGGGACCATATCATTACATGGGGTATCAAAGTTTGAGAAGTAATGCACCTTCTATCTGGTGAATATAATGTAACCCTTCTATAAAGTACAATAAAAATAAATACATAAAAAGAAGATCTGCACAGAAAAAAATAATAATGGCATTTTTGGGGTAGTGGATGAAATTAGAGTGAATCCTGTTGAGTGAGATAAGTCAAGACCAAGGAACAATAGGTACATGGTATCCTTAATATATGGATATTAGTTTCAAACAGTAGTAGAGCGATGATTGAATAGTTGATACCCAAAGTTCTGGACATAATTTTGGAGATATAAACATAACTACATAGACATAAAATCTAGGATAGACTATATACTCTATAGACATGTGTTTTATTATAGATTAATCTGTATCTATGACATACAAAGACTCAGCTTAATTTTTACTATATTCTAAAATTTATGTGCCAGTGATTGTATAGCGATTCCCTTCTTGAATACTTGTTGGTTAAACATGACATTTGAAATACGATGTAAAATTCAATGTTAATAATTTTTTTTAAAAAAAGAGGCTAGAGGTAAATACCACTAATGTACTTGCTCTAAGTAGTACAGAAATTTTCTTAATGAATCAAGGAGTTTTATTACATCTTTATGCAATTATATTAGTTCTGAGTGTTTTACACTCAATGCTACTTCTGGAAAGATGATATAGCTGACTATTTAGATGGTATGAAGACATACTGGCCTAAACGTAGAATAAAGCATTGGTAAGTGGCTGTTAGCTGATCAGATTCTACTGGAATATGTGGAATGAATTTATTAAGCACAATGCAGGCTCTTAGTCAGATCAGGATCAAGATTATTTGGTTCCATGAGATGAATGAGGAAAGATCAGAAAAATCTACTAAGATATCCAGATATACTTTTGAAACTAAGGTATCTGGACTCGTTTTTTTTTTCTTTCTTTGTGGGGAGCTTGAACTTTGGACCTGGGCAAGGTCTCTTAGTTCTTTTTCCTCAAGGCTAATGCTGTACCAGTTTTAGCCACAACTCCACTTAGTTTTTGGGTGGATAAGTGGAGAGAAGAATCTTACAGGTGTTTTTTTGTTTACGTTATTTTGCTTGCAAAGGCTTTGAATCACCTTCTCCCTGGCTAGTAGAATGACAATTATGACTCTCCAGCGCCTGGCTTGTGATTTTTTGAAAACTGGACTTTCTTCCAAATCACGTAACTGGTTCCTAGCAAAGTTTTGAAGCCCGACTTAAATGTGACAGATTTTTGTCACTTGGAGACACTCTGTGCTGAACGTTAGAAATCTACCAGCTGAGTCACAGTGGCACTTCCAGTTTTTGATTATGTGGTGCTGAGGAATGGAATCAGGGTTTCATACATGCTGGGCAAGCTACATTTTCAGCCCAACAATCCAGAAACAAGGGCTTACTAAACCCAATAGCACAACAATGTTCATTGCAGCACTATTCACCATAGCAAAGATATGGAACCAACCCAGATGTCCCTCAGTTGATGAGTGGATCAACAAGGTGTGGTATTTGTACACAATGGAATTCTATGTTGCTGTCAGAAAGAATGACATCGCCCCATTTGTTAGGAAATGGAAAGACTTAGAACAAATCATATTAAGTGAAGTAAGCCAGACTCAAAGGAACTTAGGCTCAGTGGTTTCCCTCATTCGTCATAATCAGTAGAAACCTTGGGCTCTACTAGCAGAGATTTGCAATAGAGCAAAAAGCCTGACTTAAATGTGACAGATTTTTGTCACTTGGAGACACTCTGTGATGAACGTTAGAAATCTACCAGCTGATTCACAGTGGCACTTCTAGTTTTTGTTTATGTGGTGCTGAGGAATGGAATCCAGGGTTTCATACATGCTAGGCAAGCTACATTTTCAGCCCAAGGTTTTATGTTTTGTTTTTTCAGTGTTGTTGCTTCTAAGGTACTGTATGATGTTCTTTCATTTTCTTTGCTTTTTACCTCTTTTTTTTTCTTTTTCCCTTTAGTTTTATTCTCTGTAGTCACTGTGTTGAATTCGGGTACCCTGTGTCTTGTACATAGGTGTATGTGATTTGGGGAATGGAGAGGGTATAATAAAATGGTAAAAAAAAAAAACAAAGGAAAAAGGGTGAACCAATTGAACAGTGATACTTGGAAGACACTAAACGGAAATGAACTGAACAATCTGGGTGGAGAGGGGGCTGAGGGTAGGAAAACAGAGAAAAATGAGGGAGGGGATAACAATTTTCTTAAGAAATGTGTTCATTACTTATGAAACCGTATGCCAACTATATATTGACTTAACAAAAAAATTAACTTAAAAAATAATTTAGCCGGTTATGGTGGCTCACACTTGTAAATGTAGCTACTCAAGAGGCTGGGATCCAAGGATAGCAGTTCAAAGTCAGCCTGGGCACTGAAGTCCATGTGACTCTTATCTCCAATTAACCACCAGAAACCCAGAAGTGGCCCTATGGCTCAAGGGATAGGGCAGTAGTCTTGAGCTGAAAAGCTCAGTGACAAGACCCAGGTGCAGAATTGCAGTCCCATGACTTGAATGATGAATGATACTAGCCAGGCTCTGTGCGCTCACACTTGGAATCCTATCTACACAGAATCAGGTTTGAATCCAGCCCAAACAAATTGCATGATATTCTGATTTACAGTTCATTACCAAAAATCTGGAAGTGGAGCTGTGGATCAAGTGGTAGAACACTAGCCTGAAGCAAAAAAAAAAAAACATTTAAGGCCAGTTCCCAGGCCCTGGGTTCAAGTCCCAGGACTTGCATAAAACAAACAAAATGTGACGCTGAGTCCTCCATCATTTGGTGTTATAGTTCAATATTCTTGATATGCGTCTTAGAAATTAAGTCCCTAGCAAATACTCTCCCCTGAAATTCTGCTTCATAGCTGATTCATAGAATTTCAGCATCATTACTATCACTTTCCAGTTAGCATAGCAGTCTACTACTGAAAATTTGAAGAAAACTTTTGAGTAATCCTAATAAATCTGTGTATCATCTGCACACACATCAAATCAGCAGCAGCTATGTTCTACTATTATCTAAATGTATTTAATCCCTTCTTGAGTTTACTTAAAGAGTAAAACATATGAAATAGTTATGAAACTAACAGTCACCATTCTTCTACCTAATATTGTAATATAAGTTTATAAATGCAAGGACTATTCTGAAGTGTGCAGAAGATAGCTTCTAATTATAATATTCTCATGAAGTACAGTTTTTAAGAAACATGTTGCTTGCTTTGGGAAAGCAAAGGCAAGTAAAAATGATATAAGTAAGTTCCCTATTTATCAGAAGGAAAATACTATTGGGTTTAGATCAACTTCATTCATTCCGTGCTGATGATACAAATATTTGCAATTCCTGAGGCCAATCACTTCATTGTGATGCACAATCAGCCAGCTTAGATCAATCTTCCAAAAAATGAAAGGAACAAAGGAGAAACAATTAAGGTTTCCAAAATGAACCAGGTGGTGGTGGCAGCTCACACTTGTAATTCTATCTACTCAAGGCATGAAATCCAAGGATCTGGATTAAGTCTGTCTGGGATGAAAATATTCCTGTCTGAAACAACATCTCTGATATCACAGCCTAGCTGATACACTCTGCCCAACAGGTTCCAAACACCAAAGTCCATCTCCTATATGAAATACTAGCAAACGTACTCACACATAATTTCCTCTTTGGGAGATAGTTGAAACATGTACCAGAAACATTTCCCTGGCTTCAGAGTGGAAGTGGAAATATATACTCACTAGAAGCCCATCTAGTAAATTACAGTCAATCATCTTTCCTCACATCTTGTTAGTTAAATTGAACAATGAGTGTTTGGATCAGAAGCGATGTGTATGAGCATACAGATTGTAAAAGTACTGTAATCCTAGCTACTCAAGATAAGCTGAGACCTGAGGATTCCAGTTCAAAATCAGCCATGCAATAAATTCCATAAGATTTTTACCTCTAATTAACCAGCAAAAAACAGAACCTTGAATTGGGCTTAAAATGCCACACGCTTAAGCTTTGCATAAAAGTGCTAGGGGTAGCATTCAGGATCCCACTCTCTCCACTCCTTTTTAACATAGTACTAGAATTATTAGGCAGTGCAATAAGGCAAGAAGCAAGCATAAAGGGGATCCAAGTAGGGAAAGAGGAAATAAAACTATCCCTCTTTGCAGATGACATGATTCTGTATTTAAAGAATCTTATAGACTCTACTCCCAAGCTCCTTGAGCTGATTCAAAGCTTTGGAAGGGTAGCAGGCCATAAAATCAACCCTCACGAATCAACTTCCTTCCTTTACGCCAACAGTGAGAGGAACGAAGCAATAATCAGGAAAGAAACTCCTTTCACAATAGCCTCAAAAAAATAAAGTACCTAGGAATTAGCTTAACTAAGAATGTAAAGGACCGGTTAGATGAAAACTTTAAAACCCTAAAAAAGGAAATTAAAGCAGAACTAAGGAAATGGAAAAACCTCCCATGCTCCTGGATTGGAAGAATCAACATTGTAAAAATGACAATCTTGCCAAGGGCTATCTACAAATTCAATGCAATGCCCATCAACATCCCAAAGTCATTCTTTAAAGAAATAGAAGAGGTAATTCAAAATTTCATATGGAATAATAAAAGACCCCGCATAGCAAAAACACTTCTTAGCAGAAAGAACAGCGCTGGAGGAATTTCAATTCCAAACTTTAGACTCTATTACAGAGCTATAATTCTCAAAACAGCTTGGTACGGGCACAAGAACAGGCCTGAAGTCCAATGGAATAGAACTGCGGACACAGATATTAAACCACAGACCTATGGCCACCTAATCTTTGACAAGGGAGCCAAAAAAATAGAATGGAAGAAAGATAGCCTCTTCAACAAGTTTTGCTGGCAGTACTTTTTAAGCACCTACAGAAAACTAAAGTTGGATCCTTCTTTGTCACCTTGCACTAGAATTAACTCCAACTGGATCAAAGACCTGGAGGTCAAACAAAGACAAACTGGAGGCTGAATCTCTCCTCCAATCTAACAATATACATATGGATGTAGTAAACACAACACCTTATTTGTCCATTCCCAATGTCTTCCACTAGGCCCAACTACCAGTCTGGTCTCAGGCTCAAGGAGCCTTTCTTAGGTAAGATCCAAACTTAAGGGTCAATATTGCCCTCATCCTTTACAAAACATTTGCTTCACAGTGCCTTCTCGGCCTGCATTTTGCCCCTTGTCGAATTTTTTTTGTTTTTGCTAGGCTTGGACTTGAACTCAGAGTGTGAACATTGTTCTTGGGCTTTCTTTAGGCTTTAGCTGTCCCACCGAGCCACAGCACCACTTGCAGCGTTTTCTATGTATGTGGTAATGAGGAATCAAACCTGAGTCTTTTTGCGTGGTAGCCAAGGACTCTACCACTAAGTCAAACACACAGGGCATCATGCACATATTTTTTACGTCAATCTACTAGGATATTAGGTTTCTGTGTCCTAATCAATTTTCCTGATGATTAGCTTTGCTGTCATGTGTAAAAAATGCAAGAGGGAAAAACACAGAAGAATTAGTGAAATTTAAAAAAAAGCATTACACACATAGATAAGTGTTCATTCTTTGTAGGAGAAAGGATATTTTGATATGATGATGATGACTTTATAATTTCTATGTCAGGGTTGAGAGTTTGGCATAGTGGTAGAGTGCTTGCCTAGCATCCATGAAGATCTGGGTTTGATTGCTCAGTATCACATAGATAGAAAATCTAGATGTGGCACTGTGGCTCAAGTGGCAGAGGGCTAGACTTGAGAAAACCAGAGGACAGTGCTCAGGCCCTGAATTCCAGCCAAAAGACTGGCAGAAAGATAAAAGAAAATAAAAATGCTTTTTACGAGCTAATTCACTCACAGCATTGGCTTCTGAAATCTTCGCTTCTGCATCTTGTGAAATACCCCTTTCCCTCAACGTAGACAAGAAAAACAGATCCATCTCATGGTCCACGGTGAGGCCAGTGGTTAGGCTAAGATCTAGTCGTGCAGCAACACATGAGTTTTATTCTAATACTTTCCAAACTTTGTACTCAAATATGCTACCTACTTACCAACTTAGGTCAGTTATCCTTATGCTATACCTTTTCTTCAGAGACCTGGTTAAGGACCTGCAGAAAACTAAAGTTGGATCCTTCTTTGCCACTTTGCACTAGAATTAACTCCAAATCGATCAAAGACCTAGAGGTAAAACTGACACACTGAAAATTTTACAGGAAGGAATAGTAGATACACTAGGACTCTTTGGCACAGGTAGAAACTTTCTTAATAAGGACTAAGAATCACAACAAATCAGAGAAAGGCTGGATACGTGGGACTGCATTAAACTGCACAGATTTTGTATGGCAACGGATATACCTAGTAAACTAATCAGGAAGCCTACAGAGTGGGAGAACATCTTCACCAACCAAACAATGGACAAAGGCCTCATATCTAAAATATATCAACAACTCAAAAAATTGAATCACTCCAAAACTAACCTCCAAAGTAACACCCATCACATTAAAAAATGGGCCAAAGACTTAAAGAGAGTCTTCTCTGAAGAAGAAACAAAAATGGCCTATAGACACATGAAGAAATGCTCAACATCTCTGGTCATAAAAGAATTGCATATCAAAAGAACTCTAAGATTCCACCTCACTCCAGTTAGAATGGCCAGGATCAGGAAGACGAATGACAACAGATGCTGGACGGGATGTGGCCAAGAGGGATGACTACTACACTGTCGGTGGGAGTGCAAACTCGTTCAACCACTATGGAAAGCAGTGTGGCAGTGCTTCAAAAGGCTAAACATAGAACTCCCCTATGACCCAGCAATTCCACTACTTGCATTTACCCAACAATCCAGAACCAGGGCATAATAAACCCACCAGCACAACAATGTTCATTGCAGCAGTATTCACCATAGCAAAGATATGGAACCAACCCAGATGTCCCTCAGTTGATGAGTGGATCAACCAGTTGTGGTATTTGTACACAATGGAATTCTATGCTGCTGTCAGAAAGAATGACATCGCCCCATTTGTTAGGGAATGGAAAGACTTAGAACTAATCATATTAAGTGAAGTAAGCCAGACTCAAAGGAACTTAGGCTCAGTGGTTTCCCTCATTCGTCATAATCAGTAGAAACCTTGGGCTCTACTAGCAGAGATTTGCAATAGAGCAAAAGGCCATATATAAGGCCCTATAATGTGAAGCTAATTGGAAGGACCTCCAGGATATTGAAACAAAAGCCATGTAATGAATAATTGTTGTCCTTAATGTACTATGTTGTCTCTCATCTCCTTTGCTGTCCCTTGGTTATCCCATATTGGTATAGTGTCTCACTTTGTTATCTGATATATTGAATTTATTTGTATTTGGATATTTGATATTTGATAGGGAAGGGTGGGAAACTAAGACGGGTGGGGGGTGTGGGGTTGGAGGGAAATGGGTACCAAGACATGTGAAAGGGTATCAATGTATGTGAATTAAGGCACCTTCTACCTGGCAAATATCATGTAACTCTTTTACTAATTACAATAAAAAAATGAAAAAAAACAAAGTTGTAGTGTGTGGGGAGGATGATGGGGTCAAATACATTTCTTCTTAGAAATTTACCTCATCTGGTTGCCCTGGATTTTCCTGGCCTTCTTCTTAGAGAACGGCCTGTTATACTGGATTTGTGGCTTGGCAAAGATCTAGCATGTACATCTTCGAGTAAGACATCCACAACTTCCATGCCTGAGACTCGAGTTTCCAGACTTTTGGCAACAGCACAGCAACATCTTTCTTCCTCCTGAGCCACAGGCCAAGTGAGCTGGCTTGAGCTGGTTGTTAGTTACACTGGCTTGGTTACCAGCGTTCCATATTCTGTTCCATTGTGAGGGAGGCAGGGTCACATTTCAGGGCCCAATGTCCAAAGATACTTGCTCACAGAAGACCTCACCAAAGACATACTGGAGGCTGAATCTCTCCTCCAATCTCACAATATACATGTGGATGTAGTAAACAGCACACCTTATTTGTCCATTCCCAATGTCTTCCACTAGGCCCAACTACCAGTCTGGTCTCAGGCTCAAGGAGCCTTTCTTAGGTAAGATCCACACTTAAGGGTCAATATTGCCCTCATCCTTTACAAAACATTTGCTTCACAGTGCCTTCTCTGCCTGCATTTTGACCCTTGTCGAATTTCTTTTTGTTTTTGCTAGTCTTGGGACTTGACCTCAGAGTGTGAACATTGTTTTGGGCTTTCTTTAGGCTTTAGCTGTCCCACCGAGCCACAGCATCACTTGCAGCATTTTCTATGTATGTGGTAATGAGGAATCAAACCTGAGTCTTTTTGCGTGGTAGCCAAGGACTCTACCACTAGGTCAAACACACAGGGCATCTTGCACATATTTTTGACGTCAATCTACTAGGATATTATTAGGTTTCTGTATCCTAATCAATTTTTTCCTGATGATTAGCTTTGCTGTCATGTGTAAAAAATGCAAGAGGGAAAAACACAGAAGAATTAGTGAAATTTTAAAAAAAGCATTACACACATAGATAAGCGTTCATTCTTTGTAGGAGGAAGAATATTTTGATATGATGATGATGACTTTATAATTTCTATGTCAGGGTTGAGAGTTTGGCATAGTGGTAGAGTCCTTTCCTAGCATCCATGAAGATCTGGGTTTGATTGCTCAGTATCACATAGATAGAAAATCTAGATGTGGCACTGTGGCTCAAGTGGCAGAGGGCTAGACTTGAGAAAACCCGAGGACAGTGCTCAGGCCCTGAATTCAAGCCCCAAGACTGGCAGAAAGATAAAAGAAAATAAAAATGCTTTTTACGAGCTAATTCACTCACAGCATTGGCTTCTGAAATCTTCGCTTCTGCATCTTGTGAAATACCCCTGTCCCTCAACGTAGACAAGAGAAACAGATCCATCCCATGGTCCACTGTGAGGCCACTGGTTGGGCTAAGATCTAGTCGTGCAGCAACACATAAGTTTTATTCTAATACTTTCCAAACTTTGTACTCAAATATGCTACCTACTTACCAACTTAGGTCAGTTATCCTTATGCTATACCTTTTCTTCATGACTACAATATCCTTACACTCCTACGTTAATCCTCTTGTACCTCCCCTGACCTCTCTCATTCTTTTTTTCTATCTCTGGACCTCTGCTTGTCTTTCAACCCTTATACTGCACGGATCTACACTTGATGGCTGTTGAGCAATATTGTATATGTAGGTGGTTAATTATTCTCTAGGCTCAGAGGGACTTAAAGACAATAGAGATTGGATTGAGAGGCTTATTGTGTTGGTTATAAATCGCTTATCAGTGGTTGTATTAGACCGGTCTGTAAGTGCACTAAAAGAAAGAGTGATAATACCAATCCAAACTTGTGAACATCTAGTGTCTGCCAGCTACAGAGGTCTAGGTTGGTTATATCTGAAAAAGTATAATCGTATTTAGTAGTAATCTTGCTCCCATTTTCAAATGAGAAGAACAAGAAACTCAAGAAAAATGTCAAATCAAGAAACAACATCCCCCACCCAATGTAAACAGACAATGGAACAGTCACTGGCAAACCTAGAGGAGAGTATTCCAAGTGCTACACAAATGCAATTGATGAACATCATTAATGAAAAATGTGAAAATATAAAGAAAGAGATAATGGAGGAAGCCATAGCTGAACAAGAGGAAAGCATAAACAAGGTGATAATGAAAAGAAGAAGCCATAAAGGAGGCCATAATAAAGGTTTTTCAAAGAAAGATGGATGAATTCATAGAATCCACAAATAAAAACGTGACCAAACTCCAGCAAATGTCCAAAGAAAATAAAGCTACTGAGCTAACCACTCAAAAGGAAATCAAGGAGATAAAGAAATCCATACATGATCTAAAACAAGAGATGCAAGGCATCAAAAGTGAGCAATTAGGAGCAAGGGCGATGAAAAATAAAGTAGATAGCTTTGATAGCAGGTTAGACAATGCAGAGGAGAGAATTTCCGGGGCTGAAGATAATTTAGTTATTATAGAGAAAGAACAGAAAATGAGTAATCCAAATCTAGGAAAATTGAGAGAGCGCTTCAGGAGGTCCAAGATACAATTAGGAAGCTTAATTTAAGGCTAGTTGGTATTGAGGAGGGCGTGGAGAAAGAGGTCAATGGTATTGGAAATATATTTCAGGGAATCATCTCAGAGAATTTCTCAAATATCCACAAGGGCAGGCCCATCCAGATACGAGAAGCTTTTAGAACCCCAAACAGACCTGACCAGAAAAGAACATCCCACCGCCACATTGTGATCCGAACTGGATCAATAGAAACGAAAGGAAAGATCCTAAAGGCAGCCAGGGTAGAGGGATCAGTAACCTATAAAGGCAAACCAATCAGAATAACCCCAGATTTCTCAGCAGAGACCATGCAAGCACGAAGTGACTGGAAGCATATATGTCATGCCCTTAAATCAAATAAGTACCAACCAAGAATACTGTAGCAAGCTAAGCTCTCATTCATAACTGAGGGAACAATAAAAACCTTCCATTCCAGGGAAAAGCTGCAACAATATGTCGAAACAAAACCAACACTACAGAGAATTCTCAAAGATGCTCTATACATAGAAAACCAAAATAAATGCAATATAGGGAAAGAAATGGCACCTAAACACCAACCATCTAAGGACCACAAGAACTGTCAACACACAGGCCCTACTAAAAGCTTTTCAAAATGGTAGGAACTAACAAATATCTCTCAATCCTAACTCTCAATATCAATGGACTTAACTCTCCAATTAAACGGCATAGGCTGTCTAGTTGGATCAAAAAGCAAGAGCCATCGTTCTGCTGTCTTTAAGAGACACATCTTACCCAAAAACAATCATCTTTTGAAAGTGAGAGGTTGGAATAAACTCTATCAAGCTAACTGCCCCCATAAACAGGCTGGAGTTGCCATCCTCATATCAGATACAATAGACTTCAAACTAAAATTAGTAAGAAAAGACAAAGAAGGTTACTACATACTACTAAAGGGATCTTTCCTCCAGGAAGACGTAACGATCCTAAATATTTACACACCCAATCCCGGAGCTCCAAACTTCATCAAGCAAAGTTTACTTACACTGAAACCATACATAGATCGAAATACAGTGATTGTTGGTGAGTTTAACACACCACTCTCACCTATGGACAGATCAACAAGGCAAAACTCAACAGAGAAACCTTAGAACTGAACAATTATATAGACCAACTAGATCTAACAGACATCTGCAGAATATTCCACCCAGTAACAACACAATATATGTTTTTCTCAGCAGCACATGGAACATTTTCCATAATAGACCACATCTTAGGCCATAAAACAAACCTGGACAGATTCAGAAACACTGAAATTATTCCATGCACACTCTCAGACCATAAAGGCATCAAATTGGAGCTGAACACATATCTCCACCAACGAAAACCCTGTAACTCATGGAGACTGAACAACACATTGTTGAATCAAAAACAATGGATAATCGAAGAGATCAGAACAGATATCCAACTGTTTATGAAATTTAACAATAATGAGCACACAAATATCAACTCCTTAGGGACACAACAAAGGCAGTACTCAGAGGAAAATTTATAGTGCTGAGTGCCTACAACAGCAAGTTGGAAAAATGGCAAACCAACTAGTTAATGTCTCACTTTAGCCTACTGGAAAAAGAGCAACAAACCAACCCTAAACCCATTAGGAGAAAACAAATTATTAAAATCAAAGCAGAATTAAATGATTTGGGATAAAAAAAACCTATAGAAAGAATCAACAAAACAAGGAGTTGGTTCTTTGAAAGAATTAACAAAATTGACAAGCCCTTAACAAATCTTACCAAAAAAGCAAGAGAGCATATCGAAATAAACAAAATCGCAGATGAAAATGGTAATATCACGACAGAAATTACCAAGATCCAGAATATTATGAGGGAATACTTCTCAAACCTTTACGCCAACAAATTTGAGAATCTAGAAAAAATGGATGAATTCCTAGACAATATTAACATACCCACACTGAACCAAGAAGAGCTAACCCAAATCAACAGGCCTATTTCAAGCTCTGAAATAGAAATGGAAATTGGACAACTTCCACTTAAAAAGAGCCCAGGGCCAGATGGATTCACAGCTGAATTCTATAAGGTCTTCAAAGCAGAGCTCACACCAATACTCCTCAAGCTCTTCAATGAAATTGAAAAGGAAGGTTCTTTACCAAACTCATTCTGTGAAGCCAGTATATCCCTCATCCCCAAACCAGACAGAGATTCATCAAAGAAAGAGAACTATAGACCCATTTCTTTGATGAACATCGATGCAAAACTTCTCAACAAAATACTGGCCATCCGTCTACAACAACTCATCAAAAAATTATACACTATGATCAAACTGGATTCATCACAGGGAGGCAAAGCTGGTTCAACATACACAAATCAATTAATATAATTCAACACATCAACAGGAGCAAGGACAAAAATCACATGATTGTCTCAATAGATGCGGAAAAGGCATTTGACAAGATCCAAAACCCCTTTATGTTAAAAGATGTGGAGAAACTAGGACTCCATGGAACATTTCTCAATGTAATAAAGGCTGTGTATGAGAAACCCACTGCTAGTATTATACTTAATGGTGAAAATCTAAAGCCATTCCCTCTAAAATGAGGAACGAGGCAACGATGCCCACTCTCTCCACTCCTTTTTAACATAGTACTAGAATTCCTAGGCAGTGCAATAAGGCAAGAAGCAAGCATAAAGGGGATCCAAGTAGGGAAAGAGGAAATAAAACTATCCCTCTTTGCAGATTGTAGGGAGCCGGGACAAACGCCATTATAAGATGGCGCCCGTTTCCTGACTCCTTAGAGGTAAACAACTCCATATAAGGCAATGCTGTGCTCGACTACGTGTCCTAAGTTATGCGCATGCGCGAATCACATGATGATCCCTGGCCAGTCCCGCGGCACCTCTTTGTGGCAGTAGGGCGGCAGCCAATGGTGGAGCAACCCGTGTTCCTGTTCCCTATATAAGCAGCTGCTTTTTGATGCCTCGCCCCTTTCGCTTCCTGCTCCCCCTTCAATCAAAAGGCTCTCCAATAAAGTATGATTTGAGAAGAAGCCTCGAGTGGTGGTCGTTCTTCCTCGCTGGTCGAGGAGCTCGCTGCAACTGGTGCCGAGACCCGGGACCCTGGGAAGACAGGACGACAAGCGAGGGACCGAGGAGGATTCAGAACTCGACATACGGAGAGGAGACGTCGGTAAGTATCAGCCTGATCTGCTGAGATCCCCAGGTATTCTGCTTTTTGGGGTACAATTCTGGGTGCTTGCTGTTGTCCTTCCTTTGTGGGTGCTGCTGGTGTGTTTTTGTTGCATTTGTCTGCGTTGCGGCAACTCAGAGATTGTGAAGGAAATCAGTAGGACATTGATGAAGCACCAGGATAGTCTCTCCGAGGCAGAATCAAATGGGGAGGAAAAGGGTAGGCCAAAAAGAAAAGGGAAAGAAAATAAAGAAAAGAGACGTTATGTCAAAGAACAGAGGGTGGACGCACCCTACCAAGATACCGTGCAGGAGGGTGATAAGGAGGACCAAGTCATAAGAGCAATGGAGCCGCTCCCCAGGCAGCTTTACCCGGATCTAGACAGGTTTCAACATTTACAAATAAGGGAGTCTAGAGATGAGGAGCTAAACGATTCAAATGAGGAATTAAACAGCTCAGATGAGGAAGTGACTAACAATTCAGATGAGGAACAGGACCCGAAAGAGGGAGAAGGCTTGGAGGAGGCGGTTGCTAGGTATGAGGAGGGTAGGTATGGAGTTCGACGACCTCTTCTGGCCGGAGTGTCTAAAGGAAATAAGCAAGAGAGAATCATGCCCTCTGCACCCCCGCCCTATCCTGTGGCGCCGGGAAAATGTCATTTCATAAAAGGAAGCACTTGGTCCCGCCTGGCAGCTGCGTTCCCAGTTTTTGAGAACCCAGTTACTCAGGAGAGGACCTTTGAACCAGTCTCCTATAAACAGTTAAAGGATTTGATGGAGGCAGTACGTAATTATGGAGTTACGGCCAGTTATACCACTGCCTTGCTTAGAAGACTAACTGTTAATGCTATGACACCTAATGATTGGTATGAGGTCACGCGGACATGCCTCAATCATGGACAGTTCCTTGACTTCAGGTCTATAGTTATGGACAGAGCTCAGGCTCAATATACAGTAAATGTACAAGAAGGGCGGCCCGAGTGGACCGTGGACATGCTCCTAGGGCAAGGACAATGGGCTGCCGATCAGACAAATTTCCCCTGGGATGTTTATAAACAAATAAATGAGGTTTTTTACAAGTCCTGGAGGGCAATCCCAAACAAAGGCCAGGTCACTGGCAGCCTCACCAAAGTTACTCAAGCTGTCACGGAGCCATTCTCCGATTTTGTGGCCCATGTGCTCGAAACGGCGGAGCGCGTTTTTGGAAATCTTGAAGTCTTTATGCCAGTTGTCCAACAAATTATTTTTGAGCAAAGTACAAAGGAATGTCAGAGAGCTATTGTGCCGGTCAAGGAAAAGGGCCTGGAAGCATGGGTAAAAGCCTGCAGGGAAATAGGGGGGCCATTAACTAATGCAGGCCTGGCTGCAGCTGTACTGTCAGCCACCCGAGCGGCCAAGGACTCTAAAGGTAAAGGATGCTTCAAATGTGGCCAACTTGGACACTTTAAACACCAGTGTCCCAGAACTGCTCCCCAGGGTCCTCAGGGAGTTCAAAAGATGCCAGGAACATGTCCTAGGTGCAAGAAGGGAAAACATTGGGCCAATGAATGCAGGTCAGTAAAAGATATTAATGGACAGCCCATTCCTTCTCTTAGTGCAGGCCAGGAGCCAAAAAACGGGACAAAGGGCCCCCGTCCCCAGGGCCCTCAAATTTATGGGGCACTTCAGACTCCGGCACCTGTTTCCAGCCTACAGCAGCCAGTTCGGCCAGGCTCCGCAGGGTTGGACCTCTGTGCCTCCTCCGGATTGGTCTTAACTCCAGCCATGGGAGTACAAATATTGGATACTAATGTAACTGGACCATTAGAAAGAGGCACGGTGGGATTGGTGTTAGGGCGCTCCTCCTCCACCTTAAAAGGACTAATAATTTTCCCGGGCGTTATAGATTCTGACTATTCAGGAGTAATCAAGGTTTTGTGCCACTCCCCTTACGGAGTAATCTCTATAGCCCCGGGAGATAGGATTGCCCAGCTTTTAATTTTACCTTCAAAACATGAAAACTTTCTTTCACTACAAAAGGAAAGG
Source organism: Megascapheus bottae (assembly GCF_031878675.1). Lineage (NCBI taxonomy): Eukaryota > Metazoa > Chordata > Mammalia > Rodentia > Geomyidae > Megascapheus > Megascapheus bottae. Next base: position 4,782,188 of record NW_028327585.1, read on the forward strand.
GGAGCCGCAGGCTTAGGCTCCACAGGGATTGATCTTGTATGCCTGTCGATGGAATTGGACCAGAGACACATGCTATCCCTACAAATAGAGGGAAAGTCCTTTCTTGGCCTGGTAGATACCGGAGCCGATCGGAGCATTATTCAATCAAAGGCCTGGCCCAAGCAGTGGCCATTACAAAAATCTTCTCAAACTTTACAAGGACTTGGATATGCTAATACTCCCTGTGTCAGTGCTAAAGAGTTAGTGTGGAGAACTGAAGAAGGCCAACAGGGGACAATCCAACCGTTTGTAATCGACGTCCCTGTCAATCTTTGGGGACGGGATGTGCAACAACAATTAAAACATAAACTGACTAATAATTATTCAGAAGTTAGTCAAAACATCATGAAATAGCAGGGATATGTTCCAACTCAAGGGCTTGGCAGATGTCTTCAGGGACGCCCAGAACCCGTTGAGCCTGTTGCAAAATTTAATAGGAAAGGATTGGGTTTTTCCTAGGGGCCACTGAAACAAAAGCTTCCAACAATAATGCGGTACCCATACCCTGGTTGACTCAGAAATCGGTGTGGGTCCCCCAGTGGCCCCTTTCACAAGAAAAATTGGAAGCTGCAAAAAATTTATTTGAGGAACAGTTAAAATTGGGACACGTTGAGCCCTCTGTATCTCCCTGGAACACACCCACTTTTATTATTAAAAAGGCTTCTGGCAAGTGCAGATTGTTACATGACTTAAGGGCAGTAAACGCGCAAATGCAGGTCATGGGACCAGTCCAGAGAGGACTTCCTCTACTTTCGGCGCTGCCCCGAGATTGGCCTGTGTTGACCTTAGACATTAAAGATTGCTTCTTCTCAATACCCCTTTGCCCTGAGGATAGAGAACGTTTTGCCTTTACGTTGCCCTCTGTTAATCATGAACAGCCAGATGTCCGTTATCAGTGGAAGGTCTTGCCGCAAGGCATGGCTAATAGCCCGACTATTTGTCAACTGTTTGTGGATTCGGCCCTGCTGTCAGTTAGACAGGAGTTTCCCCTGGTAAAAATCATTCATTATATGGATGATATCCTGCTAGCTGCTTCCTCTCTTGAGGTACTTCAGAGAGCCTATCAACAGGTGGTTTCCCTACTTGAACAGAGAGGGCTTATTATTGCCCCTGATAAAGTACAACAATCCAAGGTGGTAAAATTCTTAGGCGCCATTGTTACTCCTGCCTTTATTCGACCTCAAAAAATTTCTATTCGGACTGCCCACTTAAAGACACTCAATGATTTTCAACAACTGTTGGGAGACATCAACTGGAACCGGGGATATTTAAACATTCCTCAAGCAGAATTACTGCCTTTATTTTCCATTTTGGAAGGTAACCCGGATGTCACATCTACACGAAAACTTACCCCACAGGCTTTTGCGGCCCTAAAAAGGATTGAAGGGGCAATAATTAAGGCTCAAGTGTGTCGTTATAATCCAGGTCAATTACTTACGTTGTGTATTTTAAAGAGAAAGAATTATCCTACAGGGGTCTTATGGCAGGACGGCCCTCTGCGGTGGCTTCATGGTAATTCTCTTGGAGCAAGAACTGTTCAATATTTTCCTGAGCTTGTTGCAACTCAAGCCCTATTGGGCCTAAAGTATTGTTTGATGCATTTTGCTAAAATACCCGATAAATTAATTATTCCCTATACCAGGAATCAGGTGGAAACTTTGGCTGCCACTGTGGATATATGGGCAATTTTATTATGTGCCTTTCCCAATATTATTGATAGCCATTATCCCAAGCATCCCCTGTTTGCCTTTGTAGAGAGAAATTTGGTTTATTTTCCCATTATTACCTCTAAGAAGCCTTTGGTTACAGCCTTGACTATTTATACTGATGGGTCAAAAACTGGTCAGGGTGCCTTTGTGGTGGAAGGTCAAAATCCAGTCGTGTTATATTTTCTACCGGATGTTCCCCAGGTCACAGAGTGCCTGGTGGTTCTAGAGGTGTTTAAAAGATTTGAAGAGCCCTTTAATCTTTTTTCTGATTCACAATATGTTGTTAATGCTGTTATTTCTCTTGAAGTCGCCGCCTCAATTAGGCAGGCCAGCATGGTTTCTAACATATTATTACAGATTCAATCCCTTATTTTGGCAAGAAAGAATCCCTTTTATATAGGGCACATGAGAGCTCATACCTTGTTGCCATGTCCCATGGCTAAGGCTAATGCCCAGGTAGATCAGGCAATTAGGGCCATGGTTTTGACAGCTATTGATTCTGTAGAATCAGCAAAAACTTTTCATCAGTTATATCATGTACCTGCTAATACTCTTAGAATAAAATTTAATATAACCAGACATGAAGCACAAAATATTGTTAAAGCCTGTCAGTCTTGTGTGATTTTTCTCCCCTCTACTAATGTGGGGATAAACCCTAGAGGCTTAAAACCAAATGCCCTGTGGCAAATGGATGTTACTCATTTAGCGGAATTTGGAAAATTAAAATATTTACATGTCTCAGTGGATACCTATTCTGGCATAGTACATGCCACGCCCTTGGCAGGAGAAAAGGTTTCCCATGTAAAAGTACATTGTTTAGAAGCCTGGGCGGCCTGGGGAAAACCCCTTCACTTAAAAACTGTTAATGGCCCTGCCTATACTTCTCATGGTTTCTGCGCCTTTTGTGCGCAAATGCAAGTAGCCCATACAACAGGATTACCATACAATCCGCAAGGACAAGGAATTGTGGAAAGAACCAACAAAAATTAAAAGAAATACTTCAAAAACAAAAAGGGGTAATTGCGGAAGGAGCATCTCCCAGGGAAAGACTTTCCCTTGCACTTTTTATTTTAAATTTTTTAATTTTAAATAGTGATGGTAAGTCAGCAGCAGATAGACATGCTGCCCAAAACCCTAAAATTATAACTGAGATGGTTAAATGGAAGGATGTTATTACAAATACTTGGTGCGGACCGGATCCCGTAGTAAGGAGATCCAGGGGAGCTGTTTGTGTTTTACCACAGGAGCAGGAAACACCGCTTTGGGTCCCATTGCGATTGACACGAAAGGTGGAAGGAGAACCCGAGAAAGGCACTGACGATGAAGATGATTCTCATGTTGGTGGTAATACTAGCAGATCCAGTGATGGCCCAGGAGAGGATTTTTTGGGCGCTGATGAAGACCTTTCCAATACCGATGCCTGTGAAGCATGATGCTCGTGTTTTCCTGTATCTGTTCACGACCAATTCATCATTGCAGTTACCTTTTCTTCCCATGGACAGACAGTTGGACAATTATACGTTGCCGATGTCTTTATACCGCTAATCTGTCAAGGCAGTTGGGTCAGATGTTAACTGGACAATGGTCAAATGATTTTGAAAACCTTACAAGCCAATTGAGATATGAAATTATGATTGTTAATTCAACCAGGGTAAATGTGGCCCCTTTTCGGGAAAATTACTGATTGGATATTACAGGCGTCCTCCTGGGTAAAAGAATGGGCTGGAAGTTTAGCCTTATTGGGATTAATGATGTGTGGGTTGGGGATTTTGTGTTGGATGCTATGTAAAATGAGTTATAAATGAAAAAGAGATAATGCTATTATAAAACAAGCTTTTGCAGCATTAGAAATGCATGACTCCCCCCAAGTTTGGTTAAGTATGCTTGAAAAGAAAAGGATGTGTGGTCTGCCTATGGTTGGTCTGTCGCCTGCAAGCCCAAACACAGAGGGATAAGGTAATGATTTTCACAAACATTAGCCGCCTTGGAAGTTGGATCCTCACCCCAAATATGGCTTTCAGCCTTAAAGGGCAATTGAGCCTTATTTTTCTGCATAGCCTTTGCACCCCGGGGGACAAGATCCCATTGCACAGGGACAGGTATGCAGCTTAAGATCTGGAGCAAACATGATGCGAGGCGTATGCACTGCACTTGGGAAAAGGGAGATGTCTTTTCTCGAGAAAAGCACGTCTGTTTGCATGTGGGTAGATGCCAAAATTTCCCACCTCTGAAAAAAGGGCATCGGACTGGCGGGTCACCCTCTGGGAAAGAGCCTGGAGAGGAGGCCTTGCATTGTCCTTATTCTCTTCAGAGAACAGACCTCTACTCTTGCCTGATGCTCAAAACAAAAAGGGGGAGCTGTAGGGAGCCGGGACAAATGCCATTATAAGATGGCGCCCGTTTCCTGACTCCTTAGAGGTAAACAACTCCATATGAGGCAATGCTGTGCTCGACTATGTGTCCTAAGGTATGCGCATGCGCGAATCACATGATGATCCCTGGCCAATCCAGCGGCACCTCGTTGTGGCAGTAGGGCGGCAGCCAATGGTGGAGCGACCCGAGTTCCTGTTCCCTATATAAGCAGCTGTATCTGGATGCCGCGCCCCTTTCGCTTCCTGCTCCCCCTTCAATCAAAAGGCTCTCCAATAAAGTATGATTTGAGAAGAATCCTCGAGTGGTGGTCGTTCTTCCTCGCTGGTCGAGGAGCTCGCCGCACAGATGACAAGATTCTGTATTTAAAGAATCCTATAGACTCCAGTCCCAAGCTCCTTGAGCTGATTCAAAGCTTTGGAAGGGTAGCAGGCCATAAAATCAACCCTCACAAATCAACTGCATTCCTTTACGCGAACAGTGAGAGGAACGAGGCAATAATCAGGAAAGAAACTCCTTTCACAATAGCCTCAAAGAAAATAAAGTACCTAGGAATTAGCTTAACTAAGAATGTAAAGGACCGTTTAGATGAAAACTTTAAAACCCTAAAAAAGGAAATTAAAGCAGAACTAAAGAAATGGAAAAACCTCCCATGCTCCTGGATTGGAAGAATTAACATTGTGAAAATGAGAATCTTGCCAAGGGCTATCTACAAATTCAATGCAATACACATCAACATCCCAATGTCATTCTTTAAAGAAATAGAAGAGGCAACTCAAAATTTCATATGGAATAATAAAAGACCCCGTATAGCAAAAACACTTCTTAGCAGAAAGAACAGCGCTGGAGGAATTCCAATTCCAAACTTTAGACTCTATTACAGAGCTATAATTCTCAAAACAGCTTGGTACTGGCACAAGAACAGGCCTGAAGTCCAATGGAATAGAACTGCGGACCCAGATATTAAACCACAGACCTATGGCCACCTAATCTTTGACAAGGCAGCCAAAAAATAGAATGGAAGAAAGATCGCCTCTTCAACAAGTTGTGCTGGCAGAACTGGTTAAGCAACTGAAGAAAACTAAAGTTGGATCCTTCTTTGTCAACTTGCACTAGAATTAACTCCAAATTGACCAAAGACCTGGAGGTAAAACTGACAAACTGAAAAGTTTACTTTTCTATGTATGTGGTAATGAGGAATCAAACCTGAGTCTTTTTGCGTGGTAGCCAAGGACTCTACCACTAGGTCAAACACACAGGGCATCTTGCACATATTTTTGACGTCAATCTACTAGGATATTATTAGGTTTCTGTATCCTAATCAATTTTTTCCTGATGATTAGCTTTGCTGTCATGTGTAAAAAATGCAAGAGGGAAAAACACAGAAGAATTAGTGAAATTTAAAAAAAAGCATTACACACATAGATAAGTGTTCATTCTTTGTAGGAGAAAGGATATTTTGATATGATGATGATGACTTTATAATTACTATGTCATGGTTGAGAGTTTGGCATAGTGGTAGAGTGCTTGCCTAGCACCCATGAAGATCTGGGTTTGATTTCTCAGTATCACATAGATAGAAAATCTAGATGTAGCACTGTGGCTCAAGTGGCAGAGGGCTAGACTTGAGAAAACCAGAGGACAGTGCTCACGCCCTGAATCCCAGCCCCAAGACTGGCAGAAAAATAAAAGAAAATAAAAATGCTGTTTACGAGCTAATTCACTCACAGCATTGGCTTCTGAAATCTTCGCTTCTGCATCTTGTGAAATACCCCTTTCCCTCAATGTAGACAAGAAAAACAGATCCATCTCATGGTCCACTGTGCAGCCCCTGGTTGGGCTGAGAGCTAGTTGTGGAGCAACACATAAGTTTTATTCTAATACTTTTCAAACTTTGTACTCAAATATGCTACCTACTTACCAACTTACCTCAGTTATCCTTATGCTATATCTTTTCTTCATTACTACAATATTCTTACACTCCTACGTTAATCCTCTTGTACCTCCCCTGACCTCTCTCATTCTTTTTTTCTATCTCTGGACCTCTGCTCATCTTTCAACCCTTATACTGGACGGATCTACACTTGATGGCTGTTGAGCAATATTGTATATGTAGGTGGTTAATTATTCTCTAGGCTCAGAGGGACTTAAAGCCAATAGAGTTTGGATTGAGGGGCTTATTTTTTGGGGTATAAATCCCTTATCAGTGGTTGTATTAGACTCGTCTGTAAGTGCACAAAAAGAATGAGTGATAATACCAATCAAAACTTGTGAACATCTAGTGTCTGCCAGCTACAGAGGTCTAGGTTGGTTATATGTGAAAAACTATAATCGTATATAGTAGTAATCTTGCTCCCATTTTCAAATGGGCAGAACAAGAAACTCAAGAAAAATGTCAAATCAAGAAACAACATCCCCCACCCAATGTAAACAGACAATGCAACAGTCACTGGCACACCTAGAGGAGAGTCTTCCAAGTGCTACACAAATGCACTTGATAAACATCATTAATGGAAAATGTGAAAATATAAAGAAAGAGATAATGGAGGAAGCCATAGCTGAACAAGAGGAAAGCAAAAACAAGGTGATAATGAAAGAGAAGAAGCCATAAAGGAGGCAATAACAAAGGTTTTTCAAAGAAAGATGGATGAATTCATAGAATTCACAAGTAAAAACGTGACCAAACTCCAGCAAATGTCCAAAGAAAATAAAGCTACTGAGCTAAGCACTCAAAAGGAAATCAAGGAGATAAAGAAATCCATACATGATCTAAAACAAGAGATGCAAGGCATCAAAAGGGAGCAATTAGAAGCAAGGTAGATGAAAAATAAAGTAGATAGCTTTGATAGCAGGTTAGACAATGCAGAGGAGAGGATTTCCGGGGCTGAAGATAATTTAGGTATTATACAGAAAGAACAGAAAATGAGTCAATCCAAATCTAGAAATATGACAGATCGCTTCAGGAGGTCCAAGATACAATTAGGAAGCCTAATTTAAGGCTAGTTGGTATTGAGGAGGGCGTGGATAAACAGGTCAATGGTATTGGAAATACACTTCAGGGAATCATCTCAGAAAATTTCCCAAATATCCAGAAGGGCAGGCCCATCCAGATACAAAAAGCTTTTAGAACCCCAAACAGACCTGACCAGAAAAGAACATCCCACCGTCACATTGTGATCCGAAATGGATCAATAGAAACGAAAGGAAAGATCCTAAAGGCAGCCAGGGAAAAGGGATCAGTAACCTATAAAGGCAAACCAATCAGAATAACCCCAGATTTCTCAGCAGAGACCATGCAAGCACGAAGTGACTGGAAGCATATATGTCATGCCCTTAAATCAAATAACTAACAACCAAGAATATTGTAGCCAGCTAAGCTCTCATTCATAACTGAGGGAACAATAAAAACATTCCATTCCAGGGAAAAGCTGCAACAATATGTCGAAACAAAACCAACACTACAGAGAATTCTCAAAGATGCTCTATACATAGAAAACCAAAATAAATGCAATATAGGGAAAGAAATGGCACCTAAATAGCATACCATCTAAGGACCACAAGAACTGTCAAGACACAGGCCCTACTAAAAGCTTTTAAAAATGGTAGGAACTAATAAATATCTCTCAATCCTAACTCTCAATATCAATGGACTTAACTCTCCAATTAAACAGCATAGGCTGTCTAGTTGCATCAAAGAGCAAGAGCCATCGTTCTGCTGTCTTCAAGAGACACATCTTACCCAAACACAATCATCTTTTGAAAGTGAGAGGTTGGAATAAACTCTATCAAGCTAACTGCCCCCATAAACAGGCTGGAGTTGCCATCCTCATATTAGATACAATAGACTTCAAACTAAAATTAGTAAGAAAAGACAAAGAAGGTGACTACATACTACTAAAGGGATCTTTCCTCCAGGAAGACATAACGATCCTAAATATTTACACACCCAATCCCGGAGCTCCAAACTTCATCAAGCAAAGTTTACTTACACTGAAACCATACATAGATCGAAATACAGTGATTGTTGGTGAGTTTAACACACCACTCTCACCTATGGACAGATCAACAAGGCAAAAACTCAACAAAGAAACCTTAGAACTGAACAACTATATAGACCAACTAGATCTAACAGACATCTGCAGAATATTCCACCCAGTAACAACACAATATACGTTTTTCTCAGCAGCACATGGAACATTTTCCAAAATAGACCACATCTTAGGACATAAAACAAACCTGGACAGATTCAGAAACACTGAAATTATTCCATTCACACTCTCAGACCATAAAGGCATCAAATTGGAGCAGAACACACATCTCCACCAACGAAAACCCTGTAACTCATGGAGACTGAACAACACATTGTTGAATCAAAAACAATGGGTAATCGAAGAGATCAGAACAGATATCCAACTGTTTATGAAATTTAACAATAAGGAGCACACAAATATCAACTCCTTAGGGACACAACAAAGGCAGTACTCAGAGGAAAATTTATAGCGCTGAATGCCTACAACAGCAAGTTGGAAAAATGGCAAACCAACTAGTTAATGTCTCACTTTAACCTCTTGGAAAAAGAGCAACAAACCAACCCTAAACCCATTAGGAGAAAGCAAATTATTAAAATCAAAGCAGAATTAAATGATTTGGAATAAAAAAAACCTATAGAAAGAATCAACAAAACAAGGAGTTGGTTCTTTGAAAGAATTAACAAAATTGACAAGCCCTTAGCAAATCTTACCAAAAAAACAAGAGAGCATATCGAAATAAACAAAATCGCAGATGAAAATGGTAATATCACGACAGAAATTACCAAGATCCAGAATATCATGAGGTAAGACTTCTTAAACCTTTACGCCAAGAAATTTGAGAACCTAGAAGAAATGAATGAATTCCTAGACAATATTAACATACCCATACTGAACCAAGAAGAGCTAACCCAACTCAACAGGCCTATTTCAAGCTCTGAAATAGAAATGGAAATTAGACAACTTCCACTTAAAAAGAGCCCAGGGCCAGATGGATTCACAGATGAATTCTATAAGGTCTTCAAAGCAGAGCTCACACCAATACTCCTCAAGCTCTTCAACGAAATTGAAAATGAAAGTTCTTTACCAAACTCATTCTGTGAAGCCAGTATATCCCTCACCCACAAACCAGACAGAGATTCATCAAAGAAAGAGAACTATAGACCCATTTCTTTGATGAACATCGATGCAAAACTTGTCAACAAAATACTGGAAGCATATATGTCATGCCCTTAAATCAAATAACTACCAATCAAGAATACTCAAATATGCTACCTACTTACCAACTTAGGTCAGTTATCCTTATGCTATACCTTTTCTTCATTACTACAATATTCTTACACTCCTACGTCAATCCTCTTGTACCTCCCCTGACCACTCTCATTCTTTTTTTCTATCTCTGGACCTCTGCTCGTCTTTCAACCCTTATAATGCACGGATCTACACTTGATGGCTGTTGAGCAACCGTCTACAACAACTCATCAAAAAATTATACACTATGATCAAACTGGATTCATCACAGGGAGGCAGAGCTGGTTCAACATACACAAATCAATTAATATAATTCAACACATCAACAGGAGCAAGGACAAAAATCACATGATCGTCGCAATAGATGCGGAAAAGGCATTTGACAAGATCCAAAACCCCTTTATGTTAAAAGATGTGGAGAAACTAGGACTCCATGGAACATTTCTCAATGTAATGAAGGCTGTGTATGAGAAACCCACTGCTAGTATTATACTTAATGGTGAAAATCTAAAGCCATTCCCTCTAAAATCAGGAACGAGACAAGGATCCCACTCTCTCCACTCCTTTCTAACATACTACTAAATTTCCTAGGCAGTGCAATAAAGCAAGAAGCAAGCATAAAGGGGATCCAAGTAGGGAAAGAGGAAATAAAACTATCCCTCTTTGCAGATGATATGATTCTGTATTTAAAGAATCCTATAGACCAAACTCCCAAGCTCCTTGAGCTGATTCAAAGCTTTGGAAGTGTAGCAGGCCATAAAATCAACCGTCACAAATGAACTGCCTTCCTTAACGCCAATAGTGAGAGGAATGAGGCAATAATCAGGAAAGAAACTCCTTTCACAATACCCTCAAAGAAAATAAAGTACATAGGAATTAGCTTAACTAAGAATGTAAAGGACCATTTAGATGAAAACTTTAAAACCCTAAAAAAGGAAATTAAAGCAGAACTAAGGAAATGGAAAAACCTCCCATGCTCCTGGATTGGAAGAATCAACATTGTGAAAATGAGAATCTTGCCAAGGGCTATCTACAAATTCAATGCATTACAAATCAACATCTCAATGTCATTCTTTAAAGAAATAGAAGAGGCAATTCAAAATTTCATATGGAATAATAAAAGAACCCGTAAGCAAAAAAACTCCGTAGCAGAAAGAACAGCGCTGGAGGTATTTCAATTCCAAACTTTAGACTCTATTACAGAGCTATAATTCTCAAAACAGCTTGGTACTGGCACAAGAACAGGCCTGAAGTCCAATGGAATAGAACTGCAGACCCAGATATTAAACCACAGACCTATGGCCACCTAATCTTTGACAAGGGAGCCAAAAAAATAGAATGGAAGAAAGATAGCCTCTTCAACAAGTTGTGCTGGCAGAAATGGTTAAGCAACTGCAGAAAACTAAAGCTACTAAAGCTGGATCCTTCTTTGTCACACTGCATTAGAATTAACTCCAAATGGATCAAAGACCTGGAGGTAAAAGCTGACACACTGAAAAGTTTACAGGAAGGAATAGGAGATACACTAGGCCTACTTGGCACAGGTCGCAACTTTCTTAATAAGGACCAAGAATCACAACAAATCAGAGAAAGGCTGGATAAGTGGGACTGTAGTAAACTGCAGAGCTTTTGTATGGCAAAGGACATAGCTAGTAAACTAATCAGGAAGCCTACAGAGTGGGAGAAGATCTTCACCAACCAAACAACGGACAAAGGCCTCCTATCTAAAATATATCAACAACTCACAAAATTGCATCACTCCAAAACTAACCTCCAAGGTGACAACCATCCCATTAAAAATGGGGCAAAGACTTAAAGAGAGTCTTCTCTGAAGAAGAAACAAAAATGGCCTATAGACACATCTCTGGTCATAAAAGAATTGCATATCAAAAGAACTTAAGATTCCACCTCACTCCAGTTAGAATGGCCAGGATCAGGAAAACAAATGACAACAGATGCTGAAGGGGATGTGGCCAGGAGGGATCACTACTACACTGTTGGTGGGAGTGCAAACTCGTTCAACCACTATGGAAAGCAGTGTGGCAGTGCCTCAAAAGGCTAAACATAAAACTCCCCTATGACCCAGCAATACGACTACTTGGCGTTTACCCAACAATCCAGAAACAAGGGCATACTAAACCCACTAGCACAACAATGTTCATTGCAGCACTATTCACCATAGCAAAGATATGGAACCAACCCAGATGTCCCTCAGTTGATGAGTGGATCAACAAGTTGTGGTATTTGTACACAATGGAATTCTATGCTGCTGTCAGAAAGAATGACATCACCCCATTTCTTAGGATATGGAAAGACTTAGAAAAAATCATATTCAGTGAAGTAAGCCAGACTGAAAGGAACTTAGGCTCAGTGGTTTCCCTCATTCGTCATAATCAGTAGAAACCTTGGGTCTACTAGCAGAGATTTGCAATAGAGCAAAAGGCCATATATAAGGCCATATAATGTGAAGCTAATTGAAAGGACCTCCAGGATATTGAAACAAAAGCCATATAATGAATGATTGTTGTCCTTAATGTACTATGTTGTCTCTCATCTCCTTTGCTGTCCCTTGGTTATCCCATATTGGTATAGTATCTCACTTTGTTATCTGATATATTGAATTTATTTGTATTTGGATATTTAAAATTTGATAGGGAATGGGGGAAAACCAAGAAGGGTGGGGGGTGTGGGGTTGGAGGGAAATGGGTACCAAGACATGTGAAAGGGTATCAATGTATGTGAATTAATGCACTTTCTACCTGGCAATTATCATGTAACCCTTTTACTAATTACAATAAAAAATGAAAAAAAAAGAAAGTTGTAGTGTGTGGGGAGGATGATGGAGTCAAATACATTTCTTTTTAGAAATTTACCTCATCTGGTTTCCCTGGATTTCCTGGCCTTCTTCTTAGAGAAAGGCCTGTTATACTGGATTTGTGGCTTGGCAAAGATCTAGCATGCACATCTTCGAGTAAGACATCCACAACTTCCATGCCTGAGACTCGAGTTTCCTGACCTTTGGCAACAGCACAGCAACATCTTTCTTCCTCCTGAGCCACAGGCCAAGTGAGCTGGCTTGAGCTGGTTGTTAGTTACAGTGGCTTGGTTACCAGGGTTCCATATTCTGTTCCATTGTGAGAGAGGCAGCGTCACCTTTCAGGGCCAAATGACCAAAGATCCTTGCTCACAGAAGACATCACCAAAGACATACTGGAGGCTGAATCTCTCCTCCAATCTCACAATATACATGTGGATGTAGTAATAAGCACACCTTATTTGTCCAATCCCAATGTCTTCCACTAGGCCCAACTACCAGTCTGGTCTCAGGCTCAAGGAGCCTTTCTTCGGTAAGATCCAAACTTAAGGGTCAATATTGCCCTCATTCTTTACAAAACATTGGCTTCACAGTGCCTTCTCTGCCTGCATTTTGCCCCTTGTCGAATTTCTTTTTGTTTTTGCTAGTCTTGGGACTTGACCTCAGAGTGTGAACATTGTTCTTGGGCTTTCTTTAGGCTTTAGCTGTGCCACCGAGCCATAGCACCACTTGCAGCGTTTTCTATGTATGTGGTAATGAGGAATCAAACCTGAGTCTTATTGGGTGGTAGCCAAGAACTCTACCACTAGGTCAAACAAACAGGGCATCTTGCACATATTTTTGACGTCAATCTACTAGGATATTATTAGTTTTCTGTATCCTAATCAATTTGTTCCTGATGATTAGCTTTGCTGTCATGTGTAAAAAATGCAAGAGGGAAAAACACAGAAGAATTAGTGAAATTTAAAAAAAAGCATTACACACATAGATAAGTGTTCATTCTTTGTAGGAGAAAGGATATTTTGATATGATGATGATGACTTTATAATTACTATGTCAGGGTTGAGAGTTTGGCATAGTGGTAGAGTGCTTGCCTAGCACCCATGAAGATCTGGGTTTGATTGCTCAATATCACATAGATAGAAAATCTAGATGTGGCAGTGTGGCTCAAGTGGCAGAGGGCTAGACTTGAGAAAACCCGAGGACAGTGCTCAGGCCCTGAATCGCAGACCCAAGACTGGCAGAAAGATAAAAGAACATAAAAATGCTGTTTACGAGCTAATTCACTCACAGCATTGGCTTCTGAAATCTTCGCTTCTGCATCTTGTGAAATACCCCTTTCCCTCAACGTAGACAAGAAAAACAGATCCATCCCATGGTCCACTGTGCAGCCCCTGGTTGGCCTAAGAGCTAGTCGTGCAGCAACACATAAGTTTTATTCTAACACTTTTCAAACTTTGTACTCAAATATGCTACCTACTTACCAACTTACCTCAGTTATCCTTATGCTATATCTTTTCTTCATTACTACAATATACTTACACTACTACGTTAATCCTCTTGTACCTCCCCTGATCTCACTCAATCTTTTTTTCTATCTCTGGACCTCTGCTCATCTTTCAACCTTTATACTGCACGGATCTACACTTGATGGCTGTTGAGCAATATTGTATATGTACGTGGCTAATTATTCTCTAGGCTCAGAGGGACTTAAAGACAATAGAGATTGGATTGAGGGGCTTATTGTTTTGGGTATAAATCGCTTATCAGTGGTTGTATTAGACTGGTCTGTAAGTGCACAAAAAGAATGAGTGATAATACCAATCAAAACTTGTGAACATCTAGTGTCTGCCAGCTACAGAGGTCTAGGTGGTTATATCTGAAAAACTATAATCGTATTTGGTAGTAATCTTGCTCCCATTTTCAAATGGGCAGAACAAGAAACTCAAGAAAAATGTCAAATCAAGAAACAACATCCCCCACCCAATGTGAACAGACAATGCAACAGTCACTGGCACACCTAGAGGAGAGTCTTCCAAGTGCCACACAAATGCAATTGATAAACATCATTAATGGAAAATGTGAAAATATAAAGAAAGAGATAATGGAGGAAGCCATAGCTGAACAAGAGGAAAGCATAAACAAGGTGATAGTGAAAGAGAAGGAGCCATAAGGAGGCAATAACAAAGGTTTTTCAAAGAAAGATGGATGAATTCATAGAATTCGTAAGTTAAAACGTGACCAAACTCCAGCAAATGTCCAAAGAAAATAAAGCTACTGAGCTAAGCACTCAAAAGGAAATCAAGGAGATAAAGAAATCCATATATGATCTAAAACAAGAGATGCAAGGCATCAAAAGTAAGCAATTAGAAGCAAGGGAGATGAAAAATAAAGTAGATAGCTTTGATAGCAGGTTAGACAATGCAGAGGAGAGGATTTCCGGGGCTGAAGATAATTTAGGTATTATACAGAACGAACAGAAAATGAGTCAATACAAATCAAGAAATATGACAGGTCGCTTCAGGAGGTCCAAGATACAATTAGGAAGCCTAATTTAAGGCTAGTTGGTATTGAGGAGGGCGTGGAGAAAGAGGTCAATGGTATTGGAAATACACTTCAGGGAATCATCTCAGAAAATTTCCCAAATATCCAGAAGGGCAGGCCCATCCAGATACAAAAAGCTTTTAGAACCCCAAACAGACCTGACCAGAAAAGAACATCCCACCTCCACAATGTGACCCGAACTGGATCAATAGAAACGAAAGGAAAGATCCTAAAGGCAGCCAAGGAAAAGGGATCAGTAACCTATAAAGGCAAACCAATCAGAATAACCCCAGATTTCTCAGCAGAGACCATGCAAGCACGAAGTGACTGGAAGCATATATGTCATGCCCTTAAATCAAATAACTACCAACCAAGAATATTGTAGCCAGCTAAGCTCTTATTCATAACTGAGGGAACAATAAAAACCTTCCATTCCAGGGAAAAGCTGCAACAATATGTCGAAACAAAACCAACACTACAGAGAATTCTCAAAGATGCTCTATACATAGAAAACCAAAATAAATGCAATATAGGGAAAGAAATGGCACCTAAACAGCATACCATCTAAGGACCACAAGAACTGTCAAGACACAGGCCCTACTAAAAGCTTTTAAAATGGTAGGAACTAATAAATATCTCTCAATCCTAACTCTCAATATCAATGGACTTAACTCTCCAATTAAACGGCATAGGCTGTCTAGTTGAATCAAAGAGCAAGAGCCATCGTTCTGCTGTCTTCAAGAGACACATCTTACCCAAAATCAATCATCTTTTGAAAGTGAGATGTTGGAATAAACTCTGTCAAGCTAACTGCCCCCATAAACAGGCTGGAGTTGCCATCCTCATATCAGACACAATAGACTTCAAACTAAAATTAGTAAGAAAAGACAAAGAAGGTGACTACATACTACGAAAGGGATCTTTCCTCCAGGAAGACATAACGATCCTAAATATTTACACACCCAATCCCGGAGCTCCAAACTTCATCAAGCAAACTTTACTTACACTGAAACCATACATACATCGAAATACAGTGATTGTTGGTGAGTTTAACACACCACTCTCCCCTATGGACAGATCAACAAGGCAAAAACTCAACAGAGAAACCTTAGAACTGAACAACTATATAGATCAACTAGATCTAACAGACATCTGCAGAATATTCCACCCAGTAACAACACAATATACGTTATTCTCAGCAGCACATGGAACATTTTCCAAAATAGACCACATCTTAGGCCATAAAACAAACCTGGACAGATTCAGAAACACTGAAATTATTCCATTCACACTCTCAGACCATAAAGGCATCAAATTGGAGCAGAACACACATCTCCACCAACGAAAACCCTGTAACTCATGGAGACTGAACAACACATTGTTGAATCAAAAACAATGGGTAATCGAAGAGATCAGAACAGATATCCAACTGTTTATGAAATTTAACAATAAGGAGCACACAAATATCAACTCCTTAGGGACACAACAAAGGCAGTACTCAGAGGAAAATTTATAGCGCTGAGTGCCTACAACAGCAAGTTGGAAAAATGGCAAACCAACTAGTTAATGTCTCACTTTAACCTCCTGGAAAAAGAGCAACAAACCAACCCTAAACCCATTAGGAGAAAGCAAATTATTAAAATCAAAGCAGAATTAAATGATTTGGAATAAAAAAACCTATAGAAAAAATCAACAAAACAAGGAGTTGGTTCTTTGAAAGAATTAACCAAATTGACAAGCCCTTAGCAAATCTTACCAAAAAAACAAGAGAGCATATCGAAATAAACAAAATCGCAGATGAAAATGGTAATATCACGACAGAAATTACCAAGATCCAGAATATCATGAGGGAATACTTCTCAAACCTTTACGCCAACAAATTTGAGAATCTAGAAGAAATGGATGAATTCCTAGACAATATTAACATACCCACACTGAACCAAGAAGAGCTAACCCAACTCAACAGGCCTATTTCAAGCTCTGAAATAGAAATGGAAATTAGACAACTTCCATTTAAAAAGAGCCCAGGGCCAGATGGATTCACAGCTGAATTCTATAAGGTCTTCAAAGCAGAGCTCACACCAATACTCCTCAAGCTCTTCAACGAAATTGAAAATTAATGTTCTTTACCAAACTCATTCTGTGAAGCCAGTATATCCCTCATCCCGAAACCAGACAGAGATTCATCAAAGAAAGAGAACTATAGACTCATTTTCTTTGAGGAACATCGATGCAAAACTTCTCAACAAAATACTGGAAGCATATATGTCATGCCCTTAAATCAAATAACTACCAACCAAGAATACTCAAATATGCTACCTACTTACCAACTTAGGTCAGTTATCCTTATGCTATACCTTTTCTTCATTACTACAATATTCTTGCACTCCTACGTTAATCCTCTTGTACCTCCCCTGACCACTCTCATTCTTTTTTTCTATCTCTGGACCTCTGCTCGTCTTTCAACCCTTATAATGCACGGATCTACACTTGATGGCTGTTGAGCAACCGTCTACAACTACTCATCAAAAAATTATACACTATGATCAAACTGGATTCATCACAGGGAGGCAAAGCTGGTTCAACATACACAAATCAATTAATATAATTCAACACATCAACAGGAGCAAGGACAAAAATCACATGATTGTCTCAATAGATGCGGAAAAGGCATTTGACAAGATCCAAAACCCCTTTATGTTAAAAGATGTGGAGAAACTAGGACTCCATGGAACATTTCTCAATGTAATAAAGGCTGTGTATGAGAAACCCACTGCCAGTATTATACTTAATGGTGAAAATCTAAAGCCATTCCCTCTAAAATCAGGAATGAGGCAAGGATGCCCACTCTCTCCACTCCTTTCTAACATAGTACTAAATTTCCTAGGCAGTGCAATAAGGCAAGAAGCAAGCATAAAGGGGATCCAAGTAGGGAAAGAGGAAATAAAACTATCCCTCTTTGCAGATGACATGATTCTGTATTTAAAGAATCCTATAGACTCTACTCCCAAGCTCCTTGAGCTGATTCAAAGCTTTGGAAGGGTAGCAGGCCATAAAATCAACCCTCACAAATCAACTGCCTTCCTTTACGCCAATAGTGAGAGGAACGAGGCAATAATCAGGGAAGAAACTCCTTTCACAATAGCCTCAAAGAAAATAAAGTACCTAGGAATTAGCTTAACTAAGAATGTAAAGGACCATTTAGATGAAAACTTTAAAACCCTAAAAAAGGAAATTAAAGCAGAACTAAGGAAATGGAAAAAACTCCCATGTTCCTGGATTGGAAGAATCAACATTGTGAAAATGACATTCTTGCCAAGGGCTATCTACAAATTCAATGCAATACCCATCAACATCCCAATGTCATTCTTTAAAGAAATACAAGAGGCAATTCAAAATTTAATATGCAATAATAAAAGACCCCGTAAGCAAAAACACTTCTTAGCAGAAAGAACAGCGCTGTAGGAATTTCAATTCCAAACTTTAGACTCTATTACAGAGCTATAATTCTCAAAACAGCTTGGTACTGGCACAAGAACAGGCCTGAAGTCCAATGGAATAGAACTGCGGACCCAGATATTAAACCACAGACCTATGGCCACCTAATCTTTGACAAGGGAGCCAAAAAATAGAATGGAAGAAAGATAGCCTCTTCAACAAGTTGTGCTGGCAGAACTGGTTAAGCACCAGCAGAAAACTAAAGTTGGATCCTTCTTTGTCACCTTGCACTAGAATTAACTCCAAATGGATCAAAGACCTGGAGGTAAAACTGACACACTGAAAAGTTTACAGGAAGGAATAGGAGATACACTAGGCCTCCTTGGCAGAGGTTGAAACTTTCTTAATAAGGACCAAGAATCACAACAAATCAGAGAAAGGCTGGATAAGTGGGACTGCATTAAACTGCAGAGCTTTTGTATGGCAACGGATATAGCTAGTAAACTAATCAAGAAGCCTACAGAGTGGGAGAAAATCTTCACCAACCAAACAACGGACAAAGGCCTCATATCTAAAATATATCAACAACTCAAAAAACTGAATCACTCCAAAACTAACCTCCAAAGTAACACCCATCCCATTAAAAATGGCCCAAAGTCTTAAAGAGAGTCTTCTCTGAAGAAGAAACAAAAATGGCATATAGACACATGAAGAAATGCTCAACATCTCTGGTCATAAAAGAATTGCGTATCAAAAGAACTCTAAGATTCCACCTCACTCCAGTTAGAATGGCCAGGATCAGGAAAACGAATGACAACAGATGCTGGAGGGGATGTGGCCAGGAGGGATCACTACTACACTGTTGGTGGGAGTGCAAACTCGTTCAACCACTATGGAATGCAGTGTGGCAGTGCCTCAAAAGGCTAAACATAGAACTCCCCTATGAACCAGCAATTCCACTACTTGGCATTTACCCAACAATCCAGAAACAAGGGCATACTAAACCCACTAGTACAACAATGTTCATTGCAGCACGATTCACCATAGCAAAGATATGGAACCAACCCAGATGTCCCTCAGTTGATGAGTGGATCAACAAGTTGTGGTATTTGTACACAATGGAATTCTATGCTGCTGTCAAAAAGAATGACATCGCCCCATTTGTTAGGATATGGCAAGACTTAGAAAAAATCATATTTAGTTAAGTAAGCCAGACTCAAAGGAACTTAGGCTCAGTGGTTTCCCTCATTCGTCATAATCAGTAGAAACCTTGGGCTCTACTAGCAGAGATTTGCAATAGAGCAAAAGGCCATATATAAGGCCATATAATGTGAAGCTAATTGAAAGGACCTCCAGGATGTTGAAACAAAAGCCATATAATGAATGATTGTTGTCCTTAATGTACTATGTTGTCTCTCATCTCCTTTGCTGTCCCTTGGTTATCCCATATTGGTATAGTATCTCACTTTGTTATCTGATACATTGAATTTATTTGTATTTGGATATTTGAAATTTGATAGGGAAGGGGGGAAAACCAAGACGAATGGGGGGTGTGGGGTTGGAGGGAAATGGGTACCAAGACATGTGAAAGGGTATCAATGTATGTGAATTAATGCACCTTCTACCTGGCAAATATCATGTAACCCTTTTACTAATTATAATAAAAAAATGAAAAAAAAAGAAAGTTGTAGTGTGTGGGGAGGATGATGGGGTCAAATACATTTCTTCTTAGAAATTTACCTCATCTGGTTGCCCTGGATTTCCTGGCCTTCTTCTTAGAGAAAGGCCTGTTATACTGGATTTGTAGCTTGGCAATGATCTAGCACGTACATCTTCAAGTAAGACATCCACAACTTCCATGCCTGAGACTCGAGTTTCCTGAACTTTGGCAACAGCACAGCAACATCTTTCTTCCTCATGAGCCACAGGCCAAGTGAGCTGGCTTGAGCTGGTTGTTAGTTACAGTGGCTTGGTTACCAGGGTTCCATATTCTGTTCCATTGTGAGAGAGGCAGCGTCACCTTTCAGGGCCCAATGACCAAAGATCCTTGCTCACAGAAGACCTCACCAAAGACATACTGGAGGCTGAATCTCTCCTCCAATCTCACAATATACATGTGGATGTAGTAAACAGCACACCTTATTTGTCCATTCCCAATATCTTCCACTAGGCCCAACTACCAGTCTGGTCTCAGGCTCAAGGAGCCTTTCTTAGGTAAGATCCAAACTTAAGGGTCAATATTGCCCTCATCCTTTACAAAACATTTGCTTCACAGTGCCTTCTCTGCCTGCATTTTGCCCCTTGTCGAATTGTTTTTGTTTTTGCTAGTCTTGGGACTTGACCTCAGAGTGTGAACATTGTTCTTGGGCTTTCTTTAGGCTTTAGCTGTCCCACCGAGCCACAGCAAAACTTGCAGCGTTTTCTATGTATGTGGTAATGAGGAATCAAACCTGAGTCTTTTTGCGTGGGAGCCAAGGACTCTACCACTAGGTCAAACACACAGGGCATCTTGCACATATTTTTGACGTCAATCTACTAGGATATTATTAGGTTTCTGTATCCTAATCAATTTTTTCCTGATGATTAGCTTTGCTGTCATGTGTAAAAAATGCAAGAGGGAAAAACACAGAAGAATTAGTGAAATTTAAAAAAAAGCATTACACACATAGGAGAAAGGATATTTTGATATGATGATGATGACTTTATAATTACTATGTCAGGGTTGAGACTTTGGCATAGTGGTAGAGTGCTTGCCTAGCATCCATGAAGATCTGGGTTTGATTGCTCAGTATCACATAGATAGAAAATCTAAATGTATCACTGTGGCTCAAGTGGCAGAGGGCTAGACTTGAGAAAACCCGAGGACAGTGCTCAGGCCCAGAATCCCAGCCCCAACACTGGCAGAAAGATAAAAGAACATAAAAATGCTGTTTACGAGCTAATTCACTCACAGCATTGGCTTCTGAAATCTTCGCTTCTGCATCTTGTGAAATACCCCTTTCCCTCAATGTAGACAAGAAAAACAGATCCATCCCATGGTCCACTGTGCAGCCCCTGGTTGGCCTAAGAGCTAGTCGTGCAGCAACACATAAGTTTTATTCTAATACTTTTCAAACTTTGTACTCAAATATGCTACCTACTTACCAACTTACCTCAGTTATCCTTATGCTATACATTTTCTTCATGACTACAATATTCTTACACTCCTACGTTAATCCTCTTGTACCTCCCCTGACCTCTCTCATTCTTTTTTTCTATCTCTGGACCTCTGCTCATCTTTCAAGCCTTATACTGCACGGATCTACACTTGATGGCTGTTGAGCAATATTGTATATGTAGGTGGTTAATTATTCTCTAGGCTCAGAGGGACTTAAAGACAATAGAGATTGGATTGAGGGGCTTATTGTTTTGGGTATAAATCGCTTATCAGTGGTTGTTTTAGACTGGTCTGTAAGTGCACAAAAAGAAAGAGTGATAATACCAATCAAAACTTGTGAACATCTAGTGTCTGCCAGCTACAGAGGTCTAGGTTGGTTATATCTGAAAAACTATAATCGTATTTAGTAGTAATCTTGCTCCCATTTTCAAATGGGCAGAACAAGAAACTCAAGAAAAATGTCAAATCAAGAAACAACATCCCCCACCCAATGTAAACAGACAATGCAACAGTCACTGGCACACCTAGAGGAGAGTCTTCCAAGTGCCACACAAATGCAATTGATAAACATCATTAATGGAAAATGTGAAAATATAAAGAAAGAGATAATGGAGGAAGCCATAGCTGAACAAGAGGAAAGCATAAACAAGGTGATAATGAAAGAGAAGGAGCCATAAGGAGGCAATAACAAAGGTTTTTCAAAGAAAGATGGATGAATTCATAGAATTCGCAAGTAAAAACGTGACCAAACTCCAGCAAATGTCCAAAGAAAATAAAGCTACTGAGCTAAGCACTCAAAAGGAAATCAAGGAGATAAAGAAATCCATACATGATCTAAAACAAGAGATGCAAGGCATCAAAAGTAAGCAATTAGAAGCAAGGGAGATGAAAAATAAAGTAGATAGCTTTGATAGCAGGTTAGACAATGCAGAGGAGAGGATTTCCGGGGCTGAAGATAATTTAGGTATTATACAGAACGAACAGAAAATGAGTCAATACAAATCAAGAAATATGACAGGTCGCTTCAGGAGGTCCAAGATACAATTAGGAAGCCTAATTTAAGGCTAGTTGGTATTGAGGAGGGCGTGGAGAAAGAGGTCAATGGTATTGGAAATATACTTCAGGGAATCATCTCAGAGAATTTCAAAAATATCCAGAAGGGCAGGCCCATCCAGATACAAAAAGCTTTTAGAACCCCAAACAGACCTGACCAGAAAAGAACATCCCACCGCCACATTGTGATCCGAACTGGATCAATAGAAACGAAAGAAAGATCCTAAAGGCAGCCAGGGAAAAGGGATCAGTAACCTATAAAGGCAAACCAATCAGAATAACCCCAGATTTCTCAGCAGAGACCATGCAAGCACGAAGTGACTGGAAGCATATATGTCATGCCCTTAAATCAAATAACTACCAACCAAGAATATTGTAGCCAGCTAAGCTCTCATTCATAACTGAGGGAATAATAAAAACCTTCCATTCCAGGGAAAAGCTGCAACAATATGTCGAAACAAAACCAACACTACAGAGAATTCTCAAAGATGCTCTATACATAGAAAACCAAAATAAATGCAATATAGGGAAAGAAATGGCACCTAAACAGCATACCATCTAAGGACCACAAGAACTGTCAAGACACAGGCCCTACTAAAAGCTTTTAAAAATGGTAGGAACTAATAAATATCTCTCAATCCTAACTCTCAATATCAATGGACTTAACTCTCCAATTAAACGGCATAGGCTGTCTAGTTGGATCAAAGAGCAAGAGCCATCGTTCTGCTGTCTTCAAGAGACACATCTTACCCAAAAACAATCATCTTTTGAAAGTGAGATGTTGGAATAAACTCTGTCAAGCTAACTGCCCCCATAAACAGGCTGGAGTTGCCATCCTCATATCAGATACAATAGACTTCAAACTAAAATTAGTAAGAAAAGACAAAGAAGGTGACTACATACTACGAAAGGGATCTTTCCTCCAGGAAGACATAACGATCCTAAATATTTACACACCCAATCCCGGAGCTCCAAACTTCATCAAGCAAACTTTACTTACACTGAAACCATACATACATCGAAATACAGTGAGTGTTGGTGAGTTTAACACACCACTCTCCCCTATGAACAGATCAACAAGGGAAAAACTCAACAGAGAAACCTTAGAACTGAACAACTATATAGATCAACTAGATCTAACAGACATCTGCAGAATATTCCACCCAGTAACAACACAATATACGTTATTCTCAGCAGCACATGGAACATTTTCCAAAATAGACCACATCTTAGGCCATAAAACAAACCTGGACAGATTCAGAAACACTGAAATTATTCCATTCACACTCTCAGACCATAAAGGCATCAAATTGGAGCAGAACACACATCTCCACCAACGAAAACCCTGTAACTCATGGAGACTGAACAACACATTGTTGAATCAAAAACAATGGGTAATCGAAGAGATCAGAACAGATATCCAACTGTTTATGAAATTTAACAATAAGGAGCACACAAATATCAACTCCTTAGGGACACAACAAAGGCAGTACTCAGAGGAAAATTTATAGCGCTGAGTGCCTACAACAGCAAGTTGGAAAAATGGCAAACCAACTAGTTAATGTCTCACTTTAACCTCCTGGAAAAAGAGCAACAAACCAACCCTAAACCCATTAGGAGAAAGCAAATTATTAAAATCAAAGCAGAATTAAATGATTTGGAATAAAAAAACCTATAGAAAAAATCAACAAAACAAGGAGTTGGTTCTTTGAAAGAATTAACCAAATTGACAAGCCCTTAGCAAATCTTACCAAAAAAACAAGAGAGCATATCGAAATAAACAAAATCGCAGATGAAAATGGTAATATCACGACAGAAATTACCAAGATCCAGAATATCATGAGGGAATACTTCTCAAACCTTTACGCCAACAAATTTGAGAATCTAGAAGAAATGGATGAATTCCTAGACAATATTAACATACCCACACTGAACCAAGAAGAGCTAACCCAACTCAACAGGCCTATTTCAAGCTCTGAAATAGAAATGGAAATTAGACAACTTCCATTTAAAAAGAGCCCAGGGCCAGATGGATTCACAGCTGAATTCTATAAGGTCTTCAAAGCAGAGCTCACACCAATACTCCTCAAGCTCTTCAACGAAATTGAAAATGAATGTTCTTTACCAAACTCATTCTGTGAAGCCAGTATATCCCTCATCCCGAAACCAGACAGAGATTCATCAAAGAAAGAGAACTATAGACTCATTTTCTTTGAGGAACATCGATGCAAAACTTCTCAACAAAATACTGGAAGCATATATGTCATGCCCTTAAATCAAATAACTACCAACCAAGAATACTCAAATATGCTACCTACTTACCAACTTAGGTCAGTTATCCTTATGCTATACCTTTTCTTCATTACTACAATATTCTTGCACTCCTACGTTAATCCTCTTGTAACTCCCCTGACCACTCTCATTCTTTTTTTCTATCTCTGGACCTCTGCTCGTCTTTCAACCCTTATAATGCACGGATCTACACTTGATGGCTGTTGAGCAACCGTCTACAACTACTCATCAAAAAATTATACACTATGATCAAACTGGATTCATCACAGGGAGGCAAAGCTGGTTCAACATACACAAATCAATTAATATAATTCAACACATCAACAGGAGCAAGGACAAAAATCACATGATTGTCTCAATAGATGCGGAAAAGGCATTTGACAAGATCCAAAACCCCTTTATGTTAAAAGATGTGGAGAAACTAAGACTCCATGGAACATTTCTCAATGTAATAAAGGCTGTGTATGAGAAACCCACTGCCAGTATTATACTTAATGGTGAAAATCTAAAGCCATTCCCTCTAAAATCAGGAATGAGACAAGGATGCCCACTCTCTCCACTCCTTTCTAACATACTACTAAATTTCCTAGGCAGTGCAATAAGGCAAGAAGCAAGCATAAAGGGGATCCAAGTAGGGAAAGAGGAAATAAAACTATCCCTCTTTGCAGATGACATGATTCTGTATTTAAAGAATCCTATAGACTCTACTCCCAAGCTCCTTGAGCTGATTCAAAGCTTTGGAAGGGTAGCAGGCCATAAAATCAACCCTCACAAATCAACTGCCTTCCTTTACGCCAATAGTGAGAGGAACGAGGCAATAATCAGGGAAGAAACTCCTTTCACAATAGCCTCAAAGAAAATAAAGTACCTAGGAATTAGCTTAACTAAGAATGTAAAGGACCATTTAGATGAAAACTTTAAAACCCTAAAAAAGGAAATTAAAGCAGAACTAAGGAAATGGAAAAAACTCCCATGCTCCTGGATTGGAAGAATCAACATTGTGAAAATGACATTCTTGCCAAGGGCTATCTACAAATTCAATGCAATACCCATCAACATCCCAATGTCATTCTTTAAAGAAATACAAGAGGCAATTCAAAATTTCATATGCAATAATAAAAGACCCCGTAAGCAAAAACACTTCTTAGCAGAAAGAACAGCGCTGGAGGAATTTCAATTCCAAACTTTAGACTCTATTACAGAGCTATAATTCTCAAAACAGCTTGGTACTGGCACAAGAACAGGCCTGAAGTCCAGTGGAATAGAACTGCGGACCCAGATATTAAACCACAGACCTATGGCCACCTAATCTTTGACAAGGGAGCCAAAAAATAGAATGGAAGAAAGATAGCCTCTTCAACAAGTTGTGCTGGCAGAACTGGTTAAGCACCAGCAGAAAACTAAAGTTGGATCCTTCTTTGTCACCTTGCACTAGAATTAACTCCAAATGGATCAAAGACCTGGAGGTAAAACTGACACACTGAAAAGTGTACAGGAAGGAATAGGAGATACACTAGGCCTCCTTGGCAGAGGTCGAAACTTTCTTAATAAGGACCAAGAATCACAACAAATCAGAGAAAGGCTGGATAAGTGGGACTGCATTAAACTGCAGAGCTTTTGTATGGCAACGGATATAGCTAGTAAACTAATCAAGAAGCCTACAGAGTGGGAGAAAATCTTCACCAACCAAACAACGGACAAAGGCCTCATATCTAAAATATATCAACAACTCAAAAAATTGACTCACTCCAAAACTAACCTCCAAAGTAACACCCATCCCATTAAAAATGGCCCAAAGACTTAAAGAGAGTCTTCTCTGAAGAAGAAACAAAAATGGCATATAGACACATGAAGAAATGCTCAACATCTCTGGTCATAAAAGAATTGCATATCAAAAGAACTCTAAGATTCCACCTCACTCCAGTTAGAATGGCCAGGATCAGGAAAACGAATGACAACAGATGCTGGAGGGGATGTGGCCAGGAGGGATCACTACTACACTGTTGGTGGGAGTGCAAACTCGTTCAACCACTATGGAAAGCAGTGTGGCAGTGCCTCAAAAGGCTAAACATAGAACTCCCCTATGACCCAGCAATACCACTACTTGGCGTTTACCCAACAATCCAGAAACAAGGGCATACTAAACCCACTAGTACAACAATGTTCATTGCAGCACTATTCACCATAGCAAAGATATGGAACCAACCCAGATGTCCCTCAGTTGATGAGTGGATCAACAAGTTGTGGTATTTGTACACAATGGAATTCTATGCTGCTGTCAAAAAGAATGACATCGCCCCGTTTGTTAGGATATGGCAAGACTTAGAAAAAATCATATTTAGTTAAGTAAGCCAGACTCAAAGGAACTTAGGCTCAGTGGTTTCCCTCATTCGTCATAATCAGTAGAAACCTTGGGCTCTACTAGCAGAGATTTGCAATAGAGCAAAAGGCCATATATAAGGCCATATAATGTGAAGCTAATTGAAAGGACCTCCAGGATATTGAAACAAAAGCCATATAATGAATGATTGTTGTCCTTAATGTACTATGTTGTCTCTCATCTCCTTTGCTGTCCCTTGGTTATCCCATATTGGTATAGTATCTCACTTTGTTATCTGATATATTGAATTTATTTGTATTTGGATATTTGAAATTTGATAGGGAAGGGGGGAAAACCAAGACGGGTGGGGGGTGTGGGGTTGGAGGGAAATGGGTACCAAGACATGTGAAAGGGTATCAATGTATGTGAATTAATGCACCTTCTACCTGGCAAATATCATGTAACCCTTTTACTAATTACAATAAAAAAATGAAAAAAAAAGAAAGTTGTAGTGTGTGGGGAGGATGATGGGGTCAAATACATTTCTTCTTAGAAATTTACCTCATCTGGTTGCCCTGGATTTCCTGGCCTTCTTCTTAGAGAAAGGCCTGTTATACTGGATTTGTAGCTTGGCAATGATCTAGCACGTACATCTTCAAGTAAGACATCCACAACTTCCATGCCTGAGACTCGAGTTTCCTGACCTTTGGCAACAGCACAGCAACATCTATCTTCCTCATGAGCCACAGGCCAAGTGAGCTGGCTTGAGCTGGTTGTTAGTTACAGTGGCTTGGTTACCAGGGTTCCATATTCTGTTCCATTGTGAGAGAGGCAGCGTCACCTTTCAGGGCCCAATGACCAAAGATCCTTGCTCACAGAAGACCTCACCAAAGACATACTGGAGGCTGAATCTCTCCTCCAATCTCACAATATACATGTGGATGTAGTAAACAGCACACCTTATTTGTCCATTCCCAATGTCTTCCACTAGGCCCAACTACCAGTCTGGTCTCAGGCTCAAGGAGCCTTTCTTAGGTAAGATCCAAACTTAAGGGTCAATATTGCCCTCATCCTTTACAAAACATTTGCTTCACAGTGCCTTCTCTGCCTGCATTTTGCCCCTTGTCGAATTGTTTTTGTTTTTGCTAGTCTTGGGACTTGACCTCAGAGTGTGAACATTGTTCTTGGGCTTTCTTTAGGCTTTAGCTGTCCCACCGAGCCACAGCAAAACTTGCAGCGTTTTCTATGTATGTGGTAATGAGGAATCAAACCTGAGTCTTTTTGCGTGGTAGCCAAGGACTCTACCACTAGGTCAAACACACAGGGCATCTTGCACATATTTTTGACGTCAATCTACTAGGATATTATTAGGTTTCTGTATCCTAATCAATTTTTTCCTGATGATTAGCTTTGCTGTCATGTGTAAAAAATGCAAGAGGGAAAAACACAGAAGAATTAGTGAAATTTAAAAAAAAGCATTACACACATAGATAAGTGTTCATTCTTTGTAGGAGAAAGGATATTTTGATATGATGATGATGACTTTATAATTACTATGTCAGGGTTGAGAGTTTGGCATAGTGGTTGAGTGCTTGCCTAGCATCCATGAAGATCTGGGTTTGATTGCTCAGTATCACATAGATAGAAATCTAGATGTATCACTGTGGCTCAAGTGGCAGAGGGCTAGACTTGAGAAAACCCGAGGACAGTGCTCAGGCCCTGAATCCCAGCCCCAAGACTGGCAGAAAGATAAAAGAACATAAAAATGCTGTTTACGAGCTAATTCACTCACAGCATTGGCTTCTGAAATCTTCGCTTCTGCATCTTGTGAAATACCCCTTTCCCTCAACGTAGACAAGAAAAACAGATCCATCCCATGGTCCACTGTGCAGCCCCTGGTTGGCCTAAGATCTAGTCGTGCAGCAACACATAAGTTTTATTCTAATACTTTTCAAACTTTGTACTCAAATATGCTACCTACTTACCAACTTACCTCAGTTATCCTTATGCTATACATTTTCTTCATGACTACAATATTCTTACACTCCTACGTTAATCCTCTTGTACCTCCCCTGACCTCTCTCATTCTTTTTTTCTATCTCTGGACCTCTGCTCATCTTTCAACCCTTATACTGCACGGATCTACACTTGATGGCTGTTGAGCAATATTGTATATGTAGGTGGTTAATTATTCTCTAGGCTCAGAGGGACTTAAAGACAATAGAGATTGGATTGAGGGGCTTATTGTTTTGGGTATAAATCGCTTATCAGTGGTTGTATTAGACTGGTCTGTAAGTGCACAAAAAGAATGAGTGATAATACCAATCAAAACTTGTGAACATCTAGTGTCTGCCAGCTACAGAGGTCTAGGTTGGTTATATCTGAAAAACTATAATCGTATTTAGTAGTAATCTTGCTCCCATTTTCAAATGGGCAGAACAAGAAACTCAAGAAAAATGTCAAATCAAGAAACAACATCCCCCACCCAATGTAAACAGACAATGCAACAGTCACTGGCACACCTAGAGGAGAGTCTTCCAAGTGCCACACAAATGCAATTGATAAACATCATTAATGGAAAATGTGAAAATATAAAGAAAGAGATAATGGAGGAAGCCATAGCTGAACAAGAGGAAAGCAAAAACAAGGTGATAATGAAAGAGAAGGAGCCATAAAGGAGGCAATAACAAAGGTTTTTCAAAGAAAGATGGATGAATTCATAGAATTCGCAAGTAAAAACGTGACCAAACTCCAGCAAATGTCCAAAGAAAATAAAGCTACTGAGCTAAGCACTCAAAAGGAAATCAAGGAGATAAAGAAATACATACATGATCTAAAACAAGAGATGCAAGGCATCAAAAGTAAGCAATTAGAAGCAAGGGAGATGAAAAATAAAGTAGATAGCTTTGATAGCAGGTTAGACAATGCAGAGGAGAGGATTTCCGGGGCTGAAGATAATTTAGGTATTATACAGAAAGAACAGAAAATGAGTCAATACAAATCAAGAAATATGACAGGTCGCTTCAGGAGGTCCAAGATACAATTAGGAAGCCTAATTTAAGGCTAGTTGGTATTGAGGAGGGCGTGGAGAAAGAGGTCAATGGTATTGGAAATATACTTCAGGGAATCATCTCAGAGAATTTCAAAAATATCCAGAAGGGCAGGCCCATCCAGATACAAAAAGCTTTTAGAACCCCAAACAGACCTGACCAGAAAAGAACATCCCACCGCCACATTGTGATCCGAACTGGATCAATAGAAACGAAAGAAAGATCCTAAAGGCAGCCAGGGAAAAGGGATCAGTAACCTATAAAGGCAAACCAATCAGAATAACCCCAGATTTCTCAGCAGAGACCATGCAAGCACGAAGTGACTGGAAGCATATATGTCATGCCCTTAAATCAAATAACTACCAACCAAGAATATTGTAGCCAGCTAAGCTCTCATTCATAACTGAGGGAACAATAAAAACATTCCATTCCAGGGAAAAGCTGCAACAATATGTCGAAACAAAACCAACACTACAGAGAATTCTCAAAGATGCTCTATACATAGAAAACCAAAATAAATGCAATATAGGGAAAGAAATGGCACCTAAACAGCATACCATCTAAGGACCACAAGAACTGTCAAGACACAGGCCCTACTAAAAGCTTTTAAAAATGGTAGGAACTAATAAATATCTCTCAATCCTAACTCAATATCAATGGACTTAACTCTCCAATTAAATGGCATAGGCTGTCTAGTTGGATCAAAGACCAAGAGCCATCGTTCTGCTGTCTTCAAGAGACACATCTTACCCAAAAACAATCATCTTTTGAAAGTGAGATGTTGGAATAAACTCTGTCAAGCTAACTGCCCCCATAAACAGGCTGGAGTTGCCATCCTCATATCAGATACAATAGACTTCAAACTAAAATTAGTAAGAAAAGACAAAGAAGGTGACTGCATACTACGAAAGGGATCTTTCCTCCAGCAAGACATAACGATCCTAAATATTTACACACCCAATCCCGGAGCTCCAAACTTCATCAAGCAAACTTTACTTACACTGAAACCATACATACATCGAAATACAGTGATTGTTGGTGAGTTTAACACACCACTCTCCCCTATGGACAGATCAACAAGGCAAAAACTCAACAGAGAAACCTTAGAACTGAACAACTATATAGATCAACTAGATCTAACAGACATCTGCAGAATATTCCACCCAGTAACAACACAATATATGTTATTCTCAGCAGCACATGGAACATTTTCCAAAATAGACCACATCTTAGGCCATAAAACAAACCTGGACAGATTCAGAAACACTGAAATTATTCCATTCACACTCTCAGACCATAAAGGCATCAAATTGGAGCAGAACACACATCTCCACCAACGAAAACCCTGTAACTCATGGAGACTGAACAACACATTGTTGAATCAAAAACAATGGGTAATCGAAGAGATCAGAACAGATATCCAACTGTTTATGAAATTTAACAATAAGGAGCACACAAATATCAACTCCTTAGGGACACAACAAAGGCAGTACTCAGAGGAAAATTTATAGTGCTGAGTGCCTACAACAGCAAGTTGGAAAAATGGCAAACCAACTAGTTAATGTCTCGCTTTAACCTCCTGGAAAAAGAGCAACAAACCAACCCTAAACCCATTAGGAGAAAGCAAATTATTAAAATCAAAGCAGAATTAAATGATTTGGAATAAAAAAACCTATAGAAAGAATCAACAAAACAAGGAGATGGTTCTTTGAAAGAATTAACAAAATTGACAAGCCCTTAGCAAATCTTACCAAAAAAACAAGAGAGCATATCGAAATAAACAAAATCGCAGATGAAAATGGTAATATCACGACAGAAATTACCAAGATCCAGAATATCATGAGGGAATACTTCTCAAACCTTTACGCCAACAAATTTGAGAATCTAGAAGAAATGGATGAATTCCTAGACAATATTAACATACCCACACTGAACCAAGAAGAGCTAACCCAACTCAACAGGCCTATTTCAAGCTCTGAAATAGAAATGGAAATTAGACAACTTCCACTTAAAAAGAGCCCAGGGCCAGATGGATTCACAGCTGAATTCTATAAGGTCTTCAAAGCAGAGCTCACACCAATACTCCTCAAGCTCTTCAACGAAATTGAAAATGAATGTTCTTTACCAAACTCATTCTGTAAAGCCAGTATATCCCTCATCCCCAAACCAGACAGAGATTCATCAAAGAAAGAGAACTATAGACTCATTTCTTTGAGGAACATCGATGCAAAACTTCTCAACAAAATACTGGAAGCATATATGTCATGCCCTTAAATCAAATAACTACCAACCAAGAATACTCAAATATGCTACCTACTTACCAACTTAGGTCAGTTATCCTTATGCTATACCTTTTCTTCATTACTACAATATTCTTGCACTACGTTAATCCTCTTGTACCTCCCCTGACCACTCTCATTCTTTTTTTCTATCTCTGGACCTCTGCTCGTCTTTCAACCCTTATAATGCACGGATCTACACTTGATGGCTGTTGAGCAACCGTCTAAAACAACTCATCAAAAAATTATACACTATGATCAAACTGGATTCATCACAGGGAGGCAAAGCTGGTTCAACATACACAAATCAATTAATATAATTCAACACATCAACAGGAGCAAGAACAAAAATCACATGATTGTCTCAATAGATGCGGAAAAGGCATTTGACAAGATCCAAATCCCCTTTATGTTAAAAGATGTGGAGAAACTAGGACTCCATGGAACATTTCTCAATGTAATAAAGGCTGTGTATGAGAAACCCACTGCTAGTATTATACTTAATGGTGAAAATCTAAAGCCATTCCCTCTAAAATCAGGAATGAGACAAGGATGTCCACTCTCTCCACTCCTTTCTAACATACTACTAAATTTCCTAGGCAGTGCAATAAGGCAAGAAGCAAGCATAAAGGGGATCCAAGTAGGGAAAGAGGAAATAAAACTATCCCTCTTTGCAGATGACATGATTCTATATTTAAAGAATCCTATAGACCCTACTCCCACGTTCCTTGAGCTGATTCAAAGCTTTGGAAGGGTAGCAGGCCATAAAATCAACCCTCACAAATCAACTGCCTTCCTTTACGCCAATAGTGAGAGGAACGAGGCAATAATCAGGGAAGAAACTCCTTTCACAATAGCCTCAAAGAAAATAAAGTACCTAGGAATTAGCTTAACTAAGAATGTAAAGGACCATTTAGATGAAAACTTTAAAACCCTAAAAAAGGAAATTAAAGCAGAACTAAGGAAATGGAAAAACCTCCCATGCTCCTGGATTGGAAGAATCAACATTGTGAAAATGACAATCTTGCCAAGGACAATCTACAAATTCATTGCAATACCCATCAACATCCCAATGTCATTCTTTAAAGAAATAGAAGAGGCAATTCAAAATTTCATATGCAATAATAAAAGACCCCGTAAGGAAAAACACTTCTTAGCAGAAAGAACAGCGCTGGAGGAATTTCAATTCCAAACTTTAGACTCTATTACAGAGCTATAATTCTCAAAACAGCTTGGTACTGGCACAAGAACAGGCCTGAAGTCCAATGGAATAGAACTGCGGACCCAGATATTAAACCACAGACCTATGGCCACCTAATCTTTGACAAGGGAGCCAAAAAAATAGAATGGAAGAAAGATAGCCTCTTCAACAAGTTGTGCTGGCAGAACTGGTTAAGCCCCTGCAGAAAACTAAAGTTGGATCCTTCTTTGTCACCTTGCACTAGAACTAACTCCAAATGGATCAAAGACCTGGAGGTAAAACTCACACACTGAAAAGTTTACAGGAAGGAATAGGAAATACACTAGGCCTCCTTGGCAGAGGTCGAAACTTTCTTAATAAGGACCAAGAATCACAACAAATCAGAGAAAGGCTGGATAAGTGGGATGCATTAAACTGCAGAGATTTTGTATGGCAACGGATATATCTAGTAATCAGGAAGCCTACATAGTGGAAGAAGATCTTCACCAACCAAACAACGGACAAAGGCCTCATATCTAAAATATATCAACAACTCAAAAAATTGAATCACTCCAAAACTAACCTCCAAAGTAACACCCATCCCATTAAAAAATGGGCCAAATATTTAAAGAGAGTCTTCTCTGAAGAAGAAACAAAAATGGCCTATAGACACATGAAGAAATGCTCAAAATCTCTGGTCATAAAAGAATTGCATATCAAAAGAACTCTAAGATTCCACCTCACTCCACTTAGAATAGCCAGGATCAGGAAAACGAATGACAACAGATGCTGGAGGGGATGTGGCCAGGAGGGATCACTACTACACTGTTGGTGGGAGTGCAAACTCTTTCAACCACTATGGAAAGCATTGTGGCAGTGCCTCAAAAGGCTAAACATAGAACTCCCCTATGACCCAGCAATAACACTACTTGGCGTTTACCCAACAATCCAGAAACAAGGGCATACTAAACCCACTAGCACAACAATGTTCATTGCAGCGCTATTCACCATAGGAAAGATATGGAACCAACCCAGATGTCCCTCAGTTGATGAGTGAATCAAGAAGTTGTGGTATTTGTACACAATGGAATTCTATGCTGCTGTCAGAAAGAATGACAACGCCCCATTTGTTAGGAAATGGAAAGACTTAGAACAAATCATATTAAGTGAAGTAAGCCAGACTCAAAGGAACTTGGCTCAGTGGTTTCCCTCATTCGTCATAATCAGTAGAAACCTTGGGCTCCACTGGCAGAGATTTGCAATAGAGCAAAAGGCCATATATAAGGCCATATAATGTAAAGCTAACTGAAAGGACCTCCAGGATATTGAAAGAAAAGCCACATAATGAATGATTGTTGTCCTTAATGTACTATGTTGTCTCTCATCTCCTTTGCTGTCCCTTGGTTATCCCATATTGGTATAGTATCTCACTTTGTTATCTGATATATTGAATATGTTTGTATTTGGATATTTGAAATTTGATAGGGAAGGGGGGAAAACCAAGGCGGGTGGGGGGTGTGGGGTTGGAGGGAAATGGGTACCAAGACATGTGAAAGGGTATCAATGTATGTGAATTAATGCACCTTCTATCTGGCCAATATCATGTAACCCTTTTACTAATTACAATAAAAAAATTTTTAAAAAAGAAAGTTGTAGTGTGTGGGGAGGATGATGGGGTCAAATACATTTCTTCTTAGAAATTTACCTCATCTGGTTGCCCTGGATTTCCTGGCCTTCTTCTTAGAGAAACGCCTGTTATACAGGATTTGTGGCTTGGCAAAGATCTAGCATGTACATCTTCGAGTAAGACATCCACAACTTCCATGCCTGAGACTCGACTTTCCTGACCTTTGGCAACAGCACAGCAACATCTATCTTCCACCTGAGCCACAGGCCAAGTGAGCTGGCTTGAGCTGATTGTTAGTTACAGTGGCTTGGTTACCAGGGTTCCATATTCTGTTCCATTGTGAGGGAGGCAGCGTCACCTTTCAGGGCCCAATGACCAAAGATCCTTGCTCACAGAAGACCTCACCAAACACATACTGGAGGCTGAATCTCTCCTCCAATCTCACAATATACATGTGGATGTAGTAAACAGCACACCTTATTTGTCCATTCCCAATGTCTTCCACTAGGCCCAACTACCAGTCTGGTCTCAGGCTCAAGGAGCCTTTCTTAGGTAAGATCCAAACTTAAGGGTCAATATTGCCCTCATCCTTTACAAAACATTTGCTTCACAGTGCCTTCTCTGCCTGCATTTTGCCCATTGTCGAATTTTTTTTTGTTTTTGCTAGTCTTGGGAATTGACCTCAGAGTGTGAACATTGTTCTTGTGCTTTCTTTAGGCTTTAGCTGTCCCACCGAGCCACAGCACCACTTGCAGCGTTTTCTATGTATGTGGCAATGAGGAATCAAACCTGAGTCTTTTTGCGTGGTAAGCAAGGATTCTACCACTAGGTCAAACACACAGGGCATCTTGCACATATTTTTGACGTCAATCTACTAGGATATTATTAGGTTTCTGTATCCTAATCAATTTTTTCCTGATGATTAGCTTTGCTGTCATGTGTAAAAAATGCAAGAGGGAAAGACACAGAAGAATTAGTGAAATTGAAAAAAAAA
Organism: Megascapheus bottae; assembly: GCF_031878675.1. Lineage (NCBI taxonomy): Eukaryota > Metazoa > Chordata > Mammalia > Rodentia > Geomyidae > Megascapheus > Megascapheus bottae. The sequence goes on from NW_028327585.1 coordinate 4,818,334, forward strand.
GCATTACTCACGTAGATAAGTGTTCATTCTTTGTAGGAGAAAGGATATTTTGATATGATGATGATGACTTTATAATTACTATGTCAGAGTTGAGAGTGTGGCATAGTGGTAGAGTGCTTGCCTAGCACCCATGAAGATCTGGGTTTGATTGCTCAGTATCACATAGATAGAAAATCTAGATGTGGCACTGTGGCTCAAGTGGCAGAGGGCTAGACTTGAGAAAACCCGAGGACAGTGCTCAGGCCCTGAATCCCAGCCCCAAGACTGGCAGAAAGATAAAAGAAAATAAAAAGTCTTTTTACGAGCTAATTCACTCACAGCATTGGCTTCTGAAATCTTTGCTTCTGCATCTTGTGAAATACCCCTTTCCCTCAACGTAGACAAGAAAAACAGATCCATCCCATGCTCCATTGTGAGGCCCCTGGTTTGGCTAAGAGCTAGTCATGCAGCAACACATAAGTTTTATTCTAATACTTTACAAACTTTGTACTCAAATATGCTACATACTTACCATCTTAGGTCAGGTATCCTTATGCTATACTTTTTCTTCAGGACTACAATATTCTTACACTCCTATGTTAATCCTCTTGTACCTCCCCTGACCTCTCTCATTCTTTTTTTCTATCTCTGGAACTCTGCTCGTCTTTCAACCCTTATACTGCACGGATCTACACTTGATGGCTGTTGAGCAATATTGTATATGTAGGTGGTTAATTATTCTCTAGGCTCAGAGGGACTTAAAGACAATAGAGATTGGATTGAGAGGCTTATTGTTTTGGGTATAAATCGTTTATCAGTGGTTGTATTAGACTGGTCTGTAAGTGCACAAAAAGAAATAGTGATAATGCCAATCAAAACTTGTGAGCATCTAGTGTCTGCCAGCTACAGAGGTCTAGGTTGGTTATATCTGAAAAAACTTCTCAGCAGAGACCATGCAAGCACGAAGTGACTGGAAGCATATATGTCATACCCTTAAATCAAACCAAGAATACTGTAGCCAGCTAAGCTCTCATTCATAACTGAGGGAACAATAAAAACATTCCTTCCAGGGAAAAGCTGCAACAATATGTCGAAACAAAACCAACACTACAGAGAATTCTCAAAGATGCTCTATACATAGAAAACCAAAAAAAATGCAATATAGGCAAAGAAATGGCACCTAAACAGCATACCATCTAAGGACCACAAGAACTGTCAAGACACAGGCCCTACTAAAAGCTTATACAAAAGTTAGGAAATAATAAATATCTCTCAATCCTAACTCTCAATATCAATGGACGTAACTCTCCAATTAAACGGCATAGACTGTATAGTTGGATCAAAAAGCAAGAGCCATCGTTCTGCTGTCTTCAAGAGACACATCTTACCCAAAAACAATCATGTTTTGAAAGTGAGAGGTTGGAATAAACTCTATCAAGCTAACTGCCCCCATAAACAGGCTGGAGTTGCCATCCTCATATCAGATACAATAGACTTCAAACTAAAATTAGTAAGAAAAGACAAAGAAGGTGACTACATACTACTAAAGGGATCTTTCCTCCAGGAAGACATAACGATCCTAAATATTTACACACCCCTTTGAAGATTCTCAAAAGATTGAAGATTCTGCCAGTGTAAGTTAGATTCTTGCATTGATATTAAATAATGCAACGAGTAGGGATTTATATTTGAAATATCACTGTTGACAAAATGTAACACATATTTGCTTAGTATTTGCTTTTGATTTCCCAAGAAGTTCAGTACAAGCTAACATGTGTGGCATATATCGACTGGGAGAAATGATTCAGAATATGTGACTCATTTGAACAGGAGTCAGTGAAAAGATACAGAAGCAGGATACCCATATTGTGATAATTTGTATCTTTTGCATATTTTGTGTTTGTTATTAATTCCATTTGTAGTGTACATTTCTAGGTAAAAACTTTTAAAATGTTTCCAAACAATTTGTTATTTCAACAGCAAAAAAAGACATTTATATGCCTGATAAAATTCACAGAATCCAAATTTTTCCATATTATTTTTCGTTTTTTGTTCTTTTTTTTGGTGGGTCATAGGTCTTGAACTCAGCCTGGGCACTATCCCTGAGCTCCTCAGCTCCAGGCTACCACCTTACCCTGGAGCCAAGCCCCACCTCCCATTTTCTAAAGGTAAATTAGAGATAAGAGTCTCAGGTCTTTTTGTGCCAGGATGGCTTTAAACCTTGATCCTCAGATCTCAGCCTCCTGAGTAGCTAGGATTATAGAAGTGAGCCACCACCCCATCGTGCTCAGCTTTCTGTTTTTTTTTAAACAAGCCCTTTGGCTGGAACTCGGTCTGAGCACTGTCCTTCAGCTTTCCTCAAGCCTAGTGATCTTCTACTTGAGCCACAGCACTACTTCTGGTTTTTTCTGTGTATGTGGTACTGCGGAATTGAACCTTCGTCTTCATACAAGCACTCTACAACTATGACAAACTCCCAGCCCCTCCACATTAGTTTTTATGATAGATCTTTCCATGCATCTAGGATGGCTAGAAATCCTTCTTGAGTTTCCCAAGATCAGGGAGTATAGGTATGTCCCATCCTGTTTGGCTACATAACCATTGTTTAGGGTACAGTTCTCTCTTCATTCTACCCATCTAGAGCAATTTTCATCTTCCATGTATAATCATTAAACATTCAGCTCCTGTTCCTCTCTACTCCATTCTCTGGAACCATCGTGCTTTTTGGCTCGAAGGGTTTGTTGATCCTTGGAAGCTCTGGAAGGGAAAACATACCCTAGCTCTTCCTTTATGACTGCTGTATTTTTAGTTGACTGTAATCAAGATTCATCTGTAAAATATAGTAAAATGTTCTTCCTTTTCAATGCATTGTTTTGCATATTTCTATCTTTTGATTATTATTAATAGTTGTGAATGGATTCTCCACATATTTGTTCTAGTCTCTGCTTTCTATTCTGTTTGGTACAAATCTAGAAATAGAAGTGTTGGACCATATTTCTATGTAATTCTATATTTAGTACTTTTTTAGCACTCTCCACGCAATTTTTGATTGTTTCATATTCCTTGCAGAACTATTCCAAAGTTCTACTTCTTCTCACTACCTTCCCAGTAATAGTTAGACTTTGAAAGTTGTTTTTTTGTATGCGTGTGTGTGTGTGTGTTTGTGTGTGTGTATGTGGATCTTTTTGTTTAAAACTATATTTATATTAACATATTTAAAGTAATGATTTCATTGTAATTTTAATTTTTCTCATGACTGTTAATATTGAAATTCTTTCTACATTTTGAACTACTATTTCTGTATATTCTTTTTAGAAAATCCTCTCCAATCTCCAATTCTTTTCCCTTTTTTTTGTGGGGTAGTGGGGAAAGTCATGGGGCTTGGACCTTGGGCCGTGAGCTCTTTAGTTTAAGGCTATTGTCCTACCCTGAGTATTGCCCCTCAGTTCTTCTGCTCACAGCTCCCTATCCCTCTTCCTATTATATACAGAACAAAGGTCATCCTCATTCCTTTTGAAAAAGTAAGACATACAGTAAATTTGTAGTATAAAACAGCAAGAAATAAAATTCTTGCCAGGTGCAGTGACTTCTACCTGTAATCCTAGCTACTCAGATATCAGGCTGATATCTAAAGATTTGGTTCAAAGCCAGCCTGGGCATTAGAAAGTCTATGAGACTCTCATCTACACTTAACCACTAGAATATGGGAAATGGCACTGTGGCTTCATAGGTAGGGTGATAGCCTTAAGTTGAAGAGCTCAGGAACAATGCCCAGGCCCAGAGTTCAAGCCTTACAAATCCCCCAGCCAAAAAAAAGAAAAAAAAGTTTCTTCCCCAAGTGATTATTATGCCAGACATAGAACATTAACATTCTGGGTGTACTTCACAGTATTATTACTTGATACCCTAAGATTTTGCAATATTCTTACAGTACCAGCATATGTCATCATATAATGTAGTTCCTTTTCAATGGAATAATTGCATTTATAACCTAAATCTACTCCCCCGACTTATTTTTGTCGAAACCAAAATTGCTCTACCATGATATGCCACAAGCCATTAAACATTTTATGGTGGCTAATTGGAAAGGAGTCTCATGGAATTTTGTGCCAGGCTGGCTTTGAACCATGGTCCTCAGATCTCAGTCTCCTGAGTAGCTAGGATGACAGGCGTGAGCCACCAACACCTGGCTTGCCTTTTTATTTTTTTGTGGGTCTTGGGACTTGAACTCTGGGCCTAGGCACCATCCCTAAGCTTTTCAGGTCAATATTTCATGTAAGTCTAAACATTTAAGTAAAGGAATAAAATTCCAACAAAAAAAGAATAAAATTCCAGACATGATGTGTTTATAACTCAGTGCTAATTACTTGATGAAAATGTGCCATTCTAGAAGCTGGTGTCATTTGATGGTGTAGCTGTGGATTTCAGCTGGGAGCAGTGGCAGCATCTGGACAATGCTCAGAGGACCCTGTACAGAGATGTAATGCTGGAGACCTACAGCAACCTGGTGTCCTTAGGTGAGCAAAAGTCAAATTTACTTGCAAGGCCAAGTGCCTTTTTATTTTGCAGATACGTGAATGTTTATCAAACTTTCAATACTATTTAAATGAAAGATTCCAGGCCCTGAGAAGTATCATTACTTTCTAAAGAAAACCTAAGGTAATTTTGTACTCATTCTTCAGGATACCTTCATGATACTTTGACAACAGTTCTAAATTAGGTTTCCTCTAATGGAGACGACATTCGAAACTTACACAGTAATTGTAAGTGGATAAACAATCCAGAATAGAATATATATCATTATTGGAAATAGGATCTACAAATCACTAAACAGTGAGTTTATAATGGAAACCTGGCACTAGGTGCAATGTTTCATGCCTGTAATCTTAAAATATTCAGGAGGAAGAAATCTAAGAATTTAATTTGAAGCCAGCAATGGCATAAAAATTGCCATGAAACTCTATAACTCCAAGTAACCCCTCAAAAAGGTTAGTGGAGTGTCAAGAGTTTGACTTTGTGGTTGAGTGCTTGCCTAGCATGCATGAAGACCTATGCATGTAAGTGGAGCTGGGACTCAAACTGATATTTTTCTAGCCTTGAGCAAGACAGCTAAGTTTATGCCATACAAAATGAATCCAGAGCTGGGGAAAAGTCAACCATGGAGCCAGTGAGAAATGAGAAAAAAGATTTAATAGATAACTTGTGAGTAGGATGTCTGCGAACTTAAAGCAATGATGACACAGCATAAGCAATAATTCTCTACTGTTTCTAATTTACAGGGCCCTGTGTTCTCTAACCTGTATTAATTGACAAGCTAGAGCACTGTGCAGAACTCTGGATAGGAAATTCCTCTGACAAGAATATCACAGGTGAGTGAATGCATCTTCCTATTGATGTTGGAGCCTGAGCCCCATTGGTAAGTTCATGTTGTGATGTACTGAGCAATAATATTCTTAGTTACCCTAAATCCTGTGTGGAACCTATGGAATTCTTTGTGAATGAATCAAGAATCATTTTCTTTTCCCAATCCTATGCTTGGTCTCAGGGCCTGAGCATGGTCCTTGGGTTTTCTCAAGGCTAGATCTCTATTTCTTGAGTCATAGCACCACTTCTGGCTTTTTCTTTGTATGTAGTACCAAGGAACTGAACCAGGTCTTTGTGCATGCTAGCCCAAACCCCCGGCACCAAGAATCATAGGGTGATATAATGAATTCTATGTGGCAGTAGAGTTAAAGTTAGATTTCTCTGTAGAAATCACTGTGATACAAAATAAAATGAGAAAGCCATGAGCCCGTGGCTCATGCCTGTAATCCTAGCTACTTAGGAGGCTGAGATGTGAGGATCAAGGTTCAAAGACTGACCTATCACAAAACAGTTAGACTCTTCTCGCCAATGAACCAATAGAAAATGAGAAGTGGGGTTGAGGCTAAAGACATAGGGCAGTAGCCTTGAGCTGAAGAGCTCAGGAAGAACAGCCAGGTCTAGAATTCAAGTCCCATGACTGCAAAACAAGAAGGAAAGAAAGAAAGAAAGAAAGAAAGAAAGAAAGAAAGAAAGAAAGAAAGAAAGAAAGACAGAAGAGAGAGGGAAGAAAGAGGGAAGGAAGGAAAGGAAGAAAGAAAGAAAGAAAGAAAGAAAGAAAGAAAGAAAGAAAGAAAGAAAGAAAGAAATTTCATTTCTTTAAAACTAAAACTATAAATGATTGAGCAAACAAGGAATAAGTCAGGGCATTATTCTCTGATAAGGATAATATCTTTTTGCTGGTAGGAAGAGACTGGTATTCAGAACCAGACCTTTCCACCAGAAATTGAGCCTAGTGATAGAGTGCTTGCCTAGCATGCACAAAGACACAGGTTTGATTCCTTATTACCACATACATAGAAAAAGCCACAAGTAATGACTTCATTGGTAGGGTTCTAGTCTTGAGAAAACCCAAGGACAGTAGTTAGGTCCTAAGTTCAAACCCAGGAATGGAAGGAAAAAAACAACAACAAAGTTTCAATCAACATAAGAAAATTAACTAGACAATGAGCTGGAGATTTTCTGGTCTTCCATGGTTCTGAGGGACAGGAGTGTTAGAAAAGGAATTTTTATAAGACTTCAAATGGAAAGAAACAAATTTCAAAATTCCCACAAATACCTAAATTGAGACTTTAGTGAGAAGTTGTAACTGAAGGGATGTAGGTGTAAGTCCTTACTCTCAAGAATCGTTCTTGCTTGGATCAAAGGCAAACAGACATATAAATCAAACTTGTGCCGCTGAATCTAGAAAAAATTCGTGTTCCTCACTTAATGGTTAAAAGCAAACAGCATTGAAACTGGGTAAGGTAATCCTATCTGCTACTCAGGACCTGAGCCTCTTATCTGTAGTTAACTCTAGAAAACAGGAAGTGGGGCTGTAGCTCAAGGTTAGGGGTTATAGTCTTCTGCTGAAGTGTTAAGGGACAGAGCCGAGGCCTATGAACTACAAAAAAAAAAAGAAAAGAAAAGAAAAGAAAGTTTTAAAAAGATGCAAAACAGCACAATATTTAGATTATTTCTCAAAAATAAAAGAAAGGCAGCTATTCCTCAATGTATAAACAAAACAGTATTTGAAAAAAAACAGCTGCAGGTATATTATAGGTAGTACTCAGCTTAAAACTGTAGCAATACATAGTTGGGTAATTTCAATAAATATTTCCTGTGATATAAAAAGAGAATAAAACACAGAAAAACATTATTGGTCATTATAAAATATCATTTTCTTAATATGTTAGGGAGAAAAGCATATATTTCTCATAAATCAATTTCCACTTTTATATTTTAAAATATCTAACACGTAGGATATGAAAGTAAAGTCATTACCTTTACAGTAAGGAATATTTGTATCTCATGTATGTTTGTGTCTTTTTTTCTATGACTCGTTTTAGATGTCCAGGTAATGGAAAATGTGTTCAAGACCTGCCAGGAAAGTCCACATGAATGTCTTTGTGAAGTAGCAGTTGCAAGTAGTATCGAAGTGGAGGAAAACGTGAGATTAGCAACAACTTTAAATTTGAGCTCTACACATAATCCAGAGCTGATTAGTAATAACGGTAACAACTTAGGGGTGAGGACTGAGGAGTTCATTAAGTGTCAGAACATGCTTCTGTCTCCTAAGCCTGATGAGATGCATGCTGCTTATAGATCTCGTATGTCTCCTGTTCTTAAAAAATCCATCGGATATTCAGAGCATTTTATTCATGATTGTGACAGTCCAAAAGATCTGCAGTATCATAATTCTGTTCTCCCTGCCCAAGAAATTCTTCAGGGAGGGAGGAAAACTGGTAAATGTACTGTGTGATGAAAAATATTGTATTTAACACCGACCATCACTACACATCCGAAAATGTACACAGGAGAGACTCCTCATACATGTAGTGAATGTGAGAAATCTTTCAGTAATGAAATACGCCTTACAATACCTCAGAGCAAATATCCTGAGATATGTGATGCGTACATCAAGTGTGAAAATTAATTTCTGAGAAGTCAGACCTGACGCTCCAACCTCGATCTCCAAGAGAAGAAAAACCTTATGAATATGAGGAACGTAATAAAATTTGTGCCCAGAATTCAGCTCTCAGCACACATCAGAGATCTCACACAGAAGAGAAATCTTATGAATGGGATAAATGTGGGAAGACTTTTAGACTGAACTCATACCTCACTTTGCACTAGAGAAGACACACAGAAGAGAAACCTTATGAATGTAACAAATGTGAAAAGTCTTTCACCCAGAAGATACACCTTCGAGTTCATCAAATAACACACACAGGAGAGAAATCTTATAAGTGTAATGAATGTGGAAAGTCTTTCCAAGGGAAGGGAAAACTTCGTGTTAATCAGAGAATACACACAGGAGTGAAACCTTATGAATGTAACCAATGTGTAAAGTCTTTCAGACAGAAATCTTCCCTCAAATTGCATCAAAGAACACACACAGGAGAGAAACCTTATGTGTGCAACAAATGTGGAAAGACCTTCAAGTGGAAGTCATATCTTGATGGGCATAATAGAACACACACAGGAGAGAAAACTTATTCATGTAGTGAATGCGGAAAGTCTTTCAAATGGAAGGTAAAACTCCATGTTCATCAGAGAATATACTCAGGAGAAACACTTTATGAGTGTAACATATGTGGAAAGTCCTTCACACAGAAACCAAACCTCAACATGCATAAGACAATTCAAACAGGAGAAAAACCTTATGAATGTAACCGATGTGGAATGTCTTTCAAATGGAAGTCTTCCCTCAAATTGCATCAGAGAACACACACAGGAGAGAAACTGTACGAGTGCATCAAATGTGGTAAGACCTTCAGATGGAAGTCACATTAGAGGAGGCATAACAGAATTCACACATATTAGAAACTTAGGAATGTAACCAAAGTTGAAAGTCTTTCGTGCAGTATTCACCCTTCAGGAAGTTTAAGAGAGTTCACACATATGAGAAGCCTTAGCAATGTAATAAATAGGAAAGACTTTTTAGTCTGTGGAAGAAAACTCAGCTTGTGTCACAGAACCAACACAAGATCAAACCCTTAATGAATGTAGCAAATGTTCAGTCTTTTCCCCAGAAGGCACAAGTCAAGATTTATCACTAAACACCCACAGGATACAATCCTATGAATAAAATGAAAGGGAAATTTTTTTGAAGAACTCATAGTTGAGTTTGCATGATACCACACAGACACAGCATTAAAATCGTATGAATATAAGAATATGAAAAATCCATCATGAACGCATGACTAAGTATAAAATGCACATAGGAGAGAAAAACCTTATGAATATTACAAATGTGGAAAGTGTTTGACCTGGAAGGCATACTTCTGTGTTCATCACAAACCTGATTCCCATAGAAGAAAAGAAAACTAATCAATAGAACAAATGTGCAATGACTTTTAATCAGAAGTCAGTCTTCAGTACATTTCAGAACATACACAATAGAGAAATTCTGAGTAATGAAAAACATTTAGCTATATATAGAATCTCTGTATATGGGAGCATTAGGGTAAGTCTTCTAAACAAAGTCAACCTTCAGCAAGCATTAAGAGCACTCGCAGAAGAAATAATAGCATGTAGGAAAACCTTTGTCAGAAACCTCTAAAAGCTGCCTGTGTGGCTTAGTGGTAGAGTGCTAACCTATCAAGGATGAAGGACTGGGTTAGATTCCCCAATCCTACGTGAAAAGAGCAAGCCAGAAGCAGCACTGTGGTTCAAATGGTAGAGTGCTAACCTTGAGCATAAGTCGCTCAGGCCCTGAGTTCAAGCCTAAGGATTGGAGAGAGAGAGAGAGAGAGAGAGAGAGAGAGAGAGAGAGAGAGAGAGAGAGAGAGAGAGAGAGAGAGAGAGAGACAGAGAGAGACAGAGAGAGACAGAGAGAGACAGAGAGAGACAGAGAGAGAGAGAGCGGGAGAGAAACAGAGGGAAAAGAGAGAGAAAGAGAGGGAAACAGGAACTTCTAAATTTTACAGAGATAGAGAAGGAGAGAGAGAAGGAGACAGAAACTAATTTCTAAACTTTACAGTCTTTCTATTTCCTTACAAATTCGTCTATGTCATTCTTTCTGACAGAAGCAGAGAATTCCATTCTGTAAAAATACCATATTTGATCTACTCATCAACTGACGGGCATCTGGGTTGGTTCCATACCTTTGCTATAGTAAATAGTGCTGTGAAAAAGGTTATTGTTCTAGTGAATTCAGTATGTCCTATCTGGACGATTGGCAAGTAGTGAAATTGCTGGATCACAGGGGAGCTCTATGTTTAGTCTTTTTGGGATACTGCCATAGTGCTTTCCATAGTGGTTGAACGAGGTTGCAATCCCACCAGCAGTGTAGTAGTGATCCCTCCTGGCCACATCCCCTCCAGCATACGTTATTAGATTTCTGGATCTTGGCCATTCTAACTGGAGTGAGGAGGAAAAGGGAAAGAGGAACTGAAACTTTCTCTCCTTACAGATGACATGATTCTGTATTTAAAGAACCCTATAGACTCTACTCCGAAGCTGCTTCAGCTGATATAAAACTTTGGTAAGGTAGCAGGGTACAAAATTAAGCCTCAATGTCAACTGCCTTCCTATATGCCAACAAATGAGAGGAATGAGGCAAGAATCAGGATAGCAACTCATTTTGCTATCAAAGAAAATAAAATACCTAGGAATTAACTTAGAATGTAAAGCACGTTTTTGATGGAACTATAAACCCTGGAGAAGGAAATTAAAGCAGAACTGAGGAAATGCAAAAACCTATGCTCCTGCTTTGGAAGAAGTAATATTGTAAAAATGGCAATCTTGATAAGGACTATCTACAAATTCAGTGCAATATTCATCAATATCCCAATGTCATTCTTTAAAGAAACAGAAGAGGAAATCCAAAATTTCACTTGGAATAATAAAAGACCCCTTATAGTCTGTCTTCTTGCATGATACATAATGTTTAATCTCACCTTCTCCACCAAAATCTCACCTTTCTCATTGAGACATAGGTGGCCCTGTTTACTAGCAGCAAAGGCCCAAACGCGCAGTTTCAGGTGTCACCACTGCCTCTGTTACTGGGTAGATCCAAATCTGTCATCGATTCTGAGGTCTGCTCTGGGAGTCTTGGTCACAAGTTATTCTGTGGCATCTGCTGCCAGCCTGTGCCTATTTGCTTCCTTTTCCTCCAGCAGCCTACAACAGGGAATGAAGTTCAGGCGCTGATGCTCTCCTTCATATGCAGGGCAGGATGAGCCCAACCCTCCCTCATCTTCCTCTTCCAATTTTTGGGAAAAAATGTGCTGGCAGAAGTCCTCAGGTGTGGGGCATGGTTGATTCACACTTTTAATCCAGGCTGGTCGGGAGGCTGAGATCTGAGTATGGAAGTTCCAAGTCACCTAGAACAGGAAAGTCTGATAGATTCTTACTACCAAAAATAAAAACAGCTGGGAATGGAGTTTGGGCTCAAGTGGTAAAGGGCTAGTCTTGAGTACAAATGCTTAGTGCCCAGGCCCTGAGTTCAGGCTCCAGCAATGCCAACAAATTCACTTTAGTGAGATTTTAGCTTTATCCATGTAGGCACATCTCACTGGAATCTTTGCTGGTAGAGATAGTCTTCATAATTTTGTCTCAAGGTAAAGGTCCTCCTGGGGTAGTACACAAAAGGTGTCATGGAGAGAGGAGCCCCACTTGCTCCAGGTTTGAAGATGGCATAGGTCAAGCCAGCATGGAGTTGGCACATCAGTCTTTTTCCTAGCACCACCTACAAGTGAATGTCAAATGACATTGATTGTTGTGGGATTGTGTGATTGAAGTGCCCCATTAAGGGCAGTGTTAGCACATCCAAACGTGGATACCAGGAATGCTGAAATCTCAAAGCTAAGATTTTTGTTGGCTACAGAAATGCTGGTGTGTCTGTTATTCACTAAAAGTTCAGGTGCAAAGATTCTGAAGCTTGATGCCATGTGTTTATTCCATTTATTAAAATTATTTTAATGCACTGTATAAGTTAAAACATTTGATAAGAGTCAGGGGTAGTGAAAACATTGTTCTTGAATTCAAGTATCTGGCAGGGTAATGGGGGGGTGTTGGTGGCTGGGACTATGAAGCTGGAGCTGCTATCAAACCATGGATCATGTTCCTCTTTGTCTGGGAGAAATGACTCCAAAGATGAAATTCGAATGGTGAGGAAAAGATGATGATGTACTCAGGAAATTTCTCCTAAACAAATGCTCATGTGGAAGTGGGATGGGGGCTGGGCATATCTGAGGCAGAGCTTAAGGGGGCTTCTCGTGGCGTTGAGAACGTTCCTTGCGACTTCAGGCATGCAGCAGCGTGTTTTAGATGGCCATTGTGAGATGTATGGAATAAGACTGGAGACAAGATGAATGCTGGGATCCTGCAATGCTCTTGCATGAGTGGCTGGTGGCTCACCTGAAAGAACTAATTATGTCTAAAAAAGAAATCAGGATTTTGTTTTGATTAGATAATACCTGTAATCCGAGGCATATTCAGGATCCTGATCTTAGTATTGTGGTTTAAAACCAACCCAGCAAAGGGAAAAATGCATGAGACTCTTACTCCCAGTTTAGAGCAAGAACAAAGATTGAAGTAGAGCTGTGGCTCAAGAGCTAGAGTGCTACCTTGAGCAAAGAAAAGCTAAGAAAAAGCTCCAGGTCTTGAGTTCAAGGCCAGGAATGAAAGAAGGAAGGTAAAAAAAAGGGAAGTATGTGAGGAAGGGAAATATATAAATGAAAGAGAGAAGGAACTAGAAATTTAAAACTAGAGAATATTTAAAAGTCATCAGTCCTTCTAAGAAAAGTGTTGGAGTATGGGTTCTATATGTGGTGAACTGGAAGCCCAGCAGTGACTTGTTAACCAAAGAGTCACCATGATGAGCAAAGGATAGAAATCTGCATGAGCCTCTTAGCGGATGGAGTCACAGAAGAGAACCTCAGCTCCCATCCCATAGTTAGAAGTGTATAGAGATGGAGAAGTTGGCATCACCTTGATGTCATTGTGTCCATGGAGACTGGAAGCCATGGCTCTGTGAAAGCACAATGTTCTGGTTACTGAGCTGAGAGGCTGAGGAGAGCCAAGTCCTGGCCATGAAGAAATCAGGGTGGCAGCAGAGCAACTCTGCTGCAGTGTGTGCCTGCTTGGCTGTTCTTATTCTGTGGTGGATCAGGCCGGAGCGGGTGATAGTAACGGTTTTGTGGTCACAAGCCCTTCACCAAGAGCTTCCTCTGGGATCCTGATAAGCTACAGGGTGGCTGGTGGTGGGATGTGTGTGGGGTGGAAGTGACAGAGGGATGGACGCATGGCAAGGTGGGTGAAGAGATGAGAGGAATGATGAGAGCCCAGTTCATTGGTTTCCAAGGTTAATGGGTGGGAGGTAGAGAGGCATGATGGAGGAAAGATGGAGGCAGGGGAAGGTGGTGACAGAGTGAGGCCATCTGTAGTGCCAGCGTGGCCATCATCTGAAGCCCATAGGCAGCTTCCTGATCCCTCACATTGTCCTGCTCCTTGTGGAGGGAATGTCACGTGTACCCAGAGCTAGGGGTGGGGCAATGTTAGTAGCACCTGGAGAACCATTGGCCTCTACCTGGGTGAGGGGTGGTTCTGGCTCCCATGCTGGGTGGCCTGATAGCTATGGAACAGATCTCTCCTTAGCTACCACAGTCAGTGGCTGCTCTCCATCTAGAGTTAGGGCACCTGCTCAGCCATCAGGACACCCCCTGCCAGGACAGAGGCCTACAATTCAGATGGCAGCACAGGGGTGAAGATGATCTCACCGTAGCCCTAGTTCCATGGCTGTCCCTGCATGCAGGTCAGGATGAGCTGGGGGAAGATGTTCTCTGTGATTTTCCACAGCCTATCCCGGCCTATTCTTATGTCTGATTAGACCCAGGGAGTACCAGTTTCCCTCTCATAGTCCTGGTTCTTTTTCTTTTACAGTCATGAGGCTTGAACTCAGGTCCTGGGTACTGTCCCTGAGCTCTTTTGCTCAAGGTTGATGCTCTACCATTTGAACCATAGTGCCATTTCCAGCTTTTCCTTTTCATGTGGATCTCTGATATCTCCAGTGCTGTGCCTGCAGGGAGGCACTCACCCCACAGACAGAGCCACCTCTGCCGTGACTGTGACTGCCCACAACACTCACACCCACTCCTTGCACACCCCTTGACTCCAGTTTTAGCTCCTCTTGGACTGGGTGTCCAGCCTACCCCTTCCTACACTCACAAAGGGTCTACAATTGTCTTCCCAGGGTCCTTTCTTCTGCCAGCCAGAGTACAGACTCTGCACATCTTGACGATCACAGAGCTCAAAGCCAAAGGCTGAGATGCAGAAGGGGGTGACCCAGTAGCTGCACAGGGCCCATGGATCATCCTGTGCATCCCCCAGCCTGTGACTTCCCCCACCCCGTTGGCAGGGAAGCTCCATGCCCACATCCTGATCCCTGGTCCCCTCCAATTCCATTCTCCCTTGGATTTTGCAGACTGTCTACCATCAGGATCTAAAATTCTATTCATCACTGTATGTCCTTATCACTGATTTGCTACTTTGGCAGGATCTCCCCGTGCCTGGAGAGTGGGCATGTCATGTACTCTCTGTGGAGAAGTTGCCCCAGGAGAAGAAATATGCACTTCATGTGAGTGTTGGACAGGGCAGGAGGGCTCCCTAGGATCAGAAGCCACAGGAGGGGTGCAGATGGGGGAATGCTAGGGGCCCCAGGGGACAGTGGGACTTAGGGCACAGTTGATTCCTTCTGCAGGGTTGACACCGCTTCACAAACCCAACAAGAATGAGGTTCACATTACAGATGTCAGAGACAGTGCAGATTGCCAATGGGCGCAGGGGTCACTGTCACCCCCAGATGCTGGCTGCATGCTGGGATGCACGCAGAGATGGTTTCAAGATCAGATAATGAGGATGTTGCAGGGTGTAACCATTCTTTTCAGATGGCTCTCTACCTCTCTTGAGCTTCATCTCTATCTTTGGATTTTTCTTGGCAGTTAACTGGAAATGAGAGTTTCATGGACTTTCCTTTCTGGACTGGCTTCAAACAGAAGGTATGCACGGGTTTCACACCATACCCTACTGAAGAAGGCAAGCTTGATCTGGTGCTTAACTGGGTTGCACTTTGGCTCCGTTTGCTATGCCTCACGGGAGGGGGCTCATCATTTGTAGACTAAGATCTCATGACCTTCAAAGCCAAATGCTACCTGAAAGTTCAGGGTCCCAGGCTATGTGTTGGGCCTGGGTGAATACATTCTCTGTTATGCTGGGTCATCAACCCATGTTTTAAGCTGGAAGTAGGCAGTGCCACATTTGATAAGAACATCTGCCAGAGATTGTCCCCTCATGAAAGCAGATTCTAAATTTGTATTCCATTTCCTGTGGTGGAGAAATCCCCTCCAAGTTAGACAGGCTCACATCCCCCTGCAGGTCACACTCCTAATGCACCCTTGAGTGTCCTCATGGTATTGGGATCTAAGTTTGTAGGGAATGCTGGTTTAGTCCATGAATTAGCTGGACAAGTGATGACAAACGTGTTGTGGATTAATATGAGAACAATTTAAGAAGCCCTGGAGGAGCATCAACCTGACCCTCTGTGGTGCTATAAATCTGATAGGATGTTCCAGACTGAGAAACAATCACATGGCTTTGTGTTTGGCATCCAGACAAGTGAGTGCATGTCTTAGCTGTCAGCCAATACAGAGGAGGACATGAATAAGTGGGGGGAAAGCATCTGTCAGACCCCTGTCTGGGGGCAGGTGGAGAGAACATAGGAAGGTAGATACCATGGCTGTGGTGGGGCCAAAAAACGGGTAAAAGAGGCAAAGGAACCAGGTACTGGTAGCTCAAGACTGTCATCCTAGCTACTCAGGAGTTTGAGATCTGAGGATCACAAGTCAAAGCCAGCCCAGGACAGAAACTCCACGAGACTCTTATCTGCAATAAACTACTGAATGCAAGAAGCTCAAGCTCAGTGACAGCATCCAGGCCTAGCGTTCAAAACCCACGACCGGCAGAAAAAAGTATCAAAGGACAAGAAGCTGGCCAAAAGTAGGAGGGACTCTATCTTGACAAACAATACAATGGTAAGTTGCACTCAGAAGACTTGCACAAAATCTGGAAATGCCTGAGACCTATCTATGTATGTTTCCTGTTTGTCTAAATACATATGTTTATGCATTTATATATTAGCATAGAGAGACAGATCAATACATATGACTATACATATATACATAGCCAGACACTTATGGGTGGGTGGTATACTGTGTGAGAGTTTGTGTTTGTGTTTTGTGGATGGCTATCTCTGTTTAGGAAAGGTAGAAAATATGTAAATATCTTTAAAAACACTTGATAAAATATAGAGAGACATAAGCTCTTGAGGGAATCTGAAATGACAAGATTATTCACAGGCACGTTTATCCTTATGGATTCCTCAGCAAGTTTTAATTTTTTTCATTATTTTCTTTCTTTTTTTGAACCAGTGCTAAGGATTTCTCTCAGGGACCAGGTGCTGCCAATTACTAATTTTCTCATGGCTGGTACAAGAGGAACTGAGCCACAGTTCCACTTTTGCCTTATTTATTCGTGCTTAACTGAAGATAAAGATTTCTATCAGTGACTTTCTTTCAGGGGCTGGATTCTAACGAGGATCCCCAGACCTCAGCCTTCTCTATAGCTACAATTAACAATATGAGAACCCAGCACTGGGTTCCAATGCACAGGGCAAGAAATTGAGTGAATCTCTCAACTGCAATTAGCTATAATAAGCTAGAAGTGAAAGACCAATACCTTTGAGGAAAAGATGCTGAGGGTTATCACACAGGCCCTATGAGTAAGCCCTAAACCCTGTACACATGTGTGCATGCACACATTGGCAGATACACACACACATGCACACACACAATATCTCAGGCAATATTGTATTTTGAATTAATATCCAAAGTTTGGACAAGAGGATACCAAGTAATAAAATCTGTTTTTCTTGTCTACATTGAGGGAAAGGGATGAGTCACAAGATGCAGAAGCGAAGAATTCAGAGGCAAATGCTGTGAGTGAATAACTTGTAAAAAGCACATTTCTTTTCTTTTCTTTTCTTTTGTTTTCTCTGCCATTCCTGGGGCTTGAACTCAGGGCCTGAGCAATGCTCTTGGCTTTTCCCAAGTCTAGCCCTCTGCCACTTGAGCCATATGGATTTTTATATCTGTGTGATATTAAGGACTCAAACCTAGATCTTCATGGATGCTAGGCAAGCACTCTACCACTGAGCCAAACTCTAAACCCCGATAAAGTATTTATAAATAGTCATCATCATCATATCAAAATATCCTTTCTCCTACAAAGAATGAACACTTATCTATGTCTGTAAGACTTTTTTATGTCACCAATGCTTCTGTGATTTTCCCACTTGCATTTTTACAGATGACAGCACAGATATTCATCAGGAAGAAAAATAGATTAGGATACAGAAACCTAACAACGTCCTAGTAGATTGAAGTGAAAAATATGTGCAAGATGGCCTGGGTGTTTCATCTATTTGTAGAGTGCTTGGCTACCACACAAAAAGACTCCGGTTTGATTCTGCAGTACCATATACATAGAAAACGCTGGAAGTGGTGCTGTGGCTTGGTGGGACAGCTATAGCCTAAAGAAAGCCTAAGAACAATGGTCAGGCTCTGAGGTCAAGTCCCAGGACTAGCAAAATAAAATGTGCAAGAGGCAAAATGCAAGCTGAGAAGGCATTGTGAAGCAAAATGTCTTGTGAAGGGTAAGGGGAATAGTGACAGTTAAGTTTGGATCTTACCTAAGAAAGGCTCCTTGAGCCTGAGACCAGGCTAGCACTTATGCCTAGTTAATGACTTGGGATTTGAACAAAAAGGTGTGCTGTTTACTACATCCATATGTGAGGTGGGAAGGGAGATTCAGCCTCCAGTATGTCTTTGGGGAGGTCTTCTGTGAGCAAGGAGCTTTGGTCATTGGGCCTTGAAACTTGACCCTACCTCCCTCACAATGGAACAGAATATGGAACGCTGGTAACCAAGCCACTGTATGTGACAACCAGCTCAAGCCAGCTCCCTTGGCCTGTGGCTCAGGAACCAGAAAGATGTTGCTGTGCTGTTGCCAAAGGTCAGGAGGCTCGCATCTCAGGCATGAGAGATATGGATGTCTCACTTGAAGAAGTAGATGCTGGATCAGTGCCAAGCCAAAATTCCAGTATATCAGGCATTTCTCTAGGAAGAAAGCCAGGAAACTCCAGGGCAACTCAGATGAGGTATATTGAGAGGAAACCTATTTGAACCCATCATCCTGCCCACAGACTACAACCTTCTTGTGTGCTTTCAAGTGACTATACTGAGACTAGAGTGTGTCATTTCCAATCTACTCTATTCCAATTCCTCAGTGTGAAGTGTGGTCCCATTCCTACGTTTGAAATATCCACTGTTTTGCCAACATAGTGTGATGGTAAGTCAGCTCAGACTCTGAATGAGCCTTGTAACCTATGGATCCTGGAGGAAGGCCTGTTGAAGATGCTGCTGACAAAGCTGATCCCTGCCTAACAGAAAGGTGATCTCTTTTATGTGGGAAACTTCCTGCACAATTTCAAATAGTGGAGGACAATGAAGTAGTTGCTGGAAATTCTCTTGAAAAAGTGAGTGTTCCCCCTCCAACCCAGGTTTGCTCACCCTTCCTGGCCAAGTCTTGGAATACTTGGCTCCTCTCTGAGCCTGTTTGGTTCACTGCGGTGTTCACAGGGGAGCTAAGCATGATACAAGTGCACAAACTACTTTATTATGACTGGGACACCATGCCATTTCATTTCCCTCACAAGCTACTGGAGTCTCAACAGGGTGCTTACTGAGAAGTTGGATTTCAAGCATGAGTAAGTGGCTCCCAACTGCAGCCCTCACCTAGGTGACATCCTAGGAAATCCCATTTCCCAATAAGAAATGAGGTGTCAGTACTAATGGCGGAGGCCTGTGAAATACTGGAGTCAGAGGAAAAGCTGGGGGCTGAATCACTTTTGAGCCATCAGGGAGGGATTGTGATGGCTTTGCCTGTTAGAACCTGAAAGCATTTACATTTTGGTGTGTGGTCCAGTGCTGCCACTTGAACCTGAACCCAAGTCTAAATGCCATCCCTTTGGTGTTCAAAAATTAGCACTGTACCATTTGAGTCCTAGGTCAAGTTCTGGCTTTTTGCTGCCTAATTGAAGACAAGTGCCTTTAGAATTTTACTGACTAGACTGGCTTTCCACTGTGATCTTCAGAGCTCAGCCTGCTGGGTGGCTAAGATTAGAGGAATGAGCATTTAGTTCTTTATTTGGAGCATTCACTTATTGATTTATTTAGAGCATTTACTTATTTAATTTAAGGTGCGTTTACTTTGGACAGATGCATAGAGGCCTCTCTCAGAAGCTTCTGGAAGTGGGGTGTAAAAGTCATCCTGTTCTCGAGTGTCTCTTACCCCCCTCCCAGCACATAAGTGCACATCTCTGCAGGACAGCCACAGCATTAGAGTCCTTCAAGAAAGGGGCTTTGGTAGAAGGCTCAGGATGGAGAGAGAAGGCTCTCACTTTCCTTGTACCGAATGTGCCCACAGCATCATGTGTTAAATCTATACGATGTGAATGGACTTCTACCCCAGTGATTTCTACGAGTTCAAGAACTGCCACACCCTGACACAACTCAAGCTCTATACGAGGCTCCACATGCCGGCTTTGGACCTGCTCTTCTAAACACATACTTTTTGACCAGCTGGAGGAATGTGCGACCAGTAAGACCAAGAAAAAGTAGAAGTCCTGGTGTGGGTGCCTCAGAGCCTGTGAGTAGGAAGCCCATGTGGTCTAGATATTGGTTGACCCTTACTTCTACAGAGCTTGGCAAAATGCCCTTTATGGGTGGTGTCAGCCAGGTAATGTCTGTCCTCTGAAAGGACTCGGGAATAAGCACTCATTAGAAAGACCCTACACCTCCTCAGTGTTCAGTCCAAACTCCAGTTCTACAGGTTCCTCCATTAGATCCTCATGAAAGTTGAGTGACACTTCAACTTGCAGAGTCCACTCTGTCCACTCTGTACCTATTTCCATTCTTAGGTTTGGGTCATCGTGGAAGAGCTTATCCTGAACTCCGGATGAAAAACCCACCAATGGAGCTGGTGACTGATGGAGACTGAGAATCATCACTGAACTCCAGAAAGCCTGGGTCTTCTGTAGAAATTACCAAACAGGTTTAGAGTCCTGTGGATATACCTTTTGCTCTGAACCCCATGTGTGACACAGTTGAACCTGCAGATACTATGGAGGAAGAAAAAGAGCAGCCAGATTTCCTTCCATTTCATTTCACACTCCACCCAGAGTCAGTCCATCTGAGTCAGAGTAACACTCCACTTATTGTGGAAGCTGAAGGGGCACACGATGGGCTCATGGAAAATGTCCCCATGGGAAGCAGCAAGTGTACTCTCAATACTGGATTCATTGGAGGAAAATGAATCCATCCTCACAGAATATCCAGACCCATCCATCTCACTAAAAGAGACTCAATCTCCATTCGACAAACCAGAATCCATCCCCCTCTTAACTCACGAAGGACATTCTGTTTCTCATGAGGAAGGAGACCCTTCTGAGGACTCTGAAGTAGAATTACTGTCTGAAGGCAACTTGGAGGCCAGTCTGGATTTAGAGCTTCCCTGTCCCCTTCCTAAAAAGACATCTCTTTATCTTGCTCTCATGATTCTTGTCAAGTATTCATTGTATTTACTTTGCTAACTATTAAACTCTCATTGTTAATATCATGGTGTGCAGTTCTTCAGTCCTTCTTATCCTGTGTTTTATTGTCCACTTAGAATGTGAGATCTCAGACACCTAGGTCCTGGGTGGGCCAAAAACCAGACAGGTCTGGTCCCATAGAAGACAACCTTACTGGATATACAGGGAACTATGAAATGCATGGAATCACCAGGAATCCAGGCCAGGCCTCCATGGAAAGAGAAGTCAGCTACCAAAGCTTAAGGACAGAGCAGATGCCTGGAAATGTGTTTTGTCAATCGGGAGAAGTGCCAGAGTAACTGTAATATTATGTGGGACTCTGTTCTGTGAGTTCAAGTCTGTTTATATATCCATTGTGCTTTGTACAAATATTTAAGAAAATTAAAACTCCACAACAGCATCAAAAATCTACTTTGGCTTTGAATGTGGCCTAGTTGTAAAGTGCTCGCCTAGTATACAAGAAGACCTTGATTCAATTCCTCGGCACTGCATACACAGAAAAAGCAGATGGGGCACTGTGGCTCAGGTGTCACAGTGCCACCCTTGAACAAATGTGGCCAAGGACAGTTCCCGGTCCCTCAGTTCAAGCCCCAGGACTAGCCAAACAAGAAATCATACCATTTTCCACACATTTGGAAATAAATCTGTTTTATCTAACCCTACTTCTTTTTTGCCAATCCAGGGTGTGTGCCACCAAGCCAAACTACTGGCCCCCAACCTTACTATTTTGAATCATTTAATTTTGTTACATAATCATATTTCATGCTGTCTGTATTAATACCATAAACAGTATGCTTAGTGTAATAATGTTAAAGGTAAAACATAAGAAATTAATAACTAAAATTCCTTTTTTATTAGTTTTATAGCATTACTACAATTTTATGAGAAAAATTACCTAGAATGTTTATTTTAGAGTTCAAGTAATCCATTTTGATAAATATATCAACCTACATCATTTATTTGAACACATTTTAAACTATTTTTTTCAGGAATGAAAATACATATATATTTGTTGTAAATGAAATTTATGATTTGGGGGGAAGGGAAAGAGAAATGGGGGAGGGGGTAACAGTGTTTACAAGAAATGTACTCATTACATATGTAACAGCAATCTCTTTGTATATCACCTTGACAACAAATTTTTTGAAAAGTACAATAAGTTTAAATGTCTACTTTGGGCAGAATTTTTTTTTTGCCAGTACTGTGCTTAGACTCAGGACCTGAGCACGATCCTTGTTTTTGTTTTTGTTTATTCTTAAGGCGCAAGTTCTATCACATGTGCCACAGCACCACTTGTATCTTTTTTTATCTATGTTTTCCTGAGGAATTGAACTTGGGTCTTCATTCATGCTCGGCAAGAACTCTTCCACTAGGCTTAACTTATGGCCCCAGTGGGAAGGAAGTGTTCCATAAAATATGTAGGAAATATGTCCACTAAGGAAAAGCCATCAAAAATAGAAGAAAAATTATATACTTAGATAACGACATGCCAGTATTATGGCAGATCTCTGTAATTCTAGCTTCAAGAGTGGCCTATTTGGACCGGGAGTTGGCTGGCTGAAGTAAAGTGCTATCCTTGAGCAAGCCCTAGGACAGTGCTCTGGCCATGAGTTGAAGCCATAGGACATGCAAAAAATAATAATCTAATGCCCGTGACTGGTGGCTCACCCTGGTAATCCTAGCTACCCTGGAGGATCGAGGTTCAAAGATGGACCAGGCATAAAAATCTGTGAGAATCTTATTTCCAAATAATCCAGAAAATTCAAAATGACAATGTGCCTCAAGTGGTAGAGCTCTTGCCTTGAGCTGAAGAGCTTAAGGTAAACATCCAGGCCCAGAGTTCAAGCTCCATGAGTGAAAAAAAGAAAACGAAAAAGAAAGCCCTTATCTAAGGCTGGAGTGCACACTAGTGGTAGTTTGCTTGCCTAGTATGCACAAAGCCCTGTGTTCAATTACTCTGTACCACTTACACCAAAAAAACGCTGGAAATGATCTCAGAAGATTGGGTTCTGAGGATCACAGTTCAAAGCCAGGCCAGACACTAAAGTCCATGAAACTGTTACTTCCACTTAAGCACCAGAAAACCAGAAGTGACACTCTGGCTCAAGGTGTTTAAGGTTGTAGCCTTGAGCTGAAGAGCCCAGGGACACTGCCCAGGTGCACAATTAAAGTCTTACAACCAAAAGAGAGAGAGAGAGAGAGACAGAGGGAGACACAGAGACAGAGACAGAGAGAGACAGAGAGATAGAGACAGAGAGAGAGAGACAGAGAGAGAGAGACAGACAGGCAGACAGACAGAGACAGAGAGACAGAGACAGAGACATCAAACAGTCAGGCACTGCTGGCTGAAGCGTGTAATTCTAGCTACTGTGGAGGCTGAGATTGGAGGATCTTGGCTCAAAGCCCAAAGCCAGCCTGGACACATATGTTTGTGAGGCTTACATCACCAATTAACTACCAGAAACCAAAAATGGAGCTGTAGAGGAAGAGCGCTAGCCTTTAGCTGAAGAGCTCAGGGACAGTGTCCAGGCCCAAAGTCCAAACACCATGATGAATCAATAATAAAAAAGAAGATAGCTAATAGTAATGATGAATAATTTTGGGCTGGGAGTTTGGCCTAGTGGTAGAGTGCTTGCCTAGCATGCACGAAGACCTGGGTTCAATTCCTCAATACCACATACATAGAAAAATGCTGGAAGTGGTGCTGAGGCTGAAGTGGTAGAGCCCTAGCCTTGAGAAAATGTAAGGACAGTGCTCAGTCCCTGAGTTCAAGCCCAGGACTAGCCAAATCAAAAGTAGTAGAGCACTGGCATTGAACTGAAGATCTGAGGAACAGCCCAGGCACAGAGTTCAAGCACCGCAAACAACAACAACAAAATTTATGAAACGGCAGTGGTGGTTTAAGCTAAGCAAAAATAGAGTAGAAACTGGTAAAATACATATTTGTGTGTAAGCAAAATAGCCAGACTTATGCATTAGAACAGGATAGCAACTTGAAAAAAATTTTGTTTTCCATCTCACTAGGTCCTGTCTCTTAATTTATTCAAGTAAGTAAAATGCTGGGTTTTATAATCATTGCTCTGAATATTAGAAACTCAGAATATCTCTCATTAACCAACAAAGACCAGGAACTGGGGCTTCATTCAAATGGCCGAGTATCAGGCAAGAGAAGAAAAAATTGAAGTAAGAACTTGAAGTCCTTGATCCAGAACCTGCATAGTAACAGAGCAGCAGCCTGGTGATGGTACCTCACACCTATAATCTTAGCTACTAAGGAGGCTAAGATCTGAGAATCAAAGTTTAAAGCCAGCCAAAGTACCCAGTTAACTGCCAGAAAAACCAGAAGTGGCACTGTGGCTCACAGATTAAAGCACTAGCCTTGAGCTGAAGAGCTCAGGGACAGTGCCCAGGCCCAGAGTTCAAGCCCCACAATTGACAAAAATCAAACAAGCAAACAAAACTCACAAAGAAGCCTGCAGACCACAGTGGTTCTGCTGAGTCTCTTCTCTATGGGGATCAGGAAACATTTCACTTTTTCTGTCTCTTCCCATCTCAACATTCATACTAAAATAAGACTGTGTTGAACGTTTCAATTTATAAAAATGTTTTTCATGAAGCACCCTGAAATATTCATCGCTTATATCTCAATTGAAGAGAGTTGATTTGGGGCTGCATTGGTAGAGTGCTAGCTTTGAGCAGAAAAGGTCAGGGATAGAGCTGAAGCACTCAGTAGAAGAAACAGTGCCAACACACAAAAGAAAATATGCACTTTATACATATTTTCTAATTTCTTAATGAATTTTTCAGTCTGTATAAATATAGGGTACATTCCTTGTTACTTAAGTAAGATTGCTCTTTTTTTTTCTTTTTGCCAGTCCTAGGGCTTGGACTCAGGGCCTAGACATTTTCATTAGACTGGCTTGCCCAAGGTGAGTGCTCTGCCTCTTGAGACACAGCGCCACTTCTAGCTTTTTTCTGAGTATGCGGTACCGGTGAATAGAACCTAGGTCTTCATGCATTCTAGGTGAGCACTCTACCATTAGGCTACATTCCCAGGCAGTGAGATTCCTCTTACAGTCATTGTATGTTCACAGAGTTTGATCTCACACACTGTAGGGCCCTGGTTGGATTTGACCTGTGATCCTAAGCCCTGAGCCTCCTAAGTAGCTGAAATTAAGTTGTGAGCCAGCATGATGGCTTCCATTCTTTTTTCTACAAAAATATATGTAGTTATCTAAAATATATCTGTAGCTGAAAAAAATGAATCTCTCCCAAACAAATCTTCAAAGAAACAACCATCCTATTAAAAGGTGGGCTAAGGTCTTAAAAGAGTATCTCTGAAGAAAAAATTAAAATGGGCTATAGACACATGAAGAAATGCTCCATATCTCTAGCAATAAGGGAAATGAAAATCAAAACAACTTTGAGATTCCACCTGACTCCAGTCAGAATGGCCATTTTCAAAAAATCTAATAAGAGATACTTGTGGGGAAGTGACCACTGGGGATCACACCTACACTGTTGGTGTGAGTGTAAACTCATTCAACCACTAGGGATAGCAATGTGGTGGTTCCTCAAAAGACTGAACATAGAGCTCCCCTATGATCCAGCAAATCCACTACTTGGTATCTACCCAATTGTCCAGAAAAAGGGGCATACTAAAGCCACTAGCACAATGATGCTCATTGCAGCACTATTTACCATAGCAAAGATATGAAACCAACCCAGATGCCACTCAGTAGATGACTGAATCAAGAAGATGTGGTACTTATACACAATGGAATGCTATGCTGCCATCAGAAGGAATGACATCGCCCGATTTGTAAGGAAATGGAAAGACTTGGAAAAATTCCTATTAAGTGAAGCAAGCCAGACCCAAAGAAACATAAGCTCAATGGTTTCCCTCATTTGTAATAATTAGTTCACATCTAGGACTCTCCTAGCAGAGGATTACAATAACTCAAAAACCTAGGTATATAAGGTCATATAGGATGAGACTAAATGAAAGGATCTCTAGGATATGGGAACAAGAGCTATATCTTGTGTCATCGTTGCTCTTAATCTTGTGTGATTTTTGTCCTTAATCTACTATGTTATTTCTCATCTCTTATTTTGCCCTTTGGTTAATGTCAGATTGTTACTGTATCTGATTTTTTCCTTGGCATATTGTATATATGATTATTTGTTTATGTGAAATAAGAATGGGAAGGGGGGAAACAAGATGATTGGGAAGGGGAGGGGAGAGGGAACTGGGGACAAAAACATGTGGAGTGGAATAAATGTGTGAGAAGTAATGCAGTCCACTACCTGTAAATGTAATCGTAACCCCTCTATGCATTACCCTGAAAATAAAAAAGAGACTATAAAAATATCTGTAGAAAATGAGGCTGGATGATGGAAACACCAGATGCCCTACAACAAAAAATGTGATACACGCGCGCGCACACACACACACACACACACACACACACACACACACACACACACACACACACAATGGAATGATACATAGCCAACCGACAAGATAAAATAATGGCATTCTCGGGGAAGTGGATGAAAAGGAAAAAAATCATATTAAGTGAAGTAAGCCAAACTCAAAGGAACATAGGCCGAAGAGTCTCCCTCATTTGTCAAATTCAGTAGAAACCTTGGGCTCTGCTACCAGAGATTTACAATAGAACAGAATCTAGAGACATCGTGACAAATAGTATAACACTAAATGTAAGGACCTTCAAGATAAAGAAACAAAACTCATATAATGAGTGATTGTTGTCCTTAATGAACTATGTGATCTCTTATCTCTTTTGTATCCCTTGGATATATCATATTGTTACAATATTTCACCTTGTTTTCTGATATATTTCATATGTGCCTAATTGGTTATTTGAAATTGGATAGGGAAGGGGGGAAATGAACATGAGTGGGGGTAGGGGAAGGGAAATGGGGACCATATCATTACATGGGGTATCAAAGTTTGAGATGTAATGCACCTTCTGTCTGGTGAATATAATGTAACCCTTCTATAAATTACAATAAAAATAAATACATAAAAAGAAGATCTGCACAGAAAAAAATAATAATGGCATTTTTGGGGTAGTGGATGAAATTAGAGTGAATCCTGTTGAGTGAGATAAGTCAAGACCAAGGAACAAAAGGTACATGGTATCCTTAATATATGGATATTAGTTTCAAACAGTAGTAGAGTGATGATTGAATAGTTGATTCCCAAAGTTCTGGACATAATTTTGGAGATATAAACATAACTACATAGACATAAAAATCTAGGATGGACTATACACTCTATAGACATGTGTTTTATTATAGATTAATCTGTATCTATGACATACAAAGACTCAGGTTAATTTTTACTATATTCTAAAATTTATGTGCCAGTGATTGTATAGCGATTCCCTTCTTGAATACTTGTTGGTTAAACATGACATTTGAAATATGATATAAAATTCAATGTTAATAATTTTTTTTAGAAAAAGTGGCTAGAGGTAAATACCACTAATGTACTTGCTCTAAGTGGTACAGAAATTTTCTTAATGAATCAAGGGGTTTTAATACATCTTTATGCAATTATTTTAGTTCTGAGTGTTCTACACTCAATGCTACTTCTGGAAAGATGATATAGCCGACTGTGTAGATGGTATGAAGACATACTGGCCTAAACGTAGAATAAAGCATTGGTAAGTGGCTGTTAGCTGTCCAGATTCTATTGGAATATGTGGAATGAATTTATTAAGCACAATGCAGGCTCTTAGTCAGATCAGGATCAAGATTATGTGGTTCCATGAGATGAATGAGGAAAGATCAGAAAAATCTACTAAGATATCCAGATATACTTTTGAAACTAAGGTATCTGGACTCCTTTTTTTTCTTTCTTGGTGGGGAGCTTGAACTTTGGACCTGTGCAAGGTCTCTTAGTTCTTTTTCCTCAAGGCCAATGCTGTACCAGTTTTAGCCACAACTCCATTTAGTTTTTGGGTGGATAAGTGGAGAGAAGGATCTTACAGTTTTTTTTTTGTTTTCATTTTTTTGCTTGCAAAGGCTTTGAATCACCTTCTCCCTGGCTAGTAGAATGACAATTATGACCCTCCAGCGCCTGGCTAGTAATTTTTTGAAAATTGGACTTTCTTCCAAATCACGTAACTGGTTCCTAGCAAACTTCTGAAGCCTGACTTAAATGTGACAGATTTTTGTCACTTGGAGAGACTCTGTGCTGAACGTTAGAAATCTACCAGCTGAGTCACAGTGGCACTTCCAGTTTTTGTTTATGTGGTGCTGAGGAATGGAATCCAGGGTTCATACATGCTAGGCAAGCTACATTTTCAGCCCAAGGTTTTATGTTTTGTTTTTTCAGTGCTGTTGCTTCTAAGGTACTGTATGATGTTCTTTCCTTTTCTTTGCTTTTTACCTCTTTTCTTCTTTTTCCCTTTAGTTTTATTCTCTGTAGTCACTGTGTTGAATTCGGGTACCCTGTGTCTTGTACATAGGTTTATGTGATTTGGGGAATGGAGAGGGTATAATAAAATGGTAAAAAAAAACAAAGGAAAAAGGGTGAACCAATTGAACAGTGATACTTGGAAGACACTAAACGGAAATGAACTGAACAATCTGGGTGGAGAGGGGGCTGAGGGTAGGAAAACAGAGAAAAATGAGGGAGGGGATAACAATTTTCTTAAGAAATGTGTTCATTACTTATGTAACCGTATGCCAACTAAATATTGACTTAACAAAAAAAATTAACTTAAAAAATAATTTAGCCGGGTATGGTGGCTCACACTTGTAAATGTAGCTACTCAAGAGGCTGAGATCCAAGGATAGCAGTTCAAAGTCAGCCTGGGCCCTGAAGTCCATGTGACTCTTATCTCCAATTAACCACCAGAAACCCAGAAGTGGCCCTATGGCTCAAGGGATAGGGCAGTAGTCTTGAGCTGAAAAGCTCAGTGACAAGACCCAGGTGCAGAATTACAGTCCCATGACTTGAATGATGAATGATACTAGCCAGGCTCTGTGCGCTCACACTTGGAATCCTATCTACACAGAATCAGGTTTGAATCCAGCCCAAACAAATTGCATGATATTCTGATTTACAGTTCATTACCAAAAATCTGGAAGTGGAGCTGTGGATCAAGTGGTAGAACACTAGCCTGAAGTAAAAAAAAAACATTTAAGGACAGTTCCCAGGCCCTGGGTTCAAGTCCCAGGACTTGCATAAAACAAACAAAATGTGACGCTGAGTCCTCCATCATTTGGTGTTATAGTTCAATATTCTTGATATGTGTCTTAGAAATTAAGTCCCTAGCAAATACTCTCCCCTGAAATTCTGCTTCATAGCTGTTTCATAGAATTTCAGCATCATTACTATCACCTTCCAGTTAGCATAGCAGTCTACTACTGAAAACTTGAAGAAAACTTTTGAGTAATCCTAATAAATCTGTGTATCATCTGCACACACATCAAATCAGCAGCAGCTATGTTCTACTATTATCTAAATGTATTTAATCCCTTCTTGAGTTAATGAGCCTTAAAGAGTAAAACATATGAAATAGTTATGAAACTAACAGTCACCATTCTTCTACCTAATATTGTAATATAAGTTTATAAATGCAAGGACTATTCTGAATGTGCAGAAGATAGCTTCTAATTATAATATTCTCATGCAGTATTGTTTTTAGGAAACATGTTGCTTGCTTTGGGAAAGCAAAGGCAAGGAAAAATGATATAGGTAAGTTCCCTATTTATCAGAAGGAAAATACTATTGGGTTTAGATCAACTTCATTCATTCCGTGCTGATGAAACAAATATTTGCAATTCCTGAGGCCAATTACTTCATTGTGATGCACAATCAGCCAGCTTAGATCAATCTTCCAAAAAAGGAAAGGAACAAATGAGAAGCAATTAAGGTTTCCAAAATGAACCAGGTGGTGGTGGCAGCTCACACTTGTAATTCTATCTACTCAAGGCCTGAAATCCAAGGATGTGGATTAAGTCTGTCTGGAATGAAAATATTCCTGTCTGAAACATCATCTCTCTTATCACAGCCCAGCTGATATACTCTGCCCAACAGGTTCCAAACACCAAAGTCCATTTCCTATCTGAAATACTAGCAAAAGTACTCACACATTATTTCCTCTTTAGGAGATAGTTGAAACATGTACCAGAAACATTTCCCTGGCTTCAGAGTGGAAGTGGAAATATATACTCACTAGAAGCCCATCTAGTAAATTACAGTCAATCATCTTTCCTCACATCTAGTTAGTTAAATTGAACAATGAGTGTTTGGATCAGAAGAGATGTGTATGAGCATACAGGTTGTAAAAGTACTGTAATCCTAGCTAATCAAGATAAGCTGAGACCTGAGGATTCCAGTTCAAATTCAGCCATGCAATAAATTCCATAAGATTTTTACCTCTAATTAACCAGCAAAAAACAGAGCGTTGAATTGTGCTTAAAATGCCACAGGCCTAAGCTTTGCATAAAAGTGCTAAGTGGCAGCATACAGGATCCCACTCTCTCCACTCCTTTTTAACATAGTACTAGAATTCCTAGGCAGTGCAATAAGGCAAGAAGCAAGCATAAAGGGGATCCAAGTAGGGAAAGAGGAAATAAAACTATCCCTTTTTGCAGATGACATGATTCTGTATTTCAAGAATCCTATAGACTCTACTCCCAAGCTCCTTGAGCTGCTTCAAAGCTTTGGAAGAGTAGCAGGCCATAAAATCAACCCTCACAAATCAACTGCCGTCCTTTACGCCAACAGTGAGAGGAACGAGGAAATAATCAGGAAAGAAACTCCTTTCACAATAGCCTCAAAGAAAATAAAGTACCTAGGAATTAGCTTAACTAAGAATGTAAAGGACCGTTTAGATGAAAACTTTAAAACCCTAAAAAAGGAAATTAAAGGAGAACTAAGGAAATGGAAAAACCTCCCATGCTCCTGGATTGGAAGAATCAACATTGTGAAAATGACAATCTTGCCAAGGGCTATCTACAAATTCAATGCAATACCCATCAACATCCCAATGTCATTCTTTAAAGAAATAGAAGAGGCAATTCAAAATTTCATATGGAATAATAAAAGACCCCGTATAGCAAAAACACTTCTTAGCAGAAAGAACAGCGCTGGAGGAATTTCAATTCCAAACTTTAGACTCTATTACAGAGCTATAATTCTCAAAACAGCTTGGTACGGGCACAAGAACAGGCCTGAAGTCCAATGGAATAGAACTGCGGACCCAGATATTAAACCACAGACCTATGGCCACCTAGTCTTTGACAAGGGAGCCAAAAAAATAGAATGGAAGAAAGATAGCCTCTTCAACAAGTTGTGCTGGCAGAACTGGTTAAGCACCTGCAGAAAAATAACGTTGGATCCTTCTTTGTCACCTTGCACTAGAATTAACTCCAAATGGATCAAAGACCTGGAGGTAAAAGCTGACACACTGAAAAGTTTACAGGAAGGAATAGGAGATACACTAGGCCTCATTGGCACAGGTCGAAACTTGCTTAATAAGGACCAAGAATCACAACAAATCAGAGGAAGGCTGGATAAGTGGGACTGCATTAAACTGCAGAGCTTTTGTATGGCAACGGATATGGCTAGTAAACTAATCAGGAAGCCTACAGAGTGGGAGAAGATCTTCACCAACCAAACAACGGACAAAGGCCTCATATCTAAAATATATCAACAACTCAAAAAATTGAATCACTCCAAAACTAACCTCCAAAGTAACACCCATCCCATTAAAAAATGGGCCAAGGACTTAAAGAGAGTTTTCTCTGAAGAAGAAACAAAAATGGCCTATAGACACATGAAGAAATGCTCCACATCTCTGGTCAGAAAAGAAATGCAAATCAAAACAACTCTAAGATTCCACCTCACTCCAGTTAGAATGGCCAGGATCAGGAAAACGAATGACAACAGATGCTGGAGGGGATGTGGCCAGGAGGGATCACTACTACACTGTTGGTGGGAGTGCAAACTCGTTCAACCACTATGGAAAGCAGTGTGGCAATGCCTCAAAAGGCTAAACATAGAACTCCCCTATGAACCAGCAATTCCACTACTTGGCATTTACCCAACAATCCAGAAACAAGGGCCTACTAAACCCACTAGCACAACAATGTTCATTGCAGCACTATTCACCATAGCAAAGATATGGAACCAACCCAGATGTCCCTCAGTTGATGAGTGGATCAACAAGTTGTGGTATTTGTACACAATGGAATTCTATGCTGCTGTCAGAAAGAATGACATCGCCCCATTTGTTAGGAAATGGAAAGACTTAGAACAAATCATATTAAGTGAAGTAAGCCAGACTCAAAGGAACTTGGCTCAGTGGTTTCCCTCATTCGTCATAATCAGTAGAAACATTGGGCTCTACTAGAAGAGATTTGCAATAGAGCAAAAGGCCATATATAAGGCCATATAATGAGAAGCTAACTGAAAGGACCTCCAGGATATTGAAACAAAAGCCACATAATGAATGATTGTTGTCCTTAATGTACTATGTTGTCTTTCATCTCCTTTGCTGTCCCTTGGTTATCCCATATTGGTATAGTATCTCACTTTGTTATCTGATACATTGAATTTGTTTGTATTTGGATATTTGAAATTTGATAGGGAAGGGGAGAAAACCAAGAAGGGTGGGGGGTGTGGGGTTGGAGGGAAATGGGTACCAAGGCATGTGAAAGGGTATCAATGTATGTGAATTAATGCACCTTCTACCTGGCAAATATCATGTAACCCTTTTACTAATTACAATAAAAAAATGAAAAAAAAAGAAAGTTGTAGTGTGTGGGGAGGATGATGGGGTCAAATACATTTCTTCTTAGAAATTTACCTCATCTGGTTGCCCTGGATTTCCTGGTCTTCTTCTTAGAGAAAGGCCTGTTATACTGGATTTGTGGCTTGGCAATGATCTAGCATGTACATCTTCGAGTAAGACATCCACAAATTCCATGCCTGAGACTCGAGTTTCCTGACCTTTGGCAACAGCACAGCAACATCTTTCTTCCTCCTGAGCCACAGGCCAAGTGAGCTGGCTTGAGCTGGTTGTTAGTTACAGTGGCTTGGTTACCAGGGTTCCATATTCTGTTCCATTGTGAGGGAGGCAGGGTCACCTTTCAGGGCCCAATGACCAAAGATCCTTGCTCACAGAAGACCTCACCAAAGACATACTGGAGGCTGAATCTCTCCTCCAATCTCACAATATACATGTGGATGTAGTAAACAGCACACCTTATTTGTCCATTCCCAATGTCTTCCACTAGGCCCAACTACCAGTCTGGTCTCAGGATCAAGGAGCCTTTCTTAGGTAAGATCCAAACTTAAGGGTCAATATTGCCCTCATCCTTTACAAAACATTTGCTTCACAGTGCCTTCTCTGCCTGCATTTTGCCCCTTGTCGAATCTTTTTTTGTTTTTGCTAGTCTTGGGACTTGACATCAGAGTGTGAACATTGTTCTTGGGCTTTCTTTAGGCTTTAGCTGTCCCACCGAGCCACAGCACCACTTGCAGCGTTTTCTATGTATGTGGTAATGAGGAATCAAACCTGAGTCTTTTGCGTGGTAAGCAAGGACTCTACGACTAGGTCAAACACACAGGGCATCTTGCACATATTTTTGACGTCAATCTACTAGGATTTTATTAGGTTTCTGTATCCTAATCAATTTTTTCCTGATGATTAGCTTTGCTGTCATGTGTAAAAAATGCAAGAGGGAAAAACACAGAAGAATTAGTGAAATTTAAAAAAAAGCATTACACACATAGATAAGTGTTCATTCTTTGTAGGAGAAAGGATATTTTGATATGATGATGATGACTTTATAATTACTATGTCAGGGTTGAGAGTGTGGCATAGTGGTAGAGTGCTTGCCTAGCACCCATGAAGATCTGGGTTTGATTGCTCAGTACCACATAGATAGAAAATCTAGATGTGGCACTGTGGCTCAAGTGGCAGAGGGCTAGACTTGAGAAAACCCGAGGACAGTGCTCAGGCCCTGAATCCCAGCCCCAAGACTGGCAGAAAGATAAAAGAAAATAAAAAGGCTTTTTACGAGCTAATTCACTCACAGCATTGGCTTCTGAAATCTTTGCTTCTGCATCTTGTGAAATACCCCTTTCCCTCAACGTAGACAAGAAAAACAGATCCATCCCATGGTCCACTGTGAGGGCACTGGTTGGGCTAAGAGCTAGTCGTGCAGCAACACATAAGTTTTATTCTAATACTTTCCAAACTTTGTACTCAAATATGCTACCTACTTACCAACTTAGGTCAGTTATCCTTATGCTATACCTTTTCTTCAGGACTACAATATTCTTACACTCCTACGTTAATCCTGTTGTACATCCCCTGACCTCTCTCATTCTTTTTTTCTATCTCTGGACCTCTGCTCGTCTTATACTGCACGGATCTACACTTGATGGCTGTTGAGCAATATTGTATATGTAGGTGGTTAATTATTCTCTAGGCTCAGAGGGACTTAAAGACAATAGAGATTGGATTGAGAGGCTTATTGTTTTGGGTATAAATCATTTATCAGTGGTTGTATTAGACTGGTCTGTAAGTGCACAAAAAGAAATAGTGATAATGCCAATCAAAACTTGTGAGCATCTAGTGTCTGCCAGCTACAGAGGTGTAGGTTGGTTATATCTGAAAAACTATAATCGTATTTAGTAGTAATCTTGCTCCCATTTTCAAATGGGCAGAACAAGAAACTCAAGAAAAATGTCAAATCAAGAAACAACATCCCCCACCCAATGTAAACAGACAATGGAACAGTCACTGGCAAACCTAGAGGAGAGTCTTCCAAGTGCTACACAAATGCAATTGATAAACATCATTAATGGAAAATGTGAAAATATAAAGAAAGAGATAATGGAGGAAGTCATAGCTGAACAACAGGGAATCATAAACAAGGTGATAAGGGAAAAGAAGAAGCCATAAAGGAGGCCATAATAAAGGATTTTCAAAGAAAGATGGATGAATTCATAGAATCCACAAATCAAAACCTGACCAAACTCCAGCAAATGTCCAAAGAAAATAAAGATACTGAGCTAACCACTCAAAAGAATATCAAGGAGATAAAGAAATCCATACATGATCTGAAACAAGAGATGCAAGGCATCAAAAATGAGCAATTAGAAGCAAGGGAGATGAAAAATAAAGTAGATAGTTTGATAGCAGGTTAGACAATGCAGAGGAGAGAATTTCTGGGGCTGAAGATAATTTAGTTATTATAGAGAAAGAACAGATAATGAGTCATACAAATCTAGGAAATATGAGAGAGCACTTCAGGAGGTCCAAGATGCAATTAGGAATCCTAATTTAAGGCTAGATGGTATTGAGGAGGGTGTGGAGAAAGAGGTCAATGGTATTGGAAATATACTTCAGGGAATCATCTCAGAGAATTTCCCAAATATCCAGAAGGGCTGGCCCATCCAGATACGAGAAGCTTTTAGAACCCCAAACAGACCTGACCAGAAAAGAACATACAACCGCCACATGTGATCCGAACTGGATCAATAGAAACGAAAGAAAAGATCCTAAAGGCAGCCAGGGAAAAGGGATCAGTAACCTATAAAGGCAAACCAATATCCCCAGATTTCTCAGCAGAGACCATGCAAGCACGAAGTGACTGGAAGCATATATGTCATGCCCTTACATCAAACCAAGAATACTGTAGCCAGCTAAGCTCTCATTCATACCTGAGGGAACAATAAAAACATTCCATTCCAGGGAAAAGCTGCAACAATATGTCGAAACAAAACCAACACTACAGAGAATTCTCAAAGATGCTCTATACATAGAAAACCTAAATAAATGCAATATAGGGAAAGAAATGGCACCTAAACAGCATACCATCTAAGGACCACAAGAACTGTCAAGACACAGGCCCTACTAAAAGCTTTTAAAAATGTTAGGAAATAATAAATATCTCTCAATCCTAACTCTCAATATCAATGGACGTAACTCTCCAATTAAACGGCATAGACTGTCTAGTTGGATCAAAAAGCAAGAGCCATCGTTCTGCTGTCTTCAAGAGACACATCTTACCCAAAAACAATCATCTTTTGAAAGTGAGAGGTTGGAATAAACTCTGTCAAGCTAACTGCCCCCATAAACAGGCTGGAGTTGCCATCCTCATATCAGATACAATAGACTTCAAACTAAAATTAGTAAGAAAAGACAAAGAAGGTGACTACATACTACTAAAGGGATCTTTCCTCCAGGAAGACATAATGATCCTAAATATTTACACACCCCTTTGAAGATTCTCAAAAGATTGAAGATTCTGCCAGTGTAAGTTAGATTCCGGCATTGATATTAAATAATGCAACGAGTAGGGATTTATATTTGAAATATCACTGTTGACAAAATCTAACACACATTTGCTTAGTATTTGCTTTTGATTTCCCAAGAAGTTCAGTACAAGCTAACATGTGTGGCATATATCGACTGGGAGAAATGATTCAGAATATGTGTCTCATTTGAACAGGAGTCAGTGAAAAGATACAGAAGCAGGATACCCATATTGTGATAATTTGTATCTTTTGCATATTTTGTGTTTGTTATTAATTCCATTTGTAGTATATATTTCTAGGTAAAAACTTTTAAAATGTTTCCAAACAATTTGTTATTTCAACAGCAAAAAAAGACATTTATATGCCTGATAAAATTCACAGAATCCAAATTTTTCCACATTATTTTTTGTTTTTTGTTTTTGTTTTTTGGTGGGTCATAGATCTTGAACTCAGCCTGGGCACTATCCCTGAGCTCTTCAGCTCCAGGCTACCACCTTACCCTGGAGCCAAGCCCCACTTCCCATTTTCTAAAGGTAAATTGGAGATAAGAGTCTCAGGTCTTTTTGTGCCAGGATGGCTTTAAACCTTGATCCTCAGATCTCAGCCTCCTGAGTAGCTAGGATTATAGAAGTGAGCCACCACCCCATCGTGCTCAGCTTTCTGTTTTGTTTTAAACAAGCCCTTTGGCTGGAACTCGGTCTGAGCACTGTCCTTCAGCTTTCCTCAAGCCTAGTGATCTACTTGATCCACAGCACTACTTCTGGTTTTTTCTGTGTATGTGGTACTGCGGAATTGAACCTTCGTCTTCATACAAGCACTCTACAACTATGCCAAACTCCCAGCTCCTCCACATTAGTTTTTATGATAGATCTTTCCATGCATCTAGGATGGCTAGAAATCCTTCTTGAGTTTCCCAAGATCAGGGAGTATAGGTGTGTCCCATCCTGTGTGGCTACATAACCATTGTTTAGGGTACAGTTCTCTCTTCATTCTACCCATCTAGAGCAATTTTCATCTTCCATGTATAATCATTAAACATTCAGCTCCTGTTCCTCTCTACTCCATTCTCTGGATCCATCGTGCTTTTTGGCTCTAAGGGTTTGTTGATCCTTGGAAGCTCTGGAAGGGAAAACATACCCTAGCTCTTCCTTTATGACTGCTGTATTTTTAGTTTACTGTAATCAAGAATCATCTGTAAAATATAGTAAAATGTTCTTCCTTTTCAATGCATTGTTTTGCATATTTCTATCTTTTGATTATTATTAATAGTTGTGAATGGATTTTCCACATATTTGTTCTAGACTCTGCTTTCTCTTCCGTTAGGTACAAATCTAGAAATAGAAGTGTTGGACCATATTTCTATGTAATTCTATATTTAGTACTTTTTTAGCACTCTCCACGCAGTTTTTGATTGTTTTATATTCCTTGCAGAACTATTCCAAAGTTGTACTTGTTCCCACTACCTTCCCAGTAATAGTTAGACTTTGAAAGTTGTTTTTTTGTATGCGTGTGTGTGTGTGTGTGTTTGTGTGTGTGTATGTGGATCATTTTGTTTAAAACTATATTTATATTAACATATTTAAAGTAATGATTTCATTGTAATTTTAATTTTTCTCATGACTGTTAATATTGAACTTCTTTCTATATTTTGAACTACTATTTCTATATATCCTTTTTAGAAAATCCTCTCCAATCTCCAATTTTTTTCCCTTTTTTTTGTGGGGTAGTGGGGAAAGTCATGGGGCTTGGACCTTGGGCCGGGAGCTCTTTAGTTTAAGGCTATTGTCCTACCCTGAGTATTGCCCCTCAGTTCTTCTGCTCACAGCTCCCTACCCCTCTTCCCATTATATACAGAACAAAGGTCATCCTCAGTCCTTTTGAAAAAGTAAGATACAGTAAATTTGTAGTATAAAACAGCAAGAAATAAATTTCGTGCCAGGTGCAGTGACTTCTACCTGTAATCCTAGCTACTCAGATATCAGGCTGATATCTAAAGATTTGGTTCAAAGCCAGCCTGGGCATTAGAAAGTCTATGAGACTCTCATCTACACTTAACCACTAGAATATGGGAAATGGCGCTGTGGCTTCATAGGTAGGGTGATAGCCTTGAGTTGAAGAGCTCAGGAACAATGCCCAGGCCCAGAGTTCAAGCCTTACAAATCCCCCAGCCAAAAAAAGAAAAAAAAACTTTCTTCCCTAAGTGACTATTATGCCAGACATAGAACATTAACATTCTGGGTGTACTTCACAGTATTATTACTTGATACCCTAAGATTTTGCAATATTCTCACAGTACCAGCATATGTCATCATATAATGTAGTTCTTTTTCAATGGAATAATTCCATTTATAACCTAAATCTACTCCCCCGACTTATTTTTGTCGATACCACAATTGCTCTACCATGATATGCCACAAGCCATTAAACATTTTATGGTGGGTAATTGGAAAGGAGTCTCATGGAATTTTGTGCCAGGCTGACTTTGAACCATGGTCCTCAGATCTCAGTCTCCTGAGTAGCTAGGATGACAGGCGTGAGCCACCAACACCTGACTTGCCTTTTTATTTTTTTGTGGGTCTTGGGACTTGAACTCTGGGCCTAGGCACCATCCCTAAGCTTTTCAGGTCAATATTTCATGTAAGTCTAAACATTTAAGTAAAGGAATAAAAGTCCAACAAAAAAAGAATAAAATTCCAGACATGGTGTGTTTATAACTCGGTGTTAATTACTTGATGAAAATGTGCCATTCCAGAAGCTGGTGTCATCTGATGATGTAGCTGTGGATTTCAGCTGGGAGGAGTGGCAGCATCTGGACAATGCTCAGAGGACCCTGTACAGAGATGTAATGCTGGAGACCTACAGCAACCTGGTGTCCTTAGGTGAGCAAAAGTCAAATTCACTTGCAAGGCCAAGTGCCTTTTTATTTTGCAGATACGTGAATGTTTATCAAACTTTCAATACTATTTAAATGAAAGATTCCAGGCCCCTGAGAAGTATCATTACTTTCTAAAGAAAACCTAAGGTAATTTTGTACTCATTCTTCAGGATACCTTCAGGATACTTTGACAACAGTTCTAAATTATGTTTCCTCTTATGGAGACGACATTCCAAACTTACACAGTAATTGTAAGTGGATAAACAATCCAGAATAGAATATATATCATTATTGGAAATAGGATCTACAAATCACTAAACAGTGAGTTTATAATGGAAACCTGGCACTAGGTGCAATGTTTCATGCCTGTAATCTTAAAATATTCAGGAGGAAGAAATCTAAGAATTCTAATTTGAAGCCAGCAATGGCATAAAAATTGCCATGAAACTCTATAACTCCAAGTAACCCCTCAAAACTGTTAGTGGAGGGTCAAGAGTTTGTCTTTGTGGTTGAGTGCTTGCCTAGCATGCATGAAGACCTATGCATGTAAGTGGAGCTGGGACTCAAACTGGTATTTTTCTAGCCTTGAGCAAGACAACTAAGTTTATGCCATACAAAATGAATCCAGAGCTGGGGAAAAGTCAACCATGGAGCCAGTGAGAAATGAGAAAAAAGATTTAAGAGATAACGTGTGAGTAGGATGTCTGCGAACTTAAAGCAATGATGACACAGCATAAGCAATAATTCTCTACTGTTTCTAATTTACAGGGCCCTGTGTTCCCAAACCTGTATTAATTGACAAGCTAGAGCACTGTGCAGAACTCTGGATAGGAAATTCCTCTGACAAGAATATCACAGGTGAGTGAATGCATCTTCCTATTGATGTTGGAGCCTGAGCCCCATTGGTAAGTTCATGTTGTGATGTACTGAGCAATAATATTCTTAGTTACCCTAAATCCTGTGTGGAACCTATGGAATTCTTT
Source organism: Megascapheus bottae (assembly GCF_031878675.1). Classification (NCBI taxonomy): domain Eukaryota; kingdom Metazoa; phylum Chordata; class Mammalia; order Rodentia; family Geomyidae; genus Megascapheus; species Megascapheus bottae. The sequence continues at coordinate 4,858,260 of NW_028327585.1, forward strand.
GTGAATGAATCAAGAATCATTTTCTTTTCCCAATCCTATGCTTGGTCTCAGGGCCTGAGCATGGTCCTTGGGTTTTCTCAAGGCTAGATCTCTATTTCTTGAGTCATAGCACCACTTCTGGCTTTTTCTTTGTATGTAGTACCAAGGAACTGAACCAGGTCTTTGTGCATGCTAGCCCAAACCCCCGGCACCAAGAATCATAGGGTGATATAATGAATTCTATGTGGCAGTAGAGTTAAAGTTAGATTTCTCTGTAGAAATCACTGTGAAACAAAATAAAATGAGAAAGCCATGAGCCCGTGGCTCATGCCTGTAATCCTAGCTACTTAGGAGGCTGAGATCTGAGGATCAAGGTTCAAAGACTGACCTATCACAAAACACCTTAGACTCTTCTCGCCAATGAACCAATAGAAAATGAGAAGTGGGGTTGAGGCTAAAGACATAGGGCAGTAGCCTTGAGCTGAAGAGCTCAGGAAGAACAGCCAGGTCTAGAATTCAAGTCCCATGACTGCAAAACAAGAAAGAAAGAAAGAAAGAAAGAAAGAAAGAAAGAAAGAAAGAAAGAAAGAAAGAAAGAAAGAAAGAAAGACAGAAGAAAGAGGGAAGAAAGAGGGAAGGAAGGAAAGGAAGAAAGAAAGAAAGAAAGAAAGAAAGAAAGAAAGAAAGAAAGAAAGAAAGAAAGAAATTTCATTTCTTTAAAACTAAGACTATAAATGATTGAGCAAACAAGGAATAAGTCAGGGCATTATTCTCTGATAAGGATAATATCTTTTTGCTGGTAGGAAGAGACTGGTATTCAGAACCAGACCTTTCCACCAGAAATTGAGCCTAGTGATAGAGTGCTTGCCTAGCATGCACAAAGACACAGGTTTGATTCCTTATTACCACATACATAGAAAAAGCCACAAGTAATGACTTCATTGGTAGGGTTCTAGTCTTGAGAAAACCCAAGGACAGTAGTTAGGTCCTAAGTTCAAACCCAGGAATGGAAGGAAAAAAACAACAACAAAGTTTCAATCAACATAAGAAAATTAACTAGACAATGAGCTGGAGATTTTCTGGTCTTCCATGGTTCTGAGGGACAGGAGTGTTAGAAAAGGAATTTTTATAAGACTTCAAATGGAAAGAAACAAATTTCAAAATTCCCACAAATACCTAAATTGAGACTTTAGTGAGAAGTTGTAACTGAAGGGATGTAGGTGTAAGTCCTTACTCTCAAGAATCGTTCTTGCTTGGATCAAAGGCAAACAGACATATAAATCAAACTTGTGCCGCTGAATCTAGAAAAAATTCGTGTTCCTCACTTAATGGTTAAAAAGCAAACAGCACTGAAACTGGGTAAGGTAATCCTATCTGCTACTCAGGACCTGAGCCTCTTATCTGTAGTTAACTCTAGAAAACAGGAAGTGGGGCTGTAGCTCAAGGTTAGGGGTTATAGTCTTCTGCTGAAGTGTTAAGGGACAGAGCCGAGGCCTATGAACTACAAAAAAAAAAAGAAAATAAAAGAAAAGAAAGTTTTAAAAAGATGCAAAACAGCAAAATATTTAGATTATTTCTCAAAAATAAAAGAAAGGCAGCTATTCCTCAATGTATAAACAAAACAGCATTTGAAAAAAAAAGTATCTGCAGGTATATTATAGGTAGTACTCAGCTTAAAACTGTAGCAATACATAGTTGGGTAATTTCAATAAATATTTCCTGTGATATAAAAAGAGAATAAAACACAGAAAAACATTATTGGTCATTATAAAATATCATTTTCTTAATATGTTAGGGAGAAAAGCATATATTTCTCATAAATCAATTTCCACTTTTATATTTTAAAATATCTAACACTTAGGATGGGAAAGTAAAGTCATTACCTTTACAGTAAGGAATATTTGTATCTCATGTATGTTTGTGTCTTTTTTTCTATGACTCATTTTAGATGTCCAGGTAATGAAAAATGTGTTCAAGACCTGCCAGGAAAGTCCACATGAATGTCTTTGTGAAGTAGCAGTTGCAAGTAGTATCGAAGTGGAGGAAAACGTGAGATTAGCAACAACTTTAAATTTGAGCTCTACACATAATCCAGAGCTGATTAGTAATAACGGTAACAACTTAGGGATGAGGACGGAGGGTTCATTAAGTGTCAGAACATGCTTCTGTCTCCTAAGCCTGATGAGATGCATGCTGCTTATAGATCTCGTATGTCTCCTGTTCTTAAAAAATTCATCGGATATTCAGAGCATTTTATTCATGATTGTGACAGTCCAAAAGATCTGCAGTATCATAATTCTGTTCTCCCTGCCCAAGAAATTCTTCAGGGAGGGAGGAAAACTGCTAAATGTACTGTGTGATGAAAAATATTGTACTTAACACCGACCATCACTACACATCCGAAAATGTACACAGGAGAGACTCCTCATACATGTAGTGAATGTGAGAAATCTTCAGTAATGAAATACACCTTACAATACCTCAGAGCAAATATCCTGAGATATGTGATGCGTACATCAAGTGTGAAAATTAATTTCTGAGAAGTCAGACCTGACGCTCCAACCTCGATCTCCAAGAGAAGACAAACTTTATGAATATGAGGAACGTAATAAAATTTCTGCCCAGAATTCAGCTCTCAGCACACATCAGAGATCTCACTCAGAAGAGAAATCTTATGAATGGGATAAATGTGGGAAGACTTTTAGAATGAAATCATACCTCACTTTGCACCAGAGAAGACACACAGAAGAGAAACCTTATGAATGTAACAAATGTGAAAAGTCTTTCACCCAGAAGATACACCCCAGAGTTCATCGAGTTCACACACAGGAGAGAAATCTTATAAGTGTAATGAATGTGGAAAGTCTTTCCAAGGGAAGGGAAAACTTCGTGTTCATCAGAGAATACACACAGGAGTGAAACCTTATGAATGTAACCAATGTGTAAAGTCTTTCAGACAGAAATCTTCCCTCAAATTGCATCAAAGAACACACACAGGAGAGAAACCTTATGTGTGCAACAAATGTGGAAAGACCTTCAAGTGGAAGTCATATCTTGATGGGCATAATAGAACACACATAGGAGAGAAAACTTATGCATGTAGTGAATGCGGAAAGTCTTTCAAATGGAAGGTAAAACTCCATGTTCATCAGAGAATATACTCAGGAGAAACACTTTATGAGTGTAACATATGTGGAAAGTCCTTCACACAGAAGCCAAACCTCAACATGCATAAGACAATTCAAACAGGAGAAAACCTTATGAATGTAACCGATGTGGAATGTCTTTCAAATGGAAGTCTTCCCTCAAATTGCATCAGAGAACACACACAGGAGAGAAACTGTACGAGTGCATCAAATATGGTAAGACCTTCAGATGGAAGTCACATTACAGGAGGCATAACAGAATTCACACATATTAGAAACCTTAGGAATGTAACCAAAGTTGAAAGTCTTTCGTGCAGTATTCACCCTTCAGGAAGTGTAAGAGAGTTCACACATATGAGAAGCCTTAGCAATGTAATAAATAGGAAAGACTTTTTAGTCTGTGGAAGAAAACTCAGCTTGTGTCACAGAACCAACACAAGATCAAACCCTTAATGAATGTAGCAAATGTTCAGTCTTTTCCCCAGAAGGCACAAGTCAAGATTTATCACTAAACACCCACAGGATAGAATCCTATGAATAAAATGAAAGGGAAATTTTTTTGAAGAACTCATAGTTGAGTTTGCATGATACCACACAGACACAGGATTAAAATCGTATGAATATAAGAATATGAAAAATCCATCATGAACGCATGACTAAGTATAAAATGCACATAGGAGAGAAAAAACTTATGAATATTACAAATGTGGAAAGTGTTTGACCTGGAAGGCATACTTCTGTGTTCATCACAAACTGATTCCCATAGAAGAAAAGAAAACTAATGAATAGAACAAATGTGCAATGACTTTTAATCAGAAGTCAGTCTTCAGTACATTTCAGAACATACACAATAGAGAAATTCTGAGTAATGAAAAACATTTAGCTATATATAGAATCTCTGTATATGGGAGCATTAGGGTAAGTCTTCTAAACAAAGTCAACCTTCAGCAACCATTAACAGCACTCACAGAAGAAATAATAGCATGTACGAAAACCGTTGTTAGAAACCTCTAAAACCTGACTGGGTGGCTTAGTGGTAGAGTGCTAACCTATCAAGGATGAAGGCCTGGGTTAGATTCCCCAATACTACGTGAAAAGAGCAAGCCAGAAGCAGCACTGTGGTTCAAATGGTAGAGTTCTAACCCTGAGCAAAAGTAGCTCAGGCCCTGAGTTCAAGCCTAAGGATTGGAGAGAGAGAGAGAGAGAGAGAGAGAGAGAGAGAGAGAGAGAGAGAGAGAGAGAGAGAGAGAGAGAGAGAGAGAGAGAGAGAGAGAAGAGAGAGAAAGAGAGGGAAACAGGAACTTCTAAATTTTACAGAGATAGAGAAGGAGAGAGAGAAAGAGACAGAAACTAATTTCTAAACTTTACAGTCTTTCTATTTCCTTAGAAATTCGTCTATGTCATTCTTTCTGACAGAAGCACAGAATTCCATTGTGTAAAAATACCATATTTGATCTACTCATCAACTGACGGGCATCTGGGTTGGTTCCATACCTTTGCTATAGTAAATAGTGCTGTGATAAATGTTATTGTTCTAGTGAATTTAGTATATCCTATCTGTACGATTGGCAAGTAGTGAAATTGCTGGATCACAGGGGAGCTCTATGTTTAGTCTTTTTGGGATACTGCCATAGTGCTTTCCATAGTGGTTGAACGAGGTTGCAATCCCACCAGCAGTGTAGTAGTGATCCCTCCTGGCCACATCCCCTCCAGCATACGTTATTAGATTTCTGGATCTTGGCCATTCTAACTGGAGTGAGGACGAAAAGGGAAAGAGGAACTGAAACTTTCTCTCCTTACAGATGACATGATTCTGTATTTAAAGAACCCTATAGACTCTACTCCGAAGCTGCTTCAGCTGATACAAAACTTTGGTAAGGTAGCAGGGTACAAAATTAAGCCTCAATGTCAACTGCCTTCCTATATGCCAACAAATGAGAGGAATGAGGCAAGAATCAGGATAGCAACTCATTTGCTATCAAAGAAAATAAAATACCTAGGAATTAACTTAGAATGTAAAGCACCTTTTTGATGGAACTATAAACCCTGGAGAAGGAAATTAACGCAGAACTGAGGAAATGCGAAAACCTATGGTCCTGCTTTGGAAGAAGTAATATTGTAAAAATGGCAATCTTGATAAGGACTATCTACAAATTCAGTGCAATATTCATCAATATCCCAATGTCATTCTTTAAAGAAACAGAAGAGGAAATCCAAAATTTCACTTGGAATAATAAAAGACCCCTTATAGTCTGTCTTCTTGTATGATACCTAATGTTTAATCTCACCTTCTCCACCAAAATCTCACCTTTCTCATTGAACATAGGTGGCCCTGTTTACTAGCAGCAAAGGCTCAAACGCGCAGTTTCAGGTGTCACCACTGCCTCTGTTACTGGGTAGATCCAACTCTGTCATCGATTCTGAGGTCTGCTCTGGGAGTCTTGGTCACAAGTTGTTCTGTGGCATCTGCTGCCAGCCTGTGCCTATTTGCTTCCTTTTCCTCCAGCAGCCTACAACAGGGAATGAAGTTCAGGCGCTGATGCTCTCCTTCATATGCAGGGCAGGATGAGCCCAACCCTCCCTCATCTTCCTCTTCCAATTTTTGGGAAAAATGTGCTGGCAGAAGTCCTCAGGTGTGGGGCATGGCTGATCCACACTTTTAATCCAGGCTCGTCAGGAGGCTGAGATCTGAGTATGGAAGTTCCAAGTCACCAAGAACAGGAAAGTCTGATAGATTCTTACTACCAAAAATAAAAACAGCTGGGAATGGAGTTTGGGCTCAAGTGGTAAAGGGCTAGTCTTGAGTACAAATGCTTAGTGCCCAGGCCCTGAGTTCAGGCTCCAGCACTGCCAACAACCTCACTTTAGTGAGATTTTAGCTTTATCCATGTAGGCACATCTCACTGGAATCTTTGCTGGTAGAGATAGTCTTCATAATTTTGTCTCAAGGTAAAGGTCCTCCTGGGGTAGTACACAAAAGGTGTCATGGAGAGAGGAGCCCCACTTGCTCCAGGTTTGAGGATGGCATAGGTCAAGCCAGCATGGAGTTGGCACATCAGTCTTTTTCCTAGCACCACCTACCAGTGAATGTCAAATGACATTGATTGTTGTGGGATTGTGTGATTGAAGTGCCCCATTAAGGGCAGTGTTAGCACATCCAAACTTGGATACCAGGAATGCTGAAATCTCAAAGCTAAGATTTCTGTTGGCTACAGAAATGCTGGTGTGTCTGTTATTCACTAAAAGTTCAGGTGCAAAGATTCTGAAGCTTGATGCCATGTGTTTATTCCATTTATTAAAATTATTTTAATGCTCTGTATAAGTTAAAACATTTTATAAGAGTCAGGGGTAGTGAAAACATTGTCCTTGAATTCAGGTGTTTGGCAGGGTAATGGGCGGGTGTTGGTGGCTGGGACTATGAAGCTGGAGCTGCTATCATACCATGGATCATGTTCCTCTTTGTCTGGGAGAAATGACTCCAAAGATGAAATTTGAATGGTGAGGAAAAGATGATGATGTATTCAGGAAATTTCTCCTAAACAAATGCTCATGTGGAAGTGGGATGGGGGCTGGGCATATCTGAGGCAGAGCTTAAGGGGGCTTCTCATGGTGTTGAGAACGTTCCTTGCGACTTCAGGCATGCAGCAGGGTGTTTTAGATGGCCATTGTGAGATGGATGGAATAAGACTGGAGACAAGATGAATGCTGGGATCCTGCAATGCTCTTGCATAAGTGGCTGGTGGCTCACCTGAAAGAACTAATTATGTCTAAAAAAGAAATCAGGAATTTGTTTTGATTAGATAATACCTGTAATCCGAGGCATATTCAGAATCCTGATCTTAGTATTGTGGTTTAAAACCAACCCAGCAAAGGGAAAAGTGCATGAGACTCTTACTCCCAGTTTAGAGCAAGAACAAAGATTGAAGTAGAGCTGTGGCTCAAGAACTAGAGTGCTACCTTGAGCAAAGAAAAGCTAAGAAAAAGCTCCAGGTCTTGAGTTCAAGGCCAGGAATGAAAGAAGGAAGGTAAAAAAGGGAAGTATGTGAGGAAGGGAAATACATAAATGAAAGAGAGAAGGAACTAGAAATTTAAAACTAGAGAATATTTAAAAGTCATCAGTCCTTCTTAGAAAAGTGTTGGAGTATGGGTTCTATATGTGGTGAACTGGAAGCCCAGCAGTGACTTGTTAACCAAAGAGTCACCATGATGAGCAAAGGATAGAAATCTGCATGAGCCTCTTAGCGGATCGAGTCACAGAAGAGAACCTCAGCTCCCATCCCATAGTTAGAAGTATATAGAGATGGGGAAGTTGGCATCACCTTGATGTCATTGTGTCCATGGAGACTGGAAGCCATGGCTCTGTGAAAGCACAATGTTCTGGTGACTGAGCTGAGAGGCTGAGGAGAGCCATGTCCTGGCCATGAAGAAATCAGGGTGGCAGCAGAGCAACTCTGCTGCAGTGTGTGCCTGCTTGGTTGTTCTTATTCTGTGGTGGATCAGGCCGGAGCGGGTGATAGTAACTGTTTTGTGGTCACAAGCCCTTCACCAAGAGCTTCCTGTGGGATCCTCATAAGCTACAGGGTGGCTGGTGGTGGGATGTGTGTGGGGTGGAAGTGACAGAGGGATGGACGCATGGCAAGGTGGGTGAAGAGATGAGAGGAATGATGAGAGCCCAGTTCATTGGTTTCCAAGGTTAATGGGTGGGAGGTAGAGAGGCATGATGGAGGAAAGATGGAGGCAGGGGAAGGTGGTGACAGAGTGAGGCCATCTGTAGTGCCAGCCTGGCCATCATCTGGAGGCCATAGGCAGCTTCCTGATCCCTCACTTTGTCCTGCTCCTTGTGGAGGGAATGTCACGTGTACCCAGAGCTAGGGGTGGGGCAATGTTAGTAGCACCTGGAGAACCATTGGCCTCTACCTGGGTGAGGGGTGGTTCTGGCTCCCATGCTGGGTGGCCTGATAGCTATGGAACAGATCTCTCCTTAGCTACCACAGTCAGTGGCTGCTCTCCATCTAGGGTTAGGGCACCTGCTCAGCCATCAGGACACCCCATGCCAGGACAGAGGCCTACAATTCAGATTGCAGCACAGGGGTGAAGATGATCTCACCGTAGCCCTAGTTACATGGCTGTCCCTGCATGCAGGTCAGGATGAGCTGGGGGAAGATGTTCTCTGTGTTTTTCCACAGCCTATCCCGGCCTCTTCTTGTGTCTGATTAGACCCAGAGAGTACCAGGTTCCTTCTCATAGTCCTGGTTCTTTTTCTTTTACAGTCATGAGGCTTGAACTCAGGTCCTGGGTACTGTCCCTGAGCTCTTTTGCTCAAGGTTGATGCTCTACCATCTAAACCATAGTGCCATTTCCAGCTTTTCTTTTTCATGTGGATCTCTGATATCTCCAGTGCTGTGCCTGCAGGGAGGCACTCACCCCACAGACAGAGCCACCTCTGCCGTGACTGTGACTGCCCACAACACTCACACCCACTCCTTGCACACCCCTCAACTCCAGTTGTAGCTCCTCTTGGACTGGGTGTCCAGCCTACCCCTTCCTACACTCACAAAGGGTCTACAATTGTCTTCCCAGGGTCCTTTCTTCTGCCAGCCAGAGTACAGACTCTGCACATCTTGACGATCACAGATCTCAAAGCCAAAGGCTGAGATGCAGAAGGGGGTGACCCAGTAGCTGCACAGGGCCCATGGATCATCCTGTGCATCCCCCAGCCTGTGACTTCCCCCACCCCCTTGGCAGGGAAGCTCCATGCCCACATCCTGATCCCTGGTCCCCTCCAATTCCATTCTCCCTTGGATTTTGCAGACTGTCTACCATCAGGATCTAAAATTCTATTTATCATTTTATGTCCTTATCACTGATTTGCTACTTTGTTAGGATCTCCCCGTGCCTGGAGAGTGGGCATGTCATGTACTCTCTGTGGAGAAGTTGCCCCAGGAGAAGAAATATGCACTTCATGTGAGTGTTGGACAAGGCAGGAGGGCTCCCTAGGATCAGAAGCCACAGGAGGGGTGCAGATGGGGGAATGCTAGGGGCCCCAGGGGACAGTGGGACTTAGGGCACAGTTGATTCCTTCTGCAGGGTTGACACCGCTTCACAAACCCAACAGAATGAGGTTCACATTACAGATGTCAGAGACAGTGCAGATTGCCAATGGGTGCAGGGGTCACTGTCACCCCCAGATGCTGGCTGCATGCTGGGATGCACGCAGAGATGTTTTCAAGATCAGATAATGAGGATGTTGCAGGGTGTAACCATTCTTTTCAGATGGCTCTCTACCTCTCTTGAGCTTCATCACTATCTTTGGATTTTTCTTGGCAGTTAACTGGAAATGAGAGTTTCATGGACTTTCCTTTCTGGACTGGCTTCAAACAGAAGCTATGCACAGTTTTCAAACCATACCCTACTGAAGAAGGGAAGCTTGATCTGGTGCTTAACTGGGTTGCACTTTGGCTCCGTTTGCTATGCCTCACGGGAGGGAGCTCATCATTTGTAGACTAAGATCTCATGACCTTCAAAGCCAAATGCTACCTGAAAGTTCAGGGTCCCAGGCTATGTGTTGGGCCTGGGTGAATACATTCTCTGTTATGCTGGGTCATCAACCCATGTTTTAAGCTGGAAGTAGACAGTGCCACATTTGATAAGAACATCTGCCAGAGATTGTCACCTCATGAAAGCATATTCTAAATTTGTATTCCATTTCCTGTGGTGGAGAAATCCCCTCCAAGTTAGACAGGCTCACATCCCCCTGCAGGTCACACTCCTAATGCACCCTTGAGTGTCCTCATGGTATTGGGATCTAAGTTTGTAGGGAATGCTGGTTTAGTCCATGAATTAGCTGGACAAGTGATGACAAACGTGTTGTGGATTAATATGAGAACAATTTAAGAAGCCCTGGAGGAGCATCAACCTGACCCTCTGTGGTGCTATAAATCTGATAGGATGTTCCAGACTGAGAAACAATCACATGGCTTTGTGTTTGGCATCCAGACAAGTGAGTGCATGTCTTAGCTGTCAGCCAATACAGAGGAGGACATGAATAAGTGGGGGGAAAGCATCTGTCAGACCCCTGTCTGGGGGCAGGTGGAGAGAACATAGGAAGGTAGATACCATGGCTGTGGTGGGGCCAAAAAAATGGTAAAAGAGGCAAAGGAACCAGGTACTGGTAGCTCAAGACTGTCATCCTAGCTACTCAGGAGTTTGAGATCTGAGGATCACAATTCAAAGCCAGCCCAGGACAGAAACTCCACGAGACTCTTATCTGCAATAAACTACTGAATGCAAGAAGCTCAAGCTCAGTGACAGCATCCAGGCCTAGCGTTCAAAACCCAGGACCGGCAGAAAAAAGTATCAAAGGACAAGAAGCTGACCAAAAGTAGGAGGGACTCTATCTTGACAAACAATACAATGGTAAGTTGCACTCAGAAGACTTGCACAAAATCTGGAAATGCCTGAGACCTATCTATGTATGTTTCCTGTTTGTCTAAATACATATGTTTATGCATTTATATATTAGCATAGAGAGACAGATCAATACATATGACTATACATATATACTAGCCAGACACTTATGGGTGGGTGGTATACTGTGTGAGAGTTTGTGTTTGTGTTTTGTGGATGGCTATCTCTGTTTAGGAAAGGTAGAAAATATGTAAATATCTTTAAAAACACTTGATAAAATATAGAGAGACATAAGCTCTTGAGGGAATCTGAAATGACAAGATTATTCACAGGCACGTTTATCCTTATGGATTCCTCAGCAAGTTTTAATTTTTTTCATTATTTTCTTTCTTTTTTTGAACCAGTGCTAAGGATTTCTCTCAGGGACCAGGTGCTGCCAATTACTAATTTTCTCATGGCTGGTACAAGAGGAACTGAGCCACAGTTCCACTTTTGCCTTATTTATTCGTGCTTAACTGAAGATAAAGATTTCTATCAGTGACTTTCTTTCAGGGGCTGGATTCTAACGAGGATCCCCAGACCTCAGCCTTCTCTATAGCTACAATTAACAATATGAGAACCCAGCACTGGGTTCCAATGCACAGGGCAAGAAATTGAGTGAATCTCTCAACTGCAATTATCTATAATAAGCTAGAAGTGAAAGACCAATACCTTTGAGGAAAAGATGCTGAGGGTTATCACACAGGCCCTATGAGTAAGCCCTAAACCCTGTACACATGTGTGCATGCACACATTGGCAGATACACACACACATGCACACACACAATATCTCAGGCAATATTGTATTTTGAATTAATATCCAAAGTTTGGACAACAGGATACCAAGTAATAAAATCTGTTTTTCTTGTCTACATTGAGGGAAAGGGATGAGTCACAAGATGCAGAAGCGAAGAATTCAGAGGCAAATGCTGTGAGTGAATAACTTGTAAAAAGCACATTTCTTTTCTTTTCTTTTGTTTTGTTTTCTCTGCCATTCCTGGGGCTTGAACTCAGGGCCTGAGCATTGCTCTTGGCTTTTCCCAAGTCTAGCCCTCTGCCACTTGAGCCACATTGCCATATGGATTTTTATATCTGTGTGATATTAAGGACTCAAACCTAGATCTTCATGGATGCTAGGCAAGCACTCTACCACTGGGCCAAACTCTAAACCCCGATAAAGTATTTATAAATAGTCATCATCATCATATCAAAATATCCTTTCTCCTACAAAGAATGAACACTTATCTATGTCTGTAAGACTTTTTTATGTCACCAATGCTTCTGTGATTTTCCCACTTGCATTTTTACAGATGACAGCACAGATATTCATCAGGAAGAAAAATAGATTAGGATACAGAAACCTAACAACGTCCTAGTAGATTGAAGTGAAAAATATGTGCAAGATGGCCTGGGTGTTTCATCTATTTGTAGAGTGCTTGGCTACCACACAAAAAGACTCCGGTTTGATTCTGCAGTACCATATACATAGAAAACGCTGGAAGTGGTGCTGTGGCTTGGTGGGACAGCTATAGCCTAAAGAAAGCCTAAGAACAATGGTCAGGCTCTGAGGTCAAGTCCCAGGACTAGCAAAATAAAATGTGCAAGAGGCAAAATGCAAGCTGAGAAGGCACTGTGAAGCAAAATGTCTTGTGAAGGGTAAGGGGAATAGTGACAGTTAAGTTTGGATCTTACCTAAGAAAGGCTCCTTGAGCCTGAGACCAGGTAGCACTTACGCATAGTTAATGACTTGGGATTTGAACAAAAAGGTGTGCTGTTTACTACATCCATATGTGAGGTGGGAAGGGAGATTCAGCCTCCAGTATGTCTTTGGGGAGGTCTTCTGTGAGCAAGGAGCTTTGGTCATTGGGCCTTGAAAGGTGACCCTACCTCCCTCACAATGGAACAGAATATGGAACGCTGGTAACCAAGCCACTGTATGTGACAACCAGCTCAAGCCAGCTCCCTTGGCCTGTGGCTCAGGAACCAGAAAGATGTTGCTGTGCTGTTGCCAAAGGTCAGGAGGCTCGCATCTCAGGCATGAGAGATATGGATGTCTCACTTGAAGAAGTAGATGCTGGATCAGTGCCAAGCCAAAATTCCAGTATATCAGGCATTTCTCTAGGAAGAAAGCCAGGAAACTCCAGGGCAACTCAGATGAGGTATATTGAGAGGAAACCTATTTGAACCCATCATCCTGCCCACAGACTACAACCTTCTTGTGTGCTTTCAAGTGACTATACTGAGATTAGAGTGTGTCATTTCCAATCTACTCTATTCCAATTCCTCAGTGTGAAGTGTGGTCCCATTCCTACGTTTGAAATATCCACTGTTTTGCCAACATAGTGTGATGGTAAGTCAGCTCAGACTCTGAATGAGCCTTGTAACCTATGGATCCTGGAGGAAGGCCTGTTGGAGATGCTGCTGACAAAGCTGATCCCTGCCTACCAGAAAGGTGATCTCTTTTATGTGGGAAACTTCCTGCACAATTTCAAATAGTGGAGGACAATGTAGTAGTTACTGGAAATTCTCTTGAAAAAGTGAGTGTTCCCCCTCCAAACCCAGGTTTGCTCACCCTTCCTGGCCAAGTCTTGGAATACTTGGCTCCTCTCTGAGCCTGTTTGGTTCACTGCGGTGTTCACAGGGGAGCTAAGCATGATACAAGTGCACAAACTACTTTATTATGACTGGGACACCATGCCATTTCATTTCCCTCACAAGCTACTGGAGTCTCAACAGGGTGCTTACTGAGAAGTTGGATTTCAAGCATGAGTAAGTGGCTCCCAACTGCAGCCCTCACCTAGGTGACATCCTAGGAAATTCCATTTCCAGGTAAGAAATGAGGTGTCAGTACTAATGGCGGAGGCCTGTGAAATACTGGAGTCAGAGGAAAAGCTGGGGGCTGAATCACTTTTGAGCCATCAGGGAGGGATTGTGATGGCTTTGCCTGTTAGAACCTGAAAGCATTTACATTTTGGTGTGTGGTCCAGTGCTGCCACTTGAACCTGAACCCAGGTCTAAATGCCATCCCTTTGGTGTTCAAAAATTAGCACTGTACCATTTGAGTCATAGGTCAAGTTCTGGCTTTTTGCTGCCTAATTGAAGACAAGTGCCTTTAGACTTTTACTGACTAGACTGGCTTTCCACTGTGATCTTCAGAGCTCAGCCTGCTGGGTGGCTAAGATTAGAGGAATGAGCATTTAGTTCTTTATTTGGAGCATTCACTTATTGATTTATTTAGAGCATTTACTTAGTTAATTTAAGGTGCGTTTACTTTGGACAGATGCATAGAGGCCTCTCTCAGAAGCTTCTGGAAGTGGGGTGTAAAAGTCATCCTGTTCTCGAGTGTCTCTTACCCCCCTCCCAGCACATAAGTGCACATCTCTGCAGGACAGCCACAGCATTAGAGTCCTTCAAGAAAGGGGCTTTGGTAGAAGGCTCAGGATGGAGAGAGAAGGCTCTCACTTTCCTTGTACCGAATGTGCCCACAGCATCATGTGTTAAATCTATACGATGTGAATGGACTTCTACCCCAGTGATTTCTACGAGTTCAAGAACTGCCACACCCTGACACAACTCAAGCTCTATACGAGGCTCCACATGCCGGCTTTGGACCTGCTCTTCTAAACACATACTTTTTGACCAGCTGGAGGAATGTGCGACCAGTAAGACCAAGAAAAAGTAGAAGTCCTGGTGTGGGTGCCTCAGAGCCTGTGAGTAGGAAGCCCATGTGGTCTAGATATTGGTTGACCCTTACTTCTACAGAGCTTGGCAAAATGCCCTTTATGGGTGGTGTCAGCCAGGTAATGTCTGTCCTCTGAAAGGACTCGGGAATAAGCACTCATTAGAAAGACCCTACACCTCCTCAGTGTTCAGTCCAAACTCCAGTTCTACAGGTTCCTCCATTAGATCCTCATGAAAGTTGAGTGACACTTCAACTTGCAGAGTCCACTCTGTCCACTCTGTACCTATTTCCATTCTTAGGTTTGGGTCATCGTGGAAGAGCTTATCCTGAACTCCGCATGAAAAACCCACCAATGGAGCTGGTGACTGATGGAGACTGAGAATCATCACTGAACTCCAGAAAGCCTGGGTCTTCTGTAGAAATTACCAAACAGGTTTAGAGTCCTGTGGATATACCTTTTGCTCTGAACCCCATGTGTGACACAGTTGAACCTGCAGATACTATGGAGGAAGAAAAAGAGCAGCCAGATTTCCTTCCATTTCGTTTCACACTCCACCCAGAGTCAGTCCATCTGAGTCAGAGTAACACTCCACTTATTGTGGAAGCTGAAGGGGCACACGATGGGCTCATGGAAAATGTCCCCATGGGAAGCAGCAAGTGTACTCTCAATACTGGATTCATTGGAGGAAAATGAATCCATCCTCACAGAATATCCAGACCCATCCATCTCACTAAAAGAGACTCAATCTCCATTCGACAAACCAGAATCCATCTCCCTCTTAACTCACGAAGGACATTCTGTTTCTCATGAGGAAGGAGACCCTTCTGAGGACTCTGAAGTAGAATTACTGTCTGAAGGCAACTTGGAGGCCAGTCTGGATTTAGAGCTTCCCTGTCCCCTTCCTAAAAAGACATCTCTTTATCTTGCTCTCATGATTCTTGTCAAGTATTCATTGTATTTACTTTGCTAACTATTAAACTCTCATTGTTAATATCATGGTGTGCAGTTCTTCAGTCCTTCTTAGCCTGTGTTTTATTGTCCACTTAGAATGTGAGATCTCAGACACCTAGGTCCTGGGTGGGCCAAAAACCAGACAGGTCTGGTCCCATAGAAGACAACCTTACTGGATATACAGGGAACTATGAAATGCATGGAATCACCAGGAATCCAGGCCAGGCCTCCATGGAAAGAGAAGTCAGCTACCAAAGCTTAAGGACAGAGCAGATGCCTAGAAATGTGTTTTGTCAATCGGGAGAAGTGCCAGAGTAACTGTAATATTATGTGGGACTCTGTTCTGTGAGTTCAAGTCTGTTTATATATCCATTGTGCTTTGTACAAATATTTAAGAAAATTAAAACTCCACAACAGCATCAAAAATCTACTTTGGCTTTGAATGTGGCCTAGTTGTAAAGTGCTCGCCTAGTATACAAGAAGACCTTGATTCAATTCCTCGGCACTGCATACACAGAAAAAGCAGATGGGGCACTGTGGCTCAGGTGTCACAGTGCCACCCTTGAACAAATGTGGCCAAGGACAGTTCCTGGTCCCTCAGTTCAAGCCCCAGGACTAGCGAAACAAGAAATCATACCATTTTCCACACATTTGGAAATAAATCTGTTTTATCTAACCCTACTTCTTTTTTGCCAATCCAGGGTGTGTGCCACCAAGCCAAACTACTGGCCCCCAACCTTACTATTTTGAATCATTTAATTTTGTTACATAATCATATTTCATGCTGTCTGTATTAATACCATAAACAGTATGCTTAATGTAATAATGTTAAAGGTAAAACATAAGAAATTAATAACTAAAATTCCTTTTTTATTAGTTTTATAGCATTACTACAATTTTATGAGAAAAATTACCTAGAATGTTTATTTTAGAGTTCAAGTAATCCATTTTGATAAATATATCAACCTACATCATTTATTTGAACACATTTTAAACTATTTTTTTCAGGAATGAAAATACATATATATTTGTTGTAAATGAAATTTATGATTTGGGGGGAAGGGAAAGAGAAATGGGGGGAGGGGGTAACAGTGTTTACAAGAAATGTACTCATTACGTATGTAACAGCAATCTCTTTGTATATCACCTTGACAACAAATTTTTTGAAAAGTACAATAAGTTTAAATGTCTACTTTGGGCAGAATTTTTTTTTGCCAGTACTGGGCTTAGACTCAGGACCTGAGCACGATCCTTGTTTTTGTTTTTGTTTATTCTTAAGGCGCAAGTTCTATCACATGTGCCACAGCACCACTTGTATCTTTTTTATCTATGTTTTGCTGAGGAATTGAACTTGGGTCTTCATTCATGCTCGGCAAGAACTCTTCCACTAGGCTTAACTTATGGCCCCAGTGGGAAGGAAGTGTTCCATAAAATATGTAGGAAATATGTCCACTAAGGAAAAGCCATCAAAAATAGAAGAAAAATTATATACTTAGATAACGACATGCCAGTATTATGGCAGATCTCTGTAATTCTAGCTTCAAGAGTGGCCTATTTGGACCGGGAGTTGGCTGGCTGAAGTAAAGTGCTATCCTTGAGCAAGCCCTAGGACAGTGCTCTGGCCATGAGTTGAAGCCATAGGACATGCAAAAAATAATAATCTAATGCCCGTGACTGGTGGCTCACCCTGGTAATCCTAGCTACCCTGGAGGATCGAGGTTCAAAGATGGACCAGGCATAAAAATCTGTGAGAATCTTATTTCCAAATAATCCAGAAAATTCAAAATGACAATGTGCCTCAAGTGGTAGAGCTCTTGCCTTGAGCTGAAGAGCTTAAGGTAAACATCCAGGCCCAGAGTTCAAGCTCCATGAGTGAAAAAAAGAAAACGAAAAAGAAAGCCCTTATCTAAGGCTGGAGTGCACACTAGTGGTAGTTTGCTTGCCTAGTATGCACAAAGCCCTGTGTTCAATTACTCTGTACCACTTACACCAAAAAAACGCTGGAAATGATCTCAGAAAATTGGGTTCTGAGGATCACAGTTCAAAGCCAGGCCAGACACTAAAGTCCATGAAACTGTTACTTCCACTTAAGCACCAGAAAACCAGAAGTGACACTCTGGCTCAAGGTGTTTAAGGTTGTAGCCTTGAGCTGAAGAGCCCAGGGACACTGCCCAGGTGCACAATTAAAGTCTTACAACCAAAAGAGAGAGAGAGAGAGAGACAGAGGGAGACACAGAGACAGAGACAGAGAGAGACAGAGAGACAGAGACAGAGAGAGAGACAGAGAGAGAGAGACAGACAGGCAGACAGACAGAGACAGAGAGACAGAGACAGAGACATCAAACAGTCAGGCACTGCCGGCTGAAGCGTGTAATTCTAGCTACTGTGGAGGCTGAGATTGGAGGATCTTGGCTCAAAGCCCAAAGCCAGCCTGGACACATATGTTTGTGAGGCTTACATCACCAATTAACTACCAGAAACCAAAAATGGAGCTGTAGAGGAAGAGCGCTAGCCTTTAGCTGAAGAGCTCAGGGACAGTGTCCAGGCCCAAAGTCCAAACACCATGATGAATCAATAATAAAAAAGAAGATAGCTAATAGTAATGATGAATAATTTTGGGCTGGGAGTTTGGCCTAGTGGTAGAGTGCTTGCCTAGCATGCACGAAGACCTGGGTTCAATTCCTCAATACCACATACATAGAAAAATGCTGGAAGTGGTGCTGAGGCTGAAGTGGTAGAGCCCTAGCCTTGAGAAAATGTAAAGACAGTGCTCAGTCCCTGAGTTCAAGCCCAGGACTAGGCAAATCAAAAGTAGTAGAGCACTGGCATTGAACTGAAGATCTGAGGAAGAGCCCAGGCACAGAGTTCAAGCACCGCAAACAACAACAACAAAATTTATGAAACGGCAGTGGTGGTTTAAGCTAAGCAAAAATAGAGTAGAAACTGGTAAAATACATATTTGTGTGTAAGCAAAATAGCCAGACTTATGCATTAGAACAGGATAGCAACTTGAAAAAAAATTTGTTTTCCATCTCACTAGGTCCTGTCTCTTAATTTATTCAAGTAAGTAAAATGCTGGGTTTTATAATCATTGCTCTGAATATTAGAAACTCAGAATATCTCTCATTAACCAACAAAGACCAGGAACTGGGGCTTCGTTCAAATGGCCGAGTATCAGGCAAGAGAAGAAAAAATTGAAGTAAGAACTTGAAGTCCTTGATCCAGAACCTGCATAGTAACAGAGCAGCAGCCTGGTGATGGTACCTCACACCTATAATCTTAGCTACTAAGGAGGCTAAGATCTGAGAATCAAAGTTTAAAGCCAGCCAAAGTACCCAGTTAACTGCCAGAAAAACCAGAAGTGGCACTGTGGCTCACAGATTAAAGCACTAGCCTTGAGCTGAAGAGCTCAGGGACAGTGCCCAGGCCCAGAGTTCAAGCCCCACAATTGACAAAAATCAAACAAGCAAACAAAACTCACAAAGAAGCCTGCAGACCACAGTGGTTCTGCTGAGTCTCTTCTCTATGGGGATCAGGAAACATTTCACTTTTTCTGTCTCTTCCCATCTCAACATTCATACTAAAATAAGACTGTGTTGAACGTTTCAATTTATAAAAATGTTTTTCATGAAGCACCCTGAAATATTCATCGCTTATATCTCAATTGAAGAGAGTTGATTTGGGGCTGCATTGGTAGAGTGCTAGCTTTGAGCAGAAAAGGTCAGGGATAGAGCTGAAGCACTCAGTAGAAGACCCAGTGGCAACACACAAAAGAAAATATGCACTTTATACATATTTTCTAATTTCTTAATGAATTTTTCAGTCTGTATAAATATAGGGTACATTCCTTGTTACTTAAGTAAGATTGCTCTTTTTTTTTCTTTTTGCCAGTCCTAGGGCTTGGACACAGGGCCTAGACATTTTCATTAGACTGGCTTGCCCAAGGTGTGTGCTCTGCCTCTTGAGACACAGCGCCACTTCTAGCTTTTTTCTGAGTATGCGGTACCGGTGAATAGAACCTAGGTCTTCATGCATTCTAGGTGAGCACTCTACCATTAGGCTACATTCCCAGGCAGTGAGATTCCTCTTACAGTCATTGTATGTTCACAGAGTTTGATCTCACACACTGTAGGGCCCTGGTTGGCTTTGACCTGTGATCCTAAGCCCTGAGCCTCCTAAGTAGCTGAAATTAAGTTGTGAGCCAGCATGATGGCTTCCATTCTTTTTTCTACAAAAATATATGTAGTTATCTAAAATATATCTGTAGCTGAAAAAAATGAATCTCTCCCAAACAAATCTTCAAAGAAACAACCATCCTATTAAAAGGTGGGCTAAGGTCTTAAAAGAGTATCTCTGAAGAAAAAATTAAAATGGGCTTTAGACACATGAAGAAATGCTCCATATCTCTAGCAATAAGGGAAATGAAAATCAAAACAACTTTGAGATTCCACCTGACTCCAGTCAGAATGGCCATTATCAAAAAATCTAATAAGAGATACTGGTGGGGAAGTGACCATTGGGGATCACACCTACACTGTTGGTGTGAGTGTAAACTCATTCAACCACTAGGGATAGCAATGTGGTGGTTCCTCAAAAGACTGAACATAGAGCTCCCCTATGATCCAGCAAATCCACTACTTGGTATCTACCCATTGTCCAGAAAAAGGGGCATACTAAAGCCACTAGCACAATGATGCTCATTGCAGCACTATTTACCATAGCAAAGATATGAAACCAACCCAGATGCCACTCAGTAGATGACTGAATCAAGAAGATGTGGTACTTATACACAATGGAATGCTATGCTGCCATCAGAAGGAATGACATCGCCCGATTTGTAAGGAAATGGAAAGACTTGGAAAAATTCCTATTAAGTGAAGCAAGCCAGACCCAAAGAAACATAAGCTCAATGGTTTCCCTCATTTGTAATAATTAGTTCACATCTAGGACTCTCCTAGCAGAGGATTACAATAACTCAAAAACCTAGGTATATAAGGTCATATAGGATGAGACTAAATGAAAGGATCTCTAGGATATGGGAACAAGAGCTATATCTTGTGTCATCGTTGCTCTTAATCTTGTGTGATTTTTGTCCTTAATCTACTATGTTATTTCTCATCTCTTATTTTGCCCTTTGGTTAATGTCAGATTGTTACTGTATCTGATTTTTTCCTTGGCATATTGTATATATGATTATTTGTTTATGTGAAATAAGAATGGGAAGGGGGGAAACAAGATGATTGGGAAGGGGAGGGGAGAGGGAACTGGGGACAAAAACATGTGGAGTGGAATAAATGTGTGAGAAGTAATGCAGTCCACTACCTGTAAATGTAATCGTAACCCCTCTATGCATTACCCTGAAAATAAAAAAGAGACTATAAAATATCTGTAGAAAATGAGGCTGGATGATGGAAACACCAGATGCCCTACTACAAAAAATGTGATACACGCGCGCACACACACACACACACACACACACACACACACACACACACACACACAATGGAATGATACATAGCCAACCGACAAGATAAAATAATGGCATTCTCGGGAAAGTGGATGAAAAGGAAAAAAATCATATTAAGTGAAGTAAGCCAAACTCAAAGGAACATAGGCCGAAGAGTCTCCCTCATTTGTCAAATTCAGTAGAAACCTTGGGCTCTGCTACCAGAGATTTACAATAGAACAGAATCTAGAGACATCGTGACAAATAGTATAACACTAAATGTAAGGACCTTCAAGATAAAGAAACAAAACTCATATAATGAGTGATTGTTGTCCTTAATGAACTATGTGATCTCTTATCTCTTTTGTATCCCTTGGATATATCATATTGTTACAATATTTCACCTTGTTTTCTGATATATTTCATATGTGCCTAATTGGTTATTTGAAATTGGATAGGGAAGGGGGGAAATGAACATGAGTGGGGGTAGGGGAAGGGAAATGGGGACCATATCATTACATGGGGTATCAAAGTTTGAGATGTAATGCACCTTCTGTCTGGTGAATATAATGTAACCCTTCTATAAATTACAATAAAAATAAATACATAAAAAGAAGATCTGCACAGAAAAAAATAATAATGGCATTTTTGGGGTAGTGGATGAAATTAGAGTGAATCCTGTTGAGTGAGATAAGTCAAGACCAAGGAACAAAAGGTACATGGTATCCTTAATATATGGATATTAGTTTCAAACAGTAGTAGAGTGATGATTGAATAGTTGATACCCAAAGTTCTGGACATAATTTTGGAGATATAAACATAACTACATAGACATAAAAATCTAGGATGGACTATACACTCTATAGACATGTGTTTTATTATAGATTAATCTGTATCTATGACATACAAAGACTCAGCTTAATTTTTACTATATTCTAAAATTTATGTGCCAGTGATTGTATAGCGATTCCCTTCTTGAATACTTGTTGGGTAAACATGACATTTGAAATATGATATAAAATTCAATGTTAATAATTTTTTTAGAAAAAGTGGCTAGAGGTAAATACCACTAATGTACTTGCTCTAAGTGGTACAGAAATTTTCTTAATGAATCAGGGGGTTTTAATACATCTTTATGCAATTATTTTAGTTCTGAGTGTTCTACACTCAATGCTACTTCTGGAAAGATGATATAGCCGACTGTGTAGATGGTATGAAGACATACTGGCCTAAACGTAGAATAAAGCATTGGTAAGTGGCTGTTAGCTGTCCAGATTCTATTGGAATATGTGGAATGAATTTATTAAGCACAATGCAGGCTCTTAGTCAGATCAGGATCAAGATTATGTGGTTCCATGAGATGAATGAGGAAAGATCAGAAAAATCTACTAAGATATCCAGATATACTTTTGAAACTAAGGTATCTGGACTCCTTTTTTTTCTTTCTTGGTGGGGAGCTTGAACTTTGGACCTGTGCAAGGTCTCTTAGTTCTTTTTCCTCAAGGCCAATGCTGTACCAGTTTTAGCCACAACTCCATTTAGTTTTTGGGTGGATAAGTGGAGAGAAGGATCTTACAGTTTTTTTTTGTTTTCGTTTTTTTGCTTGCAAAGGCTTTGAATCACCTTCTCCCTGGCTAGTAGAATGACAATTATGACCCTCCAGCGCCTGGCTAGTAATTTTTTGAAAATTGGACTTTCTTCCAAATCACGTAACTGGTTCCTAGCAAACTTCTGAAGCCTGACTTAAATGTGACAGATTTTTGTCACTTGGAGAGACTCTGTGCTGAACGTTAGAAATCTACCAGCTGAGTCACAGTGGCACTTCCAGTTTTTGTTTATGTGGTGCTGAGGAATGGAATCCAGGGTTCATACATGCTAGGCAAGCTACATTTTCAGCCCAAGGTTTTATGTTTTTTTTTTCAGTGCTGTTGCTTCTAAGGTACTGTATGATGTTCTTTCCTTTTCTTTGCTTTTTACCTCTTTTCTTCTTTTTCCCTTTAGTTTTATTCTCTGTAGTCACTGTGTTGAATTCGGGTACCCTGTGTCTTGTACATAGGTTTATGTGATTTGGGGAATGGAGAGGGTATAATAAAATGGTAAAAAAAGACAAAGGAAAAAGGGTGAACCAATTGAACAGTGATACTTGGAAGACACTAAACGGAAATGAACTGAACAATCTGGGTGGAGAGGGGGCTGAGGGTAGGAAAACAGAGAAAAATGAGGGAGGGGATAACAATTTTCTTAAGAAATGTGTTCATTACTTATGTAACCGTATGCCAACTAAATATTGACTTAACAAAAAAAATTAACTTAAAAAATAATTTAGCCGGGTATGGTGGCTCACACTTGTAAATGTAGCTACTCAAGAGGCTGAGATCCAAGGATAGCAGTTCAAAGTCAGCCTGGGCCCTGAAGTCCATGTGACTCTTATCTCCAATTAACCACCAGAAACCCAGAAGTGGCCCTATGGCTCAAGGGATAGGGCAGTAGTCTTGAGCTGAAAAGCTCAGTGACAAGACCCAGGTGCAGAATTACAGTCCCATGACTTGAATGATGAATGATACTAGCCAGGCTCTGTGCGCTCACACTTGGAATCCTATCTACACAGAATCAGGTTTGAATCCAGCCCAAACAAATTGCATGATATTCTGATTTACAGTTCATTACCAAAAATCTGGAAGTGGAGCTGTGGATCAAGTGGCAGAACACTAGCCTGAAGTAAAAAAAAAAAACATTTAAGGACAGTTCCCAGGCCCTGGGTTCAAGTCCCAGGACTTGCATAAAACAAACAAAATGTGACGCTGAGTCCTCCATCATTTGGTGTTATAGTTCAATATTCTTGATATGCGCCTTAGAAATTAAGTCCCTAGCAAATACTCTCCCCTGAAATTCTGCTTCATAGCTGTTTCATAGAATTTCAGCATCATTACTATCACCTTCCAGTTAGCATAGCAGTCTACTACTGAAAACTTGAAGAAAACTTTTGATTAATCCTAATAAATCTGTGTATCATCTGCACACACATCAAATCAGCAGCAGCTATGTTCTACTATTATCTAAATGTATTTAATCCCTTCTTGAGTTAAGGAGCCTTAAAGAGTAAAACATATGAAATAGTTATGAAACTAACAGTCACCATTCTTCTACCTAATATTGTAATATAAGTTTATAAATGCAAGGACTATTCTGAATGTGCAGAAGATAGCTTCTAATTATAATATTCTCATGCAGTATTGTTTTTAGGAAACATGTTGCTTGCTTTGGGAAAGCAAAGGCAAGGAAAAATGATATAGGTAAGTTCCCTATTTATCAGAAGGAAAATACTATTGGGTTTAGATCAACTTCATTCATTCCGTGCTGATGAAACAAATATTTGCAATTCCTGAGGCCAATTACTTCATTGTGATGCACAATCAGCCAGCTTAGATCAATCTTCCAAAAAAGGAAAGGAACAAATGAGAAGCAATTAAGGTTTCCAAAATGAACCAGGTGGTGGTGGCAGCTCACACTTGTAATTCTATCTACTCAAGGCCTGAAATCCAAGGATGTGGATTAAGTCTGTCTGGAATGAAAATATTCCTGTCTGAAACATCATCTCTCTTATCACAGCCCAGCTGATATACTCTGCCCAACAGGTTCCAAACACCAAAGTCCATTTCCTATCTGAAATACTAGCAAAAGTACTCACACATTATTTCCTCTTTAGGAGATAGTTGAAACATGTACCAGAAACATTTCCCTGGCTTCAGAGTGGAAGTGGAAATATATACTCACTAGAAGCCCATCTAGTAAATTACAGTCAATCATCTTTCCTCACATCTAGTTAGTTAAATTGAACAATGAGTGTTTGGATCAGAAGAGATGTGTATGAGCATACAGGTTGTAAAAGTACTGTAATCCTAGCTAATCAAGATAAGATGAGACCTGAGGATTCCAGTTCAAATTCAGCCATGCAATAAATTCCATAAGATTTTTACCTCTAATTAACCAGCAAAAAACAGAGCGTTGAATTGTGCTTAAAATGCCACAGACCTAAGCTTTGCATAAAAGTGCTAAGTGGCAGCATACAGGATCCCACTCTCTCCACTCCTTTTTAACATAGTACTAGAATTCCTAGGCAGTGCAATAAGGCAAGAAGCAAGCATAAAGGGGATCCAAGTAGGGAAAGAGGAAATAAAACTATCCCTTTTTGCAGATGACATGATTCTGTATTTCAAGAATCCTATAGACTCTACTCCCAAGCTCCTTGAGCTGATTCAAAGCTTTGGAAGAGTAGCAGGCCATAAAATCAACCCTCACAAATCAACTGCCATCCTTTACGCCAACAGTGAGAGGAACGAGGAAATAATCAGGAAAGAAACTCCTTTCACAATAGCCTCAAAGAAAATAAAGTACCTAGGAATTAGCTTAACTAAGAATGTAAAGGACCGTTTAGATGAAAACTTTAAAACCCTAAAAAAGGAAATTAAAGGAGAACTAAGGAAATGGAAAAACCTCCCATGCTCCTGGATTGGAAGAATCAACATTGTGAAAATGACAATCTTGCCAAGGGCTATCTACAAATTCAATGCAATACCCATCAACATCCCAATGTCATTCTTTAAAGAAATAGAAGAGGCAATTCAAAATTTCATATGGAATAATAAAAGACCCCGTATAGCAAAAACACTTCTTAGCAGAAAGAACAGCGCTGGAGGAATTTCAATTCCAAACTTTAGACTCTATTACAGAGCTATAATTCTCAAAACAACTTGGTACGGGCACAAGAACAGGCCTGAAGTCCAATGGAATAGAACTGCGGACCCAGATATTAAACCACAGACCTATGGCCACCTAATCTTTGACAAGGGAGCCAAAAAAATAGAATGGAAGAAAGATAGCCTCTTCAACAAGTTGTGCTGGCAGAACTGGTTAAGCACCTGCAGAAAAATAAAGTTGGATCCTTCTTTGTCACCTTGCACTAGAATTAACTCCAAATGGATCAAAGACCTGGAGGTAAAAGCTGACACACTGAAAAGTTTACAGGAAGGAATAGGAAATACACTAGGCCTCATTGGCACAGGTCGAAACTTGCTTAATAAGGACCAAGAATCACAACAAATCAGAGGAAGGCTGGATAAGTGGGACTGCATTAAACTGCAGAGCTTTTGTATGGCAACGGATATGGCTAGTAAACTAATCAGGAAGCCTACAGAGTGGGAGAAGATCTTCACCAACCAAACAACGGACAAAGGCCTCATATCTAAAATATATCAACAACTCAAAAAATTGAATCACTCCAAAACTAACCTCCAAAGTAACACCCATCCCATTAAAAAATGGGCCAAGGACTTAAAGAGAGTTTTCTCTGAAGAAGAAACAAAAATGGCCTATAGACACATGAAGAAATGCTCCACATCTCTGGTCATAAAAGAAATGCAAATCAAAACAACTCTAAGATTCCACCTCACTCCAGTTAGAATGGCCAGGATCAGGAAAACGAATGACAACAGATGCTGGAGGGGATGTGGCCAGGAGGGATCACTACTACACTGTTGGTGGGAGTGCAAACTCGTTCAACCACTATGGAAAGCAGTGTGGCAATGCCTCAAAAGGCTAAACATAGAACTCCCCTATGAACCAGCAATTCCACTACTTGGCATTTACCCAACAATCCAGAAACAAGGGCCTACTAAACCCACTAGCACAACAATGTTCATTGCAGCACTATTCACCATAGCAAAGATATGGAACCAACCCAGATGTCCCTCAGTTGATGAGTGGATCAACAAGTTGTGGTATTTGTACACAATGGAATTCTATGCTGCTGTCAGAAAGAATGACATCGCCCCATTTGTTAGGAAATGGAAAGACTTAGAACAAATCATATTAAGTGAAGTAAGCCAGACTCAAAGGAACTTGGCTCAGTGGTTTCCCTCATTCGTCATAATCAGTAGAAACCTTAGGCTCCACTGGCCGAGATTTGCAATAGAGCAAAAGGCCATATATAAGGCCATATAATGAGAAGCTAACTGAAAGGACCTCCAGGATATTGAAACAAAAGCCACATAATGAATGATTGTTGTCCTTAATGTAGTATGTTGTCTTTCATCTCCTTTGCTGTCCCTTGGTTATCCCATATTGGTATAGTATCTCACTTTGTTATCTGATACATTGAATTTGTTTGTATTTGGATATTTGAAATTTGATAGGGAAGGGGGGAAAACCAAGAAGGGTGGGGGGTGTGGGGTTGGAGGGAAATGGGTACCAAGACATGTGAAAGGGTATCAATGTATGTGAATTAATTCACCTTCTACCTGGCAAATATCATGTAACCCTTTTACTAATTACAATAAAAAAATGAAAAAAAAAGAAAGTTGTAGTGTGTGGGGAGGATTATGGGGTCAAATACATTTCTTCTTAGAAATTTACCTCATCTGGTTGCCCTGGATTTCCTGGTCTTCTTCTTAGAGAAAGGCCTGTTATACTGGATTTGTGGCTTGGCAATGATCTAGCATGTACATCTTCGAGTAAGACATCCACAACTTCCATGCCTGAGACTCGAGTTTCCTGACCTTTGGCAACAGCACAGCAACATCTTTCTTCCTCCTGAGCCACAGGCCAAGTGAGCTGGCTTGAGCTGGTTGTTAGTTACAGTGGCTTGGTTACCAGGGTTCCATATTCTGTTCCATTGTGAGGGAGGCAGGGTCACCTTTCAGGGCCCAATGACCAAAGATCCTTGCTCACAGAAGACCTCACCAAAGACATACTGGAGGCTGAATCTCTCCTCCAATCTCACAATATACATGTGGATGTAGTAAACAGCACACCTTATTTGTCCATTCCCAATGTCTTCCACTAGGCCCAACTACCAGTCTGGTCTCAGGATCAAGGAGCCTTTCTTAGGTAAGATCCAAACTTAAGGGTCAATATTGCCCTCATCCTTTACAAAACATTTGCTTCACAGTGCCTTCTCTGCCTGCATTTTGCCCCTTGTCGAATCTTTTTTTGTTTTTGCTAGTCTTGGGACTTGACATCAGAGTGTGAACATTGTTCTTGGGCTTTCTTTAGGCTTTAGCTGTCCCACTGAGCCACAGCACCACTTGCAGCGTTTTCTATGTATGTGGTAATGAGGAATCAAACCTGAGTCTTTTGCGTGGTAATCAAGGACTCTACGACTAGGTCAAACACACAGGGCATCTTGCACATATTTTTGACGTCAATCTACTAGGATTTTATTAGGTTTCTGTATCCTAATCAATTTTTTCCTGATGATTAGCTTTGCTGTCATGTGTAAAAAATGCAAGAGGGAAAAACACAGAAGAATTAGTGAAATTTAAAAAAAAGCATTACACACATAGATAAGTGTTCATTCTTTGTAGGAGAAAGGATATTTTGATGATGATGACTTTATAATTACTATGTCAGGGTTGAGAGTGTGGCATAGTGGTAGAGTGCTTGCCTAGCATCCATGAAGATCTGGGTTTGATTGCTCAGTATCACATAGATAGAAAATCTAGATGTGGCACTGTGGCTCAAGTGGCAGAGGGCTAGACTTGAGAAAACCCGAGGACAGTGCTCAGGCCCTGAATCCCAGCCCCAAGACTGGCAGAAAGATAAAAGAAAATGAAAATGCTTTTTACGAGCTAATTCACTCACAGCATTGGCTTCTGAAATCTTTGCTTCTGCATCTTGTGAAATACCCCTTTCCCTCAACGTAGACAAGAAAAACAGATCCATCCCATGGTCCACTGTGAGGCCACTGGTTGGGCTAAGAGCTAGTCGTGCAGCAACACATAAGTTTTATTCTAATACTTTCCAAACTTTGTACTCAAATATGCTACCTACTTACCATCTTAGGTCAGTTATCCTTATGCTATACCTTTTCTTCAGGACTACAATATTCTTACACTCCTACGTTAATCCTGTTGTACATCCCCTGACCTCTCTCATTCTTTTTTTCTATCTCTGGACCTCTGCTCGTCTTATACTGCACGGATCTACACTTGATGGCTGTTGAGCAATATTGTATATGTAGGTGGTTAATTATTCTCTAGGCTCAGAGGGACTTAAAGACAATAGAGATTGGATTGAGAGGCTTATTGTTTTGGGTATAAATCGTTTATCAGTGGTTGTATTAGACTGGTCTGTAAGTGCACAAAAAGAAATAGTGATAATGCCAATCAAAACTTGTGAGCATCTAGTGTCTGCCAGCTACAGAGGTCTAGGTTGGTTATATCTGAAAAACTATAATCGTATTTAGTAGTAATCTTGCTCCCATTTTCAAATGGGCAGAACAAGAAACTCAAGAAAAATGTCAAATCAAGAAACAACATCCCCCACCCAATGTAAACAGACAATGGAACAGTCACTGGCAAACCTAGAGGAGAGTCTTCCAAGTGCTACATAAATGCAATTGATAAACATCATTAATGGAAAATGTGAAAATATAAAGAAAGAGATAATGGAGGAAGTCATAGCTGAACAACAGGGAATCATAAACAAGGTGATAAGGGAAAAGAAGAAGCCATAAAGGAGGCCATAATAAAGGATTTTCAAAGAAAGATGGATGAATTCATAGAATCCACAAATAAAAACGTGACCAAACTCCAGCAAATGTCCAAAGAAAATAAAGATACTGAGCTAACCACTCAAAAGAATATCAAGGAGATAAAGAAATCCATACATGATCTGAAACAAGAGATGCAAGGCATCAAAAATGAGCAATTAGAAGCAAGGGAGATGAAAAATAAAGTAGATAGTTTGATAGCAGGTTAGACAATGCAGAGGAGAGAATTTCTGGGGCTGAAGATAATTTAGTTATTATAGAGAAAGAACAGATAATGAGTCATACAAATCTAGGAAATATGAGAGAGCACTTCAGGAGGTCCAAGATGCAATTAGGAATCCTAATTTAAGGCTAGTTGGTATTGAGGAGGGCGTGGAGAAAGAGGTCAATGGTATTAGAAATATACTTCAGGGAATCATCTCAGAGAATTTCCCAAATATCCAGAAGGGCTGGCCCATCCAGATACGAGAAGCTTTTAGAACCCCTAACAGACCTGACCAGAAAAGAACATACCACCGCCACATGTGATCTGAACTGGAGCAATAGAAACGAAAGAAAAGATCCTAAAGGCAGCAAGGGAAAAGGGATCAGTAACCTATAAAGGCAAACCAATAACCCCAGATTTCTCAGCAGAGACCATGCAAGCACGAAGTGACTGGAAGCATATATGTCATGCCCTTACATCAAACCAAGAATACTGTAGCCAGCTAAGCTCTCATTCATAACTGAGGGAACAATAAAAACATTCCATTCCAGGGAAAAGCTGCAACAATATGTCGAAACAAAACCACCACTACAGAGAATTCTCAAAGATGCTCTATACATAGAAAACCT
This sequence comes from Megascapheus bottae, assembly GCF_031878675.1. Lineage (NCBI taxonomy): Eukaryota > Metazoa > Chordata > Mammalia > Rodentia > Geomyidae > Megascapheus > Megascapheus bottae. The sequence goes on from NW_028327585.1 coordinate 4,888,293, forward strand.
AAATAAATGCAATATAGGGAAAGAAATGGCACCTAAACAGCATACCATCTAAGGACCACAAGAACTGTCAAGAGACAGGCCCTACTAAAAGCTTTTAAAAATGTTAGGAAATAATAAATATCTCTCAATCCTAACTCTCAATATCAATGGACGTAACTCTCCAATTAAACGGCATAGACTGTCTAGTTGGATCAAAAAGCAAGAGCCATCGTTCTGCTGTCTTCAAGAGACACATCTTACCCAAAAACAATCATCTTTTGAAAGTGAGAGGTTGGAATAAACTCTGTCAAGCTAACTGCCCCCATAAACAGGCTGGAGTTGCCATCCTCATATCAGATACAATAGACTTCAAACTAAAATTAGTAAGAAAAGACAAAGAAGGTGACTACATACTACTAAAGGGATCTTTCCTCCAGGAAGACATAATGATCCTAAATATTTACACACCCCTTTGAAGATTCTCAAAAGATTGAAGATTCTGCCAGTGTAAGTTAGATTCCGGCATTGATATTAAATAATGCAACGAGTAGGGATTTATATTTGAAATATCACTGTTGACAAAATCTAACACACATTTGCTTAGTATTTGCTTTTGATTTCCCAAGAAGTTCAGTACAAGCTAACATGTGTGGCATATATCGACTGGGAGAAATGATTCAGAATATGTGTCTCATTTGAACAGGAGTCAGTGAAAAGATACAGAAGCAGGATACCCATATTGTGATAATTTGTATCTTTTGCATATTTTGTGTTTGTTATTAATTCCATTTGTAGTATATATTTCTAGGTAAAAACTTTTAAAATGTTTCCAAACAATTTGTTATTTCAACAGCAAAAAAAGACATTTATATGCCTGATAAAATTCACAGAATCCAAATTTTTCCACATTATTTTTTGTTTTTTGTTTTTGTTTTTTGGTGGGTCATAGATCTTGAACTCAGCCTGGGCACTATCCCTGAGCTCTTCAGCTCCAGGCTACCACCTTACCCTGGAGCCAAGCCCCACTTCCCATTTTCTAAAGGTAAATTGGAGATAAGAGTCTCAGGTCTTTTTGTGCCAGGATGGCTTTAAACCTTGATCCTCAGATCTCAGCCTCCTGAGTAGCTAGGATTATAGAAGTGAGCCACCACCCCATCGTGCTCAGCTTTCTGTTTTGTTTTAAACAAGCCCTTTGGCTGGAACTCGGTCTGAGCACTGTCCTTCAGCTTTCCTCAAGCCTAGTGATCTACTTGATCCACAGCACTACTTCTGGTTTTTTCTGTGTATGTGGTACTGCGGAATTGAACCTTCGTCTTCATACAAGCACTCTACAACTATGCCAAACTCCCAGCTCCTCCACATTAGTTTTTATGATAGATCTTTCCATGCATCTAGGATGGCTAGAAATCCTTCTTGAGTTTCCCAAGATCAGGGAGTATAGGTGTGTCCCATCCTGTGTGGCTACATAACCATTGTTTAGGGTACAGTTCTCTCTTCATTCTACCCATCTAGAGCAATTTTCATCTTCCATGTATAATCATTAAACATTCAGCTCCTGTTCCTCTCTACTCCATTCTCTGGATCCATCGTGCTTTTTGGCTCTAAGGGTTTGTTGATCCTTGGAAGCTCTGGAAGGGAAAACATACCCTAGCTCTTCCTTTATGACTGCTGTATTTTTAGTTTACTGTAATCAAGAATCATCTGTAAAATATAGTAAAATGTTCTTCCTTTTCAATGCATTGTTTTGCATATTTCTATCTTTTGATTATTATTAATAGTTGTGAATGGATTTTCCACATATTTGTTCTAGACTCTGCTTTCTCTTCCGTTAGGTACAAATCTAGAAATAGAAGTGTTGGACCATATTTCTATGTAATTCTATATTTAGTACTTTTTTAGCACTCTCCACGCAGTTTTTGATTGTTTTATATTCCTTGCAGAACTATTCCAAAGTTGTACTTGTTCCCACTACCTTCCCAGTAATAGTTAGACTTTGAAAGTTGTTTTTTTGTATGCGTGTGTGTGTGTGTGTGTTTGTGTGTGTGTATGTGGATCATTTTGTTTAAAACTATATTTATATTAACATATTTAAAGTAATGATTTCATTGTAATTTTAATTTTTCTCATGACTGTTAATATTGAACTTCTTTCTATATTTTGAACTACTATTTCTATATATCCTTTTTAGAAAATCCTCTCCAATCTCCAATTTTTTTCCCTTTTTTTGTGGGGTAGTGGGGAAAGTCATGGGGCTTGGACCTTGGGCCGTGAGCTCTTTAGTTTAAGGCTATTGTCCTACCCTGAGTATTGCCCCTCAGTTCTTCTGCTCACAGCTCCCTACCCCTCTTCCCATTATATACAGAACAAAGGTCATCCTCAGTCCTTTTGAAAAAGTAAGACATACAGTAAATTTGTAGTATAAAACAGCAAGAAATAAATTTCGTGCCAGGTGCAGTGACTTCTACCTGTAATCCTAGCTACTCAGATATCAGGCTGATATCTAAAGATTTGGTTCAAAGCCAGCCTGGGCATTAGAAAGTCTATGAGACTCTCATCAACAGTTAACCACTAGAATATGGGAAATGGCGCTGTGGCTTCATAGGTAGGGTGATAGCCTTGAGTTGAAGAGCTCAGGAACAATGCCCAGGCCCAGAGTTCAAGCCTTAGAAATCCCCCAGCCAAAAAAAGAAAAAAAAACTTTCTTCCCCAAGTGACTATTATGCCAGACATAGAACATTAACATTCTGGGTGTACTTCACAGTATTATTACTTGATACCCTAAGATTTTGCAATATTCTCACAGTACCAGCATATGTCATCATATAATGTAGTTCTTTTTCAATGGAATAATTCCATTTATAACCTAAATCTACTCCCCCGACTTATTTTTGTCGATACCACAATTGCTCTACCATGATATGCCACAAGCCATTAAACATTTTATGGTGGGTAATTGGAAAGGAGTCTCATGGAATTTTGTGCCAGGCTGACTTTGAACCATGGTCCTCAGATCTCAGTCTCCTGAGTAGCTAGGATGACAGGCGTGAGCCACCAACACCTGGCTTGCCTTTTTATTTTTTTGTGGGTCTTGGGACTTGAACTCTGGGCCTAGGCACCATCCCTAAGCTTTTCAGGTCAATATTTCATGTAAGTCTAAACATTTAAGTAAAGGAATAAAAGTCCAACAAAAAAAGAATAAAATTCCAGACATGGTGTGTTTATAACTCGGTGTTAATTACTTGATGAAAATGTGCCATTCCAGAAGCTGGTGTCATCTGATGATGTAGCTGTGGATTTCAGCTGGGAGGAGTGGCAGCATCTGGACAATGCTCAGAGGACCCTGTACAGAGATGTAATGCTGGAGACCTACAGCAACCTGGTGTCCTTAGGTGAGCAAAAGTCAAATTCACTTGCAAGGCCAAGTGCCTTTTTATTTTGCAGATACGTGAATGTTTATCAAACTTTCAATACTATTTAAATGAAAGATTCCAGGCCCCTGAGAAGTATCATTACTTTCTAAAGAAAACCTAAGGTAATTTTGTACTCATTCTTCAGGATACCTTCAGGATACTTTGACAACAGTTCTAAATTATGTTTCCTCTAATGGAGACGACATTCGAAACTTACACAGTAATTGTAAGTGGATAAACAATCCAGAATAGAATATATATCATTATTGGAAATAGGATCTACAAATCACTAAACAGTGAGTTTATAATGGAAACCTGGCACTAGGTGCAATGTTTCATGCCTGTAATCTTAAAATATTCAGGAGGAAGAAATCTAAGAATTCTAATTTGAAGCCAGCAATGGCATAAAAATTGCCATGAAACTCTATAACTGCAAGTAACCCCTCAAAACTGTTAGTGGAGGGTCAAGAGTTTGTCTTTGTGGTTGAGTGCTTGCCTAGCATGCATGAAGACCTATGCATGTAAGTGGAGCTGGGACTCAAACTGGTATTTTTCTAGCCTTGAGCAAGACAACTAATTTATGCCATACAAAATGAATCCAGAGCTGGGGAAAAGTCAACCATGGAGCCAGTGAGAAATGAGAAAAAAGATTTAATAGATAACGTGTGAGTAGGATGTCTGCGAACTTAAAGCAATGATGACACAGCATAAGCAATAATTCTCTACTGTTTCTAATTTACAGGGCCCTGTGTTCCCAAACCTGTATTAATTGACAAGCTAGAGCACTGTGCAGAACTCTGGATAGGAAATTCCTCTGACAAGAATATCACAGGTGAGTGAATGCATCTTCCTATTGATGTTGGAGCCTGAGCCCCATTGGTAAGTTCATGTTGTGATGTACTGAGCAATAATATTCTTAGTTACCCTAAATCCTGTGTGGAACCTATGGAATTCTTTGTGAATGAATCAAGAATCATTTTCTTTTCCCAATCCTATGCTTGGTCTCAGGGCCTGAGCATGGTCCTTGGGTTTTCTCAAGGCTAGATCTCTATTTCTTGAGTCATAGCACCACTTCTGGCTTTTTCTTTGTATGTAGTACCAAGGAACTGAACCAGGTCTTTGTGCATGCTAGCCCAAACCCCCGGCACCAAGAATCATAGTGTGATATAATGAATTCTATGTGGCAGTAGAGTTAAAGTTAGATTTCTCTGTAGAAATCACTGTGATACAAAATAAAATGAGAAAGCCATGAGCCCGTGGCTCATGCCTGTAATGCTAGCTACTTAGGAGGCTGAGATCTGAGGATCAAGGTTCAAAGACTGACCTATCACAAAACACCTTAGACTCTTCTCGCCAATGAACCAATAGAGAATGAGAAGTGGGGTTGAGGCTAAAGACATAGGGCAGTAGCCTTGAGCTGAAGAGCTCAGGAAGAACAGCCAGGTCTAGAATTCAAGTCCCATGACTGCAAAACAAGAAGTAAAGAAAGAAAGAAAGAAAGAAAGAAAGAAAGAAAGAAAGAAAGACAGAAGAAAGAGGGAAGGAAGGAAAGGAAGAAAGAAAGAAAGAAAGAAAGAAAGAAAGAAAGAAAGAAAGAAAGAAAGAAAGAAAGAAAGAAATTTCATTTCTTTAAAACTAAAACTATAAATGATTGAGCAAACAAGGAATAAGTCAGGGCATTATTCTCTGATAAGGATAATATCTTTTTGCTGGTAGGAAGAGACTGGTATTCAGAACCAGACCTTTCCACCAGAAATTGAGCCTAGTGATAGAGTGCTTGCCTAGCATGCACAAAGACACAGGTTTGATTCGTTATTACCACATACATAGAAAAAGCCACAAGTAATGACTTCATTGGTAGGGTTCTAGTCTTGAGAAAACCCAAGGACAGTAGTTAGGTCCTAAGTTCAAACCCAGGAATGGAAGGAAAAAAACAACAAAAAAGTTTCAATCAACATAAGAAAATTAACTAGACAATGAGCTGGAGATTTTCTGGTCTTCCATGGTTCTGAGGGACAGGAGTGTTAGAAAAGGAATTTTTATAAGGCTTCAAATGGAAAGAAACAAATTTCAAAATTCCCACAAATACCTAAATTGAGACTTTAGTGAGAAGTTGTAACTGAAGGGATGTAGGTGTAAGTCCTTACTCTCAAGAATCGTTCTTGCTTGGATCAAAGGCAAACAGACATATAAATCAAACTTGTGCCGCTGAATCTAGAAAAAATTTGTGTTCCTCACTTAATGGTTAAAAGCAAACAGCATTGAAACTGGGTAAGGTAATCCTATCTGCTACTCAGGACCTGAGCCTCTTATCTGTAGTTAACTCTAGAAAACAGGAAGTGGGGCTGTAGCTCAAGGTTAGGGGTTATAGTCTTCTGCTGAAGTGTTAAGGGACAGAGCCGAGGCCTATGAACTACAAAAAAAAAAGAAAATAAAAGAAAAGAAAGTTTTAAAAAGATGCAAAACAGCACAATATTTAGATTATTTCTCAAAAATAAAAGAAAGGCAGCTATTCCTCAATGTATAAACAAAACAGTATTTGAAAAAAAACAGCTGCAGGTATATTATAGGTAGTACTCAGCTTAAAACTGTAGCAATACATAGTTGGGTAATTTCAATAAATATTTCCTGTGATATAAAAAGAGAATAAAACACAGAAAAACATTATTGGTCATTATAAAATATCATTTTCTTAATATGTTAGGGAGAAAAGCATATATTTCTCATAAATCAATTTCCACTTTTATATTTTAAAATATCTAACACGTAGGATATGAAAGTAAAGTCATTACCTTTACAGTAAGGAATATTTGTATCTCCTGTATGTTTGTGTCTTTTTTTCTATGACTCGTTTTAGATGTCCAGGTAATGGAAAATGTGTTCAAGACCTGCCAGGAAAGTCCACATGAATGTCTTTGTGAAGTAGCAGTTGCAAGTAGTATCGAAGTGGAGGAAAACGTGAGATTAGCAACAACTTTAAATTTGAGCTCTACACATAATCCAGAGCTGATTAGTAATAACGGTAACAACTTAGGGGTGAGGACTGAGGAGTTCATTAAGTGTCAGAACATGCTTCTGTCTCCTAAGCCTGATGAGATGCATGCTGCTTATAGATCTCGTATGTCTCCTGTTCTTAAAAAATCCATCGGATATTCAGAGCATTTTATTCATGATTGTGACAGTCCAAAAGATCTGCAGTATCATAATTCTGTTCTCCCTGCCCAAGAAATTCTTCAGGGAGGGAGGAAAACTGCTAAATGTACTGTGTGATGAAAAATATTGTATTTAACACCGACCATCACTACACATCCGAAAATGTACACAGGAGAGACTCCTCATACATGTAGTGAATGTGAGAAATCTTTCAGTAATGAAATACGCCTTACAATACCTCAGAGCAAATATCCTGAGATATGTGATGCGTACATCAAGTGTGAAAATTAATTTCTGAGAAGTCAGACCTGACGCTCCAACCTCGATCTCCAAGAGAAGAAAAACCTTATGAATATGAGGAACGTAATAAAATTTGTGCCCAGAATTCAGCTCTCAGCACACATCAGAGATCTCACACAGAAGAGAAATCTTATGAATGGGATAAATGTGGGAAGACTTTTAGACTGAAATCATACCTCACTTTGCACTAGAGAAGACACACAGAAGAGAAACCTTATGAATGTAACAAATGTGAAAAGTCTTTCACCCAGAAGATACACCTTCGAGTTCATCAAATAACACACACAGGAGAGAAATCTTATAAGTGTAATGAATGTGGAAAGTCTTTCCAAGGGAAGGGAAAACTTCGTGTTAATCAGAGAATACACACAGGAGTGAAACCTTATGAATGTAACCAATGTGTAAAGTCTTTCAGACAGAAATCTTCCCTCAAATTGCATCAAAGAACACACACAGGAGAGAAACCTTATGTGTGCAACAAATGTGGAAAGACCTTCAAGTGGAAGTCATATCTTGATGGGCATAATAGAACACACACAGGAGAGAAAACTTATTCATGTAGTGAATGCGGAAAGTCTTTCAAATGGAAGGTAAAACTCCATGTTCATCAGAGAATATACTCAGGAGAAACACTTTATGAATGTAACATATGTGGAAAGTCCTTCACACAGAAACCAAACCTCAACATGCATAAGACAATTCAAACAGGAGAAAAACCTTATGAATGTAACCGATGTGGAATGTCTTTCAAATGGAAGTCTTCCCTCAAATTGCATCAGAGAACACACACAGGAGAAAAACTGTACGAGTGCATCAAATGTGGTAAGACCTTCAGATGGAAGTCACATTAGAGGAGGCATAACAGAATTCACACATATTAGAAACTTAGGAATGTAACCAAAGTTGAAAGTCTTTCGTGCAGTATTCACCCTTCAGGAAGTTTAAGAGAGTTCACACATATGAGAAGCCTTAGCAATGTAATAAATAGGAAAGACTTTTTAGTCTGTGGAAGAAAACTCAGCTTGTGTCACAGAACCAACACAAGATCAAACCCTTAATGAATGTAGCAAATGTTCAGTCTTTTCCCCAGAAGGCACAAGTCAAGATTTATCACTAAACACCCACAGGATAGAATCCTATGAATAAAATGAAAGGGAAATTTTTTTGAAGAACTCATAGTTGAGTTTGCATGATACCACACAGACACAGCATTAAAATCGTATGAATATAAGAATATGAAAAATCCATCATGAACGCATGACTAAGTATAAAATGCACATAGGAGAGAAAAACCTTATGAATATTACAAATGTGGAAAGTGTTTGACCTGGAAGGCATACTTCTGTGTTCATCACAAACCTGATTCCCATAGAAGAAAAGAAAACTAATCAATAGAACAAATGTGCAATGACTTTTAATCAGAAGTCAGTCTTCAGTACATTTCAGAACATACACAATAGAGAAATTCTGAGTAATGAAAAACATTTAGCTATATATAGAATCTCTGTATATGGGAGCATTAGGGTAAGTCTTCTAAACAAAGTCAACCTTCAGCAAGCATTAAGAGCACTCGCAGAAGAAATAATAGCATGTAGGAAAACCTTTGTCAGAAACCTCTAAAAGCTGCCTGTGTGGCTTAGTGGTAGAGTGCTAACCTATCAAGGATGAAGGACTGGGTTAGATTCCCCAATCCTACGTGAAAAGAGCAAGCCAGAAGCAGCACTGTGGTTCAAATGGTAGAGTGCTAACCTTGAGCATAAGTCGCTCAGGCCCTGAGTTCAAGCCTAAGGATTGGAGAGAGAGAGAGAGAGAGAGAGAGAGAGAGAGAGAGAGAGAGAGAGAGAGAGAGAGAGAGAGAGAGAGAGAGAGAAAGAGAAAGAGAGAGAGAGAGAGAGAGAGAGAGAGAGAGAGAAAGAGAAAGAGAGAGAGAGAGAGAGAGAGAGACAGAGAGAGAGAGAGAGAGAGCGGGAGAGAGAGAGAGGGAAAAGAGAGAGAAAGAGAGGGAAACAGGAACTTCTAAATTTTACAGAGATAGAGAAGGAGAGAGAGAAGGAGACAGAAACTAATTTCTAAACTTTACAGTCTTTCTATTTCCTTACAAATTCGTCTATGTCATTCTTTCTGACAGAAGCACAGAATTCCATTCTGTAAAAATACCATATTTGATCTACTCATCAACTGACGGGCATCTGGGTTGGTTCCATACCTTTGCTATAGTAAATAGTGCTGTGAAAAAGGTTATTGTTCTAGTGAATTCAGTATGTCCTATCTGGACGATTGGCAAGTAGTGAAATTGCTGGATCACAGGGGAGCTCTATGTTTAGTCTTTTTGGGATACTGCCATAGTGCTTTCCATAGTGGTTGAACGAGGTTGCAATCCCACCAGCAGTGTAGTAGTGATCCCTCCTGGCCACATCCCCTCCAGCATACGTTATTAGATTTCTGGATCTTGGCCATTCTAACTGGAGTGAGGAGGAAAAGGGAAAGAGGAACTGAAACTTTCTCTCCTTACAGATGACATGATTCTGTATTTAAAGAACCCTATAGACTCTACTCCGAAGCTGCTTCAGCTGATATAAAACTTTGGTAAGGTAGCAGGGTACAAAATTAAGCCTCAATGTCAACTGCCTTCCTATATGCCAACAAATGAGAGGAATGAGGCAAGAATCAGGATAGCAACTCATTTTGCTATCAAAGAAAATAAAATACCTAGGAATTAACTTAGAATGTAAAGCACCTTTCTGATGGAACTATAAACCCTGGAGAAGGAAATTAAAGCAGAACTGAGGAAATGCAAAAACCTATGCTCCTGCTTTGGAAGAAGTAATATTGTAAAAATGGCAATCTTGATAAGGACTATCTACAAATTCAGTGCAATATTCATCAATATCCCAATGTCATTCTTTAAAGAAACAGAAGAGGAAATCCAAAATTTCACTTGGAATAATAAAAGACCCCTTATAGTCTGTCTTCTTGCATGATACATAATGTTTAATCTCACCTTCTCCACCAAAATCTCACCTTTCTCATTGAGACATAGGTGGCCCTGTTTACTAGCAGCAAAGGCCCAAACGCGCAGTTTCAGGTGTCACCACTGCCTCTGTTACTGGGTAGATCCAAATCTGTCATCGATTCTGAGGTCTGCTCTGGGAGTCTTGGTCACAAGTTATTCTGTGGCATCTGCTGCCAGCCTGTGCCTATTTGCTTCCTTTTCCTCCAGCAGCCTACAACAGGGAATGAAGTTCAGGCGCTGATGCTCTCCTTCATATGCAGGGCAGGATGAGCCCAACCCTCCCTCATCTTCCTCTTCCAATTTTTGGGAAAAAATGTGCTGGCAGAAGTCCTCAGGTGTGGGGCATGGTTGATTCACACTTTTAATCCAGGCTGGTCGGGAGGCTGAGATCTGAGTATGGAAGTTCCAAGTCACCTAGAACAGGAAAGTCTGATAGATTCTTACTACCAAAAATAAAAACAGCTGGGAATGGAGTTTGGGCTCAAGTGGTAAAGGGCTAGTCTTGAGTACAAATGCTTAGTGCCCAGGCCCTGAGTTCAGGCTCCAGCAATGCCAACAAATTCACTTTAGTGAGATTTTAGCTTTATCCATGTAGGCACATCTCACTGGAATCTTTGCTGGTAGAGATAGTCTTCATAATTTTGTCTCAAGGTAAAGGTCCTCCTGGGGTAGTACACAAAAGGTGTCATGGAGAGAGGAGCCCCACTTGCTCCAGGTTTGAAGATGGCATAGGTCAAGCCAGCATGGAGTTGGCACATCAGTCTTTTTCCTAGCACCACCTACAAGTGAATGTCAAATGACATTGATTGTTGTGGGATTGTGTGATTGAAGTGCCCCATTAAGGGCAGTGTTAGCACATCCAAACGTGGATACCAGGAATGCTGAAATCTCAAAGATAAGATTTTTCTTGGCTACAGAAATGCTGGTGTGTCTGTTATTCACTAAAAGTTCAGGTGCAAAGATTCTGAAGCTTGATGCCATGTGTTTATTCCATTTAGTAAAATTATTTTAATGCACTGTATAAGTTAAAACATTTGATAAGAGTCAGGGGTAGTGAAAACATTGTTCTTGAATTCAAGTATCTGGCAGGGTAATGGGGGGGTGTTGGTGGCTGGGACTATGAAGCTGGAGCGGCTATCAAACCATGGATCATGTTCCTCTTTGTCTGGGAGAAATGACTCCAAAGATGAAATTCGAATGGTGAGGAAAAGATGATGATGTACTCAGGAAATTTCTCCTAAACAAATGCTCATGTGCAAGTGGGATGGGGGCTGGGCATATCTGAGGCAGAGCTTAAGGGGGCTTCTCGTGGCGTTGAGAACGTTCCTTGCGACTTCAGGCATGCAGCAGCGTGTTTTAGATGGCCATTGTGAGATGTATGGAATAAGACTGGAGACAAGATGAATGCTGGGATCCTGCAATGCTCTTGCATGAGTGGCTGGTGGCTCACCTGAAAGAACTAATTATGTCTAAAAAAGAAATCAGGATTTTGTTTTGATTAGATAATACCTGTAATCCGAGGCATATTCAGGATCCTGATCTTAGTATTGTGGTTTAAAACCAACCCAGCAAAGGGAAAAATGCATGAGATTCTTACTCCCAGTTTAGAGCAAGAACAAAGATTGAAGTAGAGCTGTGGCTCAAGAGCTAGAGTGCTACCTTGAGCAAAGAAAAGCTAAGAAAAAGCTCCAGGTCTTGAGTTCAAGGCCAGGAATGAAAGAAGGAAGGTAAAAAAAAGGGAAGTATGTGAGGAAGGGAAATATATAAATGAAAGAGAGAAGGAACTAGAAATTTAAAACTAGAGAATATTTAAAAGTCATCAGTCCTTCTAAGAAAAGTGTTGGAGTATGGGTTCTATATGTGGTGAACTGGAAGCCCAGCAGTGACTTGTTAACCAAAGAGTCACCATGATGAGCAAAGGATAGAAATCTGCATGAGCCTCTTAGCGGATGGAGTCACAGAAGAGAACCTCAGCTCCCATCCCATAGTTAGAAGTGTATAGAGATGGAGAAGTTGGCATCACCTTGATGTCATTGTGTCCATGGAGACTGGAAGCCATGGCTCTGTGAAAGCACAATGTTCTGGTTACTGAGCTGAGAGGCTGAGGAGAGCCAAGTCCTGGCCATGAAGAAATCAGGGTGGCAGCAGAGCAACTCTGCTGCAGTGTGTGCCTGCTTGGCTGTTCTTATTCTGTGGTGGATCAGGCCGGAGCGGGTGATAGTAACGGTTTTCTGGTGACAAGCCCTTCACCAAGAGCTTCCTGTGGGATCCTCATAAGCTACAGGGTGGCTGGTGGTGGGATCTGTGTGGGGTGGAAGTGACAGAGGGATTGACGCATGGCAAGGTGGGTGAAGAGATGAGAGGAATGATGAGAGCCCAGTTCATTGGTTTCCAAGGTTAATGGGTGGGAGGTAGAGAGGCATGATGGAGGAAAGATGGAGGCAGGGGAAGGTGGTGACAGAGTGAGGCCATCTGTAGTGCCAGCGTGGCCATCATCTGAAGCCCATAGGCAGCTTCCTGATCCCTCACATTGTCCTGCTCCTTGTGGAGGGAATGTCACGTGTACCCAGAGCTAGGGGTTGGGCAATGTTAGTAGCACCTGGAGAACCATTGGCCTCTACCTGGGTGATGGGTGGTTCTGGCTCCCATGCTGGGTGGCCTGATAGCTATGGAACAGATCTCTCCTTAGCTACCACAGTCAGTGGCTGCTCTCCATCTAGGGTTAGGGCACCTGCTCAGCCATCAGGACACCCCATGCCAGGACAGAGGCCTACAATTCAGATGGCAGCACAGGGGTGAAGATGATCTCACCGTAGCCCTAGTTACATGGCTCTCCCTGCATGCAGATCAGGATGAGCTGGGGGAAGATGTTCTCTGTGATTTTCCACAGCCTATCCCGGCCTATTCTTGTGTCTGATTAGACCCAGGGAGTACCAGTTTCCCTCTCATAGTCCTGGTTCTTTTTCTTTTACAGTCATGAGGCTTGAACTCAGGTCCTGGGTACTGTCCCTGAGCTCTTTTGCTCAAGGTTGATGCTCTACCATTTGAATCATATTGCCATTTCCAGCTTTTCCTTTTCATGTGGATCTCTGATATCTCCAGTGCTGTGCCTGCAGGGAGGCACTCACCCCACAGACAGAGCCACCTCTGCCGTGACTGTGACTGCCCACAACACTCACACCCACTCCTTGCACACCCCTCGACTCCAGTTTTAGCTCCTCTTGGACTGGGTGTCCAGCCTACCCCTTCCTACACTCACAAAGGGTCTACAATTGTCTTCCCAGGGTCCTTTTTTCTGCCAGCCAGAGTACAGACTCTGCACATCTTGACGATCACAGAGCTCAAAGCCAAAGGCTGAGATGCAGAAGGGGGTGACCCAGTAGCTGCACAGGGCCCATGGATCATCCTGTGCATCCCCCAGCCTGTGACTTCCCCCACCCCGTTGGCAGGGAAGCTCCATGCCCACATCCTGATTCCTGGTCCCCTCCAATTCCATTCTCCCTTGGATTTTGCAGACTGTCTACCATCAGGATCTAAAATTCTATTCATCACTGTATGTCCTTATCACTGATTTGCTACTTTGGCAGGATCTCCCCGTGCCTGGAGAGTGGGCATGTCATGTACTCTCTGTGGAGAAGTTGCCCCAGGAGAAGAAATATGCACTTCATGTGAGTGTTGGACAGGGCAGGAGGGCTCCCTAGGATCAGAAGCCACAGGAGGGGTGCAGATGGGGGAATGCTAGGGGCCCCAGGGGACAGTGGGACTTAGGGCACAGTTGGTTCCTTCTGCAGGGTTGACACCGCTTCACAAACCCAACAGAATGAGGTTCACATTACAGATGTCAGAGACAGTGCAGATTGCCAATGGGCGCAGGGGTCACTGTCACCCCGAGATGCTGGCTGCATGCTGGGATGCACGCAGAGATGGTTTCAAGATCAGATAATGAGGATGTTGCAGGGTGTAACCATTCTTTTCAGATGGCTCTCTACCTCTCTTGAGCTTCATCTCTATCTTTGGATTTTTCTTGGCAGTTAACTGGAAATGAGAGTTTCATGGACTTTCCTTTCTGGACTGGCTTCAAACAGAAGCTATGCACGGGTTTCACAACATACCCTACTGAAGAAGGCAAGCTTGATCTGGTGCTTAACTGGGTTGCACTTTGGCTCTGTTTGCTATGCCTCACGGGAGGGGGCTCATCATTTGTAGACTAAGATCTCATGACCTTCAAAGCCAAATGCTACCTGAAAGTTCAGGGTCCCAGGCTATGTGTTGGGCCTGGGTGAATACATTCTCTGTTATGCTGGGTCATCAACCCATGTTTTAAGCTGGAAGTAGGCAGTGCCACATTTGATAAGAACATCTGCCAGAGATTGTCCCCTCATGAAAGCAGATTCTAAATTTGTATTCCATTTCCTGTGGTGGAGAAATCCCCTCCAAGTTAGACAGGCTCACATCCCCCTGCAGGTCACACTCCTAATGCACCCTTGAGTGTCCTCATGGTATTGGGATCTAAGTTTGTAGGGAATGCTGGTTTAGTCCATGAATTAGCTGGACAAGTGATGACAAACGTGTTGTGGATTAATATGAGAACAATTTAAGAAGCCCTGGAGGAGCATCAACCTGACCCTCTGTGGTGCTATAAATCTGATAGGATGTTCCAGACTGAGAAACAATCACATGGCTTTGTGTTTGGCATCCAGACAAGTGAGTGCATGTCTTAGCTGTCAGCCAATACAGAGGAGGACATGAATAAGTGGGGGGAAAGCATCTGTCAGACCCCTGTCTGGGGGCAGGTGGAGAGAACATAGGAAGGTAGATACCATGGCTGTGGTGGGGCCAAAAAATGGTAAAAGAGGCAAAGGAACCAGGTACTGGTAGCTCAAGACTGTCATCCTAGCTACTCAGGAGTTTGAGATCTGAGGATCACAATTCAAAGCCAGCCCAGGACAGAAACTCCACGAGACTCTTATCTGCAATAAACTACTGAATGCAAGAAGCTCAAGCTCAGTGACAGCATCCAGGCCTAGCGTTCAAAACCCAGGACCGGCAGAAAAAAGTATCAAAGGACAAGAAGCTGGCCAAAAGTAGGAGGGACTCTATCTTGACAAACAATACAATGGTAAGTTGCACTCAGAAGACTTGCACAAAATCTGGAAATGCCTGAGACCTATCTATGTATGTTTCCTGTTTGTCTAAATACATATGTTTATGCATTTATATATTAGCATAGAGAGACAGATCAATACATATGACTATACATATATACATAGCCAGACACTTATGGGTGGGTGGTATACTGTGTGAGAGTTTGTGTTTGTGTTTTGTGGATGGCTATCTCTGTTTAGGAAAGGTAGAAAATATGTAAATATCTTTAAAAACACTTGATAAAATATAGAGAGACATAAGCTCTTGAGGGAATCTGAAATGACAAGATTATTCACAGGCCCGTTTATCCTTATGGATTCCTCAGCAAGTTTTAATTTTTTTCATTATTTTCTTTCTTTTTTTGAACCAGTGCTAAGGATTTCTCTCAGGGACCAGGTGCTGCCAATTACTAATTTTCTCATGGCTGGTACAAGAGGAACTGAGCCACAGTTCCACTTTTGCCTTATTTATTCGTGCTTAACTGAAGATAAAGATTTCTATCAGTGACTTTCTTTCAGGGGCTGGATTCTAACGAGGATCCCCAGACCTCAGCCTTCTCTATAGCTACAATTAACAATATGAGAACCCAGCACTGGGTTCCAATGCACAGGGCAAGAAATTGAGTGAATCTCTCAACTGCAATTAGCTATAATAAGCTAGAAGTGAAAGACCAATACCTTTGAGGAAAAGATGCTGAGGGTTATCACACAGGCCCTATGAGTAAGCCCTAAACCCTGTACACATGTGTGCATGCACACATTGGCAGATACACACACACATGCACACACACAATATCTCAGGCAATATTGTATTTTGAATTAATATCCAAAGTTTGAACAACAGGATACCAAGTAATAAAATCTGTTTTTCTTGTCTACATTGAGGGAAAGGGATGAGTCACAAGATGCAGAAGCGAAGAATTCAGAGGCAAATGCTGTGAGTGAATAACTTGTAAAAAGCACATTTCTTTTCTTTTCTTTTCTTTTGTTTTCTCTGCCATTCCTGGGGCTTGAACTCAGGGCCTGAGCATTGCTCTTGGCTTTTCCCAAGTCTAGCCCTCTGCCACTTGAGCCACATTGCCATATGGATTTTTATATCTGTGTGATATTAAGGACTCAAACCTAGATCTTCATGGATGCTAGGCAAGCACTCTACCACTGAGCCAAACTCTAAACCCCGATAAAGTATTTATAAATAGTCATCATCATCATATCAAAATATCCTTTCTCCTACAAAGAATGAACACTTATCTATGTCTGTAAGACTTTTTTATGTCACCAATGCTTCTGTGATTTTCCCACTTGCATTTTTACAGATGACAGCACAGATATTCATCAGGAAGAAAAATAGATTAGGATACAGAAACCTAACAACGTCCTAGTAGATTGAAGTGAAAAATATGTGCAAGATGGCCTGGGTGTTTCATCTATTTGTAGATTGCTTGGCTACCACACAAAAAGACTCCGGTTTGATTCTGCAGTACCATATACATAGAAAACGCTGGAAGTGGTGCTGTGGCTTGGTGGGACAGCTATAGCCTAAAGAAAGCCTAAGAACAATGGTCAGGCTCTGAGGTCAAGTCCCAGGACTAGCAAAATAAAATGTGCAAGAGGCAAAATGCAAGCTGAGAAGGCACTGTGAAGCAAAATGTCTTGTGAAGGGTAAGGGGAATAGTGACAGTTAAGTTTGGATCTTACCTAAGAAAGGCTCCTTGAGCCTGAGACCAGGTAGCACTTACGCATAGTTAATGACTTGGGATTTGAACAAAAAGGTGTGCTGTTTACTACATCCATATGTGAGGTGGGAAGGGAGATTCAGCCTCCAGTATGTCTTTGGGGAGGTCTTCTGTGAGCAAGGAGCTTTGGTCATTGGGCCTTGAAAGGTGACCCTACCTCCCTCACAATGGAACAGAATATGGAACGCTGGTAACCAAGCCACTGTATCTGACAACCAGCTCAAGCCAGCTCCCTTGGCCTGTGGCTCAGGAACCAGAAAGATGTTGCTGTGCTGTTGCCAAAGGTCAGGAGGCTCGCATCTCAGGCATGAGAGATATGGATGTCTCACTTGAAGAAGTAGATGCTGGATCAGTGCCAAGCCAAAATTCCAGTATATCAGGCATTTCTCTAGGAAGAAAGCCAGGAAACTCCAGGGCAACTCAGATGAGGTATATTGAGAGGAAACCTATTTGAACCCATCATCCTGCCCACAGACTACAACCTTCTTGTGTGCTTTCAAGTGACTATACTGAGATTAGAGTGTGTCATTTCCAATCTACTCTATTCCAATTCCTCAGTGTGAAGTGTGGTCCCATTCCTACGTTTGAAATATCCACTGTTTTGCCAACATAGTGTGATGGTAAGTCAGCTCAGACTCTGAATGAGCCTTGTAACCTATGGATCCTGGAGGAAGGCCTGTTGGAGATGCTGCTGACAAAGCTGATCCCTGCCTACCAGAAAGGTGATCTCTTTTATGTGGGAAACTTCCTGCACAATTTCAAATAGTGGAGGACAATGTAGTAGTTGCTGGAAATTCTCTTGAAAAAGTGAGTGTTCCCCCTCCAAACCCAGGTTTGCTCACCCTTCCTGGCCAAGTCTTGGAATACTTGGCTCCTCTCTGAGCCTGTTTGGTTCACTGCGGTGTTCACAGGGGAGCTAAGCATGATACAAGTGCACAAACTACTTTATTATGACTGGGACACCATGCCATTTCATTTCCCTCACAAGCTAATGGAGTCTCAACAGGGTGCTTACTGAGAAGTTGGATTTCAGGCATGAGTAAGTGGCTCCCAACTGCAGCCCTCACCTAGGTGACATCCTAGGAAATTCCATTTCCCAGTAAGAAATGAGGTGTCAGTACTAATGGCGGAGGCCTGTGAAATACTGGAGTCAGAGGAAAAGCTGGGGGCTGAATCACTTTTGAGCCATTAGGGAGGGATTGTGATAGCTTTGCCTGTTAGAACCTGAAAGCATTTACATTTTGGTGTGTGGTCCAGTGCTGCCACTTGAACCTGAACCCAGGTCTAAATGCCATCCCTTTGGTGTTCAAAAATTAGCACTGTACCATTTGAGTCATAGGTCAAGTTCTGGCTTTTTGCTGCCTAATTGAAGACAAGTGCCTTTAGACTTTTACTGACTAGACTGGCTTTCCACTGTGATCTTCAGAGCTCAGCCTGCTGGGTGGCTAAGATTAGAGGAATGAGCATTTAGTTCTTTATTTGGAGCATTCACTTATTGATTTATTTAGAGCATTTACTTAGTTAATTTAAGGTGCGTTTACTTTGGACAGATGCATAGAGGCCTCTCTCAGAAGCTTCTGGAAGTGGGGTGTAAAAGTCATCCTGTTCTAGAGTGTCTCTTACCCCCCTCCCAGCACATAAGTGCACATCTCTGCAGGACAGCCACAGCATTAGAGTCCTTCAAGAAAGGGGCTTTGGTAGAAGGCTCAGGATGGAGAGAGAAGGCTCTCACTTTCCTTGTACCGAATGTGCCCACAGCATCATGTGTTCCATCTATACGATGTGAATGGACTTCTACCCCAGTGATTTCTACGAGTTCAAGAACTGCCACACCCTGACACAACTCAAGCTCTATACGAGGCTCCACATGCCGGCTTTGGACCTGCTCTTCTAAACACATACTTTTTGACCAGCTGGAGGAATGTGCGACCAGTAAGACCAAGAAAAATAGAAGTCCTGGTGTGGGTGCCTCAGAGCCTGTGAGTAGGAAGCCCATGTGGTCTAGATATTGGTTGGCCCTTACTTCTACAGAGCTTGGCAAAATGCCCTTTTTGGGTGGTGTCAGCCAGGTAATGTCTGTCCTCTGAAAGGACTCGGGAATAAGCACTCATTAGAAAGACCCTACACCTCCTCAGTGTTCAGTCCAAACTCCAGTTCAACAGGTTCCTCCATTAGATCCTCATGGAAGTTGAGTGACACTTCAACTTGCAGAGTCCACTCTGTCCACTCTGTACCTATTTCCATTCTTAGGTTTGGGTCATCGTGGAAGAGCTTATCCTGAACTCCGCATGAAAAACCCACCAATGCAGCTGGTGACTGATGGAGACTGAGAATCATCACTGCACTCCAGAAAGCATGGGCCTTCTGTAGAAATTACCAAACAGGTTTAGAGTCCTGTGTATATACCTTTTGCTCTGAACCCCATGTGTGACACAGTTGAACCTGCAGATACTATGGAGGATGGAAAAGGGCAGCCAGATTTCCTTCCGTTTCCTTTCACACTCCACCCAGAGTCAGTCCATCTGAGTCAGAGTAACACTCCACTTATTGTGCAAGCTGAAGGGGCACATGCTGGGCTCATGGAAAATGTCCCCATGGGAAGCAGCAAGTGTACTCTCAATACTGGATTCATTGGAGGTAAATGAATCCATCCTCACAGAATATCCAGACCCATCCATCTCACTAAAAGAGACTCAATCTCCATTCGACAAACCAGAATCCATCCCCCTCGTAACTCAGGAAGGACATTCTGTTTCTCATGAGGAAGGAGACTTTCTGAGAACTCTGAAGTAGAATTACTGTCTGAAGGCAACTTGGAGGCCAGTCTAGATTTAGAGCTTCCCTGTCCCCTTCCTAAAAAGACATCTCTTTATCTTGCTCTCATGATTCTTGTCAAGTATTCATTGTATTTACTTTGCTAACTATTAAACTCTCATTGTTAATATCATGGTGTGCAGTTCTTCAGTCCTTATTATACTGTGTTTTATTGTCCACTTAGAATGTGAGAACTCAGACACCTAGGTCCTGGGTGGGTCAAAAACCAGACAGGTCTGGTCCCATAGAAGACAACCTTACTGGATATACAGGGAACTATGAAATGCATGGAATCACCAGGAATCCAGGCCAGGCCTCCATGGAAAGAGAAGTCAGCTACCAAAGCTTAAGAACAGAGCAGATGCCTGGAAATGTGTTTTGTCAATCGGGAGAAGTGCCAGAGTAACTGTAATATTATGTGGGACTCTGTTCTGTGAGTTCAAGTCTGTTTATATATCCATTGTGCTTTGTACAAATATTTAAGAAAATTAAAACTCCACAACAGCATCAAAAATCTACTTTGGTTTTGAATGTGGCCTAGTTGTAGAGTGCTCGCCTAGTATACAAGAAGACCTTGATTCAATTCCTCGGCACTGCATACACAGAAAAAGCAGATGGGGCACTGTGGCTCAGGTGTCACAGTGCCACCCTTGAACAAATGTGGCCAAGGACAGTTCCTGGTCCCTCAGTTTAAGCCCCAGGACTAGCCAAACAAGAAATCATACCATTTTCCACACATTTGGAAATAAATCTGTTTTATCTAACCCTACTTCTTTTTTGCCAATCCAGAGTGTGTGCCACCAAGCCAAACTACTGGCCCCCAACCTTACTATTTTGAATCATTTAATTTTTTTACATAATCATATTTCATGCTGTCTGTATTAATACCATAAACAGTATGCTTAGTGTAATAATGTTAAAGGTAAAACATAAGAAATTAATAACTAAAATTCCTTTTTTATTAGTTTTATAGCATTACTACAATTTTATGAGAAAAATTACCTAGAATGTTATTTTAGAGTTCAAGTAATCCATTTTGATAAATATATCAACCTACATCATTTATTTGAACACATTTTAAACTATTTTTTTCAGGAATGAAAATACATATATATTTGTTGTAAATGAAATTTATGACTTGGGGGAAGGGAAAGAGAAAAGGGGGGAGGGGGTAACAGTGTTTACAAGAAATGTACTCATTACATATGTAACAGCAATCTCTTTGTATATCACCTTGACAACAAATTTTTTGAAAAGTACAATAAGTTTAAATGTCTACTTTGGGCAGAATTTTTTTTGCCAGTACTGTGCTTAGACTCAGGACCTGAGCACGATCCTTGTTTTTGTTTTTGTTTATTCTTAAGGCGCAAGTTCTATCACATGTGCCACAGCACCACTTGTATCTTTTTTATCTATGTTGTGCTGAGGAATTGAACTTGGGTCTTCATTCATGCTCGGCAAGAACTCTTCCACTAGGCTTAACTTATGGCCCCAGTGGGAAGGAAGTTTTCCATAAAATTTGTAGGAAATATGTCCACTAAGGAAAAGCCATCAAAAATAGAAGAAAAATTATATACTTAGAAAACGACATGCCAGTATTATGGCAGATCTCTGTAATTCTAGCTTCAAGAGTGGCCTATTTGGACCGGGAGTTGGCTGGCTGAAGTAAAGTGCTATCCTTGAGCAAGCCCTAGGACAGTGCTCTGGCCATGAGTTGAAGCCATAGGACATGCAAAAAATAATAATCTAATGCCCGTGACTGGTGGCTCACCCTGGTAATCCTAGCTACCCTGGAGGATCGAGGTTCAAAGATGGACCAGGCATAAAAATCTGTGAGAATCTTATTTCCAAATAATCCAGAAAATTCAAAATGACAATGTGCCTCAAGTGGTAGAGCTCTTGCCTTGAGCTGAAGAGCTTAAGGTAAACATCCAGGCCCAGAGTTCAAGCCCCATGAGTGAAAAAAAGAAAAAGAAAAAGAAAGCCCTTATCTAACGCTGGAGTGCACACTAGTGGTAGTTTGCTTGCCTAGTATGCACAAAGCCCTGTGTTCAATTACTCTGTACCACTTACACCAAAAAAAAACCTGGAAATGATCTCAGAAGGTTGGGTTCTGAGGATCACAGTCCAAAGCCAGGCCAGACACTAAAGTCCATGAAACTGTTACTTCCACTTAAGCACCAGAAAACCAGAAGTGACACTCTTGATCAAGGTGTTTAAGGTTGTAGCCTTGAGCTGAAGAGCCCAGGGACACTGCCCAGGTGCACAATTAAAGTCTTACAACCAAAAGAGAGAGAGAGAGAGAGAGAGAGAGAGAGAGAGAGAGAGAGAGAGAGAGAGAGAGAGAGAGACACAGAGACAGAGAGAGAGAGACAGAGAGAGAGACAGAGAGAGAGACAGAGAGAGAGACACAGAGAGACACAGAGACAGAGACAGAGAGAGACAGGGAGACAGAGACAGAGAGAGAGAGAGACAGAGAGAGAGACAGACAGGCAGACAGACAGAGACAGAGAGACAGAGACAGAGACATCAAACAGTCAGGCACTGCTGGCTGAAGCGTGTAATTCTAGCTACTGTGGAGGCTGAGATTGGAGGATCTTGGTTCAAAGCCCAAAGCCAGCCTGGACACATATGTTTGTGAGGCTTACATCACCAATTAACTACCAGAAACCAAAAACGGAGCTGTAGAGGAAGAGCGCTAGCCTTTAGCTGAAGAGCTCAGGGACAGTGTCCAGGCCCAAAGTCCAAACACCATGATGAATCAATAATAAAAAAAGAAGATAGCTAATAGTAATGATGAATAATTTTGGGCTGGGAGTTTGGCCTAGTGGTAGAGTGCTTGCCTAGCATGCACGAAGACCTGGGTTCAATTCCTCAATACCACATACATAGAGAAATGCTGGAAGTGGTGCTGAGGCTGAAGTGGTAGAGCCCTAGCCTTGAGAAAATATAAGGACAGTGCTCAGTCCCTGAGTTCAAGCCCAGGACTGGCCAAATCAAAAGTAGTAGAGCACTGGCATTGAACTGAAGATCTGAGGAACAGCCCAGGCACAGAGTTCAAGCACCGCAAACAACAACAACAAAATCTATGAAATGGCAGTGGTGGTTTTAAGCTAAGCAAAAATAGAGTAGAAACTGGTCAAATACATATTTGTGTGTAAGCAAAATAGCCAGACTTATGCATTAGAACAGGATAGCAACTTGAAAAAAATTTTGTTTTCCATCTCACTAGGTCCTGTCTCTTAATTTATTCAAGTAAGTAAAATGCTGGGTTTTATAATCATTGCTCTGAATATTAGAAACTCATAATATCTCTCATTAACCAACAAAGACCAGGAACTGGGGCTTCGTTCAAATGCCCGAGTATCAGGCAAGAGAAGAAAAAATTGAAGTAAGAACTTGAAGTCCTTGATCCAGAACCTGCATAGTAACAGAGCAGCAGCCTGGTGATGGTACCTCACACCTATAATCTTAGCTACTAAGGAGGCTAAGATCTGAAAATCAAAGTTTAAAGCCAGCCAAAGTACCCAGTTAACTGCCAGAAAAACCAGAAGTGGCACTGTGGCTCACAGATTAAAGCACTAGCCTTGAGCTGAAGAGCTCAGGGACAGTGCCCAGGCCCAGAGTTCAAGCCCCACAATTGACAAAAATCAAACAAGCAAACAAAACTCACAAAGAAGCCCGCAGACCACAGTGGTTCTGCTGAGTCTCTTCTCTATGGGGATCAGGAAACATTTCACTTTTTCTGTCTCTTCCCATCTCAACATTCATACTAAATAAGACTGTGTTGAACGTTTCAATTTATAAAAATGTTTTTCATGAAGCACCCTGAAATATTCATCGCTTATATCTCAATTGAAGATAGTTGATTTGGGGCTGCATTGGTAGAGTGCTAGCCTTGAGCAGAAAAGGTCAGGGATAGAGCTGAAGCACTCAGTAGAAGACCCAGTGCCAACACACAAAAGAAAATATGCACTTTATACATATTTTCTAATTTCTGAATGAATTTTTCAGTCTGTATAAATATAGGGTACATTCCTTGTTACTTAAGTAAGATTGCTCTTTTTTTTTCTTTTTGCCAGTCCTAGGGCTTGGACTCAGGGCCTAGACATTTTCATTGGACTCGCTTCCCCAAGGTGAGTGCTCTGCCTCTTGAGACACAGCGCCACTTCTAGCTTTTTTTCTGAGTATGCGGTACTGGTGAATAGAACCTAGGTCTTCATGCATTCTAGGTGAGCACTCTACCATTAGGCTACATTCCCAAGCAGTGAGATTCCTCTTACAGTCATTGTATGTTCACAGAGTTTGATCTCACACACTGTAGGGCCCTGGTTGGCTTTGACCTGTGATCCTAAGCCCTGAGCCTCCTAAGTAGCTGAAATTAAGTTGTGAGCCAGCATGATGGCTTCCATTCTTTTTTCTACAAAAATATATGTAGTTATCTAAAATATATCTGTAGCTAAAAAAAAGAATCTCTCCCAAACAAATCTTCAAAGAAACAACCATCCTATTAAAAGGTGGGCTAAGGTCTTAAAAGAGTATCTCTGAAGAAAAAATTAAAATGGGCTTTAGACACATGAAGAAATGCTCCATATCTCTAGCAATAAGGGAAATGCAAATCAAAACAACTTTGAGATTCCACCTGACTCCAGTCAGAATGGCCATTATCAAAAAATCTAATAAGAGATACTGGTGAGGAAGTGACCATTGGGGATCACACCTACACTGTTGGTGTGAGTGTAAACTCATTCAACCACTACGGAAAGCAGTGTGGTGGTTCCTCAAAAGACTGAACATAGAGCTCCCCTATGATCCAGCAAATCCACTACTTGGTATCTACCCAATTGTCCAGAAAAAGGGGCATACTAAAGCCACTAGCACAATGATGCTCATTGCAGCACTATTTACCATAGCAAAGATATGAAACCAACTCAGATGCCACTCAGTAGATGACTGAATAAAGAAGATGTGGTACTTATACACAATGGAATGCTATGCTGCCATCAGAAGGAATGACATCGCCCGATTTGTAAGGAAATGGAAAGACTTGGAAAAATTCCTATTAAGTGAAGCAAGCCAGACCCAAAGAAACATAAGCTCAATGGTTTCCCTCATTTGTAATAATTAGTTCACATCTAGGACTCTCCTAGCAGAGGATTACAATAACTCAAAAACCTAGGTATATAAGGTCATATAGGATGAGACTAAATGAAAGGATCTCTAGGATATGGGAACAAGAGCTATATCTTGTGTCATCGTTGCTCTTAATCTTGTGTGATTTTTGTCCTTAATCTACTATGTTATTTCTCATCTCTTATTTTGCCCTTTGGTTAATGTCAGATTGTTACTGTATCTGATTTTTTCCTTGGCATATTGTATATATGTTTATTTGTTTATGTGAAATAGGAAAGGGAAGGGGGGAAACAAGATGATTGGGAAGGGGAGGGGAGAGGGAACTGGGGACAAAAACATGTGGAGTGGAATAAATGTGTGAGAAGTAATGCAGTCCACTACCTGTAAATGTAATCATAACCCCTCTATACATTACCCTGAAAATAAAAAAGAGACTATAAAAATATCTGTAGAAAATGAGGCTGGATGATGGAAACACCAGATGTCCTACTACAAAAAATGTGATACACGCGCACACACACACACACACACACACACACACACACACACAATGGAATGATACATAGCTAACCGACAAGATAAAATAATGGCATTCTCGGGGAAGTGGATGAAAAGGAAAAAAATCATATTAAGTGAAGTAAGCCAAACTCAAAGGAACATAGGCCGAAGAGTCTCCCTCATTTGTCAAATTCAGTAGAAACCTTGGGCTCTGCTACCAGAGATTTACAATAGAACAAAATCTAGAGACATCGTGACAAATAGTATGACACTAAATGTAAGGACCTCCAAGATGAAGAAACAAAACTCATATAATGAGTGATTGTTGTCCTTAATGAACTATGTGATCTCTTATCTCTTTTGCTATCCCTTGGTTATATCATATTGTTACAATAGTTCACCTTGTTTTCTGATATATTTCATATGTGCCTAATTGGTTATTTGAAATTGGATAGGGAAGGGGGGAAATGAACATGAGTGGGGGTAGGGGAAGGGAAATGGGGACCATATCATTACATGGGGTATCAAAGTTTGAGATGTAATGCACCTTCTGTCTGGTGAATATAATGTAACCCTTCTATAAATTACAATAAAAATAAATACATAAAAGAAGATCTGCACAGAAAAAAATAATAATGGCATTTTTGGGGTAGTGGATGAAATTAGAGTGAATCCTGTTGAATGAGATAAGTCAAGACCAAGGAACAAAAGGTACATGTTATCCTTAATATATGGATATTAGTTTCAAACAGTAGTAGACCGATGATTGAATAGTTGATACCCAAAGTTCTGGACATAATTTTGGAGATATAAACATAACTACATAGACATAAAAATCTAGGATGGACTATACACTCTATAGACATGTGTTTTATTATAGATTAATCTGTATCTATGACATACAAAGACTCAGCTTAATTTTTACTATATTCTAAAATTTATGTGCCAGTGATTGTATAGCGATTCCCTTCTTGAATACTTGTTGGTTAAACATGACCTTTGAAATATGATGTAAAATTCAATGTAAATAATTTTTTTAGAAAAAGTGGCTAGAGGTAAATACCACTAATGTACTTGCTCTAAGTGGTACAGAAATTTTCTTAATGAATCAAGGGGTTTTATTACATCTTTATGCAATTATTTTAGTTCTGAGTGTTCTACACTCAATGCTACTTCTGGAAAGAGGATATAGCCGACTGTGTAGATGGTATGAAGACATACTGGCCTAAACGTAGAATAAAGCATTGGTAAGTGGCTGTTAGCTGTCCAGATTCTACTGGAATATGTGGAATGAATTTATTAAGCACAATGCAGGCTCTTAGTCAGATCAGGATCAAGATTATGTGGTTCCATGAGATGAATGAGGAAAGATCAGAAAAATCTACTAAGATATCCAGATATACTTTTGAAACTAACGTATCTGGACTCCTTTTTTTTCTTTCTTGGTGGGGAGCTTGAACTTTGGACCTGTGCAAGGTCTCTTAGTTCTTTTTCCTCAAGGCCAATGCTGTACCAGTTTTAGCCACAACTCCACTTAGTTTTTGGGTGGATAAGTGGAGAGAAGAATCTTACAGTTTTTTTTGTTTTCGTTTTTTTTTGCTTGCAAAGGCTTTGAATCACCTTCTCCCTGGCTAGTAGAATGACAATTATGACCCTCCAGCGCCTGGCTAGTAATTTTTTGAAAATTGGACTTTCTTCCAACTCACGTAACC
Organism: Megascapheus bottae; assembly: GCF_031878675.1. Taxonomy (NCBI): domain Eukaryota; kingdom Metazoa; phylum Chordata; class Mammalia; order Rodentia; family Geomyidae; genus Megascapheus; species Megascapheus bottae. Next base: position 4,915,185 of record NW_028327585.1, read on the forward strand.
GGTTCCTACCAAAGTTTTGAAGCCTGACTTAAATGTGACAGATTTTTGTCACTTGGAGACACTCTGTGCTGAACGTTAGAAATCTACCAGCTGAGTCACAGTGGCACTTCCAGTTTTTGTTTATGTGGTGCTGAGGAATGGAATCCAGGGTTTCATACATGCTAGGCAAGGTACATTTTCAGCCCAAAGTTTTATGTTTTGTTTTTTCAGTGTTGTTGCTTCTAAGGTACTGTATGATGTTCTTTCATTTTCTTTGCTTTTTACCTCTTTTCTTCTTTTTCCCTTTAGTTTTATTCTCTGTAGTCACTGTGTTGAATTCGGGTACCCTGTGTCTTGTACATAGGTTTATGTGATTTGGGGAATGGAGAGGGTATAATAAAATGGTAAAAAAAAGACAAAGGAAAAAGGGTGAACCAATTGAACAGTGATACTTGGAAGACACTAAACGGAAATGAACTGAACAATCTGGGTGGAGAGGGGGCTGAGGGTAGGAAAACAGAGAAAAATGAGGGAGGGGATAACAATTTTCTTAAGAAATGTGTTCATTACTTATGTAACCGTATGCCAACTATATATTGACTTAACAAAAAAAATTAACTTAAAAAATAATTTAGCCGGGTATGGTGGCTCACACTTGTAAATGTAGCTACTCAAGAGGCTGGGATCCAAGGATAGCAGTTCAAAGTCAGCCTGGGCACTGAAGTCCATGTGACTCTTATCTCCAATTAACCACAAGAAACCCAGAAGTGGCCCTATGGCTCAAGGGATAGGGCAGTAATATTGAGCTGAAAAGCTCAGTGACAAGACCCAGGTGCAGAATTACAGTCCCATGACTTGAATGATGAATGATACTAGCCAGGCTCTGTGCGCTCACACTTGGAATCCTATCTACACAGAATCAGGTTTGAATCCAGCCCAAACAAATTGCATGATATTCTGATTTACAGTTCATTACCAAAAATCTGGAAGTGGAGCTGTGGATCAAGTGGTAGAACACTAGCCTAAGTAAAAAAAAAAACATTTAAGGACAGTTCCCAGGCCCTGGGTTCAAGTCCCAGGACTTGCATAAAACAAACAAAATGTGACGCTGAGTCCTCCATCATTTGGTGTTATAGTTCAATATTCTTGATATGCATCTTAGAAATTAAGTCCCTAGCAAATACTCTCCCCTGAAATTCTGCTTCATAGCTGATTCATAGAATTTCAGCATCATTACTATCACTTCCAGTTAGCATAGCAGTCTACTACTGAAAATTTGAAGAAAACTTTTGAGTAATCCTAATAAATCTGTGTATCAACTGCACACACATCAAATCAGCAGCAGCTATGTTCTACTATTATCTAAATGTATTTAATCCCTTCTTGAGTTAATGAGCCTTAAAGAGTAAAACATATGAAATAGTTATGAAACTAACAGTCACCATTCTTCTACCTAATATTGTAATATAAGTTTATAAATGCAAGGACTATTCTGAAGTGTGCAGAAGATAGCTTCTAATTATAATATTCTCATGAAGTATTGTTTTTAGGAAACATGTTGCTTGCTTTGGGAAAGCAAAAGCAAGGAAAAATGATATAGGTAAGTTCCCTATTTATCAGAAGGAAAATACTATTGGGTTTAGATCAACTTCATTCATTCCGTGCTGATGAAACAAATATTTGCAATTCCTGAGGCCAATTACTTCATTGTGATGCACAATCAGCCAGCTTAGATCAATCTTCCAAAAAAGGAAAGGAACAAATGAGAAGCAATTAAGGTTTCCAAAATGAACCAGGTGGTGGTGGCAGCTCACACTTTTAATTCTATCTCCTCAAGGCCTGAAATCCAAGGATCTGGACTAAGTTTGTCTGGGATGAAAATATTCCTGTCTGAAACATCATCTCTCTTATCACAGTCCAGCTGATATACTCTGCCCAACAGGTTCCAAACACCAAAGTCCATTTCCTATCTGAAATACTAGCAAACGTACTCACACATTATTTCCTCTTTAGGAGAGAGTTGAAACATGTACCAGAAACATTTCCTGGGCTTCAGAGTGGAAGTGAAAATATATACTCACTAGAAGCCCATCTAGCAAATTACAGTCAATCATCTTTCCTCACATCTTGTTAGTTAAATTGAACAATGAGTGTTTGGATCAGAAGCGATGTGTATGAGCATACAGGTTGTAAAAGTACTGTAATCCTAGCTACTCAAGATAAGCTGAGACCTGAGGATTCCAGTTCAAAATCAGCCATGCAATAAATTCCATAAGATTTTTACCTCTAATTAACCAGCAAAAAACAGAGCATTGAATTGTGCTTAAAATGCCACAGGGCTAAGCTTTGCATAAAAGTGCTAATGGGTAGCATACAGGATCCCACTCTCTCCACTCCTTTTTAACATAGTACTAGAATTCCTAGGCAGTGCAATAAGGCAAGAAGCAAGCATAAAGGGGATCCAAGTAGGCAAAGAGGAAATAAAACTATCCCTCTTTGCAGATGACATGATTCTGTATTTAAAGAATCCTATAGACTCTACTCCCAAGCTCCTTGAGCTGATTCAAAGCTTTGGAAGGGTAGCAGGCCATAAAATCAACCCTCACAAATCAACTGCCTTCCTTTACGCCAATAGTGAGAAGAATGAGGCAATAATCAGGAAAGAAACTCCTTTCACAATAGCCTCAAAGAAAATAAAGTACCTAGGAATTAGATTTACTAAGAATGTAAAGGATCGTTTAGATGAAAACTTTAAAACCCTAAAAAAGGAAATTAAAGCAGAACTAAGGAAATGGAAAAACCTCCCATGCTCCTGGATTGGAAGAATCAACATTGTGAAAATGAGAATCTTTCCAAGGGCTATCTACAAATTCAATGCAATACCCATCAACATCCCAATGTCATTCTTTAAAGAAATAGAAGAGGCAATTCAAAATTTCATATGGAATAATAAAAGACCACGTATAGCAAAAACACTTCTTAGCAGAAAGAACAGCGCTGGAGGTATTTCAATTCCAAACTTTAGACTATTACAGAGCTATAATTCTCAAAACAGCTTGGTACTGGCACAAGAACAGGCCTGAAGTCCAATGGAATAGAACTGTGGACGCAGATATTAAACCACAGACCTATGGCCACCTAATCTTTAACAAGGGAGCCAAAAAAAAGAATGGAAGAAAGATAGCCTCTTCAACAAGTTGTGCTGGCAGAACTGGTTAAGCACCAGCAGAAAACTAAAGTTGGATCCTTCTTTGTCATCTTGCATTAGAATTAACTCCAAATGGATCAAAGACCTGGAGGTAAAAGCTGACACACTGAAAAGTTTACAGGAAGGAATAGGAGATACACTAGGCCTCCTTGGCACAGGTCGAAACTTTCTTAATAAGGACCAAGAATCACAACAAATCAGAGAAAGGCTGGATAAGTGGGACTGCATTAAATTGGAGAGCTTTCATATGGCAATGGATATAGCTAGTAAACTAATCAGGAAGCCTACAGAGTGGGAGAAGATCTTCACCAACCAAACAACGGAAAAGGCCTCATATCTAAAATATATCAACAACTCAAAAAATTGAATCACTCCAAAACTAACCTCCAAAGTAACACCCATCAAATTAAAAAAAGGGGCAAAGATTTAAAGAGAGTCTTCTCTGAAGAAGAAACAAAAATGGCCTATAGACACATGAAGAATTGCTCAAAATCTCTGGTCATAAAAGAATTGCATATCAAAAGAACTCTAAGATTCCACCTCACTCCAGTTAGAATGGCCAGCATCAGGAAAACGAATGACAACAGATGCTGGAGGGGATGTGGCCAGGAGGGATCACTACTACACTGTTGGTGGGAGTGCAAACTCGTTCAACCACTATGGAAAGCAGTGTGCCAATGCCTCAAAAGGCTAAAACTAGAACTCCCATATGAACCAGCAATTCCACTACTTGGCATTTACCCAACAATCCAGAAACAAGGGCATACTAAACCCACTAGCACAACAATGTTCATTGCAGCGCTATTCACCATAGCAAAGATATGGAACCAACCCAGATGTCCCTCAGTTGATGAGTGGATCAACAAGTTGTGGTATTTGTACACAATGGAATTCTATACTGCTGTCAGGAAGAATGACATCACCCCATATGTTAGGATATGGAAATACTTAGAAAAAATCATATTAAGTGAAGTAAGCCAGACTCAAAGGAACTTAGGCTCAGTGGTTTCCCTCATTCGTCATAATCAGTAGAAACCTTGGCCTATACTAGCAGAGATTTGCAATAGAGCAAAAGGCCATATATAAGGCCATATAATGTGAAGCTAATTGAAGGGACCTCCAGGATATTGAAACAAAAGCCATATAATGAATGATTGTTGTCCTTAATGTACTATGTTGTCTCTCATCTCCTTTGCTGTCCCTTGGTTATCCCATATTGGTATAGTATCTCACTTTGTTATCTGATATATTGAATTTATTTGTATTTGGATATTTGAAATTTGATAGGGAGGGGGGAAAACCAAGAAGGGTGGGGGGTGTGGGGTTGGAGGGAAATGGGTACCAAGACATGTGAAAGGGTATCAATGTATGTGAATTAATGCACCTTCTACCTGGCAAATATCATGTAACCCTTTTACTAATTACAATAAAAAATGAAAAAAAAGAAAGTTGTAGTGTGTGGGGAGGATGATGGGGTCAAATACATTTCTTCTTAGAAATTTACCTCATCTGGTTGCCCTGGATTTTCCTGGCCTTCTTCTTAGAAAAAGGCCTGTTCTACTGGATTTGTGGCTTGGCAAAGATCTAGCATGTACATCTTCGAGTAAGACATCCACAACTTCCATGCCTGAGACGCGAGTTTCCTGACCTTTGGCAACAGCACAGCAACATCTTTCTTCCTCCTGAGCCACAGGCCAAGTGAGCTGGCTTGAGCTGGTTGTTAGTTACAGTGGCTTGGTTACCAGGGTTCCATAGCCTGTTCCATTGTGAAGTAGGCAGGGTCACCTTTCAGGGCCCAATGACCAAAGATCGTTGCTCACAGAAGACCTCACCAAAGACATACTGGAGGCTGAATCTCTCCTCCAATCTCACAATACACATGTGGATGTAGTAAACAGCACACCTTACTTGTCCATTCCCAATGTCTTCCACTAGGCCCAACAACCAGTCTGGTCTCAGGCTCATGGAGCCTTTTTTAGGTAAGATCCAAACTTAAGGGTCAATATTGCCCTCATCCTTTACAAAACATTTGCTTCACAGTGCCTTCTCTGACTGCATTTTGCCCCTTGTCGAATTTCTTTTTGTTTTTGCTAGTCTTGGGACTTGACCTCAGAGTGTGAACATAGTTCTTGGGCTTTCTTTAGGCTTTAGCTGTCCCACCGAGCCACAGTACCACTTGCAGCGTTTTCTATGTATGTGGTAATGAGGAATCAAACCTCAGTCTTTTTGCTTGGTAGCCAAGGACTCTACAACCAGGTCAAACACCCAGGGCATCTTGCACATATTTTTGACGTCAATCTACTAGGATATTATAAGGTTTCTGTATCCTAATCAATTTTTTCCTGATGATTAGCTTTGCTGTCATGTGTAAAAAATGCAAGAGGGAAAAACACAGAAGAATTAGTGAAATTTAAAAAAAGCATTACATGCATAGATAAGTGTTCATTCTTTGTAGGAGAAAGGATATTTTGATATGATGATGATGACTTTATAATTACTATGTCAGGTTTGAGAGTTTGGCATAGTGGTAGAGTGCTTGCCTAGCATCCATGAAGATCTGGGTTTGATTGCTCAGTATCACATAGATAGAAAATCTAGATGTGGCACTGTGGCTCAAGTGGCAGAGGGCTGGACGTGAGAAAACCCGAGGACAGTGCTCAGGCCCTGAATTCAAGCCCCAAGACTGGCAGAAAGATAAAAGAAAATGAAAATGCTTTTTACGAGCTAATTCACTCACAGCATTGGCTTCTGAAATCTTCGCTTCTGCATCTTTTGAAATACCCCTATCCCTCAACGTAGACAAGAAAAACAGATCCAACCCATGGTCCACTGTGCAGCCCCTGGTTGGGCTAAGAGCTAGTCGTGCAGCAACACATAAGTTTTATTCTAATACTTTCCAAATTTTGTACTCAAATATGCTACCTACTTACCAACTTAGGTCAGTTATCCTTATGCTATACCTTTTCTTCATGAATACAATATTCTTACACTCCTACGTTAATCCTCTTGTACCTCCCCTGATCTCTCTCATTCTTTTTTTCTATCTCTGGACCTCTGCTCGTCTATCAAACCTTATACTGCACGGATCTACACTTGATGGCTGTTGAGCAATATTGTATATGTAGGTGGTTAATTATTCTCTAGGCTCAGAGGGACTTAAAGACAATAGAGATTGGATTGAGAGGCTTATTGTTTTGGGTATAAATCGCTCATCAGTGGTTGTATTAGACTGGTCTGTAAGTGCACAAAAAGAAAGAGTGATAATACCAATCAAAACTTGTGAACATCTAGTGTCTGCCAGCTACAGAGGTCTAGGTTGGTTATATCTGAAAAACTATAATCGTATTTAGTAGTAATCTTGCTCCCATTATCAAATGGGCAGAACAAGAAACTCAAGAAAAATGTCAAATCAAGAAACAACATCCCCCACCCAATGTAAACAGACAATGGAACAGTCACTGCAAACCTAGAGGAGAGTCTTCCAAGTGCTACACAAATGCAATTGATAAACATCATTAATGGACAATGTGAAAATATAAAGAAAGAGATAATGGAGGAAGCCATAGCTGAATAAGAGGAAAGCATAAACAAGGTGATAAGTGAAAAATAAGAAGCCCTAAAGAGGCCATAATAAAGGTTTTTCAAAGAAAGATGGATGAATTCATAGAATCCACAAATGAAAACGTGACCAAACTCCAGCAAATGTCCAAAGAAAATAAAGCTACTGAGCTAACCACTCAAAAGGAAATCAAGGAGATAAAGAAATCCACACATGATCTAAAACAAGAGATGCAAGGCATCAAAAGTGAGCGATTAGAAGCAAGGGCGATGAAAAATAAATTAGATAGCTTTGATAGCAGGTTAGACAATGCAGAGGAGAGAATTTCCGTGGCTGAAGATAATTTCGGTATTATAGAGAAAGAACAGAAAATGAGTCAATCCAAATCTAGGAAATATGACAGATCGCTTCAGGAGGTCCAAGATACAATTAGGAAGCCTAATTTAAGGCTAGTTGGTATTGAGGAGGGCGTGGAGGAAGAGGTCAATGGTATTGGAAATATACTTCAGGGAATCATCTCAGAGAATTTCCCAAATACCCAGAAGGGCAGGCCCATCCAGATACGAGAAGCTTTTAGAACCCCAAACAGACCTGACCAGAAAAGAACATCGCACCGCCACATTGTGATCCGAACTGGATCAATAGAAACGTAAGGAAAGATCCTAAAGGCAGCCAGGGAAAAGGGATCAGTAACCTATAAAGGCAAACCAATCAGAATAACCCCAGATTTCTCAGCAGAGACCATGCAAGCACGAAGTGACTGGAAGCATATATGTCATGCCCTTAAATCAAATAACTACCAACCAAGAATAATGTAGCCAGCTAAGCTCTCATTCATAACTGAGGGAACAATAAACACATTCCATTCCAGGGAAAAGCTGCAACAATATGTCGAAACAAAACCAACACTACAGAGAATTCTCAAAGGTGCTCTATACATAGAAAACCAAAATAAATGCAATATAGGGAAAGAAATAGCACCTAAACAGCATACCATCTAAGGACCACAAGAACTGTCAAGACACAGGCCCTACTAAAAGCTTTTAAACATGGTAGGATCTAATAAATATCTCTCAATCCTAACTCTCAATATCAATGGACTTAACTCTCCAATTAAACGGCATAGGCTGTCTAATTGGATCAAAAAGCAAGAGCCATCGTTCTGCTGTCTTCAAGAGACACATCGTACCCAAAAACAATCATCTTTTGAAAGTGAGAGGTTGGACGAAACTCTAACAAGCTAACTGCCCCCATAAACAGGCTGGAGTTGCCATCCTCATATCAGATACAATAGACTTCAAACTAAAGTTAGTAAGAAAAGACAAAGAAGGTTACTACATACTACTGAAGTGATCTTTCCTCAAGGAAGACATAACGATCCTAAATATTTACACACCCAATCCCAGAGCTCCAAACTTCATCAAGCAAACTTTACTTACACTGAAACCATACATAGATCGAAATACAGTGATTGTTGGTGAGTTTAACACACCACTCTCAACTATGGACAGATCAACAAGGCAAAACACAACAGAGAAACCTTAGAACTGAACAACTATATAGACCAACTAGATCTAACAGACATCTGCAGAATATTCCACCCAGTAACAACACAATATACGTTTTTCTCAGCAGCACATGGAACATTTTCCATAATAGACCACATCTTAGGCCATAAAACAAACCTGGACAGATTCAGAAACACTGAAATTATTCCATCCACACTCTCAGACCATAAAGGCATCAAATTGGAGCAGAACACATATCTCCACCAACGAAAACCCTGTAACTCATGGAGACTGAACAACACATTGTTGAATCAAAAACAATGGGTAATCGAAGAGATCAGAACAGATATCCAACTGTTTATGAAATTTAACCATAAGGAGCACACAAATATCAACTCCTTAGAGACACAACAAATTCAGTACTCAGAGGAAAATTTATAGTGCTGAGTGCCTACAACAGCAAGTTGGAAAAATTGCAAATCAACTACTTAATGTCTCACTTTAACCACCTGGAAAAAGAGCAACAAACCAACCCTAAACCCATTAGGAGAAAGCAAATAATTAAAATCAAAGCAGAATTAAATGATTTGGAATAAAAAAAAACCTATAGAATCAACAAAACAAGGAGATGGTTCTTTGAAAGAATTAACAAAATTGACAAGCCCTTAGCAAATCTTACCAAAAAATCACAAGAGAGCATATCGAAATAAACAAAATCGCAGATGAAAATGGTAATATCACGACAGAAATTACCAAGATGCAGAATACCATGGGGGAATACTTCTGAAAACTTTACGCCAAGAAATTTGAGAACCTAGAAGAAATGGATGAATTCCTAGACAATATTAACATACCCACACTGAACCAAGAAGAGCTAAACAAACTCAACAGGCCCATTTCAAGCTCTGAAATAGAAATGGAAATTAGACAACTTCCACTTAAAAAGAGCCCAGGGCCAGATGGATTCACAGCTGAATTCTATAAGGTCTTCAAAGCAGAGCTCACACCAATACTCCTCAAGCTCTTCAACGAAATTGAAAATGAAGGTTGTATACCAAACTCATTCTGTGAAGCCAGTATATCCCTCATCCCCAAACCAGATAGAGATTCATCAAAGAAAGAGAACTATAGACCCATTTCTTTGATGAACATCGATGCAAAACTTCTCAACAAAATACTGGCCAACCGTCTACAACAACTCATCAAAAAATTATACACTATGATCAAACTGGATTCATCACAGGGAGGCAAAGCTGGTTCAACATACACAAATCAATTCATATAATTCAACACATCAGCAGGAGTAAGGACAAAAATCACATGATCGTCGCAATAGATGCGGAAAAGGCATTTGACAAGATCCAAAACCCCTTTATGTTAAAAGATGTGGAGAAACTAGGACTCCATGGAACATTTCTCAGTGTAATAAAGGCTGTGTATGAGAAACCCACTGCTAGTATTATACTTAATGGTGAAAATCTAAAGCCATTCCCTCTAAAATCAGGAACGAGGCAAGGATGCCCACTCTCTCCACTCCTTTCTAACATAGTACTAAATTTCCTAGGCAGTGCAATAAGGCAAGAAGCAAGCATAAAGGGGATCCAAGTAGGGAAAGAGGAAATAAAACTATCCCTCTTTGCAGATGACATGATTCTGTATTTAAAGAATCCTATAGACTCTACTCCCAAGCTTCTTGAGCTGATTCAAAGCTTTGGAAGGGTAGCAGGCCATAAAATCAACCCTCAGAAATTAACTGCCTTCCTTTACGCCAATAGTGAGAGGAATGAGGCAATAATCAGGAAAGAAACTCCTTTCACAATAGCCTCAAAGAAAATAAAGTACCTAGGAATTAGCTTAACTAAGAATGTAAAGGACAGTTTAGATGAAAACTTTAAAACCCTAAAAAAGGAAATTAAAGCAGAACTAAGGAAATGGAAAAAGCTCCCATGCTCCTGGATTGGAAGAATCAACATTGTGAAAATGACAATCTTGCCAAGGTCTATCTACAAATTCAATGCAATACCCATCAACATCCCAATGTCATTCTTTAAAGAAATAGAAGAGGCAATTCAAAATTTCATATGGAATAATAAAAGACCCCGTATAGCAAAAATACTTCTTAGCAGAAAGAACAGCGCTGGAGGAATTTCAATTCCAAACTTTAGACTATTACAGAGCTATAATTCTCAAAACAGCTTGGTACTGGCACAAGAACAGGCCTGAAGTCCAACGGAATAGAACTGTGGACCCAGATATTAAACCACAGACCTATGGCCACCTAATCTTTGACAAAGGAGCCAAAAAAATAGAATGGAAGAAAGATAGCCTCTTCAACAAGTTGTGGTGGCAGAACTGGTTAAGCACCAGCAGAAAACTAAAGTTGGATCCTTCTTTGTCACCTTGCATTAGAATTAACTCCAAATGGATCAAAGACCTGGAGGTAAAACTGACACACTGAAAAGTTTACAGGAAGGAATAGGAGATACACTAGGCCTCCTTGGCACAGGTCGAAACTTGCTTAATAAGGACCAAAAAGCACAACAAATCAGAGAAAGGCTGGATAAGTGGGACTGCATTAAACTGCAGAGCTTTTGTATGGCAACTTATATAGCTAGTAAACTAATCAGGAAGCCTACAGAGTGGGAGAAGATCTTCACCAACCAAACAATGGACAAAGGCCTCCTATCTAAAATATATCAACAACTCAAAAAATTGAATCACTCCAAAACTAACCTCCAAAGTAACACCCATCCCATTAAAAAATGGGCCAAAGACTTAAAGAGAGTCTTCTCTGAAGAAGAAACAAAAGTGGCCTATAGACACATGAAGAAATGCTCAACATCTCTGGTCATAAAAGAAATGCAAATCAAAACAACTCTAAGATTCCACCTCACTCCACTTAGAATGGCCAGGATCAGGAAAACGAATGACAACAGATGCTGGAGGGGATGTGGCCAGGAGGGATCACTACTACACTGTTGGTGGGAGTGCAAACTCATTCAACCACTATGGAAAGCAGTGTGCCAGTGCCTCAAAAGGCTAAACATAGAACTCCCCTATGACCCAGCAAAACCACTACTTGGCGTTTACCCAACAATCCAGAAACAAGGGCATACTAAACCCACTAGCACAACAATGTTCATTGCAGCGCTATTCACCATAGCAAAGATATGGAACCAACCGGGATGTCATTCAGTTGATGAGTGGATCAACAAGTTGTGGTATTTGTACACAATGGAATTCTATGCTGCTGTCAGAAAGAATGACATCGCCCCATTTGTTAGGATATGGAAAGACTTAGAACAAATCATATTAAGTGAAGTAAGCCAGACTCAAAGGAACTTAGGCTCAGTGGTTTCCCTCATTCGTCATAATAGGTAGAAACCTTGGGCTCAACTAGCAGAGATTTGCAATAGAGCAAAAGGCCATGTATAAGGTCATATAATGTGAAGCTAATTGAAAGGACCTCCAGGATATTGAAACAAAAGCCATATAATGAATGATTGTTGTCCTTAATGTACTATGTTGTCTCTCATCTCCTTTGCTGTCCCTTGGTTATCCCATATTGGTATAGTATCTCACTTTGTTATCTGATATATTGAATTTATTTGTATTTGGATATTTGAAATTTGATAGGGAAGGGGGGTTTTGAAAACCAAGAAGGGTGGGGGTGTGGGGTTGGAGGGAAATGGGTACCAAGACATGTGAAAGAGTATCAATGTATGTGAATTAATGCACCATCTACCTGGCAAATATCATGTAACCCTTTTACTAATTACAATAAAAAAATGAAAAAAAAAGAAAGTTGTAGTGTGTGGGGAGGATGATGGGGTCAAATACATTTCTTCTTAGAAATTTACCTCATCTGGTTGCCCTGGATTTTCCTGGCCTTCTTCTTAGAGAAAGGCCTGTTATACTGGATTTGTGGCTTGGCAAAGATCTAGCATGTACATCTTCGAGTAAGACATCCACAACTTCCATGCCTGAGACTCGAGTTTCCTGACCTTTGGCAACAGCGCAGCAACATCTTTCTTCCTCCTGAGCCACAGGCCAAGTGAGCTGGCTTGAGCTGGTTGTTAGTTACAGTGGCTTGGTTACCAGGGTTCCATATTCTGTTCCATTGTGAGGGAGGCAGCGTCACCTTTCAGGGCCCAATGACCAAAGATCCTTGATCACAGAAGACCTCACCAAAGACATACTGGAGGCTGAATCTCTCCTCCAATCTCACAATATACATGTGGATGTAGTAAACAGCACACCTTATTTGTCCATTCCCAATGTCTTCCACTAGGCCCAACTACCAGTCTGGTCTCAGGCTCAAGGAGCCTTTCTTAGGTAAGATCCAAATTTAAGGGTCAATATTGCCCTCATCCTTTACAAAAAATTTGCTTCACAGTGCCTTCTCTGCCTGCATTTTGCCCCTTGTCGAATTTTTTTTTTGTTTTTGCTAGTCTTGGGACTTGACCTCAGAGTGTGAACATTGTTCTTGGGCTTTCTTTAGGCTTTAGCTGTCCCACTGAGCCGCAGCACCACTTGCAGCGTTTTCTATGTATGTGGTAATGAGGAATCAAACCTGAGTCTTTTTGCGTGGTAAGCAAGGACTCTACCACTAGGTCAAACACACAGGGCATCTAGCACATATTTTTGACATCAATCTACTAGGATATTATTAGGTTTCTGTATCTTAATCAATTTTTTCCTGATGATTATCTTTGCTGTCATGTGTAAAAAATGCAAGAGGGAAAAACACATAAGAATTAGTGAAATTTAAAAAAAGCATTACACACATAGATAAGTGTTCATTCTTTGTAGGAGAAAGGATATTTTGATATGATGATGATGAATTTATAATTACTATTTTAGTGTTGAGAGTTTGGCATAGTGGTAGAGTGCTTGCCTAGCATCCATGAAGATCTGGGTTTGATTGCTCAGTATCACATAGATAGAAAATCTAGATGTGGCACTGTGGCTCAAGTGGCAGAGGGCTAGACTTGAGAAAACCCGAGGACAGTGCTCAGGCCGTGAATTCAAGCCGCAAGACTGGCAGAAAGATAAAAGAAAATAAAAATGCTTTTTACGAGCTAATTCACTCACAGCATTGGCTTCTGAAATCTTCGCTTCTGCATCTTGTGAAATACCCCTTTCCCACAACGTAGACAGTAAAAAAAGATCCATCCCATGGTCCACTGTGAGGCCACTGGTTGGGCTAAGAGCTAGTCGTGCAGCAACACATAAGTTTTATTCTCATACTTTCCAAACTTTGTACTCAAATATGCTACCTACTTACCAACTTAGGTCAGTTATCCTTATGCTATACCTTTTCTTCATTACTACAATATTCTTACACTCCTACCTTAATCCTCTTGTACCTCCCCTGACCTCTCTCATTCTTTTTTTCTATCTCTGGACCTCTGCTCGTCTTTCATCCCTTATACTGCACGGATCTACACTTGATGGCTGTTGAGCAATATTGTATATGTAGGTGGTTAATTATTCTCTAGGCTCAGAGGGACTTAAATACAATAGAGATTGGATTGAGAGGCTTATTGTTTTTGGTATAAATCGCTCATCAGTGGTTGTATTAGACTGGTCTGTAAGTGCACAAAAAGAAAGAGTGATAATACCAATCAAAACTTGTGAACATCTAGTGTCTGCCAGCTACAGAGGTCTAGGTTGGTTATATCTGAAAAACTATAATCGTATTTAGTAGTAATCTTGCTCCCATTTTCAAATGGGCAGAACAAGAAACTCAAGAAAAATGTCAAATCAAGAAACAACATCCCCCACCCAATGTAAACAGACAATAGACTTCAAACTAAAATTAGTAAGAAAAGACAAAGAAGGTGACTACATACTACTAAAAGGATCTTTCCTCCAGGAAGACATAACGATCCTAAATATTTGCACACCCTTTTGAAGATTCTCAAAAGATTGAAGATTCTGCCAGTGTAAGTTAGATTCCGGCATTGATATTAAATAATGCAATGAGTAGGGATTTATATTTGAAATATCACTGTTGAAAAAATCTAACACACATTTGCTTAGTATTTGCTTTTGATTTCCCAAGAAGTTCAGTACAAGCTAACATGTGTGGCATATATCGACTGGGAGAAATGATTCAGAATATGTGTCTCATTTGAACAGGAGTCAGTGAAAAGATACAGAAGCAGGATACCCATATTGTGATAATTTGTATCTTTTGCATATTTTGTGTTTGTTATTAATTCCATTTGTAGTATACATTTCTAGGTAAAAACTTTTAAAATTTTTCCAAACAATTTGTCATTTCAACAGCCATAAAAGACATTTATATGCCTGATAAAATTCACAGAATCCAAATTATTCCATATTATTTTTTGTGTTTTTTTTTTGGTGGGTCATAGATCTTGAACTCAGCCTGGGCACTATCCCTGAGCTCTTCAGCTCCAGGCTACCACCTTACCCTGGAGCCAAGCCCCACTTCCCATTTTCTAAAGGTAAATTGGAGATAAGAGTCTCACGGCTTTTTGTGCCAGGATGGCTTTAAACCTTGATCCTCAGATCTCAGCCTCCTGAGTAGCTAGGATTATAGAAGTGAGCCACCACCCCATCATGCTCAGCTTTCTGTTTTTTTTTTAAACAAGCCCTTTGGTTGGAACTCGGTCTCAGCACTGTCCTTCAGCTTTCCTCAAGCCTAGCGATCTTCTACTTGAGCCACAGCACTACTTCTGGTTTTTTCTGTGTGTGTGGTACTGCAGAATTGAACCTTCGTCTTCGTACAAGCACTCTACAACTATGCCAAACTCCCAGCCCCTCCACATTATCTTTTATGATAGATCTTTCCATGCATCTAGGATGGCTAGAAATCCTTCTTGAGTTTCCCAAGATCAGGGAGTATAGGTGTGTCCCATCCTGTGTGGCTACATAACCATTGTTTAGGGTACAGTTCTCTCTTCATTCTACCCATCTAGAGCAATTTTCATCTTCCATGTATAATCATTAAACATTCAGCTCCTGTTCCTCTCTACTCCACTCTCTGGAACCATCGTGCTTTTTGGCTCTAAGGGTTTGTTTATCCTTGTAAGCTCTGGAAGGGAAAACATACCCTAGCTCTTCCTTTATGACTGCTGTATTTTTAGTTTACTGTAATCAAGATTCATCTGTAAAATATAGTAAAATGTTCTTCCTTTTCAATGGATTGTTTGCATATTTCTATCTTTTGATTATTATTAATAGTTGTGAATGGATTCTCCACATATTTGTTCTAGTCTCTGCTTTCTCTTCTGTTAGGTACAAATCTAGAAATAGAAGTGTTGGACCATATTTCTATGTAATTCTATATTTAGTACTTTTTTTTACCACTCTCCACGCAATTTTTGATTGTTTTATATTCCTTGCAGAACTATTCCAAAGTTCTACTTCTTCTCACTACCTTCCCAGTAATAGTTAGACTTTGAAATTTGTTTTTTGGTATGCGTGTGTGTGTTTGTGTGTGTGTGTGTGTGTGTGTTTGTGTGTGTTTATGTGGATCTTTTCGTTTAAAACTATATTTATATTAACATATTTAAAGTAATGATTTCATTGTAATTTTAATTTTTCTCATGACTGTTAATATTGAACTTCTTTCTACATTTTGAACTACTATTTCTATATATTCTTTTTAGAAAATCCTCTCCAATCTCCAATTTTTTTCCCTTTTTTTGTGGGGTAGTTGGGAAAGTCATGTGGCTTGGACTTTGGGCCGTGAGCTCTTTAGTTTAAGGCTATTGTCCTACCCTTAGTATTGCCCCTCAGTTCTTCTGCTCACAGCTCCCTACCCCTCTTCCCATTATATACAGAACAAAGGTCATCCTCAGTCTTTTTGAAAAAGTAAAACATACAAAAAATTTGTAGTGTAAAACAGCAAGAAATAAATTTCTTTCCAGGTGCAGTGACTTCTACCTGTAATCCTAGCTACTCAGATATCAGGCTGATATCTAAAGATTTGGTTCAAAGCCAGCCTGGGCATTAGAAAGTCTATGAGAATCTCATCTACAGTTAACCACTAGAATATGGGAAATGGCACTGTGGCTTCATAGGTAGGGTGATAGCCTTGAGTTGAAGAGCTCAGGAACAGTGCCCAGGCCCAGAGTTCAAGCCTTACAAATCCCCCAGCCAAAAAAAAGAAAAAAAAGTTTCTTCCCCAAGTGACTGTTATGCCAGACATAGAACATTAACATTCTGGGTGTACTTCACAGTATTATTACTTGATACCCTAAGATTTTGCAATATTCTCACAGTACCAGCATATGTCATCATATAATGTAGTTCCTTTTCAAAGGAATAATTCCATTTATAACCTAAATCTACTCCCCCGACTTATTTTTGTCGATACCACAATTGCTCTACCATGATATGCCACAAGCCATTAAACATTTTATGGTGGGTAATTGGAAAGGAGTCTCATGGAATTTTGTGCCAGGCTGGCTTTGAACCATGGTCCTCAGATCTCAGTCTCCTGAGTAGCTAGGATGACAGGCGTGAGCCACCAACACCTGGCTTGCCTTTTTATTTTTTTGTGGGTCTTGGGACTTGAACTCTGGGCCTAGGCACCATCCCTAAGCTTTTCAGGTCAATATTTCATGTAAGTCTAAACATTTAAGTAAAGGAATAAAATTCCAACAAAAAAAGAATACAATTCCAGACATGGTGTGTTTATAACTCAGTGCTAATTACTTGATGAAAATGTGCCATTCCAGAAGCTGGTGTCATTTGATGATGTAGCTGTGGATTTCAGCTGGGAGGAGTGGCAGCATCTGTACAATGCTCAGAGGACCCTGTACAGAGATGTAATGCTGGAGACCTACAGCAACCTGGTGTCCTTAGGTGAGCAAAAGTCAAATTCACTTGCAAGGCCAAGTGCCTTGTTATTTTGCAGATACGTGAATGTTTATCAAACTTTCAATACTATTTAAATGAAAGATTCCTGGCCCCTGAGAAGTATCATTACTTTCTAAAGAAAACCTAAGGTAATTTTGTACTCATTCTTCAGGATACCTTCAGGATACTTTGACAACAGTTCTAAATTATGTTTCCTCTAATGGAGACGACATTCCAAACTTACACAGTAATTGTAAGTGGATAAACAATCCAGAATAGAATATATATCATTATTGGAAATAGAATCTACAAATCACTAAACAGTGAGTTTATAATGGAAACCTGGCACTAGGTGCAATGTTTCATGCCTGTAATCTTAAAATATTCAGGTGGAAGAAATCTAAGAATTCTAATTTGAAGCCAGCAATGGCATAAAAATTGCCATGAAACTCTATAACTCCAAATAACCCCGCAAAACTGTTAGTGGAGTGTCAAGAGTTTGATTTTGTGGTTGAGTGCTTGCCTAGCATGCATGAAGACCTATGCATGTAAGTGGAGCTGGGACTCAAACTGGTATTTTTCTAGCCTTGAGCAAGACAGCTAAGTTTATGCCATACAAAATGAATAAAGAGCTGGGGAAAAGTCAAGCATGGCACCAGTCAGAAATGAGAAAAAAGATTTAATAGATAACTTGTGAGTAGGATGTCTGCGAACTTAAAGCAATGATGACACAGCATAAGCAATAATTCTCTACTGTTTCTAATTTACAGGCCCTGTGTTCCCAAACCTGTATTAATTGACAAGCTGGAGCACTGTGCAGAACTCTGGATAGGAAATTCCTCTGACAAGAATATCACAGGTGAGTGAATGCATCTTCATATTGATGTTGGAGCCTGAGCCCCATTGGTAAGTTCATGCTGTGATGTACTGAGCAATAATATTCTTAGTTACCCTAAATCCTGTGTGGAACCTATGGAATTCTTTGTGAATGAATCAAGAATCATTTTCTTTTCCCAATCCTATGGTTGGTCTCAGGGCCTGAGCATGGTCCTTGGGTTTTCTCAAGGCTAGATCTCTATTTCTTGAGTCATAGCACCACTTCTGGCTTTTTCTTTGTATGTAGTACCAAGGAACTGAACCAGGTCTTTGTGCATGCTAGCCCAAATCCCCGGCACCAAGAATCATAGTGTGATATAATGAATTCTATGTGGCAGTAGAGTTAAAGTTAGATTTCTCTGTAGAAATCACTGTGAAACAAAATAAAATGAGAAAGCCATGAGCCCGTGGCTCATGCCTGTAATCCTAGCTACTTAGGAGGCTGAGATCTGAGGATCAAGGTTCAAAGACTGACCTATCACAAAAACACCTTAGACTCTTCTCTCCAATGAACCAATAAAAAATGAGAAGTGGGGTTGAGGCTAAAGACATAGGGCAGTAGCCTTGAGCTGAAGAGCTCAGGAAGAACAGCCAGGTGTAGAATTCAAGTCCCATGACTACAAAACAAGAAAGAAAGAAAGAAAGAAAGAAAGAAAGAAAGAAAGAAAGAAAGAAAGAAAGAAAGAAGAAAGAGGGAAGAAAGGAAAGGAAGGAAGGAAGAAAGAAAGAAAGAAAGAAAGAAAGAAACAAAGAAAGAAAGAAAGAAAGTAGGAAAGAAAGAATGATACCTCATTTGTTTAAAACTAAGACTATAAATGATTGAGCAAACAAGGATTAAGTCAGTGCATTATTCTCTGATAAGGATAATATCTTTTTGCTGGTACGAAGAGACTGGTATTCAGAACCAGACCTTTCCACCAGAAATTGAGCCTAGTGATAGAGTGCTTGACTAGCATGCACAAAGACACAGGTTTGATTCGTTATTACCACATACATAGAAAAAGCCACAAGTAATGACTTCATTGGTAGGGTTCTAGTCTTGAGAATACCCAAGGACAGTAGTTAGGTCCTAAGTTCAAACTCAGGAATGGAAGGAAAAAAACAACAACAAAGTTTCAATCAACATAAGAAAATTAACTAGACAATGAGCTGGAGATTTTCTGGTCTTCCATGGTTCTGAGGGACAGGAGTGTTAGAAAAGGAATTTTTATAAGGCTTCAAATGGAAAGAAACAAATTTCAAAATTCCCACAAATACCTAAATTGAGACTTTAGTGAGAAGTTGTAACTGAAGTGATATAGGTGTAAGTCCTTACTCTCAAGAATCGTTCTTGCTTGGATCAAAGGCAAACAGACATATAAACCAAACTTGTGGCCGCTGAATCTAGAAAAAATTCGTGACCCTCACTTAATGGTTAAAAAGCAAACAGCATTGAAACTGGGTAAGGTAATCCTATCTGCTACTCAGGACCTGAGACTCTTATGTGTAGTTAACTCTAGAAAACAGGAAGTGGGGCTGTAGCTGAAGGATAGGGGTTATAGTCTTCTGCTGAAGTGTTCAGGGACAGGGCCGAGGCCTATGAACTACAAAAAAAAAAGAAAAGAAAACAAAAGAAAGTTTTAAAAAGATGCAAAACAGCCCAATATTTTGATTATTTCTCAAAAATAAAAGAAAGGCAGCTATTCCTCAATGTATAAACAAAACAGTATTTGAAAAAAAAACAGCTGCAGGTATATTATAGGTAGTACTCAGCTTAAAACTGTAGCAATACATAGTTTGGTAATTTCAATAAATATTTCCTGTGATATAAAAAGAGAATAAAACACAGAAAAACATTATTGGTCATTGTAAAATATCATTTTCTTAATATGTTAGGGAGAAAAGCATATATTTCTCATAAATCAATTTCCACTTTTATATTTTAAAATATCTAACACTTAGGATGGGAAAGTAAAGTCATTACCTTTACAGTAATGAATATTTGTATCTCATGTATGTTTGTGTCTTTTTTCTATGACTCATTTTAGATGTCCAGGTAATGGAAAATGTGTTCAAGACCTGCCAGGAAAGTCCACATGAATGTCTTTGTGAAGTAGCAGTTGCAAGTAGTATCGAAGTGGAGGAAAACGTGAGATTAGCAACAACTTTAAATTTGAGCTCTACACATAATCCAGAGCTGATTAGTAATAACGGTAACAACTTAGGGGTGAGGACTGAGGAGTTCATTAAGTGTCAGAACATGCTTCTGTCTCCTAAACCTGATGAGATGCATGCTGCATATAGATCTCGTATGTCTCCTGTTCTTAAAAAATCCATCGGATATTCAGAGCATTTTATTCATGATTGTGACAGTCCAAAAGATCTGCAGTATCATAATTCTGTTCTCCCTGCCCAAGAAATTCTTCAGGGAGGGAGGAAAACTGGTAAATGTACTGTGTGATGAAAAATATTGTACTTAACACCGACCATCACTACACATCCGAAAATGTACACAGGAGAGACTCCTCATACATGTAGTGAATGTGAGAAATCTTTCAGTAATGAAATACGCCTTACAATACCTCAGAGCAAATATCCTGAGATATGTGATGCGTACATCAAGTGTGAAAATTAATTTCTGAGAAGTCAGACATGACGCTCCAACCTTGATCTCCAAGAGAAGACAAACCTTATGAATATGAGGAACGTAATAAAATTTCTGCCCAGAATTCAGCTCTCAGCACACATCAGAGATCTCACTCAGAAGAGAAATCTTATGAATGGGATAAATGTGGGAAGACTTTTAGACTGAAATCATACCTCACTTTGCACCAGAGAAGACACACAGAAGAGAAACCTTATGAATGTAACAAATGTGAAAAGTCTTTCACCCAGAAGATACACCTTCGAGTTCATCAAATAACACACACAGGCGAGAAATCTTATAAGTGTAATGAATGTGGAAAGTCTTTCCAAGGGAAGGGAAAACTTCGTGTTCATCAGAGAATACACACAGGAGTGAAACCTTATGAATGTAACCAATGTGTAAAGTCTTTCAGACAGAAATCTTCCCTCAAATTGCATCAAAGAACACACACAGGAGAGAAACTCTGAGTAATGAAAAACATTTAGCTATATATAGAATCTCTGTATATGGGAGCATTAGGGTAAGTCTTCTAAACAAAGTCAACCTTCAGCAAGCATTAAGAGCACTCACAGAAGAAATAATAGCATGTACGAAAACCTTTGTTAGAAACCTCTAAAAGCTGACTGGGTGGCTTAGTGGTAGAGTGTTAACCTATCAAGGATGAAGGCCTGGGTTAGATTCCTCAATACTACGTGAAAAGAGCAAGCCAGAAGCAGCACTGTGGTTCAAATGGTAGAGTGCTAACCTTGAGCAAAAGTAGCTCGGGCCCTGAGATCAAGCCTAAGGATTGGAGAGAGAGAGAGAGAGAGAGAGAGAGAGAGAGAGAGAGAGAGAGAGAGAGAGAGAGAGAGAGAGAGAGAGAAAAGAGAGAGAAAGAGAGAGAAACAAGAACTTCTAAATTTTACAGAGATAGAGATGGAGAGAGAGAAGGAGACAGAAACTAATTTCTAAACTTTACAATCTTTCTATTTCCTTACAAATTCGTCTATGTCATTCTTTCTGACAGAAGCACAGAATTCCATTGTGTAAAAATACCATATTTGATCTACTCATCAACTGACGGGCATCTGGGTTGGTTCCATACCTTTGCTATAGTAAATACTGCTGTGATAAATGTTATTGTTCTAGTGAATTTAGTATGTCCTAGCTGGACGATTGGAAAGTAGTGAAATTGCTGGATCACAGGGGAGCTCTATGTTTAGTGTTTTTGGAATACTGCCATAGTGCTTTCCATAGAGGTTGAACGAGTTTGCAATCCCACCAGCAGTGTAGTAGTGATCCCTCCTGGCCACATCCCCTCCAGCATACGTTATTAGATTTCTGGATCTTGGTCATTCTAACTGGAGTGAGGAGGAACAGGGAAAGAGGAACTGAAACTTTCTCTCCTTACAGATGACATGATTCTGTATTTAAAGAACCCTATAGACTCTACTCCGAAGCTGCTTCAGCTGATATAAAACTTTGGTAAGGTAGCAGGGTATAAAATTAACCCTCAATGTCAACTGCCTTCCTATATGCCAACAAATGAGAGGAATGAGGCAAGAATCAGGATAGCAACTCATTTTGCTATCAAAGACAATAAAATACCTAGGAATTAACTTAGAATGTAAAGCACCTTTTTGATGGAACTATAAACCCTGGAGAAGGAAATTAACGCAGAACTGAGGAAATGCAAAAACCTATGCTCCTGCTTTGGAAGAAGTAATATTGTAAAAATGGCAATCTTGATAAGGACTATCTACAAATTCAATGCAATATTCATCAATATCCCAATGTCATTCTTTAAAGAAACAGAAGAGGAAATCCAAAATTTCACTTGGAATAATAAAAGACCCCTTATAGTCTGTCTTCTTGCATGATACATAATGTTTAATCTCACCTTCTCCACCAAAATCTCACCTTTCTCATTGAGACATAGGTGGCCCTGTTTACTAGCAGCAAAGGCTCAAAGGCGCAGTTTCAGGTGTCACCACTGCCTCTGTTACTGGGTAGATCCAACTCTGTCATCGATTCTGAGGTCTGCTCTGGGAGTCTTGGTCACAAGTTGTTCTGTGGCATCTGCTGCCAGCCTGTGCCTATTTGCTTCCTTTTCCTCCAGCAGCCTACAACAGGGAATGAAGTTCAGGCGCTGATGCTCTCCTTTATATGCAGGGCAGGATGAGCCCAACCCTCCCTCATCTTCCTCTTCCAATTTTTGGGAAAAATGTGCTGGCAGAAGTCCTCAGGTGTGGGGCATGGCTGATCCACACTTTTAATCCAGGCTGGTCAGGAGGCTGAGATCTGAGTATGGAAGTTCCAAGTCACCTAGAACAGGAAAGTCTGATAGATTCTTACTACCAAAAATAAAAACAGCTGGGAATGGAGTTTGGGCTCAAGTGGTAAAGGGCTAGTCTTGAGTACAAATGCTTAGTGCCCAGGCCCTGAGTTCAGGCTCCAGCACTGCCAACAACCTCACTTTAGTGAGATTTTAGCTTTATCCATGTAGGCACATCTCACTGGAATCTTTGCTGGTAGAGATAGTCTTCATAATTTTGTCTCAAGGTAAAGGTCCTCCTGGGGTAGTACACAAAAGGTGTCATGGAGAGAGGAGCCCCACTTGCTCCAGGTTTGAAGATGGCATAGGTCAAGCCAGCATGGAGTTGGCACATCAGTCTTTTTCCTAGCACCACCTACAAGTGAATGTCAAATGACATTGATTGTTGTGGGATTGTGTGATTGAAGTGCCCCATTAAGGGCAGTGTTAGCACATCCAAACTTGGATACCAGGAATGCTGTAATCTCAAAGCTAAGATTTCTGTTGGCTACAGAAATGCTGGTGTGTCTGTTATTCACTAAAAGTTCAGGTGCAAAGATTCTGAAGCTTGATGCCATGTGTTTATTCCATTTAGTAAAATTATTTTAATGCACTGTATAAGTTAAAACATTTGATAAGAGTCAGGGGTAGTGAAAACATTGTTCTTGAATTCAGGTGTCTAGCAGGGTAATGGGGGGGTGTTGGTGGCTGGGACTATGAAGCTGGAGCTGCTATCAAAAAATGAATCATGTTCCCCTTTGTCTGGGAGAAATGACTCCAAAGATGAAATTTGAATGGTGAGGAAAAGATGATGAAGTACTCAGGAAATTTCTCCTAAACAAATGCTCATGTGGAAGTGGGATGGGGGCTGGGCATAGCTGAGGCAGAGCATAAGGGGGCTTCTCATGGTGTTGAGAACGTTCCTTGCGACTTCAGGCATGCAGCAGGGTGTTTTAGATGGCCATTGTGAGATGGATGGAATAAGACTGGAGACAAGATGAATGCTGGGATCCTGCAATGCTCTTGCATGAGTGGCTGGTGGCTCACCTGAAAGAACTCATTATGTCTAAAAAAGAAATCAGGAATTTGTTTTGATTAGATAATACCTGTAATCCGAGGCATATTCAGGATCCTGATCTTAGTATTGTGGTTTAAAACCAACCCAGCAATGGGCAAAGTGCATGAGACTCTTACTCCCAGTTTAGAGCAAGAACAAAGATTGAAGTAGAGCTGTGGCTCAAGAGCTAGAGTGCTACCTTGAGCAAAGAAAAGCTAAGAAAAAGCTCCAGGTCTTGTGTTCAAGGCCAGGAATGAAAGAAGGAAGGTAAAAAAAGGGAAGTATGTGAGGAAGGGAAATATGTAAATGAAAGAGAGAAGGAACTAGAAATTTAAAACTAGAGAATATTTAAAAGTCATCAGTCCTTCTAAGAAAAGTGTTGGAGTATGGGTTCTATATGTGGTGAACTGGAAGCCCAGCAGTGACTTGTTAACCAAAGAGTCACCATGATGAGCAAAGGATAGAAATCTGCATGAGCCTCTTAGCGGATGGAGTCACAGAAGAGAACCTCAGCTCCCATCCCATAGTTAGAAGTATATAGAGATGGGGAAGTTGGCATCACCTTGATGTCATTGTGTCCATGGAGACTGGAAGCCATGGCTCCGTTAAAGCACAATGTTCTGGTTACTGAGCTGAGAGGCTGAGGAGAGCCAAGTCCGGGCCATGAAGAAATCAGGGTGGCAGCAGAGCAACTCTGCTGCATTGTGTGCCTGCTTGGCTGTTCTTATTCTGTGGTGGATCAGGCCAGAGCGGGTGATAGTAACTGTTTTGTGGTCACAAGCCCTTCACCAAGAGCTTCCTGTGGGATCCTCATAAGCTACAGGGTGGCTGGTGGTGGGATGTGTGTGGGGTGGAAGTGACAGAGGGATGGACGCATGGCAAGGTGGGTGAAGAGATGAGAGGAATGATGAGAGTCCAGTTCATTGGTTTCCAAGGTTAATGGGTGGGAGGTAGAGAGGCATGATGGAGGAAAGATGGAGGCAGGGGAAGGTGGTGACAGAGTGAGGCCATCTGTAGTGCCAGCCTGGCCATCATCTGAAGCCCATAGGCAGCTTCCTGATCCCTCACTTTGTCCTGCTCCTTGTGGAGGGAATGTCACGTGTACCCAGAGCTAGGGGTGGGGCAATGTTAGTAGCACCTGGAGAACCATTGGCCTCTACCTGGGTGAGGGGTGGTTCTGGCTCCCATGCTGGGTGGCCTGATAGCTATGGAACAGATCTCTCCTTAGCTACCACAGTCAGTGGCTGCTCTCCATCTAGGGTTAGGGCACCTGCTCAGCCATCAGGACACTCCATGCCTTGACAGAGGCCTACAATTCAGATGGCAGCACAGGGGTGAAGATGATCTCACCGTAGCCCTAGTTACATGGCTGTCCCTGCATGCAGGTCAGGATGAGCTGGGGGAAGATGTTCTCTGTGTTTTTCCACAGCCTATCCCGGCCTCTTCTTGTGTCTGATTAGACCCAGAGAGTACCAGGTTCCCTCTCATAGTCCTGGTTCTTTTTCTTTTACAGTCATGAGGCTTGAACTCAGGTCCTGGGTACTGTCCCTGAGCTCTTTTGCTCAAGGTTGATGCTCTACCATTTGAACCGTAGTGCCATTTCCAGCATTTCCTTTTCATGTGGATCTCTGATATCTCCAGTGCTGTGCCTGCAGGGAGGCACTCACCCCACAGACAGAGCCACCTCTGCCGTGACTGTGACTGCCCACAACCCTCACACCCACTCCTTGCACACCCCTCGACTCCAGTTTTAGCTCCTCTTGGACTGGGTGTCCAGCCTACCCCTTCCTACACTCACAAAGGGTCTACAATTGTCTTCCCATGGTACATTCTTCTGCCAGCCAGATACAGACTGTGCACATCTTGACCATCACGGAGCTCAAAGCCAAAGGCTGAGATGCAGAAGGGGGTGACCCAGTAGCTGCACAGGGCCCATGGATCATCCTGTGCATCCCCCAGCCTGTGACATCCCCCACCCCCTTGGCAGGGAAGCCCCATGCCCACATCCTGATCCCTGGTCCCCTCCAATTCCATTCTCCCTTGGATTTTGCAGACTGTCTACCATCAGGATCTAAAATTCTATTCATCACTTTATGTCCTTATCATTGATTTGCTACTTTGGCAGGATCTCCCCGTGCCTTGAGAGTGGGCATGTCATGTACTCTCTGTGGAGAAGTTGCCCCAGGAGAAGAAATATGGACTTCATGTGAGTGTTGGGCAGGGCAGGAGGGCTCCCTAGGATCAGAAGCCACAGGAGGGGTGCAGATGGGGGAATGCTAGGGGCCCCAGGGGACAGTGGGAGTTAGGGCACAGTTGGTTCCTTCTGCAGGGTTGACACCGCTTCACAAACCCAACAGAATGAGGTTCACATTACAGATATCAGAGACAGTGCAGATTGCCAATGGGCGCAGGGGTCACTGTCACCCCCAGATGCTGACTGCATGCTGGGATGCACGCAGAGATGGTTTCAAGATCAGATAATGAGGATGTTGCAGGGTGTAACCATTCTTTTCAGATGGCTCTCTACCTCTCTTGAGCTTCATCTCTTTCTTTGGCTTTTTCTTGGCAGTTAACTGGAAATGAGGGTTTCATGGACTTTCCTTTCTGGACTGGCTTCAAACAGAAGCTATGCACAGTTTTCAAACCATACCCTACTGAAGAAGGGAAGCTTGATCTGGTTCTTAACTGGGTTGCACTTTGGCTCCGTTTGCTATGCCTCACGGGAGGGGGCTCATCATTTGTAGACTAAGATCTCATGACCTTCAAAGCCAAATGCTACCTGAAAGTTCAGGGTCCCAGCCTATGTGTTGGGCCTGGGTGAATACATTCTCTGTTATGCTGGGTCATCAACCCATGTTTTAAGCTGGAAGTACGTAGTGCCACATTTGATAAGAACATCTGCCAGAGATTGACACCTCATGAAAGCAGATTCTAAATTTGTCTTCCATTTCCTGTCGTGGAGAAATCCCATCCAAGTTAGACAGGCTCACATCCCCCTGCAGGTCACACTCCTAATGCACCCTTGAGTGTCCTCATGGTATTGGGATCTAAGTTTGTAGGGAATGCTGGTTTAGTCCATGAATTAGCTGGACAAGTGATGACAAACGTGTTGTGGATTAATATGAGAACAATTTAAGAAGCCCTGGAGGAGCATCAACCTGACCCTCTGTGGTGCTATAAATCTGATAGGATGTTCCAGACTGAGAAACAATCACATGGCTTTGTGTTTGGTATCCAGACAAGTGAGTGCATGTCTTAGCTGTCAGCCAATACAGAGGAGGACATGAATAAGTGGGTGGAAAGCATCTGTCAGACCCCTGTCTGGGGGCAGGTGGAGAGAACATAGGAAGGTAGATACCATGGCTGTGGTGGGGCCAAAAAACGGGTAAAAGAGGCAAAGGAACCAGGTACTGGTAGCTCAAGACTGTCATCCTAGCTACTCAGGAGTTTGAGATCTGAGGATCACAATTCAAAGCCAGCCCAGGACAGAAACTCCACGAGACTCTTATCTGCAATAAACTACTGAATGCAAGAAGCTCAAGCTCAGTGACAGCATCCAGGCCTAGCGTTCAAAATCCATGACCGGCAGAAAAAAGTATCAAAGGACAAGAAGCTGGCCAAAAGTTAGAGGGACTCTATCTTGACAAACAATACAATGGTAAGTTGCACTCAGAAGACTTGCACAAAATCTGGAAATGCGTGAGACATATCTATGTATGTTTCCTGTTTGTCTAAATACATATGTTTATGCATTTATATATTAGCATAGAAAGACAGATCAATACATATGACTATACATATATACATAGCCAGACACTTATGGGTGGGTGGTATACTGTGATAGAGTTTGTGTGTGTGTTTTGTGGATGGCTATTTCTGTTTAAGAAAGATAGAAAATATGTAAATATCTTTAAAAAACTTTATAAAATATAGACAGTCATAAGCTCTTGAGGGAATCTGAAATGACAAGATTATTCAGAGGCACGTTTATCCTTATGGATTCCTCAGCAAGTTTTAATTTTTTTCATTATTTTCTTTCTTTTTTTGAACCAGTGCTAAGGATTTCTCTCAGGGACCAGGTGCTGCCAATTACTAATTTTCTCATGGCTGGTACAAGAGGAACTGAGCCACAGTTCCACTTTTGCCTTATATATTCGTGCTTAAATGAAGATAAAGATTTCTATCAGTGACTTTCTTTCAGGGGCTGGATTCTAACGAGGATCCCCAGAACTCAGCCTTCTCTATAGCTACAATTAACAATATGAGAACCCAGCACTGGGTTCCAATGCACAGGGCAAGAAATTGAGTGAATCTCTCAACTGCAATTAGCTATAATAAGCTAGAAGTGAAAGACCAATACCTTTGAGGAAAAGATGCTGAGGGTTATCACACAGGCCCTATGAGTAAGACCTAAACCCTGTACACATGTGTGCATGCACACATTGGCAGATACACACACACATGCACACACACAATATCTCAGGCAATATTGTATTTTGAATTAATATCCAAAGATTTGACAATAGGATAGCAAGTAATAAAATCTGTTTTTCTTGTCTACATTGAGGGAAAGGGATAAGTCACAAGATGCAGAAGCGAAGAATTCACAGGCAAATGCTGTGAGTGAATAACATTTAAAAAGAACATTTCTTTTCTTTTCTTTTCTTTTCTTTTGTTTTTTCTGCCATTCCTGGGGCTTGAACTCAGGGCCTGAGCACTGCTCTTGGCTTTTCCCAAGTCTAGCCCTCTGCCACTTGAGCCACATTGCCATATGGATTTTTATATCTGTGTGATATTAAGGACTCAAACCTAGATATTCATGGATGCTAGGCAAGCACTCTACCACTGGGCCAAACTCTAAACCCCGATAAAGTATTTATAAATAGTCATCATCATATCAAAATATCCTTTCTTCTACAAAGAATGAACACTTATCTATGTCTGTAAGACTTTTTTTATGTCACCAATGCTTCTGTGATTTTCCCACTTGCATTTTTACAGATGACAGCACAGATATTCATCAGGAAGAAAAATAGATTAGGATACAGAAACCTAACAACGTCCTAGTAGATTGAAGTGAAAAATATGTGCAAGATGGCCTGGGTGTTTCATCTATTTGTAGACTGCTTGGCTACCACACAAAAAGACTCCGGTTTGATTCTTCACTACCATATACACAGAAAACGCTGGAAGTGGTGCTGTGGCTTGGTGGGACAGCTATAGCCTAAAGAAAGCCTAAGAACAATGGTCAGGCTCTGAGGTCAAGTCCCAGGACTAGCAAAAAAAAATGTGCAAGAGGCAAAATGCAAGCTGAGAAGGCACTGTGAAGCAAAATGTCTTGTGAAGGGTAAGGGGAATAGTGAAAGTTAAGTTTGGATCTTACCTAAGAAAGGCTCCTTGAGCCTGAGACCAGGCTAGCACTTACGCCTATTTAGTGACTTGGGATTTGAAGAAAAAGGTGTGCTGTTTACTACATCCATATGTGAGGTGGGAAGGGAGATTCAGAATCCAGTATGTCTTTGGGGAGGTCTTCTGTGAGCAAGGAGCTTTGGTCATTGGGCCTTGAAAGGTGACCCTACCTCCCTCACAATGGAACAGAATATGGAACGCTGGTAACCAAGCCACTGTATGTGACAACCAGCTCAAGCCAGCTCCCTTGGCCTGTGGCTCAGGAACCAGAAAGATGTTGCTGTGCTGTTGCCAAAGTTCAGGAGGCTCGCATCTCAGGCATGAGAGATATGGATGTCTCACTTGAAGAAGTAGATGCTGGATCAGTGCCAAGCATAAATTCCAGTATATCAGGCATTTCTCTAGGAAGAAAGCCAGGAAACTCCAGGGCAACCCAGATGAGGTATATTGAGAGGAAACCTATTGGAACCCATCATCCTGCCCACACACTACAACCTTCTTGTGTGCTTTCAAGTGACTATACTGAGATTAGAGTGTGTCATTTCCAATCTACTCTATTCCAATTCCTCAGTGTGAAGTGTGGTCCCATTCCTACGTTTGAAATATCCACTGTTTTGCCAACATAGTGTGATGGTAAGTCAGCTCAGACTCTGAATGAGCCTTGTAACCTATGGATCCTGGAGGAAGGCCTGTTGGAGATGCTGCTGACAAAGCTGATCCCTGCCTACCAGAAAGGTGATCTCTTTTATGTGGGAAACTTCCTGCACAATTTCAAATAGTGGAGGACAATGTAGTAGTTGCTGGAAATTCTCTTGAAAAAGTGAGTGTTCCCCCTCCAAACCCAGGTTTGCTCACCCCTCCTGGCCAAGTGTTGGAATACTTGGCTCCTCTCTGAGCCTGTTTGGTTCACTGCGGTGTTCACAGGGGAGCTAAGGATGATATAAGTGCACAAACTACTTTATTATGACCGGGACACCATGCCATTTCATTTACCTCACAAACTACTGGAGTCTCAGCAGTGTGCTTACTGAGAAGGTGGATTTCAGGCATGAGTAAGTGGCTCCCAACTGCAGCCCTCACCTAGGTGACATCCTAGGAAATCCCATTTCCCAGTAACAAATGAGGTGTCAGTACTAATGGCGGAGGCCTGTGAAATACAGGAGTCAGAAGAAAAGTGGGGGCTGAATCACTTTTGAGCCATCAGGGAGGGATTGTGATAGCTTTGCCTGTTAGAACCTGAAAGCATTTACATTTTGGTGTGTGGTCCAGTGCTGCCACTTGAACCTGAACCCAGGTCTAAATGCCATCCCTTTGGTGTTCAAAAATTAGCACTGTACCATTTGAGTCCTAGGTCAAGTTCTGGCTTTTTGCTGCCTAATTGAAGACAAGTGCCTTTAGAATTTTACTGACTAGACTGGCTTTCCACTGTGATCTTCAGAGCTCAGCCTGCTGGGTGGCTAAGATTAGAGGAATGAGCATTTAGTTCTTTATTTAGAGCATTCACTTATTGATTTATTTAGAGCATTTACTTAGTTAATTTAAGGTGCGTTTACTTTGGACAGATGCATAGAGGCCTCTCTCAGAAGCTTCTGGAAGTGGGGTGTAAAAGTCATCCTGTTCTCGAGTGTCTCTTACCCCCCTCTCAGCACATAAGTGCACATCTCTGCAGGACAGCCACAGCATTAGAGTCCTGCAAGAATGGGGCTTTGGTAGAAGGCTCAGGATGGAGAGAGAAGGCTCTCACTTTTCTTGTACCGAATGTGCCCACAGCATCATGTGTTCCATCTATACGATGTGAATGGACTTCTACCCCAGTGATTTCTACGAGTTCAAGAACTGCCACATCCTGACACAACTCAAGCTCTATATGAGGCTCCAAATGCCGGCTTTGGACCTGTTCTTCTAAACACACACTTTTTGACCAGCTGGAGGAATGTGCGACCAGTAAGACCAAGAAAAGTAGAAGTCCTGGTGTGGGTGCCTCAGAGCCTGTGAGTAGGAAGCCCATGTGGTCTAGATATTGGTTGGCCCTTACTTCTACAGAGCTTGGCAAAATGCCCTTTTTGGGTGGTGTCAGCCAGGTAATGTCTGTCCTCTGAAAGGACTCGGGAATAAGCACTCATTAGAAAGACCCTACACCTCCTCAGAGTTCAGTCCAAACTCCAGTTCTACAGGTTCCTCCATTAGATCCTCATGGAAGTTGAGTGACACTTCAACTTTCAGGGTCCACTCTGTCCACTCTGTACCTATTTCCATTCTTAGGTTTGGGTCATCGTGGAAGAGCTTATCCTGAACTCCGGATGAAAAACCCACCAATGGAGCTGGTGACTGATGGAGACAGAGAATCATCACTGCACTCCAGAAAGCATGGGCCTTCTGTAGAAATTACCAAACAGGTTTAGAGTCCTGTGGATATACCTTTTGCTCTGAACCCCATGTGTGACACAGTTGAACCTGCAGATACTATGGAGGAAGAAAAAGAGCAACCAGATTTCCTTCCGTTTCCTTTCACACTCCACCCAGAGTCAGTCCATGTGAGTCAGAGTAACACTCCACTTATTGTGCAAGCTGAAGGGGCACACGCTGGGCTCATGGAAAATGTCCCCATGGGAAGCAGCAAGTGTACTCTGAATACTGGATTCATTGGAGGAAAATGAATCCATCCTCACAGAATATCCACACCCATCCATCTCACTAAAAGAGACTCAATCTCCATTCGACAAACCAGAGTCCATCCCCCTCTTAACTCAGGAAGGACATTCTGTTTCTCATGAGGAAGGAGACCCTTCTGAGAACTCTGAAGTAGAATTACTGTCTGAAGGCAACTTGGAGGACAGTCTGGATTTAGAGCTTCCCTGTCCCCTTCCTAAAAAGACATCTCTTTATCTTGCTCTCATGATTGTTGTCAAGTATTCATTGTATTTACTTTGCTAACTATTAAACTCTCATTGTTAATATCATGGTGTGCAGTTCTTCAGTCCTTATTATACTGTGTTTTACTTTCCACTTATAATGTGAGACCTCAGACACATAGGTCCTGGGTGGGCCAAAAACCAGACAGGTCTGGTCCCATAGAAGACAACCTTACTGGATATACAGGGAACTATGAAATGCATGGAATCACCAGGAATCCAGGCCAGGCCTCCATGGAAAGAGAAGTCAGCTACCAAAGCTTAAGGACAGAGCAGATGCCTGGAAATGTGTTTTGTCAATCGGGAGAAGTGCCAGAGTAACTGTAATATTATGGGGGACTCTGTTCTGTGAGTTCAAGTCTGTTTATATATCCATTGTGCTTTGTACAAATATTTAAGAAAATTAAAACTCCACAATAGCATCAAAAATCTACTTTGGCTTTGAATGTGGCCTAGTTGTAGAGTGCTCACCTAGTATACAAGAAGACCTTGATTCAATTCCTCGGCACTGCATACACAGAAAAAGCAGATCGGGCAATGTGGCTCAGGTGTCATAGTGCCACCCTTGAACAAATGTGGCCAAGGACAGTTCCTGGTCCCTCAGTTCAAGCCCCAGGACTAGCCAAACAAGAAATCATACCATTTTCCACACATTTGGAAATAAATCTGTTTTATCTAACCCTACTTCTTTTTTGCCAGTCCAGGGTGTGTGCCACCAAGCCAAACTACTGGCCCCCAACCTTACTATTTTGAATCATTTAATTTTTTTACATAATCATATTTCATGCTGTCTGTATTAATACCATAAACAGTATGCTTAGTGTAATAATGTTAAAGGTAAAACATAAATTAATAACTAAAATTCCTTTTTTATTAGTTTTATAGCATTACTACAATTTTATGAGGAAAATTACCTCGAATGTTTATTTTAGAGTTCAAGTAATCCATTTTGATAAATATATCAACCTACATCATTTATTTGAACACATTTTAAACTATTTTTTTCAGGAATGAAAATACATATATATTTGTTGTAAATGAAATTTATGACTTGGGGGGAAGGGAAAGAGAAAAGGGGGGAGGGGTAACAGTGTTTACAAGAAATGTACTCATTACATATGTAAGAGCAATCTCTTTGTATATCACCTTGACAACAAATTTTTTGAAAAGTACAATAAGTTTAAATGTCTACTTTGGGCAGAATTCTTTTTTGCCAGTACTGTGCTTAGACTCAGGACCTGAGCATGATCCTTGTTTTTGTTTTTGTTTATTCTTAAGGCGCAAGTTCTATCACATGTGCCATAGCACCACTTTTATCTTTTTTTATCTATGTTGTGCTGAGGAATTGAACTTGGGTGTTCATTCATGCTCGGCAAGAACTCTTCCACTAGACTTAACTTATGGCCCCAGTGGGAAGGAAGTTTTCCATAAAATATGTAGGAAATATGTCCACTAAGGAAAAGCCATCAAAAATAGAAGAAAAATTATATACTTAGATAACGACATGCCAGTATTATGGCAGATCTCTGTAATTCTAGCTTCAAGAGTGGCCTATTTGGAGCGGGAGTTGGCTGGCTGAAGTAAAGTGCTATCCTTGAGCAACCCCTAGGACAGTGCTCTGGCAATGAGTTGAAGCCACAGGACATTCAAAAAATAATAATTTAATGCCCGTGACTGGTGGCTCACCCTGGTAATCCTAGCTAACCTGGAGGATCGAGGTTCAAAGACGGCCCAGGCATAAAAATCTGTGAGAATCTTATTTCCAAATAATCCAGAAAATTCAAAATGACAATGTGCCTCAAGGGGTAGAGCTCTTGCCTTGAGCTGAAGAGCTTAAGGTAAACATCCAGGCCCAGAGTTCAAGCCCCATGAGTGAAAAAAAGAAAAAGAAAAAGAAAGCCCTTATCTAAGGCTGGAGTGCACACTAGTGGTAGTTTGCTTGCCTAGTATGCACAAAGCCCTGTGTTCAATTACTCTGTACCACTTACACCAAAAAAAAAAAGCTGGAAATGATCTCAGAAGGTTGGGTTCTGAGGATCACAGTTCAAAGCCAGGCCAGACACTAAAGTCCATGAAACTGTTACTTCCACTTAAGCACCAGACTACCAGAAGTGACACTGTGGCTCAAGGTGTTTAAGGTTGTAGCCTTGAGCTGAAGAGCCCAGGGACACTGCCCAGGTGCACAATTAAAGTCTTACAACCAAAAGAGAGAGAGAGAGAGAGAGAGAGAGAGAGAGAGAGAGAGAGAGAGAGAGAGAGAGAGAGAGAGACAAAGAGACAGAGACAGAGAGAGACAGAGACAGAGAGAGAGAGACAGAGAGAGAGAGAGAGACAGGCAGACAGACAGAGACAGAGAGACAGAGACAGAGACATCAAACAGTCAGGCACTGCTGGCTGATGCGTGTAATTCTAGCTACTGTGGAGGCTGAGATTGGAGGATCTTGGTTCAAAGCCCAAAGCCAGCCTGGACACATATGTTTGTGAGACTTACATCACCAATTAACTACCAGAAACCAAAAATGGAGCTGTAGAGAAAGAGCACTAGCCTTGAGCTGAAGAGCTCAGGGACAGTGTCCAGGCCCAAAGTCCAAGCACCATGACGAATCAATAATAAAAAAAAGAAGATAGCTAATAGTAATTGTCGGGAGCAAGAGTGGAATCAAACTGTACTTTGATTTGCATCAGATAATTGCTTGATTGTCTTATTGTTTTTTGGCCTTCTCCTGTTCAATTGATCTGAGATTTATCATATGAATGTAACCCCCAACAGTTCCCTGATTAACCATCTGGATGTAACACCTGGCAGTGCCCTGGTCTCAAGGAGGGATAAAAACTTTGAGTTGAGAATAAACGGGCGCTGCAGTTTTTGCCTGGGCTGCAGACCTCCCGGACCCGATGTGTTTGTCTCTCTTCTAATTTTTCCGGTCCCTGCCTCCTATTTCAGGAACCCCAATTTGCTGCCGGTAGGCCCTGGCATCTGGCGCCCGAACAGGGACCCTGAAAATCTGGGACGACGGTGGAGGACCCCGCTGTGGTGTGTAACACAAAGGGAATTGGGTAAATCTAAGTCTGAACTTCAAAAAAAAAATTAGTAGGTTTGAATGTTTCCTATATCTCAAAGGTTTATTGCATTGTCTTAAAGAAAAGCTGGTAAATATTTTTCTAGATCCTGAAATCTGCATTTTATTGCAAGGCATACAGCTGTTTACATTGTAAACATTGTATCCTGTTTAGCACAGAGGTGTTAAGGAATTTGGGATTTATTACTTTAAGTTAAAGTTTGGAAACATGTATTAGAGATCTCAATGTAAAATTGTTCATTAACGTCAGAAACTTTGCCTGTCTGTCTTTTCTTGCAAACTGACACTAGAAATCTGATGGTAAAATGTGGATAATGTGATTAGTATTTTAAAGGAATGTTTAAAGGTTTATCTCCATGCAATTGGGTGTATTTTAAAAAAGGGAAGGAAACTAAGTCCAGGCTTAGGCTTTTGGTGCACTGATGTCTATAGTTCTTGCATTAGGGAAAAACTGTTATTTGAGTTTAAACTGTTCTTGGAGTTTTAGACAGTAATCTAAACTGCAAAAGAGCCCCTTCTTTCTAAAAGACAAGAGGAGTGCCTTGGGCCCTAGGGGGCCTGAGGGCAGAAGGAGTTCTTTGTGCCCTTAAAGGTTTTTCAATTGCAAATAAAGGCTAAGGTGTTAATTGTTTAAGCCAGTATCAGTAAAAGTTATTAAGAACATTGGAAATGGGTTTCTAAACAATATTTGAAAGTTGTCTTAAATGTTTAAAGAAAGAGAAAAAAGGAAAATTAGGACTACCAAAGTAATTGCTTAATTGCTATTTCAGCTTGCTCTTGTAACTTCCAGCTAGCCCATTGGAGAAGAACAGCAATCCTTATTCAGATGTAACTTTGGCTTTTACCAGGTTCTAGGTAAGCTCATGCTTAGAGACTATTTCTGTGTCGACCACCTTGTTGCTCTAATTGGAGAAACGTGGCCTTTTGTAGGACTCACTGATCTGAAAACTGCAGTTTTGAGCCAGCCCCGGGCAAAGCAAAGTCCCTGTGAGACTGTGGTGTCTAATCTGGCAGCAGAATGCTATTAAGGCAGAGTTGCTTTGGAGCTCGAAGCCGCAGAGTGCTAGCTCTGAGCTGAACAGCTGGGGGACAGCATTCATGCACCAAGCGCAGGACTCACAGTGGCAGAGTGCAAGCCTTGAGCTGCAGAGCTGAGGTGCGGCACTCAGGCCCTGAGTTTGGGACTCAAAAGTGGCAGGGTGCTAGCCTTGAGCTGGAGAGCTGAGGGACTGTGCCCAGGCCCTGAGTTCAAGTCTAGCAACTAAGCAAGTGAAATGCCAATGGGACATTTATCCCTGTGTGGAGAAACACTACTGGGACACGATGCAGAAAGCCTCTGCTTGGATGGCAGAGATGGTGTCAGATCTTAGTCACTTGTGCTTGGCCGATCAAATTAATCAGAGCCGGGAGGTCATAGAATAGTTTGTAAGCATGCCTTACTAATGCCGGTGCCTTTCATAACTAGGCAGGAACTTGTCAATCTTCTGTGATAGTGGGTAGTTTAAAGCCCTAATTGAGCGAAATTTTTATTTATTTATTTATTTATTTATTTTTCACACCAGCCACAACTTCAGGAAAAGTTTGTGGATCTGAGGCTTGTGTCTCTATTAATCTGTTTAGATCTGACAACTGAAGCATTGTTAAGGTTGCAGAAATTTAGTTCCCCAGACAATCAAGAAAAGGCCTTTGCAAATGGGTGCTATGTAAACTACACTATTGTAGCCGAAGATGGTTTGTGCAGTTGTTAAATGTTAAATATGATCTCCAGTTTGGAGCAAATTATTATTCCTGATATCTAATCCTTGCAATCCCTGATAAACCAGGCTAGCCTTCTTAAGGTCCCTGGTCAAACACAGAGACAACGCCCTTGAGTCAGCTTGAAGAAGTCACAGAAGCTGAATCTCCGCCCATCAATCCCCTTTAGATGAAGAGACCAGTCATTTTTGGAAAGTGAGACAGGATAATTAGAGATAATTAGAGATAGTGGAAAGAATAGAAACTGCACTTGTGTTTCTTTTAAAATAAAGACGGGGGATATGTCGGGAGCAAGAGTGGAATCAAACTGTACTTTGATTTGCATCAGATAATTGCTTGATTGTCTTATTGTTTTTTGGCCTTCTCCTGTTCAATTGATCTGAGATTTACCATATGAATGTAACCCCCAACAGTTCCCTGATTAATCATCTGGATGTAACACCTGGCAATGCCCTGGTCTCAAGGAGGGATAAAAACTTTGAGTTGAGAATAAACGAGTGCTGCAGTTTTTGCCTGGGCTGCAGACCTCCAGGAACCGATGAGTTTGTCTCTCTTCTAATTTTTCCAGTCCTTCCCCCTATTTCAGGAACCCCAATTTGCTGCCGGTAGGCCCCGGCAAGTAATGATGAATAATTTTGTGCTGGGAGTTTGGCCTAGTGGTAGAGTGCTTGCCCAGCATGCACGAAGACCTGGGTTCAATTCCTCAATACCACATACATAGAAAAATGCTGGAAGTGGTGCTGAGGATGAAGTGGTAGAGCCCTAGCCTTGAGAAAATATAAGGACAGTGCTCAGTCCCTGAGTTCAAGCCCAGGACTGGCCAAATCAATAGTAGTAGAGCACTGGCATTGAACTGAAGATCTGAGGAACAGCCCAGGCACAGAGTTCAAGCACCGCAAACAACAACAACAAAATCTATGAAATGGCAGTGGTGGTTTTAAGCTAAGCAAAAATAGAGTAGAAACTGGTAAAATACATATTTGTGTGTAAGCAAAATAGCCAGACTTATGCATTAGAACAGGATAGCAACTTGAAAAAAATTTTGTTTTACATCTCACTAGGTCCTGTCTCTTAATTTATTCAAGTAAGTAAAATGCTGGGTTTTATAATCATTGCTCTGAATATTAGAAAATCATAATATCTCTCATTAACCAACAAAGACCAGGAACTGGCGCTTCGTTCAAATGGCAGAGTATCAGGCAAGAGAAGAAAAAATTGAAGTAAGAACTTGAAGTTCTTGATCCAGAACCTGCATAGTAACAGAGCAGCAGCCTGGTCATGGTACCTCACACCTATAATCTTAGCTACTCAGGAGGCTAAGATCTGAGAATCAAAGTTTAAAGCCAGCCAAAGTACCCAGTTAACTGCCAGAAAAACCAGAAGTGGCACTGTGGCTCACAGATTAAAGCACTAGCCTTGAGCTGAAGAGCTCAGGGACAGTGCCCAGGCCCAGAGTTCAAGCCCCACAATTGACAAAAATCAAACAAGCAAACAAAACTCACAAAGAAGCCTGCAGACCACAGTGGTTCTGCTGAGTCTCTTCTCTATGGGGATCAGGAAACATTTCACTTTTTCTGTCTCTTCCCATCTCAACATTCATACTAAAAGAAGACTGTGCTGAAAGTTTCAATTTATAAAAATGTTTTTCATGAAGCACCCTGAAATATTTATCGGTTATATATCAATTGAAGATAGTTGATTTGGGGCTGCATTGGTAGAGTGCTAGCCTTGAGCAGAAAAGGTCAGGGATAGAGCTGAAGCACTCAGTTGAAGACCCAGTGCCAACACACAAAAGAAATTATGCACTTTATACATATTTTCTAATTTCTTAATGAATTTTTCAGTCTGTATAAATATAGGGTACATTCCTTGTTACTTAAGTAAGATTGCTCTTTTTTTTTCTTTTTGCCAGTCCTAGGGCTTGGACTCAGGGCCTAGACATTTTCGTTGGACTCGCTTGCCCAAGGTGAGTGCTCTGCCTCTTGAGACACAGCGCCACTTCTAGCTTTTTTCTGAGTATGCGGTACCGGTGAATAGAACCTAGGTCTTCATGCATTCTAGGTGAACACTCTACCATTAGGCTACATTCCCAGGCAGTGAGATTCCTCTTACAGTCATTGTATGTTCACAGAGTTTGATCTCACACAGTGTAGGGCCCTGGTTGGATTTGACCTGTGATCCTAAGCCGTGAGCCTCCTAAGTAGCTGAAATTAAGTTGTGAGCCAGCATGATGGCTTCCATTCTTTTTTCTACAAAAATATATGTAGTTATCTAAAATATATCTATAGCTGAAAAAAATGAATCTCTCCCAAACAAATCTTCAAAGAAACAACCATCCTATTAAAAGGTGGGCTAAAGATTTAAAAGAGTATTCTCTGAAGAAAAAATTAAAATGGGCTTTAGACACATGAAGAAATGCTCCATATCTCTAGCAATAAGGGAAA
Source organism: Megascapheus bottae (assembly GCF_031878675.1). Taxonomy (NCBI): domain Eukaryota; kingdom Metazoa; phylum Chordata; class Mammalia; order Rodentia; family Geomyidae; genus Megascapheus; species Megascapheus bottae. The sequence continues at coordinate 4,954,729 of NW_028327585.1, forward strand.
TGAAAATCAAAACAACTTTGAGATTCCACCTGACTCCAGTCAGAATGGCCATTATCAAAAAATCTAATAAGAGATACTGGTGGGGAAGTGACCAGGGGGGATCACACCTACACTGTTGGTGTGAGTTTAAACTCATTCAACCACTAGGGAAAGCAGTGTGGTGGTTCCTCAAAAGACTAACATAGAGCTCCCCTATGATCCAGAAAATCCACTACTTGGCACCTACCCAATTGTCCAGAAAAAAGGACATACTAAAGCCACTAGCACAATGATGCTCATTGCAGCACTATTTACCATAGCAAAGATATGAAACCAACCCAGATGCCACTCAGTAGATGACTGAGTCAAGAAGATGTGGTACTTATACACAATGGAATGCTATGCTGCCATCAGAAGGAATGACATCGCCCCATATGTAAGGAAATGGAAGGACTTGGAAAAATTCATATTAAGTGAAGCAAGCCAGACCCAAAGAAACATAAGCTCAATGGTTTCCCTCATTTGTAATAATTAGTTCACATCTAGGACTCTCCTAGCAGAGGATTACAATAACTCAAAAACCTAGGTATATAAGGTCATATAGGATGAGACTAAATGTAAGGATCTCTAGGATATGGGAACAAGAGCTATATCTTGTGTCATCGTTGCTCTTAATCTTGTGTGATTTTTGTCCTTAATCTACTATGTTATTTCTCATGTCTTATTTTGCCCTTTGGTTAATGTCAGATTGTTACTGTATCTGATTTTTTTCCCTGGCATATTGTATATATGTTTATTTGTTTATGTCAAATAGGAAAGGGAAGGGGGGAAACAAGATGATTGGGAAGGGGAGGGGAGAGGGAACTGGGGACAAAAACATGTGGAGTGGAATAAATGTGTGAGAAGAAATGCAGTCCACTACCTGTAAATGTAATCATAACCCCTCTATACATTACCCTGAAAATAAAAAAGAGACTATAAAAATATCTGTAGAAAATGAGGCTGGATGATGGAAACACCAGATGCCCTACTACAAAAAATGTGATACACACACACACACACACACACACACACACACACACACACAATGGAATGATACATAGCCAACCGACAAGATAAAATAATGGCATTCTCGGGGAAGTGGATGAAAAGGAAAAAAATCATATTAAGTGAAGTAAGCCAAACTCAAAGGAACATAGACCCAAGAGTCTCCCTCATTTGTCAAATTCAGTAGAAACCTTGGGCTCTGCTACCAGAGATTTACAATAGAACAAAATCTAGAGACATCGTGACAAATAGTATGACACTAAATGTAAGGACCTCCAAGATGAAGAAACAAAACTCATATAATGAGTGATTGTTGTCCTTAATGAACTATGTGATCTCTTATCTCTTTTGCTATCCCTTGGTTATATCATATTGTTACAATATTTCACCTTGTTTTCTGATATATTTCATATGTGCCTAATTGGTTATTTGAAATTGGATATGGAAGGGGGGAAATGAATATGAGTGGGGGTAGGGGAAGGGAAATGGGGACCATATCATTACATGGGGTATCAAAGTTTGAGGAGTAATGCACCTTCCATCCGGTGAATATAATGTAACCCTTCTATAAATTACAATAAATATAAATACATAAAAAGAAGATCTGCACAGAAAAAAATAATAATGGCATTTTTGGGGTAGTGGATGAAATTAGAGTGAATCCTGTTGAGTGAGATAAGTCAAGACCAAGGAACAAAAGGTACATGGTATCCTTAATATATGCATATTAGTTTCAAACAGTAGTAGAGCGATGATTGAATAGTTGATACCCAAAGTGCTGGACATAATTTTGGAGATATAAACATAACTACATAGACATAAAAATCTAGGATAGACTATACACTCTATAGACATGTGTTTTATTATAGACTAATCTGTATCTATGACATACAAAGACTCAGCTTAATTTTTACCATATTCTAAAATTAATGTGCCAGTGATTGTATAGCGATTCCCTTCTTGAATACTTGTTGGTTAAACATGACATTTGAAATATGATGTAAAATTCAATGTTAATAATTTTTTTAAAAAAAGAGGCTAGAGGTAAATACCACTAATGTACTTGCTCTAAGTGGTACAGAAATTTTCTTAATGAATCAAGGGATTTTATTACATCTTTATGCAATTATTTTAGTTCTGAGTGTTCTACACTCGATGATACTTCTGGAAAGATGATATAGCTGACTGTGTAGATGGTATGAAGACATACTGGCCTAAACGTAGAATAAAGCATTGGTAAGTGGCTGTTAGATGTCCAGACTCTACTGGAATATGTGGAATGAATTTATTAAGCACAATGCAGGCTCTTAGTCAGATCAGGATCAAGACTATGCGGTTCCATGAGATGAATGAGGAAAGATCAGAAAAATCTACTAAGATATCCAGATATACTTTTGAATCTAAGTTATCTGGACTCCTTTTTTTTCTTTCTTGGTGCGGAGCTTGAACTTTGGACCTGGGCAAAGTCTCTTAGTTCTTTTTCCTCAAGGCTAATGCTGTACCAGTTTTAGCCACAACTCCACTTAGTTTTTGGGTGGATAAGTGGAGAGAAGAATCTTACAGTTTTTTTTTTTTCGTTTTTTTGCTCGCAAAGGCTTTGAATCACCTTCTCCCTGGCTAGTAGAAGAATGACAATTATGACCCTCCAGCGCCTGGCTATTATCTAAATGTATTTAATCCCTTCTTGAGTTAATGAGCCTTAAAGAGTAAAACATATGAAATAGTTATGAAACTAACAGTCACCATTCTTCTACCTAATATTGTCATATAAGTTTATAAATGCAAGGACTATTCTGAAGTGTGCAGAAGATAGCTTCTAATTATTATATTCTCATGAAGTATAGTTTTTAAGAAACATGTTCCTTGCTTTGGGAAAGCAAAGGCAAGGAAAATGATGTAGGTAAGTTCCCTATTTATCAGAAGTAAAATACTATTGGGTTTAGATCAACTTCATTCATTCCGTGCTGATGAAACAAATATTTGCAATTCCTGAAGCCAATCACTTCATTGTGATGCACAATCAGCCAGCATAGATCAATCTTCCAAAAAAGGAAAGGAACAAATGAGAAGCAATTAATGTTTCCAAAATGAACCAGGTGGTGGTGGCAGCTCACACTTCTAATTCTATCTACTCAAGGCCTGAAATCCAAGGATCTGGATTAAGTCTGTGTAGGATGAAAATATTTCTGTCTGAAACATCATCTCTGTTATCACAGCCCAGCTGATACACTCTGCCCAACAGGTTCCAAACACCAAAGTCCATCTCCTATTGAAATACTAGCAAACGTACTCACACATAATTTCCTCTTTGGGAGATAGTTGAAACATGTACCAGAAACATTTCCCTGGCTTCAGAGTGGAAGTGGAAATATATACTCACTAGAAGCCCATTTAGTAAATTACAGTCAATCATCTTTCCTCACATCTTGTTAGTAAAATTGAACAATGAGAGTTTGGATCAGAAGCGATGTGTATGAGCATACACATTGTAAAAGTACTGTAATCCTAGCTACTCAAGATAAGCTGAGACGTGAGGATTCCAGTTCAAAATCAGCCAAGCAATAAATTCCATAAGATTTTTACCTCTAATTAACCAGCAAAAAACAGAGCGTTGAATTGTGCTTAAAATGCCACAGGCCTAAGTTTTGCATAAAAGTGGTAAGGGGTAGCATTCAGGATGCCCACTCTCTCCACACCTTTTTAACATAGTACTAGAATTCCTAGGCAGTGCAATAAGGCAAGAAGCAAGCATAAAGGGGATCCAAGTAGGGAAAGAGGAAACAAAACTATCCCTCCTTGAAGATGACATGATTCTGTATTTAAAGAATCCTATAGACTCTACTCCCAAGCTCCTTGAGCTCATTCAAAGCTTTGGAAGGGTAGGAGGCCATAAAATCAACCCTCACAAATCAACTGCCTTCCTTTACGCCAACAGTGAGAGGAACGAGGCAATAATCAGGAAAGAAACTCCTTTCACAATAGCCTCAAAGAAAATAAAGTACCTAGGAATTAGCTTACCTAAGAATGTAAAGGACCGTTTAGATGAAAACTTTAAAACCCTAAAAAAGGAAATTAAAGGAGAACTAAGAAAATGGAAAAACCTCCCATGCTCCTGGATTGGAAGAATCAACTTTGTGAAAATGACAATCTTGCCAAGGGCTATCTACAAATTCAATGCAATACCCATCAACATCCCAATGTCATTCTTTAAAGAAATAGAAGAGGCAATTCAAAATTTCATATGGAATAATAAAAGACCCCGTATAGCAAAAACACTTCTTAGCAGAAAGAACAGCGCTGGAGGAATTTCAATTCCATACTTTAGACTCTATTACAGAGCTATAATTCTCAAAACAGCTTGGTACTGGAACAAGAACAGGCCTGAAGTCCAATGGAATGGAACTGCGGTCCCAGATATTAAACCACAGACCTATGGTCACCTAATCTTTGACAAGGGAGCGAAAAAATAGAATGGAAGAAAGATAGCCTCTTCAACAAGTTGTGCTGGCAGAACTGGTTAAGCACCTGCAGAACACTAAAGTTCGATTCTTCTTTGTCACCTTGCACTAGAATTAACTCCAAAAGCTGACACACTGAAAAGTTTACAGGAAGGAATAGGAGATACACTAGGCCTCCTTGACACAGGTCGAAACTTTCTTAATAAGGACCAAAAAGCACAACAAATCATAGAAAAGCTGGATAAGTGGGACTGCATTAAACTGCAGAGCTTTTGTATGGCAACGGATATAGCTAGTAAATTAATCAGGAAGCCTACAGAGTGGGAGAAGATCTTCACCAACCAAACAACAGAGAAGGCCTCATATCTAAAATATATCAACAACTCAAAAAATTGAAGCACTCCAAAACTAACCTCCAAAGTAACACCCATCCCATTAAAAAATGGGCCAATGTCTTAAAGAGAGTCTTCTCTGAAGAAGAAACAAAAATGGCCTATAGACCCCTGAAGAAATGTTCAACATCTCTGGTCATATAAGAAATGCAATTCAAAAGAACTCTAAGATTCCACCTCACTCCAGTTAGAATGGCCAGGATCAGGAAAATGAATGACAACAGATGCTGGAGGGGATGTGGCCAGGAGGGATCACTACTACACTGTTGGTGGGAGTGCAAACTAGTTCAACCACTATGGAAAGCAGTGTGGCAGTGCCTCAAAAGTCTAACATAAACTCCCCTATGACCCAGCAATTCCACTACTTGGTATTTACCCAACAATCCAGAAACAAGGGCCTACTAAACCCACTAGCACAACAATGTTCATTGCAGCACTATTCACCATAGCAAAGATATGGAACCAACCCAGATGTCCCTCAGTTGATGAGTGGATCAACAAGTTGTGGTATTTGTACACAATGGAATTCTATGCTGCTGTCAGAAAGTATGACAGCGCCCCATTTTTTAGGAAATGGAAAGACTTAGAACAAATCATATTAAATGAAGTAAGCCAGACTCAAAGGAACTTAGGCTCAGTGGTTTCCACCATTCGTCATAATCAGTAGAAACCTTGGGCTCTACTAGCAGAGATTTGCAATAGAGCAAAAGGCCATATATAAGGCCATATAATGTGAAGCTAATTGAAAGGACCTCCAGGATATTGAAACAAAAGCCACATAATGAATGATTGTTGTCCTTAATGTACTATGTTGTCTCTCATCTCCTTTGCTGTCCCTTGGTTATCCCGTATTGGTATAGTATCTCACTTTGTTCTCTCTCTTTGTTATCTGATATATTGAATTTATTTGTATTTGGATATTTGAAATTTGATAGGGAAGGGGGGAAAACCAAGATGGGTGGGGGGTGTGGGGTTGGAGGGATTTGGGTACCAAACATGTGAAAGTGTATCAATGTATGTGAATTAATGCACCTTCTTTCTGACAAATATCATGTAACCCTTTTACTAATTACAATAAAAAATGAAAAAAAACTTGTAGTGTGTGAGGAGGATGATGGTGTCAAATACATTTCTTCTTAGAAATATACCTCATCTGGTTGCCATGGATTTTCCTGGCCTTCTTCTTAGAGAAAGGCCTGTTATACTGGATTTGTGGCTTGGCAATGATCTAGCATGTACAACTTCCATGCCTGAGACTCGAGTTTCCTGACATTTGACAAAAGCACAGCAACATCTTTCTTCCTCCAGAGCCACAGGCCAAGTGAGCTGGCTTGAGTTGGTTGTTAGTTACAGTGGCTTGGTTACCAGGGTTCCATATTCTGTTCCATTGTGAGGGAGGCAGGGTCACCTTTCAGGGCCCAATGACCAAAGATCCTTGCTCACAGAAGACCTCTCCAAAGACATACTGGAGGCTGAATCTATCCTCCAATCTCACAATATACATGGGGATGTAGTAAACAGCACACCTTATTTGTCCAATCCCAATGTCTTCCACTAGGCCCAACTACCAGTCTGGTCTCAGGCTCAAGGAGCCTTTCTTAGGTAAGACCCAAACTTAAGGGCCAATATTGCCCTCACCCTTTAGGTTTCTGTATCCTAATCAATTTTTTCCTGATGATTAGCTTTGCTGTCATGTGTAAAAAATGCAAGAGGGAAAAACACAGAAGAATTAGTGAAATTAAAAAAAAAGCATTACACACATAGATAAGTGTTCATTCTTTGTAGGAGAAAGGATATTTTGATATGATGATGATGACTTTATAATTACTATGTCAGGGTAGAGAGTTTGGCATAGTGGTAGAGTGCTTGCCTAGCATCCATGAAGATCTGGTTTTGATTGCTCAGTATCACATAGATAGAAAATCTAGATGTGGCACTGTGGCTCAAGTGGCAGAGGGCTAGACTTGAGAAAACCCGAGGACAGTGCTCAGGCCCTGAATTCATGCGCCAAGACTGGCAGAAAGATAAAAGAAAATAAAAATGCTTTTTAAGAGCTAATTCACTCATAGCATTGGCTTCTGAAATCTTCGCTTCTGCATCTTGTGAAATACCCCTTTCCCTCAACGTAGACGAGAAAAACAGATCCATCCCATGGTCCACTGTGAGGCCACTGGTTGGGCTAAGAGCTAGTCATGCAGCAACACATAAGTTTTATTCTAATACTTTCCAAACTTTGTACTCAAATATGCTACCTACTTACCAACTTAGGTCAGTTATCCTTATGCTATACCTTTTCTTCATGACTACAATATTCTTACACTCCTACGTTAATCCTGTTGTACTTCCCCCGACATCTCTCATTCTTTTTTTTTTATCTCTGGACATCTTCTCGTCTTTCAACCCTTATACTGCACGGATCTACACTTGAGGGCTGTTGAGCAACATTGTATATGTAGGTGGTTAATTATTCTCTAGGCTCAGAGGGACTTAAAGACAATAGAGATTGGATTGAGAGGCTTATTGTTTTGGGTATAAATTGCTTATCATTGGTTGTATTAGACTGGTCTGTAAGTGCACAAAAAGAAAGAGTGATAATACCAATCAAAACTTGTGAACATCTAGTGTCTGCCAGCTACAGAGGTCTAGGTTGGTTATATCTGAAAAACTATAATCGTATTTAGTAGTAATCTCGCTCACATTTTCAAATGGGCAGAACCAGAAACTCAAGAAAAATGTCAAATCAAGAAACAACATCCCCCACCCAATGTAAACAGACAATGGAACAGTCACTGGCACACCTAGAGGAGAGTCTTCTAAGTGCTACACAAATGCAATTGATAAACATCACTAATGGAAAATGTGAAAATATAAAGGAAGAGATAATGGAGGAAGCCATAGCTGAACAACAGGAAAGCATAAACAAGGTGATAAGTGAAAAAGAAGAAGCCATAAAGGAGGCCATAATAAAGGTTTTTCAAAGAAAGATGGATGAATTCATAGAATCCACACGTAAAAACGTGACCAAACTCCAGCAAATGTCCAAAGAAAATAAAGCTACTGAGCTAACCACTCAAAAGGAAATCAAGGAGATAAAGAAATCCATACATGATCTAAAACAAGAGATGCAAGGCATCCAAAGTGAGCAATTAGAAGCAAGGGAGATGAAAAATAAACTAGACAGCTTTGATAGCAGGTTAGACAATGCAGAGGAGAGAATTTCCGGGGCTGAAGATAATTTAGGTATTATAAAAAAACAGAAAATGAGTAAATCCAAATCTAGGAAATGTGAGAGAGTGCTTCAGGATGTACAAGATACAATTAGAAAGCCTAATTTAAGGCTAGTTGGTATTGAGGAGGGCGTGGAGAAAGAGGTCAATGGTATTGGAAATATACTTCAGGGAATCATCTCAGAAAATTTCCCAAATATCCAGAAGGGCAGGCCCATCCAGATATGAGAAGCTTTTAGAACCCCAAACAGACCTGACCAGAAAAGAACATCCCACCGCCACATTGTGATCCGAACTGGATTAATAGAAACGAAAGAGACGATTCTAAAGGCAGCCAGGGAAAAGGGATCAGTAACCTATAAAGGCAAACCAATCAGAATAACCCCAGATTTCTCAGCAGAGACCATGCGAGTACGAAGTGACTGGAAGCATATATGTCATGCCCTTAAATCAAATAACTACCAACCAAGAATATTGTAGCCAGCTAAGCTCTCATTCATAACTGAGGGAACAATAAAAACATTCCATTCCAGGGAAAAGCTGCAACAATATGTTGAAACAAAACCAACACTACAGAGAATTCTCAAAGATGCTCTATACATAGAAAACCAAAATAAATGCAATATAGGGAAAGAAATGGCACCTAAACAGCATACCATCTAAGGACCACAAGAACTGTCAAGACACAGGCCCTACTAAAAGCTTTTAAAAATGGTAGGAACTAATAAATACCTCTCAATCCTAACTCTCAATATCAATGGACTTAACTCTCCAATTAAACGGCATAGGCTGTCTAGTTGGATCCAAAAGCAAGAGCCATCGTTCTGCTGTCTTCAAGAGACACATCTTACCCAAAAACCATCATCTTTTGAAAGTGAGAGGTTGGAATAAACTCTATCAAGCTAACTGCCCCCATAAACAGGCTGGAGTTGCCATCCTCATATCAGATACAATAGACTTCAAACTAAAATTAGTAAGAAAAGACAAAGAAGGTGACTACATACTACTAAAGGGATCTTTCCTCCAGGAAGACATAATGATCCTAAATATTTACACACCCCTTTGAAGATTCTCAAAAGATTGAAGATTCTGCCAGTGTAAGTTAGATTCCGGCATTGATATTAAATAATGCAACGAGTAGGGATTTATATTTGAAATATCACTGTTGACAAAATCTAACACACATTTGCTTAGTATTTGCTTTTGATTTCCCAAGAAGTTCAGTACAAGCTAACATGTGTGGCATATATCGACTGGGAGAAATGATTCAGAATATGTGACTCATTTGAACAGGAGTCAGTGAATAGATACAGAAGCAGGATACCCATATTGTGATAATTTGTATCTTTTGCATATTTTGTGTTTGTTATTAATTCCATTTGTAGTGTACATTTCTAGGTAAAAAGTTTTAAAATGTTTCCAAACATTTTGTTATTTCAACAGCAAAAAAAGACATTTATATGCCTGATAAAATTCACAGAATCCAAATTTTTCCATATTATTTTTTGTTTTTTGTTTTTTGTTTTTTTTGGTGGGTAATAGATCGTGAACTCAGCCTGGCACTACCCCTGAGCTCTTCAGCTCCAGGCTACCACCTTACCCTGGAGCCAAGCCCCACTTCCCATTTTCTAAATGTAAATTGGAGATAAGAGTCTCAGGTCTTTTTGTGCCAGGATGGCTTTAAACCCTGATCCTCAGATCTCAGCCTCCTGAGTAGCTAGGATTATAGAAGTGAGCCACCACCACATCATGCTCAGCTTTCTGGTTTTTTTAAACAAGCCCTTTGGCTGGAACTCGGTCTGAGCACTGTCCTTCAGCTTTCCTCAAGCCTAGTAATCTTCTACTTGAGCCACAGCACTACTTCTGGTTTTTTCTGAGTATGTGGTACTGTGGAATTGAACCTTCGTCTTCATACAAGCACTCTACAACTACGCCTAACTCCCAGCCTCTCCACATTAGTTTTTATGATAGATCTTTCCATGCATCTAGGATGGCTAGAAATCCTTCTTGAGTTTCCCAAGATCAGGGAGTATAGGTGTGTCCCATCCTGTGTGGCTACATAACCATTGTTTAGGGTACAGTTCTCTCTTCATTCTACCCATCTAGAGCAATTTTCATTTTCCATGTATAATCATTAAACATTCAGCTACTGTTCCTCTCTACTCCATTCTCTGGAACCATCGTGCTTTTTGGCTCTAAGGGTTTGTTGATCCTTGGAAGCTCTGGAAGGGAAAACATACCCTAGCTCTTCCTTTATGACTGCTGTATTTTTAGTTTACTGTAATCAAGATTCATCTGTAAAATATAGTAAAATGTTCTTCCTTTTCAATGCATTGTTTTGCATATTTCTATCTTTTGATTATTATTAATAGTTGTGAATGGATTCTCCACATATTTGTTCTAGTCTCTGCTTTCTCTTCCGTTAGGTACGAATATAGAAATAGAAGTTTTGAACCATATTTGTACGTAATTCTACATTTAGTACTTTTTTAGCACTCTCCACGCAATTTTTGATTGTTTTATATTCCTTGCAGAACTATTCCAAAGTTCTACTTCTTCTCACTACCTTCCCAGTAATAGTTAGAATTTGAAAGTTGTTTTTTTGTATGCGTGCGTGTGTGTGTGTGTTTGTGTCTGTGTATGTGGATCTTTTTGTTTAAAACTATATTTATATTAACATATTTAAAGTAATGATTTCATTGTAATTTTAATTTTTCTCATGACTGTTAATATTGAACTTCTTTCTACATTTTGAACTACTATTTCTATATATTCTTTTTAGAAAATCCTCTCCAATCTCCAATTTTTTTCCCTTTTTTTGTGGAGTAGTGGGGAAAGTCATGGGGCTTGGACCTTGGGCCGTGAGCTCTTTAGTTTAAGGCTATTGTCCTACCCTAGTATTGCCCCTCAGTTCTTCTGCTCACAGCTCCCTACCCCTCTTCCCACTATATACAGAACAAAGGTCATCCTCAGTCTTTTTGAAAAAGTAAAACATACAGTAAATTTGTAGTATAAAACAGCAAGAAATAAATTTCTTGCCAGGTGCAGTGACTTCTACCTGTAATCCTAGCTACTCAGATATCAGGCTGATATCTAAAGATTTGGTTCTAAGCCAGCCTGGGCATTAGAAAGTCTATGAGACTCTCATCTACAGTTAACCACTAGAATATGGGAAATGGCACTGTGGCTTCATAGGTAGGGTGATAGCCTTGAGTTGAAGAGCTCAGGAACAGTGCCCAGGCCCAGAGTTCAAGCCTTACAAATCCCCCAGCCAAAAAAAAGAAAAAAAAGTTTCTTCCCCAAGTGACTATTATGCCAGACATAGAACATTAACATTCTGGGTGTACTTCACAGTATTATTACTTGATACCCTAAGATTTTGCAATATTCTCACAGTACCAGCATATGTCATCATATAACGTAGTTCCTTTTCAATGGAATAATTCCATTTATAACCTAAATCTACTCCCCTGACTTATTTTTGTTGATACCACAATTGCTCTAATATGATATGCCACAAGCCATTAAACATTTTATGGTGGGTAATTGGAAAGGAGTCTCATGGAATTTTGTGCCAGGCTGGCTTTGAACCATGGTCCTCAGATCTCAGTCTCCTGAGTAGCTAGGATGACAGGCGTGAGCCACCAACACCTGGCTTGCCTTTTTATTTTTTTGTGGGTCTTGGGACTTGAACTCTGGGCCTAGGCACCATCCCTAAGCTTTTCAGGTCAATATTTCATGTAAGTCTAAACATTTAAGTAAAGGAATAAAAGTCCAACAAAAAAAAGAATAAAATTCCAGACATGGTGTGTTTATAACTCGGTGTTAATTACTTGATGAAAATGTGCCATTCCAGAAGCTGGTGTCATTTGATGATGTAGCTGTGGATTTTAGCTGGGAGGAGTGCAGCATCTGGACAATGCTCAAAGGACCCTGTACAGAGATGTAATGCTGCAGACCTACAGCAACCTGGTGTCCTTAGGTGAGCAAAAGTCAAATTCAGTTGCAAGGCCAAGTGCCTTGTTATTTTGCAGATACGTGAATGTTTATCAAACTTTCAATACTATTTAAATGAAAGATTCCAGGCCCTGAGAAGTATCATTACTTTCTAAAGAAAACCTAAGGTAATTTTGTACTCATTCTTCAGGATACCTTCAGGATACTTTGACAACAGTTCTAAATTATGTTTCCTCTAATGGAGACGACATTCCAAACTTACACAGTAATTGTAAGTGGATAAACAATCCAGAATAGAATATATATCATTATTGGAAATAGGATCTACAAATCACTAAACTGTGAGTTTATAATGGAAACCTGGCACTAGGTGCAATGTTTCAAGCCTGTAATCTTAAAATATTCAGGAGGAAGAAATCTAAGAATTCTAATTTGAAGCGAGCAATGGCATAAAAATTGCCATGAAACTCTATAACTCCAAGTAACCCCTCAAAAATGTTAGTGGAGTGTCAAGAGTTTGACTTTGTGGTTGAGTGCTTGCCTAGCATGCATGAAGACCTATGCATGTAAGTGGAGCTGGGACTCAAACTGGTATTTTTCTAGCCTTGAGCAAGACAACTAATTTATGCCATACAAAATGAATCCAGAGCTGGGGAAAAGTCAACCATGGAGCCAGTGAGAAATGAGAAAAAAGATTTAATAGATAACGTGTGAGTAGGATGTCTGCGAACTTAAAGCAATGATGACACAGCATAAGCAATAATTCTCTACTGTTTCTAATTTACATGGCCCTGTGTTCCCAAACCTGTATTAATTGACAAGCTAGAGCACTGTGCAGAACTCTGGATAGGAAATTCCTCTGACAAGAATATCACAGGTGAGTGAATGCATCTTCATATTGATGTTGGAGCCTGAGCCCCATTGGTAAGTTCATGTTGTGATGTACTGAGCAATAATATTCTTAGTTACCCTAAATCCTGTGTGGAACCTATGGAATTCTTTGTGAATGAATCAAGAATCATTTTCTTTTCCCAATCCTATGGTTGGTCTCAGGGCCTGAGCATGGTCCTTGGGTTTTCTCAAGGCTAGCTCTCTACTTCTTGAGTCATAGCACCACTTCTGGCTTTTTCTTTGTATGTAGTACCAAGGAACTGAACCAGGTCTTTGTGCATGCTAGCTCAAACCCCCGGCACCAAGAATCATAGGGTGATATAATGAATTCTATGTGGCAGTAGAGTTAAAGTTAGATTTCTCTGTAGAAATCACTGTGAAACAAAATAAAATGAGAAAGCCACTAGCCCGTGGCTCATGCCTGTCAATCCTAGCTACTTAGGAGGCTGAGATCTGAGGATCAAGGTTCAAAGACTGACCTATCACAAAAACACCTTAGACTCTTCTCTCCAATGAACCAATAGAAAATGAGAAGTGGGGTTGAGGCTAAAGACATAGGGCAGTAGCCTTGAGCTGAAGAGCTCAGGAAGACCAGCCAGGTCTAGAATTCAAGTCCCATGACTGCAAAACAAGAAAGAAAGAAAGAAAGAAAGAAAGAAAGAAAGAAAGAAAGAAAGAAAGAAAGAAGAAAGAGGTAAGAAAGAGGGAAGGAAGGAAAGGAAGACACAAAGAAAGAAAGAAAGGAGTTTTTCCACAGCCTATCCCGGCCTCTTCTTGTGTCTGATTAGACCCAGAGAGTACCAGGTTCCCTCTCATAGTCCTGGTTCTTTTTCTTTTACAGTCATGAGGCTTGAACTCAGGTCCTGGGTACTGTCCCTGAGCTCTTTTGCTCAAGGTTGATGCTCTACCATTTGAACCATAGTGCCATTTTCAGCTTTTCCTTTTCATGTGGATCTCTGATATCTCCAGTGCTGTGCCTGCAGGGAGGCATTCACCCCCCAGACAGAGCCACCTCTGCCGTGACTGTGACTGCCCACAACCCTCACACCCACTCCTTGCACACCCCTCGACTCCAGTTTTAGCTCTTCTTGGACTGGGTGTCCAGCCTACCCCTTCCTACACTCACAAAGGGTCTACAATTGTTTTCCCAGGGTCCTTTCTTCTGCCAGCCAGAGTACAGACTGTGCACATCTTGACGATCACAGAGCTCAAAGCCAAAGGCTGAGATGAACAAGGGGGTGACCCAGTAGCTGCACAGGGCCCATGGATCATTCTGTGCATCCCCCGGCCTGTGACTTCCCCCACCCCCTTGGCAGGGAAGCTCCATGCCCACATCCTGATCCCTGGTCCCCTCCAATTCCATTCTCCCTTGGATTTTGCAGACTGTCCAGCATCAGGATCTAAAATTCTATTTATCACTTTATGTCCTTATGACTGATTTGCTACTTTAGCAGGATCTCCCCGTGCCTGGAGAGTGGGCATGTCATGTACTCTCTGTGGACAAGTTGCCCCAGGAGAAGAAATATGGACTTCATGTGAGTGTTGGACAGGGCAGGAGGGCTCCCTAGGATCAGAAGCCACCGGAGGAGTGCAGATGGGGGAATGCTAGGTGTCCAAGGGGACATTGGGAGTTAGGGCACAGTTGGTTCCTTCTGCAGGGTTGACACCGCTTCACAAACCCAACAGAATGAGGTTCACATTACAGATGTCAGAGACAGTGCAGATTGCCAATGGGCGCAGGGGTCACTGTCACCCCCAGATGCTGGCTGCATGCTGGGATGCACGCAGAGATGGTTTCAAGATCAGATAATGAGGATGTTGCAGGGTGTAACCATTCTTTTCAGATGGCTCTCTACCTCTCTTGAGCTTCATCTCTATCTTTGGATTATTCTTGGCAGTTAACTGGAAATGAGAGTTTCATGGACTTTCCTTTCTGGACTGGCTTCAAACAGAAGCTATGCACGGTTTTCAAACCATACCCTACTGAAGAAGGGAATCTTGATCTGGTTCTTAACTGGGTTGCACTTTGGCTCCGTTTGCTATGCCTCACGGGAGGGGGCTCATCATTTGTAGACTAAGATCTCATGACCTTCAAAGCCAAATGCTGCCTGTAAGTTCAGGGTCCCAGCCTATATTTTGGGCCTGGGTGAATACATTCTCTGTTATGCTGGGTCATCAACCCATGTTTTAAGCTGGAAGTAGGCAGTGCCACATTTGATAAGAACATCTGCCAGAGATTGTCCCCTCATGAAAGCAGATTCTAAATTTGTATTCCATTTCCTGTGGTGGAGAAATCCACTCCAAATTAGACAGGCTCATATCCACCTGCAGGTTACACGCCTAATGCACCCTTGAGTGTCCTCATGGTATTGGGATCTAAGTTTGTAGTCCATGATTTAGATGGACAAGTGATGACAAACGTGTTGTGGATTAATATGAGAACAATTTAAGAAGCCCTGGAGGAGCATCAACCTGACCCTCTGTGGTACTATAAATCTGATAGGATAATCCAGACTGAGAAACAATCACATGGCTTTGTGTTTGGCATCCAGACAAGTGAGTGCATGTCTTAGCTGTCAGCCAATACAGAGGAGGACATGAATAAGTGGGTGGAAAGCATCTGTCAGACCCCTGTCTGGGGGCAGGTGGAGAGAACATAGGAAGGTAGATACCATGGCTGTGGTGGGGCCAAAAAAAAGGGTAAAAGAGGCAAAGGAACCAGGTACTGGTAGCTCAAGACTGTCATCCTAGCTACTCAGGAGTTTGAGATCTGAGGATCACAATTCAAAGCCAGCCCAGGACAGAAACTCCATGAGACTCTTATCTGCAATAAACTACTGAATGCAAGAAGCTCAAGCTCAGTGACAGTATCCAGGCCTAGCGTTCAAAACCCAGGACCGGCAGAAAAAAGTATCAAAGGACAAGAAGCTGGCCAAAAGTTAGAGGGACTCTATCTTGACAAACAATACAATGGTAAGTTGCACTCAGAAGACTTGCACAAAATCTGGAAATGCCTGAGACCTATCTATGTATGTTTCCTGTTTGTCTAAATACATATGTTTATGCATTTATATATTAGTATAGAGAGACAGATCAATACATATGACTATACATATATACATAGCCAGACACTTAGGGGTGGGTGGTATACTGTGTGAGAGTTTGTGTTTGTCTTTTGTGGATGGGTATCTCTGTTTAAGAAAGATAGAAAATATGTAAATATCTTTAAAAAAACTTGATAAAATATAGAGAGACATAAGCTCTTGAGGGAATCTGAAATGACAAGATTATTCACAGGCACGTTTATCCTTATGGATTCCTCAGCAAGTTTTAATTTTTTTCATTATTTTCTTTCTTTTTTTGAACCAGTGCTAAGGATTTCTCTCAGGGACCAGGTGCTGCCAATTACCAATTTTCTCATGGCTGGTACAAGAGGAACTCAGCCACAGTTCCACTTTTGCCTTACTTATTCGTGCTTAACTGAAGATAAAGATTTCTATCAGTGACTTTCTTTCAGGGGCTGGATTCTAACGAGGATCCCCAGACCTCAGCCTTCTGTATAGCTACAATTAACAATATGAGAACCCAGCACTGGGTTCCAATGCACAGGGCAAGAAATTGAGTGAATCTCTCAACTCCAATTAGCTATAATAATCTAGAAGTGAAAGACCAATACCTTTGAGGAAAAGATGCTGAGGGTTATCACACAGGCCCTATGAGTAAGCCCTAAACCCTGTACACATGTGTGCATGCACACATTGGCAGATACACACACAAATGCTCACACACAATATCTCAGGCAATATTGTATTTTTAATTAATATCCAAAGATTGGACAACAGGATAGGAAGTAATAAAATCTGTTTTTCTTGTCTACATTGAGGGAAAGGGATAAGTCACAAGATGCAGAAGCGAAGAATTCAGAGGCAAATGCTGTGAGTGAATAACTTGTAAAAAGCACATTTCTTTTCTTTTCTTTTCTTTTGTTTTTTTCTGCCATTCCTGGGGCTTGAAGTCAGGGCCTGAGCACTGCTCTTGGCTTTTCCCAAGTCTAGCCCTCTGCCACTTGAGCCACATTGCCATATGGATTTTTATATCTGTGTGATATTAAGGACTCAAACCTAGATGTTCATAGATGCTAGGCAAGCACTCTACCACTGGGCCAAACTCTAAACCCTGATAAAGTATTTATCAATAGTCATCATCATCATATCCAAATATCCTTTCTCCTACAAAGAATGAACACTTATGTATGTCTGTAAGACTTTTTTTATGTCACCAATGCTTCTGTGATTTTCCCACTTGCATTTTTACAGATGACAGCACAGATATTCATCAGGAAGAAAAATAGATTAGGATACAGAAACCTAACAACGTCCTAGTAGATTGAAGTGAAAAATATGCGCAAGATGGCCTGGGTGTTTCATCTATTTGTAGAGTGCTTGGCTACCACACAAAAAGACTTCGGTTTGATTCTGCAGTACCATATACATAGAAAACGCTGGAAGTGGTGCTGTGGCTTGGTGGGACAGCTATAGCCTAAAGAAAGCCTAAGAACAATGGTCAGGTTCTGAGGTCAAGTCCCAGGACTAGGAAAAAAATGTGCAAGAGGCAAAATGCAAGCTGAGAAGGCACTGTGAAGCAAAATGTCTTGTGAAGGGTAAGGGGAATAGTGACAGTTAAGTTTGGATCTTACCTAAGAAAGGCTCCTTGAGCCTGAGACCAGGCTAGGACTTACGCCTAGTTAATGACTTGGGATTTGAACAAAAATGTGTGCTGTTTACTACATCCATATGTGAGGTGGGAAGGGAGTTTCAGCCTCCAGTATGTCTTTGGGGAGGTCTTCTGTGAGCAAGGAGCTTTGGTCATTGGGCCTTGAAAGGTGACCCTACCGCCCTCACAATGGAACAGAATATGGAACCCTGGTAACCAAGCCACTGTATGTGACAACCAGCTCAAGCCAGCTCCCTTGGCCTGTGGCTCAGGAACCAGAAAGATGTTGCTGTGCTGTTGCCAAAGGTCAGGAGGCTCGCATCTCAGGCATGAGAGATATGGATGTCTCACTTGAAGAAGTAGATGCTGGATCAGTGCCAAGCCAAAATTCCAGTATATCAGGCATTTCTCTAGGAAGAAAGCCAGGAAACTCCAGGACAACTCAGATGAGGTATATTGAGAGGAAACCTATTTGAACCCATCATCCTGCCCACACACTACAACCTTCTTGTGTGCTTTCAAGTGACTATACTGAGATTAGAGTGTGTCATTTCCAATCTACTCTATTCCAATTCCTCAGTGTGAAGTGTGGTCCCATTCCTACGTTTGAAATATCCACTGTTTTGCCAACATAGTGTGATGGTAAGTCAGCTCAGACTCTGAATGAGCCTTGTAACCTATGGATCCTGGAGGAAGGCCTGTTGGATATGCTGCTGACAAAGCTGATCCCTGCCTACCAGAAAGGTGATCTCTTTTATGTGGGAAACTTCCTGCACAATTTCAAATAGTGGAGGACAATGTAGTAGTTGCTGCAAATTCTCTTGAAAAAGTGAGTGTTCCCCCTCCAAACCCAGGTTTGCTCACCCCTCCTGGCCAAGTCTTGGAATACTTGGCTCCTCTCTGAGCCTGTTTGGTTCACTGCGGTGTTCACAGGGGAGCTAAGCATGATACAAGTGCACAAACTACTTTATTATGACTGGGACACCATGCCATTTCATTTCCCTCACAAGCTCCTGGAATCTCAACAGTGTGCTTACTGAGAAGTTGGATTTCAGGCATGAGTAAGTGGCTCCCAACTGCAGCCCTCACCTAGGTGACATTCTAGGAAATCCCATTTCCCAGTAAGAAATGAGGTGTCAGTACTAATGGCGGAGGCCTGTGAAATACTGGAGTCAGAGGAAAAGCTGGGGCCTGAATCACTTTTGAGCCATCAGGGACGGATTGTGATAGCTTTGCCTGTTAGAACCTGAAAGCATTTACATTTTGGTGTGTGGTCCAGTGCTGCCACTTGAACCTGAACCCAGGTCTAAATGCCATCCCTTTGGTGTTCAAAAATTAGCACTGTACCATTTGAGTCATAGGCCAAGTTCTGGCTTTTTGCTGCCTAATTGAAGACAAGTGCCTTTAGACTTTTACTGACTAGACTGGCTTTCGACTGTGATCTTCAGAGCTCAGCCTGCTGGGTGGCTAAGATTAGAGGAATGAGCATTTAGTTCTTTATTTGGAGCATTCACTTATTGATTTATTTAGAGCATTTACTTAGTTAATTTAAGGTGCGTTTACTTTGGACAGATGCATAGAGGCCTCTGTCAGAAGCTTCTGGAAGTGGGGTGTAAAAGTCATCCTGTTCTAGAGTGTCTCTTACCCCCCTCCCAGCACATAAGTGCACATCTCTGCAGGACAGCCACAGCATTAGAGTCATGCAAGAAAGGGGCTTTGGTAGAAGGCTCAGGATGGAGAGAGAAGGCTCTCACTTTCCTTGTACCGAATGTGCCCACAGCATCATGTGTTTCATCTATACAATGTGAATGGACTTCTACTCCAGTGATTTCTACGAGTTCAAGAACTGCCACACCCTGACACAACTCAAGCTCTATATGAGGCTCCAAATGCTGGCTTTGGACCTGCTCTTCTAAACACATACTTTTTGACCAGCTGGAGAAACGTGCGACCAGTAAGACCAAGAAAAAGTAGAAGTCCTGGTGTGGGTGCCTCAGAGCCTGTGAGTAGGAAGCCCATGTGGTCTAGATATTGGTTGGCCCTTACTTCTACAGAGCTTGGCTTAATGCCCTTTATGGGTGGTGTCAGCCAGGTAATGTCTGTCCTCTGAAAGGACTCGGGAATAAGCACTCATTAGAAAGACCCTACACCTCCTCAGTGTTCAGTCCAAATTTCTGTTCTACAGGTTCCTCCATTAGATCCTCATGGAAGTTGAGTGACACTTCCACTTGCAGAGGCCACTCTGTCCACTCTGTACCTATTTCCATTCTTAGGTTTGGGTCATCGTGGAAGAGCTTATCCTGAACTCCGGATGAAAAACCCACCAATGGAGCTGGTGACTGATGGAGACAGAGAATCATCACTGCACTCCAGAAAGCATGGGCCTTCTGTAGAAATTACCAAACAGGTTTAGAGTCCTGTGGATATACCTTTTGCTCTGAACCCCATGTGTGACACAGTTGAACCTGCAGATACTATGGAGGAAGAAAAAGAGCAGCCAGATTTCCTTACATTTCCTTTCACACTCCACCCAGATTCAGTCCATGTGAGTCAGAATAACACTCCACTTATTGTGCAAGCTGAAGGGGCACACGCTGGGCTCATGGAAAATGTCCCCATGGGAAGCAGCAAGTGTACTCTCAATACTGGATTCATTGGAGGAAAATGAATCCATCCTCACAGAATATCCAGACCCATCCATCTCACTAAAAAAGACTCAATCTCCATTCGACAAACCAGAATCCATCCCCCTCTTAACTCAGGAAGGACATTCTGTTTCTCATGAGGAACGAGACCCTTCTGAGGACTCTGAAGTAGAATTACTGTCTGAAGGCAACTTGGAGGCCAGTCTGGATTTAGAGCTTCCCTGTCCCCTTCCTAAAAAGACATCTCTTTATCTTGCTCTCATGATTCTTGTCAAGTATTCATTGTATTTACTTTGCTAACTATTAAACTCTCATTGTTAATATTATGGTGTGCAGTTCTTCAGTCCTTATTATACTGTGTTTTACTTTCCACTTATAATGTGAGACCTCAGACACATAGGTCCTGGGTGGGCCAAAAACCAGACAGGTCTGGTCCCATAGAAGACAACCTTACTGGATATACAGGGAACTATGAAATGCATGGAATCACCAGGAATCCAGGCCAGGCCTCCATGGACAGACAAGTCAGCTACCAAAGCTTAAGGACAGAGCAGATGCCTGGAAATGTGTTTTGTCAATCAGGAAAAGTGCCAGAGTAACTGTAATATTATGTGGGACTCTGTTCTGTGAGTTCAAGTCTGTTTATATATCCATTGTGCTTTGTACAAATATTTAAGAAAATTAAAACTCCACAATAGCATCAAAAATCTACTTTGGCTTTGAATGTGGCCTAGTTGTAGAGTGCTCGCCTAGTATACAAGAAGACCTTGATTCAATTCCTCGGCACTGCATACACAGAAAAAGCAGATGGGGCACTGTGGCTCAGGTGTGAGAGTGCCACCCTTGAACAAACGTGGCCAAGGACAGTTCCTGGTCCCTCAGTTCAAGCCCCAGGACTAGCCAAACAAGAAATCATACCATTTTCCACACATTTGGAAATAAATCTGTTTTATCTAACCCTACTTCTTTTTTGCCAGTCCAGGGTGTGTGCCACCAAGCCAAACTACTGGCCCCCAACCTTACTATTTTGAATCATTTAATTTTGTTACATAATCATATTTCATGCTGTCTGTATTAATACCATAAACAGTATGCTTAGTGTAATAATGTTAAAGGTAAAACATAAGAAATTAATAACTAAAATTCCTTTTTTATTAGTTTTATACCATTACTACAATTTTATGAGAAAAATTACCTCGAATGTTTATTTTAGAGTTCAAGTAATCCATTTTGATAAATATATCAACCTACATCATTTATTTGAACACATTTTAAACTATTTTTTTCAGGAATAAAAATACATATATATTTGTTGTAAATGAAATTTATGACTTGGAGGGAAGGGAAAGAGAAAAGGGGGAGGGGGAAACAGTGTTTACAAGAAATGCACTCATTACATATGTAACAGCAATCTTTTCGTATATCACCTTGACAACAAATTTTTTGAAAAGTACAATAAGTTTAAATGTCTACTTTGGGCAGAATTTTTTTTTGCCAGTACTGGGCTTAGACTCAGGACCTGAGCACGATCCTTGTTTTTGTTTTTGTTTATTCTTAAGGCGCAAGTTCTATCACAAGTGCCACAGCACCACTTTTATCTTTTTTTATCTATGTTGTGCTGAGGAATTGAACTTGGGTCTTCATTCATGCTCGGCAAGAACTCTTCCACTAGGCTTAACTTATGGCCCCAGTGGGAAGGAAGTTTTCCATAAAATATGTAGGAAATATGTCCACTAAGAAAAAGCCATCAAAAATAGAAGAAAAATTATATACTTAGATAACGACATGCCAGTGTTATGGCAGATCTCTGTAATTCTAGCCTCAAGAGCGGCCTATTTGGACCGGGAGTTGGCTGGCTGAAGTAAAGTGCTATCCTTGAGCAAGCCCTAGGACAGTGCTCTGGCCATGAGTTGAAGCCACAGGACATGCTAAAAATAATAATTTAATGCCCGTGGCTGGTGGCTCACCCTGGTAATCCTAGCTACCCTGGAGGATCGAGGTTCAAAGACGGCCCAGGCATAAAAATCTGTGAGAATTTTATTTCCAAATAATCCAGAAAATTCAAAATGACAATGTGCCTCAAGTGTTAGAGCTCTTGCCTTAAGCTGAAGAGCTTAAGGTAAACATCCAGGCCCAGAGTTCAAGCCCCATGAGTGAAAAAAAGAAAAAGAAAAAGAAAGCACTTATCTAAGGCTGGAGTGCACACTAGTGGTAGTTTGCTTGCCTAGTATGCACAAAGCCCTGTGTTCAATTACTCTGTACCACTTACACCAAAAAGAAAACCTGGAAATGATCTCAGAAGGTTGGATTCTGAGGATCACAGTTCAAAGCCAGGCCAGACACTAAACTCCATGAAACTGTTACTACCACTTAAGCACCAGAAAACCAGAAGTGACACTGTGGCTCAAGGTGTTTAAGGTTGTAGCCTTGAGCTGAAGAGCCCAGGGACACTGCCCAGGTGCACAATTAAAGTCTTACAACCAAAGAGAGAGAGAGAGAGAGAGAGAGAGAGAGAGAGAGAGAGAGAGAGAGAGAGAGAGAGAGAAAGAGAGAGAGAGAGAGAGAGAGAGAGACAGGCAGACAGAGACAGAGAGACAGAGACAGAGACATCAAACAGTCAGGCACTGCTGGCTGAAGCGTGTAATTCTAGCTACTGTGGAGACTGAGATTGGAGGATCTTGGTTCAAAGCCCAAAGCCAGCCTGGACACATATGTTTGTGAGACTTACATCACCAATTAACTACCAGAAACCAAAAATGGAGCTGTAGAGGAAGAGCGCTAGCCTTGAGCTGAAGAGTTCAGGGACAGTGTCCAGGCCCAAAGTCCAAGCACCATGACGAATCAATAATAAAAAAAAGATAGCTAATAGTAATGATGAATAATTTTGTGCTGGGAGTTTGGCCTAGTGGTAGAGTGCTTGCCTAGCATGCACGAAGTCCTGGGTTCAATTCCTCAATACCACATACAGAGAGAAATGCTGGAAGTGGTGCTGAGGCTGAAGTGGTAGAGCCCTAGCCTTGAGAAAATATAAGGACAGTGCTCACTCCCTGAGTGCAAGCCCAGGACTGGCCAAATCAAAAGTAGTAGAGCACTGGCATTGAACTGAAGATCGAGGAACAGCCCAGGCACAGAGTTCAAGCACCGCAAACAACAACAACAAAATCTATGAAATGGCAGTGGTGGTTTTAAGCTAAGCAAAAATAGAGTAGAAACTGGTAAAATACATATTTGTGTGTAAGCAAAATAGCCAGACTTATGCATTAGAACAGGATAGCAACTTGAAAAAAAATTTTGTTTTCCATTTCACTAGGTCCTGTCTCTTAATTGATTCAAGTAAGTAAAATGCTGGGTTTTATAATCATTGCTCTGAATATTAGAAAATCATAATATCTCTCATTAACCAACAAAGACCAGGAACTGGGGCTTCGTTCAAATGGCAGAGTATCAGGCAAGAGAAGAAAAAATTGAAGTAAGAACTTGAAGTTCTTGATCCAGAACCTGCATAGTAACAGAGCAGCAGCCTGGTGATGGTACCTCACACCTATAATCTTAGCTACTCTGGAAGCTAAGATCTGAGAATCAAAGTATAATGCCAGCCAAAGTACCCAGTTAACTGCCAGAAAAACCAGAAGTGGCACTGTGGCTCACAGATTAAAGCACTAGCCTTGAGCTGAAGAGCTCAGGGACAGTGCCCAGGCCCAGAGTTCAAGCCCCACAATTGACAAAATCAAAGAAGCAAACAAAACTCACAAAGAAGCCTGCAGACCACAGTGGTTCTGCTGAGTCTCTTCTCTATGGGGATCAGGAAACATTTCACTTTTTCTGTCTCTTCCCATCTCAACATTCATACTAAAATAAGACTGTGTTGAACGTTTCAATTTATAAAAATGTTTTTCATGAAGCACCCTGAAATATTCATCGCTTATATCTCAATTGAAGATAGTTGATTTGGGGCTGCATTGGTAGAGTGCTAGCCTTGAGCAGAAAAGGTCAGGGATAGAGCTGAAGCACTCAGTTGAAGACCCAGTGCCAACACACAAAAGAAAATATGCACTTTATACATATTTTCTAATTTCTTAATGAATTTTTCAGTCTGTATAAATATAGGGTATATTCCTTGTTACTTAAGTAATATTGCTCTTTTTTTTCTTTTTGCCAGTCCTAGGGCTTGGACTCAGGGCCTAGACATTTTCATTGGACTCGCTTGCCCAAGGTGAGTGCTCTGCCTCTTGAGACACAGCGCCACTTCTAGCTTTTTTCTGAGTATGCGGTACCGGTGAATAGAACCTAGGTCTTCATGCATTCTAGGTGAGCACTCTACCATTAGGCTACATTCCCAGGCAGTGAGATTCCTCTTACAGTCATTGTATGTTCACAGAGTTTGATCTCACACACTGTAGGGCCCTGGTTGGCTTTGACCTGTGATCCTGAGCCCTGAGCCTCCTAAGTAGCTGAAATTAAGTTGTGAGCCAGCATGATGGCTTCCATTCTTTTTTCTACAAAAATATATGTAGTTATCTAAAATATATCTATAGCTGAAAAAAATGAATCTCTCCCAAACAAATCTTCAAAGAAACAACCATCCTATTAAAAGGTGGGCTAAAGACTTAAAAGAGTATTCTCTGAAGAAAAAATTAAAATGCGCTTTAGACACATGAAGAAATGCTCCATATCTCTAGCAATAAGGGAAATGCAAATCAAAACAACTTTGAGATTCCACCTGACTCCAGTCAGAATGGCCATTATCAAAAAATCTAATAAGAGATACTGGTGGGGAAGTGACCAGGGGGGATCACACCTACACTGTTGGTGTGAGTGTAAACTCGTTCAACCACTAGGGAAAGCAGTGTGGTGGTTCCTCAAAAGACTGAACATAGAGCTCCCCTATGATCCAGAAAATCCACTACTTGGCACCTACCCAATTGTCCAGATAAAAGGACATACTAAAGCCACTAGCACAATGATGCTCATTGCAGCACTATTTACCATAGCAAAGATATGAAACCAACCCAGATGCCACTCAGTAGATGACTGAATCAAGAAGATGTGGTACTTATACACAATGGAATGCTATGCTGCCATCAGAAGGAATGACATCGCCCATTTGTAAGGAAATGGAAAGACTTGGAAAAATTCATATTAAGTGAAGCAAGCCAGACCCAAAGAAACATAAGCTCAATGGTTTCCCTCATTTGTAATAATTAGTTCACATCTAGGACTCTCCTAGAAGAGGATTACAATAACTCAAAAACCTAGGTATATAAGGTCATATAGGATGAGACTAAATGTAAGGATCTCTAGGATATGGGAACAAGAGCTATATCTTGTGTCATCGTTCCTCTTAATCTTGTGTGATTTTTGTCCTTAATCTACTATGTTATTTCTCATCTCTTATTTTGCCCTTTGGTTAATGTCAGATTGTTACTGTATCTGATTTTTTCCCTGGCATATTGTATATATGTTTATTTGTTTATGTCAAATAGGAAAGGGAAGGGGGGAAACAAGATGATTGGGAAGGGGAGGGGAGAGGGATCTGGGGACAAAAACATGTGGAGTGGAATAAATGTGTGAGAAGTAATGCAGTCCACTACCTGTAAATGTAATCGTAACCCCTCTATAGATTACCCTGAAAATAAAAAAGAGACTATAAAAATATCTGTAGAAAATGAGGCTGGATGATGGAAACAACCAGATGCCCTACTACAAAAAATGTGATACACACACACACACACACACACACACACACACAAACACACACAATGGAATGATACATAGCCCACCGACAAGATAAAATAATGGCATTCTCGGGGAAGTGGATGAAAAGGAAAAAAATCATATTAAGTGAAGTAAGCCAAACTCAAAGGAACATAGGCCCAACAGTCTCTCTCATTTGTCAAATTCAGTAGAAACCTTGGGCTCTGCTACCAGAGATTTACAATAGAACAAAATCTAGAGACATCGTGACAAATAGTATGACACTAAATTTAAGGACCTCCAAGATGAAGAAACAAAACTCATATAATGAGTGATTGTTGTTCTTAATGAACTATGTGATCTCTTATCTCTTTTGCTATCCCTTGGTTATATCATATTGTTACAATATTTCACCTTGTTTTCTGATATATTTCATATGTGCCTAATTGGTTATTTGAAATTGGATAGGGAAGGGGGGAAATGAACATGAGTGGGGGTAGGGGAAGGGAAATGGGGACCATATCATTACATGGGGTATCAAAATTTGAGAAGTAATGCACCTTCTATCTGGTGAATATAATGTAACCCTTCTATAAATTACAATAAAAATAAATACATAAAAAGAAGATCTGCACAGAAAAAAATAATAATGGCATTTTTGGGATAGTGGATGAAATTAGAGTGAATCCTGTTGAGTGAGATAAGTCAAGACCAAGGAACAAAAGGTACATGGTATCCTTAATGTATGCATATTAGTTTCAATCAGTAGTAGAGTGATGATTGAATAGTTGATACCCAAAGTTCTGGACATAATTTTGGAGATATAAACATAACTACATTGACATAAAAATCTAGGATAGACTATACACTCTATAGACATGTGTTTTATTATAGATTAATCTGTATCTATGACATACAAAGACTCAGCTTAATTTTTATTATATTCTAAAATTTATGTGCCAGTGATTGTATAGCGATTCCCTTCTTGAATACTTGTTGGTTAAACATGACATTTGAAATATGATGTAAAATTCAATGTAAATAATTTTTTTAGAAAAAGAGGCTAGAGGTTAATACCACTAATGTACTTGCTCTAAGTGGTACAGAAATTTTCTTAATGAATCAAGGAGTTTTATTACATCTTTATGCAATTATTTTAGTTCTGAGTGTTCTACACTCAATGCTACTTCTGGAAAGATGATATAGCTGACTGTGTAGATGGTATGAAGACATACTGGCCTAAACGTAGAATAAAGCATTGGTAAGTGGCTGTTAGCTGTCCAGATTCTACTGGAATATGTGGAATGAATTTATTAAGCACAATGCAGGCTCTTAGTCAGATCAGGATCAAGATTATGTGGTTCCATGAGATGAATGAGGAAAGATCAGAAAAATCTACTAAGATATCCAGATATACTTTTGAAACTAAGGTATCTGGACTCCTTTTTTTTCTTTCTTGGTGGGGAGCTTGAACTTTGGACCTGTGCAAGGTCTCTTAGTTCTTTTTCCTCAAGGCCAATGCTGTACCAGTTTTAGCCACAACTCCACTTAGTTTTTGGGTGGATAAGTGGAGAGAAGAATCTTACAGTTTTTTTTTTGTTTTCGTTTTTTTGCTTGCAAAGGCTTTGAATCACCTTCTCCCTGGCTAGTAGAATGACAATTATGACCCTCCAGCGCCTGGCTAGTAATTTTTTGAAAATTGGACTTTCTTCCAAATCACGTAACCGGTTCCTAGCAAAGTTTTGAAGCCTGACTTAAATGTGACCGATTTTTGTCACTTGGAGACACTCTGTGCTGAACGTTAGAAATCTACCAGCTGAGTCACAGTGGCACTTCCAGTTTTTGTTTATGTGGTGCTGAGGAATGGAATCCAGGGTTTCATACATGCTAGGCAAGGTACATTTTCAGCCCAAAGTTTTATGTTTTGTTTTTTCAGTGTTGTTGCCTCTAAGGTACTGTATGATGTTCTTTCATTTTCTTTGCTTTTTACCTCTTTTCTTCTTTTTCCCTTTAGTTTTATTCTCTGTAGTCACTGTGTTGAATTCGGGTACCCTGTGTCTTGTACATAGGTTTATGTGATTTGGGGAATGGAGAGGGTATAATAAAATGGTAAAAAAAAAAAACAAAGGAAAAAGGGTGAACCAATTGAACAGTGATACTTGGAAGACACTAAACGGAAATGAACTGAACAATCTGGGTGGAGAGGGGGCTGAGGGTAGGAAAACAGAGAAAAATGAGGGAGGGGATAACAATTTTCTTAAGAAATGTGTTCATTACTTATGTAACCGTATGCCAACTATATATTGACTTAACAAAAAAAATTAACTTAAAAAATAATTTAGCCGGGTATGGTGGCTCACACTTGTAAATGTAGCTACTCAAGAGGCTGAGATCCAAGGATAGCAGTTCAAAGTCAGCCTGGGCACTGAAGTCCATGTGACTCTTATCTCCAATTAACCACCAGAAACCCAGAAGTGGCCCTATGGCTCAAGGGATAGGGCAGTAATATTGAGCTGAAAAGCTCAGTGACAAGACCCAGGTGCAGAATTACAGTCCCATGACTTGAATGATGAATGATACTAGCCAGGCTCTGTGCGCTCACACTTGGAATCCTATCTACACAGAATCAGGTTTGAATCCAGCCCAAACAAATTGCATGATATTCTGATTTACAGTTCATTACCAAAAATCTGGAAGTGGAGCTGTGGATCAAGTGGTAGAACACTAGCCTACGTAAAAAAAAAACATTTAAGGACAGTTCCCAGGCCCTGGGTTCAAGTCCCAGGACTTGCATAAAACAAACAAAATGTGACGCTGAGTCCTCCATCATTTGGTGTTATAGTTCAATATTCTTGATATGCGTCTTAGAAATTAAGTCCCTAGCAAATACTCTCCCCTGAAATTCTGCTTCATAGCTGTTTCATAGAATTTCAGCATCATTACTATCACCTTCCAGTTAGCATAGCAGTCTACTACTGAAAATTTGAAGAAAACTTTTGAGTAATTCTAATAAATCTGTGTATCATCTGCACACACATCAAATCAGCAGCAACTATGTTCTACTATTATCTAAATGTATTTAATCCCTTCTTGAGTAAATGAGCCTTAAAGAGTAAAACATATGAAATAGTTATGAAACTAACAGTCACCATTCTTCTACCTAATATTGTCATATAAGTTTATTAATGCAAGGACTATTCTGAAGTGTGCAGAAGATAGCTTCTAATTATAATATTCTCATGAAGTATAGTTTTTAAGAAACATGTTCCTTGCTTTGGGAAAGCAAAGGCAAGGAAAAATGACATAGGTAAGTTCCCTATTTATGAGAAGTAAAATACTATTGGGTTTAGATCAACGTCATTCATTCCGTGCTGATGAAACAAATATTTGCAATTCCTGAGGCCATTCAGTTCCTTGTGATGCACAGTCAGCCAGCTTAGATCAATCTTCCAAAAAAGGAAAGGAACAAATGAGAAGCAATTAATGTTTCCAAAATGAACCAGGTGGTGGTGGCAGCTCACACTTGTAATTCTATCTACTCAAGGCCTGAAATCCAAGGATCTGGACTAAGTTTGTCTGGGATGAAAATATTCCTGTCTGAAACATCATCTCTCTTATCACAGCCCAGCTGATACACTCTGCCCAACAGGTTCCAAACACTAAAGTCCATCTCCTATATGAAATACTAGCAAACGTACTCACACATAATTTCCTCTTTGGGAGATAGTTGAAACATGTACCAGAAACATTTCCCTGGCTTCAGAGTGGAAGTGGAAATATATACTCACTAGAAGAGCATCTAGTAAATTACAGTCAATCATCTTTCCTCACATCTTGTTAGTTAAATTGAACAATGAGTGTTTGGATCAGAAGCAATGTGTATGAGCATACAGGTTGTAAAAGTACTGTAATCCTAGCTACTCAAGACAAGCTGAGACCTGAGTATTCCAGTTCAAAATCAGCCATGCAATAAATTCCATAAGATTTTTACCTCTCATTAACCAGCAAAAAACAGAGCGATGAATTGTGCTTAAAATGCCACAGGCCTAAGATTTGCATAAAAGTGCTAAGGGGTAGCATTCAGGATGCCGACTCTCTCCACTCCTTTTTAACATAGTACTAGAATTATTAGGCAGTGCAATAAGGCAAGAACCAAGCATAAAGGCGATCCAAGTAGGGAAAGAGGAAACAAAACTATCCCTCCTTGAGGATGACATGATTCTGTATTTAAAGAATCCTATAGACTCTACTCCCAAGCTCCTTGAGCTGATTCAAAGCTTTGGAAGGGCAGCAGGCCATAAAATCAACCCTCACAAATCAACTGCCTTCCTTTACGCCAACAGTGAGAGGAACGAGGCAATAATCAGGAAAGAAACTCCTTTCACAATAGCTTCAAAGAAAATAAAGTACCTAGGAATTAGCTTAACTAAGAATGTAAAGGACCGGTTAGATGAAAACTTTAAAACCCTAAAAAAGGAAATTAAAGCAGAACTAATGAAATGCAAAAACCTCCCATGCTCCTGGATTGGAAGAATCAACATTGTGAAAATGATAATCTTCCCAAGGGCTATCTACAAATTCAATGCAATACCCATCAACATCCCAATGTCATTCTTTAAAGAAATACAAGAGGTAATTCAAAATTTCATATGGAATAATAAAAGACCCTGTATAGCAAAAACACATCTTAGCAGAAAGAACAGCGCTGGAGGAATTTCAATTCCAAACTTTAGACTCTATTATAGAGCGATAATTCTCAAAACAGCTTTGTACTGGCACAAGAACAGGCCTGAAGTCCAATGGAATAGAACTGCGGTCCCAGATATTAAACCACAGACCTATGGCCACCTAATCTTTGACAAGGGAGCCAAAAAAATAGAATGGAAGAAAGATAGCCTCTTCAACAAATTGTGCAGGCAGAACTGGTTAAGCACCTGCAGAAAACTAAAGTTGGATCATTCTTTGTCACCTTGCACTAGAATTAACTCCAAATGGATCAAAGACCTAGAGGTAAAAGCTGACACACTGAAACGTTAACAGGAAGGAATAGGAGATACACTAGGCCTCCTTGGCACAGGTCGAAACTTTCTTAATAAGGACCAAGAATCACAACAAATCAGAGAAAGGCTGGATAAGTGGGACTGCATTAAAATGCAGAGCTTTTGTATGGCAACGGATATACCTAGTAAATTAATCAGGAAGCCTACAGTGTGGGAGAAGATCTTCACCAACCAAACAACAGACAAAGGCCTCATATCTAAAATATACCAACAACTCAAAAAATAGAATCACTCCAAAACTAACCTCCAAAGTAACACCCATCCCATTAAAAAATGGGCCAAAGACTTATAGAGAGTCTTCTCTGATGAAGAAACAAAAATGGCCTATAGACATATGAAGAAATGCTCCACATCTCTGGTCATAAAAGAAATGCAAATCAAAACAACTCTAAGATTGCACCTCACTCCAGTTACAATGACCAGGATCAGGAAAACGAATGACAACAGATGCTGGAGGGGATGTGGCCAGAAGGGATTACTACTACACTGTTGATGGGAGTGCAAACTCGTTCAACCACTATGGAAAGCTGTGTGGCAGTGCCTCAAAAGGCTAAACATAGAACTTCCCTATGACTCAGCAATTCCACTACTTGGCATTTACCCAACAATCCAGAAACAAGGGCATACTAAAGCCACTAGCACAACAATGTTCATTGCAGCACTATTCACCATAGCAAAGATATGGAACCAACCCACATGTCCCTCAGTTGATGAGTGGATCAACAAGTTGTGGTATTTGTACACAATAGAATTCTATGCTGCTGTCAGAAAGAATGACATCGCCCCATTTGTTAGGAAATGTAAAGACTTAGAACAAATCATATTAAGTGAAGTAAGCCAGACTCAAAGGAACTTAGGCTCAGTGGTTTCCCTCATTCATCATAATCAGTAGAAAGCTTGGGCTCTACTAGCAGAGATTTGCAATAGAGCAAAAGGCCATATATAAGGCCATATAATGTGAAGCTAATTGAAAGGACCTCCAGGATATTGAAACAAAAGCCATATAATGAATGATTGTTGTCCTTAATGTACTATGTTGTCTCTCATCTCCTTTGCTGTCCCTTGGTTATCCCATATTGGTATAGTATCTCACTTTGTTATCTGATATATTGAATTTATTTGTATTTGGATAGTTGAAATTTGATAGGAAAGGGGGGAAAACCAAGAAGGGTGGGGGGTGTGGGGTTGGAGGGAAATGGGTACCAAGACATGTGAAAGGGTATCAATGAATGTGAATTAATGCAACTTCTACCTGGCAAATATCATGTAACCCTTTTACTAATTACAATAAAAAAATGAAAAAAAAGAAAGTTGTAGTGTGTGGAGAGGATGATGGGGTCAAATACATTTCTTCTTAGAAATTTACCTCATCTGGTTGCCCTGGATTTTCCTGGCCTTCTTCTTAGAGAAAGGCCTGTTATACTGGATTTGTGGCTTGGCAAAGATCTAGCATGTACATCTTCGAGTAAGACATCCACAACTTCCATGCCTGAGACTCGAGTTTCCTGACCTTTGGCAACAGCACAGCAACATCTTTCTTCCTCCTGAGCCACAGGCCAAGTGAGCTGGCTTGAGCTGGTTGTTAGTTACAGTGGCTTGGTTACCAGGGTTCCATATTCTGTTCCATTGTGAGGGAGGCAGGGTCACCTTTCAGGGCCCAATGACCAAAGATCCTTGCTCACAGAAGACCTCACCAAAGACATACTGGAGGCTGAATCTCTCCTCCAATCTCACAATATACATGTGGATGTAGTAAACAGCACACCTTATTTGTCCATTCCCAATGTCTTCCACTAGGCCCAACTACCAGTCTGGTCTCAGGCTCAAGGAGCCTTTCTTAGGTAAGATCAAAACTTAAGGGTCAATATTGCCCTCATCCTTTACAAAACATTTGCTTCACAGTGCCTTCTCTGCCTGCATTTTGCCCCTTGTCGAATTCCTTTTTGTTTTTGCTAGTCTTGGGACTTGACCTTAGAGTGTGAACATTGTTCTTGGGCTTTGTTTAGGCTTTAGCTGTCCCACCGAGCCACAGCACCACTTGCAGCGTTTTCTATGTATATGGTAATGAGGAATCAAACCTGAGTCTTTTTGCGTGGTAGCCAAGGACGGTACCACTAGGTCAAACACACAGGGCATCTTGCACATATTTTTGACGTCAATCTAGTAGGATATTATTAGATTTCTGTATCCTAATCAATTTTTTCCTGATGATTAGCTTTGCTGTCATGTGTATAAAAATGCAAGAGGGAAAAACACAGGAGAATTAGTGAAATTTAAAAAAAAGCATTACACACATAGATAAGTGTTCATTCTTTGTAGGAGAAAGGATATTTTGATACGATGATGATGACTTTATAACTACTATGTCAGGGTTGAGAGTTTGGCATAATGGTAGAGTGCTTGCCTAGCATCCATGAAGATCGGGTTTGATTGCTCAGTATCACATAGATAGAAAATCTAGATGTGGCACTGTGGCTCAAGTGGCAGAGGGCTAGACTTGAGAAAACCCGAGCACAGTGCTCAGGCCCTGAATTCAAGCCCCAAGACTGGCAGAAAAATAAAAGAACATAAAAATGCTTTTTACGAGCTAATTCATTCACAGCATTTGCTTCTGAAATCTTTGCTTCTGCATCTTGTGAAATACCCCTTTCCCTCAACGTAGACAAGAAAAACAGATCCATCCCATGGTCCACTGTGAGGCCACTGGTTGGGCTAAGAGCTAATCGTGCAGCAACACATAAGTTTTATTCTAATACTTTCCAAACTTTGTAATCAAATATGCTACCTACTTACCAACTTAGGTCAGTTACCCTTATGCTATAACTTTCCTTCATTACTACAATATTCTTACACTCCTACGTTAATCCTGTTGTACCTCCCCTGACCTCTCTCATTCTTTTTTTCTATCTCTGGACTTCTGCTCGTCTTTCAACCCTTATACTGCACGGATCTACACTTGATGGCTGTTGAGCAATATTGTATATGTAGGTGGTTAATTATTCTCTAGGCTCAGAGGGACTTAAATACAATAGAGATTGGATTGAGAGGCTTATTGTTTTGGGTATAAATCGCTTATCAGTAGTTGTATTAGACTGGTCTGTAAGTGCACAAAAAGAAAGAGTGATAATACCAATCAAAACTTGTGAACATCTAGTGTCTGCCAGCTACAGAGGTCTAGGTTGTTTATATCTGAAAAACTATAATCGTATTTAGTAGTAATCTTGCTCCCATTTTCAAATGGGCAGAACAAGAAACTCAAGAAAAATGTCAAACCAAGAAACAACATCCCCCACCCAATGTAAACAGACAATGGAACAGTCACTGGCACACCTAGAGGAGAGTCTTCCAAGTGCTACACAAATGCAATTGATAAACATCATTAATGGAAAATGTGAAAATATAAAGAAATAGATAATGTAGGAAGCCATAGCTGAACAAGAGGAAAGCATAAACAAAGTGATAAGTGAAAAAAGAAGAAGCCATAAAGGAGGCCATAATAAAGGTTTTTCAAAGAAAGATGGATGAATTCATAGAATCCACAAATAAAAACGTGACCAAACTCCAGCAAATGTCCAAAGAAAATAAAGCTACTGAGCTAACCACTCAAAAGGAAATCAAGGACATAAAGAAATCCATACATGATGTAAAACAAGAGAAGCAAGGCATCAGAAATGAGCAATTATAAGCAAGGGAGATGAAAAGTAACGTAGATAGTTTTGAAAGCTTGTTAGACAATGCAGAGGAGAGAATTTTCGGGGCTGAAGATAATTTAGTTATTATAGAGAAAGAACAGAAAATGAGTCAATCCAAATCGAGGAAAATTGAGAGAGCGCTTCAGGAGGTCCAAAATGCAATTAGGAAGCCAAATTTAAGGCTAGTTGGTATTGAGGAGGGCGTGGAGAAAGAGGTCAATGGTATTGGAAATATACTTCAGGGAAACATCTCAGAGAATTTCCCAAATATCCAGAAGGGCAGGCCCATTCAGATACGAGAAGCTTTTAGAACCCCAACAGACCTGACCAGAAAAGAACATCCCACCGCCACATTGTGATCCGAACTGGATCAATAGAAACGAAAGGAAAGATCCTAAAGGCAGCCAGGGAAAAGGGATCAGTAACCTATAAAGGCAAACCAATCAGACTAACCCCAAAATTCTCAGCAGAGACCATACAAGCACGAAGTGACTGGAAGCATATATGTCATGCTCTTAAATCAAATAACTACCAACCAAGAATATTGTAGCCAGCTAAGCTCTCATTCATAACTGAGGGAACAATAAAAACATTCCATTCCAGGGAAAAGCTGCAACAATATGTCGAAACAAAACCAACACTACAGAGAATTCTCAAAGATGCTCTATACATAGAAAATCAAAATAAATGCAATATAGGGAAAGAAATGGCACCTAAACAGCATACCATCTAAGGGCCACAAGAACTGTCAAGACACAGGCCCTACTAAAAGCTTTTAAAAATGGTAGGAACTAATAAATATCTCTCAATCCTAACTCTCAATATCAATGGACTTAACTCTCCAATTAAACGGCATAGGCTGTCTAGTTGGATCAAAGAGCAATGGCCATCGTTCTGCTGTCTTCAAGAGACACATCTTACCCAAAAACAATCATCTTTTGAAAGTGAGAGGTTGGAATAAACTCTATCAAGCTAACTGCCCCCATAAACAGGCTAGAGTTGCCATCCTCATATCAGATACAATAAACTTCAAACTAAAATTAGTATGAAAAGACAAAGAAGGTTACTACATACTACTAAAGGGATCTTTCCTCCAGGAAGACATAACTATCCTAAATATTTACACACCCAATCCTGGAGCTCCAAACTTCATCAAGCAAACTTTACTTACACTGAAACCATACATAGATCGAAATACAGTGATTGTTGGTGAGTTTAACACACCACTCTCACCTATGGACAGATCAACAAGGCAAAAACTCAACAGAGAAACCTTAGAACTGAACAACTATATAGACCAACTAGATCTAACAGACATCTGCAGAATATTCCACACAGTAACCACACAATATACGTTTTTCTCAGCAGCACATGGAACATTTTCCAAAATAGACCACATCTTAGGCCATAAAACAAACCTGGACAGATTCAGAAACACTGAAATTATTCCATCCACACTCTCAGACCATAAACGCATCAAATTGGAGCTGAACACACATCTGCACCAACGAAAACCCTGTATCTCATGGAGACTGAACAACACATTGTTGAATCAAAAACAATGGGCAATCGAAGAGATCAGAACATATATCCAACTGTTTATGAAATTTAAGAATAAGGAGCACACAAATATCAACTCCTTAGGGACACAACAAAGGCAGTACTCAGAGGAAAATTTATAGCGCTGAGTGCCTGGAACAGCAAGTTGGAAAAATGGCAAACCAACTAGTTAATGTCTCACTTTACCCTCCTGGAAAAAGAGCAACAAACCAACCCTAAACCCATTAGGAGAAAGCAAATTATTAAAATCAAAGCAGAATTAAATGATTTGGAATAAAAAAAACCTATAGAAAGAATCAACAAAACAAGGAGTTGGTTCTTTGAAAGAATTAACAAAATTGACAAGCCCTTAGCAAATCTTACCAAAAAAACAAGAGAGCATATCGAAATAAACAAAATCGCAGATGAAAATGGTAATATCACGACAGAAATTACCAAGATCCAGAATATCATGAGGGAATACTTCTCAAACCTTTACGCCAACAAATTTGAGAATCTAGAAGAAATGGATGAATTCCTAGACAATATTAATATACCACACTGAACCAAGAAGAGCCAACCCAACTCAACAGGCCTATTTCAAGCTCTGAAATAGAAATGGAAATTAGACAACTTCCACTTAAAAAGAGCCCAGGGCCAGATGGATTCACAGCTGAATTCTATAAGGTCTTCAAAGCAGAGCTCACACCAATACTCCTCAAGCTCTTCAACGAAATTGAAAATGAAAGTTCTTTACCAAATTCATTCTGTGAAGCCAGTATATCCCTCATCCCCAAACCAGACAGAGATTCATCAAAGAAAGAGAACTATAGACCCATTTCTTTGATGAACATCGATGCAAAACTTCTCAACAAAATACTGGCCAACCGTCTACAACAACTCATCAAAAAATTATACACTATGATCAAACTGGATTCATCACAGGGAGGCAGAGCTGGTTCAACATACACAAATCAATTCATATAATTCAACACATCAACAGGAGCAAGGACAAAAATCACACGATTGTCTCAATAGATGCAGAAAACGCATTGACAGGATCCAAAACCCCTTTATGTTAAAAGATGTGGAGAAACTAGGAGTCCATGGAACATTTCTCAATGTAATGAAGGCTGTGTATGAGAAACCCACTGCTAGTATTATACTTAATGGTGAAAATCTAAAGCCATTCCCTCTAAAATCAGGAACGAGACAAGGATGCCCACTCTCTCCACTCCTTTCTAACATAGTACTAAATTTCCTAGGCAGTGCAATAAGGCAAGAAGCAAGCATAAAGGGGATCCAAGTAGGGAAAGAGGAAATAAAACTATCCCTCTTTGCAGATGACATGATTCTGTATTTAAAGAATCCTATAGACTCTACTCCCAAGCTCCTTGAGCTGATTCAAAGCTTTGGAAGGGTAGCAGGCCATAAAATCAACCCTCACAAATCAACTGCCTTCCTTTACGCCAATAGTGAGAGGAACGAGGCAATAATCAGGAAAGAAACTCCTTTCACAATAGCCTCAAAGAAAATAAAGTACCTAGGAATTAGCTTAACTAAGAATGTAAAGGACCGTTTAGATGAAAACTTTAAAACCCTAAAAAAGGAAATTAAAGCAGAACTAAGGAAATGGAAAAAGCTCCCATGCTCCTGGATTGGAAGAATCAACATTGTGAAAATGACAATCTTGCCAAGGGCTATCTACAAATTCAATGCAATACCCATCAACATCCCAATGTCATTCTTTAAAGAAATACAAGAGGCAATTCAAAATTTCATATGGAATAATAAAAGACCCCGTATAGCAAAAACACTTCTTAGCAGAAAGAACAGCGCTGGAGGAATTTCAATTCCAAACTTTAGACTCTATTACAGAGCTATAATTCTCAAAACAGCTTGGTACTGGCACAAGAACAAGCCTGACGTCCAATGGAATAGAACTGCGGTCCAGATTTAAACCACAGACCTATGGCCACCTAATCTTTGACAAGGGAGCCAAAAAAATAGAATGGAAGAAAGATAGCCTCTTCAACATGTTGTGGTGGCAGAACTGGTTAAGCACCAGCAGAAAACTAAAGTTGGATCCTTCTTTGTCACCTTGCACTAGAATTAACTCCAAATGGATCAAAGACCTGGAGGTAAAACCTTCACACTGAAAAGTTTACAGGAAGGAATAGTAGATACACTAGGCCTCCTTGGCACAGGTTGAAACTTGCTTAATAAAGACCAAGAATCACAACAAATCAGAGAAGCCTGGATAAATGGGACTGCATTAAACGGCAGAGCTTTTGTATGGCAACGGATATAGCTAGTAAAGTAATCAGGAAGCCTACAGAGTGGGAGAAGATCTTCACCAACCAAACAACGGAAAAAGGCCTCATATCTAAAATATGTCAACAACTCAAAAAATTGAATCACTCCAAAACTAACCTCCAAAGTAACACCCATCCCATTAAAAAATGGGCCAAAGACTTAAAGAGAGTCTTCTCTGAAGAAGAAACAAAAATGGCCTATAGACACATGAAGAAATGCTCAACATCTCTGGTCATAAAAGAATTGCATATCAAAAGAACTCTAAGATTCCACCTCACTCCACTTAGAATGGCCAATATCAGGAAAACGAATGACAACAGATGCTGGAGGGGATGTGGCCAGAAGGGATCACTACTACACTGTTGGTGGGAGTGCAAACTCGTTCAACCACTATGGAAAGCAGTGTGGCAGTGCCTCAAAAGGCTAAACATAGAACTCCCCTATGACCCAGCAATTCCACTACTTGGCATTTACCCAACAATCCAGAAACAAGGGCATACTAAACCCGCTAGCACAACAATGTTCATTGCAGCGCTGTTCACCATAGCAAAGATATGGAACCAACCCAGATGTCCCTCAGTTGATGAGTGGATCAACAAGTTGTGGTATTTGTACACAATGGAATTCTATGCTGCTGTCAGAAAGAATGACATCACCCCATTTGTTAGGATATGGAAAGACTTAGAACAAATCATATTAAGTGAAGTAAGCCAGACTCAAAGGAACTTAGGCTCAGTGGTTTCCCTCATTCGTCATAATCAGTAGAAACCTTGGGCTCTACTAGCAGAGATTTGCAATAGAGCAAAAGGCCATATATAAGGCCATATAATGTGAAGCTAATTGAAAGGACCTCCAGGATATTGAAACAAAAGCCATATAATGAATGATTGTTGTCCTTAATGTACTATGTTGTCTCTCATCTCCTTTGCTGTCCCTTGGTTATCCCATATTGGTATAGTATCTTACTTTGTTATCTGATATATTGAATTTATTTGTATTTGGATATTTGAAATTTGATAGGGAAGGGGGGAAAACCAAGAAGGGTGGGGGGTGTGGGGTTGGAGGGAAATGGGTACCAAGACATGTGAAAGAGTATCAATGTATGTGAATTAATGCACCTTCTACCTGGCAAACATCATGTAACCCTTTTACTAATTACAATAAAAAAATGAAAAAAAAAGAAAGTTGTAGTGTGTGGGGAGGATGATGGGGTCAAATACATTTCTTCTTAGAAATTTACCTCATCTGGTTGCCCTGGATTTTCCTGGCCTTCTTCTTAGAGAAAGGCCTGTTATACTGGATTTGTGGCTTAGCAAAGATCTAGCATGTACATCTTCGAGTAAGACATCCACAACTTCCATGCCTGAGACTCGAGTTTCCTGACCTTTGGCAACAGCACAGCAACATCTTTCTTCCTCCTGAGCCACAGGCCAAGTGAGCTGGCTTGAGCTGGTTGTTAGTTACAGTGGCTTGGTTACCAGGGTTCCATATTCTGTTCCATTGTGAGGGAGGCAGGGTCACCTTTCAGGGCCCAATGACCAAAGATCCTTGCTCACAGAAGACCTCACCAAAGACATACTGGAGGCTGAATCTCTCCTCCAATCTCACAATATACATGTGGATGTAGTAAACAGCACACCTTATTTATCCATTCCCAATGTCTTCCACTAGGCCCAACTACCAGTCTGGTCTCAGGCTCAAGGAGCCTTTCTTAGGTAAGATCCAAACTTAAGGGTCAATATTGCCCTCATCCTTTACAAAACATTTGCTTCACAGTGCCTACTCTGCCTGCATTTTGCCCCTGGTCGAATTGTTTTTTTTGTTTTTGCTAGTCTTGGGACTTGACCTCAGAGTGTGAACATTGTTCTTGGGCTTTCTTTAGGATTTAGCTGTCCCACCGAGCCACAGCACCACTTGCAGCGTTTTCTATGTATGTGGTAATGAGGAATCAAACCTGAGTCTTTTTGCGTGGTAGGCAAGGACTCTACCACTAGGTCAAACACACAGGGCATTTTTGACGTCAATCTACTAGGATATTATTAGGTTTCTGTATCCTAATCAATTTTTCCTGATGATTAGCTTTGCTGTCATGTGTAAAAAATGCAAGAGGGAAAAACACAGAAGAATTAGTGAAATTTAAAAAAAAGCATTACACACATAGATAAGTGTTCATTCTTTGTAGGAGAAAGGTTATTTTCATGTGATGATGATGACTTTATAATTACTATGTCAGGGTTGAGAGTTTGGCATAGTGGTAGAGTGCTTGCCTAGCATCCATGAAGATCTGGGTTTGATTGCTCAGTATCACATAGATAGAAAATCTAGACGTGGCACTGTGGCTCAAGTGGCAGAGGGCTAGACTTGAGAAAACCCGAGGACAGTGCTCAGGCCCTGAATTCCAGCCCCAAGACTGGCAAAAAGATAATAGAAAATAAAAATGCTTTTTACGAGCTAATTCACTCACAGCATTGGCTTCTGAAATCTTCGCTTCTGCATCTTGTGAAATACCCCTTTCCCTCAACGTAGACAAGAAAAACAGATCCATGCAATGGTCCACTGTGCGGCCACTGGTTGGGCTAAGAGCTCGTCGTGCGGCAACACATAAGTTTTATTCTAATATTTTCCAAACTTTGTACTCAAATATGCTACCTACTTACCAACTTAGGTCAGTTATCCTTATGCTATACCTTTTCTACATTACTACAATATTCTTACACTCCTAAGTTAATCCTCTTGTACCTCCCCTGACCTCTCTCATTCTTTTTTTCTATCTCTGGACCTCTGCTCGTCTTTCAACCCTTATACTGCACGGATCTACACTTGATGGCTGTTGAGCAATATTGTATATGTAGGTGGTTAATTATTCTCTAGGCTCAGAGGGACTTAAAGACAATAGAGATTGGATTGAGAGGCCTATTGTTTTGGGCATAAATCGCTTATCAGTGGTTGTATTAGACTGGTCTGTAAGTGCACAAAAAGAAAGAGTGATAATACCAATCAAAACTTGTGAACATCTAGTGTCTGCCAGCTACAGAGGTCTAGGTTGGTTATATCTGAAAAACTGTAATCGTATTTAGTAGTAATCTTGCTCCCATTTTCAAATGGGCAGAACAAGAAACTCAAGAAAAATGTCAAACCAAGAAACAACATCCCCCACCCAATGTAAACAGACAATGGAACAGTCACTGGCAAACCTAGAGGAGAGTCTTCCAAGTGCTACACAAATGCAATTGATAAACATCATTAATGAAAAATGTGAAAATATAAAGAAAGAGATAATGGAGGAAGCCATAGCTGAACAAGAGGAAAGCACAAAGAAGGTGATAAGTGAAAAAGAAGAAGCCATAAAGGAGGCCATAACAAAGGTTTTTCAAAGAAAGATGGATGAATTTATAGAATCCACAAATGAAAACGTGAACAAACTCCAGCAAATGTCCATAGAAAATAAAGCTACTGAGCTAACCACTCAAAAGGAAATCAAGGAGATAAAGAAATCCATACATGATCTAAAACAAGAGATGCAAGGCATCAAAAGTGAGCAATTAGAAGCAAGGGCGATGAAAAATAAAGTAGATAGCTTTGATAGCAGGTTAGACAATGCAGAGGAGAGAATTTCCGGGGCTGAAGATAATTTAGTTATTATAGAGAAAGAACAGAAAATGAGTCAATCCAAATCGAGGAAAATTGAGAGAGCGCTTCAGGAGGTCCAAGATACAATTAGGAATCCTAATTTAAGGCTAGTTGGTATTGAGGAGGGCGTGGAGAAAGAGGTCAATGGTATTGGAAATATGCTTCAGGGAATCATGTCAGAGAATTTCCCAAATATCCAGAAGGGCAGGCCCATCCAGATACGAGAAGCTTTCAGAACCCCAAACAGACCTGACCAGAAAAGAACTTCCCACCGCCACATTGTGATCCGAACTGGATGAATAGAAACGAAAGGAAAGATCCTAAAGGCAGCCAGGGAAAAGGGATCAGTAACCTATAAAGGCAAACCAATCAGAATAACCCCAGATTTCTCAGCAGAGACCATGCAAGCACGAAGTGACTGGAAGCATATATGTCATGCCCTTAAATCCAATAACTACCAACCAAGAATATTGTAGCCAGCTAAGCTCTCATTCATAACTGAGGGAACAATAAAAACATTCCATTCCAGGGAAAAGCTGCAACAATATGTCGAAACAAAACCAACACTACAGAGAATTCTCAAAGATGCTCTATACATAGAAAACCAAAATAAATGCAATATAGGGAAAGAAATGGCACCTAAACAGCATACCATCTAAGGAACACAAGAACTATCAAGACACAGGCCCTACTAAAAGCTTTTAAAAATAGTAGGAACTAATAAATATCTCTCAATCCTAACTCTCAATATCAATGGACTTAACTCTCCAATTAAACGGCATAGGCTGTCTAGTTGGATCAAAGAGCAATGGCCATCGTTCTGCTCTCTTCAAGAGACACATCTTACCCCAAAACAATCATCTTTTGAAAGTGAGAGGTTGGAATAAACTCTATCAAGCTAACTGCCCCCATAAACAGGCTGGAGTTGCCATCCTCATATCAGATACAATAAACTTCAAACTAAAATTAGTAAGAAAAGACAAAGAAGGTTACTACATACTACTAAAGGGATCTTTCCTCCAGGAAGACATAACTATCCTAAATATTTACACACCCAATCCTGGAGCTCCAAACTTCCTCAAGCAAACTTTACTTACACTGAAAGCATACATAGATCGAAATACAGTGATTGTTGGTGAGTTTAACAAACCACTCTCACCTATGGACAGATCAACAAGGCAAAAACTCAACAGAGAAACCTTAGAACTGAACAACTATATAGACCAACTAGATCTAACAGACATCTGCAGAATATTCCACACAGTAACCACACAATATACGTTTTTCTCAGCAGCACATGGAACATTTTCCAAAATAGACCACATCTTAGGCCATAAAACAAACCTGGACAGATTCAGAAACACTGAAATTATTCCATCCACACTCTCAGACCATAAACGCTTCAAATTGGAGCTGAACACACATCTGCACCAACGAAAACCCTGTATCTCATGGAGACTGAACAACACATTGTTGAATCAAAAACAATGGGTAATCGAAGAGATCAGAACAGATATCCCACTGTTTATGAAATTTAAGAATAAGGAGCACACAAATATCAACTCCTTAGGGACACAACAAAGGCAGTACTCAGAGGAAAATTTATAGCGCTGAGTGCCTGGAACAGCAAGTTGGAAAAATGGCAAACCAACTAGTTAATGTCTCACT
This sequence comes from Megascapheus bottae, assembly GCF_031878675.1. Taxonomy (NCBI): domain Eukaryota; kingdom Metazoa; phylum Chordata; class Mammalia; order Rodentia; family Geomyidae; genus Megascapheus; species Megascapheus bottae. The sequence goes on from NW_028327585.1 coordinate 4,998,637, forward strand.
TTACCCTCCTGGAAAAAGAGCAACAAACCAACCCTAAAGCCATTAGGAGAAAGCAAATTATTAAAATCAAAGCAGAATTAAATGATTTGGAATAAAAAAACCTATAGAAAGAATCAACAAAACAAGGAGTTGGTTCTTTGAAAGAATTAACAAATTTGACAAGCCCTTAGCAAATCTTACCAAAAAAACAAGAGAGCATATCGAAATAAACAAAATCGCAGATGAAAATGGTAATATCACGACAGAAATTACCAAGATCCAGAATATCATGAGGGAATACTTCTCAAACCTTTACGCCAACAAATTTGAGAATCTAGAAGAAATGGATGAATTCCTAGACAATATTAACATACCCACACTGAACCAAGAAGAGCTAACCCAACTCAACAGGCCTATTTCAAGCTCTGAAATAGAAATGGAAATTAGACAACTTCCACTTAAAAAGAGCCCAGGGCCAGATGGATTCACAGCTGAATTCTATAAGGTCTTCAAAGCAGAGCTCACACCAATACTCCTCAAGCTCTTCAACGAAATTGAAAATGAAGGTTGTTTACCAAACTCATTCTGTGAAGCCAGTATATCCCTCATCCCCAAACCAGACAGAGATTCATCAAAGAAAGAGAACTATAGACCCATTTCTTTGATGAACATCGATGCAAGACTTCTCAACAAAATACTGGCCAACCGTCTACAACAACTCATCAAAAAATTATACACTATGATCAAACTGGATTCATCACAGGGAGGCAAAGCTGGTTCAACATACACAAATCAATTCATATAATTCAACACATCAACAGGAGCAAGGAGAAGAATCACACGATTGTCTCAATAGATGCGGAAAAGGCATTTGACAAGATCCAAAACCCCTTTATGTTAAAAGATGTGGAGAAACTAGGACTCCATGGAACATTTCTCAATGTAATGAAGGCTGTGTATGAGAAACCCACTGCTAGTATTATACTTAATGGTGAAAATCTAAAGCCATTCCCTCTAAAATCAGGAACGAGACAAGGATGCCCACTCTCTCCACTCCTTTCTAACATAGTACTAAAATTCCTAGGCAGTGCAATAAGGCAAGAAGCAAGCATAAAGGGGATCCAAGTAGGGAAAGAGGAAATAAAATTATCCCTCTTGGCAGATGACATGATTCTGTATTTAAAGAATCCTATAGACTCTACTCCCAAGCTCCTTGAGCTGATTCAAAGCTTTGGAAGGGTAGCAGGCCATAAAATCAACCCTCACAAATCAACTGCCTTCCTTTACGCCAATAGTGAGAGGAACGAGGCAATAATCAGGAAAGAAATTCCTTTCACAATAGCCTCAAAGAAAATACAGTACCTAGGAATTACCTTAACTAAGAATGTAAAGGACCGTTTAGATGAAAACTTTAAAACCCTAAAAAAGGAAATTAAAGCAGAACTAAGGAAATGGAAAAAGCTCCCATGCTCCTGGATTGGAAGAATCAACATTGTGAAAATGACAATCTTGCCAAGGGCTATCTACAAATTCAATGCAATACCCATCAACATCCCAATGTCATTCTTTAAAGAAATACAAGAGGCAATTCAAAATTTCATATGGAATAATAAAAGACCACGTATAACAAAAACACTTCTTAGCAGAAAGAACAGCGCTGGAGGAATTTCAATTCCAAACTTTAGACTCTATTACAGAGCTATAATTCTCAAAACAGCTTGGTACTGGCACAAGAACAGGCCTGAGACCAATGGAATAGAACTGAGGACCCACATACTAAACCACAGACCTATGGCCACCTAATCTTTGACAAGGGAGCCAAAAAAATAGAATGGAAGAAAGACAGCCTCTTCAACAAGTTATGCGGTCAGAACTGGTTAAGCACCTGCAGAAAACTAAAGCTGGATCCTTCTTTGTCACCTTGCACTAGAATTAACTCCAAATGGATCAAAGACCTGGAGGTAAAAGCTGACACACCGAAAACTCTACAGGAAGGAATAGGAGATACACTAGACCTCCTTGGCACAGGTCGAAACTTTCTAAATAAGGACCAAGAATCACAACAAATCAGGGAAGGGCTGGATAAGTGGGACTGCATTAAATTGCAGAGCTTTTGTATGGCAAAGGACATAGCTAGTAAACTAAGCAGGAAGCCTACAGAATGGGAGAAGATCTTCACCAACCAAACAACGGACAAAGGCCTCATATCTAAAATATATCAACAACTCAAAAAATTGAATCACTCCAAATCTAACCTCCAAAGTAACAGCCATCCTATTAAAAAATGGGCCAAAACTAAAAGTGAGTCTTCTCTGAAGAAGAAACAAAAATGGCCTATAGACACATGAAGAAATGCTCAATATCTCTGGTCATAAAAGAAATGCAAATCAAAACAACTCTAAGATTCCACCTCACTCCAGCTAGTATGGCCAGGATCAGGAAAATGAATGACAACAGATGCTGGAGGGGATGTGGCCAGGAGGGATCACTACTACACTGTTGGTGGGAGTGCAAACTCGTTCAACCACTATGGAAAGCAGTGTGGCAGTGCCTCAAAAGGCTAAACATAGAACTCCCCTATGACCCAGCAATTCCACTACTTGGCATTTACCCAACCACCCAGAAACAAGGACATACTAAACCCACTAGCACAACAATGTTCATTGCAGCACTATTCACCATAGCAAAGATATGGAACCAACCCAGATGTCCCTCAGTTGATGAGTGGATCAACAAGTTGTGGTATTTGTACACAATGGAATTCTGTGCTGCTTTCGGAAAGAATGACATCGCCCCATTTGTTATGAAATGGAAAGACTTAGGAAAAATCATATTAAGTGAAGTAAGCCAGACTCAAAGGAACGTAGGCTCAGTGGTTTCCCTCATTCGTCATAATCAGTAGAAACCTTGGGCTCTACTAGCAGAGATTTGCAATTGAGCAAAGTCTTGATACATAAGGACATATAATGTGAAGCTAATTGAAAGGACCTCCAGGATAGTGAAACAAAAGCCATATACTGAATGATTGTTGTCCTTAATGTACTATGTTGTCTCTCATCTCCTTTACTGTCCCTTGGTTATCTCATATTGGTATAGTATCTCACTTTGTTATCTGCTATATTAAATTTATTTGTATTTGGATATTTGAAATTTGATAGGGAAGGGGGGAAAACCAAGACGGCAGGTGGGTGTGGGGGGAGGGAAACAGGTACCAAGACGTGTGAAAGGGCATCAATGTATGTGAATTAATGCACCTTCTATCTGGCAAATATCATGTAACCCTTTTACTAATTACAATAAAAAAATCTAAAAAAAAAGAATTATGGAAAAAAGAAAAAGAAAAGGAGAAAAACTTCAGCCAGCGGTTTCCATTCCCCTCTGAATTCCAGGATGAAATGCAAATTCCAGTTGAATTGCTACTTGTTTCTGATACATTCAGCATTATCAGCTGGACTTACATATCAGAAAGAAAATAATATAAGGATAGAAATGTTTCTCCTAGGTACAGTATGTACTCACTTATGAAAGGCCCTAGGTTCAATCTCTACCACATCTCCAGCACAGGTTTTTGTTTTTTTTTATTTTTTAATTTGAAAAAGGCAATGATGTAAAACATTATATTTGGCTTCTAAATCTAAGTTAAATAGTCAAGATTTGGGCCGAATCAAAAGTTAAAACAAAATACCTAATCTCTGCAGTTAGACCCAATCTTCTAGATGTTTTGTAAAGATAAGGAAAATGTCTAGATAAATACCCTACATGGCGTACAGACACATGAAGAAATGCTCAACATGTCTGGCCATAAAAGAAATGCAAATCAAAACAACTCTAAGATTCTACCTCACTCCAGTTAGAATGGCCAGGATCAAGAAATCTAATAACAACAGATGCTGGAAGGGATGTGGCCAGAAGGGATCACTACTACACTGTTGGTGGGAGTGCAAACTCCTTCAACCACTATGGAAAAAACAGTATGGCATTCTTCAAAAGACTAAACATAGAGCTCCCCTATGAACCAGAAATTCCACTACTCAGCATTTACCCTCTTGTCTAGAAACAAGGACATACTAAATTCACTAGCACAACAATATTCATTGCAGCACTATTTACCATAGCAAAGATATGGAACCAGTCCAGATGCCCTTCAGTTGATGAGTGGATCAACAAGATGTGGTATTTATACACAACGGTATCCCATGCTGCTGTCAGAAAGAACGACATTGCCCCATTTGTAAAGAAATGGAAAGACTTTGAAAAAATCATATTAAGTGAAGTAAGCCAGACCCAAAGGAACACAGGCTCAATGGTTTGTCTCATTTGTCATTATCAGTAGAAACCTTGGGCTCACCTACCAGAGATTTACAATAGAGTAAAACCTAGATACATAAGGCCATATAATATGATGCTAAATGAAAGAACCTCCAGGATATAGAAACAAAAGCCATATAATGAGTGATGGTTGTCCTTAATGTACTATGTTATTTCTCATCTCTTTTTCTGTCTCTTGGTTAACTCATATTGTTACAGTATTTCACCTGATTGTCTGATATATTGTATATATGCATATTTGGTTATTTGAAATAGGATAGGGAAGCGGGTAAAACAAGATGAGGGTTGGGGGTGGGGAGAGGGAACTGGGGACCAAGACATGAGAAAGGGTATCAATGTTTGTGAAGTAATGCACCTTCTATCTGGTGAATATAATGTAACCCTTCTATTAATTACAATAAAAATATATTAAAATAAAAAAGAGACACATCTTACCCAAAAACAATCATGTTTTGAAAGTGAGAGGTTGGAATAAACTCTATCAAGCTAACTGACCCCATAAACAGGCTGGAGTTGCCATCCTCATATCAGATACAATACACTTCAAACTAAAATTAGTAAGAAAAGACAAAGAAGATGACTACGTACTACTAAAGGGATCTTTCCTCCAGGAAGACATAACGATCCTAAATATTTACACACCCTTTTGAAGATTCTCAAAAGACTGAAGATTCTGCCAGTGTAAGTTAGATTCCGGCATTGATATTAAATAATGCAATGAGTAGGGATTTATATTTGAAATATCACTGTTGAAAAAATCTAACACACATTTGCTTAGTATTTGCTTTTGATTTCCCAAGAAGTTCCGTACAAGCTAACATGTGTGGCATATATCGACTGGGATAAATGATTCAGAATATGTGACTCATTTGAACAGGAGTCAGTGAAAAGATACAGAAGCAGGATACCCATATTGTGATAATTTGTATCTTTTGCATATTTTGTGTTTGTTATTAATTCCATTTGTAGTGTACATTTCTAGGTAAAAACTTTTAAAATGTTTCCAAACAATTTGTTATTTCAACAGCAAAAAAAGACATTTATATGCCTGATAAAATTCACAGAATCCAAATTTTTCCACATTATTTTTTGTTTTTTGTTTTTTTTTGGTGGGTCATAGATCTTGAACTCAGCCTGTGCACTATCCCTGAGCTCTTCAGCTCCAGGCTACCACCTTACCCTGGAGCCAAGCCCCACTTCCCATTTTCTAAAGGTAAATTGGAGATAAGATTCTCAGGTCTTTTTGTGCCATGATGGCTTTAAAACTTGATCCTCAGATCTCAGGCTCCTGAGTAGCTAGGATTATAGAAGTGAGCCACCACCCCATCATGCTCAGCTTTCTGGTTTTTTTTAAACAAGCCCTTTGGCTGGAACTCGGTCTGAGCACTGTCCTTCAGCTTTCCTCAAGCCTAGTGATCTTCTACTTGAGCCACAGCACTACTTCTGGTTTTTTCTGTGTATTTGGTACTGCGGAATTGAACCTTCGTCTTCATACAAGCACTCTACAACTATGCCAAACTCCCAGCCCCTCCACATTAGTTTTTATGATAGATCTTTCCATGCATCTAGGATGGCTAGAAATCCTTCTTGAGTTTCCCAAGATCAGGGAGTATAGGTGTGTCCCATCCTGTGTGGCTACATAACCATTGTTTAGGGTACAGTTGTCTCTTCATTCTACCCATCTAGAGCAATTTTCATCTTCCATGTATAATCATTAAACATTCAGCTCCTGTTCCTCTCTACTCCATTCTCTGGAACCATCGTGCTTTTTGGCTCTAAGGGTTTGTTGATCCTTGGAAGCTCTGGAAGGGAAAACATACCCTAGCTCTTCCTTTATGACTGCTGTATTTTTAGTTGACTGTAATCAGGATTCATCTGTAAAATATAGTAAAATGTTCTTCCTTTTCAATGCATTGTTTTGCATATTTCTATCTTTTGATTATTATTAATAGTTGTGAATGGATTCTCCACATATTTGTTCTAGTCTCTGCTTTCTCTTCCGTTAGGTACAAATCTAGAAATAGAAGTGTTGGACCATATTTCTATGTAATTCTATATTTAGTACTTTTTTAGCACTCTCCACGCAATTTTTGATTGTTTTATATTCCTTGCAGAACTATTCCAAAGTTCTATTTCTTTTCACTATCTTCCCAGTAATAGTTAGACTTTGAAAGTTGTTTTTTTCTATGCGTGTGTGTGTGTGTGTGTGTGTGTGTGTTTGTGTGTGTGTATGTGGATCTTTTTGTTTAAAACTATATTTATATTAACATATTTAAAGTAATGATTTCATTGTAATTTTTTCTCATGACTGTTAATATTGAACTTCTTTCTACATTTTGAACTACTATTTCTATATATTCTTTTTAGAAAATCCTCTCCAATCTCCAATTTTTTTCCCTTTTTTTGTGGGGTAGTGGGGAAAGTCATGGGGCTTGGACCTTGGGCCATGAGCACTTTAGTTTAAGGCTATTGTCCTACCCTGAGTATTGCCCCTCAGTTCTTCTGCTCACAGCTCCCTACCCCTCTTCCCATTATATACAGAACAAAGGTCATCCTCAGTCTTTTTGAAAAATTAAAACATACAGTAAATTTGTAGTATAAAACAGCAAGAAATAAATTTCATGCCTGTAATCCTAGCTACTCAGATATCAGGCTGATATCTAAAGATTTGGTTCAAAGCCAGCCTGGGCATTAGAAAGTCTATGAGACTCTCATCTACAGTTAACCACTAGAATATGGGAAATGGCACTGTGGCTTCATAGGTAGGGTGATAGCCTTGAGTTGAAGAGCTCAGGAACAGTGCCCAGGCCAAGAGTTCAAGCCTTACAAATGCCCCAGCCAAAAAAAAGAAAAAAAAGTTTCTTCCCCAAATGACTATTATGCCAGACATAGAACATTAACATTCTGGGTGTACTTCACAGTACTATTACTTGATACCCTAAGATTTTGCAATATTCTCACAGTACCAGCATATGTCATCATAGAATGTAGTTCCTTTTCAATGGAATAATTCCATTTATAACCTAAATCTACTCCCCCGACTTATTTTTGTCGATACCACAATTGCTCTACCATGATATGCCACAAGCCATTAAACATTTTATGGTGGGTAATTGGAAAGGAGTCTCATGGAATTTTGAGCCAGGCTGGCTTTGAACCATGGTCCTCAGATCTCAGTCTCCTGAGTAGCTAGGATGACAGGCGTGAGCCACCAACACCTGGCTTGCCTTTTTATTTTTTTGTGGGTGTTTGGACTTGAACTGTGGGCCTAGGCACCATCCCTAAGCTTTTCAGGTCAATATTTCATGTAAGTCTAAACATTTAAGTAAAGGAATAAAATTTCAAAAACAGAATAAAATTCCAGACATGGTGTGTTTATAACTCGGTGTTAATTACTTGATGAAAATGTGCCATTCCAGAAGCTGGTGTCATTTGATGATGTAGCTGTGGATTTTAGCTGGGAGGAGTGCAGCATCTGGACAATGCTCAGAGGACCCTGTACAGAGATGTAATGCTGCAGACCTACAGCATCCTGGTGTCCTTAGGTGAGCAAAAGTCAAATTCACTTGCAAGGCCAAGTGCCTTGTTATTTTGCAGATACGTGAATGTTTATCAAACTTTCAATACTATTTAAATAAAAGATTCCAGGCCCCTGAGAAGTATCATTACTTTCTAAAGAAAACCTAAGGTAATTTTATACTCATTCTTCAGGATACTTTGACAACAGTTCTAAATTATGTTTCCTCTAATGGAGACGACATTCCAAACTTACACAGTAATTGTAAGTGGATAAACAATCCAGAATAGAATATATATCATTATTGGAAATGGGATCTACAAATCACTAAACAGTGAGTTTATAATGGAAACCTGGCACTAGGTGCAATGTTTCATGCCTGTAATCTTAAAATATTCAGGAGGAAGAAATCTAAGAATTCTAATTTGCAGCCAGCAATGGCATAAAAATTGCCATGAAACTCTATAACTCCAAGTAACCCCTCAAAAATGTTAGTGGAGTGTCAAGAGTTTGACTTTGTGGTTGAGTGCTTGCCTAGCATGCATGAAGACCTATGTATGTAAGTGGAGCTGGGACTCAAACTGGTATTTTTCTAGCCTTGAGCAAGACAGCTAAGTTTATGCCATACAAAATGAATCCAGAGCTGGGGAAAAGTCAACCATGGAGCCAGTGAGAAATGAGAAAAAAGATTTAATAGATAACTTGTGAGTAGGATGTCTGTGATCTTAAAGCAATGATGACACAGCATAAGCAATAATTCTCTACTGTTTCTAATTTACAGGGCCCTGTGTTCCCAAACCTGTATTAATTGACAAGCTAGAGCACTGTGCAGAACTCTGGATAGGAAATTCCTCTGACAAGAATATCACAGGTGAGTGAATGCATCTTCATATTGATGTTGGAGCCTGAGCCCCATTGGTAAGTTCATGTTGTGATGTACTGAGCAATAATATTCTTAGTTACCCTAAATCCTGTGTGGAACCTATGGAATTCTTTGTGAATGAATCAAGAATCATTTTCTTTTCCCAATCCTATGCTTGGTCTCAGGGCCTGAGCATGGTCCTTGGGTTTTCTCAAGGCTAGCTCTCTACTTCTTGAGTCATAGCACCACTTCTGGCTTTTTCTTTGTATGTAGTACCAAGGAACTGAACCAGGTCTTTGTGCATGCTAGCCCAAACCCCCGGCACCAAGAATCATAGGGTGATATAATGAATTCTATGTGGCAGTAGAGTTAAAGTTATATTTCTCTGTAGAAATCACTGTGAAACAAAATAAAATGAGAAAGCCATGAGCCCGTGGCTCATGCCTGTAATCCTACCTACTTAGGAGGCTGAGATCTGAGGATCAAGGTTCAAAGACTGACCTATCACAAAAACACCTTAGACTCTTCTCTCCAATGAACCAATAGAAAATGAGAAGTGGGGTTGAGTCTAAAGACATAGGGCAGTAGCCTTGAGCTGAAGAGCTCAAGAAGAACAGCCAGGTCTAGAATTCAAGTCCCATGACTGCAAAACAAGAAAAAGGAAAGAAAGAAAGAAAGAAAGAAAGAAAGAAAGAAAGAAAGAAAGAAAGAAAGAAAGAAAGAAGAAAGAGGGAAGAAAGTGGGAAGGAAGGAAAGGAAGAATGAAAGAAAGAAAGAAAGAAAGAAAGAAAGAAAGAAAGAAAGAAAGAAAGAAAGAAAGAAAGAAAGAAAGAAATTTCATTTCTACAAAACTAAGACTATAAATGATTGAGCAAACAAGGAATAAGTCAGGGCATTATTCTCTGATAAGGATAATATCTTTTTGCTGGTAGGAAGAGACTGGTATTCAGAACCAGACCTTTCCACCAGAAATTGAGCCTAGTGGTAGAGTGCTTGCCTAGCATGCACAAAGACACAGGTTTGATTCCTTATTACCACATACATAGAAAAAGCCAGAAGTAATGACTTCATTGGTAGGGTTCTAGTCTGGAGAAAACCCAAGGACAGTGGTTAGGTCCTAAATTCAAACCCAGGAATGGAAGGAAAGAAAAAACAACAAAGTTTCAATCAACATAAGAAAATTAACTAGACAATGAGCTGGAGATTTTCTGGTTTTCCATGGTTCTGAGGGACATGAGTGTTAGAAAAGGAATTTTTATAAGACTTCAAATGGAAAGAAACAAATTTCAAAATTCCCACAAATACCTAAATTGAGACTTTAGTGAGAAGTTGTAACTGAAGGGATATATGTGTAAGTCCTTACTCTCAAGAATCGTTCTTGCTTGGATCAAAGGCAAACAGACATATAAACCAAACTTGTGGCCGCTGAATCTAGAAAAAATTCGTGTTCCTCACTTAATGGTTAAAAAGCAAACAGCATTGAAACTGGGTAAGGTAATCCTATCTGCTACTCAGGACCTGAGACTCTTATCTGTAGTTAACTCTAGAAAACAGGAAGTGGGGCTGTAGCTCAAGGATAGGGGTTATAGTCTTCTGCTGAAGTGTTCAGGGACAGGGCCGAGGCCTATGAACTACAAAAAAAAGAAATTAAAGAAAAGAAAATTTTAAAAAGATGCAAAACAGCACAATATTTAGATTATTTCTCAAAAATAAAAGAAAGGCAGCTATTCCTCAATGTATAAACAAAACAGTATTTGAAAAAAAAACAGCTGCAGGTATATTATAGGTAGTACTCAGCTTAAAACTGTAGCAATACATAGTTGGGTAATTTCAATAAATATTTCCTGTGATATAAAAAGAGAACTAAAACACAGAAAAACATTATTGGTCATTGTAAAATATCATTTTCTTAATATGTTAGGGAGAAAAGCATATATTTCTCACAAATCAATTTCCACTTTTATATTTTAAAATATCTAACACTTAGGATGGGAAAGTAAAGTCATTACCTTTACAGTAAGGAATATTTGTATCTCATGTATGTTTGTGTCTTTTTTTCTATGACTCATTTTAGATGTCCAGGTAATGGAAAATGTGTTCAAGACCTGCCAGGAAAGTCCACAAGAATGTCTTTGTTAAGTTGCAGTTGCAAGTAGTATCGAAGTGGGGAAAACGTGAGATTAGCAACAACTTTAAATTTGAGCTCTACACATAATCCAGAGCTGATTAGTAATAACGGTAACAACTTAGGGGTGAGGACTGAGGAGTTCATTAATTGTCAGACCATGATTCTGTCTCCTAAGCCTGATGAGATGCATGCTGCATATAGATCTCGTATGTCTCGTGTTCTTAAAAAATCCATCGGATATTCAGAGCATTTTATTCATGATTGTGACAGTCCAAAAGATCTGCAATATCATAATTCTGTTCTCCCTGCCCAAGAAATTCTTCAGGTAGGGAGGAAAACTGCTAAATGTACTGTGTGATGAAAAATATTGTACTTAACACCGACCATCACTACACATCCGAAAATGTACACAGGAGAGACTCCTCATACATGTAGAAAATGTGAGAAATCTTTCAGTAATGAAATATGAAAATTCATTTCTGAGAAGTTAGACCTGACGTTCCAACCTCGATCTCCAAGAGAAGACAAACATTATGAATATGAGGAACGTAATACAATTTCTGCCCAGAATTCAGCTCTCAGCACACATCAGAGAACTCACACAGAAGAGAAATCTTATGAATGGGATAAATGTGGGAAGACTTTTAGACTGAAATCATACCTCACTTTGCACCAGAGAAGACACACAGAACAGAAACCTTATGAATGTAACAAATGTGAAAAGTCTTTCATCCAGAAGTTACACCTTCGTGTTCATCAAATAACACACACAGGAGAGAAATCTTATAAGTGTAATGAAGTGGAAAGTCTTTCCAAGGGAAGGGAAAACTTCGTGTTCATCAGAGAATACACACAGGAGTGAAACCTTATGAATGTAACCAATGTGTAAAGTCTTTCAGACAGAAATCTTCCCTCAAATTGCATCAAAGAACACACACAGGAGAGAAACCTTATGTGTGCAACAAATGTGGAAAGACCTTCAAGTGGAAGTCATATCTTGATGGGCATAATAGAACACACACAGGAGAGAAAAATTATGCATGTAGTGAATGCAGAAAGTCTTTCAAATGGAAGGTAAAACTCCATGTTCATCAGAGAATATACTCAGGAGAAACACCTTATGAGTGTAACATATGTGGAAAGTCCTTCACACAGAAGCCAAACCTCAACATGCATAAGACAATTCAAACAGGAGAAAAACCTTATGAATGTAACCGATGTGGAATGTCTTTCAAATGGAAGTCTTCCCTCAAATTGCATCAGAGAACACACACAGGAGAGAAACTGTACGAGTGCATCAAATGTGGTAAGACCTTCAGATGGAAGTCACATTACAGGAGGCATAACAGAATTCACATATATTAGGAACCTTAGGAATATAACCAAAGTTGAAAGTCTTTCGTGCAGTACTCACCCTTCAGGAAGCGTAAGAGTTCACACATATGAGAAGCCTTAGCAATGTAATAAATAGGAAAGACTTTTTAGTTTGTGGAAGAAAACTCAGCTTGTGTCACAGAACCAACACAAGATAAAACCCTTAATGAATGTAGCAAATGTTCAGTCTTTTCCCCAGAAGGCACAAGTCAAGATTTATCACTAAACACCCACAGCATACAATCCGATGAAGAAAATGAAAGGGAAATTTTTTTTGAAGAACTCATAGTTGAGTTTGCATGATACCACACAGACACAGGATAAAAATAGTATGAATATAAGAATATGAAAAATCCATCATGAACGCATGATTAAGTATAAAATGCACATAGGAGAGAAAAACCTTATGAATATTACAAATGTGGAAAGTGTTTGACCTGGAAGGCATACTTGTGTGTTCATCACAAACCTGATTCCCATAGAAGAAAAGAAAACTAATGAATAGAACAAATGTGCAATGACTTTTAATCAGAAGTCAGTCTTCAGTACATTTCAGAACATACACAATAGAGAAATTCTGAGTAATGAAAAACATTTAGCTATATATAGAATCTCTGTATATGGGAGCATTAGGGTAAGTCTTCTAAACAAAGTCAACCTTCAGCAAGCATTAAGAGCACTCACAGAAGAAATAATAGCATGTAGGAAAACCTTTGTCAGAAACCTCTAAAAGCTGCCTGTGTGGCTTAGTGGTAGAGTGCTAACCTATCAAGGATGAAGGCCTGGGTTAGATTCCTCAATACTACGTGAAAAGACCAAGCCAGAAGCAGCACTGTGGTTCAAATGGTAGAGTGCTAACCTTGAGCAAAAGTAGCTCAGGCCCTGAGTTCAAGCCTAAGGATTGGAGAGAGAGGGAGAGAGAGAGAGAGAGAGAGAGAGAGAGAGAGAGAGAGAGAGAGAGAGAGAGAGAGAGAGAGAGAGAGAGAGAGAGAGAAACAAGAACTTCTAAATTTTACAGAGATAGAGAAGGAGAGAGAAGGAGACAGAAACTAATTTCTAAACTTTACAATATTTCTATTTCCTTAGAAATTCGTCTATGTCATTCTTTCTGACAGAAGCACAGAATTCCATTGTGTAAAAATACCATATTTGATCTACTCATCAACTGACGGGCATCTGGGTTGGTTCCATACCTTTGCTATAGTAAATAGTGCTGTGATAAATGGTATTGTTCTAGTGAATTTAGTATGTCCTATCTGGACGATTGGCAAGTAGTGAAATTGATGGATCACAGGGGAGCTCTATGTTTAGTCTTTTTGTTATACTGCCATAGTGCTTTCCATAGTGGTTGAAGGAGTTTGCAATCCCACCAGCAGTGTAGTAGTGATCCCTCCTGGCCACATCCCCTCCAGCATACGTTATTAGATTTCTGGATCTTGGCCATTCTAACTGGAGTGAGGAGGAAAAGGGAAAGAGGAACTGAAACTTTCTCTCCTTACAGATGACGTGATTCTGTATTTAAAGAACCCTATAGACTCTACTCCGAAGCTGCTTGAGCTGATATAAAACTTTGGTAAGGTAGCAGGGTATAAAATTAACCCTCAATGTCAAATGCCTTCCTATATGCCAACAAATGAGAGGAATGAGGCAAGAATCAGGATAGCAACTCATTTTGCTATCAAAGAAAATAAAATACCTAGGAATTAACTTAGAATGTAAAGCACGTTTTTGATGGAACTATAAACCCTGGAGAAGGAAATTAACGCAGAACTGAGGAAATGCAAAAACCTATGCTCCTGCTTTGGAAGAAGTAATATTGTAAAAATGGCAATCTTGATAAGGACTATCTACAAATTCAGTGCAATATTCATCAATATCCCAATGTCATTCTTTAAAGAAACAGAGGAGGAAATCCAAAATTTCACTTGGAATAATGAAAAACCCCTTATAGTCTGTCTTCTTGCATGATACATAATGTTTAATCTCACCTTCTCCACCAAAATCTCACCTTTCTCATTGAGACATAGGTGGCCCTGTTTACTAGCAGCAAACGCTCAAAGGCGCAGTTTCAGGTGTCACCACTGCCTCTGTTACTGGGTAGATCCAACTCTGTCATCGATTCTGAGGTCTGCTCTGGGAGTCTTGGTCACAAGTTGTTCTGTGGCATCTGCTGCCAGCCCGTGCCTATTTGCTTCCTTTTCCTCCAGCAGCCTACAACAGGGAATGAAGTTCAGGCGCTGATGCTCTCCTTCATATGCAGGGCAGGATGAGCCCAACCCTCCCTCATCTTCCTCTTCCAATTTTTGGGAAAAATGTGCTGGCAGAAGTCCTCAGGTTTGGGGCATGGCTGATCCACACTTTTAATCCAGGCTGGTCAGGAGGCTGAGATCTGAGTATGGAAGTTCCAAGTCACCTAGAACACCTAGGAAAGTCTGATAGATTCTTACTACCAAAAATAAAAACAGCTGGGAATGGAGTTTCGGCTCAAGTGGTAAAGGGCTAGTCTTGAGTACAAATGCTTAGTGCCCAGGCCCAGAGTTCAGGCTCCAGCACTGCCAAAAACCTCACTTTAGTGAGATTTTAGCTTTATCCATGTAGGCACATCTCACTGGAATCTTTGCTGGTAGAGATAGTCTTCATAATTTTGTCTCAAGGTAAAGGTCCTCCTGGGGTAGTACACAAAAGGTGTCATGGAGAGAGGAGCCCCACTTGCTCCAGGTTTGAAGATGGCATAGGTCAAGCCAGCATGGAGTTGGCACATCAGTCTTTTTCCTAGCACCACCTACCAGTGAATGTCAAATGACATATGTCAAACAAAGACATACTGGAGGCTGAATCTCTACTGCAATCTCACAATATACATGTGGATGTAGTAAACACAACACCTTATTTGTCCATTCCCAATGTCTTCCACTAGGCCCAACTACCAGTCTGGTCTCAGGCTCAAGGAGCCTTTCTTAGGTAAGATCCAAACATAAGGGTAAATATTGCCCTCATCCTTTACAAAACATTTGCTTCACAGTGCCTTCTCGGCCTGCATTTTGCCCCTTGTCGAATTTTTTTTTTGCTAGTCTTGGGACTTGACCTCAGAGTGTGAACATTGTTCTTTGGATTTCTTTAGGCTTTAGCTGTCCCACCGAGCCACAGCACCACTTGCAGCGTTTTGTATGTATGTGGTAATGAGGAATCAAACCTGAGTCTTTTTGCCTGGTAGCCAAGGACTCTACCACTAAGTCAAACACACAGGGCATCTTGCACATATTTTTGACGTCAATCTACTAGGATATTAGGTTTCTGTATCCTAATCAATTTTCCTGATAATTAGCTTTGCTGTCATGTGTAAAAAATGCAAGAGGGAAAAACACAGAAGAATTAGTGAAATTTAAAAAAAAGCATTACACACATAGATAAGTGTTCATTCTTTGTAGGAGAAAGGATATTTTGATATGATGATGATGACTTTATAATTTCTATGTCAGGGTTGAGAGTTTGGCATAGTGGTAGAGTGCTTGCCTAGCATCCATGAAGATCTGGGTTTGATTGCTCAGTATCACATAGATAGAAAATCTAGATGTGGCACTGTGGCTCAAGTGGCAGAGGGCTAGACTTGAGAAAACCCGAGGACAGTGCTCAGGCCCTGAATTACAGCCCCAAGACTGGCAGAAAGATAAAAGAAAGTAAAAATGCTTTTTACGAGCTAATTCACTCACAGCATTGGCTTCTGAAATCTTCGCTTCTGCATCTTGTGAAATACCCCTTTCCCTCAACGTAGACAAGAAAAACAGATCCATCCCATGGTCCACTAGGAGGCCAATGGTTGGGCTAAGATCTAGTCGTGCAGCAACACATAAGTTTTATTCTAATACTTTCCAAACTCTGTACTCAAATATGCTACCTAATTGCCAACTTAGGTCAGTTATCCTTATGCTATACCTTTTCTACATTACTACAATATTCTTACGCTCCTACGTTAATCCTCTTGTACCTCCCCTGACCTCTCTCATTCTTTTTTTCTATCTCTGGACCTCTTCTCGTCTTTCAACCCTTATACTGCACGGATCTACACTTGATGGCTGTTGAGCAATATTGTATATGTAGGTGGTTAATTATTCTCTAGGCTCAGAGGGACTTAAAGACAATAGAGATTGGATTGAGAGGTATATTGTTTTGGGTATAAATCGCTTATCAGTGGTTGTATTAGACTGGTCTGTAAGTGCACAAAAAGAAAGAGTGATAATACCAATCAAAACTTGTGAACATCTAGTGTCTGCCAGCTACAGAGGTCTAGGTTGGTTATATCTGAAAAACTGTAATCGTATTTAGTAGTAATCTTGCTCCCATTTTCAAATGGGCCGAACAAGAAACTCAAGAAAAATGTCAAATCAAGAAACAACATCCCCCACCCAATGTAAACAGACAATGGAACAGTCACTGGCAAACCTAGAGGAGAGTCTTCCAAGTGCTACACAAATGCAATTAATAAACATCATTAATGAAAAATGTGAAAATATAACGAAAGAGATAATGGAGGAAGCCATAGCTGAACAAGAGGAAAGCATAAACAAGGTGATAAGTGAAAAAGAAGAAGCCATAAAGGAGGCCATAATAAAGGTTTTTCAAAGAAAGATGGATGAATTCATAGAATCTACAAGTAAAAACGTGACCAAACTCCAGCAAATGTCCAAAGAAAATAAACCTACTGAGCTAACCACTCAAAAGGAAATCAAGGAGATAAAGAAATCCATACATGATCTAAAACAAGAGATGCATGGCATCAAAATTGAGCAATGAGAAGCAAGGGAGATAAAAAATAAAGTAGATAGCTTTGATAGCAGGTTAGACAATGCAGAGGAGAGAATTTCCGGGGCTGAAGATAATTTATTTATTATAGAGAAAGAACAGAAAATGAGTCAATCCAAATCGAGGAAAATTGAGAGAGCGCTTCAGGAGGTCCAAGATACAAGTAGGAAGCCTAATTTAAGGCTAGTTGGTATTGAGGAGGGCGTAGAGAAAGAGGTCAATGGTATTGGAAATATACTTCAGGGAATCATGTCAGAGAATTTCCCAAATATCCAGAAGGGCAGGCCCATCCAGATACGAGAAGCTTTTAGAACCCCAACAGACCTGAACAGAAAAGAACATCCCACCGCCAAATTGTGATCCGAACTGGATCAATAGAAACGAAAGGAAAGATCCTAAAGGCAGCCAGGGAAAAGGGATCAGTAACCTATAAAGGCAAACCAATCAGAATAACCCCAGATTTCTCAGCAGAGACCATGCAAGCACGAAGTGACTGGAAGCATATATGTCATGCCCTTAAATCCAATAACTACCAACCAAGAATATTGTAGCCAGCTAAGAACTCATTCATAACTGAGGGAACAATAAAAACATTCCATTCAAGGGAAAAGCTGCAACAAAATGTCGAAACAAAACCAACACTACAGAGAATTCTCAAAGATGCTCTATACATAGAAAACCAAAATAAATGCAATATAGGGAAAGAAATGGCACCTAAAGAGCATACCATCTAAGGACCACAAGAACTGTCAAGACACAGGCCCTACTAAAAGCTTTTAAAAATGGTAGGAACTAATAAATATCTCTCAATCCTAACTCTCCATATCAATGGAATTAATTCTCCAATTAAACGGCATAGGCTGTCTAGTTGGATCAAAAAGCAAGAGCCATCGTTCTGCTGTCTTCAAGAGACACATCTTACCCAAAAACAATCATCTTTTGAAAGTGAGAGGTGGAATAAACTCTATCAAGCTAACTGCCTCCATAAACAGGCTGGAATTGCCATCCTCATATCAGATACAATAAACTTCAAACTAAAATTAGTAAGAAAAGACAAAGAAGGTTACTACATACTACTAAAGGGATCTTTCCTCCAGGAAGACATAACCATCCTAAATATTTACACACCCAATACCGGAGCTCCAAACTTCATCAAGCAAACTTTACTTACACTGAAACCATACATAGATCGAAATACAGTGATTGTTGGTGAGTTTAACAAACCACTCTCACCTATGGACAGATCAACAAGGCAAAACTCAACTGAGAAACCTGAGAACTGAACAACTATATAGACCAACTAGATCTCACAGACATCTGCAGAATATTCCACCCAGTAACAACACAATATACGTTTTTCTCAGCAGCACATGGAACATTTTTCATAATAGATCACATCTTAGGCCATAAAACAAACCTGGACAGATTCAGAAACACTGAAATTATTCCATGCACACTCTCAGACCATAAAGGCATCAAATTGGAGCTGAACACATATCTCCACCAACAAAAACCCTGTAACTCATGGAGACTGAACAACACATTGTTGAATCAAAAGCATTGGGTAATGGAAGAGATCAGAACTGATAGCCAACTGTTTATGAAATTTAACAATAAGGAGCACACAAATATCAACTCCTTAGGGACACAACAAAGGCAATACTCAGAGGAAAATTTATAGTGCTGAGTGCCTCCAACAGCAAGGTGGAAAAATGGCAAACCAAATAGTTAATGTCTCACTTTAACCTCCTGGAAAAAGAGCAACAAACCAACCCTAAACCCATTAGGAGAAAGCAAATTATTAAAATCAAAGCAGAATTAAATGATTTGGAATAAAAAAAACCTATAGAAAGGATCAACAAAACAAGGAGTTGGTTCTTTGAAAGAATTAACAAATTTGACAAGCCCTTAGCAAATCTTACCAAAAAAACAAGAGAGCATATCGAAATAAACAAAATCGCAGATGAAAATGGTAATATCACGACAGAAATTACCAAGATCCAGAATATCATGAGGGAATACTTCTCAAACCTTTACGCCAACAAATTTGAGAATCTAGAAGAAATGGATGAATTCCTAGACAATATTAACATACCCACACTGAACCAAGAAGAGCTAACCCAACTCAACAGGCCTATTTCAAGCTCTGAAATAGAAATGGAAATTAGACAACTTCCACTTAAAAAGAGCCCAGGGCCAGATGGATTCACAGCTGAATTCTATAAGGTCTTCAAAGCAGAGCTCACACCAATACTCCTCAAGCTCTTCAACGAAATTGAAAATGAAGGTTGTTTACCAAACTCATTCTGTGAAGCCAGTATATCCCTCATCCCCAAACCAGACAGAGATTCATCAAAGAAAGAGAACTATAGACCCATTTCTTTGATGAACATCGATGCAAGACTTCTCAACAAAATACTGGCCAACCGTCTACAACAACTCATCAAAAAATTATACACTATGATCAAACTGGATTCATCACAGGGAGGCAAAGCTGGTTCAACATACACAAATCAATTAATATAATTCAACACATCAACAGGAGCAAGGACAAAAATCACATGATTGTCTCAATAGATGCGGAAAAGGCATTTGACAAGATCCAAAACCCCTCTATGTTAAAAGATGTGGAGAAACTAGGACTCCATGGAACATTTCTCAATGTAATAAAGGCTGTGTATGAGAAACCCACTGCTAGTATTATACTTAATGGTGAAAATCTAAAGCCATTCCCTCTAAAATCAGGAACGAGACAAGGATGCCCACTCTCTCCACTCCTTTCTAACATAGTACTAAATTTCCTAGGCAGTGCAATAAGGCAAGAAGCAAGCATAAAGGGGATCCAAGTATGGAAAGAGAAAATAAAACTATCCCTCTTTGCAGATGACATGATTTACAGAATCCTATAGACTCTAGTCCCAAGCTCCTTGAGGTGATTCAACGCTTTGGAAGGGTAGCAGGCCATAAAATAAATCGTCACAAATCAAATGCCTTCCTTTACGCCAAGAGTGAGAGGAACGAGGCAATAATCAGGAAAGAAACTCCTTTCACAATAGCCTCAAAGAAAATAAAGTACCTAGGAATTAGCTTAACTAAGAATGTAAAGGACCGTTTAGATGAAAACTTTAAAACCCTAAAAAAGGAAATTAAAGCAGAACTAAGGAAATGGAAGAACCTCCCATGTTCCTGGATTGGAAGAATCAACATTGTGAAAATGAGAATCTTGCCAAGGGCTATCTACAAATTCAATGCAATACCCATCAACATCCCAATGTCATTCTTTAAAGAAATAGAAGAGGCAATTCAAAATTTCATATGGAATAATAAAAGACCTCGTATAGCAAAAACACTTCTTAGCAGAAAGAACAGCGCTGGAGGAATTTCAATTCCAAACTTTAGACTATTACAGAGCTATAATTCTCAAAACAACTTGGTACTGGCACAAGAACAGGCCTGAAGTCCAATGGAATAGAACTGCGGACCCAGATATTAAACCACAGACCTATGGCCACCTAATCTTTGACAAAGGAGCCAAAAAAATAGAATGGAAGAAAGATAGCCTCTTCAACAAGTTGTGCTGGCAGAACTGGTTAAGCACCAGCAGAAAACTAAAGTTGGATCCTTCTTTGTCACCTTCCATGAGAATTAACTCCAAATGGATCAAAGACCTGGAGGTAAAAGCTGACACACTGAAAAGTTTACAGGTAGAAATAGGAGATACACTAGTCCTCCTTGGCACAGGTCGAAACTTTCTTAATAACGACCAAGAATCACAACAAATCAGAGAAAGGCTGGATAAGTGGGACTGCATTAAATTGCAGAGTTTTCATATGGCAACGGATATAGCTAGTAAACTAAACAGGAAGCCTACAGAGTGGGAGAAGAACTTCACCAACCAAAGAACGGAAAAGGCCTCATATCTAAAATATATCAACAACTCAAAAAATTGAATCACTCCAAAACTAACCTCCAAAGTAACATCCATCCCATTAAAAAATGGACCAAAGACTTAAAGAGAGTCTTCTCTGAAGAAGAAACAAAAATGGCCAATAGACACATGAAGAAATGCTCAAAATCTCTGGTCATAAAAGAATTGCATATCAAAAGAACTCTAAGATTCCACCTCACTCCACTTAGAATGGCCAGGATCAGGAAAACGAATGACAACAGATGCTGGAGGGGATGTGGCCAGGAGGGATCACTACTACACTGTTGGTGGGAGTGCAAACTCGTTCAACCACTATGGAAAGCAGTGTGGCAGTGCCTCAAAAGGCTAAACCTAGAACTCCCCTATGAACCAGCAATTCCACTATTTGGCATTTACCCACCAATTCAGAAACAAGGGCATACTAAACTCACTACCACAACAATGTTCATTGCAGCGCTATTCACCATAGCAAATATATGGAATCAACCCAGATGTCCCTCAGTTGATGAGTGGATCATCAAGTTGTGGAACTTGTACACAATGGAATTCTATGCTGCTGTCAGAAAGAATGACATCACCCCATTTGTTAGGATATGGCAAGACTTAGAAAAAATCATATTAAGTGAAGTAAGCCAGACTCAAAGGAACTTAGGCTCAGTGGTTTCCCTCATTCGTCATAATCAGTAGAAACCTTGGGCTCTACTAGCAGAGATTTGCAATAGAGCAAAAGGCCATATATAAGGCCATATAATGTGAAGCTAATTGAAAGGACCTCCAGGATATTGAAACAAAAGCCATATAATGAATGATTGTTGTCCTTAATGTACTATGTTGTCTCTCATCTCCTTTGCTGTCCCTTGGTTATCCCATATTGGTATAGTATCTAACTTTGTTATCTGATATATTGAATTTATTTGTATTTGGATATTTGAAATTTGATAGGGAAGGAGGGAAAACCAAGAAGGGTGGAGGGTGTGGGGTTGGAGGGAAATGGGTACCAAGACATGTGAAAGGGTATCAATGTATGTGAATTAATGCAACTTCTACCTGGCAAATATCATGTAACCTTTTTACTAATTAGAATAAAAAATGAAAAAAAAAGAAAGTTGTAGTGTATGGGGAGGATGATGGGTCAAATACATTTCGTCTTAGAAATTTACCTCATCTGGTTGCCCTGGATTTTCCTGGCCTTCTTCTTAGAGAAAGGCCTGTTATACTGGATTTGTGGCTTGGCAAAGATCTAGCATGTACATCTTCGAGTAATACATCCACAACTTCCACGCCTGAGACTCAAGTTTCCTGACCTTTGGCAACAGCACAGCAACATCTTTCTTCCTCCTGAGCCACAGGCCAAGTGAGCTGGCTTGAGCTGGTTGTTAGTAACAGTGGCTTGGTTACCAGGGTTCCATATCCTGTTCCATTGTGAGGGAGGCAGGGTCACCTTTCAGGGCCCAATGACTAAAGATCCTTGCTCACAGAAGACCTCACCAAAGACATACTGGAGGCTGAATCTCTCCTCCAATCTCACAATATACATGTGGATGTAGTAAACAGCACACCTTATTTGTCCAATCCCAATATCTTCTACTAGGCCCAACTACCAGTCTGGTCTCAGGCTCAAGGAGCCTTTCTTAGGTAAGATCCAAACTTAAGGGTCAATATTGCCCTCATCCTTTACAAAACATTTGCTTCACAGTGCCTTCTGTGCCTGCATTTGCCCCTTGTCGAATTTTTTTGTTTTTGCTAGTCTTTGGACTTGCCTCAGAGTATGAACATTGTTCCTGGGCTATCTTTAGGCTTTAGCTGTCCCACCGAGCCACAGCACCACTTGCAGCATTTTCTATGTATGTGGTAATGAGGAATCAAACCTGAGTCTTTTTGCGTGGTAGCCAAGGACTCTACCACTAGGTCAAACACACAGGGCATCTTGCACATATTTTTGACGTCAATCTACTAGGATATTATTAGGTTTCTTTATCCTAATCAATTTTTTCCTGATGATTAGCTTTGCTGTCATGTGTAAAAATGCAAGAGGGAAAAACACAGAAGAATTAGTGAAATTTAAAAAAAAGCATTACACACATAGATAAGTGTTCATTCTTTGTAGCAGAAAGGATATTTTGATATGATGATGATGACTTTATAATTACTATGTCAGGGTTGAGAGTTTGGCATAGTGCTAAAGTGCTTGCCTAGCATCCATGAAGATCTGGGTTTGATTGCTCAGTATCACATAGATAGAAAATCTAGATGTGGCACTGTGGCTCAAGTGGCAGAGGGCTAGACTTGAGAAAACCCGAGGACTGTGTTCAATCCCTGAATTCCAGCACCAAGACTGGGGCTGGAAAGATAAAAGGAAATAAAAATGCTGTTTACGAGCTAATTCACTCACAGCATTGGCTTCTGAAATCTTCGCTTCTGCATCTTGTGAAATACCCCTTTCCCTCAACGTAGACAAGAAAAACAGATCCATGCAATGGTCCACTGTGCGGCCACTGGTTGGGCTAAGAGCTAGTTGCAGCAACACATAAGTTTTATTTTAATAATTTCCAAACTTTGTACTCAAATATGCTACCAACTTACCAACTTAGGTCAGTTATCCTTATGCTATACCTTTTCTTCATTACTACAATATTCTTACACTCCTACGTTAATTCTGTTGTACCTCCCCTGACCTCTCTCATTCTTTTTTTCTATCTCTGGACCTCTGCTCGTCTTTCAACCCTTATACTGCACGGATCTACACTTGATGGCTGTTAAGCAGTATTGTATATGTAGGTGGTTAATTATTCTCTAGGCTCAGAGGGACTTAAAGTCAATTGAGATTGCATTAAGAGGCTTATTGTTTTGGGTATAAATCGCTCATCAGTTGTTGTATTAGACTGGTCTGTAAGTGCACAAGAAGAAAAAGTGATAATACCAATCAAAACTTGTGAACATCTACTGTCTGTCAGCTACAGAGGTCTAGGTTGATTATATCTGAAAAACTATAATCGTATTTAGTAGTAATCTTGCTCCCATTTTCAAATGGGCAGAACAAGAAACTCAAGAAAAATGTCAAATCAAGAAACAACATCCCCCACCCAATGTAAACAGACAATGGAACAGTCACTGGCAAACCTAGAGGAGAGTCTTCCAAGTGCTACACAAATGCAATTGATAAACATCATTAATGGAAAATGTGAAAATATAAAGAAAGAGATAATGGAGGAAGCCATAGCTGAACAAGAGGAAAGCATAAACAAGGTGATAAGTGAAAAAGAAGAAGCCATAAAGGAGGCCATAATAAAGGTTTTTCAAAGAAAGATGGATGAATTCATAGAATCCACAAATAAAAACGTGACCAAACTCCAGCAAATGTCCAAAGAAAATAAAGCTACTGAGCTAACCACTCAAAAGGAAATCAAGGAGATAAAGAAATCCATACATGATCTCAAACAAGAGATGCAAGGCATCAAAAGTGGGCGATTAGAAGCAAGGGCGATGAAAAATAAAGTAGATAGCTTTGATAGCAGGTTAGACAATGCAGAGGAGAGAATTTCTGGGGCTGAAGATAATTTAGTTATTATAGAGAAAGAACAGAAAATGAGCCAATCCAAATCTAGGAAAATTGAGAGAGCGCTTCAGGAGGTCCAAGATACAATTAGGAAGCCTAATTTAAGGCTAGTTGGTATTGAGGAGGGCGTGGAGAAAGAGGTCAATGGTATTGGAAATATACTTCAGGGAATCATCTCAGAGAATTTCCCAAATATCCAGAAGGGCAGGCCCATCCAGATACGAGAAGCTTTCAGAACCCCAAACAGACCTGACCAGAAAGAACATCCCACCGCCACATTGTGATCCGAACTGGATCAATAGAAACGAAAGGAAAGATCCTAAAGGCAGCCAGGGAAAAGGGATCAGTAACCTATAAAGGCAAACCAATCAGAATAACCCCAGATTTCTCAGCAGAGACCATGCAAGCACGAAGTGACTGGAAGCATATATGTCATGCCCTTAAATCCAATAACTACCAACCAAGAATATTGTAGCCAGCTAAGCTCTCATTCATAACTGAGGGAACAATAAAAACATTCCATTCCAGGGAAAAGCTGCAACAATATGTCGAAACAAAACCAACACTACAGAGAATTCTCAAAGATGCTCTATACATAGAAAACCAAAATAAATGCAATATAGGGAAAGAAATGACACCTAAACAGCATACCATCTTAGGACCACAAGAACTGTCAAGACACAGGCCCTACTAAAAGCTTTTAAAAATGGTAGGAACTAATAAATATCTCTCAATCCTAACTCTCAATATCAATGGACTTAACTCTCCAATTAAACGGCATAGGCTGTCTAGTTGAATCAAAAAGCAAGAGCCATCGTTCTGCTGTCTTCAAGAGACACATTTTACCCAAAAACAATCATCTTTTGAAAGTGAGAGGTTGGAATAAACTCTATCAAGCTAACTGACCCCATAAACAGGCTGGAGTTGCCATCCATCCTCATATCAGATACAATAAACTTCAAATAAAATTAGTAAGAAAAGACAAAGAAGGTTACTACATACTACTAAAGGGATCTTTCCTCCAGGAAGACACAACGATCCTAAATATTTACACACCCTTTTGAAGATTCTCAAAAGATTGAAGATTCTGCCAGTGTAAGTTAGATTCCGGCATTGATATTAAATAATGCAATGAGTAGGGATTTATATTTGAAATATCACTGTTGACAAAATCTAACACACATTTGCTTAGTATTTGCTTTTGATTTCCCAAGAAGTTCAGTACAAGCTAACATGTGTGGCATATATCGACTGGGAGAAATGATTCAGAATATGTGACTCATTTGAACAGGAGTCAGTGAAAAGATACAGAAGCAGGATACCCATATTGTGATAATTTGTATCTTTTGCATATTTTGTGTTTGTTATTAATTCCATTTGTAGTGTACATTTCTAGGTAAAAACTTTTAAAATGTTTCCAAAAAATTTGTTATTTCAACAGCAAAAAAAGACCTTTTTATGCCTGATAAAATTCACAGAATACAAATTTTTCCATATTATTTTTTGTTGTTGTTGTTGTTTTTGGTGGGTCATAGATCTTGAACTCAGCCTGGGCACTATCCCTGAGCTCTTCAGCTCCAGGCTACCACCTTACCCTGGAGCCAAGCCCCACTTCACATTTTCTAAAGGTAAATTGGAGATAAGAGTCTCACGTCTTTTTGTGCCAGGATGGCTTTAAACCTTGATCCTCAGATCTCAGCCTCCTGAGTAGCTAGGATTATAGAAGTGAGTCAACACCCCATCATGCTCAGCTTTCTGGTTTTTTTTAAACAAGCCCTTTGGCTGGAACTCGGTCTGAGCACTGTCCTTCAGCTTTCCTCAAGCCTAGTGATCTTCTACTTGAGCCACAGCACTACTTCTGGTTTTTTCTGTGTATTTGGTACTGCGGAATTGAACCTTCGTCTTCATACAAGCACTCTACAACTATGCCAAACTCCCAGCCCCTCCACATTAGTTTTTATGGTAGATCTTTCCATGCATCTAGGATGGCTAGAAATCCTTCTTGAGTTTCCCAAGATCAGGGAGTATAGGTGTGTCCCATCCTGTGTGGCTACATAACCATTGTTTAGGGTACAGTTGTCTCTTCATTCTACCCATCTAGAGCAATTTTCATCTTCCATGTATAATCATTAAACATTCAACTCCTGTTCCTCTCTACTCCATTCTCTGGAACCATCGTGCTTTTTGGCTCTAAGGGTTTGTTGATCCTTGGAAGCTCTGGAAGGGAAAACATACCCTAGCTCTTCCTTTATGACTGCTGTATTTTTAGTTTACTGTAATCAAGATTCATCTGTAAAATATAGTAAAATGTTCTTCCTTTTCAATGCATTGTATTGCATATTTCTATCTTTTGATTATTATTAATAGTTGTGAATGGATTCTCCACATATTTGTTCTAGTCTCTGCTTTCTCTTCCGTTAGGTACAAATCTAGAAATAGAAGTGTTGGACCATATTTCTATGTAATTCTATATTTAGTACTTTTTTAGCACTCTCCACACAATTTTTGATTGTTTTATATTCCTTTCAGAACTATTTCAAAGTTCTACTTCTTCTCACTACCTTCCTAGTAATAGTTAGACTTTGAAAGTTGTTTTATTGTATGCGTGTGTGTGTGTGTGTTTGTGTGTGTGTATGTGGATCTTTTTGTTTAAAACTATATTTATATTAACATATTTAAAGTAATGATTTCATTGTAATTTTAATTTTTCTCATGACTGTTAATATTGAACTTCTTTCTACATTTTGAACTACTGTTTCTATATATTCTTTTTAGAAAATCCTCTCCAATCTCCAATTTTTTTCCCTTTTTTTGTGGGGAAGTGGGGAAAGTCATGGGGCTTGGACCTTGGGCCGTGAGCTCTTTAGTTTAAGGCTATTGTCCTTCCCTGAGTATTGCCCCTCAGTTCTTCTGCTCACAGCTCCCTACCCCTCTTCCCATTATATACAGAACAAAGGTCATCCTCAGTCTTTTTGAAAAAGTAAAACATGCAGTAAATTTGTAGTATAAAAGAGCAAGAAATAAATTTCTTGCCAGGTGCAGTGACTTCTACCTGTAATCCTAGCTACTCAGATATCAGGCTGATATCTAAAGATTTGGTTCAAAGCCAGCCTGGGCATTAGAAACTCTATGAGACTCTCATCTACAGTTAACCACTAGAATATGGGAAATGGTACTGTGGCTTCATAGGTAGGGTGATAGCCTTGAGTTGAAGAGCTCAGGAACAGTGCCCAGGCCCAGAGTTCAAGCCTTACAAATCCCCCAGCCAAAAAAAAGAAAAAAAACTTTCTTCCCCAAGTGACTATTATGCCAGACATAGAACACTAACATTCTGGGTGTACTTCACAGTATTATTACTTGATACCCTAAGATTTTGCAATATTCTCACAGTACCAGCATATGTCATCATATAATGTAGTTCTTTTTCAATGGAATAATTCCATTTATAACCTAAATCTACTCCCCCGACTTATTTTTGTCGATACCACAATTGCTCTACCATGATATGCCACAAGCCATTAAACATTTTATGGTGGGTAATTGGAAAGGAGTCTCATGGAATTTTGTGCCAGGCTGGCTTTGAACCATGGTCCTCAGATCTCAGTCTCCTGAGTAGCTAGGATGAGAGGCGTGAGCCACCAACACCTGGCTTGACTTTTTATTTTTTTGTGGGTCTTGGGACTTGAACTCTGGGCCTAGGCACCATCCCTAAGCTTTTCAGGACAATATTTCATGTAAGTCTAAACATTTAAGTAAAGGAATAAAATTCCAACAAAAAAAGAATAAAATTCCAGACATGGTGTGTTTATAACTTGGTGTTAATTACTTGATGGAAATGTGCCATTCCAGAAGCTGGTGTCATCTGATGATGTAGCTGTGGATTTCAGCTGGGAGGAGTGGCAGCATCTGAACAATGCTCAGAGGACCCTGTACAGAGATGTAATGCTGGAGAAGTACAGCATCCTGGTGTCCTTAGGTGAGCAAAAGTCAAATTCACTTGCAAGGCCAAGTGCCTTGTTATTTTGCAGATACGTGAATGTTTATCAAACTTTCAATACTATCTAAATGAAAGATTCCAGGCTCTGAGAAGTATCATTACTTTCTAAAGAAAACCTAAGGTAATTTTGTACTCATTCCTCAGGATACCTTCAGGATACTTTGACAACAGTTCTAAATTATGTTTCCTCTAATGGAGACGACATTTCAAACTTACACAGTAATTGTAAGAGGATAAACAATCCAGAATAGAATATATATCATTATTGGAAATAGGATCTACGAATCATTAAACAGTGAGTTTATAATGGAAACCTGGCACTAGGTGTAATGTTTCATGCCTGTAATCTTAAAATATTCAGGAGGAAGAAATCTAAGAATTCTAATTTGAAGCCAGCAATGGCATAAAAATTGCCATGAAACTCTATAACTCCAAGTAACCCCTCAAAAATGTTAGTGGAGTGTCAAGAGTTTGACTTTGTGGTTGAGTGCTTGCCTAGCATGCATGAAGACCTATGCATGTAAGTGGAGCTGGGACTCAAACTGGTATTTTTCTAGCCTTGAGCAAGACAGCTAAGTTTATGCCATACAAAATGAA
This sequence comes from Megascapheus bottae, assembly GCF_031878675.1. Classification (NCBI taxonomy): domain Eukaryota; kingdom Metazoa; phylum Chordata; class Mammalia; order Rodentia; family Geomyidae; genus Megascapheus; species Megascapheus bottae. Next base: position 5,027,704 of record NW_028327585.1, read on the forward strand.
TCCAGAGCTGGGGAAAAGTCAACCATGGAGCCAGTGAGAAATGAGAAAAAAGATTTAATAGATAACTTGTGAGTAGGATGTCTGCGAACTTAAAGCAATGATGACACAGCATAAGCAATAATTCTCTACTGTTTCTAATTTACAGGGCCCTGTGTTCCCAAACCTGTATTAATTGACAAGCTAGAGCACTGTGCAGAACTCTGGATAGGAAATTCCTCTGACAAGAATATCACAGGTGAGTGAATGCATCTTCATATTGATGTTGGAGCCTGAGCCCCATTGGTAAGTTCATGTTGTGATGTACTGAGCAATAATATTCTTAGTTACCCTAAATCCTGTGTGGAACCTATGGAATTCTTTGTGAATGAATCAAGAATCATTTTCTTTTCCCAATCCTATGCTTGGTCTCAGGGCCTGAGCATGGTCCTTGGGTTTTCTCAAGGCTAGCTCTCTACTTCTTGAGTCATAGCACCACTTCTGGCTTTTTCTTTGTATGTAGTACCAAGGAACTGAACCAGGTCTTTGTGCATGCTAGCCCAAACCCCCGGCACCAAGAATCATAGGGTGATATAATGAATTCTATGTGGCAGTAGAGTTAAAGTTATATTTCTCTGTAGAAATCACTGTGAAACAAAATAAAATGAGAAAGCCATGAGCCCGTGGCTCATGCCTGTAATCCTACCTACTTAGGAGGCTGAGATCTGAGGATCAAGGTTCAAAGACTGACCTATCACAAAAACACCTTAGACTCTTCTCTCCAATGAACCAATAGAAAATGAGAAGTGGGGTTGAGTCTAAAGACATAGGGCAGTAGCCTTGAGCTGAAGAGCTCAAGAAGAACAGCCAGGTCTAGAATTCAATTCCCATGACTGCAAAACAAGAAAAAGGAAAGAAAGAAAGAAAGAAAGAAAGAAAGAAAGAAAGAAAGAAAGAAAGAAAGAAAGAAAGAAGAAAGAGGGAAGAAAGTGGGAAGGAAGGAAAGGAAGAATGAAAGAAAGAAAGAAAGAAAGAAAGAAAGAAAGAAGGAAAGAAAGAAAGAAAGAAAGAATGATATTTAATTTCTTTAAAACTAAGACTATAAATGATTGAGCAAGCAAGGAATAAGTCAGGTCATTATTCTCTGATAAGGATAATATCTTTTTGCTGGTAGGAAGAGACTGGTATTCAGAACCAGACCTTTCCACCAGAAATTGAGCCTAGTGGTAGAGTGCTTGCCTAGCATGCACAAAGACACAGGTTTGATTCCTTATTACCACATACATAGAAAAAGCCAGAAGTAATGACTTCATTGGTAGGGATCTAGTCTTGAGAAAATCCAAGGACAGTGGTTAGGTCCTAAATTCAAACCCAGGAATGGAAGGAAAAAAACAACAACAAAGTTTCAATCAACATAAGAAAATTAACTAGACAATGAGCTGGAGATTTTCTGGTCTTCCATGGTTCTGAGGGACAGGAGTGTTAGAAAAGGAATTTTTATAAGACTTCAAATGGAAAGAAACAAATTTCAAAATTCCCACAAATACCTAAATTGAGACTTTAGTGAGAAGTTGTAACTAAAGGGATTTAGGTGTAAGTCCTTACTCTCAAGAATCGTTCTTGCTTGGATCAAAGGCAAACAAACATATAAACTAAACTTGTGGCCGCTGAATCTAGAAAAAATTCGTGTTCCTCACTTAACGGTTAATAAGCAAACAGCATTGAAACTGGGTAAGGTAATCCTATCTGAGTCTCAGGACCTGAGACTCTTATCTGTAGTTAACTCTAGAAAACAGGAAGTGGGGCTGTAGCTCAAGGATAGGGGTTAGAGTCTTCTGCTGAAGTGTTCAGGGACAGGGCCGATGCCTATGAACTACAAAAAAAAAAAGAAAAGAAAAGAAAAGAAGGTTTTTAAAAGATGCAAAACAACACAATATTTAGATTATTTCTCAAAAATAAAAGAAAGGCAGCTATTCCTCAATGTATAAACAAAACAGTATTTGAAAAAAACAGCTGCAGTTATACTATAGGTAGTACTCAGCTTAAAACTGTAGCAATACATAGATGGGTAATTTCAATAAATAGTTCCTGTGATATAAAAAGAGAACTAAAACACAGAAAAACATTATTGGTTATTGTAATATATCATTTTCTTAATATGTTAGGGAGAAAAGCATATATTTCTCACAAATCAATTTCCACTTTTATATTTTAAAATATCTAACACTTAGGATAGGAAAGTAAAGTCATTACCTTTACAGTAAGGAATATTTGTATCTCATGTATGTTTGTGTCTTTTTTTTCTATGACTCATTTTAGATGTCCAGGTAATGGAAAATGTGTTCAAGACCTGCCAGTTAAGTCCACATGAATGTCTTTGTGAAGTAGCAGTTGCAAGTAGTATCGAAGTGGAGGAAAACGTGAGATTAGCAACAACTTTAAATTTGAGCTCTACACATAATCCAGAGCTGATTAGTAATAACGGTAACAACTTAGGGGTGAGGACTGAGGAGTTCATTAAATTTCAGAACATGCTCTGTCTCCTAAGCCTGATGAGATGCATGCTGCTTATAGATCTCGTATGTCTCCTGTTCTTAAAAAATCCATCGGATATTCAGAGCATTTTATTCATGATTGTGAAAGTCCAAAAGATCTGCAGTATCATAATTCTGTTCTCCCTACCCAAGAAATTCTTCAGGGAGGGAGAAAAACTGCTAAATGTACTGTGTGATGAAAAATATTGTACTTAACACCGACCATCACTACACATCCAAAAATGTACACAGGAGAGACTCCTCATACATGTAGTGAATGTGAGAAATATTTCAGTAATGAAATACGCCTTACAATACCTCAGAGCAAATATCCTGAGATATGTGTTGTGTACATCAAGTGTGAAAATTAATTTCTGAGAAGTCAGACCTGACGCTCCAAACTCGATCTCCAAGAGAAGACAAACCTTATGAATATGAGGAACGTAATACAATTTCTGCCCAGAAGTCAGCTCTCAGCACACCTCAGAGATCTCACACAGAAGAGAAATCTTATGAATGGGATAAATGTGGGAAGACTTTTAGACTGAAATCATACCTCATTTTGCACCAGAGAAGACACACAGAAGAGAAACCTTATGAATGTAACAAATGTGAAAAGTCTTTCACCCAGAAGATACACCTTCGAGTTCATCAACTAACACACACAGGAGAGGAATCTTATAAGTGTAATGAATGTGGAAAGTCTTTCCAAGGGAAGGGAAAACTTCGTGTTCATCAAAGAATACACACAGGAGTGAAACCTTATGAATGTAACCAATGTGTAAAGTCTTTCAGACAGAAATCTTCCCTCAAATTGCATCAAAGAACACACACAGGATAGAAACCTTATGTGTGCAATAAATGTGGAAAGACCTTCAAGTGGAAGTCATATCTTGATGGGCATAATAGAACAAACACAGGAGAGAAAACTTATGCATGTAGTGAATACGGAAAGTCTTTCAAATGGATGGTAAAACTCCATGTTCATCAGAGAATATACTCAGGAGAAACACCTATGAGTGTAACATATGAGGAAAGTCCTTCACACAGAAGCCAAACCTCAACATGCATAAGACAATTCAAACAGGAGAAAAATCTTATGAATGTAACCGATGTGGAATGTCTTTCAAATGGAAGTCTTCCCTCAAATTGCATCAGAGAACACACACAGGAGAGAAACTGTACGAGTGCATCAAATGTGGTAAGACCTTCAGATGGAAGTCATATTACAGGAGGCATAACAGAATTCACACATATTAGAAACCTTAGGAATATAACCAAAGTTGAAAGTCTTTCGTGCAGTATTCACCCTTCAGGAAGCGTAAGAGAGTTCACACATGTGAGAAGCCTTAGCAATGTAATAAATAGGAAAGACTTTTTAGTCTGTGGAAGAAAACTCAGCTTGTGTCACAGAACCAGCACAAGATAAAACCCTTAATGAATGTAGCAAATGTTCAGTCTTTTCCCCAGAAGGCACAAGTCAAGATTTATCACTAAACACCCACAGGGTAGAATCCGATGAACAAAATGAAAGGGAAATTTTTTTGAAGAACTCATAGTTGAGTTTGCATGATACCACACAGACACAGGATAAAAATCGTATGAATATAAGAATATGAAAAATCCATCATGAACGCATGACTAAGTATAAAATGCACATAGGAGAGAAAAACCTTATGAATATTACAAATGTGGAAAGTGTTTGACCTGGAAGGCATACTTCTGTGTTCATCACAAACCTGATTCCCATAGAAGAAAAGAAAACTAATGAATAGAACAAATGTGCAATGACTTTTAATCAGAAGTCAGTCTTCAGTACATTTCAGAACATACACAATAGAGAAATTCTGAGTAATGAAAAACATTTAGCTATATATAGAATCTCTGTATATGGGAGCATTAGGGTAAGTCTTCTAAACAAAGTCAACCTTCAGCAAGCATTAAGAGCACTCACAGAAGAAATAATAGCATGTAGGAAAACCTTTGTCAGAAACCTATTTACTAGCAGCAAAGGCTCAAACGCGCAGTTTCAGGTGTCACCACTGCCTCTGTTACTGGGTAGATCCAACTCTGTCATGGATTCTGAGGTCTGCTCTGGGAGTCTTGGTCACAAGTTGTTCTGTGGCATCTGCTGCCAGCCTGTGCCTATTTGCTTCCTTTTCCTCCAGCAGCCTACAACAGGGAATGAAGTTCAGGCGCTGATGCTCTCCTTCATATGCAGGGCAGGATGAGCCCAACCCTCCCTCATCTTCCTCTTCCAATTTTTGGGAAAAATGTGCTGGCAGAAGTCCTCAGGTGTGGGGCATGGCTGATCCACACTTTTAATCCAGGCTGGTCAGGAGGCTGAGATCTGAGTATGGAAGTTCCAAGTCACCTAGAACAGGAAAGTCTGATAGATTCTTACTACCAAAAATAAAAACAGCTGGGAATGGAGTTTGGGCTCAAGTGGTAAAGGGCTAGTCTTGAGTACAAATGCTTAGTGCCCAGGCCCTGAGTTCAGGCTCCAGCACTGCCAACAACCTCACTTTAGTGAGATTTTAGCTTTATCCATGTAGGCACATCTCACTGGAATCTTTGCTGGTAGAGATAGTCTTCATAATTTTGTCTCAAGGTAAAGGTCCTCCTGGGGTAGTACACAAAAGGTGTCATGGAGAGAGGAGCCCCACTTGCTCCAGGTTTGAAGATGGCATAGGTCAAGCCAGCATGGAGTTGGCACATCAGTCTTTTTCCTAGCACCACATACAAGTGAATGTCAAATGACATTGATTGTTGTGGGATTGTGTGATTGAAGTGCCCCATTAAGGGCAGTGTTAGCACATCCAAACTTGGATACCAGGAATGCTGAAATCTCAAAGCTAAGATTTCTGTTGGCTACAGAAATGCTGGTGTGTCTGTTATTCACTAAAAGTTCAGGTGCAAAGATTCTGAAGCTTGATGCCATGTGTTTATTCCATTTAGTAAAATTATTTTAATGCACTGTATAAGTTAAAACATTTGATAAGAGTCAGGGGTAGTGAAAACATTGTTCTTGAATTCAGGAGTCTGGCAGGGTAATGCGGGGGTGTTGGTGGCTGGGACTATGAAGCTGGAGCTGCTATCAAACCATGGATCATGTTCCTCTTTGTCTGGGAGAAATGACTCCAAAGATGAAATTTGAATGGTGAGGAAAAGATGATGGTGTACTCAGGAAATTTCTCCTAAACAAATGCTCATGTGGAAGTGGGATGGGGGCTGGGCATATCTGAGGCAGAGCTTAAGGGGGCTTCTCATGGCATTGAGAACGTTCCTTGCGACTTCAGGCATGCAGCAGGGTGTTTTAGATGGCCATTGTGAGATGGATGGAATAAGACTGGAGACAAGATGAATGCTGGGATCCTGCAATGCTCTTGCATGAGTGGCTGGTGGCTCACCTAAAAGAACTAATTATGTCTAAAAAAGAAATCAGGAATTTGTTTTGATTAGATAATACCTGTAATCCGAGGCATAGTCAGGATCCTGATCTTAGTATTGTGGTTTAAAACCAACCCAGCAAAGGGAAAAATGCATGAGACTCTTACTCCCAGTTTAGAGCAAGAACAAAGATTGAAGTAGAGCTGTGGCTCAAGAGCTAGAGTGCTACCTTGAGCAAAGAAAAGCTAAGAAAAAGCTCCAGGTCTTGAGTTCAAGGCCAGGAATGAAAGAAGGAAGGTAAAAAAAGGGAAGTATGTGAGGAAGGGAAATATATAAATGAAAGAGAGAAGGAACTAGAAATTTAAAACTAGAGAATATTTAAAAGTCATCAATCCTTCTATGAAAAGTGTTGGAGTATGGGTTCTATATGTGGTGAACTGGAAGCCCAGCAGTGACTTGTTAACCAAAGAGTCACCATGATGAGCAAAGGATAGAAATCTGCATGAGCCTCTTAGCGGATGGAGTCACAGAAGAGAACATCAGCTCCCATCCCATAGTTAGAAGTATATAGAGATGGGGAAGTTGGCATCACCTTGATGTCATTGTGTCCATGGAGACTGGAAGCCATGGCTCTGTGAAAGCACAATGTTCTGGTTACTGAGCTGAGAGGCTGAGGAGAGCCAAGTCCTGGCCATGAAGAAATCAGGGTGGCAGCAGAGCAACTCTGCTGCAGTGTGTGCCTGCTTGGCTGTTCTTATTCTGTGGTGGATCAGGCCAGAGCTGGTGATAGTAACTGTTTTGTGGTCACAAGCCCTACACCAAGAGCTTCCTTTGGGATCCTCATAAGCTACAGGGTGGCTGGTGGTGGGATGTGTGTGGGGTGGAAGTGACAGAGGGATGGATGCATGGCAAGGTGGGTGAAGAGATGAGAGGAATGATGAGAGCCCAGTTCATTGGTTTCCAAGGTTAATGGGTGGGAGGTAGAGAGGCATGATGGAGGAAAGATGGAGGCAGGGGAAGGTGATGACAGAGTGAGGCCATCTGTAGTTCCAGCCTGGCTATCATCTGAAGCCCATAGGCAGCTTCCTGATCCCTCACTTTGTCCTGCTCCTTGTGGAGGGAATGTCACGTGTACCCAGAGCTAGGGGTGGGGCAATGTTAGTAGCACCTGGAGAACCATTGGCCTCTACCTGGGTGAGGGGTGGTTATGGCAACCATGCTGGGTGGCCTGGTAGCTATGGAACAAATCGCTCCTTACCTACCACAGTCAGTGGCTGCTCTCCATCTAGGGTTAGGGCACCTGCTCAGCCATCAGGACACCCCATGCCAGGACAGAGGCCTACAATTCAGATGGCAGCACAGGGGTGAAGATGATCTCACCTTAGCCCAAGTTCCATGGCTGTCCCTGCATGCAGGTCAGGATGAGCTGGGGGAAGATGTTCTCTGTGTTTTTCCACAGCCTATCCCGGCCTCTTCTTGTGTCTGATTAGACCCAGAGAGTACCAGGTTCCCTCTCATAGTCCTGGTTCTTTTGCTTTTACAGTCATGAGGCTTGAACTCAGGTCCTGGGTACTGTCCCTGAGCTCTTTTACTCAAGGTTGATGCTCTACCATTTGAACCATAGTGCCATTTCCAGCTTTTCCTTTTCATGTGGATCTCTGATATCTCCAGTGCTGTGCCTGCAGGGAGGCACTCACCCCACAGACAGAGCTACCTCTGCCGTGACTGTGACTGCCCACAACACTCACACCCACTCCTTGCACACCCCTCGACTCCAGTTTTAGCTCCTCTTGGACTGGGTGTCCAGCCTACCCCTTCCTACACTCACAAAGGGTCTACTATTGTCTTCCCAGGGTCCTTTCTTCTGCCAGCTAGAGTACAGACTGTGCACATCTTGACGATCACAGAGCTCAAAGCCAAAGGCTGAGATGCAGAAGGGGGTGACCCAGTAGCTGCACAGGGCCCATGGATCATCTTGTGCAACCCCTGGCCTGTGACTTCCCCCACCCTCTTGGCAGGAAAGCTCCATGCCCACATCCTGATCCCTGGTCCCCTCCAATTCCATTCTCCCTTGGATTTTGCAGACTGTCTACCATCAGGATCTAAAATTCTATTCATCACTTTATGCCCTTATCACTGATTTGCTACTTTGGCAGGATCTCCCCGTGCCTGGAGAGTGGGCATGTCATGTACTCTCTGTGGAGAAGTTGCCCCAGGAGAAGAAATATGCACTTCATGTGAGTGTTGGAAAGGGCAGGAGGGCTCCCTAGGATCAGAAGCCACAGGAGGGGTGCAGATGGGGGAATGCTAGGGGCCCCAGGGGACAGTGGGATTTAGGGCACAGTTGGTTCCTTCTGCAGGGTTGACATCGATTCACAAACCCAACAGAATGAGGTTCACATTACAGATGTCAGAGACAGTGCAGATTGCCAATGGGCGCAGGGGTCACTGGCACCCCCAGATGCTGGCTGCATGCTGGGATGCACGCAGAGATGTTTTCAAGATCAGATAATGAGGACGTTGCAGGGTGTAACCATTCTTTTCAGATGGCTCTCTACCTCTCTTGAGCTTCATCTCTATCTTTGGCTTTTTCTTGGCAGTTAACTGGAAATGAGAGTTTCATGGACTTTACTTTCTGGACTGGCTTCAAACAGAAGCTATGCACAGTTTTCAAACCATACCCTACTGAAGAAGGGAAGCTTGATCTGGTGCTTAACTGGGTTGCACTTTGGCTCCGTTTGCTATGCCTCACGGGAGGGAGCTCATCATTTGTAGACTAAGATCTCATGACCTTCAAAGCCAAATGCTACCTGAAAGTTCAGGGTCCCAGCCTATGTGTTGGGCCTGGGTGAATACATTCTCTGTTATGCTGGGTAATCAACCCATGTTTTAAGCTGGAAGTAGGCAGTGCCACATTTGATAAGAACATCTGCCAGAGATTGTCACCTCATGAAAGCAGATTCTAAATTTGTATTCTATTTCCTGTGGTGGAGAAATCCCCTCCAAGTTAAACAGGCTCATATCCACCTTCAGGTCACACTCCTAATGCACCCTTGAGTGTCCTCATGGTATTGGGATCTAAGTTGGTAATCCATGAATTATCTGGACAAGTGATGACAAACGTGTTGTGGATTAATATGAGAATAATTTAAGAAGCCCTGGAGGAGCATCAACCTGACACTCTGTGGTGCTATAAATCTGATAGGATGTTCCAGACGGAGAAACAATCACATGGCTTTGTGTTTGGCATCCAGACAAGTGAGTGCATGTCTTAGCTGTCAGCCAATACAGAGGAGGACATGAATTTGGGGGTGGAAAGCATCTGTCAGACCCCTGTCTGGGGGCAAGTGGAGAGAACATAGGAAGGTAGATACCATGGCTGTGGTGGGGCCAAAAAAAGGGTAAAAGAGGCAAAGGAACCAGGTACTGGTAGCTCAAGACTGTCATCCAAGCTACTCAGGAGTTTGAGATCTGAGGATCACAATTCAAAGCCAACCCAGGACAGAAACTCCATGAGACACTTACCTGCAATAAAGTACTGAATGCAAGAAGCTCAAGCTCAGTGACAGCATCCAGGCCTAGCGTTCAAAACCCAGGACTGGCAGAAAAAAGTATCATAGGACAAAAAGCTGGCCAAAAGTTAGAGGGACTCTATCTTGACAAACAATACAATGGTAAGTTGCACTCAGAAGACTTGCACAAAATCTGGAAATGCCTGAGACCTATCTATGTATGTTTCCTGTTTGTCTAAATACATATGTTTATGCATTTATATATTAGTATAGAGAGACAGATCAATACATATGACTATACATATATACATAGCCAGACACTTAGGGGTGGGTGGTATACTGTGTGAGAGTTTGTGTTTGTCTTTTGTGGATGGGTATCTCTGTTTAAGAAAGATAGAAAATATGTAAATATCTTTAAAAAAACTTGATAAAATATAGAGAGACATAAGCTCTTGAGGGAATCTGAAATGACAAGATTATTCACAGGCACGTTTATCCTTATGGATTCCTCAGCAAGTTTTAATTTTTTTCATTATTTTCTTTCTTTTTTTGAACCAGTGCTAAGGATTTCTCTCAGGGACCAGGTGCTGCCAATTACCAATTTTCTCATGGCTGGTACAAGAGGAACTGAGCCACAGTTCCACTTTTGCCTTATTTATTCGTGCTTAACTGAAGATAAAGATTTCTATCAGTGACTTTCTTTCAGGGGCTGGATTCTAACGAGGATCCCCAGACCTCAGCCTTCTGTATAGCTACAATTAACAATATGAGAACCCAGCACTGGGTTCCAATGCACAGGGCAAGAAATTGAGTGAATCTCTCAACTCCAATTAGCTATAATAATCTAGAAGTGAAAGACCAATACCTTTGAGGAAAAGATGCTGAGGGTTATCACACAGGCCCTATGAGTAAGCCCTAAACCCTGTACACATGTGTGCATGCACACATTGGCAGATACACACACAAATGCTCACACACAATATCTCAGGCAATATTGTATTTTTAATTAATATCCAAAGATTGGACAACAGGATAGGAAGTAATAAAATCTGTTTTTCTTGTCTACATTGAGGGAAAGGGATAAGTCACAAGATGCAGAAGCGAAGAATTCAGAGGCAAATGCTGTGAGTGAATAACTTGTAAAAAGCACATTTCTTTTCTTTTCTTTTCTTTTGTTTTTTTCTGCCATTCCTGGGGCTTGAAGTCAGGGCCTGAGCACTGCTCTTGGCTTTTCCCAAGTCTAGCCCTCTGCCACTTGAGCCACATTGCCATATGGATTTTTATATCTGTGTGATATTAAGGACTCAAACCTAGATGTTCATAGATGCTAGGCAAGCACTCTACCACTGGGCCAAACTCTAAACCCTGATAAAGTATTTATCAATAGTCATCATCATCATATCCAAATATCCTTTCTCCTACAAAGAATGAACACTTATGTATGTCTGTAAGACTTTTTTTATGTCACCAATGCTTCTGTGATTTTCCCACTTGCATTTTTACAGATGACAGCACAGATATTCATCAGGAAGAAAAATAGATTAGGATACAGAAACCTAACAACGTCCTAGTAGATTGAAGTGAAAAATATGCGCAAGATGGCCTGGGTGTTTCATCTATTTGTAGAGTGCTTGGCTACCACACAAAAAGACTTCGGTTTGATTCTGCAGTACCATATACATAGAAAACGCTGGAAGTGGTGCTGTGGCTTGGTGGGACAGCTATAGCCTAAAGAAAGCCTAAGAACAATGGTCAGGTTCTGAGGTCAAGTCCCAGGACTAGGAAAAAAATGTGCAAGAGGCAAAATGCAAGCTGAGAAGGCACTGTGAAGCAAAATGTCTTGTGAAGGGTAAGGGGAATAGTGACAGTTAAGTTTGGATCTTACCTAAGAAAGGCTCCTTGAGCCTGAGACCAGGCTAGGACTTACGCCTAGTTAATGACTTGGGATTTGAACAAAAATGTGTGCTGTTTACTACATCCATATGTGAGGTGGGAAGGGAGTTTCAGCCTCCAGTATGTCTTTGGGGAGGTCTTCTGTGAGCAAGGAGCTTTGGTCATTGGGCCTTGAAAGGTGACCCTACCGCCCTCACAATGGAACAGAATATGGAACCCTGGTAACCAAGCCACTGTATGTGACAACCAGCTCAAGCCAGCTCCCTTGGCCTGTGGCTCAGGAACCAGAAAGATGTTGCTGTGCTGTTGCCAAAGGTCAGGAGGCTCGCATCTCAGGCATGAGAGATATGGATGTCTCACTTGAAGAAGTAGATGCTGGATCAGTGCCAAGCCAAAATTCCAGTATATCAGGCATTTCTCTAGGAAGAAAGCCAGGAAACTCCAGGACAACTCAGATGAGGTATATTGAGAGGAAACCTATTTGAACCCATCATCCTGCCCACACACTACAACCTTCTTGTGTGCTTTCAAGTGACTATACTGAGATTAGAGTGTGTCATTTCCAATCTACTCTATTCCAATTCCTCAGTGTGAAGTGTGGTCCCATTCCTACGTTTGAAATATCCACTGTTTTGCCAACATAGTGTGATGGTAAGTCAGCTCAGACTCTGAATGAGCCTTGTAACCTATGGATCCTGGAGGAAGGCCTGTTGGATATGCTGCTGACAAAGCTGATCCCTGCCTACCAGAAAGGTGATCTCTTTTATGTGGGAAACTTCCTGCACAATTTCAAATAGTGGAGGACAATGTAGTAGTTGCTGCAAATTCTCTTGAAAAAGTGAGTGTTCCCCCTCCAAACCCAGGTTTGCTCACCCCTCCTGGCCAAGTCTTGGAATACTTGGCTCCACTCTGAGCCTGTTTGGTTCACTGCGGTGTTCACAGGGGAGCTAAGCATGATACAAGTGCACAAACTACTTTATTATGACTGGGACACCATGCCATTTCATTTCCCTCACAAGCTCCTGGAATCTCAACAGTGTGCTTACTGAGAAGTTGGATTTCAGGCATGAGTAAGTGGCTCCCAACTGCAGCCCTCACCTAGGTGACATTCTAGGAAATCCCATTTCCCAGTAAGAAATGAGGTGTCAGTACTAATGGCGGAGGCCTGTGAAATACTGGAGTCAGAGGAAAAGCTGGGGCCTGAATCACTTTTGAGCCATCAGGGACGGATTGTGATAGCTTTGCCTGTTAGAACCTGAAAGCATTTACATTTTGGTGTGTGGTCCAGTGCTGCCACTTGAACCTGAACCCAGGTCTAAATGCCATCCCTTTGGTGTTCAAAAATTAGCACTGTACCATTTGAGTCATAGGTCAAGTTCTGGCTTTTTGCTGCCTAATTGAAGACAAGTGCCTTTAGACTTTTACTGACTAGACTGGCTTTCGACTGTGATCTTCAGAGCTCAGCCTGCTGGGTGGCTAAGATTAGAGGAATGAGCATTTAGTTCTTTATTTGGAGCATTCACTTATTGATTTATTTAGAGCATTTACTTAGTTAATTTAAGGTGCGTTTACTTTGGACAGATGCATAGAGGCCTCTGTCAGAAGCTTCTGGAAGTGGGGTGTAAAAGTCATCCTGTTCTAGAGTGTCTCTTACCCCCCTCCCAGCACATAAGTGCACATCTCTGCAGGACAGCCACAGCATTAGAGTCATGCAAGAAAGGGGCTTTGGTAGAAGGCTCAGGATGGAGAGAGAAGGCTCTCACTTTCCTTGTACCGAATGTGCCCACAGCATCATGTGTTTCATCTATACAATGTGAATGGACTTCTACTCCAGTGATTTCTACGAGTTCAAGAACTGCCACACCCTGACACAACTCAAGCTCTATATGAGGCTCCAAATGCTGGCTTTGGACCTGCTCTTCTAAACACATACTTTTTGACCAGCTGGAGGAACGTGCGACCAGTAAGACCAAGAAAAAGTAGAAGTCCTGGTGTGGGTGCCTCAGAGCCTGTGAGTAGGAAGCCCATGTGGTCTAGATATTGGTTGGCCCTTACTTCTACAGAGCTTGGCAAAATGCCCTTTATGGGTGGTGTCAGCCAGGTAATGTCTGTCCTCTGAAAGGACTCGGGAATAAGCACTCATTAGAAAGACCCTACACCTCAGTGTTCAGTCCAAACTCCAGTTCTACAGGTTCCTCCATTAGATCCTCATGGAAGTTGAGTGACACTTCAACTTGCAGAGTCCACTCTGTCCACTCTGTACCTATTTCCATTCTTAGGTTTGGGTCATCGTGGAAGAGCTTATCCTGAACTCCGGATGAAAAACCCACCAATGGAGCTGGTGACTGATGGAGACAGAGAATCATCACTGCACTCCAGAAAGCATGGGCCTTCTGTAGAAATTACCAAACAGGTTTAGAGTCCTGTGGATATACCTTTTGCTCTGAACCCCATGTGTGACACAGTTGAACCTGCAGATACTATGGAGGAAGAAAAAGAGCAGCCAGATTTCCTTCCATTTCCTTTCACACTCCACCCAGAGTCAGTCCATCTGAGTCAGAGTAACACTCCACTTATTGTGCAAGCTGAAGGGGCACACGCTGGGCTCATGGAAAATGTCCCCATGGGAAGCAGCAAGTGTACTCTCAATACTGGATTCATTGGAGGAAAATGAATCCATCCTCACAGAATATCCAGACCCATCCATCTCACTAAAAGAGACTCAATCTCAATTCGACAAACCAGAATCCATCCCCCTCTTAACTCAGGAAGGACATTCTGTTTCTCATGAGGAACGAGACCCTTCTGAGGACTCTGAAGTAGAATTACTGTCTGAAGGCAACTTGGAGGCCAGTCTGGATTTAGAGCTTCCCTGTCCCCTTCCTAAAAAGACATCTCTTTATCTTGCTCTCATGATTCTTGTCAAGTATTCATTGTATTTACTTTGCTAACTATTAAACTCTCATTGTTAATATTATGGTGTGCAGTTCTTCAGTCCTTATTATACTGTGTTTTACTTTCCACTTATAATGTGAGACCTCAGACACATAGGTCCTGGGTGGGCCAAAAACCAGACAGGTCTGGTCCCATAGAAGACAACCTTACTGGATATACAGGGAACTATGAAATGCATGGAATCACCAGGAATCCAGGCCAGGCCTCCATGGACAGACAAGTCAGCTACCAAAGCTTAAGGACAGAGCAGATGCCTGGAAATGTGTTTTGTCAATCAGGAAAAGTGCCAGAGTAACTGTAATATTATGTGGGACTCTGTTCTGTGAGTTCAAGTCTGTTTATATATCCATTGTGCTTTGTACAAATATTTAAGAAAATTAAAACTCCACAATAGCATCAAAAATCTACTTTGGCTTTGAATGTGGCCTAGTTGTAGAGTGCTCGCCTAGTATACAAGAAGACCTTGATTCAATTCCTCGGCACTGCATACACAGAAAAAGCAGATGGGGCACTGTGGCTCAGGTGTGAGAGTGCCACCCTTGAACAAACGTGGCCAAGGACAGTTCCTGATCCCTCAGTTCAAGCCCCAGGACTAGCCAAACAAGAAATCATACCATTTTCCACACATTTGGAAATAAATCTGTTTTATCTAACCCTACTTCTTTTTTGCCAGTCCAGGGTGTGTGCCACCAAGCCAAACTACTGGCCCCCAACCTTACTATTTTGAATCATTTAATTTTGTTACATAATCATATTTCATGCTGTCTGTATTAATACCATAAACAGTATGCTTAGTGTAATAATGTTAAAGGTAAAACATAAGAAATTAATAACTAAAATTCCTTTTTTATTAGTTTTATACCATTACTACAATTTTATGAGAAAAATTACCTCGAATGTTTATTTTAGAGTTCAAGTAATCCATTTTGATAAATATATCAACCTACATCATTTATTTGAACACATTTTAAACTATTTTTTTCAGGAATAAAAATACATATATATTTGTTGTAAATGAAATTTATGACTTGGAGGGAAGGGAAAGAGAAAAGGGGGAGGGGGAAACAGTGTTTACAAGAAATGCACTCATTACATATGTAACAGCAATCTTTTCGTATATCACCTTGACAACAAATTTTTTGAAAAGTACAATAAGTTTAAATGTCTACTTTGGGCAGAATTTTTTTTTGCCAGTACTGGGCTTAGACTCAGGACCTGAGCACGATCCTTGTTTTTGTTTTTGTTTATTCTTAAGGCGCAAGTTCTATCACAAGTGCCACAGCACCACTTTTATCTTTTTTTATCTATGTTGTGCTGAGGAATTGAACTTGGGTCTTCATTCATGCTCGGCAAGAACTCTTCCACTAGGCTTAACTTATGGCCCCAGTGGGAAGGAAGTTTTCCATAAAATATGTAGGAAATATGTCCACTAAGAAAAAGCCATCAAAAATAGAAGAAAAATTATATACTTAGATAACGACATGCCAGTGTTATGGCAGATCTCTGTAATTCTAGCCTCAAGAGCGGCCTATTTGGACCGGGAGTTGGCTGGCTGAAGTAAAGTGCTATCCTTGAGCAAGCCCTAGGACAGTGCTCTGGCCATGAGTTGAAGCCACAGGACATGCTAAAAATAATAATTTAATGCCCGTGGCTGGTGGCTCACCCTGGTAATCCTAGCTACCCTGGAGGATCGAGGTTCAAGACGGCCCAGGCATAAAAATCTGTGAGAATTTTATTTCCAAATAATCCAGAAAATTCAAAATGACAATGTGCCTCAAGTGTTAGAGCTCTTGCCTTAAGCTGAAGAGCTTAAGGTAAACATCCAGGCCCAGAGTTCAAGCCCCATGAGTGAAAAAAAGAAAAAGAAAAAGAAAGCACTTATCTAAGGCTGGAGTGCACACTAGTGGTAGTTTGCTTGCCTAGTATGCACAAAGCCCTGTGTTCAATTACTCTGTACCACTTACACCAAAAAGAAAACCTGGAAATGATCTCAGAAGGTTGGATTCTGAGGATCACAGTTCAAAGCCAGGCCAGACACTAAACTCCATGAAACTGTTACTACCACTTAAGCACCAGAAAACCAGAAGTGACACTGTGGCTCAAGGTGTTTAAGGTTGTAGCCTTGAGCTGAAGAGCCCAGGGACACTGCCCAGGTGCACAATTAAAGTCTTACAACCAAAAGAGAGAGAGAGAGAGAGAGAGAGAGAGAGAGAGAGAGAGAGAGAGAGAGAGAGAAAGAGAGAGAGAGAGAGAGAGAGAGACAGGCAGACAGAGACAGAGAGACAGAGACAGAGACATCAAACAGTCAGGCACTGCTGGCTGAAGCGTGTAATTCTAGCTACTGTGGAGACTGAGATTGGAGGATCTTGGTTCAAAGCCCAAAGCCAGCCTGGACACATATGTTTGTGAGACTTACATCACCAATTAACTACCAGAAACCAAAAATGGAGCTGTAGAGGAAGAGCGCTAGCCTTGAGCTGAAGAGTTCAGGGACAGTGTCCAGGCCCAAAGTCCAAGCACCATGACGAATCAATAATAAAAAAAAGATAGCTAATAGTAATGATGAATAATTTTGTGCTGGGAGTTTGGCCTAGTGGTAGAGTGCTTGCCTAGCATGCACGAAGTCCTGGGTTCAATTCCTCAATACCACATACAGAGAGAAATGCTGGAAGTGGTGCTGAGGCTGAAGTGGTAGAGCCCTAGCCTTGAGAAAATATAAGGACAGTGCTCACTCCCTGAGTGCAAGCCCAGGACTGGCCAAATCAAAAGTAGTAGAGCACTGGCATTGAACTGAAGATCGAGGAACAGCCCAGGCACAGAGTTCAAGCACCGCAAACAACAACAACAAAATCTATGAAATGGCAGTGGTGGTTTTAAGCTAAGCAAAAATAGAGTAGAAACTGGTAAAATACATATTTGTGTGTAAGCAAAATAGCCAGACTTATGCATTAGAACAGGATAGCAACTTGAAAAAAAATTTTGTTTTCCATTTCACTAGGTCCTGTCTCTTAATTGATTCAAGTAAGTAAAATGCTGGGTTTTATAATCATTGCTCTGAATATTAGAAAATCATAATATCTCTCATTAACCAACAAAGACCAGGAACTGGGGCTTCGTTCAAATGGCAGAGTATCAGGCAAGAGAAGAAAAAATTGAAGTAAGAACTTGAAGTTCTTGATCCAGAACCTGCATAGTAACAGAGCAGCAGCCTGGTGATGTTACCTCACACCTATAATCTTAGCTACTCTGGAAGCTAAGATCTGAGAATCAAAGTATAATGCCAGCCAAAGTACCCAGTTAACTGCCAGAAAAACCAGAAGTGGCACTGTGGCTCACAGATTAAAGCACTAGCCTTGAGCTGAAGAGCTCAGGGACAGTGCCCAGGCCCAGAGTTCAAGCCCCACAATTGACAAAATCAAAGAAGCAAACAAAACTCACAAAGAAGCCTGCAGACCACAGTGGTTCTGCTGAGTCTCTTCTCTATGGGGATCAGGAAACATTTCACTTTTTCTGTCTCTTCCCATCTCAACATTCATACTAAAATAAGACTGTGTTGAACGTTTCAATTTATAAAAATGTTTTTCATGAAGCACCCTGAAATATTCATCGCTTATATCTCAATTGAAGATAGTTGATTTGGGGCTGCATTGGTAGAGTGCTAGCCTTGAGCAGAAAAGGTCAGGGATAGAGCTGAAGCACTCAGTTGAAGACCCAGTGCCAACACACAAAAGAAAATATGCACTTTATACATATTTTCTAATTTCTTAATGAATTTTTCAGTCTGTATAAATATAGGGTATATTCCTTGTTACTTAAGTAATATTGCTCTTTTTTTTCTTTTTGCCAGTCCTAGGGCTTGGACTCAGGGCCTAGACATTTTCATTGGACTCGCTTGCCCAAGGTGAGTGCTCTGCCTCTTGAGACACAGCGCCACTTCTAGCTTTTTTCTGAGTATGCGGTACCGGTGAATAGAACCTAGGTCTTCATGCATTCTAGGTGAGCACTCTACCATTAGGCTACATTCCCAGGCAGTGAGATTCCTCTTACAGTCATTGTATGTTCACAGAGTTTGATCTCACACACTGTAGGGCCCTGGTTGGCTTTGACCTGTGATCCTGAGCCCTGAGCCTCCTAAGTAGCTGAAATTAAGTTGTGAGCCAGCATGATGGCTTCCATTCTTTTTTCTACAAAAATATATGTAGTTATCTAAAATATATCTATAGCTGAAAAAAATGAATCTCTCCCAAACAAATCTTCAAAGAAACAACCATCCTATTAAAAGGTGGGCTAAAGACTTAAAAGAGTATTCTCTGAAGAAAAAATTAAAATGGGCTTTAGACACATGAAGAAATGCTCCATATCTCTAGCAATAAGGGAAATGCAAATCAAAACAACTTTGAGATTCCACCTGACTCCAGTCAGAATGGCCATTATCAAAAAATCTAATAAGAGATACTGGTGGGGAAGTGACCAGGGGGGATCACACCTACACTGTTGGTGTGAGTGTAAACTCGTTCAACCACTAGGGAAAGCAGTGTGGTGGTTCCTCA
Source organism: Megascapheus bottae (assembly GCF_031878675.1). Taxonomy (NCBI): domain Eukaryota; kingdom Metazoa; phylum Chordata; class Mammalia; order Rodentia; family Geomyidae; genus Megascapheus; species Megascapheus bottae. The sequence goes on from NW_028327585.1 coordinate 5,046,514, forward strand.
AAAGACTGAACATAGAGCTCCCCTATGATCCAGAAAATCCACTACTTGGCACCTACCCAATTGTCCAGATAAAAGGACATACTAAAGCCACTAGCACAATGATGCTCATTGCAGCACTATTTACCATAGCAAAGATATGAAACCAACCCAGATGCCACTCAGTAGATGACTGAATCAAGAAGATGTGGTACTTATACACAATGGAATGCTATGCTGCCATCAGAAGGAATGACATCGCCCATTTGTAAGGAAATGGAAAGACTTGGAAAAATTCATATTAAGTGAAGCAAGCCAGACCCAAAGAAACATAAGCTCAATGGTTTCCCTCATTTGTAATAATTAGTTCACATCTAGGACTCTCCTAGAAGAGGATTACAATAACTCAAAAACCTAGGTATATAAGGTCATATAGGATGAGACTAAATGTAAGGATCTCTAGGATATGGGAACAAGAGCTATATCTTGTGTCATCGTTCCTCTTAATCTTGTGTGATTTTTGTCCTTAATCTACTATGTTATTTCTCATCTCTTATTTTGCCCTTTGGTTAATGTCAGATTGTTACTGTATCTGATTTTTTCCCTGGCATATTGTATATATGTTTATTTGTTTATGTCAAATAGGAAAGGGAAGGGGGGAAACAAGATGATTGGGAAGGGGAGGGGAGAGGGATCTGGGGACAAAAACATGTGGAGTGGAATAAATGTGTGAGAAGTAATGCAGTCCACTACCTGTAAATGTAATCGTAACCCCTCTATAGATTACCCTGAAAATAAAAAAGAGACTATAAAAATATCTGTAGAAAATGAGGCTGGATGATGGAAACAACCAGATGCCCTACTACAAAAAATGTGATACACACACACACACACACACACACACACACAAACACACACAATGGAATGATACATAGCCAACCGACAAGATAAAATAATGGCATTCTCGGGGAAGTGGATGAAAAGGAAAAAAATCATATTAAGTGAAGTAAGCCAAACTCAAAGGAACATAGGCCCAACAGTCTCTCTCATTTGTCAAATTCAGTAGAAACCTTGGGCTCTGCTACCAGAGATTTACAATAGAACAAAATCTAGAGACATCGTGACAAATAGTATGACACTAAATTTAAGGACCTCCAAGATGAAGAAACAAAACTCATATAATGAGTGATTGTTGTTCTTAATGAACTATGTGATCTCTTATCTCTTTTGCTATCCCTTGGTTATATCATATTGTTACAATATTTCACCTTGTTTTCTGATATATTTCATATGTGCCTAATTGGTTATTTGAAATTGGATAGGGAAGGGGGGAAATGAACATGAGTGGGGGTAGGGGAAGGGAAATGGGGACCATATCATTACATGGGGTATCAAAATTTGAGAAGTAATGCACCTTCTATCTGGTGAATATAATGTAACCCTTCTATAAATTACAATAAAAATAAATACATAAAAAGAAGATCTGCACAGAAAAAAATAATAATGGCATTTTTGGGATAGTGGATGAAATTAGAGTGAATCCTGTTGAGTGAGATAAGTCAAGACCAAGGAACAAAAGGTACATGGTATCCTTAATGTATGCATATTAGTTTCAATCAGTAGTAGAGTGATGATTGAATAGTTGATACCCAAAGTTCTGGACATAATTTTGGAGATATAAACATAACTACATTGACATAAAAATCTAGGATAGACTATACACTCTATAGACATGTGTTTTATTATAGATTAATCTGTATCTATGACATACAAAGACTCAGCTTAATTTTTATTATATTCTAAAATTTATGTGCCAGTGATTGTATAGCGATTCCCTTCTTGAATACTTGTTGGTTAAACATGACATTTGAAATATGATGTAAAATTCAATGTAAATAATTTTTTTAGAAAAAGAGGCTAGAGGTTAATACCACTAATGTACTTGCTCTAAGTGGTACAGAAATTTTCTTAATGAATCAAGGAGTTTTATTACATCTTTATGCAATTATTTTAGTTCTGAGTGTTCTACACTCAATGCTACTTCTGGAAAGATGATATAGCTGACTGTGTAGATGGTATGAAGACATACTGGCCTAAACGTAGAATAAAGCATTGGTAAGTGGCTGTTAGCTGTCCAGATTCTACTGGAATATGTGGAATGAATTTATTAAGCACAATGCAGGCTCTTAGTCAGATCAGGATCAAGATTATGTGGTTCCATGAGATGAATGAGGAAAGATCAGAAAAATCTACTAAGATATCCAGATATACTTTTGAAACTAAGGTATCTGGACTACTTTTTTTTCTTTCTTGGTGGGGAGCTTGAACTTTGGACCTGTGCAAGGTCTCTTAGTTCTTTTTCCTCAAGGCCAATGCTGTACCAGTTTTAGCCACAACTCCACTTAGTTTTTGGGTGGATAAGTGGAGAGAAGAATCTTACAGTTTTTTTTTTGTTTTCGTTTTTTTGCTTGCAAAGGCTTTGAATCACCTTCTCCCTGGCTAGTAGAATGACAATTATGACCCTCCAGCGCCTGGCTAGTAATTTTTTGAAAATTGGACTTTCTTCCAAATCACGTAACCGGTTCCTAGCAAAGTTTTGAAGCCTGACTTAAATGTGACCGATTTTTGTCACTTGGAGACACTCTGTGCTGAACGTTAGAAATCTACCAGCTGAGTCACAGTGGCACTTCCAGTTTTTGTTTATGTGGTGCTGAGGAATGGAATCCAGGGTTTCATACATGCTAGGCAAGGTACATTTTCAGCCCAAAGTTTTATGTTTTGTTTTTTCAGTGTTGTTGCCTCTAAGGTACTGTATGATGTTCTTTCATTTTCTTTGCTTTTTACCTCTTTTCTTCTTTTTCCCTTTAGTTTTATTCTCTGTAGTCACTGTGTTGAATTCGGGTACCCTGTGTCTTGTACATAGGTTTATGTGATTTGGGGAATGGAGAGGGTATAATAAAATGGTAAAAAAAAAAAAAACAAAGGAAAAAGGGTGAACCAATTGAACAGTGATACTTGGAAGACACTAAACGGAAATGAACTGAACAATCTGGGTGGAGAGGGGGCTGAGGGTAGGAAAACAGAGAAAAATGAGGGAGGGGATAACAATTTTCTTAAGAAATGTGTTCATTACTTATGTAACCGTATGCCAACTATATATTGACTTAACAAAAAAAATTAACTTAAAAAATAATTTAGCCGGGTATGGTGGCTCACACTTGTAAATGTAGCTACTCAAGAGGCTGAGATCCAAGGATAGCAGTTCAAAGTCAGCCTGGGCACTGAAGTCCATGTGACTCTTATCTCCAATTAACCACCAGAAACCCAGAAGTGGCCCTATGGCTCAAGGGATAGGGCAGTAATATTGAGCTGAAAAGCTCAGTGACAAGACCCAGGTGCAGAATTACAGTCCCATGACTTGAATGATGAATGATACTAGCCAGGCTCTGTGCGCTCACACTTGGAATCCTATCTACACAGAATCAGGTTTGAATCCAGCCCAAACAAATTGCATGATATTCTGATTTACAGTTCATTACCAAAAATCTGGAAGTGGAGCTGTGGATCAAGTGGTAGAACACTAGCCTACGTAAAAAAAAAAACATTTAAGGACAGTTCCCAGGCCCTGGGTTCAAGTCCCAGGACTTGCATAAAACAAACAAAATGTGACGCTGAGTCCTCCATCATTTGGTGTTATAGTTCAATATTCTTGATATGCGTCTTAGAAATTAAGTCCCTAGCAAATACTCTCCCCTGAAATTCTGCTTCATAGCTGTTTCATAGAATTTCAGCATCATTACTATCACCTTCCAGTTAGCATAGCAGTCTACTACTGAAAATTTGAAGAAAACTTTTGAGTAATTCTAATAAATCTGTGTATCATCTGCACACACATCAAATCAGCAGCAACTATGTTCTACTATTATCTAAATGTATTTAATCCCTTCTTGAGTAAATGAGCCTTAAAGAGTAAAACATATGAAATAGTTATGAAACTAACAGTCACCATTCTTCTACCTAATATTGTCATATAAGTTTATTAATGCAAGGACTATTCTGAAGTGTGCAGAAGATAGCTTCTAATTATAATATTCTCATGAAGTATAGTTTTTAAGAAACATGTTCCTTGCTTTGGGAAAGCAAAGGCAAGGAAAAATGACATAGGTAAGTTCCCTATTTATGAGAAGTAAAATACTATTGGGTTTAGATCAACGTCATTCATTCCGTGCTGATGAAACAAATATTTGCAATTCCTGAGGCCATTCAGTTCCTTGTGATGCACAGTCAGCCAGCTTAGATCAATCTTCCAAAAAAGGAAAGGAACAAATGAGAAGCAATTAATGTTTCCAAAATGAACCAGGTGGTGGTGGCAGCTCACACTTGTAATTCTATCTACTCAAGGCCTGAAATCCAAGGATCTGGACTAAGTTTGTCTGGGATGAAAATATTCCTGTCTGAAACATCATCTCTCTTATCACAGCCCAGCTGATACACTCTGCCCAACAGGTTCCAAACACTAAAGTCCATCTCCTATATGAAATACTAGCAAACGTACTCACACATAATTTCCTCTTTGGGAGATAGTTGAAACATGTACCAGAAACATTTCCCTGGCTTCAGAGTGGAAGTGGAAATATATACTCACTAGAAGAGCATCTAGTAAATTACAGTCAATCATCTTTCCTCACATCTTGTTAGTTAAATTGAACAATGAGTGTTTGGATCAGAAGCAATGTGTATGAGCATACAGGTTGTAAAAGTACTGTAATCCTAGCTACTCAAGACAAGCTGAGACCTGAGTATTCCAGTTCAAAATCAGCCATGCAATAAATTCCATAAGATTTTTACCTCTCATTAACCAGCAAAAAACAGAGCGATGAATTGTGCTTAAAATGCCACAGGCCTAAGATTTGCATAAAAGTGCTAAGGGGTAGCATTCAGGATGCCGACTCTCTCCACTCCTTTTTAACATAGTACTAGAATTATTAGGCAGTGCAATAAGGCAAGAACCAAGCATAAAGGCGATCCAAGTAGGGAAAGAGGAAACAAAACTATCCCTCCTTGAGGATGACATGATTCTGTATTTAAAGAATCCTATAGACTCTACTCCCAAGCTCCTTGAGCTGATTCAAAGCTTTGGAAGGGCAGCAGGCCATAAAATCAACCCTCACAAATCAACTGCCTTCCTTTACGCCAACAGTGAGAGGAACGAGGCAACAATCAGGAAAGAAACTCCTTTCACAATAGCTTCAAAGAAAATAAAGTACCTAGGAATTAGCTTAACTAAGAATGTAAAGGACCGGTTAGATGAAAACTTTAAAACCCTAAAAAAGGAAATTAAAGCAGAACTAATGAAATGCAAAAACCTCCCATGCTCCTGGATTGGAAGAATCAACATTGTGAAAATGATAATCTTCCCAAGGGCTATCTACAAATTCAATGCAATACCCATCAACATCCCAATGTCATTCTTTAAAGAAATACAAGAGGTAATTCAAAATTTCATATGGAATAATAAAAGACCCTGTATAGCAAAAACACATCTTAGCAGAAAGAACAGCGCTGGAGGAATTTCAATTCCAAACTTTAGACTCTATTACAGAGCTATAATTCTCAAAACAGCTTGGTACTGGCACAAGAACAAGCCTGACGTCCAATGGAATAGAACTGCGGTCCAGATTTAAACCACAGACCTATGGCCACCTAATCTTTGACAAGGGAGCCAAAAAAATAGAATGGAAGAAAGATAGCCTCTTCAACATGTTGTGGTGGCAGAACTGGTTAAGCACCAGCAGAAAACTAAAGTTGGATCCTTCTTTGTCACCTTGCACTAGAATTAACTCCAAATGGATCAAAGACCTGGAGGTAAAACCTTCACACTGAAAAGTTTACAGGAAGGAATAGTAGATACACTAGGCCTCCTTGGCACAGGTTGAAACTTGCTTAATAAAGACCAAGAATCACAACAAATCAGAGAAGCCTGGATAAATGGGACTGCATTAAACGGCAGAGCTTTTGTATGGCAACGGATATAGCTAGTAAAGTAATCAGGAAGCCTACAGAGTGGGAGAAGATCTTCACCAACCAAACAACGGAAAAAGGCCTCATATCTAAAATATGTCAACAACTCAAAAAATTGAATCACTCCAAAACTAACCTCCAAAGTAACACCCATCCCATTAAAAAATGGGCCAAAGACTTAAAGAGAGTCTTCTCTGAAGAAGAAACAAAAATGGCCTATAGACACATGAAGAAATGCTCAACATCTCTGGTCATAAAAGAATTGCATATCAAAAGAACTCTAAGATTCCACCTCACTCCACTTAGAATGGCCAATATCAGGAAAACGAATGACAACAGATGCTGGAGGGGATGTGGCCAGAAGGGATCACTACTACACTGTTGGTGGGAGTGCAAACTCGTTCAACCACTATGGAAAGCAGTGTGGCAGTGCCTCAAAAGGCTAAACATAGAACTCCCCTATGACCCAGCAATTCCACTACTTGGCATTTACCCAACAATCCAGAAACAAGGGCATACTAAACCCGCTAGCACAACAATGTTCATTGCAGCGCTGTTCACCATAGCAAAGATATGGAACCAACCCAGATGTCCCTCAGTTGATGAGTGGATCAACAAGTTGTGGTATTTGTACACAATGGAATTCTATGCTGCTGTCAGAAAGAATGACATCACCCCATTTGTTAGGATATGGAAAGACTTAGAACAAATCATATTAAGTGAAGTAAGCCAGACTCAAAGGAACTTAGGCTCAGTGGTTTCCCTCATTCGTCATAATCAGTAGAAACCTTGGGCTCTACTAGCAGAGATTTGCAATAGAGCAAAAGGCCATATATAAGGCCATATAATGTGAAGCTAATTGAAAGGACCTCCAGGATATTGAAACAAAAGCCATATAATGAATGATTGTTGTCCTTAATGTACTATGTTGTCTCTCATCTCCTTTGCTGTCCCTTGGTTATCCCATATTGGTATAGTATCTTACTTTGTTATCTGATATATTGAATTTATTTGTATTTGGATATTTGAAATTTGATAGGGAAGGGGGGAAAACCAAGAAGGGTGGGGGGTGTGGGGTTGGAGGGAAATGGGTACCAAGACATGTGAAAGAGTATCAATGTATGTGAATTAATGCACCTTCTACCTGGCAAACATCATGTAACCCTTTTACTAATTACAATAAAAAAATGAAAAAAAAAGAAAGTTGTAGTGTGTGGGGAGGATGATGGGGTCAAATACATTTCTTCTTAGAAATTTACCTCATCTGGTTGCCCTGGATTTTCCTGGCCTTCTTCTTAGAGAAAGGCCTGTTATACTGGATTTGTGGCTTAGCAAAGATCTAGCATGTACATCTTCGAGTAAGACATCCACAACTTCCATGCCTGAGACTCGAGTTTCCTGACCTTTGGCAACAGCACAGCAACATCTTTCTTCCTCCTGAGCCACAGGCCAAGTGAGCTGGCTTGAGCTGGTTGTTAGTTACAGTGGCTTGGTTACCAGGGTTCCATATTCTGTTCCATTGTGAGGGAGGCAGGGTCACCTTTCAGGGCCCAATGACCAAAGATCCTTGCTCACAGAAGACCTCACCAAAGACATACTGGAGGCTGAATCTCTCCTCCAATCTCACAATATACATGTGGATGTAGTAAACAGCACACCTTATTTATCCATTCCCAATGTCTTCCACTAGGCCCAACTACCAGTCTGGTCTCAGGCTCAAGGAGCCTTTCTTAGGTAAGATCCAAACTTAAGGGTCAATATTGCCCTCATCCTTTACAAAACATTTGCTTCACAGTGCCTACTCTGCCTGCATTTTGCCCCTGGTCGAATTGTTTTTTTTGTTTTTGCTAGTCTTGGGACTTGACCTCAGAGTGTGAACATTGTTCTTGGGCTTTCTTTAGGATTTAGCTGTCCCACCGAGCCACAGCACCACTTGCAGCGTTTTCTATGTATGTGGTAATGAGGAATCAAACCTGAGTCTTTTTGCGTGGTAGGCAAGGACTCTACCACTAGGTCAAACACACAGGGCATTTTTGACGTCAATCTACTAGGATATTATTAGGTTTCTGTATCCTAATCAATTTTTCCTGATGATTAGCTTTGCTGTCATGTGTAAAAAATGCAAGAGGGAAAAACACAGAAGAATTAGTGAAATTTAAAAAAAAGCATTACACACATAGATAAGTGTTCATTCTTTGTAGGAGAAAGGTTATTTTCATGTGATGATGATGACTTTATAATTACTATGTCAGGGTTGAGAGTTTGGCATAGTGGTAGAGTGCTTGCCTAGCATCCATGAAGATCTGGGTTTGATTGCTCAGTATCACATAGATAGAAAATCTAGACGTGGCACTGTGGCTCAAGTGGCAGAGGGCTAGACTTGAGAAAACCCGAGGACAGTGCTCAGGCCCTGAATTCCAGCCCCAAGACTGGCAAAAAGATAATAGAAAATAAAAATGCTTTTTACGAGCTAATTCACTCACAGCATTGGCTTCTGAAATCTTCGCTTCTGCATCTTGTGAAATACCCCTTTCCCTCAACGTAGACAAGAAAAACAGATCCATGCAATGGTCCACTGTGCGGCCACTGGTTGGGCTAAGAGCTCGTCGTGCAGCAACACATAAGTTTTATTCTAATATTTTCCAAACTTTGTACTCAAATATGCTACCTACTTACCAACTTAGGTCAGTTATCCTTATGCTATACCTTTTCTACATTACTACAATATTCTTACACTCCTAAGTTAATCCTCTTGTACCTCCCCTGACCTCTCTCATTCTTTTTTTCTATCTCTGGACCTCTGCTCGTCTTTCAACCCTTATACTGCACGGATCTACACTTGATGGCTGTTGAGCAATATTGTATATGTAGGTGGTTAATTATTCTCTAGGCTCAGAGGGACTTAAAGACAATAGAGATTGGATTGAGAGGCCTATTGTTTTGGGCATAAATCGCTTATCAGTGGTTGTATTAGACTGGTCTGTAAGTGCACAAAAAGAAAGAGTGATAATACCAATCAAAACTTGTGAACATCTAGTGTCTGCCAGCTACAGAGGTCTAGGTTGGTTATATCTGAAAAACTGTAATCGTATTTAGTAGTAATCTTGCTCCCATTTTCAAATGGGCAGAACAAGAAACTCAAGAAAAATGTCAAACCAAGAAACAACATCCCCCACCCAATGTAAACAGACAATGGAACAGTCACTGGCAAACCTAGAGGAGAGTCTTCCAAGTGCTACACAAATGCAATTGATAAACATCATTAATGAAAAATGTGAAAATATAAAGAAAGAGATAATGGAGGAAGCCATAGCTGAACAAGAGGAAAGCACAAAGAAGGTGATAAGTGAAAAAGAAGAAGCCATAAAGGAGGCCATAACAAAGGTTTTTCAAAGAAAGATGGATGAATTTATAGAATCCACAAATGAAAACGTGAACAAACTCCAGCAAATGTCCATAGAAAATAAAGCTACTGAGCTAACCACTCAAAAGGAAATCAAGGAGATAAAGAAATCCATACATGATCTAAAACAAGAGATGCAAGGCATCAAAAGTGAGCAATTAGAAGCAAGGGCGATGAAAAATAAAGTAGATAGCTTTGATAGCAGGTTAGACAATGCAGAGGAGAGAATTTCCGGGGCTGAAGATAATTTAGTTATTATAGAGAAAGAACAGAAAATGAGTCAATCCAAATCGAGGAAAATTGAGAGAGCGCTTCAGGAGGTCCAAGATACAATTAGGAATCCTAATTTAAGGCTAGTTGGTATTGAGGAGGGCGTGGAGAAAGAGGTCAATGGTATTGGAAATATACTTCAGGGAATCATGTCAGAGAATTTCCCAAATATCCAGAAGGGCAGGCCCATCCAGATACGAGAAGCTTTCAGAACCCCAAACAGACCTGACCAGAAAAGAACTTCCCACCGCCACATTGTGATCCGAACTGGATGAATAGAAACGAAAGGAAAGATCCTAAAGGCAGCCAGGGAAAAGGGATCAGTAACCTATAAAGGCAAACCAATCAGAATAACCCCAGATTTCTCAGCAGAGACCATGCAAGCACGAAGTGACTGGAAGCATATATGTCATGCCCTTAAATCCAATAACTACCAACCAAGAATATTGTAGCCAGCTAAGCTCTCATTCATAACTGAGGGAACAATAAAAACATTCCATTCCAGGGAAAAGCTGCAACAATATGTCGAAACAAAACCAACACTACAGAGAATTCTCAAAGATGCTCTATACATAGAAAACCAAAATAAATGCAATATAGGGAAAGAAATGGCACCTAAACAGCATACCATCTAAGGAACACAAGAACTATCAAGACACAGGCCCTACTAAAAGCTTTTAAAAATAGTAGGAACTAATAAATATCTCTCAATCCTAACTCTCAATATCAATGGACTTAACTCTCCAATTAAACGGCATAGGCTGTCTAGTTGGATCAAAGAGCAATGGCCATCGTTCTGCTCTCTTCAAGAGACACATCTTACCCCAAAACAATCATCTTTTGAAAGTGAGAGGTTGGAATAAACTCTATCAAGCTAACTGCCCCCATAAACAGGCTGGAGTTGCCATCCTCATATCAGATACAATAAACTTCAAACTAAAATTAGTAAGAAAAGACAAAGAAGGTTACTACATACTACTAAAGGGATCTTTCCTCCAGGAAGACATAACTATCCTAAATATTTACACACCCAATCCTGGAGCTCCAAACTTCCTCAAGCAAACTTTACTTACACTGAAAGCATACATAGATCGAAATACAGTGATTGTTGGTGAGTTTAACAAACCACTCTCACCTATGGACAGATCAACAAGGCAAAAACTCAACAGAGAAACCTTAGAACTGAACAACTATATAGACCAACTAGATCTAACAGACATCTGCAGAATATTCCACACAGTAACCACACAATATACGTTTTTCTCAGCAGCACATGGAACATTTTCCAAAATAGACCACATCTTAGGCCATAAAACAAACCTGGACAGATTCAGAAACACTGAAATTATTCCATCCACACTCTCAGACCATAAACGCTTCAAATTGGAGCTGAACACACATCTGCACCAACGAAAACCCTGTATCTCATGGAGACTGAACAACACATTGTTGAATCAAAAACAATGGGTAATCGAAGAGATCAGAACAGATATCCCACTGTTTATGAAATTTAAGAATAAGGAGCACACAAATATCAACTCCTTAGGGACACAACAAAGGCAGTACTCAGAGGAAAATTTATAGCGCTGAGTGCCTGGAACAGCAAGTTGGAAAAATGGCAAACCAACTAGTTAATGTCTCACTTTACCCTCCTGGAAAAAGAGCAACAAACCAACCCTAAAGCCATTAGGAGAAAGCAAATTATTAAAATCAAAGCAGAATTAAATGATTTGGAATAAAAAAACCTATAGAAAGAATCAACAAAACAAGGAGTTGGTTCTTTGAAAGAATTAACAAATTTGACAAGCCCTTAGCAAATCTTACCAAAAAAACAAGAGAGCATATCGAAATAAACAAAATCGCAGATGAAAATGGTAATATCACGACAGAAATTACCAAGATCCAGAATATCATGAGGGAATACTTCTCAAACCTTTACGCCAACAAATTTGAGAATCTAGAAGAAATGGATGAATTCCTAGACAATATTAACATACCCACACTGAACCAAGAAGAGCTAACCCAACTCAACAGGCCTATTTCAAGCTCTGAAATAGAAATGGAAATTAGACAACTTCCACTTAAAAAGAGCCCAGGGCCAGATGGATTCACAGCTGAATTCTATAAGGTCTTCAAAGCAGAGCTCACACCAATACTCCTCAAGCTCTTCAACGAAATTGAAAATGAAGGTTGTTTACCAAACTCATTCTGTGAAGCCAGTATATCCCTCATCCCCAAACCAGACAGAGATTCATCAAAGAAAGAGAACTATAGACCCATTTCTTTGATGAACATCGATGCAAGACTTCTCAACAAAATACTGGCCAACCGTCTACAACAACTCATCAAAAAATTATACACTATGATCAAACTGGATTCATCACAGGGAGGCAAAGCTGGTTCAACATACACAAATCAATTCATATAATTCAACACATCAACAGGAGCAAGGAGAAGAATCACACGATTGTCTCAATAGATGCGGAAAAGGCATTTGACAAGATCCAAAACCCCTTTATGTTAAAAGATGTGGAGAAACTAGGACTCCATGGAACATTTCTCAATGTAATGAAGGCTGTGTATGAGAAACCCACTGCTAGTATTATACTTAATGGTGAAAATCTAAAGCCATTCCCTCTAAAATCAGGAACGAGACAAGGATGCCCACTCTCTCCACTCCTTTCTAACATAGTACTAAAATTCCTAGGCAGTGCAATAAGGCAAGAAGCAAGCATAAAGGGGATCCAAGTAGGGAAAGAGGAAATAAAATTATCCCTCTTGGCAGATGACATGATTCTGTATTTAAAGAATCCTATAGACTCTACTCCCAAGCTCCTTGAGCTGATTCAAAGCTTTGGAAGGGTAGCAGGCCATAAAATCAACCCTCACAAATCAACTGCCTTCCTTTACGCCAATAGTGAGAGGAACGAGGCAATAATCAGGAAAGAAATTCCTTTCACAATAGCCTCAAAGAAAATACAGTACCTAGGAATTACCTTAACTAAGAATGTAAAGGACCGTTTAGATGAAAACTTTAAAACCCTAAAAAAGGAAATTAAAGCAGAACTAAGGAAATGGAAAAAGCTCCCATGCTCCTGGATTGGAAGAATCAACATTGTGAAAATGACAATCTTGCCAAGGGCTATCTACAAATTCAATGCAATACCCATCAACATCCCAATGTCATTCTTTAAAGAAATACAAGAGGCAATTCAAAATTTCATATGGAATAATAAAAGACCACGTATAACAAAAACACTTCTTAGCAGAAAGAACAGCGCTGGAGGAATTTCAATTCCAAACTTTAGACTCTATTACAGAGCTATAATTCTCAAAACAGCTTGGTACTGGCACAAGAACAGGCCTGAGACCAATGGAATAGAACTGAGGACCCACATACTAAACCACAGACCTATGGCCACCTAATCTTTGACAAGGGAGCCAAAAAAATAGAATGGAAGAAAGACAGCCTCTTCAACAAGTTATGCGGTCAGAACTGGTTAAGCACCTGCAGAAAACTAAAGCTGGATCCTTCTTTGTCACCTTGCACTAGAATTAACTCCAAATGGATCAAAGACCTGGAGGTAAAAGCTGACACACCGAAAACTCTACAGGAAGGAATAGGAGATACACTAGGCCTCCTTGGCACAGGTCGAAACTTTCTAAATAAGGACCAAGAATCACAACAAATCAGGGAAGGGCTGGATAAGTGGGACTGCATTAAATTGCAGAGCTTTTGTATGGCAAAGGACATAGCTAGTAAACTAAGCAGGAAGCCTACAGAATGGGAGAAGATCTTCACCAACCAAACAACGGACAAAGGCCTCATATCTAAAATATATCAACAACTCAAAAAATTGAATCACTCCAAATCTAACCTCCAAAGTAACAGCCATCCTATTAAAAAATGGGCCAAAACTAAAAGTGAGTCTTCTCTGAAGAAGAAACAAAAATGGCCTATAGACACATGAAGAAATGCTCAATATCTCTGGTCATAAAAGAAATGCAAATCAAAACAACTCTAAGATTCCACCTCACTCCAGCTAGTATGGCCAGGATCAGGAAAATGAATGACAACAGATGCTGGAGGGGATGTGGCCAGGAGGGATCACTACTACACTGTTGGTGGGAGTGCAAACTCGTTCAACCACTATGGAAAGCAGTGTGGCAGTGCCTCAAAAGGCTAAACATAGAACTCCCCTATGACCCAGCAATTCCACTACTTGGCATTTACCCAACCACCCAGAAACAAGGACATACTAAACCCACTAGCACAACAATGTTCATTGCAGCACTATTCACCATAGCAAAGATATGGAACCAACCCAGATGTCCCTCAGTTGATGAGTGGATCACCAAGTTGTGGTATTTGTACACAATGGAATTCTGTGCTGCTTTCGGAAAGAATGACATCGCCCCATTTGTTATGAAATGGAAAGACTTAGGAAAAATCATATTAAGTGAAGTAAGCCAGACTCAAAGGAACGTAGGCTCAGTGGTTTCCCTCATTCGTCATAATCAGTAGAAACCTTGGGCTCTACTAGCAGAGATTTGCAATTGAGCAAAGTCTTGATACATAAGGACATATAATGTGAAGCTAATTGAAAGGACCTCCAGGATAGTGAAACAAAAGCCATATACTGAATGATTGTTGTCCTTAATGTACTATGTTGTCTCTCATCTCCTTTACTGTCCCTTGGTTATCTCATATTGGTATAGTATCTCACTTTGTTATCTGCTATATTAAATTTATTTGTATTTGGATATTTGAAATTTGATAGGGAAGGGGGGAAAACCAAGACGGCAGGTGGGTGTGGGGGGAGGGAAACAGGTACCAAGACGTGTGAAAGGGCATCAATGTATGTGAATTAATGCACCTTCTATCTGGCAAATATCATGTAACCCTTTTACTAATTACAATAAAAAAATCTAAAAAAAAAGAATTATGGAAAAAAGAAAAAGAAAAGGAGAAAAACTTCAGCCAGCGGTTTCCATTCCCCTCTGAATTCCAGGATGAAATGCAAATTCCAGTTGAATTGCTACTTGTTTCTGATACATTCAGCATTATCAGCTGGACTTACATATCAGAAAGAAAATAATATAAGGATAGAAATGTTTCTCCTAGGTACAGTATGTACTCACTTATGAAAGGCCCTAGGTTCAATCTCTACCACATCTCCAGCACAGGTTTTTGTTTTTTTTTATTTTTTAATTTGAAAAAGGCAATGATGTAAAACATTATATTTGGCTTCTAAATCTAAGTTAAATAGTCAAGATTTGGGCCGAATCAAAAGTTAAAACAAAATACCTAATCTCTGCAGTTAGACCCAATCTTCTAGATGTTTTGTAAAGATAAGGAAAATGTCTAGATAAATACCCTACATGGCGTACAGACACATGAAGAAATGCTCAACATGTCTGGCCATAAAAGAAATGCAAATCAAAACAACTCTAAGATTCTACCTCACTCCAGTTAGAATGGCCAGGATCAAGAAATCTAATAACAACAGATGCTGGAAGGGATGTGGCCAGAAGGGATCACTACTACACTGTTGGTGGGAGTGCAAACTCCTTCAACCACTATGGAAAAAACAGTATGGCATTCTTCAAAAGACTAAACATAGAGCTCCCCTATGAACCAGAAATTCCACTACTCAGCATTTACCCTCTTGTCTAGAAACAAGGACATACTAAATTCACTAGCACAACAATATTCATTGCAGCACTATTTACCATAGCAAAGATATGGAACCAGTCCAGATGCCCTTCAGTTGATGAGTGGATCAACAAGATGTGGTATTTATACACAACGGTATCCCATGCTGCTGTCAGAAAGAACGACATTGCCCCATTTGTAAAGAAATGGAAAGACTTTGAAAAAATCATATTAAGTGAAGTAAGCCAGACCCAAAGGAACACAGGCTCAATGGTTTGTCTCATTTGTCATTATCAGTAGAAACCTTGGGCTCACCTACCAGAGATTTACAATAGAGTAAAACCTAGATACATAAGGCCATATAATATGATGCTAAATGAAAGAACCTCCAGGATATAGAAACAAAAGCCATATAATGAGTGATGGTTGTCCTTAATGTACTATGTTATTTCTCATCTCTTTTTCTGTCTCTTGGTTAACTCATATTGTTACAGTATTTCACCTGATTGTCTGATATATTGTATATATGCATATTTGGTTATTTGAAATAGGATAGGGAAGCGGGTAAAACAAGATGAGGGTTGGGGGTGGGGAGAGGGAACTGGGGACCAAGACATGAGAAAGGGTATCAATGTTTGTGAAGTAATGCACCTTCTATCTGGTGAATATAATGTAACCCTTCTATTAATTACAATAAAAATATATTAAAATAAAAAAGAGACACATCTTACCCAAAAACAATCATGTTTTGAAAGTGAGAGGTTGGAATAAACTCTATCAAGCTAACTGACCCCATAAACAGGCTGGAGTTGCCATCCTCATATCAGATACAATACACTTCAAACTAAAATTAGTAAGAAAAGACAAAGAAGATGACTACGTACTACTAAAGGGATCTTTCCTCCAGGAAGACATAACGATCCTAAATATTTACACACCCTTTTGAAGATTCTCAAAAGACTGAAGATTCTGCCAGTGTAAGTTAGATTCCGGCATTGATATTAAATAATGCAATGAGTAGGGATTTATATTTGAAATATCACTGTTGAAAAAATCTAACACACATTTGCTTAGTATTTGCTTTTGATTTCCCAAGAAGTTCCGTACAAGCTAACATGTGTGGCATATATCGACTGGGATAAATGATTCAGAATATGTGACTCATTTGAACAGGAGTCAGTGAAAAGATACAGAAGCAGGATACCCATATTGTGATAATTTGTATCTTTTGCATATTTTGTGTTTGTTATTAATTCCATTTGTAGTGTACATTTCTAGGTAAAAACTTTTAAAATGTTTCCAAACAATTTGTTATTTCAACAGCAAAAAAAGACATTTATATGCCTGATAAAATTCACAGAATCCAAATTTTTCCACATTATTTTTTGTTTTTTGTTTTTTTTTTTGGTGGGTCATAGATCTTGAACTCAGCCTGTGCACTATCCCTGAGCTCTTCAGCTCCAGGCTACCACCTTACCCTGGAGCCAAGCCCCACTTCCCATTTTCTAAAGGTAAATTGGAGATAAGATTCTCAGGTCTTTTTGTGCCATGATGGCTTTAAAACTTGATCCTCAGATCTCAGGCTCCTGAGTAGCTAGGATTATAGAAGTGAGCCACCACCCCATCATGCTCAGCTTTCTGGTTTTTTTTAAACAAGCCCTTTGGCTGGAACTCGGTCTGAGCACTGTCCTTCAGCTTTCCTCAAGCCTAGTGATCTTCTACTTGAGCCACAGCACTACTTCTGGTTTTTTCTGTGTATGTGGTACTGCGGAATTGAACCTTCGTCTTCATACAAGCACTCTACAACTATGCCAAACTCCCAGCCCCTCCACATTAGTTTTTATGATAGATCTTTCCATGCATCTAGGATGGCTAGAAATCCTTCTTGAGTTTCCCAAGATCAGGGAGTATAGGTGTGTCCCATCCTGTGTGGCTACATAACCATTGTTTAGGGTACAGTTGTCTCTTCATTCTACCCATCTAGAGCAATTTTCATCTTCCATGTATAATCATTAAACATTCAGCTCCTGTTCCTCTCTACTCCATTCTCTGGAACCATCGTGCTTTTTGGCTCTAAGGGTTTGTTGATCCTTGGAAGCTCTGGAAGGGAAAACATACCCTAGCTCTTCCTTTATGACTGCTGTATTTTTAGTTGACTGTAATCAAGATTCATCTGTAAAATATAGTAAAATGTTCTTCCTTTTCAATGCATTGTTTTGCATATTTCTATCTTTTGATTATTATTAATAGTTGTGAATGGATTCTCCACATATTTGTTCTAGTCTCTGCTTTCTCTTCCGTTAGGTACAAATCTAGAAATAGAAGTGTTGGACCATATTTCTATGTAATTCTATATTTAGTACTTTTTTAGCACTCTCCACGCAATTTTTGATTGTTTTATATTCCTTGCAGAACTATTCCAAAGTTCTATTTCTTTTCACTATCTTCCCAGTAATAGTTAGACTTTGAAAGTTGTTTTTTTCTATGCGTGTGTGTGTGTGTGTGTGTGTGTGTGTTTGTGTGTGTGTATGTGGATCTTTTTGTTTAAAACTATATTTATATTAACATATTTAAAGTAATGATTTCATTGTAATTTTTTCTCATGACTGTTAATATTGAACTTCTTTCTACATTTTGAACTACTATTTCTATATATTCTTTTTAGAAAATCCTCTCCAATCTCCAATTTTTTTCCCTTTTTTTGTGGGGTAGTGGGGAAAGTCATGGGGCTTGGACCTTGGGCCATGAGCACTTTAGTTTAAGGCTATTGTCCTACCCTGAGTATTGCCCCTCAGTTCTTCTGCTCACAGCTCCCTACCCCTCTTCCCATTATATACAGAACAAAGGTCATCCTCAGTCTTTTTGAAAAATTAAAACATACAGTAAATTTGTAGTATAAAACAGCAAGAAATAAATTTCATGCCTGTAATCCTAGCTACTCAGATATCAGGCTGATATCTAAAGATTTGGTTCAAAGCCAGCCTGGGCATTAGAAAGTCTATGAGACTCTCATCTACAGTTAACCACTAGAATATGGGAAATGGCACTGTGGCTTCATAGGTAGGGTGATAGCCTTGAGTTGAAGAGCTCAGGAACAGTGCCCAGGCCAAGAGTTCAAGCCTTACAAATGCCCCAGCCAAAAAAAAGAAAAAAAAGTTTCTTCCCCAAATGACTATTATGCCAGACATAGAACATTAACATTCTGGGTGTACTTCACAGTACTATTACTTGATACCCTAAGATTTTGCAATATTCTCACAGTACCAGCATATGTCATCATAGAATGTAGTTCCTTTTCAATGGAATAATTCCATTTATAACCTAAATCTACTCCCCCGACTTATTTTTGTCGATACCACAATTGCTCTACCATGATATGCCACAAGCCATTAAACATTTTATGGTGGGTAATTGGAAAGGAGTCTCATGGAATTTTGAGCCAGGCTGGCTTTGAACCATGGTCCTCAGATCTCAGTCTCCTGAGTAGCTAGGATGACAGGCGTGAGCCACCAACACCTGGCTTGCCTTTTTATTTTTTTGTGGGTGTTTGGACTTGAACTGTGGGCCTAGGCACCATCCCTAAGCTTTTCAGGTCAATATTTCATGTAAGTCTAAACATTTAAGTAAAGGAATAAAATTTCAAAAACAGAATAAAATTCCAGACATGGTGTGTTTATAACTCGGTGTTAATTACTTGATGAAAATGTGCCATTCCAGAAGCTGGTGTCATTTGATGATGTAGCTGTGGATTTTAGCTGGGAGGAGTGCAGCATCTGGACAATGCTCAGAGGACCCTGTACAGAGATGTAATGCTGCAGACCTACAGCATCCTGGTGTCCTTAGGTGAGCAAAAGTCAAATTCACTTGCAAGGCCAAGTGCCTTGTTATTTTGCAGATACGTGAATGTTTATCAAACTTTCAATACTATTTAAATAAAAGATTCCAGGCCCCTGAGAAGTATCATTACTTTCTAAAGAAAACCTAAGGTAATTTTATACTCATTCTTCAGGATACTTTGACAACAGTTCTAAATTATGTTTCCTCTAATGGAGACGACATTCCAAACTTACACAGTAATTGTAAGTGGATAAACAATCCAGAATAGAATATATATCATTATTGGAAATGGGATCTACAAATCACTAAACAGTGAGTTTATAATGGAAACCTGGCACTAGGTGCAATGTTTCATGCCTGTAATCTTAAAATATTCAGGAGGAAGAAATCTAAGAATTCTAATTTGCAGCCAGCAATGGCATAAAAATTGCCATGAAACTCTATAACTCCAAGTAACCCCTCAAAAATGTTAGTGGAGTGTCAAGAGTTTGACTTTGTGGTTGAGTGCTTGCCTAGCATGCATGAAGACCTATGTATGTAAGTGGAGCTGGGACTCAAACTGGTATTTTTCTAGCCTTGAGCAAGACAGCTAAGTTTATGCCATACAAAATGAATCCAGAGCTGGGGAAAAGTCAACCATGGAGCCAGTGAGAAATGAGAAAAAAGATTTAATAGATAACTTGTGAGTAGGATGTCTGTGATCTTAAAGCAATGATGACACAGCATAAGCAATAATTCTCTACTGTTTCTAATTTACAGGGCCCTGTGTTCCCAAACCTGTATTAATTGACAAGCTAGAGCACTGTGCAGAACTCTGGATAGGAAATTCCTCTGACAAGAATATCACAGGTGAGTGAATGCATCTTCATATTGATGTTGGAGCCTGAGCCCCATTGGTAAGTTCATGTTGTGATGTACTGAGCAATAATATTCTTAGTTACCCTAAATCCTGTGTGGAACCTATGGAATTCTTTGTGAATGAATCAAGAATCATTTTCTTTTCCCAATCCTATGCTTGGTCTCAGGGCCTGAGCATGGTCCTTGGGTTTTCTCAAGGCTAGCTCTCTACTTCTTGAGTCATAGCACCACTTCTGGCTTTTTCTTTGTATGTAGTACCAAGGAACTGAACCAGGTCTTTGTGCATGCTAGCCCAAACCCCCGGCACCAAGAATCATAGGGTGATATAATGAATTCTATGTGGCAGTAGAGTTAAAGTTATATTTCTCTGTAGAAATCACTGTGAAACAAAATAAAATGAGAAAGCCATGAGCCCGTGGCTCATGCCTGTAATCCTACCTACTTAGGAGGCTGAGATCTGAGGATCAAGGTTCAAAGACTGACCTATCACAAAAACACCTTAGACTCTTCTCTCCAATGAACCAATAGAAAATGAGAAGTGGGGTTGAGTCTAAAGACATAGGGCAGTAGCCTTGAGCTGAAGAGCTCAAGAAGAACAGCCAGGTCTAGAATTCAAGTCCCATGACTGCAAAACAAGAAAAAGGAAAGAAAGAAAGAAAGAAAGAAAGAAAGAAAGAAAGAAGAAAGAGGGAAGAAAGTGGGAAGGAAGGAAAGGAAGAATGAAAGAAAGAAAGAAAGAAAGAAAGAAAGAAAGAAAGAAAGAAAGAAAGAAAGAAATTTCATTTCTACAAAACTAAGACTATAAATGATTGAGCAAACAAGGAATAAGTCAGGGCATTATTCTCTGATAAGGATAATATCTTTTTGCTGGTAGGAAGAGACTGGTATTCAGAACCAGACCTTTCCACCAGAAATTGAGCCTAGTGGTAGAGTGCTTGCCTAGCATGCACAAAGACACAGGTTTGATTCCTTATTACCACATACATAGAAAAAGCCAGAAGTAATGACTTCATTGGTAGGGTTCTAGTCTGGAGAAAACCCAAGGACAGTGGTTAGGTCCTAAATTCAAACCCAGGAATGGAAGGAAAGAAAAAACAACAAAGTTTCAATCAACATAAGAAAATTAACTAGACAATGAGCTGGAGATTTTCTGGTTTTCCATGGTTCTGAGGGACATGAGTGTTAGAAAAGGAATTTTTATAAGACTTCAAATGGAAAGAAACAAATTTCAAAATTCCCACAAATACCTAAATTGAGACTTTAGTGAGAAGTTGTAACTGAAGGGATATATGTGTAAGTCCTTACTCTCAAGAATCGTTCTTGCTTGGATCAAAGGCAAACAGACATATAAACCAAACTTGTGGCCGCTGAATCTAGAAAAAATTCGTGTTCCTCACTTAATGGTTAAAAAGCAAACAGCATTGAAACTGGGTAAGGTAATCCTATCTGCTACTCAGGACCTGAGACTCTTATCTGTAGTTAACTCTAGAAAACAGGAAGTGGGGCTGTAGCTCAAGGATAGGGGTTATAGTCTTCTGCTGAAGTGTTCAGGGACAGGGCCGAGGCCTATGAACTACAAAAAAAAGAAATTAAAGAAAAGAAAATTTTAAAAAGATGCAAAACAGCACAATATTTAGATTATTTCTCAAAAATAAAAGAAAGGCAGCTATTCCTCAATGTATAAACAAAACAGTATTTGAAAAAAAAACAGCTGCAGGTATATTATAGGTAGTACTCAGCTTAAAACTGTAGCAATACATAGTTGGGTAATTTCAATAAATATTTCCTGTGATATAAAAAGAGAACTAAAACACAGAAAAACATTATTGGTCATTGTAAAATATCATTTTCTTAATATGTTAGGGAGAAAAGCATATATTTCTCACAAATCAATTTCCACTTTTATATTTTAAAATATCTAACACTTAGGATGGGAAAGTAAAGTCATTACCTTTACAGTAAGGAATATTTGTATCTCATGTATGTTTGTGTCTTTTTTTCTATGACTCATTTTAGATGTCCAGGTAATGGAAAATGTGTTCAAGACCTGCCAGGAAAGTCCACAAGAATGTCTTTGTTAAGTTGCAGTTGCAAGTAGTATCGAAGTGGGGAAAACGTGAGATTAGCAACAACTTTAAATTTGAGCTCTACACATAATCCAGAGCTGATTAGTAATAACGGTAACAACTTAGGGGTGAGGACTGAGGAGTTCATTAATTGTCAGACCATGATTCTGTCTCCTAAGCCTGATGAGATGCATGCTGCATATAGATCTCGTATGTCTCGTGTTCTTAAAAAATCCATCGGATATTCAGAGCATTTTATTCATGATTGTGACAGTCCAAAAGATCTGCAATATCATAATTCTGTTCTCCCTGCCCAAGAAATTCTTCAGGTAGGGAGGAAAACTGCTAAATGTACTGTGTGATGAAAAATATTGTACTTAACACCGACCATCACTACACATCCGAAAATGTACACAGGAGAGACTCCTCATACATGTAGAAAATGTGAGAAATCTTTCAGTAATGAAATATGAAAATTCATTTCTGAGAAGTTAGACCTGACGTTCCAACCTCGATCTCCAAGAGAAGACAAACATTATGAATATGAGGAACGTAATACAATTTCTGCCCAGAATTCAGCTCTCAGCACACATCAGAGAACTCACACAGAAGAGAAATCTTATGAATGGGATAAATGTGGGAAGACTTTTAGACTGAAATCATACCTCACTTTGCACCAGAGAAGACACACAGAACAGAAACCTTATGAATGTAACAAATGTGAAAAGTCTTTCATCCAGAAGTTACACCTTCGTGTTCATCAAATAACACACACAGGAGAGAAATCTTATAAGTGTAATGAAGTGGAAAGTCTTTCCAAGGGAAGGGAAAACTTCGTGTTCATCAGAGAATACACACAGGAGTGAAACCTTATGAATGTAACCAATGTGTAAAGTCTTTCAGACAGAAATCTTCCCTCAAATTGCATCAAAGAACACACACAGGAGAGAAACCTTATGTGTGCAACAAATGTGGAAAGACCTTCAAGTGGAAGTCATATCTTGATGGGCATAATAGAACACACACAGGAGAGAAAAATTATGCATGTAGTGAATGCAGAAAGTCTTTCAAATGGAAGGTAAAACTCCATGTTCATCAGAGAATATACTCAGGAGAAACACCTTATGAGTGTAACATATGTGGAAAGTCCTTCACACAGAAGCCAAACCTCAACATGCATAAGACAATTCAAACAGGAGAAAAACCTTATGAATGTAACCGATGTGGAATGTCTTTCAAATGGAAGTCTTCCCTCAAATTGCATCAGAGAACACACACAGGAGAGAAACTGTACGAGTGCATCAAATGTGGTAAGACCTTCAGATGGAAGTCACATTACAGGAGGCATAACAGAATTCACATATATTAGGAACCTTAGGAATATAACCAAAGTTGAAAGTCTTTCGTGCAGTACTCACCCTTCAGGAAGCGTAAGAGTTCACACATATGAGAAGCCTTAGCAATGTAATAAATAGGAAAGACTTTTTAGTTTGTGGAAGAAAACTCAGCTTGTGTCACAGAACCAACACAAGATAAAACCCTTAATGAATGTAGCAAATGTTCAGTCTTTTCCCCAGAAGGCACAAGTCAAGATTTATCACTAAACACCCACAGCATACAATCCGATGAAGAAAATGAAAGGGAAATTTTTTTTGAAGAACTCATAGTTGAGTTTGCATGATACCACACAGACACAGGATAAAAATAGTATGAATATAAGAATATGAAAAATCCATCATGAACGCATGATTAAGTATAAAATGCACATAGGAGAGAAAAACCTTATGAATATTACAAATGTGGAAAGTGTTTGACCTGGAAGGCATACTTGTGTGTTCATCACAAACCTGATTCCCATAGAAGAAAAGAAAACTAATGAATAGAACAAATGTGCAATGACTTTTAATCAGAAGTCAGTCTTCAGTACATTTCAGAACATACACAATAGAGAAATTCTGAGTAATGAAAAACATTTAGCTATATATAGAATCTCTGTATATGGGAGCATTAGGGTAAGTCTTCTAAACAAAGTCAACCTTCAGCAAGCATTAAGAGCACTCACAGAAGAAATAATAGCATGTAGGAAAACCTTTGTCAGAAACCTCTAAAAGCTGCCTGTGTGGCTTAGTGGTAGAGTGCTAACCTATCAAGGATGAAGGCCTGGGTTAGATTCCTCAATACTACGTGAAAAGACCAAGCCAGAAGCAGCACTGTGGTTCAAATGGTAGAGTGCTAACCTTGAGCAAAAGTAGCTCAGGCCCTGAGTTCAAGCCTAAGGATTGGAGAGAGAGGGAGAGAGAGAGAGAGAGAGAGAGAGAGAGAGAGAGAGAGAGAGAGAGAGAGAGAGAGAGAGAGAGAGAGAGAAACAAGAACTTCTAAATTTTACAGAGATAGAGAAGGAGAGAGAAGGAGACAGAAACTAATTTCTAAACTTTACAATATTTCTATTTCCTTAGAAATTCGTCTATGTCATTCTTTCTGACAGAAGCACAGAATTCCATTGTGTAAAAATACCATATTTGATCTACTCATCAACTGACGGGCATCTGGGTTGGTTCCATACCTTTGCTATAGTAAATAGTGCTGTGATAAATGGTATTGTTCTAGTGAATTTAGTATGTCCTATCTGGACGATTGGCAAGTAGTGAAATTGATGGATCACAGGGGAGCTCTATGTTTAGTCTTTTTGTTATACTGCCATAGTGCTTTCCATAGTGGTTGAAGGAGTTTGCAATCCCACCAGCAGTGTAGTAGTGATCCCTCCTGGCCACATCCCCTCCAGCATACGTTATTAGATTTCTGGATCTTGGCCATTCTAACTGGAGTGAGGAGGAAAAGGGAAAGAGGAACTGAAACTTTCTCTCCTTACAGATGACGTGATTCTGTATTTAAAGAACCCTATAGACTCTACTCCGAAGCTGCTTGAGCTGATATAAAACTTTGGTAAGGTAGCAGGGTATAAAATTAACCCTCAATGTCAAATGCCTTCCTATATGCCAACAAATGAGAGGAATGAGGCAAGAATCAGGATAGCAACTCATTTTGCTATCAAAGAAAATAAAATACCTAGGAATTAACTTAGAATGTAAAGCACGTTTTTGATGGAACTATAAACCCTGGAGAAGGAAATTAACGCAGAACTGAGGAAATGCAAAAACCTATGCTCCTGCTTTGGAAGAAGTAATATTGTAAAAATGGCAATCTTGATAAGGACTATCTACAAATTCAGTGCAATATTCATCAATATCCCAATGTCATTCTTTAAAGAAACAGAGGAGGAAATCCAAAATTTCACTTGGAATAATGAAAAACCCCTTATAGTCTGTCTTCTTGCATGATACATAATGTTTAATCTCACCTTCTCCACCAAAATCTCACCTTTCTCATTGAGACATAGGTGGCCCTGTTTACTAGCAGCAAACGCTCAAAGGCGCAGTTTCAGGTGTCACCACTGCCTCTGTTACTGGGTAGATCCAACTCTGTCATCGATTCTGAGGTCTGCTCTGGGAGTCTTGGTCACAAGTTGTTCTGTGGCATCTGCTGCCAGCCCGTGCCTATTTGCTTCCTTTTCCTCCAGCAGCCTACAACAGGGAATGAAGTTCAGGCGCTGATGCTCTCCTTCATATGCAGGGCAGGATGAGCCCAACCCTCCCTCATCTTCCTCTTCCAATTTTTGGGAAAAATGTGCTGGCAGAAGTCCTCAGGTTTGGGGCATGGCTGATCCACACTTTTAATCCAGGCTGGTCAGGAGGCTGAGATCTGAGTATGGAAGTTCCAAGTCACCTAGAACACCTAGGAAAGTCTGATAGATTCTTACTACCAAAAATAAAAACAGCTGGGAATGGAGTTTCGGCTCAAGTGGTAAAGGGCTAGTCTTGAGTACAAATGCTTAGTGCCCAGGCCCAGAGTTCAGGCTCCAGCACTGCCAAAAACCTCACTTTAGTGAGATTTTAGCTTTATCCATGTAGGCACATCTCACTGGAATCTTTGCTGGTAGAGATAGTCTTCATAATTTTGTCTCAAGGTAAAGGTCCTCCTGGGGTAGTACACAAAAGGTGTCATGGAGAGAGGAGCCCCACTTGCTCCAGGTTTGAAGATGGCATAGGTCAAGCCAGCATGGAGTTGGCACATCAGTCTTTTTCCTAGCACCACCTACCAGTGAATGTCAAATGACATATGTCAAACAAAGACATACTGGAGGCTGAATCTCTACTGCAATCTCACAATATACATGTGGATGTAGTAAACACAACACCTTATTTGTCCATTCCCAATGTCTTCCACTAGGCCCAACTACCAGTCTGGTCTCAGGCTCAAGGAGCCTTTCTTAGGTAAGATCCAAACATAAGGGTAAATATTGCCCTCATCCTTTACAAAACATTTGCTTCACAGTGCCTTCTCGGCCTGCATTTTGCCCCTTGTCGAATTTTTTTTTTGCTAGTCTTGGGACTTGACCTCAGAGTGTGAACATTGTTCTTTGGATTTCTTTAGGCTTTAGCTGTCCCACCGAGCCACAGCACCACTTGCAGCGTTTTGTATGTATGTGGTAATGAGGAATCAAACCTGAGTCTTTTTGCCTGGTAGCCAAGGACTCTACCACTAAGTCAAACACACAGGGCATCTTGCACATATTTTTGACGTCAATCTACTAGGATATTAGGTTTCTGTATCCTAATCAATTTTCCTGATAATTAGCTTTGCTGTCATGTGTAAAAAATGCAAGAGGGAAAAACACAGAAGAATTAGTGAAATTTAAAAAAAAGCATTACACACATAGATAAGTGTTCATTCTTTGTAGGAGAAAGGATATTTTGATATGATGATGATGACTTTATAATTTCTATGTCAGGGTTGAGAGTTTGGCATAGTGGTAGAGTGCTTGCCTAGCATCCATGAAGATCTGGGTTTGATTGCTCAGTATCACATAGATAGAAAATCTAGATGTGGCACTGTGGCTCAAGTGGCAGAGGGCTAGACTTGAGAAAACCCGAGGACAGTGCTCAGGCCCTGAATTACAGCCCCAAGACTGGCAGAAAGATAAAAGAAAGTAAAAATGCTTTTTACGAGCTAATTCACTCACAGCATTGGCTTCTGAAATCTTCGCTTCTGCATCTTGTGAAATACCCCTTTCCCTCAACGTAGACAAGAAAAACAGATCCATCCCATGGTCCACTAGGAGGCCAATGGTTGGGCTAAGATCTAGTCGTGCAGCAACACATAAGTTTTATTCTAATACTTTCCAAACTCTGTACTCAAATATGCTACCTAATTGCCAACTTAGGTCAGTTATCCTTATGCTATACCTTTTCTACATTACTACAATATTCTTACGCTCCTACGTTAATCCTCTTGTACCTCCCCTGACCTCTCTCATTCTTTTTTTCTATCTCTGGACCTCTTCTCGTCTTTCAACCCTTATACTGCACGGATCTACACTTGATGGCTGTTGAGCAATATTGTATATGTAGGTGGTTAATTATTCTCTAGGCTCAGAGGGACTTAAAGACAATAGAGATTGGATTGAGAGGTATATTGTTTTGGGTATAAATCGCTTATCAGTGGTTGTATTAGACTGGTCTGTAAGTGCACAAAAAGAAAGAGTGATAATACCAATCAAAACTTGTGAACATCTAGTGTCTGCCAGCTACAGAGGTCTAGGTTGGTTATATCTGAAAAACTGTAATCGTATTTAGTAGTAATCTTGCTCCCATTTTCAAATGGGCCGAACAAGAAACTCAAGAAAAATGTCAAATCAAGAAACAACATCCCCCACCCAATGTAAACAGACAATGGAACAGTCACTGGCAAACCTAGAGGAGAGTCTTCCAAGTGCTACACAAATGCAATTAATAAACATCATTAATGAAAAATGTGAAAATATAACGAAAGAGATAATGGAGGAAGCCATAGCTGAACAAGAGGAAAGCATAAACAAGGTGATAAGTGAAAAAGAAGAAGCCATAAAGGAGGCCATAATAAAGGTTTTTCAAAGAAAGATGGATGAATTCATAGAATCTACAAGTAAAAACGTGACCAAACTCCAGCAAATGTCCAAAGAAAATAAACCTACTGAGCTAACCACTCAAAAGGAAATCAAGGAGATAAAGAAATCCATACATGATCTAAAACAAGAGATGCATGGCATCAAAAGTGAGCAATGAGAAGCAAGGGAGATAAAAAATAAAGTAGATAGCTTTGATAGCAGGTTAGACAATGCAGAGGAGAGAATTTCCGGGGCTGAAGATAATTTATTTATTATAGAGAAAGAACAGAAAATGAGTCAATCCAAATCGAGGAAAATTGAGAGAGCGCTTCAGGAGGTCCAAGATACAAGTAGGAAGCCTAATTTAAGGCTAGTTGGTATTGAGGAGGGCGTAGAGAAAGAGGTCAATGGTATTGGAAATATACTTCAGGGAATCATGTCAGAGAATTTCCCAAATATCCAGAAGGGCAGGCCCATCCAGATACGAGAAGCTTTTAGAACCCCAACAGACCTGAACAGAAAAGAACATCCCACCGCCAAATTGTGATCCGAACTGGATCAATAGAAACGAAAGGAAAGATCCTAAAGGCAGCCAGGGAAAAGGGATCAGTAACCTATAAAGGCAAACCAATCAGAATAACCCCAGATTTCTCAGCAGAGACCATGCAAGCACGAAGTGACTGGAAGCATATATGTCATGCCCTTAAATCCAATAACTACCAACCAAGAATATTGTAGCCAGCTAAGAACTCATTCATAACTGAGGGAACAATAAAAACATTCCATTCCAGGGAAAAGCTGCAACAATATGTCGAAACAAAACCAACACTACAGAGAATTCTCAAAGATGCTCTATACATAGAAAACCAAAATAAATGCAATATAGGGAAAGAAATGGCACCTAAAGAGCATACCATCTAAGGACCACAAGAACTGTCAAGACACAGGCCCTACTAAAAGCTTTTAAAAATGGTAGGAACTAATAAATATCTCTCAATCCTAACTCTCCATATCAATGGAATTAATTCTCCAATTAAACGGCATAGGCTGTCTAGTTGGATCAAAAAGCAAGAGCCATCGTTCTGCTGTCTTCAAGAGACACATCTTACCCAAAAACAATCATCTTTTGAAAGTGAGAGGTGGAATAAACTCTATCAAGCTAACTGCCTCCATAAACAGGCTGGAATTGCCATCCTCATATCAGATACAATAAACTTCAAACTAAAATTAGTAAGAAAAGACAAAGAAGGTTACTACATACTACTAAAGGGATCTTTCCTCCAGGAAGACATAACCATCCTAAATATTTACACACCCAATACCGGAGCTCCAAACTTCATCAAGCAAACTTTACTTACACTGAAACCATACATAGATCGAAATACAGTGATTGTTGGTGAGTTTAACAAACCACTCTCACCTATGGACAGATCAACAAGGCAAAACTCAACTGAGAAACCTGAGAACTGAACAACTATATAGACCAACTAGATCTCACAGACATCTGCAGAAT
The DNA here is from genome assembly GCF_031878675.1 of Megascapheus bottae. Classification (NCBI taxonomy): domain Eukaryota; kingdom Metazoa; phylum Chordata; class Mammalia; order Rodentia; family Geomyidae; genus Megascapheus; species Megascapheus bottae. The sequence continues at coordinate 5,076,097 of NW_028327585.1, forward strand.
ATTCCACCCAGTAACAACACAATATACGTTTTTCTCAGCAGCACATGGAACATTTTTCATAATAGATCACATCTTAGGCCATAAAACAAACCTGGACAGATTCAGAAACACTGAAATTATTCCATGCACACTCTCAGACCATAAAGGCATCAAATTGGAGCTGAACACATATCTCCACCAACAAAAACCCTGTAACTCATGGAGACTGAACAACACATTGTTGAATCAAAAGCATTGGGTAATGGAAGAGATCAGAACTGATAGCCAACTGTTTATGAAATTTAACAATAAGGAGCACACAAATATCAACTCCTTAGGGACACAACAAAGGCAATACTCAGAGGAAAATTTATAGTGCTGAGTGCCTCCAACAGCAAGGTGGAAAAATGGCAAACCAAATAGTTAATGTCTCACTTTAACCTCCTGGAAAAAGAGCAACAAACCAACCCTAAACCCATTAGGAGAAAGCAAATTATTAAAATCAAAGCAGAATTAAATGATTTGGAATAAAAAAAACCTATAGAAAGGATCAACAAAACAAGGAGTTGGTTCTTTGAAAGAATTAACAAATTTGACAAGCCCTTAGCAAATCTTACCAAAAAAACAAGAGAGCATATCGAAATAAACAAAATCGCAGATGAAAATGGTAATATCACGACAGAAATTACCAAGATCCAGAATATCATGAGGGAATACTTCTCAAACCTTTACGCCAACAAATTTGAGAATCTAGAAGAAATGGATGAATTCCTAGACAATATTAACATACCCACACTGAACCAAGAAGAGCTAACCCAACTCAACAGGCCTATTTCAAGCTCTGAAATAGAAATGGAAATTAGACAACTTCCACTTAAAAAGAGCCCAGGGCCAGATGGATTCACAGCTGAATTCTATAAGGTCTTCAAAGCAGAGCTCACACCAATACTCCTCAAGCTCTTCAACGAAATTGAAAATGAAGGTTGTTTACCAAACTCATTCTGTGAAGCCAGTATATCCCTCATCCCCAAACCAGACAGAGATTCATCAAAGAAAGAGAACTATAGACCCATTTCTTTGATGAACATCGATGCAAGACTTCTCAACAAAATACTGGCCAACCGTCTACAACAACTCATCAAAAAATTATACACTATGATCAAACTGGATTCATCACAGGGAGGCAAAGCTGGTTCAACATACACAAATCAATTAATATAATTCAACACATCAACAGGAGCAAGGACAAAAATCACATGATTGTCTCAATAGATGCGGAAAAGGCATTTGACAAGATCCAAAACCCCTTTATGTTAAAAGATGTGGAGAAACTAGGACTCCATGGAACATTTCTCAATGTAATAAAGGCTGTGTATGAGAAACCCACTGCTAGTATTATACTTAATGGTGAAAATCTAAAGCCATTCCCTCTAAAATCAGGAACGAGACAAGGATGCCCACTCTCTCCACTCCTTTCTAACATAGTACTAAATTTCCTAGGCAGTGCAATAAGGCAAGAAGCAAGCATAAAGGGGATCCAAGTATGGAAAGAGAAAATAAAACTATCCCTCTTTGCAGATGACATGATTTACAGAATCCTATAGACTCTAGTCCCAAGCTCCTTGAGGTGATTCAACGCTTTGGAAGGGTAGCAGGCCATAAAATAAATCGTCACAAATCAAATGCCTTCCTTTACGCCAAGAGTGAGAGGAACGAGGCAATAATCAGGAAAGAAACTCCTTTCACAATAGCCTCAAAGAAAATAAAGTACCTAGGAATTAGCTTAACTAAGAATGTAAAGGACCGTTTAGATGAAAACTTTAAAACCCTAAAAAAGGAAATTAAAGCAGAACTAAGGAAATGGAAGAACCTCCCATGTTCCTGGATTGGAAGAATCAACATTGTGAAAATGAGAATCTTGCCAAGGGCTATCTACAAATTCAATGCAATACCCATCAACATCCCAATGTCATTCTTTAAAGAAATAGAAGAGGCAATTCAAAATTTCATATGGAATAATAAAAGACCTCGTATAGCAAAAACACTTCTTAGCAGAAAGAACAGCGCTGGAGGAATTTCAATTCCAAACTTTAGACTATTACAGAGCTATAATTCTCAAAACAACTTGGTACTGGCACAAGAACAGGCCTGAAGTCCAATGGAATAGAACTGCGGACCCAGATATTAAACCACAGACCTATGGCCACCTAATCTTTGACAAAGGAGCCAAAAAAATAGAATGGAAGAAAGATAGCCTCTTCAACAAGTTGTGCTGGCAGAACTGGTTAAGCACCAGCAGAAAACTAAAGTTGGATCCTTCTTTGTCACCTTCCATGAGAATTAACTCCAAATGGATCAAAGACCTGGAGGTAAAAGCTGACACACTGAAAAGTTTACAGGTAGAAATAGGAGATACACTAGTCCTCCTTGGCACAGGTCGAAACTTTCTTAATAACGACCAAGAATCACAACAAATCAGAGAAAGGCTGGATAAGTGGGACTGCATTAAATTGCAGAGTTTTCATATGGCAACGGATATAGCTAGTAAACTAAACAGGAAGCCTACAGAGTGGGAGAAGAACTTCACCAACCAAAGAACGGAAAAGGCCTCATATCTAAAATATATCAACAACTCAAAAAATTGAATCACTCCAAAACTAACCTCCAAAGTAACATCCATCCCATTAAAAAATGGACCAAAGACTTAAAGAGAGTCTTCTCTGAAGAAGAAACAAAAATGGCCAATAGACACATGAAGAAATGCTCAAAATCTCTGGTCATAAAAGAATTGCATATCAAAAGAACTCTAAGATTCCACCTCACTCCACTTAGAATGGCCAGGATCAGGAAAACGAATGACAACAGATGCTGGAGGGGATGTGGCCAGGAGGGATCACTACTACACTGTTGGTGGGAGTGCAAACTCGTTCAACCACTATGGAAAGCAGTGTGGCAGTGCCTCAAAAGGCTAAACCTAGAACTCCCCTATGAACCAGCAATTCCACTATTTGGCATTTACCCACCAATTCAGAAACAAGGGCATACTAAACTCACTACCACAACAATGTTCATTGCAGCGCTATTCACCATAGCAAATATATGGAATCAACCCAGATGTCCCTCAGTTGATGAGTGGATCATCAAGTTGTGGAACTTGTACACAATGGAATTCTATGCTGCTGTCAGAAAGAATGACATCACCCCATTTGTTAGGATATGGCAAGACTTAGAAAAAATCATATTAAGTGAAGTAAGCCAGACTCAAAGGAACTTAGGCTCAGTGGTTTCCCTCATTCGTCATAATCAGTAGAAACCTTGGGCTCTACTAGCAGAGATTTGCAATAGAGCAAAAGGCCATATATAAGGCCATATAATGTGAAGCTAATTGAAAGGACCTCCAGGATATTGAAACAAAAGCCATATAATGAATGATTGTTGTCCTTAATGTACTATGTTGTCTCTCATCTCCTTTGCTGTCCCTTGGTTATCCCATATTGGTATAGTATCTAACTTTGTTATCTGATATATTGAATTTATTTGTATTTGGATATTTGAAATTTGATAGGGAAGGAGGGAAAACCAAGAAGGGTGGAGGGTGTGGGGTTGGAGGGAAATGGGTACCAAGACATGTGAAAGGGTATCAATGTATGTGAATTAATGCAACTTCTACCTGGCAAATATCATGTAACCTTTTTACTAATTAGAATAAAAAATGAAAAAAAAAGAAAGTTGTAGTGTATGGGGAGGATGATGGGTCAAATACATTTCGTCTTAGAAATTTACCTCATCTGGTTGCCCTGGATTTTCCTGGCCTTCTTCTTAGAGAAAGGCCTGTTATACTGGATTTGTGGCTTGGCAAAGATCTAGCATGTACATCTTCGAGTAATACATCCACAACTTCCACGCCTGAGACTCAAGTTTCCTGACCTTTGGCAACAGCACAGCAACATCTTTCTTCCTCCTGAGCCACAGGCCAAGTGAGCTGGCTTGAGCTGGTTGTTAGTAACAGTGGCTTGGTTACCAGGGTTCCATATCCTGTTCCATTGTGAGGGAGGCAGGGTCACCTTTCAGGGCCCAATGACTAAAGATCCTTGCTCACAGAAGACCTCACCAAAGACATACTGGAGGCTGAATCTCTCCTCCAATCTCACAATATACATGTGGATGTAGTAAACAGCACACCTTATTTGTCCAATCCCAATATCTTCTACTAGGCCCAACTACCAGTCTGGTCTCAGGCTCAAGGAGCCTTTCTTAGGTAAGATCCAAACTTAAGGGTCAATATTGCCCTCATCCTTTACAAAACATTTGCTTCACAGTGCCTTCTGTGCCTGCATTTGCCCCTTGTCGAATTTTTTTGTTTTTGCTAGTCTTTGGACTTGCCTCAGAGTATGAACATTGTTCCTGGGCTATCTTTAGGCTTTAGCTGTCCCACCGAGCCACAGCACCACTTGCAGCATTTTCTATGTATGTGGTAATGAGGAATCAAACCTGAGTCTTTTTGCGTGGTAGCCAAGGACTCTACCACTAGGTCAAACACACAGGGCATCTTGCACATATTTTTGACGTCAATCTACTAGGATATTATTAGGTTTCTTTATCCTAATCAATTTTTTCCTGATGATTAGCTTTGCTGTCATGTGTAAAAATGCAAGAGGGAAAAACACAGAAGAATTAGTGAAATTTAAAAAAAAGCATTACACACATAGATAAGTGTTCATTCTTTGTAGCAGAAAGGATATTTTGATATGATGATGATGACTTTATAATTACTATGTCAGGGTTGAGAGTTTGGCATAGTGCTAAAGTGCTTGCCTAGCATCCATGAAGATCTGGGTTTGATTGCTCAGTATCACATAGATAGAAAATCTAGATGTGGCACTGTGGCTCAAGTGGCAGAGGGCTAGACTTGAGAAAACCCGAGGACTGTGTTCAATCCCTGAATTCCAGCACCAAGACTGGGGCTGGAAAGATAAAAGGAAATAAAAATGCTGTTTACGAGCTAATTCACTCACAGCATTGGCTTCTGAAATCTTCGCTTCTGCATCTTGTGAAATACCCCTTTCCCTCAACGTAGACAAGAAAAACAGATCCATGCAATGGTCCACTGTGCGGCCACTGGTTGGGCTAAGAGCTAGTTGCAGCAACACATAAGTTTTATTTTAATAATTTCCAAACTTTGTACTCAAATATGCTACCAACTTACCAACTTAGGTCAGTTATCCTTATGCTATACCTTTTCTTCATTACTACAATATTCTTACACTCCTACGTTAATTCTGTTGTACCTCCCCTGACCTCTCTCATTCTTTTTTTCTATCTCTGGACCTCTGCTCGTCTTTCAACCCTTATACTGCACGGATCTACACTTGATGGCTGTTAAGCAGTATTGTATATGTAGGTGGTTAATTATTCTCTAGGCTCAGAGGGACTTAAAGTCAATTGAGATTGCATTAAGAGGCTTATTGTTTTGGGTATAAATCGCTCATCAGTTGTTGTATTAGACTGGTCTGTAAGTGCACAAGAAGAAAAAGTGATAATACCAATCAAAACTTGTGAACATCTACTGTCTGTCAGCTACAGAGGTCTAGGTTGATTATATCTGAAAAACTATAATCGTATTTAGTAGTAATCTTGCTCCCATTTTCAAATGGGCAGAACAAGAAACTCAAGAAAAATGTCAAATCAAGAAACAACATCCCCCACCCAATGTAAACAGACAATGGAACAGTCACTGGCAAACCTAGAGGAGAGTCTTCCAAGTGCTACACAAATGCAATTGATAAACATCATTAATGGAAAATGTGAAAATATAAAGAAAGAGATAATGGAGGAAGCCATAGCTGAACAAGAGGAAAGCATAAACAAGGTGATAAGTGAAAAAGAAGAAGCCATAAAGGAGGCCATAATAAAGGTTTTTCAAAGAAAGATGGATGAATTCATAGAATCCACAAATAAAAACGTGACCAAACTCCAGCAAATGTCCAAAGAAAATAAAGCTACTGAGCTAACCACTCAAAAGGAAATCAAGGAGATAAAGAAATCCATACATGATCTCAAACAAGAGATGCAAGGCATCAAAAGTGGGCGATTAGAAGCAAGGGCGATGAAAAATAAAGTAGATAGCTTTGATAGCAGGTTAGACAATGCAGAGGAGAGAATTTCTGGGGCTGAAGATAATTTAGTTATTATAGAGAAAGAACAGAAAATGAGCCAATCCAAATCTAGGAAAATTGAGAGAGCGCTTCAGGAGGTCCAAGATACAATTAGGAAGCCTAATTTAAGGCTAGTTGGTATTGAGGAGGGCGTGGAGAAAGAGGTCAATGGTATTGGAAATATACTTCAGGGAATCATCTCAGAGAATTTCCCAAATATCCAGAAGGGCAGGCCCATCCAGATACGAGAAGCTTTCAGAACCCCAAACAGACCTGACCAGAAAGAACATCCCACCGCCACATTGTGATCCGAACTGGATCAATAGAAACGAAAGGAAAGATCCTAAAGGCAGCCAGGGAAAAGGGATCAGTAACCTATAAAGGCAAACCAATCAGAATAACCCCAGATTTCTCAGCAGAGACCATGCAAGCACGAAGTGACTGGAAGCATATATGTCATGCCCTTAAATCCAATAACTACCAACCAAGAATATTGTAGCCAGCTAAGCTCTCATTCATAACTGAGGGAACAATAAAAACATTCCATTCCAGGGAAAAGCTGCAACAATATGTCGAAACAAAACCAACACTACAGAGAATTCTCAAAGATGCTCTATACATAGAAAACCAAAATAAATGCAATATAGGGAAAGAAATGACACCTAAACAGCATACCATCTTAGGACCACAAGAACTGTCAAGACACAGGCCCTACTAAAAGCTTTTAAAAATGGTAGGAACTAATAAATATCTCTCAATCCTAACTCTCAATATCAATGGACTTAACTCTCCAATTAAACGGCATAGGCTGTCTAGTTGAATCAAAAAGCAAGAGCCATCGTTCTGCTGTCTTCAAGAGACACATTTTACCCAAAAACAATCATCTTTTGAAAGTGAGAGGTTGGAATAAACTCTATCAAGCTAACTGCCCCCATAAACAGGCTGGAGTTGCCATCCATCCTCATATCAGATACAATAAACTTCAAATAAAATTAGTAAGAAAAGACAAAGAAGGTTACTACATACTACTAAAGGGATCTTTCCTCCAGGAAGACACAACGATCCTAAATATTTACACACCCTTTTGAAGATTCTCAAAAGATTGAAGATTCTGCCAGTGTAAGTTAGATTCCGGCATTGATATTAAATAATGCAATGAGTAGGGATTTATATTTGAAATATCACTGTTGACAAAATCTAACACACATTTGCTTAGTATTTGCTTTTGATTTCCCAAGAAGTTCAGTACAAGCTAACATGTGTGGCATATATCGACTGGGAGAAATGATTCAGAATATGTGACTCATTTGAACAGGAGTCAGTGAAAAGATACAGAAGCAGGATACCCATATTGTGATAATTTGTATCTTTTGCATATTTTGTGTTTGTTATTAATTCCATTTGTAGTGTACATTTCTAGGTAAAAACTTTTAAAATGTTTCCAAAAAATTTGTTATTTCAACAGCAAAAAAAGACCTTTTTATGCCTGATAAAATTCACAGAATACAAATTTTTCCATATTATTTTTTGTTGTTGTTGTTGTTTTTGGTGGGTCATAGATCTTGAACTCAGCCTGGGCACTATCCCTGAGCTCTTCAGCTCCAGGCTACCACCTTACCCTGGAGCCAAGCCCCACTTCACATTTTCTAAAGGTAAATTGGAGATAAGAGTCTCACGTCTTTTTGTGCCAGGATGGCTTTAAACCTTGATCCTCAGATCTCAGCCTCCTGAGTAGCTAGGATTATAGAAGTGAGTCAACACCCCATCATGCTCAGCTTTCTGGTTTTTTTTAAACAAGCCCTTTGGCTGGAACTCGGTCTGAGCACTGTCCTTCAGCTTTCCTCAAGCCTAGTGATCTTCTACTTGAGCCACAGCACTACTTCTGGTTTTTTCTGTGTATTTGGTACTGCGGAATTGAACCTTCGTCTTCATACAAGCACTCTACAACTATGCCAAACTCCCAGCCCCTCCACATTAGTTTTTATGGTAGATCTTTCCATGCATCTAGGATGGCTAGAAATCCTTCTTGAGTTTCCCAAGATCAGGGAGTATAGGTGTGTCCCATCCTGTGTGGCTACATAACCATTGTTTAGGGTACAGTTGTCTCTTCATTCTACCCATCTAGAGCAATTTTCATCTTCCATGTATAATCATTAAACATTCAACTCCTGTTCCTCTCTACTCCATTCTCTGGAACCATCGTGCTTTTTGGCTCTAAGGGTTTGTTGATCCTTGGAAGCTCTGGAAGGGAAAACATACCCTAGCTCTTCCTTTATGACTGCTGTATTTTTAGTTTACTGTAATCAAGATTCATCTGTAAAATATAGTAAAATGTTCTTCCTTTTCAATGCATTGTATTGCATATTTCTATCTTTTGATTATTATTAATAGTTGTGAATGGATTCTCCACATATTTGTTCTAGTCTCTGCTTTCTCTTCCGTTAGGTACAAATCTAGAAATAGAAGTGTTGGACCATATTTCTATGTAATTCTATATTTAGTACTTTTTTAGCACTCTCCACACAATTTTTGATTGTTTTATATTCCTTTCAGAACTATTTCAAAGTTCTACTTCTTCTCACTACCTTCCTAGTAATAGTTAGACTTTGAAAGTTGTTTTATTGTATGCGTGTGTGTGTGTGTGTTTGTGTGTGTGTATGTGGATCTTTTTGTTTAAAACTATATTTATATTAACATATTTAAAGTAATGATTTCATTGTAATTTTAATTTTTCTCATGACTGTTAATATTGAACTTCTTTCTACATTTTGAACTACTGTTTCTATATATTCTTTTTAGAAAATCCTCTCCAATCTCCAATTTTTTTCCCTTTTTTTGTGGGGAAGTGGGGAAAGTCATGGGGCTTGGACCTTGGGCCGTGAGCTCTTTAGTTTAAGGCTATTGTCCTTCCCTGAGTATTGCCCCTCAGTTCTTCTGCTCACAGCTCCCTACCCCTCTTCCCATTATATACAGAACAAAGGTCATCCTCAGTCTTTTTGAAAAAGTAAAACATGCAGTAAATTTGTAGTATAAAAGAGCAAGAAATAAATTTCTTGCCAGGTGCAGTGACTTCTACCTGTAATCCTAGCTACTCAGATATCAGGCTGATATCTAAAGATTTGGTTCAAAGCCAGCCTGGGCATTAGAAACTCTATGAGACTCTCATCTACAGTTAACCACTAGAATATGGGAAATGGTACTGTGGCTTCATAGGTAGGGTGATAGCCTTGAGTTGAAGAGCTCAGGAACAGTGCCCAGGCCCAGAGTTCAAGCCTTACAAATCCCCCAGCCAAAAAAAAGAAAAAAAACTTTCTTCCCCAAGTGACTATTATGCCAGACATAGAACACTAACATTCTGGGTGTACTTCACAGTATTATTACTTGATACCCTAAGATTTTGCAATATTCTCACAGTACCAGCATATGTCATCATATAATGTAGTTCTTTTTCAATGGAATAATTCCATTTATAACCTAAATCTACTCCCCCGACTTATTTTTGTCGATACCACAATTGCTCTACCATGATATGCCACAAGCCATTAAACATTTTATGGTGGGTAATTGGAAAGGAGTCTCATGGAATTTTGTGCCAGGCTGGCTTTGAACCATGGTCCTCAGATCTCAGTCTCCTGAGTAGCTAGGATGAGAGGCGTGAGCCACCAACACCTGGCTTGACTTTTTATTTTTTTGTGGGTCTTGGGACTTGAACTCTGGGCCTAGGCACCATCCCTAAGCTTTTCAGGACAATATTTCATGTAAGTCTAAACATTTAAGTAAAGGAATAAAATTCCAACAAAAAAAGAATAAAATTCCAGACATGGTGTGTTTATAACTTGGTGTTAATTACTTGATGGAAATGTGCCATTCCAGAAGCTGGTGTCATCTGATGATGTAGCTGTGGATTTCAGCTGGGAGGAGTGGCAGCATCTGAACAATGCTCAGAGGACCCTGTACAGAGATGTAATGCTGGAGAAGTACAGCATCCTGGTGTCCTTAGGTGAGCAAAAGTCAAATTCACTTGCAAGTCCAAGTGCCTTGTTATTTTGCAGATACGTGAATGTTTATCAAACTTTCAATACTATCTAAATGAAAGATTCCAGGCTCTGAGAAGTATCATTACTTTCTAAAGAAAACCTAAGGTAATTTTGTACTCATTCCTCAGGATACCTTCAGGATACTTTGACAACAGTTCTAAATTATGTTTCCTCTAATGGAGACGACATTTCAAACTTACACAGTAATTGTAAGAGGATAAACAATCCAGAATAGAATATATATCATTATTGGAAATAGGATCTACGAATCATTAAACAGTGAGTTTATAATGGAAACCTGGCACTAGGTGTAATGTTTCATGCCTGTAATCTTAAAATATTCAGGAGGAAGAAATCTAAGAATTCTAATTTGAAGCCAGCAATGGCATAAAAATTGCCATGAAACTCTATAACTCCAAGTAACCCCTCAAAAATGTTAGTGGAGTGTCAAGAGTTTGACTTTGTGGTTGAGTGCTTGCCTAGCATGCATGAAGACCTATGCATGTAAGTGGAGCTGGGACTCAAACTGGTATTTTTCTAGCCTTGAGCAAGACAGCTAAGTTTATGCCATACAAAATGAATCCAGAGCTGGGGAAAAGTCAACCATGGAGCCAGTGAGAAATGAGAAAAAAGATTTAATAGATAACTTGTGAGTAGGATGTCTGCGAACTTAAAGCAATGATGACACAGCATAAGCAATAATTCTCTACTGTTTCTAATTTACAGGGCCCTGTGTTCCCAAACCTGTATTAATTGACAAGCTAGAGCACTGTGCAGAACTCTGGATAGGAAATTCCTCTGACAAGAATATCACAGGTGAGTGAATGCATCTTCATATTGATGTTGGAGCCTGAGCCCCATTGGTAAGTTCATGTTGTGATGTACTGAGCAATAATATTCTTAGTTACCCTAAATCCTGTGTGGAACCTATGGAATTCTTTGTGAATGAATCAAGAATCATTTTCTTTTCCCAATCCTATGCTTGGTCTCAGGGCCTGAGCATGGTCCTTGGGTTTTCTCAAGGCTAGCTCTCTACTTCTTGAGTCATAGCACCACTTCTGGCTTTTTCTTTGTATGTAGTACCAAGGAACTGAACCAGGTCTTTGTGCATGCTAGCCCAAACCCCCGGCACCAAGAATCATAGGGTGATATAATGAATTCTATGTGGCAGTAGAGTTAAAGTTATATTTCTCTGTAGAAATCACTGTGAAACAAAATAAAATGAGAAAGCCATGAGCCCGTGGCTCATGCCTGTAATCCTACCTACTTAGGAGGCTGAGATCTGAGGATCAAGGTTCAAAGACTGACCTATCACAAAAACACCTTAGACTCTTCTCTCCAATGAACCAATAGAAAATGAGAAGTGGGGTTGAGTCTAAAGACATAGGGCAGTAGCCTTGAGCTGAAGAGCTCAAGAAGAACAGCCAGGTCTAGAATTCAATTCCCATGACTGCAAAACAAGAAAAAGGAAAGAAAGAAAGAAAGAAAGAAAGAAAGAAAGAAAGAAAGAAAGAAAGAAAGAAAGAAAGAAGAAAGAGGGAAGAAAGTGGGAAGGAAGGAAAGGAAGAATGAAAGAAAGAAAGAAAGAAAGAAAGAAAGAAAGAAAGAAAGAAAGAAAGAAAGAATGATATTTAATTTCTTTAAAACTAAGACTATAAATGATTGAGCAAGCAAGGAATAAGTCAGGTCATTATTCTCTGATAAGGATAATATCTTTTTGCTGGTAGGAAGAGACTGGTATTCAGAACCAGACCTTTCCACCAGAAATTGAGCCTAGTGGTAGAGTGCTTGCCTAGCATGCACAAAGACACAGGTTTGATTCCTTATTACCACATACATAGAAAAAGCCAGAAGTAATGACTTCATTGGTAGGGATCTAGTCTTGAGAAAATCCAAGGACAGTGGTTAGGTCCTAAATTCAAACCCAGGAATGGAAGGAAAAAAACAACAACAAAGTTTCAATCAACATAAGAAAATTAACTAGACAATGAGCTGGAGATTTTCTGGTCTTCCATGGTTCTGAGGGACAGGAGTGTTAGAAAAGGAATTTTTATAAGACTTCAAATGGAAAGAAACAAATTTCAAAATTCCCACAAATACCTAAATTGAGACTTTAGTGAGAAGTTGTAACTAAAGGGATTTAGGTGTAAGTCCTTACTCTCAAGAATCGTTCTTGCTTGGATCAAAGGCAAACAAACATATAAACTAAACTTGTGGCCGCTGAATCTAGAAAAAATTCGTGTTCCTCACTTAACGGTTAATAAGCAAACAGCATTGAAACTGGGTAAGGTAATCCTATCTGAGTCTCAGGACCTGAGACTCTTATCTGTAGTTAACTCTAGAAAACAGGAAGTGGGGCTGTAGCTCAAGGATAGGGGTTAGAGTCTTCTGCTGAAGTGTTCAGGGACAGGGCCGATGCCTATGAACTACAAAAAAAAAAAGAAAAGAAAAGAAAAGAAGGTTTTTAAAAGATGCAAAACAACACAATATTTAGATTATTTCTCAAAAATAAAAGAAAGGCAGCTATTCCTCAATGTATAAACAAAACAGTATTTGAAAAAAACAGCTGCAGTTATACTATAGGTAGTACTCAGCTTAAAACTGTAGCAATACATAGATGGGTAATTTCAATAAATAGTTCCTGTGATATAAAAAGAGAACTAAAACACAGAAAAACATTATTGGTTATTGTAATATATCATTTTCTTAATATGTTAGGGAGAAAAGCATATATTTCTCACAAATCAATTTCCACTTTTATATTTTAAAATATCTAACACTTAGGATAGGAAAGTAAAGTCATTACCTTTACAGTAAGGAATATTTGTATCTCATGTATGTTTGTGTCTTTTTTTTCTATGACTCATTTTAGATGTCCAGGTAATGGAAAATGTGTTCAAGACCTGCCAGTTAAGTCCACATGAATGTCTTTGTGAAGTAGCAGTTGCAAGTAGTATCGAAGTGGAGGAAAACGTGAGATTAGCAACAACTTTAAATTTGAGCTCTACACATAATCCAGAGCTGATTAGTAATAACGGTAACAACTTAGGGGTGAGGACTGAGGAGTTCATTAAATTTCAGAACATGCTCTGTCTCCTAAGCCTGATGAGATGCATGCTGCTTATAGATCTCGTATGTCTCCTGTTCTTAAAAAATCCATCGGATATTCAGAGCATTTTATTCATGATTGTGAAAGTCCAAAAGATCTGCAGTATCATAATTCTGTTCTCCCTACCCAAGAAATTCTTCAGGGAGGGAGAAAAACTGCTAAATGTACTGTGTGATGAAAAATATTGTACTTAACACCGACCATCACTACACATCCAAAAATGTACACAGGAGAGACTCCTCATACATGTAGTGAATGTGAGAAATATTTCAGTAATGAAATACGCCTTACAATACCTCAGAGCAAATATCCTGAGATATGTGTTGTGTACATCAAGTGTGAAAATTAATTTCTGAGAAGTCAGACCTGACGCTCCAAACTCGATCTCCAAGAGAAGACAAACCTTATGAATATGAGGAACGTAATACAATTTCTGCCCAGAAGTCAGCTCTCAGCACACCTCAGAGATCTCACACAGAAGAGAAATCTTATGAATGGGATAAATGTGGGAAGACTTTTAGACTGAAATCATACCTCATTTTGCACCAGAGAAGACACACAGAAGAGAAACCTTATGAATGTAACAAATGTGAAAAGTCTTTCACCCAGAAGATACACCTTCGAGTTCATCAACTAACACACACAGGAGAGGAATCTTATAAGTGTAATGAATGTGGAAAGTCTTTCCAAGGGAAGGGAAAACTTCGTGTTCATCAAAGAATACACACAGGAGTGAAACCTTATGAATGTAACCAATGTGTAAAGTCTTTCAGACAGAAATCTTCCCTCAAATTGCATCAAAGAACACACACAGGATAGAAACCTTATGTGTGCAATAAATGTGGAAAGACCTTCAAGTGGAAGTCATATCTTGATGGGCATAATAGAACAAACACAGGAGAGAAAACTTATGCATGTAGTGAATACGGAAAGTCTTTCAAATGGATGGTAAAACTCCATGTTCATCAGAGAATATACTCAGGAGAAACACCTATGAGTGTAACATATGAGGAAAGTCCTTCACACAGAAGCCAAACCTCAACATGCATAAGACAATTCAAACAGGAGAAAAATCTTATGAATGTAACCGATGTGGAATGTCTTTCAAATGGAAGTCTTCCCTCAAATTGCATCAGAGAACACACACAGGAGAGAAACTGTACGAGTGCATCAAATGTGGTAAGACCTTCAGATGGAAGTCATATTACAGGAGGCATAACAGAATTCACACATATTAGAAACCTTAGGAATATAACCAAAGTTGAAAGTCTTTCGTGCAGTATTCACCCTTCAGGAAGCGTAAGAGAGTTCACACATGTGAGAAGCCTTAGCAATGTAATAAATAGGAAAGACTTTTTAGTCTGTGGAAGAAAACTCAGCTTGTGTCACAGAACCAGCACAAGATAAAACCCTTAATGAATGTAGCAAATGTTCAGTCTTTTCCCCAGAAGGCACAAGTCAAGATTTATCACTAAACACCCACAGGGTAGAATCCGATGAACAAAATGAAAGGGAAATTTTTTTGAAGAACTCATAGTTGAGTTTGCATGATACCACACAGACACAGGATAAAAATCGTATGAATATAAGAATATGAAAAATCCATCATGAACGCATGACTAAGTATAAAATGCACATAGGAGAGAAAAACCTTATGAATATTACAAATGTGGAAAGTGTTTGACCTGGAAGGCATACTTCTGTGTTCATCACAAACCTGATTCCCATAGAAGAAAAGAAAACTAATGAATAGAACAAATGTGCAATGACTTTTAATCAGAAGTCAGTCTTCAGTACATTTCAGAACATACACAATAGAGAAATTCTGAGTAATGAAAAACATTTAGCTATATATAGAATCTCTGTATATGGGAGCATTAGGGTAAGTCTTCTAAACAAAGTCAACCTTCAGCAAGCATTAAGAGCACTCACAGAAGAAATAATAGCATGTAGGAAAACCTTTGTCAGAAACCTATTTACTAGCAGCAAAGGCTCAAACGCGCAGTTTCAGGTGTCACCACTGCCTCTGTTACTGGGTAGATCCAACTCTGTCATGGATTCTGAGGTCTGCTCTGGGAGTCTTGGTCACAAGTTGTTCTGTGGCATCTGCTGCCAGCCTGTGCCTATTTGCTTCCTTTTCCTCCAGCAGCCTACAACAGGGAATGAAGTTCAGGCGCTGATGCTCTCCTTCATATGCAGGGCAGGATGAGCCCAACCCTCCCTCATCTTCCTCTTCCAATTTTTGGGAAAAATGTGCTGGCAGAAGTCCTCAGGTGTGGGGCATGGCTGATCCACACTTTTAATCCAGGCTGGTCAGGAGGCTGAGATCTGAGTATGGAAGTTCCAAGTCACCTAGAACAGGAAAGTCTGATAGATTCTTACTACCAAAAATAAAAACAGCTGGGAATGGAGTTTGGGCTCAAGTGGTAAAGGGCTAGTCTTGAGTACAAATGCTTAGTGCCCAGGCCCTGAGTTCAGGCTCCAGCACTGCCAACAACCTCACTTTAGTGAGATTTTAGCTTTATCCATGTAGGCACATCTCACTGGAATCTTTGCTGGTAGAGATAGTCTTCATAATTTTGTCTCAAGGTAAAGGTCCTCCTGGGGTAGTACACAAAAGGTGTCATGGAGAGAGGAGCCCCACTTGCTCCAGGTTTGAAGATGGCATAGGTCAAGCCAGCATGGAGTTGGCACATCAGTCTTTTTCCTAGCACCACCTACAAGTGAATGTCAAATGACATTGATTGTTGTGGGATTGTGTGATTGAAGTGCCCCATTAAGGGCAGTGTTAGCACATCCAAACTTGGATACCAGGAATGCTGAAATCTCAAAGCTAAGATTTCTGTTGGCTACAGAAATGCTGGTGTGTCTGTTATTCACTAAAAGTTCAGGTGCAAAGATTCTGAAGCTTGATGCCATGTGTTTATTCCATTTAGTAAAATTATTTTAATGCACTGTATAAGTTAAAACATTTGATAAGAGTCAGGGGTAGTGAAAACATTGTTCTTGAATTCAGGAGTCTGGCAGGGTAATGCGGGGGTGTTGGTGGCTGGGACTATGAAGCTGGAGCTGCTATCAAACCATGGATCATGTTCCTCTTTGTCTGGGAGAAATGACTCCAAAGATGAAATTTGAATGGTGAGGAAAAGATGATGGTGTACTCAGGAAATTTCTCCTAAACAAATGCTCATGTGGAAGTGGGATGGGGGCTGGGCATATCTGAGGCAGAGCTTAAGGGGGCTTCTCATGGCATTGAGAACGTTCCTTGCGACTTCAGGCATGCAGCAGGGTGTTTTAGATGGCCATTGTGAGATGGATGGAATAAGACTGGAGACAAGATGAATGCTGGGATCCTGCAATGCTCTTGCATGAGTGGCTGGTGGCTCACCTAAAAGAACTAATTATGTCTAAAAAAGAAATCAGGAATTTGTTTTGATTAGATAATACCTGTAATCCGAGGCATAGTCAGGATCCTGATCTTAGTATTGTGGTTTAAAACCAACCCAGCAAAGGGAAAAATGCATGAGACTCTTACTCCCAGTTTAGAGCAAGAACAAAGATTGAAGTAGAGCTGTGGCTCAAGAGCTAGAGTGCTACCTTGAGCAAAGAAAAGCTAAGAAAAAGCTCCAGGTCTTGAGTTCAAGGCCAGGAATGAAAGAAGGAAGGTAAAAAAAGGGAAGTATGTGAGGAAGGGAAATATATAAATGAAAGAGAGAAGGAACTAGAAATTTAAAACTAGAGAATATTTAAAAGTCATCAATCCTTCTATGAAAAGTGTTGGAGTATGGGTTCTATATGTGGTGAACTGGAAGCCCAGCAGTGACTTGTTAACCAAAGAGTCACCATGATGAGCAAAGGATAGAAATCTGCATGAGCCTCTTAGCGGATGGAGTCACAGAAGAGAACATCAGCTCCCATCCCATAGTTAGAAGTATATAGAGATGGGGAAGTTGGCATCACCTTGATGTCATTGTGTCCATGGAGACTGGAAGCCATGGCTCTGTGAAAGCACAATGTTCTGGTTACTGAGCTGAGAGGCTGAGGAGAGCCAAGTCCTGGCCATGAAGAAATCAGGGTGGCAGCAGAGCAACTCTGCTGCAGTGTGTGCCTGCTTGGCTGTTCTTATTCTGTGGTGGATCAGGCCAGAGCGGGTGATAGTAACTGTTTTGTGGTCACAAGCCCTACACCAAGAGCTTCCTTTGGGATCCTCATAAGCTACAGGGTGGCTGGTGGTGGGATGTGTGTGGGGTGGAAGTGACAGAGGGATGGATGCATGGCAAGGTGGGTGAAGAGATGAGAGGAATGATGAGAGCCCAGTTCATTGGTTTCCAAGGTTAATGGGTGGGAGGTAGAGAGGCATGATGGAGGAAAGATGGAGGCAGGGGAAGGTGATGACAGAGTGAGGCCATCTGTAGTTCCAGCCTGGCTATCATCTGAAGCCCATAGGCAGCTTCCTGATCCCTCACTTTGTCCTGCTCCTTGTGGAGGGAATGTCACGTGTACCCAGAGCTAGGGGTGGGGCAATGTTAGTAGCACCTGGAGAACCATTGGCCTCTACCTGGGTGAGGGGTGGTTATGGCAACCATGCTGGGTGGCCTGGTAGCTATGGAACAGATCGCTCCTTACCTACCACAGTCAGTGGCTGCTCTCCATCTAGGGTTAGGGCACCTGCTCAGCCATCAGGACACCCCATGCCAGGACAGAGGCCTACAATTCAGATGGCAGCACAGGGGTGAAGATGATCTCACCTTAGCCCAAGTTCCATGGCTGTCCCTGCATGCAGGTCAGGATGAGCTGGGGGAAGATGTTCTCTGTGTTTTTCCACAGCCTATCCCGGCCTCTTCTTGTGTCTGATTAGACCCAGAGAGTACCAGGTTCCCTCTCATAGTCCTGGTTCTTTTGCTTTTACAGTCATGAGGCTTGAACTCAGGTCCTGGGTACTGTCCCTGAGCTCTTTTACTCAAGGTTGATGCTCTACCATTTGAACCATAGTGCCATTTCCAGCTTTTCCTTTTCATGTGGATCTCTGATATCTCCAGTGCTGTGCCTGCAGGGAGGCACTCACCCCACAGACAGAGCTACCTCTGCCGTGACTGTGACTGCCCACAACACTCACACCCACTCCTTGCACACCCCTCGACTCCAGTTTTAGCTCCTCTTGGACTGGGTGTCCAGCCTACCCCTTCCTACACTCACAAAGGGTCTACTATTGTCTTCCCAGGGTCCTTTCTTCTGCCAGCTAGAGTACAGACTGTGCACATCTTGACGATCACAGAGCTCAAAGCCAAAGGCTGAGATGCAGAAGGGGGTGACCCAGTAGCTGCACAGGGCCCATGGATCATCTTGTGCAACCCCTGGCCTGTGACTTCCCCCACCCCCTTGGCAGGAAAGCTCCATGCCCACATCCTGATCCCTGGTCCCCTCCAATTCCATTCTCCCTTGGATTTTGCAGACTGTCTACCATCAGGATCTAAAATTCTATTCATCACTTTATGCCCTTATCACTGATTTGCTACTTTGGCAGGATCTCCCCGTGCCTGGAGAGTGGGCATGTCATGTACTCTCTGTGGAGAAGTTGCCCCAGGAGAAGAAATATGCACTTCATGTGAGTGTTGGAAAGGGCAGGAGGGCTCCCTAGGATCAGAAGCCACAGGAGGGGTGCAGATGGGGGAATGCTAGGGGCCCCAGGGGACAGTGGGATTTAGGGCACAGTTGGTTCCTTCTGCAGGGTTGACATCGATTCACAAACCCAACAGAATGAGGTTCACATTACAGATGTCAGAGACAGTGCAGATTGCCAATGGGCGCAGGGGTCACTGGCACCCCCAGATGCTGGCTGCATGCTGGGATGCACGCAGAGATGTTTTCAAGATCAGATAATGAGGACGTTGCAGGGTGTAACCATTCTTTTCAGATGGCTCTCTACCTCTCTTGAGCTTCATCTCTATCTTTGGCTTTTTCTTGGCAGTTAACTGGAAATGAGAGTTTCATGGACTTTACTTTCTGGACTGGCTTCAAACAGAAGCTATGCACAGTTTTCAAACCATACCCTACTGAAGAAGGGAAGCTTGATCTGGTGCTTAACTGGGTTGCACTTTGGCTCCGTTTGCTATGCCTCACGGGAGGGAGCTCATCATTTGTAGACTAAGATCTCATGACCTTCAAAGCCAAATGCTACCTGAAAGTTCAGGGTCCCAGCCTATGTGTTGGGCCTGGGTGAATACATTCTCTGTTATGCTGGGTAATCAACCCATGTTTTAAGCTGGAAGTAGGCAGTGCCACATTTGATAAGAACATCTGCCAGAGATTGTCACCTCATGAAAGCAGATTCTAAATTTGTATTCTATTTCCTGTGGTGGAGAAATCCCCTCCAAGTTAAACAGGCTCATATCCACCTTCAGGTCACACTCCTAATGCACCCTTGAGTGTCCTCATGGTATTGGGATCTAAGTTGGTAATCCATGAATTATCTGGACAAGTGATGACAAACGTGTTGTGGATTAATATGAGAATAATTTAAGAAGCCCTGGAGGAGCATCAACCTGACACTCTGTGGTGCTATAAATCTGATAGGATGTTCCAGACGGAGAAACAATCACATGGCTTTGTGTTTGGCATCCAGACAAGTGAGTGCATGTCTTAGCTGTCAGCCAATACAGAGGAGGACATGAATTTGGGGGTGGAAAGCATCTGTCAGACCCCTGTCTGGGGGCAAGTGGAGAGAACATAGGAAGGTAGATACCATGGCTGTGGTGGGGCCAAAAAAAGGGTAAAAGAGGCAAAGGAACCAGGTACTGGTAGCTCAAGACTGTCATCCAAGCTACTCAGGAGTTTGAGATCTGAGGATCACAATTCAAAGCCAACCCAGGACAGAAACTCCATGAGACACTTACCTGCAATAAAGTACTGAATGCAAGAAGCTCAAGCTCAGTGACAGCATCCAGGCCTAGCGTTCAAAACCCAGGACTGGCAGAAAAAAGTATCATAGGACAAAAAGCTGGCCAAAAGTTAGAGGGACTCTATCTTGACAAACAATACAATGGTAAGTTGCACTCAGAAGACTTGCACAAAATCTGGAAATGCCTGAGACCTATCTATGTATGTTTCCTGTTTGTCTAAATACATATGTTTATGCATTTATATATTAGTATAGAGAGACAGATCAATACATATGACTATACATATATACATAGCCAGACACTTAGGGGTGGGTGGTATACTGTGTGAGAGTTTGTGTTTGTCTTTTGTGGATGGGTATCTCTGTTTAAGAAAGATAGAAAATATGTAAATATCTTTAAAAAAACTTGATAAAATATAGAGAGACATAAGCTCTTGAGGGAATCTGAAATGACAAGATTATTCACAGGCACGTTTATCCTTATGGATTCCTCAGCAAGTTTTAATTTTTTTCATTATTTTCTTTCTTTTTTTGAACCAGTGCTAAGGATTTCTCTCAGGGACCAGGTGCTGCCAATTACCAATTTTCTCATGGCTGGTACAAGAGGAACTGAGCCACAGTTCCACTTTTGCCTTATTTATTCGTGCTTAACTGAAGATAAAGATTTCTATCAGTGACTTTCTTTCAGGGGCTGGATTCTAACGAGGATCCCCAGACCTCAGCCTTCTGTATAGCTACAATTAACAATATGAGAACCCAGCACTGGGTTCCAATGCACAGGGCAAGAAATTGAGTGAATCTCTCAACTCCAATTAGCTATAATAATCTAGAAGTGAAAGACCAATACCTTTGAGGAAAAGATGCTGAGGGTTATCACACAGGCCCTATGAGTAAGCCCTAAACCCTGTACACATGTGTGCATGCACACATTGGCAGATACACACACAAATGCTCACACACAATATCTCAGGCAATATTGTATTTTTAATTAATATCCAAAGATTGGACAACAGGATAGGAAGTAATAAAATCTGTTTTTCTTGTCTACATTGAGGGAAAGGGATAAGTCACAAGATGCAGAAGCGAAGAATTCAGAGGCAAATGCTGTGAGTGAATAACTTGTAAAAAGCACATTTCTTTTCTTTTCTTTTCTTTTGTTTTTTTCTGCCATTCCTGGGGCTTGAAGTCAGGGCCTGAGCACTGCTCTTGGCTTTTCCCAAGTCTAGCCCTCTGCCACTTGAGCCACATTGCCATATGGATTTTTATATCTGTGTGATATTAAGGACTCAAACCTAGATGTTCATAGATGCTAGGCAAGCACTCTACCACTGGGCCAAACTCTAAACCCTGATAAAGTATTTATCAATAGTCATCATCATCATATCCAAATATCCTTTCTCCTACAAAGAATGAACACTTATGTATGTCTGTAAGACTTTTTTTATGTCACCAATGCTTCTGTGATTTTCCCACTTGCATTTTTACAGATGACAGCACAGATATTCATCAGGAAGAAAAATAGATTAGGATACAGAAACCTAACAACGTCCTAGTAGATTGAAGTGAAAAATATGCGCAAGATGGCCTGGGTGTTTCATCTATTTGTAGAGTGCTTGGCTACCACACAAAAAGACTTCGGTTTGATTCTGCAGTACCATATACATAGAAAACGCTGGAAGTGGTGCTGTGGCTTGGTGGGACAGCTATAGCCTAAAGAAAGCCTAAGAACAATGGTCAGGTTCTGAGGTCAAGTCCCAGGACTAGGAAAAAAATGTGCAAGAGGCAAAATGCAAGCTGAGAAGGCACTGTGAAGCAAAATGTCTTGTGAAGGGTAAGGGGAATAGTGACAGTTAAGTTTGGATCTTACCTAAGAAAGGCTCCTTGAGCCTGAGACCAGGCTAGGACTTACGCCTAGTTAATGACTTGGGATTTGAACAAAAATGTGTGCTGTTTACTACATCCATATGTGAGGTGGGAAGGGAGTTTCAGCCTCCAGTATGTCTTTGGGGAGGTCTTCTGTGAGCAAGGAGCTTTGGTCATTGGGCCTTGAAAGGTGACCCTACCGCCCTCACAATGGAACAGAATATGGAACCCTGGTAACCAAGCCACTGTATGTGACAACCAGCTCAAGCCAGCTCCCTTGGCCTGTGGCTCAGGAACCAGAAAGATGTTGCTGTGCTGTTGCCAAAGGTCAGGAGGCTCGCATCTCAGGCATGAGAGATATGGATGTCTCACTTGAAGAAGTAGATGCTGGATCAGTGCCAAGCCAAAATTCCAGTATATCAGGCATTTCTCTAGGAAGAAAGCCAGGAAACTCCAGGACAACTCAGATGAGGTATATTGAGAGGAAACCTATTTGAACCCATCATCCTGCCCACACACTACAACCTTCTTGTGTGCTTTCAAGTGACTATACTGAGATTAGAGTGTGTCATTTCCAATCTACTCTATTCCAATTCCTCAGTGTGAAGTGTGGTCCCATTCCTACGTTTGAAATATCCACTGTTTTGCCAACATAGTGTGATGGTAAGTCAGCTCAGACTCTGAATGAGCCTTGTAACCTATGGATCCTGGAGGAAGGCCTGTTGGATATGCTGCTGACAAAGCTGATCCCTGCCTACCAGAAAGGTGATCTCTTTTATGTGGGAAACTTCCTGCACAATTTCAAATAGTGGAGGACAATGTAGTAGTTGCTGCAAATTCTCTTGAAAAAGTGAGTGTTCCCCCTCCAAACCCAGGTTTGCTCACCCCTCCTGGCCAAGTCTTGGAATACTTGGCTCCTCTCTGAGCCTGTTTGGTTCACTGCGGTGTTCACAGGGGAGCTAAGCATGATACAAGTGCACAAACTACTTTATTATGACTGGGACACCATGCCATTTCATTTCCCTCACAAGCTCCTGGAATCTCAACAGTGTGCTTACTGAGAAGTTGGATTTCAGGCATGAGTAAGTGGCTCCCAACTGCAGCCCTCACCTAGGTGACATTCTAGGAAATCCCATTTCCCAGTAAGAAATGAGGTGTCAGTACTAATGGCGGAGGCCTGTGAAATACTGGAGTCAGAGGAAAAGCTGGGGCCTGAATCACTTTTGAGCCATCAGGGACGGATTGTGATAGCTTTGCCTGTTAGAACCTGAAAGCATTTACATTTTGGTGTGTGGTCCAGTGCTGCCACTTGAACCTGAACCCAGGTCTAAATGCCATCCCTTTGGTGTTCAAAAATTAGCACTGTACCATTTGAGTCATAGGTCAAGTTCTGGCTTTTTGCTGCCTAATTGAAGACAAGTGCCTTTAGACTTTTACTGACTAGACTGGCTTTCGACTGTGATCTTCAGAGCTCAGCCTGCTGGGTGGCTAAGATTAGAGGAATGAGCATTTAGTTCTTTATTTGGAGCATTCACTTATTGATTTATTTAGAGCATTTACTTAGTTAATTTAAGGTGCGTTTACTTTGGACAGATGCATAGAGGCCTCTGTCAGAAGCTTCTGGAAGTGGGGTGTAAAAGTCATCCTGTTCTAGAGTGTCTCTTACCCCCCTCCCAGCACATAAGTGCACATCTCTGCAGGACAGCCACAGCATTAGAGTCATGCAAGAAAGGGGCTTTGGTAGAAGGCTCAGGATGGAGAGAGAAGGCTCTCACTTTCCTTGTACCGAATGTGCCCACAGCATCATGTGTTTCATCTATACAATGTGAATGGACTTCTACTCCAGTGATTTCTACGAGTTCAAGAACTGCCACACCCTGACACAACTCAAGCTCTATATGAGGCTCCAAATGCTGGCTTTGGACCTGCTCTTCTAAACACATACTTTTTGACCAGCTGGAGGAACGTGCGACCAGTAAGACCAAGAAAAAGTAGAAGTCCTGGTGTGGGTGCCTCAGAGCCTGTGAGTAGGAAGCCCATGTGGTCTAGATATTGGTTGGCCCTTACTTCTACAGAGCTTGGCAAAATGCCCTTTATGGGTGGTGTCAGCCAGGTAATGTCTGTCCTCTGAAAGGACTCGGGAATAAGCACTCATTAGAAAGACCCTACACCTCAGTGTTCAGTCCAAACTCCAGTTCTACAGGTTCCTCCATTAGATCCTCATGGAAGTTGAGTGACACTTCAACTTGCAGAGTCCACTCTGTCCACTCTGTACCTATTTCCATTCTTAGGTTTGGGTCATCGTGGAAGAGCTTATCCTGAACTCCGGATGAAAAACCCACCAATGGAGCTGGTGACTGATGGAGACAGAGAATCATCACTGCACTCCAGAAAGCATGGGCCTTCTGTAGAAATTACCAAACAGGTTTAGAGTCCTGTGGATATACCTTTTGCTCTGAACCCCATGTGTGACACAGTTGAACCTGCAGATACTATGGAGGAAGAAAAAGAGCAGCCAGATTTCCTTCCATTTCCTTTCACACTCCACCCAGAGTCAGTCCATCTGAGTCAGAGTAACACTCCACTTATTGTGCAAGCTGAAGGGGCACACGCTGGGCTCATGGAAAATGTCCCCATGGGAAGCAGCAAGTGTACTCTCAATACTGGATTCATTGGAGGAAAATGAATCCATCCTCACAGAATATCCAGACCCATCCATCTCACTAAAAGAGACTCAATCTCAATTCGACAAACCAGAATCCATCCCCCTCTTAACTCAGGAAGGACATTCTGTTTCTCATGAGGAAGGAGACCCTTCTGAAGACTCTGAAGTAGAATTACTGTCTGAAGGCAACTTGGAGGCCAGTCTGGATTTAGAGCTTCCCTGTCCCCTTCTTAAAAGACTTCTCTTTATCTTGCTCTCATGATTCTTGTCAAGTATTCATTGTATTTACTTTGCTAAACATAAGAAATTTATAACTAAAATTCCTTTTGTATTAGTTTTATAGCATTACTACAATTTTATGAGAAAAATTACCTAGACTGTTTATTTTAGAGTTCAATTAATCCATTTTGATAAATATATCAACCTACATCATTTATTTGAACACATTTTAAACTATTTTTTTCAGGAATGAAAATACATATATATTTGTTGTAAATGAAATTTATGACTTGGGGGGAAGGGAAAGAGAAAAGGGGGGAGGTGGTAACAGTGTTTACAAGAAATGTACTCATTACATATGTAACAGCAATCTCTTTGTATATCACCTTGACAACAAATTTTTTGAAAAGTACAATAAGTTTAAATGTCTACTTTAGGCAGAATTTTTTTTGCCAGTACTGTGCTTAGACTGAGGACCTGAGCACGATCCTTGTTTTTGTTTTTGTTTATTCTTAAGGCTCAAGTTCTATCACATGTGCCACAGCACCACTTTTATCTTTTTTATCTATGCTGTACTGAGGAATTGAACTTGGGTCTTCATTCATGCTCGGCAAGAACTCTTCCACTAGGCTTAACTTATGGCCCCAGTGGGAAGGAAGTTTTCCATAAAATATGTAGGAAATATGTACACTAAGGAAAAGCCATCAAAAATAGAAGAAAAATTATATACTTAGATAACGACATGCCAGTATTATGGCAGATCTCTGTAATTCTAGCTTCAAGAGTGGCCTATTTGGACCGGGAGTTGGCTGGCTGAAGTAAAGTGCTATCCTTGAGCAAGCCCTAGGACAGTGCTCTGGCCATGAGTTGAAGCCATAGGACATGCAAAAAATAATAATTTAATGCCCGTGACTGGTGGCTCACCCTGGTAACCCTAGCTACCTTGGAGGATCGAGGTTCAAAGACGGCTCAGGCATAAAAATCTGTGAGAATCTTCTTTCCAAATAATCCAGAAAATTCAAAATGACAATGTGCCTCAAGTGGTAGAGCTCTTGCCTTGAGCTGAAGAGCTTAAGGTAAACATCCAGGCCCGGAGTTCAAGCCCCATGAGTGAAAAAAAGAAAAAGAAAAAGAAAGCCCTTATCTAAGGCTGGAGTGCACACTAGTGGTAGTTTGCTTGCCTAGTATGCACAAAGCCCTGTGTTCAATTACTCTGTACAACTTACACCAAAAAAAAGCTGGAAATGACAGAGACATACAGAGAGAGAGAGACAGAGACAGACAGAGAGAGAGAGAGACAGAGACATCAAACAGTCAGGCACTGCTGGCTGAAGCGTGTAATTCTAGCTACTGTGGAGGCTGAGATTGGAGGATCTTGGTTCAAAGCCCAAAGCCAGCCTGGACACATATGTTTGTGAGACTTACATCACCAATTAACTACCAGAAACCAAAAATGGAGCTGTAGAGGAAGAGCGTAGCCTTGAGCTGAAGAGCTCAGGGACAGTGTCCTGGCCCAAAGTCCAAGCACCATGACGAATCAATAATAAAAAAGAAGATAGCTAATAGTAATGATGAATAATTTTGTGCTGGGAGTTTGGCCTAGTGGTAGAGTGCTTGCCTAGCATGCACGAAGACCTGGGTTCAATTCCTCAATACCACATACATAGAAAAATGCTGGAAGTGGTGCTGAGGCTGAAGTGGTAGAGCCCTAGCTTTGAGAAAATATAAGGACAGTGCTCAGTCCCTGAGTTCAAGCCCAGGACGAGCCAAATCAAAAGTAGTAGAGCACTGGCATTGAACTGAAGATCTGAGGAACAGCCCAGGCACAGAGTTCAAGCACCGCCAACAACAACAACAAAATCTATGAAATGGCAGTGGTGGTTTTAAGCTAAGCAAAAATAGAGTAGAAACTGGTCAAATACATATTTGTGTGTAAGCAAAATAGCCAGACTTATGCATTAGAACAGGATAGCAACTTGAAAAAAAATTTTGTTTTCCATCTCACTTGGTCCTGTCTCTTAATTTATTCAAGTAAGTAAAATGCTGGGTTTTATAATCATTGCTCTGAATATTAGAAACTCATAATATCTCTCATTAACCAACAAAGACCAGGAACTGGGGCTTTGTTCAAATGGCAGAGTATCAGGCAACAGAAGAAAAAATTGAAGTAAGAACTTGAAGTTCTTGTTCCAGAACCTGCATAGTAACAGAGCAGCAGCCTGGTCATGGTACCTCACACCTATAATCTTAGCTACTCAGGAGGCTAAGATCTGAGAATCAAAGTTTAAAGCCAGCCAAAGTACCCAGTTAACTGCCAGAAAAACCAGAAGTGGCACTGTGGCTCACAGATTAAAGCACTAGCCCTGAGCTGAAGAGCTCAGGGACAGTGCCCAGGCCCAGAGTTCAAGCCCCACAATTGACAAAAATCAAACAAGCAAACAAAACTCACAAAGAAGCCTGCAGACCACAGTGGTTCTGCTGAGTCTCTTCTCTATGGGGATCAGGAAACATTTCACTTTTTCTGGCTCTTCCCATCTCAACATTCATACTAAAATAAGACTGTGTTGAAAGTTTCAATTTATAAAAATGTTTTTCATGAAGCACCCTGAAATATTCATCGCTTATATCTCAATTGAAGATAGTTGATTTGGGGCTGCATTGCTAGAGTGCTAGCCTTGAGTAGAAAAGGTCAGGGATACAGCTGAAGCACCCAGTTGAAGACCCAGGACCAACACACAAAAGAAATTATGCACTTTATACATATTTTCTAATTTCTTAATGAATTTTTCAGTCTGTATAAATATAGGGTACAATCTTAGAGTTGTTTTGATTTGCATTTCTTTTATGACCAGAGATGTGGAGCATTTCTTCATGTGTCTATAGGCCATTTTTGTTTCTTCTTCAGAGAAGACTCTCTTTAAGTCTTTGGCCCATTTTTTAATGGGATGGGTGTTACTTTGGAGGTTAGTTTTGGAGTGATTCAATTTTTTGAGTTGTTGATATATTTTAGATAGGAGGCCTTTGTCCGTTGTTTGGTTGGTGAAGATCTTCTCCCACTTTGTAGGCTTCCTGATTAGTTTACTAGCTATGTCCATTGCCATACAAAAGCTCTGCAGTTTATTGCAGTCCCACTTATCCAGCCTTTCTCTGATTTGTTGTGATTCTTGGTCCTTATTAAGAAAGTTTCGACCTGTGCCAAGGAGGCCTATTGTATCTCCTATTCCTTCCTGTAGAGTTTTCAATGTGTCAGCTTTTACCTCCAGGTCTTTGATTCATTTGGATTTAATTCTAGTGCAAGGTGACAAAGAAGGATCCAGCTTTAGTTTTCTGCAGGTGCTTAACCAGTTCTGCCAGCACAACTTGTTGAAGAGGCTGTCTTTCTTTCATTCTATTTTTTTGGCTCCCTTGTCAAAAATTAGGTGGCCATAGGTCTATGGTTTAATATCTGGGTCCTCAGTTCTATTCCATTGGTCTTCAGGCCTGTTCTTGTGCCAGTACCAAGCTGTTTTGAGAATTATAGCTCTGTAATAGTGTCTAAAGTTTGGAATTGAAATTCCTCCAGCGCTGTTCTTTCTGCTAAGAAGTGTTTTTGCTATACGGGGTCTTTTATTATTCCATATGAAATTTTGGATTGCCTCAGCTAGAATGGCCAGGATCAGGAAAACGAATGAGAACAGATGCTGGAGGGGATGTGGCCAGGAGGGATCACTACTACACTGTTGGTGGGAGTGCAAACTCCTTCAACCACTGTGGAAAGCAGTGTGGCAGTGCCTCAAAAGGCTAAACATAGAACTCCCCTATGACCCAGTAATTCCACTACTTGGCATTTGCCCAACCACCCAGATGCAAGGACATACTAAACCTACTAGCACAACCATGTTCATTGCAGCACTATTCACCATAGCAAATATATGGAACAAACCTAGATGTCCCTCAGTTGATGAGTGGATCAACAAGTTGTGGTATTTGTACACAATGGAATTCTCTACTGCTGTCAGAAAGAATGACATTGCACCATTTGTTAGGAAATGGAAAGACTTAGAAAAAATCATATTAAGTGCAGTAAGCCAGACTCAAAGGATCTTAGGCTCAATGGTTTTCCTCATTCGTCATAATCAGTAGAAACCTTGGACTCTACTAGCAGAGAGTTGCAATAGAGCAAAATCTTGATACATAAGAACATATAATGTGAAACTAATTGAAAGGACCTCCAGGATAGTGAAACAAAAGCCATATAATGAATGATTGTTGTCCTTGATATACTATGATGTCTCTCATCTCCTTTGCTGTCCCTTGGTTATCTCATATTGGTATAGTATCTCACTTTGTTATCTGATATATTGAATTTATTTGTATTTGGATATTTGAAATTTGATAGGGAAGGGGGGAAAATCAAGACGGGTAGGGGGTGTGGGGGGGGGAGGGAAACGGGTACCAAGACATGTGAAAGGCTATCAATGTATGTGAATTAATGCACCTTCTGTCTGGCAAATATCATGTAACCCTTTTGCTAATTACAATAAAAAATGCAAAAAAAAAGGAAAGCAGAAAATGGTTCTGTCACTCTAGTGGTATAGCACAAGCCTTGAGAAAGCCCAAGGACAGTGCTCAGGCTCTGAGTTCAAACCCCAGGACTGGCACACAATAAAAAGGGATGAGTAAATGGAGTAAGTCTAGTGTAAATTTGTTATGTATAATTTTCTCATAAAATTTCTAAAAGATTTTTATTATTGTCACTGAAAAAGTACCCAGATATTTTAATTGCCTAGAGCTGTATATATATATATATATATATATATATATATACAATGTACATATATGCATTTGTAAATATTCACACACATGTATACCACAATTTTGTCAATGAAAATGTATGAAAAGTAAACTAAAGTGATTATTTTGTGTTTAGGATTGAATGATTCATCTCATATAAATACATTTTAGTGTTTACACAAATAAATAAATAAATAAATAAATATAGGGTACATTCCTTGTTACTTAAGTAAGATTGCTCTTTGTTTTTTCTTTTTGCCAGTCCTAGGGCTTGGACTCAGGGCCTAGACATTTTCATTGGACTCGCTTCCCCAAGGTCAGTGCTCTGCCTCTTGAGACACAGCGCCACTTCTAGCTTTTTTCTGAGTATGCGGTACCGGTGAATAGAACCTAGGTCTTCATGCATTCTAGGTGAGCACTCTACCATTAGGCTACATTCCCAGGCAGTGAGATTCCTCTTACAGTCATTGTATGTTCACAGAGTTTGATCTCACACACTGTAGGGCCCTGGTTGGCTTTGACCTGTGATCCTAAGCCCTGAGCCTCCTAAGTTGTGAGCCAGCATGATGGCTTCCATTCTTTTTTCTACAAAAATATATGTAGTTATCTAAAATATATCTGTAGCTGAAAAAAATGAATCTCTCCCAAACAAATCTTCAAAGAAACAACCATCCTATTAAAAGGTGGGCTAAAGACTTAAAAGAGTATTCTCTGAAGAAAAAATTAAAATAGGCTTTAGATACATGAAGAAATGCTCCATATCTCTAGCAATAAGGGAAATGAAAATCAAAACAACTTTGAGATTCCACCTGACTCCAGTCAGAATGGCCATTATCAAAAAATCTAATAAGAGATACTGGTGGGGAAGTGACCAGGGGGGATCACACCTACACTGTTGGTGTGAGTGTAAACTCGTTCAACCACTAGGGAAAGCAGTGTGGTGGTTCCTCAAAAGACTGAACATAGAGCTCCCCTATGATCCAGCAAGTCCACTACTTGGCATCTACCCAATTGTCCAGAAAAAAGGGCGTACTAAAGCCACTAGCACAATGATGCTCATTGCAGCACTATTTACCATAGCAAAGATATGAAACCAACCCAGATGCCACTCAGTAGATGACTGAATCAAGAAGATGTGGTACTTATACACAATGGAATGCTATGCTGCCATCAGAAGGAATGACATCGCCCCATTTGTAAGGAAATGGAAAGACTTGGAAAAATTCATATTAAGTGAAGCAAGCCAGACCCAAAGAAACATAAGCTCAATGGTTTCCCTCATTTGTAATAATTAGTTCACATCTAGGACTCTCCTAGCAGAGGATTACAATAACTCAAAAACCTAGGTATATAAGGTAATACAGGATGAGACTAAATGAAAGGATCCCTAGGATATGGGAATAAGAGCTATATCTTGTGTCATCGTTGCTCTTAATCTTGTGTGATTTTTGTCCTTAATCTACTATGTTATTTCTCATCTCTTATTTTGCCCTTTGGTTAATGTCAGATTGTTACTGTTTCTGATTTTTTCCCTGGCATATTGTATATATGTTTATTTGTTTATGTCAAATAGGAAAGGGAAGGGGGGAAACAAGATGATTGGGAAGGGGAGGGGAGAGGGAACTGGGGACAAAAACATGTGGAGTGGAATAAATGTGTGAGAAGTGATGCAGTCCACTACCTGTAAATGTAATCGTAACCCCTCTATACAGTACCCTGAAAATAAAAGAGAGACTATGAAAATATCTGTAGAAAATGAGGCTGGATGATGGAAACAACCAGATGCCCTACTACAAAAAATGTGATACACGCACGCACACACACACACACACACACACACACACACACACACACACACAATGGAATGATATATAGCCAAACCACAAGATAAAAAAATGGCATTCTCGGGGAAGTGGATGAAAAGGAAAAAAATCATATTAAGTCAAGTAAGCCAAACTCAAAGGAACATAGGCCCAAGAGTCTCCCTCATTTGTAAAATTCAGTAGACACCTTGGGCTCTGCTACCAGAGATTTACAATAGAACAAAATCTAGAGACATGTTGACAAATAGTATGACACTAAATGTAAGAACCTCCAAGATGAAGAAACAAAACTCATATAATGAGTGATTGTTGTCCTTAATGAACTATGTGATCTCTTATATCTTTTGCTATTCCCTGGTTATATCATATTGTTACAATAGTTCACCTTGTTCTCTGATATAATTCATATGTGCCTAATTGGTTATTTGAAATTGGATAGGCAAGGGGGGAAATGAATATGAGTGGGGGTAGGGGAAGGGAAATGGGGACCATATCATTACATGGGGTATCAAAGTTTGAGAAGTAATGCACCTTCTATCTGGTGAATATAATGTAACCCTTCTATAAATTACAATAAAAATAAATACATAAAAAGGAGATCTGCACAGAAAAACATAATAATGGCATTTTTGGGGTAGTGGATGAAGTGGATGAAATTAGAGTGAATCCTGTTGAGTGAGATAAGTCAAGACCAATGAACAAAAGGTACATGGTATCCTTAATATATGGATATTAGTTTCAAACAGTAGTAGAGCGATGATTGAATAGTTGATACCCAAAGTTCTGGACATAATTTTGGAGATATAAACATAACTACATAGACATAAAAATCTAGAATAGACTATATACTCTATAGACATGTGTTTTATTATAGATTAATCTGTATCTATGACATACAAAGACTCAGCTTAATTTTTACTATATTCTAAAATTTATGTGCCAGTGATTGTATAGCGATTCCCTTCTTGAATACTTGTTGGTTAAACATGACATTTGAAATATGATGTAAAATTCAATGTTAATAAATTTTTTTAAAAAAAGAGGCTAGAAGTAAATACCACTAATGTATTTGCTCTACGTGGTACAGAAATTTTCTTAATGAATCAAGGAGTTTTATTACATCTTTATGCAATTATTTTAGTTCTGAGTGTTCTACACTCAATGCTACTTCTGGAAAGATGATATAGCTGACTGTGTAGATGGTATGAAGACATACTGGCCTAAACGTAGAATAAAGCATTGGTAAGTGGCTGTTAGCTGTCCAGATTCTACTGGAATATGTGGAATGAATTTATTAAGCACAATGCAGGCTCTTAGTCAGATCAGGATCAAGATTATGTGGTTCCATGAGATGAATAAGGAAAGATCAGAAAAATCTACTAAGATATCCAGATATACTTTTGAAACTAAGGTATCTGGACTCCTTTTTTTTTCTTTCTAGGTGGGGAGGTTGAACTTTTGACCTGGGCAAGGTCTCTTAGTTCTTTTTCCTCAAGGCTAATGCTGTACCAGTTTTAGCCACAACTCCACTTAGTTTTTGGGTGGATAAGTGGAGAGAAGAATCTTACAGGTTTTTTTTTTGTTTTCGTTTTTTTGCTTGCAAAGGCTTTGTATCACCTTCTCCCTGGCTAGTAGAATGACAATTATGACCCTCCAGCGCCTGGCTAGTGATTTTTTGAAAATTGGACTTTCTTCCAAATCACGTAACTGGTTCCTAGCAAAATTTTGAAGCCTGACTTAAATGTGACAGATTTTTGTCACTTGGAGACACTCTGTGCTGAATGTTAGAAATCTACCAGCTGAGTCACAGTGGCACTTCCAGCTTTCATTTTCTTGCTTTTTACCTCTTTCTTCTTTTTCCCTTTAGTTTTATTCTCTGTAGTCACTGTGTTGAATTCGGGTACCCTGTGTCTTGTACATAGGTTTATGTGATTTGGGGAATGGAGAGGGTATAATAAAATGGTAAAAAAAAACAAAGGAAAAAGGGTGAACCAATTGAACAGTGATACTTGGAAGACACTAAACGGAAATGAACTGAACAATCTGGGTGGAGAGGGGGCTGAGGGTAGGAAAACAGAGAAAAATGAGGGAGGGGATAACAATTTTCTTAAGAAATGTGTTCATTACTTATGTAACCGTATGCCAACTATATATTGACTTAACAAAAAATTAACTTAAAAAATAATTTAGCCGGGTATGGTTTCTTACACTTGTAAATGTAGCTACTCAAGAGGCTGGGATCCAAGGATAGCAGTTCAAAGTCAGCCTGGGCACTGAAGTCCATGTGACTCTTATCTCCAATTAACCACCAGAAACCCAGAAGTGGCCCTATGGCTCAAGGGATAGGGCAGTAGTCTTGAGCTGAAAAGCTCAGTGACAAGACCCAGGTGCAGTCCCATGACTTGAATGATGAATGATACTAGCCAGGCTCTGTGTGCTCACACTTGGAATCCTATCTACATAGAATCAGGTTTGAATCCAGCCCAAAAAAATTGCATGATATTCTGATTTACAGTTCATTACCAAAAATCTGGAAGTGGAGCTGTGGATCAAGTGGTAGAACACTAGCCTGAAGCAAAAAAAAAAACATTTAAGGACAGTTCCCAGGCCCTGGGTTCAAGTCCCAGGACTTGCATAAAACAAACAAAATGTGACGCTGAGTCCTCCATCATTTTGTGTTATAGTTCAATATTCTTGATATGCGTCTTAGAAATTAACTCCCTAGAAAAAACTCTCCCCTGAAATTCTGCTTCATAGCTGATTCATAGAATTTCAGGAGCATTACTATCACCTTCCATTTAGCATAGCAGTCTACTACTGAAAATTTGAAGAAAACTTTTGAGTAATCCTAATAAATCTGTGTATCATCTGCACACACATCAAATCAGCAGCAGCTATGTTCTACTATTATCTAAATGTATTTAATCCCTTCTTGAGTTAATGAGCCTTAAAGAGTAAAACATATGTAGTAGTTATGAAACTAACAGTCACCATTCTTCTACCTAATATTGTAATATAAGTTTATAAAAGCAAGGGCTATTCTGAAGTGTGCAGAAGATAGCTTCTAATTATAATATTCTCATGAAGTATAGTTTTTAAGAAACATGTTGCTTGCTTGGGAAAGCAAAGGCAAGGAAAAATGATATAAGTAAGTTCCCTATTTATCAGAAGGAAAATACTATTGGGTTTAGATCAACTTCATTCATTCCGTGCTGATGAAACAAATATTTGCAATTCCTGAGGCCAATCACTTCATTGTGATGCACAATCAGCCAGCTTAGATCAATCTTCCAAAAAAGGAAAGGAACAAATGAGAAGCAATTAAGGTTTCCAAAATGAACAAGGTGTTGGTGGAAGCTCACACTTGTAATTCTATCTACTCAAGGCCTGAAATCCAAGGATGTGGATTAAGTCTGTCTGGGATGAAAATATTCCTGTCTGAAACATCATCTCTGTTATTACAGCCCAGCTGATACACTCTGCCCAACAGGTTCCAAACACCAAAGTCCATCTCCTATGTGAAATACTAGCCAACATACTCACACATTATTTCCTCTGTGGGAGATAGTTGAAACATGTACCAGAAACATTTCCCTGGCTTCAGAGTGGAAGTGGAAATATATACTCACTGGAAGCCCATCTAGTAAATTACAGTCAATCATCTTTCCTCACATCTTGTTAGTTAAATTGAACAATGAGTGTTTGGATCAGAAGTGATGTGTATGAGCATACAGGTTGTAAAAGTACTGTAATCGTAGCTACTCAAGATAAGCTGAGACTTGAGGATTCCAGTTCAAAATTAGCCATGCAATAAATTCCGTAAGATTTTTACCTCTAATTAACCAGCAAAAAACAGAGCGTTGATTTGTGCTTAAAATGCCACAGGCCTAAGCTTTGCATAAAAGTGCTAAGGGGTAGCATTCAGGATCCCACTCTCTCCACTCCTTTTTAACATAATACTAGAATTCCTAGGCAGTGCAATAAGGCAAGATGCCTACATTTCTCAATGAAATAAAGGCTGTGTATGAGAAACCCACTGCTAGTATTATACTTAATGGTGAAAATCTAAAGCCATTCCCTCTAAAATCAGGAACGAGACAAGGATACCCACTGTCTCCACTCCTTTCTAACATAGTACTAAATTTCCTAGGCAGTGCAATAAGGCAAGAAGCAAGCATAAAGGGGATCCAAGTAGGGAAAGAGGAAATAAAACTATCCCTCTTTGCAGATGACATGATTCTGTATTTAAAGAATCCTATAGACTCTACTCCCAAGCTCCTTGAGCTGATTCAAAGCTTTGGAAGGGTAGCAGGCTATAAAATCAACCCTCACAAATCAACTGCCTTCCTTTACGCCAATAGTGAGAGGAACGGGGCAATGGTCAGGAAAGAAACTCCTTTCACAAAAGCCTCAAAGAAAATAAAGTACCTAGGAATTAGCTTAACTAAGAATGTAAAGGACCGTTTAGATGAAAACTTTAAAACCCTAAAAAAGGAAATTAAATCAGAACTAAGGAAATGGAAAAACCTCCCATGCTCCTGGATTGGAAGAATCAACATTGTGAAAATGACAATCTTGCCAAGGGCTATCTACAAATTCAATGCAATACCCATCAACATCCCAATGTCATTCTTTAAAGAAATACAAGAGGCAATCCAAAATTTCATATGGAATAATAAAAGACCCCGTAAGCAAAAACACTTCTTAGCAGAAAGAACAGCGCTGGAGGAATTTCAATTCCAAACTTTAGACTCTATTACAGAGCTATAATTCCCAAAACAGCTTGGTACTGGCACAAGAACAGGCCTGAAGTCCAATGGAATACAACTGCGGACCCAGATATTAAACCACAGACCTATGGCCACCTAATCTTTGACAAGGGAGCCAAAAAAAATAGATTGGAAGAAAGATAGCCTCTTCAACAAGTTGTGCTGGCAGAACTGGTTAAGCACCTGCAGAAAACTAAAGTTGGATCCTTCTTTGTCACCTTGCACTAGAATTAACTCCAAATGGATCAAAGACCTGGAGGTAAAAGCTGACACACTGAAAAGTTTACAGGAAGGAATAGGAGATACACTAGGCCTCCTTGGCACAGGTTGAAACTTTCTTAATAAGGACCAAGAATCACAACAAATCAGAGAAAGGCTGGATAAGTGGGACTGCATTAAACTGCAGAGCTTTTGTATGGCAACGGATATAGCTAGTAAACTAATCAGGAAGCCTACAGAGTGGGAGAAGATCTTCACCAACCAAACAATGGACAAAGGCCTCCAATCTAAAATATATCAACAACTCACAAAATTGAATCACTCCAAAACTAACCTCCAAAGTAACACCCATCCCATTAAAAAATGGGGCAAAGACTTAAAGAGAGTCTTCTCTGAAGAAGAAACAAAAATGGCCTATAGACACATGAAGAAATGCTCCACATCTCTGGTCATAAAAGAATTGCATATCAAAAGAACTCTAAGATTCCACCTCACTCCAGTTAGAATGGCCAGGATCAGGAAAACGAATGACAACAGATGCTGGAGGGGATGTGGCCAGGAGGGATCACTACTACACTGTTGGTGGGAGTGCAAACTCGTTCAACCACTATGGAAAGCAGTGTGGCAGTGCCTCAAAAGGCTAAACATAGAACTTCCCTATAACCCAGCAATACCACTACTTGGCATTTACCCAACAATCCAGAAACAAGGGCATACTAAACCCACTAGCACAACAATGTTCATTGCAGCGCTATTCACCATAGCAAAGATATGGAACCAACCCAGATGTCCCTCAGTTGATGAGTGGATCAACAAGTTGTGGTATTTGTACACAATGGAATTCTATGCTGCTGTCAGAAAGAATGACATCGCCCCATTTGTTAGGATATGGAAAGACTTAGAACAAATCATATTAAGTGAAGTAAGCCAGACTCAAAGGAACTTAGGCTCAGTGGTTTCCCTCATTCGTCATAATCAGTAGAAACCTTGGGCTCTACTAGCAGAGATTTGCAATAGAGCAAAAGGCCATATATAAGGCCATATAATGTGAAGCTAATTGAAAGGACCTCCAGGATATTGAAACAAAAGCCATATAATGAATGATTGTTGTCCTTAATGTACTATGTTGTCTCTCATCTCCTTTGCTGTCCCTTGGTTATCCCATATTGGTATAGTATCTCACTTTGTTATCTGATATATTGAGTTTATTTGTATTTGGATATTTGAAATTTGATAGGGAAGGGGGGAAAACCAAGACGGGTGGGGGGTGTGGGGTTGGAGGGAAATGGGTACCAAGACATGTGGAAGGGTATCAATGTATGTGAATTAATGCACCTTCTACCTGGCAAATATCATGTAACCCTTTTACTAATTAGAATAAAAAATGAAAAAAAAATAAAGTTGTAGTGTGTGGGGAGGATGATGGGGTCAAATACATTTCTTCTTAGAAATTTACCTCATCTGGTTGCCCTGGATTTTCCTGGCATTCTTCTTAAAGAAAGGCCTGTTATTCAGGATTTGTGGCTTGGCAAAGATCTAGCATGTACATCTTCGAGTAAGACATCCACAACTTCCATGCCTGAGACTCGACTTTCCTGAACTTTGGCAACAGCACAGCAACATTTTCTTCCTCCTGAGCCACAGGCCAATTGAGCTGGCTTGAGCTGGTTGTTAGTTACAGTGGCTTGGTTACCAGGGTTCCATATTCTGTTCCATTGTGAGGAAGGCAGGGTCACCTTTCAGGGGCCAATGACCAAAGATCCTTGCTCACAGAAGACCTCACCAAAGACATACTGGAGGCTGAATCTCTCCTCCAATCTCACAATATACATGTGGATGTAGTAAACAGCACACCTTATTTGTCCATTCCCAATGTCTTCCACTAGGCCCAACAACCAGTCTGGTCTCAGGCTCAAGGAGCCTTTCTTAGGTAAGATCCAAACTTAAGGGTCAATATTGCCCTCATCCTTTACAAAACATTTGCTTCACAGTGCCTACTCTGCCTGCATTTTGCCCCTTGTCGAATTTTTTTTTGCTAGTCTTCTGACTTGACCTCAGAGTGTGAACATTGTTCTTGGGCTTTCTTTAGGCTTTAGCTGTCCCACCGAGCCACAGCACCACTTGCAGTGTTTTCTATGTATGTGGTAATGAGGAATCAAACCTGACGCTTTTTGCTTGGTAGCCAAGGACTCTAACACCAGGTCAAACACACAGGGCATCTTGCACATTTTTTGACATCAATCTACTAGGATATTATTAGGTTTCTGTATCCTAATCAATTTTTTCCTGATGATTAGATTTGCTGTCATGTGTAAAAAATGCAAGAGGGAAAAACACAGAAGAATTAGTGAAATTTAAAAGAAAGCATTACACACATATATAAGTGTTCATTCTTTGTAGGAGAAAGGATATTTTGATATGATGATGATGACTTTATAATTACTATGTCAGGGTTGAGAGTTTGGCATAGTGGTAGAGTGCTTGCCTAGCATCCATGAAGATCTGGGTTTGATTGCTCAGTATCACATAGATAGAAAATCTAGATGTGGCACTGTGGCTCAAGTGGCAGAGGGCTAGACTTGAGAAAACCCGAGGACAGTGCTCAGGCCCTGAATTCAAGCCCCAAGACTGGCAGAAAGATAAAAGAAAATGAAAATGCTTTTTACAAACTAATCCACTCACAGCATTGGCTTCTGAAATCTTCGCTTCTGCATCTTGTGAAATACCCCTTTCCCTCAACGTAGACAAGAAAAACAGATCCATCCCATGGTCCACTGTGCAGCCCCAGGTGGGGCTAAGAGCTAGTCGTGCAGCAACACATAAGTTTTATTCTAATACTTTCCAAACTTTGTACTCAAATATGCTACCTACTTACCAACTTAGGTCAGTTATCCATATGCTATACCTTATCTTCATGACTACAATATTCTTACACTCCTACGTTAATCCTCTTGTACCTCCCCTGACCTCTCTCATTCTTTTTTAATATCTCTGGACCTCTGCTCGTCTTTCAACCCTTATACTGCACGGATCTACACTTGATGGCTGTTGAGCAATATTGTATATGTAGGTGGTTAATTATTCTCTAGGCTCAGAGGGACTTAAAGACAATAGAGATTGGATTGAGAGGCTTATTGTTTTGGGTATAAATCACTTATCATTGGTTGTATTAGACTGGTCTGTAAGTGCACAAAAAGAAAGAGTGATAATACCAATCAAAACTTGTGAACATCTAGTGTCTGCCAGCTACAGAGGTCTAGGTTGGTTATATCTGAAAAACTATAATCGTATTTAGTAGTAATCTTGCTCCCATTTTCAAATGGGCAGAACAAAAAACTCAAGAAAAATGTCAAATCAAGAAACAACATCCCCCACCCAATGTAAACAGACAATGGAACAGTCACTGGCACACCTAGAGGAGAGTCTTCCAAGTGCTACACAAATACAATTGATAAACATCATTAATGGAAAATGTGAAAATATAAAGAAAGAGATAATGGAGGAAGCCATAGCTGAACAAGAGGAAAGAAAAAACAAGGTGATAATGAAAGAGAAGAAGCCATAAAGGAGGCCATAACAAAGGTTTTTCAAAGAAAGATGGATGAATTCATAGAATTCACAAGTAAAAACGTGACCAAACTCCAGCAAATGTCCAAAGAAAATAAAGCTACTGAGCTAAGCACTCAAAAGGAAATCAAGGAGATAAAGAAATCCATACATGATCTAAAAGAAGAGATGCAAGGCATCAAAAGTGAGCAATGAGAAGCAAGGGAGATGAAAAATAAAGTAGATAGCTTTGATAGCAGCTTAGACAATGCAGAGGAGAGGATTTCCGGGGCTGAAGATAATTTAGGTATTATAGAGAAAGAACAGAAAATGAGTCAATCCAAATCTAGGAAATATGACAGATCACTTCAGGAGGTCCAAGATACAATTAGGAACCCTAATTTAAGGCTAGTTGGTATTGAGGAGGGCGTGGATAAAGAGGTCAATGGTATTGGAAATACACTTCAGGGAATCATCTCAGAAAATTTCCCAAATATCCAGAAGGGCAGGCCCATCCAGATACAAAAAGCTTTTAGAACCCCGAACAGACCTGACCAGAAAAGAACATCCCACCGCCACATTGTGATCCGAACTGGATCAATAGAAACGAAAGGAAAGATCCTAAAGGCAGCCAGGGAAAAGGGATCAGTAACCTATAAAGGCAAACCAATCAGAATAACCCCAGATTTCTCAGCAGAGACCATGCAAGCACGAAGTGACTGGAAGCATATATGTCATGCCCTTAAATCAAATAACTACCAACCAAGAATATTGTAGCCAGCTAAGCTCTCATTCATAACTGAGGGAACAATAAAAACATTCCATTCCAGGGAAAACCTGCAACAATATGTCGAAACAAAACCAACACTACAGAGAATTCTCAAAGATGCTGTATACATAGAAAACCAAAATAAATGCAATATAGGGAAAGAAATGGCACCTAAACAGCATACCATCTAAGGACCACAAGAACTGTCAAGACACAGGCCCTACTAAAAGCTTTTAAACATGGTTGGAACTAAAAAATATCTCTCAATCCTAACTCTCAATATCAATGGACTTAACTCTCCAATTAAACGGCATAGGCTGTCTAGTTGGATCAAAAAGCAAGAGCCATCGTTCTGCTGTCTTCAAGAGACACATCTTACCCAAAAACAATCATCTTTTGAAAGTGAGAGGTTGGAGTAAACTCTATCAAGCTAACCGCCCCCATAAACAGGCTCGAGTTGCCATCCTCATATCAGATACAATAGACTTCAAACTAAAATTAGTAAGAAAAGACAAAGAAGGTTACTACATACTACTAAAGGGATCTTTCTCTCCAGGAAGACATAACGATCCTAAATATTTACACACCCAATCCCGGATCTCCAAACTTCATCACGCAAACTTTACTTACACTGAAACCATACATAGATCGAAATACAGTGATTGTTGGTGAGTTTAACAAACCACTCTCACCTATGGACAGATCAACAAGGCAAAACTTAACAGAGAAACCTTAGAACTGAACAACTATATAGACCAACTAGATCTAACATACATCTGCAGAATATTCCACCCAGTAACAACACAATATACGCTTTTCTCAGCAGCACATGGAACATTTTCCATAATAGACCACATCTTAGGCCATAAAACAAACCTGGACAGATTCAGAAACACTGAAATTATTCCATGCACACTCTCAGACCATAAAGGCATCAAATTGGAGCTTAACACATATCTCCACCAACGAAAACCCTGTAACTCATGGAGACTGAACAACACATTGTTGAATCAAAAACAATGGGTAATCGAAGAGATCAGAACAGATATCCAACTGTTTATGAAATTTAACAATAAGGAGCACACAAATATCAACTCCTTAGGGACACAACAAAGGCAGTACTCAGAGGAAAATTTATAGTGCTGAGTGCCTACAACAGCAAGTTGGAAAAATGGCAAATCAACTAGTTAATGTCTCACTTTAACCTCCTGGAAAAAGAGCAACAAACCAACCCTAAACCCATTAGGAGAAAGCAAATTATTAAAATCAAAGCAGAATTAAATGATTTGGAATAAAAAAAACTACACAAAGAATCAACAAATCAAGAAGTTGGTTCTTTGAAAGATTAACACAATTGACAAGCCCTTAGCAAATCTTATCAAAAAAAACAAGAGAGCATATCGAAATAAACAAAATCGCAGATGAAAATGGTAATATCACGACAGAAATTACCAAGATCCAGAATACCATGGGGGAATACTTCTGAAAACTTTACGCCAAGAAATTTGAGAACCTAGAAGAAATGGATGAATTCCTAGACAATATTAACATACCCACACTGAACCAACAAGAGCTAACCCAACTCAACAGGCCTATTTGAAGCTCTGAAATAGAAATGGAAATTAGACAACTTCCACTTGAAAAGAGCCCAGGACCAGATGGATTCACAGCTGAATTCTATAAGGTCTTCAAAGCAGAGCTCACACCAATACTTCTCAAGCTC
Organism: Megascapheus bottae; assembly: GCF_031878675.1. Lineage (NCBI taxonomy): Eukaryota > Metazoa > Chordata > Mammalia > Rodentia > Geomyidae > Megascapheus > Megascapheus bottae. Next base: position 5,118,644 of record NW_028327585.1, read on the forward strand.
TTCAACGAAATTGAAAATGAAGGTTGTTTACCAAACTCATTCTGTGAAGCCAGTATATCCCTCATCCCCAAACCAGACAGAGATTCATCAAAGAAAGGGAACTATAGACCCATTTCTTTGATGAACATCGATGTAAAACTTCTCAACAAAATACTGGCCAACCGTCTACAACAACTCATCAAAAAATTATACACTATGATCAAACTGGATTCATCACAGGGAGGCAAAGCTGGTTCAACATACACAAATCAATTCATATAATTCAACACATCAACAGGAGCAAGGACAAAAATCACAAGATCGTCGCAATAGATGCGGAAAAGGCATTTGACAAGATCCAAAACCCCTTTATGTTAAAAGATGTGGAGAAACTAGGACTCCATGGAACATTTCTCAATGTAATGAAGGCTGTGTATGAGAAACCCACTGCAAGTATTATACTTAATGGTGAAAATCTAAAGCCATTCCCTCTAAAATCAGGAACGAGACAAGGATGCCCACTCTCTCCACTCCTTTCTAACATAGTACTAAATTTCCTAGGCAGTGCAATAAGGCAAGAAGCAAGCATAAAGGGGATCCAAGTAGGGAAAGAGGAAATAAAACTATCCCTCTTTGCAGATGACATGATTCTGTATTTAAAGAATCCTATTGACTCTACTCCCAAGCTCCTTGAGCTGATTCAAAGCTTTGGAAGTGTAGCAAGCCATAAAATCAACCCTCACAAATCAACTGCCTTCCTTTACGCCAATAGTGAGAGAAACGAGGCAATAATCAGGAAAGAAACTCCTTTCACAATAGCCTCAAAGAAAATAAAGTACCTAGGAATTAGCTTTACTAAGAATGTAAAGGACCATTTAGATGAAAACTTTAAAACCCTAAAAAAGGAAATTAAAGCAGAACTAAGGAAATGGAAAAACCTCCCATGCTCCTGGATTGGAAGAATCAACATTGTGAAAATGACAATCTTGCCAAGGGCTATCTACAAATTCAATGCAATACGCATCAACATCCCAATGTCATTCTTTAAAGAAATAGAAGAGGCAATTTAAAATTTCATATGGAATAATAATAGACCCCGTAAGCAAAAACACTCCGTAGCAGAAAGAACAGCGCTGGAGGAATTTCAATTCCAAACTTTAGACTCTATTACAGAGATATAATTCTCAAAACAGCTTGGTACTGGCAGAAGAACAGGCCTGAAGTCCAATGGAATAGAACTGTGGACCCAGATATTAAACCACAGACCTATGGCCACCTAATCTTTGACAAGGGAGCCAAAAAAATAGAATGGAAGAAAGATAGCCTCTCCAACAAGTTGTGCTGGCAGAATTGGTTAAGCACCTGCAGAAAACTAAAGGTGGATCCTTCTTTGTCACCTTGCACTAGAATTAACTCCAAATGGATCAAAGACCTGGAGGTAAAAGCTGACACACTGAAAAGTTTACAGGAAGGAATAGGAGATACACTAGGCCTCCTTGGCACAGGTCGAAACTTTCTTAATAAGGACCAAGAATCACAACAAATCAGAGAAAGGCTGGATAAGTGGGACTGTAGTAAACTGCAGAGCTTTTGTATGGCAAAGGACATAGCTAGTAAACTAATCAGGAAGCGTACAGAGTGGGAGAAGATCTTCACCAACCAAACAACGGACAAAGGCCTCCAATCTAAAATATATCAACAACTCACAAAATTGAATCACACCAAAACTAACCTCCAAAGTAACAACCATCCCATTAAAAAATGGGGCAAAGACTTAAAGAGAGTCTTCTCTGAAGAAGAAACAAAATGGCCTATAGACACATGAAGAAATGCACAACATCTCTGGTCATAAAAGAATTGCATATCAAAAGAACTCTAAGATTCCACCTCACTCCAGTTAGAATGGCCAGAATCAGGAAAACGAATGACAACAGATGCTGGAGGGGATGTGGCCAGGAGGGATCACTACTACACTGTTGGTGGGAGTGCAAACTCGTTCAACCACTATGGAAAGCAGTGTGGCAGTGTCTCAGAAGGCTAAACATAGAACTCCCCTATGACCCAGCAATACCACTTCTTGGCGTTTACCCAACAATCCAGAAACAAGGGCATACTAAACCCACTAGCACAACAATGTTCATTGCAGCGCTATTCACCATAGCAAAGATATGGAACCAACCCAGATGTCCCTCATTTGATGAGTGGATCAACAAGTTGTGGTATTTGTACACAATGGAATTCTATGCTGCTGTCAGAAAGAATGACATCACCCCATTTGTTAGGATATGGAAAGACTTAGAACAAATCATATTAAGTGAAGTAAGCCAGACTCAAAGGAACTTAGGCTCAGTGGCTTCCCTCATTCGTCATAATCAGTAGAAACCTTGGGCTCTACTAGCAGAGATTTGCAATAGAGCAAAAGGCCATATATAAGGCCATAAATGTGAAGCTAATTGAAAAGACCTCCAGGATATTGAAACAAAAGCCATATAATGAATGATTGTTGTCCTTAATGTACTATGTTGTCTCTCATCTCCTTTGGTGTCCCTTGGTTATTCCATATTGGTATAGTATCTCACTTTGTTTTCTGATATATTGAATTTATTTGTATTTGGATATTTGAAATTTGATAGGGAAGGGGGGAAAACCAAGAAGGGTTGGAGTGTATGGGGAGGATGATGGGTCAAATATATTTCGTCTTAGAAATTTACCTCATCTGGTTGCCCTGGATTTTCCTGGCCTTCTTCTTAGAGAAAGGCCTGTTATACTGGATTTGTGGCTTGGCAAAGATCTAGCATGTACATCTTCGAGTAATACATCCACAACTTCCACGCCTGAGACTCAAGTTTCCTGACCTTTGGCAACAGCACAGCAACATCTTTCTTCCTCCTGAGCCACAGGCCAAGTGAGCTGGCTTGAGCTGGTTGTTAGTAACAGTGGCTTGGTTACCAGGGTTCCATATCCTGTTCCATTGTGAGGGAGGCAGGGTCACCTTTCAGGGCCCAATGACTAAAGATCCTTGCTCACAGAAGACCTCACCAAAGACATACTGGAGGCTGAATCTCTCCTCCAATCTCACAATATACATGTGGATGTAGTAAACAGCACACCTTATTTGTCCAATCCCAATGTCTTCCACTAGGCCCAACTACCAGTCTGGTCTCAGGCTCAAGGAGCCTTTCTTAGGTAAGATCCAAACTTAAGGGTCAATATTGCCCTCATCCTTTACAAAACATTTGCTTCACAGTGCCTTCTCTGCCTGCATTTTGCCCCTTGTCGATTTTTTTTTGCTAGTCTTGGGACTTGACCTCAGAGTGTGAACATTGTTCTTGGGCTTTCTTTAGGCTTTAGCTGTCCCACTGAGCCACAGCACCACTTGCAGCATTTTCTATGTATGTGGTAATGAGGAATTAAACCTGAGTCTTTTTGCGTGGTAACCAAGGACTCTACCACTAGGTCAAACACCCAGGGCATCTTGCACATATTTTTGACGTCAATCTACTAGGATATTGTTTGGTTTCTGTATCCTAATCAATTTTTTCCTGACGATTAGCTTTGCTGTAATGTGTAAAAATTGCAAGAGGGAAAGACACAGAAGAATAAGTGAAATTTAAAAAAAAGCATTACACACATAGATAAGTGTTCATTCTTTGTAGGAGAAAGAATATTTTATATGACGATGATGACTTTGTAATTACTATGTCAGGGTTGAGAGTGTGGCATAGTGATAGAGTGCTTGCCTAGCATCCATGAAGATCTGGGTTTGATTGCTCAGTATCACATAGATAGAAAATATAGATGTGGCACTGTGGCTCAAGTGGCAGAAGGCTAGACTTGAGATAACCAGAGTACAGTGCTCAGGCCCTGAATTCAAGCCCCAAGACTGGCAGAAAGATAAACGATACTAAAAATGCTTTTTACGAGCTAATTCACTCACAGCATTGGCTTCTGAAATCTTCGCTTCTGCATCTTGTGAAATACCCCTTTCCCTCAACGTAGACAACACAAACAGATCCATCCCATGGTCCACTTTGAGGCCACTGGTTGGCCTAAGAGCTAGTCGCGCAGCAACACATAAGTTTTATTCTAATACTTTCCAAACTTTGTACCCAAATATGCTACCTACTTACCAACTTAGGTCAGTTATCCTTATGCTACACCTTTTCTTCATGACTACAATATTCTTACACTCCTACGTTAATCCTCTTGTACCTCCCCTGACCTCTCTCATTCTTTTTTTCTATCTCTGGACCTCTGCTCATCTTTCAACCCTTATACTGCACGGATCTACACTTGATGGCTGTTGAGCAATATTGTATATGTAGGTGGTTAATTATTCTCTAGGCTCACAGGGACATAAAGACAATAGAGATTGGATTGAGAGGCTTATTGTTTTGGGTATAAATCGCTTATCAGTGGTTGTATTAGACTGGTCTGTAAGTGCACAAAAAGAAAGAGTGATAATACCAATCAAAACTTGTGAACATCTAGTGTCTGCCAGCTACAGAGGTCTAGGTTGGTTATATCTGAAAAACTATAATCATATTTACTAGTAATCTTGCTCCCATTTTCAAATGGGCAGAACAAGAAACTCAAGAAAAATGTCAAATCAAGAAACAACATCCCCCAGCCAATGTAAACAGACAATGGAACAGTCACTGGCAAACCTAGGGGAGAGTCTTCCAAAGTGCTACACAAATGCAATTGATAAACATCATTAATGGAAAATGTGAAAATATAAAGAAAGAGATAATGGAGGAAGTCATAGCTGTAGAAGAGGAAATCATAAACAAGGTGATAAGTGAAAAAGAAGTAGCCATAAAGGAGGCCATAATAAAGGATTTTCAAAGAAAGATGGATGAATTCATAGAATCCACAAATAAAAATGTGACCAAACTCCAGCAAATGTCCAAAGAAAATAAAGCTACTGAGCTAACCACTCAAAAGGAAATCAAGGAGATAAAGAAATCCATACATGATCTAAAACAAGAGATGCAAGGCATCAAAAATGAGCAATTAGAAGCAACGGAGATGAAAAATAAAGTAGATAGTTTGATAGCAGGTTAGACAATGCAGAGGAGAGAATTTCTGGGGCTGAAGATAATTTAGTTATTATAGAGAAAGAACAGAAAATGAGTCATACAAATCTAGGAAAATTGAGAGAGCGCTTTAGGAGGTCCAAGATACAATTAGGAAGCCTAATTTAAGGCTAGTTGGTATTGAGGAGGGCGTGGAGAAAGAGGTCAATGGTATTGGAAATATACTTCAGCGAATCATCTCAGAGAATTTCCCAAATACCCAGAAGGGCAGGCCCATCCAGATACGAGAAGCTTTTAGAACCCCAAACAGACCTGACCAGAAAAGAACATCCCACCGCCACATTGTGATCCGAACTGGTGGGTCATAGATCTTGAACTCAGCCTGGGCACTATCCCTGAGCTCTTCAGCTCCAGGCTACCACCTTACCCTGGAGCCAAGCCCCACTTCCCATTTTCTAAAGGTAAATTGGAGATAAGAGTCTCACGTCTTTTTGTGCCAGGGTGGCTTTAATCCCTGATCCTCAGATCTCAGCCTCATGAGTAGCTAGGATTATAGAAGTGAGCCACCAACCCATCTTGCTCAGCTTTCTGGTTTTTTTTTAATAAAGCCCTTTGGCTGGAACTCGGTCTGAGCACTGTCCTTCAGCTTTCCTCAAGCCTAGTGATCTTCTACTTGAGCCACAGCACTACTTCTGGTTTTTTCTGTGTATGTGGTACTGCGGAATTGAACCTTCGTCTTCATACAAGCACTATACAACTATGCTAAACTCCCAGCCTCTCCGCATTACTTTTTATGATAGATCTTTCATGCATCTAGGATGGCTAGAAATCCTTCTTGAGTTTCCCAAGACCAGGGAGTATAGGTGTGTTCCATCCTGTGTGGCTACATAACCATTGTTTAGGGTACAGTTCTCTCTTCATTCTACCCATCTAGAGCAATTTTCATCTTCCATGTATAATCATTAAACATTCAGCTCCTGTTCCTCTCTACTCCATTCTCTGGAACCATCGTGCTTTTTGGCTCTAAGGGTTTGTTGATCCTTGGAAGCTCTGGAAGGGAAAACATACCCTAGCTCTTCCTTTATGACTGCTGTATTTTTAATTTACTGTAATCAAGATTCATCTGTAAAATATAGTAAAATGTTCTTTCTTTTCAATGCATTGTTTTGCATATTTCTATCTTTTGATTATTATTAATAGTTGTGAATGGATTCTCCACATATTTGTTCTAGTCTCTGCTTTCTCTTCCATTAAGTGCAAATCTAGAAATAGAAGTGTTGGACCATATTTCTATGTAATTCTATATTTAGTACTTTTTTAGCACTCTCCACGCAATTTTTGATTGTTTTATATTCCTTGCAGAACTATTCCAAAGTTCTACTTCTTCTCACTACCTTCCCAGTAATAGTTAGACTTTGAAAGTTTTTTTTTTGTATGCGTGTGTGTGTGTGTTTGTGTGTGTGTATGTGGATCTTTTTGTTTAAAACTATATTTATATTAACATATTAAAAGTAATGATTTCATTGTAATTTTAATTTTTCTTATGACTGTCAATATTGAACTTCTTTCTACATTTTGAACTACTATTTCTATGTATTCTTTTTAGAAAATCTTCTCCAATCTCCAATTATTTTCCCGTTTTTGTGGGGTAGTGGGGAAAGTCATGGAGCTTGGACCTTGGGCCGTGAGCTCTTTAGTTTAAGGCTATTGTCCTACCCTGAGTATTGCCCCTCAGTTCTTCTGCTCACAGCTCCCTACCCCTCTTCCCATTATATACAGAACAAAGGTCATCCTCAGTCTTTTTGAAAAAGTAAAACATACAGTAAATTTGTAGTATAAAACAGCAAGAAATAAATTTCTTGCCAGGTGCAGTGACTTCTACCTGTAATCCTAGCTACTCAGATATCAGGCTGATATCTAAAGATTTGGTTCAAAGCCAGCCTGGGCATTAGAAAGTCTATGAGACTCTCATCTACAGTTAACCACTAGAATATGGGAAATGGCACTGTGGCTTCATAGGTAGGGTGATAGCCTTGAGTTGAAGAGCTCAGGAACAGTGCCCAGGCCCAGAGTTCAAGCCTTACAAATCCCCCAGCCAAAAAAAAGAAAAAAAAGTTTCTTCCCCAAGTGACTATTATGCCAGACATAGAATATTAACATTCTGGGTGTACTTCACAGTATTATTACTTGATACCCTAAGATATTGCAATATTCTCACAGTACCAGCATATGTCATCATATAATGTAGTTCCTTTTCAATGGAATAATTCCATTTATAACCTAAATCTACTCCCCCGACTTATTTTTGTCGATACCACAATTGCTCTACCATGATATGCCACAAGCCATTAAACATTATATGGTGGGTAATTGGAAAGGAGTCTCATGGAATTTTGTGCCAGGCTGGCTTTGAACCATGGTCCTCAGATCTCAGTCTCCTGAGTAGCTAGGATGAGAGGCGTGAGCCATCAACACCTGGCTTGACTTTTTATTTTTTTGTGGGTCTTGGGACTTGAACTCTGGGCCTAAGCACCATCCCTAAGCTTTTCAGGTCAATATTTCATGTACGTCTAAACATTTAAGTAAAGGAATAAAATTCCAACCAAAAAAAGAATAAAATTCCAGACATGGTGTGTTTATAACTCGGTGTTAATTACTTGATGAAAATGTGCCATTCCAGAAGCTGGTGTCATTTGATGATGTAGCTGTGGATTTCAGCTGGGAGGAGTGGCAGCATCTGGACAATGCTCAGAGGACCCTGTACAGAGATGTAATGCTGGAGACCTACAGCATCCTGGTGTCCTTAGGTGAGCAAAAGTCAAATTCACTTGCAAGGCCAAGTGCCTTGTTATTTTGCAGATACGTGAATGTTTATCAAACTTTCAATACTATTTAAATGAAAGATTCCAGGCCCTGAGAAGTATCATTACTTTCTAAAGAAAACCTAAGGTAATTTTGTACTCATTCTTCAGGATACCTTCAGGATACTTTGACAACAGTTCTAAATTATGTTTCCTCTAATGGAGACAACATTCCAAACTTACACAGTAATTGTAAGTGGATAAACAATCCAGAATAGAATATACATCATTATTGGAAATAGGATCTACAAATCACTAAACAGTGAGTTTATAATGGAAACCTGGCACTAGGTGCAATGTTTCATGCCTGTAATCTTAAAATATTCAGGAGGAAGAAATCTAAGAATTCTAATTTGAAGCCAGCAATGGCATAAAAATTGCCATGAAACTCTATAACTCCAAATAACCCCTCAAAACTGTTAGTGGAGTGTCAAGAGTTTGACTTTGTGGTTGAGTGCTTGCCTAGCATGCATGAAGACCTATGCATGTAAGTGGAGCTGGGACTCAAACTGGTATTTTTCTAGCTTTGAGGAAGGCAGGTAAGGTTATGTCATACAAAATGAATCCAGAGCTGGGGAAAAGTCAACCATGGAGCCAGTGAGAAATGAGAAAAAAGATTTAATAGATAACTTGTGAGTAGGTTGTCTGCGAACTTAAACAATGATGACACAGCATAAGCAATAATTCTCTACTGTTTCTAATTTACAGGGCCCTGTGTTCCCAAACCTGTATTAATTGAAAAGCTAGAGCACTGTGCAGAACTCTGGATAGGAAATTCCTCTGACAAGAATATCACAGGTGAGTGAATGCATCTTCATATTGATGTTGGAGCCTGAGCCCCATTGGTAAGTTCATGTTGTGATGTACTGAGCAATAATATTCTTAGTTACCCTAACTCCTGTGTGGAACCTATGGAATTCTTTGTGAATGAATCAAGAATCATTTTCTTTTCCCAATCCTATGCTTGGTCTCAGGGCCTGAGCATGGTCCTTGGGTTTTCTCAAGGCTAGATCTCTATTTCTTGAGTCATAACACCACTTCTGGCTTTTTCTTTGTATGTAGTACCAAGGAACTGAACCAGGTCTTTGTGCATGCTAGCCCAAACCCCCGGCACCAAGAATCATAGGGTGATATAATGAATTCTATGTGGCAGTAGAGTTAAAGTTAGATTTCTCTGTAGAAATCACTGTGAAACAAAATAAAATGAGAAAGCCATGAGCCCGTGGCTCATGCCTGTAATCCTAGCTACTTAGGAGGCTGAGATCTGAGGATCAAGGTTCAAAGACTGACCTATCACAAAAACACCTTAGACTCTTCTCTCCAATGAACCAATAGAAAATGAGAAGTGGGGTTGAGGCTAAAGACATAGGGCAGTAGCCTTGAGCTGAAGAGCTCAGGAAGAACAGCCAGGTCTAGAATTCAAGTCGCATAACTACAAAACAAGAAAGAAAGAAAGAAGGAAAGAAAGAAAGAAAGAAAGAAAGAAAGAAAGAAAGAAAGAAAGAAAGGAAGGAAGAAAGAAAGAAAGAAAGAAAGAAAAAAGAGGGAAGAAAGAGGGAAGAAAGAGGGAAGAAAGGAAAGGAAGAAAGAAAGGAAGAAAGAAAGACAGAAAGAAAGAAAGAAAGTAAGAAAGAAATAATGATATCTCATTTGTTTAAAACTAATACTATAAATGATTGAGCAAACAAGGAATAAGTCAGGGCATTATTCTCTGATAAGGATAATATCTTTTTGCTGGTAGGAAGAGACTGGTATTCAGAACCAGACCTTTCCACCAGAAATTGAGCCTAGTGATAGAGTGCTTGCCTAGCATGCACAAAGACACAGGTTTGATTCCTTATTACCACATACATAGAAAAAGCCACAAGTAATGACTTCATTGGTAGGGTTCTAGTCTTGAGAAAACCCAAGGACAGTAGTTAGGTCCTAAGTTCAAACTCAGGAATGGAAGGAAAAAAACAACAACAAAGTTTCAATCAACATAAGAAAATTAACTAGACAATGAGCTGGAGATTTTCTGGTCTTCCATGGTTCTGAGTCACAGGAGTGTTACAAAAGGAATTTTTATAAGACTTCAAATGGAAAGAAACAAATTTCAAAATTCCCACAAATACCTAAATTGAGACTTTAGTGAGAAGTTGTAACTGAAGGGATATAGGTGTAAGTCCTTACTCTCAAGAATCGTTCTTGCTTGGATCAAAGGCAAACAGACATATAAACCAAACTTGTGGCTGCTGAATCTAGAAAAAAGTCGTGTTCCTCACTTAATGGTTAAAAAGCAAACAGCATTGAAACTGGGTAAGGTAATCCTATCTGCTACTCAGGACCTGAGACTCTTATGTGTAGTTAACTCTAGAAAACAGGAAGTGGGGCTGTAGCTCAAGGATAGGGGTTATAGTCTTCTGCTGAAGTGTTCAGGTACAGGGCCGAGGCCTATGAACTACAAAAAAAAAGAAAAGAAAAGAAAAGAAAGTTTTAAAAAGATGCAAAACAGCACAATATTTAGATTATTTCTCAAAAATAAAAGAAAGGCAGCTATTCCTCAATGTATAAACAAAACAGTATTTGAAAAAAAACAGCTGCAGGTATATTATAGGTAGTACTCAGCTTAAAACTGTAGCAATACATAGTTGGGTAATTTCAATAAATATTTCCTGTGATATAAAAAGAGAAAAACATTATTGGTCATTGTAAAATATCATTTTCTTAATATGTTAGGGAGAAAAGCATATATTTCTCATAAATCAATTTCCACTTTTATATTTTAAAATATCTAACACTTAGGATGGGAAAGTAAAGTCATTACCTTTACAGTAAGGAATATTTGTATCTCATGTATGTTTGTGTCTTTTTTTCTATGACTCATTTTAGATGTCCAGGTAATGGAAAATGTGTTCAAGACCTGCCAGGAAAGTCCACATGAATGTCTTTGTGAAGTAGCAGTTGCAAGTAGTATCGAAGTGGAGGAAAACGTGAGATTAGCAACAACTTTAAATTTGAGCTCTACACATAATCCAGAGCTGATTAGTAATAACGGTAACAACTTAGGGGTGAGGACTGAGGAGTTCATTAAGTGTCAGAACATGCTTCTATCTCCTAAGCCTGATGAGATGCATGCTGCTTATAGATCTCGTATGTCTCCTGTTCTTAAAAAATCCATCGGATATTCAGAGCATTTTATTCATGATTGTGACAGTCCAAAAGATCTGCAGTATCATAATTCTGTTCTCCCTGCCCAAGAAATTCTTCAGGGAGGGAGGAAAACTGCTAAATGTACTGTGTGATGAAAAATATTGTACTTAACACCGACCATCACTACACATCCGAAAATGTACACAGGAGAGACTCCTCATACATGTAGTGAATGTGAGAAATCTTTCAATAATGAAATACGCCTTACAATACCTCAGAGCAAATATCTTGAGATATGTGATGCATACATCAAGTGTGAAAATTAATTTCTGAGAAGTCAGACCTGACGCTCCAACCTCGATCTCCAAGAGAAGACAAACCTTATGAATATGAGGAACGTAATAAAATTTCTGCCCAGAATTCAGCTCTCAGCACACATCAGAGATCTCACTCAGAAGAGAAATCTTATGAATGGGATAAATGTGGGAAGACTTTTAGACTGAAATCATACCTCACTTTGCACCAGAGAAGACACACAGAACAGAAACCTTATGAATGTAACAAATGTGAAAAGTCTTTCACCCAGAAGATACACCTTCGAGTTCATCAAATAACACACACAGGAGAGAAATCTTATAAGTGTAATGAATGTGGAAAGTCTTTCCATGGAAGGGAAAACTTCGTGTTCATCAGTGAATACACACAGAAGTGAAACCTTATGAATGTAACCAATGTGTAAAGTCTTTCAGACAGAAATCTTCCCTCAAATTGCATCAAAGAACACACAAAGGAGAGAAACCTTATGTGTGCAACAAATGTGGAAAGACATTCAAGTGGAAGTCATATCTTGATGGGCATAATAGAACACACACAGGAGAGAAAACTTATGCATGTAGTGAATACGGAAAGTCTTTCAAATGGAAGGTAAAACTCCATGTTCATCAGAGAATATACTCAGGAGAAACACCTTATGAGTGTAACATATGTGGAAAGTCCTTCAAACAGAAGCCAAACCTCAACATGCATAAGACAATTCAAACAGGAGAAAAACCTTATGAATGTAACCGATGTGGAATGTCTTTCAAATGGAAGTCTTCCCTCAAATTGCATCAGAGAACACACACAGGAGAGAAACTATACGAGTGCATCAAATGTGGTAAGACCTTCAGATGGAAGTCACATTACAGGAGGCATAACAGAATTCACACATATTAGAAACCTTAGGAATATAACCAAAGTTGAAAGTCTTTCGTGCAGTATTCACCCTTCAGGAAGCAAAGAGAGTTCACACATATGAGAAGCCTTAGCAATGTAATAAATAGGAAAGACTTTTTAGTCTGTGGAAGAAAACTCAGCTTGTGTCACAGAACCAGCACAAGATCAAACCCTTAATGAATGTAGCAAATGTTCAGTCTTTTCCCCAGAAGGCACAAGTCAAGATTTATCACTAAACACCCACAGGACACAATCCGATGAATAAAATGAAAGGGAAATTTTTTTGAAGAACTCATAGTTGAGTTTGCATGATACCACATAGACACAGGATAAAAATCTTATGAATATAAGAATATGAAAAATCCACCATGAACGCATGACTAATTATAAAATGCACATAGGAGAGATAAACCTTATGAATATTACAAATGTGGAAAGTGTTTGACCTGGAAGGCATACTTCTGTGTTCATCACAAACCTGATTCCCATAGAAGAAAAGAAAACTAATGAATAGAACAAATGTGCAATGACTTTTAATCAGAAGTCAGTCTTCAGTACATTTCAGAACATACACAATAGAGAAATTCTGAGTAATGAAAAACATTTAGCTATATATAGAATCTCTGTATATGGGAGCATTAGGGTAAATCTTCTAAACAAAGTCAACCTTTAGCAAGCATTAAGAGCACTCACAGAAGAAATAATAGCATGTAGGAAAACCTTTGTCAGAAACCTCTAAAAGCTGCCTGTGTGGCTTAGTGGTAGAGTGCTAACCTATCAAGGATGAAGGCCTGGGTTAGATTCCTCAATACTACGTGAAAAGAGCAAGCCAGAAGCAGCACTGTGGTTCAAATGGTAGAGTACTAACCTTGAGCAAAAGTAGCTCAGGCCCTGAGTTCAAGCCTAAGGATTGGAGAGAGAGAGAGAGAAAAAGAGAGAGAGAGAGAGAGAGAGAGAGAGAGAGAGAGAGAGAGAGAGAGAGAGAGAGAGACAAGAACTTCTAAATTTTACAGAGATAGAGAAGGAGAGAGAGAAGGAGACAGAAACTAATTTCTAAACTTTACAGTCTTTCTATTTCCTTAGAAATTCGTCTATGTCATTCTTTCTGACAGAAGCACAGAATTCCATTGTGTAAAAATACCATATTTGATCTACTCATCAACTGACGGGCATCTGGGTTGGTTCCATACCTTTCCTATAGTAAATAGTGCTGTGATAAATGTTATTGTTCTAGTGAATTTAGTATGTCCTATCTGGACGATTGGCAAGTAGTGAAATTGCTGGATCACAGGGGAGCTCTATGTTTAGTCTTTTTGGGATACTGCCATAGTGCTTTCCATAGTGGTTGAACGAGTTAGCAATCCCACCAGCAGTGTAGTAGTGATCCCTCCTGGCCACATCCCCTCCAGCATACGTTATTAGATTTCTGGATCTTGGCATTCTAACTGGAGTGAGGAGGAAAAGGGAAAGAGGAACTGAAACTTTCTCTCCTTACAGATGACATGATTCTGTATTTAAAGAACCCTATAGAATCTACTCCGAAGCTGCTTCAGCTGATATAAAACTTTGGTAAAGTAGCAGGGTACAAAATTAAGCCTCAATGTCAACTGCATTCCTATATGCCAACAAATGAGAGGAATGAGGCAAGAATCAGGATAGCAACTCATTTTGCTATCTAAGAAAATAAAATACCTAGGAATTACTTAGAATGTAAAGCACCTTTATGATGGAACTATAAACCCTGGAGAAGGAAATTAACGCAGAACTGAGGAAATGCAAAAACCTATGCTCCTGCTTTGGAAGAAGTAATATTGTTAAAATGGCAATCTTGATAAGGACTATCTACAAATTCAGTGCAATATTCATCAATATCCCAATGTCATTCTTTAAAGAAACAGAAGAGGAAATCCAAAATTTCACTTGGAATAATAAAAGACCCCTTATAGTCTGCCTTCTTGCATCATACATAATGTTTAATCTCACCTTCTCCGCCAAAATCTCACCTTTATCATTGAGACATAGGTGGCCCTGTTTACTAGCAGCAAAGGCTCAAACGCGCAGTTTCAGGTGTCACCACTGCCTCTGTTACTGGGTAGATCCAACTCTGTCATCGATTCTGAGGTCTGCTCTGGGAGTCTTGGTCACAAGTTGTTCTGTGGCATCTGCTGCCAGCCTGTGCCTATTTGCTTCCTTTTCCTCCAGCAGCCTACAACAGGGAATGAAGTTCAGGCGCTGATGCTCTCCTTCATATGCAGGGCAGGATGAGCCCAACCCTCCCTCATCTTCCTCTTCCAATTTTTGGGAAAAAATGTGCTGGCAGAAGTCCTCAGGTGTGGGGCATGGCTGATTCACACTTTTAATCCAGGCTGGTCAGGAGGCTGAGATCTGAGTATGGAAGTTCCAAGTCACCTAGAACAGGAAAGTCTGATAGATTCTTACTACCAAAAATAAAAACAGCTGGGAATGGAGTTTGGGCTCAAGTGGTAAAGGGCTAGTCTTGAGTACAAATGCTTAGTGCCCAGGCCCTGAGTTCAGGCTCCAGCACTGCCAACAACCTCACTTTAGTGAGATTTTAGCTTTATCCATGTAGGCACATCTCACTGGAATCTTTGCTGGTAGAGATAGTCTTCATAATTTTGTCTCAAGGTAAAGGTCCTCCTGGGGTAGTACACAAAAGGTGTCATGGAGAGAGGAGCCTCACTTGCTCCAGGTTTGAAGATGGCATAGGTCAAGCCAGCATGGAGTTGGCACATCAGTTTTTTTCCTAGAACCACCTACCAGTGAATGTCAAATGACATTGACTGTTGTAGGATTGTGTGATTGAAGTGCCCCATTAAGGGCAGTGTTAGCACATCCAAACTTGGATACCAGGAATGCTGAAATCTCAAAGCTAAGATTTTTGTTGGCTACAGAAATGCTGGTGTGTCTGTTATTCACTAAAAGTTCAGGTGCAAAGATTCTGAAGCTTGATGCCATGTGTTTATTCCATTTAGTAAAATTATTTTAATGCACTGTATAAGTTAAAACATTTGATAAGAGTCGGGGGTAGTGAAAACATTGTTCTTGAATTCATGTGTCTGGCAGGGTAATGGGGGGGGGTGTTGGTGGCTGGGACTATGAAGCTGGAGCTGCTATCAAACCATGATCATGTTCCTCTTTGTCTGGGAGAAATGACTCCAAAGATGAAATTCGAATGGTGAGGAAAAGATGATGATGTACTCAGGAAATTTCTCCTAAACAAATTCTCATGTGGAAGTGGGATGGGGGCTGGGCATATCTGAGGCAGAGCTTAAGGGGGCTTCTCGTGGCGTTGAGAATGTTCCTTGCGACTTCAGGCATGCAGCAGGGTGTTTTAGATGGCCATTGTGAGATGGATGGAATAAGACTGGAGACAAGATGAATGCTGGGATCCTGCAATGCTCTTGCATGAGGGGCTGGTGGCTCACCTGAAAGAACTAATTATGTCTAAAAAAGAAATCAGGAATTTGTTTTGATTAGATAATACCTGTAATCCGAGGCATAGTCAGGATCCTGATCTTAGTATTGTGGTTTAAAACCAACCCAGCAAAGGGAAAAATGCATGAGACTCTTACTCCCAGTTTAGAGCAAGAACAAAGATTGAAGTAGAGCTGTGGTTCAAGAGCTAGAGTGCTACCTTGAGCAAAGAAAAGCTAAGAAAAAGCTACAGGTCTTGAGTTCAAGGCCAGGAATGAAAGAAGGAAGGTAAAAAAAGGGAAGTATGTGAGGAAGGGAAATATATAAATGAAAGAGAGAAGGAACTAGAAATTTTAAACTAGAGAATATTTAAAAGTCATCAGTCCTTCTAAGAAAAGTGTTGGAGTATGGGTTCTATATGTGGTGAACTGGAAGCCCAGCAGTGACTTGTTAACCAAAGAGTCACCATGATGAGCAAAGGATAGAAATCTGCATGAGCCTCTTAGCGGATGGAGTCACAGAAGAGAACCTCAGCTCCCATCCCATAGTTAGAAGTATATAGAGATGGGGAAGTTGGCATCACCTTGATGTCATTGTGTCCATGGAGACTGGAAGCCATGGCTCTGTGAAAGCACAATGTTCTGGTTACTGAGCTGAGAGGCTGAGGAGAGCCAAGTCCTGGCCATGAAGAAATCAGGGTGGCAGCAGAGCAACTCTGCTGCAGTGTGTGCCTGCTTGGCTGTTCTTATTCTGTGGTGGATCAGGCCTGAGCGGGTGATAGTAACTGTTTTGTGGTCACAAGCCCTACACCAAGAGCTTCCTCTGGGATCCTCATAAGCTACAGGGTGGCTGGTGGTGGGATGTGTGTGGGGGGAAGTGACAGAGGGATGGACGCATGGCAAGGTGGGTGAAGAGATGAGAGGAATGATGAGAGCCCAGTTCATTGGTTTCCAAGGTTAATGGGTGGGAGGTAGAGAGGCATGATGGAGGAAAAATGGAGGCAGGGGAAGGTGGTGACAGAGTGAGGCCATCTGTAGTGCCAGCCTGGCCATCATCTGAAGCCCATAGGCAGCTTTCTGATCCCTCACTTTGTGCTGCTACTTGTGGAGGGAATGTCACGTGTACCCAGAGCTAGGGGTGGGGCAATGTTAGTAGCACCTGGAGAACCATTGGCCTCTACCTGGGTGAGGGGTGGTTCTGGCTCCCATGCTGGGTGGCCTGATAACTATGGAACAGATCTCTCCTTAGCTACCACAGTCAGTGGCTGCTCTCCATCTAAGTTTAGGGCACCTGCTCAGCCATCAGGACACCCCATGCCAGGACAGAGGCCTACAATTCAGATGGCAGCACAGGGGTGAAGATGATCTCACCTTAGCCCTAGTTCCATGGCTGTCCCTGCATGCAGGTCAGGATGAGCTGGGGGAAGATGTTCTCTGTGTTTTTCCACAGCCTATCCCGGCCTCTTCTTGTGTCTGATTAGACCCAGAGAGTACCAGGTTCCCTCTCATAGTCCTGGTTCTTTTTCTTTTACAGTCATGAGGCTTGAACTCAGGTCCTGGGTACTGTCCCTGAGCTCTTTTGCTCAAGGTTGATGCTCTACCATTTGAACCATAGTGCCATTTCCAGCTTTTCCTTTTCATGTGGATCTCTGATATCTCCAGTGCTGTGCCTGCAGGGAGGCACTCACCCCACAGACAGAGCCACCTCTGCCGTGACTGTGACTGCCCACAACCCTCACACCCACTCCTTGCACACCCCTCGACTCCAGTTTTAGCTCCTCTTGGACTGGGTGTCCAGCCTACCCCTTCCTACACTCACAAAGGGTCTACAATTGTCTTCCCAGGGTCCTTTCTTCTGCCAGCCAGAGTACAGACTGTGCACATCTTGACGATCACAGAGCTCAAAGCCAAAGGCTGAGATGCAGAAGAGGTTGCCCCGGAAGCTGCACAGGGCCCATGGATCATCCTGTGCATCCCCCAGCATGTGACTTCCCCCACCCCCTTGGCAGGGAAGCTCCACGCCCACATCCTGATCCCTGGTCCCCTCCAATTCCATTCTCCCTTGGATTTTGCAGACTGTCTACCATCAGGATCTAAAATTCTATTCATCACTTTATGTCCTTATCACTGATTTGCTACTTTGGCAGGATCTCCCCGTGCCTGGAGAGTGGGCATGTCATGTATTCTCTGTGGAGAAGTTGCCCAAGGAGAAGAAATATGCACTTCATGTGAGTGTTGGAGAGGGCAGGAGGGCTCCCTAGGATCAGAAGCCACAGGAGGGGTGCAGATGGGGGAATGCTAGGGGCCCCAGGGGACAGTGGGAGTTAGGGCACAGTTGGTTCCTTCTGCAGGGTTGACACCGCTTCACAAACCCAACAGAATGAGATTCGCATTACAGATGTCAGAGACAGTGCAGATTGCCAATGGGCGCAGGGGTCACTGTCACCCCCAGATGCTGGCTGCATACTGGGATGCACGCAGAGATGTTTTCAAGATCAGATAATGAGGATGTTGCAGGGTGTAACCATTCTTTTCAGATGGCTCTCTACCTCTCTTGAGCTTCATCTCTATCTTTGGCTTTTTCTTGGCAGTTAACTGGACATGACAGTTTCATGGACTTTCCTTTCTGGACTGGCTTCAAACAGAAGCTATGCACAATTTTCAAACCATACCCTACTGAAGAAGGGAAGCTTGATCTGGTGCTTAACTGGGTTGCACTTTAGCTCCGTTTGCTTGCCTCACGGGAGGGGGCTCATCATTTGTAGACTAAGATCTGATGACCTTCAAAGCCAAATGCTACCTGAAAGTTCAGGGTCCCAGCCTATGTGTTGGGCCTGGGTGAATACATTCTCTGTTATGCTGGGTCATCAACCCATGTTTTAAGCTGGAAGTAGGCAGTGCCACATTTGATAAGAACATCTGCCAGAGATTGTCACCTCATGAAAGCAGATTCTAAGTTTGTATTCCATTTCCTGTGGTGGAGAAATCCCCTCCAAGTTAGACAGGCTCACATCCACCTGCAGGTCACACTCCTAATGCACCCTTGAGTGTCCTCATGGTATTGGGATCTAAGTTTGTAGGGAATGCTGGTTTAGTCCATGAATTAGCTGGACAAGTGATGACAAACGTGTTGTGGATTCATATGAGAACAATTTAAGAAGCCCTGGAGGAGCATCAACCTGACCCTCTGTGGTGCTATAAATCTGATAGGATGTTCCAGACTGAGAAACAATCACATGGCTTTGTGTTTGGCATCCAGACAAGTGAGTGCATGTCTTAGCTGTCAGCCAATACAGAGGAGGACATGAATAAGTGGGTGGAAAGCATCTGTCAGACCCCTGTCTGGGGGCAGGTGGAGAGAACATAGGAAGGTAGATACCATGGCTGTGGTGGGGCCAAAAAAAAGGGCAAAAGAGGCAAAGGAACCAGGTACTGGTAGCTCAAGACTGTCATCCTAGCTACTCAGGAGTTTGAGATCTGAGGATCACAATTCAAAGCCAGCCCAGGACAGAAACTCCATGAGACTCTTATCTGCAATAAACTACTGAATGCAAGAAGCTCAAGCTCAGTGACAGCATCCAGGCCTAGCGTTCAAAACCCAGGACCGGCAGAAAAAAGTATCAAAGGACAAGAAGCTGGCCAAAAGTTAGAGGGACTCTATCTTGACAAACAATACAATGGTAAGTTGCACTCAGAAGACTTGCACAAAATCTGGAAATGCCTGAGACCTATCTATGTATGTTTCCTGTTTGTCTAAATACATATGTTTATGCATTTATATATTAGTATAGAGAGACAGATCAATACATATGACTATACATATATACATAGCCAGACACTTATGGGTGGGTGGTATACTGTGTGAGAGTTTGTGTTTGTCTTTTGTGGATGGCTATCTCTGTTTAAGAAAGATAGAAAATATGTAAATATCTTTAAAAAAACTTGATAAAATATAGAGTGTCATAAGCTCTTGAGGGAATCTGAAATGACAAGATTATTCACAGGCACGTTTATCCTTATGGATTCCTCAGCAAGTTTTAATTTTTTTCATTATTTTCTTTCTTTTTTTGAACCAGTGCTAAGGATTTCTCTCAGGGACCAGGTGCTGCCAATTACTAATTTTCTCATGGCTGGTACAAGAGGAACTGAGCCACAGTTCCACTTTTGCCTTATTTATTCGTGCTTAACTGAAGATAAAGATTTCTATCAGTGACTTTCTCTCAGGGGTTGGATTCTAACGAGGATCCCCAGACCTCAGCCTTCTCTATAGCTACAATTAACAATATGAGAACCCAGCACTGGGTTCCAATGCACAGGGCAAGAAATTGAGTGAATCTCTCAACTCCAATTAGCTATAATAATCTAGAAGTGAAAGACCAATACCTTTGAGGAAAAGATGCTGAGGGTTATCACACAGGCCCTATGAGTAAGCCCTAAACCCTGTACACATGTGTGCATGCACACATTGGCAGATACACACACACATGCACACACACAATATCTCAGGCAATATTGTATTTTGAATTAATATCCAAAGATTGGACAACAGGATAGCAAGTAATAAAATCTGTTTTTCTTGTCTACATTGAGGGAAAGGGATAAGTCACAAGATGCAGAAGCGAAGAATTCAGAGGCAAATGCTGTGAGTGAATAACTTGTAAAAAGCACATTTCTTTTCTTTCCTTTTCTTTTGTTTTTTTCTGCCATTCCTGGGGCTTGAACTCAGGGCCTGAGCACTGCTCTTGGCTTTTCCCAAGTCTAGCCCTCTGCCACTTGAGCCACATTGCCATATGGATTTTTATATCTGTGTGATATTAAGGACTCAAACCTAGATCTTCATGGATGCTAGGCAAGCACTCTGGCACTGGGCCAAACTCTAAACACATATAAAGTATTTATAAATAGTCATCATCATATCAAAATATCCTTTCTCCTACAAAGAATGAACACTTATCTATGTCTGTAAGACTTTTTTTATGTCACCAATGCTTCTGTGATTTTCCCACTTGCATTTTTACAGATGACAGCACAGATATTCATCAGGAAGAAAAATAGATTAGGATACAGAAACCTAACAACGTCCTAGTAGATTGAAGTGAAAAATATGTGCAAGATGGCCTGGGTGTTTCATCTATTTGTAGAGTGCTTGGCTACCACACAAAAAGACTCAGGTTTGATTCTGCAGTACCATATACATAGAAAACGCTGGAAGTGGTGATGTGGCTTGGTGTGACAGCTATAGCCTAAAGAAAGCCTAAGAACAATGGTCAGGCTCTGAGGTCAAGTCCCAGGACTAGCAAAAAAAATGTGCAAGAGGCAAAAAGCAAGCTGAGAAGGCACTGTGAAGCAAAATGTCTTGTGAAGGGTAAGGGGAATAGTGACAGTTAAGTTTGGATCTTACCTAAGAAAGGCTCCTTGAGCCTGAGACCAGGCTAGCCCTTACGCCTAGTTAATGACTTTGGATTTGAACAAAAAGGTGTGCTGTTTACTACATCCATATGTGAGGTGGGAAGGGAGATTCAGCCTCCAGTATGTCTTTGGGGAGGTCTTCTGTGAGCAGGGAGCTATGGTCATTGGGCCTTGAAAGGTGACCCTACCTCACTCACAATGGAACAGAATATGGAACCCTGGTAACTAAGCCACTGTATGTGACAACCAGCTCAAGCCAGCTCCCTTGGCCTGTGGCTCAGGAACCAGAAAGATGTTGCTGTGCTGTTGCCAAAGGTCAGGAGGCTCGCATCTCAGGCATGAGAGATATGGATGTCTCACTTGAAGAAGTAGATGCTGGATCAGTGCCAACCCAAAATTCCAGTATATCAGGCATTTCTCTAGGAAGAAAGCCAGGAAACTCCAGGGCAACTCAGATGAGGTATATTGAGAGGAAACCTATTTGAACCCATCAGCCTGCCCACAGACTACAACCTTCTTTTGTGCTTTCAAGTGACTATACTGAGATTAGAGTGTGTCATTTCCAATCTACTCTATTCCAATTCCTCAGTGTGAAGTGTGGTCCCATTCCTACGTTTGAAATATCCACTGTTTTGCCAACATAGTGTGATGGTAAGTCAGCTCAGACTCTGAATGTGCCTTGTAACCTATGGATCCTGGAGGAAGGCCTGTTGGAGATGCTGCTGACAAAGCTGATCCCTGCCTACCAGAAAGGTGATTTCTTTTATGTGGGAAACTTCCTGCACAATTTCAAATAGTGGAGGACAATGTAGTAGTTGCTGGAAATTCTCTTGAAAAAGTGAGTGTTCCCCCTCCAAACCCAGCTTTGCTCACCCCTCCTGGCCAAGTCTTGGAATACTTGGCTCCTCTCTGAGCCTGTTTGGTTCACTGGGGTGTTCACAGGGGAGCTAAGCATGATACAAGTGCACAAACTACTTTATTATGACTGGGACACCATGCCATTTCATTTCCCTCACAAGCTCCTGGAGTCTCAACAGTGTGCTTACTGAGAAGTTGGATTTCAGGCATGAGTAAGTGGCTCCCAACTGCAGCCCTCACCTAGGTGACATCCTAGGAAATCCCATTTCCCAGTAAGTAATGAGGTGTCAGTACTAATGGCGGAGGCCTGTGAAATACTGGAGTCAGAGGAAAAGCTGGGGGCTGAATCACTTTTGAGCCATCAGGGATGGATTGTGATAGCTTTGCCTGTTAGAACCTGAAAGCATTTACATTTTGGTGTGTGGTCCAGTGCTGCCACTTGAACCTGAACCCAGGTATAAATGCCATCCCTTTGGTGTTCAAAAATTAGCCCTGTACCATTTGTGTCATAGGTCAAGTTCTGGCTTTTTGCTGCCTAATTGAAGACAAGTGCCTTTAGACTTTTACTGACTAGACTGGCTTTCCACTGTGATCTTCAGAGCTCAGCCTGCTGGCTAAGATTACAAGAATGAGCATTTAGTTCTTTGTTTAGAGCATTCACTTATTGATTTATTTAGAGCATTTACTTAGTTAATTTAAGGTGCGTTTACTTTGGACAGATGCATAGAGGCCTCTGTCAGAAGCTTCTGGAAGTGGGGTGTAAAAGTCATACTGTTCTCGAGTGTCTCTTACCCCCCTCCCAGCACATAAGTGCACATCTCTGCAGGACAGCCACAGCATTAGAGTCCTGCAAGGAAGGGGCTTTGGTAGAAGGCTCAGGATGGAGAGAGAAGGCTCTCACTTTCCTTGTACCGAATGTGCCCACAGCATCATGTGTTCCATCTATACGATGTGAATGGACTTCTACCCCAGTGATTTCTACGAGTTCAAGAACTGCCACACCCTGACACAACTCAAGTTCTATACGAGGCTCCACATGCCGGCTTTGAACCTGCTCTTCTAAACACATACTTTTTGACCAGCTGGAGGAATGTGCGACCAGTAAGACCAAGAAAAAGTAGAAGTCCTGGTGTGGGTGCCTCAGAGCCTGTGAATAGGAAGCCCATATGGTCTAGATATTGGTTGGCCCTTACTTCTACAGAGCTTGGCAAAATGCCCTTTATAGGTGGTGTCAGCCAGGTAATGTCTGTCCTCTGAAAGGACTCGGGAATAAGCACTCATTAGAAAGACCCTACACCTCCTCAGTGTTCAGTCCAAACTCCAGTTCTACAGGTTCCTCCATTAGATCCTCATGGAAGTTGAGTGACACTTCAACTTGCAGAGTCCACTCTGTCCACTCTGTACCTATTTCCATTCTTAGGTATGGGTCATCGTGGAAGAGCTTATCCTGAACTCGGGATGAAAAACCCACCAATGGAGCTGGTGACTGATGGAGACTGAGAATCATCACTGCACTCCAGAAAGCATGGGCCTTCTGTAGAAATTACCAAACAGGTTTAGAGTCCTGTGGATATACCTTTTGCTCTGAACCCCATGTGTGACACAGTTGAACCTGAAGATACTATGGAGGAAGAAAAAGAGCCGCCAGATTTCCGTCCGTTTCGTTTCACACTCCACCCAGAGTCAGTCCATCTGAGTCAGAGTAACACTCCACTTATTGTGCAAGCTGAAGGGGCACACGCTGGGCTCATGGAAAATGTCCCCATGGGAAGCAGCAAGTGTACTCTCAATACTGGATTCATTGAAGGAAAATGAATCCATCCTCACAGAATATCCAGACCCATCCATCTCACTAAAAGAGACTCAATCTCCATTCGACAAACCAGAATCCATCCCCCTCTTAACTCACGAAGGACATTCTGTTTCTCATGAGGAAGGAGACCCTTCTGAGGACTCTGAAGTAGAATTACTGTCTGAAGGCAACTTGGAGGCCAGTCTGGATTTAGAGCTTCCCTGTCCTCTTACTAAAAAGACATCTCTTTATCTTGCTCTCATGATTCTTGTCAAGTATTCATTGTATTTACTTTGCTAACTATTAAACTCTCATTGTTAATATTATGGTGTGCAGTTCTTCAGTCCTTATTATACTGTGTTTTATTGTCCACTTAGAATGTGAGACCTCAGACACCTAGGTCCTGGGTGGGCCAAAAACCAAACAGGTCTGGTCCCATAGAAGACAACCTTACTGGATATACAGGGAACTATGAAATGCATGGAATCACCAGGAATCCAGGCCAGGCCTCCATGGAAAGACAAGGCAGCTACCAAAGCTTAAGGACAGAGCAGATGCCTGGAAATGTGTTTTGTCAATCGGGAGAAGTGCCAGAGAAACTGTAATATTATGTGGGACTCTGTTCTGTGAGTTCAAGTCTGTTTATATATCCATTGTGCTTTGTACAAATATTTAAGAAAATTAAAACTCCACAACAGCATCAAAAATCTACTTTGGCTTTGAATGTGGCCTGGTTGTAGAGTGCTCGCCTAGTATACAAGAAGACCTTGATTCAATTCCTCGGCACTGCATACACAGAAAAAGCAGATGGGGCAATGTGGCTCAGGTGTCAGAGTGCCACCCTTGAACAAATGTGGACAAGGACAGTTCCTGGTCCCTCAGTTCAAGCCCCAGGACTAGCCAAACAAGAAATCATACCATTTTCCACACATTTGGAAATAAATCTGTTTTATCTAACCCTACTTCTTTTTTGCCAGTCCAGGGTGTGTGCCACCAAGCCAAACTACTGGCCCCCAACCTTACTATTTTGAATCATTTAATTTTGTTACATAATCATATTTCATGCTGTCTGTATTAATACCATAAACAGTATGCTTAGTGTAATAATGTTAAAGGTAAAACATAAGAAATTAATAACTAAAATTCCTTTTTTATTAGTTTTATAGCATTACTACAATTTTATGAGAAAAATTACCTAGAATGTTTATTTTAGAGTTCAAGTATTCCATTTTGATAAATATATCAACCTACATCATTTATTTGAACACATTTTAAACTATTTTTTTCAGGAATGAAAATACATATATATTTGTTGTAAATGAAATTTATGACTTGGGGGGAAGGGAAAGAGAAAAGGGGGGAGGGGTAACAGTGTTTACAAGAAATGTACTCATTACATATGTAACAGCAATCTCTTTGTATATCACCTTGACAACAAATTTTTTGGAAAGTACAATAAGTTTAAATGTCTACTGTGGGCAGAATTTTTTTTTGCCAGTAGTGTGCTTAGACTCAGGACCTGAGCACAATCCTTGTTTTTGTTTTTGTTTATTCTTAAGGCGCAAGTTCTATCACATGTGCCACAGCACCACTTGTATCTTTTTTATCTATGTTGTGCTGAGGAATTGAACTTGGGTCTTCATTCATGCTCGGCAAGAACTCTTCCACTAGGCTTAACTTATGGCCCCAGTGGGAAGTAATTTTTCCATAAAATATGTAGGAAATATGTCCACTAAGGAAAAGCCATCAAAAATAGAAGAAAAATTATATACTTAGATAACGACATGCCAGTATTATGGCAGATCTCTGTAATTCTAGCTTCAAGAGTGGCCTATTTGGACCGGGAGTTGGCTGGCTGAAGTAAAGTGCTATCCTTGGGCAAGCCCTAG
Source organism: Megascapheus bottae (assembly GCF_031878675.1). NCBI lineage: Eukaryota > Metazoa > Chordata > Mammalia > Rodentia > Geomyidae > Megascapheus > Megascapheus bottae. The sequence goes on from NW_028327585.1 coordinate 5,144,252, forward strand.
GACAGTGCTCTGGCCATGAGTTGAAGCCATAGGACATGCAAAAATAATAATCTAATGCCCGTGACTGGTGGCTCACCCTGGTAATCATATCTACCCTGGAGGATCGAGGTTCAAAGACGGACCAGGCATAAAAATCTGTGAGAATCTTATTTCCAAATAATCCAGAAAATTCAAAATGACAATGTGCCTCAAGTGGTAGAGCTCTTGCCTTGAGCTGAAGAGCTTAAGGTAAACATCCAGGCCCAGAGTTCAAGCCCCATGAGTGAAAAAAAGAAAAAGAAAAAGAAAGCCCTTATCTAAGGCTGGAGTGCACACTAGTGGTAGTTTGCTTGCCTAGTATGCACAAAGCCCTGTGTTCAATTACTCTGTAACACTTACACCAAAAAAAAAGCTGGAAATGATCTCAGAAGGTTGGGTTCTGAGGATCACAGTTCAAAGCCAGGCCAGACACTAAAGTCCATGAAACTGTTACTTCCACTTAAGCACCAGAAAACCAGAAGTGACACTCTGGCTCAAGGTGTTTCAGGTTGTACCCTTGAGTGAAGAGCCCAGGGACACTGCCCAGGTGCACAATTAAAGTCTTACAACCAAAAGAGAGAGAGAGAGAGAGAGAGAGAGAGAGAGAGAGAGAGAGAGAGAGAGAGAGACAGAGACAGAGAGAGAGAGAGACAGAGACAGAGAGACAGAGAGAGAGAGACATAGAGAGAGAGACATAGAGAGACACAGAGACAGAGACAGAGAGAGACAGAGAGACAGAGACAGAGAGAGAGACAGAGAGAGAGAGAGACAGACAGGCAGACAGACAGAGACAGAGAGACAGAGACAGAGACATCAAACAGTCAGGCACTGCTGGCTGAAGCGTGTAATTCTAGCTTGTGGAGGCTGAGATTGGAGGATCTTAGTTCAAAGCCCAAAGCCAGCCTGGACACATATGTTTGTGAGGCTTACATCACCAATTAACTACCAGAAACCAAAAATGGAGCTGTAGAGGAAGAGCGCTAGCCTTGAGCTGAAGAGCTCAGGGACAGTGTCCAGGCCCAAAGTCCAAGCACCATGATGAATCAATAATAAAAAAAGAAGATAGCTAATAGTAATGATGAATAATTTGGGGCTGGGAGTTTGGCCTAGTGGTAGAGTGCTTGCCTAGCATGCACGAAGACCTGGGTTCAATTCCTCAATACCACATACATAGAAAAATGCTGGAAGTGGTGTTGAGGCTGAAGTGGTAGAGCCCTAGCCTTGAGAAAATATAAGGACAGTGCTCAGTCCCTGAGTTCAAGCCCAGGACTGGCCAAATCAAAAGTAGTAGAGCACTGGCATTGAACTGAAGATCTGAGGAACAGCCCAGGCACAGAGTTCAAGCACCGCAAACAACAACAACAAAATCTATGAAATGGCAGTGGTGGTTTTAAGCTAAGCAAAAATAGAGTAGAAACTGGTAAAATACATATTTGTGTGTAAGCAAAATAGCCAGACTTATGCATTAGAACAGGATAGCAACTTGAAAAAAATTTTGTTTTCCATCTCACTAGGTCCTGTCTCTTAATTTATTCAAGTAAGTAAAATGCTGGGTTTTATAATCATGGCTCTGAGTATTAGAAAATCAGAATATCTCTCATTAACCAACAAAGACCAGGAACTGGGGCTTCGTTCAAATGGCAGGGTATCAGGCAAGAGAAGAAAAAATTGAAGTAAGAACTTGAAGTTCTTGATCCAGAACCTGCATAGTAACAGAGCAGCAGCCTGGTCATGGTACCTCACACCTATAATCTGAGAATCAAAGTTTAAAGCCAGCCAAAGTACCCAGTTAACTGCCAGAAAAACCAGAAGTGGCACTGTGGCTCACAGATTAAAGCACTAGCCTTGAGCTGAAGAGCTCAGGGACAGTACCCAGGCCCAGAGTTCAAGCCCCACAATTGACAAAAATCAAACAAGCAAACAAAACTCACAAAGAAGCCTGCAGACCACAGTGGTTCTGCTGAGTCTCTTCTTTATGGGGATCAGGAAACATTTCACTTTTTCTGGCTCTTCCTATCTCAACATTCATACTAAAATAAGACTGTGTTGAACGTTTTAAGTTATAAAAATGTTTTTCATGAAGCACCCTGAAATATTCATCGCTTATATCTCAATTGAAGATAGTTGATTTGGGGCTGCATTGGTAGAGTGCTAGCCTTGAGCAGAAAAGGTCAGGGATAGAGCTGAAGCACTCAGTTGAAGACCCAGTGCCAACACACAAAAGAAAATATGCACTTTATATATATTTTCTAATTTCTTAATGAATTTTTCAGTCTGTATAAATATAGGGTACATTCCTTGTTACTTAAGTAAGATTGCTCTTTTTTTTCTTTTTGCCAGTCCTAGGGCTTGGACTCAGGGCCTAGACATTTTCATTGGACTGGCTTGCCCAAGGTGAGTGCTATGCCTCTTGAGACACAGCGCCACTTCTAGCTCTTTTCTGAGTATGCGGTACCGGTGAATAGAACCTAGGTCTTCATGCATTCTAGGTGAGCACTCTACCATTAGGCTACATTCCCAGGCAGTGAGATTCCTCTTACAGTCATTGTATGTTCACAGAGTTTGATCTCACACACTGTAGGGCCCTGGTTGGCTTTGACCTGTGATCCTAAGCCCTGAGCCTCCTAAGTAGCTGAAATTAAGTTGTGAGCCAGCATGATGGCTTGCATTCTTTTTTCTACAAAAATATATGTAGTTATCTAAAATATATCTGTAGCTGAAAAAAATGAATCTCTCCCAAACAAATCTTCAAAGAAACAACCATCCTATTAAAAGGTGGGCTAAAGACTTAAAAGAGTATTCTCTGAAGAAAAAATTAAAATGGGCTTTAGACACATGAAGAAATGCTCCATATGTCTAGCAATAAGGAATTGAAAATCAAAACAATTTGAGATTCCACCTGACTCCAGTCAGAATGGCCATTATCAAAAAATCTAATAAGAGATACTGGTGGGGAAGTGACCAGGGGGGATCACACCTACACTGTTGGTGTGAGTGTAAACTCGTTCAACCACTAGGGAAAGCAGTGTGGTGGTTAATCATAAGACTGAACATAGAGCTCCCCTATGATCCAGCAAATCCACTACTTGGCATCTACCCAATTGTCCAGAAAAAAGGGCATACTAAAGCCACTAGCAAAATGATGCTCATTGCAGCACTATTTACCATAGCAAAGATATGAAACCAACCCAGATGCCACTCAGTAGATGACTGAATCAAGAAGATGTGGTACTTATACACAATGGAATGCTATGCTGCCATCAGAAGGAATGACATCGCCCCATTTGTAAGGAAATGGAAAGACTTGGAAAAATTCATATTAACTGAAGCAAGCCAGACCCAAAGAAACATAAGCTCAATGGTTTCCCTCATTTGTAAAAATTAGTTCACATCTAGGACACTCCTAGCAGAGGATTACAATAACTCAAAAACCTAGGTATATAAGGTCATATAGGATGAGACTAAATGAAAGGATCTCTAGGATATGGGAACAAGAGCTATATCTTGTGTCATCGTTGCTCTTAATCTTGTGTGATTTTTGTCCTTAATCTACTATGTTATTTCTCATCTCTTATTTTGCCCTTTGGTTAATGTCAGATTGTTACTGTATCTGATTTTTTCCTTGGCATATTGTATATATGTTTATTTGTTTATGTCAAATAGGAAAGGGAAGGGGGGAACAAGATGATTGGGAAGGGGAGGGGAGAGGGAACTGGGGACAAAAACATGTGGAGTGGAATAAATGTGTGAGAAGTAATGCAGTCCACTACCTGTAAATGTAATCGTAACCCCTCTATACATTACCCTGAAAATAAAAAAGAGACTATAAAAATATCTGTAGAAAATGAGGCTGGATGATGGAAACACCAGATGCCCTACTACAAAAAATGTGATACACGCGCGCACACACACACACACACACACACACAATGGAATGATACATAGCCAACCGACAAGATAAAATGATGGCATTCTCGGGGAAGTGGATGAAAAGGAAAAAAATCATATTAAGTGAAGTAAGCCAAACTCAAAGGAACATAGGCCCAAGAGTCTCCCTCATTTGTCAAATTCAGTAGAAACCTTGGGCTCTGCTACCAGAGATTTACAATAGAACAGAATCTAGAGACATCGTGACAAATAGTATGACACTAAATGTAAGGACCTTCAAGATAAAGAAATAAAACTCATATAATGAGTGATTGTTGTCCTTAATGAACTATGTGAACTCTTATCTCTTTTGCTATCCCTTGGATATATCATATTTTTACAATATTTCACCTTGTTTTCTGATATATTTCATATGTGCCTAATTGGTTATTTGAAATTGGATAGGGAAGGAGGGAAATGAACATGAGTGGGGGTAGGGGAAGGGAAATGGGGACCATATCATTACATGGGGTATCAAAGTTTGAGATGTAATGCACCTTCTGTCTGGTGAATATAATGTAACCCTTCTATAAATTACAATAAAAATAAATACATAAAAAGAAGATCTGCACAGAAAAAAATAATAATGGCATTTTTGGGGTAGTGGATGAAATTAGAGTGAATCCTGTTGAGTGAGATAGGATAAGACCAAGGAACAAAAGGTACATGGTATCCTTAATATATGGATATTAGTTTCAAACAGTAGTAGAGCGATGATTGAATAGTTGATACCCAAAGTTCTGGACATAATTTTGGAGATATAAACGTAACTACATAGACATAAAAATCTAGGATGGACTATACACTCTATAGACATGTGTTTTATTATAGATTAATCTGTATCTATGACATACAAAGACTCAGCTTAATTTTTACTATATTCTAAAATTTATGTGCCAGTGATTGTATAGCGATTCCCTTCTTGAATACTTGTTAGTTAAACATGACATTTGAAATATGATGTAAAATTAATGTTAATAAATTTTTTTAGAAAAAGTGGCTAGAGGTAAATACCACTAATGTACTTGCTCTAAGTGGTACGGAAATTTTCTTAATGAATCAAGGGGTTTTATTACATCTTTATGCAATTATTTTAGTTCTGAGTGTTCTACACTCAATGCTACTTCTGGAAAGATGATATAGCTGACTGTGTAGATGGTATGAAGACATACTGGCCTAAACGTAGAATAAAGCATTGGTAAGTGGCTGTTAGCTGTCCAGATTCTACTGGAATATGTGGAATGAATTTATTAAGCACAATGCAGGCTCTTAGTCAGATCAGGATCAAGATTATGTGGTTCCATGAGATGAATGAGGAATGATCAGAAAAATCTACTAAGATATCCAGATATACTTTTGAAACTAAGGTATCTGGACTCCTTTTTTTTTCTTTCTTGGTGGGGAGCTTGAACTTTGGACCTGTGGAAGGTCTCTTAGTTCTTTTTCCTCAAGGCCAATGCTGTACCAGTTTTAGCCACAACTCCACTTAGTTTTTGGGTGGATAAGTGGAGAGAAGAATCTTACAGTTTTTTTTGTTTTCGTTTTTTTGCTTGCAAAGGCTTTGAATCACCTTCTCCCTGGCTAGTAGAATGACAATTATGACCCTCCAGCGCCTGGCTAGTAATTTTTTGAAAATTGGACTTTCTTCCAAATCACGTAACTGGTTCCTAGCAAAGTTTTGAAGCCTGACTTAAATGTGACAGATTTTTGTCACTTGGAGACACTCTGTGCTGAACGTTAGAAATCTACCAGCTGAGTCACAGTGGCACTTCCAGTTTTTGTTTATGTGGTGCTGAGGAATGGAATCCAGGGTTTCATACATGCTAGGCAAGCTACATTTTTAGCCCAAGGTTTTATGTTTTGTTTTTTCAGTGTTGTTGCTTCTAAGGTACTGTATGATGTTCTTTCATTTTCTTTGCTTTTTACCTCTTTTCTTCTTTTTCCCTTTAGTTTTATTCACTGTAGTCACTGTGTTGAATTCGGGTATCCTGTGTCTTGTACATAGGTTTATGTGATTTGGGAAATGGAGAGGGTATAATAAAATGGTAAAAAAAAACCCAAAGGAAAAAGGGTGAACCAATTGAACAGTGATACTTGGAAGACACTAAACGGAAATGAACTGAACAATCTGGTTGGAGAGGGGGCTGAGGGTAGGAAAACAGAGAAAAATGAGGGAGGGGATAACAATTTTCTTAAGAAATGTGTTCATTACTTATGTAACCATATACCAACTATATATTGACTTAACAAAAAAACTAACTTAAAAAATAATTTAGCTGGGTATGGTGGCTCACACTTGTAAATGTAGCTACTCAAGAGGCTGGGATCCAAGGATAGCAGTTCAAAGTCAGCCTGGGCACTGAAGTCCATGTGACTCTTATCTCCAATTAACCACCAGAAACCCAGAAGTGGCCCTATGGCTCAAGGGATAGGGCAGTAGTCTTGAGCTGAAAAGCTCAGTGACAAGACCCAGGTGCAGAATTTCAGTCCCATGACTTGAATGATGAATGATACTAGCCAGGCTCTGTGCACTCACACTTGGAATCCTATCTACACAGAATCAGGTTTGAATCCAGCCCAAACAAATTGCATGATATTCTGATTTACAGTTCATTACCAAAAATCTGGAAGTGGAGCTGTGGATCAAGTGGTAGAACACTAGCCTGAAGTAAAAAAACAACATTTAAAGACAGTTCCCAGGCCCTGGGTTCAAGTCCCAGGACTTGCATAAAACAAACAAAATGTGACGCTGAGTCCTCCATCATTTGGTGTTATAGTTCAATATTCTTGATATGCGTCTTAGAAATTAAGTCCCTAGCAAATACTCTCCCCTGAAATTCTGCTTCATAGCTGATTCATAGAATTTCAGCATCATTACTATCACCTTCCAGTTAGCATAGCAGTCTACTACTGAAAATTTGAAGAAAACTTTTGAGTAATCCTAATAAATCTGTGTATCATCTGCACACACATCAAATCAGCAGCAGCTATGTTCTACTATTATCTAAATGTATTTAATCCCTTCTTGAGTTAATGAGCCTTAAAGAGTAAAACATATGAAATAGTTATGAAACTAACAGTCACCATTCTTCTACCTAATATTGTAATATAAGTTTATAAATGCAAGGACTATTCTGAAGTGTGCAGAAGATAGCTTCTAATTATAATATTCTCATGAAGTATTGTTTTTAGGAAACATGTTGCTTGCTTTGGGAAAGCAAAGGCAAGGAAAAATGATATAGGTAAGTTCCCTATTCATCAGAAGGAAAATACTATTGGGTTTAGATCAACTTCATTCATTCCGTGCTGATGAAACAAATATTTGCAATTCCTGAGGCCAATTACTTCATTGTGATGCACAATCAGCCAGCTTAGCTCAATCTTCCAAAAACAGGAAAGGAACAAATGAGAAGCAATTAAGGTTTCCAAAATGAACCAGGTGGTGGTGGCAGCTCACACTTGTAAGTCTATCTACTCAAGGCCTGAAATCCAAGGATCGGGATTAAGTCTGTCTGGGATGAAAATATTCCTGTCTGAAACATCATCTGTCTTATCACAGCCCAGCTGATATACTCTGCCCAACAGGTTCCAAACACCAAAGTCCATTTCCTATCTGAAATACTAGCAAACGTACTCACACATTATTTCCTCTTTAGGAGATAGTTGAAACATGTACCAAAAACATTTCCCTGGCTTCAGAGTGGAAGTGGAAATATATACTCACTAGAAGCCCATCTAGTAAATTACAGATTGGAAGTGGAAATATATACTCACTAGAAGCCCATCTAGTAAATTACAGTCAATCATCTTTCCTCACATCTTGTCAGTTAAATTGAACAATGAGTGTTTGGATCAGAAGCGATGTGTATGAGCATACAGGTTGTAAAAGTACTGTAATCCTAGCTACTCAAGATAAGCTGAGACCTGAGGATTCCAGTTCAAAATCAGCCATGCAATAAGTTCCATAAGATTTTTACCTCTAATTAACCAGCAAAAAACAGAGCGTTGAATTGTGCTTAAAATTCCACAGGCCTAAGCTTTGAATAAAAGTGCTAAGGGGTAGCATACAGGATCCCACTCTCTCCAATCCTTTTTAACATAGTACTAGAATTCCTAGGCAGTGCAATAAGGCAAGAAGCAAGCATAAAGGGGATCCAAGTAGGGAAAGAGGAAATAAAACTATCCCTCTTTGCAGATGACATGATTCTGTATTTAAAGAATCCTATAGACTCTACTCCCAAGCTCCTTGAGTTGATTGAAAGCTTTGGAAGGGTAGCAGGCCATAAAATCAACCCTCACAAATGAACTGCATTCCTTTACGCCAACAGTGAGAGGAACGAGGCAATAATCAGGAAAGAAACTCCTTTCACAATAGCCTCAAAGAAAATAAAGTACCTAGGAATTAGCTTAACTAAGAATGTAAAGGACCGTTTAGATGAAAACTTTAAAACCCTAAAAAAGGAAATTAAAGCAGAACTAAGGAAATGGAAAAAGCTCCCATGCTCCTGGATTGGAAGAATCAACATTGTGAAAATGACAATCTTGCCAAGGGCTATCTACAAATTCAATGCAATACCCATCAATATCCCAATGTCATTCTTTAAAGAAATAGAAGAGGCAATTCAAAATTTCATATGCAATAATAAAAGACCCCGTATAGCAAAAACACTTCTTAGCAGAAAGAACAGCGCTGGAGGAATTTCAATTCCAAACTTTAGACTCTATTACAGAGCTATAATTCTCAAAACAGCTTGGTACTGGCACAAGAACAGGTCTGAGGTCCAATGGAATAGAACTGCGGACCCAGATATTAAACCACAGACCTATGGCCACCTAGTCTTTGACAAGGGAGCCAAAAAAATAGAATGGAAGAAAGATAGCCTCTTCAACAAGTTGTGCTGGCAGAACTGGTTAAGCACCTGCAGAAAACTAAAGTTGGATCCTTCTTTGTCACCTTGCACTAGAATTAACTCCAAATGGATCAAAGACCTGGAGGTAAAAGCTCACACACTGAAAAGTTTACAGGAAGGAATAGGAGATACACTAGGCCTCATTGGCACAGGTCGAAACTTGCTTAATAAGGACCAAGAATCACAACAAATCAGAGGAAGGCTGGATAAGTGGGACTGCATTAAACTGCAGAGCTTTTGTATGGCAACGGATATGGCTAGTAAACTAATCAGGAAGCCTACAGAGTGGGAGAAGATCTTCACCAACCAAACAACGGACAAAGGCCTCATATCTAAAATATATCAACAACTCAAAAAATTGAATCACTCCAAAACTAACCTCCAAAGTAACACCCATCCCATTAAAAAATGGGCCAAGGACTTAAAGAGAGTTTTCTCTGAAGAAGAAACAAAAATGGCCTATAGACACATGAAGAAATGCTCCACATCTCTGGTCATAAAAGAAATGCAAATCAAAACAACTCTAAGATTCCACCTCACTCCACTTAGAATGGCCAGGATCAGGAAAACGAATGACAGCAGGGGCGGATGTGGCCAGGAGGGATCACTACTACACTGTTGGTGGGAGTGCAAACTCGTTCAACCACTATGGAAAGCAGTGTGGCAATGCCTCAAAAGGCTAAACATAGAACTCCCCTATGAACCAGCAATTCCACTACTTGGCATTTACCCAACAATCCAGAAACAAGGGCCTACTAAACCCACTAGCACAACAATGTTCATTGCAGCACTATTCACCATAGCAAAGATATGGAACCAACCCAGATGTCCCTCAGTTGATGAGTGGATCAACAAGTTGTGGTATTTGTACACAATGGAATTCTATGCTGCTGTCAGAAAGAATGACATCGCCCCATTTGTTAGGAAATGGAAAGACTTAGAACAAATCATATTAAGTGAAGTAAGCCAGACTCAAAGGAACTTGGCTCAGTGGTTTCCCTCATTCGTCATAATCAGTAGAAACCTTAGGCTCCACTGGCCGAGATTTGCCATAGAATAAAAGGCCATATATAAGGCCATATAATGAGAAGCTAACTGAAAGGACCTCCAGGATATTGAAACAAAAGCCACATAATGAATGATTGTTGTCCTTAATGTACTATGTTGTCTTTCATCTCCTTTGCTGTTCCTTGGTTATCCCATATTGGTATAGTATCTCACTTCGTTATCTGATATATTCAATTTATTTGTATTTGGAAATTTGAAATTTGATACGGAAGGGGGGAAAACCAAGATGGGTTGGGGGTGTGGGGTTGGAGGGAAATGGGTACCAAGACATGTGATAGGGTATCAATGTATGTGAATTAATGCACCTTCTATCTGGGAAATATCATGTAACCCTTTTACTAATTACAATAAAAAAATGAAAAAAAGAAAGTTGTAGTGTGTGGGGAGGATGATGGGGTCAAATACATTTCTTCTTAGAAATATACCTCATCTGGTTGCCCTGGATTTTCCTGGCCTTCTTAGAGAAAGGCCTGTTATACTGGATTTATGGCTTGGCAATGATATAGCATGTACATCTTTCAGTAAGACATCCACAACGAAAGAAAAGGCAGCCAGGGGAAAGGGATCAGTAACCTATAAAGGCAAACCAATCAGAATAACCCCAGATTTCTCAGCAGAGACCATGCAAGCACGAAGTGACTGGAAGCATATATGTCATGCCCTTAAATCAAACCAAGAATACTGTAACCAGCTAAGCTCTCATTCATAACTGAGGGAACAATAAAAACATTCCATTCCAGGGAAAAGCTGCAACAATATGTCGAAACAAAACCAACACTACAGAGAATTCTCAAAGATGCTCTATACATAGAAAACCAAAGTAAATGCAATATAGGGAAAGAAATGGCACCTAAATAGCATACCATCTAAGGACCACAAGAACTGTCAAGACACAGGCCCTACTAAAAGCTTTTAAAAATGGTAGGAACTAATAAATATCTCTCAATCCTAACTCTCAATATCAATGGACTTAACTCTCCAATTAAACGGCATAGGCTGTCTAGTTGGATCAAAAAGCAAGAGCCATTGTTCTGCTGTCTTCAAGAGACACATCTTATCCAAAAACAATCATCTTTTGAAAGTGAGAGGTTGGAATAAACTCTATCAAGCTAACTGCTCCCATAAACAGGCTGGAGTTGCCATCCTCATATCAGATACAATAGACTTCAAACTAAAATTAGTAAGAAAAGACAAAGAAGGTGACTACATACTACTAAAGGGATCTTTCCTCCAGGAAGACATAATGATCCTAAATATTTACACACCCCTTTGAAGATTCTCAAAAGATTGAAGATTCTGCCAGTGTAAGTTAGATTCTGGCATTGATATTAAATAATGCAACGAGTAGGGATTTATATTTGAAATATCACTGTTGACAAAATCTAACACACATTTGCTTAGTATTTGCTTTTGATTTCCCAAGAAGTTCAGTACAAGCTAACATGTGTGGCATATATCGACTGGGAGAAATGATTCAGAATATGTGACTCATTTGAACAGGAGTCAGTGAAAAGATACAGAAGCAGGATACCCATATTGTGATAATTTGTATCTTTTGCATATTTTGTGTTTGTTATTAATTCCATTTGTAGTGTACATTTCTAGGTAAAAACTTTTAAAATGTTTCCAAACAATTTGTTATTTCAACAGCAAAAAAAGACATTTATATGCCTGATAAAATTCACAGAATCCAAATTTTTCCATATTATTATTTTTTTTTTTTGGTGGGTCATAGATCTTGAACTCAGCCTGGGCACTATCCATGAGCTCTTCAGCTCCAGGGTACCACCTTACCCTGGAGCCAAACCCCACTTCCCATTTTCTAAAGGTAAATTGGAGATAAGAGTCTCAGGTCTTTTTTTGCGAGGATGGCTTTAAAACTTGATCCTCAGATCTCAGCCTCCTGAGTAGCTAGGATTATAGAAGTGAGCCACCACCCCATCGTGCTCAGCTCTCTGTTTTTTTTTTAAACAAGCCCTTTGGCTGGAACTCGGTCTGAGCACTGTCCTTCAGCTTTCCTCAAGCCTAGTGATCTACTTGAGCCACAGCACTACTTCTGGTTTTTTCTGTGTATGTGGTACTGCGGAATTGAACCTTCGTCTTCATACAAGCACTCTACAACTATGCCAAACTCCCAGCCCCTCCACATTAGTTTTTATGATAGATCTTTCCATGCATCTAGGATGGCTAGAAATCCTTCTTGAGTTTCCCAAGATCAGGGAGTATAGGTGTGTCCCATCCTGTGTGGCTACATAACCATTGTTTAGGGTACAGTTCTCTCTTCATTCTACCCATCTAGAGCAAGTTTCATCTTCCATGTATAATCATTAAACATTCAGCTCCTGTTCCTCTCTACTCCATTCTCTGGAACCATCGTGCTTTTTGGCTCTAAGGGTTTGTTGATCCTTGGAAGCTCTGGAAGGGAAAACATACCCTAGCTCTTCCTTTATGACTGCTGTATTTTTAGTTGACTGTAATCAAGATTCATCTGTAAAATATAGTAAAATGTTCTTCCTTTTCAATGCATTGTTTTGCATATTTCTATCGTTTGATTATTATTAATAGTTGTGAATGGATTCTCCACATATTTGTTCTAGTCTCTGCTTTCTCTTCCGTTAGGTACAAATCTGGAAATAGAAGTGTTGCACCATATTTCTATGTAATTCTATATTTAGTACTTTTTTAGCACTCTCCACGCAATTTTTGATTGTTTTATATTCCTTGCAGAACTATTCCAAAGTTCTACTTCTTCTCACTACCTTCCCAGTAATAGTTAGACTTTGAAAGTTGTTTTTTTGTATGCGTGTGTGTGTGTGTGTGTGTTTGTGTGTGTGTATGTGGATCTTTTTGTTTAAAACTATATTTATATTAATATATTTAAAGTAATAATTTCATTGTAATTTTAATTTTTCTCATGACTGTTAATATTGAACTTCTTTCTACATTTTAACTACTATTTCTATATATTCTTTTTAGAAAATCCTCTCCAATCTCCAATTTTTTTCCCTTTTTTTGTGGGGTAGTGGGGAAAGTCATGGGGCTTGGACCTTGGGCCGTGAGCTCTTTAGTTTAAGGCTATTGTCCTACCCTGAGTATTGCCCCTCAGTTCTGCTCACAGCTCCCTATCCCTCTTCCCATTATATACAGAACAAAGGTCATCCTCAGTCCTTTTGAAAAAGTAAAACATACAGTAAATTTGTAGTATAAAACAGCAAGAAATAAATTTATTGCCAGGTACAGTGACTTCTACCTGTAATCCTAGCTACTCAGATATCAGGCTGATATCTAAAGATTTGGTTCAAAGCCACCCTGGGAATTAGAAAGTCTATGAGACTCTCATCTACAGTTAACCACTAGAATATGGGAAATGGCACTGTGGCTTCATAGGTAGGGTGATAGCCTTGAGTTGAAGAGCTCAGGAACAGTGCCCAGGCCCAGAGTTCAAGCCTTACAAATCCCCCAGCCAAAAAAAGAAAAAAAACTTTCTTCCCCAAGTGACTATTATGCCAGACATAGAACATTAACATTCTGGGTGTACTTCACAGTATTATTACTTGATACCCTAAGATTTTGCAATATTCTCACAGTACCAGCATATGTCATCATATAATGTAGTTCTTTTTCAATGGAATAATTCCATTTATAACCTAAATCTACTCCCCCGACTTATTTTTGTCGATACCACAATTGCTCTACCATGATATGCCACAAGCCATTAAACATTTTATGGTGGGTAATTGGAAAGAAGTCTCATGGAATTTTGTGCCAGGCTGGCTTTGAACCATGGTCCTCAGATCTCAGTCTCCTGAGTAGCTAGGATGACAGGCGTGAGCCACCAACACCTGGCTTGCCTTTTTATTTTTTTGTGGGTCTTGGGACTTGAACTCTGGGCCTAGGCACCATCCCTAAGCTTTTCAGGTCAATATTTCATGTAAGTCTAAACATTTAATAAAGGAATAAAAGTCCAACAAAAAAAGAATAAAATTCCAGACATGGTGTGTTTATAACTCGGTGTTAATTACTTGATGAAAATGTGCCATTCCAGAAGCTGGTGTCATTTGATGATGTAGCTGTGGATTTCAGCTGGGAGGAGTGGCAGCATCTGGACAATGCTCAGAGGACCCTGTACAGAGATGTAATGCTGGAGACCTACAGCAACCTGGTGTCCTTAGGTGAGCAAAAGTCAAATTCACTTGCAAAGCAAGTGCCTTGTTATTTTGCAGATACGTGAATGTTTATCAAACTTTCAATACTATTTAAATGAAAGATTCCAGGCCCTGAGAAGTATCATTACTTTCTAAAGAAAACCTAAGGTAATTTTGTACTCATTCTTCAGGATACCTTCATGATACTTTGACAACAGTTCTAAATTATGTTTCCTCTAATGGAGACGACATTCCAAACTTTCACAGTAATTGTAAGTGGATAAACAATCCAGAATAGAATATATATCATTATTGGAAATAGGATCTACAAATCACTAAACAGTGAGTTTATAATGGAAACCTGGCACTAGGTGCAATGTTTCATGCCTGTAATCTTAAAATATTCAGGAGGAAGAAATCTAAGAATTCTAATTTGAAGCCAGCAATGGCATAAAAATTGCCATGAAACTCTATAACTCCAAGTAACCCCTCAAAAAGGTTAGTGGAGTGTCAAGAGTTTGACTTTGTGGTTGAGTGCTTGCCTAGCATGCATGAAGACCTATGCATGTAAGTGGAGCTGGGACTCAAACTGATATTTTGCTAGCCTTGAGCAAGAAAGCTAAGTTGATGCCATACAAAATGAATCCAGAGCTGGGGAAAAGTCAACCATGGAGCCAGTGAGAAATGAGAAAAAAGATTTAATAGATAACTTGTGAGTAGGATGTCTGCGAACTTAAAGCAATGATGACACAGCATAAGCAATAATTCTCTACTGTTTCTAATTTACAGGGCCCTGTGTTCTCTAACCTGTATTAATTGACAAGCTAGAGCACTGTGCAGAACTCTGGATACGAAATTCCTCTGACAAGAATATCACAGGTGAGTGAATGCATCTTCATATTGATGTTGGAGCCTGAGCCCCATTGGTAATTTCATGTTGTGATGTACTGAGCAATAATATTCTTAGTTACCCTAAATCCTGTGTGGAACCTATGGAATTCTTTGTGAATGAATCAAGAATCATTTTCTTTTCCCAATCCTATGCTTGGTCTCAGGGCCTAAGCATGGTCCTTGGGTTTTCTCAAGGCTAGATCTCTATTTCTTGAGTCATAGCACCACTTCTGGCTTTTTCTTTGTATGTAGTACCAAGGAACTGAACCAGGTCATTGTGCATGCTAGCCCAAACCCCCGGCACCAAGAATCATAGGGTGATATAATGAATTCTATGTGGCAGTAGAGTTAAAGTTAGATTTCTCTGTAGAAATCACTGTGAAACAAAATAAAATGAGAAAGCCATGAGCCCGTGGCTCATGCCTGTAATCCTAGCTACTTAGGAGGCTGAGATCTGAGGATCAAGGTTCAAAGACTGACCTATCACAAAACACCTTAGACTCTTCTCTCCAATGAACCAATAGAAAATGAGAAGTGGGGTTGACGCTAAAGACATAGGGCAGTAGCCTTGAGCTGAAGAGCTCAGGAAGAACAGCCAGGTCTAGAATTCAAGTCCCATGACTGCAAAACAAGAAAGAAAGAAAGAAAGAAAGAAAGAAAGAAAGAAAGAAAGAAAGAAAGAAGAAAGAGGGAAGAAAGAGGGAAGGAAGGAAAGGAAGAAAGAAAGAAAGAAAGAAAGAATGATATTTCATTACTTTAAAACTAACACTATAAATGATTGAGCAAACAAGGAATAAGTCAGGGCATTATTCTCTGATAAGGATAATATCTTTTTGCTGGTAGGAAGAGACTGGTATTCAGAACCAGACTTTTCCACCAGAAATTGTGCCTAGTGATAGAGTGCTTGCCTAGCATGCACAAAGACACAGGTTTGATTCCTTATTACCACATACATAGAAAAAGCCAGAAGTAATGACTTCATTGGTAGGGTTCTAGTCTTGAGAAAACCCAAGGACAGTAGTTAGGTCCTAAGTTCAAACCCAGGAATGGAATGAAAAAAACAACAACAAAGTTTCAATCAATATAAGAAAATTAACTAGACAATGAGCTGGAGATTTTCTGGTCTTCCATGGTTCTGAGGGACAGGAGTGTTAGAAAAGGAATTTTTATAAGACTTCAAATGGAAAGAAACAAATTTCAAAATTCCCACAAATACCTAAATTGACACTTTAGTGAGAAGTTGTAACTGAAGGGATGTAGGTGTAAGTCCTTAGTCTCAAGAATCGTTCTTGCTTGGATCAAAGGCAAACAGACACATAAACCAAACTTGTGGCCGCTGAATCTAGAAAAAATTCGTGTTCCTCACTTAATGGTTAAAAAGCAAACAGCATTGAAACTGGGTAAGGTAATCCTATCTGCTACTCAGGACCTGAGACTCTTATCTGTAGTTAACTCTAGAAAACAGGAAGTGGGGCTGTAGCTCAAGGTTAGGGGTTATAGTCTTCTGCTGAAGTGTTCAGGGACAGAGACGAGGCCTATGAACTACAAAAAAAAAGAAAAGAAAAGAAAAGAAAGTTTTAAAAAGATGCAAAACAGCACAATATTTAGATTATTTCTCAAAAATAAAAGAAAGGCAGCTATTCCTCAATGTATAAACAAAACAGTATTTGAAAAAAAAACAGCTGCAGGTATATTATAGGTAATACTCAGCTTAAAACTGTAGCAATACATAGTTGGGTAATTTCAATAAATATTTCCTGTGATATAAAAAGAGAATAAAACACAGAAATTCATTATTGGTCATTATAAAATATCATTTTCTTAATATGTTAGGGAGAAAAGCATATATTTCTCATAAATCAATTTCCACTTTTATATTTTAAAATATCTAACACTTAGGATGGGAAAGTAAAGTCATTACCTTTACAGTAAGGAATATTTGTATCTCATGTATGTTTGTGTCTTTTTTTCTATGACTCATTTTAGATGTCCAGGTAATGGAAAATGTGTTCAAGACCTGCCAGGAAAGTCCACATGAATGTCTTTGTGAAGTAGCAGTTGCAAGTAGTATCGAAGTGGAGGAAAACGTGAGATTAGCAACAACTTTAAATTTGAGCTCTACACATAATCCAGAGCTGATTAGTAATAACGGTAACAACTTAGGGGTGAGGACTGAGGAGTTCATTAAGTGTCAGAACATGCTTCTGTCTCCTAAGCCTGATGAGATGCATGCTGCTTATAGATCTCGTATGTCTCCTGCTCTTAAAAAATCCATCGGATATTCAGAGCATTATATTCATGATTGTGACAGTCCAAAAGATCTGCAGTATCATAATTCTGTTCTCCCTGCCCAAGAAATTCTTCAGGGAGGGAGGAAAACTGCTAAATGTACTGTGTGATGAAAAATATTGTACTTAACACCGACCATCACTACACATCCGAAAATGTACACAGGAGAGACTCCTCATACATGTAGTGGATGTGAGAAATCTTTCAGTAATGAAATACGCCTTACAATACCGCAGAGCAAATATCCTGAGGTATGTGATGCGTACATCAAGTGTGAAAATTAATTTCTGAGAAGTCAGACCTGACGCTCCAACCTCGATCTCCAAGAGAAGACAAACCTTATGAATATGAGGAACGTAATAAAATTTCTGCCCAGAATTCAGCTCTCAGCACACATCAGAGATCTCACTCAGAAGAGAAATCTTATGAATGGGATAAATGTGGGAAAACTTTTAGACTGAAATCATACCTCACTTTGCACCAGAGAAGACACACAGAAGAGAAACCTTATGAATGTAACAAATGTGAAAAGTCTTTCACCCAGAAGATACACCTTCGAGTTCATCAAATAACACACACAGGAGAGAAATCTTATAAGTGTAATGAATGTGGAAAGTCTTTCCAAGGGAAGGGAAAACTTCGTGTTCATCAGAGAATACACACAGGAGTGAAACCTTATGAATGTAACCAATGTGTAAAGTCTTTCAGACAGAAATCTTCCCTCAAATTGCATCAAAGAACACACACAGGAGAGAAACCTTATGTGTGCAACAAATGTGGAAAGACCTTCAAGTGGAAGTCATATCTTGATGGGCATAATAGAACACACATAGGAGAGAAAACTTATGCATGTAGTGAATGCGGAAAGTCTTTCAAATGGAAGGTAAAACTCCATGTTCATCAGAGAATATACTCAGGAGAAACACTTTATGAGTGTAACATATGTGGAAAGTCCTTCACACAGAAGCCAAATCTCAACATGCATAAGACAATCCAACAGGAGAAAAACCTTATGAATGTAACCGATGTGGAATGTCTTTCAAATGGAAGTCTTCCCTCAAATTGCATCAGAGAACACACACAGGAGAGAAACTGTATGAGTGCATCAAATGTGGTAAGACCTTCAGATGGAAGTCACATTACAGGAGGCATAACAGAATTCACACATATTAGAAACCTTAGGAATGTAACCAAAGTTGAAAGTCTTTCGTGCAGAATTCACCCTTCAGGAAGTGTAAGAGAGTTCACACATATGAGAAGCCTTAGCAATGTCATAAATAGGAAAGACTTTTTAGTCTGTGGAAGAAAACTCAGCTTGTGTCACAGAACCAACACAAGATAAAACCCTTAATGAATGTAGCAAATGTTCAGTCTTTTCCCCAGAAGGCACAAGTCAAGATTTATCACTAAACACCCACAGGATACAATCCGATGAATAAAATGAAAGGGAAATTTTTTTGAAGAACTCATAGTTGAGTTTGCATGATACCACACAGACACAGGATAAAAATCATATGAATATAAGAATATGAAAAATCCATCATGAACGCATGACTAAGTATAAAATGCACATAGGAGAGAAAAACCTTATGAATATTACAAAGGTGGAAAATGTTTGACCTGGAAGGCATACTTCTGTGTTCATCACAAACCTGATTCCCATAGAAGAAAAGAAAACTAATGAATAGAACAAATGTGCAATGACTTTTAATCAGAAGTCAGTCTTCAGTACATTTCAGAACATACACAATAGAGAAATTCTGAGTAATGAAAAACATTTAGCTATATATAGAATCTCTGTATATGGGAGCATTAGGGTAAGTCTTCTAAACAAAGTCAACCTTCAGCAAGCATTAAGAGCACTCACAGAAGAAATAATAGCATGTAGGAAAACCTTTGTCAGAAACCTCTAAAAGCTGCCTGTGTGGCTTAGTGGTAGAGTGCTAACCTATCAAGGATGAAGGCCTGGGTTAGATTCCCCAATACTACGTGAAAAGAGCAAGCCAGAAGCAGCACTGTGGTTCAAATGGTAGAGTGCTAACCTTGAGCAAAAGTAGCTCAGGCCCTGAGTTCAAGCCTAAGGATTGGAGAGAGAGAGAGAGAGAGAGAGAGAGAGAGAGAGAGAGAGAGAGAGAGAGAGAGAGAGAGAGAGAGGGAGAGAGAGGGAAAAGAGAGGGAAAGGAGAGAGAAAGAGAGGGAAACAGTAACTTCTAAATTTTACAGAGATAGAGAAGGAGAGAGAGAAGGAGACAGAAACTAATTTCTAAACTTTACAGTCTTTCTATTTCCTTAGAAATTCGTCTATGTCATTCTTTCTGACAGAAGCACAGAATTCCATTGTGTAAAAATACCATATTTGATCTACTCATCAACTGACGGGCATCTGGGTTGGTTCCATACCTTTGCTATAGTAAATAGTGCTGTGATAAAGGTTATTGTTCTAGTGAATTCAGTATGTCCTATCTGGACAATTGGCAAGTAGTGAAATTGCTGGATAACAGGGGAGCTCTATGTTTATTCTTTTTGGCACACTGCCATAGTGCTTTCCATAGTGGTTGAACGAGTTTGCAATCCCACCAGCAGTGTAGTAGTGATCCCTCCTGGCCACATCTCCTCCAGCATACGTTATTAGATTTCTGGATCTTGGCCATTCTAACTGGAGTGAGGAGGAGAAGGGAAAGAGGAACTGAAACTTTCTCTCCTTACAGATGACATGATTCTGTATTTAAAGAACCCTATAGACTCTACTCCGAAGCTGCTTCAGCTGATATAAAACTTTGGTAAGTTAGCAGGGTACAAAATTAAGCCTCAATGTCAACTGCATTCCTATATGCCAACAAATGAGAGGAATGAGGCAAGAATCAGGATAGCAACTCATTTTGCTATCAAAGAAAACAAAATAACTAGGAATTAACTTAGAATGTAAAGCACCTTTTTGATGGAACTATAAACCCTGGAGAAGGAAATTAACGCAAAACTGAGGAAATGCAAAAACCTATGCTCCTGCTTTGGAAGAAGTAATATTGTAAAAATGGCAATCTTGATAAGGACTATCTACAAATTCAGTGCAATATTCATCAATATCCCAATGTCATTCTTTCAAGAAACAGAGGAGGAAATTCAAAATTTCACTTGGAATAATGAAAGACCCCTTATAATCTGTCTTCTTGCATGAAACATAATGTTTAATCTCAACTTCTCCACCAAAATCTCACCTTTCTCATTGAGACATAGGTGGCCCTGTTTACTAGCAGCAAAGGCTCAAACGCGCAGTTTCAGGTGTCACCACTGCCTCTGTTACTGGGTAGATCCAACTCTGTCATCGATTCTGAGGTCTGCTCTGGGAGTCTTGGTCACAAGTTATTCTGTGGCATCTGCTGCCAGCCTGTTCCTATTTGCTTCCTTTTCCTCCAGCAGCCTACAACAGGGAATGAAGTTCAGGCGCTGATGCTCTCCTTCATATGCAGGGCAGGATGAGCCCAACCCTCCCTCATCTTCCTCTTCCAATTTTTGGGAAAAAATGTGCTGGCAGAAGTCCTCAGGTGTGGGGCATGGCTGATTCACACTTTTAATCCAGGCTGGTAAGGAGGCTGAGATCTGAGTATGGAAGTTCCAAGTCACCTAGAACAGGAAAGTCTGATAGATTCTTAGTACCAAAAAGAAAAACAGCTGGGAATGGAGTTTGGGCTCAAGTGGTAAAGGGCTAGTCTTGAGTACAAATGCTTAGTGCCCAGGCCCTGAGTTCAGGCTCTAGCAATGCCAACAAATTCACTTTAGTGAGATTTTAGCTTTATCCATGTAGGCACATCTCACTGGAATCTTTGCTGGTAGAGATAGTCTTCATAATTTTGTCTCAAGGTAAAGGTCCTCCTGGGGTAGTACACAAAAGGTGTCATGGAGAGAGGAGCCCCACTTGCTCTAGGTTTGAAGATGGCATAGGTCAATCCAGCATGGAGTTGGCACATCAGTCTTTTTCCTAGCACCACCTACAAGTGAATGTCAAATGACATTGATTGTTGTGGGATTGTGTGATTGAAGTGCCCCATTAAGGGCAGTGTTAGCACATCCAAACTTGGATACCAGGAATGCTGAAATCTCAAAGCTAAGATTTTTGTTGGCTACAGAAATGCTGGTGTGTCTGTTATTCACTAAAAGTTCAGGTGCAAAGATTCTGAAGCTTGATGCCATGTGTTTATTCCATTTAGTAAAATTATTTTAATGCACTGTATAAGTTAAAACATTTGATAAGAGTCAGGGGTAGTGAAAACATTGTTCTTGAATTCAGGTGTCTGGCAGGGTAATGGGGGGGTGTTTTTGGCTGGTACTATGAAGCTGGAGCTGCTATCAAACCATGGATCATGTTCCTCTTTGTCTGGGAGAAATGACTCCAAAGATGAAATTCGAATGGTGAGGAAAATATGATGATGTACTCAGGAAATTTCTCCTAAACAAATGCTCATGTGGAAGTGGGATGGGGGCTGGGCATATCTGAGGCAGAGCTTAAGGGGGCTTCTCGTGGCGTTGAGAACGTTCCTTGCGACTTCAGGCATGCAGCAGGGTGTTTTAGATGGCCATTGTGAGATGGATGGAATAAGACTGGAGACAAGATGAATGCTGGGATCCTGCAATGCTCTTGCATGAGTGGCTGGTGGCTCACCTGAAAGAACTAATTATGTCTAAAAAAGAAATCAGGAATTTGTTTTGATTAGATAATACCTGTAATCCGAGGCCTATTCAGGATCCTGATCTTAGTATTGTGGTTTAAAACCAACCCAGCAAAGGGAAAAATGCATGAGACTCTTACTCCCAGTTTAGAGCAAGAACAAAGATTGAAGTAGAGCTGTGGCTCAAGAGCTAGAGTGCTACCTTGAGCAAAGAAAAGCTAAGAAAAAGCTACAGGTCTTGAGTTCAAGGCCAGGAATGAAAGAAGGAAGGTAAAAAAAGGGAAGTATGTGAGGAAGGGAAATATATAAATGAAAGAGAGAAGGAACTAGAAATTTTAAACTAGAGAATATTTAAAAGTCATCAGTACTTCTAAGAAAAGTGTTGGAGTATGGGTTCTATATGTGGTGAACTGGAAGCCCAGCAGTGACTTGTTAACCAAAGAGTCACCATGATGAGCAAAGGATAGAAATCTGCATGAGCCTCTTAGCGGATGGAGTCACAGAAGAGAACATCAGCTCCCATCCCATAGTTAGAAGTATATAGAGATGGGGAAGTTGGCATCACCTTGATGTCATTGTGTCCATGGAGACTGGAAGCCATGGTTCTGTGAAAGCACAATGTTCTGGTTACTGAGCTGAGAGGCTGAGGAGAGCCAAGTCCTGGCCATTAAGAAATCAGGGTGGCAGCAGAGCAACTCTGCTGCAGTGTGTGCCTGCTTGGCTGTTCTTATTCTGTGGTGGATCAGGCCTGAGCGGGTGATAGTAACTGTTTTGTGGTCACAAGCCCTTCACCAAGAGCTTCCTGTGGGATCCTCATAAGCTACAGGGTGCCTGGTGGTGGGATGTGTGTGGGGTGGACGTGACAGAGGGATGGACGCATGGCAAGGTGGGTGAAGAGATGAGAGGATTGATGAGAGCCCAGTTCATTGGTTTCCAAGGTTAATGGGTGGGAGGTAGAGAGGCATGATGGAGGAAAGATGGAGGCAGGGGAAGGTGGTGACAGAGTGAGGCCATCTGTAGTGCCAGCCTGGCCATCATCTGAAGCCCATAGGCAGCTTCCTGATCCCTCACTTTGTCCTGCTCCTTGTGGAGGGAATGTCACGTGTACCCAGAGCTAGGGGTGGGGCAATGTTAGTAGCACCTGGAGAACCATTGGCCTCTACCTGGGTGAGGGGTGGTTATGGCTCCCATGCTGGGTGGCCTGATAGCTATGGAACAGATCTCTCCTTAGCTACCACAGTCAGTGGCTGCTCTCCATCTAGGGTTAGGGCACCTGCTCAGCCATCAGGACACCCCATGCCAGGACAGAGGCCTACAAATTAGATGGCAGCACAGGGGTGAAGATGATCTCACCGTAGCCCTAGTTACATGGCTGTCCCTGCATGCAGGTCAGGATGAGCTGGGGGAAGATGTTCTCTGTGTTTTTCCACAGTCTATCGGGGCCTATTCTTGTGTCTGATTAGACCCAGGGAGTACCAGGTTCCCAAACCCAACAGAATGAGGTTCACATTACGGATGTCAGAGACAGTGCAGATTGCCAATGGGCGCAGGGGTCACTGTCACCCCCAGATGCTGGCTGCATGCTGGGATGCACGCAGAGATGGTTTCAAGATCAGATAATGAGGATGTTGCAGGGTGTAACCATTCTTTTCAGATGGCTCTCTACCTCTCTTGAGCTTCATCTCTATCTTTGGCTTTTTCTTGGCAGTTAACTGGAAATGAGAGTTTCATGGACTTTCCTTTCTGGACTGGCTTCAAACAGAAGCTATGCACGGTTTTCAAACCATACCCTAGTGAAGAAGGGAAGCTTGATCTGGTGCTTAACTGGGTTGCACTTTGGCTCCGTTTGCTATGCCTCACGGGAGGGGGCTCATCATTTGTAGACTAAGATCTCATGACCTTCAAAGTCAAATGCTACCTGAAAGTTCAGGGTCCCAGCCTATGTGTTGGTGAATACATTTTCTGTTATGCTGGGTCATCAACCCATGTTTTAAGCTGGAAGTAGGCAGTGCCACATTTGATAAGAATATCTGCCAGAGATTGTCACCTCATGAAAGCAGATTCTAAATTTGTATTCCATTTCCCGTGGTGGAGAAATCCCCTCCAAGTTAGACAGGCTCACATCCCCCTGCAGGTCACACTCCTAATGCACCCTTGAGTGTCCTCATGGTATTGGGATCTAAGTTTGTAGGGAATGCTGGTTTAGTCCATGAATTAGCTCGACAAGTGATGACAAATGTGTTGTGGATTAATATGAGAACAATTTAAGAAGCCCTGGAGGAGCAACAACCTGACCCTCTGTGGTGCGATAAATCTGATAGGATGTTCCAGACCGAGAAACAATCACATGGCTTTGTGTTTGGCATCCAGACAAATGAGTGCATGTCTTAGCTGTCAGCCAATACAGAGGAGGACATGAATAAGTGGGTGGAAAGCATCTGTCAGACCCCTGTCTGGGGGCAGGTGGAGAGAACATAGGAAGGTAGATACCATGGCTGTGGTGGGGCCAAAAAATTGTCAAAGAGGCAAAGGAACCAGGTACTGGTAGCTCAAGACTGTCATCCTAGCTACTCAGGAGTTTGAGATCTGAGGATCACAATTCAAAGCCAGCCCAGGACAGAAACTCCATGAGACTCTTATCTGCAATAAACTACTGAATGCAAGAAGCTCAAGCTCAGTGACAGCATCCAGGCCTAGCGTTCAAAACCCAGGACCGGCAGAAAAAAGTATCAAAGGACAAAAAGCTGGCCAAAAGTTAGAGGGACTCTATCTTGACAAACAATACAATGGTAAGTTGCACTCAGAAGACTTGCACAAAATCTGGAAATGCCTGAGACCTATCTATGTATGTTTCCTGTTTGTCTAAATACATATGTTTATGCATTTATATATTAGCATAGAGAGACAGATCAATACATATGACTATACATATATACATAGCCAGACACTTATGGGTGGGTGGTATACTGTGTGAGAGTTTGTGTTTGTGTTTTGTGGATGGCTATCTCTGTTTAGGAAAGGTAGAAAATATGTAAATATCTTTAAAAAAACTTGATAAAATATAGAGAGACATAAGCTCTTGAGGGAATCTGAAATGACAAGATTATTCACAGGCACGTTTATCCTTATGGATTCCTCAGCAAGTTTTAATTTTGTTCATTATTTTCTTTCTTTTTTTGAACCAGTGCTAAGGATTTCTCTCAGGGACCAGGTGCTGCCAATTACTAATTTTCTCATGGCTGGTACAAGAGGAACTGAGCCACAGTTCCACTTTTGCCTTATTTATTCGTGCTTAACTGAAGATAAAGATTTCTATCAGTGACTTTCTTTCATGGGCTGGATTCTAACGAGGATCCCCAGACCTCAGCCTTCTCTATAGCTACAATTAACAATATGAGAACCCAGCACAGGGTTCCAATGCACAGGGCAAGAAATTGAGTGAATCTCTCAAGTGCAGTTAGCTATAATAATCTAGAAGTGAAAGACCAATACCTTTGAGGAAAAGATGCTGAGGGTTATCACACAGGCCCTATGAGTAAGCCCTAAACCCTGTACACTTGTGTGCATGCAAACATTGGCAGATACCCACACACATGCACACACACAATATCTCAGGCAATATTGTATTTTGAATTAATATCCAAAGATTGGACAACAGGATAGCAAGTAATAAAATCTGTTTTTCTTGTCTACATTGAGGGAAAGGGATAAGTCACAAGATGCAGAAGCGAAGAATTCAGAGGCAAATGCTGTGAGTGAATAACTTGTAAAAAGCACATTTCTTTTCTTTTCTTTTCTTTTCTTTTGTTTTCTCTGCCATTCCTGGGGCTTGAACTCAGGGCCTGAGCACTGCTCTTGGCTTTTCCCAAGTCTAGCCCTCTGCCACTTGAGCCACATTGCCATATGGATTTTTATATCTGTGTGATATTAAGGACTCAAACCTAGATCTTCATGGATGCTAGGCAAGCACTCTACCACTGGGCCAAACTCTAAACCCCGATAAAGTATTTATAAATAGTCATCATCATCATATGAAAATATCCTTTCTCCTACAAATAATGAACACTTATCTATGTCTGTAAGACTTTTTTTATGTCACCAATGCTTCTGTGATTTTCCCACTTGCATTTTTACAGATGACAGCACAGATATTCATCAGGAAGAAAAATAGATTAGGATACAGAAACCTAACAACGTCCTAGTAGATTGAAGTGAAAAATATGTGCAAGATGGCCTGGGTGTTTCATCTATTTGTAGAGTGCTTGGCTACCACACAAAAAGACTCCGGTTTGATTCTGCAGTACCATATACATAGAAAACGCTGGAAGTGGTGCTGTGGCTTGGTGGGACAGCTATAGCCTAAAGAAAGCCTAAGAACAATGGTCAGGCTCTGAGGTCAAGTCCCAGGACTAGCAAAAAAATGTGCAAGAGGCAAAATGCAAGCTGAGAAGGCACTGTGAAGCAAAATGTCTTGTGAAGGGTAAGGGGAATAGTGACAGTTAAGATTGGATCTTACCTAAGAAAGGCTCCTTGAGCCTGAGACCAGGCTAGCACTTATGCCTAGTTAATGACTTGGGATTTGAACAAAAAGGTGTGCTGTTTACTACATCCATATGTGAGGTGGGAAGGGAGATTCAGCCTCCAGTATGTCTTTGGGGAGGTCTTCTGTGAGCAAGGAGCTTTGGTCATTGGGCCTTGAAAGGTGACCCTACCTCCCTCACAATGGAACAGAATATGGAACCCTGGTAACCAAGCCACTGTATGTGACAACCAGCTCAAGCCAGCTCCCTTGGCCTGTGGCTCAGGAACCAGAAAGATGTTGCTGTGCTGTTGCCAAAGGTCAGGAGGCTCGCATCTCAGGCATGAGAGATATGGATGTCTCACTTGAAGAAGTAGATGCTGGATCAGTGCCAAGCCAAAATTCCAGTATATCAGGCATTTCTCTAGGAAGAAAGTCAGGAAACTCCAGGGGAACTCAGATGAGGTATATTGAGAGGAAACCTATTGGAACCCATCATCCTGCCCACAGACTACAACCTTCTTGTGTGCTTTCAAGTGACTATACTGAGATTAGAGTGTGTCATTTCCAATCTACTCTATTCCAATTCCTCAGTGTGAAGTGTGGTCCCATTCCTACGTTTGAAATATCCACTGTTTTGCCAACATAGTGTGATGGTATGTCAGCTCAGACTCTGAATGAGCCTTGTAACCTATGGATCCTGGAGGAAGGCCTGTTGGAGATGCTGCTGACAAAGCTGATCCCTGCCTACCAGAAAGGTGATCTCTTTTATGTGGGAAACTTCCTGCACAATTTCAAATAGTGGAGGACAATGTAGTAGTTGCTGGAAATTCTCTTGAAAAAGTGAGTGTTCCCCCTCCAAACCCAGCTTTGCTCACCCTTCCTGGCCAAGTCTTGGAATACTTGGCTCCTCTCTGAGCCTGTTTGGTTCACTGGGGTGTTCACAGGGGAGCTAAGCATGATACAAGTGCACAAACTACTTTATTATGACTGGGACACCATGCCATTTCATTTCCCTCACAAGCTCCTGGAGTCTCAACAGTGTGCTTACTGAGAAGTTGGATTTCAGGCATGAGTAAGTGGCTCCCAACTGCAGCCCTCACCTAGGTGACATTCTAGGAAATCCCATTTCCCAGTAACAAATGAGGTGTCAGTACTAATGGCGGAGGCCTGTGAAATACTGGAGTCAGAGGAAAAGCTGGGGGTTGAATCACTTTTGAGCCATCAGGGAGGGATTGTGATAGCTTTGCCTGTTAGGACCTGAAAGCATTTACATTTTGGTGTGTGGTCCAGTGCTGCCACTTGAACCTGAACCCAGGTCTAAATGCCATCCCTTTGGTGTTCAAAAATTAGCACTGTACCATTTGAGTCATAGGTCAAGTTCTGGCTTTTTGCTGCCTAATTGAAGACAAGTGCCTTTAGACTTTTACTGACTAGACTGGCTTTCCACTGTGATCTTCAGAGCTCAGCCTGCTGGGTGGCTAAGATTAGAGGAGTGAGCATTTAGTTCTTTATTTGGAGCATTCACTTATTGATTTATTTAGAGCATTTACTTAGTTAATTTAAGGTGCGTTTACTTTGGACAGATGCATAGAGGCCTCTCTCAGAAGCTTCTGGAATTGGGGTGTAAAAGTCATCCTGTTCTCTAGTGTCTCTTACCCCCCTCCCAGCACATAAGTGCACATCTCTGCAGGACAGCCACAGCATTAGAGTCCTTCAAGAAAGGGGCTTTGGTAGAAGGCTCAGGATGGAGAGAGAAGGCTATCACTTTCCTTGTACCGAATGTGCCCACGGCATCATGTGTTCCATCTATACGATGTGAATGGACTTCTACCCCAGTGATTTCTACGAGTTCAAGAACTGCAACACCCTGACACAACTCAAGCTCTATACGAGGCTCCACATGCCGGCTTTGGACCTGCTCTTCTAAACACATCCTTTTTGACCAGCTGGAGGAATGTGCGACCAGGAAGACCAAGAAAAAGTAGAAGTCCTGGTGTGGGTGCCTCAGAGCCTGTGAGTAGGAAGCCCATGTGGTCTAGATATTGGTTGGCCCTTACTTCTACAGAGCTTGGCAAAATGCCCTTTATGGGTGGTGTCAGCCAGGTAATGCCTGTCCTCTGAAAGGACTCGGGAATAAGCACTCATTAGGAAGACCCTACACCTCCTCAGTGTTCAGTCCAAACTCCAGTTCTACAGGTTCCTCCATTAGATCCTCATGGAAGTTGAGTGACACTTCAACTTGCAGAGTCCACTCTGTCTACTCTGTACCTATTTCCATTCTTAGGTTTGGGTCATCGTGGAAGAGCTTATCCTGAACTCCGGATGAAAAACCCACCAATGGAGCTGGTGACTGATGGAGACTGAGAATCATCACTGCACTCCAGAAAGCATGGGCCTTCTGTAGAAATTACCAAACAGGTTTAAAGTCCTGTGGATATACCTTTTGCTCTGAACCCCATGTGTGACACAGTTGAACCTGCAGATACTATGGAGGAAGAAAAAGAGCAGCCAGATTTCCTTCCGTTTCCTTTCACACTCCACCCAGAGTCAGTCCATCTGAGTCAGAGTAACACTCCACTTATTGTGCAAGCTGAAGGGGCACACGCTGGGCTCATGGAAAATGTCCCCATGGGAAGCAGCAAGTGTACTCTCAATACTGGATTCATTGGAGGAAAATGAATCCATCCTCACAGAATATCCAGACCCATCCATCTCACTAAAAGAGACTCAATCTCCATTCGACAAACCAGAATCCATCCCCCTCTTAACTCACGAAGGACATTCTGTTTCTCATGAGGAAGGAGACCCTTCTGAGGACTCTGAAGTAGAATTACTGTCTGAAGGCAACTTGGAGGCCAGTCTGGATTTAGAGCTTCCCTGTCCCCTTCCTAAAAAGACATCTCTTTATCTTGCTCTCATGATTCTTGTCAAGTATTCATTGTATTTACTTTGCTAACTATTAAACTCTCATTGTTAATATTATGGTGTGCAGTTCTTCAGTCCTTATTATACTGTGTTTTATTTTCCACTTATACTGTGAGACCTCAGACACCTAGGTCCTGGGTGGGCCAAAAACCAGACATGTCTGGTCCCATAGAAGACAACCTTACTGGATATACAGGGAACTATGAAATGCATGGAATCACCAGGAATCCAGGCCAGGCCTCCATGGAAAGACAAGTCAGCTATCAAAGCTTAAGGACAGAGCAGATGCCTGGAAATGTGTTTTGTCAATCGGGAGAAGTGCCAGAGTAACTGTAATATTATGTGGGACTCTGTTCTGTGAGTTCAAGTCTGTTTATATATCCATTGTGCTTTGTACAAATATTTAAGAAAATTAAAACTCCACAATAGCATCAAAAATCTACTTTGGCTTTGAATGTGGCCTGGTTGTAGAGTGCTCGCCTAGTATACAAGAAGACCTTGATTCAATTCCTCGGCACTGCATACACAGAAAAAGCAGATGGGGCACTGTGGCTCAGGTGTCAGAGTGCCACCCTTGAACAAATGTGGCCAAGGACAGTTCCTGGTCCCTCAGTTCAAGCCCCAGCAGTAGATAAACAAGAAATCATACCATTTTCCACACATTTGGAAATAAATCTGTTTTATCTAACCCTACATCTTTTTTGCCAGTCCAGGGTGTGTGCCACCAAGCCAAACTACTGGCCCCCAACCTTACTATTTTGAATCATTTAATTTTTTTACATAATCATATTTCATGCTGTCTGTATTAATACCATAAACAGTATGCTTAGTATAATAATGTTAAAGGTAAAACATAAGAAATTAATAACTAAAATTCCTTTTTTATTAGTTTTATAGGATTACTACCACTTTATGAGAAAAATTACATAGAATGTTTATTTTAGAGTTCAAGTAATCCATTTTGATAAATATATCAACCTACATCATTTATTTGAACACATTTTAAACTATTTTTTTCAGGAATGAAAATACATATATATTTGTTGTAAATGAAATTTATGACTTGGGGGGAAGGGAAAGATAAAAGGGGGGAGGGGGTAACAGTGTTTACAAGAAATGTACTCATTACATATGTAACAGCAATCTCTTTGTATATCACCTTGACAACAAATTTTTTGAAAAGTACAATAAGTTTAAATGTCTACTTTGGGCAGAATTTTTTTCTTGCCAGTACTGGGCTTAGACTCAGGACCTGAGCACGATCCTTGTTTTTGTTTTTGTTTATTCTTAAGGCTCAAGTTCTATCACATGTGCCACAGCACCACTTGTATCTTTTTTTATCTATGTTGTGCTGAGGAATTGAACTTGGGTCTTCATTCATGCTAGGCAAGAACTCTTCCACTATGCTTAACTTATGGCCCCAGTGGGAAGGAAGTTTTCCATAAAATATGTAGGAAATATGTCCACTAAGGAAAAGCCATCAAAAATAGAAGAAAAATTATATACTTAGATAACTACATGCCAGTATTATGGCAGATCTCTGTAATTCTAGCTTCAAGAGTGGCCTATTTGGACCGGGAGTTGGCTGGCTGAAGTAAAGTGCTATCCTTGAGCAAGCCCTAGGACAGTGCTCTGGCCATGAGTTGAAGCCATAGGACATGCAAAAAATAATAATCTAATGCCCGTGACTGGTGGCTCACCCTGGTAATCCTAGCTACCCTGGAGGATCGAGGTTCAAAGACGGACCAGGCATAAAAATCTGTGAGAATCTGATTTCC
This sequence comes from Megascapheus bottae, assembly GCF_031878675.1. Lineage (NCBI taxonomy): Eukaryota > Metazoa > Chordata > Mammalia > Rodentia > Geomyidae > Megascapheus > Megascapheus bottae. The sequence continues at coordinate 5,175,389 of NW_028327585.1, forward strand.
AAATAATCCAGAAAATTCAAAATGACAATGTGCCTCAAGTGGTAGAGCTCTTGCCTTGAGCTGAAGAGCTTAAGGTAAACATACAGGCCCAGAGTTCAAGCCCCATGAGTGAAAAAAAGAAAAAGAAAAAGAAAGCCCTTATCTAAGGCTGGAGTGCACACTAGTGGTAGTTTGCTTGCCTAGTATGCACAAAGCCCTGTGTTCAATTACTCTGTACCACTTACACCAAAAAAAAAACCTGGAAATGATCTCAGAAGGTTGGGTTCTGAGGATCACAGTTCAAAGCCAGGCCAGACACTAAAGTCCATGAAACTGTTACTTCCACTTAAGCACCAGAAAACCAGAAGTGACACTATGGCTCAAGGTGTTTAAGGTTGTATCCTTGAGCTGAAGAGCCCAGGGACACTGCCCAGGTGCACAATTAAAGAGTTACAACCAAAAGAGAGAGAGAGAGAGAGAGAGAGAGAGAGAGAGAGAGAGAGAGAGAGAGAGAGAGAGAGAGGCAGAGAGAGAGAGACAGAGAGAAAGACAGAGAGAGAGACAGAGAGAGACACAGAGACAGAGACAGAGAGAGACAGAGAGACAGAGACAGAGAGAGAGAGACAGAGAGAGAGACAGACAGGCAGACAGACAAAGACAGAGAGACAGAGACAGAGACATCAAACAGTCAGGCACTGCTGGCTGAAGCGTGTAATTCTAGCTACTGTGGAGGCTGAGATTGGAGGATCTTGGTTCAAAGCCAGCCTGGACACATATGTTTGTGAGGCTTACATCACCAATTAACTACCAGAAACCCAAAATGGAGCTGTAGAGGAAGAGCGCTAGCCTTGTGCTAAAGAGCTCAGGGACAGTGTCCAGGCCCAAAGTCCAAGCACCATGATGAATCAATAATAAAAAAAGAAGATAGCTAATAGTAATGATGAATAATTTGGGGCTGGGAGTTTGGCCTAGTGGTAGAGTGCTTGCCTAGCATGCACGAAGACCTGGGTTCAATTCCTCAATACCACATACATAGAAAAATGCTGGAAGTGGTGCTGAGGCTGAAGTGGTAGAGCCCTAGCCTTGAGAAAATATAAGGACAATGCTCAGTCCCTGAGTTCAAGCCCAGGACTGGCCAAATCAAAAGTAGTAGAGCACTGGCATTGAACTGAAGATCTGAGGAACAGCCCAGGCACAGAGTTCAAGCACCGCAAACAACAACAACAAAATCTATGAAATGGCAGTGGTGGTTTTAAGCTAAGCAAAAATAGAGTAGAAACTGGTAAAATACATATCTGTGTGTAAGCAAAATAGCCAGACTTATGCATTAGAACAGGAGAGCAACTTGAAAAAAATTTTGTTTTCCATCTCACTAGGTCCTGTCTCTTAATTTATTCAGGCAAGTAAAATGCTGGTTTTTATAATCATTGCTCTGAATATTAGAAAATCAGAATATCTCTCATTAACCAACAAAGACCAGGAACTGGGGCTTCGTTCAAATGGCCGAGTATCAGGTAAGAGAAGAAAAAATTGAAGTAAGAACTTGAAGTTCTTGATCCAGAACCTGCATAGTAACAGAGCAGCAGCCTGGTGATGGTACCTCACACCTATAATCTTAGCTACTCAGGAGGCTAAGATCTGAGAATCAAAGTTTAAAGCCAGCCAAAGTACCCAGTTAACTGCCAGAGAAACCAAAAGTGGCACTGTGGCTCACAGATTAAAGCACTAGCCTTGAGCTGAAGAGCTCAGGGACAGTGCCCAGGCCCAGAGTTCAAGCCCCACAATTGACAAAAATCAAACATGCAAAGAAAACTCACAAAGAAGCCTGCAGACCACAGTGGTTCTGCTGAGTCTCTTCTCTATGGGGATCAGGAAACATTTCACTTTTTCTGTCTCTTCCCATCTCAACATTCATTCTAAAATAAGACTGTGTTGAACGTTTCAATTTATAAAAAATGTTTTTCATGAAGCACCCTGAAATATTCATCGCTTATATTTCAATTGAAGATAGTTGATTTGGGGCTGCATTGGTAGAGTGCTAGCCTTGAGCAGAAAAGGTCAGGGATAGAGCTGAAGCACTCAATAGAAGACCCAGTACCAACACACAAAAGAAAATATGCACTTTATACATATTTTCTAATTTCTTAATGAATTTTTCAGTCTGTATAAATATAGGGTACATTCCTTGTTACTTAAGTAAGATTGCTCTTTTTTTTCTTTTTGCCAGTCCTAGGGCTTGGACTCAGGGCCTAGACATTTTCATTGGACTCGCTTGCCCAAGGTGAGTGCTCTGCCTCTTGAGACACAGCGCCACTTCTAGCTTTTTTCTGAGTATGCGGTACCGGTGAATAGAACCTAGGTCTTCATGCATTCTAGGTGAGCACTCTACCATTAGGCTACATTCCCATGCAGTGAGATTCCTCTTACAGTCATTGTATGTTCACAGAGTTTGATCTCACACACTGTAGGGCCCTGGTTGGCTTTGACCTGTGATCCTAAGCCCTGAGCCTCCTAAGTAGCTGAAATTAAGTTGTGAGCCAGCATGATGGCTTCCATTCTTTTTTCTACAAAAATATATGTAGTTATCTAAAATATATCTATAGCTGAAAAAAATGAATCTCTCCCAAACAAATCTACAAAGAAACAACCATCATATTTAAAGGTGGGCTAAAGACTTAAAAGAATATTCTCTGAAGAAAAAATTAAAATGGGCTTTAGACACATGAAGAAATGCTCCATATCTCTAGCAATAAGGGAAATGAAAATCAAAACAACTTTGAGATTCCACCTGACTCCAGTCAGAATGGCCATTATCAAAAAATCTAATAAGAGATACTGGTGGGGAAGTGACAAGGGGGGATCACACCTACACTGTTGGTGTGAGTGTAAACTCATTCAACCACTAGGGAAAGCAGTGTGGTGGTTCCTCAAAAGACTGAACATAGAGCTCCCCTATGATCCTGCAAATCCACTACTTGGCATCTACCCAATTGTCCAGAAAAAAGGGGCATACTAAAGCCACTAGCACAATGATGCTCATTGCAGCACTATTTACCATAGCAAAGATATGAAACCAACCCAGATGCCACTCAGTAGATGACTGAATCAAGAAGATGTGGTACTTATACCCAATGGAATGCTATGCTGCCATCAGAAGGAATGACATCGCCCCATTTGTAAGGAAATGGAAAGACTTGGAAAAATTCATATTAAGTGAAGCAAGCCAGACCCAAAGAAACATAAGCTCAATGGTTTCCCTCATTTGTAATAATTACTTCACATCTAGGACTCTCCTAGCAGAGGATTACAATAACTCAAAAACCTAGGTATATAAGGTCATATAGGATGAGACTAAATGAAAGGATCTCTAGGATATGGGAACAAGAGCTATATCTTGTGTCATCGTTGCTCTTAATCTTGTGTGATTTTTGTCCTTAATCTACTATGTTATTTCTCATCTCTTATTTTGCCCTTTGGTTAATGTCAGATTGTTACTGTATCTGATTTTTTCCTTGGCATATTGTATATATGTTTATTTGTTTATGTCAAATAGGAAAGGGAAGGGGGGAACAAGATGATTGGGAAGGGGAGGGGAGAGGGAACTGGGGACAAAAACATGTGGAGTGGAATAAATGTGTGAGAAGTAATGCAGTCCACTACCTGTAAATGTAATCGTAACCCCTCTATACATTACCCTGAAAATAAAAAAGAGACTATAAAAATATCTGTAGAAAATAAGGCTGGATGATGGAAACACCAGATGCCCTACTACAAAAAATGTGATACACGCGCACACACACACACACACACACACACACACACATACACACACAATGGAATGATACATAGCCAACCGACAAGATAAAATAATGGCATTCTCGGGGAAGTGGATGAAAAGGAAAAAATCATATTAAGTGAAGTAAGCCAAACTCAAAGGAACATAGGCCCAAGAGTCTCCCTCATTTGTCAAATTCAGTAGAAACCTTGGGCTCTGCTACCAGAGATTTACAATAGAACAAAATCTAGAGACATCGTGACAAATAGTATGACACTAAATGTAAGGACCTTAAAGATAAAGAAACAAAACTCATATAATGAGTGATTGTTGTCCTTAATGAACTATGTGATCTCTTATCTCTTTTGCTATCCCTTGGATATATCATATTGTTACAATATTTCACCTTGTTTTCTGATATATTTCATATGTGACTAATTGGTTATTTGAAATTGGATAGGGAAGGAGGGAAATGAACATGAGTGGGGGTAGGGGAAGGGAAATGGGGACCATATCATTACATGGGGTATCAAAGTTTGAGATGTAATGCACCTTCTGTCTGGTGAATATAATGTAACCCTTCTATAAATTACAATAAAAATAAATACATAAAAAGAAGATCTGCACAGAAAAAAATAATAATGGCATTTTTGGGGTAGTGGATGAAATTAGAGTGAATCCTGTTGAGTGAGATAAGTCAAGACCAAGGAACAAAAGGTACATGGTATCCTTACTATATGGATATTAGTTTCAAACAGTAGTAGAGCGATGATTGAATAGTTGATACCCAAAGTTCTGGACAAAATTTTGGAGATATAAACATAACTACATAGACATAAAAACCTAGGATGGACTATACACTCTATAGACATGTGTTTTATTATAGATTAATCTGTATCTATGACATACAAAGACTCAGCTTAATTTTTACTATATTCTAAAATTTATGTGCCAGTGATTGTATAGCGATTCCCTTCTTGAATACTTGTTGGTTAAACATGACATTTGAAATATGATGTAAAATTCAATGTTAATAAATATTTTTAGAAAAAGTGGCTAGAGGTAAATACCACTAATGTACTTGCTCTAAGTGGTACAGAAATTTTCTTAATGAATCAAGGGGTTTTATTACATCTTTATGCAATTATTTTAGTTCTGAGTGTTCTACACTCAATGATACTTCTGGAAAGATGATATAGCTGACTGTGTAGATGGTATGAAGACATACTGGCCTAAACGTAGAATAAAGCATTGGTAAGTGGCTGTTAGCTGTCCACATTCTACTGGAATATGTGGAATGAATTTATTAAGCACAATGCAGGCTCTTAGTCAGATCAGGATCAAGATTATGTGGTTCCATGAGATGACTGAGGAAAGATCAGAAAAATCTACTAAGATATCCAGATATACTTTTGAAACTAAGGTATCTGGACTCCTTTTTTTTTCTTTCTTGGTGGGGAGCTTGAATTTTGGACCTGGGCAAGGTCTCTTAGTTCTTTTTCCTCAAGGCCAATGCTGTACCAGTTTTAGCCATAACTCCACTTAGTTTTTGGGTGGATAAGTGGAGAGAAGAATCTTACAGTTTTTTTTTGTTTTCGTTTTTTTGTTTGCAAAGGCTTTGAATCACCTTCTCCCTGGCTAGTAGAATGACAATTATGACCCTCCAGCGCCTGGCTAGTAATTTTTTGAAAATTGGACTTTCTTCCAAATCACGTAACTGGTTCCTAGCAAAGTTCTGAAGTCTGACTTAAATGTGACAGATTTTTGTCACTTGGAGACACTCTGTGCTGAACGTTAGAAATCTACCAGCTGAGTCACAGTGGCACTTCCAGTTTTTGTTTATGTGGTGCTGAGGAATGGAATCCAGGGTTTCATACATGCTAGGCAAGCTACATTTTCAGCCCAAGGTTTTATGTTTTGTTTTTTCAGTGCTGTTGCTTCTAAGGTACTGTATGATGTTCTTTCATTTTCTTTGCTTTTTACCTCTTTTCTTCTTTTTCCCTTTAGTTTTATTCTCTGTAGTCACTGTGTTGCATTCGGGTAGCCTGTGTCTTGTACATAGGTTTATGTGATTTGGGGAATGGAGAGGGTATAATAAAATGGTAAAAAAAAAAAAACAAAGGAAAAAGGGTGAACCAATTGAACAGTGATACTTGGAAGACACTAAACGGAAATGAACTGAACAATCTGGGTGGAGAGGGGGCTGAGGGTAGGAAAACAGAGAAAAATGAGGGAGGGGATAACAATTTTCTTAAGAAATGTGTTCATTACTTATGTAACCGTATGCCAACTAAATATGGTGGCTCACACTTGTAAATGTAGCTACTCAAGAGGCTGAGATCCAAGGATAGCAGTTCAAAGTCAGCCTGGGCACTGAAGTCCATGTGACTCTTATCTCCAATTAACCACCAGAAACCCAGAAGTGGCCCTATGGCTCAAGGGATAGGGCAGTAGTCTTGAGCTGAAAAGCTCAGTGAAAAGACCCAGGTGCAGAATTGCAGTCCCATGACTTGAATGATGAATGATACTAGCCAGGCTCTGTGCGCTCACACTTGGAATCCTATCTACACAGAATCAGGTTTGAATCCAGCCCAAACAAATTGCATGATATTCTGATTTACAGTTCATTACCAAAAATCTGGAAGTGGAGCTGTGGATCAAGTGGTAGAACACTAGCCTGAAGTAAAAAAAAACATTTAAGGACAGTTCCCAGGCCCTGGGTTCAAGTCCCAGGACTTGCATAAAACAAACAAAATGTGACGCTGAGTCCTCCATCATTTGGTGTTATAGTTCAATATTCTTGATATGCGTCTTAGAAATTAAGTCCCTAGCAAATACTCTCCCCTGAAATTCTGCTTCATAGCTGATTCATAGAATTTCAGCATCATTACTATCACCTTCCAGTTAGCATAGCAGTCTACTACTGAAAATTTGAAGAAAACTTTTGAGTAATCCTAATAAATCTGTGTATCATCTGCACACACATCAAATCAGCAGCAGCTATGTTCTACTATTATCTAAATGTATTTAATCCCTTCTTGAGTTAATGAGCCTTAAAGAGTAAAACATATGAAATAGTTATGAAACTAACAGTCACCATTCTTCTACCTAATATTGTAATATAAGTTTATAAATGCAAGGACTATTCTGAAGTGTGCAGAAGATAGCTTCTAATTATAATATTCTCATGCAGTATTGTTTTTAGGAAACATGTTGCTTGCTTTGGGAAAGCAAAGGCAAGGAAAAATGATATAGGTAAGTTCCCTATTTATCAGAAGGAAAATACCATTGGGTTTAGATCAACTTCATTCATTCCGTGCTGATGAAACAAATATTTGCAATTCCTGAGGCCAATTACTTCATTGTGATGCACAATCAGCCAGCTTATATCAATCTTCCAAAAAAGGAAAGGAACAAATGAGAAGCAATTAAGGTTTCCAAAATGAACCAGGTGGTGGTGGCAGCTCACACTTGTAATTCTATCTACTCAAGGCCTGAAATCCAAGGATCTGGATTAAGTCTGTCTGGGATGAAAATATTCCTGTCTGAAACATCATCTCTCTTATCACAGCCCAGCTGATATACTCTGCCCAACAGGTTCCAAACACCAAAGTCCATTTCCTATCTGAAATACTAGCAAACGTACCCACACATTATTTCCTCTTTAGGAGATAGTTGAAACATGTACCAGAAACATTTCCCTGGCTTCAGAGTGGAAGTGGAAATATATACTCACTAGAAGCCCATCTAGTAAATTACAGTCAATCATCTTTCCTCACATCTTGTTAGTTAAATTGAACAATGAGTGCTTGGATCAGAAGCGATGTGTATGAGCATACAGGTTGTAAAATTACTGTAATTCTAGCTAATCAAGATAAGCTGAGACCTGGGGATTCCAGTTCAAAATCAGCCATGCAATAAATTCCATAAGATTTTTACCTCTAATTAACCAGCAAAAAACAGAGCGTTGAATTCTGCTTAAAATGCCACAGGCCTAAGCTTTGCATAAAAGTGCTAAGTGGTAGCATACAGGATCCCATTCTCTCCACTCCTTTTTAACATAGTACTAGAATTCCAAGGCAGTGCAATAAGGCAAGAAGCAAGCATAAAGGGGATCCAAGTAGGGAAAGAGGAAATAAAACTATCCCTCTTTGCAGATGACATGATTCTGTATTTAAAGAATCCTATAGACTCTACTCCCAAGCTCCTTGAGCTGATTCAAAGCTTTGGAAGAGTAGCAGGCTATAAAATCAACCCTCACAAATGAACTGCCTTCCTTTACGCCAACAGTGAGAGGAACGAGGCAATAATCAGGAAAGAAACTCCTTTCACAATAGCCTCAAAGAAAATAAAGTACCTAGGAATTAGCTTAACTAAGAATGTAAAGAACCGTTTAGATGAAAACTTTAAAACCCTAAAAAAGGAAATTAAAGCAGAACTAATGAAATGCAAAAACCTCCCATGCTCCTGGATTGGAAGAATCAACATTGTGAAAATAACAATCTTGCCAAGGGCTATCTACAAATTCAATGCAATACCCATCAACATCCCAATGTCATTCTTTAAAGATATATAAGAGGCAATTCAAAATTTCATATGGAATAATAAAAGACCCTGTATAGCAAAAACACTTCTTAGCAGAAAGAACAGCGCTGGAGGAATTTCAATTCCAAACTTTAGACTCTATTACAGAGCTATAATTCTCAAAACAGCTTGGTTCGGGCACAAGAACAGGCCTGAAGTCCAATGGAATAGAACTGCGGACCCAGATATTAAACCACAGACCTATGGCCACCTAATCTTTGACAAGGGAGCCAAAAAAATAGAATGGAAGAAAGATAGCCTCTTCAACAAGTTGTGCTGGCAGAAATGGTTAAGCACCTGCAGAAAACTAAAGTTGGATCCTTCTTTGTCACCTTGCACTAGAATTAACTCCAAATGGATCAAAGACCTGGAGGTAAAAGCTGACACACTGAAAAGTTTACAGGAAGGAATAGGAGATACCTAGGCCTCGTTGGCACAGGTCGAATCTTGCTTAATAAGGACCAAGAATCACAACAAATCAGAGGAAGGCTGGATAAGTGGGACTGCATTAAACTGCAGAGCTTTTGTATGGCAACGGATATAGCTAGTAAACTAATCAGGAAGCCTACAGACTGGGAGAAGATATACACCAACCAAACAACGGACAAAGGCCTCATATCTAAAATATATCAACAACTCAAAAAATTAAATCACTCCAAAACTAACCTCCGAAGTAACACCCATCCCATTAAAAAATGGGCCAAAGCCTTAAAGAGAGTCTTCTCTGAAGAAGAAACAAAAATGGCCTATAGACACATGAAGAAATGCTCCACATCTCTGGTCAAAAAAGAAATGCAAATCAAAAGAACTCTAAGATTCCACCTCACTCCAGTTAGAATGGCCAGGATCAGGAAAACGAATGACAACAGATGCTGGAGGGGATGTGGCCAGGAGGGATCACTACTACACTGTTGGTGGGAGTGCAAACTCGTTCAACCACTATGGAAAGCAGTGTGGCAGTGCCTCAAAAGGCTAAACATAGAACTCCCCTATGACCCAGCAATTCCACTACTTGGCATTTACCCAACAATCCAGAAACAAGGGCATACTAAACCCAGTAGCACAACAATGTTCATTGCAGCGCTATTCACCATAGCAAAGATATGGAACCAACCCAGATGTCCCTCAGTTGATGAGTGGATCAACAAGTTGTGGTATTTGTACACAATGGATTTCTATGCTGCTGTCGGGAAAAATGACATTGCCCCATTTGTTAGGAAATGGGAAGAATAGAACAAATCATATTAAGTGAAGTAAGACAGACTCAAAGGAACTTAGGCTCAGTGGTTTCCCTCATTCATCATAATCAGTAGAAACCTTGGGCTCTACTAGCAGAGATTTACCATAGAGTAAAAGGCCATGTATAAGGCCATATAATGTGAAGCTAATTGAAAGGACCTCCAGGATATTGAAACAAAAGCCACATAATGAATGATTGTTGTCCTTAATGTACTATGTTGTCTCTCATCTCCTTTCCTGTCCCTTGGTTACCCCATATTGGTATAGTACCTCACTTTGTTATCTGATATATTGAATTTATTTGTATTTGGATATTTGAAATTTGATAGAGAAGGGGGGAAAACCAAGAAGGGTGGGGGGTGTGGGGTTGGAGGGAAATGGGTACCAAGACATGTGAAAGAGTATCAATGTATGTGAATTAATGAAATGAAAAAAATGAAAAAAAAGAAAGTTGTAGTGTGTGGGGAGGATGATGGGGTCAAATACATTTCTTCTTAGAAATTTACGACATCTTCGAGTAAGACATCCACAACTTCCGTGCCTGGGACTCGAGTTTCCTGAACTTTGGCAACAGCACAGCAACATCTTTCTTCCTCCTGAGCCACAGGCCAAGTGAGCTGGCATGAGCTGGTTGTTAGTTACAGTGGCTTGGTTACCAGGGTTCCATATCCTGTTCCATTGTGAGGGAGGCAGGGTCACCTTTCAGGGCCCAATGACCAAAGATCGTTGCTCACAGAAGACCTCACCAAAGACATACTGAAGGCTGAATCTCTCCTCCAATCTCACAATATACATGTGGATGTAGTAAACAGCACACCTTATTTGTCCATTCCCAATGTCTTCCACTAGGCCCAACAACCAGTCTGGTCTCAGGCTCAAGGAGCCTTTCTTAGGTAAGATCCAAACTTAAGGGTCAATATTGCCCTCATCCTTTACAAAACATTTGATTCACAGTGCATTCTCTGCCTGCATATTGCCCCTTGTTGAATTTTTTTTTTGTTTTTGCTAGTCTTGGGACTTGACCTCAGAGTGTGAACATTGTTCTTGGGCTTTCTTTAGGCTTTAGCTGTCCCACCGAGCCACAGCACCACTTGCAGCGTTTTCTATGTATGTGGTAATGAGGAATCAAACCTGAGTCTTTTTGCTTGGTAGCCAAGGACTCTACCACTAGGTCAAACACACAGGGCATCTTGCTCATATTTTTGACGTCAATCTACTAGGATATTATAAGGTTTCTGTATCCTAATCAATTTTTTCCTGATGATTAGCTTTGCTGTCATGTGTAAAAAATGCAAGAGGGAAAAACACAGAAGAATTAGTGAAATTTAAAAAAAAAGCATTACACACATAGATAAGTGTTCATTCTTTGTAGGAGAAAGGTTATTTTGATATGATGATGATGACTTTATAATTACTATGTCAGGGTTGAGAGTTTGGCATAGTGGTAGAGTGCTTGCCTAGCATCCATGAAAATCTGGGTTTGATTGCTCAGTATCACATAGACAGAAAATCTAGATGTGGCACTGTGGCTCAAGTGGCAGAGGGCTAGACTTGAGAAAACCCGAGGACAGTGCTCAGGCCCTGAATTCAAGCCCCAAGACTGGCAGAAAGATAAAAGAAAATGAAAATGCTTTTTACGAGCTAATTCACTCACAGCATTGGCTTCTGAAATCTTTGCTTCTGCATCTTGTGAAATACCCCTTTCCCTCAACGTAGACAAGAAAAACAGATCCATCCTATGGTCCACTGTGAGGCCACTGGTTGGGCTAAGAGCTAGTCGTGCAGCAACACATAAGTTTTATTCTATTACTTTCCAAACTTTGTACTCAAATATGCTATCTACTTACCAGCTTAGGTCAGTTATCCTTATGCTGTACCTTTTCTTCATGACTACAATATTCTTACACTCCTACGTTAATCCTCTTGTACCTCCCCTGACCTCTCTCATTCTTTTTTTCTATCTCTGGACCTCTGCTCTACACTTGATGCCTGTTGAGCAATATTGTATATGTAGGTGGTTAATTATTCTCTAGGCTCAGAGGGACTTAAAGACAATAGAGATTTGATTGAGAAGCCTATTGTTTTGGGTATAAATCGCTTATCAGTGGTTGTATTAGAATGGTCTGTAAGTGCACAAAAAGAAAGAGTGATAATACCAATCAAAACTTGTGAACATCTAGTGTCTGCCAGCTACAGAGGTCTAGGTTGGTTATATCTGAAAAACTATAATCGTATTTAGTAGTAATCTTGCTCCCATTTTCAAATGGGCAGAACAAGAAACTCAAGAAAAATGTCAAACCAAGTAACAACATTCCCCACCCAATGTAAACAGACAATGGAACAGTCACTGGCAAACCTAGAGGAGAGTCTTCCAAGTGCTACACAAATGCAATTGATAAACATCATTAATGAAAAATGTGAAAATATAAAGAAAGAGATAATGGAGGAAGCCATAGCTGAACAAGACGAAAGCACAAACAAGGTGATAAGTGAAAAAGAAGAAGCCATAAAGGAGGCCATAACAAAGGTTTTTCAAAGAAAGATGGATGAATTCATAGAATCCACAAATAAAAACGTGACCAAACTCCAGCAAATGTCGAAAGAAAATAAAGCTACTGAGCTAACCACTCAAAAGGAAATCAAGGAGATAAAGAAATCCATACATGATCTAAAACAAGAGATGCAAGGCATCAAAAGTGAGCAATTAGAAGCAAGGGCGATGAAAAATAAAGTAGATAGCTTTGATAGCAGGTTAGACAATGCAGAGGAGAGAATTTCCGGGGCTGAAGATCATTTAGTTATTATAGAGGAAGAACAGAAAATGAGTCAATCCAAATCAAGGAAAATTGAGAGAGCGCTTCAGGAGGTCCAAGATACAATTAGGAATCCTAATTTAAGGCTAGTTGGTATTGAGGAGGGCGTGGAGAAAGAGGTCAATGGTATTGGAAATATACTTCAGGGAATCATCTCAGAGAATTTCCCAAATTTCCAGAAGGGCAGGCCCATCCAGATACGAGAAGCTTTCAGAACCCCAAACAGACCTGACCAGAAAAGAACATCCCACCGCCACATTGTGATCCGAACTGGATGAATAGAAACGAAAGGAAAGATCCTAAAGGCAGCCAGGGAAAAGGGATCAGTAACCTATAAAGGCAAACCAATCAGATAACCCCAGATTTCTCCGCAGAGAACATGCAAGCACGAAGTGACTGGAAGCATATATGTCATGCCCTTAAATCAAATAACTACCAACCAAGAATATTGTAGCCAGCTAAGCTCTCATTCATAACTGAGGGAACAATAAAAACATTCCATTCCAGGGAAAAGCTGCAACAATATGTCGAAACAAAACCAACACTACAGAGAATTCTCAAAGATGCTCTATACATAGAAAACCAAAATAAATGCAATATAGGGAAAGAAATGGCACCTAAACAGCATACCATCTAAGGATCACAAGAACTGTCAAGACACAGGCCCTACTAAAAGCTTTTAAAAATGGTACGAACTAATAAATATCTCTCAATCCTAACTCTCAATATCAACGGACTTAACTCAGCAATTAAATTGCATAGGCTGTCTAGTTGGATCAAAGAGCAAGGGCCATCGTTCTGCTGTGTTCAAGAGACACATCTTACCCAAAAACAATCATCTTTTGAAAGTGAGAGGTTGGAATAAACTCTATCAAGCTAACTGCCCCCATAAACTGGCTGGAGTTGCCATCCTCATATCAGATACATTAAACTTCAAACTAAAATCAGTAAGAAAAGACAAAGAAGGTTACTACATACTACTAAAGGGATCTTTCCTCCAGGAAGACATAACGATCCTAAATATTTACACACCCAATCCCGGAGCTGCAAACTTCATCAAGCAAACTTTACTTACACTGAAACCATACATAGATCGAAATACAGTGATTGATGGTGAGTTTAACACACCACTCTCACCTATGGACAGATCAACAAGGCAAAAACTCAACAGAGAAACCTTAGAACTGAACAACTATATAGACCAACTAGATCTAACAGACATCTGCAGAATATTCCACACAGTAACCACACAATATACGTTTTTCTCAGCAGCACATGGAACATTTTCCAAAATAGACCACATCATAGGCCATAAAACAAACCTGGACAGATTCAGAATCACTGAAATTATTCCATCCACACTCTCAGACCACAAAGGCATCAAATTGGAACTGAACACACATCTCTACCAACAAAAACCCTGTAACTCATGGAGACTGAACAACACATTGTTGAATCAAAAGCAATGGGTAATCGAAGAGATCAGAACAGATATCCAACTGTTTATGAAATTTAACAATAAGGAGCACACAAATATCAACTCCTTAGGGACACAACAAAGGCAGTACTCAGAGGAAAATTTATAGCGCTGAGTGCCTAGAACAGCAAGTTGAAAAAATAGCAAACCAACTAGTTAATGTCTCACTTTACCCTCCTGGAAAAAGAGCAACAAACCAACCCTAAACCCATTAGGAGAAAGCAAATTATTAAAATCAAAGCAGAATTAAATGATTTGGAATTAAAAAAACCTATAGAAAGAATCAACAAAACAAGGAGTTGGTTCTTTGAAAGAATTAACAAAATTGACAAGCCCTTAGCAAATCTTACCAAAAAAACAAGAGAGCATATCGAAATAAACAAAATCGCAGATGAAAATGGTAATATCACGACAGAAATTACCAAGATCCAGAATATCATGAGGGAATACTTCTCAAACCTTTACGCCAACAAATTTGAGAATCTAGAAGAAATGGATGAATTCCTAGACAATATTAACATACCTACACTGAACCAAGAAGAGCCAACCCAACTCAACAGGCCTATTTCAAGCTCTGAAATAGAAATGGAAATTAGACAACTTCCACTTAAAAAGAGCCCAGGGCCAGATGGATTCACAGCTGAATTCTATAAGGTCTTCAAAGCAGAGCTCACACCAATACTCCTCAAGCTCTTCAACGAAACTGAAAATGAAAGTTCTTTACCAAACTCATTCTGTGAAGCCAGTATATCCCTCATCCCCAAACCAGACAGAGATTCATCAAAGAAAGAGAACTATAGACCCATTTCTTTGATGAACATCGATGCAAAACTTCTCAACAAAATACTGGCCAACCGTCTACAACAACTCATCAAAAAATTATACACTATGATCAAACTGGATTCATCACAGGGAGGCAAAGCTGGTTCAACATACACAAATCAATTCATATAATTCACCACATCAACAGGAGCAAGGACAAAAATCACATGATTGTCTCAATAGATGCGGAAAAGGCATTTGACAAGATCCAAAACCCCTTTATGTTAAATGATGTGGAGAAACTAAGACTCCATGGAACATTTCTCAATGTAATGAAGGCTGTGTATGAGAAACCCACTGCTAGTATTATACTTAATGGTGAAAATCTAAAGCCATTCCCTCTAAAATCAGGAACGAGACAAGGATGCCCATTCTCTCCACTCCTTTCTAACATAGTACTAAATTTCCTAGGCAGTGCAATAAGGCAAGAAGCAAGCATAAAGGGGATCCAAGTAGGGAAAGAGGAAATAAAACTATCCCTCTTTGCAGATGACATGATTCTGTATTTAAAGAATCCTATAGACTCTACTCCCAAGCTCCTTGAGCTGATTCAAAGCTTTGGAAGGGTAGCAGGCCATAAAATCAACCCTCACAAATCAACTGCCTTCCTTTACGCCAATAGTGAGAGGAACGAGGCAATAATCAGGAAAGAAACTCCTTTCACAATAGCCTCAAAGAAAATAAATTAGCTTAACTAAGAATGTAAAGGACCGTTTAGATGAAAACTTTAAAACCCTAAAAAAGGAAATTAAAGCAGAACTAAGGAAATGGAAAAAGCTCCCATGTTCCTGGATTGGAAGAATCAACATTGTGAAAATGACAATCTTGCCAAGGGCTATCTACAAATTCAATGCAATACCCATCAACATCCCAATGTCATTCTTTAAAGAAATAGAAGAGGCAATTCAAAATTTCATATGGAATAATAAAAGACCCCGTATAGCAAAAACAGTTCTTAGCAGAAAGAACAGCGCTAGAGGAATTTCAATTCCAAACTTTAGACTCTATTACAGAGCTATAATTCTCAAAACAGCTTGGTACTGGCACAAGAACAAGCCTGAAGTCCAATGGAATAGAACTGCGGTCCCAGATATTAAACCACAGACCTATGGCTATCTAATGTTTGACAAGAGAGCCAAAAAAAATAGAATGGAAGAAAGATAGCCTCTTCAACATGTTGTGGTGGCAGAACTGGTTAAGCACCAGCAGAAAACTAAAGTTGGATCCTTCTTTGTCACCTTGCACTAGAATTAACTCCAAATGGATCAAAGACTTGGAGGTAAAACCTTCACACTGAAAAGTTTACAGGAAGGAATAGGAGATACACTAGGCCTCCTTGGCACAGGTTGAAACTTGCTTAATAAAGACCAAGAATCACAAAAAATCAGAGAAGGCTGGATAAGTGGGACTGCATTAAACTGCAGAGCTTTTGTATGGCAATGGATATAGATAGTAAACTAATCAGGAAGCCTACAGAGTGGGAGAAGATCTTCACCAACCAAACAACGGACAAAGGCCTCATATCTAAAATATGTCAACAACTCAAAAAATTGAATTACTCCAAAACGAACCTCCAAAGTAACACCCATCCCATTAAAAAATGGGCCAAACACTTAAACAGAGTCTTCTCTGAAGAAGAAACAAAAATGGCCTATAGACACATGAAGAAATGCTCAACATCTCTGGTCATAAAAGAATTGCATATGAAAAGAACTCTAAGATTCCACCTCACTCCAGTTAGAATGGCCAGGATCAGGAAAACGAATGACAACAGATGCTGGAGGGGATGTGGCCAGGAGGGATCACTACTACACTGTTGGTGGGAGTGCAAACTCGTTCAACCACTATGGAAAGCAGTGTGGCAGTGCCTCAAAAGGCTAAACATAAAACTCCCCTATGACCCAGCAATTCCACTACTTGGCATTTACCCAACAATCCAGAAACAAGGGCATACTAAACCCACTAGCACAACAATGTTCATTGCAGCGCTATTCACCATAGCAAAGATATGGAACCAACCCAGATGTCCCTCAGTTGATGAGTGGATCAACAAGTTGTGGTATTTGTACACAATGGAATTCTATGCTGCTGTCAGAAAGAATGACATCACCCCATTTGTTAGGATATGGAAAGACTTAGAAAAAATCATATTAAGTGAAGTAAGCCAGACTCAAAGGAACTTAGGCTCAGTGGTTTCCCTCATTCGTCATAATCAGTAGAAACCTTGGGCTCTACAGCAGAGATTTGCAATAGAGCAAAAGGCCATATATAAGGCCATATAATGTGAAGCTAATTGAAAGGACCTCCAGGATATGGAAACAAAAGCCATATAATGAATGATTGTTGTCCTTAATGTACTATGTTGTCTCTCATCTCCTTTGCTGTCCCTTGGTTATCCCATATTGGTATAGTATCTCACTTTGTTATCTGATATATTGAATTTATTTGTATTTGGATATTTGAAATTTGGTAGGGAAGGGGGGAAAACCAAGAAGGGTGGGGGGTGTGGGGTTGGAGGGAAATGGGTACCAAGACATGTGAAAGAGTATCAATGTATGTGAATTAATGCACCATCTACCTGGCAAATATCATGTAACCCTTTTACTAATTACAATAAAAAAATGAAAAAAAAAGAAAGTTGTAGTGTGTGGGGAGGATGATGGGGTCAAATACATTTCTTCTTAGAAATTTACCTCATCTGGTTGCCCTGGATTTTCCTGGCCTTCTTCTTAGAGAAAGGCCTGTTATACTGGATTTGTGGCTTGGCAAAGATCTAGCATGTACATCTTCGAGTAAGACATCCACAACTTCCATGCCTGGGACTCGAGTTTCCTGAACTTTGGCAACAGCACAGCAACATCTTTCTTCCTCCTGAGCCACAAGCCAAGTGAGCTGGCTTGAGCTGGTTGTTAGTTACAGTGGCTTGGTTACCAGGGTTCCATATTCTGTTCCATTGTGTGGGAGGCAGGGTCACCTTTCAGGGCCCAATGACCGAAGATCCTTGCTCACAGAAGACCTCACCAAAGACATACTGGAGGCGGAATCTCTCCTCCAATCTCACAATATACATGTGGATGTAGTAAATAGCACACCTTATTTGTCCATTCCCAATGTCTTCCACTAGGCCCAACTACCAGTCTGGTCTCAGGCTCAAGGAGCTTTTCTTAGGTAAGATCCAAACTTAAGGGTCAATATTGCCCTCATCCTTTACAAAATATTTGCTTCACAGTGCCTACTCTGCCTGCATTTTTCCCCTTGTCGAATAGTTTTTTTTGTTTTTGCTAGTCTTGGGCTTTCTTTAGGCTTTAGCTGTCCCACCGAGCCACAGCAGCACTTGCAGCGTTTTCTATGTATGTGGTAATGAGGAATCAAACCTGAGTCTTTTTGCGTGGTAGCCAAGGACTCTACCACTAGGTCAAACACACAGGGCATCTTGCACATATTTTTGCCGTCAATTTACTAGAATATTATTAGGTTTTTGTATCCTAATCATTTTTTTCCTGATGATTAGCTTTGCTGTCATGTGTAAAAAATGCAAGAGGGAAAAACACAGAAGACTTAGTGAAATTTAAAAAAAAGCATTACACACATAGATAAGTGTTCATTCTTTGTAGGAGAAAGGTTATTTTGATATGATGATGATGACTTTATAATTACTATGTCAGGGTTGAGGGTTTGGCATAGTGGTAGAGTGCTTGCCTAGCATCCATGAAGATCTGGGTTTGATTGCTCAGTATCACATAGATAGAAAATCTAGACGTGGCACTGTGGCTCAAGTGGCAGAGGGCTAGACTTGAGAAAACCCGAGGACAGTGCTCAGGCCCTGAATTCCAGCCCCAAGACTGGCAAAAAGATAATAGAAAATAAAAATGCTTTTTAAGAGCTAATTCACTCACAGCATTGGCTTCTGAAATCTTCGCTTCTGCATCTTGTGAAATACCCCTTTCCCTCAACGTAGACAAGAAAAACAGATCCATCCTATGGTCCACTGTGAGGCCACTGGTTAGGCTAAGAGCTAGTCGTGCAGCAACACATAAGTTTTATTCTAATATTTTCCAAACTTTGTACTCAAATATGCTGCCTACTTACCAACTTAGGTCAGTTATCCTTATGCTATACCTTTCCTTCATTACTACAATATTCTTACACTCCTACGTTAATCCTCTTGTGCCTCCCCTGACCTCTCTCATTCTTTTTTTCTATCTCTGGACCTCTGCTCGTCTTTCAACCCTTATACTGCACGGATCTACACTTGATGGCTGTTGAGCAATATTGTATATGTAGGTGGTTAATTATTCTCTAGGCTCAGAGGGACTTAAAGACAATAGAGATTGGATTGATAGGCCTATTGTTTTGGATATAAATCGCTTATCAGTGGTTGTATTAGAATGGTCTGTAAGTGCACAAAAAGAAAGAGTGATAATACCAATCAAAACTTGTGAACATCTAGTGTCTGCCAGCTACAGAGGTCTAGGTTGGTTATATCTGAAAAACTATAATCGTATTTAGTAGTAATCTTGCTCCCATTTTCAAATGGGCAGAACAAGAAACTCAAGAAAAATGTCAAACCAAGTAACAACATCCCCCACCCAATGTAAACAGACAATGGAACAGTCACTGGCAAACCTAGAGGAGAGTCTTCCAAGTGCTACACAAATGCAATTGATAAACATCATTAATGAAAAATGTGAAAATATAAAGAAAGAGATAATGGAGGAAGCCATAGCTGAACAAGAGGAAAGCACAAACAAGGTGATAAGTGAAAAAGAAGAAGCCATAAAGGAGGCCATAACAAAGGTTTTTCAAAGAAAGATGGATGAATTCATAGAATCCACAAATAAAAACCTGACCAAACTCCAGCAAAAGTCCAAAGAAAATAAAGCTACTGAGCTAACCACTCAAGAGGAAATCAAGGAGATAAAGAAATCCATACATGATCTAAAACAAGAGATGCAAGGCATCAAAAGTGAGCAATTAGAAGCAAGGGCGATGAAAAATAAAGTAGATAGCTTTGATAGCAGGTTAGACAATGCAGAGGAGAGAATTTCCGGGGCTGAAGATAATTTAGTTATTATAGAGAAAGAACAGAAAATGAGTCAATCCAAATCAAGGAAAATTGAGAGAGCGCTTCAGGAGGTCCAAGATACAATTAGGAATCTTAATTTAAGGCTAGTTGGTATTGAGGAGGGCGTGGAGAAAGAGGTCAATGGTATTGGAAATATACTTCAGGGAATCATCTCAGATAATTTCCCAAATATCCAGAAGGGCAGGCCCATCCAGATACCAGAAGCTTTCAGAACCCCAAACAGACCTGACCAGAAAAGAACATCCCACCCCACATTGTGATCCGAACTGGATGAATAGAAACGAAAGGAAAGATCCTAAAGGCAGCCAGGGAAAAGGGATCAGTAACCTATAAAGGCAAACCAATCAGAATAACCCCAGATTTCTCAGCAGAGAACATGCAAGCACGAAGTGACTGGAAGCATATATGTCATGCCCTTAAATCAAATAACTACCAACCAAGAATATTGTAACCAGCTAAGCTCTCATTCATAACTGAGGGAACAATAAAAACATTCCATTCCAGGGAAAAGCTGCAACAACATGTCGAAACAAAACCAACACTACAGAGAATTCTCAAAGATACTCTATACATAGAAAACCAAAATAAATGCAATATAGGGAAAGAAATGGCACCTAAACAGCATACCATCTAAGGATCACAAGAACTGTCAAGACACAGGCCCTACTAAAAGCTTTTAAAAATGGTAGGAACTAATAAATATCTCTCAATCCTAACTCTCAATATCAACGGACTTAACTCAGCAATTAAATTGCATAGGCTGTCTAGTTGGATCAAAGAGCAAGGGCCATCGTTCTGCTGTCTTCAAGAGACACATCTTACCCAAAAACAATCATCTTTTGAAAGTGAAAGGTTGGAAAAAACTCTATCAAGCTAACTGCCCCCATAAACAGGCTGGAGTTGCCATCCTCATATCAGATACATTAAACTTCAAACTAAAATTAGTAAGAAAAGATAAAGAAGGTTAGTACATACTACTAAAAGGATCTTTCCTCCAGGAAGACATAACGATCCTAAATATTTACACACCCAATCCCGGAGCTGCAAACTTCATCAAGCAAACTTTACTTACACTGAAACCATACATAGATCGAAATACAGTGATTGTTGGTGAGTTTAACAAACCACTCTCACCTATGGACAGATCAACAAGGCAAAAACTCAACAGAGAAACCTTAGAACTGAACAACTATATAGACCAACTAGATCTAACAGACATCTGCAGAATATTCCACACAGTAACCACACAATATACGTTTTTCTCAGCAGCACATGGAACATTTTCCAAAATAGACCACATCTTAGGCCATAAAACAAACCTGGACAGATTCAGAATCACTGAAATTATTCCATCCACACTCTCAGACCACAAAGGCATCAAATTGGAACTGAACACACATCTCTACCAACGAAAACCCTGTAACTCATGGAGACTGAACAACACATTGTTGAATCAAAAACAATGGGTAATCGAAGAGATCAGAACAGATATCCAACTGTTTATGAAATTTAACAATAAGGAGCACACAAATATCAACTCCTTAGGGACACAACAAAGGCAGTACTCAGAGGAAAATTTATAGCGCTGAGTGCCTAGAACAGCAAGTTGAAAAAATGGCAAACCAACTAGTTAATGTCTCACTTTACCCTCCTGGAAAAAGAGCAACAAACCAACCCTAAACCCATTAGGAGAAAGCAAATTATTAAAATCAAAGCAGAATTAAATGATTTGGAATTAAAAAAACCTATAGAAAGAATCAACAAAACAAGGAGTTGGTTCTTTGAAAGAATTAACAAAATTGACAAGCCCTTAGCAAATCTTACCAAAAAAACAAGAGAGCATATCGAAATAAACAAAATCGCAGATGAAAATGGTAATATCACGACAGAAATTACCAAGATCCAGAATATCATGAGGGAATACTTCTCAAACCTTTACGCCAACAAATTTGAGAATCTAGAAGAAATGGATGAATTCCTAGACAATATTAATATACCACACTGAACCAAGAAGAGCCAACCCAACTCAACAGGCCTATTTCAAGCTCTGAAATAGAAATGGAAATTAGACAACTTCCACTTAAAAAGAGCCCAGGGCCAGATGGATTCACAGCTGAATTCTATAAGGTCTTCAAAGCAGAGCTCACACCAATACTCCTCGAGCTCTTCAACGAAATTGAAAATGAAAGTTCTTTACCAAACTCATTCTGTGAAGCCAGTATATCCCTCAACCCCAAACCAGACAGAGTTTCATCAAAGAAAGAGAACTATAGACCCATTTCTTTGATGAACATCGATGCAAAACTTCTCAACAAAATACTGGCCAACCGTCTACAACAACTCATCAAAAAATTATACACTATGATCAAACTGGATTCATCACAGGGAGGCAAAGCTGGTTCAACATACACAAATCAATTCATATAATTCAACACATCAACAGGAGCAAGGACAAAAATCACAGGATTGTCTCAATAGATGCGGAAAAGGCATTTGACAAGATCCAAAACCCCTTTATGTTAAAAGATGTGGAGAAACTAGGACTCCATGGAACATTTCTCAATGTAATGAAGGCTGTGTATGAGAAACCCACTGCTAGTATTATACATAATGGTGAAAATCTAAAGCCATTCCCTCTAAAATCAGGAACGAGACAAGGATGCCCACTCTCTCCACTCCTTTCTAACATAGTACTAAATTTCCTAGGCAGTGCAATAAGGCAAGAAGCAAGCATAAAGGGGATCCAAGTAGGGAAAGAGGAAATAAAACTATCCCTCTTTGCAGATGACATGATTCTGTATTTAAAGAATCCTATAGACTCTACTCCCAAGCTCCTTGAGCTGATTCAAAGCTTTGGAAGGGTAGCAGGCCATAAAATCAACCCTCACAAATCAACTGCATTCCTTTACGCCAATAGTGAGAGGAACGAGGCAATAATCAGGAAAGAAACTCCTTTCACAATAGCCTCAAAGAAAATAAAGTACCTAGGAATTAGCTTTACTAAGAATGTAAAGGACCGTTTAGATAAAAACTTTAAAACCCTAAAAAAGGAAATTAAAGGAGAACTAAGGAAATGGAAAAACCTCCCATGCTCCTGGATTGGAAGAATCAACATTGTGAAAATGACAATCTTGCCAAGGGCTATCTACAAATTCAATGCAATACCCATCAACATCCCAATGTCATTCTTTAAAGAAATAGAAGAGGCAATTCAAAATTTCATATGGAATAATAAAAGACCCCGTATAGCAAAAACACTTCTTAGCAGAAAGAACAGCACTAGAGGAATTTCAATTCCAAACTTTAGACTCTATTACAGAGCTATAATTCTCAAACAGCTTGGTACTGGCACAGGAACAAGCCTGAAGTCCAATGGAATAGAACTGCGGTCCCAGATTTTAAACCACAGACCTATGGACATCTAATCTTTGACAAGGGAGCCAAAAAAATAGAATGGAAGAAAGATAGCCTCTTCAACATATTGTAGTGGCAGAACTGGTTAAGCACCAGCAGAAAACTAAAGTTGGATCCTTCTTTGTCACTTGCACTAGAATTAACTCCAAATGGATCAAAGACCTGGAGGTAAAACTGACACACTGAAAAGTTTACAGGAAGGAATAGGAGATACACTAGGCCTTCTTGGCACAGGTTGAAACTTGCTTAATAAAGACCAAGAATCACAACAAATCAGAGAAGGCTGGAAAAGTGGGACTGCATTAAACTGCAGAGCTTTTGTATGGCAATGGATATAGCTAGTAAACTAATCAGGAAGCCTACAGAGTGGGAGAAGATCTTCACCAACCAAACAATGGACAAAGGCCTCATATGTAAAATATGTCAACAACTCAAAAAATTGAATTACTCCAAAACGAACCTCCAAAGTAACACCCATCCCATTAAAAAATGGGCCAAAGACTTAAAGAGAGTCTTCTCTGAAGAAGAAACAAAAGTGGCCTATAGACACATGAAGAAATGCTCCACATCTCTGGTCATAAGAGAATTGCATATCAAAAGAACTCTAAGATTCCACCTCACTCCAGTTAGAATGGCCAGGATCAGGAAAACGAATGACAACAGATGCTGGAGGGGATGTGGCCAGGAGGGATCACTACTACACTGTTGGTGGGAGTGCAAACTCGTTCAACCACTATGGAAAGCAGTGTGGCAGTGCCTCAAAAGGCTAAACATAGAACTCCCCTATGACCCAGCAATTCCACTACTTGGCATTTACCCAACAATCCAGAAACAAGGGCATACTAAACCCAGTAGCACAACAATGTTCATTGCAGCGCTATTCACCATAGCAAAGATATGGAACCAACCCAGATGTCCCTCAGTTGATGAGTGGATCAACAAGTTGTGGTATTTGTACACAATGGTATTCTATGCTGCTGTCAGAAAGAATGACATCACCCCATTTGTTAGGATATGGAAAGACTTAGAACAAATCATATTAAGTGAAGTAAGCCAGACTCAAAGGAACTTAGGCTCAGTGGTTTCCATCATTCGTCATAATCAGTAGAAACCTTGGGCTCTACTAGCAGACATTTGCAATAGAGCAAAAGGCCATATATAAGGCCATATAATGTGAAGCTAATTGAAAGGACCTCCAGGATATGGAAACAAAAGCCATATAATGAATGATTGTTGTCCTTAATGTACTATGTTGTCTCTCATCTCCTTTGCTGTCCCTTGGTTATCCCATATTGGTATAGTATCTCACTTTGTTATCTGATATATTGAATTTATTTGTATTTGGATATTTGAAATTTGATAGGGAAGGGGGGAAAACCAAGAAGGGTGGGGGGTGTGGGGTTGGAGGGAAATGGGTACCAAGACATGTGAAAGAGTATCAATGTATGTGAATTAATGCACCATCTACCTGGCAAATATCATGTAACCCTTTTACTAATTACAATAAAAAATTGAAAAAAAAAAGAAAGTTGTAGTGTGTGGGGAGGATGATGGGGTCAAATACAGTTCTTCTTAGAAATTTACCTCATCTTGTTGCCCTGGATTTTCCTGGCCTTCTTCTTAGAGAAAGGCCTGTTATACTGGATTTGTGGCTTGGCAAAGATCTAGCATGTACATCTTTGAGTAAGACATCCACAACTTCCATGCCTGAGACGCGAGTTTCCTGACCTTTGGCAACAGCACAGCAACATCTTTCTTCCTCCTGAGCCACAAGCCAAGTGAGCTGGCTTGAGCTGGTTGTTAGTTACAGTGGCTTGGTTACCAGGGTTCCATATTCTGTTTCATTGTGTGGGAGGCAGGGTCACCTTTCAGGGCCCAATGACCAAAGATCCTTGCACACAAAAGACCTCACCAAAGACATACTGGAGGCTGAATCTCTCCTCCAATCTCACAATATACATGTGGATGTAGTAAACAGCACACGTTATTTGTCCATTCCCAATGTCTTCCACTAGACCCAACTACCAGTCTGGTCTCAGGCTCAAGGAGCCTTTCTTAGGTAAGATCAAAACTTAAGGGTCAATATTGCCCTCATCCTTTACAGAACATTTGCTTCACAGTGCCTACTCTGCCTGCATTTTGCCCCATGTCGAATTGTTTTTTTTGTTTTTGCTAGTCTTGGGACTTGACCTCAGAGTGTGAACATTGTTCTTGGGCTTTCTTTAGGCTTTAGCTGTCCCATCGAGCCACACCACCACTTGCAGCGTTTTCTATGTATGTGGTAATGAGGAATCAAACCTGAGTCTTTTTGCGTGGTAGCCAAGGACTCTACCACTAGGTCAAACACACAGGGCATCTTGCACATATTTTTGACGTCAATCTACTAGGATATTATTAGGTTTCTGTATCCTAATCAATTTTTTCCTGATGATTAGCTTTGCTGTCATGTGTAAAAAATGCAAGAGGGAAAAACACAGAAGAATTAGTGAAATTAAAAAAAAGCATTACACACATAGATAAGTGTTCATTCTTTGTAGGAGAAAGGTTATTTTGATATGATGATGATGACTTTATAATTACTATGTCAGGGTTGAGAGTTTGGCATAGTGGTAGAGTGCTTGCCTAGCATCCATGCAGATCTGGGTTTGATTGCTCAGTATCACATAGATAGAAAATCTAGACGTGGCACTGTGGCTCAAGTGGCACAGGGCTAGACTTGAGAAAATCCGAGGACAGTGCTCAGGCCCTGAATTCCAGCCCCAAGACTGGCAAAAAGATAATAGAAAATAAAAATGCTTTTTAAGAGCTAATTCACTCACAGCATTGGCTTCTGAAATCTTCGCTTCTGCATCTTGTGAAATACCCCTTTCCCTCAACGTAGACAAGAAAAACAGATCCATCCTATGGTCCACTGTGAGGCCACTGGTTGGGCTAAGAGCTAGTCGTGCAGCAACACATAAGTTTTATTCTAATATTTTCCAAACTTTGTACTCAAATATGCTACCTACTTACCAACTTAGGTCAGTTATCCTTATGCTATACGTTTTCTTCATTACTACAATATTCTTACACTCCTATGTTAATCCTCTTGTGCCTCCCCTGACCTCTCTCATTCTTTTTTTCTATCTCTGGACCTCTGCTCGTCTTTCAACCCTTATACTGCACGGATCTACACTTGATGGCTGTTGAGCAATATTGTATATGTAGGTGGTTAATTATTCTCTAGGCTCAGAGGGACTTAAAGACAATAGAGATTGGATTGAGAAGCCTATTGTTTTGGGTATAAATCGCTTATCAGTGGTTGTATTAGACTGGTCTGTAAGTGCACAAAAAGAAAGAGTGATAATACCAATCAAAACTTGTGAACATCTAGTGTCTGCAAGCTACAGAGGTCTAGGTTGGTTATATCTGAAAAACTATAATCGTATTTAGTAGTAATCTTGCTCCCATTTTCAAATGGGCAGAACAAGAAACTCAAGAAAAATGTCAAACCAAGTAACAACATCCCCCACCCAATGTAAACAGACAATGGAACAGTCACTGGCAAACCTAGAGGAGAGTCTTCCAAGTGCTACACAAATGCAATTGATAAACATCATTAATGAAAAATGTGAAAATATAAAGAAAGAGATAATGGAGGAAGCCATAGCTGAACAAGAGGAAAGCACAACAAGGTGATAAGTGAAAAAGAAGAAGCCATAAAGGAGGCCATAATAAAGGTTTTTCAAAGAACGATGGATGAATTCATAGAATCCACAAATAAAAACGTGACCAAACTCCAGCAAATATCCAAAGAAAATAAAGCTACTGAGCTAACCACTCAAAAGGAAATCAAGAAGATAAAGAAATCCATACATGATCTAAAACAAGAGATGCAAGGCATCAGAAGTGAGCAATTAGAAGCAAGGGCGATGAAAAATAAAGTAGATAGCTTTGATAGCAGGTTAGACAATGCAGAGGAGAGAATTTCCGGGGCTGAAGATAATTTAGTTATTATAGAGAAAGAACAGAAAATGAGTCAATCCAAATCGAGGAAAATTGAGAGAGCGCTTCAGGAGGTCCAAGATACAATTAGGATCCCTAATTTAAGGCTTGTTGGTATTGAGGAGGTCGTGGAGAAAGAGGTCAATGGTATTGGAAATAAACTTCAGGGAATCATCTCAGAGAATTTCCCAAATTTCCAGAAGGGCAGGCCCATCCAGATACCAGAAGCTTTCAGAACCCCAAACAGACCTGACCAGAAAAGAACATCCCACCGCCACATTGTGATCCGAACTGGATGAATAGAAACGAAAGGAAAGATCCTAAAGGCAGCCAGGAAAAAGGGATCAGTAACCTATAAAGGCAAACCAATCAGAATAACCCCAGATTTCTCAGCAGAGAACATGCAAGCACGAAGTGACTGGAAGCATATATGTCATGCCCTTAAATCAAATAACTACCAACCAAGAATATTGTAGCCAGCTAAGCTCTCATTCATAACTGAGGGAACAATAAAAACATTCCATTCCAGGGAAAAGCTGCAACAATATGTTGAAACAAAACCAACACTACAGAGAATTCTCAAAGATGCTCTATACATAGAAAACCAAAATAAATGCAATATAGGGAAAGAAATGGCACCTAAACAGCATACCATCTAAGGACCACAAGAACTGTCAAGACACAGGACCTACTAAAAGCTTTTAAAAATGGTAGGAACTAATAAATATCTCTCAATCCTAACTCTCAATATCAATGGACTTAAGTCTCCAATTAAACGGCTTAGGCTGTCTAGTTGGATCAAAAACAAGAGCCATCGTTCTGCTGTCTTCAAGAGACACATCTTACCCAAAACAATCATCTTTTGAAAGTGAGAGGTTGGAATAAAGTCTATCAAGCTAACTGCCCCCATAAACAGGCTCGAGTTGCCATCCTCATATCAGATACAATAGACTTCAAACTAAAATTAGTAAGAAAAGACAAAGAAGGTGACTACATACTACTAAAGGGATCTTTCCTCCAGGAAGACATAACGATCCTAAATATTTACACACCCTTTTGAAGATTCTCAAAAGATTGAAGATTCTGCCAGTGTAAGTTAGATTCCGGCATTGATATTAAATAATGCAATGAGTAGGGATTTATATTTGAAATATCACTGTTGACAAAATCTAACACACATTTGCTTAGTATTTGCTTTTGATTTCCCAAGAAGTTCAGTACAAGCTAACATGTGTGGCATATATCGACTGGGAGAAATGATTCAGAATATGTGACTCATTTGAACAGGAGTCAGTGAAAAGATACAGAAGCAGGATACCCATATTGTGATAATTTGTATCTTTTGCATATTTTGTGTTTGTTATTAATTCCATTTGTAGTGTACATTTCTAGGTAAAAACTTTTAAAATGATTCCAAACAATTTGTTATTTCAACAGCAAAAAAAGACATTTATATGCCTGATAAAATTCACAGAATCCAAATTTTTCCATATTATTTTTTGTTTTTTGGTTTTTTTTTTGGTGGATCATAGATCTTGAACTCAGCCTGGGCACTATCCCTGAGCTCTTCAGCTCCAGGCTACCACCTTACCCTGGAGCCAAGCCCCACTTTCCATTTTCTAAAGGTAAATTGGAGATAAGAGTCTCACGTCTTTTTGTGCCAGGATGGCTTTAAACCTTGATCCTCAGATCTCAGCCTCCTGAGTAGCTAGGATTATAGAAGTGAGCCACCACCCCATCATGCTCAGCTTTCTGTTTTTTTTTAAACAAGCCCTTTGGCTGGAACTCGGTCTGAGCACTGTCCCTCAGCTTTTCTCAAGCCTAGTGATCTTCTACTTGAGCCACAGCAGTACTTCTGGTGTTTTCTGTGTATGTGGTACTGCGGAATTTAACCTTCGTCTTCATACAAGCACTCTACAACTATGCCAAACTCCCAGCCCCTCCACATTAGTTTTTATGATAGATCTTTCCATGCATCTAGGATGGCTAGAAATCCTTCTTGAGTTTCCCAAGATCAGGGAGTATAGGTGTGTCCCATCCTGTGTGGCTACATAACCATTGTTTAGGGTACAGTTCTCTCTTCATTCTACCCATCCAGAGCAATTTTCATCTTCCATGTATAATCATTAAACATTCAGCTCCTGTTCCTCTCTACTCCATTCTCTGGAACCATCGTGCTTTTTGGCTCTAAGGGTTTGTTGATCCTTGGAAGCTCTGGAAGGGAAAACATACCCTAGCTCTTCCTTTATGACTGCTGTATTTTTAATTTACTGTAATCAAGATTCATCTGTAAAATATAGTAAAACGTTCTTCCTTTTCAATGCATTGTTTTGCATACTTCTATCATTTGATTATTATTAATAGTTGTGAATGGATTCTCCACATATTTGTTCTAGTCTCTGCTTTCTCTTCCGTTAGGTTCAAATCTAGAAATAGAAGTGTTGGACCATATTTCTATGTAATTCTATATTTAGTACTTTTTTAGCACTCTCCACGCAATTTTTGATTGTTTTATATTCCTTGCAGAACTATTCCAAAGTTCTACTTCTTCTCACTACCTTCCCAGTAATAGTTAGACTTTGAAAGTTGTTTTTTTCTATGCATGTGTGTGTGTGTGTGTGTGTATGTGGATCTGTTTGTTTAAAACTATATTCATATTAACATATTTAAAGTAATGATTGCATTGTAATTTTAATTTTTCTCATGACTGTTAATATTGAACTTCTTTCCACATTTTGAACTACTATTTCTATATATTCTTTTTAGAAAATCCTCTCCAATCTCCAATTTTTTCCCATTTTTTTGTGGGGTAGTGGGGAAAGTCATAGGGCTTGGACCTTTGGCCGTGAACTCTTTAGTTTAAGGCTATTGTCCTACCCTGAGTATTGCCCCTCAGTTCTTCTGCTCACAGCTCCCTACCCCTCTTCCCATTATATACAGAACAAAGGTCATCCCCAGTCTTTTTTTAAAAAGTAAAACATACAGTAAATTTGTAGTATAAAATAACAAGAAATAAATTTCTTGCCAGTTGCAGTGACTTCTACCTGTAATCCTAGCTACTCAGATATCAGGCTGATATCTAAAGATTTGGTTCAAAGCCAGCCTGGGTATTAGAAAGTCTATGAGACTCTCATCTACAGTTAACCACTAGAATATGGGAAATGGCACTGTGGCTTCCTAGGTAGGGTGATAGCCTTGAGTTGAAGAGCTCAGGAACAGTGCCCAGGCCCAGAGTTCAAGCCTTACAAATCCCCCAGCCAAAAAAAAGGAAAAAAGTTTCTTCCCCAAGTGACTATTATGCCAGACATAGAACATTAACATTCTGGGTGTGCTTCACAGTATTATTACTTGATACCCTAAGATTTTGCAATATTCTCACAGTACCAGCATATGTCATCATATAATGTAGTTCCTCTTCAATGGAATAATTCCATTTATAACCTAAATCTACTCCCCCGACTTATTTTTGTCGATACCACAATTGCTCTACCATGATATGCCACAAGCCATTAAACATTTTATGGTGGGTAATTGGAAAGGAGTCTCATGGAATTTTGTGCCAGGCTGGCTTTGAACCATGGTCCTCAGATCTCAGTCTCCTGAGTACCTAGGATGACAGGCGTGAGCCACCAACACCTGGCTTGCCTTTTTATTTTTTTTTGTGGGTCTTGGGAGTTGAACTCTGCGCCTAGGCACCATCCCTAAGCTTTTCAGGACAATATTTCATGTAAGTCTAAACATTTAAGTAAAGGAATAAAATTCCAACAAAAAAGGAATAAAATTCCAGACATGGTGTGTTTATAACTCGGTGTTAATTACTTGATGAAAATGTGCCATTCCAGAAGCTGGTGTCATTTGATGATGTAGCTGTGGATTTCAGCTGGGAGGAGTGGCAGCATCTGGACAATGCTCAGAGGACCCTGTACAGAGATGTAATGCTGCAGACCTACAGCAACCTGGTGTCCTTAGGTGAGCAAAAGTCAAATTCACTTGCAAGGCCAAGTGCCTTGTTATTTTGCAGATACGTGAATGTTTATCAAACTTTCAATACTATTTAAATGAAAGATTCCAGGCCCTGAGAAGTATCATTACTTTCTAAAGAAAACCTAAGGTAATTTTGTACTCATTCTTCAGGATACCTTCAGGATACTTTGATAACAGTTCTAAATTATGTTTCCTCTAATGGAGACGACATTCCAAACTTACACCGTAATTGTAAGTGGATAAATAATTCAGAATAGAATATATATCATTATTGGAAATAGGATCTACAAATCACTAAACAGTGAGTTTATAATGGAAACCTGGCACTAGGTGCAATGTTTCATGCCTGTAATCTTAAAATATTCAGGAGGAAGAAATCTAAGAATTCTAATTTGAAGCCTAAATGGCATAAAAATTGCCATGAAACTCTATAACTCCAAGTAACCCCTCAAAACTGTTAGTGGAGTGTCAAGAGTTTGACTTTGTGATTGAGTGCTTGCCTAGCATGCATGAAGACCTATGCATGTAAGTGGAGCTGGGACTCAAACTGGTATTTTTCTAGCCTTGAGCAAGACAGCTAAGTTTATGCCATACAAAATGAATCCAGAGCTGGGGAAAAGTCAACCATGGAGCCAGTGAGAAATGAGAAAAAAGATTTAATAGATAACTTGTGAGTAGGATGTCTGCGAACTTAAAGCAATGATGACACAGCATAAGCAATAATTCTCTACAGTTTCTAATTTACAGGGCCCTGTGTTCCCAAACCTGTATCAACTGACAAGCTAGAGCACTGTGCCAAACTCTGGATAGGAAATTCCTCTGACAAGAATATCACAGGTGAGTGAATGCATCTTCATATTGATGTTGGAGCCTGAGCCCCATTGGTAAGTTCATGTTGTGATGTACTGAGCTATAATATTCTTAGTTACCCTAAATCCTGTGTGGAACCTATGGAATTCTTTGTGAATGAATCAAGAATCATTTTCTTTTCCCAATCCTATGCTTGGTCTCAGGGCCTGAGCATGGTCCTTGGGTTTTCTCAAGGCTAGATCTCTATTTCTTGAGTCATAGCACCACTTCTGGCTTTTTCTTTGTATGTAGTACCAAGGAACTGAACCAGGTCATTGTGCATGCTAGCCCAAACCCCCGGCACCAAGAATCATAGGGTGATATAATGAATTCTATGTGGCAGTAGAGTTAAAGTTAGATTTCTCTGTAGAAATCACTGTGAAACAAAATAAAATGAGAAAGCCATGAGCCCGTGGCTCATGCCTGTAATCCTAGCTACTTAGGAGGCTGAGATCTGAGGATCAAGGTTCAAAGACTGACCTATCACAAAAACAACTTAGACTCTTCTCTCCAATGAACCAATAGAAAATGAGAAGTGGGGTTGAGGCTAAAGACATAGGGCAGTAGCCTTGAGCTGAAGAGCTCAGGAAGAACAGCCAGGTCTAGAATTCAAGTCCCATGACTACAAAACAAGAAAGAACGAAAGAAGGAAAGAACGAAAGAAAGAAAGAAAGAAAGAAAGAAAGAAAGAAAGAAAGAAAGAAAGAAAGAAAGAAATAAGAAAGAGGGAAGAAAGAGGGAAGGAAGGAAAGGAAGAAAGAAAGAAAGAAAGAAAGAAAGAAAAAAAGAAAGAAAGAAAGAAAGAAAGAAAGAATGATATTTCATTTCTTTAAAACTAAGACTATAAATGAGTGAGCAAACAAGGAATAAGTCAGGGCATTATTCTCTGATAAGGATAATATCTTTTTGCTGGTAGGAAGAGACTGGTATTCAGAACCAGACCTTTCCACCAGAAATTGAGCCTAGTGGTAGAGTGCTTGCCTAGCATACACAAAGACACAGGTTTGATTCCTTATTACCACATACATAGAAAAAGCCAGAAGTAATGACTTCATTGGTAGGGTTCTAGTCTTGAGAAAACCCAAGGACAGTGGTTACGTCCTAAGTTCAAACCCAGGAATGGAAGGAAAAAAAACAACAAAGTTTCAATCAACATAAGAAAATTAACTACACAATGAGCTGGAGAGTTTCTGGTCTTCCATGGTTCTGAGGGACAGGAGTGTTAGAAAAGGAATTTTTATAAGACTTCAAATGGAAAGAAACAAATTTCAAAATTCCCACAAATACCTAAATTGAGGCTTTAGTGAGAAGTTGTAACTGAAGGGGTATAGGTGTAAGTCCTTACACTCAAGAATCGTTCTTGCTTGGATCAAAGGCAAACACATATAAACCAAACTTGTGGCCGCTGAATCTAGAAAAAATTCGTGTTCCTCACTCAATGGTTAATAAGCAAACAGCATTGAAACTGGATAACGTAATCCTAAGTGCTACTCAGGACCAGAGCCTCTTATCTGTAGTTAACTCTAGAAAACAGGAAGTGCGGCTGTGGCTCAAGGATAGGGTTTATAGTCTTCTGCTGAAGTGTTCAGGGACAGGGCCGAGGCCTATGAACTACAAAAAGAAAAAAGAAAAGAAAGGAAAAGAAAGTTTTAAAAAGGTGCAAAACAGCACAATATTTAGATTATTTCTCAAAAATAAAAGAAAGGCAGCTATTCCTCAATGTACAAACAAAACAGTATTTGAAAAAAAACAGCTGCAGGTATACTATAGGTAGTACTCAGCTTAAAACTGTAGCAATACATAGTTGGGTAATTTCAATAAATATTTCCTGTGATATAAAAAGAGAACTAAAACACAGAAAAACATTTTTGGTCATTGTAAAATATCATTTTCGTAATATGTTAGGGAGAAAAGCATATATTTCTCACAAATCAATTTCCACTTTTATATTTTAAAATATCTAACACTTAGGATGGGAAAGTAAAGTCATTACCTTTACAGTAAGGAATATTTGTATCTCAAGTATGTTTGTGTGTTTTTTTCTATGACTCATTTTAGATGTCCAGGTAATGGAAAATGTGTTCAAGACCTGCCAGGAAAGTCCACATGAATGTCTTTGTGAAGTAGCAGTTGCAAGTAGTATCGAAGTGGAGGAAAACGTGAGATTAGCAACAACTTTAAATTTGAGCTCTACACATAATCCAGAGCTGATTAGTAATAACGGTAACAACTTAGGGGTGAGGACTGAGGAGTTCATTAAGTGTCAGAACATGCTCCTGTCTCCTAAGCCTGATGAGATGCATGCTGCATATAGATCTCGTATGTCTCCTGTTCTTAAAAAATCCATCGGATATTCAGAGCATTTTATTCATGATTGTGACAGTACAAAATATCTGCAGTATCATAATTCTGTTCTCCCTGCCTAAGAAATTCTTCAGGGAGTGAGAAAAACTGCTAAATGTACTGTGTGATGAAAAATATTGTACTTAACACCGACCATCACTACACATCCGAAAATGTACACAGGAGAGACTCCTCATACATGTAGTGAATGTGAGAAATCTTTCAGTAATGAAATACGCCTTACAATACCTCAGAGCAAATATCCTGAGATATGTGATGCATACATCAAGTGTGAAAATTAATTTCTGAGAAGTCAGACCTGACGCTCCAACCTCGATCTCCAAGAGAAGACAAACCTTATGAATATGAGGAACGTAATAAAATTTCTGCCCAGAATTCAGCTCTCAGCACACATCAGAGATCTCACTCAGAAGACAAATCTTATGAATGGGATAAATGTGGGAAGACTTTTAGACTGAAATCATACCTCACTTTGCACCAGAGAAGACACACAGAAGAGAAACCTTATGAATGTAACAAATGTGAAAAGTCTTTCACCCAGAAGATACACCTTCGAGTTCATCAAATAACACACACAGGAGAGAAATCTTATAAGTGTAATGAATGTGGAAAGTCTTTCCAAGGGAAGGGAAAACTTCGTGTTCATCAGTGAATACACACAGGAGTGAAACCTTATGAATGTAACCAATGTGTAAAGTCTTTCAGACAGAAATCTTCCCTCAAATTGCATCAAAGAACACACACAGGAGAGAAACCTTATGTGGGCAACAAATGTGGAAAGACCTTCAAGTGGAAGTCATATCTTGATGGGCATAATAGAACACACACAGGAGAGAAAACTTATGCATGTAGTGAATGCGGAAAGTCTTTCAAATTTAAGATAAAACTCCATGTTCATCAGAGAATATACTCAGGAGAAACACCTTATGAGTGTAACATATGTGGAAAGTCCTTCACACAGAAGCCAAACCTCAACATGCATAAGACAATTCAAACAGGAGAAAAACCTTATGAATGTACCCGATGTGGAATGTCTTTCAAATGGAAGTCTTCCCTCAAATTGCATCAGAGAACACACACAGGAGAGAAACTGTACGAGTGCATCAAATATGGTAAGACCATCAGATGGAAGTCACATTACAGGAGGCATAACAGAATTCACACATATTAGAAACCTTAGGAATATAACCAAAGTTGAAAGTCTTTCATGCACTATTCACGCTTCAGGAAGCGTAAGAGAGTTCACACATATGAGAAGCCTTAGCAATGTAATAAATAGGAAAGACTTTTTAGTCTGTGGAAGAAAACTCAGCTTGTGTCACAGAACCAACACAAGATCAAACCCTTAATGAATGTAGCAAATGTTCAGTCTTTCCCCCAGAAGGCACAAGTCAAGATTTATCACTAAACACCCACAGGATACAATCCGATGAATAAAATGAAAGGGAAATTTTTTTGAAGAACTCATAGTTGAGTTTGCATGATACCACACAGACACAGGATAAAAACCGTATGAATATAAGAATATGAAAAATCCATCATGAACGCATGACTAAGTATAAAATGCACATAGGAGAGAAAAACCTTATGAATATTACAAATGTGGAAAGTGTTTGACCTGGAAGGCATACTTCTGTGTTCATCACAAACCTGATTCCCATAGAAGAAAAGAAAACTAATGAATAGAACAAATATGCAATGACTTTTAATCAGAAGTCAGTCTTCAGTACATTTCAGAACATACACAATAGAGAAATTCTGAGTTATGAAAAACATTTAGCTATATATAGAATCTCTGTATATGGGAGCATTAGGGTAAGTCTTCTAAACAAAGTCAACCTTCAGCAAGCATTAAGAGCACTCGCAGAAGAAATAATAGCATGTAGAAAAACCTTTGTCAGAAACCTCTAAAAGCTGCCTGTGTGGCTTAGTGGTAGAGTGCTAACCTATCAAGGATGAAGGCCTGGGTTAGATACCTCAATACTACGTGAAAAGAGCAAGCCAGAAGCAGCACTGTGGTTCAAATGGTAGAGTGCTAACCTTGAGCAAAAGTAGCTCAGGCCCTGAGTTCAAGCCTAAGGATTGGAGAGAGAGAGAGAGAGAGAGAGAGAGAGAGAGAGAGAGAGAGAGAGAGAGAGAGAGAGAGAGAGAGAGAAACAGGAACTTTTAAATTTTACAGAGATAGAGAAGGAGAGAGAGAAGGAGACAGAAACCAATTTCTAAACTTTACAGTCTTTCTATTTCCGTACAAATTCGTCTGTCATTCTTTCTGACAGAAGCACAGAATTCCATTGTGTAAAAATACCATATTTGATCTACTCATCAACTGACGGGCATCTGGGTTGGTTCCATACCTTTGCTATAGTAAATAGTGCTGTGATAAATGTTATTGTTCTAGTGAATTTAGTATGTCCTATCTGGACGATTGGCAAGTAGTGAAATTGCTGGATCACAGGGGAGCTCTATGTTTAGTCTTTTTGGGATACTGCCATAGTGCTTTCCATAGTGGTTGAACGAGTGTGCAATCCCACCAGCAGTGTAGTAGTGATCCCTCCTGGCCACATCCCCTCCAGCATAAGTTATTAGATTTCTGGATCTTGGCCATTCTAACTGGAGTGAGGAGGAAAAGGGAAAGAGGAACTGAAACTTTCTCTCCTTACAGATGACATGATTCTGTATTTAAAGAACCCTATAGACTCTACTCCGAAGCTGCTTCAGCTAATATAAAACTTTGGTAAGGTAGCAGGGTATAAAATTAACCCTCAATGTCAACTGCCTTCCTATATGCCAACAAATGAGAGGAATGGGGCAAGAATCAGGATAGCAACTCATTTTGCTATCAAAGAAAATAAAATACCTAGGAATTAACTTAGAATGTAAAGCACCTTTTTGATGGAACTATAAACCCTGGAGAAGGAAATTAACGCAGAACTGAGGAAATGCAAAAACCTATGCTCCTGCTTTGGAAGAAGTAATATTGTAAAAATGGCAATCTTGATATGTACTATCTACAAATTCAGTGCAATATTCATTGATATCCCAATGTCATTCTTTCAAGAAACAGAAGAGGAAATCCAAAATTTCACTTGGAATAATAAAAGACCCCTTATAGTCTGTCTTCTTGCATGATACATAATGTTTAATCTCACCTTCTCCACCAAAATGTCACCTTTCTCATTGAGACATAGGTGGCCCTGTTTACTAGCAGCAAAGGCTCAAACGCGCAGTTTCAGGTGACACCACTGCCTCTGTTACTGGGTAGATCCAACTCTGTCATCGATTCTGAGGTCTGCTCTGGGAGTCTTGGTCACAAGTTGTTCTGTGGCATCTGCTGCCAGCCTGTGCCTATTTGCTTCCTCTTCCTCCAGCAGCCTACAACAAGGAATGAAGTTCAGGCGCTGATGCTCTCCTTCATATGCAAGGCAGGATGAGCCCAACCCTTCCTCATCTTCCTCTTCGAATTTTTGGCAGAAGTCCTCAGGTGTGGGGCATGGCTGATCCACACTTTTAATCCAGGCTGGTCAGGAGGCTGAGATCTGAGTATGGAAGTTCCAAGTCACCTAGAACAGGAAAGTCTGATAGATTCTTACTACCAAAAATAAAAACAGCTGGGAATGGAATTTGGGCTCAAGTGGTAAAGGGCTAGTCTTGAGTACAAATGCTTAGTGCCCAGGCCCTGAGTTCAGGCTCCAGCACTGCCAACAACCTCACTTTAGTGAGATTTTAGCTTTATCCATGTAGGCACATCTCACTGGAATCTTTGCTGGTAGAGATAGTCCTCATAATTTTGTCTCAAGGTAAAGGTCCTCCTGGGGTAGTACACAAAAGGTGTCATGGAGAGAGGAGCCCCACTTGCTCCAGGTTTGAAGATGGCATAGGTCAAGCCAGCATGGAGTTGGCACATCAGTCTTTTTCCTAGCACCACCTACAAGTGAATGTCAAATGACATTGATTGTTGTGGGATTGTGTGATTGAAGTGCCCCATTAAGGGCAGTGTTAGCACATCCAAACTTGGATACCAGGAATGCTGAAATCTCAAACCTAAGATTTCTGTTGGCTACAGAAATGCTGGTGTGTCTGTTATTCACTAAAAGTTCAGGTGCAAAGATTCTGAAGCTTGATGCCATGTGTTTATTCCATTTAGTAAAATTAGTTTAATGCACTGTATAAGTTAAAACATTTGATAAGAGTCAGGGGTAGTGAAAACATTGCTCTTGAATTCAGGTGTCTGGCAGGGTAATGGGGGGTGTTGGTGGCTGGGACTATGAAGCTGCAGCTTCTATCAAACCATGGATCATGTTCCTCTTTGTCTGGGAGAAATGACTCCAAAGATGAAATTTGAATGGTGAGGAAAAGATGATGATGTACTCAGGAAATTTCTCCTAAACAAATGCTCATGTGGAAGTGGGATGGGGGCTGGGCATATCTGAGGCAGAGCTTAAGGGGGCTTCTCATGGCGTTGAGAACGTTCCTTGCGAATTCAGGCATGCAGCAGGGTGTTTTAGATGGCCATTGTGAGATGGATGGAATAAGACTGGAGACAAGATGAATGCTGGGATCCTGCAATGCTCTTGCATGAGTGGCTGGTGGCTCACCTGAAAGAACTAATTATGCCTAAAAAAGAAATCAGGAATTTGTTTTGATTAGGTAATACCTGTAATCCGAGGCATATTCAGGATCCTGATCTTAGTATTGTGGTTTAAAACCAACACAGCAAAGGGAAAAATGCATGAGACTCTTACTCCCCGTTTAGAGCAAGAACAAAGATTGAAGTAGAGCTGTGGCTCAAGAGCTAGAGTGCTACCTTGAGCAAAGAAAAGCTAAGAAAAAGCTCCAGGTCTTGAGTTCAAGGCCAGGAATGAAAGAAGGAAGGTAAAAAAGGGAAGTATGTGAGGAAGGGAAATATATAAATGAAAGAGAGAAGGAACTAGAAATTTTAAACTAGAGAATATTTAAAAGTCATCAGTCCTTCTAAGAAAAGTGTTGGAGTGTGGGTTCTATATGTGGTGAACTGGAGGCCCAGCAGTGACTTGTTAACCAAAGAGTCACGATGATGAGCAAAGGATAGAAATCTGCATGAGCCTCTTAGCGGATGGAGTCACAGAAGAGAACCTCAGCTCCCATCCCATAGTTAGAAGTATATAGAGATGGGGAAGTTGGCATCACCTTGATGTCATTGTGTCCATGGACACTGGAAGCCATGGCTCTGTGAAAGCACAATGTTCTGGTTACTGAGCTGAGAGGCTGAGGAGAGCCAAGTCCAGACCATGAAGAAATCAGGGTGGCAGCAGAGCAACTCTGCTGCAGTGTGTGCCTGCTTGGTTGTTCTTATTCTGTGGTGGATCAGGCCGGAGCGGGTGATAGTAACTGTTTTGTGGTCACAAGGCCTTCACCAAGAGCTTCCTCTGGGATCCTCATAAGCTACAGGGTGGCTGGTGGTGGGATGTGTGTGGGGTGGAAGTGACAGAGGGATGGACGCATGGCAAGGTGGGTGAAGAGATGAGAGGAATGATGAGAGCCCAGTTCATTGGTTTCCAAGGTTAATGGGTGGGAGATAGAGAGGCATGATGGAGGAAAGATGGAGGCAGGGGAAGGTGGTGACAGAGTGAGTCCATCTGTAGTGCCAGCCTGGCCATCATCTGAAGCCCATAGGCAGCTTCCTGATCCCTCACTTTTTCCTGCTCCTTGTGGAGGGAATGTCACGTGTAACCAGAGCTAGGGGTGGGGCTATGTTAGTAGCACCTGGAGAACCATTGGCCTCTACCTGGGTTAGGGGTGGTTCTGGCTCCCATGCTGGGTGGCCTGATAGCTATGGAACAGATCTCTCCTTAGCTACCACAGTCAGTGGCTGCTCTCCATCTAGGGTTAGGGCACCTGCTCAGCCATCAGGACACTCCATGCCAGGATAGAGGCCGACTATTCAGATGGCAGCACAGGGGTGAAGATGATCTCACCGTAGCCCTAGTTCCATGGCTGTCCCTGCATGCAGGTCAGGATGAGCTGGGGGAAGATGTTCTCTGTGTTTTTCCACAGCCTATCCCGGCCTCTTCTTGTGTCTGATTAGACCCAGAGAGTACCAGGTTCCCTCACATAGTCCTGGTTCTTTTTCTTTTACAGTCATGAGGCTTGAACTCAGGTCCTGGGTACTGTCCCTGAGCTCTTTTGCTCAAGGTCGATGCTCTAACATTTGAACTATAGTGCCATTTCCAGCTTTTCCTTTTCATGTGGATCTCTGATATCTCCAGGGCTGTGCCTGCAGGGAGGCACTCACCCCACAGACAGAGCCACCTCTGCCGTGACTGTGACTGCCCACAACCCTCACACCCACTCCTTGCACACCCTTCGACTCCAGTTTTAGCTCCTCTTGGACTGGGTGTCCAGCCTACCCCTTCCTACACTCACAAAGGGTCTACAATTGTCTTCCCAGGGTCCTTTCTTCTGCCAGCCAGAGTAGAGACTGTGCACATCTTGACGATCACAGAGCTCAAAGCCAAAGGCTGAGATGCAGAAGGGGGATACCCAGTAGCTGTACAGGGCCCAGGGATCATCCTGTGCATCCCCCAGCCTGTGACTTCCCCCACCCCCTTGGCAGGGAAGCTCCATGCCCACATCCTGATCCCTGGTCCCCTCCAATTCCATTCTCCCTTGGATTTTGCAGACTGTCTACCTCAGGATCTAAAATTCTATTCATCACTTTATGTCCTTATCACTGATTTGCTACTTTGGCAGGATCTCCCCGTGCCTGGAGAGTGGGCATGTCATGTACTCTCTGTGGAGAAGTTGCCCCAGGAGAAGAAATATGCACTTCATGTGAGTGTTGGACAGGGCAGGAGGGCTCCCTAGGATCAGAAGCCACAGGAGGGGTGCAGATGGGGGAATGCTA
Source organism: Megascapheus bottae (assembly GCF_031878675.1). Lineage (NCBI taxonomy): Eukaryota > Metazoa > Chordata > Mammalia > Rodentia > Geomyidae > Megascapheus > Megascapheus bottae. The sequence continues at coordinate 5,216,642 of NW_028327585.1, forward strand.
GGGGCCCCAGGGGACAGTGGGAGTTAGGGCACAGTTGGTTCCTTCTGCAGGGTTGACACCGCTTTACAAACCCAACAGAATGAGGTTCACATTACAGATGTCAGAGACAGTGCAGATTGCCAATGGGCGCAGGGGTCACTGTCACCCCCAGATGCTGGCTGCATGCTGGGATGCACGCAGAGATGGTTTCAAGATCAGATAATTAGGATGATGCAGGGTGTAACCATTCTTTTCTGATGGCTCTCTACCTCTCTTGAGCTTCATCTCTATCTTTGGCTTTTTCTTGGCAGTTAACTGGAAATGAGAGTTTTATGGACTTTCCTTTCTGGACTGGCTTCAAACAGAAGCTATGCACAGTTTTCAAACCATACCCTACTGAAGAAGGGAAGCTTGATCTGGTGCTTAACTGGGTTGCACTTTGGCTCCGTTTGCTATGCCTCACGGGAGGGGGCTCATCATTTGTAGACTAAGATCTCAAGACCTTCAAAGCCAAATGCTACCTGAAAGTTCAGGGTCCCAGCCTATGTGTTGGGCCTGGGTGAATACATTCTCTATTATGCTGGGTCATCAACCCATGTTTTAAGCTGGAAGTAGGCAGTGCCACATTTGATAAGAACATCTGCCAGAGATTGTCCCCTCTTGAAAGCAGATTCTAAATTTGTATTCCATTTCCTGTGGTGGAGAAATCCCCTCCAAGTTAGACAGGCTGACTTCCCCCTGCAGGTCACACTCCTAATGCACCCTTGAGTGTCCTCATGGTATTGGGATGTAAGTTTGTAGGGAATGCTGGTTTAGTCCATGAATTAGCTGGACAAGTGATGACAAACGTGTTGTGGATTAATATGAGAACAATTTAAGAAGCCCTGGAGGAGCATCAACCTGACCCTCTGTGGTGCTATAAATCTGATAGGATGTTCCAGACTGAGAAACAATCACATGGCTTTGTGTTTGGCATCCAGACAAGTGAGTGCATGTCTTAGCTGTCAGCCAATACAGAGGAGGACATGAACAAGTGGGTGGAAAGCATCTGTCAGACCCCTGTCTGGGGGCAGGTGGAGAGAACATAGGAAGGTACATACCATGGCTGTGATGGGGCCAAAAAAAGGGTAAAAGAGGCAAAGGAACCAGGTACTGGTAGCTCAAGACTGTCATTCTAGCTACTCAGGAGTTTGAGATCTGAGGATCACAATTCAAAGACAGCCCAGGAGAGAAAATCCATGAGACTCTTATCTGCAATAAACTACTGAATGCAAGAAGCTCAAGCTCAGTGACAGCATCCAGGCCTAGCGTTCAAAACCCAGGACCAGCAGAAAAAAGTATCAAAGGACAAGAAGCTGGCCAAAAGTTAGAGGGACTCTATCTTGACAAACAATACAATGGTAAGTTGCACTCAGAAGACTTGCACAAAATCTGGAAATGCCTGAGACCTATCTATGTATGTTTCCTGTTTGTCTAAATACATATGTTTATGCATTTATATATTAGCATAGAGAGACAGATCAATACATATGACTATACATATATACATAGCCAGACACTTATGGGTGGGTGGTATACTGTGTGAGAGTTTGTGTTTGTGTTTTGTGGATGGCTATCTCTGTTTAGGAAAGGTAGAAAATATGTAAATATCTTTTAAAAAACTTGATAAAATATAGAGAGACATAAGCACTTGAGGGAATCTGAAATGACAAGATTATTCACAGACACGTTTTTCCTTATGGATTCCTCAGCAAGTTTTAATTTTGTTCATTATTTTCTTTCTTTTTTTGAACCATTGCTAAGGATTTCTCTCAGGGACCAGGTGCTGCCAATTACTACTTTTCTCATGGCTGGTACAAGAGGAACTAAGCCACAGTTCCACTTTTGCCATATTTATTCGTGCTTAACTGAAGATAAAGATTTCTATCAGTGACTTTCTTTCAGGGGCTGGACTCTAACGAGGATCCCCAGACCTCAGCCTTCTCTATAGCTACAATTAACAATATGAGAACCAAGCACTGGGTTCCAATGCACAGGGCAAGGAATTGAGTGAATCTCTCAACTCCAATTAGCTATAATAAGCTGGATGTGAAAGACCAATACCTTTGAGGAAAAGATGCTGAGGGTTATCACACAGGCCCCATGAGTAAGCCCTAAACCCTGTACACATGTGTGCATGCACACATTGGCAGATACACACACACATGCACACACACAATATCTCAGGCAATATTGTATTTTGAATTAATATCCAAAGATTGGACAACAGGATAGCAAGTAATAAAATCTGTTTTTCTTGTCTACATTGAGGGAAATGGATAAGTCACAAGATGCACAAGCGAAGAATTCAGAGGCAAATGCTGTGAGTGAATAACTTGTAAAAAACATTTCTTTTCTTTTCTTTTCTTTTGTTTATTCTGCTATTCCTGGGGCTAGAAATCAGGGCCTGAGCACTGCTCTTGGCTTTTCCCAAGTCTACCCATCTGCCACTTGAGCCACATTGCCATATGGATTTTTATATCTGTGTGATATTAAGGACTCAAACCTAGATCTTCATGGATGCTAGGCAAGCACTCTACCACTGGGCCAAACTCTAAACCCCGATAGAGTATTTATAAATAGTCATCATCATCATATCAAAATATCCTTTCTCCTACAGAGAATGAACACTTATCTATGTCTGTAAGACTTTTTTTATGTCACCAATGCTTCTGTGATTTTCCCACTTGCATTTTTACAGATGACAGCACAGATATTCATCAGGAAGAAAAATAGATTAGGATACAGAAACCTAACAACGTCCTAGTAGATTGAAGTGAAAAATATGTGCAAGATGGCCTGGGTGTTTCATCTATTTGTAGAGTGCTTCGCTACCACACAAAAAGACTCCAGTTTGATTTTTCAGTACCATATACATAGAAAACTCTGGAAGTGGTGCTGTGGCTTGGTGGGACAGCTATAGCCTAAAGAAAGCCTAAGAACAATGGTCAGGCTCTGAGGTCAAGTCCCAGGACTAGCAAAAAAAATGTGCAAGAGGCAAAATGCAAGCTGAGAAGGCACTGTGAAGCAAAATGTCCTGTGAAGAGTAAGGGGACTAGTGACAGTTAAGTTTGGATCTTACCTAAGAAAGGCTCCTTGAGACTCTGACCAGGCTAGCACTTACGCCTAGTTAATGACTTGGGATTTGAACAAAAAGGTGTGATGTTTACTACATCCATATGTGAGGTGGGAAGGGAGATTCAGCCTCCAGTATGTCTTTGGGGAGGTCTTCTGTGAGCAAGGAGCTTTGGTCATTGGGCCTTGAAAGGTGACCCTACCTCCCTCACAATGGAACAGAATATGGAACCCTGGTAACCAAGCCACTGTATGTGACAACCAGCTCAAGCCAGCTCCCTTGGCCTGTGGCTCAGGAACCAGAAAGATGTTGCTGTGCTGTTGCCAAAGTTCAGGAGGCTCGCATCTCAGGCATGAGAGATATGGATGTCTCACTTGAAGAAGTAGATGCTGGATCAGTGCCAAGCCAAAATTCCAGAATTCAGGCATTTCTCTAGGAAGAAAGCCAGGAAACTCCAGGGCAACTCAGATGAGGTATATTGAGAGGAAACCTATTGGAACCCATCATCCTGCCCACACACTACAACCTTCTTGTGTGCGTTCAAGTGACTATACTGAGATTAGAGTGTGTCATTTCCAATCTACTCTATTCCAATTCCTCAGTGTGAAGTGTGGTCCCATTCCTACGTTTGAAATATCCACTGTTTTGCCAACATAGTGTGATGGTAAGTCAGCTCAGACTCTGAATGAGCCTTGTAACCTATGGATCCTGGAGGAAGGCCTGTTGGAGATGCTGCTGACAAAGCTGATCCCTGCCTACCAGAAAGGTGATCTCTATTATGTGGGAAACTTCCTGCACAATTTCAAATAGTGGAGGACAATGTAGTAGTTGCTGGAAATTCTCTTGAAAAAGTGAGTGTTCCCCCTCCAAACCCAGGTTTGCTCACCCCTCCTGGCCAAGTCTTGGAATACTTGGCTCCTCTCTGAGCCTGTTTGGTTCACTGGGGTGTTCACAGGGGAGCTAAGCATGATACAAGTGCACAAACTACTTTATTATGACTGGGACACCATGCCATTTCATTTCCCTCACAAGCTACTGGAGTCTCAACAGTGTGCTTACTGAGAAGTTGGATTTCAGGCATGAGTAAGTGGCTCCCAACTGCAGCCCTCACCTAGGTGAAATCCTAGGAAATCCCATTTCCCAGTAAGAAATGAGGTGTCAGTACTAATGGCGGAGGCCTGTGAAATACTGGAGTCAGAGGAAAAGCTGGGGGCTGAATCACTTTTGAGCCATCAGGGAGGGATTGTGATAACTTTGCCTGTTAGAACCTGAAAGCAGTTACTTTTTGGTGTGTGGTCCAGTGCTGCCACTTGAACCTGAACCCAGGTCTAAATGCCATCCCTTTGGTGTTCAAAAATTAGCACTGTACCATTTGAGTCATAGGTCAAGTTCTGGCTTTTTGCTGCCTAATTGAAGACAAGTGCCTTTAGACTTTTACTGACTAGACTGGCTTTCCACTGTGATCTTCAGAGCTCAGCCTGCTGGGTGGCTAAGATTAGAGGAATGAGCATTTAGTTCTTTCTTTGGAGCATTCACTTATTGATTTATTTAGAGCATTTACTTAGTTAATTTAAGGTGCGTTTACTTTGGACAGATGCATAGAGGCCCCTCTCAGAAGCTTCTGGAAGTGGGGTGTAAAAGTCATCCTGTTCTCGAGTGTCTCTTACCCCCCTCCCAGCACATAAGTGCACATCTCTGCAGGACAGCCACAGCATTAGAGTCCTGCAAGAAAGGGGCTTTGGTAGAAGGCTCAGGATGGAGAGAGAAGGCTCTCACTTTCCTTGTACCGAATGTGCCCACAGCATCATGTGTTCCATCTATACGATGTGAATGGACTTCTACCCCAGTGATTTCTACGAGTTCAAGAACTGCCACACCCTGACACAACTCAAGCTCTATATGAGGCTCCACATGCCGTCTTTGGACCTGCTCTACTAAACACATAATTTTTGACCAGCTGGAGGAATGTGCGACCAGTAAGACCAAGAAAAAGTAGAAGTCCTGGTGTGGGTGCCTCAGAGCCTGTGAGTAGGAAGCCCATGTGGTCTAGATATTGGTTGGCCCTTACTTCTACAGAGCTTGGCAAAATGCCCTTTATGGGTGGTGTCAGCCAGGTAATGTCTGTCCTCTGAAAGGACTCGGGAATAAGCACTCATTAGAGAGACCCTACACGTCCTCAGTGTTCCGTCCAAACTCCAGTTCTACAGGTTCCTCCATTAGATCCTCATGGAAGTTGAGTGACACTTCAACTTGCAGTCCACTCTGTCCACTCTGTACCTATTTCCATTCTTAGGTTTGGGTCATCGTGGAAGAGCTTATCCTGAACTCCGGATGAAAAACCCACCAATGGAGCTGGTGACTGATGGAAACAGAGAATCATTACTGCACTCCAGAAAGCATGGGCCTTCTGTAGAAATTACCAAACAGGTTTAGAGTCCTGTGGATATACCTTTTGCTCTGAAACCCATATGTGACACAGTTAAACCTGCAGATACTATGGAGGAAGAAAAAGATCAGCCAGATTTCCTTCTGTTTCCTTTCAAACTCCACCCAGAGTCAGTCCATCTGAGTCAGAGTAATACTCCACTATTTGTGCAAGCTGAAGGGGCACACGCTGGGCTCATGGAAAATGTCCACATGGGAAGCAGCAAGTGTACTCTCAATACTGGATTCATTGGAGGAAAATGAATCCATCCTCACAGAATATCCAGACCCATCCATCTCACTAAAAGAGACTCAATCTCCATTCGACAAACCAGAATCCATCCCCCTCTTAACTCAGGAAGGACATTCTGTTTCTCATGAGGAAGGAGACCCTTCTGAGGACTCTGAAGTAGAATTACTGTCTGAAGGCAACGTGGAGGCCAGTCTGGATTTAGAGCTTCCCTGTACCCTTCCTAAAAAGACATCTCTTTATCATGCTCTCATGATTCTTGTCAAGTATTCATTGTATTTACTTTGCTAACTATTAAACTCTCATTGTTAATATTATGGTGTGCAGTTCTTCAGTCCTTAATATACTGTGTTTTATTTTCCACTTATAATGTGAGATCTCAGACACCTAGGTCCTGGGTGGGCCAAAAACCAGACAGGTCTGGTCCCATAGAAGTCAACCTTACTGGATATACAGGGAACTATGGAATGCATGGAATCACCAGGAATCCAGGCCAGGCCTCCATGGAAAGACAAGTCAGCTACCAAAGCTTAAGGACAGAGCAGATGCCTGGAAATGTGTTTTGTCAATCAGGAGAAGTGCCAGAGTAACTGTAATATTATGTGGGACTCTGTTCTGTGAGTTCAAGTCTGTTTATATATCCATTGTGCTTTGTACAAATATTTAAGAAAATTAAAACTCCACAATAGCATCAAAAATCTACTTTGGCTTTGAATGTGGCCTGGTTGTAGAGTGCTCGCCTAGTATACAAGAAGACTTGATTCTATTCCTCGACACTTCATACACAGAAAAAGCAGATGGGGCACTGTGGCTCAGGTGTCAGAGTGCCACCCTTGAACAAATGTGGCCAAGGACAGTTCCTGGTCCCTCAGTTCAAGCCCCAGGACTAGCCAAACAAGAAATCATACCATTTTCCACCCATTTGGAAATAAATCTGTTTTATCTAACCCTACATCTTATTTGCCAGTCCAGGGTGTGTGCCACCAAGCCAAACTACTGGCCCCCAACCTTACTATTTTTAATCATTTAATTTTCTTACATAATCATATTTCATGCTGTCTGTATTAATACCATAAACAGTGTGCTTAGTGTAATAATGTTAAAGGTAAAACAAAAGAAATTAATAACTAAAATTCCCTTTTTATTAGTTTTATAGCATTACTACAATTTTATGAGAAAAATTACCTAGAATGTTTATTTTAGAGTTCAAGTAATCCATTTTGATAAATATATCAACCTACATCATTTATTTGAACACATTTTAAACTATTTTTTTCAGGAATAAAAATACATATGTATTTGTTGTAAATGAAATTTATGACTTGGGGGGAAGGGAAAGAGAAAAGGGGGGAGGGGGTAACAGTGTTTAGAAGAAATGTACTCATTACTTAGGTAACAGTAACTACTTTGTATATCACCTTGACAACAAATTTTTTGAAAAGTACAATAAATTTAAATGTCTACTTTGGGCAGATTTTTTTTTGCCAGTACTGGGCTTAGACTGAGGAACTGAGCACGATCCTTGTTTTTGTTTTTGTTTTTTCTTAAGGCGCAAGTTCTATCACATGTGCCACAGCACCACTTTTATCTTTTTTATCTATGTTGTGCTGAGGAATTGAACTTGGGTCTTCATTCATGCTCGGCAAGAACTCTTCCACTAGGCTTAACTTATGGCCCCAGTGGGAAGGAAGTTTTCCATAAAATATGTTGGAAATATGTCCACTAAGGAAAAGCCATCAAAAATAGAAGAAAAATTATATACTTAGATAACGACATGCCAGTATTATGGCAGATCTCTGTAATTCTAGCTTCAAGAGTGTCCTATTTGGACCGGGAGTTGGCTGGCTGAAGTAAAGTGCTATCCTTGAGCAAGCCCTAGGACAGTGCTCTGGCCATGAGTTGAAGCCATAGGACATGCAAAAAATAATAATTTAATGCCCGTGACTGGTGGCTCACCCTGGTAATCCTAGCTACCCTGGAGGATCGAGGTTCAAAGACAGCCCAGGCATAAAAATCAGTGAGAATCTTATTTCCAAATAATCCAGAAGATTCAAAATGACAATGTGCCTCAAGTGGTAGAGCTCTTGCCTTGAGCTAAAGAGCTTAAGGTAAACATACAGGCCCAGAGTTCAAGCCCCATGAGTGAAAAAAAGAAAAAGAAAAAGAAAGCCCTTATCTAAGGCTGGAGTGCACACTAGTGGTAGTTTGCTTGCCTAGTATGCACAAAGCCCTGTGTTCAATTACTCTGTACCACTTACACCAAAAAAAAAAGCTGGAAATGATCTCAGAAGGTTGGGTTCTGAGGATCACAGTTCAAAGCCAGGCCAGACACTAAAGTCCATGAAACTGTTACTTCCACTTAAGCACCAGAAAACCAGAAGTGACACTGTGGCTCAAGGTGTTTAAGGTTGTAGCCTTGAGCTGAAGAGCCCAGGGACACTGCCCAGGTGCACAATTAAAATCTTACAACCAAAAGACAGAGAGAGAGAGAGAGAGAGGGAGAGAGAGAGAGAGAGAGAGAGAGAGAGAGAGAGAGAGAGAGAGAGAGAGAGACAGAGACAGAGACAGAGACAGAGACAGAGAGACAGAGAGAGACAGAGAGAGACAGAGAGACAGAGAGAGAGAGAGAGAAAGAGAGAGAGACAGACAGACAGAGAGACAGAGAGACAGAGACAGAGACAGAGAGACAGAGAGAGACAGACAGACAGGCAGACAGACAGAGACAGAGAGACAGAGACAAAGACATCAAACAGTCAGGCACTGCTGGCTGAAGCGTGTAATTCTAGCTACTATGGAGGCTGAGATTGGAGGATCTTGGTTCAAAGCCCAAAGCCAGCCTGGACACATATGTTTGTGAGACTTACATCACCAATTAACTACCAGAAACCAAAAATGGAGCTGTAGAGGAAGAGCGCTAGCCTTCAGCTGAAGAGCTCAGGGACAGTGTCCAGGCCCAAAGTCCAAGCACCATGACGAATCAATAATAAAAAAAGAAGACAGCTAATAGTAATGATGAATAATTTTGGGCTGGGAGTTTGGCCTAGTGGTAGAGTGCTTGCCTAGCATGCACGAAGGCCTGGGTTCAATTCCTCAATACCACATACATAGAAAAATGCTGGAAGTGTTGCTGAGGCTGAAGTGGTAGAGCCCTAGCCTTGAGAAAATATAAGCACAGTGCTCAGTCCCTGAGTTCAAGCCCAGGACTGGCCAAATCAAAAGTAGTAGAGCACTGGCATTGAACTGAAGATCTGAGGAACAGCCCAGGCACAGAGTTCAAGCACCGCAAACAACAACAACAAAATCTATGAAATGGCAGTGGTGGTTTTAAGCTAAGCAAAAATAGAGTAGAAACTGGTAAAACACATATTTGTGTGTAAGCAAAATAGCTAGACTTATGCATTAGAACAGGATAGCAACTTGAAAAAAATTTTGTTTTACATCTCACTAGGTCCTGTCTCTTAATTTATTCAAGTAAGTAAAATGCTGGGCTTTATAATCATTGCTCTGAATATTAGAAAATCATAATATCTCTCATTAACCAACAAAGACCAGGAACTGGGGCTTCGTTCAAATGGCAGAGTATAAGGCAAGAGAAGAAAAAATTGAAGTAAGAACTTGAAGTTCTTGATCCAGAACCTGCATAGTAACAGAGCAGCAGCCTGGTGATGGTACATCACACCTATAATCTTAGCTACTCAGGAGGCTAATATCTGAGAAACAAAGTTTAAAGCCAGCCAAAGTACCCAGTTAACTGCCAGAAAAACCAGAAGTGGCACTGTGGCTCACAGATTAAAGCACTAGCCTTGAGCTGAAGAGCTCAGGGACAGTGCCCAGGCCCACAGTTCAAGCACCACAATTGACAAAAATCAAACAAGCAAACAAAACTCACAAAGAAGCCTGCAGACCACAGTGGTTCTGCTGAGTCTCTTCTCTATGGGGATCAGGAAACATTTCACTTTTTCTGTCTCTTCCCATCTCAGCATTCATACTAAAATAAGACTGTGTTGAAAGTTTCAATCTATAAAAATGTTTTTCATGAAGCACCCTGAAATATTCATCGCTTATATCTCAATTGAAGATAGTTGATTTGGGGCTGCATTGGTAGAGTGCTAGCCTTGAGCAGAAAAGGTCAGGGATAGAGCTGAGCACTCAGTTGAAGACCCAGTGCCAACACACAAAAGAAATTATGCACTTTATACATATTTTCTAATTTCTTAATGAATTTTCAGTCTGTATAAATATAGGGTACATTCCTTGTTACTTAAGTAAGATTGCTCTTTTTTTTTCTTTTTGCCAGTCCTAGGGCTTGGACTCAGGGCCTAGACATTTTCATTGGACTGGCTTGCCCAAGGTGAGTGCTCTGCCTCTTGAGACACAGCGCCACTTCTAGCTTTTTTCTGAGTATGCGGTACTGGTGAATAGAACCTAGGTCTTCATGCATTCTAGGTGAGCACTCTACCATTAGGCAACATTCCCAGGCAGTGAGATTCCTCTTACAGTCATTGTATGTTCACAGAGTTTGATCTCACACACTGTAGGGCCCTGGTTGGCTTTGACCTGTGATCCTAAGCCCTGAGCCTCCTAAGCAGCTGAAATTAAGTTGTGAGCCAGCATGATGGCTTTCATTCTTTTTTCTACAAAAATATATGTAGTTATCTAAAATATATCTATAGCTGAAAAAAATGAATCTCTCCCAAACAAATCTTCAAAGAAACAACCATCCTATTAAAAGGTTGGCTAAAGACTTAAAAGAGTATTCTCTGAAGAAAAAATTAAAATGGGCTTTAGACACATGAAGAAATGCTCCATATCTCTAGCAATAAGGGAAATGCAAATCAAAACAACTTTGAGATTCCACCTGACTCCAGTCAGAATGGCCATTATCAAAAAATCTAATAAGAGATACTGGTGGGGAAGTGACCAGGGGGATCACACCTACACTGTTGGTGTGACTGTAAACTCGTTCAACCACTAGGGAAAGCAGTGTGGTGGTTCCTCAAAAGACTGAACATAGAGCTCCCCTATGATCCAGCAAATCCACTACTTGGCATCTACCCAATTGTCCAGAAAAAAAGGGCATACTAAAGCCACTAGCACAATGATGCTCATTGCAGCACTATTTACCATAGCAAAGATATGAAACCAACCCAGATGCCACTCAGTAGATGACTGAATCAAGAAGATGTGGTACTTATACACAATGGAATGCTATGCTGCCATCAGAAGGAAAGACATCGCCCAATTTGTAAGGAAATGGAAAGACTTGGAAAAATTCATATTAAGTGAAGCAAGCCAGACCCAAAGAAACATAAGCTCAATGGTTTCCCTCATTTGTAATAATTAGTTCACATCTAGGACTCTCCTAGCAGAGGATTACAATAACTCAAAAACCTAGGTATATAAGGTCATATAGGATGAGACTAAATGAAAGGATCTCTAGGATATGGGAACAAGAGCTATATCTTGTGTCATCGTTGCTCTTAATCTTGTGTGACTTTTGTCCTTAATCTACTATGTTCTTTTTCATCTCTTATTTTGCCCTTTGGTTAATGTCAGATTGTTACTGTATGTGATTTTTTCCCTGGCATATTGTATATATGTTTATTTGTTTATGTCAAATAGGAAAGGGAAGGGGGGAAACAAGATGATTGGGAAGGGGAGGGGAGAGGGAACTGGGGACAAAAACATGTGGAGTGGAATAAATGTGTGAGAAGTAATGCAGTCCACTACCTGTAAATGTAATCTTAACCCCTCTATACATTACCCTGAAAATAAAAAAGACACTATAAAAATATCTGTAGAAAATGAGGCTGGATGATGGAAACAACCAGATGCCCTACAACAAAAAATGTGATACACGCGCACACACACACACACACACACACACACACACACACACAATGGAATGATACATAGCCAACCGACAAGATAAAATAATGGCATTCTCGGGGAAGTGGATGAAAAGGAAAAAAATCATATTAAGTGAAGTAAGCCAAACTCAAAGGAACATAGGCCCAAGAGTCTCCCTCATTTGTCAAATTCAGTAGAAACCTTGGGCTCTGCTACCAGAGATTTACAATAGAACAAAATCTAGAGACATCGTGACAAATAGTATGACACTAAATGTAAGGACCTGCAAGATGAAGAAACAAAACTCATATAATGAGTGATTGTTGTCCTTAATGAACTATGTGATCTCTTATCTCTTTTGCTATCCCTTGGATATATCATATTGTTACAATATTTCACCTTGTTTTCTGATATATTTCATATGTGCCTAATTGGTTATTTGAAATTGGATAGGGAAGGGGGGAAATGAACATGAGTGGGGGTAGGCGAAGGGAAATTGGGACCATATCATTACATGGGGTATCAAAGTTTGAGAAGTAATGCACCTTCTATCTGGTGAATATAATGTAACCCTTCTATAAATTACAATAAAAATAAATACATAAAAAGAAGATCTGCACAGAAAAAAGTAATAATGGCATTTTTGGGGTAGTGGATGAAATTAGAGTGAATCCTGTTGAGTGAGATAAGTCAAGACCAAGGAACAAAAGGTACATGGTATCCTTAATATATGGATATTAGTTTCAAACAGTAGTAGAGCGATGATTGAATAGTTGATACCCAAAGTTCTGGACATAATTTTGGAGATATAAACATAACTACATAAAATCTAGGATAGACTATACACTCTATAGACATGTGTTTTATTATAGATTAATCTGTATCTATGACATACAAAGACTCAGCTTAATTTTTACTATATTCTAAAATTTATGTGCCAGTGATTGTATAGCGATGGCCTTCTTGAATACTTGTTGGTTAAACATGACATTTGAAATATGATGTAAAATTCAATGTTAATAAATTTTTTTAAAAAAAGAGGCTAGAGGTAAATACCACTAATGTACTTACTCCAAGTGGTACAGAAATTTTCTTAATGAATCAAGGATTTTTATTACATCTTTATGCAATTATATTAGTTCTGAGTGTTCTACACTCAATGCTACTTCTGGAAAGATGATATAGCTGACTGTGTAGTTGGTATGAAGACATACTGGACTAAACGTAGAATAAAGCATTGGTAAGTGGCTTTTAGCTGATCAGATTCTACTGGAATATGTGGAATGAATTTATTAAGCACAATGCAGGCTCTTAGTCAGATCAGGATCAAGATTATGTGGTTCCATGAGATGAATGAGGAAAGATCAGAAAAACCTACTAAATATCCAGATATACTTTTGAAACTAAGGTATCTGGACTCCTTTTTTTTTCTTTCTTGGTGGGGAGCTTGAACTTTGGACCTGGGCAAGGTCTCTTAGTTCTTTGTCCTCAAGGCTAATGCTGTACCAGTTTTAGCCACAACTCCACTTAGTTTTTGGGTGGATAAGTGGAGAGAAGAATCTTACAGGTTTTTTTGTTTTCGTTCTTTTGCTTGCAAAGGCTTCGAATCACCTTCTCCCTGGCTAGTAGAATGACAATTATGACCCTCCAGCGCCTGCCTAGTGATTTTTTGAAAATAGGACTTTCTTCCAAATCACGTAACTGGTTCCTAGCAAAGTTTTGAAGCCTGACTTAAATGTGACAGACTTTTGTCACTTGGAGACACTCTGTGCTGAACTTTAGAAATCTACCAGCTGAGTCACACTGGCACTTCCAGTTTCTGTTTATGTGGTGCTGAGGAATGCAATCCAGGGTTTCATACATGCTAGGCAAGTTACATTTTCAGCCCAACAATCCAGAAACAAGGGCATACTAAACCCACTAGCACAACAATGTTCATTGCAGCACTATTCACCATAGCAAAGATATGGAACCAACCCAGATGTCCCTCAGTTGATGAGTGGATCAGCAAGTTGTGGTATTTGTACACAATGGAATTCTATGCTGCTGTCAGAAAGAATGACATCTCCCCATTTGTTTGGAAATGGAAAGACTTAGAACAAATCATATTAAGTGAAGTAAGCCAGACTCAAAGGAACTTAGGCTCAGTGGTTTCCCTCATTCGTCATAATCAGTAGAATCCTTGGGCTCTACTAGCAGAGATTTGCAATAGAGCAAAAGGCCATATATAAGACCATATAATGTGAAGCTAATTGAAAGGAACTCCAGGATATTGAAACAAAAGCCATATAATGAATGATTGTTGTCCTTAATGTATTATGTTGTCTCTCATCTCCTTTGCTGTCCCTTGGTTACCCCATATTGGTATACTATCTCACTTTGTTATCTGATATATTGAATTTATTTGTATTGGGATATTTGAAATTTGATAGGGAAGGGGGGAAAACCAAGACGGGTGGGGCATGGGGGGTTGGAGGGAAATGGGTACCAAGACATGTGAAAGAGTATCAATGTATGTGAATTAATGCACCTTCTCTCTGGCAAATATCATGTAACCCTTTTACTAATTACAATAAAAAAGTTAAAAAAAAAAGAAAGTTGTAGTGTGTGGGGAGGATGATGGGTTCAAATACATATCTTCTTAGAAATATACCTCATCTAGTTGCCCTAGATTTTCCTGGCCTTCTTCTTAGAGAAAGGCCTGTTATACTGGATTTGTGGCTTGGCAATGATCTATCATGTACATCTTCGAGTAAGACATCCACAACTTCCATGCCTGAGACTCGAGTTTCCTGACCTTTGGCAACAGCTCAGCAACATCTTTCTTCCTCCTGAGCCACAGGCCAAGTGAGCTGGATTGAGCTGGTTGTTAGTTACAGTGGCTTGGTTACCAGATTTCCATATTCTGTTCCATTGTGAGGGAGGCAGGGTCTCCTTTCAGGGCCAAATGACAAAAGATCCTTGCTCACAGAAGACCTCACCAAAGACATACTGGAGTCTGAATCTCTCCTCCAATCTCACAATATACATGTGGATGTAGTAAACAGCACACCTTATTTGTCCAATCCCAATGTCTTCCACTAGGCCCAACTACCAGTCTGGTCTCAGGCTCAAGGAGCCTTTCTTAAGTAAGATCCAAACATAAGGGTCAATATTGCCTTCATCCTTTACAAAACATTAGCTTCACAGTGCCTTCTCTGCCTGCATTTTGCCCCTTGTCGAATTTTTTTTTGTTTTTGCTAGTCTTGGGACTTGACCTCAGAGTGTGAACATTGTTCTTGGGCTTTCTTTAGGCTTTACCTGTCCCACCGAGCCACAGCACCACTTGCAGCGTTTTCTATGAATGTGGTAATGAGGAATCAAACCTGAGACTTTTTGCGTGGTAGCCAAGGACTCTACCACTAGGTCAAACACACAGGGCATCTTGCACATATTTTGGTCGTCAATCTACTAGGATATTATTAGGTTTCTGTATCCTAATCAATTTTTTCCTGATGATTAGCTTTGCTGTCATGTGTAAAAAATGCAAGAGGGAAAAACACAGAAGAATTAGTGAAATTAAAAAAAAGCATTACACACATAGATAAGTGTTCATTCTTTGTAGGAGAAAGGATATTTTGATATGATGATGACTTTATAATTACTATGTCAGGGTTGAGAGTTTGGCATAGTGGTAGAGTGCTTGCCTAGCATCCATGAAGATCTGGGTTTGATTGCTCAGTATCACATAGATAGAAAATCTAGATGTGGCACTGTGGCTCTAGTGGCAGAGGGATAGACTTGAGAAAACCCGAGGACAGTGCTCAGGCCCTGAATTCAAGCCCCAAGACTGGCAGAAAGATAAAAGAAAATAAAAATGCTTTTACGAGCTAATTCACTGACAGCATTTGCTTCTGAAATCTTCGCTTCTGCATCTTGTGAAATACCCCTTTCCCTCAACGTAGACAAGAAAAACAGATCCATCCCATGGTCCACTGTGAGGCCACTGGTTGGGCTAAGGGCTAGTCGTGCAGCAACACATAAGTGTTATTCTAATACTTTCCAAAGTTTGTACTGACATATGCTACCTACTTACCAACTTAGCTCAGTTATCCTTATGCTATACATTTTCTTCATGACTATAATATTCTTACACTCCTATGTTAATCCTCTTGTACCTCCCCTGACCTCTCTCACTCTTTTTTTCTATCTTGGACCTCTGCTCGTCTTTCAACCCTTATACTGCACGAATCTACACTTGATGGCTGTTGGACAATATTGTATATGTAGGTGGTTAATTATTCTCTAGGCTCAGAGGGACTTAAAGACAATAGAGATTGGATTGAGAGCTTATTGGTTTGGGTATAAATCGCTTATCAGTGGTTGTATTAGACAGGTCTGTAAGTGCACAAAAAGAAAGAGTGATAATACCAATCAAAACTTGTGAACATCTAGTGTCTGCCAGCTACAGAGGTCTAGGTTGGTTATATCTGAAAAACTATAATCGTATTTAGTAGTAATCTTGCTCCCATTTTCAAATGGGCAGAACAAGAAACTCAAGAAAAATGTCAAATCAAGAAACAACATCCCGCACCCAATGTAAACAGACAATGGAACAGTCACTGGCAAACCTAGAGGAGAGTCTTCCAAGTGCTACACAAATGCAATTGATAAACATCATTAATGAAAAATGTGAAAATATAAAGAAAGAGTTAATGGAGGAAGCCTTAGCTGAACAAGAGGAAACCATAAACAAGGTGATAAGTGAAAAAGAAGAAGCCATAAAGGAGGCCATAATAAAGGTTTTTCAAAGAAAGATGGATGAATTCATAAAATCCACAAATAAAAACGTGACCAAACTCCAGCAAATGTCCAAAGAAAATAAAGCTACTGAGCTAACCACTCAAAAGGAAATCAAGGAGATAAAGAAATCCATACATGATCTAAAACAAGAGATGCAAGGCATCAAAAGTGAGCAATTAGAAGCAAGGGAGATGAAAAATAAAGTAGACAGCTTTGATAGCAGGTTAGACAATGCAGAGGAGAGAATTTCCGGGGCTGAAGATAATTTAGTTATTATAGAGAAAGAACAGAAAATGAGTCAATCCAAATCTAGGAAATATGAGAGAGCGCTTCAGGAGGTCCAAGATACAATTAGGAAGCCTAATTTAAGGCTAGTTGGTATTGAGGAGGGCGTGGAGAAAGAGGTCAATGGTATTGGAAATATACTTCAGGGAATCATCTCAGAGATTTTCCCAAATATCCAGAAGGGCAGGCCCATCCAGCTACGAGAAGCTTTTAGAACCCCAAAAAGACCTGACCAGAAAGAACATCCCACCGCCACATTGTGATCCGAACTGGATCAATAGAAACGAAAGGAAAGATCCTAAAGGCACCCAGGGAAAAGGGATCAGTAACCTATAAAGGCAAAACAATCAGAATAACCCCAGATTTCTCAGCAGAGACCATGCAAGCACGAAGTGACTGGAAGCATATATGTCATGCCCTTAAATCAAATAACTACCAACCAAGAATACTGTAGCCAGCTAAGCTCTCATTCATAACCGAGGGAACAATAAAAACATTACATTCCAAGGAAAAGCTGCAACAATATGTCGAAACAAAACCAACACTACAGAGAATTCTCAAAGATGCTCTATACATAGAAAACCAAAATAAATGCAATATAGGGAAAGAAATGGCACCTAAACAGCATACCATCTAAGGACCACAAGAACTGTCAAGACACAGGCCCTACTAAAAGCTTTTAAAAATGGTAGGAACTAATAAATATCTCTCAATCCTACCTCTCAATATCAATGGACTTATCTCTCCAATTAAACGGCATAGGCTGTCTAGTTGGATCAAAAAGCAAGAGCCATCGTTCTGCTGTCTTCAAGAGACACATCTTACCCCAAAACTATCATCTTTTGAAAGTGAGAGGTTGGAATAAACTCTATCAAGCTAACTGCCCCCATAAACAGGCTGGAGTTGCCATCCTCATATCAGATACAATAGACTTCAAACTAAAATTAGTAAGAAAAGACAAAGAGGGTTACTACATACTACTAAAGGGATCTTTCCTCCAGGAAGACATAACGATCCTAAATATTTACACACCCAATCCTGGAGCTCCAAGCTTAATCAAGCAAACTTTACTTACACTGAAACCATACATAGATCGAAATACAGTGATTGTTGGTGAGTTTAACACAGCACTCTCACCTATGGACAGATCAACAAGGCAAAAACTCAACAGAGAATCCTTAGAACTGAACCACGATATAGACCAACTAGATATAACAGACATCTGCAGAATATTCCACCCATTAAGAGCACAATATTCGTTTTTCTCAGCAGCACATGGAACATTTTCCAAAATAGACCACATCTTAGGCCATAAAACAAACCTGGACAGATTGAGAAACACTGAAATTATTCCATGCACACTCTCAGACCATAAAGGCATCAAATTGGAACTGAACACTCATCTCCACCAACGAAAACCCTGTAACTCATGGAGACTGAACAACACATTGTTGAATCAAAAACAATGGGTAATCGAAGAGATCAGAACAGATATCCAACTGTTTGTGAAATTTAACAATAAGGAGCACACAAATATCAACTCCTTAAGGACACAACAAAGGCAGTACTTAGAGGAAAATTTATAGCGCTGAGTGCCTAGAACAGCAAGTTGGAAAAATGGCAAACCAACTAGTTAATGTCTCACTTTACCCTCCTGGAAAAAGAGCAACAAACCAACCCTAAACCCATTAGGAGAAAGCAAATTATTAAAATCAAAGCAGAATTAAATGATTTGGAATAAAAAAACTATAGAAAAATCAACAATACAAGGAGTTGGTTCTTTGAAAGAATTAACAAAATTGACAAGCCCTTAGCAAATCTTACCAAAAAAAGAAGAGAGCATATCGAAATAAACAAAATCGCAGATGAAAATGGTACTATCACGACAGAAATTACCAAGATCCAGAATATCATGAGGGAATACTTCTCAAAACTTTATGTCAATAAATTTAAGAATCTAGAAGAAATGGATGAATTCCTAGAAAATATTAAGATACCACACTGAACCCAGAAGAGCTAACCCAAATCAACAGGCCTATTTCAAGCTCTGAAATAGAAATGGAAATTAGACAACTTCCACTTAAAAAGAGCCCAGGGCCACATGGATTCACAGCTGATTTCTATAAGGTCTTCAAAGCAGAGCTCAAACCAATACTCCTCAAGCTCTTCAACGAAATTGAAAATGAAGGTTTTTTACCAAACGCATTCTGAGAACCCAGTATATCCCTCATCCCCAAACCAGACAGAGATTCATCAAAGAAAGAGCAATGTGGACCCATTTCTTTGATGAACATCGATGCAAAACTTCTCAACAAAATACTTGCCAACCGTCTACAACAACTCATCAAAAAAAATATACACTATGATCAAACGGGATTCATCACAGGGAGGCAAAGCTGGTTCAACATACACAAATCAGTTAATATAATTCGACACATCAACAGGAGCAAGGACAAAAATCACATGATTGTCTCAAAAGATCCGGAAAAGGCATTTGACAAGATCCAAAACCCCTTTATGTTAAAAGATGTGGAGAAACTAGGAATCCATGGAACATTTCTCAATGTAATAAAGGCTGTGTATGAGAAACCCACTGCCAGTATTATACTTAATGGTGAAAATCTAAAGCCATTCCCTCTAAAATCGGGAATGAGACATGGATGCCCACTCTCTCCACTCCTTTTTAACATAGTACTAGAATTCCTAGGCAGTGCAATAAGGCAAGAAGCAAGCATAAAGGGGATCCAAGTAGGGAAAGAAGAAATAAAAATATCCCTCTTTGCAGATGACATGATTCTGTATTTAAAGAATCCTATAGACTCTACTCGCAAGCTCCTTGAGCTGATTCAAAGCTTTGGAAGGGTAGCAGGCCATAAAATCAACCCTCGCAAATCAACTGCCTTCCTTTACGCCAACAGAGAGAGGAATGAGGCAATAATCAGGAAAGAAACACCTTTCACAATAGCCTCAAAGAAAATAAAGTATATAGGAATTAGCTTAACTAAGAATGTAAAGGACCGTTTAGATGAAAACTTTAAAACCCTAAAAAAGGAAATTAAAGCAGAACTAAGGAAATGGAAAAAGCTCCCATGCTCCTGGATTGGAAGAATCAACATTGTGAAAATGACAATCTTGCCAAGGGCTATCTACAAATTCAATGCAATACCCATCAACATCCCAATGTCATTCTTTAAAGAAATAGAAGAGGCAATTCAAAATTTCATATGGAATAATAAAAGACCCGGTATAGCAAAAACACTTCTATGCAGAAAGAACAGCGCTGGAGGAATTTCAATTCCAAACTTTAGACTCTATTACAGAGCTATAATTCTCAAAACAGCTTGGTACGGGCAGAAGAACAGGCCTGAAGTCCAATGGAATAGAACTGCGGACCCAGATATTAAACCACAGACCTATGGCCACCTAATCTTTGACAAGGGAGCCAAAAAAATAGAATGGACGAAAGATAGCCTCTTGAACAAGTTGTGCTGGCAGAACTGGTTAAGCACCTGCAGAAAACTAAAGTTGGATCCTTCTTTGTCACCTTGCACTAGAATTAACTCCAAATGGATCAAAGACCTGGAGGTAAAAGCTGACACACTGAAAAGTTTACAGGAAGGAATAGGAGATACACTAGGCCTCCTTGGCACAGGTCGAAACTTTCTTAATAAGGACCAAGAATCACAACAAATCAGAGAAAGGCTGGATAAGTGGGACTGCATTAAACTGCAGAGCTTTTGTATGGCAACGGATATAGCTAATAAACTAATCAGGAAGCCTACAGAGTGGGAGAAGATCTTCACCAACCAAACAACGGAAAAAGGCCTCATATTTAAAATATATCAACAACTCAAAAAATTGAATCACTCCAAAACTAACCTCCAAAGTAACACCCATCCCATTAAAAAATGGGCCAAAGACTTAAAGAGAGTCTTCTCTGAAGAAGAAACAAAAATGGCCTATAGACACATGAAGAAATGCTCAACATCTGGTCATAAAAGAAATGCAAACTAAACAACTCTAAGATTCCACCTCACTCCAGTTAGAATGGCCAGGATCAGGAAAACGAATGACAACAGATGCTGGAGGGGATGTGGCCAGGAGGGATCACTACTACACTGTTGGTGGGAGGGCAAACTCGTTCAATCACTATGGGAAGCAGTGTGGCAGTGCCTCAAAAGATAAACATAGAACTCCCCTATGACCCAGCAATTCCACTACTTGGCATTTACCCAAGAATTCAGAAACAAGGGCATACTAAACCCACTAGCACAACAATGTTCATTGCAGCACTATTCGCCATAGCAAAGATATGGAACCAACCCAAATGTCCCTCAGTTGATGAGTGGATCAACAATTTGTCGTATTTGTACACAATGGAATTCTATGCTGCTGTCAGAAAGAATGACATCGCCCCATTTGTTAGGAAATGGAAAGACTTAGAACAAATCATATTAAGTGAAGTAAGTCAGACTCAAAGGAACTTAGGCTCAGTGGTTTCCCTCATTCGTCATAATCAGTAGAAACCTTGGGCTCTACTAGCAGAGATTTGCAATAGAACAAAAGGCCATATATAAGGCCATATAATGTGAAGCTAATTGAAAGGACCTCCAGGATAGTGAAACAAAAGCCACATAATGAATGATTGTTGTCCTTAATGTAATATGTTGTCTCTCATCTCCTTTGCTGTCCCTTGGTTACCCCATATTAGTATAGTATCTCACTTTGTTATCTGATATATTGAATTTATTTGTATTGGGATATTTGAAATTTGATAGGGAAGGGGGGAAAACCAAGACGGGTGGTGCGTGGGGGGTTGGAGGGAAATGGGTACAAACACATGTGAAAGGGTATCAATGTATGTGAATTAATGCACCTTCTATCTGGCAAATATCATGTAACCCTTTTACTAATTACAATAAAAAGAATTTAAAAAAAAAGAAAGTTGTAGTGTGTGGGGATGATGATGGGGTCAAATACATTTCTTCTTAGAAATATACCTCATCTGGTTGCCCTGGATTTTCCTGGCCTGTTATACTGGATTTGTGGCTTGGCAATGATCTAGCATGTACATCTTCGAGTAAGACATCCACAACTTCCATGCCTGAGACTCGAGTTTCCTGACCTTTGGCAACAGCTCAGCAACATCTTTCTTCCTCCTGAGCCACAGGCCAATTGAGCTGGCTTGAGTTGGCTGTTAGTTACAGTGGCTTGGTTACCAGGGTTCCATATTCTGTTCCGTTGTGAGGGAGGCAGGGTCACCTTTCAGGGCCCAATGACCAAAGGTCCTTGCTCACAGAAGACCTCCCCAAAGACATACTGGAGGCTGAATCTCTCCTCCAATCTCACAATATACATGTGGATGTAGTAAACAGCACACCTTATTTGTCCAATCCCAATGTCTTCCACTAGGCCCAACTACCAGTCTGGTCTCAGGCTCAAGGAGCCTTTCTTAGGTAAGATCCAAACTTAAGGGTCAATATTGCCCTCATCCTTTACAAAACATTAGTTTCACAGTGCCTTCTCTGCCTGCATTTTGCCCCTTGTCGAATTTGTTTTTTGTTTTTGCTAGTCTTGGGACTTGACCTCAGAGTTTGAACATTGTTCTTATGCTTTCTTTAGGCTTTAGCTGTTCCACCGAGCCACAGCACCACTTGCAGCATTTTCTATGTATGTGGTAATAAGGAATCAAACCTGAGTCTTTTTGCGTGGTAGCCAAGGACTCTACCACTAGGTCAAACACACAGGGCATCTTGCACATATTTCTGACGTCAATTTACTAGGATATTATTAGGTTTCTGTATCCTAATCAATATTTTCCTGATGATTAGCTTTGCTGTCATGAGTAAAAATGCAAGAGGGAAAACACAGAAGAATTAGTGAAATTAAAAAAAAGCATTACATACATAGATAAGTGTTCATTCTTTGTAGGAGAAAGGATATTTTGATATGATGATGATGACTTTATAATTACTATGTCAGGGTTGAGAGTTTGGCATAATGGTAGAGTGCTTGCCTAGCATCCATGAAGATCTGGGTTTGATTGCTCAGTATCACAGAGATAGAAAATCTAGATGTGGCACTGTGGCTCAAGTGGCAGAGGGCTAGACTTGAGAAAACCCGAGGACAGTGCTCAGGCCCTGAATTCAAGCCCCAAGACTGGCAGAAATATAAAAGAAAATAAAAATGCTTTTACGAGCTAATTCACTCACAGCATTTGCTTCTGAAATCTTCGCTTCTGCATCTTGTGAAATACCCCTTTCCCTCAACGTAGACAAGAAAAACAGATCCATCCCATGGTCCACTGTGAGGCCACTGGTTGGGATAAGGGCTAGTCGTGCAGCAACACATAAGTTTTATTCTAATACTTTCCAAACTTTGTACTCAAATATGCTACCTACTTACCAACTTAGCTCAGTTATCCTTATGCTATACCTTTTCTTCATGACTACAATATTCTTACACGCCTATGTTAATCCTCTTGTACCTCCCCTGACCTCTCTCATTATTTTTTTCTATCTCTGGACCTCTGCTCGTCTTTCAACCCTTATACTGCACGGATCTACACTTGATGTCTGTTGAGCAATATTGTATATGTAGGTGGTTAATTATTCTCTAGGCTCAGAGGGACTTAAAGACAATAGAGATTGGATTGAGAGGTTTATTGTTTTGGGTATAAATCACTTATCAGTGGTTGTATTAGACTGTTCTGTAAGTGCACAAAAGAAAGAGTGATAATACCAATCAAAACTTGTGAACATCTAGTATCTGCCAGCTACAGACGTCTAGATTGGTTATATCTGAAAAACTATAGTCGTATTTAGTAGTAATCTTGCTCCCATTTTCAAATGGGCAGAACAAGAAACTCAAGAAAAATGTCAAATCAAGAAACAACATCCCCCACCCAATGTAAACAGACAATGGAACAGTCACTGGCAAACCTAGAGGAGAGTCTTCCAAGTGCTACACAAATGCAATTGATAAACATCATTAATGAAAAATGTGAAAATATAAAGAAAGAGATAATGGAGGAAGCCATAGCTGAACAAGACGAAAGCACAAACAAGGTGATAAGTGAAAAAGAAGAAGCCATAAAGGAGGCCATAATAAAGGTTTTTCAAAGAAAGATGGATGAATTCATAAAATCCACAAATAAAAATGTGACCAAACTCCAGCAAATGTCCAAAGAAAATAAAGCTACTGAGCTAACCACTCAAAAGGAAATCAAGGAGATAAAGAAATCCATACATGATCTAAAAGAAGAGATGCAAGGCATCAAAAGTGAGCAATTAGAAGCAAGGGAGATGAAAAATAAAGTAGACAGCTTTGATAGCAGGTTAGACAATGCAGAGGAGAGAATTTCCGGGGCTGAAGATAATTTAGTTATTATAGAGAAAGAGCAGAAAATGAGTCAATCCAAATCTAGGAAATATGAGAGAGCGCTTCAGGAGGTCCAAGATACAATTAGGAAGCCTAATTTAAGGCTAGTTGGTATTGAGGAGGGCGTGGAGAAAGAGGTCAATGGTATTGGAAATATACTTCAGGGAATCATCTCAGAGAATTTCCCAAATATCCAGAAGGGCAGGCCCATCCAGATACGAGAAGCTTTTAGAACCCCAAACAGACCTGACCAGAAAAGAATATCCCACCGCCACATTGTGATCCGAACTGGATCAATAGAAACGAAAGAAAAGATCCTAAAGGCAGCCAGGGAAAAGGGATCAGTAACCTATAAATGCAAACCAATCAGAATAACCCCAGATTTCTCAGCAGAGACCATGCAAGCTCGAAGTGACTGGAAGCATATATGTCATGCCCTTAAATCAAATAACTACCAACCAAGAATACTGTAGCCAGCTAAGCTCCCATTCATAACTGAGGGAACAATAAAAACATTCCATTCCAGGGAAAAGCTGCAACAATATGTCGAAACAAAACCAACATTACAGAGAATTCTCAAAGATGCTCTATACATAGAAAACCAAAATAAATGCAATATAGGGAAAGAAATGGCACCTAAACAGCATACCATCTAAGGACCACAAGAACTGTCAAGACACAGGACCTACTAAAAGCTTTTAAAAATGTTAGGAACTAATAAATATCTCTCAATCCTAACTCTCAATGTCAATGGACGTAACTCTCCAATTAAACGGCATAGGCTGTCTAGTTGGATCAAAAAGCAAGAGCCATCGTTCTGCTGTCTTCAAGAGACACATCTTACCCAAAAACAATCATCTTTTGAAAGTGAGAGGTTGGAATAAACTCTATCAAGCTAACTGCCCCCATAAACAGGCTGGAGTTGCCATCCTCATATCAGATACAATAGACTTCAAACTAAAATTAGTAAGAAAAGACAAAGATGGTTACTACATACTACTAAAGGGATCTTTCCTCCAGGAAGACAAACGATCCTAAATATTTACACACCCTTTTGAAGATTCTCAAAAGATTGAAGATTCTGCCAGTGTAAGTTAGATTCCGGCATTGATATTAAATAATGCAATGAGTAGGGATTTATATTTGAAATATCACTGTTGAGAAAATCTAACACACATTTGCTTAGTATTTGCTTTTGATTTCCCAAGAAGTTCAGTACCAGCTAACATGTGTGGCATATATCGACTGGGAGAAATGATTCAGAATATGTGACTCATTTGAACAGGTGTCAGTGAAAAGATACAGAAGCAGGATACCCATATTGTGATAATTTGTATCTTTTGCATATTTTGTGTTTGTTATTAATTCCATTTGTAGTGTGCATTTCTAGGTAAAAACTTTTAAAATGTTTCCAAACAATTTGTTATTTCAACAGCAAAAAAAGTTATTTATATGCCTGATAAAATTCACAGAATCCAAATTTTTCCATATTATTTTTTGTTTTTTGTTTTTTGCTTTTGGTGGGTCATAGATCTTGAACTCAGCCTGGGCACTATCCCCTGAGCTCTTCAGCTCCAGGCTACCACTTTTCCCTGGAGCCAAGCCCCACTTCCCATTTTCTAAAGGTAAATTGGGATAAGAGTCTCATGTCTTTTTGTGCCAGGATGGCTTTAAACCTTGATTCTCAGATCTCAGCCTCCTGAGTAGGTAGGATTATAGAAGTGAGCCACCACCCCATCATGCTCAGCTTTCTGGTTTTTATAAACAAGCCCTTTGTCTGGAACTCAGTCTGAGCACTGTCTTTCCGCTTTCCTCAAGCCTAGTGATCTTCTACTTGAGCCACAGCACTACTTCTGGTTTTTTCTGTGTATGTGGTACTGCGGAATTGAACCTTCGTCTTCATGCAAGCACTCTACAACTATGCCAAACTCCCAGCCCAGCCATATTAGTCTTTATGATAGATCTTTCCATGCATCTAGGATGGCTAGAAATCCTTCTTGAGTTTCCCAAGATCAGGGAGTA
Organism: Megascapheus bottae; assembly: GCF_031878675.1. Taxonomy (NCBI): domain Eukaryota; kingdom Metazoa; phylum Chordata; class Mammalia; order Rodentia; family Geomyidae; genus Megascapheus; species Megascapheus bottae. The sequence goes on from NW_028327585.1 coordinate 5,242,729, forward strand.
TAGGTGTGTCCCATCCTGTGTGGCTGCATAACCATTGTTTAGGGGACAGTTCTCTCTTCATTCTACCCATCTAGAGCAATTTTCATCTTCCATGTATAATCATAAAACATTCAGCTCCTGTTCCTCTCTACTCCATTCTCTGGAACCATCGTGCTTTTTGGCTCTAAGGGTTTGTTGATCCTTGGAACCTCTGGAAGGGAAAACATACCCTAGCTCTTCCTTTATGACTGCTGTATTTTTAGTTTACTGTAATCAAGATTCATCTGTAAAATATAGTAAAATGTTCTTCCTTTTCAATGCATTGTTTTACATATTTCTATCTTTTGATTATTATTAATAGTTGTGAATGGATTCTCCACATATTTGTTCTAGTGTCTGCTTTCTCTTCCGTTAGGTACAAATCTAGAAATAGAAGTGTTGGACCATATTTCTATGTAATTCTATATTTAGTACTTTTTTAGCACTCTCCAAGCAATTTTTGATTGTTTTATATTCCTTGCAGAACTATTCCAAAGTTCTACTTCTTCTCACTACCTTCCCAGTAATAGTTAGACTTTGAAAGTTGTTTTTTTGTATGCGTGCGTGTGTGTGTGTTTGTGTGTGTGTATGTGGATCTTTTTGTTTAAAACTATATTTATATTAACATATTTAAAGTAATGATTTCATTATAGTTTTAATTTTTCCCATGACTGTTAATATTGAAATCTTTCTCCATTTTGAACTACTATTTCTATATATTCTTTTTAAAAAATCCTCTCCAATCTTCAATTTTTTTCCCTTTTTTTGTGGGGTAGTGGGGAAAGTCATGGGGCTTGGACCTTGGGCCGTGAGCTCTTTAGTTTAAGGCTATTGTCCTACCCTGAGTATTGCCCCTCACTTCTTCTGCTCACAGCTCCCTACCCCTCTTCCCATTATATACAGAACCAAGGTTATCCTCAGTCTTTTTGAAAAAGTAAAACATACAGTAAATTTGTAGTATAAAACAGCAGGAAATTAATTTCTTGCCAGGTGCAGTGACTTCTACCTGTAATCCTAGCTACTCAGATATCAGACTGATATCTAAAGATTTGGTTCAAAGCCAGCCTGGGTATTAGAAAGTCTATGAGACTCTCATCTACAGTTAACCACTAGAATATGGGAAATGGCACTGTGGCTTCATCGGTAGGGTGATAGCCTTGAGTTGAAGAGCTCAGGAACAGTGCCCAGGCCCAGAGTTCAAGCCTTACAAATCCCCCAGCCAAAAAAAAGAAAAAAAGTTTCTTCCCCAAGTGATTATTATGCCAGACATAGAACATTAACATTCTGGGTGTATTTCACAGTACTATTACTTGATGCCCTAAGATTTTGCAATATTCTCACAGTACCAGCATATGTCATCATATAATGTAGTTCCTTTTCAATGGAATAATTCCATTTATAACCTAAATCTACTCCCCCGACTTATTTTTGTCGATACCACAATTGCTCTACCATGATATGCCACAAGCCATTAAACATTTTATGGTGGGTAATTGTAAAGGAGTCTCATGGAATTTTGTGCCAGGCTGGCTTTGAACCATGGTCCTCAGATCTCAGTCTCCTGAGTAGCTAGGATGACAGGCGTGAGCCACCAACACCTGGCTTGCCTTTTTATTTTTTTGTGGGTCTTGGGACTTGAACTCTGGGCCTAGGCACCATCCCTAAGCTTTTCAGGTCAATATTTCATGTAAGTCTAAACATTTAAGTAAAGGAATAAAATTCCAACAATAAAGAATAAAATTCCAGACATGGTGTGTTTATAACTCAGTGCTAATTACTTGATGAAAATGTGCCATTCCAGAAGCTGGTGTCATTTGATGATGTAGCTGTGGATTTCAGCTGGGAGGAGTGGCAGCATCTGGACAATGCTCAGAGGACCCTGTACAGAGATGTAATCCTGGAGACCTACAGCAACCTGGTGTCCTTAGTTGAGAAAAAGTCAAATTCACTTGCAAGGCCAAGTGCCTTGTTATTTTGCAGATACGTGAATGTTTATCAAACTTTCAATACTATTTAAATGAAAAATTCCAGGCCCTGAGAAGTATCATTACTTTCTAAAGAAAACCTAAGGTGATTTTCTACTCATTCTTCAGGATACCTTCAGGATACTTTGACAACAGTTCTAAATTATGTTTCCTCTAATGGAGACGACATTCCAAACTTACACCGTAATTGTAAGTGGATAAACAATCCAGAATAGAATATATATCATTATTGGAAATAGGATCTACAAATCACTAAACAGTGAGTTTATAATGGAAACCTGGCACTAGGTGCAATGTTTCATGCCTGTAATCTTAAAATATTCAGGAGGAAGAAATCTAAGAATTCTAATTTGAAGCCTAAATGGCATAAAAATTGCCATGAAACTCTATAACTCCAAGTAACCCCTCAAAACTGTTAGTGGAGTGTCAAGAGTTTGACTTTGTGATTGAGTGCTTGCCTAGCATGCATGAAGACCTATGCATGTAAGTGGAGCTGGGACTCAAACTGGTATTTTTCTAGCCTTGAGCAAGACAGCTAAGTTTATGCCATACAAAATGAATCCAGAGCTGGGGAAAAGTCAACCATGGAGCCAGTGAGAAATGAGAAAAAAGATTTAATAGATAACTTGTGAGTAGGATGTCTGCGAACTTCAAGCAATGATGACACAGCATAAGCAATAATTCTCTACTGTTTCTAATTTACAGGGCCCTGTTTTCCCAAACCTGTCTTAATTCACAAGCTAGAGCACTGTGCAGAACTCTGGATAGGAAATTCCTCTGACAAGAATATCACAGGTGAGTGAATGCATCTTCCTATTGATGTTGGAGCCTGAGCCCCATTGGTAAGTTCATGTTGTGATGTACTGAGCAATAATATTCTTAGTTACCCTAAATCCTGTGTGGAACCTATGGAATTCTTTGTGAATGAATCAAGAATCATTTTCTTTTCCCAATCCTATGCTTGGTCTCAGATTCTGATCATGGTCCTTGGATTTTCTTATGGCTAGCTCTCTACTTCCTGAGTTGTAGCACCACTTCTGGCTTTTCTTTGTATGTAGTACCAAGGAACTGAACCAGGTCTTTGTGAATGCTAGCCCAAACCCCCGGCACCAAGAATCATAGGGTGATATAATGAATTCTATGTGGCAGTAGAGTTAAAGTTAGATTTCTCTGTAGAAATCACTGTGAAACAAAATAAAATGAGAAAGCCATGAGCCCGTGGCTCATGCCTGTAATCCTAGCTGCTTACAAGGCTGAGATCTGAGGATCAAGGTTCAAAGACTGACCTATCACAAAAAAACCTCAGACTCTTCTCTCCTATGTACCAATAGAAAATGAGAAGTGGGGTTGAGGCTAAAGACATAGGACAGTAGCCTTGAGCTGAAGAGGTCAGGAAGAACAGCCAGGTCTAGAATTCAAGTCCCATGACTGCAAAACAAGAAAGAAAGGAAGAAAGAAAGAAAGAAAGAAGAAAGAAAGAAAGAAAGAAAGAAAGAAAGAAAGAAAGAAAGAAGGAAAGAAGAAAGAGGGAAGAAAGAGGGAAGGAAGGAAAGGAAGAAAGGAAGAAAGAAAGAAAGAAAGAAAGAAAGAAAGAAAGAAAGAAAGAAAGAATAATATTTCATTTCTTTAAAACTAAGACTATAAATGATTGAGCAAACAAGAATAAGTCAGGGCATTATTCTCTGATAAGGATAATATCTTTTTTCTGGTAGGAAGAGACTGGTATTCAGAACCAGACCTTTCCACCAGAAATTGAGCCTAGTGGTAGAGTGCTTGCCTAGCATGCACAAAGACACAGGTTTGATTCATTATTACCACATACATAGAAAAAGCCACAAGTAATGACTTCATTGGTTGGGTTCTAGTCTTGAGAAAACCCAAGGACAGTGGTTAGGTCCTAAGTTCAAACCCAGGAATGGAAGGGAAAAAAAAACAACAAAGTTTCAATCAACATAAGAAAATTAACTAGACAATGAGCTGGAGATTTTCTGGTCTTCCATGGTTCTGAGGGACAGGAGTGTTAGAAAAGGAATTTTTATAAGACTTCAAATGGAAAGAAACAATTTTCAAAATTCCCACAAATACCTAAATTGAGACTTTAGTGAGAAGTTGTAACTGAAGGGATATAGGTGTAAGTCCTTACTCTCAAGAATCGTTCTTGCTTGGATCAAAGGCAAACAGACATATATACCAAACTTGTGGCCGCTGAATCTAGAAAAAATTCGTGTTCCTCACTTAATGGTTAATAAGCAAACAGCATTGAAACTGGGTAAGGTAATCCTATCTGCTACTCAGGACCCGAGACTCTTATCGTAGTTAACTCTAGAAAACAGAAGTGGGGCAGTAGCTCTAGGATAGGGGTTATAGTCTTCTGCTGAAGTGTTCAGGGACAGGGCCGATGCCTATGAACTACAAAAAAAAAAAAGAAAAGAAAAGAAAAGAAAGTTTTAAAAAGATGCAAAACAGCACAATATTTAGATTATTTCTCAAAAATAAAAGAAAGGCAGCTATTCCTCAATGTATAAACAAAACAGTATTTGAAAAAAAACAGCTGCAGGTATATTATAGGTAGTACTCAGCTTAAAACTGTAGCAATACATAGTTGTGTAATTTCAATAAATATTTCCTGTGATATAAAAAGAGAACTAAAACACAGAAAAACATTATTGGTCATTGTAAAATATCATTTTCTTAATATGTTAGGGAGAAAACATATATTTCTCACAAATCAATTTCCACTTTTATATTTTAAAATATCTAACACTTAGGATGGGAAAGTAAAGTCATTACCTTTACAGTAAGGAATATTTGTATCTCATGTATGTTTATCTCTTTTTTTCTATGACTCATTTTAGATGTCCAGGTAATGGAAAATGTGTTCAAGACCTGCCAGGAAAGTCCACATGAATGTGTTTGTGAAGTAGCAGTTGCAAGTAGTATCGAAGTGGAGGAAAATGTGAGATTAGCAACAACTTTAAATTTGAGCTCTACACATAATCCAGAGCTGATTAGTAATAACGGTAACAACTTAGGGGTGAGGATTGAGGAGTTCATTAAGTGTCAGAACATGCTTCTGTCTCCTAAGCCTGATGAGATGCATGCTGCATATAGATCTCGTATGTCTCCTGTTCTTAAAAAATCCATCGGATATTCAGAGCATTTTATTCATGATTGTGACAGTCCAAAAGATCTGCAGTATCATAATTCTGTTCTCCCTGCCCAAGAAATTCTTCAGGGAGGGAGGAAAACTGCTAAATGTACTGTGTGATGAAAAATATTGTACTTAACACCGACCATCACTACACATCCGAAAATGTACAGAGGAGAGTCTCCTCATAGATGTAGTGAATGTGAGAAATCTTTCAGTAATGAAATACGCCTTACAATACCTCAGAGCAAATATCCTGAGATATGTGATGCGTACATCAAGTGTGAAAATTAATTTCTGAGAAGTCAGATCTGATGCTCCAACCTCGATCTCCAAGAGAAGACAAACCTTATGAATATGAGGAACGTAATACAATTTCTGCCCAGAATTCAGCTCTCAGCACACATCAGAGATCTCACACAGAAGAGAAATCTTATGAATGGGATAAATGTGGGAAGACTTTTAGACTGAAATCATACCTCACGTTGCACCAGAGAAGGCACACAGAAGAGAAACCTTATGAATGTAACAAATGTGAAAAGTCTTTCACCCAGAAGATACACCTTCGAGTTCATCAAATAACACACACAGGAGAGAAATCTTATAAGTGTAATGAATGTGGAAAGTCTTTCCAAGGGAAGGAAAAACTTCGTGTTCATCAGAGAATACACACAGGAGTGAAACCTTATGAATGTAACCAATGTGTAAAGCCTTTCAGACAGAAATCTTCCCTCAAATTGCGTCAAAGAACACACACAGGAGAGAAACCTTATGTGTGCAACAGATGTGGAAAGCCCTTCAAGTGGAAGTCATATCTTGATGGGCATAATAGAACACACACAGGAGAGAAAACTTATGCATGTAGTGAATGCGGAAAGTCTTTCAAATGGAAGGTAAAACTCCCTGTTCATCAGAGAATATACTCAGGAGAAACACCTTATGAGTGTAACATATGTGGAAAGTCCTTCACACAAAAGCCAAACCTCAACATGCATAAGACAATTCAAACAGAAGAAAAACCTTATGAATGTAACCGATGTGGAATGTCTTTCAAATGGAAGTCTTCCCTCAAATTGCATCAGAGAACACACACAGGAGAGAAACTGTACGAGTGCATCAAATGTGGTAAGACCTTCAAATGGAAGTCACATTACAGGAGGCATAACAGAATTCACACATATTAGAAACCTTAGGAATATAAGCAAAGTTGAAAGTCTTTCGTGCAGTATTCACCCTTCAGGAAGCGTAAGAGAGTTCACACATATGAGAAGCCTTAGCAATGTAATAAATAGGAAAGACTTTTTAGTCTGTGGAAGAAAACTCAGCTTGTGTCACAGAACCAACACAAGATCAAACCCTTAATGAATGTAGCAAATGTTCAGTCTTTTCCCCAGAAGGCACAAGTCAAGATTTATCACTAAACACCCACAGGATAGAATCCTATGAATAAAATTAAAGGGAAATTTTTTTGAAGAACTCATAGTTGAGTTTGCATGATACCACACAGACAAAGGATAAAAATCGTATGAATATAAGAATATGAAAAATCCATCATGAACGCATGACTAAGTATAAAATGCACATAGGAGAGAAAAAACTTATGAATATTACAAATGTGGAAAGTGTTTGACCTGGAAGGCATACTTCTGTGTTCATCACAAACCTGATTCCCATAGAAGAAAAGAAAACTAATGAATAGAACAAATGTGCAATGACTTTTAATCAGAAGTCAGTCTTCAGTACATTTCAGAACATACACAATAGAGAAATTCTGAGTAATGAAAAGCATTTAGCTATATATAGAATCTCTGTATATGGGAGCATTAGAGTAAGTCTTCTAAACAAAGTCAACCTTCAGCAAGCATTAAGAGCACTCACAGAAGAAATAATAGCATGTAGGAAAACCTTTGTCAGAAACCTCTAAAAGCTGACTGTGTGGCTTAGTGGTAGAATGCTTACCTATCAAGGATGAAGGCCTGGGTTAGATTCCTCAATACTACGTGAAAAGAGCAAGCCAGAAGCAGCACTGTGGTTCAAATGGTAGAGTGCTAACCTTGAGCAAAAGTAGCTCAGGCCCTGAGTTCAAGCCTAAGGATTGGAGAGAGAGAGAGAGAGAGAGAGAGAGAGAGTGAGAGAGAGAGAGAGAGAGAGAGAGAGAGAGAGAGAGAGAGAGAGAGAGAGAGAGAAAAGAGAGAGAGAAACAGGAACTTCTAAATTTTACAGAGATAGAGAAGGAGAGAGAGAAGGAGACAGATACTAATTTCTAAACTTCACAGTCTTTCTATTTCCTTACAAATTCGTCTATGTCATTCTTTCTGACAGAAGCACAGAATTCCATTGTGTAAAAATACCATATTTGATCTACTCATCAACTGACGGGCCTCTTGTTTGGTTCCATACCTTTGCTATAGTAAATAGTGCTGTGATAAATGTTATTGTTCTAGTGAATTTAGTATGTCCTATCTGGACGATTGGCAAGTAGTGAAATTGCTGATCACAGGGAGCTCTATGTAGTCTAGGATCTGCCTTAGTGGGATACTTCCATAGTGGCTTTCCATAGTGTTGAACAAGTTGCAATCCCCACCATGCAGTCTGTGTAGTCCTCTGTCCCTCCTGCCACATTCCTCAGCATACCCGTCCAATGAATAATCTTAAGATCTTGCCCACTCTAACTGGAGTGAGGAGGAAAAGGAAAAGAGGAACTGAACCTTTCTCTCCTTACAGATGACATGATTCTGTATTTAAAGAACCCTTACTAAGACTCTACTCCCAAGCTGCTTGAGCTGATATAAATTCTTTGGTAAGGTAGCAGGTTATAAAATTAACCCTCAATGTCAACTGCCTTCCTATATGCCAACAAATGAGAGGAATGAGGCAGGGAATCAGATAGCAACTCATTTTGCTACCAAAAAAAAAATAAAATACCTAGGAATTAACTTAGAATGTAAAGCAACTTTTGATGAACTATAAACCCTGGAGAAGGAAATTACTGCAGAAACTGAGGAAATGCAAACCTATGCTCCTGCTTTGAAAGAAGTAATATTGTAAAAATGGCAATCTTATAAGGACTAATCTACAAATTCAGTATCATACTCATCAATATCCCAATGTCATTCTTTAAAGAAAACAGAAGAGGAAATCCAAAATTTCACTTGGAATAATAAAAGACCCTTATAGTCTGTCTTCTTGTCATGATACATAATGTTTAATCTCACTTCCCTCACCACCATTCAAAACCTTTCTCATTGAGAACAGGTCTAGCAGTCAAAGGCTCAAACGCGCAGTTTCAGCTGTCACCACTTGCCTCTGTTACTGGGTAGATCCAATTCTGTCATGATTCTGAGGTCTGCTCTGGAGTCTTGGTCACAAGTGTTTCTGTGGCATCTGCTGCCAGCCTGTGCCTATTTTCTTCCTTTTCCTCCAGCAGCCTACAACAGGAATGAAGTTCAGGCGCTGATGCTCTCCTTCATATGCAGGGCAGGATGAGCCCAACCCTCCCTCATCTTCCTCTTCCAATTTTTGGGAAAAAATGTGCTGGCAGAAGTCCTCAGGTGTGGGGCATTGCTGATCCACACTTTTAATCCAGGCTGGTCAGGAGGCTGAGATCTGAGTATGGAAGTTCCAAGTCACCTAGAACAGGAAAGTCTGATAGATTCTTACTACCAAAAAGAAAAACAGCTAGAAATGGAGTTTGGGCTCAAGTGGTAAAGGGCTAGTCTTGAGTACAAATGCTTAGTGCCCAGGCCTGAGTTCAGGCTCCAGCACTGCCAACAACCTCACTTTAGTGAGATTTTAGCTTTATCTATGTAGGGCACATCTCACTGGAATCTTTGCTGGTAGAGATAGTCTTCATAATTTTGTCTCAAGGTAAAGGTCCTCCTGGGGTAGTACACAAAAGGTGTCATGGAGAGAGGAGCCCCACTTGCTCCAGGTTTGAAGATGGCATAGGTCAAGCCAGCATGGAGTTGGCACATCAGTCTTTTTCCTAGCACCACCTACCAGTGAATGTCAAATGACATTGATTGTTGTGGGATTGTGTGATTGAAGTGCCCCATTAAGGGCAGTGTTAGCACATCCAAACTTGGATACCAGGAATGCTTAAATCTCAAAGCTAAGATTTTTGTTGGCTACAGAAATGCTGGTGTGTCTGTTATTCACTAAAAGTTCAGGTGCAAAGATTCTGAAGCTTGATGCCATGTGTTTATTCCATTTAGTAAAATTATTTTAATGCACTGTATAAGTTAAAACATTTGATAAGAGTCAGGGGTAGTGAAAACATTGTTCTTGAATTCAGGTGTCTGGCAGGGTAATGGGGGGGGGGTGTTGGTGGCTGGGACTATGAAGCTGGAGCTGCTATCGAAACCATGGATCATGTTCCTCTTTGTGTGGGAGAAATGATTCCAAAGATGAAACTTGAATGGGTGAGGAAAAGATGGTGATGTACTCAGGAAACTTCTCCAAATAAATGCTCATGTGGAAGTGGGATGGGGGCTGGGCATATCTGAGGCAGAGCTTAAGGGGGCTTCTCATGGCGTTGAGAACGTTCCTTGAGACTTCAGGCATGCAGCAGGGTGTTTTAGATGGCCATTGTGAGATGGATGGAATAAGACTGGAGACAAGATGAATGCTGGATCCTGCAATGCTCTTGCATGAGTGGCTGGTGGCTCACCTGAAAGAACTAATTATGTCTAAAAAAGAAATCAGGAATTTGTTTTGATTAGATAATACCTGTAATCCGAGGCATATTCAGGATCCTGATCTTAGTATTGTGGTTTAAAGCCAACCCAGCAAAGGGAAAAATGCATGAGACTCTTACTCCCAGTTTAGAGCAAGAACAAAGATTGAAGTAGAGCTGTGGCACAAGAGCTAGAGTGCTACTTTGAGCAAAGAAAAGCTAAGAAAAAGCTCCAGGTCTTGAGTTCAAGGCCAGGAATGAAAGAAGGAAGGTAAAAAGGGAAGTATGTGAGGAAGGGAAAATATATAAATGAAAGAGAGAAGGAACTAGAAATTTAAAACTAGAGAATATTTAAAAGTCATCAGTCCTTCTAAAGAAAAGTGTTGGAGTATGGGTTCTATATGTGGTGAACTGGAAGCCCAGCAGTGACTTGTTAACCAAAGAGTCACCATGATGAGCAAAGGATAGAAATCTGCATGAGCCTCTTAGCGGATGGAGTCACAGAAGAGAACCTCAGCTCCCATCCCATAGTTAGAAGTATTTAGAGATGGGGAATTTGGCATCACCTTGATGTCATTGTGTCCATGGAGACTGGAAGACATGGCTCTGTGAAAGCACCATGTTCTGGTTACTGAGCAGCTGAGAGAGCTGAGAGAGCCAAGTCTGGCCATGAAGAAATCATGGTGGCAGCAGAGCAACTCTGCTGCAGTGTGTGCCTGCTTGGCTGTTCTTATTCTGTGGTGGATCAGGCCGGAGTGGGTGATAGTAACTGTTTTGTGGTCACAAGGCCTTCACCAAGAGCTTCCTCTGGGATCCTCATAACCTACAGGGTGGCTGGTGGTGGGATGTGTGTGGGGTGGAAGTGACAGAGGGATGGACGCATGGCAAGGTGGGTGTGAAGAGATGAGAGAAATGATGAGAGCCCAGTTCATTGGTTTCCAAGGTTAATGGGTGGGAGATAGAGAGGCATGATGGAGGAAAGATGGAGGCAGGGAAGGGTGGTGACAGAGTGAGGCCATCTGTAGTGCCAGCCTGGCCATCAGCTGAAGCACCATAGGCAGCTTCCCTGATCCCTCACTTTGTCCTGCTCCTTGTGGAGGGGAATGTCACGTGTACCCAGAGCTAGGGGTGGGGCAATGTTAGTAGCACCTGGAGAACCATTGGCCTCTACCTGGGTGAGGGGTGGTTATGGCTCCCATGCTGGGTGGCCTGATAGCTATTTCCAGGTTTTCCTTTCATGTGGATCTCTGATATCTCCAGTGCTGTGCCTGCAGGGAGGCACTCACCCCACAGACAGAGCCACCTCTGCCGTGACTGTGACTGCCCACAACCCTCACACCCACTCCTTGCACACCCCTCGACTCCAGTTTTAGCTCCTCTTGGACTGGGTGTCCAGCCTACCCCTTCCTACACTCACAAAGGGTCTACAATTGTCTTCCCAGGGTCCTTTCTTCTGCCAGCCAGAGTACAGTCTGTGCACATCTTGACGATCACAGAGCTCAAAGCCAAAGGTGAGATGCAGAAGGGGGTGCCCCGGAAGCTTCACAGGGCCCATGGATCATCCTGTGCATCCCCCAGCCTGTGACTTCCCCCACCCACTTGGGAGGGAAGCTCCATACCCACATCCTGATCCCTGGTCCCCCTCCAATTCCATTCTCTCTTGGATTTTGCAGACTGTCTACCATCAGGATCTAAAATTCTATTCATCACTTTATGTCCTTATCACTGATTTGCTACTTTGGCAGGATCTCCCCGTGCCTGGAGAGTGGGCATGTCATGTACTCTCTGTGGAGAAGTTGCCCCAGGAGAAGAAATATGCACTTCATGTGAGTGTTGGACAGGGCAGGAGGGCTCCCTAGGATCAGAAGCCACAGGAGGGTGCAGATGGGGGAATGCTAGGGGCCCAATGGGACAATGGGAGTTAGGGCACAGTTGGTTCCTTCTGCAGGGTTGACACTGCTTCACAAACCCAACAGAATGAGGTTCACATTACAGATGTCAGAGACAGTGCAGATTGCCAATGGGCGCAGGGGTCACTGTCACCCCCAGATGCTGGCTGCATGCTGGGATGCACGCAGAGATGGTTTCAAGATCAGATAATGAGGATGTAGCAGGGTGTAACCATTCTTTTCAGATGGCTCTCTACCTCTCTTGAGCTTCATCTCTATTTTGGCTTTTTCTTGGTAGTTAACTGGAATGAGAGTTTCATGGACTTTCCTTTCTGGACTGGCTTCATACAGAAGCTATGCACAGTTTTCCAACCATACCCTACTGAAGAAGGGAAGCTTGATCTGGTGCTTAACTAGGTTGCACTTTGGATCCGTTTGCTATGCCTCACGGGAGGGGGCTCATCATTTGTAGACTAAGATCTCATGACCTTCAAAGCCAAATGCTACCTGAAAGTTCAGGGTCCCAGCCTATGTGTTGGGCCTGGGTGAATACATTCTCTGTTATGCTGGGTCATCAACCCATGTTTTAAGCTGGAAGTAGGCAGTGCCACATTTGATAAGAACATCTGCCAGAGATTGTCACCGTCATGAAAGCAGATTCTAAATTTGTCTTCCATTTCCTGTGGTGGAGAAATCCCCTCCAAGTTAGACAGGCTCACATCCACCTGCAGGTCACACTCCTGATGCACCCTTGAGTGTCCTCATGGTATTGGGATCTAAGTTCGTAGGGAATGCTGGTTTAGTCCATGAATTAGCTGGACAAGTGATGACAAACGTGTTGTGGATTAATATGAGAACAATTTAAAAGCCCTGGAGGAGCATCAACCTGACCCTCTGTGGTGCTATAAATCTGATAGGATGTTCCAGACTGAGAAACAATCACATGGCTTTGTGTTTGGCATCCAGACCTGTGAGTGCATGTCTTAGCTGTCAGCCAATACAGAGGAGGACATGAATAAGTGGGTGGAAAGCATCTGTCAGACCCCTGTCTGGGGGCAGGTGGAGAGAACATAGGAAGGTAGATACCATGGCTGTGGTGGGGCCAAAAAAAAGGGTAAAAGAGGCAAAGGAACCAGGTACTGGTAGCTCAAGACTGTCATCCTAGCTACTCAGGAGTTTGAGTTCTGAGGATCACAATTCAAAGCCAGCCCAGGACAGAAACTCCATGAGATTCTTATCTGCAATAAACTACTGAATGCAAGAAGCTCAAGCTCAGTGACAGCATCCAGGCCTAGCGTTCAAAACCCAGGACCAGCAGAAAAAAGTATCAAAGGACAAGAAGCTGGCCAAAAGTTAGAGGGACTCTATCTTGACAAACAATACAATGGTAAGTTGCACTCAGAAGACTTACACAAAAATCTGGAAATGCCTGAGACCTATCTATGTATGTTTCTGTTTGTCTAAATACATATGTTTATGCATTCATATATTAGTATAGAGAGACAGATCAATACATATGACTATACATATATACATAGCCAGACACTTATGGGTGGGTGGTATACTGTGTGAGAGTTTGTGTTTGTGTTTTGTGGATGGCTATCTCTATTTAAGAAAGATAGAAAATATGTAAATATCTTTAAAAAACTTGATAAAATATAGAGAGTCATAAGTTCTTGAGGGAATCTGAAAATGACAAGATTATTCACAGGCACGTTTATCCTTATGGATTCCTCAGCAAGTTTTAATTTTTTTTCATTATTTTCTTTCTTTTTTTTGAACCAGTGCTAAGGATTTCTCTCAGGGACCAGGTGCTGCCAATTACTAATTTTCTCATGGCTGGTACAAGAGGAACTGAGCCACAGTTCCACTTTTGCCTTATTTATTCGTGCTTAACTGAAGATAAAGATTTCTATCAGTGACTTTCTCTCAGGGGCTGGATTCTAACGAGGATCCCCAGACCTCAGCCTTCTCTGTAGCTACAATTTACAATATGAGAACCCCACAGCACTGGGTTCCAATGCACAGGGCAAGAAATTGAGTGAATCTCTCAACTCCAACTAGCTATAATAAGCTAGAAGTGAAAGACCAATACCTTTGAGGAAAAGATGCTGAGGGTTATCACACAGGCCCTATGAGTAAGCCCTAAACCCAGTACACATGTGTGCATGCACACATTGGCAGATACACACACACATGCACACACACAATATCTCAGGCAATATTGTATTTTGAATTAATATCCAAAGATTTGACAACAGGATAGCAAGGAATAAAATCTGTTTTTCTTGTCTACATTGAGGGAAAGGGATAAGTCACAAGATGCAGAAGCGAAGAATTCAGAGGCAAATGCTGTGAGTGAATAACTTGTAAAAAGCACATTTCTTTTCTTTTCTTTCCTTTTCTTTTGTTTTTTTCTGCCATTCCTGGGGCTTGAACTCAGGGCCGGAGCACTGCTCTTGGCTTTTCCCAAGTCTAGCCCTCTGCCACTTGAGCCACATTGCCATATGGATTTTTATATCTGTGTGATATTAAGGACTCAAACCTAGATCTTCATGGATGCTAGGCAAGCACTCTACCACTGGGCCAAACTCTAAACCCCGATAAAGTATTTATAAATAGTCATCATCATCATATCAAAATATCCTTTCTCCTACAAAGAATGAACACTTATCTATGTCTGTAAGACTTTTTTATGTCACCAATGCTTCTGTGATTTTCCCACTTGCATTTTTACAGATGACAGCACAGATATTCATCAGGAAGAAAAATAGATTAGGATACAGAAACCTAACAACGTCCTAGTAGATTGAAGTGAAAAATATGTGCAAGATGGCCTGGGTGTTTCATCTATTTGTAGAGTGCTTGGCTACCACACAAAAAGACTCCGGTTTGATTCTGCAGTACCATATACATAGAAAACTCTGGAAGTGGTGCTGTGGCTTGGTGGGACAGCTATAGCCTAAAGAAAGCCTAAGAACAATGGTCAGGCTCTGAGGTCAAGTCCCAGGACTAGCAAAAAAATGTGCAAGAGGCAAAATGCAAGATGAGAAGGCACTGTGAAGCAAAATGTCTTGTGAAGGGTAAGGGGAATAGTGACAGTTAAGTTTGGATCTTACCTAAGAAAGGCTCCTTGAGCCTGAGACCAGACTAGCACTTATGCCTAGTTAGTGACTGGGGATTTGAACAAAAAGATGTGCTGTTTACTACATCCATATGTGACGTGGGAAGGGAGATTCAGCCTCCAGTATGTCTTTGGGGAGGTCTTCTGTGAGCAAGGAGCTTTGGTCATTGGGCCTTGAAAGGTGACCCTACCTCCCTCACAATGGAATAGAATATGGAACCCTGGTAACTAAGCCACTGTATGTGACAACCAGCTCAAGCCAGCTCCCTTGGCCTGTGGCTCAGGAACCAGAAAGATGTTGCTGTGCTGTTGCCAAAGGTCAGGAGGCTCGCATCTCAGGCATGAGAGATATGGATGTCTCACTTGAAGAAGTAGATGCTGGATCAGTGCCAAGCCAAAATTCCAGTATATCAGGCATTTCTCTAGGAAGAAAGCCAGGAAACTCCAGGGCAACTTAGATGAGGTATATTGAGAGGAAACCTATTGGAACCCATCATCCTGCCCACACACTACAACCTTCTTGTGTGCTTTCAAGTGACTATACTGAGATTAGAGTGTGTCATTTCCAATCTACTCTATTCCAATTCCTCAGTGTGAAGTGTGGTCCCATTCCTACGTTTGAAATATCCACTGTTTTGCCAACATAGTGTGATGGTAAGTCAGCCCAGACTCTGAATAAGCCTTGTAACCTATGGATCCTGGAGGAAGGCCTGTTGGAGATGCTGCTGACAAAGCTGATCCCTGCCTACCAGAAAGGTGATCTCTTTTATGTGGGAAACTTCCTGCACAATTTCAAATAGTGGAGGACAATGTAGTAGTTGCTGGAAATTCCCTTGAAAAAGTGAGTGTTCCCCCTCCAAACCCAGGTTTGCTCACCCCTCCTGGCCAAGTCTTGGAATACTTGGCTCCTCTCTGAGCCTGTTTGGTTCACTGGGGTGTTCACAGGGGAGCTAAGCATGATACAAGTGCACAAACTACTTTATTATGACTGGGACACCATGCCATTTCATTTCCCTCACAAGCTACTGGAGTCTCAACAGTGTGCTTACTGAGAAGTTGGATTTCACTCATGAGTAAGTGGCTCCCAACTGCAGCCCTCACCTAGGTGACATCCTAGGAAATCCCATTTCCCAGCAAGAAATGAGGTGTCAGTACTAATGTCAGAGGCCTGTGAAATACTGGAGTCAGAGGAAAAGCTGGGGGCTGAATCACTTTTGAGCAATCAGGGACGATTGCGATAGCTTTGCCTGTTAGAACCTGAAAGCATTTACATTTTGGTGTGTGGTCCAGTGCTGCCACTTGCACCTGAACCCAGGTCTGAATGCCATCCCTTTGGTGTTCAAAAATTAGCACTGTACCATTTGTGTCATAGGTCAAGTTCTGGCTTTTTGCTGCCTATTTGAAGAAAAGTGCCTTTAGAATTTTACTGACTAGACTGGCTTTCCACTGTGATCTTCAGAGCTCAGCCTGCTGGGTGGCTAAGATTAGAGGAATGATCATTTAGTTGTTTATTTAGAGCATTCACTTATTGATTTATTTAGACCATTTACTTATTTAATTTAAGGTGCGTTTACTTTGGACAGATAAATAGAGGCCTCTCTCAGAAGCTTCTGGAAGTGGGGTGTAAAAGTCATCCTGTTCTCGAGTGTCTCTTACCCCCCTCCCAGCACATAAGTGCACATCTCTGCAGGACAGCCACAGCATTAGAGTCCTTCAAGAAAGGGGCTTTGGTAGAAGGCTCAGGATGGAGAGAGAAGGCTCTCACTTTCCTTGTACCGAATGTGCCCACAGCATCATGTGTTCCATCTATACGATGTGAATGGACTTCTACCCCAGTGATTTCTACGAGTTCAAGAACTGCCAAACCCTGACACAACTCAAGCTCTATAAGAGGCTCCACATGCCGGCTTTGGACCTGCTGTTCTTGACACATACTTTTTGACCAGCTGGAGGAATGTGCGACCAGTAAGACCAAGAAAAAGTAGAAGTCCTGGTGTGGGTGCCTCAGAGCCTGTGAGTAGGAAGCCCATGTGGTCTAGATATTGGTTGGCCCTTACTTCTACAGAGCTTGGCAAAATGCCCTTTATGGGTGGTGTCAGCCACGTAATGTCTGTCCTCTGAAAGGACTCGGGAATAAGCACTCATTGGAAAGACCCTACACCTCCTCAGAGTTCAGTCCAAACTCCAGTTCTACAGGTTCCTCCATTAGATCCTCATGGAAGTTGAGTGACACTTCAACTTGTAGAGTCCACTCTGTACCTATTTCCATTCTTAGGTTTGGGGAATCGTGGAAGAGCTTATCCTGAACTCTGGATGAAAAACCCACCAATGGAGCTGGTGACTGATGGAGACAGAGAATCATCACTGCACTCCAGAAAGCATGGGCCTTCTGTAGAAATTACTAAACAGGTTTAGAGTCCTGTGGATATACCTTTTGCTCTGTACCACATGTGTGACACAGTTGAACCTGCAGATACTATGGAGGAAGAAAAAGAGCAGCCAGATTTCCTTCCATTTCCTTTCACACTCCACCCAGAGTCAGTCCATCTGAGTCAGAGTAACACTCCACTTATTGTGCAAGCTGAAGGGGCACACGCTGGGCTCATGGAAAATGTCCCCATGGAAAGCAGCAAGTGTACTCTCAATACTGGATTCATTGGAGGAAAATGAATCCATCCTCACCGAATATCCAGACCCATCCTTCTCACTAAAAGAGACTCAATCTCCATTCGACAAACCAGAATCCATCCCCCTCTTAACTCAGGAAGGACATTCTGTTTCTCATGAGGAAAGAGACCCTTCTGAGAACTCTGAAGTAGAATTACTGTCTGAAGGCAACTTGGAGGCCAGTCTGGATTTAGAGCTTCCCTGTCCCCTTCCTAAAAAGACATCTCTTTATCTTGCTCTCATGATTCTTGTCAAGTATTCATTGTATTTACTTTGCTAACTATTAAACTCTCATTGTTAATATTATGGTGTGCAGTTCTACAGTCCTTATTATACTGTGTTTTATTTTCCACTTAGAATGTGAGACCTCAGACACATAGGTCCTGGGTGGGCCAAAAACCAGACAGGTCTTGTCCCATACAAGACAACCTTACTGTATATACAGGGAACTATCAAATGCATGGAATCACCAGGAATCCAGGCCAGGCCTCCATGGAAAGACAAGTCAGCTACCAAAGCTTAAGGACAGTGCAGATGCCTGGAAATGTGTTTTGTCAATCGGGAGAAGTGCCAGAGTAACTGTAATATTATGGGGGACTCTGTTCTGTGAGTTCAAGTCTGTTTATATATCCATTGTGCTTTGTACAAATATTTAAGAAAATTAAAACTCCACAATAGCATCAAAAATCTACTTTGGCTTTGAATGTGGCCTAGTTGTAGAGTGCTCGCCTAGTATACAAGAAGACCTTGATTCAATTCCTCGGCACTGCATACACAGAAAAAGCAGATGGGGCACTGTGGCTCAGGTGTCAGAGTGCCACCCTTGAGCAAATGAGGCCAAGGACAATTCCTGGTCCCTCAGTTCAAGCCCCAGGAGTAGCCAAACAAGAAATCATACCATTTTCCACACATTTGGAAATAAATCTGTTTTATCTAACCCTACTTCTTTTTTGCCAGTCCAGGGTGTGTGCCACCAAGCCAAACTACTGGCCCCCAAACTTACTATCTTTAATCATTTAATTTTTTACATAATCATATTTCATGCTGTCTGTATTAATACCATAAACAATATGCTTAGTGTAATAATGTTAAAGGTAAAACATAAGAAATTAATAACTAAAATTCCTTTTTTATTAGTTTTATAGCATTACTACAATTTAATGAGAAAAATTACCTAGAATGTTTATTTTAGAGTTCAAGTAATCTATTTTGATAAATATATCAATCTACATCATTTATTTGAACACATTTTAAATTATTTTTTTCAGGAATGAAAATACATATATATTTGTTGTAAATGAAATTTATGACTTGGGGGAAGGGAAAGAGAAAATGGGGGAGGGGGTAACAGTACTCATTACATATGTAACAGCAATCTCTTTGTATATCACCTTGACAACAGATTTTTTGAAAAGTACAATAAGTTTAAATATCTACTTTGGGGAGAATTTTTTTTGCCAGTACTGTGCTTAGACTCAGGACCTGAGCACGATCCTTGTTTTTGTTTTTGTTTATTATTAAGGCGCAAGTTCTATCACATGTGCCACAGCACCACTTTTATCTTTTTTATCTATGTTGTGCTGAGGAATTGAACTTGGGTCTTCATTCATGCTCGGCAAGAACTCTTCCACTAGGCTTAACTTATGGCCCCAGTGGTAAGGAAGTTTTCCATAAAATATGTAGGAAATATGTCCACTAAGGAAAAGCCATCAAAAATAGAAGACAAATTATATACTTAGATAACGACATGCCAGTATTATGGCAGATCTCTGTAATTCTAGCTTCAAGAGTGGCCTATTTGGACCGGGAGTTGGCTGGCTGAAGTAAAGTGCTATCCTTGAGCAAGCCCCAGGACAGTGCTCTGGCCATGAGTTGAAGACATAGGACATGCAAAAAATAATAATTTAATGCCCGTGACTGGTGGCTCACCCTGGTAATCCTAGCTACCCTGGAGGATCGAGGTTCAAAGACAGCCCAGGCATAAAAATCTGTGAGAATCTTATTTCCAAATAATCCAGAAAATTCAAAATGACAATGTGCCTCAAGTGGTAGAGCTCTTGCCTTGAGCTGAAGAGCTTAAGGTAAACATCCAGGCACAGAGTTCAAGCCCCATGAGTGAAAAAAAGAAAAAGAAAAAGAAAGCCCTTATCTAAGGCTGGAGTGCACACTAGTGGTAGTTTGCTTGCCTAGTATGCACAAAGCCCTGTGTTCAATTACTCTTTACCACTTACACCAAAAAAAAAAGCTGGAAATGATCTCAGAAGTTTGGGTTCTGTGGATCACAGTTCAAAGCCAGGCCAGACACTAAAGTCCATGAAACTGTTACTTCTACTTAAGCACCAGAAAACCAGAAGTGACACTGTGGCTCAAGGTGTTTAAGGTTGTAGCCTTGAGCTGAAGAGCCCAGGGACACTGCCCAGGTGCACAATTAAAGTCTTACAACCAAAAGACAGAGAGAGAGAGAGAGAGAGAGAGAGAGAGAGAGAGAGAGAGAGAGAGAGAGAGAGAGAGGGAGAGAGAGAGAGACAGAGAGAGAGAGAGAGAGAGAGAGAGAGACAGAGAGAGAGAGAGAGAGAGAGAGACAGAGAGAGAGACAGAGACAGAGAGAGACAGAGAGACAGAGAGAGAGAGACAGACAGAGACAGAGAGACAGAGACAGAGACATCAAACAGTCAGGCACTGCTGGCTGAAGCGTGTAATTCTAGCTACTATGGAGGCTGAGATTGGAGGATCTTGGTTCAAAGCCCAAAGCCAGCCTGGACACATATGTTTGTGAGACTTACATCACCAATTAACTACCAGAAACCGAAAATGGAGCTGGAGAGGAAGAGCACTAGCCTTGAGCTGAAGAGCTCAGGGACAGTGTCCAGGCCCAAAGTCCAAGCACCATGACGAATCAATAATAAAAAAAGAAGATAGCTAATTTTAATGATGAATAATTTTGTGCTGGGAGTTTGGCCTAGTGGAACATTGCTTGCCTAGCATGCACGAAGACCTGGGTTCAATTCCTCAATACCACATACATAGAAAAATGCTGGAAGTGGTGCTGAGGCTGAAGTGGTAGAGCCCTAGCCTTGAGAAAATATAAGCACTGTGCTCAGTCCCTGAGTTCAAGCCCAGGACTGGCCAAATCAAAAGTAGTAGAGCACTGGCATTGAACTGAAGATCTGAGGAACAGCCCAGGCACAGAGTTCAAGCACCGCAAACAACAGCAACAAAATCTATGAAATCGCAGTGGTGGTTTTAAGCTAAGCAAAAATAGAGTAGAAACTGGTAAAATACATATTTGTGTGTAAGCAAAATAGCCAGACTTATGCATTAGAACAGGATAGCAACTTGAAAAAAAATTTTGTTTTCCATCTCACTAGGTCCTGTCTCTTAATTTATTCAAGTAAGTAAAATGCTGGGTTTTATAATCATTGCTCTGAATATTAGAAAATCATAATATCTCTCATTAACCAACAAAGACCAGGAACTGGGGCTTCGTTCAAATGGCCGAATATCAGGCAAGAGAAGAAAAAATTGAAGTAAGAACTTGAAGTTCTTGATCCAGAACCTGCATAGTAACAGAGCAGCAGCCTGGTGATGGTACCTCACACCTATAATCTTAGCTACTCAGGAGGCTAACATCTGAGAATCAAAGTTTAAAGCCAGCCAAAGTACCCAGTTAACTGCCAGAAAAACCAGAAGTGGCAC
Source organism: Megascapheus bottae (assembly GCF_031878675.1). NCBI lineage: Eukaryota > Metazoa > Chordata > Mammalia > Rodentia > Geomyidae > Megascapheus > Megascapheus bottae. The sequence goes on from NW_028327585.1 coordinate 5,263,931, forward strand.
TGTGGCTCACAGATTAAAGCACTAGCCTTGAGCTGAAGAGCTCAGGGACAGTGCCCAGGCCCAGAGTTCAAGCCCCACAATTGACAAAAATCAAACAAGCAAACAAAACTCACAAAGAAGCCTGCAGACCACAGTGGTTCTGCTGAGTCTCTTCTCTATGGGGATCAGGAAACATTTCACTTTTTCTGTCTCTTCCCATCTCAACATTCATACTAAAATAAGACTGTGTTGAAAGTTTCAATTTATAAAAATGTTTTTCATGAAGCACCCTGAAATATTCATCGCTTATATCTCAATTGAAGATAGTTGATTTGGGGCTGCATTGGTAGAGTGCTAGCTTTGAGCAGAAAAGGTCAGGGATAGAGCTGAAGCACTCAGTTGAAGACCCAGTCCCAACACACAAAAGAAATTATGCACTTTATACATATTTTCTAATTTCTTAATGAATTTTTCAGTCAGCATATATATAGGGTACATTCCTTGTCAATTAAGTAATATTGCTCTTTTTTTTTCTTTTTGCCAGTCCTAGGTCTTGGACTCAGGGCCTAGACATTTTCATTGGACTCGCTTGCCCAAGGTGAGTGCTCTGCCTCTTAAGACACAGCGCCACTTCTAGCTTTTTTCTGAGTATGCGGTACCGGTGAATAGAACCTAGGTCTTCATGCATTCTAGGTGAAAACTCTACCATTAGGCTACATTCCCAGGCAGTGAGATTCCTCTTATAGTCATTGTATGTTCACAGAGTTTGATCTCACACACTGTAGGGCCCTGGTTGGCTTTGACCTGTGATCCTAAGCCCGGAGCCTCCTAAGCAGCTGAAATTAAGTTGTGAGCCAGCATGATGGCTTCCATTCTTTTTTCTAGAAAAATATATGTAGTTATCTAAAATATATCTATAGCTGAAAAAAATGAATCTCTCCCAAACAAATCTACAAAGAAACAACCATCATATTTAAAGGTGGGCTAAAGACTTAAAAGAGTATTCTCTGAAGAAAAAATTAAAATGGGCTTTAGACACATGAAGAAATGCTCTATATCTCTAGCAATAAGGGAAATGAAAATCAAAACAACTTTGAGATTCCACCTGACTCCAGTCAGAATGGCCATTATCAAAAAATCTAATAAGACATACTGGTGGGGAAGTGACCAGGGGGGATCACACCTACACTGTTGGTGTGAGTGTAAACTCGTTCAACCACTAGGGAAAGCAGTGTGGTGGTTCCTCAAAAGACTGAACATAGAGCTCCCCTATGATCCAGCAAATCCACTACTTGGCATCTACCCAATTGTCCAGAAAAAAGGGCATACTAAAGCCACTAGCACAATGATGCTCATTGCAGCACTATTTACCATAGCAAAGATATGAAACCAACCCAGATGCCACTCAGTAGATGACTGAATCAAGAAGATGTGGTACTTATACACAATGGAATGCTATGCTGCCATCAGAAGGAATGACATCGCCCCATTTGTAAGGAAATGGAAAGACTTGGAAAAATTCATATTAAGTGAAGCAAGCCAGACCCAAAGAAACATAAGCTCAACGGTTTCCTTAATTTGTAATAATTAGATCACATCTAGGACTCTCCTAGCAGAGGATTACAATAACTCAAAAACCTAGGTATAAAAGGTCATATAGGATAAGACTAAATGAAAGGATCTCTAGGATATGGGAACAAGAGCTATATCTTGTGTCATCGTTGCTCTTAATCTTGTGTGATTTTTGTCCTTAATCTACTATGTTATTTCTCATCTCTTATTTTGCCCTTTGGTTAATGTCAGATTGTTACAGTATCTGATTTTTTCCTTGGCATATTGTATATATGTTTATTTGTTTATGTCAAATAGGAAAGGGAAGTGGGGAAACAAGATGATTGGGAAGGGGAGGGCGGAGAGAACTGGGGACAGAAACATGTGGAGTGGCATAAATGTGTGAGAAGTAATGCAGTCCACTACCTGTAAATGTAATCGTAACCCCTCTATACATTACCCTGAAAATAAAAAAGAGACAATAAAAGTATCTGTAGAAAATGAGGCTGGATGATGGAAACAACCAGATGCCCTACTACAAAAAATGAGATACACGCGCACACACACACACACACACACACACACACACACACACAATGGAATGATACATAGCCAACCGACAAGATAAAATAATGGCATTCTCGGGGAAGTGGATGAAAAGGAAAAAAATCATATTAAGTGAAGTAAGCCAAACTCAAAGGAACATAGGCCCAAGAGTCTCCCTCATTTGTCAAATTCAGTAGAAACCTTAGGCTCTGCTACCAGAGATTTACAATAGAACAAAATCTAGAGACATCGTCACAAATAGTATGACACTAAATGTAAGGACCTCCAAGATAAAGAAACAAAACTCATATAATGAGTGATTGTTGTCCTTAATGAACTATGTGATCTCTTATCTCTTTTGCTATCCCTTGGTTATATCATATTGTTACAATATTTCACCTTATTTTCTGATATATTTCATATGTGCCTACTTGGTTATTTGAAATTGGATAGGGAAGGGGGAAATTAACATGAGTGGGAGTAGGGGAAGGGAAATGGGGACTATATCATTACATAGCGTATTAAAGTTTGAGAAGTAATGCTCCTTCTATCTGGTGAATATAATGTAACCGTACTATAAATTACAATAAAAATGAATACATAAAAAGAAGATCTGCACAGAAAAAAATAATAATGGCATTTTTGGGGTAGTGGATGAAATTAGAGTGAATCCTGTTGAGTGAGATAAGTCAAGACCAAGGAACAAAAGGTACATGTTATCCTTAATATATGGATATTAGTTTCAAACAGTAGTAGAGCGATGATTGAATAGTTGATACCCAAAGTTCTGGACATAATTTTGGAGATATAAACATAACTACATAGACATAAAAACCTAGGATAGTCTATACACTCTATAGACATGTGTTTTATTATAGATTAATCTGTATCTATGACATATAAAGACTCAGCTTAATTTTTACTATATTCTAAAATTTATGTGCCAGTGATTGTATAGCGATTCCCTTCTTGAATACTTGTTGGTTAAACATGTCATTTGAAATATGATGTAAAATTCAATGTTAATAAATTTTTTTAAAAAAAGAGGCTAGAGGTAAATACCACTAATGTACTTTCTCTAAGTGGTACAGAAATTTTCTTAATAAATCAAGGAGTTTTATTACATCTTTATGCAATTATTTTAGTTCTGAGTGTTCTACACTCAATGCTACTTCTGGAAAGATGATATAGCTGACTGTGTAGATGGCATGAAGACATACTGGCCTAAACGTAGAATAAAGCATTGGTAAGTGGCTGTTAGCTGTCCAGATTCTACTGGAATATGTGGAATGAATTTATTAAGCACAATGCAGGCTCTTAATCAGATCAGGATCAAAATTATTTGGTTCCATGAGATCAATGAGGAAAGATCAGAAAAATCTACTAAGATATCCAGATATATTTTTGAAACTAAGGTATCTGGACTCCTTTTTTTTTCGTGGTGGGGAGCTTGAACTTTGGACCTGGGCAAGGTCTCTTAGTTCTTTTTCCTCAAGGCTAATGCTGTACCAGTTTTAGCCACAACTCCACTTAGTTTTTGGGAGGATAAGTGGAGAGAAGAATCTTACATTTTTTTTTGTTTTCGTTTTTTTGATTGCAAAGGCTTTGAATCACCTTCTCCCTGGCTAGTAGAATGACAATTATGACCCTCCAGCGCCTGGCTAGTGATTTTTTGAAAATTGGACTTTGTTCCAAATCACATAACTGGTTCCTAGCAAAGTTTTGAAGCCTGACTTAAATGTGACAGATCTTTGTCACTTGGAGACACTCTGTGCTGAACGTTAGAAATCTACCAGCTGATTCACAGTGGCACTTCCAGTTTTTGTTTATGTGGTGCTGAGGAATGGAATCCAGGGTTTCATACATGCTAGGCAAGCTTCATTTTCAGCCCAAGGTTTTATGTTTTGTTTTTTCAGTGTTGTTGCTTCTAAGATTCTGTATGATGTTCTTTCATTTTCTTTGCTTTTCACCTCTTTTCTTCTTTTTCCCTTTAGTTTTATTCTCTGTAGTCACTGTGTTGAATTCAGGTACCCTGTGTCTTTTACATAGGTTTATGTGATTTGTGAAAGGGAAAGGGCATAATAAAATGGTAAAAAATAAAGAAAGGAAAAAATGTGTCCCAATTGAATAGTGATATTTGGAAGACACTAAATGGAAATGAACTGAACAATCTGGGTGGAGAGGGGGCTGAGTGTAGGAAAACAGAGAAAAATGAGGGAGGGGATAACAATTTTCTTAAGAAATGTGTTCATTACTTATGTAACCGTATGCCAACTATATATTGCCTTAACAAAAAAAATTAACTTAAAAAAATTTAGCCGGGTATGGTGGCTTACACTTGTAAATGTAGCTACTCAAGAGGCTGGGATCCAAGGATAGCAGTTCAAAGTCAGCCTGGGCACTGAAGTCCATGTGACTCTTATCTCCAATTAACCACCAGAAACCCAGAAGTGGCCCTATGGCTCAAGGGTTAGGGCAGTAGTCTCGAGCTGAAAAGCTCAGTGACAAGACCTAGGTGCAGAAATGCAGTCCCATGACTTGAATGATGAATGATACTAGCCAGGCTCTGTGCGCTCACACTTGGAATCCTATCTACAGAGAATCAGGTTTGAATCCAGCCCAAACAAATTGCATGATATTCTGATTTACAGTTCATTACCAAAAATCTGGAAGTGGAGCTGTGGATCAAGTGGTAGAACACTAGCCTGAAGCAAAAAAAAACATTTAAGGACAGTTCCCAGGCCCTGGGTTCAAGTCCCAGGACTTGCATAAAATAAACAAAATGTGACGCTGAGTCCTCCATCATTTGGTGTTATAGTTCAATATTCTTGATATGCGTCTTAGAAATTAAGTCCCTAGCAAATACTCTCCCCTGAAATTCTGCTTCATAGCTGATTCATAGAATTTCAGCATCATTACTATCACCTTCCAGTTAGCATACCAGTCGAATACTGAATATTTGAAGAAAACTTTTGAGTAATCCTAATAAATCTGTGTATCATCTGCACACACATCAAATCAGCAGCAGCTATGTTCTGCTATTATCTAAATGTATTTAATCCCTTCTTGAGTTAATGAGCCTTAAAGAGTAAAACATATGAAATAGTTATGAAACTAACAGTCACCATTCTTCTACCTAATATTGTAATATAAGTTTATAAATGCAAGGACTATTCTCAAGTGTGCAGAAGATAGCTTCTAATTATAATATTCTCATGAAGTATAGTTTTTAAGAAACATGTTGCTTGCTTTGTGAAAGCAAAGGGAAGGAAAAATGATATAAGTAAGTTCCCTATTTATCAGAAGGAAAATACTTTTGGGTTTAGATCAACTTCATTCATTCCGTGCTGATGAAACAAATATTTGCAATTCCTGAGGCCAATCACTTTATTGTGATGCACAATCAGCCAGCTTAGATCAATCTTCCACAAAAGGAAAGAAACAAACGAGAAGCAATTAAGATTTCTAAAATGAACCAGGTGGTGGTGGCAGCTCACACTTGTAATTCTATCTACTCAAGGCCTGAAATCCAAGGATCTGGATTAAGTTTGTCTGGGATGTTTCCTGTCTGAAACATCATCTCTGTTATCACAGCCCAGCTGATACACTCTGCCCAACAGGTTCCAAACACCAAAGTCCATTTCCTATCTGAAATACTAGCAAACGTACTCACACATAATTTCCTCTTTGGGACATAGTTGAAACATGTACCAGAAACATTTCCCTGGCTTCAGAGTGGAAGTGGAAATATATACTCACTGGAAGCCCATCTAGTAAATTACAGTCAATCATCTTTCCTCACATCTTGTTAGTTAAATTGAACAATGAGTGTTTGGATCAGAAGCGATGTGTATGAGCATACAGGTTGTAAAAGTACTGTAATCCTAGCTACTGAAGATAAGCTGAGACCTGAGGATTCCAGTTCAAAATCAGCCATGCAATTAATTCCATAAGGTTTTTACCTCTAATTAACCAGCAAAAAACAGAACGTTGAATTGTGCTTAAAATGCCACAGGCCTAAGATTTGCATAAAAGTGCTAAGGGGTAGCATTCAGGATGCCCACTCTCTCCACTCATTTTTAACATAGTACAAGAATTCCTAGGCAGTGCAATAAGGCAAGAAGCAAGCATAAAGGGGATCCAAGTAGGGAAAGAAGAACTAAAAATATCCCTCTTTGCAGATGACATGATTCTGTATTTAAAGAATCCTATAGACTCTACTCCCAAGCTCCTTGAGCTGATTCAAAGCTTTGGAAGGGTAGCAGGCCATAAAATCAACCCTCACAAATCAACTGCCTTCCTTTACACCAACAGTGAGAGGAACGAGGCAATAATCAGGAAAGAAACTCCTTTCACAATAGCCTCAAAGAAAATAAAGTACCTAGGAATTAGCTTAACTAAGAATGTAAAGGACCGTTTAGATGAAAACTTTAAACCCTAAAAAAGGAAATTAAAGCAGAACTAAGGAAATGGAAAAACCTCCCATGCTCCTGGATTGGAAGAATCAACATTGTGAAAATGACAATCTTGCCAAGGGCTATCTACAAATTCAATGCAATACCCATCAACATCCCAATGTCATTCTTTAAAGAAATAGAAGAGGCAATTCAAAATTTCATATGGAATAATAAAAGACCCCGTATAGCAAAAACACTTCTTAGCAGAAAGAACAGCGCTGGAGGAATTTCAATTCCAAACTTTAGACTCTATTACAGAGCTATAATTCCCAAAACAGCTTGGTACGGGCACAAGAACAGGACTGAAGTCCAATGGAATAGAACTGCGGACCCAGATATTAAACCACAGACCTATGGCCACCTAATCTTGGACAAAGGAGCCAAAAAAATAGAATGGAAGAAAGATAGCCTCTTCAACAAGTTGTGCTGGCAGAACTGGTTAAGCACCTGCAGAAAACTAAAGTTGGATCCTTCTTTGTCACTTGCACTAGAATTAACTCCAAATGGATCAAAGACCTGGAGGTAAAAGCTGACGCACTGAAAAGTTTACAGGAAGGAATAGGAGATACACTAGGTCTCCTTGGCACAGGTCGAAACTTTCTTAATAAGGACCAAGAATCACAACAAATCAGAGAAAGGCTGGATAAGTGGGACTGCATTAAACTGCAGAGCATTTTTATGGCAATGGATATAGCTAGTAAACTAATCCGGAAGCCTATAGAGTGGGAGAAGATCTTCACCAACCAAACAACGGACAAAGGCCTCATATCTAAAATATGTCAACAACTCAAAAAATTGAATCACTCCAAAACTAAAATCCAAAGTAACACCCATCCCATTGAAAAATGGGCCAAAGACTTAAAGAGAGTCTTCTCTGAGGAAGAAACAAAAATGGCCTATAGACACATGGAGAAATGCTCAACATTTCTGGTCATAAAAGAAACGCAAATCAAAACAACTCTAAGATTCCACCTCACTCCATTTAGAATGGCCAGGATCAGGAAAACGAATGACAACAGATGCTGGAGGGGATGTGGCCAGGAGGGATCACTACTACACTGTTGGTGGAAGTGCAAACTCGTTCAACCACTATGGAAAGCAGTGTGGCAATGCTTGAAAAGGCTAAACATAGAACTCCCCTAGGACCCAGCAATTCCACTACTTGGCATTTACCCAACAATCCAGAAACAAGGGCATACTAACCCCACTAGCACCACAATGTTCATTGCAGCACTATTCACCATAGCAAAGATATGGAACCAACCCAGATGTCCCTCAGTTGATGAGTGGATCAACAAGTTGTGGTATTTGTACACAATGGAATTCTATGCTGCTGTCAGAAAGAATGACATCGCCCCATTTGTTAGGAAATGGAAAGACATAGAACAAATCGTATTAAGTGAAGTAAGCCAGACTCAAAGGAACTTAGGCTCAGTGGTTTCCCTCATTCGACATAATCAGTAGAAACCTTGGGCTCTACTAGCAGAGATTTGCAATAGAACAAAAGGCCATATATAAGGCCATATAATGTGAAGCTAATTGAAAGGACCTCCAGGATAGTGAAACAAAAGCCACATAATGAATGATTGTTGTCCTTAATGTACTATGTTGTCTCTCATCTCCTTTGCTGTCCCTTGGTTATCCCATATTGGTATAGTATTTCACTTTGTTATCTGATATATTGAATTTATTTGTATTTGGATATTTGAAATTTAATAGGGAAGGGGGGAAAACCAAGACGGGTGGGGGTGTGAGGTTGGAGGGAAATGGGTACCAAGACATGTGAAAGGGTATCAATGTACATGAATTAATGCACCTTCTATCTGGCAAATATCATGTAACCCTTTTACTAATTACAATAAAAAAAATTAAAAAAAAAGAAAGATGTAGTGTGTGGGGAGGATGACGGGGTCTAATACATTTCTTCTTAGAAATATACCTCATCTGGTTGCCCTGGATTTTCCTGGCCTTCTTCTTAGAGAAAGGCCTGTTATACTGGATTTGTGGCTTGGCAATGATCAACACGTACATCTTCGAGTAAGACATCCACAACTTCCATGCCTGAGACTCGAGTTTCCTGACCATAGGCAACAGCACAGCAACATCTTTCTTCCTCCTGAGCCACAGGCCAAGTGAGCTGGCTTGAGTTGGTTGTTAGTTACAGTGGCTTGGTTACCAGGGTTCCATATTCTTTTCCATTGTGTGGGAGGCAGGGTCACCTTTCAGGGCCCAATGACCAAAGATATTTGCTCACAGAAGACCTCACCAAAGACATACTGGAGGCTGAATCTCTCCTCCAATCTCACAATATACTTGTGAATGTAGTAAACAGTACACCTTATTTGTCCAATCCCAATGTCTTCCACTAGGCCCAACTACCAGTCTGGTCTCAGGCTCAAGGAGCCTTTCTTGGGTAAGATCCAAACTTAAGGGTCAATATTGCCCTCATCCTTTACAAAACATTTGCTTCACAGTGCCTTCTCTGCCTGCATTTTGCCCCTTGTCGAATTTTTTTTTGTTTTTGCTAGTCTTCGGACTTGACCTCCGAGTGTGAACATTGTTCTTGGGCTTTCTTTAGGCTTTAGCTGTCCCACCGAGCCACAGCAGCACTTGCAGCGTTTTCTATGTATGTGGTAATGAGGAATCAAACCTGAGTCTTTTTGCGTGGTAGCCAAGGACTCTACCACTAGGTCAAACACACAGGGCATCTTGCACATATTTTTGACGTCAATCTACTAGGATATTATTAGGTTTCTGTATCCTAATCAATTTTTTCCTGATGATTAGCTTTGCTGTCATGTGTAAATAATGCAAGAGGGAAAAACACAGAAGAATTAGTGAAATTTAAAAAAAAGCATTACACACATAGATAAGTGTTCATTCTTTGTAGGAGAAAGGATATTTGGATATGATGATGATGACTTTATAATTACTATGTCAGGGTTGAGAGTTTGGCACAGTGGTAGAGTGCTTGCCTAGCATCCATGAAGATCTGGGTTTGATTGCTCAGTATCACATAGATAGAAAATCTAGATGTGGCACTGTGGCTCAACTGGCAGAGGGCTAGACTTGAGAAAAACCGAGGACAGTGCACAAGCCCTGTATTCATGCCCCAAGACTGGCAGAAAGATAAAAGAAAATAAAAATGATGTTTACGAGCTAATTCACTCACAGCATTTGCTTCTGAAATCTTCGCTTCTGCACCTTGTGAAATACCCCTTTCCCTCAACGTAGACAAGAAAAACAGATCCATCCCATGGTCCACTGTGAAGCCACTGGTTGGGCTAAGAGCTAGTCGTGCAGCAACACATAAGTTTTATTGTAATACTTTCCAAACTTTGTACTAAATATGCTACCTACTTACCAACTTAGCTCATTTTCCTTATGCTATACCTTTTCGTCATTACTACAATATTCTTACACTCCTACATTAATCCTCTTGTACCTCCCCTGACCTCTCTCATTATTTTTTTCTATCTCTGGACCTCTGCTCGTCTTTCAACCCTTATACTGTACGGATCTACACTTGATGGCTGTTGAGCAATACTGTATATGTAGGTGGTTAATGATTCTCTAGGCTCAGAGGGATTTAAAGACAATAGAGATTGGATTGAGAGGCTTAATTTTTTGGGTGTAAATCGTTTATCAGTGGTTGTATTAGACTGGTCTGTAAGTGCACAAATAGAAAGAGTGATAATACCAATCAAAACTTGTGAACATCTAGTGTCTGCCAGCTACAGAGGTCTAGGTTGGTTATATCTGAAAAACTATAATCGTATTTAGTAGTAATCTTGCTCCCATTTTCAAATGGGCAGAACAAGAAACTCAAGAGAAATGTCAAATCAAGAAAAACATCCCCCACCCAATGTAAACAGACAATGGAACAGTCACTGGCACGCCTAGAGGAGAGTATTCCAAGTACTAAACAAATGCAATGGATAAACATCAGTAATGGAAAACGTGAAAATATAAAGAAAGAGATAATGGAGGAAGCCATAGCTGAACAAGAGGAAAACATAAACAAGGTGATAAGTGAAAAAGAAGAAGTTTTAAAGGAGGCCATAATAAAAGTTTTTCAAAGAAAGATGGATGAATTCATAGAATCCAGAAGTAAAAACGTGACCAAACTCCAGCAAATGTCCAAAGAAAATAAAGCTACTAAGCTAACCACTCAAAAGGAAATCAAGGAGGTTAAGAAATCCATACATGATCTAAAACAAGAGATGTAAGGCATCAAAAGTGAGCAATTAGAAGCAAGGGAGATGAAAAATACAGTAGATAGCTTTGATAGCAGGTTAGACAATGCAGAGGAGAGAATTTCCGGGGCTGAAGAAAATTTAGGTATTATAGAGAAAGAACAGAAAATGAGTCAATCCAAATCTAGGAAATATGAGAGAGTGCTTCAGGAGGTCCAAGATACAATTAGGAAGCCTAATTTAAGGCTAGCTGGTACTGAGGAGGGCGTGGAGAAAGAGGTCAATGGTATTGGAAATATACTTCAGGGAATCATCTCAGAGAATTTCCCAAATACCCAGAAGGGCAAGCCCATCCAGATACGAGAAGCTTTTACAACCCCAAACAGACCTGACCAGAAAAGAACATCCCACCGCCACATTGTGATCCGAACTGGATCAATAGAAACGAAAGAAAAGATCCTAAAGGCAGCCAGGGAAGAGGGATCAGTAACCTATAAAGGCAAACCAATCAGAATAACCCCAGATTTCTCAGCAGAGACCATGCGAACACGAAGTGACTGGAAGCATATATGTCATTCCCTTAAATCAAATCACTACCAACCAAGAATACTGTAGCCAGCTAATCTCTCATTCATAACTGAGGGAACAATAAAAACATTCCATTCCAGGGAAAAGCTGCAACAATATGTCGAAACAAAACCAACACAACAGAGAATTCTCAAAGATGCTCTATAGAGAGATGAAAACTTTAAAACCCTAAAAAATGAAATTAAAGCAGAACTAAGGAAATGGAAAAAGCTCCCATGCTCCTGGATTGGAAGAATCAACATTGTGAAAATGACAATCTTGCTAAGGGCTATCTACAAATTCAATGCAATACCCATCAACATCCCAATGTCATTCTTTAAAGAAATAGAAGAGGCAATTCAAAATTTCATATGGCCTGATAGCTATGAACAGATCTCTCCTTAGCTACCGCAGTCAGTGGCTGCTCTCCATCTAGGGTTAGAGCACCTGCTCAGCCATCAGGACACCCCATGCCAGGACAGAGGCCTACAATTCAGATGGCAGCACAGGGGTGAAGATGATCTCACCGTAGCCCGAGTTACATGGCTGTCCCTGCATGCAGGACAGGATGAGTTGGGGGAAGATGTTCTTTGTGTTTTTCCACAAAATAAAAGACCCCTTGTAGTCTGTCTTCTTGCATGATACATAATGTTTAATCTCACCTTCTCCACCAAAATCTCACCTTTCTCATTGAGACATAGGTGGCCCTGTTTACTAGCAGCAAAGGCTCAAACGCGCAGTTTCAGGTGTCACCACTGCCTCTGTTACTGGGTAGATCCAACTCTGTCATCGATTCTGAGGTCTGCTCTGGGAGTCTTGGTCACAAGTTGTTCTGTGGCATCTGCTGCCAGCCTGTGACTATTTGCTTCCTTTTCCTCCAGCAGCCTACAACAAGGAATGAAGTTCAGGCGCTGATGCTCTCCTTCATATGCAGGGCAGGATGAGCCCAACCCACCCTCATCTTCCTCTTCCAATTTTTGGGAAAAAATGTGCTGGCAGAAGTCCTCAGGTGTGGGGCATGGCTGATCCACACTTTTAATCCAGGCTGGTCAGGAGGCTGAGATCTGAGTATGGAAGTTCCAAGTCACCTAGAACAGGAAAGTCTGATAGATTCTTACTACCAAAAATAAAAACAGCTGGGAATGGAGTTTGGGCTCAAGTGGTAAAGGGCTAGTCTTGAGTACAAATGCTTAGTGCCCAGGCCCTGAGTTCAGGCTCCAGCACTGCCAACAACCTCACTTTAGTGAGATTTTAGCTTTATCCATGTAGGCACATCTCACTGGAATCTTTGCTGGTAGAGATAGTCTTCATAATTTTGTCTCAAGGTAAAGGTCTTCCTGGAGTAGTAGACAAAAGGTGTCATGGAGAGAGGAGCCCCACTTGCTCCAGGTCTGAAGATGGCACAGGTCAAGCCAGCATGGAGTTGGCACATCAGTCTTTTTCCTAGCACCACCTACCAGTGAATGTCAAATGACATTGATTGTTGTGGGATTGTGTGATTGAAGTGCCCCATTAAGGGCAGTATTAGCACATCCAAACTTGGATACCGGGAATGCTGAAATCTCAAACATAAGATTTCTATTGGCTACAGAATTGCTGGTGTGTCTGTTATTCACTAAAAGTTCAGGTGCAAAGATTCTGAAGCTTGATGCCATGTGTTTATTCCATTTAGTAAAATTATTTTAATGCACTGTATAAGTTAAAACATTTGATAAGAGTCAGGGGTAGTGAAAACATTGTTCTTGAATTCAGGTGTCTGGCAGGGTAATGGGGGGGGTGTTGGTGGCTGGGACTATGAAGCTGGAGCTGCTATCAAACCATGGATCATGTTCCTCTTTGTCTGGGAGAAATGACTCCAAAGATGAAATTTGAATGGTAAGGAAAAGATGATGATGTACTCAGGAAATTTCTCCTAAACAAATGCTCATGTGGAAGTGGGATGGGGGCTGGGCATATCTGAGGCAGAGCTTAAGGGGGCTTCTCATGGCGTTGAGAACGTTCCTTGAGACTTCAGGCATGCAGCAGGGTGTTTTAGATGGCCATTGTGAGATGGATGGAATAAGACTGGAGACAAGATGAATGCTGGGATCCTGCAATGCTCTTGCATGAGTGGCTGGTGGCTCACCTGAAAGAACTAATTATGTCTAAAAAAGAAATCAGGAATTTGTTTTGATTAGATAATACCTGTAATCCGAGGCATATTCAGGATCCTGATCTTAGTATTGTGGTTTAAAACCAACCCAGCAAAGGGAAAAATGCATGAGACTCTTACTCCCAGTTTAGAGCAAGAACAAAGATGGAAGTAGAGCTGTGGCACAAGAGCTAGAATGCTACCTTGAGCAAGGAATAGCTAAGAAAAAGCTCCAGGTCTTGAGTTCAAGGCCAGGAATGAAGGTAAAAAAAGGGAAGTATGTGAGGAAGGGAAATATATAAATGAAAGAGAGAAGGAACTAGAAATTTAAAACTAGAGAATATTTAAAAGTCATCAGTCCTTCTAAGAAAAGTGTTGGAGTATGGGTTCTATATGTGGTGAACTGGAAGCCCAGCAGTGACTTGTTAACCAAAGAGTCACCATGATGAGCAAAGGATAGAAATCTGCATGAGCCTCTTAGCGGATGGAGTCACAGAAGAGAACCTCAGCTCCCATCCCATAGTTAGAAGTATATAGAGATGGGGAAGTTGGCATCACCTTGATGTCATTGTGTCCATGGACACTGGAAGCCATGGCTCTGTGAAAGCACAATGTTCTGGTTACTGAGCTGAGAGGCTGAGGAGAGCCAAGTCCTGGCCATGAAGAAATCAGGGTGGCAGCAGAGCAACTCTGCTGCAGTGTGTGCATGCTTGGCTGTTCTTATTCTGTGGTGGATCAGGCCGGAGCGGGTGGTAGTAACTGTTTTGTGGTCACAAGGCCTTCACCAAGAGCTTCCTCTGGGATCCTCATAAGCTACAGGGTGGCTGGTGGTGGGATGTGTGTGGCGTGGAAGTGACAGAGGGATGGACGCATGGCAAGGTGGGTGAAGATAGGAGAGGAATGATGAGAGCCCAGTTCATTGGTTTCCAAGGTTAATGGGTGGGAGGTAGAGAGGCATGAAGGAGGAAAGATGGAGGCAGGGGAAGGTGGTGACAGAGTGAGGCCATCTGTAGTGCCAGCCTGGCCATCATCTGAAGCCCATAGGCAGCTTTCTGATCCCTCACTTTGTCCTGCTCCTTGTGCAGGGAATGTCACCTGTACCCAGAGCTAGGGGTGGGGAAATGTTAGTAGCACCTGGAGAACCATTGCCCTCTACCTGGGTGATGGGTGGTTATGGCTCCCATGCTGGGTGGCCTGATAGCTATGGAACAGATCTCTCCTTAGCTACCACAGTCAGTGGCTGCTCTCCATCTAGGGTTAGGGCACCTGCTCAGCCATCAGGACACCCCATGCCAGGACAGAGGCCTACAATTCAGATGGCAGCACAGGGTTGAAAATGATCTCACCTTAGCCCTACTTACATGGCTGTCCCTGCATGCAGAACAGGATGAGCTGGGGGAGGATGTTCTCTGTGTTTTTCCACAGCCTATCCCGGCCTCTTCTTGTGTCTGATTAGACCAAGAGAGTACCAGGTTCCCTCTCATAGTCCTGGTTCTTTTTCTTTTACAGTCATGAGGCTTGAACTCAGGTCCTGGGTACTGTCCCTGAGCTATTTTGCTAAAGGTTGATGCTCTACAATTTGAACTATACTGCCATTTCCGGCTTTTCCTTTTCATGTGGATCTCTGATATCTCCAGTGCTGTGTCTGGAGGGAGGCACTCACCCCACAGACAGAGCCACCTCTGCCGTGACTGTGACTGCCCACAACCCTCACACTCACTCCTTGCACACCCCTCGACTCCAGTTTTAGCTCCTCTTGGACTGGGTGTCCAGCCTACCCCTTCCTACACTCACAAAGGGTCTACAATTGTCTTCCCAGGGTCCTTTCTTCTGCCAGCCAGAGTAGAGACTGTGCACATCTTGACGAACACAGAGCTCAAAGCCAAAGGCTGAGATGCAGAAGGGGGTGCCCCGGAAGCTGCACAGGGCCCATGGATCATCCTGTGCATCCCCCAGCCTGTGACTTCCCCCACCCCCTTGGCAGGGAAGCTCCATGCCCACATCCTGATCCCTGGTCCCCTCCAATTCCATTCTCCCTTGGATTTTGCAGACTGTCCAGCATCAGGATCTAAAATTCTATTTATCACTTTATGTCCTTATGACTGATTTGCTACTTTGGCAGGATCTCCCCGTGCCTGGAGAGTGGGCATGTCATGTACTCTCTGTGGAGAAGTTGCCCCAGGAGAAGAAATATGCACTTCATGTGAGTGTTGGAAAGGGCAGGAGGGCTCCCTAGGATCAGAAGCCACAGGAGGGGTGCAGATGGGGGAATGCTAGGGGCCCCAAGGGACAGTGGGAGTTAGGGCACAGTTGGTTCCTTCTGCAGGGTTGACACCGCTTCACAAACCCAACAGAATGAGATTCGCATTACAGATGTCAGAGACAGTGCAGATTGCCAATGGGCGCAGGGGTCACTGTCACCCCCAGATGCTGGCTGCATGCTGGGATGCACGCAGAGATATTTTCAAGATCAGATAATGAGGATGTTGCAGGGTGTAACCATTCTTTTCAGATGGCTCTCTACCTCTCTTGAGCTTCATCTCTATCTTTGGCTTTTTCTTGGCAGTTAACTGGACATGACAGTTTCATGGACTTTCCTTTCTGGACTGGCTTCAAACAGAAGCTATGCACAGTTTTCAAACCATACCCTACTGAAGAAGGGAAGCTTGATCTGGTGCTTAACTGGGTTGCACTTTGGCTCTGTTTGCTATGCCTCACGGGAGGGGGCTCATCATTTGTAGACTAAGATCTCATGACCTTCAAAGCCAAATGATACCTGAAAGTTCAGGGTCCCAGCCTATGTGTTGGGCCTGGGTGAATACATTCTCTGTTATGCTGGGTCATCAACCCATGTTTTAAGCTGGAAGTAGGCAGTGCCACATTTGATAAGAACATCTGCCAGAAATTGTCACCTCATGAAAGCAGATTCTAAATTTGTATTACATTTCCTGTGGTGGAGAAATCCCCTTCAAGTTAGACAGGCTCATATCCACCTGCAGGTCACACTCCTAATGCACCCTTGAGTGTCCTCATGGTATTGGGATCTAAGTTTGTAGGGAATGCTGGTTTAGTCCATGAATTAGCTGGACAAGTGATGACAAACGTGTTGTGGATTAATATGAGAACAATTTAAGAAGCCCTGGAGGAGCATCAACCTGACCCTCTGTGGTGCTATAAATCTGATAGGATGTTCCAGACTGAGAAACAATCACATGGCTTTGTGTTTGGCATCCAGACAAGTGAGTGCATGTCTTAGCTGTCAGCCAATACAGAGGAGGACATGAATAAGTGGGTGGAAAGCATCTGTCAGACCCCTGTCTGGGGGCAGGTGGAGAGAACATAGGAAGGTAGATACCATGGCTGTGGTGGGGCCAAAAAAATGGGTAAAAGAGGCAAAGGAACCAGGTACTGGTAGCTCAAGACTGTCATCCTAGCTACTCAGGAGTTTGAGATCTGAGGATCACAATTCAAAGCCAGCCCAGGACAGAAACTCCATGAGACTCTTATCTGCAATAAACTACTGAATGCAAGAAGCTCAAGCTCAGTGACAGCATCCAGGCCTAGCGTTCAAAACCCAGGACTGGCAGAAAAAAGTATCAAAGGACAAGAAGCTGGCCAAAAGTTAGAGGGACTCTATCTTGACAAACAATACAATGGTAAGTTGCACTCAGAAGACTTGCACAAAATCTGGAAATGCCTGAGACCTATCTATGTATGTTTCCTGTTTGTCTAAATACATATGTTTATGCATTTATATATTAGTATAGAGAGACAGATCAATAGATATGACTATACATATATACATAGACAGACACTTATGGGTGGGTGGTATACTGTGTGAGAGTTTGTGTTTGTGTTTTGTGGATGGCTATCTCTGTTTAGGAAAAATAGAAAATATGTAAATATCTTTAAAAAAACTTGATAAAATATAGAGAGTCATAAGCTCTTGAGGGAATCTGAAATGACAAGATTATTCACAGGCACGTTTATCCTTATGGATTCCTCAGCAAGTTTTAATTTTTTTTATTATTTTCTCTCTTTTTTTGAACCAGTGCTAAGGATTTCGCTCAGGGACCAGGTGCTGCCAATTACTAATTTTCTCATGGTTGGTACAGGAGGAACTGAGCCACAGTTCCACTTTTGCCTTATTTATTCGTGCTTAACTGAAGATAAAGATTTCTATCAGTGACTTTTTCTCAGGGGCTGGATTCTAACGAGGATTCCCAGACCTCAGCCTTCTCTATAGCTACAATTAACAATATGAGAACCCAGCACTGGGTTCCAATGCACAGGGCAAGAAATTGAGTGAATCTCTCAACTCCAACTAGCTATAATAAGCTAGAAGTGAAAGACCAATACCTTTGAGGAAAAGATGTTGAGGGTTATCACACAGGGCCTATGAGTAAGCCCTAAACCCTGTACACATGTGTGCATGCACACATTGGCAGATACACACACACATGCACACACACAATATCTCAGGCAATATTGTATTTTGAATTCATATCCAAAGATTGGATAACAGGATAGCAAGTAATAAAATCTGGTTTTCTTGTCTACATTGAGGGAAAGGGATAAGTCACAAGATGCAGAAGCGAAGAATTCAGAGGAAAATGCTGTGAGTGAATAACTTGTAAAAAGCACATTTCTTTTCTTTCCTTTTCTTTTGTTTTTTCTGCCATTCCTGGGGCTTGAACTCAGGGCCTGAGCACTGCTCTTGGCTTTTCCCAAGTCTAGCCCTCTGCCACTTGAGCCACATTGCCATATGGATTTTATATCTGTGTGATATTAAGGACTCAAACCTAGATCTTCATGGATGCTAGGCAAGCACTCTACCACTGGGTCAAACTCTAAACCCATATAAAGTATTTATAAATAGTCATCATCATATCAAAATATCCTTTCTCCTACAAAGAATGAACACTTATCGATGTCTGTAAGACTTTTTTTATGTCACCAATGCTTCTGTGATTTTCCCACTTGCATTTTTACAGATGACAGCACAGATATTCATCAGGAAGAAAAATAGATTAGGATACAGAAACCTAACAACGTCCTAGTAGATTGAAGTGAAAAATATATGCAAGATGGCCTGGGTGTTTCATCTATTTGTAGAGTGCTTGGCTACCACACAAAAAGACTCAGGTTTGATTCTGCAGTACCATATACATAGAAAACGCTGGAAGTGGTGCTGTGGCTTGGTGTGACAGCTATAGCCTAAAGAAAGCCTAAGAACAATGGTCAGGCTCTGAGGTCAAGTCCCAGGACTAGCAAAAAAAATGTGCAAGAGGCAAAAAGCAAGCTGAGAAGGCACTGTGAAGCAAAATGTCTTGTGAAGGGTAAGGGGAATAGTGACAGTTAAGCTTGGATCTTACCTAAGAAAGGCTCCTTGAGCCTGAGACCAGGCTAGCACTTACGCCTAGTTAATGACTTTGGATTTGAACAAAAAGGTGTGCTGTTTACTACATCCATATGTGAGGTGGGAAGGGAGATTCAGCCTCCAGTATGTCTTTGAGGAGGTCTTCTGTGAGCAAGGAGCTATGGTCATTGGGCCTTGAAAGGTGACCCTACCTCCCTCACAATGGAACAGAATATGGAACCCTGGTAACTAAGCCACTGTATGTGACAACCAGCTCAAGCCAGCTCCCTTGGCCTGTGGCTCAGGAACCAGACAGATGTTGCTGTGCTGTTGCCAAAGGTCAGGAGGCTCGCATCTCAGGCATGAGAGATATGGATGTCTCACTTGAAGAAGTAGATGCTGGATCAGTGCCAAGCCAAAATTCCAGTATATCAGGCATTTCTCTAGGAGGAAAGCCAGGAAACTCCAGGGCAACTCAGATGAGGTATATTGAGAGGAAACCTATTTGAACCCATCAGCCTGCCCACAGACTACAACCTTCTTGTGTGCTTTCAAGTGACTATACTGAGATTAGAGTGTGTCATTTCCAATCTACTCTATTCCAATTCCTCAGTGTGAAGTGTGGTCCCATTCCTACGTTTGAAATATCCACTGTTTTGCCAAATTGTGTGATGGTAAGTCAGCTCAGACTCTGAATGTGCCTTGTAACCTATGGATCCTGGAGGAAGGCCTGTTGGAGATGCTGCTGACAAAGCTGATCCCTGCCTACCAGAAAGGTGATCTCTTTTATGTGGGAAACTTCCTGCACAATTTCAAATAGTGGAGGACAATGTAGTAGTTGCTGGAAATTCTCTTGAAAAAGTGAGTGTTCCCCCTCCAAACCCAGGTTTGCTCACCCCTCCTGGCCAAGTCTTGGAATACTTGGCTCCTCTCTGAGCCTGTTTGGTTCACTGGGGTGTTCACAGGGGAGCTAAGCATGATACAAGTGCACAAACTACTTTATTATGACTGGGACACCATGCCATTTCATTTCCCTCACAAGCTACTGGAGTCTCAACAGTGTGCTTACTGAGAAGTTGGATTTCAGGCATGAGTAAGTGGCTCCCAACTGCAGCCCTCACCTAGGTGACATCCTAGGAAATCCCATTTCCCAGCAAGAAATGAGGTGTCAGAACTAATGGCGGAGGCCTGTGAAATACTGGAGTCAGAGGAAAAGCTGGGGGCTGAATCACTTTTGAGCCATCAGGGATGGATTGTGATAGCTTTGCCTGTTAGAACCTGAAAGCATTTACATTTTGGTGTGTGGTCCAGTGCTGCCACTTGAACCTGAACCCAGGTATAAATGCCATCCCTTTGGTGTTCAAAAATTAGCACTGTACGATTTGTGTCATAGGTCAAGTTCTGGCTTTTTGCTGCCTAATTGAAGACAAGTGCCTTTAGACTTTTACTGACTAAACTGGCTTTCCACTGTGATCTTCAGAGCTCAGCCTGCTGGCTAAGATTAGAGGAATGAGCATTTAGTTCTTTATTTAGAGCATTCACTTATTGATTTATTTAGAGCATTTCCTTAGTTAATTTAAGGTGCGTTTACTTTGGACAGATGCATAGAGGCCTCTCTCAGAAGCTTCTGGAAGTGGGGTGTAAAAGTCATCCTGTTCTCGAGTGTCTCTTACCCCCCTCCCAGCACATAAGTGCACATCTCTGCAGGACAGCCACAGCATTAGAGTCCTGCAAGAAAGGGGCTTTGGTAGAAGGCTCAGGATGGGGAGAGAAGGCTCTCACTTTCCTTGTACCGAATGTGCCCACAGCATCATGTGTTCCATCTATACGATGTGAATGGACTTCTACCCCAGTGATTTCTACGAGTTCAAGAACTGCCACACCCTGACACAACTCAAGCTCTATATGAGGCTCCACATGCCGGCATTGGACCTGCTCTTCTAAACACATACTTTTTGACCAGCTGGAGGAATGTGCTACCAGTAAGACCAAGAAAAAGTAGTAGTCCTGGTGTGGGTGCCTCAGAGCCTGTGAGTAGGAAGCCCATGTGGTCTAGATATTGGTTGGCCCTTACTTCTACAGAGCTTGGCAAAATGCCCTTTATGGGTGGTGTCAGCCAGGTAATGTCTGTCCTCTGAAAGGACTCGGGAATAAGCACTCATTAGAAAGACCGTACACCTCTTCAGTGTTCAGTCCAAACTCCAGTTCTACAGGTTCCTCCATTAGATCCTCATGGAAGTTGAGTGACACTTCAACTTGCAGAATCCACTCTGTCCCTATTTCCATTCTTAGGTTTGGGTCATCGTGGAAGAGCTTATCCTGAACTCCGGATGAAAAACCCACCAATGCAGCTGGTGACTGATGGAGACAGTGAATCATCACTGAACTCCAGAAAGCATGGGCCTTCTGTAGAAATTACCAAACAGGTTTAGAGTCCTGTGGATATACCTTTTGCTCTGAACCACATGTGTGACACAGTTGAACCTGCAGATACTATGGAGGAAGAAAAAGAGGAGCCAGATTTCCTTCCATTTCCTTTCACACTCCACCCAGAGTCAGTCCATCTGAGTCAGAGTAACACTCCACTTATTGTGCAAGCTGAAGGGGCACACGCGGGGCTCATGGAAAATGTCCCCATGGGAAGCAGCAAGTGTACTCTCAATACTGGATTCATTGGAGGAAAATGAATCCATCCTCACAGAATATCCAGACCCATTCATCTCACTAAAAGAGACTCAATCTCCATTCGACAAACCAGAATCCATCCCCCTCTTAACTCAGGAAGGACATTCTTTTTCTCATGAGGAAGGAGACCCTTCTGAGGACTCTGAAGTAGAATTACTGTCTGAAGGCAACTTGGAGGCCAGTCTGGATTTAGAGCTTCCCTGTCCCCTTCCTAAAAAGACATCTCTTTATCTTGCTCTCATGATTCTTGTCATGTATTCATTGTATTTACTTTGCTAACTATTAAACTCTCATTGTTAATATTATGGTGTGCAGTTCTTCAATCCTTATTATACTGTGTTTTATTGTCCACTTAGAATGTGAGACCTGAGACACATAGGTCCTGGGTGGGCCAAAAACCAGACAGGTCTGGTCCCATAGAAGACAACCTTACTGGATATACAGGGAACTATGAAATGCATGGAATCACCAGGAATCCAGGCCAGGCCTCCATGGAAAGACAAGTCAGCTACCAAAGCTTAAGGAGAGTGCAGATGCCTGGAAATGTGTTTTGTCAATCGGGAGAAGTGCCAGAGTAACTGTAATATTATGTGGGACTCTGTTCTGTGAGTTCAAGTCTGTTTATATATCCATTGTGCTTTGTACAAATATTTAAGAAAATTAAAACTCCACAATAGCATCAAAAATCTACTTTGGCTTTGAATGTGGCCTAGTTGTAGAGTGCTCGCCTAGTATACAAGAAGACCTTGATTCAATTCCTCGGCACTGCATACACAGAAAAAGCAGATGGGGCACTGTGGCTCAGGTGTCAGAGTGCCACCCTTGAACCAATGTGGCCAAGGACAGTTCCTGGTCCCTCAGTTCAAGCCCCAGGACTAGCCAAACAAGAAATCATACCATTTTCCACACATTTGGAAATAAATCTGTTTTATCTAACCCTACTTCTTTTTTGCCAGTCCAGGGTGTGTGCCACCAAGCCAAACTACTGGCCCCCAACCTTACTATTTTGAATCATTTAATTTTTTTACATAATCATATTTCATGCTGTCTGTATTAATACCATAAATAGTATGCTTAGTGTAATAATGTTAAAGGTAAAACATAAGAAATTAATAACTAAAATTCCTTCTTTATTAGTTTTATAGCATTACTACAATTTTATGAGAAAAAATACCTAGAATGATTATTTTAGAGTTCAAGCAGTCCATTTGATAAATATATCAACCTACATCATTTATTTGAACACATTTTAAACTATTTTTTTCAGGAATGAAAATAGATATATATTTGTTGTAAATGAAATTTATGACTTGAGGGGATGGGAAAGAGAAAAGGGTGGAGGGGGTAACAGTGTTTACAAGAAATGTACTCATTACATATGTAACAGCAATCTCTTTGTATATCACCTTGACAACAAATTTTTTGAAAAGTACAATAAGTTTTAATGTCTACTTTGGGCAGAATTTTTTTTTGCCAGTACTGTGCTTAGACTCAGGACCTGAGCACGATCCTTGTTTTTGTTTTTGTTTATTCTTAAGGCGCAAGTTCTATCACATGTGCCACAGCACCACTTTTATCTTTTTTTATCTATGATGAGCTGAGGAATTGAACTTGGGTCTTCATTCATGCTCGGCAAGAACTCTTCCACTAGGCTTAACTTATGGCCCCAGTGGGAAGGAAGTTTTCCATAAAATATGTAGGAAATAGGTACACTAAGGAAAAGCCATCAAAAATAGAAGAAAAATTATATACTTAGATAACGACATGCCAGTATTATGGCAGATCTCTGTAATTCTAGCTTCAAGAGTGGCCTATTTGGACCGGGAGTTGGCTGGCTGAAGTAAAGTGCTACCCTTGAGCAAGCCCTAGGACAGTGCTCTGGCCATGAGTTGAAGACATAGGACATGGAAAAAATGATAATTTAATGCCCGTGACTGGTGGCTCACCCTGGTAATCCTAGCTACCCTGGAGGATCGAGGTTCAAAGACGGCCCAGGCATAAAAATCTGTGAGAATCTTATTTCCAAATAATCCAGAAAATTCAAAATGACAATGTGCCTCAAGTGTTAGGGCTCTTGCCTTGAGCTGAAGAGCTTAAGGTAAACATCCAGGCCCAGAGTTCAAGCCCCATGATTGAAAAATGGAAAAAGAAAAAGAAAGCACTTATCTAAGGCTGGAGTGTACACTAGTGGTAGTTTGCTTGCCTAGTATGCACAAAGCCCTGTGTTCAATTACTCTGTACCACTTACACCAAATAAAAAGCTGGAAATGATCTCAGGAGCTTGGGTTCTGAGTATCACAGTTCAAAGCCAGGCCAGACACTAAAGTCCATGAAACTGTTACTTCCACTTAAGCACCAGAAAACCAGAAGTGACACTGTGGCTCAAGGTGTTTAAGGTTGTAGCCTTCACCTGAAGAGCCCAGGGACACTGCCCAGGTGCACAATTAAAGTCTTACAACCAAAAGAGAGAGAGAGAGAGAGAGAGAGAGAGAGAGAGAGAGAGAGAGAGAGAGAGAGACAGAGACAGAGAGAGAGACAGAGACAGAGACAGAGAGAGAGACAGAGACAGAGAGAGAGAGAGAGAGGCAGACAGACAGAGACAGACAGAGACAGAGAGACAGAGACAGAGACATCAAACAGTCAGGCACTGATGGCTGAAGCGTGTAATTCTAGCTTCTATGGAGGCTGAGATTGGAGGATCTTGGTTCAAAGCCCAAAGCCAGCCTGGACACATATGTTTGTGAGACTTACATCACCAATTAACTACCAGAAACCAAAAGTGGAGCTGTAGAGGAAGAGCGCTAGCCTTGAGCTGAAGTGCTCAGGGACAGTGTCCAGGCCCAAAGTCCAAGCACCATGACGAATCAATAATAAAAAAAGAAGATAGTTAATAGTAATGATGAATAATTTTGTGCTGGGAGTTTGGCCTAGTGGTAGAGTG
Organism: Megascapheus bottae; assembly: GCF_031878675.1. NCBI lineage: Eukaryota > Metazoa > Chordata > Mammalia > Rodentia > Geomyidae > Megascapheus > Megascapheus bottae. The sequence goes on from NW_028327585.1 coordinate 5,288,343, forward strand.
CTTGCCTAGCATGCACAAAGACCTGGGTTCAATTCCTCAATGCCACATACATAGAAAAATGCTGGAAGTGTTGCTGAGGCTGAAGTGGTAGAGCCCTAGCCTTGAGAAAATATAAGGACAATGCTCAGTCCCTGAGTTCAAGCCCAGGACTGGCCAAATCAAAAGTAGTAGAGCACTGGCATTGAACTGAAGATCTGAGGAACAGCCCAGGCACAGAGTTCAAGCACCGCAAACAACAAGAACAAAATCTATGAAATGGCAGTGGTGGTTTTAAGCTAAGCAAAAATAGAGTAGAAACTGGTAAAATACATATTTGTGTGTAAGCAAAATAGCCAGACTTATGCATTAGAACAGGATAGCAACTTGAAAAAAATTTTGTTTTACATCTCACTAGGTCCTGTCTCTTAATTTATTCAAGTAAGTAAAATGCTGGGTTTTATAATCATTGCTCTGAATATTAGAAAATCATAATATCTCTCATTAACCAACAAAGACCAGGAACTGGGGCTTCGTTCAAATGGCAGAGTATCAGGCAAGAGAAGAAAAAATTGAAGTAAGAACTTGAAGTTCTTGATCCAGAACCTGCATAGTAACAGAGCAGCAGCCTGGTGATGTTACCTCACACCTATAATCTTAGCTACTCAGGAGGCTAACATCTGAGAATCAAAGTTTAAAGCCAGCCAAAGTACCCAGTTACCTGCCAGAAAAACCAGAAGTGGCACTGTGGCTCACAGATTAAAGCACTAGCCTTGAGCTGAAGAGCTCAGGGAGAGTGCCCAGGCCCAGAGTTCAAGCCCCACAATTGACAAAAATCAAACAAGCAAACAAAAGTCACAAAGAAGCCTGCAGACCACAGTGGTTCTGCTGAGTCACTTCTCTATGGGGATCAGGAAACATTTCACTTTTTCTGTCTCTTCCCATCTCAACATTCATACTAAAATAAGACTGTGTTGAAAGTTTCAATTTATAAAAATGTTTTTCATGAAGCACCCTGAAATATTCATCGCTTATATCTCAATTGAAGATAGTTGATTTGGGGCTGCATTGGCAGAATGCTAGCCTTGAGCAGAAAGGTCAGGGATAGAGCCGAAGCACTCTGTTGAAGACCCAGTGCCAACACACAAAAGAAATTATGCACTTTATACATATTTTCTAATTTCTTAATGAATTTTTCAGTCTGTATAAATATAGGGTACATTCCTTGTTACTTAAGTAAGATTGCTCTTTTTTCTTCTTTTTCACAGTCCTAGGGCTTGGACTCAGGGCTTAGACATTTTCGTTGGACTCGCTTGCCAAGGTGAGTGCTCTGCCTCTTGAGACACAGCGCCACTTCTAGCTTTTTTCTGAGTATGCGGTACCGGTGAATAGAACCTAGGTCTTCATGCATTCTAGGTGAAAACTCTACCATTAGGCTACATTCCCAGGCAGTGAGATTCCTCTTACAGTCCTTGTATGTTCACAGAGTTTGATCTCACACACTGTAGGGCCCTGGTTGGCTTTGACCTGTGATCCTAAGCCCTGAGCCTCCTAAGTAGCTGAAATTAAGTTGTGAGCCAGCATGATGGCTTCCATTCTTTTTTCTACAAAAATATATGTAGTTATCTAAAATATATCTATAGCTGAAAAAAATGAATCTCTCCCAAACAAATCTTCAAAGAAACAACCATCCTATTAAAAGGTTGGCTAAAGACTTAAAAGAGTATTCTCTGAAGAAAAAATTAAAATGGCCTTTAGACACATGAAAAAATGCTCCATATCTCTAGCAATAAGGGAAATGAAAATCAAAACAACTTTGAGATTCCACCTGACTCCAGTCAGAATGGCCATTATCAAAAAATCTAATAAGAGATACTGGTGGGGAAGTGACCAGGGGGGATCACACCTACACTGTTGGTGTGAGTGTAAACTCGTTCAACCACTAGGGAAAGCAGTGTGGTGGTTCCTCAAAAGACTGAACATAGAGCTCCCCTATGATCCAGCAAATCCACTACTTGGCATCTACCCAATTGTCCAGAAAAAAGGGCATACTAAAGCCACTAGCACAATGATGCTCATTGCAGCACTATTTACCATAGCAAAGATATGAAACCAACCCAGATGCCACTCAGTAGATGACTGAATCAAGAAGATGTGGTACTTATACACAATGGAATGCTATGCTGCCATCAGAAGGAAAGACATCGCCCAATTTGTAAGGAAATGGAAAGACTTGGAAAAATTCATATTAAGTGAAGCAAGCCAGACCCAAAGAAACATAAGCTCAATGGTTTCCCTCATTTGTAATAATTAGTTCACATCTAGGACTCTCCTAGCAGAGGATTACAATAACTCAAAAACCTAGGTATATAAGGTCATATAGGATGAGACTAAATGAAAGGATCTCTAGGATATGGGAACAAGAGCTATATCTTGTGTCATCGTTGCTCTTAATCTTGTGTGACTTTTGTCCTTAATCTACTATGTTATTTCTCATCTCTTATTTTGCCCTTTGGTTAATGTCAGATTGTTACTGTATCTGATTTTTTCCCTGGCATATTGTATATATGTTTATTTGTTTATGTCAAATAGGAAAGGGAAGGGGGGAAACAAGATGATTGGGAAGGGGAGGGGAGAGGGAACTGGGGACAAAAACATGTGGAGTGGAATAAATGTGTGAGAAGTAATGCAGTCCACTACCTGTAAATGTAATCGTAACCCCTCTATACATTACCCTGAAAATAAAAAAGAGACTATAAAAATATCTGTAGAAAATGAGGCTGGATGATGGAAACAACCAGATGCCCTACTACAAAAAATGTGATACACGCACACACACACACACACACACACATACACACACACAATGGAATGATACATAGCCAACCGACAAGATAAAATAATGGCATTCTCGGGGAAGTGGATGAAAAGGAAAAAAATCATATTAAGTGAAGTAAGCCAAACTCAAAGGAACATAGGCCCAAGAGTCTCCCTCTTTTGTCAAATTCAGTAGAAACCTTGGGATCTGCTACCAGAGATTTACAATAGAACAAAATCTAGAGACATCGTGACAAATAGTATGACACTAAATGTAAGGACCTCCAAGATAAAGAAACAAAACTCATATAATGAGTGATTGTTGTCCTTAATGAACTATGTGATCTCTTATCTCTTTTGCTATCCCTTGGTTATATCATATTGTTACAATATTTCACCTTGTTTTCTGATATATTTCATATGTGCCTAATTTGTTATTTGAAATTGGATAGGGAAGGGGGGAAATGAACATGAGTGGGGGTAGGGGAAGGGAAATGGGGACCATATCATTACATGGGGTATCAAAGTTTGAGAAGTAATGCACCTTCTATCTGGTGAATATAATGTAACCCTTCTATAAATTACAATAAAAATAAATACATAAAAAGAAGATCTGCACAGAAAAAAATAATAATGGCATTTTTGGGGTAGTGGATGAAATTAGAGTGAATGCTGTTGAGTGAGATAAGTCAAGACCAAGGAACAAAAGGTACATGGTATCCTTAATATATGGATATTAGTTTCAAACAGTAGTAGAGCGATGATTGAATAGGTGATACCCAAAGTTCTGGACATAATTTTGGAGATATAAACATAACTACATAGACATAAAAATCTAGGATAGACTATACACTCTATAGACATGTGTTTTATTATAGATTAATCTGTATCTATGACATACAAAGACTCAGCTTAATTTTTACTATATTCTAAAATTTATGTGCCAGTGATTGTATAGCGATGGCCTTCTTGAATACTTGTTGGTTAAACATGACATTTGAAATATGATGTAAAATTCAATGTTAATAAATTTTTTAAAAAAAGAGGCTAGAGGTAAATACCACTAATGTACTTGCTCTAAGTGGTACAGAAATTTTCTTAATGAATCAAGGAGTTTTATTACATCTTTATGCAATTATTTTAGTTCTGAGTGTTCTACACTCAATGATACTTCTGGAAAGATGATATAGCTGACTGTGTAGATGGTATGAAGACATACTGGCCTAAAAGTATTATAAAGCATTGGTAAGTGGCTGTTAGCTGTCCAGATTCTACTGGAATATGTGGAATGAATTTATTAAGCACAATGCAGGCTATTAGTCAGATCAGGATCAAGATTATGTGGTTCCATGAGATGAATGAGGAAAGATCAGAAAAATCTACTAAGATATCCAAATATATTTTTGAAACTAAGGTATCTGGACTCCTTTTTTTTCTTTCTTGGTGGGGAGGTTGAACTTTGGACCTGGGCAAGGTCTCTTAGTTCTTTTTCCTCAAGGCTAATGCTGTACCAGTTTTAGCCACAACTCCACTTAGTTTTTGGGTGGATAAGTGGAGAGAAGAATCTTACAGTTTGTTTTGTTTTCGTTTTTTTGCTTGCAAAGGCTTTGAATCACCTTCTCCCTGGCTAGTAGAATGACAATTATGACCCTCCAGCGCCTGGCTAGTGATTTTTTGAAAATTGGACTTTCTTCCAAATCACGTAACTGGTTCCTAGCAAAGTTTTGAAGCCTGACTTAAATGTGACAGATCTTTGTCACTTGGAGACACTCTGTGCTGAACGTTAGAAATCTACCAGCTGAGTCACAGTGGCACTTCCAGTTTTTGTTTATGTGGTGCTGAGGAATGGAATCCAAAGGTTTCATACATGCTAGGCAATCTATATTTTCAGCCCAAGGTTTTATGTTTTGTTTTTTCAGTGTTGGTGCTTCTAAGGTACTGTATGATGTTCTTTCATTTTATTTGCTTTTTACCTCTTTTCTTCTTTTTCCCTTTAGTTTTATTCTCTGTAGTCACTGTGTTGAATTCGGGTACCCTGTGTCTTGTACATAGGTTTATGTGATTTGGGGAATGGAGAGGGTATAATAAAATGGTAAAAAAAAAAAAAAACAAAGGAAAAAGGGTGAACCAATTGAACAGTGATACTTGGAAGACACTAAACGGAAATGAACTGAACAATCTGGGTGGAGAGGGGGGTGAGGGTAGGAAAACAGAGAAAAATGAGGGAGGGGATAACAATTTTCTTAAGAAATGTGTTCATTACTTAATGTAACCGTATGCCAACTATATATTGACTTAACAAAAAAAATTAACTTAAAAATAATTTAGCCGGGTATGGTGGCTCACACTTGTAAATGTAGCTACTCAAGAGGCTGGGATCCAAGGATAGCAGTTCAAATTCAGCCTGGGCACTGAAGTCCATGTGACTCTTATCTCCAATTATCCACCAGAAACCCAGGAGTGGCCCTATGGCTCAAGGGATAGGGCTGTCGTCTTGAGCTGAAAAGCTCAGTGACAAGACCCAGGTGCAGAATTGCAGTCCCATGACTTGAATGATGAATGATACTAGCCAGGCTCTGTGCGCTCACACTTGGAATCCTATCTACACAGAATCAGGTTTGAATCCAGCCCAAACAAATTGCATGATATTCTGATTTACAGTTCATTACCAAAAAAAATCTGGAAGTGGAGCTGTGGATCAAGCGGTAGAACACTAGCCAGAAGCAAAAAAAAACATTTAAGGACAGTTCCCAGGCCCTGGGTTCAAGTCCCAGGACTTGCATAAAACAAACAAAATGTGACGTTGAGTCCTCCATCATTTGGTGTTATAGTTCAATATTCTTGATATGCGTCTTAGAAATTAAGTCCCTAGCAAACACTCTCCCCTGAAATTCTGCCTCATAGCTGATTCATAGAATTTCAGCATCATTACTATCACATTCCAGTTAGCATAGCAGTCTACTACTGAAAATTTGAAGAAAACTTTTGAGTAATCCTAATAAATCTGTGTATCATCTGCACACACATCAAATCAGCAGCAGCTATGTTCTACTATTATCTAAATGTATTTAATCCTTTCTTGAGTTAATGAGCCTTAAAGAGTAAAACATATGAAATAGTTATGAAACTAACAGTCACCATTCTTCTTCCTAATATTGTAATATATGTTTATAAATGCAAGGACTATTCTGAAGTGTGCAGAAGATAGATTCTAATTATAATATTCTCATGAACTATAGTTTTTAAGAAACATGTTGCTTGCTTTGGGAAAGCAAATGCAAGGAAAAATGATATAGGTAAGTTCCCTATTTATCAGAAGGAAAATACTATTGGGTTTAGATCAACTTCATTCATTCCGTGCTGATGAAACAAATATTTGCAATTCCTGAGGCCAATCACTTCATTGTGATGCACAATCAGCCAGCTTAGATCAATCTTCCAAAAAAGGAAAGGAACAAATGAGAAGCAATTAAGGTTTCCAAAATGAACCAGGTGGTGGTGGCAGCTCACACTTGTAATTCTATCTACTCAAGGCCTGAAATCCAAGGATCTGGATTAAGTCTGTCTGGGATGACAATATTCCTGTCTGAAACATCATCTCTGTTATCACAGCCCAGCTGATACACTCTGCCCAACAGGTTCCAAACACCAAAGTCCACTCCTATGTGAAATACTAGCAAACGTACTCACACATTATTTCCTCTTTGGGAGATAGTTGAAACATGTACCAGAAACATTTCCCTGGCTTCAGAGTGGAAGTGGAAATTTATACTCACTAGATGCCCATCTAGTAAATTACAGTCAATCATCTTTCCTCACATCTTGTTAGTTAAATTGAACAATGAGTGTTTGGACCAGAAGCTATGTGTATGAGCTTACAGGTTGTAAAATACTGTAATCCTAGCTACTCAAGATAAGCTGAGACCTGAGGATTCCAGTTCAAAATCAGCCATGCAATAAATTCCATAAGATTTTTACCTCTAAATAACCAGCAAAAAACAGAGCGTTGAATTGTCCTTAGAATGGCACAGGCCTAAGCTTTGCATAAAAGTGCTAGGGGTAGCATTCAGGATCCCACTCTCTCCACTCCTTTTTAACATAGGACTAGAATTCCTAGGCAGTGCAATAAGTCAAGAACATCGATGCAAAACTTCTCAACAAAATACTGGCCAACCGTCTACAACAACTCATCAAAAAATTATACACTATGATCAAACTGGATTCATCACAGGGAGGCAAAGCTGGTTCAACATACACAAATCAATTAATATAATTCAAAACATCAACAGGAGCAAGACAAAAATCACATGATCGTCTCAATAGATGAGGAAAAGGCATTTGACAAGATCCAAAACCCCTTTGTGTTAAAGATGTGGAGAAACTAGCAATCCATGGAACATTTCTCAATGTAATAAAGGCTGTGTATGAGAAACCAACTGCTACTATTATACTTAATGGTGAAAATCTAAAGCCATTCCCTCTAAAATCAGGAACGAGACAAGGATGCCCACTCTCTCCACTCCTTTTTAACATAGTACTAGAATTCCTAGGCAGTGCAATAAGGCAAGAAGCAAGCATAAAGGGGATCCAAGTAGGGAAAGAGGAAATAAATCTATCCCTCTTTGCAGATGACATGATTCTGTATTTAAAGGATCCTATAGACTCTACTCCCAAGCTCCTTGAGCTGATTCAAAGCTTTGGAAGGGTAGCAGGCCATAAAATCAACCCTCACAAATCAACTGCCTTCCTTATGCCAACAGTAAGAGGAACGAGGCAATAATCAGGAAAGAAACTCCTTTCACAATAGCCTCAAACAAAATAAAGTACCTAGGAATTAGCTTAACTAAGAATGTAAAGGACCGTTTAGATGAAAACTTTAAAACCCTAAAACAGGAAATTAAAGCAGAACTAAGGAAATGGAAAAACCTCCCATGCTCCTGGATGAGAAGAATCAAAATTGTGAAAATGACAATCATGCCAAGGGCTATCTACAAATTCAATGCAATACCCATCAACATCCCAATGTCATTCTGTAAAGAAATAGAAGAGGCAATTCAAAATTTCCTATGGAATAATAAAAGACCCCGTATAGCAAAAACACTTCTTAGCAGAAAGAACAGCGCTGGAGGAATTTCAATTCCAAACTTTAGACTTTATTACAGAGCTATAATTCTCAAAACTGCTTGGTACGGGCACAAGAACAGGCCTGAAGTCCAAGGGAATAGAACTGGGGACCCAGATATTAAACCACAGACCTATGGCCACCTAATCTTTGACAAGGGAGCCAAAAAAATAGAATGGAAGAAAGATAGCCTCTTCAACAAGTTGTGCTGGCAGAACTGGTTAAGCACCTGCAGAAAACTAAAGTTGGATCCTTCTTTGGCACCTTGCACTAGAATTAACTCCAAATGGATCAAAGACCTGGAGGTAAATGCTGACACTGAAAAGTTTACAGGAAGGAATAATAGATAAACTAGGCCTCCTTGGCACAGGTCGAAACTTTCTTAATAAGGACCAAGAATCACAACAAATCAGAGGAAGGCTGGATAAGTGGGACTGCATTAAACTGCAGAGCTTTTGTATGGCAACGGATATAGCTAGTAAACTAATCAGGAAGCCTACAGAGTGGGAGAAGATCTTCACCAACCAAACAACGGACAAAGGCCTCATATCTAAAATATATCAACAACTCAAAAAATTGAATCACTATAAAACTAACCTCCAAAGTAACACACATCCCATTAAAAAATGGGCCAAAGACTTAAAGAGAGTCTTCTCTGAAGAAGAAACAAAATGGCCTATAGACACATGAAGAAATGCTCCACATCTCTGGTCATAAAAGAAATGCAAATGAAAACAACCCTAAGATTCCACCTCACTCCACTTAGAATGGCCAGGATCAGGAAAACGAATGACAACAGATGCTGGAGGGGATGTGGCCAGGAGGGATCACTACTACACTGTTGGTGGGAGTGCAAACTCGTTCAACCACTATGGAAAGCAGTGTAGCAGTGCCTCAAAAGGCTCAACATAGAACTCCCCTATCACCCAGCAACTCCACTACTTGGCATTTACCCAAGAATCCAGAAACAAGGGCATACTAAACCCACTAGCACAACAATGTTCATTGCAGCAGTATTCACGATAGCAAAAATATGCAACCAACCCAGATGTCCCTCAGTTGATGAGTGGATCAACAAGTTGTGGTATTTGTACACAATGGAATTCTATGCTGCTGTCAGAAAGAATGACATCGCCCCATTTGTTAGGAAATGGAAAGACTTAGAACAAATCATATTAAGTGAAGTAAGCCAGACTCAAAGGAACTTGGCTCAGTGGTTTCCCTCATTCGTCATAATCAGTAGAAACCTTGGGCTTCACTGGCAGAGATTTGCAATAGAGCAAAAGGCCATATATAAGGCCATATAATGTGAAGCTAACTGAAAGGACCTCCAGGATATTGAAACAAAAGCCACATAATGAATGATTTTTGTCCTTAATGTACTATGTTGTCTCTCATCTCCTTTGCTGTCCCTTGGTTATCCCATATTGGTATAGTATCTCACTTTGTTATCTGATATATTGAATTTGTTTGTATTTGGATATTTGAAATTTGATAGGGAAGGGGGGAATACCAAGGCGGGTGGAGGGTGTGGGGTTGGAGGGAAATGGGTACCAAGACATGTGAAAGGGTATCAATGTATGTGAATTAATGCACCTTCTATTTGGCCAATATCATGTAACCCTTTTACTAATTACAAAAAAAAAAATTTTCAAAAAAGAAAGTTGTAGTGTGTGGGGAGGATGATGGGGTCAAATACATTTCTTGTTAGAAATATACCTCATCTGGTTGCCCTGGATTTCCCTGGCCTTCTTCTTAGAGAAAGGCCTGTTATACTGGATTTGTGGCTTGGCAATGATCTAGCATGTACATCCTCGAGTAAGACATCCACAAATTCCATGCCTGAGACTCGAGTTTCCTGACCTTTGGCAATAGCACAGCAACATCTTTCTTCCTCCTGAGCCACAGGCCAAGTGAGCTGGCTTGAGTTGGTTGTTAGTTACAGTGGCTTGGTTACCAGGGTTCCATATTCTGTTCCATTGTGAGGGAGGCAGGGTCACCTTTCAGGGCCCAATGACCAAAGATCCTTGCTCACAGAAGACCTCACCAAAGACATACTGGAGGCTGAATCTCTCCTCTAATCTCACAATATACATGTGGATGTAGTAAACAGCACACCTTATTTGTCCAATCCCAATGTCTTCCACTAGGCCCAACTACCACTCTGGTCTCAGGCTCAAGGAGCCTTTCTTCGGTAAGATCCAAACTTAAGGGTCAATATTGCCCTCATTCTTTAGAAAACATTTGCTTCACAGTGCCTTCTCTGCCTGCATTTTGCCCTTTGTCGATTTTTTTTTGTTTTTGCTAGTCTGGGAACTTGACCTCAGAGTGTGAACATTGTTCTTGGGCTTTCCTTAGGCTTTAGCTGTCCCACCGAGCCACAGCACCACTTGCAGCATTTTCTATGTATGTGGTAATGAGGAATCAAACCTGAGTCTTTTTGCGTGGTAGCCAAGGACTCTACCACTAGGTCAAACACCCAGGGCATCTTGCACATATTTTTGACGTCAATCTACTAGGACATTATTAGGTTTCTGTATCCTAATCAATTTTTTCCTGATGATTAACTTTGCTGTCATGTGCAAAAAATGCAAGAGGGAAAAACACAGAAGAATTAGTGAAATTTAAAAAAAAAACATTACACACATAGATAAGTGTTCATTCTTTGTAGGAGAAAGGATATTTTGATATGATGATGATGACTTTATAATGACTATTCCAGGGTTGAGAGTTTGGCATAGTGGTAGAGTGCTTGCCTAGCATCCATGAAGATCTGGGTTTGATTGCTCAGTATCACATAGATAGAAAATCTAGATGTGGCACTGTGGCTCAAGTGGCAGAGGGCTAGACTTGAGAAAACCCGAGGACAGTGCTCAGGCCCCGAATTCCAGCCCCAAGACTGGCAGAAAGCTTAAAGAAAATAAAAATGCTTTTTATGAGCTAATCAACTCACAGCATTTGCTTCTGAAATCTTTGTTTCTGCATCTTGTGAAATACCCCTTTACCTCAACGTAGACAAGAAAAACAGATCCATCCCACAGTCCACTTTGAGGCCACTGGTTGGGCTAAGAGCTAGTCGTGCAGCAACACATTAAGTTTTATTCTAATACTTTCCAAACTTTGTACTCAAACATGCTACCTACTTACCAACTTAGGTCAGTTATCCTTATGCTATACCTTTTCTTCATGACTACAATATGCTTACACTCCTACGTTAATCCTCTTGTACCTCCCCTGACCGCTATCATTCTTTTTTTCTATCTCTGGACCTCTGCTCATCTTACAACACTTATACTACATGATGGCTCTACACATGGATCTACACATGATGGCTGTTGAGCAATATTATATATGTAGGTGGTAAATTAACCTCTAGGCTTAGAGGGACTTAAAGACAATCGAGATTGGATTGAGAGGCTTATTGTTTGGGGTATAAATCGCTTATCAGTGGTTGTATTAGACTGGTCTGTAAGTGCACAAAAAGAAAGAGTGATAATACCAATCAAAACTTGTGAACATCTAGTGGCTGCCAGCTACAGAGGTCTAGGTTGGTTATACCTAAAAAACTATAATCGTATTTAGTAGTAATCTTGCTCCCATTTTCAAATGGGCAGAACAAGAAACTCAAGAAAAATGTCAAATCAAGAAACAACATCCCCCACCCAATGTAAACAGACAATGGAACAGTCACTGGCAAACCTAGAGAAGAGTCTTCCAAGTGCTACACAAATGCAATTGATAAACATCATTAATGAAAAATGTGAAAATATAAAGAAAGAGATAATGGAGGAAGCCATAGCTGAACAAGAGGAAAGCATAAATAAGGTGATAAGTGAAAAAGAAGAAGCCATAAAGGAGGCCATAATAAAGGTTTTTCAAAGAAAGATGGATGAATTCATAGAATCCACAAATAAAACCGTGACCAAACTCCAGCAAATGTCCAAAGAAAATAAAGCTACTGAGCTCACCACTCAAAAGGAAATCAAGGAGATTAAGAAATCCATACATGATCTAAAACAAGAGATGAAAGGCATCAAAAGTGAGCAATTAGAAGCAAGGGAGATGAAAAATAAAGTAGATAGTTTTGATAGCAGGTTAGACAATGCAGAGGAGAGAATTTCCGGGGCTGAAGATAATTTAGGTATTATAGAGAAAGAACAGAAAATGAGTCAATCCAAATCTAGGAAATATGAGAGAGCGCTTCAGGAGGTCCAAGATACAATTAGGAAGCCTAATTTAAGGCTAGTTGGTATTGAGGAGGGCGTGGAGAAAGAGGTCAATGGGATTGGAAATATACTTCAGGGAATCATCTCAGAGAATTTCCCAAATATCCAGAAGGGCAGGCCCATCCAGATACGAGAGGCTTTTAGAACCCCAAACAGACCTGACCAGGAAAGAACATCCCACCGCCACATTGTGATCCGAACTGGATCAATAGAAACGAAAGAAAAGATCCTAAAGGCAGCCAGGGAAAAGGGATCAGTAACCTATAAAGGCAAACCAATCAGAATAACCCCAGATTTCTCAGCAGAGACCATGCAAGCACGAACTGACTGGAAGCATATATGTCATGCCCTTAAATCAAATAACTACCAACCAAGAATACTGTAGCCAGCTAAGCTCTCATTCATAACTCAGGGAACAATAAAAACATTCCATTCCAGGGAAAAGCTGCAACAATATGTCGAAACAAAACCAACACTACAGAGAATTCTCAAAGATGCTCTATACATAGAAAACCAAAATAAATGCAATATAGGGAAAGAAATGGCACCTAAACAGCATACCATCTAAGGAACACAAGAACTATCAAGACACAGGCCCTACTAAAAGCTTTTAAAAATAGTAGGAACTAATAAATATCTCTCAATCCTAACTCTCAATATCAATGGACTTAACTCTCCAATTAAACGGCATAGGCTGTCTAGTTGGATCAAAGAGCAATGGCCATCGTTCTGCTCTCTTCAAGAGACACATCTTACCCCAAAACAATCATCTTTTGAAAGTGAGAGGTTGGAATAAACTCTATCAAGCTAACTGCCCCCATAAACAGGCTGGAGTTGCCATCCTCATTTCAGATACAATAGACTTCAAACTAAAATTAGTAAGAAAAGACAAAGAAGGTTACTACATACTTCTAAAGGGATCTTTCCTCCAGGAAGACATAACGATCCTAAATATTTACACACCCAATCCCGGAGCTCCAAACTTCATCAAGCAAACTTTACTTACACTGAAAACATACATAGATCGAAATACAGTGATTGTTGGTGAGTTTAACACACCACTCTCACCTATGGACAGATCAACAAGGCAAAAACTCAACAGAGAAACCTTAGAACTGAACAACTATATAGACCAACTAGATCTAACAGACATCTGCAGAATATTCCACCCAGTAACAACACAATATACGATTTTCTCAGCAGCACATGGAACATTTTCCAAAATAGACCACATCTTAGGCCATAAAACAAACCTGGACAGATTCAGAAACACTGAAATTATTCCATGCACACTCTCAGACCATAAAGGCATCAAATTGGAACTGAACACACATCCCCACCAACGAAAACCCTGTAACTCATGGAGACTGAACAACACATTGTTGAATCAAAAACAATGGGTAATCGAAGACATCAGAACAGATATCCAACTGTTTATGAAATTGAACAATAAGAAGCACACAAATATCAACTCCTTAGGGACACAACAAAGGCAGTACTCAGAGGAAAATTTATAGCGCTGAGTGCCTACAACAGCAAGTTGGAAAAATGTCAAACCAACTAGTTAATGCCTCACATTAACCTCTTGCAAAAAGAGCAACAAACCAACCTTAAACCCATTAGGAGAAAGCAAATTATTAAAATCAAAGCAGAATTAAATGATTTGGAATAAAAAAAACTATAGAAAGAATCAACAAAACAAGGAGTTGGTTCTTTGAAAGAATTTACAAAATTGACAAGCCCTCAGCAAATCTTACCAAACAAAGAAGAGAGCATATCGAAATAAACAAAATCGCAGATGAAAATTGTAATATCACGACAGAAATTACCAAGATCCAGAATATCATGAGCGAATACTTCTCAAACCTTTACGCCAACAAATTTGAGAATCTAGAAGAAATGGATGAATTCCTAGACAATATTAACATACCCACACTGAACCAAGAAGAGCTAACCCAACTCAACATGCCTATTTCAAGCTCTGAAACAGAAATGGAAATTAGACAACTTCCACTTAAAAAGAGCCCAGGGCCAGATGGATTCACAGCTGAATTCTATAAGGTCTTCAAAGCAGAGCTCACACCAATACTCCTCAAGCTCTTCAACGAAATTGAAAATGAAGGTTCTTTACCAAACTCATTCTGTGAAGCCATTATATCCCTCAACCCCAAACCAGACAGAGATTCATCAAAGAAAGAGAACTATGGACCCATTTCTTTGATGAACATCGATGCAAAACTTCTCAACAAAATAATGGCCAACCGTCTACAACAACTCATCAAAAAAATTATACACTATGATCAAACTGGATTCATCACAGGGAGGCAAAGCTGGTTCAACATACACAAATCAATTAATATAATTCGACACATCAACAGGAGCAAGGACAAAAATCACATGATTGTCTCAATAGATGCGGAAAAGGCATTTCACAAGATCCAAAACCCCTTTATGTTAAAAGATGTGGAGAAACTAGGAATCCATGGAACATTTCTCAATGTAATAAAGGCTGTGTATGAGAAACCCACTGCTACTATTATACTTAATGGTGAAAATCTAAAGCCATTCCCTCTAAAATCAGGAACGAGACAAGGATGCCCACTGTCTCCACTCTTTGTTAACATAGTACTAGAATTCCTAGGCAGTGCAATAAGGCAAGAAGCAAGCATAAAGGGGATCCAAGTAGGGAAAGAGGAAATAAAACTATCCCTCTTTGCAGATGATATGATTCTGTATTTAAAGGATCCTATAGACTCTACTCGCAAGCTCCTTGAGCTGATTCAAAGCTTTGGAAGGGTAGCAGGCCATAAAATCAACCCTCACAAATGAACTGCCTTCCTTTACGCCAACAGTGAGAGAATGAGGCAATAATCAGGAAAGAAACTCCTTTCACAATAGCCTCAAAGAAAATAAAGTACCTAGGAATTAGCTTAACTAAGAATGTAAAGGACCGTTTAGATGAAAACTTTAAAACCCTAAAACAGGAAATTAAAGCAGAACTAAGGAAATGGAAAAACCTCCCATGCTCCTGGATTGGAAGAATCAACATTGTGAAAATGACAATCTTGCCTAGGGCTATCTACAAATTCAATGCAATACCCATCAACATCCCAATGTCATTCTTTAAAGAAATAGAAGAGGCAATTCAAAATTTCATATGGAATAATAAAAGACCCCGTATAGCAAAAACGCTTCTTAGCAGAAAGAACAGCGCTGGAGGAATTTCAATTCCAAACTTTAGACTCTATTACGGAGCTATAATTCTCAAAACATCTTGGTACTGGCACAAGAACAGGCCTGAAGTCCAATGGAATAGAACTGCGGACCCAGATATTAAACCACAGACCTATGGCCACCTAATCTTTGACAAGGGAGCCAAAAAAATAGAATGGAAGGAAGATATCCTCTTCAACAAGTTGTGCTGGCAGAACTGGTTAAGCTCCTGCAGAAAACTAAAGTTGGATCCTTCTTTGTCACCTTGCACTAGAATTAACTCTAAATGGATCAAAGACCTGGAGGTAAAAGCTGACACACTGAAAAGTTTACAGGAAGGAATAGGAGATACACTAGGCCTCCTTGGCACAGGTCGAAACTTTCTTAATAAGGACCAAGAATCACAACAAATCAGAGGAAGGCTGGATAAGTGGGACTGCATTAAACTGCAGAGCTTTTGTATGGCAACGGATATAGGTAGTAAACTAATCAGGAAGCCTACAGAGTGGGAGAAGATCTTCACCAACTAAACAACGGACAAAGGCCTCATATCTAAAATATATCAACAACTCAAAAAATTGAATCACTCCAAAACTAACCTCCAAAGTAACACCCATCCCATTAAAAAATGGGCCAAAGACTTAAATAGAGTCTTCTCTGAAGAAGAAACAAAATGGCCTATAGACACATGAAGAAATGCTCCACATCTCTGGTCATAAAAGAAATGCAAATGAAAACAACTCTAAGATTCCACCTCACTCCACTTAGAATGGCCAGGATCAGGAAAACGAATGACAACAGATGCTGGAGGGGATGTGGCCAGGAGGGATCACTACTACACTGTTGGTGGGAGTGCAAACTCGTTCAACCACTATGGAAAGCAGTGTAGCAGTGCCTCAAAAGGCTAAACATAGAACTCCCCTATCACCCAGCAACTCCACTACTTGGCATCTACCCAAGAATCCAGAAACAAGGGCATACTAAACCCACTAGCACAACAATGTTCATTGCAGCACTATTCACCATAGCAAAGATATGGAACCAACCCAGATGTCCCTCAGTTGATGAGTGGATCAACAAGTTGTGGTATTTGTACACAATGGAATTCTATGCTGCTGTCAGAAAGAATGACATCGCCCCATTTGTTAGGAAATGGAAAGACTTAGAACAAATCATATTAAGTGAAGTAAGCCAGACTCAAAGGAACTTGGCTCAATGGTTTCCCTCATTCGTCATAATCAGTAGAAACCTTGGGCTTCACTGGCAGAGATTTGCAATAGAGCAAAAGGCCATATATAAGGCCATATAATGTGAAGCTAACTGAAAGGACCTCCAGGATATTGAAACAAAAGCCACATAATGAATGATTTTTGTCCTTAATGTACTATGTTGTCTCTCATCTCCTTTGCTGTCCCTTGGTTATCCCATATTGGTATAGTATCTCACTTTGTTATCTGATATATTGAATTTGTTTGTATTTGGATATTTGAAATTTGATAGGGAAGGGGGGAAAACCAAGGCGGGTGGGGGGTGTGGGGTTGGAGGGAAATGGGTACCAAGACATGTGAAAGGGTATCAATGTATGTGAATTAATGCACCTTCCACCTGGCAAATATCATATAACCCTTTTACTAATTACAATAAAAAATTTTTCAAAAAGAAAGTTGTAGTGTCTGGGGAGGATGATGGGGTCAAATACATTTCTTGTTAGAAATATACCTCATCTGGTTGCCCTAGATTTCCCTGGCCTTCTTTTTAGAGAAAGGCCTGTTATACTGGATTTGTGGCTTGGCAATGATCTAGCATGTACATCTTCGAGTAAGACATCCACAAATTCCATGCCTGAGACTCGAGTTTCCTGACCTTTGGCAATAGCACAGCAACACCTTTCTTCCTCCTGAGCCACAGGCCAAGTGAGCTGGCTTGAGTTGGTTGTTAGTTACAGTGGCTTGGTTACCAGGGTTCCATATTCTGTTCCATTGTGAGGGAGGCAGGGTCACCTTTCAGGGCCCAATGACCAAAGATCCTTGCTCACAGAAGACCTCACCAAAGACATACTGGAGGCTGAATCTCTCCTCCAATCACACAATATACATATGGATGTAGTAAACAGCACACCTTATTTGTCCAATCCCAATGTCTTCCACTAGGCCCAACTACCACTCTGGTCTCAGGCTCATGGAGCCTTTCTTCGGTAAGATCCAAACTTAAGGGTCAATATTGCCCTCATCCTTTACAAAACATTTGCCTCACAGTGCCTTCTCTGCCTGCATTTTGCCCTTTGTCGATTTTTTTTGTTTTTGCTAGTCTGGGGACTTGACCTCAGAGTGTGAACATTGTTCTTGGGCTTTCTTTAGGCTTTAGCTGTCCCACCGAGCCACAGCACCACTTGCAGCGTTTTCTATGTATGTGGTAATGAGGAATCAAACCTGAGTCTTTTTGCGTGGTAGCCAAGGACTCTACCACTAGGTCAAACACACAGGGCATCTTGCACATATTTTTGACGTCAATCTACTTGGATATTATTAGGTTTCTGTATCCTAATCAATTTTTTCCTGATGATTAGCTTTGCTGTCATATGTAAAAAATGCAAGAGGGAAAAACACAGAAGAATTAGTGAAATTTAAAAAAAAGCATTACATACATAGATAAGTGTTCATTCTTTGTAGGAGAAAGGATATTTTGATATGATGATGATGACTTTATAATGACTATGCCAGGGTTGAGAGTTTGGCATAGTGGTAGAGTGCTTGCCTAGCATCCATGAAGATCTGGGTTTGATTGCTCAGTATCACATAGATAGAAAATCTAGATGTGGCACTGTGGCTCAAGTGGCAGACTGCTAGGCTTGAGAAAACCCGAGGACAGTCCTCAGGCCCTGAATTCAAGCCCAAAGAATGGCAGAAAGATAAAAGAAAATAAAAATGCTTTTTACGAGCTAATTCACTCACAGCATTTGCTTCTGAAATCTTCATTTCTGCATTGTGAAATACCCCTTTCCCTCAACGTAGACAAGAAAAACAGATCCATCCCATGGTCCAGTGTGAGGCCACTGGTTGGGCTAAGACCTAGTCGTGCAGCAACACATTAAGTTTTATTCTAATACATTCCAAACTTTGTACTCAAATATGCTACCTACTTACCAACTTAGGTCAGTTATCCTTATGCTATACCTTTTCTTCATGACTACAATATGCTTACACTCCTACGTTAATCCTCTTGTACCTCCCCTGACCTCTCTCATTCTTTTTTTCTATCTCTGGACCTCTGCTCATCTTACAACACTTATACTACATGATGGCTCTACACATGGATCTACACATGATGGCTGTTGAGCAATATTGTATATGTAGGTGGTTAATTATTCTCTAGGCTCAGAGGGACTTAAAGACAATCGAGATTGGATGGGGGGCTTATTGTTTTGGGTATAAATCGCTTATCAGTGTTTGTACTAGACTGGTCTGTAAGTGCACAAAAAGAAAGAGTGATAATACCAATCAAAACTTGTGAACATCTAGTGTCTGCCAGCTACAGAGGTCTAGGTTGGTTATATCTGAAAAACTATAATCATATTTAGTAGTAATCTTGCTCCCATTTTCAAATGGCCAGAACAAGAATCTCAAGAAAAATGTAAAATCAAAAAACAACATCCGCCACCCAATGTAAACAGACAATGGAACAGTCACTGGCAAACCTAGAGGAGAGTCTTCCAAGTGCTACACAAATGCAATTGATAAACATCATTAATGAAAAATGTGAAAATATAAAGAAAGAGATAATGGAGGAAGCCATAGCTGAACAAGAGGAAAGCATAAATAAGGTGATAAGTGAAAAAGAAGAAGCCATAAAGGAGGCCATAATAAAGGTTTTTCAAAGAAAGATGGATGAATTCATAGAATCCACAAATAAAACCGTGACCAAACTCCAGCAAATGTCCAAAGAAAATAAAGCTCCTGAGCTAACCCCTCAAAAGGAAATCAAGGAGATATAGAAATCCATACATGATCTAAAACAAGAGATGAAAGGCATCAAAAGTGAGCAATTAGAAGCAAGGGAGATGAAAAATAAAGTAGATAGTTTTGATAGCAGGTTAGACAATGCAGAGGAGAGAATTTCCGGGGCTGAAGATAATTTAGGTATTATAGAGAAAGAACAGAAAATGAGTCAATCCAAATCTAGGAAATATGAGAGAGCGCTTCAGGAGGTCCAAGATACAATTAGGAAGCCTAATTTAAGGCTAGTTGGTATTGAGGAGGGCGTGGAGAAAGAGGTCAATGGGATTGGAAATATACTTCAGGGAATCATCTCAGAGAATTTCCCAAATATCCAGAAGGGCAGGCCCATCCAGATACGAGAAGCTTTTAGAACCCCAAACAGACCTGACCAGAAAAGGACATCCCACCGCCACATTGTGATCCGAACTGGATCAATAGAAACGAAAGAAAAGATCCTAAAGGCAGCCAGGGAAAAGGGATCAGTAACCTATAAAGGCAAACCAATCAGAATAACCCCAGATTTCTCAGCAGAGACCATGCAAGCACGAAGTGACTGGAAGCATATATGTCATGCCCTTAAATCAAATAACTACCAACCAAGAATACTGTACCCAGCTAAGCTCTCATTCATAACTGAGGGAACAATAAAAACATTCCATTCCAGGGAAAAGCTGCAACAATATGTCGAAACAAAACCAACAATACAGAGAATTCTCAAAGATGCTCTATACATAGAAAACCAAAATAAATGCAATATAGGGAAAGAAATGGCACCTAAACAGCATACCATCTAAGGACCACGAGAACTGTCAAGACACAGGCCCTACTAAAAGCTTTTAAAAATGGTAGGAACTAATAAATATCTCTCAATCCTAACTCTCAATATCAATGGACTTAACTCTCCAATTAAACGGCATAGGCTGTCTAGTTGGATCAAAAAGCAAGAGCCATCGTTCTGCTGTCTTCAAGAGACACATCTTACCCCAAAACAATCATCTTTTGAAAGTGAGAGGTTGGAATAAACTCTATCAAGCTAACTGCCCCCATAAACAGGCTGGAGTTGCCATCCTCATATCAGATACAATAGACTTCAAACTAAAATTAGTAAGAAAAGACAAAGAAGGTTACTACATACTACTAAAGGGATCTTTCCTCCAGGAAGACATAACTATCCTAAATATTTACACACCCTTTTGAAGATTCTCAAAAGATTGAAGATTCTGCCAGTGTAAGTTAGATTCCGGCATTGATATTAAATAATGTAATGAGTAGGAATTTATATTTGAAATATCACTGTTGACAAAATCTAACACACATTTGCTTTTGATTTCCCAAGAAGTTCAGTACAAGCTAACATGTGTGGCATATATCGACTGGGAGAAATGATTCAGAATATGTGACTCATTTGAACAGTAGTCAGTGAAAAGATACAGAAGCAGGATACCCATATTGTGATAATTTGTATCTTTTGCATATTTTGTGTTTGTTATTAATTCCATTTGTAGTGTACATTTCTAGGTAAAAACTTTTAAAATGTTTCCAAACAATTTGTTATTTCAACAGCAAAAAAAGACATTTTTATGCTTGATAAAATTCACAGAATCCAAATTTTTTCATATTATTTTTTGTTGTTGTTGTTTTTTTTGTTGGGTCATAGATCTAGAACTCTTCAGTTCCCTGAGCTCTTCAGTTCCAGGCTACCACCTTACCCTGGAGCCAAGCCCCACCTACCATTTTCTAAAGGTAAATTGGAGATAAGAGTCTCAGGTCTTTTTGTGCCAGGATGGCTTTAAACCTTGATCCTCAGATCTCAGCCTCCTGAGTAGCTAGGATTATAGAAGTGAGCCACCACCCCATCGTGCTCAGCTTTCTGTTTTTTTTTTTTAAACAAGCCCTTTGGCTGGAACTCGGTCTGAGCACTGTCCTTCAGCTTTCCTCAAGCCTAGTGATCTTCTACTTGAGCCAAAGCACTACTTCTGGTTTTTTCTGTGTATGTGATACTGCGGAATTGAACCTTCGTCTTCATACAAGCACTCTACAACTATGCCAAACTCCCAGCCCCTCCACATTAGTTTTTATGATAGATCTTTCCATGCATCTAGGATGGCTAGAAATCCTTCTTGAGTTTCCCAAGATCAGGGAGTATAGGTGTGTCCCATCCTGTGTGGCTACATAACCATTGTTTAGGGTACAGTTCTCTCTTCATTCTACCCTTCTAGAGGAATTTTCATCTTCCATGTATAATCATTAACCATTCAGCTCCTGTTCCTCTCTTCTCCATTCTCTGGAACCATCGTGCTTTTTGGCTCTAAGGGTTTGTTGATCCTTGGAAGCTCTGGAAAGGAAAACATACCCTAGCTCTTCCTTTATGACTGCTGTATTTTTAGTTTACTGTAATCAAGATTCATCTGTAATATATAGTAAAATGTACTTCCTTTTCAATGCATTGTTTTGCATATTTCTATCTTTTGATTATTATTAATAGTTGTGAATGGATTCTCCACATATTTGTTCTAGTCTCTGCTTTCTCTTCCGTTAGGTACAAATCTAGAAATAGAAGTGTTGGCCCATATTTCTATGTAATTCTATATTTAGTACTTTTTTAGCACTCTCCACGCAATTTTTGATTGTTTTATATTCCTTGCAGAACTATTCCAAAGTTCCACTTCTTCTCACTACCGTCCCAGTAATAGTTAGACTTTGAAAGTTGTTTTTTTGTATGCGTGTGTGTGTGTGTGTTTGTGTGTGTGTATGTGGATCTTTTTGTTTAAAACTATATTTATATTAACATATTTAAAGTAATGATTTCATTGTAATTTTAATTTTTCTCATGACTGTTAATATTGAACTTCTTTCTACATTTGAACTACTATTTCTATATATTCTTTTTAGAAAATCCTCTCCAATCTCCAATTTTTTCCCTTTTTTGTGGGGTGTGGGGAAAGTCATGGGGCTTGGACCTTCGGCCGTGAGCTCTTTAGTTTAAGGCTATTGTCCTACCCTGAGTATTGCCCCTCAGTTCTTCTGCTCACAGCTCCCTACCCCTCTTCCCATTATATACAGAACAAAGGTCATCCTAAGTCTTTTTGAAAAAGTAAAACCTACAGTAAATTTGTAGTATAAAACAGCAAGAAATAAATTTCTTGCCAGGTGCAGTGACTTCTACCTGTAATCCTAGCTACTCAGATATCAGGCTGATATCTAAAGATTTGGTTCAAAGCCAGCCTGGGCATTAGAAAGTCTATGAGACTCTCATCTACAGTTAACCACTAGAATATGGGAAATGGCACTGTGGCTTCATAGGTAGGGTGATAGCCTTGAGTTGAAGAGCTCAGGAACAGTGCCCAGGCCCAGAGTTCAAGCCTTACAAATCCCCCAGCCAAAAAAAAGAAAAAAAAGTTTCTTCCCCAAGTGATTATTATGCCAGACATAGAATATTAAAATTCTGGGTGTACTTCACAGTATTATTACTTGATACCCTAAGATTTTGCAATATTCTCACAGTACCAGCATATGTCATCATATAATGTAGTTCCTTTTCAATGGAATAATTCCATTTATAACCTAAATCTACTCCCCCGACTTATTTTTGTCGATACCACAATTGCTCTACCATGATATGCCACAAGCCATTAAACATTTTATGGTGGGTAATTGGAAAGGAGTCTCATGGAAATTTGTGCCAGGCTGGCTTTGAACCATGGTCCTCAGATCTCAGTCTCCTGAGTAGCTAGGATGACAGGCGTGAGCCACCAACACCTGGCTTGCCTTTTTATTTTTTTGTGGGTCTTGGGACTTGAACTCTGGGCCTAGGCACCATCCCTAAGCTTTTCAGGTCAATATTTCATGTAAGTCTAAACATTTAAGTAAAGGAATAAAATTCCAACAAAAAAAGAATAAAATTCCAGACATGGTGTGTTCATAACTCAGTGCTAATTACTTTATGAAAATGTGCCATTCCAGAAGCTGGTGTCATTTGATGATGTAGCTGTGGATTTCAGCTGGGAGGAGTGGCAGCATCTGGACAATGCTCAGAGGACCCTGTACAGAGATGTAATGCTGGAGACCTACAGCAACCTGGTGTCCTTAGGTGAGCAAAAGTCAAATTCACTTGCAAGGCCAAGTGCCTTGTTATTTTGCAGATACGTGAATGTTTATCAAACTTTCAATACTATTTAAATGAAAGATTCCAGGCCCTGAGAAGTATCATTACTTTCTAAAGAAAACCTAAGGTAATTTTGTACTCATTCTTCAGGATACCTTCAGGATACTTTGACAACAGTTCTAAATTATGTTTCCTCTAATGGAGACGACATTCCAAATTTACACCTAATTGTAAGTGGATAACCAATCCAGAATAGAATATATATCATTATTGGAAATAGGATCTACAAATCACTAAACAGTGAGTTTATAATGGAAACCTGGCACTAGGTGCAATGTTTCAAGCCTGTAATCTTAAAATATTCAGGAGGAAGAAATCTAAGAATTCTAATTTGAAGCCAGCAATGGCATAAAAATTGCCATGAAACTCTATTACTCAAAGTAACCCCTCAAAACTGTTAGTGGAGTGTCAAGAGTTTGACTTTGTGGTTGAGTGCTTGCCTAGCATGCATGAAGACCTATGCATGTAAGTGGAGCTGGGACTCAAACTGGTATTTTTCTAGCCTTGAGCAAGACAGCTAAGTTTATGCCATACAAAATGAATAAAGAGCTGGGGAAAAGTCAACCATGGAGCCAGTGAGAAATGAGAAAAAATTTAATAGATAACTTGTGAGTAGGATGTCTGCCAACTTAAAGCAATGATGACACAGCATAAGCAATAATTCTCTACTGTTTCTAATTTACAGGGCCCTGTGTTCCCAAACCTGTATTAATTGACAAGCTAGAGCACTGTGCAGAACTCTGGATAGGAAATTCCTCTGACAAGAATATCACAGGTGAGTGAATGCATCTTCATATTGATGTTGGAGCCTGAGCCCCATTGGTAAGTTCATGTTGTGATGTACTGAGCAATAATATTCTTAGTTACCCTAAATCCTGTGTGGAACCTATGGAATTCTTTGTGAATGAATCAAGAATCATTTTCTTTTCCCAATCCTATGGTTGGTCTCAGGGCCTGAGCATGGTCCTTGGGTTTTCTCAAGGCTAGTTCTCTACTTCTTGAGTCATAGCCCCACTTCTGACTTTTTCTTTGTATGTAGTACCAAGGAAATGAACCAGGTCTTTGTGCATGCTAGCCCAAACCCCCGGCACCAACAATCATAGGGTGATATAATGAATTCTATGTGGCAGTAGAATTAATGTTAGATTTCTCTGTAGAAATCACTGTGAAAGAAAATAAAATGAGAAAGCCATGAGCCCGTGGCTCATGCCTGTAATCCTAGCTACTTAGGAGGCTGAGATCTGAGGATCAAGGTTCAAAGACTGAGCTATCACAAAAACACCTTAGACTCTTCTCTCCAATGAACCAATAGAAAATGAGAAGTGGGGTTGAGGCTAAAGACATAGGGCAGTAGCCTTGAGCTGAAGAGCTCAGGAAGAACAGCCAGGACTAGAATTCAAGTCCCATGACTGCAAAACAAGAAAGAAAGGAAGAAAGAAAGAAAGAAAGAAAGAAAGAAAGAAAGAAAGAAAGAAAGAAAGAAAGAAAGAAGAGGGAAGAAAGAGGGAAGGAAGGAAAGGAAGGAAGGAAGGAAGAAAGAAAGAAAGAAAGAAAGAAAGAAAGAAAGAAAGAAAGAATGATATTCCATTTCTTTAAAACTAACACTATACATGATTGAGCAAACAAGGAATAAGTCAGGGCATTATTCTCTGATAAGGATAATATCTTTTTGCTGGGAGGAAGAGACTGATATTCAGAACCAAACCTTTCCACCAGAAATTGAGCCTAGTGGTAGAGGGCTTGCCTAGCATACACAAAGACACAGGTTTGATTCCTTATTACCACATACACAGAAAAAGCCAGAAGTAATGACTTCATTGGTAGGGTTCTAGTCTTGAGAAAACCCAAGGACAGTGGTTAGGTCCTAAGTTCAAACCCAGGAATAGAAGGAAAAAAAAAACAACAAAGTTTCAATCAACATAAGAAAATTAACTAGACAATGAGCTGGAGATTTTCTGGTCTTCCATGGTTCTGAGGGACAGGAGTGTTAGAAAAGGAATTTTTATAAGACTTCAAATGGAAAGAAACAAATTTCAAAATTCCCACAAATACCTAAATTGAGACTTAGTGAGAAGTTGTAACTGAAGGGATATAGGTGTAAGTCCTTACTCTCAAGAATCGTTCTTGCTTGGATCAAAGGCAAACACATATAAACCAAACTTGTGGCCGCTGAATCTAGAAAAAATTCGTGTTCCTCACTTAATGGTTAATAAGCAAACAGCATTGAAACTGGGTAAGGTAATCCTACCTGCTACTCAGGACCTGAGCCTCTTATCTGTAGTTAACTCTAGAAAACAGGAAGTGGGGCTGTGGCTCAAGGATAGGGTTTATAGTCTTCTGCTGAAGTGTTCAGGGACAGGGCCGAGGTCTATGAACTACAAAAAAAAAAGAAAAGAAAGGAAAAGAAAGTTTTAAAAAGGTGCAAAACAGCACAATATTTAGATTATTTCTCAAAAATAAAAGAAAGGCAGCTATTCCTCAATGTACAAACAAAACAGTATTTGGAAAAAAACAGCTGCAGGTATACTATAGGTAGTACTCAGCTTAAAACTGTAGCAATACATAGTTGGGTAATTTCAATAAATATTTCCTGTGATATAAAAAGAGAACTAAAACACAGAAAAACATTATTGGTCATTGTAAAATATCATTTTCTTAATATGTTAGGGAGAAAAGCATATATTTCTCACAAATCAATTTCCACTTTTATATTTTAAAATATCTAACACTTAGGATGGGAAAGTAAAGTCATTACCTTTACAGTAAGGAATATTTGTATCTCAAGTATGTTTGTGTGTTTTTTTCTATGACTCATTTTAGATGTCCAGGTAATGGAAAATGTGTTCAAGACCTGCCAGGAAAGTCCACATTAATGTCTTTGTGAAGTAGCAGTTGCAAGTAGTATCGAAGTGGAGGAAAACGTGAGATTAGCAACAACTTTAAATTTGAGCTCTACACATAATCCAGAGCTGATTAGTAATAACGGTAACAACTTAGGGGTGAGGACTGAGGAGTTCATTAAGTGTCAGAACATGCTTCTGTCTCCTAAGCCTGATGAGATGCATGCTGCATATAGATCTTGTATGTCTCCTGTTCTTAAAAAATCCATCGGATATTCAGAGCATTTTATTCATGATTGTGACAGTCCAAAAGATCTGCAGTATCATAATTCTGTTCTCCCTGCCCAAGAAATTCTTCAGGGAGGGAGGAAAACTGCTAAATGTACTGTGTGATGAAAAATATTGTACTTAACACCGACCATCACTACACATCCGAAAATGTACACAGGAGAGACTCCTCATACATGTAGTGAATGTGAGAAATCTTTCAGTAATGAAATACGCCTTACAATACCTCAGAGCAAATATCCTGAGATATGTGATACATACATCAAGTGTGAAAATTAATTTCTGAGAAGTCAGACCTGACGCTCCAACCTCGATCTCCAAGAGAAGACAAACCTTATGAATATGAGGAACGTAATAAAATTTCTGCCCAGAATTCAGCTCTCAGCACACATCAGAGATCTCACTCAGAAGAGAAATCTTATGAATGGGATAAATTTGGTAAGACTTTTAGACTGAAATCATACCTCACGTTGCACCAGAGAAGGCACACAGAAGAGAAACCTTATGAATGTAACAAATGTGAAAAGTCTTTCAGCCAGAAGATACACCTTCGAGTTCATCAAATAACACACACAGGAGAGAAATCTTATAAGTGTAATGAATGTGGAAAGTCTTTCCAAGGGAAGGGAAAACTTCATGTTCATCAGAGAATACACACAGGTGTGAAACCTTATGAATGTAACCAATGTGTAAAGTCTTTCAGACAGAAATCTTCCCTCAAATTGCATCAAAGAACACACACAGGAGAGAAACCTTATGTGTGCTTCAAATGTGGAAAGACCTTCAAGTGGAAGTCATATCTTGATGGGCATAATAGAACACACACAGGAGAGAAAACTTATGCATGTAGTGAATGCGGAAAGTCTTTCAAATGGAAGGTAAAACTCCATGTTCATCAGAGAATATACTCAGGAGAAACACCTTATGAGTGTAACATATGTGGAAAGTCCTTCACACAGAAGCCAAACCTCAACATGCATAAGACAATTCAAACAGGAGAAAAACCTTATGAATGTAACCGTTGTGGAATGTCTTTCAAATGGAAGTCTTTCCTCAAATTTCATCAGAGAACACACACAGGAGGGAAACTGTACGAGTGCATCAAATGTGGTAAGACCTTCAGATGGAAGTCCCATTACAGGAGGCATAACAGAATTCACACATATTAGAAACTTTAGGAATATAACCAAAGTTGAAAGTCTTTCGTGCAGTATTCACCCTTCAGGAAGCGTAAGACAGTTCACACATATGAGAAGCCTTAGCAATGTAATAAATAGGAAAGACTTTTTAGTCTGTGGAAGAAAACTCAGCTTGTGTCACAGAACCAACACAAGATCAAACCCTTAATGAATGTAGCAAATGTTCAGTCTTTCCCCCAGAAGGCACAAGTCAAGATTTATCACTAAACACCCACAGGATACAATCCGATGAATAAAATGAAAGGGAAATTTTTTTGAAGAACTCATAGTTGAGTTTGCATGATACCACACAGACACAGGATAAAAATCGTATGAATATAAGAATATGAAAAATCCATCATGAACGCATGACTAAGTATAAAATGCACACAGGAGAGAAAAACCTTATGAAGATTACAAATGTGGAAAGTGTTTGACCTGGAAGGCATACTTCTGTGTTCATCACAAACCTGATTCCAATAGAAGAAAAGACAACTAATGAATAATACAAATGTGCAATGACTTTTAATCAGAAGTCAGTCTTCAGTACATTTCAGAACATACACAATAGAGAAATTCTGAGTAATGAAAAACATTCAGCTATATATAGAATCTCTGTATATGGGAGCATTAGGGTAAGTCTTCTACACAAAGTCAACCTTCAGCAAGCATTAAGAGCACTCACAGAAGAAATAATAGCATGTAGGAAAACCTTTGTCAGAAACCTCTAAAAGCTGACTGTGTGGCTTAGTGGTAGAGTGCTAACCTATCAAGGATGAAGGCCTGGGTTAAATTCCTCAATACTACGTGAAAAGAGCAAGCCAGAAGCAGCACTGTGGTTCAAATGGTAGAGTGCTAACCTTGAGCAAAAGTAGCTCAGGCCCTGAGTTAAAGCCTAAGGACTGGAGAGAGAGAGAGAGAGAGAGAGAGAGAGAGAGAGAGAGAGAGAGAGAGAGAGAGAGAGAGAGAGAGAGAGAGAGAGAGAGAGAGAAAAGAGAGAGAAAGAGAGAGAAACAGGAACTTCTAAATTTTACAGAGATAGAGAAGGAGAGAGACAAGGAGACAGAAACTAATTTCTAAACTTTACAGTCTTTCTATTTCTTTACAAATTCGTCTATGTCATTCTTTCTGACAGAAGCACAGAATTCCATTGTGTAAAAATACCATATTTGATCTACTCATCAACTGACGGGCATCTGGGTTGGTTCCATACCTTTGCCATAGTTAATATTGCTGTGATAAATTTTATTGTTTTAGTGAATTTAGTATGTCCTATCTGGACGATTTGCAAGTAGTGAAATTGCTGGATCACAGGGGAGCTCTATGTTTAGTCTACTTGGGATACTGCCATAGTGATTTCCATAGTGGTTGAACGAGTTTGCAATCCCACCAGCAGTGTAGTAGTGATCCCTCCTGGCCACATCCCCTCCAGCATACGTTATTAGATTTCTGGATCTTGGCCATTCTAACTGGAGTGAGGAGGAAAAGGGAAAGAGGAACTGAAACTTTCTCTCCTTACAGATGACATGATTCCGTATTTAAAGAACCCTATAGACTCTACTCCCAAGCTGTTTGAGCTGATATAAAACTTTGGTAAGGTAGCAGGGTATAAAATTAACCCTCAATGTCAACTGCCTTCCTATATGCCAACAAATGAGAGGAATGAGGCAAGAATCAGGATAGCAACTCATTTTGCTATCTGCCCGGGCCAACCGGCAGCAAACC
Source organism: Megascapheus bottae (assembly GCF_031878675.1). Lineage (NCBI taxonomy): Eukaryota > Metazoa > Chordata > Mammalia > Rodentia > Geomyidae > Megascapheus > Megascapheus bottae. The sequence goes on from NW_028327585.1 coordinate 5,317,888, forward strand.
AGGGTTCTCAGATTGGGATTCCTGAAATAGGGGACAAGGACTAGGAAAAAATAGAAGAGAGACAAACAGATGGGGTTCAGGAGGGCTACAGCCCAAATCAGGAGCCACAGCTTAAAAAGCCTGTAGCCCAAGACCATAGCCCAGTTTATTTCCAGTTCTCAATCTTAAATACACTTCTTTAAACTAGGGAACTGCCAGGGGCTACATTCCTACAAACAGTATCAAGTCTGAAATAGGTTGAATGAGAAGCTATCAAGTCCCAAACAGGTTAAATGAGAAGCTATTGACACAGCCCAAAATCATGATAAGAGCTTACTTCCTTGTGTACTCAATTGTGCGGGTCCAAGGTCACTGACCCCAGAGTCACGGTCACTGATCCCACAGTCAGTCCCCAACATCTCCCCCGTCTTTATTTTAAAAGAAACACAAGTGCATTTTTTTTTACTCTTTTCTATACCCCTAATTTATCCTGTCACATTTTCCAAAAATGACTTTGGTCCCTTGGTCTAACGGGGATTGATGGGCGGAGATTCAACTTCTGTGACTTCTTCAAGCTGACTCAGGGGTGTTGTCTCTGTGCTTGACCAGGGACCTTAAGAAGCCTAGCCTGTTTTATCAAGGGGTTGCAAGGATTAGATATTAGGAACAATAATTTACTCCACACTAGAGATCATATTTGACATTTAACAACTGCACAAACCATCTTTGGCTACAATAGTGTAGCTTACATAGCACCCATTTGCAAAGGCTTTTTCTTGATTGTCTGGGGAACTAAATTTCTGCAACCTTAAACAATGCATTAGTTGTCAGATCCACAAACTTTCCTGAATTTGTGGCTGGAGTCAAATCAAACTTTACTTAGTTAGAACTTTAAACTACCACTATCACAGATGATTGACAAGTTCCTGCCCAGTTATGGAAGGCACGGGCATTAGTAAGGCATGCTTACAAACTATTCTATGACCTCCCGGCTCTGATTAATATTGAATGGCCAAGCACGAGTGACTCTAGTATCTGACACCATCTCTGCCATCCACGCAGAGGCTTTCTGCATCTGGATACTTCATTGTCCCAGTAGTGTCTCTCCACACAGGGATAAACCTCCCATGGGCATTTCACTTGCTTGGTTGCTGGACTTGAACTCGGGGTCTCGGTACTGTCCCTCAGCTCTCCAGCTCAAGGCTAGCACTCTGCCACTTTGAGCTCCAAAGCAACTCTGCCTCAATTAGCACTCTGCTGTCAGATTAGACACCACAGTCTCACAGGGACTTTGCTTTGCCCGGGATTGGCTCAGAACTGCAGTTTTCAGATCAGTGAGTCCTACAAAAGGCCACGTTACTCCAATTAAAGCAACAAGTGGTCAACACAGAAATAGTCTCTAAGCATGAGCTTACCTAGAACCTGGTAAAAGCCAAAGTTACATCTGAATAAGGATTGCTGTTCTTCTCCATGGGCTAGCTGGAAGTTACTTTGGTAGTCCTGATTTTCCTTTTTTCTCTTTCTTAAAACATTTAAGACAACTTCACTTTCAAATATTATTCAGAAACCCATTTCTAATGTTCTTTAAAACGTTTACACCTTTTAACTTAAACACTTAACATTTTAGTCTTCATTTGCATTTGAAAAACCTTTAAGGGCTCAAGGCACTCCCTTTTCTCCAGGTTTCCTTGGGCTCAAGGAACGCCCTTTGCCTTCAGGCCTCCTTTTAGAAGAGGCATTTTTTTTTGCAGTTTAGATTACTGTCTAAAACTCCAACAACAGTTTAAACTCAAATAACAGTTTTTCCCTAATACAAGAACTAGACATCAGTGCACCAAAAGTCTAAGTCTGGATTAGTTTCCTTCATTTTTCTAAGGTACATCCAATTGCAATCCAGTAACATGAAACCAAATCATACAGAGATAAACCTTTAAACATTCCTTTAAAATACTAAGCACATTATCCACATTTTACCATTAGATTTCTAGTGTCAGTTTGCAAGAAAAGACAGACAGACAAAGTTTCTGACATTAATGAACAATTTTACATTTAAATCTCTAATACATGTCTCCAAACTTTAACTTAAAGTAATAAATCCCAAATTCCCTAACACCTCTGTGCTAAACAGGATACAATGTTTACAATGTAAACAGCTGTATGCCTTGCAATAAAATGCAGATTTCAGGATCTAGAAAAATATTTACCAGTTTTTCTTTAAGACAACACAATAATTCTTTGAGACATTGTAAAACATTCAAACCTAATATTTTTGTTGAAGTTTTAAGCTTAGATTACCCAATTGTCTTTGTGTTTAAGTATAAATTTATCCATTGTTTTATACAGCATGCTGACAATTTAACCTTGAACATGTTCACTCACTCATTCACACACATTCATACTCAAAGATCATAAAGCGCACAAAATTAATATCGGCCGTTCAATTTCCGGAAGTTTGTGTCAAGAGAGTTTTGCCAATTTTACTCTTACAGGTGAGAACCAGGTTCAAAACTAAACTTTTTGCAAGGCAACTTAGCTGGAATTTATTTTTCCAGGGCTTGTTACAACTGCAGACATGGGGGAGCGGCCATGCTAGGCCCAGAAATGTTCAAAAAAATAACAAGGATGTGTGCTTGAGTACGCACAGAAAAACCATACGGATCCATACTTAGAAATGGTACCAATTTCAAAGACAAAACTGGACAAGGAAAAATATGTAACACGAACAAGACAGAGAAACGGAGACTTTTAAATAATCAGACATTGACATATAACAAGAAAATTGGACTCAATCAGATACACTTAACACAAAAAACATGAGCTCAAATGAATGTTTTCACCAAACAGTTATTTTTAGATTTAGACACGTCTTGCTGGTGGGACTCTCAGGTATGCCTTGTTATTGACAAGAAACTCAGAAGGGGAGGGGGGGTCAAGGTGTCCCTTGACCACCCAGGCCTCTGTTTTAGGCCCACAGTGCACGTTTTCAAACAAACAAACAAAAATAAAATAAAATAAAATAAAATAAAATAAAATAAAACGCAGACATACAGGGGGGTCGGCCGACTTCTACTTACCTCTGGAGGCCTTTGCTTTTCACCTGGGCATCTTTTACAAAAAAGGTTATTAAGAAGAGGGATGGTAAAGACAAAATAATGTCACATATTAAATTGTGTAGAGTCAATGAATATGTTAAAAGGTCCCTACATAATAGTAAAAGGAGGAGAAACACAGCTCATATGAATGTGTGGAACAAGTGGATCAGTAGCAGTCCCAATTGACATGCACAAATAACTCAGGTCCTTCCCATGTCGCAGGATGCACCACTGGAGGGTTGGGGGTGTAGGCCCAGTGAGTCGCTGCTTGGATGGCCACTGTCACTCTCCACGATCCGAACGCAGCGTTCAGGCAGCCAGCGGGCATCATTTTCTCCTTGTGAAAAAACACATACATGCCCTCGACCCCAGGTTAGAACAGGATCGGGTCCATGCCAAGCAGCAGTTAGGGGATCCTTCCACTTTACTAAGGCAAAAGCACGCTGCTCTCTTTTTTCCCAGAATTGCTGAGCAGCAGATAAATTATTTGAATCCAAATTCAAAAAATTTAAAACAAATAAAGCATGATTAAGTATATTCACAGGGGTAGTGGGATACGACTCTCCTTTCTGTATTTCAGCAATTTGATGTTTTAATAATCCATTAGCTCTCTCCACGATACCCTAATCCTTGTCTCTGTGAGTGAGCCTGGGGTTGGAGAGGCTCTGGCTCCCCTGTGCTGCTTGGCCTAGTCCCCTAAAGGGGAGGAGGCCTTGATCAAGTAACTGCTTAGTGACTGCAGCACTAGGACTAAACATATACACTCCCATTTTTTCCATGATATCACGACCCCATAAATTAATTGGCAGATGATCCAGGACAAATGGCTGAAAATGACCAGAGTGCCCTTCCTCATCTCTCCAAGTAAGAATCGCACTGCTCTGCTGTGGGTCAGTTGCATACCCCATCCCCTGTAGGGAAGTCATAGAGGTTGTCAGGGGCCATTGGGCTGGCCAATGTTTTTTAGATATCACAGACACATCTGCTCCAGTGTCTAATATTCCTTTAAAGGGCTTTTCTTGTATAAATATAGTCATCTCGGTCCTCTCTTGTTTTATGCTTTGTACCCAATAGATATCAGAAGATCTAAATCCTCTCTGTCCACATGGGGAATTAGCAGTCTCCCCGGGAGGTAAAGGCACAAGTATTAGTTGTGCTAATTTTTGACCGGCTGGGATCGATACCACGTGTTTTGGGGCAGAGGCCATAACTTTGATTTCTCCAGTAAAATCCTGGTCAATTTTGCCAGGTGTAATCTGTATCCCTTTAAGGGCTGAGCTATTTCGCCCTAACAGCAATCCAGCCACTCCCAGGGGAAGGGGGCCGAATAACCCCGTGGGGAGAGCTTGTGTCCCCATCTCTGGGGTCAATACTGAGCAGGTGGAGGAACAGAGGTCCAATCCTGCACTGCCTGGGGTGGCATGGAGGAGGCTGGAGACTGACCTTGGGGGGTTGTTAGAAGATGTACTTGTGGCCGAGAAGAGGGAGGGACTGCCCCATGGTTTTGCGGGGCCAGGGGCTGGCCCCTTCTCCAGTTTCCCAAAAAATGGGCGGCCATTGCGATTTGTTGCTGACTTGCAATCTTTAGCCCAGTGCTTCCCTTTACCACAGCGTGGACATGTGCCAGGTGATTTTTCTCTCTTTTGCCTGGCCTGGCGTGGGCATTGCGTCATCCAATGTCCTATTTGTCCACAAGAAAAGCAACGCCCTGGGGGTCTAGCATCCCGAGAATGCCGCTGACCTGTATATTTTAGAAACTCAGTAACAGTCTTTCCTTGAGGAGCGGCGGCTAAGGTAAGGCCTTGCGCATGGGAGGGTCCAATATCAGCACACAGTGAAATAAAGTCCGTGATTTCTCCCTTATTCCTATGGGGTCTGATAGCCGCCTGACAGGCGGCGTTGGCATTTTCATAGGCTATGTGTCTAACTATAATCCTCCTTGCGTTCTCATCTTGTACTAGGCGGTCTGCAGTCTCCATTAATCGAGACAAAAATTCTAGATAAGGTTCATTCGGTCCCTGTTTAACTTCTACTAGATTTTTTGTACGATTGGAATTGCGTAACCTTTTCCAAGCCTCTCTCACCACAGCATTTATTTGCAAATAGGCCTCCTTTGCATAACCCAATTGATCTTCGTTGTTTTTATAGGTTCCCTCTCCTAACAACTGATCAACAGTGTAAGGCAGGTTCTTAGACCTATTTGTTTCAATTTTAGCCTGACACTTTGCAGTGAAGTCTGTCTCCCATAATAAGTACTCTCTTGCACTAAGGCATGCTCTGGCAAGCCGCTTCCAGTCATTTGGGCATGCAATACCAGCACACGCGGCCTCCAATATTACTTGAGTAAAAGGGGCAGTTGGCCCATATTGGGAGCAGGCACTCTTTAAATCCTGTAACAGTTTAACAGGAACAGGTTGATGATATACTTGTTCATCATGCTCAACTAAACTAGGGAAGCATCGAGGCCCTGAAATATCTTCGCTCTCTCTAGCAGCCTGAGTCAGGTTTAATTGCGATGCATTGTGCCTGGTTGTAGTGCCTGTTAAAAGGGACTTGTTGCTAGGGCCTTTAGGCTTGCCTAAAGGTTGAAAAAGGGATTGATGCTGTAAGGCTGCAGCCGGTGGCGGTGGGTGTGAGGGGTAAGGTTTAGAATCAGACACCATAGTGGCCTGAGGGTCATCTTTCTTTCCTACTTCTGGGGGGGCTCTCTGCTCCATCCCCATTTTCGATAGAAAACGTAGCATTTCTTCTAACTTCTTCTCTATCGTAGCCATCTGGTCCTCCATTGACTCATCATAACTTTCCTCCTTGATATTCAAACCTGAATTCTGATACTCAATATCTACTGGTTGTTGTTCCCTTTTCAAGATCTCACTTAGACTCTCTTGGGCTGCGGCATATGGCTCAGCCTTTGGGTTTTCAGAAGGGTCCTTTAATTCATAAAGTTCCCTTAATTCAAGATTAAGTTCAGCATTCTCATGTTGAGGATCTATGCATTCACTTACTAAATTCCATACATCAATAGCCTCTACTGGGGTCTTTTCAGGGCAATATACATTATAATATTCTTGAATTCTTTTTCCTATCCGCTGCCAGGTTTTTTGGAATTCCTCCTATATAAACCTTGGGCATGCCTCCTCGACAAACTGTAGGAAGCTCTGAAGCACCCCTTTTTCCACCCACGTACCGTGGGCTTCAATAGGCCTGTTAAGATCGGGAGAAATAACCTATGGCTATTAACTTGACCCATAATTTTTCCTCCTGACTATACACTCTCTTAAGATCCTCTCTTAATAGTCCTACGATGTGTTACTCACCACACGGAGGGGTCCTTCACCTTCGTCCCAGATTTTCAGGGTCCCTGTTCGGGCGCCAGATGCCGGGGCCAACCGGCAGCAAACCAGGGTTCGCAAATTGGGATTCCTGAAATAGGGGGCAAGAACTAGGAAAAAATAGAAGAGAGACAAACAGATGGGGTTCAGGAGGGCTACAGCCCAAATCAGGAACCACAGCTTAAGAAGCCTGTAGCCCAAGACCGTAGCCCCGTTTATTTCCAGTTCTCAATCTTAAATACACTTCTTTAAACTAGGGAACTGCCAGGGGCTACATTCCTACAAACAGTATCAAGTCTGAAATAGGTTGAATGAGAAGCTATCAAGTCCCAAACAGGTTAAATGAGAAGCTATTGACACAGCCCAAAATCATGATAAGAGCTTACTTCCTTGTGTACTCAATTGTGCAGGTCCAAGGTCACTGACCCCACAGTCACGGTGACTGACCCCACAGTCAGTCCCCAACAGCTATCAAAGAAAATAAAATACCTAGGAATTAACTTAGAATGTAAAGCACGTTTTTGATGGAACTATAAACCCTGGAGAAGGAAATTAACGCAGAACTGAGGAAATGCAAAAACCTATGCTCCTGCTTTGGAAGAAGTAATATTGTAAAAATGGCAATCTTGATAAGGACTATCTACAAATTCAGTGCAATATTCATCAATATCCCAATGTCATTCTTTAAAGAAACAGAAGAGGAAATCCAAAATTTCACTTGGAATAATAAAAGACCCATTATAGTCTGTCTTCTTGCATGATACATAATGTTTAATCTCACCTTCTCCACCAAAATCTCACCTTTCTCATTGAGACATAGGTGGCCCTGTTTACTAGCAGCAAAGGCTCAAACGCGCAGTTTCAGGTGTCACCACTGCCTCTGTTACTGGGTAGATCCAACTCTGTCATCGATTCTGAGGTCTGCTCTGGGAGTCTTGGTCACAAGTTGTTCTGTGGCATCTGCTGCCAGCCTGTGCCTATTTGCTTCCTTTTCCTCCAGCAGCCTACAACAGGGAATGAAGTTCAGGCGCTGATGCTCTCCTTCATATGCAGGGCAGGATGAGCCCAACCCTCCCTCATCTTCCTCTTCCAATTTTTGGGAAAAAATGTGCTGGCAGAAGTCCTCAGGTGTGGGGCATGGCTGATCCACACTTTTAATCCAGGCTGGTCAGGAGGCTGAGATCTGAGTATGGAAGTTCCAAGTCACCTAGAACAGGAAAGTCTGATAGATTCTTACTACCAAAAATAAAAACAGCTGGGAATGGAGTTTGGGCTCAAGTGGTAAAGGGCTAGTCTTGAGTACAAATGCTTAGTGCCCAGGCCCTGAGTTCAGGCTCCAGCACTGCCAACAACCTCACTTTAGTGAGATTTTAGCTTTATCCATGTAGGCACATCTCACTGGAATCTTTGCTGGTAGAGATAGTATTCATAATTTTGTCTCAAGGTAAAGGTCCTCCTGGGGTGGTACACAAAAGGTGTCATGGAGAGAGGAGCCCCACTTGCTCCAGGTTTGAAGATGGCATAGGTCAAGCCAGCATGGAGTTGGCACATCAGTCTTTTTCCTAGCACCACCTACAAGTGAATGTCAAATGACATTGATTGTTGTGGGATTGTGTGATTGAAGTGCCCCATTAAGGGCAGTGTTAGCACATCCAAACTTGGATGCCAGGAATGCTGAAATCACAAAGCTAAGATTTTTGTTGGCTACAGAAATGCTGGTGTGTCTGTTATTCACTAAAAGTTCAGGTGCAAACATTCTGAAGCTTGATGCCATGTGTTTATTCCATTTAGTAAAATTATTTTAATGCACTGTATAAGTTAAAACATTTGATAAGAGTCAGGGGTAGTGAAAACATTGTTCTTGAATTCAGGTGTCTGGCAGGGTAATGGGGGGGTGTTGGTGGCTGGGACTATGAAGCTGGAGCTGCTATCAAACCATGGATCATGTTGCTCTTTGTCTGGGAGAAATGACTCCAAAGATGAAATTCGAATGGTGAGGAAAAGATCATGATGTACTCAGGAAATTTCTCCTAAACAAATGCTCATGTGGAAGTGGGATGGGGGCTGGGCATATCTGAGGCAGAGCTTAAGGGGGCTTCTCGTGGCGTTGAGAACGTTCCTTGCGACTTCAGGCATGCAGCATGGTGTTTTAGATGGCCATTGTGAGATGGATGGAATAAGACTGGAGACAAGATGAATGCTGGGATCCTGCAATGCTCTTGCATGAGTGGCTGGTGCCTCACCTGAAAGAACTAATTATGTCTAAAAAAGAAATCAGGAATTTGTTTTGATTAGATAATACCTGTAATCCGAGGCATATTCAGGATCCTGATCTTAGTATTGTGGTTTAAAACCAACCCAGCAAAGGGAAAAATGCATGAGACTCTTACTCCCAGTTTAGAGCAAGAACAAAGATTGAAGTAGAGCTGTGGCTCAAGAGCTAGAGTGCTACCTTGAGCAAAGAAAAGCTAAGAAAAAGCTACAGGTCTTGAGTTCAAGGCCAGGAATGAAAGAAGGAAGGTAAAAAAGGGAAGTATGTGAGGAAGGGAAATATATAAATGAAAGAGAGAAGGAACTAGAAATTTTAAACTAGAGAATGTTTAAAAGTCATCAGTCCTTCTAAGAAAAGTGTTGGAGTATGTGTTCTATATGTGGTGAACTGGAAGCCCAGCAGTGACTTGTTAACCAAAGAGTCACCATGATGAGCAAAGGATAGAAATCTGCATGAGCCTCTTAGCGGATGGAGTCACAGAAGAGAACCTCAGCTACCATCCCATAGTTAGAAGTATATAGAGATGGGGAAGTTGGCATCACCTTGATGTCATTGTGTCCATGGAGACTGGAAGCCATGGCTCTGTGAAAGCACAATGTTCTGGTTACTGAGCTGAGAGGCTGAGGAGAGCCAAGTCGTGGCCATGAAGAAACAGGGTGGCAGCAGAGCAACTCTGCTGCAGTGGGTGCCTGCTTGGCTGTTCTTATTCTGTGGTGGATCAGGCCGGAGCGGGTGATAGTAACAGTTTTGTGGTCACAAGCCCTTCACCAAGAGCTTCCTCTGGGATCCTCATAAGCTACAGGGTCGCTGCTGGTGGGATGTGTGTGGGGTGGAAGTGACAGAGGGATGGACGCATGGCAAGGTGGGTGAAGAGATGAGAGAAATGATGAGAGCCCAGTTCATTGGTTTCCAAGGTTAATGTGTGGGAGGTAGAGAGGCATGATGGAGGAAAGATGGTGACAGAGTGAGGCCATCTGTAGTGCCAGCCTGGCCATCATCTGAAACCCATTGGCAGCTTCCTGATCCCTCACTTTGTCCTGCTCCTTGTGGAGGGAATGTCACGTGTACCCAGAGCTAGGGGTGGGGCAATGTTAGTAGCACCTGGAGAACCATTGGCCTCTACCTGGGTGAGGGGTGGTTCTGGCTCCCATGCTGGGTGGCCTGATAGCTATGGAACAGATCTCTCCTTAGCTACCACAGTCAGTGGCTGCTCTCCATCTAGGGTTAGGGCACCTGCTCAGCCATCAGGACACCCCATGCCAGGACAGAGGCCTACAATTCAGATGGCAGCACAGGGGTGAAGATGATCTCACCGTAGCCCTAGTTACATGGCTGTCCCTGCATGCAGGACAGGATGAGCTGGGGGAAGATGTTCTCTGTGTTTTTCCACAGCCTATCCCGGCCTCTTCTTGTGTCTGATTAGACCAAGAGAGTACCAGGTTCCCTCTCATAGTCCTGGTTCTTTTTCTTTTAAAGTCATGAGGCTTGAACTCAGGTCCTGGGTACTGTACCTGAGCTATTTTGCTCAAGGTTGATGCTCTACCATTTGAACCGTAGTGCCATTTCCAGGTTTTCCTTTTCATGTGGATCTCTGATATCTCCAGTGCTGTGCCTGCAGGGAGGCAATCACCCCACAGACAGAGCCATCTCTGCCGTGACTGTGACTGCCTACAACCCTCACACCCACTCCTTGCACACCCCTCGACTCCAGTTTTAGCTCCTCTTGGACTGGGTGTCCTGCCTACCCCTTCCTACACTCACGAAGGGTCTACAATTGTCTTCCCAGGGTCCTTTCTTCTGCCAGCCAGAGTAGAGACTGTGCACATCTTGACGATCACAGAGCTCAAAGCCAAAGGCTGAGATGCAGAAGGGGGTGACCCAGTAGCTGCACAGGGCCCATGGATCATCCTGTGCATCCCCCAGCCTGTGACTTCCCCCACCCCCTTGGCAGGGAAGCTCCATGCCCACATCCTGATCCCTGGTCCCCTCCAATTCCATTCTCCCTTGGATTTTGCAGACTGTCTACCATCAGGATCTAAAATTCTATTCATCACTTTATGTCCTTATCACTGATTTGCTACTTTGGCAGGATCTCCCCGTGCCTGGAGAGTGGGCATGTCATGTACTCTCTGTGGAGAAGTTGCCCCAGGAGAAGAAATATGCACTTCATGTTAGTGTTGGACAGGGCAGGAGGGCTCCCTAGGATCAGAAGCTACAGGAGATGTGCAGATGGGGGAATGCTAGGGGCCCCAGGGGACAGTGGGACTTAGGGCACAGTTGGTTCCTTCTGTAGGGTTGACACCGCTTCACAAACCCAACAGAATGAGGTTCACATTACAGATATCAGAGACGGTGCAGATTGCCAATGGGCGCAGGGGTCACTGTCACCCCCAGATGCTGGCTGCATGCTGGGATGCACGCAGAGATGTTTTCAAGATCAGATAATGAGGATGTTGCAGGGTGTAACCATTCTTTTCAGATGGCTCTCTCCCTCTCTTGAGCTTCATGTCTATCTTTGGCTTTTTCTTGGCAGTTAACTGGAAATGAGAGTTTCATGGACTTTCCATTCTGGACTGGCTTCAAACAGAAGCTATGCACAGTTTTCAAACCATACCCTACTGAAGAAGGGAAGCTTGATCTGGTGCTTAACTGGGTTGCACTTTGGCTCCGTTTGCTATGCCTCACGGGAGGGGGCTCATCATTTGTAGACTAAGATCTCATGACCTTCAAAGCCAAATGCTACCTGAAAGTTCAGGGTCCCAGCCTATGTGTTGGGCCTGGGTGAATACATTCTCTGTGATGCTGGGTCATCAACCCATGTTTTAAGCTGGAAGTAGGCAGTGCCACATTTGATAAGAACATCTGCCAGAGATTGACACCTCATGAAAGGAGATTCTAAATTTGTATTCCATTTCCTGTGGTGGAGAAATCCCCTCCAAGTTAGACAGGCTCACATCCACCTGCAGGTCACACTCCTAATGCACCCTTGAGTGTCCTCATGGTATTGGGATGTAAGTTTGTAGGGAATGCTGGTTTAGTCCATGAATTAGCTGGACAAGTGATGACCAACGTGTTGTGGATTAATATGAGAACAATTTAAGAAGCCCTGGAGGAGCATCAACCTGACCCTCTGTGGTGCTATAAATCTGATAGGATGTTCCAGACTGAGAAACAATCACATGGCTTTGTGTTTGGCATCTAGACAAGTGAGTGCATGTCTTAGCTGTCAGCCAATACAGAGGAGGACATGAATAAGTGGGTGGAAAGCATCTGTCAGACCCCTGTCTGGGATCAGGTGGAGAGAACATAGGAAGGTAGATACGATGGCTGTGGTGGGGCCAAAAAAAAGGGTAAAAGAGGCAAAGGAACCAGGTACTGGTAGCTCAAGACTGTCATCCTAGCTACTCAGGAGTTTGAGTTCTGAGGATCACAATTCAAAGCCAGCCCAGGACAGAAACTCCATGAGACTCTTATCTGCAATAAACTACTGAATGCAAGAAGCTCAAGCTCAGTGACAGCATCCAGGCCTAGCGTTCAAAGGACAAGAAGCTGGCCAAAAGTTAGAGGGACACTATCTTGACAAACAATACAATGGTAAGTTGCACTCAGAAGACTTGCACAAAATCTGGAAATGCCTGAGACCTATCTATGTATGTTTCCTGTTTGTCTAAATACATATGTTTATGCATTTATATATTAGTATAGAGAGACAGATCAATACATATGACTATACATATATACATAGCCAGACACTTATGGGTGGGTGGTATACTGTGTGAGAGTTTGTGTTTGTGTTTTGTGGATGGCTATCTCTGTTTAAGAAAGATAGAAAATATGTAAATATCTTTAAAAACACTTGATAAAATATAGAGAGACATAAGCTCTTGAGGGAATCTGAAATGACAAGATTATTCACAGGCACGTTTATCCTTATGGATTCCTCAGCAAGTTTTAATTTTTTTTCATTATTTTCTTTCTTTTTTTGAACCAGTGCTAAGGATTTCTCTCAGGGACCAGGTGCTGCCAATTACTAATTTTCTCATGGCTGGTACAAGAGGAACTGAGCCACAGTTCCACTTTTGCCTTATTTATTCGTGCTTAACTGAAGATAAAGATTTCTATCAGTGACTTTCTCTCAGGGGCTGGATTCTAACGAGGATCCCCAGACCTCAGCCTTCTCTATAGCTACAATTAACAATATGAGAACCCAGCACTGGGTTCCAATGCACAGGGCAAGAAATTGAGTGAATCTCTCAACTCCAATTAGCTATAATAAGCTAGAAGTGATAGACCAATACCTTTGAGGAAAAGATGCTGAGGGTTATCACACAGGCCCTATGAGTAAGCCCTAAACCCTGTACACATGTGTGCATGCACACATTGGCAGATACACACACACATGCACACACACAATATCTCAGGCAATATTGTATTTTGAATTAATATCCAAAGATTGGACAACAGGATAGCAATAATAAAATCTGTTTTTCTTGTCTACATTGAGGGAAAGGGATAAGTCACAAGATGCAGAAGCGAAGAATTCAGAGGCAAATGCTGTGAGTGAATAACTTGTAAAAAGCACATTTCTTTTCTTTTCTTTTCTTTTGTTTTCTCTGCCATTCCTGGGGCTTGAACTCAGGACCTGAGCACTGCTCTTGGCTTTTCCCAAGTCTACCCTCTGCCACTTGAGCCACATTGCCATATGGATTTTTATATCTGTGTGATATTAAGGACTCAAACCTAGATCTTCATGGATGCTAGGCAAGCACTCTACCACTGGGCCAAACTAAACCCCGATAAATTATTTATAAATAGTCATCATCATCATATCAAAATATCCTTTCTCCTACAAAGAATGAACACTTATCTATGTCTGTAAGACTTTTTTTATGTCACCAATGCTTCTGTGATTTTCCCACTTGCATTTTTACAGATGACAGCACAGATATTCATCAGGAAGAAAAATAGATTAGGATACAGAAACCTAACAACGTCCTAGTAGATTGAAGTGAAAAATATGTGCAAGATGGCCTGGGTGTTTCATCTATTTGTACAGTGCTTGGCTACCACACAAAAAGACTCCGGTTTGATTCTGCAGTACCATATACATAGAAAACGCTGGAAGTGGTGCTGTGGCTTGGTGGGACAGCTATAGCCTAAAGAAAGCCTAAGAACATGGTCAGGCTCTGAGGTCAAGTCCCAGGACTAGCAAAATAAAATGTTCAAGAGGAAAATGCAAGCTGAGAAGGCACTGTGAAGCAAAATGTCTTGTGAAGGGTAAGGGGAATAGTGACAGATAATTTTGGATCTTACCTAAGAAAGGCTCCTTGAGCCTGAGACCAGGCTAGCACTTATGCCTAGTTAATGACTTGGGATTTGAACAAAAAGGTGTGCTGTTTACTACATCCATATGTGAGGTGGGAAGGGAGATTCAGCCTCCAGTATGTCTTTGGGGAGGTCATCTGTGAGCAAGGAGCTTTGGTCATTGGGCCTTGAAAGGTGACCCTACCTCCCTCACAATGGAACAGAATATGGAACCCTGGTAACCAAGCCACTGTATGTGACAACCAGCTCAAGCCAGCTCCCTTGGCCTGTGGCTCAGGAACCAGAAAGATGTTGCTGTGCTGTTGCCAAAGTTCAGGAGGCTCGCATCTCAGGCATGAGAGATATGGATGTCTCACTTGAAGAAGTAGATGCTGGATCAGTGCCAAGCCTAAATTCCAGTATATCAGACATTTCTCTAGGAAGAAAGCCAGGAAAATCCAGGTCAACTCAGATGAGGTATATTGAGAGGAAACCTATTGGAACCCATCATCCTGCCCACAGACTACAACCTTCTTGTATGCTTTCAAGTGACTCTACTGAGATTAGAGTGTGTCATTTCCAATCTACTCTATTCCAATTCCTCAGTGTGAAGTGTGGTCCCATTCCTACGTTTGAAATATCCACTGTTTTGCCAACATAGTGTGATGGTAAGTCAGCTCAGACTCTGAATGAGCCTTGTAACCTATGGATCCTGGAGGAAGACCTGTTGGAGATGCTGCTGACAAAGCTGATCCCTGCCTACCAGAAAGGTGATCTCTTTTATGTGGGAAACTTCCTGCACAATTTCAAATAGTGGAGGACAATGTAGTAGTTGCTGGAAATTCTCTTGAAAAAGTGAGTGTTCCCCCTACAAACCCAGCTTTGCTCACCCTTCCTGGCCAAGTCTTGGAATACTTGGCTCCTCTCTGAGCCTGTTTGGTTCACTGCGGTGTTCACAGGGGAGCTAAGCATGATACAAGTGCACAAACTACTTTATTATGACTGGGACACCATGCCATTTCATTTCCCTCACAAGCTACTGGAGTCTCAACAGTGTGCTTACTGAGAAGTTGGATTTCAGGCATGAGTAAGTGGCTCCCAACTGCAGCCCTCACCTAGGTGACATCCTAGGAAATCCCATTTCCCAGTAAGAAATGAGGTGTGAGTACTAATGGCGGAGGCCTGTGAAATACTGGAGTCAGAGGAAAAGCTGGGGGCTGAATCACTTTTGAGCCATCAGGGAGGGATTGTGATAGCTTTGCCTGTTAGAACCTGAAAGCATTTACATTTTGGTGTGTGGTCCAGTGCTGCCACTTGAACCTGAACCCAGGTCTAAATGCCATCCCTTTGGTGTTCAAAAATTAGCACTGTACCATTTGAGTCATAGGTCAAGTTCTGGCTTTTTGCTGCCTAATTGAAGACAAGTGCCTTTAGACTTTTACTGACTAGACTGGCTTTCCACTGTGATCTTCAGAGCTCAGCCTGCTGGGTGGCTAAGATTAGAGGAATGAGCATTTAGTTCTTTCTTTGGAGCATTCACTTATAGATTTATTTAGAGCATTTCCTTAGTTAATTTAAGGTGTGTTTACTTTGGACAGATGCATAGAGGCCTCTCTCAGAAGCTTCTGGAAGTGGGGTGTAAAAGTCATCCTGTTCTCGAGTGTCTCTTACCCCCCTCCCAGCACATAAGTGCACATCTCTGCAGGACAGCCACAGCATTAGAGTCCTGCAAGAAAGCGGCTTTGGTAGAAGGCTCAGGATGGAGAGAGAAGGCTCTCACTTTCCTTGTACCGAATGTGCCCACAGCATCATGTGTTCCATCTATACGATGTGAATGGACTTCTACCCCAGTGATTTCTACGAGTTCAAGAACTGCCACACCCTGACACAACTCAAGCTCTATACGAGGCTCCACATGCCGGCTTTGGACCTGCTCTTCTAAACACATACTTTTTGACCAGCTGGAGGAATGTGCGACCAGTAAGACCAAGAAAAAGTAAAAGTCCTGGTGTGGGTGCCTCAGAGCCTGTGAGTAGGAAGCCCATGTGGTCTTGATATTGGTTGGCCCTTACTTTTACAGAGCTTGGCAAAATGCCCTTTATGGGTGGTGTCAGCCTGGTAATGTCTGTCCTCTGAAAGGACTCGGGAATAAACACTCATTAGAAAGACCCTACACCTCCTCAGTGTTCATTCCAAACTCCAGTTCTACAGGTTCCTCCCTTAGATCCTCATGGAAGTTGAGTGACACTTCAACTTGCAGAGTCTACTCTGTCCACTCTGTACCTATTTCCATTCTTAGGTTTGGGTCATCGTGGAAGAGCTTATCCTGAACTCTGGATGAAAAACCCACCAATGGAGCTGGTGACTGATGGAGACTGAAAATCATCACTGCACTCCAGAAAGCATGGGCCTTCTGTAGAAATTACCAAACAGGTTTAGAGTCCTGTGGATATACCTTTTGCTCTGAACGCCATGGGTGACACAGTTGAACCTGCAGATACTATGGAGGAAGAAAAAGAGCAGCCAGATTTCCTTCCGTTTCCTTTCACACTCCACCCAGAGTCAGTCCATCTGAGTCAGAGTAACACTCCACTTATTGTGCAAGCTGAAGGGGCACACGCTGGGCTCATGGAAAATGTCCCCATGGGAAGCAGCAAGTGTACTCTCAATACTGGATTCATTGGAGGAAAATGAATCCATCCTCACAGAATATCCAGACCCATCCATCTCACTAAAAGAGACTCAATCTCCATTCGACAAACCAGAATCCATCCCCCTCTTAACTCAGGAAGGACATTCTGTTTCTCATGAGGAAGGAGACCCTTCTGAGGACTCTGAAGTAGAATTACTGTCTGAAGGCAACTTGGAGGCCAGTCTGGATTTAGAGCTTCCCTGTCCCCTTCCTAAAAAGACATCTCTTTTTCTTGCTCTCATGATTCTTGTCAAGTATTCATTGTATTTACTTTGCTAACTATTAAACTCTCATTGTTAATATTATGGTGTGCAGTTCTTCAGTCCTTATTATACTGTGTTTTATTTTCCACTTAGAATGTGAGACCTCAGACACCTAGGTCCTGGGTGGGCCAAAAACCAGACAGGTCTGGTCCCATAGAAGACAACCTTACTGGATATACAGGGAACTATGAAATGCATGGAATCACCAGGAATCCAGGCCACGCCTCCATGGAAAGACAAGTCAGCTACCAAAACTTAAGGACAGAGCAGATGCCTTGAAATGTGTTTTGTCAATCGGGAGAAGTGCCAGAGTAACTGTAATATTATGGGGGACTCTGTTCTGTGAGTTCAAGTCTGTTTATATATCCATTGTGCTTTGTACAAATATTTAAGAAAATTAAAACTCCACAACATCATCAAAAATCTACTTTGGCTTTGAATGTGGCCTAGTTGTAGAGTGCTCGCCTAGTATACAAGAAGACCTTGATTCAATTCCTCGGCACTGCATACACAGAAAAAGCAGATGGGGCACTGTGGCTCAGGTGTCACAGTGCCACCCTTGAACAAATGTGGCCAAGGACAGTTTCTGGTCCCTCAGTTCAAGCCCGAGGACTAGCCAAACAAGAAATCATACCATTTTCCACACATTTGGAAATAAATCTGTTTTATCTAACCCTACTTCCTTTTTTCCAATCCAGTGTGTGTGCCACCAAGCCAAACTACTGGCCCCCAACCTTACAATTTTGAATCATTTAATTTTTTTACATAATCATATTTCATGCTGTCTGTATTAATACCATAAACAGTATGCTTAGTGTAATAATGTTAAAGGTAAAACATAAGAAATTAATAACTAAAATTCCTTTTTTATTAGTTTTATAGCATTACTACAATTTTATGAGAAAAATTACCTAGAATGTTTATTTTAGAGTTCAAGTAATCCATTTTGATAAATATATCAACGTACATCATTTATTTGAACACATTTAAACTATTTTTTTCCAGGAATGAAAATACATATATATTTGTTGTAAATGAAATTTATGACTTGAGGGGAGGGAAAGAGAAAAGGGGGGAGGGGGTAACAGTGTTTACAAGAAATGTACTCATTACATATGTAACAGCAATCTCTTTGCATATCACCTTTACAACAATTTTTTTGAAAAGTACAATAAGTTTAAAAGTCTAATTGTGGCAGAATTTTTTTTTGCCAGTACTGTGGTTAGACTCAGGACCTGAGCACGATCCTTGTTTTTGTTTTTGTTTATTCTTAAGGCACAAGTTCTATCACATGTGCCACAGCACCACTTGTATCTTTTTTATCTATGTTGTGCTGAGGAACATTCATGCTCGGCAAGAACTATTCCACTAGGCTTAACTTATGGCCCCAGTGGGAAGGAAGTTTTCCATAAAATATGTAGGAAATATGTCCACTAAGGAAAAGACATCAAAAATAGAAGAAAAATTATATACTTAGATAAAGACATGCCAGTATTATGGCAGATCTCTGTAATTCTAGCTTCAAGAGTGGCCTATTTGGACCGGGAGTTGGCTGGCTGAAGTAAAGTGCTATCCTTGAGCAAGCCCTAGGACAGTGCTCTGGCCATGAGTTGAAGCCATAGGACATGCAAAAAATAATAATTTAATGCCCGTGACTGGTGGCTCACCCTGGTAATCCTACCTACCCTGGAGGATCGAGGTTCAAAGACGGCCCAGGCATAAAAATCTGTGAGAATCTTATTACCAAATAATCCAGAAAATTCAAAATGACAATGTGCCTCAACTGGTAGAGATCTTGCCTTGAGCTGAGAGCTTAAGGTAAACATCCAGGTCCAGAGTCCAAGCCCCATGAGTGAAAAAAAGAAAAAGAAAGAAAGCCCTTATCTAAGGCTGGAGTGCACACTAGTGGTAGTTTGCTTGCCTAGTATGCACAAAGCCCTGTGTTCAATTACTCTGTACCACTTACACCAAAAATAAGCTGGAAATGGTCTCAGAATGTTGGGTCCTGAGGATCACAGTTCAAAGCCAGGCCAGACACTAAAGTCCATGAAACTGTTACTTCCACTTAACCACCAGAAAACCAGAAGTGACACTGAGGCTCAAGGTGTTTAAGGTTGTAGCCTTGAGCTGAAGAGCCCAGGGACACTGCCCAGGTGCACAATTAAGGTCTTACAACCAAGAGAGAGAGAGAGAGAGAGAGAGAGAGAGAGAGAGAGAGAGAGAGAGAGAGAGAGAGAGAGAGAGAGAGACAGAGACACAGAGACTAGAGAGAGAGACAGAGAGAGAGAGATAGAGAGAGAGACAGAGAGAGAGACAGATAGACAGAGAGACAGAGACACAGAGAGACAGAGAGACAGAGGCAGAGAGAGACAGAGAGACAGAGACAGAGAGAGACAGACAGGCAGACAGACAGAGACAGACAGAGACAGAGAGACAGAGACAGAGACATCAATCAGCCAGGCACTGCTGGCTGAAGCGTGTAATTCTAGCTACTATGGAGGCTGAGATGGAGGATCTTGGTTCAAAGCCCAAAGCCAGCCTGGACACATATGTTTGTGAGACTTACATCACCAATTAACTACCAGAAACCAAAAATGGAGCTGTACAGGAAGAGTGCTAGCATTGAGCTGCAGAGCTCAGGGACAGTGTCCAGGCCCAAAGTGCAAGCACCATGACGAATCAATAATAAAAAAAGAAGATAGCTAATAGTAATGATGAATAATTTTGTGCTGGGAGTTTGGCCTAGTGGTAGAATGCTTGCCTAGCATGCACGAAGACCTGGGTTCAATTCCTCAATACCACATACATAGAAAAATGCTGGAAGTGGTGCTGAGGCTGAAGTGGTAGAGCCCTAGCCTTGAGAAAATATAAGGACAGTGCTCAGTCTCTGAGTTCAAGCCCAGGACTGGCCAAATCAAAAGTAGTAGAGCACTGGCATTGAACTGAAATCTGAGGAACAGCCCAGGCACAGAGTTCAAGCACCGCAAACAACAACAACAAAATCTATGAAATGGCAGTGGTGGTATTAAGCTAAGTAAAAATAGAGTAGAAAGTGGAAAAATACATATTTGTGTGTAAGCAAAATAGCCAGACTTATGCATTAGAACAGGATAGCAACTTGAAAAAAAATTTTGCTTTCCATCTCACTAGGTCCTGTCTCTTAATTTATTCAAGTAAGTAAAATGCTGGGTTTTATAATCATTGCTCTGAATATTAGAAAATCATAATATCTCTCATTAACCAACAAAGACCAGGAACTGGGGCTTCGTTCAAATGGCAGAGTATCAGGCAAGAGAAGAAAAAATTGAAGTAAGAACTTGAAGTTCTTGATCCAGAACCTGCATAGTAACAGAGCAGCAGCCTGGTGATGGTACCTCACACCTATAATCTTAGCTACTCAGGAGGCTAAGATCTGAGAATCAAAGTTTAAAGCCAGCCAAAGTACCCAGTTAACTGCCAGAAAAACCAGAAGTGGCACTGTGGCTCACAGATTAAAGCACTAGCCTTGAGCTGAAGAGCTCAGGGACAGTGCCCAGGCCCAGAGTTCAAGCCCCACAATTGACAAAAATCAAACAAGCAAACAAAACTCACAAAGAAGCCTGCAGACCACAGTGGTTCTGCTGAGTCTCTTCTCTATGGGGATCAGGAAACATTTCACTTTTTCTGTCTCTTCCCATCTCAACATTCATACTAAAATAAGACTGTGTTGAAAGTTTCAATTTATAAAAATGTTTTTCATGAAGCACCCTGAAATATTCATCGCTTATATCTCAATTGAAGATAGTTGATTTGGGGCTGCATTGGTAGAGTGCTAGCCTTGAGCAGAAAAGGTCAGGGATAGAGCTGAAGCACTCTGTTGAAGACCCAGTGCCAACACACAAAAGAAAATATGGACTTTATACATATTTTCTAATTTCTTAATGAATTTTTCAATCTGTATAAATATAGGGTACATTCCTTGTTACTTAAGTAAGATTGTTCTTTTTTTTTCTTTTTCCAGTTCTAGGGCTTGGACTCAGGGCCTAGACATTTTCGTTGGACTCGCTTGCCCAAGGTGAGTGCTCTGCCTCTTGAGACACAGCGCCACTTCTAGCTTTTTTCTGAGTATGCGGAACCGGTGAATAGAACCTAGGTCTTCATGCATTCTAGGTGAGCACTCTACCATTAGGCTACATTCCCAGGCAGTGAGATTCCTCTTACAGTCATTGTATGTTCACAGTATTTGATCTCACACACTGTAAGGCCCTGGTTGGCTTTGACCTGTGATCCTAAGCCCTGAGCCTCCTAAGTAGCTGAAATTAAGTTGTGAGCCAGCATGATGGCTTCCATTCTTTTTTCTACAAAAATATATGTAGTTATCTAAAATATATCTATAGCTGAAAAAAATGAATCTCTCCCAAACAAATCTTCAAAGAAACAACCATCCTATTAAAAGGTGGGCTAAAGATTTAAAAGAGTATTCTCTGAAGAAAAAATTAAAATGGGCTTTAGACACATGAAGAAATGCTCCACATCTCTAGCAATAAGGGAAATGAAAATCAAAACAACTTTGAGATTCCACCTGACTCCAGTCAGAATGGCCATTATCAAAAAATCTAATAAGAGATACTGGTGGGGAAGTGACCAGGGGGGATCACACCTACACTGTTGGTGTGAGTGTAAACTCGTTCAACCACTAGGGAAAGCAGTGTGGTGGTTCCTCAAAAGACTGAACATAGAGCTCCCCTATGATCCAGCAAATCCACTACTTGGCACCTACCCAATTGTCCAGAAAAAAGGGCATACTAAAGCCACTAGCACAATGATGCTCATTGCAGCAATATTTACCATAGCTAAGATATGAAACCAACCCAGATGCCATTCAGTAGATGACTGAATCAAGAAGATGTGGTACTTATACACAATGGAATGCTATGCTGCCATCAGAATGAATGACATCGCCCCATTTGTAAGGAAATGAAAAGTCTTGGAAAAATTCATATTAAGTGAAGCAAGCCAGACCCAAAGAAACATAAGCTCAATGGTTTCCCTCATTTGTAATAATTAGTTCACATCTAGGACTCTCCTAGCAGAGGATTACAATAACTCAAAAACCTAGGTATATAAGGTCATATAGGATGAGACTAAATGTAAGGATCTCTAGGATATGGGAACAAGAGCTATATCTTGTGTCATCGTTGTTCTTATTCTTGTGTGATTTTTGTCCTTAATCTACTATGTTATTTCTCATCTCTTATTTTGCCCTTTGGTTAATGTCAGATTGTTACTGTATCTGATTTTTTCCCTGGCATATTGTATATATGTTTATTTGTTTATGTCAAATAGGAAAGGGAAGGGGGGAAACAAGATGATTGGGAAGGGGAGGGGAGAGGGAACTGTGGACAAAAACATGTGGAGTGGAATAAATGTGTGAGAAGTAGTGCAGTCCACTACCTGTAAATGTAATCATAACCCCTCTATACATTATCCTGAAAATAAAAAAGAGACTATAAAAATATCTGTAGAAAATGAGGCTGGATGATGGAAACAACCAGATGCCCTACTACAAAAAATGTGATACACGCACACACACACACACACACACACACACACACAATGGAATGATACATAGCCAACGAACAAGATAAAATAATGGCATTCTCGGGGAAGTGGATGAAAAGGAAAAAAAATCATATTAACTGAAGTAAGCCAAACTCAAAGGAACATAGGCCCAAGAGTCTCCCTCATTTGTCAAATTCAGTAGAAACCTTGGGCTCTGCTACCAAAGATTTACAATAGAACAAAATCTAGAGACATCGTGACAAATAGTATGACACTAAATGTAAGGACCTCCAAGATGAAGAAACAAAACTCATATAATGAGTGATTGTTGTCCTTAATGAACTATGTGATCTCTTATCTCTTTTGCTATCCCTTGGTTATATCATATTGTTACAATATTTCACCTTGTTTTCTGATATATTGCATATGTGCCTAATTGGTTATTTGAAATTGGATATGGAAAGGGGGAAATGAACATGAGTGGGGGTAGGGGAAGGGAAATGGGGACCATATCATTACATGGGGTATCAAAGTTTGAGAAGTAATGCACCTTCTATGTGGTGAATATAATGTAACCCTTCTATAAATTACAATAAAAATAAATACATAAAAAGAAGATCTGCACAGAAAAAAATAATAATGGCATTTTTGGGGTAGTGGATGAAATTAGAGTGAATCCTGTTGAGTGAGATAAGTCAAGACCAAGGAACAAAAGGTACATGGTATCCTTAATATATGGATATTAGTTTCAAACAGTAGTAGAGCAATGAGTGAATAGTTGATACCCAAATTCTGGACATAATTTTGGAGATATAAACATAACTACATAGACATAAAAATCTAGGATAGACTATACACTCTATAGACATGTGTTTTATAATAGATTAATCTGTATCTATGACATACAAAGACTCAGCTTAATTTTTACTATATTCTAAAATTTATGTGCCAGTGATTGTATAGCGATTCCCTTCTTGAATACTTGTTGGTTAAACATGACATTTGAAATATGATGTAAAATTCAATGTTAATAAATTTTTTAAAAAAGAGGGTAGAGTTAAATACCACTAATGTACTTGCTCTAAGTGGTACCGAAATTTTCTTAATGACTCAAGGGATTTTATTACATCTTTATGCAATTATTTTAGTTCTGAGTGTTCTACACTCAATGCTACTTCTGGAAAGATGATATAGCTGACTGTGTAGATGGTATGAAGACATACTGGCCTAAACGTAGAATAAAGCATTGGTAAGTGGCTGTTAGCTGTCCAGATTCTACTGGAATATGTGGAATGAATTTATTTATTTTTTATTTATTTATTTTTTTATTGAAATTAGTAAAAGGGTTACATGATATTTGCCAGATAGAAGGTGCGTTAATTCACATACATTGATACCCTTTCACATGTCTTGGTACCATTTACCTCCCCCCCCACACCCTCCACCCGTCTTGGTTTTCCCCCCTTCCCTATCTAATTTCAAATATCCAAATACAAATAAATTCAATATATTAGATAACAATGTGAGATACTATACCAATATGAGATAACAAGGGACAGCAAAGGAGATGAGAGACAACATAGTACATTAAGGACAACAATCATTCATTATATAGCTTTTGTTTCACTATCCTGTACTTCCTTTTAATTAGCTTCACATTATATGTCCTTATGTATCAAGATTTTGCTCTATTGCAAATCTCTGCTAGTAGAGCCCAAGGTTTCTACTGATTATGACGAATGAGGGAAACCATTGAGCCTAAGTTCCTTTGAGTCTGGCTTATTTCACTTAATATGATTTCTTCTAAGTCTTTCCATTTCCTAACAAATGGGGTGATGTCATTCTTTCTGACAGCAGCATAGAATTCCATTGTGTACAAATACCACAACTTGTTGATCCACTCATCAACTGAGGGACATCTAGGTTGGTTCCATATCTTTGCTATGGTGAATAGTGCTGCAATGAACATTGATGTGCTAGTGGGTTTAGTATGTCCTTGTTTCTGGATGGTTGGGTAAATGCCAAGTAGTGGAATTGCTGGGTCATAGGGGAGTTCTATGTTTAGCCTTTTGAGGCACTGCCACACTGTTTCCATAGCGATTGGACGAGTTTGCACTCCCACCAACATTGTAGTAGTGATCCCTCCTGGCCACATCCCCTCCAGCATCTGTTGTCATTCGTTTTCCTGATCCTGGCCATTTTAGCTGGAGTGAGGTGGAATCTTAGAGTTGTTTTGATTTGGATATCTTTTATGAACAGATATGTTGAGCATTTCTTCATGTGTCTATAGGCCATTTATGTTTCTTCTTCAGAGAAGACGCTCTTTAAGTCTTTGGCCCATTTTTTAATGGGATGGATGTTACTTTGGAGGTTAGTTTTGGAGTGATTCAATTTTGTGAGTTGTTGATATATTTTAGATATGAGGCCTTTGTCGTTGTTTGGTTGGTGAAGATCTTCTCCCACTCTGTAGGCTTCCTCCTTAGTTTACAAGCTATGTCCTTTGCCATACAAAAGCTCTGCAGTTTAATGCAGTCCCACTTATCCAGCCCTTCTCTGATTTGTTGTGATTCTTGGTTCTTATTAAGAAAGTTTCGACCTGTGGCAAGGAGGCCTAGTGTATCTCCTATTCCTTCCTGTAGAGTTTTCAGTGTGTCAGCTTTTACCTTCAGGTCTTTGATCCATTTGGAGTTAAATCTAGTGCAAGGTGACAAAGAAGGATCCAGCTTTAGTTTTCTGCAGGTGCTTAACCAGTTCTGCCAGCACAACTTATTCAAGAGGCTGTCTTTCTTCCATTCTATTTTTTTGGCTCCCTTGTCAAAGATTAGGTGGCCATAGGTCTGTGGTTTAATATCTGGGTCCTCAGTTCTATTCCATTGGTCTTCAGGCCTGTTCCTGTGCCAGTAACAAGCTGTTTTGAGGATTATAGCTCTGTAATTGAGTCTAAAGTTTGGAATTGAAATTCCTCCAGCGCTGTTCTTTCTGCTAAGAAGTGTTTTTGCTATACGGGGTCTTTTATTATTCCAAATGAAATTTTGGATTGCCTCTTCTATTTCTTTAAAGAATGACATTGGTATGTTGATGGGTATTGCATTGAATTTGTAGATAGCTCTTGGCAAGATTGTCATTTTCACAATGTTGATTCTTCCAATCCAGGAGCATGGGAGGTTTTTCCATTTCCTTAGTTCTGCTTTAATTTCATTTTTAAGGGTTTTGCAGTTTTCATCAAAAAGGTCCTTTACATTCTTAGTTAAGCTAATTCCTAGGTACTTTATTTTCTTTGAGGCTATTGTGAAAGGAGTTTCTTTCCTGATTATTGCCTCGTTCCTCTCACTGTTGGCATAAAGGAAGGCAGTTGATTTTTGAGGGTTGATTTTATAACCTGCTACTCTTCCAAAGCTTTGGATCATCTCAAGAAGCTTGGGAGTAGAGTCTATAGGATTCTTTAAATACAGAATCATGTCATCTGCAAAGAGGGATAGTTTTATTTCCTCTTTCCCTACTTGGATCCCCTTTTTGCTTGCTTCTTGCCTTATTGCACTGGCTAGGAATTCTAGTACTATGTTAAAGAGTAGTGGAGAAAGTGGGCATCCTTTTCTCGTTCCTGATTTTAGAGGGAATGGCTTTAGATTTTCACCATTAAGTGTAATACTAGCAGTAGGTTTCTCATACACAGCCTTTATTACATTAAGGAATGTTCCATGGATTCCTAGTTTCTCCAGATCTTTTAACATGAAGGGGTGTTGGATCTTGTCAAATGCCTTTTCCACGTCTATTGAGACAATCATGTGATTTTTGTCTTAGCTCCTGTTGATGTGTTGAATTATATTAATTGATTTGCGTATGTTGAACCAGCTTTGGCTCCCTGTGATGAATCCAGTTTGATCATAGTGTATAATTTTTTGATGAGTTGTTGTAGACGGTTGGCCAGTATTTTGTAGAGAAGTTTTGCATCGATGTTCATCAAAGATATAGGTCTGTAGTTCTCTTTCTTTGATGAATCTCTGTCTGGTTTGGGGATGAGGGTTATACTGGCTTCATAGAATGAGTTTGGTAAGGAACCTTCATTTTCAATTTCGTTGAAGAGCTTGAGGAGTATTGGTGTGAGCTGCTTTGTAGACCTTATAGAATTGAGCTGTGAATCCATCTGGCCCTGGGCTTTTCTTAGGTGGAAGTACACTAATTGCCATTTCTATTTCAGAGCTTGAAATAGGCCTGTTGAGTTGGGTTAGTTCTTCTTGGTTCAGTGTGGGTATGTTAATATTGGCTAGGAATTCATCCATTTCATCTAGGTTCTCAAATTTGTTGGCATAAAGGTTTGAGAAGTATTCCCTCATGATATTCTGGATCTTGGTAATTTCTGTCGTGATATTACCATTTTCATCTGCGATTTTGTTTATTTCGATATGCTCTCTTGTTTCCCTTGTAAGATTTGCTAAGGGCTTGTCAATTTTGTTAATTCTTTCAAAGAACCAACTCCTTGTTTTGTTGATTCTTTCTATAGTTTTTTTGGATTCCAAATCATTTAATTCTGCTTTGATTTTAATTATTTGCTTTCTTCTACTGGGATTAGGGTTGGTTTGTTTATCTTTTTCCAGAAGCTTAGTTGGGATATTAACTTGTTGGTTTGCAATTTTTCCAACTTGTTGTTGTAGGCACTCAGCGCTATAAATTTTCCTCAGAGTACTGCCTTTGCTGTGTCCCAAAGGAGTTGGTATTTTGTGTGCTCTTTACTGTTAAATTTCATAAACTGTTGGATTTCTGTTCTGATCTCATCAATGACCCATTGGTGGTTCAACAATGTGTTGTTCAGTCTCCATGAGTTACAGGGTTTTCGTTGGTGGAGATGTGTGTTCAGTTCAAGATTGATGCCTTTGTGGTATGAGAGTTTGCATGGAATAATTTCTGTGTTTCTGAATCTGTCCAGGTTTGTTTTATGGCCTAAGATGTGATCTATTTTGGAAAATGTTCCATGTGCTGCTGAGAAAAACGTATATTGTGTTGTTGCTGGTTGGAATATTCTGCAGATGTCTGTTAGATCTAGTTGGTCTATATATTTGTTCAGTTCTAAGGTTTCTCTGTTGAGTTTTTGCCTGGTTGATCTGTCCATAGGTGAGTGTGGGGTGTTAAAGTCACCGACAAACACTGTATTCCGATCTATGTATGGTTTCAGTGTAAGTAAAGTTTGCTTGATGAAGTTTGGAGCTCCGGGATTGGGTGTGTAAATATTTAGGATCATTATGTCTTCCTGGAGGAAAGATCCCTTTAGTAGTATGTAGTAACCTTCTTTGTCTTTTCTTACTAATTTTGGTTTGAAGTCTATTTTATCTGATATGAGGATGGCAACTCCAGCCTGTTTATGGGGGCTGTTAGCTTGATAGAGTTTATTCCAACCTCTCACTTTCAAAAGATGCTTGTTTTTTTGGGTAAGATGTGTCTCTTGAAGACAGCAGAACGATGGCTCTTGCTTTTTGATCCAACTAGACAGCCTATGCCGTTTAATTGGAGAGTTAAGTCCATTGATATTGACAGTTAGGATTGAGAGATATTTATTAGGTCCTACCATTTTTAAAAGCTTTTATTTGGGCCTGTGTCTTGACAGTTCTTGTGGTCCTTAGGTGGTATGCTGTTTAGGTGCCATTTCTTTCCCTATATTGCCTTTATTTTGGTTTTCTATGTATAGAACATCTTGCAGAATTCTCTGTTGTGTTGGTTTTGTTTCGACATATTGTTGCAGCTTTTACAGGGAATGGAATGTTTTTACTCTTAACTCAGTTATGAATGAGAGCTTAGCTGGGTACAGTATTCTTGGTTGGTAGTTGTTTGACTTAAGGGCATGGCATATATGCTTCCAGTCACTTCTTGTTTGCATGGTCTCTGCTGAGTAATCTGGGGTGATTCTGATTGGTTTTCCTTTATAGGTTACTGAACCCTTTTCCCTGGCTGCCTTTAGGATCCTTTTTTTGGTTTCTGCTGATCCAGTTTGAATTACGATGTGGCGGTGACATGTTCTTTTCTGGTCAGGTCTGTTTGGGGTTCTAAAAGCTTCTTGTATCTGGATATGTCTGCCCTTCTGGATATTTGGGAAATTCTCTGAGATGATTCCCTGAAGTATATTTCCAATACCATTGACCTCTTTCTCTAGACCCTCCTCAATACCAATTAGCCTTAAATTAGGCTTCCTAATTTTATCTTGGACCTCCTGAAGCGCTCTCTCATTTTTCCTAGATTTGGATTGACTCATTTTCTGTTCTTTCTGTATAATAACTAAATTATCTTCAGCCCCGGAAATTCTCTCCTCTGCATTGTCTAACCTGCTATCAAAGCTATCTACTTTATTTTTCATCGCCCTTGCTTCTAATTGCTCATTTTTGATGCCTTGCATCTCTTCTTTTAGATCATGTATGGATTTCTTTAGCTCCTTGATTTCCTTTTGAGTGGTTAGCTCAGTAGCTTTATTTTCTTTGAACATTTACTGGAGTTTGGTCACCTTTTTATTTGTGGATTCTATGAATTCATCCATCTTTCTTTGAACAGCCTTTATTATGGCCTCCTTTATGGCTCCTTCTTTTTCACTTATCACCTTCTTTATGGTTTCCTCTTGTTCAGCTATGGCTCCTCCCTTATCTCTTTCTTTATATTTTCACATTTTTCATTAATGATGTTTAACAATTGCATTTGTACAGCACTTGGAAGACTCTCCTCCAGGCTTGCCAGTGACTGTTCCATTGGCTGTTTACATTGGGTGGGGGAGGTGGGAGGTGTTGTTTCTTGATTTGACATTTTTTTTGAGTTTCTTGTTTTGCCCATTTGAAAATGGGAGCAAGATTAATACTAAACACGATTATAGTTTTTCAGATATAACCAAGCTAGACCTCTGTAGCTGGCAGACTCTAGATTTTCACGAGTTTTGATTGGTGTTATCACTCTTTCTTTTCGTGCAGTTATCGACTAGTCTAATTTTTCACTGATATGCAATTTATATTCAAAACAATAAGCCTCTCAATCCAATCTCTATTGTCTTTAAGTCCCTCTGAGCTTAGAGGATAATTAAACACCTACATATACAATGTTGCTCAACAGCCATCAAGTGTAGATCCATGCAGTATAAGGGTTGAAAGTGGAGCAGAGGTCCAGAGATAGAAAAATAGAATGAGAGAGGTCTGGGGGTAAGTAGGTAGAGTATTTGGAAAGTATTAGAATAAAACTTATGTGTTGCTGCGCGACTAGCTCTTAGCCCAAACAGTGGCCTCACTCTGGACCATGGGATGGATCTGCGAGCTTCTGTCTGAGCATGGTTGGCGGACGTTTTCCTGTGCTGCTTCCAGGGGCAGCCCCAAGCCAAGGGTCTGGGGATTGAGAGTTTCAGGCCCTCTCAGCAGGACCAGCAGGAGGCCCCTCTGTTCCCAGGGGCGGGGCCCAGCTGGGGGCATGGGCTCCAAGGGCGGAGCCGCGCCTTTTTGGTTCTCAGAAGGGGAGCTTGGCTGCTGGTTGGCCTTCAGATCCCTGCTGTGTTTCCACTGCTTTGTCAGAGTCTGTGACTGTGGGGGCGTCCTTGGTGGTGTCTTGCTCAGGGTTTCCAGCTGGAGGATGCCCCGCTCGAGAATTGAGGGGGGGCAGATGCTGGCTCCTATTTACCCGCACCCCCTACCCACTTTTGTAAGGCAGGGTCTCAAAGCCCTCCACTCTCCAGATCCAGTGGCCTGGGTGAGGAGCCTGGTGGGCGGGTGGGAGCTGGGACAGCTCCGCCTCCCCTGGTGGGGTGCTGGGGCTTATGGGTAGCCCACCTGTCAATCTCCAGTCAATGGCCTGAGGAAGGGGGCTGTTGAGGGGAGGGACAGGATTCTAAATTCCTTGCCCCCCTGCTCCTGCCAGTCTTTCTCGGGCGGGGTGTTGGGGTCTGAGTTAAGTTCTATTGCTTGGCACCCGCTCTGCTTTCTCGATGAGTTTGGGCACGCGCTGTATTACTCACGCCTCTGCGGGTGTTCTAAGGTGGTGGGGAGTCTTTCACTCCCCTCGGGTCTCCGCCGCCGCCTGTGTTCTGAGTCTGGGTCCCGCTGCTTGCTGTCTGGTTCCGCGTCTGGGTTCCACTGCTTCCGCAGTTCGCTGGCCGGGTTCTGTGCTGCTTTCTGCAGCCGTTGGGCTCCCAGCCTGGCGCCCTCCAGGGCCGCCGCTTTTCGTGGATTAGACCCCATGCCCGCCCCATCTTTCCCCGCGTGGAGCCGGTGCCAGCTCAAGCCGCTTTTCGCAGCTTGGTCTGCTGCCAGCAGCCGCTTATCACGGCTTTCCTCGGCTTTGGGCGAGAGGTGGGGGAGGGGTCCTCGCGTTCAGAATTCTTTGAAAAAGTTGCATGTGAGCTTTATCTGGATTTCTTTTCCGGTTTGAGTCCTTCTCCATTGCTTTTTGAGTTTGTTGTCGTGGATTTCTTTAGAAAGTTGGCTCGTGGGACTCCCTGGTTCTCTCTTTTTGTCAGAGAAAGCTAAGCAGCGTCCCTATTGTCTCTGCGCCATCTTCCTTCCTCCGTGGAATGAATTTATTAAGCACAATGCAGGCTCTTAGTCAGATCAGGAACAAGATTATGTGGTTCCATGAGATGAATGAGGAAAGATAAGAAAAATCTACTAAGATATCCAGATATACTTTTGAAACTAAGGTACCTGGACTCCTTTTTTTTTCTTTCTTGGTGGGGAGCTTGAACTTTGGACCTGGGAAGGTCTCTTAGTTCTTTTTCCTCAAGGCTAATGCTGTACCAGTTTTAGCCACAACTCCACTTAGTTTTTGGGTGGATAAGTGGAGAGAAGAATCTTACAGGTTTTTTTTGTTTTCGTTTTTTTGCTTGCAAAGGCATTGAATCACCTTCTCCCTGGCTAGTAGAATGACAATTATGACACTCCAGAACTTGGCTAGTGATTTTTTGAAAATTGGACTTTCTTCCAAATCACGTAACTGGTTCCTAGCAAAGTTTTGAAGCCTGACTTAAATGTGACAGTTTTTTGTCACTTGGAGACACTCTGTGCTGAACGTTAGAAATCTACCAGCTGGGTCACAGTGGCACTTCCAGTTTTTGTTTATGTGGTGCTGAGGAATGGAATCCAGGGTTTCATACATGCTAGGCAAGCTACATTTCCATCCCAACAACCAGAAACAAGGACATACTAAACCCACTAGCACAACAATGTTCATTGCAGCACTATTCATCATAGCAAAGATATGGAACCAACCCAGATGTCCCTCAGTTGATGAGTGGATCAACAAGTTGTGGTATTTGTACACAATGGAATTCTATGTTGCTGTCAGAAAGAATGACATCGCCCCATTTGTTAGGAAATGAAAAGACTTAGAACAAATCATATTAAGTGAAGTAAGCCAGACTCAAAGGAACTTAGGCTCAGTGGTTTCCCTCATTCGTCATAATCAGTAGAAACCTTGGGCTCTACTAGCAGAGATTTGCAATAGAGCAAAAGGACATATATAAGCCCTTATAATGTGAAGCTAATTGAAAGGACCTCCAGGATATTGAAACAAAAGCCACATAATGAATGATTTTTGTCCTTAATGTACTATGTTGTCTCTCATCTCCTTTGCGGTCCCTTGGTTATCCCATATTGGTATAGTATCTCACTTTGTTAGATGATATATTGAATTTATTTGTATTTGGATATTTGAAATTTGATAGGGAAGGGGGGAAAACCAAGGCGGGTGGGGGATGTGGGGTTGGAGGGAAATGGGTACCAAGACATGTGAAAGGGTATCAAAGTACGTGAATTAATGGACCTTCTATCTGGCAAATATCATGTAACCCTTTTACTAATTACAATAAAAAAATAAATAAATAAAGTTGTAGGGTGTGGGGAGGATGATGGGGTCAAATACATTTCTTCTTAGAAATATACCTCATCTGGTTGCCCTGGATTTTCCTGGCCTTCTTCTTAGAGAAAGGCCTGTTATACTGGATTTGTGGCTTGGCAATTATCAACATGTACATCTTCGAGTAAGACATCCACAACTTCCATGCCTGAGACTCGAGTTTCCTGACCATTGGAAGCAGCACAGCAATATCTTTCTTTCTCCTGAGCCACAGGCCAAGTGAGCTGGCTTGAGTTGGTTGTTAGTTACAGTGGCTTGGTTACCAGGGTTGCACATTCTCTTCCATTGTGAGGGAGGCAGGGTCACCTTTCAGGGCCCAATGACCAAAGATCCTTGCTCACAGAAGACCTCACCAAAGACATACTGGAGGCTGAATCTTTCCAAACTTTGTACTCAAATATGCTACCTACTTACCAACTTAGGTCAGTTATCCTTATGCTATACCTTTTCTTCATGACTACAATATTCTTACACTCCTACATTAATCCTCTTCTACTTCCCCCGACCTCTCTCATTCTTTTTTTCTATCTCTGGACCTCTGCTCATCTTACAACACTTATACTACATGATGGCTCTACACATGGATCTACACATGATGGCTGTTGAGCAATATTGTATATGTAGGTGGTTAATTATTCTCTAGGCTCAGAGGGACTTAAAGACAATAGAGATTGGATTGAGAGGCTTATTGTTTTGGGTATAAATCGCTTATCAGTGGTTGTATTAGGCTGGTCTGTAAGCGCACAAAAAGAAAGAATGATAATACCAATCAAAACTTGTGAACATCTAGTGTCTGCCAGCTACAGAGGTCTAGGTTGGTTATATCTGAAAAACTATAATCGTATTTAGTAGTAATCTTGCTGCCATTTTCAAATGGGCAGAACAAGAAACTCAAGAAAAATGTCAAATCAAGAAACAACATCCCCCACCCAATGTAAACAGACAATGGAACAGTCACTGGCAAACCTAGAGGAGAGTCTTCCAAGTGCTACACAAATGCAATTGATAAACAACATTAATGGAAAATGTGAAAATATAAAGAAAGAGATAATGAAGGAAGCCATAGCTGAACAAGAGGAAAGCACAAACAAGGTGATAAGTGAAAAAGAAGAAGCCATAAAGGAGGCCATAATAAAGGTTTTTCAAAGAAAGATGGATGAATTCATAGAATCCACAAATAAAAACGTGACCAAACTCCAGCAAATGTCCAAAGAAAATAAAGCTACTGAGCTAACCACTCAAAAGGAAATCAGGAGATAAAGAAATCCATACATGATCTAAAACAAGAGATGCAAGGCATCAAAAAAGAGTAATTAGAAGCAAGGGAGATGAAAAATAAAGTAGATAGCTTTGATAGCAGGTTAGACAATGCAGAGGAGAGAATTTCCGGGGCTGAAGATAATTTAGGTATTATGAAGAACAGAAAATGAGTCAATCCAAATCTAGGAAATATGAGAGAGCGCTTCAGGAGGTCCAAGATACAATTAGGAAGCCTAATTTAAGGCTAGTTGGTATTGAGGAGGGCGTGGAGATAGAGGTCAATGGTATTGGAAATATACCTCAGGGAATCATCTCAGAGAATTTCCCAAATATCCAGAAGGGCAGGCCCATCCAGATACGAGAAGCTTTTAGGACCCCAAACAGAACTGACCAGAAAAGAACATCCCACCGCCACACTGTGATCCGAACTGGATAAATAGATATGAAAGAAAAGATCCTAAAGGCAGCCAGGGAAAAGGGATCAGTAACCTATAAAGGCAAACCAATCAGAATAACCCCAGATTTCTCAGCAGAGACCATGCAAGCACGAAGTGACTGGAAGCATATATGTCATGCCCTTAAATCAAATAACTACCAACCAAGAATACTGTACCCAGCTAAGCTCTCATTCATAACTGAGGGAACAATAAACACATTCCATTCCAGGGAAAAGCTGCAACAATATGTCGAAACAAAACCAACACTACAGAGAATTCTCAAAGATGCTCTACACATAGAAAACCAAAATAAATGCAATATAGGGAAAGAAATGGCACCTAAACAGCATACCATCTAAGGACCACAAGAACTGTCTAGACACAGGCCCTACTAAAAGCTTTTAAAAATGGTAGGAACTAATAAATATCTCCCAATCCTAACTCTCAATATCAATGGACTTAACTCTCCAATTAAACGGCATAGGCTGTCTAGTTGGATCAAAAAGCAAGAGCCATCGTTCTGCTGTCTTCAAGAGACACATCTTACCCCAAAACAATCATCTTTTGAAAGTGAGAGGTTGGAATAAACTCTATCAAGCTAACTGCCCCCATAAACAGGCTGGAGTTGCCATCCTCATATCAGATACAATAGACTTCAAACTAAAATTAGTAAGAAAAGACAAAGAAGGTTACTACATACTACTAAAGGGATCTTTCCTCCAGGAAGACATAATGATCCTAAATATTTACACACCCTTTTGAAGATTCTCAAAAGATTGAAGATTCTGCCAGTGTAAGTTAGATTCCGGCATTGATATTAAATAATGTAATGAGTAGGAATTTATATTTGAAATATCACTGTTGACAAAATCTAACACACATTTGCTTTTGATTTCCCAAGAAGTTCAGTACAAGCTAACATGTGTGGCATATATCGACTGGGAGAAATGATTCAGAATATGTGACTCATTTGAACAGGAGTCAGTGAAAAGATACAGAAGCAGGATACCCATATTGTGATAATTTGTATCTTTTGCATATTTTGTGTTTGTTATTAATTCCATTTGTAGTGTACATTTCTAGGTAAAAACTTTTAAAATGTTTCCAACAATTTGTTATTTCAACAGCAAAAAAAGACATTTTTATGCCTGATAAAATTCACAGAATCCAAATTTTTTCATATTATTTTTTGTTGTTGTTCTTTCTTTTGGTGGGTCATAGATCTTGAACTCAGCCTGGGCACTATCCCTGAGCTCTTCAGCTCCAGGCTACCACCTTACCCTGGAGCCAAGCCCCACTTACCATTTTCTAAAGGTAAATTGGAGATAAGAGTCTCAGGTCTTTTTGTGCCAGGATGGCTTTAAACCTTGATCCTCAGATCTCAGCCTCCTGAGTAGCTAGAATTATAGAAGTGAGCCACCACCCCATCGTGCTCACCTTTCTGTTTTTTTTTAAACAAGCCCTTTTGCTGGAACTCGGTCTGAGCACTGTCCTTCAGCTTTCCTCAAGCCTAGTGATCTTCTACTTGAGCCAAAGCACTACTTCTGGTTTTTTCTGTGTATGTGGTACTGCGGAATTGAACCTTCGTCTTCATACAAGCACTCTACAACTATGCCAAACTCCCAGCCCCTCCACATTAGTTTTTATGATAGATCTTTCCATGCATCTAGGATGGCTAGAAATCCTTCTTGAGTTTCCCAAGATCAGGGAGTATAGGTGTGTCCCATCCTGTGTGGCTACATAACCATTGTTTAGGGTACAGTTCTCTCTTCATTCTACCCTTCTAGAGGAATTTTCATCTTCCATGTATAATCATTAAATATTCAGCTCCTGTTCCTCTCTTCTCCATTCTCTGGAACCATCGTGCTTTTTGGCTCTAAGGGTTTGTTGATCCTTGGAAGCTCTGGAAGGGAAAACATACCCTAGCTCTTCCTTTATGACTGCTGTATTTTTAGTTTACTGTAATCAAGATTCATCTGTAATATATAGTAAAATGTACTTCCTTTTCAATGCATTGTTTTGCATACTTCTATCTTTTGATTATTATTAATAGTTGTGAATGGATTCTCCACATATTTGTTCTAGTCTCTGCTTTCTCTTCCGTTAGGTACAAATCTAGAAATAGAAGTGTTGGACCATATTTCTATGTAATTCTATATTTAGTACTTTTTAGCACTCTCCACGCAATTTTTGATTGTTTTATATTCCTTGCAGAACTATTCCAAAGTTCCACTTCTTCTCACTACCTTCCCAGTAATAGTTAGACTTTGAAAGTTGTTTTTTTGTATGCGTGTGTGTGTGTGTGTTTGTGTGTGTGTATGTGGATCTTTTTGTTTAAAACTATATTTATATTAACATATTTAAAGTAATGATTTCATTGTAATTTTAATTTTTCTCATGACTGTTAATATTGAACTTCTTTCTACATTTGAACTACTATTTCTATATATTCTTTTTAGAAAATCCTCTCCAATCTCCAATTTTTTCCCTTTTTTGTGGGGTGTGGGGAAAGTCATGGGGCTTGGACCTTGGGCCGTGAGCTCTTTAGTTTAAGGCTATTGTCCTACCCTGAGTATTGCCCCTCAGTTCTTCTGCTCACAGCTCCCTACCCCTCTTCCCATTATATACAGAACAAAGGTCATCCTAAGTCTTTTTGAA
Organism: Megascapheus bottae; assembly: GCF_031878675.1. Classification (NCBI taxonomy): domain Eukaryota; kingdom Metazoa; phylum Chordata; class Mammalia; order Rodentia; family Geomyidae; genus Megascapheus; species Megascapheus bottae. The sequence goes on from NW_028327585.1 coordinate 5,354,582, forward strand.
AAAGTAAAACCTACAGTAAATTTGTAGTATAAAACAGCAAGAAATAAATTTCTTGCCAGGTGCAGTGACTTCTACCTGTAATCCTAGCTACTCAGATATCAGGCTGATATCTAAAGATTTGGTTCAAAGCCAGCCTGGGCATTAGAAAGTCTATGAGACTCTCATCTACAGTTAACCACTAGAATATGGGAAATGGCACTGTGGCTTCATAGGTAGGGTGATAGCCTTGAGTTGAAGAGCTCAGGAACAGTGCCCAGGCCCAGAGTTCAAGCCTTACAAATCCCCCAGCCAAAAAAAAGAAAAAAAGTTTCTTCCCCAAGTGATTATTATGCCAGACATAGAACATTAACATTCTGGGTGTACTTCACAGTATTATTACTTGATACCCTAAGATTTTCCAATATTCTCACAGTACCAGCATATGTCATCATATAATGTAGTTCCTTTTCAATGGAATAATTCCATTTATAACCTAAATCTACTCCCCCGACTTATTTTTGTCGATACCACAATTGCTCTACCATGATATGCCACAAGCCATTAAACATTTTATGGTGGGTAATTGGAAAGGAGTCTCATGGAATTTTGTGCCAGGCTGGCTTTGAACCATGGTCCTCAGATCTCAGTCTCCTGAGTAGCTAGGATGACAGGCGTGAGCCACCAACACCTGGCTTGCCTTTTTATTTTTTTGTGGGTCTTGGGACTTGAACTCTGGGCCTAGGCACCATCCCTAAGCTTTTCAGGTCAATATTTCATGTAAGTCTAAACATTTAAGTAAAGGAATAAAATTCCAACAAAAAAAGAATACAATTCCACACATGGTGTGTTTATAACTCAGTGCTAATTACTTGATGAAAGTGTGCCATTCCAGAAGCTGGTGTCATTTGATGATGTAGCTGTGGATTTCAGCTGGGAGGAGTGGCAGCATCTGGACAATGCTCAGAGGACCCTGTACAGAGATGTAATGCTGGAGACCTACAGCAACCTGGTGTCCTTAGGTGAGCAAAAGTCAAATTCACTTGCAAGGCCAAGTGCCTTGTTATTTTGCAGATACGTGAATGTTTATCAAACTTTCAATACTATTTAAATGAAAGATTCCAGGCCCTGAGAAGTATCATTACTTTCTAAAGAAAACCTAAGGTAATTTTGTACGCATTCTTCAGGATACCTTCAGGATACTTTGACAACAGTTCTAAATTATGTTTCCTCTAATGGAGACGACATTCCAAATTTACACCTAATTGTAAGTGGATAAACAATCCAGAATAGAATATATATCATTATTGGAAATAGGATCTACAAATCACTAAACAGTGAGTTTATAATGGAAACCTGGCACTAGGTGCAATGTTTCAAGCCTGTAATCTTAAAATATTCAGGAGGAAGAAATCTAAGAATTCTAATTTGAAGCCAGCAATGGCATAAAAATTGCCATGAAACTCTATAACTCAAAGTAACCCCTCAAAAAGGTTACTGGAGTGTCAAGAGTTTGACTTTGTGGTTGAGTGCTTCCCTAGCATGCATGAAGACCTATGCATGTAAGTGGAGCTGGGACTCAAACTGGTATTTTTCTACCCTTGAGCAAGACAGCTAAGTTTATGCCATACAAAATGAATCCAGAGCTGGGGAAAAGTCAACCATGGAGCCAGTGAGAAATGAGAAAAAATTTAATAGATAACTTGTGAGTAGGATGTCTGCGAACTTAAAGCAATGATGACACAGCATAAGCAATAATTCTCTACTGTTTCTAATTTACAGGGCCCTGTGTTCCCAAACCTGTATTAATTGACAAGCTAGAGCACTGTGCAGAACTCTGGATAGGAAATTCTTCTGACAAGAATATCACAGGTGAGTGAATGCATCTTCATATTGATGTTGGAGCCTGAGCCCCATTGGTAAGTTCATGTTGTGATGTACTGAGCAATAATATTCTTAGTTACCCTAAACCCTGTGTGGAACCTATGGAATTCTTTGTGAATGAATCAAGAATCATTTTCTTTTCCCAATCCTATGGTTGGTCTCAGGGCCTGAGCATGGTCCTTGGGTTTTCTCAAGGCTACTTCTCTACTTCTTGAGTCATAGCCCCACTTCTGGCTTTTTCTTTGTATGTAGTACCAAGGAACTGAACCAGGTCTTTGTGCATGCTAGCCCAAACCCCCGGCACCAACAATCATAGGGTGATATAATGAATTCTATGTGGCAGTAGAATTAATGTTAGATTTCTCTGTAGAAATCACTGTGAAACAAAATAAAATGAGAAAGCCATGAGCCCGTGGCTCATGCCTGTAATCCTAGCTACTTAGGAGGCTGAGATCTGAGGATCAAGGTTCAAAGACTGACCTATCACAAAAACACCTTAGACTCTTCTGTCCAATGAACCAATAGAAAATGAGAAGTGGGGTTAAGGCTAAAGACATAGGGCAGTAGCCTTGCGCTGAAGAGCTCAGGAAGAACAGCCAGGTCTAGAATTCAAGTCCCATGACTGCAAAACAAGAAAGAAAGGAAGAAAGAAAGAAAGAAAGAAAGAAAGAAAGAAAGAAAGAAAGAAAGGAAGAAAGAATGATATTTCATTTCTTTAAAACTAACACTATAAATGATTGAGCAAACAAGGAATAAGTCAGGGCATTATTCTCTGATAAGGATAATATCTTTTTGCTGGTAGGAAGAGACTGATATTCAGAACCAGACCTTTCCACCAGAAATTGAGCCTAGTGGTAGAGTGCTTGCCTAGCATACACAAAGACACAGGTTTGATTCCTTATTACCACATACATAGAAAAAGTCAGAAATAATGACTTCATTGGTAGGGTTCTAGTCTTGAGAAAACCCAAGGACAGTGGTTAGGTCCTAAGTTCAAACCCAGGAATGGAAGGAAAAAAAAACAACAAAGTTTCAATCAACATAAGAAAATTTAACTAGACAATGAGCTGGAGATTTTCTGGTCTTCCATGGTTCTGAGGGACAGGAGTGTTAGAAAAGGAATTTTTATAAGACTTCAAATGGAAAGAAACAAATTTCAAAATTCCCAGAAATACCTAAATTGAGACTTTAGTGAGAAGTTGTAACTGAAGGGATATAGGTGTAAGTCCTTACTCTCAAGAATCGTTCTTGCTTGGATCAAAGGCAAACACATATTAACCAAACTTGTGGCCGCTGAATCTAGAAAAAATTCGTGTTCCTCACTTAATGGTTAATAAGCAAACAGCATTGAAACTGGGTAAGGTAATCCTACCTGCTACTCCGGACCTGAGCCTCTTATCTGTAGTTAACTCTAGAAAACAGGAAGTGGGGCTGTGGCTCAAGGATAGGGTTTATAGTCTTCTGCTGAAGTGTTCAGGGACAGGGCTGAGGCCTATGAACTACAAAAAAAAGAAAAGGAAGGAAAAGAAAGTTTTAAAAAGGTGCAAAACAGCACAATATTTAGATTATTTCTCAAAAATAAAAGAAAGGCAGCTATTCCTCAATGTACAAACAAAACAGTATTTGGGAAAAAACAGCTGCAGGTATACTATAGGTAGTACTCAGCTTAAAACTGTAGAAATACATAGTTGGGTAATTTCAATAAATATTTCCTGTGATATAAAAAGAGAACTAAAACCCAGAAAAACATTATTGACATTGTAAAATATCATTTTTTTAATATGTTAAGGAGAAAAGAATATATTTCTCACAAATCAATTTCCACTTTTATATTTTAAAATATCTAACACTTAGGATGGGAAAGTAAAGTCATTACCTTTACATTAAGGAATATTTGTATCTCAAGTATGTTTGTGTGTTTTTTTCTATGACTCATTTTAGATGTCCAGGTAATGGAAAATGTGTTCAAGACCTGCCAGAAAATTCCACATGAATGTCTTTGTGAAGTAGCAGTTGCAAGTAGTATCGAAGTGGAGGAAAACGTGAGATTAGCAACAACTTTAAATTTGAGCTCTACACATAATCCAGAGCTGATTAGTAATAACGGTAACAACTTAGGGGTGAGGACTGAGGAGTTCATTAAGTGTCAGAACATGCTTCTGTCTCCTAAGCCTGATGAGATGCATGCTGCATATAGATCTCGTATGTCTCCTGCTCTTAAAAAATCCATCGGATATTCAGAGCATTTTATTCATGATTGTGACAGTCCAAAAGATCTGCAGTATCATAATTCTGTTCTCCCTGCCCAAGAAATTCTTCAGGGAGGGAGGAAAACTGCTAAATGTACTGTGTGATGAAAAATATTGTACTTAACACCGACCATCACTACACATCCGAAAATGTACACAGGAGAGACTCCTCATACATGTAGTGAATGTGAGAAATCTTTCAGTAATGAAATACGCCTTACAATACCTCAGAGCAAATATCCTGAGATATGTGATGCATACATCAAGTGTGAAAATTAATTTCTGAGAAGTCAGACCTGACGCTCCAACCTCGATCTCCAAGAGAAGACAAACCTTATGAATATGAGGAACGTAATAAAATTTCTGCCCAGAATTCAGCTCTCAGCACACATCAGAGATCTCACACAGAAGAGAAATCTTATGAATGGAATAAATTTGGTAAGACTTTTAGACTGAAATCATACCTCACGTTGCACCAGAGGAGGCACACAGAAGAGAAACCTTATGAATGTAACAAATGTGAAAAGTCTTTCACCCAGAAGATAGACCTTCGAGTTCATCAAATAACACACACAGGAGAGAAATCTTATAAGTGTAATGAATGTGGAAAGTCTTTCCAAGGGAAGGGAAAACTTCATGTTCATCAGAGAATACACACAGGTGTGAAACCTTATGAATGTAACCAATGTGTAAAGCCTTTCAGACAGAAATCTTCCCTCAAATTGCATCAAAGAACACACACAGGAGAGAAACCTTATGTGTGCTTCAAATGTGGAAAGACCTGCAAGTGGAAGTCATATCTTGATGGGCATAATAGAACACACACAGGAGAGAAAACTTATGCATGTAGTGAATGCGGAAAGTCTTTCAAATGGAAGGTAAAACTCCATGTTCATCAGAGAATATACTCAGGAGAAACACCTTATGAGTGTAACATATGTGGAAAGTCCTTCACACCGAAGCCAAACCTCAACATGCATAAGACAATTGAAACAGGAGAAAAACCTTATGAATGTAACCGATGTGGAATGTCTTTCAAATGGAAGTCTTTCCTCAAATTTCATCAGAGAACACACACAGGAGGGAAACTGTACGAGTGCATCAAATGTGGTAAGACCTTCAGATGGAAGTCCCATTACAGGAGGCATAACAGAATTCACACATATTAGAAACTTTAGGAATATAACCAAAGTTGAAAGTCTTTCGTGCACTATTCACCCTTCAGGAAGCGTAAGACAGTTCACACATATGAGAAGCCTTAGCAAATGTAATAAATAGGAAAGACTTTTTAGTCTGTGGAAGAAAACTCAGCTTGTGTCACAGAACCAACACAAGATCAAACCCTTAATGAATGTAGCAAATGTTCAGTCTTTTCCCCAGAAGGCACAAGTCAAGATTTATCACTAAACACCCACAGGATAGAATCCGATGAATAAAATGAAAGGGAAATTTTTTTGAAGAACTCATAGTTGAGTTTGCATGATACCACACAGACACAGGATAAAAATCGTATGAATATAAGAATATGAAAAATCCATCATGAACGCATGACTAAGTATAAAATGCACATAGGAGAGAAAAACCTTATGAATATTACAAATGTGCAAAGTGTTTGACCTGGAAGGCATACTTCTGTGTTCATCACAAACCTGATTCCAATAGAAGAAAAGACAACTAATGAATAGTACAAATGTGCAATGACTTTTAATCAGAAGTCAGTCTTCAGTACATTTCAGAACATACACAATAGAGAAATTCTGAGTAATGAAAAACATTTAGCTATATATAGAATCTCTGTATATGGGAGCATTAGGGTAAGTCTTCTAAACAAAGTCAACCTTCAGCAAGCATTAAGAGCACTCACAGAAGAAATAATAGCATGTAGGAAAACCTTTGTCAGAAACCTCTAAAAGCTGACTGTGTGGCTTAGTGGAAGAGTGCTAACCTATCAAGGATGAAGGCCTGGGTTAGATTCCTCAATACTACGTGAAAAGAGCAAGCCAGAAGCAGCACTGTGGTTCAAATGGTAGAGTGCTAACCTTGAGCAAAAGTAGCTCAGTCCCTGAGTTCATGCCTAAGGACTGGAGAGAGAGAGAGAGAGAGAGAGAGAGAGAGAGAGAGAGAGAGAGAGAGAGAGAGAGAGAGAGAGAGAGAGAGAGAGAGAGAGAGAGAGAGAGAGAGAGAGAGAGAGAGAGAGAGAGAGAGAGAGAGAGAGAAAGAAAGAGAGAAAAGAGAGAGAAAGAGAGAGAAACAGGAACTTCTAAATTTTACAGAGATAGACAAGGAGAGAGACAAGGAGCCAGAAACTAATTTCTAAACTTTACAGTCTTTCTATTTCTTTACAAATTCGTCTATGTCATTCTTTCTGACAGAAGCACAGAATTCCATTGTGTAAAAATACCATATTTGATCTACTCATCAACTGACGGGCATCTGGGTTGGTTCCATACCTTTGCCATAGTTAATATTGCTGTGATAAATTTTATTGTTTTAGTGAATTTAGTATGTCCTATCTGGACGATTGGCAAGTAGTGAAATTGGTGGATCACAGGGGAGCTCTATGTTTAGTCTATTTGGGATACTGCCATAGTGCTTTCCATAGTGGTTGAACGAGTTTGCAATCCCACCAGCAGTGTAGTAGTGATCCCTCCTGGCCACATCCCCTCCAGCATACGTTATTAGATTTCTGGATCTTGGCCATTCTAACTGGAGTGAGGAGGAAAAGGGAAAGAGGAACTGATACTTTCTCTCCTTACAGATGACATGATTCCGTATTTAAAGAACCCTATAGACTCTACTCCGAAGCTGCTTGAGCTGATATAAAACTTTGGTAAGGTAGCAGGGTATAAAATTAACCCTCAATGTCAACTGCCTTCCTATATGCCAACAAATGAGAGGAATGAGGCAAGAATCAGGATAGCAACTCATTTTGCTATCTGCCGGGGCCAACCGGCAGCAAACCAGGGTTCGCAGATTGGGATTCCTGAAATAGGGGGCAAGGACTAGGAAAAAATAGAAGAGAGAACAACAGATGGGGTTCAGGAGGGCTACAGCCCAAATCAGGAACCACAGCTTAAGAAGCCTGTAGCCCAAGACCATAGCCCAGTTTATTTCCAGTTCTCAATCTTAAATACACTTCTTTAAACTAGGGAACTGCCAGGGGCTACATTCCTACAAACAGTATCAAGTCTGAAATAGGTTGAATGAGAAGCTATCAAGTCCCAAACAGGTTAAATGAGAAGCTATTGACACAGCCCAAAATCATGATAAGAGCTTACTTCCTTGTGTACTCAATTGTGCGGGTCCAAGGTCACTGACCCCAGAGTCACAGTCACTGATCCCACAGTCAGTCCCCAACATCTCCCCCGTCTTTATTTTAAAAGAAACACAAGTGCATTTTTTTTACTCTTTTCTATACCCCTAATTTATCCTGTCACATTTTCCAAAAATGACTTTGGTCCCTTGGTCTAACGGGGATTGATGAACGGAGATTCAACTTCTGTGACTTCTTCAAGCTGACTCAGGGGTGTTGTCTCTGTGCTTGACCAGGGACCTTAAGAAGCCTAGCCTGTTTTATCAAGGGGTTGCAAGGATTAGATATTAGGAACAATAATTTACTCCACACTAGAGATCATATTTGACATTTAACAACTGCACAAACCATCTTTGGCTACAATAGTATAGCTTACATAGCACCCATTTGCAAAGGCTTTTTCTTGATTGTCTGGGGAACTAAATTTCTGCAACCTTAAACAATGCATTAGTTCTCAGATCCACAAACTTTCCTGAATTTGTGGCTGGAGTCAAATCAAACTTTACTTAGTTAGAACTTTAAACTACCACTATCACAGATGATTGACAAGTTCCTGCCCAGTTATGGAAGGCACGGGCATTAGTAAGGCATGCTTACAAACTATTCTATGACCTCCTGGCTCTGATTAATATTGAATGGCCAAGCACGAGTGACTCTAGTATCTGACACCATCTCTGCCATCCACGCAGAGGCTTTCTGCATCTGGATACTTCATTGTCCCAGTAGTGTCTCTCCACACAGGGATAAACCTCCCATGGGCATTTCACTTGCTTGGTTGCTGGACTTGAACTCGGGGTCTCGGTACTGTCCCTCAGCTCTCCAGCTCAAGGCGAGCACTCTGCCAATTTGAGCTCCAAAGCAACTCTGCCTCAATTAGCACTCTGCTGCCAGATTAGACACCACAGTCTCACAGGGACTTTGCTTTGCCCGGGGTTGGCTCAGAACTGCAGTTTTCAGATCAGTGAGTCCTACAAAAGGCCACGTTACTCCAATTAAAGCAACAAGTGGTCAACACAGAAATAGTCTCTAAGCATGAGCTTACCTAGAACCTGGTAAAAGCCAAAGTTACATCTGAATAAGGATTGCTGTTCTTCTCCATGGGCTAGCTGGAAGTTACTTTGGTAGTCCTGATTTTCCTTTTTTCTCTTTCTTAAAACATTTAAGACAACTTCACTTTCAAATATTATTCAGAAACCCATTTCTAATGTTCTTTAAAACATTTACACTTTTTAACTTAAACACTTAACATTTTAGTCTTCATTTGCATTTGAAAAACCTTTAAGGGCTCAAGGCACTCCCTTTTCTCCAGGTTTCCTTGGGCTCAAGGAACGCCCTTTGCCTTCAGGCCTCCTTTTAGAAGAGGCATTTTTTTTGCAGTTTAGATTACTGTCTAAAACTCCAACAACAGTTTAAACTCAAATAACAGTTTTTCCCTAATACAAGAACTAGACATCAGTGCTCCAAAAGTCTAAGTCTGGATTAGTTTCCTTCCTTTTTCTAAGGTACATCCAATTGCAATCCAGTAACATGAAACCAAATCATACAGAGATAAACCTTTAAACATTCCTTTAAAATACTAAGCACATTATCCACATTTTACCATTAGATTTCTAGTGTCAGTTTGCAAGAAAAGACAGACAGACAAAGTTTCTGACATTAATGAACAATTTTACATTTAAATCTCTAATACATGTCTCCAAACTTTAACTTAAAGTAATAAATCCCAAATTCCCTAACACCTCTGTGCTAAACAGGATACAATGTTTACAATGTAAACAGCTGTATGCCTTGCAATAAAATGCAGATTTCAGGATATAGAAAAATATTTACCAGTTTTTCTTTAAGACAACACAATAATTCTTTGAGACATTGTAAAACATTCAAACCTAATATTTTTGTTGAAGTTTTAAGCTTAGATTACCCAATTGTCTTTGTGTTTAAGTATAAATTTATCCATTGTTTTATACAGCATGCTGACAATTTAACCTTGAACATGTTCACTCACTCATTCACACACATTCATACTCAAAGATCATAAAGCACACAAAATTAATATCGGCCGTTCAATTTCCGGAAGTTTGTGTCAAGAGAGTTTTGCCAATTTTACTCTTACAGGTGAGAACCAGGTTCAAAACTAAACTTTTTGCAAGGCAACTTAGCTGGAATTTATTTTTCCAGTGCTTGTTACAACTGCAGACATGGGGGAGCGGCCATGCTAGGCCCAGAAATGTTCAAAAAAATAACAAGGATGTGTGCTTGAGTACGCACAGAAAAACCATACGGATCCATACTTAGAAATGGTACCAATTTCAAAGACAAAACTGGACAAGGAAAAATATGTAACACGAACAAGACAGAGAAACGGAGACTTTTAAATAATCAGACATTGACATATAACAAGAAAATTGGACTCAATCAGATACACTTAACACAAAAAACATGAGCTCAAATGAATGTTTTCACCAAACAGTTATTTTTAGATTTAGACATGTCTTGCTGGTGGGACTCTCAGGTATGCCTTGTTATTGACAAGAAACTCAGAAGGGGAGGGGGGGTCAAGGTGTCCCTTGACCACCCAGGCCTCTGTTTTAGGCCCACAGTGCACGTTTTCAAACAAACAAACAAAAATAAAATAAAATAAAATAAAATAAAATAAAATAAAACGCAGACATACAGGGGGGTCGGCCGACATCTACTTACCTCTGGAGGCCTTTGCTTTTCACCTGGGCATCTTTTACAAAAAAGGTTATTAAGAAGAGGGATGGTAAAGACAAAATAATGTCACATATTAAATTGTGTAGAGTCAATGAATATGTTAAAAGGTCCCTACATAATAGTAAAAGGAGGAGAAACACAGCTCATATGAATGTGTGGAACAAGTGGATCAGTAGGAGTCCCAATTGACATGCACAAATAACTCAGGTCCTTCCCATGTCGCAGGATGCACCACTGGAGGGTTGGGGGTGTAGGCCCAGTGAGTCGCTGCTTGGATGGCCACTGTCACTCTCCACGATCCGAACGCAGCGTTCAGGCAGCCAGCGGGCATCATTTTCTCCTTGTGAAAAAACACATACATGCCCTCGACCCCAGGTTAGAACAGGATCAGGTCCATGCCAAGCAGCAGTTAGGGGATCCTTCCACTTTACTAAGGCAAAAGCACGCTGCTCTCTTTTTTCCCAGAATCGCTGAGCAGCAGATAAATTATTTGAATCCAAATTCAAAAAATTTAAAACAAATAAAGCATGATTAAGTATATTCACAGGGGTAGTGGGATACGACTCTCCTTTCTGTATTTTAGCAATTTGATGTTTTAATAATCCATTAGCTCTCTCCACGATTCCCTAATCCTTGTCTCTGTGAGTGAGACTGGGGTTGGAGAGGCTCTGGCTCCCCTGTGCTGCTTGGCCTAGTCCCCTAAAGGGGAGGAGGCCTTGATCAAGTAACTGCTTAGTGACTGCAGCACTAGGACTAAACATATACACTCCCATTTTTTCCATGATATCACGACCCCATAAATTAATTGGCAGATGATCCAGGACAAATGGCTGAAAATGACCAGAGTGCCCTTCCTCATCTCTCCAAGTAAGAATCGCACTGCTCTGCTGTGGGTCAGTTGCATACCCCATCCCCTGTAGGGAAGTCATAGAGGTTGTCAGGGGCCATTGGGCTGGCCAATGTTTTTTAGATATCACAGACACATCTGCTCCAGTGTCTAATATTCCTTTAAAGGGCTTTTCTTGTATAAATATAGTCATCTCGGTCCTCTCTTGTTTTATGCTTTGTACCCAATAGATATCAGAAGATCTAAATCCTCTCTGTCCACATGGGGAATTAGCAGTCTCCCCGGGAGGTAAAGGCACAAGTATTAGTTGTGCTAATTTTTGACCAGCTGGGATCGATACCACGTGTTTTGGGGCAGAGGCCATAACTTTGATTTCTCCAGTAAAATCCTGGTCAATTTTGCCAGGTGTAATCTGTATCCCTTTAAGGGCTGAGCTATTTCACCCTAACAGCAATCCAGCCACTCCCAGGGGAAGGGGGCTGAAGACCCCCGTGGGGAGAGCTTGTGTCCCCATCTCTGGGGTCAATACTGAGCAGGTGGAGGAACAGAGGTCCAATCCTGCACTGCCTGGGATGGCATGGAGGAGGCTGGAGACTGATCTTGGGGGGTTGTTAGAAGATGTACTTGTGGCCGAGAAGAGGGAGGGACTGCCCCATGGTTTTGCGGGGCCAGGGGCTGGCCCCTTCTCCAGTTTCCCAAAACATGGGCGGCCATTGCGATTTGTTGCTGACTTGCAATCTTTAGCCCAGTGCTTCCCTTTACCACAGCGTGGACATGTGCCAGGTGATTTTTCTCTCTTTTGCCTGGCCTGGCGTGGGCATTGCGTCATCCAATGTCCTATTTGTCCACAAGAAAAGCAACGCCCTGGGGGTCTAGCATCCCGAGAATGCAGCTGACCTCTATATTTTAGAAACTCAGTAACAGTCTTTCCTTGAGGAGCGGCGGCTAAGGTAAGGCCTTGCGCATGGGAGGGTCCAATATCAGCACACAGTGAAATAAAGTCCGTGATTTCTCCCTTATTCCTATGGGGTCTGATAGCCACCTGACAGGCGGCGTTGGCATTTTCATAGGCTATGTGTCTAACTATAATCCTCCTTGCGTTCTCATCTTGTACTAGGCGGTCTGCAGTCTCCATTAATCAAGACAAAAATTCTAGATAAGGTTCATTCGGTCCCTGTTTAACTTCTACTAGATTTTTTGTACGATTGGAATTGCATAACCTTTTCCAAGCCTCTCTCACCGCAGCATTTATTTGCAAATAGGCCTCCTTTGCATAACCCAATTGATCTTCGTTGTTTTTATAGGTTCCCTCTCCTAACAACTGATCAACAGTGTAAGGCAGGTTCTTAGACCTATTTGTTTCAATTTTAGCCCGACATTGTGCAGTGAAGTCTGTCTCCCATAATAAGTACTCTCTTGCACTAAGGCATGCTCTGGCAAGCCGCTTCCAGTCATTTGGGCATGCAATACCAGCACACGCGGCCTCCAATATTACTTGAGTAAAAGGGGCAGTTGGCCCATATTGGGAGCAGGCACTCTTTAAATCCTGTAACAGTTTAACAGGAACAGGTTGATGATATACTTGTTCATCATGCTCAACTAAACTAGGGAAGCATCGAGGCCCTGAAATATCTTCGCTCTCTCTAGCAGCCTGAGTCAGGTTTAATTGCGATGCATTGTGCCTGGTTGTAGTGCCTGTTAAAAGGGACTTGTTGCTAGGGCCTTTAGGCTTGCCTAAAGGTTGAAAAAGGGATTGATGCTGTAAGGCTGCAGCCGGTGGCGGTGGGTGTGAGGGGTAAGGTTTAGAATCAGACACCATAGTGGCCTGAGGGTCATCTTTATTTCCTACTTCTGGGGGGGCTCTCTGCTCCATCCCCATTATCGATAGAAAATGTAGCATTTCTTCTAACTTCTTCTCTATCGTAGCCATCTGGCCCTCCATTGACTCATCATAACTTTCCTCCTTGATATTCAAACCTGAATTCTGATACTCAATATCTACTGGTTGTTGTTCCCTTTTCAAGATCTCACTTAGACTCTCTTGGGCTGCGGCATATGGCTCAGCCTTTGGGTTTTCAGAAGGGTCCTTTAATTCATAAAGTTCCCTTAATTCAAGATTAAGTTCAGCATTCTCATGTTGAGGATCTATGCATTCACTTACTAAATTCCATACATCAATAGCCGCTACTGGGGTCTTTTCAGGGCCATATACATTATAATATTCTTGAATTCTTTTTCCTATCCGCTGCCAGGTTTTTTGGAATTCCTCCTCTATAAACCTTGGGCATGCCTCCTCGACAAACTGTAGGAAGCTCTGAAGCACCCCTTTTTCCACCCACGTTCCGTGGGCTTCAAGTAGGCCTGTTAAGATCGGGAGAAATAACCTATGGCTATTAACTTGACCCATAATTTTTCCTCCTGACTCTACACTCTCTTAAGATCCTCTCTTAATAGTCCTACGATGTGTTACTCACCACAGGGAGGGGTCCTTCACCTTCGTCCCAGATTTTCAGGGTCCCTGTTCGGGCGCCAGATGCCGGGGCAAACCGGCAGCAAATCAGGGTTCGCAAATTGGGATTCCTGAAATAGGGGGCAAGAACTAGGAAAAAATAGAAGAGAGACAAACAGATGGGGTTCAGGAGGGCTACAGCCCAAATCAGGAACCACAGCTTAAGAAGCCTGTAGCCCAAGACCGTAGCCCCGTTTATTTCCAGTTCTCAATCTCAAATACACTTCTTTAAACTAGGGAACTGCCAGGGGCTACATTCCTACAAACAGTATCAAGTCTGAAATAGGTTGAATGAGAAGCTATCAAGTCCCAAACAGGTTAAATGAGAAGCTATTGACACAGCCCAAAATCATGATAAGAGCTTACTTCCTTGTGTACTCAATTGTGCGGGTCCAAGGTCACTGACCCCACAGTCACGGTGACTGACCCCACCGTCAGTCCCCAACAGCTATCAAAGAAAATAAAATACCTAGGAATTAACTTAGAATGTAAAGCACGTTTTTGATGGAACTATAAACCCTGGAGAAGGAAATTAACGCAGAACTGAGGAAATGCAAAAACCTATGCTCCTGCTTTGGAAGAAGTAATATTGTAAAAATGGCAATCTTGATAAGGACTATCTACAAATTCAGTGCAATATTCATCAATATCCCAATGTCATTCTTTAAAGAAACAGAAGAGGAAATCCAAAATTTCACTTGGAATAATAAAAGACCCCTTATAGTCTGATTTCTTGCATGATACATAATGTTTAATCTCACCTTCTCCACCAAAATCTCACCTTTCTCATTGAGACATAGGTGGCCCTGTTTACTAGCAGCAAAGGCTCAAACGCGCAGTTTCAGGTGTCACCACTGCCTCTGTTACTGGGTAGATCCAACTCTGTCATCGATTCTGAGGTCTGCTCTGGGAGTCTTGGTCACAAGTTGTTCTGTGGCATCTGCTGCCAGCCTGTGCCTATTTGCTTCCTTTTCCTTCAGCAGCCTACAACAGGGAATGAAGTTCAGGCGCTGATGCTCTCCTTCATATGCAGGGCAGGATGAGCCCAACCCTCCCTCATCTTCCTCTTCCAATTTTTGGGAAAAAATGTGCTGGCAGAAGTCCTCAGGTGTGGGGCATGGCTGATCCACACTTTTAATCCAGGCTGGTCAGGAGGCTGAGATCTGAGTATGGAAGTTCCAAGTCACCTAGAACAGGAAAGTCTGATAGATTCTTACTACCAAAAATAAAAACAGCTGGGAATGGAGTTTGGGCTCAAGTGGTAAAGGGCTAGTCTTGAGTACAAATGCTTAGTGCCCAGGCCCTGAGTTCAGGCTCCAGCACTGCCAACAACCTCACTTTAGTGAGATTTTAGCTTTATCCATGTAGGCACATCTCACTGGAATCTTTGCTGGTAGAGATAGTCTTCATAATTTTGTCTCAAGGTAAAGGTCCTCCTGGGGTAGTACACAAAAGGTGTCATGGAGAGAGGAGCCCCACTTGCTCCAGGTTTGAAGATGGCATAGGTCAAGCCAGCATGGAGTTGGCACATCAGTCTTTTTCCTAGCACCACCTACAAGTGAATGTCAAATGACATTGATTGTTGTGGGATTGTGTGATTGAAGTGCCCCATTAAGGGCAGTGTTAGCACATCCAAACTTGGATACCAGGAATGCTGAAATCACAAAGCTAAGATTTTTGTTGGCTACAGAAATGCTGGTGTGTCTGTTATTCACTAAAAGTTCAGGTGCAAAGATTCTGAAGCTTGATGCCATGTGTTTATTCCATTTAGTAAAATTATTTTAATGCACTGTATAAGTTAAAACATTTGATAAGAGTCAGGGGTAGTGAAAACATTGTTCTTGAATTCAGGTGTCTGGCAGGGTAATGGGGGGGTGTTGGTGGCTGGGACTATGAAGCTGGAGCTGCTATCAAACCATGGATCATGTTGCTCTTTGTCTGGGAGAAATGACTCCAAAGATGAAATTCGAATGGTGAGGAAAAGATCATGATGTACTCAGGAAATTTCTCCTAAACAAATGCTCATGTGGAAGTGGGATGGGGGCTGGGCATATCTGAGGCAGAGCTTAAGGGGGCTTCTCGTGGCGTTGAGAACGTTCCTTGCGACTTCAGGCATGCAGCAGGGTGTTTTAGATGGCCATTGTGAGATGGATGGAATAAGACTGGAGACAAGATGAATGCTGGGATCCTGCAATGCTCTTGCATGAGTGGCTGGTGGCTCACCTGAAAGAACTAATTATGTCTAAAAAAGAAATCAGGAATTTGTTTTGATTAGATAATACCTGTAATCCGAGGCATATTCAGGATCCTGATCTTAGTATTGTGGTTTAAAACCAACCCAGCAAAGGGAAAAATGCATGAGACTCTTACTCCCAGTTTAGAGCAAGAACAAAGATTGAAGTAGAGCTGTGGCTCAAGAGCTAGAGTGCTACCTTGAGCAAAGAAAAGCTAAGAAAAAGCTACAGGTCTTGAGTTCAAGGCCAGGAATGAAAGAAGGAAGGTAAAAAAGGGAAGTATGTGAGGAAGGGAAATATATAAATGAAAGAGAGAAGGAACTAGAAATTTTAAACTAGAGAATGTTTAAAAGTCATCAGTCCTTCTAAGAAAAGTGTTGGAGTATGTGTTCTATATGTGGTGAACTGGAAGCCCAGCAGTGACTTGTTAACCAAAGAGTCACCATGATGAGCAAAGGATAGAAATCTGCATGAGCCTCTTAGCGGATGGAGTCACAGAAGAGAACCTCAGCTACCATCCCATAGTTAGAAGTATATAGAGATGGGGAAGTTGGCATCACCTTGATGTCATTGTGTCCATGGAGACTGGAAGCCATGGCTCTGTGAAAGCACAATGTTCTGGTTACTGAGCTGAGAGGCTGAGGAGAGCCAAGTCCTGGCCATGAAGAAATCAGGTGGCAGCAGAGCAACTCTGCTGCAGTGTGTGCCTGCTTGGCTGTTCTTATTCTGTGGTGGATCAGGCCGGAGCGGGTGATAGTAACTGTTTTGTGGTCACAAGCCCTTCACCAAGAGCTTCCTGTGGGATCCTCATAAGCTACATGGTGCCTGGTGGTGGGATGTGTGTGTGGTGGAAGTGACAGAGGGATGGACGCATGGCAAGGTGGGTGAAGAGATGAGAGGAATGATGAGAGCCCAGTTCATTGGTTTCCAAGGTTAATGTGTGGGAGGTAGAGAGGCATGATGGAGGAAAGATGGTGACAGAGTGAGGCCATCTGTAGTGCCAGCCTGGCCATCATCTGAAGCCCATTGGCAGCTTCCTGATCCCTCACTTTGTCCTGCTCCTTGTGGAGGGAATGTCACGTGTACCCAGAGCTAGGGGTGGGACAATGTTAGTAGCACCTGGAGAACCATTGGCCTCTACCTGGGTGAGGGGTGCTTATGGCTCCCATGCTGGGTGGCCTGATAGCTATGGAACAGATCTCTCCTTAGCTACCACAGTCAGTGGCTGCTCTCAATCTAGGGTTAGGGCACCTGCTCAGCCATCAGGACACCCCATGCCAGGACAGAGGCCTACAATTCAGATGGCAGCACAGGGGTGAAGATGATCTCACCGTAGCCCTAGTTACATGGCTGTCCCTGCATGCAGGTCAGGAGGAGCTGGGGGAAGATGTTCTCTGTGTTTTTTCACAGCCTATCCCGGCCTCTTCTTGTGTCTGATTAGACCCAGAGAGTACCAGGTTCCCTCTCATAGTCCTGGTTCTTTTTCTTTTACAGTCATGAGGCTTGAACTCAGGTCCTGGGTACTGTCCCTGAGCTCTTTTGCTCAAGGTTGATGCTCTACCATTTGAACCATAGTGCCATTTCCAGCTTTTCCTTTTCATGTGGATCTCTGATATCTCCAGTGCTGTGCCTGCAGGGAGGCACTCACCCCACAGACAGAGCCACCTCTGCCGTGACTGTGACTGCCCACAACCCTCACACCCACTCCTTGCACACCCCTCGACTTCAGTTTTAGCTCCTCTTGGACTGGGTGTCCAGCCTACCCCTTCCTACACACACAAAGGGTCTACAATTGTCTTCCCAGGGTCCTTTCTTCTGCCAGCCAGAGTACAGACTGAGCACATCTTGACGATCACAGAGCTCAAAGCCAAAGGCTGAGATGCAGAAGGGGGTGCCCCGGAAGCTGCACAGGGCCCATGGATCATCCTGTGCATCCCCCAGCCTGTGACTTCCCCCACCCCCTTGGCAGGGAAGCTCCATGCCCACATCCTGATCCCTGGTCCCCTCCAATTCCATTCTCCCTTGGATTTTGCAGACTGTCTACCATCAGGATCTAAAATTCTATTCATCACTTTATGTCCTTATCACTGATTTGCTACTTTGGCAGGATCTCCCCGTGCCTGGAGAGTGGGCATGTCATGTACTCTCTGTGGAGAAGTTGCCCCAGGAGAAGAAATATGCACTTCATGTTAGTGTTGGACAGGGCAGGAGGGCTCCCTAGGATCAGAAGCTACAGGAGGGGTGCAGATGGGGGAATGCTAGGGGCCCCAGGGGACAGTGGGACTTAGGGCACAGTTGGTTCCTTCTGTAGGGTTGACACCGCTTCACAAACCCAACAGAATGAGGTTCACATTACAGATGTCAGAGACAGTGCAGATTGCCAATGGGCGCAGGGGTCACTGTCACCCCCAGATGCTGGCTGCATGCTGGGATGCACGCAGAGATGGTTTCAAGATCAGATAATGAGGATGTTGCAGGGTGTAACCATTCTTTTCAGATGGCTCTCTACCTCTCTTGAGCTTCATCTCTATCTTTGGCTTTTTCTTGGCAGTTAACTGGAAATGAGAGTTTCATGGACTTTCCTTTCTGGACTGGCTTCAAACAGAAGCTATGCACAGTTTTCAAACCATACCCTACTTAAGAAGGGTAGCTTGATCTGGTGCTTAACTGGGTTGCACTTTGGCTCCGTTTGCTATGCCTCACGGGAGGGGGCTCATCATTTGTAGACTAAGATCTCATGACCTTCAAAGCCAAATGCTACCTGAAAGTTCAGGGTCCCAGCCTATGTGTTGGGCCTGGGTGAATACATTCTCTGTTATGCTGGGTCATCAACCCATGTTTTAAGCTGGAAGTAGGCAGTGCCACATTTGATAAGAACATCTGCCAGAGATCGACACCTCATGAAAGCAGATTCTAAATTTGTATTCCATTTCCTGTGGTGGAGAAATCCCCTCCAAGTTAGACAGGCTCACATCCCCCTGCAGGTCACACTCCTAATGCACCCTTGAGTGTCCTCATGGTATTGGGATGTAAGTTTGTAGGGAATGCTGGTTTAGTCCATGAATTAGCTGGACAAGTGATGACAAACGTGTTGTGGATTAATATGAGAACAATTTAAGAAGCCCTGGAGGAGCATCAACCTGACCCTCTGTGGTGCTATAAATCTGATAGGATGTTCCAGACTGAGAAACAATCACATGGCTTTGTGTTTGGCATCCAGACAAGTGAGTGCATGTCTTAGCTGTCAGCCAATACAGAGGAGGACATGAATAAGTGGGTGGAAAGCATCTGTCAGACCCCTGTCTGGGGGCAGGTGGAGAGAACATAGGAAGGTAGATACCATGGCTGTGGTGGGGCCAAAAAAAAGGGTAAAAGAGGCAAAGGAACCAGGTACTGGTAGCTCAAGACTGTCATCCTAGCTACTCAGGAGTTTGAGATCTGAGGATCACAATTCAAAGCCAGCCCAGGACAGAAACTCCATGAGACTCTTATCTGCAATAAACTACTGAATGCAAGAAGCTCAAGCTCAGTGACAGCATCCAGGCCTAGCGTTCAAAACCCAGGACCGGCAGAAAAAAGTATCAAAGGACAAGAAGCTGGCCAAAAGTTAGAGGGACACTATCTTGACAAACAATACAATGGTAAGTTGCACTCAGAAGACTTGCACAAAATCTGGAAATGCCTGAGACCTATCTATGTATGTTTCCTGTTTGTCTAAATACATATGTTTATGCATTTATATATTAGTATAGAGAGACAGATCAATACATATGACTATACATATATACATAGCCAGACACTTATGGGTGGGTGGTATACTGTGTGAGAGTTGGTGTTTGTGTTTTGTGGATGGCTATCTCTATTTAAGAAAGATAGAAAATATGTAAATATCTTTAAAAACACTTGATAAAATATAGAGAGACATAAGCTCTTGAGGGAATCTGAAATGACAAGATTATTCACAGGCACGTTTATCCTTATGGATTCCTCAGCAAGTTTTAATTTTTTTCATTATTTTCTTTCTTTTTTTGAAAGGTGCTAAGGATTTCTCTCAGGGACCAGGTGCTGCCAAATTACTAATTTTCTCATGGCTGGTACAAGAGGAACTGAGCCACAGTTCCACTTTTGCCTTATTTATTCGTGCTTAACTGAAGATAAAGATTTCTATCAGTGACTTTCTTTCAGGGGCTGGATTCTAACGAGGATCCCCAGACCTCAGCCTTCTCTATAGCTACAATTAACAATATGAGAACCCAGCACTGGGTTCCAATGCACAGGGCAAGAAATTGAGTGAATCTCTCAACTGCAATTAGCTATAATAAGCTAGAAGTGAAAGACCAATACCTTTGAGGAAAAGATGCTGAGGGTTATCACACAGGCCCTATGAGTAAGCCCTAAACCCTGTACACATGTGTGCATGCACACATTGGCAGATACACACACACATGCACACACACAATATCTCAGGCAATATTGTATTTTGAATTAATATCCAAAGATTGGACAACAGGATAGCAATAATAAAATCTGTTTTTCTTGTCTACATTGAGGGAAAGGGATAAGTCACAAGATGCAGAAGCGAAGAATTCAGAGGCAAATGCTGTGAGTGAATAACTTGTAAAAAGCACATTTCTTTTCTTTTCTTTTCTTTTATTTGTTTTTTTCCTGCCATTCCTGGGGCTTGAACTCAGGGCCTGAGCACTGCTCTTGGCTTTTCCCAAGTCTAGCCCTCTGCCACTTGAGCCACATTGCCATATGAATTTTTATATCTGTGTGATATTAAGGACTCAAACCTAGATCTTCATGGATGCTAGACAAGCACTCTACCACTGGGCCAAACTCTAAACCCCGATAAAGTATTTCTAAATAGTCATCATCATCATATGAAAATATCCTTTCTCCTACAAAGAATGAACACTTATCAATGTCTGTAAGACGTTTCTTATGTCACCAATGCTTCTGTGATTTTCCCACTTGCATTTTTACAGATGACAGCACAGATATTCATCAGGAAGAAAAATAGATTAGGATACAGAAACCTAACAACGTCCTAGTAGATTGAAGTGAAAAATATGTGCAAGCTGGCCTGGGTGTTTCATCTATTTGTAGAGTGCTTGGCTACCACACAAAAAGACTCCGGTTTGATTCTGCAGTACCATATACATAGAAAACGCTGGAAGTGGTGCTGTGGCTTGGTGGGACAGCTATAGCCTAAAGAAAGCCTAAGAACAATGGTCACGCTCTGAGGTCAAGTCCCAGGACTAGCAAAAAAAATGTGCAAGAGGCAAAATGCAAGCTGAGAAGGCACTGTGAAGCAAAATGTCTTGTGAAGGGTAAGGGGAATAGTGACAGTTAAGTTTGGATCTTACATAAGAAAGGCTCCTTGAGCCAGAGACCAGGCTAGCACTCATGCCTAGTTAATGACTTGGTATTTGAACAAAAAGATGTGCTGTTTACTACATCCCTATGTGAGGTGGGAAGGGAGATTCAGCCTCCAGTATGTCTTTGGGGAGGTCTTCTGTGAGCAAGGAGCTTTGGTCATTGGGCCTTGAAAGGTGACCCTACCTCCCTCACAATGGAACAGAATATGGAACCCTGGTAACCAAGCCACTGTATGTGACAACCAGCTCAAGCCAGCTCCCTTGGCCTGTGGCTCAGGAACCAGAAAGATGTTGCTGTGCTGTTGCCAATGGTCAGGAGGCTCGCATCTCAGGCATGAGAGATATGGATGTCTCAATTGAAGAAGTAGATGCTGTATCAGTGCCAAGCCAAAATTCCAGTATATCATGCATTTTTCTAGGAAGAAAGCCAGGAAACTCCAGGGCAACTCAGATGAGGTATATTGAGAGGAAACCTATTTGAACCCATCATCCTGCCCACACACTACAACCTTCTTGCGTGCTTTCAAGTGACTATACTGAGATTAGAGTGTGTCATTTCCAATCTACTCTATTCCAATTCCTCAGTGTGAAGTGTGGTCCCATTCCTACGTTTGAAATATCCACTGTTTTGCCAACATAGTGTGATGGTAAGGCAGCTCAGACTCTGAATGAGCCTTGTAACCTATGGATCCTGGAGGAAAGCCTGTTGGAGATGCTGCTGCCAAAGCTGATCCCTGCCTACCAGAAAGGTGATCTCTTTTATGTGGGAAACTTCCTGCACAATTTCAAATAGTGGAGGACAATGTAGTAGTTGCTGGAAATTCTCTTGAAAAAGTGAGTGTTCCCCCTCCAAACCCAGGTTTGCTCACCCCTCCTGGCCAAGGCTTGGAATACTTGGCTCCTCTCTGAGCCTGTTTGGTTCACTGGGGTGGTCACAGGGGAGCTAAGCATGATACAAGTGCACAAACTACTTTATTATGACTGGGACACCATGCCATTTCATTTCCCTCACAAGCTACTGGAGTCTCAACAGTGTGCTTACTGAGAAGTTGGATTTCAGGCATGAGTAAGTGGCTCCCAACTGCAGCCCTCACCTAGGTGACATCCTAGGAAATCCCATTTCCCAGTAAGAAATGAGGTGTCAGTACTAATGGCGGAGGCCTGTGAAATACTGGAGTCAGAGGAAAAGCTGGGGGCTGAATCACTTTTGAGCCATCAGGGAGGGATTGTAATAGCTTTGCCTGTTAGAACCTGAAAGCATTTACATTTTGGTGTGTGGTCCAGTGCTGCCACTTGAACCTGAACCCAGGTCTAAATGCCATCCCTTTGGTGTTCAAAAATTAGCACTGTACCATTTGAGTCATAGGTCAAGTTCTGGCCTTTTGCTGCCTAATTGAAGACAAGTGCCTTTAGACTTTTACTGACTAGACTGGCTTTCCACTGTGATCTTCAGAGCTCAGCCTGCTAGGTGGCTAAGATTAGAGGAATGAGCATTTAGTTCTTTATTTAGAGCATTCACTTATTGATTTATTTAGAGCATTTACTTAGTTAATTTAAGGTGCGTTTACTTTGGAGAGATGCATAGAGGCCTCTCTCAGAAGCTTCTGGAAGTGGGGTGTAAAAGTCATCCTGTTCTCGAGTGTCTCTTACCCCCCTCCCAGCACATAAGTGCACATCTCTGCAGGACAGCCACAGCATTAGAGTCCTGCAAGAAAGGGGCTTTGGTAGAAGGCTCAGGATGGAGAGAGAAGGCTCTCACTTTCCTTGTACCGAATGTGCCCACAGCATCATGTGTTCCATCTATACTATGTGAATGGACTTCTACCCCAGTGATTTCTACGAGTTCAAGAACTGCCACATCCTGACACAACTCAAGCTCTATATGAGGCTCCACATGCCGGCTTTGGACCTGCTCTTCTAAACACATACTTTTTGACCAGCTGGAGGAATGTGCGACCAGTAAGACCAAGAAAAAGTAGTAGTCCTGGTGTGGGTGCCTCAGAGCCTGTGAGTAGGAAGCCCATGTGGTCTAGATATTGGTTGGCCCTTACTTCTACAGAGCTTGGCAAAATGCCCTTTATGGGTGGTGTCAGCCAGGTAATGTCTGTCCTCTGAAAGGACTCGGGAATAAGCACTCATTAGAAAGACCCTACACCTCCTCAGAGTTCAGTCCAAACTCCAGTTCTACAGGTTCCTCCATTAGAGCCTCATGGAAGTTGAGTGACACTTCAACTTGCAGAGTCTACTCTGTCCACTCTGTATCTATTTCCTTCTTAGGTTTGGGGCATCGTGGAAGAGCTTATCCTGAACTCGGGATGAAAAACCCACCAATGGAGCTGGTGACTGATGGAGACAGAGAATCATCACTGCACTCCAGAAAGCATGGGCCTTCTGTAGAAATTACCAAACAGGTTTAGAGTCCTGTGGATATACCTTTTGCTCTGAACCCCATGTGTGACACAGTTGAACCTGCAGATACTATGGAGGAAGAAAAAGAGCAGCCAGATTTCCTTCCGTTTCCTTTCACACTCCACCCAGAGTCAGTCCATCTGAGTCAGAGTAACACTCCACTTATTGTGCAAGCTGAAGGGGCACACGCTGGGCTCATGGAAAATATCCCCATGGGAAGCAGCAAGTGTACTCTCAATACTGGATTCATTGGAGGAAAATGAATCCATCCTCACAGAATATCCAGACCCATCCATCTCACTAAAAGAGACTCAATCTCCATTCGACAAACCAGAATCCATCCCCCTCTTAACTCAGGAAGGACATTCTGTTTCTCCTGAGGAAGGAGACCCTTCTGAGGACTCTGAAGTAGAATTACTGTCTGAAGGCAACTTGGAGGCCAGTCTGGATTTAGAGCTTCCCTGTCCCCTTCCTAAAAAGACATCTCTTTATCTTGCTCTCATGATTCTTGTCAAGTATTCATTGTATTTACTTTGCTAACTATTAAACTCTCATTGTTAATATTATGGTGTGCAGTTCTTCAGTCCTTATCATACTGTGTTTTATTTTCCACTTAGAATGTGAGACCTCAGACACCTAGGTCCTGGGTGGCCCAAAAACCAGACAGGTCTGGTCCCATAGAAGACAACCTTACTGGATATACAGGGAACTATGAATGCATGGAATCACCAGGAATCCAGGCCAGGCCTCCATGGAAAGAGAAGTCAGCTACCAAAGCTTAAGGACAGAGCAGATGCCTGGAAATGTGTTTTGTCAATTGGGAGAAGTGCCAGAGTAACTGTAATACTATGTGGGACACTGTTCTGTGAGTTCAAGTCTGTTTATATATCCATTGTGCTTTGTACAAATATTTAAGAAAATTAAAACTCCACAATAGCATCAAAAATCTACTTTGGCTTTGAATGTGGCCTAGTTGTAGAGTGCTCGCCTAGTATACAAGAAGACCTTGATTCAATTCCTCGGCACTGCATACACAGAAAAAGCAGATGGGGCACTGTGGCTCAGGTGTCAGAGTGCCACCCTTGAACAAATGTGGCCAAGGACAGTTCCTGGTCCCTCAGTTCAAGCCCCAGGACTAGCCAAACAAGAAATCATACCATTTTCCACACATTTGGAAATAAATCTGTTTTATCTAACCCTACTTCTTTTTTGCCAGTCCAGGGTGTGTGCCACCAAGCCAAACTACTGGCCCCCAACCTTACTATTTTTAATCATTTAATTTTTTTACATAATCATATTTCATGCTGTCTGTATTAATACCATAAACACTATGCTTAGTGTAATAATGTTAAAGGTAAAACATAAGAAATTAATAATTAAAATTCCTTTTTTATTAGTTTTATAGCATTACTACAATTTTATGAGAAAAATTACCTAGAATGTTTATTTTAGAGTTCAAGTAATCCATTTTGATAAATATATCAACCTACATCATTTATTTGAACACATTTTAAACTATTTCTTTCAGGAATGAAAATACATATATATTTGTTGTAAATGAAATTTATGACTTGGGGGAAGGGAAGAGAAAAGTGGGGAGGGGGTAACAGTGTTTACAAGAAATGTACTCATTACATATGTAACAGCAATCTCTATGTATATCACCTACACAACAAATTTTTTGAAAAGTACAATAAGTTTAAATGTCTACTTTGGGCAGAATTTTTTTTTTGCCAGTACTGGGCTTAGACTCACGACCTGAGCATGATCCTTGTTTTTGTTTTTGTTTATTCTTAAGGCGCAAGTTCTATCACATGTGCCACAGCACCACTTGTATCTTTTTTTATCTGTGTTGTACTGAGGAATTGAACTTGGGTCTTCATTCATGCTCGGCAAGAACTCTTCCACTAGGCTTAACTTATGGCCCCAGTGGGAAGAAAGTTTTCCATAAAATATGTAGGAAATATGTCCACTAAGGAAAAGCCATCAAAAAGAGAAGAAAAATTATATACTTAGATAACGAGATTCCAGTATTATGGCAGATCTCTGTAATTCTAGCTTCAAGAGTGGCCTATTTGGACCGGGAGTTGGCTGGCTGAAGTAAAGTGCTATCCTTGAGCAAGCCCTAGGACAGTGCTCTGGCCATGAGTTGAAGCCATAGGACATGCAAAAAATAATAATCCAATGCCGGTGACTGGTGGCTCACCCTGGTAATCCTAGCTACCCTGGAGGATCGAGGTTCAAAGATGGACCAGGCATAAAAATCTGTGAGAATCTTATTTCCAAATAATCCAGAAAATTCAAAATGACAATGTGCCTCAAGTGTTAGAGCTCTTGCCTTGAGCTGAAGAGCTTAAGGTAAACATCCAGGCCCAGAGTTCAAGCCCCATGAGCGAAAAAAACAAAACGAAAAAGAAAGCCCTTATCTAAGACTGGAGTGCACACTAGTGGTAGTTTGCTTGCCTAGTATGCACAAAGCCCTGTGTTCAATTACTCTGTACCACTTACACCAAAAAAAAAAGCTGGAAATGATCTCAGAAGGTTGGGTTCTGAGGATCACAGTTCAAAGCCAGGCCAGACACTAAAGTCCATGAAACTGTTACTTCCACTTAATCACCAGAAAACCAGAAGTGACACTATGGCTCAAGGTGTTTCAGGTTGTAGCCTTGAGCTGAAGAGCCCAGGGACACTGCCCAGGTGCACAATTAAACTCTTTCAACTAAAAGACAGAGAGAGAGAGAGAGAGAGAGAGAGAGAGAGAGAGAGAGAGAGAGAGAGAGAGACAGACAGACAGACAGACAGACAGACAGACAGACAGAGACAGAGACATCAAACAGTCAGGCACTGGTGGCTGAACCATGTAATTCTAGCTACTGTGGAGGCTGAGATTGGAGGATCTTGGTTCAAAGCCCAAAGCCAGCCTGGACACATATGTTTGTGAGACTTACCTCACCAATTAACTACCAGAAACCGAAAATGGAGCTGTAGAGGAAGAGCGCTAGCCTTTGGCTGAAGAGCTCAGGGACAGTGTCCAGGCCCAAAGAGCAAGCACCATGACAAATCAATAATAAAAAAAGAAGATAGCTAATAGTAATGATGAATAATTTTGGGCTGGGAGTTTGGCCTAGTGGTAGAGTGCTTGCCTAGCATGCACGAAGTCCTGGGTTCAATTCCTCAATACCACATACATAGAAAAATGCTGGAAGTGGTGCTGAGGCTGAAGTGGTAGAGCCCTAGCCTTGAGAAAATATAAGGACAGTGCTCAGTCCCTGAGTTCAAGCCCAGGACTGGCCAAATCAAAAGGAGTAGAGCACTGGCATTGAACTGAAGATCTGAGGAACAGCCCAGGCACAGAGTTCAAGCACTGCAAACAACAACAACAAAATCTATAAAATGGCAGTGGTGGTATTAAGCTAAGCAAAAATAGAGTAGAAACTGGTAAAAATACATATTTGTGTGTAAGCAAAATAGCCAGACTTATGCATTAGAACAGGATAGCAACTTGAAAAAAATTTTGTTTTACATCTCACTAGGTCCTGTCTCTTAATTTATTCAAGTAAGTAAAATGCTGGGTTTTATAATCATTGCTCTGAATATTAGAAAATCATAATATCTCTCATTAACCAACAAAGACCAGGAACTGGGGCTTCGTTCAAATGGCAGAGTATCAGGCAAGAGAAGAAAAAATTGAAGTAAGAACTTGAAGTTCTTGATCCAGAACCTGCATAGTAACAGAGCAGCAGCCTGGTGATGGTACCTCACACCTATAATCTTAGCTACTCAGGAGGCTAAGATCTGAGAATCAAAGTTTAAAGCCAGCCAAAGTACCCAGTTAACTGCCAGAAAAACCAGAAGTGGCACTGTGGCTCACAGATTAAAGCACTAGCCTTGAGCTGAAGAGCTCAGGGACAGTGCCCAGGCCCAGAGTTCAAGCCCCACAATTGACAACAATCAAACAAGCAAACAAAACTCACAAAGAAGCCTGCAGACCACAGTGGTTCTGCTGAGTCTCTTCTCTATGGGGATCAGGAAACATTTCACTTTTTCTGTCTCTTCCCATCTCAACATTCATACTAAAATAAGACTGCGCTGAAAGTTTCAATTTACAAAAATGTTTTTCATGAAGCACCCTGAAATATTCACCGCTTATATCTCAATTGAAGATAGTTGATTTGGGGCTGCATTGGTAGAGTGCTAGCCTTGAGCAGAAAAGGTCAGGGATAGAGCTGAAGCACTCAGTTGAAGACCCAGTGCCAACCCACAAAAGAAATTATGCACTTTATACATATTTTCTAATTTCTTAATGAATTTTTCAGTCTGTATAAATATAGGGTACATTCCTTGTTACTTAAGTAAGATTGCTCTTTTTTTTTCTTTTTGCCAGTCCTAGGGCTTGGACTCAGGGCCTAGACATTTTCGTTGGACTCGCTTGCCCAAGGTGAGTGCTCTGCCTCTTGAGACACAGCGCCACTTCTAGCTTTTTTCTGAGTATGCGGTACCGGTGAATAGAACCTAGGTCTTCATGCATTCTAGGTGAGCACTCTACCATTAGGCTACATTCCCAGGCAGTGAGATTCCTCTTACAGTCCTTGTATGTTCACAGAGTTTGATCTCACACACTGTAGGGCCCTGGTTGGCTTTGACCTGTGATCCTAAGCCCTGAGCCTCCTAAGTAGCTGAAATTAAGTTGTGAGCCAGCATGATGGCTTCCATTCTTTTTTCTACAAAAATATATGTAGTTATATAAAATATATCTATAGCTGAAAAAAATTTATCTCTCCCAAACAAATCTTCAAAGAAACAACCATCCTATTAAAAGGGGCCAAAAGACTTAAAAGAGTATTCTCTGAAGAAAAAATTAAAATGGGCTTTAGACACATGAAGAAATGCTCCATATCTCTAGCAATAAGGGAAATGAAAATCAAAACAACTTTGAGATTCCACCTGACTCCAGTCAGAATGGCCATTATCAAAAAATCTAATAAGAGATACTGGTGGGGAAGTGACCAGGGGGGATCACACCTACACTGTTGGTGTGAGTGTAAACTCGTTCAACCACTAGGGAAAGCAGTGTGGTGGTTCCTCAAAAGACTGAACATAGAGCTCCCCTATGATCCAGCAAATCCACTACTTGGCATCTACCCAATTGTCCAGAAAAAAGGGCATACTAAAGCCACTAGCACAATGATGCTCATTGCAGCACTATTTACCATAGCAAAGATATGAAACCAACCCAGATGCCACTCAGTAGATGACTGAATCAAGAAGATGTGGTACTTATACACAATGGAATGCTATGCTGCTATCAGAAGGAATGACATCGCCCCATTTGTAAGGAAATGGAAAGACTTGGAAAAATTCATATTAAGTGAAGCAAGCCAGAGCCAAAGAAACATAAGCTCAATGGTTTCCCTCATTTGTAATAATTAGTTCACATCTAGGATTCTCCTAGCAGAGGATTACAATAACTCAAAAACCTAGGTATATAAGGTCATAAAGGATGAGACTAAATGAAAGGATCTCTAGGATATGGGAACAAGAGCTATATCTTGTGTCATCGTTGCTCTTAATCTTGTGTGATTTTTGTCCTTAATCTACTATGTTATTTCTCATCTCTTATTTTGCCCTTTGGTTAATGTCAGATTCTTACTGTATCTGATTTTTTCCCTGGCATATTGTATATATGTTTATTTGTTTATGTCAAATAGGAAAGGGAAGGGGGAAACAAGATGATTGGGAAGGGGAGGGGAGAGGGAACTGGGGACAAAAATATGTGGAGTGGAATAAATGTGTGAGAAGTAATGCAGTCCACTACCTGTAAATGTAATCGTAACCCCTCTATACATTACCCTGAAAATAAAAAAGAGACTATAAAAAATATCTGTAGAAAATGAGGCTGGATGATGGAAACAAAGAGATGCCCTACTACAAAAAATGTGATACACGCACACACACACACACACACACACACACACACACACACACACACACAATGGAATGATACATAGCCAACCGACAAGATAAAATAATGGCATTCTCGGGGAAGTGGATGAAAAGGAAAAAAATCATATTAAGTGAAGTAAGCCAAACTCAAAGGAACATAGGCCGAAGAGTCTCCCTCATTTGTCAAATTCAGTAGAAACCTTGGGCTCTGCTACCAGAGATTTACAATAGAACAAAATCTAGAGACATCGTGACAAATAGTATGACACGAAATGTAAGTACCTCCAAGATAAAGAAACAAAACTCATATAATGAGTGATTGTTGTCCTTAATGAACTATGTGATCTCTTATCTCTTTTGCTATCCCTTGGTTATATCATATTGTTACAACATTTCACCTTGTTTTCTGATATATTTCATATGTGCCTAATTGGTTATTTGAAATTGGATAGGGAAGGGGGGAAATGAACATGAGTGGGGGTAGGGGAAGGGAAATGGGGACCATATCATTACATGGGGTATCAAAGTTTGAGAAGTAATTCACCTCCTATCTAGTGAATATAATGTAACCCTTCTATAAATTACAATAAAACTAAATAAATAAAAAGAAGATCTGCACAGAAAAAAATAATAATGGCATTTTTGGGGTAGTAGATGAAATTAGAGTGAATCCTGTTGAGTGAGATAAGTCAAGACCAAGGAACAAAAGGTACATGGTATCCTTAATATATGGATATTAGTTTCAAACAGTAGTAGAGCGATGATTGAATAGTTGATACCCAAAGTTCTGGACATAATTTTGGAGATATAAACATAACTACATAGACATAAAAATCTAGGATAGACTATACACTCTATAGACATGTGTTTTATTATAGATTAATCTGTATCTATGACATACAAAGACTCAGCTTAATTTTTACTATATTCTAAAATTTATGTGCCAGTGATTGTATAGCGATTCCCTTCTTGAATATTTGGTGGTTAAACAAAAACATTTGAAATATGATGTAAAATTCAATGTTAATAAATTTTTTTTTAAAAAGAGAGGCTAGAGGTAAATACCACTAATGTACTTGCTCTAAGTGGTACAGAAATTTTCTTAATGAATCAAGGGGTTTTATTACATCTTTATGCAATTATTTTAGTTCTGAGTGTTCTACACTCAATGCTACTTCTGGAAAGATGATATAGCTGACTGTGTAGATGGTATGAAGACATACTGGCCTAAACGTAGAATAAAGCATTGGTAAGTGGCTGTTAGCTGTCCAGATTCTACTGGAATATGTGGAATGAATTTATTAAGCACAATGCAGGCTCTTAGTCAGATCAGGATCAAGATTATGTGGTTCCATGAGATGAATGAGGAAAGATCAGAAAAATCTACTAAGATATCCAGATATACTTTTGAAACTAAGGTATCTGGACTCTTTTTTTTCTTTCTTGGTGGGGAGCTTGAACATTGGACCTGGGCAAGGTCTCTTAGTTCTTTTTCCTCAAGGCTAATGCTGTACCAGTTTTAGCCACAACTCCACTTAGTTTTTGTTTGGATAAGTGGAGAGAAGAATCTTACAGTTTTTTTTGTTTTCGTTTTTTTGCTTGCAATGGCTTTGAATCACCATCTCCCTGGCTAGTAGAATGACAATTATGACCCTCCAGCGCCTGCCTAGTGATTTTTTGAAAATTGGACTTGCTTCCAAATCACGTAACTGGTTCCTAGCAAAGTTTTGAAGCCTGACTTAAATGTGACAGATTTTTGTCACTTGGAGACACTCTGTGCTGAACGTTAGACATCTACCAGCTGAGTCACAGTGGCACTTCCAGTTTTTGTTTATGTGGTGCTGAGGAATGGAATCCAGGGTTTCATACATGCTAGGCAAGCTACATTTTCAGCCCAAGGTTTTATGTTTTGTTTTTTCAGTGTTGTTGCTTCTAAGGTACTGTATGATGTTCTTTCATTTTCTTTGCTTTTTACCTCTTTTCTTCTTTTTACCTTTAGTTTTATTCTCTGTAGTCACTGTGTTGAATTCGGGTACCCTGTGTCTTGTACATAGGTTTATGTGATTTGGGGAATGGAGAGGGTATAATAAAATGGTAAAAAAAAAACAAAGGAAAAAGGGTGAACCAATTGAACAGTGATACTTGGAAGACACTAAACGGAAATGAACTGAACAATCTGGGTGGAGGGGGGGCTGAGGGTAGGAAAACAGAGAAAAATGAGGGAGGGGATAACAATTTTCTTAAGAAAGGTGTTCATTACTTATGTAACCGTATGCCTACTATATATTGACTTAACAAAAAAATTAACTTAAAAAAATAATTTAGCCGGTATGGTGGCGTACACTTGTAAATGTAGCTACTCGAGAGGCTGGGACGAAAGGATAGCAGTTCAAAGTCAGCCTGGGCACTGAAGTCCATGTGACTCTTATCTCCAATTAACCACCAGAAACCCAGAAGTGGCCCTATGGCTCAAGGGATAGGGCAGTAGTCTTGAGCTGAAAAGCTCAGTGACAAGACCCAGGTGCAGAATTACAGTCCCATGACTTGAATGATGAATGATACTAGCCAGGCTCTGTGCACTCACACTTGGAATCCTATCTACACAGAATCAGGTTTGAATCCAGCCCAAACAAATTGCATGATATTCTGATTTACAGTTCATTACCAAAAATCTGGAAGTGGAGCTGTGGATCAAGTGGTAGAACACTAGCCTGAAGTAAAAAAAAAAACATTTAAGGACAGTTCCCAGGCCCTGGGTTCAAGTCCCAGGACTTGCATAAAACAAACAAAATGTGACGCTGAGTCCTCCATCATTTGGTGTTATAGTTCAATATTCTTGATATGCGTCTTAGAAATTAAGTCCCTAGAAAATACTCTCCCCTGAAATTCTGCTTCATAGCTGATTCATAGAATTTCAGCATCATTACTATCACCTTCCAGTTAGCATAGCAGTCTACTACTGAAAATTTGAAGAAAACTTTTGAGTAATCCTAATAAATCTGTGTATCATCTGCACACAAATCAAATCAGCAGCAGCTATGTTCTACTATTATCTAAATGTATTTAATCCCTTCTTGAGTTAATGAGCCTTAAAGAGTAAAACATATGAAATAGTTATGAAACTAACAGTCACCATTCTTCTACCTAATATTGTAATATAAGTTTATAAATAGAAGGACTATTCTGAAGTGTGCAGAAGATAGCTTCTAATTATAATATTCTCATGAAGTATAGTTTTTAAGAAACATGTTGCTTGCTTTGGGAAAGCAAAGGCAAGGAAAAATGATATAAGTAAGTTCCCTATTTATCAGAAGTAAAATACTATTGGGTTTAGATCAACTTCATTCATTCCGTGCTGATGAAACAAATATTTGATATTCCTGAGGCCAATCACTTCATTGTGATGCACAATCAGCCAGCTTAGATCAATCTTCCAAAAAAGGAAAGGAACAAATGAGAAGCAATTAAGGTTTCCAAAATGAACCAGGTGGTGGTGGCAGCTCACACTTGTAATTCTATCTACTAAAGACCTGAAATCCAAGGACGTGAATTAAGTCTGTCTGGGATGAAAATATTCCTGTCTGAAACATCATCTCTGTTATCACAGCCCAGCTGATACACTCTGCCCAACAGGTTCCAAACACCAAAGTCCATTTCCTATCTGAAATACTAGCAAACGTACTCACATATAATTTCCTCTTTGGGAGATAGTTGAAACATGTACCAGAAACATTTCCCTGGCTTCAGACTGGAAGTGGAAATATATACTCACTAGAAGCTCATCTAGTAAATTACAGTCAATCATCTTTCCTCACATCTTGTTAGTTAAATTGAACAATGAGTGTTTGGATCAGAAGCGATGTGTATGAGCATACAGGTTGTAAAAGTACTGTAATCCTAGCTACTCAAGATAAGCTGAGACCTGAGGATTCCAGTTCAAAATCAGCCATGCAATAAATTCCATAAGATTTTTACCTCTAATTAACCAGCAAAAAACAGAGCGTTGAATTGTGCTTAAAATGCCAAAGGCCTAAGATTT
Organism: Megascapheus bottae; assembly: GCF_031878675.1. Lineage (NCBI taxonomy): Eukaryota > Metazoa > Chordata > Mammalia > Rodentia > Geomyidae > Megascapheus > Megascapheus bottae. Next base: position 5,388,081 of record NW_028327585.1, read on the forward strand.
GCATAAAAGTGCTAAGGGGTAGTATTCAGGATGCCCACTCTCTCCACTCCTTTTTAACATAGTCCTAGAATTCCTAGGCAGTGCAATAAGGCAAGAAGCAAACATAAAGGGGATGAAGTAGGGAAAGAACAAATAAAACTATCCCTCTTTGCAGATGACATGATTCTGTATTTAAAGGATCCTATAGACTCTACTCCCAAGCTCCTTGAGCTGATTCAAAGCTTTGGAAGGGCAGCAGTCCATAAAATCAACCCTCACAAATCAACTGCCTTCCTTTACGCCAACAGTGAGAGGAACGAGGCAATAATCAGGAAAGAAACTCCTTTCACAATAGCCTCAAAGAAAATAAAGTACCTAGGAATTAGCTTAACTAAGAATGTAAAGGAGCATTTAGATGAAACCTTTAAAACCCTAAAAAAGGAAATTAAAGCAGAAGTAAGGAAATGGAAAAACCTCCCATGCTCCTGGATTGGAAGAATCAACATTGTGAAAATGGCAATCTTGCAAAGGGCTATCTACAAATTCAATGCAATACCCATCAACATCCCAATGTCATTCTTTAAAGAAATAGAAGAGGCAATTCAAAATTTCATATGGAATAATGAAAGACACCGTATAGCAAAAACACTTCATAGCACAAAGAACAGCGCTGCAGGAATTTCAATTCCAAACTTTAGACTCTATTACAGAGCTATAATTCTCAATACAGCTTGGTACGGGCAAAAGAACAGGCCTGAAGTCCAATGGAATAGAACTGCGAACCCAGACATTAAACCACAGACCTATGGCCACCTAATCTTTGACAAGGGAGCCAAAAAAATAGAATGGAAGAAAGATAGCCTCTTCAACAAGTTGTGCTGGCAGAACTGGTTAAGTACCTGCAGAAAACTAAAGTTGGATCCTTCTTTGTCACCTTGCCCTAGAATTAACTCCAAATGAATCAAAGACCTGGAGGTAAAAGCTGACACACTGAAAAGTTTACAGGAAGGAATAAGAGATACACTAGGCCTCCTTGGCACAGGTCGAAACTTTCTTAATAAGAACCAAGAATCACAACAAATCAGAGGAAGGCTGGATAAGTGGGACTGCATTAAACTGCAGAGCTTTTGTATGGCAACGGATATAGCTAGTAAACTAATCAGGAAGCCTACAGAGTGGGAGAAGATCTTTACCAACCAAACAACGGACAAAGGCCTCATATCTAAAATATATCAACAACTCAAAAAATTGAATCACTCCAAAACTAACCTCCAAAGGAACACCCATCCCATTAAAAAATGGGCCAAAGACTTAAAGGGAGTCTTCTCTGAAGAAGAAACAAAAATGGCCTATAGACACATGAAGAAATGGTCCACATCTCTGGTCATAAAAGAAATGCAAATCAAAAGAACTCTAAGATTCCACCTCATTCCAGTTAGAATGGCCAGGATCAGGAAAACGAATGACAACAGATGCTGGAGGGGATGTGGCCAGGAGGGATCACTACTACACTGTTGGTGGGAGTGCAAACTCGTTCAACCACTATGGAAAGCAGTGTGGCAGTGCCTCAAAAGGCTAAACATAGAACTCCCCTATGACCCAGCAATTCCACTACTTGGCATTTACCCAACAATCCAGAAACAAGGGCATACTAAACCCACTAGCACAACAATGTTCATTGCAGCGCTATTCACCATAGCAAAGATAGGGAATCAACCCAGATGTCCCTCAGTTGATGAGTGGATCAACAAGTTGTGGTATTTGTACACAATGGAATTCTGTGCTGCTGTCAGAAAGAATGACATCGCCCCATTTGTTAGGAAATGGCAAGATTTGGAACAAATCGTATTAAGTGAAGTAAGCCAGACTGAAAGGAACTTAGGCTCAGTGATTTGCCTCATTCGTCATAATCAGTAGAAACCTTGGGCTCTACTAGCAGAGATTTGCAATAGAGCAAAAGGCCATATATAATGCCTTATAATGTGAAGCTAACTGAAAGGACCCCCAGGATATTGAAACAAAAGCCATATAATGAATGATTGTTGTCCTTAATGTACTATGTTGTCTCTCATCTCCTTTGCTGTCCCTTGGTTATCCCATATTGGTATAGTATCTCACTTTGTTATCTGATATATTGAATTTATTTGTATTTGGATATTTGAAATTTGATAGGGAAGGGGGGAAAACCAAGAAGGGTGGGGGGTGTGGGGTTGGAGGGAAATGGGTACCAAGACCTGTGAAATAGTATCAATGTAAAACGAAGAAAGTTGTAGTGTGTGGGGAGTATGATGGGGTCAAATATATTTCTTCTTAGAAATATACCTCATCTGGTTGCCCTGGATTTTCCTGGCCTTCTTCTTAGAGAAAGGCCTGTTTTACTGGATTTGTGGCTTGGCAATGATCAACATGTACATCTTCGAGTAAGACATCCACAACTTCCATGCCTGAGACTCGAGTTTCCTGATCATTGGCAACAGCACAGCAACATCTTTCTTCCTCCTGAGCCACAGGCCAAGTGAGCTGGCTTGTGTTGGTTGTTAGTTACAGTGGCTTGGTTACCAGGGTTCCATATTCTGTTCCATTGTGAGGGAGGCAGGGTAACCTTTCAGGGCCCAATGACCAAAGATATTTGCTCACAGAAGACCTCCCCAAAGACATACTGGAGGCTGAATCTCTCCTCCAATCTCACAATATACATGTGGATGTAGTAAACAGCACACCTTATTTGTCCAACACACAGGGCATCTTGCACATATTTTTGACGTCAATCTACTAGGATATTATTAGGTTTCTGTATCCTAATCAATTTTTTCCTGATGATTAGCTTTGCTGTCATGTGTAAAAAATGCAAGAGGGAAAAACACAGAAGAATTAGTGAAATTTTAAAAAAAGCATTACACACATAGATAAGTGTTCATTCTTTGAAGGAGAAAGGATATTTTGACATGATGATGATGACTTTATAATTACTATGTCAGGGTTGAGAGTTTGGCATATTGGTAGAGTGCTTGCCTAGCATCCATGAAGATCTGGGTTTGATTGCTCAGTATCACATAGATAGAAAATCTAGATGTGGCACTGTGGCTCAAGTGGTAGAGGGCTAGACTTGAGAAAACCCGAGGACAGTGCTCAGGCCCTGAATTCAAGCCCCAAGAGTGGCAGAAAGATAAAAAAAATAAAAATGCTTTTTACGAGCTAATTCACTCACAGCATATGCTTCTGAAATATTCGCTTCTGCATCTTGTGAAATACCCCTTTTCCTCAACATAGACAAGAAAATCAGATCCAACCCATGATCCACTGTTAGGCCACTGGTTGGGCTAAGAGCTAGTCGTGCAGCAACACATAAGTTTTATTCTAATACTTTCCAAACTTTGTACTAAAATATGCTACCTACTTACCAACTTAGGTCAGTTATCCTCATGCTATACCTTTTCTTCATTACTACAATATTCTTACTCTCCTACGTTAATCCTCTTGTACCTCCCCTGACCTCTCTCATTCTTTTTTTCTATCTCTGGACCTCTGCTCTACACTTGATGGCTGTTGAGCAATATTGTATATGTAGGTGGTTAATTATTCTCTAGGCTCAGAGGGACTTAAAGACAATCGAGATTGGATTGAGAGGCTTATTGTTTTGGGTATAAATCGCTTATAAGTGGTTGTATTAGACTGGTCTGTAAGTGCACAAAAAGAAAGAGTGATAATACCAATCAAAACTTGTGAACATCTAGTGTCTGCCAGCTACAGAGGTCTAAGTTGGTTATATCTGAAAAACTATAATCGTATTTAGTAGTAATCTTCCCCCATTTTCAAATGGGTAGACAAGAAACTCAAGAAAAATGTCAAATTAAGGAACAACATCTCCTACCCAATGTAAACAGACAATGGAACAGTCACTGGCAAACCTAGAGGAGAGTCTTCCAAGTGCTACACAAATGCAATCGATAAACATCATTGATGGAAAATGTGAAAATATAAAGAAAGAGATAATGGAGGAAGCCATAGCTGAACAAGAGGAAAGCATAAACAAGGTGATAAGTGAAAAAGAAGAAGCCATAAAGGAGGCCATAATAAAGGTTTTTCAAAGAATGATGGATGAATTCATAGAATCCACAAATAAAAACGTGACCAAACTCCAGCAAATGTCCAAAGAAAATAAAGCTACTGAGCTAACCACTCAAAAGGAAAGCAAGGAGATAAAGAAATCCATACATGATCTAAAACAAGAGATGCAAGGCATCAAAAATGAGCAATTAGAAGCAAGGGAGATGAAAAATAAAGTAGATAGCTTTGATAGCAGGTTAGACAATGCAGAGGAGAGAATTTCCAGGGCTGAAGATAATTTAGTTATTATAGAGAATGAACAGAAAAGGAGACAATCCAAATCTAGGAAATATGAAAGATCGCTTCAGGAGGTCCAAGATACAATTAGGAAGCCTAATTTAAGGCTAGTTGGTATTGAGGAGGGCGTGGAGAAAGAGGTCAATGGTATTGGAAATATACTTAAGGGAATCATCTCAGAGAATTTCCCGAATATCCAGAAGGGCAGGCCCATCCAGATACGAGAAGCTTTTAGAACCCCAAACAGACCTGACCAGAAAAGAACATCCCACCGCCACATTGTGATCCGAACTGGATCAATAGAAATGAAAGAAAGGATCCTAAAGGCAGCCAGGGAAAAGGGATCGGTAACCTATAAATTCAAACCAATCAGAATAAACCCAGATTTCTCAGCAGAGACCATGCAAGCACGAAGTGACTGGAAGCATATATGTCATGCCCTTAAATCAAATAACTACCAACCAAGAATACTGTAGCCAGCTAAGCTCTCATTCATAACTGAGGGAACAATAAAAACATTGCATTCCTGGAAAAGCTGCAACAATATGTCAAAACAAAACCAACACTACAGAGAATTCTCAAAGATGCTCTATACATAGAAAACCAAAATAAATGCAATATAGGGAAGGAAATGGCACCTAAACAGCATACCATCTAAGGACCACAAGAACTGTCAAGACACAGGCCCTACTAAAAGCTTTTAAAAATGGTAGGAACTAATAAATATCTCTCAATCCTAACTCTCAATATCAATGGACTTAACTCTCCAATTAAACGGCATAGGCTGTCTAGTTGGATCAAAAAGCAAGAGCCATCGTTCTGCTGTCTTCAAGAGACACATCTTACCCAAAAATTATCATCTTTTGAAAGTGAGAGGTTGGAATAAACTCTATCAAGCTACCTGCCCCCATAAAAAGGCTGGAGTTGCCATCCTCATATCAGATACAATAGACTTCAAACTGAAATTAGTAAGAAAAGACAAAGAAGGTTACACATACTACTAAAGGGATCTTTCCTCCAGGAAGACATAACGATCCTAAATATTTACACACCCTTTTGAAGATTCTCAAAATATTGAAGATTCTGCCAGTGTAAGTTAGATTCCGGCATTGATATTAAATAATGCAATGAGTAGGGATTTATATTTGAAATATCACTGTTGACAAAATCTAACACACATTTGCTTAGTATTTGCTTTTGATTTCCCAAGAAGTTCAGTATAAGCTAACATGTATGGCATATATCGACTGGGAAAAATGATTCAGAATATGTGACTCATTTGAACAGGAGTCAGTGAAAAGATACAGAAGCAGGATATCCATAATGTGATAATTTGTATCTTTTGCATATTCTGTGTTTGTTATTAATTCCATTTGTTGTGTACATTTCTAGGTAAAAACTTTTAAAATGTTTCCAAACAATTTGTTCTTTCAACAGCAAAAAAAGACATTTATATGCCTGATAAAATTCACAGAATCCAAATTTTTCCATATTATTTTTTGTTGTTGTTGTTTTTTTTGGTGGGTCATAGATCTTGAACTCAGCCTGGGCAGTATCCCTGAGCTCTTCACCTCCAGGCTACCACCTTACCCTGGAGCCAAGCCCCACTTCCCATTTTCTAAAGGTAAATTGGAGATAAGAGTCTCAGGTCTTTTTTGCCAGGATGGCTTTAAACCTTGATCCTCAGATCTCAGCCTCCTGAGTAGCTAGGATTATAGAAGTGAGCCACTTCTCAGATTTCTGGTTTTTTTTTTAAACAAGCCCTTTGGCTGGAATTCGGTCTGAGCACTGTCCTTCAGCTTTCCTCAAGCCTAGTGATCTTCTACTTGAGCCACAGCACTACTTCTGGTTGTTTCTGTGTATGTGGTACTGCGGAATTGAACCTTCGTCTTCATACAAGCACTCTACAACTATGCCAAACTCCCAGCCCCTCCACATTAGTTTTTATGATAGATCTTTCCATGCATCTAGGATGGCTAGAAATCCTTCTTGAGTTTCCCAAGATCAGGGAGTATAGGTGTGTCCCATCCTGTGTGGCTACATAACCATTGTTTAGGGTACAGTTCTCTCTTCATTCTACCCATCTAGAGCAATTTTCATCTTCCATGTATAATCATTAAACATTCAGCTCCTGTTCCTCTCTACTCCATTCTCTGGAACCATCGTGCTTTTTGGCTCTAAGGGTTTGTTGATCCTTGGAAGCTCTGGAAGGGAAAACATACCCTAGCTCTTCCTTTATGACTGCTGTATTTTTAGTTTACTGTAATCAAGATTCATCTGTAATATATAGTAAAATGTTATTGCTTTTCAATGCATTGTTTTGCATATTTCTATCTTTTGATTATTATTAATAGTTGTGAATGGATTCTCCACATATTTGTTCTAGTCTCTGCTTTCTCTTCCGTTAGGTACAAATCTAGAAATAGAAGTGTTGGACCATATTTCTATGTAATTCTATATTTAGTACTTTTTTAGCACTCTCCACGCAATTTTTGATTGTTTTATATTCCTTGCAGAACTATTCCAAAATTCTACTTCTTCTCACTACCTTCCCAGTAATAGTTAGACTTTGAAAGTTTTTTTTTGTATGCGTGTGTGTGTGTGTTTGTGTGTGTGTATGTGGATCTTTTTGTTTAAAACTATAATTATATTAACATATTTAAAGTAATGATTTCATTGTAATTTAAATTTTTCTCATGACTGTTAATATTGAACTTCTTTCTACATTTTGAACTACTATTTCTATATATTCTTTTTAGAAAATCCTCTCCAATCTCCAATTTTTTTCCCTTTTTTTGTGGGGTAGTGGGGAAAGTCATGGGGCTTGGACCTTGGGCCATGAGCTCTTTAGTTTAAGGCTATTGTCCTACCCTGAGTATTGCCCCTCACTTCTTCTGCTCACAGCTCCCTACCCCTCTTCCAATTATATACAGAACAAAGGTCATCCTCAGTCTTTTTGAAAAAGTAACACATACAGTAAATTTGTAGTATAAAACAGCAAGAAATAAATTACTTGCCAGGTGCAGTGACTTCTACCTGTAATCCTAGCTACTCAGATATCAGGCTGATATCTAAAGATTTGGTTCAAAGCCAGCCTGGGCATTAGAAAGTCTATGGAATCTCATCTACAGTTAACCACTAGAATATGGGAAATGGCACTGTGGCTTCATAGGTAGGGTGATAGCCTTGAGTTGAAGAGCTCAGGAACAGTGCCCAGGCCCAGAGTTCAAGCCTTACAAATCCCCCAGCCAAAAAAAAGAAAAAAAAGTTTCTTCCCCAAGTGACTATTATGCCAGACATAGAACATTAACATTCTGGGTGTACTTCACAGTATTATTACTTGCTACCCTAAGATTTTGCAATATTCTCACAGTACCAGCGTATGTCATCATATAATGTAGTTCCTTTTCAATGGAATAATTCCATTTATAACCTAAATCTACTCCCCCGACTTATTTTTGTCGATACCACAATTGCTCTACCATGATATGCCACAAGCCATTAAACATTTTATGGTGGGTAATTGGAAAGGAGTCTCATGGAATTTTGTGCCAGGCTGGCTTTGAACCATGGTCCTCAGATCTCAGTCTCCTGAGTAGCTACGATGACAGGCGTGAGCCACCAACACCTGGCTTGCCTTTTTATTTTTTTGTGGGTCTTGGGACTTGAACTCTGGGCCTAGGCACCATCCCTAAGCTTTTCAGGTCAATATTTCATGTAAGTCTAAACATTTAAGTAAAGGAATAAAATTCCAATAAAAAAAGAATACAATTCCACACATGGTGTGTTTATAACTCGGTGTTAATTACTTGATGAAAATGTGCCATTCCAGAAGCTGGTGTCATTTGATGATGTAGCTGTGGATTTCAGCTGGGAGGAGTGGCAGCATCTGGACAATGCTCAGAGGACCCTGTACAGAGATGTAATGCTGCAGACCTACAGCAACCTGGTGTCCTTAGGTGAGCAAAAGTCAAATTCACTTGCAAGGCCAAGTGCCTTGTTATTTTGCAGATACGTGAATGTTTATCAAACTTTCAATACTATTTAAATGAAAGATTCCAGGCCCTGAGAAGTATCATTACTTTCTAAAGAAAACCTAAGGTAATTTTGTACTCATTCTTCAGGATACCTTCAGGATACTTTGACAACAGTTCTAAATTATGTTTCCTCTAATGGAGACGACATTCCAAATTTACACCTAATTGTAAGTGGATAAACAATCCAGAATAGAATATATATCATTATTGGAAATAGGATCTGCAAATCACTAAACAGTGAGTTTATAATGGAAACCTGGCACTAGGTGCAATGTTTCAAGCCTGTAATCTTAAAATATTCAGGAGGAAGAAATCTTAGAATTCTAATTTGAAGCCAGCAATGGCATAAAAATTGCCATGAAACTCTATAACTCCAAGTAACCCCTCAAAAATGTTAGTGGAGTGTCAAGAGTTTGACTTTGTGGTTGAGTGCTTGCCTAGCATGCATGAAGACCTATGCATGTAAGTGGAGCTGGGACTCAAACTGGTATTTTTCTAGCCTTGAGCAAGACAGCTAAGTTTATGCCATACAAAATGAATCCAGAGCTGGGGAAAAGTCAACCATGGAGCCAGTGAGAAATGAGAAAAAATTTAATAGATAACTTGTGAGTAGGATGTCTGCGAACTTAAAGCAATGATGACACAGCATAAGCAATAATTCTCTACTGTTTCTAATTTACAGGGCCCTGTGTTCCCAAACCTGTATTAATTGACAAGCTAGAGCACTGTGCAGAACTCTGGATAGGAAATTCTTCTGACAAGAATATCACAGGTGAGTGAATGCATCTTCATATTGATGTTGGAGCCTGAGCCCCATTGGTAAGTTCATGTTGTGATGTACTGAGCAATAATATTCTTAGTTACCCTAAACCCTGTGTGGAACCTATGGAATTCTTTGTGAATGAATCAAGAATCATTTTCTTTTCCCAATCCTATGGTTGGTCTCAGGGCCTGAGCATGGTCCTTGGGTTTTCTCAAGGCTAGTTCTCTACTTCTTGAGTCATAGCCCCACTTCTGGCTTTTTCTTTGTATGTAGTACCAAGGAACTGAACCAGGTCTTTGTGCATGCTAGCCCAAACCCCCGGCACCAACAATCATAGGGTGATATAATGAATTCTATGTGGCAGTAGAATTAATGTTAGATTTCTCTGTAGAAATCACTGTGAAAGAAAATAAAATGAGAAAGCCATGAGCCCGTGGCTCATGCCTGTAATCCTAGCTACTTAGGAGGCTGAGATCTGAGGATCAAGGTTCAAAGACTGACCTATCACAAAAACACCTTAGACTCTTCTGTCCAATGAACCAATAGAAAATGAGAAGTGGGGTTGAGGCTAAAGACATAGGGCAGTAGCCTTGAGCTGAAGAGCTCAGGAAGAACAGCCAGGACTAGAATTCAAGTCCCATGACTGCCAAACAAGAAAGAAAGGAAGAAAGAAAGAAAGAAAGAAAGAAAGAAAGAAAGAAAGAAAGAAAGAAAGAAAGAAAGAAAGAAAGATAGAAAGGAAGAAAGAATGATATTTCATTTCTTTAAAACTAACACTATAAATGATTGAGCAAACAAGGGATAAGTTAGGGCATTATTCTCTGATAAGGATAATATCTTTTTGCTGGTAGGAAGAGACTGATATTCAGAACCAGACCTTTCCACCAGAAATTGAGCCTAGTGGTAGAGTGCTTGCCTAGCATACACAAAGACACAGGTTTGATTCCTTATTACCACATACATAGAAAAAGCCAGAAGTAATGACTTCATTGGTAGGGTTCTAGTCTTGAGAAAACCCAAGGACAGTGGTTAGGTCCTAAGTTCAAACCCAGGAATGGAAGGAAAAAAAACAACAAAGTTTCAATCAACATAAGAAAATTAACTAGACAATGAGCTGGAGATTTTCTGGTCTTCCATGGTTCTGAGGGACAGGAGTGTTAGAAAAGGAATTTTTATAAGACTTCAAATGGAAAGAAACAAATTTCAAAATTCCCAGAAATACCTAAATTGAGACTTTAGTGAGAAGTTGTAACTGAAGGGATATAGGTGTAAGTCCTTACTCTCAAGAATCGTTCTTGCTTGGATCAAAGGCAAACACATATAAACCAAACGTGTGGCCGCTGAATCTAGAAAAAATTCGTGTTCCTCACTTAATGGTTAATAAGCAAACAGCATTGAAACTGGGTAAGGTAATCCTACCTGCTACTCAGGACCTGAGCCTCTTATCTGTAGTTAACTCTAGAAAAGAGGAAGTGGGGCTGTGGCTCAAGGATAGGGTTTATAGTCTTCTGCTGAAGTATTCAGGGACAGGGCTGAGGCCTATGAACTACAAAAAAAAAAGAAAAGAAAGGAAAAGAAAGTTTTAAAAAGGTGCAAAACAGCACAATATTTAGATTATTTCTCAAAAATAAAAGAAAGGTACCTATTCCTCAATGTACAAACAAAACAGTATTTGGAAAAAACAGCTGCATGTATACTATAGGTAGTACTCAGCTTAAAACTGTAGCAATACATAGATGGGTAATTTCAATAAATATTTCCTGTGATATAAAAAGAGAACTAAAACCCAGAAAAACATTATTGGTCATTGTAAAATATCATTTTCTTAATATGTTAGGGAGAAAAGCATATATTCCTCACAAATCAATTTCCACTTTTATATTTTAAAATATCTAACACTTAGGATGGGAAAGTAAAGTCATTACCTTTACATTAAGGAATATTTGTATCTCAAGTATGTTTGTGTGTTTTTTTCTATGACTCATTTTAGATGTCCAGGTAATGGAAAATGTGTTCAAGACCTGCCAGGAAAGTCCACATGAATGTCTTTGTGAAGTAGCAGTTGCAAGTAGTATCGAAGTGGAGGAAAACGTGAGATTAGCAACAACTTTAAATTTGAGCTCTACACATAATCCAGAGCTGATTAGTAATAACGGTAACAACTTAGGGGTGAGGACTGAGGAGTTCATTAAGTGTCAGAACATGCTTCTGTCTCCTAAGCCTGATGAGATGCATGCTGCATATAGATCTCGTATGTCTCCTGCTCTTAAAAAATCCATCGGATATTCAGAGCATTTTATTCATGATTGTGACAGTCCAAAAGATCTGCAGTATCATAATTCTGTTCTCCCTGCCCAAGAAATTCTTCAGGGAGGGAGGAAAACTGCTAAATGTACTGTGTGATGAAAAATATTGTACTTAACACCGACCATCACTACACATCCGAAAATGTACACAGGAGAGACTCCTCATACATGTAGTGAATGTGAGAAATCTTTCAGTAATGAAATACGCCTTACAATACCTCAGAGCAAATATCCTGAGATATGTGATGCATACATCAAGTGTGAAATTTAATTTCTGAGAAGTCAGACCTGACGCTCCAACCTCGATCTCCAAGAGAAGACAAACCTTATGAATATGAGGAACGTAATAGAATTTCTGCCCAGAATTCAGCTCTCAGCACACATCAGAGATCTCACACAGAAGAGAAATCTTATGAATGGGATAAATTTGGTAAGACTTTTAGACTGAAATCATACCTCACGTTGCACCAGAGAAGACACACAGAACAGAAACCTTACGAATGTAACAAATGTGAAAAGTCTTTCACCCAGAAGATACACCTTCGAGTTCATCAAATAACACACACAGGAGAGAAATCTTATAAGTGTAATGAATGTGGAAAGTCTTTCCAAGGGAAGGGAAAACTTCGTGTTCATCAGAGAATACACACAGGAGTGAAACCTTATCAATGTAACCAATGTGTAAAGTCTTTCAGACAGAAATCTTCCCTCAAATTGCATCAAAGAACACACACAGGAGAGAAACCTTATGTGTGCTTCAAATGTGGAAAGACCTTCAAGTGGAAGTCATATCGTGATGGGCATAATAGAACACACACAGGAGAGAAAACTTATGCATGCAGTGAATGCGGAAAGTCTTTCAAATGGAAGGTAAAACTCCATGTTCATCAGAGAATATACTCAGGAGAAACACCTTATGAGTGTAACATATGTGGAAAGTCCTTCACACCGAAGCCAAACCTCAACATGCATAAGACAATTGAAACAGGAGAAAAACCTTATGAATGTGACCGATGTGGAATGTCTTTCAAATGGAAGTCTTCCCTCAAATTGCATCAGAGAAAACACAGAGGAGAGAAACTGTACGAGTGCATTAAATGTGGTAAGACCTTCAAATGGAAGTCACATTACAGGAGGCATAACAGAATTCACACATATTAGAAACCTTAGGAATATAACCAAAGTTGAAAGTCTTTCGTGCAGTATTCACCCTTCAGGAAGCGTAAGACAGTTCACACATATGAGAAGCCTTAGCAATGTAATCAATAGGAAAGACTTTTTAGTCTGTGGAAGAAAACTCAGCTTGTGTCACAGAACCAACACAAGATCAAACCCTTAATGAATGTAGGAAATGTTCAGTCTTTTCCCCAGAAGGCACAAGTCAAGATTTATTACTAAACACCCACAGGATACAATCCGATGAATAAAATGAAAGGGAAATATTTTTTGAAGAACTCATAGTTGAGTTTGCATGATACCACACAGACACAGGATAAAAATCGTATGAATATAAGAATATGAAAAATCCATCATGAACGCATGACTAAGTATAAAATGCACATAGGAGAGAAAAACCTTATGAATATTACAAATGTGGAAAGTGTTTGACCTGGAAGGCATACTTCTGTGTTCATCACAAACCTGATTCCCATAGAAGAAAAGAAAACTAATCAATAGAACAAATGTGCAATGACTTTTAATCAGAAGTCAGTCTTCAGTACATTTCAGAACATACACAATAGAGAAATAGAGAAATTCTGAGTAATGAAAAACATTTAGCTATATATAGAATCTCTGTATATGGGAGCATTAGGGTAAGTCTTCTAAACAAAGTCAACCTTCAGCAAGCATTAAGAGCACTCACAGAAGAAATAATAGCATGTAGGAAAACCTTTGTCAGAAACCTCTAAAAGCTGCCTGTGTGGCTTAGTGGTAGAGTGCTAACCTATCAAGGATGAAGGCCTGGGTTAGATTCCTCAATACTACGTGAAAAGAGCAAGCCAGAAGCAGCACTGTGGTTCAAATGGTAGAGTGCTAACCTTGAGCAAAAGTAGCTCAGGCCCTGAGTTCAAGCCTAAGGATTGGAGAGAGAGAGAGAGAGAGAGAGAGAGAGAGAGAGAGAGAGAGAGAGAGAGAGAGGGGGGGGGGGAGAGAGAAAGAGAGAGAGAGAAGGGAGAGAAAGAGAGAGAAACAGGAACTTCTAAATTTTACAGAGATAGAGAAGGAGAGAGAGAAGGAGACAGAAACTAATTTCTAAACTTTACAGTCTTTCTATTTCCTTACAAATTCGTCTATGTCATTCTTTCTGACAGAAGCACAGAATTCCATTGTGTAAAAATACCATATTTGATCTACTCATCAACTGACGGGCATCTGGGTTGGTTCCATACCTTTGCTATAGTAAATAGTGCTGTGATAAAGGTTATTGTTCTAGTGAATTTAGTATGTCCTATCTGGACAATTGGCAAGTTGTGAAATTGCTGGATCACAGGGGAGCTCTATGTTCAGTCTTTTTGGGATACTGCCATAGTGCTTTCCATAGTGGTTGAACGAGTTTGCAATCCCACCAGCAGTGTAGTAGTGATCCCTCCTGGCCACATCCCCTCCAGCATACGTTATTAGATTTCTGGATCTTGGCCATTCTAACTGGAGTGAGGACGAAAAGGGAAAGAGGAACTGAAACTTTCTCTCCTTACAGATGACATGATTCTGTATTTAAAGAACCCTATAGACGCTACTCCGAAACTGCTTGAGCTGATATAAAACTTTGGTAAGGTAGCAGGGTATAAAATTAACCCTCAATGTCAACTGCCTTCCTATATGCCAACAAATGAGAGGAATGAGGCAAGAATCAGGGTAGCAACTCATTTTGCTATCAAAGACAATATAATACCTAGGAATTAACTTAGAATGTAAAGCACCTTTTTGATGGAACTATAAACCCTGGAGAAGGAAATTAACGCAGAACTGAGGAAATGCAAAAACCTACGCTCCTGCTTTGGAAGAAGTAATATTGTAAAAATGGCAATCTTGATAATGACTATCTACAAATTCAGTGCAATATTCATCAATATCCCAATGTCATTCTTTAAAGAAACAGAAGAGGAAAACCAAAATTTCACTTGGAATAATAAAAGACCCCTTATAGTCTGTCTTCTTGCATGATACATAATGTTTAATCTCACCTTCTCCACCAAAATCTCACCTTTCTCATTGAGACATAGGTGGCCCTGTTTACTAACAGCAAAGGCTCAAAGTGCAGTTTCAGGTGTCACCACTGCCTCTGTTACTGGGTAGATCCAACTCTATCATCGATTCTGAGGTCTGCTCTGCGAGTCTTGGTCACAAGTTGTTCTGTGGCATCTGCTGCCAGCCTGTGCCTATTTGCTTCCTTTTCCTCCAGCAGCCTACAACAGGGAATGAAGTTCAGGCGCTGATGCTCTCCTTCATATGCAGGGCAGGATGAGCCCAACCCTCCCTCATCTTCCTCTTCCAATTTTTGGGAAAAAATGTGCTGGCAGAAGTCCTCAGGTGTGGGGCATGGCTGATCCACACTTTTAATCCAGGCTGGTCAGGAGGCTGAGATCTGAGTATGGAAGTTCCAAGTCACCTAGAACAGGAAAGACTGATAGATTCTTACTACCAAAAATAAAAACAGCTGGGAATGGAGTTTGGGCTCAAGTGGTAAAGGGCTAGTCTTGAGTACAAATGCTTAGTGCCCAGGCCGTGAGTTCAGGCTCCAGCACTGCCAACAACCTCACTTTAGTGAGATTTTAGTTTTATCCATGTAGGCACATCTCACTGGAATCTTTGCTGGTAGAGATAGTCTTCATAATTTTGTCTCAAGGTAAAGGTCCTCCTGGGGTAGTACACAAAAGGTGTCATGGAGAGAGGAGCCCCACTTGCTCAAGATTTGAAGATGGCATAGGTCAAACCAGCATGGAGTTGGCACATCAGTCTTTTTCCTAGCACCACCTACCAGTGAATGTCAAATGACATTGATTGTTGTGGGATTGTGTGATTGAAGTGCCCCATTAAGGGCAGTGTTAGCACATCCAAACTTGGATACCAGGAATGCTGAAATCTCAAAGCTAAAATTTCTGTTGGCTACAGAAATGCGGGTGTGTCTGTTATTCACTAAAAGTTCAGGTGCAAAGATTCTGAAGCTTGATGCCATGTGTTTATTCCATTTAGTAAAATTATTTTAATGGACTGTATAAGGTAAAACATTTGATAAGTTTCAGGGGTAGTGAAAACATTGTTCTTGAATTCAGGTGTCTGGCAGGGTAATGGGGGGGGTGTTGGTGGCTGGGACTATGAAGCTGGAACTGCTATCAAACCATGGATCATGTTGCTCTTTGTCTGGGAGAAATGACTCCAAAGATGAAATTTGAATGGTGAGGAAGAGATGATGATGTACTCAGGAAATTTCTCCTAAACAAATGGTCATGTGGAAGTGGGATGGGGGCTGGGAATATCTGAGGCAGAGCTTAAGGGGGCTTCTCGTGGCGTTGAGAACGTTCCTTGTGACTTCAGGCATGCAGCAGGGTGTTTTAGATGGCTATTGTGAGATGGATGGAATAAGACTGGAGACAAGATGAATGCTGGGATCCTGCAATTCTCTTGCATGAGTGGCTGGTGCCTCACCTGAAAGAACTAATTATGTCTAAAAAAGAAATCAGGAATTTGTTTTGATTAGATAATACCTGTAATCCGAGGCATATTCAGGATCCTGATCTTAGTATTGTGGTTTAAAACCAACCCAGCAAAGGGAAAAATGCATGAGACTCTTACTCCCAGTTTAGAGCAAGAACAAAGATTGAAGTAGAGCTGTGGCTCAAGAGCTAGAGTGCTACCTTGAGCAAAGAAAAGCTAAGAAAAAGCTCCAGTTCTTGAGTTCAAGGCCAGTAATGAAAGAAGGAAGGTAAAAAAAGGGAAGTATGTGAGGAAGGGTAATATATAAATGAAAGAGAGAAGGAACTAGAAATTTTAAACTAGAGAATGTTTAAAAGTCATCAGTCCTTCTAAGAAAAGTGTTGGAGTATGTGTTCTATATGTGGTGAACTGGAAGCCCAGCAGTGACTTGTTAACCAAAGAGTCACCATGATGAGCAAAGGATAGAAATCTGCATGAGCCTCTTAGCGGATGGAGTCACAGAAGAGAACCTCCGCTCCCATCCCATAGTTAGAAGTATATAGAGATGGGGAAGTTGGCATCACCTTGATGTCATTGTGTCCATGGAGACTGGAAGCCATGGCTCTGTGAAAGCACAATGTTCTGGTTACTGAGCTGAGAGGCTGAGGAGAGCCAAGTCCTGGCCATGAAGAAATCAGGGTGGCAGCAGAGCAACTCTGCTGCAGTGTGTGCCTGCTTGGCTATTCTTATTCTGTGGTGGATCAGGCCAGAGCAGGTGATAGTAACTGTTTTGTGGTCACAAGCCCTTCACCAAGAGCTTCTTCTGAGATCCTCATAAGCTACAGGGTGGCTGGTGGTGGGATGTGTGTGGGGTGGAAGTGACAGAGGGATGGACGCATGGCAAGGTGGGTGAAGAGATGAGAGGAATGATGAGAGCCCAGTTCATTGGTTTCCAAGGTTAATGGTTGGGAGGTAGAGAGGCATGACGGAGGAAAGATGGAGGCAGGGGAAGGTTGTGACAGAGTGAGGCCATCTGTAGTGCCAGCCTGGCCATCATCTGAAGCCCATAGGCAGCTTCCTGATCCCTCACTTTGTCCTGCTCCTTGTGGAGGGAATGTCACATGTATCCAGAGCTAGGGGTGGGGCAATGTTAGTAGCACCTGGAGAACCATTGGCCTCTACCTGGGTGAGGGGTGGTTTTGGCTCCCATGCTGGGTGGCCCGATAGCTATGGAACAGATCTCTCCTTAGCTACCACAGTCAGTGGCTGCTCTCCATCTATGGTTAGGGCACCTGCTCAGCCATCAGGACACCCCATGCCAGGACAGAGGCCTACAATTCAGATGGCAGCACAGGGGCGAAGATGATCTCACCGTAGCCCTAGTTACATGGCTGTCCCTGCATGCAGGTCAGGAGGAGCTGGGGGAAGATGTTCTCTGTGTTTTTCCACAGCCTATCCCGGCCTCTTCTTGTGTCTGATTAGACCCAGAGAGTACCAGTTTCCCTCTCATAGTCCTGGTTCTTTTCCTTTTACAGTCATGAGGCTTGAACTCAGGTCCTGGGTACTGTCCCTGAGCTCTTTTGCTCAAGGTTGATGCTCTACCATTTGAACCATAGTGCCATTTCCACCTTTTCCTTTTCATGTGGATCTCTGATATCTCCAGTGCTGTGCCTGCAGGGAGGCACTCACCCCACAGACAGAGCCACCTCTGCCGTGACTGTGACGGCCCACAACCCTCCCACCCAGTCCTTGCACACCCCTCGACTCCAGTTTTAGCTCCTCTTGGACTGGGTGTCCAGCCTACCCCTTCCTACACTCACAAAGGGTCTACAATTGTCTTCCCAGGGTCCTTTCTTCTGCCAGCCAGAGTACAGACTCTGCACATCTTGACGATCACAGAGCTCAAAGCCAAAGGCTGAGATGCAGAAGGGGGTGAGGCCCATGGATCATCCTGTGCATCCCCCAGCCTGTGACTTCCCCCACCCCCTTGGCAGGGAAGCTACATGCCCACATCCTGATCCCTGGTCCCCTCCAATTCCGTTCTCCCTTGGATTTTGCAGACTGTCTACCATGAGGATCTAAAATTCTATTCATCACTTTATGTCCTTATCACTGATTTGCTACTTTGGCAGGATGTCCCCATGACTGGAGAGTGGGCATGTCATGTACTCTCTGTGGAGAAGTTGCCCCAGGAGAAGAAATATGCACTTCATGTTAGTGTTGGACAGGGCAGGAGGGCTCCCTAGGATCAGAAGCCACAGGAGGGGTGCCGATGGGGGAATGCTAGGGGCCCCAGGGGACAGTGGGAGTTAGGGCACAGTTCGTTCCTTCTGCAGGGTTGACACCGCTTCACAAACCCAATAGAATGAGGTTCACATTACAGATGTCAGAGACAGTGCAGATTGCCAATGGGCGCAGGGGTCACTGTCACCCCCAGATGCTGGCTGCATGCTGGGATGCACGCAGAGATGTTTTCAAGATCAGATAATGAGGATGTTGCAGGGTGTAACCATTCTTTTCAGATGGCTCTCTACCTCTCTTGAGCTTCATCTCTATCTTTGGCTTTTTCTTGGCAGTTAACTGGAAATGAGAGTTTCATGGACTTTCCTTTCTGGACTGGCTTCAAACAGAAGCTATGCACAGTTTTCAAACCATACCCCACTGAAGAAGGGAAGCTTGATCTGGTGCTTAACTGGGTTGCAGTTTGGCTCCGTTTGCTATGCCTCACGAGAGGGGGCTCATCATTTGTAGACTAAGATCTCAAGACCTTCAAAGCCAAATGCTACCTGAAAGTTCAGCGTCCCAGCCTATGTGTTGGGCCTGGGTGAAAACATTCTCTGTTATGCTGGGTCATCAACCCATGTTTTAAGCTGGAAGTAGGCAGTGCCACATTTGATAAGAACATCTGCCAGAGATTGTCACCTCATGAAAGCAGATTCTAAGTTTGTTCTCCATTTCCTGTGGTGGAGAAATCCCCTCCAAGTTAGACAGGCTCACATCCACCTGCAGGTCACACTCCTAATGCACCCTTGAGTGTCCTCATGGTATTGGGATCTAAGTTTGTAGTCCATGAATTAGCTGGACAAGTGATGACCAACGTGTTGTGGATTAATATGAGAACAATTTAAGAAGCCCTGGAGGAGCATCAACCTGACCCTCTGTGGTGCT
Source organism: Megascapheus bottae (assembly GCF_031878675.1). Classification (NCBI taxonomy): domain Eukaryota; kingdom Metazoa; phylum Chordata; class Mammalia; order Rodentia; family Geomyidae; genus Megascapheus; species Megascapheus bottae. The sequence goes on from NW_028327585.1 coordinate 5,407,313, forward strand.
ATAAATCTGATAGGATGTTCCAGACTGAGAAACAATCACATGGCTTTGTGTTTGGCATCCAGACAAGTGAGTGCATGTCTTAGCTGTCAGCCAGTACAGAGAGGACATGAATAAGTGGGTGGAAAGCATCTGTCAGACCCCTGTCTGGGGGCAGGTGGAGAGAACATAGGAAGGTAGATACCATGGCTGTGGTGGGGCCAAAAAAAAGGGAAAAAGAGGCAAAGGAACCAGGTACTGGTAGCTCAAGACTGTCATCCTAGCTACTCAGGAGTTTGAAATCTGAGGATCACAATTCAAAGCCAGCCCAGGACAGAAACTCCATGAGACTCTTATCTGCAATAAACTACTGAATGCAAGAAGCTCAAGCTCAGTGACAGCATCCAGGCCTAGCGTTCAAAACCCAGGACTGGCAGAAAAAAGTATCAAAGGACAAGAAGCTGGCCAAAAGTTAGAGGGACTTCATCTTGACAAACAATACAATGGTAAGTTGCACTCAGAAGACTTGCACAAAATCTGAAAATGCCTGAGACCTATCTATGTATGTTTCCTGTTTGTCTAAATACATATGTTTATGCATTTATATATTAGTATAGAGAGACAGATCAATACATATGACTATACATATATACATAGCCAGACACTTATGGGTGGGTGGTATACTGTGTGAGAGTTGGTGTTTGTGTTTTGTGGATGGCTATCTCTGTTTAAGAAAGATAGAAAATATGTAAATATCTTTAAAAACACTTGATAAAATATAGAGAGGCATAAGCTCTTGAGGGAATCTGAAATGACAAGATTATTCACAGGCACGTTTATCCTTATGGATTCCTCAGCAAGTTTTAATTTTTTTCATTATTTTCTTTCTTTTTTTGAACCAGTGCTAAGGATTTCTCTCAGGGACCAGGTGCTGCCAATTACTAATTTTCTCATGGCTGGTACAAGAGGAACTGAGCCACAGTTCCACTTTTGCCTTATTTATTCGTGCTTAACTGAAGATAAAGATTTCTATCAGTGACTTTCTCTCAGGGGCTGGATTCTAACGAGGATCCCCAGACCTCAGCCTTCTCTATAGCTACAATTAACAATATGAGAACACAGCACTGGGTTCCAATACACAGGGCAAGAAATTGAGTGTATCTGTCAACTCCAATTAGCTATAATAAGTTAGTAGTGAAAGACCAATACCTTTGAGGAAAAGATGCTAAGGGTTATCACACAGGACCTATGAGTAAGCCCTAAACCCTGTACACATGTGTGCATGCACACATTGGCAGATACACACTCAAATGCACACACACAATATCTCAGGCAATATTGTATTTTGAATTAATATCCAAAGATTGGACAACAGGATAGCAAGTAATAAAATCTGTTTTTCTTGTCTACATTGAGGGAAAGGGTAAATCACAAGATGCAGAAGCGAAGAATTCAGAGACAAATGCTGTGAGTGAATAACTTGTAAAAAGCACATTTCTTTTCTTTTCTTTTCTTTTGTTTTCTCTGCCATTCCTGGGGCTTGAACTCAGGGCCTGAGCACTGCTCTTGGCTTTTCCCAAGTCTAGCCCTCTGCCACTTGAGCCACATTGCCATATGGATTTTTATATCTGTGTGATATTAAGGACTCAAACCTAGATCTTCATGCATGCTAGGCAAGCACTCTACCACTGGGCCAAACTCTAAACCCCGATAAAGTATTTATAAATAGTCATCATCATCATATCAAAATATCCTTTCTCCTACAAAGAATGAACACTTATCTATGTCTGTAAGACTTTTTTTTATGTCACCAATGCTTCTGTGATTTTCCCACTTGCATTTTTACAGATGACAGCACAGATATTCCTAGTAGATTGAAGTGAAAAATATGTGCAAGATGGCCTGGGTGTTTCATCTATTTGTAGAGTGCTTGGCTACCACACAAAAAGACTCCGGTTTGATTCTGCAGTACCATATACATAGAAAATGCTGGAAGTCGTGCTGTGGCTTGGTGGGACAGCTATAGCCTAAAGAAAGCCTAAGAACAATGGTCAGGTTCTGAGGTCAAGTCCCAGGACTAGCAAAAAAATGTGCAAGAGGCAAAATGCAAGCTGAGAAGGCACTGTGAAGCAAAATGTCTTGTGAAGGGTAAGGGGAATAGTGACAGTTAAGTTTGGATCTTACCTAAGAAAGGCTCCTTGAGCCTGAGACCAGGCTAGCACTTACGCCTAGTTAATGACTTGGGATTTGAACAAAAATGTGTGCTGTTAACTACATCCATATGTGAGGTGGGAAGGGAGATTCAGCCTCCAGTATGTCTTTGGGGAGGTCTTCTGTGAGCAAGGAGCTTTGGTCATTGGGCCTTGAAAGGTGACCCTACCTCCCTCACAATGGAACAGAATATGGAACCCTGGTAACCAAGCCACTGTATGTGACAACCAGCTCAAACCAGCTCCCTTGGCCTGTGGCTCAGGAACAAGAAAGATGTTGCTGTGCTGTTGCCAAAGGTCAGGAGGCTCGCATCTCAGGCATGAGAGATATGGATGTCTCACTTGAAGAAGTAGATGCTCGTTCAGTGCCAACCCAAAATTCCAGCATATCAGGCATTTCTCTAGGAAGAAAGCCAGGAAACTCCAGGCAACTCAGATGCAGTATACTGAGAGGAAACCTATTTGAACCCATCATCCTGCCCACACACTACAACCTTCTGATGTGCTTTCAAGTGACTATACTGAGATTACAGTGTGTCATTTCCAATCTACTCTATTCCAATTCCTCAGTGTGAAGTGTGGTCCCATTCCTACGTTTGAAATATCCACTGTTTTGCCAACATAGTGTGATGGTAAGTCAGCTCAGACTCTGAATGAGCCTTGTAACCTATGGATCCTGGAGGAAGGCCTGTTGGAGATGCTGCTGACAAAGCTGATCCCTGCCTACCAGAAAGGTGATCTCTTTTATGTGGGAAACTTCCTGCACAATTTCAAATAGTGGAGGACAATGTAGTAGTTGCTGGAAATTCTCTTGAAAAAGTGAGTGTTCCCCCACCAAACCCAGGTTTGCTCACCCCTCCTGGCCAAGTCTTGGAATACTTGGCTCCTCTCTGAGCCTGTTTGGTTCACTGGGGTGTTCACAGGGGAGCTAAGCATGATACAAGTGCACAAACTACTTTATTATGACTGGGACACCATGCCATTTCATTTCCCTCACAAGCTACTGGAGTCACAACAGTGTGCTTAACTGAGAAGTTGGATTTCAGGCATGAGTAAGTGGCTCCCAACTGCAGCCCTCACCTAGGTGACATCCTAGGAAATCCCATTTCCCAGTAACAAATGAGGTGTCAGTACTAATGGCGGAGGCCTGTGAAATACTGGAGTCAGAGGAAAAGCTGGGGGTTGAATCACTTTTGAGCCATCAGGGAGGGATTGTGATAGCTTTGCCTGTTAGGACCTGAAAGCATTTACATTTTGGTGTGTGGTCCAGTGCTGCCACTTGAACCTGAACCCAGGTCTAAATGCCATCCCTTTGGGGTTCAAAAATTAGCACTGTACCATTTGAGTCATAGGTCAAGTTCTGGCTTTTTGCTGCCTAATTGAAGACAAGTGCCTTTAGACTTTTACTGACTAGACTGGCTTTCCACTGTGATCTTCAGAGCTCAGCCTGCTGGGTGGCTAAGATTAGAGGAATGAGCATTTAGTTCTTTATTTGGAGCATTCACTTATTGATTTATTTAGAGCATTTCCTTAGTTAATTTAAGGGGCGTTTACTTTGGACAGATGCATAGAGGCCTCTCTCAGAAGCTTCTGGAAGTGGGGTGTAAAAGTCATCCTGTTCTCGAGTGTCTCTTACCCCCCTCCCAGCACATAAGTGCACATCTCTGCAGGACAGCCACAGCATTAGAGTCCTGCAAGAAAGGGGCTTTGGTAGAAGGCTCAGGATGGAGAGAGAAGGCTCTCACTTTCCTTGTACCGAATGTGCCCACAGCATCATGTGTTCCATCTATACAATGTGAATGGACTTCTACCCCAGTGATTTCTACGAGTTCAAGAACTGCCACACCCTGACACAACTCAAGCTCTATACAAGGCTCCACATGCCGGCTTTGGACCTGCTCTTCTAAACACATATATTTTGACCAGCTGGAGGAATGTGCGACCAGTAAGACCAAGAAAAAGTAGAAGTCCTGGTGTGGGTGCCTCAGAGTCTGTGAGTAGGAAGCCCATGTGGTCTAGATATTGGTTGGCCCTTACTTCTACAGAGCTTGGCAAAATGCCCTTTATGGGTGGTGTCAGCCAGGTAATGTCTGTCCTCTGAAAGGACTCGGGAATAAGCACTCATTAGAAAGACCCTACAACTCCTCAGTGTTCAGTCCAAACTCCAGTTCTACAGGTTCCTCCATTAGATCCTCATGGAAGTTGAGTGACACTTCTACTTGCAGAGTCCACTCTGTCCACTCTGTACCTATTTCCATTCTTAGGTTTGGGTCATCGTGGAAGAGCTTATCCTGAACTCCAGATGAAAAACCCACCAATGGAGCTGGTGACTGATGGAGACTGAGAATCATCACTGCACTCCAGAAAGCATGGGCCTTCTGTAGAAATTACCAAACAGGTTTAGAGTCCTGTGGATATACCTTTTGCTCTGAACCCCATGTGTGACACAGTTGAACCTGCAGATACTATGGAGGAAGAAAAAGAGCAGCCAGATTTCCTTCCGTTTCCTTTCACACTCCACCCAGAGTCAGTCCATCTGAGTCAGAGTAACACTCCACTTATTGTGCAAGCTGAAGGGGCACACGCTGGGTTCATGGAAAATGTCCCCATGGGAAGCAGCAAGTGTACTCTCAATACTGGATTCATTGGAGGAAGGTGAATCCATCCTCACAGAATATCCAGACCCATCCATCTCACTAAAAGAGACTCAATCTCCATTCGACAAACCAGAATCCATCCCCCTCTTAACTCAGGAAGGACATTCTGTTTCTCATGAGGAAGGAGACCCTTCTGAGGACTCTGAAGTAGAATTACTGTCTGAAGGCAACTTGGAGGCCAGTCTGGATTTAGAGCTTCCCTGTCCCCTTCTTAAAAGACATCTCTTTTATCTTGCTCTCATGATTCTTGTCAAGTATTCATTGTATTTACTTTGCTAAACATAAGAAATTAATAACTAAAATTCCTTTTTTATTAGTTTTATAGCATTACTACAATTTTATGAGAAAAATTACCTAGAATGTTTATTTTAGAGTTCAAGTAATCCATTTTGATAAATATATCAACCTACATCATTTATTTGAACACATTTTAAACTAATTTTTTCAGGAATGAAAATACATATGTATTTGTTGTAAATGAAATTTATGACTTGGGGGGAAGGGAAAGAGAAAAGGGGAGAGGGGGTAACAGTGTTTACAAGAAATGTACTCATTACATATGTAACAGCAATCTCTTTTTATGTCACGTTGACAACAAATTTTTTGAAACGTACAATAAGTTTAAATGTCTACTTTGGGCAGAATTTTTTTTTGCCAGTACTGTGCTTAGACTCAGGACCTGAGCACGATCCTTGTTTTTGTTTTTGTTTATTCTTAAGGCGCAAGTTCTATCACATGTGCCACAGCACCACTTGTATCTTTTTTATCTATGTTGTGCTGAGGAATTGAACTTGGGTCTTCATTCATGCTCAGCAAGAACTCTTCCACTAGGCTTAACTTATGGCCCCAGTGGGAAGGAAGTTTTCCATAAAATATGTAGGAAATATGTCCACTAAGGAAAAGCCATCAAAAATAGAAGAAAAATTATATACTTAGATAACGACATGCCAGTATTATGGCAGATCTCTGTAATTCTAGCTTCAAGAGTGGCCTATTTGGACCGGGAGTTGGCTGGCTGAAGTAAACTGCTATCCTTGAGCAAGCCCTAGGACAGTGCTCTGGCCATGAGTTGAAGCCATAGGACATGCAAAAGATAATAATTTAATGCCCGTGACTGGTGGCTCACCCTGGTAACCCTAGCTACCCTGGAGGATCGAGATTCAAAGACGGCCCAGGCATAAAAATCTGTGAGAATCTTATTTCCAAATAATCCAGAAAATTCAAAATGACAAAGTGCCTCAGTGGTAGACCACTTTCCTTGAGCTGAAGAGCTTAAGGTAAACATCCAGGCCCAGAGTTCAAGCCCCATGAGTGAAAAAAAGAAAACGAAAAAGAAAGCCCTTATCTAAGGCTGGAGTGCACGCTAGTGGTAGTTTGCGTGCCTGGTATGCACAAAGCCCTGTGTTCAATTACTCTGTACCACTTACACCAAAAAAAAGCTGAAAATGATCTCAGAAGGTTGGGTTCTGAGGATCACAGTTCAAAGTCAGGACAGACACTAAAGTCCATGAAACTGTTACTTCCACTTAATCACCAGAAAACCAGAAGTGACAATGTGGCTCAAGGTGTTCAAGGTAGTAGCCTTGAGCTGAAGAGTCTAGGGACACTGCCCAGGTGCACAATTAAAGTCTTACAACCAAAAGAGAGAGAGAGAGAGAGAGAGAGTGAAAGAGAGAGAGAGAGAGAGAGAGAGAGAGAGAGAGAGAGAGAGACAGAGACAGAGAGAGAGAGAGACTGAGAGAGAGACAGAGAGAGACAGAGACACAGAGAGACAGAGAGACACAGAGAGGCAGAGAGAGAGAGACAGACAGACAGGCAGACAGACAGAGACAGACAGAGACAGAGAGACAGAGACAGAGACATCAAACAGTCAGGTACTGCTGGCTGAAGCGTGTAATTCTAGCTACTATGGAGGCTGAGATTGGAGGATCTTGGTTCAAAGCCCAAAGCCAGCCTGGACACATATGTTTGTGAGACTTACATCACCAATTAACTACCAGAAACCAAAAATGAAGCTGTAGAGGAAGAGCGCTAGCCTTCAGCTGAAGAGCTCAGGGACAGTGTCCAGGCCCAAAGTCCAAGCACCATGACGAATCAATAATAAAAAAAAGAAGATAGCTAATAGTAATGATGAATAATTTTGGGCTGTGAGTTTGGCCTACTGGTAGAGTGCTTGCCTAGCATGCATGAAGACCTGGGTTCAATTCCTCAATACCACATACATAGAAAAATGCTGGAAGTGGTGCTGAGGCTGAAGTGGTAGAGCCCTAGCCTTGAGAAAATATAAGGACAGGGCTCAGTCCCTGAGTTCAAGCCCAGGACTGGCCAAATCAATAGTAGTAGAGCACTAGCATTGAACTGAAGATCTGAGGAACAGCCCAGGCACAGAGTTCAAGCACCGCAAACAACAACAACAAAATCTGTGAAATGGCAGTGGTGGTTTTAAGCTAAGCAAAAATAGAGTAGAAACTGGTAAAATACATATTTGTGTGTAAGCAAAATAGCCAGACTTATGCATTAGAACAGGATAGCAACTTGAAAAAAATTTTGTTTTCCATCTCACTAGGTCCTGTCTCTTAATTTATTCAAGTAAGTAAAATGCTGGGTTTTATAATCATTGCTCTGAATATTAGAAAATCATAATATCTCTCATTAACCAACCAAGACCAGGAACTGGGGCTTCATTCAAATGGCAGAGTATCAGGCAAGAGAAGACAAAATTGAAGTAAGAACTTGAAGTTCTTGTTCCAGAACCTGCATAGTAACAGAGCAGCAGCCTGGTGATGGTACCTCACACCTATAATCTTAGCTACTCAGGAGGCTAAGATCTGAGAATCAAAGTTTAAAGCCAGCCAAAGTACCCAGTTAACTGCCAGAAAAACCAGAAGTGGCACTGTGGCTCACAGATTAAAGCACTAGCCTTGAGCTGAAGAGCTCAGGGACAGTGCCCAGGCCCAGAGTTCAAGCCCCACAATTGACAACAATCAAACAAGCAAACAAAACTCACAAAGAAGCCTGCAGACCACAGTGGTTCTGCTGAGTCTCTTCTCTATGGGGATCAGGAAACATTTCACTTTTTCTGTCTCTTCCCATCTCAACATTCATACTAAAATAAGACTGCGCTGAAAGTTTCAATTTACAAAAATGTTTTTCATGAAGCACCCTGAAATATTCACCGCTTATATCTCAATTGAAGATAGTTGATTTGGGGCTGCATTGGTAGAGTGCTAGCCTTGAGCAGAAAAGGTCAGGGATAGAGCTGAAGCACTCAGTTGAAGACCCAGTGCCAACCCACAAAAGAAATTATGCACTTTATACATATTTTCTAATTTCTTAATGAATTTTTCAGTCTGTATAAATATAGGGTACAATCTTAGAGTTGTTTTGATTTGCATTTCTTTTATGACCAGAGATGTTGAGCATTTCTTCATGTGTCTATATGCCATTTTTGTTTCTTCTTCAGAGAAGACTCTCTTTAAGTCTTTGCCCCATTTTTTAATGGGATGGTTGTTACTTTGGAGGTTAGTTTTGAAGTGATTCAATTTTGTGAGTTGTTGATATATTTTAGATAGGAGGCCTTTGTCCGTTGTTTGGTTGGTGAAGATCTTCTCCCACTCTGTAGGCTTCCTGATTAGTTTACTAGCTATGTCCTTTGCCATACAAAAGCTCTGCAGTTTACTGCAGTCCCACTTATCCAGCCTTTCTCTGATTTGTTGTGATTCTTGGTCCTTATTAAGAAAGTTTCGACCTGTGCCAAGGAGGCCTATTGTATCTCCTATTCCTTCCTGTAGAGTTTTCAATGTGTCAGCTTTTACCTCCAGGTCTTTGATTCATTTGGATTTAATTCTAGTGCAAGGTGACAAAGAAGGATCCAGCTTTAGTTTTCTGCAGGTGCTTAACCAGTTCTGCCAGCACAACTTGTTGAAGAGGCTGTCTTTCTTCCATTCTATTTTTTTGGCTCCCTTGTCAAAGATTAGGTTGCCATAGGTCTGTGGTTTAATATCTGGGTCCTCAGTTCTATTCCATTGGTCTTCAGGCCTGTTCTTGTGCAAGTACCAAGCTGTTTTGAGAATTATAGCTCTGTAATAGAGTCTAAAGTTTGGAATTGAAATTCCTCCAGCGCTGTTCGTTCTGCTAAGAACTGTTTTTGCTATACGGGGTCTTTTATTATTCCATATGAAATTTTGGATTGCTTCAGCTAGAATGGCCAGGATCAGGAAAACGAATGACAACAGATGCTGGAGGGGATGTGGCCAGGAGGGATCACTACTACACTGTTGGTGGGATTGCAAACTCGTTCAACCACTGTAGAAAGCAGTGTGGCAGTGCCTCAAAAGGCTAAACATAGAACTCCCCTATGACCCAGCAATTCCACTACTTGGCATTTGCCCAACACCCAGAAGCAAGTACATACTAAACCCACTAGCACTACCATGTTCATTGCAGCACTATTCACCATAGCAAAGATATGGAACCCACCTAGATGTCCCTGAGTTGATGAGTGGATCAACAAGTTGTGGTATTTGTACACAATGGAATTCTATGCTACTGTCAGAAAGAATGACATCGCCCCATTTGTTAGGAAATGGAAAGACTTAGAACAAATCATATTAAGTGAAGTAAGCCAGACTCAAAGGAACTTAGGCTCAATGGTTTCCCTCATTCGTCATAATCAGTAGAAACCTTGGGCTCTACTAGCATACACTTGCAATAGAGCAAAATCTTGATACATAAGGACATATAATGTGAAACTAATTGAAAGGACCTCCAGGATAGTGAAACAAAAGCCATATAATGAATGATTGTTGTACTTAATGTACTATGTTGTCTCTCATCTCCTTTGCTGTCCCTTGGTTATCTCATATTGGTATAGTATCTCACTTTGTTATCTGATATATTGAATTTATTTGTATTTGGATATTTGAAATTTGATAGGGAAGGGGGGAAAATCAAGACGGGTGGGGGGTGTGGGGGGGGAGGGAAACGGGTACCAAGACATGTGAAAGGCTATCAATGTATGTGAATTAATGCACCTTCTATCTGGCAAATATCATGTAACTCTTTTGCTAATTACAATAAAAAAATGCAAAAAAAAGGAAAGCAGAAAATGGTTCTGTCACTCGTGGTATAGCACAAGCCTTGAAAAAGCCCAAGGACAGTGCTCAGGCTCTGATTTCCTAGAGCTGTATATATATGTATATATAATGTACATATATGCCTATGTAAATATTCACACACATGTATACCACAATTTTGTCAATGAAAAATGTATGAAAAGTAAACTAAAATGAATTTTTTGTTTTTAGGATTGAATGATTCATCTCATATAAATACATTTTAGTGTTTAAACAAAAAATAAATAAATAAATAAAGAAAGAAATAAATAAAGAAATAAATATAGGGTACATTCCGTGTTACTTAAGTAAGATTGCTCTTTTTTTCTTTTTGCCAGTCGTAGGGGTTGGCTCAGGGCCTAGACATTTTCATTGGACTCGCTTGCCCAAGGTGAGTGCTCTGCCTCTTGAGACACAGCGCCACTTCTAGCTTTTTTCTGAGTATGCGGTACCGGTGAATAGAACCTAGGTCTTCATGCATTCTCGGTGAGCACTCTACCATTAGGCTACATTCCCAGGCAGTGAGATTCCTCTTACAGTCATTGTATGTTCACAGAGTTTGATCTCATACACTGTAGGGCCCTGGTTGGCTTTGACCTGTGATCCTAAGCCCTGAGCCTCCTAAGTAGCTGAAATTAAGTTGTGAGCCAGCATGATGGCTTCCATTCTTTTTTCTACAAAAATATATGTAGTTATCTAAAATATATCTGTAGCTGAAAAAAATGAATCTCTCCCAAACAAATCTTCAAAGAAACAACCATCCTATTAAAAGGTGGGCTGAAGACTTAAAAGAGTATTCTCTGAAGAAAAAAATAAAATGGGCTTTAGACACATGAAGAAATGCTCCATATCTCTAGCAATAAGGGAAATGAAAATCAAAACAACTTTGAGATTCCACCTGACTCCAGTCAGAATGGCCATTATCAAAAAATCTAATAAGAGATACTGGTGGGGAAGTGACCAGGGGGAATCACACCTACATTGTAGGTGTGAGGGTAAACTCGTTCAACCACTAGTTAAAGCAGTGTGGTGGTTCCGCAAAAGACTGAACATAGAGCTCCCCTATGATCCAGCAAATCCACTACTTGGCATCTACCCAATTGTCCAGAAAAAAGGGCATACTGAAGCCACTAGCACAATGATGCTCATTGCAGCACTATTTACCATAGCAAAGATATGAAACCAACCCAGATGCCACTCAGTAGATGACTGAATCAAGAAGATGTGGTACTTATACACAATGGAATGCTATGCTGCCATCAGAAGGAATGACATCGCCCCATTTGTAAGGAAATGGAAAGACTTGGAAAAATTCATATTAAGTGAAGCAAGCCAGACCCAAAGAAACATAAGCTCAATGGTTTCCCTCATTTGTAATAATTAGTTCACATCTAGGACTCTCCTAGCAGAGGATTACAATAACTCAAAAACCTAGGTATATAAGGTCATATAGGATGAGACTAAATGAAAGGATCTCTAGGATATGGGAACAAGAGCTATATCTTGTGTCATCGTTGCTCTTAATCTTGTGTAATTTTTGTCCTTAATCTACTATGTTATTTCTCATCTCTTATTTTGCCCTTTGGTTAATGTCAGATTGTTACTGTATCTGCTTTTTTCCCTGGCATATTGCATATATGTTTATTTGTTTATGTCAAATAGGAAAGGGAAGGGGGGAAACAACATGATTGGGAAGGGGAGGGGAGAGGGAACTGGGGACAAAAACATGTGGAGTGGAATAAATGTGTGAGAAGTAATGCAGTCCACTACCTGTAAATGTAATCGTAACCCCTCTATACATTACCCTGAAAATAAAAAAGAGACTATAAAAATATCTGTAGAAAATGAGGCTGGATGATGGAAACAACCAGATGCCCTACTACAAAAAATGTGATACACGCACACACACACACACACACACACACACACACACACACACACAATGGAATGATACATAGCCAACCGACAAGATAAAATAATGGCATTCTCGGGGAAGTGGATGAAAAGGAAAAAAATCATATTAAGTGAAGTAAGCAAACTCAAAGGAACATAGGCCCAAGATTCTCCCTCATTTGTCAAATTCAGTAGAAACCTTGGGCTCTGCTACCAGAGATTTGCAATAGAACAAAATCTAGAGACATCGTGACAAATAGTATGACACTAAATGTAAGGACCTGCAAGATGAAGAAACAAAACTCATATAATGAGTGATTGTTGTCCTTAATGAACTATGTGATCTCTTATCTCTTTTGCTATCCCTTGGTTATATCATATTGTTACAATATTTCACCTTGTTTTCTGATATATTTCATATGTGCCTACTTGGTTATTTGAAATTGGATAGGGAAGGGGGGAAATGAACATGAGTGGGGGTAGGGGAGGGGAAATGGGGACCATATCATTACATGGGGTATCAAAGTTTGAGAAGTAATGCACCTTCTATCTGGTGAATATAATGTAACCCTTCTATAAATTACAATAAAAATAAATACATAAAAGAAGATCTGCACAGAAAAAAATAATAATGGCATTTTTGGGGTAGTGGATGAAATTAGAGTGAATCCTGTTGAGTGAGATAAGTCAAGACCAAGGAACAAAAGGTACATGGTATCCTTAATATATGGATATTAGTTTCAAACAGTAGTAGAGCGATGATTGAATAGTTGATACCCAAAGTTCTGGACATAATTTTGGAGATATAAACATAATTACATAGACATAAAAATCTAGGATAGACTATACACTCTATAGACATGTGTTTTATTATAGATTAATCTGTATCTATGACATACAAAGACTCAGCTTAATTTTTACTATATTCTAAAATTTATGTGCCAGTGATTGTATAGCGATTCCCTTCTTGAATATTTGTTGGTTAAACAAAAACATTTGAAATATGATGTAAAATTCAATGTTAATAAATTTTTTTTAAAAAAGAGGCCAGAGGTAAATACCACTAATGTACTTGCTTTAAGTGGTACAGAAATTTTCTTAACGAATCAAGGAGTTTTATTACATCTTTATGGAATTATTTTAGTTCTCAGTGTTCTACACTCAATGATACTTCTGGAAAGATGATATAGCTGACTGTGTAGATGGTATGAAGACATACTGGACTAAACGTAGAATAAAGCATTGGTAAGTGGCTGTTAGCTGTCCACATTCTACTGGAATATGTGGAATGAATTTATTAAGCACAATGCAGGTTCTTAGTCAGATCAGGATCAAGATTATGTGGTTCCATGAGATGAATGAGGAAAGATCAGAAAAATCTACTAAGATATCCAGATATACTTTTGAAACTAAGGTATCTGGACTCCTTTTTTTTTTCTTTCTTGGTGGGGAGCTTGAACTTTGGACCTGGGCAAGGTCCTTAGTTCTTTTTCCTCAAGGCTAATGCTGTACCAGTTTTAGCCACAACTCCACTTAGTTTTTGGGTGGATAAGTGGAGAGAAGAATCTTACAGTTTTTTTTTGTTTTCGTTTTTTTGCTTGCAAAGGCTTTGAATCACCTTCTCCCTGGCTAGTAGAATGACAATTATGACCCTCCAGCGCCTGGCTAGTGATTTTTTGAAAATTGGACTTTTTCCAAATCACGTAACTGGTTCCTAGCAAAGTGTTGTAACCTGACTTAAATGTGACAGATTTTTGTCACTTGGAGACACTCTGTGCTGAACGTTAGAAATCTACCAGCTGAGTCACAGTGGCACTTCCAGTTTTTGTTTATGTGGTGCTGAGGAATGGAATCCAGGGTTTCATACATGCTAGGCAAGCTACATTTTCAGCCCAAGGTTTTATGTTTTGTTTTTTCAGTGTTGTTGCTTCTAAAGTACTGTATGATGTTCTTTCATTTTCTTTGCTTTTTACCTCTTTTCTTCTTTTTCCCTTTAGTTTTATTCTCTGTAGTCACTGTGTTGAATTCGGGTACCCTGTGTCTTGTAGATAGGTTTATGTGATTTGGGGAATGGGGAGGGTATAATAAAATGGTAAAAAAACAAAAACAAAAACAAAGGAAAAAGGGTGAACCAATTGAACAGTGATACTTGGAAGACACTAAACGGAAATGAACTGAACAATCTGGGTGGAGAGGGGGCTGAGGGTAGGAAAACAGAAAAATGAGGGAGGGGATAACAATTTTCTAAAGAAATGTGTTCATTACATATGTAACCGTATGCCAACTATATATTGACTTAACAAAAAAAATTAACTTAAAAAATAATTTAGCCGGGTATGGTTTCTCACACTTGTAAATGTAGCTACTCAAGAGGCTGGGATCCAAGGATAGCAGTTCAAAGTCAGCCTGGGCACTGAAGTCCATGTGACTCTAATCTCCAATTAACCACCAGAAACCCAGAAGTGGCCCTATGGCTCAAGGGATAGGGCAGTAGTCTTGACCTGAAAGGCTCAGTGACAAGACCCAGGTGCAGAATTGCAGTCCCATGACTTGAATGATGAATGATACTAGCCAGGCTCTGTGCGCTCACACTTGGAATCCTATCTACACAAAATCAGGTTTGAATCCAGCTCAAACAAATTGCATGATATTCTGATTTACAGTTCATTACCAAAAGTCTGGAAGTGGACCTGTGGATCAAGTGGTAGAACACTAGCCTGAAGCAAAAAAAAAAAACATTTAAGGACAGTTCCCAGGCCCTGGGTTCAAGTCCCAGGACTTGCATAAAACAAACAAAATGTGACGCTGAGTCCTCCATCATTTGGTGTTATAGTTCAATATTCTTGATATGCGTCTTAGAAATTAAGTCCCTAGAAAATACTCTCCCCTGAAATTCTGCTTCATAGCTGATTCATAGAATTTCAGCATCATTACTATCACCTTCCAGTTAGCATAGCAGTCTACTACTGAAAATTTGAAGAAAATTTTGAGTAATCCTAATAAATCTGTGTATCATCTGCAGACACATGAAATCAGCAGCAGCTATGTTCTACTATTATCTAAATGTATTTAATCCCTTCTTGAGTTAATGAGCCTTAAAGAGTAAAACATATGTAGTAGTTATGAAACTAACAGTCACCATTCTTCTACCTAATATTGTAATATAAGTTTATAAATGCAAGGATTATTCTGAAGTTTGCAGAAGATAGCTTCTAATTATAATATTCTCATAAAGTATAGTATTTAAGAAACACGTTGCTTGCTTTGGGAAAGCAAAGGCAAGGAAAAATGATAAAAGTAAGTTCCCTATTTATCAGAAGGAAAATACTATTGGGTTTAGATCAACTTCATTCATTCCGTGCTGATGAAACAAATATTTGCAATTCCTGAGGCCAATCACTTCAGTGTGATGCACAATCAGCCAGCTTAGATCAATCTTCCAAAAAAGGAAAGGAACAAATGAGAAGCAATTAAGGTTTCCAAAATGAACCAGGTGGTGGTGGAAGCTCACACTTGTAATTCTATCTACT
This sequence comes from Megascapheus bottae, assembly GCF_031878675.1. Lineage (NCBI taxonomy): Eukaryota > Metazoa > Chordata > Mammalia > Rodentia > Geomyidae > Megascapheus > Megascapheus bottae. Next base: position 5,422,693 of record NW_028327585.1, read on the forward strand.
CAAGGCCTGAAATCCAAGGACGTGAATTAAGTCTGTCTGGGATGAAAATATTCCTGTCTGAAACATCATCTCTGTTATCACAGCCCAGCTGATACACTCTGCCCAACAGGTTCCAAACACCAAAGTCCATTTCCTATCTGAAATAGTAGCAAACATACTCACACATTTTTTTCCTCTTAGGGAGATAGTTGAAACATGTACCAGAAACATTTCCCCGGATTCAGAGTGGAAGTGGAAATATATACTCACTAGAAGCCCATCTAGTAAATTACAGTCAATCATCTTTCCTCACATCTTATTAGTTAAATTGAACAATGAGTGTTTGGATCAGAAGCGATGTGTATGAGCATACAGGTTGTAAAAGTACTGTAATCCTAGCAACTCAAGATAAGCTGAGACCTGAGGATTCCAGTTCAAAATCAGCCATGCAATGAATTCCATAAGATTTTTACCTCTAATTAACCAGCAAAAAACGGAGCGTTGTTTTGTGCTTAAAATGCCACAGGCCTAAGATATGCATAAAAGTGCTAAGGGGTAGCATGCAGGATCCCACTCTCTCCACTCCTTTTTAATACTAGAAATCCTAGGCAGTGCAATAAGGCAAGATGCCTACATTTCTCAATGTAATAAAGGCTGTGTATGAGAAACTCACTGCTAGTATTATACTTAATGGTGAAAACCTAAAGCCATTCCCTCTAAAATCAGGAACGAGACAAGGATGCCCACTCTCTCCACTCCTTTCTAACATAGTACTAAATTTCCTAGGCAGTGCAATAAGGCAAGAAGCAAGCATAAAGGGGATGCAAGTAGGGAAAGAGGAAATAAAACTATCCCTCTTTGCAGATGACATGATTCTGTATTTAAAGAATCCTATAGACTCTACTCCCAAGCTCCTTGAGCTGATTCAAAGCTTTGGAAGGGTAGCAGGCCATAAAATCAACCCTCACAAATCAACTGCCTTCCTTTACGCCAACCGTGAAAGGAACGAGGCAACAATCAGGAAAGAAACTCCTTTCACAATAGCCTCAAAGAAAATAAAGTACCTAGGAAATAGCTTAACTGAGAATGTAAAGGACTGTTTAGATGAAAACTTTAAAACCCTAAAAAAGGAAATTAAAGCAGAACTAAGGAAATGGAAAAACCTCCCCTGCCCCTGGATTGGAAGAATCAATATTGTGAAAATGAGAATCTTGCCAAGGGCTATCTACAAATTCAATTCAATACCCATCAACATCCCAATGTCATTCTTTAAAGAAATAGAAGAGGCAATTCAAAATTTCATAAGGAATAATAAAAGACCCCGTATAGCAAAAACACTTCTTAGCAGAAAGAACAGCGCTGGAGGAATTTCAATTCCAAACTTTAGACTCTATTACAGAGCTATAATTCTCAAAACAGCTTGGTACTGGCACAAGAACAGGCCTGAAGTCCAATGGAATAGAACTGCGGACCCAGATATTAAACCACAGACCTATGGCCACCTAATCTTTGACAGGGGAGCCAAAAAAGTAGAATAGAAGAAAGATAGCCTCTTCAACAAGTTGTGCTGGCAGAACTGGTTAAGCATCAGCAGAAAACTAAAGTTGGATCCTTCTTTGTCACCTTGCACTAGAATTAACTCCAAATGGATCAAAGACCTGGAGGTAAAACTGACACACTGAAAAGTTTACAGGAAGGAATAGGAGACACACTAGGCCTCCTTGGCAAAGGTCGAAACTTTCTTAATAAGGACCAAGAATCACAACAAATCAGAGAAAGGCTGGATAAGTGGGACTGCATTAAACTGCAGAGCTTTTGTATGGCAACGGATATAGCTAGTAAACTAATCAGTGAGCCTACAGAGTGGGAGAAGATCGTCACAAACCAAACAACGTAAAAGGCCTCATATCTAAAATGTATCAACAACTCAAAAATTGAATCACTCCAAAACTAACCTCCAAAGGAACACCCATCGCATTAAAAAATGGGCCAAAGACTTAAAGAGAGTCTTCTCTGAAGAAGAAACAAAAATGGCTATAGACACACGAAGAAATGCTCCACATCTCTGGTCATAAAAGAATTGCATATCAAAAGAACTCTAAGATTCCATCTCACTCCAGTTAGAATGGCCAGGCTCAGGAAGACGAATGACAACAGATGCTCGAGGGGATGTGGCCAGGAGTGATGACTACTACACTGTCGGTGTGAGTGCAAACTCGTTCAACCACTATGGAAAGCAGTGTGGCAGTGCCTAAAAAGGCTAAATATAGAACTCCCCTATGACCCAGCAATTCCACTACTTGGCATTTAGCCAACAATCCAGAAACAAGGGCATACTAAACCCACTAGCACAACCATGTTCATTGCAGCACTATTCACCATAGCAAAGATATGGAACCATCCTAGATGTCCCTGAGTTATGAGTGGATCAACAAGTTGTGGTATTTGTACACAATGGAATTCTATGCTGCTGTCAGAAAGAATGACAACGCCCCATTTGTTAGGATATGGAAAGACTTAGAACAAATCATATTAAGTGAAGTAAGCCAGACTCAAAGGAACTTAGGCTCAGTGGTTTCCCTCATTCGTCATAATCAGTAGAAACCTTGGGCTCTACTAGCAGAGATTTGCAATAGAGCAAAAGGCCATATATAAGGCCATATAATGTGAAGCTAATTGAAAGGACCCCCAGGATATTGAAACAAAAGCCATATAATGAATGATTGTTGTCCTTAATGTACTATGTTGTCTCTCCTTTGCTGTCACTTGGTTATCCCATATTGGTATAGTATCTCACTTTGTTATCTGATATATTGAATTTATTTGTATTTGGATATTTGAAATTTGATAGGGAAGGGGGGAAAACCAAGACGGGTGGGGGGGTGTGGGGTTGGAGGGAAATGGGTAATAACACATGTGAAAGGGTATCAATGTATGTGAATTAATGCACCTTCTACCTGGCAAATATCATGTAACCCTTTTACTAATTACAATAAAAACATTATTAAAAAAAGAAAGTTGTAGTGTGTGGGGAGGATGATGGGGTCAAATACATTTCTTCATAGAAATTTACCTCATCTGGTTGCCCTGGATTTTCCTTGCCTTCTTCTTAGAGAAAGGCCTGTTATACTGGATTTGTGGCTTGGCAAAGAACTAGCATGTACATCTTCGTGTAAGACATCCACAACTTCCATGCCTGAGACTCGACTTTCCTGACCTTTGGCAACAGCACAGCAACATCTTTCTTCCTCCTGAGCCACAGGCCAAGTGAGCTGGCTTGAGCTGGTTGTTAGTTACAGTGGCTTGTTTACCAGCGTTCCATATTCTGTTCCATTGTGAGGGAGGCAGGGTCACCTATCAGGGCCCAATGACCAAAGATCCTTGCTCACAGAAGACCTCACCAAAGACATAGTGGAGGCTGAATCTCTCCTCCAATCTCACAATATACATGTGGATGTGGTAAACAGCACATTTTATTTGTCCAATCCCAATGTCTTCCACTAGGCCCAACTACCAGTCTGGTCTCAGGCCCAAGGAGCCTTTCTTAGGTAAGATCCAAACTTAAGGGTCAATATTGCCCTCATCCTTTACAAAACATTTGCTTCACAGTGCCTTCTCTGCCTGCATTTTGCCCCTTGTCGAATTTTTTTTTGTTTTTGCTAGTCTTGGGACTTGACCTCAGAGTGTGAACATTGTTCTTGGGCTTTCTTTAGGCTTTAGCTGTCCCACCGAGCCACAGCACCACTTGCAGCGTTTTCTATGTATGTGATAATGAGTAATCAAACCTGAGTCTTTTTGCGTGGTAGCCAAGGACTCTACCACTAGGTCAAACACACAGGGCATCTTGCACATATTTTTGACGTCAATCTACTAGGATATTATTAGGTTTCTGTATCCTAATCAATTTTTTCCTGATGATTAGCTTTGCCGTCTTGTGTAAAAAATGCAAGAGGGAAAAACACAGAAGAATTAGTGAAATTTAAAAAAAAAAGCATTACACACATAGATAAGTGTTCATTCTTTGCAGGAGAAAGGATATGTTGATAGGATGATGATGACTTTATAATTACTATGTCAGGGTTGAGAGTTTGGCATAGTGGTAGAGTGCTTGCCTAGCATCCATGAAGATCTGGGTTTGATTGCTCAGTATCACATAGATAGAAAATCTAGATGTGTACTGTGGCTGAAGTGGCAGAGGGCTAGACTTGAGAAAACCAGAGGACAATGGTCAGGCCCTGAATTCAAGCCCCAAGACTGGCAGAAAGCTAAAAGAAAATAAAAATTCTTTTTAAGAGCTAATTCACTCACAGCATTTGCTTCTGAAATCTTCGCTTCTACTTCTTGTGAAATACCCCTTTCCCTCAACGTAGACAAGAAATACAGATCCATCCCATGGTCCACTGTGAGGCCACTGGTTGGGCTAAGAGCTAGTCGTGCAGCAACACATAAGTTTTATTAATACTTTCCAAACTTTGTACTCAAATATGCTACCTACTTACCAACTTAGGTCAGTTATCCTTATGATATACCTTTTTTCCATTACTACAATATTCTTACACTCCTACGTTAATCCTCTTGTACCTCCCCTGACCTCTCTCATTCTTTTTTTCTATCTCTGGACATCTGCTCGTCTTTCAACCCTTATACTGCACGGATCTACACTTGATGGCTGTTGAGCAATATTGTATATGTAGGTGGTTAATTATTCTCTAGGCTCAGAGGGACTTAAAGACAACAGAGTTTGGATTGAGAGACTTATTGTTTTGGGTATAAATCGCTTATCAATGGTTGTATTAGACTGGTCTGTAAGTGCACAAAAAGAAAGAGTAATTACACCAATCAAAACTTGTGAACATCTAGTGTCTGCCAGCTACAGAGGTCTAGGTTGGTTATATCTGAAAAACTATAATCATATTTAGTAGTAATCTTGCTCCCATTTTCAAATGGGCAGAACAAGAAACTCAAGAAAAATGTCAAATCAAGAAACAACATATCCCACCCAATGTAAACAGACAATGGAACAGTCACTGGCAAACCTAGAGGAGAGTCTTCCAAGTGCTACACAAATGCAATTGATAAACATCATTAATGGAAAATGTGAAAATATAAAGAAAGAGATAATGGAGGAAGATATAGCTGAACAAGAGGAAAGCATAAACAAGGTGATAAGTGAAAAAGAAGAAGCCATAAAGGAGGCCATAATAAAGGATTTTCAAAGAAAGATGGATGAATTCATAGAATCCACAAATAAAAACGTGACCAAACTCCAGCAAATGTCCAAAGAAAATAAAGCTACCGAGCTAACCTCTCAAAAGGAAATCAAGGAGATAAAGAAATCCATACATGATCTAAAACAAGAGATGCAAGGCATCAAAAATGAGCAATTAGAAGCAAGGGAGATGAAAAATAAAGTAGATAGTTTGATAGCAGGTTAGACAATACAGAGGAGAGAATTTCTGGAGCTGAAGATAATTTAGTTATTATAGAGAAAGAACAGAAAATGAGTCATACAAATCTAGGAAATATGAGAGAGCGCTTCAGGTGGTCCAAGATGCAATTAGGAAGCGTAATTTAAGGCTAGTTGGTATTGAGGAGGGCGTGGAGAAAGAGATCAATGGTATTGGAAATATACTTCAGGGAAACATCTCAGAGAATTTCCCAAATATCCAGAAGGGCAGGCCCATCCAGATACGAGAAGCTTTTAGAACCCCAAACAGACCTGACCAGAAAAGAACATCCCACCGCCACATTGTGATCCGAACTGGATCAATAGAAACGAAAGGAAAGATCCTAAAGGCAGCCAGGGAAAAGGGATCTGTAACCTATAAAGGCAAACCAATCAGAATAACCCCAGATTTCTCAGCAGAGACCATGCAAGCACGAAGTGACTGGAAGCATATATGTCATGCCCTTAAATCAAACCAAGAATACTGTAGCCAGCTAAGCTCTCATTCATAACTGAGGGAACAATAAAAACATTCCATTCCAGGAAAAAGCTGCAACAATATGTCGAAACAAAACCAACACTACAGAGAATTCTCAAAGATGCTCTATACATAGAAAACCAAAATAAATGCAATATAGGGAAAGAAATGGCACCTAAACAGCATACCATTTAAGGACCACAAGAACTGTCAAGACACAGGCCATAATAAAAACTTTTAAAAATGTTAGGAAATAATAAATATCTCTCAATCCTACTCTCAATATCAATGGACGTAACTCTCCAATTAAACGGCATAGGCTGTCTAGTTGGATCAAAAAGCAAGAGCCATCGTTCTGCTGTCTTCAAGAGACACATCTTACCCCAAATCAATCATTTTTGAAAGTGAGTTTGGAATAAACTCTATCAAGCTAACTGCCCCCCTAAACAGGCTGGAGTTGCCATCCTCATATCAGATACAATAGACTTCAAACTAAAATTAGTAAGAAGAGACAAAGAAGGTGACTACATATTACTAAAGGGATCTTTCCTCCAGGAAGACATAACGATCCTACATATTTACACACCCCTTTGAAGATTCTCAAAAGGTTGAAGATTCTGCCAGTGTAAGTTAGATTCCGACATTGATATTAAATAATGCAACGAGTAGGGATTTATATTTGAAATATCACTGTTGACAAAATCTAACACACATTTGCTTAGTATTTGCTTTTCATTTCCCAAGAAGTTCAGTAGAAGCTAACATGTGTGGCATATATCGACTGGGGGAAATGATTCAGAATATGTGACTCATTTGAACAGGAGTCAGTGAAAAGATACAGAAGCAGGATACCCACATTGTGATAATTTGTATCTTTTGCATATTTTGTGTTTGTTATTAATTCCATTTGTAGTGTACATTTCTAGGTAAAAACTTTTAAAATGTTTCCAAACAATTTGTTATTTCAACAGCAAAAAAAGACATTTATATGCCTGATAAAATTCACAGAATCCAAATTTTTCCATATTATTTTTTTTTGGTGGGTCATAGATCTTGAACTCAGCCTGGGCACTATCCCTGAGCTCTTCAGCTCCAGGCTACCACCTTACCCTGGAGCCAAGCCCCACTTTCCATTTTCTAAAGGTAAATTGGAGATAAGAGTCTCAGGTCTTTTTGTGCCAGGATGGTTTTAAACCTTGATCCTCAGATGTCAGCCTCCTGAGTAGCTAGGATTATAAAAGTGAGCCACCACCCCATCGTGCTCAGCTTTCTGTTTTTTTTTAAACAAGCCCTTTGGCTGGAACTCGGTCTGAGCACTGTCCTTCAGCTTTCCTCAAGCCTAGTGATCTACTTGAGCCACAGCACTACTTCTGGTTTTTTCTGTGTATGTGGTACTGCGGAATTGAACCTTCGTCTTCATACAAGCACTCTACAACTATGCCAAACTCCCAGCCCCTCCACATTAGTTTTTATGATAGATCTTTCCATGCATCTAGAATGGCTAGAAAACCTTCTTGAGTTTCCCAAGATCAGGGAGTATAGGTGTGTCCCATCCTGTGTGGCTACATAACCATTGTTTAGGGTACAGTTCTCTCTTCATTCTACCCATCTAGAGCAATTTTCATCTTCCATGTATAATCATTAAACATTCAGCTCCTGTTCCTCTCTACTCCATTCTCTGGAACCATCGTGCTTTTTGGCTCTAAGGGTTTGTTGATTCTTGGAAGCTCTGGAAGGGAAAACATACCCTAGCTCTTCCTTTATGACTGCTGTATTTTTAGTTTACTGTAATCAAGATTCATCTGTAAAATGTTCTTCCTTTTCAATGCATTGTTTTGCATATTTCTATCTTTTTATTATTATTAATAGTTGTGAATGGATTCTCCACATATTTGTTCTAGTCTCTGCTTTCTCTTCCGTTAGGTACAAATCTAGAAATAGAAGTGTTGGACCATATTTCTATGTAATTCTATATTTAGTACTTTTTTAGCACTCTCCACGCAATTTTTGATTGTTTTATATTCCTTGCAGAACTATTCCAAAGTTCTACTTCTTCTCACTACCTTCCCAGTAATAGTTAGACTTTGAAAGTTGTTTTTTTGTATGCGTGTGTGTGTGTGTGTGTGTGTGTTTGTGTGTGTGTATGTGGATCTTTTTGTTTAAAACTATAATTATATTAACATATTTAAAGTAATGATTTCATTGTAATTTAAATTTTTCTCATGACTGTTAATATTGAACTTCTTTCTACATTTTGAACTACTATTTCTATATATTCTTTTTAGAAAATCCTCTCCAATCTCCAATTTTTTTCCCTTTTTTTGTGGGGTAGTGGGGAAAGTCATGGGGCTTGGACCTTGGGCCGTGAGCTCTTTAGTTTAAGGCTATTGTCCTACCCTGAGTATTGCCCCTCAGTTCTTCTGCTCACAGCTCCATACCCCTCTTACCATTATATACATAACAAGGTCATCCTCAGTCTTTTTGAAAAATTAAAACATACAGTAAATTTGTTGTATAAAACAGCAAGAAATAAATTTCATGCCTGTAATCCTAGCTACTCAGATATCAGGCTGATATCTAAAGATTTGATTCAAAGCCAGCCTGGGCATTAGAAAGTCTATCAGACTCTCACCTACAGTTAACCACTAGAATATGGGAAATGGCACTGTGGCTTCATAGGTAGGGTGATAGCCTTGAGTTGAAGAGCTCAGGAACAGTGCCCAGGCCCAGAGTTCAAATCTTACAAATCCCCCAGCCAAAAAAAGAAAAAAAACTTTCTTCCCCAAGTGACTATTATGCCAGACATAGAACATTAACATTCTGGGTGTACTTCACAGTATTATTACTTGATACCCTAAGATTTTGCAATATTCTCACAGTACCAGCATATGTCATCATATAATGTAGTTCTTTTTCAATGGAATAATTCCATTTATAACCTAAATCTACTCCCCCGACTTATTTTTGTCGATACCACAATTGCTCTACCATGATATGCCGCAAGCCATTAAACATTTTATGGTGGGTAATTGTAAAGGAGTCTCATGGAAATTTGTGCCAGGCTGGATTTGAACCATGGTCCTCAAATCTCAGTCTCCTGAGTAGCTAGGATGACAGGGGTGAGCCACCAAAACCTGGCTTGCCTTTTTATTTTTTTGTGGGTCTTGGGACTTGAACTCTGGGCCTAGGCACCATCCCTAAGCTTTTCAGGTCAATATTTCATGTAAGTCTAAACATTTAAGTAAAGGAATAAAATTCCAACAAAAAAAGAATAAAATTCCACACATGGTGTGTTTATAACTCGGTGTTAATTACTTGATGAAAATGTGCCATTCCAGAAGCTGGTGTCATTTGATGATGTAGCTGTGGATTTCAGCTGGGAGGAGTGGCAGCATCTGGACAATGCTCAGAGGACCCTGTACAGAGATGTAATGCTGCAGACCTACAGCAACCTGGTGTCCTTAGGTGAGCAAAAGTCAAATTCACTTGCAAGGCCAAGTGCCTTGTTATTTTGCAGATACGTGAATGTTTATCAAACTTTCAATACTATTAAAATGAAAGATTCCAGGCCCTGAGAAGTATCATTACTTTCTAAAGAAATCCTAAGGTAATTTTGTACTCATTCTTCAGTATACCTTCAGGATACTTTGACAACAGTTCTAAATTATGTTTCCTCTAATGGAGACGACATTCCAAACTTACACAGTAATTGTAAGTGGATAAACAATCCAGAATAGAATATATATCATTATTGGAAATAGGATCTACAAATCCCTAAACAGTGAGTTTATAATGGAAACCTGGCACTAGGTGCAATGTTTCATGCCTATAATCTTAAAATATTCAGGAGGAAGAAATCTAAGAATTCTAATTTGAAGCCAGCAATCGCATAAACATTGCCATGAAACTCTATAACTCCAAGTAACCCCTCAAAAATGTTAGTGGAGTGTCAAGAGTTTGACTTTGTGGTTGAGTGCTTGCCTAGCATGCATGAAGACCTATGCATGTAAGTGGAGCTGGGACTCAAACAGGTATTTTTCTAGCCTTGAGCAACACAGCTAAGTTTATGCCATACAAAATGAATCCAGAGCTGGGGAAAAGTCAACCATGGAGCCAGTGAGAAATGAGAAAAAAGATTTAATAGATAACTTGTGAGTAGGATGTCTGCGAACTTAAAGCAATGATGACACAGCATAAGCAATAATTCTCTACTGTTTCTAATTTACAGGGCCCTGTGTTCCCAAACCTGTATTAATTGACAAGCTAGAGCACTGTGCAGAACTCTGGATAGGAAATTCCTCTGACAAGAATATCACAGGTGAGTGAATACATCTTCATATTGATGTTGGAGCCTGAGCCCCATTGGTAAGTTCATGTTGTGATGTACTGAGCAATAATATTCTTAGTTACCCTAAATCCTGTGTGGAACCTATGGAATTCTTTGTGAATGAATCAAGAATCATTTTCTTTTCCCAATCCTATGCTTGTTCTCAGGGCCTGAGCATGGTCCTTGGGTTTTCTCAAGACTGGATCTCTACGTCTTGAGTCATAGCACCACTTCTGGCTTTTTCTTTGTATGTAGTACCAAGAAACTGAACCAGGTCTTTGTGCATGGTAGCCCAAACCCCCGGCACCAAGAATCATAGGGTGATATAATGAATTCTATGTGGCAGTAGAGTTAAAGTTAGATTTCTCTGTAGAAATCACTGTGAAACAAAATAAAATGAGAAAGCCATGAGCAAGTGGCTCATGCCTGTAATCCTAGCTACTTAGGAGGCTGAGATCTGAGGATCAAGGTTCAAAGACTGACCTATCACAAAACACCTTAGACTCTTCTCTCCAATGAACCAATAGAAAATGAGAAGTGGGGTTGAGGCTAAAGACATAGGGCAGTAGCCTTGAGCTGAAGTGCTCTGGAAGAACAGCCAGGTCTAGAAATCAAGTCCCATGACTGCAAAACAAGAAAGAAAGAATGAAAGAAAGAAAGGAAGAAAGAAAGAAAGAAAGAAAGAAAGAAGAAAGAGGGAAGAAAGAGGGAAAGAAGGAAAGGAAGAAAGAAAGAAAAAGAAAGAAAGAAAGAAAGAAAGAAAGAAAGAAAGAAAGAAAGAATGATATTTCATTTCTATAAAACTAAGACTATAAATGATTGAGCAAACAAGGAATAAGTCAGGGCATTATTCTCTGATAAGGATAATATCTTTTTGCTGGTAGCAAGAGACTGGTATTCAGAACCAGACCTTTCCACCAGAAATTGAGCCTAGTGATAGAGTGCTGGCGTAGCATGCACAAAGACACAGGTTTGATTCCTTATTACCACATACATAGAAAAAGCCAGAAGTAATGACTTCATTGGTAGGGTTCTAGTCTTGAGAAAACCCAAGGACAGTGGTAAGGTCCTAAGTTCAAAGCCAGGAATGGAAGGAAAAAAACAACAACAAAGTTTCAATCAACATAAGAAAATTAACTAGACAATGAGCTGGAGATTTTCTGGTCTTCCATGGTTCTGAGGGACAGGAGTGTTAGAAAAGGAATTTTTATAAGACTTCAAATGGAAAGAAACAAATTTCAAAATTCCCACAAATACCTAAATTGAGACTTTAGTGAGAAGTTGTAACTGAATTGATATAGATGTAAGTCCTTACTCTCAAGAATCGTTCTTGCTTGGATCAAAGGCAAACAGACATATAAAACAAACTTGTGGCCTCTGAATCTAGAAAAAATTCGTGTTCCTCACTTAATGGTTAAAAAGCAAACAGCATTGAAAATGGGTAAGGTAATCCTATCTGCTACTCAGGACCTGAGCCTCTTATCTGTAGTTAACTCTAGAAAACAGGAAGTGGGGCTGTAGCTCAAGGTTAGGGGTTATAGTCTTCTGCTGAAGTGTTCAGGGACAGGGCCGAGGCCTATGAACTACAAAAAAAAAAGAACAGAAAAGAAAAGAAAGTTTTAAAAAGATGCAAAACAGCACAATATTTAGATTATTTCTCAAGAATAAAAGAAAGGCAGATATTCCTCAATGTATAAACAAAACAGTATTTGAAAAAAAACAGCTGCAGGTATATTATAGGTAGTACTCAGCTTAAAACTGTAGCAATACATAGTTGGGTAATTTCAATAAATATTTCCTGTGATATAAAAAGAGAATAAAACACAGAAAAACATTATTGGTCATTATAAAATATCATTTTCTTAATATGTTAGGGAGAAAAGCATATTTTTCTCACAAATCAATTTCCACTTTTATATTTTAAAATATCCTACACTTAGGATGGGAAAGTAAAGTCATTACCTTTACAGTAAGGAATATTTGTATCTCATGTATGTTTGTGTGTTTTTTTCTATGACTCATTTTAGATGTCCAGGTAATGGAAAATGTGTTCAAGACCTGCCAGGAAAGTCCACATGAATGTCTTTGTGAAGTAGCAGTTGCAAGTAGTATCGAAGTGGAGGAAAACGTGAGATTAGCAACAACTTTAAATTTGAGCTCTACACATAATCCAGAGAGAGAGAGAGAGAGAGAGAGAGAGAGAGAGAGAGAGAGAGAGAGAGAGAGAGAGAGAGAGAGAGAGAGAGAGAGAGAGAGAGAAAAGAGAGAGAGGGAAACAGGAACTTCTAAATTTTACAGCGATAGAGAAGGAGAGAGAGAAGGAGACAGAAACTAATTTCTAAACTTTACAGTCTTTCTATTTCCTTACAAATTCGTCAATGTCATTCTTTCTGACAGAAGCACAGAATTCCATTGTGTAAAAATACCATATTTGATCTACTCATCAACTGACGGGCCTCTTGTTTGGTTCCATACCTTTGCTATAGTAAATAGTGCTGTGATAAAGGTTATTGTTCTAGTGAATTTAGTATGTCCTATCTGGACGATTGGCAAGTAGTGAAATTGCTGGATCACAGGGGAGCTCTATGTTTAGCCTTTTTGGGATACTGCCATAGTGCTTTCCATAGTGGTTGAACAAGTTTGCAATCCCACCAGCAGTGTAGTAGCGATCCCTCCTGGCACATCCCCTCCAGCATACGTTATTAGATTTGTGGATCTTGGCCATTCTAACTGGAGTGAGGAGGAAAAGGGAAAGAGGAACTGAAACTTTCTCTCCTTACAGATGACATGATTCTGTATTTAAAGAACCCTATAGACTCTACTCCGAAGCTGCTTCAGCTGATATAAAACTTTGGTAAGGTAGCAGGGTATAAAATTAACCCTCAATGTCAACTGCCTTCCTATATGCCAACAAATGAGAGGAATGAGGCAAGAATCAGGATAGCAACTCATTTTGCTATCAAAGAAAATAAAATACCTAGGAATTAACTTAGAATGTAAAGCACGTTTTTGATGGAACTATAAACCCTGGAGAAGGAAATTAACGCAGAACTGAGGAAATGCAAAAACCTATGCTCCTGCTTTGGAAGAAGTAATATTGTAAAAATGGCAATCTTGATAAGGACTATCTACAAATTCAGTGCAATATTCATCAATATCCCAATGTCATTCTTTAAAGAAACAGAAGAGGAAATTCAAAATTTCACTTGGAATAATAAAAGACCCCTTATAGTCTGTCTTCTTGCATGATACATAATGTTTAATCTCACCTTCTCCACCAAAATCTCACCTTTCTCATTGAGACATAGGTGGCCCTGTTTACTAGCAGCAAAGGCTCAAACGCGCAGTTTCAGGTGTCACCACTGCCTCTGTTACTGGGTAGATCCAACTCTGTCATCGATTCTGAGGTCTGCTCTGGGAGTCTTGGTCACAAGTTGTTCTGTGGCATCTGCTGCCAGCCTGTGCCTATTTGCTTCCTTTTCCTCCAGCAGCCTACAACAGGGAATGAAGTTCAGGCGCTGATGCTCTCCTTCATATGCAGGGCAGGATGAGCCCAACCCTCCCTCATCTTCCTCTTCCAATTTTTGGGAAAAAATGTGCTGGCAGAAGTCCTCAGGTGTGGGGCATGGCTGATCCACACTTTTAATCCAGGCTGGTCAGGAGGCTGAGATCTGAGTATGGAAGTTCCAAGTCACCTAGAACAGGAAAGTCTGATAGATTCTTACTACCAAAAATAAAAACAGCTGGGAATGGAGTTTGGGCTCAAGTGGTAAAGGGCTAGTCTTGAGTACAAATGCTTAGTGCCCAGGCCCTGAGTTCAGGCTCCAGCACTGCCAACAACCTCACTTTAGTGAGATTTTAGCTTTATCCATGTAGGCACATCTCACTGGAATCTTTGCTGGTAGAGATAGTCTTCATAATTTTGTCTCAAGGTAAAGGTCCTCCTGGGGTAGTACACAAAAGGTGTCATGGAGAGAGGAGCCCCACTTGCTCCAGGTTTGAAGATGGCATAGGTCAAACCAGCATGGAGTTGGCACATCAGTCTTTTTCCTAGCACCACCTACCAGTGAATGTCAAATGACATTGATTGTTGTGGGATTGTGTGATTGAAGTGCCCCATTAAGGGCAGTGTTAGCACATCCAAACTTGGATACCAGGAATGCTTAAATCTCAAAGCTAAGATTTTTGTTGGCTACAGAAATGCTGGTGTGTCTGTTATTCACTAAAAGTTCAGGTGCAAAGATTCTGAAGCTTGATGCCATGTGTTTATTCCATTTAGTAAAATTATTTTAATTCACTGTATAAGTTAAAACATTTGATAAGAATCAGGGGTAGTGAAAACATTGTTCTTGAATTCAGGTGTCTGGCAGGGTAATGGGGGGGTGTTGGTGGCTGGGACTATGAAGCTGGAGCTGCTATCAAACCATGAATCATGTTCCTCTTTGTCTGGGAGAAATGACTCCAAAGATGAAATTCGAATGGTGAGGAAAAGATGATGATGTACTCAGGAAATTTCTCCTAAACAAATGCTCATGTGGAGTGGGATGGGGGCTGGGCATATCTGAGGCAGAGCTTAAGGGGGCTTCCCGTGGCGTTGAGAACGTTCCTTGCGACTTCAGGCATGCAGCATGGTGTTTTAGATGGCCATTGTGAGATGGATGGAATAAGACTGGAGACAAAATGAATGCTGGGATCCTGCAATGCTCTTGCATGAGTGGCTGGTGCCTCACCTGAAAGAACTAATTATGTCTAAAAAAGAAATCAGGAATTTGTTTTGATTAGATAATACCTGTAATCCGAGGCATATTCAGGATCCTGATCTTAGTATTGTGGTTTAAAACCAACCCAGCAAAGGGAAAAATGCATGAGACTCTTACTCCCAGTTTAGAGCAAGAACAAAGATTGAAGTAGAGCTGTGGCTCAAGAGCTAGAGTGCTACCTTGAGCAAAGAAAAGCTAAGAAAAAGCTCCAGGTCTTGAGTTCAAGGCCAGGAATGAAAGAAGGAAGGTAAAAAAGGGAAGTATGTGAGGAAGGGAAATATATAAATGAAAGAGAGAAGGAACTAGAAATTTAAAACTAGAGAATGTTTAAAAGTCATCAATCCTTCTAAGAAAAGTGTTGGAGTATGTGTTCTATATGTGGTGAACTGGAAGCCCAGCAGTGACTTGTTAACCAAAGAGTCACCATGATGAGCAAAGGATAGAAATCTGCATGAGCCTCTTAGCGGATGGAGTCACAGAAGAGAACCTCAGCTCCCATCCCATAGTTAGAAGTATATAGAGATGGGGAAGTTGGCATCACCTTGATGTCATTGTGTCCATGGAGACTGGAAGCCATGGCTCTGTGAAAGCACAATGTTCTGGTTACTGAGCTGAGAGGCTGAGGAGAGCCAAGTCGTGGCCATGAAGAAACAGGGTGGCAGCAGAGCAACTCTGCTGCAGTGGGTGCCTGCTTGGCTGTTCTTATTCTGTGGTGGATCAGGCCGGAGCGGGTGATAGTAACAGTTTTGTGGTCACAAGCCCTTCACCAAGAGCTTCCTCTGGGATCCTCATAAACTACAGGGTCGCTGGTGGTGGGATGTGTGTGGGGTGGAAGTGACAGAGGGATGGACGCATGGCAAGGTGGGTGAAGAGATGAGAGAAATGATGAGAGCCCAGTTCATTGGTTTCCAAGGTTAATGTGTGGTAGGTAGAGAGGCATGATGGAGGAAAGATGGTGACAGAGTGAGGCCATCTGTAGTGCCAGCCTGGCCATCATCTGAAACCCATTGGCAGCTTCCTGATCCCTCACTTTGTCCTGCTCCTTGTGGAGGGAATGTCACGTGTACCCAGAGCTAGGGGTGGGGCAATGTTAGTAGCACCTGGAGAACCATTGGCCTCTACCTGGGTGAGGGGTGGTTATGGCTCCCATGCTGGGTGGCCTGATAGCTATGGAACAGATCTCTCCTTAGCTACCACAGTCAGTGGCTGCTCTCCATCTAGGGTTAGGGCACCTGCTCAGCCATCAGGACACCCCATGCCAGGACAGAGGCCTACAATTCAGATGGCAGCACAGGGGTGAAGATGATCTCACCGTAGCCCTAGTTACATGGCTGTCCCTGCATGCAGGACAGGATGAGCTGGGGGAAGATGTTCTCTGTGTTTTTCCACAGCCTATCCCGGCCTCTTCTTGTGTCTGATTAGACCCAGAGAGTACCAGGTTCCCTCTCATAGTCCTGGTTCTTTTTCTTTTACAGTCATGAGGCTTGAACTCAGGTCCTGGGTACTGTCCCTGAGCTCTTTTGCTCAAGGTTGATGCTCTACCATTTGAACCATAGTGCCATTTCCAGCTTTTCCTTTTCATGTGGATCTCTGATATCTCCAGTGCTGTGCCTGCAGGGAGGCACTCACCCCACAGACAGAGCCACCTCTGCCGTGACTGTGACTGCCCACAACCCTCATACCCACTCCTTGCACACCCCTCGACTCCAGTTTAAGCTCCTCTTGGACTGGGTGTCCAGCCTACCCCTTCCTACACTCACAAAGGGTCTACAATTGTCTTCCCAGGGTCCTTTCTTCTGCCAGCCAGAGTACAGACTGTGCACATCTTGACGACCACAGAGTTCAAAGCAAAAGGCTGAGATGCAGAAGGGGGTGATCCAGTAGCTGCACAGGGCCCATGGATCATCCTGTGCATCCCCCAGCCTGTGACTTCCCCCACCCCCTTGGCAGGGAAGCTCCATGCCCACATCCTGATCCCTGGTCCCCTCCAATTCCATTCTCCCTTGGATTTTGCAGACTGTCTACCATCAGGATCTAAAATTCTATTCATCACTTTATGTCCTTATCACTGATTTGCTACTTTGGCAGGATCTCCCCGTGCCTGGAGAGTGGGCATGTCATGGACTCTCTGTGGAAAAGTTGCCCCAGGAGAAGAAATATGCACTTCATGTGAGTGTTGGACAGGGCAGGAGTGCTCCCTCGGATCAGAAGCCACAGGAGGGGTGCAGATGGGGGAATGCTGGGGGCCCCAGGGGACAGTGGGAGTTAGGGCACAGTTGATTCCTTCTGCAGGGTTGACACCGCTTCACAAACCCAACAGAATGAGGTTCACATTACAGATGTCAGAGACAGTGCAGATTGCCAATGGGCGCAGGGGTCACTGTCACCCCCAGATGCTGGCTGCATGCTGGGATGCACGCAGAGATGATTTCAAGATCAGATGATGAGGATGTTGCAGGGTGTAACCATTCTTTTCAGATGGCTCTCTACCTCTCTTGAGCTTCATCTCTATCTTTGGCTTTTTCTTGGCAGTTAACTGGAAATGACTTTCCTTTCTGGACTGGCTTCAAACAGAAGCTATGCACAGTTTTCAAACCATACCCTACTGAAGAAGGGAAGCTTGATCTGGTGCGCAACTGGGTTGCACTTTGGCTCCGTTTGCTATGCCTCACGGGAGGGGGCTCATCATTTGTAGACTAAGATCTCATGACCTTCAAAACCAAATGCTACCTGAAAGTTCAGGGTCCCAGCCTATGTGTTGGGCCTGGGTGAATACATTCTCTGTTATGCTGGGTCATCAACCCATGTTTTAAGCTGGAAGTAGGCAGTGCCACATTTGATAAGAACATCTGCCAGAGATCGACACCTCATGAAAGCAGATTCTAAATTTGTATTCCATTTCCTGTGGTGGAGAAATCCCCTCCAAGTTAGACAGGCTCACATCCCCCTGCAGGTCACACTCCTAATGCACCCTTGAGTGTCCTCATGGTATTGGGATCTAAGTTTGTAGGGAATGCTGGTTTAGTCCATGAATTAGCTGGACAAGTGATGACAAACGTGTTGTGGATTAATATGAGAACAATTTAAGAAGCCCTGGAGGAGCATCAACCTGACCCTCTGTGGTGCTATAAATCTGATAGGATGTTCCAGACTGAGAAACAATCACATGGCTTTGTGTTTGGCATCCAGACAAGTGAGTGCATGTCTTAGCTGTCAGCCAATACAGAGGAGGACATGAATAAGTGGGTGGAAAGCATCTGTCAGACCCCTGTCTGGGGGCAGGTGGAGAGAACATAGGAAGGTAGATACCATGGCTGTGGTTGTGGCCAAAAAATGGTAAAAGTGGCAAAGGAACCAGGTACTGGTAGCTCAAGACTGTCATCCTAGCTACTCAGGAGTTTGAGATCTGAGGATCACAATTCAAAGCCAGCCCAGGACAGAAACTCCATGAGACTCTTATCTGCAATAAACTACTGAATGCAAGAAGCTCAAGCTCAGTGACAGCATCCAGGCCTAGCGTTCAAAACCCAGGACCGGCAGAAAAAAGTATCAAAGGACAAGAAGCTTGCCAAAAGTTAGAGGGACTCTATCTTGACAAACAATACAATGGTAAGTTGCACTCAGAAGAGTTGCACAAAATCTCGAAATGCCTGAGACCTATCTATGTATGTTTCCTGTTTGTCTAAATACATATATTTATGCATTTATATATTAGTATAGAGAGACAGATGAATACATATGACTATACATATATACATAGCCAGACACTTATGGGTGGGTGGTATACTGTGTGAGAGTTTGTGTTTCCGTTTTGTGGATGGCTATCTCTGTTTAGGAAAGGTAGAAAATATGTAAATATCTTTAAGAAAACTTGATAAAATATAGAGAGACATAAGCTCTTGAGGGAATCTGTAATGACAAGATTATTCACAGGCACGTTTATCCTTATGGATTCCTCAGCAAGTTTTAATTTTTTTCATTATTTTCTTTCTTTTTTTGAACCAGTGCTAAGGATTTCTCTCAGGGACCAGGTGCTGCCAATTACTAATTTTCTCATGGCTGGTACAAGAGGAACTGAGCCACAGTTCCACTTTGGCCTTATTTATTCGTGCTTAACTGAAGATAAAGATTTCTATCAGTGACTTTCTTTCAGGGGCTGGATTCTAACGAGGATCCCCAGACCTCAGCTTTCTCTATAGCTACAATTAACAATATGAGAACCCAGCACTGGGTTCCAATGCACAGGGCAAGAAATTGAGTGAATCTCTCAACTCCAATTAGCTATAATAAGCTAGAAGTGATAGACCAATACCTTTGAGGAAAAGATGCTGAGGGTTATCACACAGGCCCTATGAGTAATCCCTAAACCCTGTACACATGTGTGCATGCACACATTGGCAGCTACACACACACATGCACACACACAATATCTCAGGCAATATTGTATTTTGAATTAATATCCAAAGATTGGACAACAGGATAGGAAGTAATAAAATCTGTTTTTCTTGTCTATATTGAGGGAAAGGGATAAGTCACAAGATGCAGAAGCGAAGAATTCAGAGGCAAATGCTGTGAGTGAATAACTTGTAAAAAGCACATTTCTTTTCTTTTCTTTTCTTTTCTTTTCTTTTGTTTTCTCTGCCATTCCTGGGGCTTGAACTCAGGGCCTGAGCACTGCTCTTGGCTTTTCCCAAGTCTAGCCCTCTGCCACTTGAGCCACATTGCCATATGGATTTTTATATCTGTGTGATATTAAGGACTCAAACCTAGATCTTCATGGATGCTAGGCAAGCACTCTACCACTGGGCCAAACTCTAAACCCCGATAAAGTATTTATAAATAGTCATCATCATCATATCAAAATATCCTTTCTCCTACAAAGAATGAACACTTATCTATGTCTGTAAGATTTTTTTATGTCACCAATGCTTCTGTGATTTTCGCACTTGCATTTTTACAGATGACAGCACAGATAGTCATCAGGAAGAAAAATAGATTAGGATACAGAAACCTAACAACGTCCTAGTAGATTGAAGTGAAAAATATGTGCAAGCTGGCCTGGGTGTTTCATCTATTTGTAGAGTGCTTGGCTACCACACAAAAAGACTCCGGTTTGATTCTGCAGTACCATATACATAGAAAACGCTGGAAGTGCTGCTGTGGCTTGGTGGGACAGCTATAGCCTAAAGAAAGCCTAAGAACAATGGTCAGGCTCTGAGGTCAAGTCCCAGGACTAGCAAAATAAAATGTGCAATAGGCAAAATGCAAGCTGAGAAGGCACTGTGAAGCAAAATGTCTTGTGAAGGGTAAGGGGAATAGTGACAGTTAAGTTTGGATCTTACCTAAGAAAGGCTCCTTGAGCCTGAGACCAGGCTAGCACTTACGCATAGGTAATGACTTGGGATTTGAACAAAAATGTGGGCTGTTTACTACATCCATATGTCAGGTGGGAAGGGAGATTCAGCCTCCAGTATGTCTTTGGGGATGTCTTCTGTGAGCAAGGAGCTTTCGTCATTGGGCCTTGAAAGGCGACCCTACCTCCCTCACAATGGAACAGAGTATGGAACCCTGGTAACCAAGCCACTGTATGTGACAACCAGCTCAAGCCAGCTCCCTTGGCCTGTGGCTCAGAAACCAGAAAGATGTTGCTGTACTGTTGCCAAAGGTCAAGAGGCTTGCATCTCAGGCATGAGAGATATGGATGTCTCACTTGAAGAAGTAGATGCTGGATCAGTGCCAAGCCAAAATTCCAGTATATCAGGCATTTCTCTAGGAAGAAAGCCAGGAAACTCCAGGGCAACTCAGATGAGGTATACTGAGAGGAAACCTATTGGAACCCATCATCCTGCCCACACACTACAACCTTCTTGTGTGCTTTCAAGTGACTATACTGAGATTAGAGTGTGTCATTTCCAATCTACTCTATCCAAGTTCCTCAGTGTGAAGTGTGGTCCCATTCCTACGTTTGAAATATCCACTGTTTTGCCAACATAGTGTGATGGTAAGTCAGCTCAGACTCTGAATGAGCCTTGTAACCTATGGATCCTGGAGGAAGGCCTGTTGGAGATGCTGCTGACAAAGCTGATCCCTGCCTACCAGAAAGGTGATCTCTTTTATGTGGGAAACTTCCTGCACAACTTCAAATAGTGGAGGACAATGTAGTAGTTGCTGGAAATTCTCTTGAAAAAGTGAGTGTTCCCCCTCCAAACCCAGGTTTGATCACCCTTCCTGGCCAAGTCTTGGAATACTTGGCTCCTCTCTGAGCCTGTTTGGTTCACTGCGGTGTTCACAGGGGAGCTAAGCATGATACAAGTGCACAAACTACTTTATTATGACTGGGACACCATGCCATTTCATTTCCCTCACAAGCTACTGGAGTCTCAACAGTGTGCTTACTGAGAAGTTGGATTTCAGGCATGAGTAAGTGGCTCCCAACTGCAGCCCTCACCTAGGTGACATCCTAGGAAATCCCATTTCCCAGTAAGAAACGAGGTGTCAGTACTAATGGCGGAGGCCTGTGAAATACTGGAGTCAGAGGAAAAGCTGGGGGCTGAATCACTTTTGAGCCATCAGGGAGGGATTGTGATAGCTTTGCCTGTTAGGACCTGAAAGCATTTACATTTTGGTGTGTGGTCCAGTGCTGCCACTTGAACCTGAACCCAGGTCTAAATGCCATCCCTTTGGGGTTCAAAAATTAGCACTGTACCATTTCAGTCATAGGTCAAGTTCTGGCTTTTTGCTGCCTAATTGAAGACAAGTGCCTTTAGACTTTTACTGACTAGACTGGCTTTCCACTGTGATCTTCAGAGCTCAGCCTGCTGGGTGGCTAAGATTAGAGGAATGAGCATTTAGTTCTTTATTTGGAGCATTCACTTATTGATTTATTTAGAGCATTTCCTTAGTTAATTTAAGGTGCGTTTACTTTGGACAGATGCATAGAGGCCTCTCTCAGAAGCTTCTGGAAGTGGGGTGTAAAAGTCATCCTGTTCTCGAGTGTCTCTTACCCCCCTCCCAGCACATAAGTGCACATCTCTGCAGGACAGCCACAGCATTATAGTCCTGCAAGAATGGGGCTTTGGTAGAAGGCTCAGGATGGAGAGAGAAGGCTCTCACTTTCCTTGTACCGAATGTGCCCACAGCATCTTGTGTTCCATCTATACGATGTGAATGGACTTCTACCCCAGTGATTTCTACGAGTTCAAGAACTGCCACACCCTGACACAACTCAAGCTCTATACGAGGCTCCACATGCCGGCTTTGGACCTGCTCTTCTAAACACATACTTTTTGACCAGCTGCAGGAATGTGCGACGAGTAAGACCAAGAAAAAGTAGAAGTCCTGGTGTGGGTGCCTCAGAGCCTGTGAGTAGGAAGCCCATGTGGTCTAGATATTGGTTGGCCCTTACTTCTACAGAGCTTGGCAAAATGCCCTTTATGGGTGGTGTCAGCCAGGTAATGTCTGTCCTCTGAAAGGACTCGGGAATAAGCACTCATTAGAAAGACCCTAAACCTCCTCAGTGTTCAGTCCAACTCCAGTTCTACAGGTTCCTCCATTAGATCCTCATGGAAGTTGAGTGACACTTCAACTTGCAGAGTCCACTCTGTCCACTCTGTATCTATTTCCATTCTTAGGTATGGGTCATCGTGGAAGAGCTTATCCTGAACTCCGGATGAAAAACCCACCAATGGAGCTGGTGACTGATGGAGACTGAGAATCATCACTGCACTCCAGAAAGCATGGGCCTTCTGTAGAAATTACCAAACAGGTTTAGAGTCCTGTGGATATAACTTTTGCTCTGAAACCCATATGTGACACAGTTGAACCTGCAGATACTATGGAGGAAGAAAAAGAGCAGCCAGATTTCCTTCTGTTTCATTTCACACTCCACCCATAGTCAGTCCATCTGAGTCAGAGTAACACTCCACTTATTGTGCAAGCTGAAGGGGCACACGCTGGGCTCATGGAAAATGTCCCCATGGGAAGAAGCAAGTGTACTCTCAATACTGGATTCATTGGAGGAAAATGAATCCATCCTCACAGAATATCCAGACCCATCCATCTCACTAAAAGAGACTCAATCTCCATTCGACAAACCAGAATCCATCCCCCTCTTAACTCAGGAAGGACATTCTGTTTCTCATGAGGAAGGAGACCCTTCTGAGGACTCTGAAGTAGAATTACTGTCTGAAGGCAACTTGGAGGCCAGTCTGGATTTAGAGCTTCCTGTCTCCTTCCTAAAAAGACATCTCTTTATCTTGCTCTCATGATTCTTGTCAAGTATTCATTGCATTTACTTTGCTAACTATTAAACTCTCATTGTTAATATTATGGTGTGCAGTTCTTCAGTCCTTATTATACTGTGTTTTATTGTCCACTTAGAATGTGAGACCTCAGACACCTAGGTCCTGGGTGGGCCAAAAAACAGACAGGTCTGGTCCCATAGAAGGCAACCTTACTGGATATACAGGGAACTATGAAATGCATGGAATCACCAGGAATCCAGGCCAGGCCTCCATGGAAAGACAAGTCAGCTACCAAAGCTTAAGGACAGAGCAGATGCCTGGAAATGTGTTTTGTCAATTGGGAGAAGTGCCAGAGTAACTATAATATTATGTGGGACTCTGTTCTGTGAGTTCAAGTCTGTTTATATATCCATTGTGCTTTGTACAAATATTTAAGAAAATTAAAACTCCAAAACAGCATCAAAAATCTACTTTGGCTTTGAATGTGGCCTAGTTGTAGAGTGCTCGCCTAGTATACAAGAAGACCTTGATTCAATTCCTCGGCACTGCATACACAGAAAAAGCAGATGGGGCACTGTGGCTCAGGTGTCAGAGTGCCACCCTTGAACAAATGTGGCCAAGGACAGTTTCTGGTCCCTCAGTTCAAGCCCCAGGACTAGCCAAACAAGAAATCATACCATTTTCCACACATTTGGAAATAAATCTGTTTTATCTAACCCTACTTCTTTTTTGCCAGTCCAGAGTGTGTGCCACCAAGCCAAACTACTGGCCCCCAACCTTACTATTTTAATCATTTAATTTTTTTGCATAATCATATTTCATGCTGTCTGTATTAATGCCATAAACAGTATGCTTAGTGTAATAATGTTAAAGGTAAAACATAAGAAATTAATAACTAAAATTCCTTTTTTATTAGTTTTATAGCATTACTACAATTTTATGAGAAAAATTACCTAGAATGTTTATTTTAGAGTTCAAGTAATCCATTTTGATAAATATATCAACCTACATCATTTACTTGAACACATTTTAAACTATTTTTTTCAGGAATGAAAATACATATATATTTGTTGTAAATGAAAATTATGACTTGGGGGGAAGGGAAAGAGAAAAGGGGGGAGGGGGTAACAGTGTTTACAAGAAATGTACTCATTACATATGTAACAGCAATCTCTTTGTATATCACCTTGACAACAAATTTTTTGAAAAGTACAATAAGTTTAAATGTCTACTTTGGGCAGAATTTTTTTTGCCAGTACTGTGCTTAGACTCAGGACCTGAGCACGATCCTTGTTTTTGTTTTTGTTTATTCTTAAGGCGCAAGTTCTATCACATGTGCCACAGCACCACTTGTATCTTTTTTATCTATGTTGTGCTCAAGAATTGAACTTGGGTCTTCATTCATGCTCGGCAAGAACTCTTCCACTAGGCTTAACTTATGGCCCCAGTGGGAAGGAATTTTTCCATAAAATATGTAGGAAATATGTCCACTAAGGAAAAGCCATCAAAAATAGAAGAAAAATTATATACTTAGATAACGACATGCCAGTATTATGGCAGATCTCTGTAATTCTAGCTTCAAGAGTGGCCTATTTGGACCGGGAGTTGGCTGGCTGAAGTAAAGTGCTATCCTTGAGCAAGCCCTAGGACAGTGCTCTGGCCATGAGTTGAAGCCATAGGACATGCAAAAATAATAATTTAATGCCCGTGACTGGTGGCTCACCCTGGTAATCCTAGCTACCCTGGAGGATCGAGGTTCAAAGACGGCCCAGGCATAAAAATCTGTGAGAATCTTATTTCCAAATAATCCAGAAAATTCAAAATGACAATGTGCCTCAAGTGGTAGAGCTCTTGCCTTGAGCTGAAGAGCTTAAGGTAAACATCCAGGCCCAGAGTTCAAGCCCCATGAGTGAAAAAAAGAAAAAGAAAAAGAAAGCTCTTATCTAAGGCTGGAGTGCACACTAGTGGTAGTTTGCTTGCCTAGTATGCACAAAGCCCTGTCTTCAATTACTCTGTAACACTTACACCAAAAAAAAAAGTTGGAAATGATCTCAGAAGGCTGGGTTCTGAGGATCACAGTTCAAAGCCAGGCCAGACACTAAAGTCCATGAAACTGTTACTTCCACTTAAGCACCAGAAAACCAGAAGTGACACTCTGGCTCAAGGTGTTTCAGGTTGTAGCCTTGAGCTGAAGAGCCCAGGGACACTGCCCAGGTGCACAATTAAAGTCTTACAACCAAAAGAGAGAGAGAGCGACAGAGAGAGACAGAGAGAGAGAGACAGAGAGAGAGAGAGACAGAGAGAGAGACAGAGAGAGAGAGACAGAGAGAGAGAGACAGAGAGAGACACAGAGACAGAGACAGAGAGAGACAGAGAGACAGACACAGAGAGAGAGACAGAGAGAGAGAGACAGACAGGCAGACAGACAGAGACAGAGAGACAGAGACAGAGACATCAAACAGTCAGGCACTGCTGGCTGAAGCGGGTAA
This sequence comes from Megascapheus bottae, assembly GCF_031878675.1. Lineage (NCBI taxonomy): Eukaryota > Metazoa > Chordata > Mammalia > Rodentia > Geomyidae > Megascapheus > Megascapheus bottae. Next base: position 5,448,415 of record NW_028327585.1, read on the forward strand.
TTCTAGCTACTGTGGAGGCTGAGATTGGAGGATCTTGGTTCAAAGCCCAAAGCCAGCCTGGACACATAAGTTTGTCAGGCTTACATCACCAATTAACTACCAGAAACCAAAAATGGAGCTGTAGAGGAAGAGCGCTAGCCTTGAGCTGAAGAGCTCAGGGACAGTGTCCAGGCCCTAAGTCCAAGCACCATGATGAATCAATAATAAAAAAAGAAGATAGCTAATAGTAATGATGAATAATTTTGGGGTGGGAGTTTGGCCTATTGTTAGAGTGCTTGCCTAGCATGCACGAAGACCTGGGTTCAATTCCTCAATACCACATACATAGAAAAATGCTGGAAGTGGTGCTGAGGCTGAAGTGGTAGAGCCCTAGCCTTGAGAAAATATAAGGACAGTGCTCAGTCCCTGAGTTCAAGCCCAGGACTGGCCAAATCAAAAGTAGTAGAGCACTGGCATTGAACTGAAGATCTGAGGAACAGCCCAGGCACAGAGTTCAAGCACCGCAAACAACAACAACAAAATCTATGAAATGGCAGTGGTGGTTTTAAGCTAAGCAAAAATAGAGTAGAAACTGGTAAAATACATATTTGTGTGTAAGCAAAATAGCCAGACTTATGCATTAGAACAGGATAGCAACTTGAAAAAAATTTTGTTTTCCATCTCACTAGGTCCTGTCTCTTAATTTATTCAAGTAAGTAAAATGCTGGGTTTTATAAACATGGCTCTGAGTATTAGAAAATCAGAATATCTCTCATTAACCAACAAAGACCAGGAACTGGGGTTTCGTTCAAATGGCCGAGTATCAGGCAATAGAAGAAAAAATTGAAGTAAGAATTGAAGTTCTTGATCCAGAACCTGCATAGTAACAGAGCAGCAGCCTGGTGATGGTACCTCACACCTATAATCTGAGAATCAAAGTTTACAGCCAGCCAAAGTACCCAGTTAACTGCCAGAAAAACCAGAAGTGGCACTGTGGCTCACAGATTAAAGCACTAGCCTTGAGCTGAAGAGCTCAGGGACAGTGCCCAGGCCCAGAGTTCAAGCCCCACAATTGACAAAAATCAAACAAGCAAACAAAACTCACAAAGAAGCCTGCAGACCACAGTGGTTCTGCTGAGTCTCTTCTCTATGGGGATCAGGAAACATTTCACTTTTTCTGTCTCTTCCCATCTCAACATTCATACTAAAATAAGAATGTGTTGAACGTTTCAAGTTATAAAAATGTTTTTCATGAAGCACCCTGAAATATTCATCGCTTACATCTCAATTGAAGATAGTTGATTTGGGGCTGCATTGGTAGAGTGCTAGCCTTGAGCAGAAAAGGTCAGGGATAGAGCTGAAGCACTCAGTTGAAGACCCAGTGCCAACACACAAAAGAAAATATGCACTTTATATATATTTTCTAATTTCTTAATGAATTTTTCAGTCTGTATAAATATAGGGTACATTCCTTGTTACTTAAGTAAGATTGCTCTTTCTTTTCTTTTTGCCAGTCCTAGGGCTTGGACTCAGGGCCTAGACATTTTCATTGGACTGGCTTGCCCAAGGTGAGTGCTCTGCCTCTTGAGACACAGCGCCACTTCTAGCTCTTTTCTGAGTATGCGGTACCGGTGAATAGAACCTAGGTCTTCATGCATTCTAGGTGAGCACACTACCATTAGGTTACATTCCCAGGCAGTGAGAATCCTCTTACAGTCATTGTATGTTCACAGAGTTTGATCTCACACACTGTAGGGCCCTGGTTGGCTTTGACCTGTGATCCTAAGCCCTGAGCCTCCTAAGTAGCTGAAATTAAGTTGTGAGCCAGCATGATGGCTTCCATTCTTTTTTCTACAAAACTATATGTAGTTATCTAAAATATATCTGTAGCTGAAAAAAATGAATCTCTCCCAAACAAATCTTCAGAGAAACAACCATCCTACTAAAGGTGGGCTAAAGACTTAAAAGAGTATTCTCTGAAGAAAAAATTAAAATGGGCTTTAGACACATGAAGAAATGCTCCATATCTCTAGCAATAAGGGAAATGCAAATCAAAACAACTTTGAGATTCCACCTGACTCCACTCAGAATGGCCATTATCAAAAAATCTAATAAGAGATACTGGTGGGGAAGTGACCAGGGGGGATCACACCTACACTGTTGGTGTGAGTGTAAACTCATTCAACCACTAGGGAAAGCAGTGTGGTGGTTCCTCAAAAGACTGAACATAGAGCTCCCCTATGATCCAGCAAATCCACTACTTGGCATCTACCCAATTGTCCAGAAAAAAGGGCATACTAAAGCCACTAGCAAAATGATGCTCATTGCAGCACTATTTACCATAGCAAAGATATGAAACCAACCCAGATGCCACTCAGTAGATGACTGAATCAAGAAGATGTGGTACTTATACACAATGGAATGCTATGCTGCCATCAGAAGGAATGACATCGCCCCATTTGTAAGGAAATGGAAAGACTTGGAAAAATTCATATTAAGTGAAGCAAGCCAGACCCAAAGAAACATAAGCTCAATGGTTTCCCTCATTTGTAATAATTAGTTCACATCTAGGACACTCCTAGCAGAGGATTACAATAACTCAAAAACCTACGTATATAAGGTCATATATGATGAGACTAAATGAAAGGATCTCTAGGATATGGGAACAAGAGCTATATCTTGTGTCATCGTTGCTCTTAATCTTGTGTGATTTTTGTCCTTAATCTACTATGTTATTTCTCATCTCTTATTTTGCCCTTTGGTTAATGTCAGATTGTTACTGTATCTGATTTTTTCCTTGGCATATTGTATATATGTTTATTTGTTTATGTCAAATAGGAAAGGGAAGGGGGGAAACAAGATGATTGGGAAGGGGAGGGGAGAGGGAACTGGGGACAAAAACATGTGGAGTGGAATAAATGTGTGAGAAGTCCACTACCTGTAAAAGTAATCGTAACCCGTCTATACATTACCCTGAAAATAAAAAAGAGACTATAAAAATATCTGTAGAAAATGAGGCTGGATGATGGAAACACCAGATGCCCTACTACAAAAAATGTGATACACGCGCGCACAGACACACACACACACACACACACACACACACACACACACACGCACACACACACCCAATGGAATGATACATAGCCAACCGACAAGATAAAATGATGGCATTCTCGGGGAAGTGGATGAAAAGGAAAAAAATCATATTAAGTGAAGTAAGCCAAACTCAAAGGAACATAGGCCCAAGGGTCTCCCTCATTTGTCAAATTCAGTAGAAACCTTGGGCTCTGCTACCAGAGATTTACAATAGAACAGAATCTAGAGACATCGTGACAAATAGTATGACACTAAATGTAAGGACCTTCAAGATAAAGAAACAAAACTCATATAATGAGTGATTGTTGTCCTTAATGAACTATGTGATCTCTTATCTCTTTTGCTATCCCTTGGTTATATCATATTGTTACAATATTTCACGTTGTTTTCTGATATATTTCATATGTGCCTAATTGGTTATTTGAAATTGGATAGGGAAGGGGGGAAATGAACATGAGTGGGGGTAGGGGAAGGGAAATGGGGACCATATCATTACATGGGGTATCAAAGTTTGAGATGTAATGCACCTTCTGTCTGGTGAATATAATGTAACCCTTCTATAAATTACAATAAAAATAAATACATAAAAAGAAGATCTGCACAGAAAAAAATAATAACGGCATTTTTGGGGTAGTGGATGAAATTAGAGTGAATCCTGTTGAGTGAGATAAGTCAAGACCAAGGAACAAAAGGTACATGGTATCCTTAATATATGGATATTAGTTTCAAACAGTAGTAGAGCGATGATTGAATAGCTGATACCCAAAGTTCTGGACATAATTTTGGAGATATAAACATAACTACATAGACATAAAAATTTAGGATAGACTATACACTCTATAGTCATGTGTTTTATTATAGATTAATCTGTATCTATGACATACAAAGACTCAGCTTAATTGTTACTATATTCTAAAATTTATGTGCCAGTGATTGTATAGCGATTCCCTTCTTGAATACTTGTTGGTTAAACATGACATTTGAAATATGATGTAAAATTCAATGTTAATAAATTTTTTTAGAAAAAGTGGCTAGAGGTAAATACCACTAATGTACTTGCTCTAAATGGTACGGAAATTTTCTTAATGAATCAAGGGGTTTTATTACATCTTTATGCAATTATTTTAGTTCTGAGTGTTCTACACTCAATGCTACTTCTGGAAAGATGATATAGCTGACTGTGTAGATGGTATGAAGACATACTGGCCTAAACGTAGAATAAAGCATTGGTAAGTGGCTGTTAGCTGTCCACATTCTACTGGAATATGTGGAATGAATTTATTAAGCACAATGCAGGCTCTTAGTCAGATCAGGATCAAGATTATGTGGTTCCATGAGATGAATGAGGAAAGATCAGAAAAATCTACTAAGATATCCAGATATACTTTTGAAACTAAGGTATCTGGACTCCTTTTTTTTTCTTTCTTGGTGGGGAGCTTGAACTTTGGACCTGTGCAAGGTCTCTTAGTTCTTTTTCCTCAAGGCCAATGCTGTACCAGTTTTAGCCACAACTCCACTTAGTTTTTGGGTGGATAAGTGGAGAGAAGAATCTTACAGTTTTTTTTTGTTTTCGTTTTTTTGCTTGCAAAGGCTTTGAATCACCTTCTCCCTGGCTAGTAGAATGACAATTATGACCCTCCAGCGCCTGGCTAGTGAGTTTTTGAAAATTGGACTTTTTCCAAATCACGTAACTGGTTCCTAGCAAAGTGTTGTAACCTGACTTAAATGTGACAGATTTTTGTCACTTGGAGACACTCTGTGCTGAACGTTAGAAATCTACCAGCTGAGTCACAGTGGCACTTCCAGTTTTTGTTTATGTGGTGCTGAGGAATGGAATCCAGGGTTTCATACATGCTAGGCAAGCTACATTTTCAGCCCAAGGTTTTATGTTTTGTTTTTTCAGTGTTGTTGCTTCTAAGGTACTGTATGATGTTCTTTCATTTTCTTTGCTTTTTACCTCTTTTCTTCTTTTTCCCTTTAGTTTTATTCTCTGTAGTCACTGTGTTGAATTCGGGTACCCTGTGTCTTGTACATAGGTTTATGTGATTTGGGGAATGGAGAGGGTATAATAAAATGGTTAAAAAAAACAAAGGAAAAAGTGTGAACCAATTGAACAGTGATACTTGGAAGACACTAAACGGAAATGAACTGAACAATCTGGTTGGAGAGGGGGCTGAGGGTAGGAAAACAGAGAAAAATGAGGGAGGGGATAACAATTTTCTTAAGAAATGTGTTCATTACTTATGTAACCGTATACCAACTATATATTGACTTAACAAAAAATTAACTTAAAAAATAATTTAGCCGGGTATATTTTCTCACACTTGTAAATGTAGCTACTCAAGAGGCTGGGATCCAAGGATAGCAGTTCAAAGTCAGCCTGGGCACTGAAGTCCATGTGACTCTTATCTCCAATTAACCACCAGAAACCCAGAAGTGGCCCTATGGCTCAAGGGATAGGGCAGTAGTCTTGAGCTGAAAAGCTCAGTGACAAGACCCAGGTGCAGAATTACAGTCCCATGACTTGAATGATGAATGATACTAGCCAGGCTCTGTGCGCTCACACTTGGAATCCTATCTACGCAGAATCAGGTTTGAATCCAGCCCAAACAAATTGCATGATATTCTGATTTACAGTTCATTACCAAAAATCTGGAAGTGGAGCTGTGGATCAAGTGGTAGAACACTAGCCTGAAGCAAAAAAAATACATTTAAGGACAGTTCCCAGGCCCTGGGTTCAAGTCCCAGGACTTGCATAAAACAAACAAAATGTGACGCTGAGTCCTCCATCATTTGGTGTTATAGTTCAATATTCTTGATATGCGTCTTAGAAATTAAGTCCCTAGCAAATACTCTCCCCTGAAATTCTGCTTCATAGCTGATTCATAGAATTTCAGCATCATTACTATCACCTTCCAGTTAGCATAGCAGTCTACTACTGATAATTTGAAGAAAACTTTTGAGTAATCCTAATAAATCTGTGTATCATCTGCACACACATGAAATCAGCAGCAGCTATGTTCTACTATTATCTAAATGTATTTAATCCCTTCTTGAGTTAATGAGCCTTAAAGAGTAAAACATATGAAATAGTTATGAAACTAACAGTCACCATTCTTCTACCTAATATTGTAATATAAGTTTATAAATGCAAGGACTATTCTGAAGTGTGCAGAAGATAGCTTCTAATTATAATATTCTCATGAAGTATTGTTTTTCGGAAACATGTTGCTTGCTTTGGGAAAGCAAAGGCAAGGAAAAATGATATAGGTAAGTTCCCTATTTATCAGAAGGAAAATACTATTGGGTTTAGATCAACTTCATTCATTCCGTGCTGATGAAACAAATATTTGCAATTCCTGAGGCCAATTACTTCATTGTGATGCACAATCAGCCAGCTTAGATCAATCTTCTATCTACTCAAGGCCCAAAATCCAAGGATGTGGATTAAGTTTGTCTGGGATGAAAATATTCCTGTCTGAAACATCATCTCTGTTATCACAGCCCAGCTGATACACTCTGCCCAACAGGTTCCAAACACCAAAGTCCATTTCCTATCTGAAATACTAGCAAACGTACTCACATATTATTTCCTCTTTGGGAGATAGTTGAAACATGTACCAGAAATATTTCCCTGGCTTCAGACTGGAAGTGGAAATATATACTCACTAGAAGCCCATCTAGTAAATTACAGTCAATCATCTTTCCTCACATCTTGTCAGTTAAACTGAACAATGAGTGTTTGGATCAGAAGCGATGTGTATAAGCATACAGGTTGTAAAAGTACTGTAATCCTAGCTACTCAAGATAAGCTGAGACCTGAGGATTCCAGTTCAAAATCATCCATGCAATAAGTTCCATAAGATTTTTACCTCTAATTAACCAGCAAGAAACAGAGCGTTGAATTGTGCTTAAAATGCCACAGGCCTAAGCTTTGCATAAAAGTGCTAAGGGGTAGCATACAGGATCCCACTCTCTCCACTCCTTTTTAACATAGTACTAGAATTCCTAGGCAGTGCAATAAGGCAAGAAGCAAGCATAAAGGGGATCCAAGTAGGGAAAGAGGAAATAAAACTATCCCTCTTTGCAGATGACATGATTCTGTATTTAAAGAATACTATAGACTCTACTCCCAAGCTCCTTGACCTGATTCAAAGCTTTGGAAGGGTAGCAGGCCATAAAATCAACCCTCACAAATCAACTGCCTTCCTTTACGCCAACAGTGAGAGGAACGAGGCAATAATCAGGAAAGAAACTCCTTTCACAATAGCCTCAAAGAAAATAAAGTACCTAGGAATTAGCTTAACTAAGAATGTAAAGGACCGTTTAGATGAAAACTTTAAAAGCCTAAAAAAGGAAATTAAAGCAGAACTAAGGAAATGGAAAAATCTCCCATGCTCCTGGATTGGAAGAATCAACATTGTGAAAATGACAATCTTGCCAAGGGCTATCTACAAAATCAATGCAATACCCATCAACATCCCAATGTCATTCTTTAAAGAAACAGAGGAGGCAATTCAAAATTTCATATGCAATAATAAAAGACCCCGTATAGCAAAAACACTTCTTAGCAGAAAGAACAGCGCTGGAGGAATTTCAATTCCAAACTTTAGACTCTATTACAGAGCTATAATTCTCAAAACAGCTTGGTACTGGCACAAGAACAGGTCTGAGGTCCAATGGAATAGAACTGCGGACCCAGATATTAAACCACAGACTTATGGCCAACTAATCTTTGACAAGGGAGCCAAAAAAATAGAATGGAAGAAAGATAGCCTCTTCAACAACTTGTGCTGGCAGAACTGGTTAAGCAACTGAAGAAAACTAAAGTTGGATCCTTCTTTGTCACCTTGCACTAGAATTAACTCCAAATTGATCAAAGACCTGGAGGTAAAACTGACAAACTGAAAAGTTTACTTTTCTATGTATGTGGTAATGAGGAATCAAACCTGAGTCTTTTTGCGTGGTAGCCAAGGACTCTACCACTACGTCAAACACACAGGGCATCTTGCACATATTTTTGACGTCAATCTACTAGGATATTATAAGGTTTCTGTATCCTAATCAATTTTTTCCTGATGATTAGCTTTGCTGTCATGTGTAAAAAATGCAAGAGGGAAAAACACAGAAGAATTAGTGAAATTTAAAAAAAAGCATTACACACATAGATAAGTGTTCATTCTTTGTAGGAGAAAGGATATTTTGATATGATGATGATGACTTTATAATTACTATGTCAGGGTTGAGAGTTTGGCATTGTGGTAGAATGCTTGCCTAGCATCCATGAAGATCTGGGTTTGATTGAACAGTATCACATAGATAGAAAATCTAGACGTGGCACTGTGGCTCAAGTGGCAGAGGGCTAGACTTGAGAAAACCCGAGGACAGTGCTCAGGTCCTGAATCCCTGCCCCAAGACTGGCAGAAAGATAAAAGAAAATAAAAATGCTGTTTACGAGCTAATTCACTCACAGCATTGGCTTCTGAAATCTTCGCTTCTGCATCTTGTGAAATACCCCTTTCCCTCAACGTACACAAGAAAAACAGATCCATCCCATGGTCCACTGTGCAGCCCCTGGTTGGGCTAAGAGCTAGTCGTGCAGCAACGCATAAGTTTTATTCTAATACTTTCAAAACTTTGTACTCAAATATGCTACCTACTTACCAACTTAGGTCAGTTATCCTTACGCTATATCTTTTCTTCGTTACTACAATATTCTTACACTCCTATGTTAATCCTCTTTTACCTCCCCTGACCTCTCTCATTCTTTTTTCTATCTCTGGACCTCTGCTCATCTTTCACCTTTATACTGCACAGATCTACACTTGATGGCTGTTGAGCAATATTGTATATGTAGGTGGTTAATTATTCTCTAGGCTCAGAGGGACTTAAAGACAATAGAGATTGGATTGAGGGGCTTATTGTTTTGGGTATAAATCGCTTATCAGTGGTTGTATTAGACTGGTCTGTAAGTGCACAAAAAGAATGAGTGCTAATACCAATCAAAACTTGTGAACATCTAGTGTCTGCCAGCTAGAGAGGTCTAGGTTGGTTATATCTGAAAAACTATAGTCGTATTTAGTAGTACTCTTGCTCCCATTTTCAAATGGGCAGAACAAGAAACTCAAGAAAAATGTCAAATCAAGAAACAACATCCCCCACCCAATGTAAACAGACAAAGCAACAGTCACTGGTACACCTAGAGTAGAGTCTTCCAAGTGCTACACAAATGCAATTGATAAACATCATGAATGGAAAATGTGAAAATATAAAGAAAGAGATAATGGAGGAAGCCATAGCTGAACAAGAGGAAAGCAAAAACAAGGTGATAATGAAAGAGAAGAAACCATAAAGGAGTCCATAACAAAGGTTTTTCAAAGAAAGATGGATGAATTCATAGAATTCACAAGTAAAAACGTGACCAAACTCCAGCAAATGTCCAAAGAAAATAAAGCTACTGAGCTAACGACTCAAAAGGAAATCAAGGAGATAAAGAAATCCATACATGATCTAAAACAAGAGATGCAAGGCATCAAAAGGGTGCAATTAGAAGCAAGGGCGATGAAAAATAAAGTAGATAGCTTTGATAGCAGGTTAGACAAGGCAGAGGAGAGGATTTCCGGGGCTGAAGATAATTTAGTTATTATAGAGAAAGAACAGAAAATGAGTCAATCCAAACCTAGGAAAATTGAGAGAGCGCTTCAGGAGGTCCAAGATACAATTAAGAAGCCTAATTTAAGGCTAGTTGGTATTGAGGAGGGCGTGGAGAAAGAGGTCAATGGTATTGGCAATATACTTCAGGGAATCATCTCAGAGAATTTCCCAAATATGCAGAAGGGCAGGCCCATCCAGATAAGAGAAGCTTTTAGAACCCCAAACAGACCTGACCAGAAAAGAACATCCCACCGCCACATTGTGATCCGAACTGGATCAATAGAAACGAAAGGAAAGATCCTAAAGGCAGCCAGGGTAAAGGGATTAGTAACCTATAAAGGCAAACCAATCAGAATAACCCCAGATTTCTCAGCAGAGACCATGCAAGCACGAAGTGACTGGAAGCATATATGTCATGCCCTTAAATCAAATAACTACCAACCAAGAATATTGTAGCCAGCTAAGCTCTCATTCATAACTGAGGCAACAATAAAAACACTCCATTCCAGGGAAAAGCTGCAACAATATGTCGAAAGAAAACCAACACTACAGAGAATTCTCAAAGATACTCTATACATAGGAAACCAAAAAAATTGCAATATAGAGAAAGAAATGGCACCTAAACAGCATACCATCTAAGGACCACAAGAACTGTCAAGACACAGGCCCTACTAAAAGCTTTTAAAAATGGTAGGAACTAATAAATATCTCTCAATCCTAACTCTCAATATCAATGGACTTAACACTCCAATTAAACAGCATAGGCTGTCTAGTTGGATCAAAAAGCAAGAGCCATCGTTCTGCTGTCTTGAAGAGACACATCTTACCCAAAAACAATCATCTTTTGAAAGTGAGAGGTTGGAATAAACTCTATCATGCTAACTGCACCCATAAACAGGCTGGAGTTGCTATCCTCATATCAGATACAATAGAGTTCATACTAAAATTAGTAAAAAAAGACAAAGAAGGTTACTACATACTACTAAAGGGATCTTTCCTCCAGGGAGACATAACTATCCTAAATATTTACACACCCAATCCCGGATCTCCAAACTTCATCAAGCAAACTTTACTTACACTGAAACCATACATAGATCGAAATACAGTGATTGTTGGTGAGTTTAACACACCACTCTCACCTATGGACAGATCAACAAGGCAAAAACTCAACAGAGAAACCTTAGAACTGAACAACTATGTAGACCAACTAGATCTAACAGACATCTGCAGAATATTCCACCCAGAAACAACACAATATACGTTTTTCTCAGCAGCACATGGAACATTTTCCAAAATAGATCACATCTTAGCCCATGAAACAAACCTGGACAGATTCAGAAACACTGGAATTACTCCATGCACACTCTCACACCACAAAGGCATCAAACTGGAACTGAACACACATCTCCACCAACGAAAACCCTGTAACCCATGGAGACTGAACAACACATTGTTGAATCACCAATGGGTAATCGAAGAGATCAGAACAGAAATCCAACAGTTTATGAACTTTAACAGTAAGGAGCACACAAAATACCAACTCCTTTGGGACACAGCAAAGGCAGTATTCAGACGAAAATTTATAGCGCTGAGTGCCTACAACAACAAATTGGAAAAATTGCAAACTAACAAGTTAATGTCTCACCTTAAGCTCCTGGAAAAAGAGCAACAAACCAACCCTAATCCCAGTAGAAGTAACAAATAATTAAAATCAAAGCAGAATTAAATTATTTGGAATCCAAAAAACTATAGAAAGAATCAACAAAACAAGGAGTTGGTTATTTGAAAGAATTAAAAAAATTGACAAGCCCTTAGCAAATCTTACCAAAAAAAGGAGAGAGCATATCGAAATAAACAAAATCGCAGATGAAAATGGTAATATCACGACAGAAATTACCAAGATCCAGAATATCATGAGGGAATACTTCTCAAACCTTACGCCAACAAATTTGAGAATCTAGAAGAAATGGATGAATTCCTAGCCAATATTAATATACCCACACTGAACCAAGAAGAACTAAGCCAACTCAACAGGCCTATTGCAAGCTCTGAAATAGAAATGGCAATTACAGAACTTCCACCTAAGAAAAGCCCAGGGCCAGATGGATTCACAGCTGAATTCTATAAGGTCTTCAAAGCAGAGCTCACACCAATACTCCTCAAGCTCTTCAACGAATGTGAAAAAGAAGGTTCCTTACCAAACTCATTCTATGAAGACAGTATAAACATTATCCCCAAACCAGACAGAGATTCATCAAAGAAAGAGAAATATAGACCTATATCTTTGATGAACATCGATGCAAAACTTCTCAACAAAATACTGGCCAACCGTCTACAACAACTCATCAAAAAAAATTATACACTATGATCAAAGTGGATTCATCACAGGGAGGCAAAGCTGGTTCAACATACGCAAATCAATTAATATAATTCAACACATCAACAGGAGCAAGGACCAAAATCACATGATTGTCTCAATAGACGCAGAAAAGGCATTTGACAAGATCCAACACCCCTTTATGTTAAAAGCTCTGGAGAAACTAGAAATCCATGGAACATTGCTCAATGTAATAAAGGCTGCGAATGAGAAACCTACTGGTAGTATTACACTTAATGGTGAAAATCTAAAGCCATTCCCTCTAAAATCAGGAACGAGACAAGGATGCTCACTCTCTGTACTACTCTTTAACATAGTACTAGAATTCCAAGCCAGTGCATCAAGGCAAGAAGGAAGCATAAAGGGGATCCAAGTAGGGAAAGAGGAAATAAAACTATCCCTCTTTGCAGATGACATGATTCTGTTTTTAAAGAATCCTATAGATTCTACTCCCAAGCTCCTTTAGCTGATTCAAAACTTTGGCAGAGTAGCAGGCTCTAAAATCAACCCTCAAAAATCAAATGCCTTCCTTTATGCCAACAGTGAGAGGAATGAGGCAATAATCAGGGAAGAAACTCCTTTCACAATAGCCTCAAAGAAAATAAAGTACCTAGGAATTAGCTTAACTAAGAATGTAAAGGACCTTTTTGACGAAAACTTTAAAACCCCAAAAAAGGAAATTAAAGCAGAACTAAGGAAATGGAAAAATCTCCCATGCTCCTGGATTGGAACAATCAAAATTGTGAAAATGACAATCTTGCCAAGAGCTATCTACAAATTGAATGCAATACCCATCAACATCCCAACGTCATTCTTTAAAGAAATAGAAAAGGCAATCCAAAATTTCATATGGAATAATAAAAGACCCCCTATATCAAAAACACTTCTTAGCAGAAAGAACAGTGGGGGAGGAATTTCAATTCCAAACTTTAGACTCTATTACCGAGCTATAATTCTCAAAACAGCTTGGTACTGGCACAAGAACAGGCCTGAAGACCAATGGAATAGAACTGAGGACCCACATATTAAACCACAGACCTATGGTCACCTAATCTTTGACAAGGGAGCCAAAAAAATAGAATGGAAGAAAGACAGCCTCTTCAACAAGTTATGCTGGCAGAACTGGTTAAGCACCTGCAGAAATCTAAAGCTGGATCCTTCTTTGTCACCTTGAAATAGAATTAACTCCAAATGGATCAAAGACCTGGAGGTAAAAGCTGACACACCGAAAACTCTACAGGAAGGAATAGGAGATACACTAGGCCTCCTTGGCACAGGTCGAAACTTTCTTAATAAGAACCAAGAATCACAACAAATCAGAGAAGGGCTGGATAAGTGGGACTGCATTAAACTGCAGAGCTTTTGTATGGCAAAGGACATAGCTAGTAAACTAAGCAGGAAGCCTACAGAGTGGGAGAAGATCTTCACCAACCAAACAATGGACAAAGGCCTCATATCTAAAATATATCAACAACTCAAAAAATTGATTCACTCCAAAACTAACCTCCAAAGTAACAACCATCCCATTAAAAAATGGGCCAAAGACTTAAAGAGAGTCTTCTCTGAAGAAGAAACAAAAATGGCCTATAGACACATGAAGAAATGCTCAACATGTCTGGTCATAAAAGAAATGCAAATCAAAACAACTCTGATTCCACCTCACTCCTGGTAGAGTGGCCAGGATCAGGAAAATGAATGGCAACAGATGCTGGAGGGGATGTGGCCAGGAGGGATCACTACTACACTGTTGGTGGGAGTGCAAACTCGTTCTACCACTATGGAAAGCAGTGTGGCAGTGCCTCAAAAGCCTAAACATAGAACTCCCCTATGACCCAGTAATTCCACTACTTGGCATTTACCCAACCACCCAGAAACAAGGACATAATAAATCCACTAGAACAACAATGTTCATTGCAGCACTATTCACCATAGCAAAGATATGGAACCAACCCAGATGTCCCTCAGTTGATGAGTGGATCAACAAGTTGTGGTATTTGTACACAATGGAATTCTATGCTGCTGTCAGAAAGAATGACATCGCCCCATTTGTTAGGAAACGGAAAGACTTAGAACAAATCATATTAAGTGAAGTAAGCCAGAATCAAAGGAACGTAGGATCAATGGTTTCCCTCATTCATCATAATCAGTAGAAATCTTGGGCTCTACTAGCAGAGATTTGCAATTGAGCAAAATCTTGATACATAAGGACATATAATGTGAAGCTAATTGAAAGGACCTCCAGGATAGTGAAACAAAAGCCATATAATGAATGATTGTTGTCCTTAATGTACTATGTTGTCTCTCATCTCCTTTGCTGTCCCTTGGTTATCTCATATTGGTATAGTATCTCACTTTGTTATCTGATATCTTGAATTTATTTGTATTTGGATATTTGAAATTTGATAGGGAAGGGGGGAAAACCAGGACGGGAGGGGGGTGGGAGGGGGAAGGAAACAGGTACCAAGACCTGTGAAAGGGTATCAATGTATGTGAATTAATGCACCTTCTATCTGGCAAATATCATGTAACCCTTTTACTAATTACAATAAAAAAATGTAAAAAAAAGAATTATGGAAAAAAAGAAAAAGAAAAGGAGAAAAACTTCAGCCAGGGGTCTCCATTCCCCTCTGAATTCCAGGATGAAATGCAAATTCCAGTTGAATTGCTACTTGTTTCTGACCCATTCAACAGTAGCAGCTGGACTTACATATCAGAAAGAAAATAATATAAGGATAGAAATGTATCTCCAAGGTACAGCATGTACTCACTTATGAAAGGCCCTAGGTTCAATCTCAAGCACATCTCCAGCACAGAATGTTTTTGTTTTTTTATTTTTTAATTTGAAAAAGGCAATGATGTAAAACATTATATTTGGCTTCTAAATCTAAGTTAAATAGTCAAGATTTGGGCTGAATCAAAAGTTAAAAAAATACCTAATCTCTGCAGTTAGACCCAATCTTCTAGATGTTTTATAAAGATACGGATAATGTCTAGATAAATACCCTACATGGCGTACAGACACATGAAGAAATGCTCAACATGTCTGGCCATAAAAGAAATGCAAATCAAAACAACTCTAAGATTCTACCTCACTCCAGTTAGAATGGCCAGGATCAAGAAATCTAATAACAACAGATGCTGGAGGGGATGTGGCCAATAGGGATAACTACTACACTGTTGGTGGGAGTGCAAACTCCTTCAACCACTATGGAAAAAACAGTATGGCATTCTTCAAAAGACTAAACATAGAGCTCCCCTATGAACCAGAAATTCCACTACTCAGCATTTACCCTCTTGTCTAGAAACAAGGACATACTAAATTCACTAGCACAACAATATTCATTGCAGCACTATTTACCATAGCAAAGATATGGAACCAGTCCAGATGCCCCTCAGTTGATGAGTGGATCAACAAGATGTGGTATTTATACACAACGGTATCCTATGCTGCTGTCAGAAAGAACGACATTGCCCTATTTGTAAAGAAATGGAAAGACTTTGAAAAAATCATATTAAGTGAAGTAAGCCAGACCCAAAGGAACACAGGCTCAATGGTTTGTCTCATTTGTCATTATCAGTAGAAACCTTGGGCTCACCTAACAGATTTACAATAGAGTAAAATCTAGATACATAAGGCCATATAATATGATGCTAAATGAAAGAACCTCCAGGATATAGAAACAAAAGCCATATAATGAGTGATGGTTGTCCTTAATGTACTATGTTATCTCTCATCTCTTTTTCTGTCTCTTGGTTAACTCATATTGTTACAGTATTTCACCTGATTGTCTGATATATTTTATATATGCATATTTGGTTATTTGAAATAGGATAGGGAAGGGGGTAAAACAAGATGAGGGTTGGGGGTGGGGAGAGGGAACTGGGGACCAAGACATGAAAAAGGGTATCAATGTTTGTGAAGTAATGCACCTTCTATCTGGTGAATATAATGTAACCCTTCTATTAATTACAATAAAAATATATTAAAATAAAAAAAGAGACACATCTTACCCAAAAAAAATCATGTTTTGAAAGTGAGAGGTTGGAATAAACTCTATCAAGCTAACTGCCCCCATAAACAGGCTGGAGTTACCATCCTCATATCAGATACAATAGACTTCAAACTAAAATTAGTAAGAAAAGACAAAGAAGGTGACTACATACTACTCAAGGGATCTTTCCTCCAGGAAGACATAACGATCCTAAATATTTACACACCCTTTTGAAGATTCTCAAAAGATTGAAGATTCTGCAAGTGTAAGTTAGATTCCGGCATTGATATTAAATAATGCAATGAGTAGGGATTTATATTTGAAATATCACTGTTGACAAAATCTAACACACATTTGCTTAGTATTTGCTTTTGATTTCCCAAGAAGTTCAGTACAAGCTAACATGTGTGGCATATATCGACTGGGAGAAATGATTCAGAATATGTGACTCATTTGAACAGGAGTCAGTGAAAAGATACAGAAGCAGGATACCCATATTGTGATAATTTGTATCTTTTGCATATTTTGTGTTTGTTATTAATTCCATTTGTAGTGTACATTTCTAGGTAAAAACTTTTAAAATGTTTCCAAACAATTTGTTATTTCAACAGCAAAAAGAGACATTTATATGCCTGATAAAATTCACAGAATCCAAATTTTTCCACACTATTTTTTGTTTTTTTTTTTTTTTTTGGTGTTTCATAGATCTTGAACTCAGCCTGGGCACTATCCTTGAGCTCTTCAGCTCCAGGCTACCACTTTACCCTGGAGCCAAGCCCCACTTCCTATTTTCTAAAGGTAAATTGGAGATAAGAGTCTCAGGTCTTTTTGTGCCAGGATGGCTTTAAACCTTGATCCTCAGATCTCAGCCTCCTGAGTAGCTAGGATTATAGAAGTGAGCCACCACCCCATCATGCTCAGCTTTCTGTTTTTTTTTTAAACAAGCCCTTTGGCTGGAACTTGGTCTGAGCACTGTCCTTCAGCTTTCCTCAAACCTAGTGATCTTCTACTTGAGCCACAGCACTACTTCTGGTTTTTTCTGTGTATGTGGTACTGCGGAATTGAACCTTCGTCTTCATACAAGCACTCTACAACTATGCCAAACTCCCAGCCCCTCCACATTAGTTTTTATGATAGATCTTTCCATGCATCTAGGATGGCTAGAAATCCTTCTTGAGTTTCCCAAGATCAGGGAGTATAGGTGTGTCCCATCCTGTGTGGCTACATAACCATTGTTTAGGGTACAGTTCTCTCTTCATTCTACCCATCTAGAGCAATTTTCATCTTCCATGTATAATCATTAAACATTCAGCTCCTGTTCCTCTCTACTCCATTCTCTGGAACCATCGTGCTTTTTGGCTCTAAGGGTTTGTTGATCCTTGGAAGCTCTGGAAGGGAAAACATACCCTAGCACTTCCTTTATGACTGCTGTATTTTTAGTTGACTGTAATCAAGATTCATCTGTAAAATATAGTAAAATGTTCTTCCTTTTCAATGCATTGTTTTGCATATTTCTATCTTTTGATTATTATTAATAGCTGTGAATGGATTCTCCACATATTTGTTCTAGTCTCTGCTTTCTCTTCCTTTAGGTACAAATCTAGAAATAGAAGTGTTGGACAATATTTCTATGTAATTCTATTTTTAGTACTTTTTTATCACTCTCCAAGCAATTTTTGATTGTTTTATATTCCTTGCAGAATTATTCCAAAGTTCTACTTCTTCTCACTATATTCCCAGTAATAGTTAGACTTTGAAAGTTGTTTTTTGTATGCATGTGTGTGTGTGTGTGTGCATCGTTTTGTTTAAAACTATATTTATATTAACATACTTAAAGTAATGATTTCATTGTAATTTTAATTTTTCTCATGACTGTTAATATTGAACTTCTTTCTACATTTTGAACTACTATTTCTATATATTCTTTTTAGAAAATCCTCTCCAATCTCCAATTTTTTTCCCTTTTTTTGTGGGGTATTGGGGAAAGTCATGGGGCTTGGACCTTGGGCCGTGAGCTCTTTAGTTTAAGGCTATTGTTCTACCCTGAGTATTGCCCCTCAGTTCTTCTGCTCACAGCTCCCTACCCCTCTTCCCATTATATACAGAACAAAGGTGATCCTCAGTCTTTTTGAAAAAGTAAAACATACAGTAAATTTGTAGTATAAAAAGGCAAGAAATAAATTTCTTGCCAGGTGCAGTGACTTCTTCCTGTAATCCTAGCTACTCAGATATCAGGCTGATATCTAAAGATTTGGTTCAAAGCCAGCCTGGGCATTAGAAAGTCTATGAGAATCTCACCTACAGTTAACCACTAGAATATGGGAAATGGCACTGTGGCTTCATAGGTAGGGTGATAGCCTTGAGTTGAAGAGCTCAGGAACAGTGCCCAGGCCCAGAGTTCAAGCCTTACAAATCCCCCAGCCAAAAAAAAGAAAAAAAAAGTTTCTTCCCCAAGTGACTGTTATGCCAGACATAGAACATTAACATTCTGGGTGTACTTCACAGTATTATTACTTGATACCCTAAGATTTTGCAATATTCTCACAGTACCAGCATATGTCATCATATAATGTAGTTCTTTTTCAATGGAATAATTCCATTTATAACCTAAATCTACTCCCCCGACTTATTTTTGTCGATACCACAATTGCTCTACCATGATATGCCACAAGCCATTAAACATTTTATGGTGGGTAATTGGAAAGGAGTCTCATGGAATTTTGTGCCAGGTTGGCTTTGAACCATGGTCCTCAGATCTCAGTCTCCTGAGTAGCTAGGATGACAAGCGTGAGCCACCAACACCTGGCTTGCCTTTTTATATTTTTGTGGGTCTTGGGACTTGAACTCTGGGCCTAGGCACCATCCCTAAGCTTTTCAGGTCAATATTTCATATAAGTCTAAACATTTAAGTAAAGGAATAAAATTCCAACAAAAAAAGAATAAAATTCCAGACATGGTGTGTTTATAACTCAGTGCTAATTACTTGATGAAAATGTGCCATTCCAGAAGCTGGTGTCATTTGATAATGTAGCTGTGGATTTCAGCTGGGAGGAGTGGCAGCATCTGGACAATGCTCAGAGGACCCTGTACAGAGATGTAATGCTGGAGACCTACAGCAACCTGGTGTCCTTAGGTGAGCAAAAGTCAAATTCACTTGCAAGGCCAAGTGCCTTGTTATTTTGCAGATACGTGAATGTTTATCAAACTTTCAATACTATTTAAATGAAAGATTCCAGGCCCCTGAGAAGTATCATTACTGTCTAAAGAAAACCTAAGGTAATTTTGTACTCATTCTTCAGGATACCTTCAGGATACTTTGACAACAGTTCTAAATTATGTTTCCTCTAATGGAGATGACATTTCAAACTTACACACTAATTGTAAGTGGATAAACAATCCAGAATAGAATATATATCATTATTGGAAATAGGATCTACAAATCACTAAACAGTGAGTTTATAATGGAAACCTGGCACTAGGTGCAATGTTTCAAGCCTGTAATCTTAAAATATTCAGGAGGAAGAAATCTAAGAATTCTAATTTGAAGCCAGCAATGGCATAAAAATTGCCATGAAACTCTATAACTCCAAGTAACCCCTCAAAACTGTTAGTGGAGTGTCAAGAGTTTGACTTTGTGGTTGAGTGCTTGCCAAGCATGCATGAAGACCTATGTATGTAAGTGGAGCTGGGATTCAAACTGGTATTTTTCTAGCCTTGAGCAAGACAGCTAAGTTCATGCCATACAAAATGAATCCAGAGCTGGGGAAAAGTCAACCATGGAGCCAGTGAGAAATGAGAAAAAATTTAATAGATAACTTGTGAGTAGGATGTCTGCGAACTTAAAGCAATGATGACACAGCATAAGCAATAATTCTCTACTGTTTCTAGTTTACAGGGCCCTGTGTTCCCAAACCTGTATTAATTGACAAGCTAGAGCACTGTGCAGAACTCTGGATAGGAAATTCCTCTGACAAGAATATCACAGGTGAGTGAATGCATCTTCATATTGATGTTGGAGCCTGAGCCCCATTGAAAAGTTCATGTTGTGATGTACTGAGCAATAATATTCTTAGTTACCCTAAATCCTGTGTGGAACCTATGGAATTCTTTGTGAATGAATCAATAATCATTTTCTTTTCCGAATACTATGTTTGGTCTCAGGGCCTGAGCATGGTCCTTGGGTTTTCTCAAGGCTAGCTCTCTACTTCTTGATTCATAGCACCACTTCTGGCTTTTTCTTTGTATGTAGTACCAAGGAACTGAACCAGGTCTTTGTGCATGCTAGCCCAAACCCCCGGCACCAAGAATCATAGGGTGATATAATGAATTCTATGTGGCAGTAGAGTTAAAGTTAGATTTCTCTGTAGAAATCACTGTGAAACAAAATAAAATGAGAAAGCCATGAGCCTGTGGCTCATGCCTGTAATCCTAGCTACTTAGGAGGCTGAGATCTGAGGATCAAGGTTCAAAGACTGACCTATCACAAAAACACCTTAGACTCTTCTCTCCAATGAACCAATAGAAAATGAGAAGTGGGGTTGAGGCTAAAGACATAGGGCAGTAGCCTTGAGCTGAAGACCTCAGGAAGAACAGCCAGCTCTAGAATTCAAGTCCCATGACTGCAAAACAAGAAAGAAAGAAAGAAAGAAAGAAAGAATAAAGAGGGAAGAAAGAGGGAAGGAAGGAAAGAAAGAAAGAAAGAAAGAAAGAAAGAAAGAAAGAATGATATTTCATTTCTTCAAAACTAAGACTATAAATGATTGAGCAAACAAGGAATAAGTCAGGGCATTATTCTCTGATATGGATAATATCTTTTTGCTGGTAGGAAGAGACTGGTATTCAGAACCAGACCTTTCCACCAGAAATTGAGCCTAGTGGTAGAGTGCTTGATTAGCATGCACAAAGACACAGGTTTGATTCCTTATTACCACATACATAGAAAAAGCCAGAAGTAATGACTTCATTGGTAGGGTTCTAGTCTTGAGAAAACCCAAGGACAGTGGTTAGGTCCTAAGTTCAAACCCAGGAATGGAAGGAAATAAAAACAAAAAAGTTTCAATCAACATAAGAGAATTAACTAGACAATGAGCTGGAGATTTTCTGGTCTTCCATGGTTCTGAGGGACAGGAGTGTTAGAAAAGGAAATTTTTTAAGACTTCAAATAGAAAGATACAAATTTCAAAATTCCCACAAATACCTAAATTGAGACTTTAGTGAGAAGTTGTAACTGAAGGGATATAGGTGTAAGTCCTTACTCTCAAGAATCGTTCTTGCTTGGATCAAAGGCAAACAGAAATATAAACCAAACTTGTGGCCGCTGAATCTAGAAAAAATTCGTGTTCCTCACTTAATGGTTAATAAGCAAACAACATTGAAACTGGGTAAGGTAATCCTATCTGCTACTCAGGACCTGAGACTCTTATCTCTAGTTAACTCTAGAAAACAGGAAGTGGGGCTGTAGCTCAAGGTTAGGGGTTATAGTCTTCGCTGAAGTGTTCAGGGACAGGGCCGAGGCCTATGAACTACAAAAAAAAAGAAAAGAAAAGAAAAGAAACTTTTAAAAATATGCAAAACAGAACAATATTTAGATTATTTCTCAAAAATAAAAGAAAGGCAGCTATTCCTCAATGTATAAACCAAACAGTATTTGAAAAAAAAACAGCTGCAGGTATATTATAGGTAGTACTCAGCTTAAAACTGTAGCAATACATACTAGGGTAATTTTAATAAATATTTCCTGTGATATAAAAAGAGAACTAAAACACAGAAAAACATTATTGGTCATTGTAAAATATCATTTTCTTAATATGTTAGGGAGAAAAGCATATATTTCTCACAAATCAATTTCCACTTTTATATTTTAAAATATCTAACACTTAGGATGGGAAAGTAAAGTCATTACCTTTACAGTAAGGAATATTTGTTTCTCATGTATGTTTGTGTCTTTTTTTCTATGACTCATTTTAGATGTCCAGGTAATGGAAAATGTGTTCAAGACCTGCCAGGAAAGTCCACATGAATGTCTTTGTGAAGTAGCAGTTGCAAGTAGTATCGAAGTGGAGGAAAACGTGAGATTAGCAACAACTTTAAATTTGAGCTCTACACATAATCCAGAACTGATTAGTAATAACGGTAACAACTTAGGGGTGAGGACTGAGGAGTTCATTAAGTGTCAGAACATGCTTCTGTCTCCTAAGCCTGATGAGGTGCATGCTGCATATAAATCAAAAGTCTCCTGTTCTTAAAAAATCCATCGGATATTCAGAGCATTTTATTCATGATTGTGACAGTCCAAAAGATCTGCAGTATCATAATTCTGTTCTCCCTGCCCAAGAAATTCTTCAGGGAGGGAGGAAAACTGCTAAATGTACTGTGTGATGAAAAATATTGTACTTAACCCTGACCATCACTACACATCCGAAAATGTACACAAGAGAGACTCCTCATACATGTAGTAAATGGAGAAATCTTTCAGTAATGAAATACGCCTTACAATACCTCAGAGAAAATATCCTGAGATATGTGATGCGTACATCAATTGTGAAAATTAATTTCTGAGAAGTTAGACCTGACGCTCCAACCTCGATCTCCAAGAGAAGACAAACCTTATGAATATGAGGAACGTAATAAAATTTCTGCCCAGAATTCAGCTCTCAGCACACATCAGAGATCTCACACAGAAGAGAAATCGTATGAATGGGATAAATGTGGGAAGACTTTTAGACTGGAATCATACCTCACTTTGCACCAGAGAAGACACACAGAAGAGAAACCTTATGAATGTAACAAATGTGAAAAGTCTTTCACCCAGAAGATACACCTTCGAGTTCATCAAATAACACACACAGGAGAGAAATCTTATAGGTGTAATGAATGTGGAAAGTCTTTCCAAGAGAAGGGAAAACTTCGTGTTCATCAGAGAATACACACAGGAGTGAAACCTTATGAATGTAACCAATGTGTAAAGTCTTTCAGATAGAAATCTTCCCTCAAATTGCATCAAAGAACACACACAGGAGAGAAAACTTATGTGTGCAACAAATGTGGAAAGACCTTCAAGTGGAAGTCATATCTTGATGGGCATAATAGAACACACACAGGAGAGAAAACTTATGCATGTAGGGAATGAAGAAAGCCTTTCAAATGGAAGGTAAAACTCCATGTTCATCAGAGAATATAATCAGGATAAACACCTTATGAGTGTAACATATGTGGAAAGTCCTTCACACAGAAGCCAAACCTCAACATGCATAAGACAATTCAAACAGGAGAAAAACCTTATGAATGTAACCGATGTGGAATGTCTTTCAAATGGAAGTCTTCCCTCAAATTGCATCAGAGAACACACACAGGAGAGAAACTGTACGAGTGCATCAAATGTGGTAAGACCTTCAGATGGAAGTCACATTACAGGAGGCATAACAGAATTCACACATATTAGAAACCTTAGGAATATAACCAAAGTTGGAAGTCTTTCATGCACTATTCACCCTTCAGGAAGCGTAAGAGAGTTCACACATATGAGAAGCCTTAGCAATGTAATAAATAGGAAAGACTTTTTAGTCTGTGGACGAAAACTCAGCTTGTGTCACAGAACCAACACAAGATCAAACCCTTAATGAATGTAGCAAATGTTCAGTCTTTTCCCCAGAAGGCACAAGTCAAGATTTATCACTAAACACCCACAGGATAGAATCCTATGAATAAAATGAAAGGGAAATTTTTTTGAAGAACTCATAGTTGAGTTTGCATGATACCACACAGACACAGGATAAAAATCGTATGAATATAAGAATATGAAAAATCCATCATGAACGCATGACTAAGTATAAAATGCATATAGGTGAGAAAAACCTTATGAATATTACAAATGTGGAAAGTGTTTGACCTGGAAGGCATACTTCTGTGTTCATCACAAACCTGATTCCCATAGAAGAAAAGAAAACTAATGAATAGACCAAATGTGCAATGCCTTTTAATCAGAAGTCAGCCTTCAGTACATTTCAGAACATACACAATAGAGAAATTCTGAGTAATGAAAAACATTTAGCTATATATAGAATCTCTGTATATGGGAGCATTAGGGTAAGTCTTCTAAACAAAGTCAACCTTCAGCAAGCATTAAGAGCACTCACAGAATAAATAATAGCATGTAGGAAAACCTTTGTCAGAAACCTCTAACAGCTGACTGTGTGGCTTAGTGGTAGAGTGCTAACCTATCAAGGATGAAGGCCTGGGTTAGATTCCTCAATACTACGTGAAAAGAGCAAGCCAGAAGAAGCACTGTGGTTCAAATGGTAGAGTGCTAACCTTGAGCAAAAGTAGCTCAGGCCCTGAGTTCAAGCCTGAAGATTGGAGAGAGAGAGAGAGAGAGAGAGAGAGAGAGAGAGAGAGAGAGAGAGAGAGAGAGAGAGAGAGAGAGAGAGAGAGAGAGAGAGAGAGAAAGAGAGAGAAAGTTAGAGAAACACCTATGCCGTGACTGAGACTGCCCACAACCCTCACACCCACTCCTTGCACACCCCTCGACTCCAGTTTTAGCTCCTCTTGGACTGGGTGTTCAGCCTACCCCTTCCTACACTCACAAAGGCTCTACAATTGTCTTCCCAGGGTCCTTTCTTCTGCCAGCCAGAGTACAGACTGTGCACATCTTGACGATCACAGAGATCAAAGCCACAGGCTGAGATGCAGAAGGGGGTGACCCAGTAACTGCACAGTGCCCATGGATCATCCTGTGCATCCCCCAGCCTGTGACTTCCCCCACCCCTTTGGCAGGGAAGCTCCATGCCCACATCCTGATCCCTGGTCCCCTCCAATTCCATTCTCCCTTGGATTTTGCAGACTGTCTACCATCAGGATCTAAAATTCTATTCATCACTTTATGTCCTTATCACTGATTTGCTACTTTGGCAGGATCTCCCCGTGCCTGGAGAGTGGGCATGTCATGTACTCTCTGTGGAGAAGTTGCCCCAGGAGAAGAAATATGCACTTCATGTGAAGGTTGGACAGGGCAGGAGGGCTCCCTAGGATCAGAAGCCACAGGAGGGGTGCAGATGTGGGAATGCTAGGGGCCCCTGGGGACAGAGGGAATTAGGGCACAGTTGGTTCCTTCTGCAGGGTTGACACCGCTTCACAAACCCAACAGAATGAGGTTCACATTACAGATGTCAGAAACAGTGCAGATTGCCAATGGCGCAGGGGTCACTGTCACCCCCAGATCCTGGCTGCATGCTGGGATGCACGCAGAGATGGTTTCAAGATCAGATAATGAGGATGTTGCAGGGTGTAACCATTCTTTTCAGATGGCTCTCTACTTCTCTTGAGCTTCATCTCTATCTTTGGCTTTTTCTTGGCAATTAACTGGAAATAAGTGTTTCATGGAATTTCCTTTCTGGACTGGCTTCTAACAGAAGCTATGCACAGTTTTCAAACCATACCCTACTGAAGAAGGGAAGCTTGATCTGGTGCTTAACTGGGTTGCACTTTGGCTCCGTTTGCTGTGCCTCACGGGAGGGGGCTCATCATTTGTAGACTAAGATCTCATGACCTTCAAAGCCAAATGCTACCTGAAAGTTCAGGGTCCCAGCCTATGTGTTGGGCCTGGGTGAATACATTCTCTGATATGCTGGGTCATCAACCCATGTTTTAAGCTGGAAGTAGGCAGTGCCACATTTGATAAGAACATCTGCCAGAGATTGTCACCTCATGAAAGCAGATTCTGAATTTGTATTCCATTTCCTGTGGTGGAGAAATCCCCTCCAAGTTAGACAGGCTCACATCCCCCTGCAGGTCACACTCCTAATGCACCCTTGAGTGTCCTCATGGTATTGGGATCTAAGTTTGTAGGGAATGCTGGTTTAGTCCATGAATTAGCTGGACAAATGATGACAAACGTGTTGTGGATTAATATGAGAACAATTTAAGAAGCCCTGGAGGAGCATCAACCTGACCCTCTGTGGTGCTATAAATCTGATAGGATGGTCCAGACTGAGAAACAATCACATGGCTTTGTGTTTGGCATCCAGACAAGTGAGTGCATGTCTTAGCTGTCAACCAATACAGAGGAGGACATGAATAAGTGGGTGGAAAGCATCTGTCAGACCCCTGTCTGGGGGCAGGTGGAGAGAACATAGGAAGGTAGATACCATGGCTGTGGTGGGGCCAAAAAAAGGGTAAAAGGGGCAAAGGAACGAGGTACTGGTAGCTCAAGACTGTCATCCTAGCTACTGAGGAGTTTGAGATCTGAGGATCACAATTCAAAGCCAGCCCAGGACAGAAACTCCATGAGACTCTTATCTGCAATAAACTACTGAATGCAAGAAGCTCAAGCTCAGTGACAGCATCCAGGCCTAGCGTTCAAAACCCAGGACTGGCAGAAAAAATATCAAAGGACAAGAAGCTGGCCAAAAGTTAAAGGGACTCTATCTTGACAAACAATACAATGGTAAGTTGCACTCAGAAGACTTGCACAAAATCTGGAAATGCCTGAGACCTATCTATGTATGTTTCCTGTTTGTCTAAATACATATGTTTATGCATTTATATATTAGTATAGAGAGACAGATCAATACATATGACTATACATATATACATAGCCAGACACTTATGGGTGGGTGGTATACTGTGTGAGAGTTTGTGTTTGTGTTTTGTGGATGGCTATCTCTGTTTAAGAAAGATAGAAAATATGTAAATATCTTTAAAAAAACTTGATAAAATATAGAGAGACATAAGCTCTTGAGGGAATCTGAAATGAGAAGATTATTCACATGCACGTTTATCCTTATGGATTCATCAGGAAGGTTTAATTTTTTTCATTATTTTCTTTCTTTTTTTGAACCAGTGCTAAGGAATTCTCTCAGGGACCAGGTGCTGCCAATTACTAATTTTCTTATGGCTGGTACAAGAGGAACTGAGCCACAGTTCCACTTTTGCCTTATTTATTCGTGCTTAACTGAAGATAAAGATTTCTATCAGTGACTTTCTTTCAGGGGCTGGATTCTAACGAGGATCCCCAGACCTCAGCCTTCTCTATAGCTACAATTAACAATATGAGAACCCAGAACTGGGTTCCAATGCACAGGACAAGAAAGTGAGTGAATCTCTCAACTCCAATTAGCTATAATAAGCTAGAAGTGATAGACCAATACCTTTGAGGAAAAGATGCTGAGGGTTATCACACAGGCCCTATGAGTAAGCCCTAAACCCTGTACACATGTGTGCATGCACACATTGGCAAATACACACACACATGCACACACACAATATCTCAGGCAATATTGTATTTTGAATTAATATCCAAAGATTGAACAACAGGATAGAAAGTAATAAAATCTGTTTTTCTTGTCTACATTGAGGGAAAGGGATAAATCGCAAGATGCAGAAGCGAAGAATTCAGAGGCAAATGCTGTGAGTGAATAACTTGTAAAAAGCACATTTCATTTCTTTTCTTTTCTTTTGTTTTTTCTGCCATTCCTTGGGCTTGAACTCAGGGCCTGAGCACTGCTCTTGGCTTTTCCCAAGTCTAGCCCTCTGCCACTTGAGCCACATTGCCATATGGATTTTTATATCTGTGTGATATTAAGGACTCAAACCTAGATCTTAATGGATACTGGGCAAGGACTCTACCACTGGGCCAAAATCTAAACCCCGATAAAGTATTTATAAATAGTCATCATCATATCAAAATATCCTTTCTCTTACAAAGAATGAACACTTATCTATGTCTGTAAGACTTTTTTTATGTCACCAATGCTTCTGTGATTTTCCCACTTGCATTTTTACAGATGACAGCACAGATAGTCATCAGGAAGAAAAATAGATTAGGATCCATAAACCTAACAACGTCCTAGTAGATTGAAGTGAAAAATATGTGCAAGATGGCCTGGGTGTTTCATCTATTTGTAGAGTGCTTGGCTACCACACAAAAAGACTCCGGTTTGATTCTGCAGTACCATATACATAGAAAACGCTGGAAGTGGTGCTGTGGCTTGGTGGGACAGCTATAGCCTAAAGAAAGCCTAAGAACAATGGTCAGGCTCTGAGGTCAAGTCCCAGGACTAGCATAAAAAATGTGCAAGAGACAAAAAGCAAGCTGAGAAGGCACTGTGAAGCAAAATGTCTTGTGAAGGGTAAGGGGAATAGTGACAGTTAAGTTTCGATCTTACCTAAGAAAGGTTCCTTGAGCCTGAGACCAGGCTAGCACTTATGCCTAGTTAATGACTTGGGATTTGAACAAAAAGGTGTGCTGTTTACTACATCCGTATGTGAGGTGGGAAGGGAGATTCAGCCTCCAGTATGTCTTTGGGGAGGTCTTCTGTGAGCAAGGAGCTATGGTCATTGGGCCTTGAAAGGTGACCCTACCTCCCTCACAATGGAACAGAATATGGAACCCTGGTAACTAAGCCACTCTATGTGACAACCAGCTCAAGCCAGCTCCCTTGGCCTGTGGCTCAGGAACCAGAAAGATGTTGCTGTGCTGTTGCCAAAGGTCAGGAGGCTCGCATCTCAGGCATGAGAGATATGGATGCCTCACTTGAAGAAGTAGATGCTGGATAATGCCAAGACAAAATTCCAGTATATGAGGCATTTCTCTAGGAAGAAAGCCAGGAAACTCCAGGCAACTCAGATGCAGTATACTGAGAGGAAACCTATTTGAACCCATCATCCTGCCCACACACTACAACTTTCTTGAGTGCTTTCAAGTGGTGACTATACTTTGATTAGAGTGTGTCATTTCCAATCTACTCTATTCCAATTCCTCAGTGTGAAGTGTGGTCCCATTCCTACGTTTGAAATATCCACTGTTTTGCCAACATAGTGTGATGGTAAGTCAGCTCAGACTCTGAATGAGCCTTGTAACCTATGGATCCTGGAGGAAAGCCTGTTGGAGATGCTGCTGACAAAGCTGATCCCTGCCTACCAGAAAGGTGATCTCTTTTATGTGGGAAACTTCCTGCACAATTTCAAATAGTGGAGGACAATGTAGTAGTTGCTGGAAATTCTCTTGAAAAAGTGAGTGTTCCCCCTCCAAACCCAGGTTTGCTCACCCCTCCTGGCCAAGTCTTGGAATACT
The DNA here is from genome assembly GCF_031878675.1 of Megascapheus bottae. Classification (NCBI taxonomy): domain Eukaryota; kingdom Metazoa; phylum Chordata; class Mammalia; order Rodentia; family Geomyidae; genus Megascapheus; species Megascapheus bottae. The sequence continues at coordinate 5,477,585 of NW_028327585.1, forward strand.
TGGCTCCTCTGAGCCTGTTTGGTTCACTGGGGTGTTCACAGGGGAGCTAAGCATGATACAAGTGCACAAACTACTTTATTATGACTGGGACACCATGTCATTTCCCTCACAAGCTACTGGAGTCTCAACAGTGTGCTTACTGAGAAGTTGGATTTCAGGCATGAGTAAGTGGCTCCCAACTGCAGCCCTCACCTAGGTGACATCCTAGGAAATCCCATTTCCCAGTAAGAAATGAGGTGTCAGTACTAATGGCGGAGGCCTGTGAGATACTGGAGTCAGAGGAAAAGCTGGGGGCTGAGTCACTTTTGAGCCATCAGGGAGGGATTGTGATAGCTTTGCCTGTTAGAACCTGAAAGCATTTACATTTTGGTGTGTGGTCCAGTGCTGCCACTTGAACCTGAACCCAGGTCTAAATGCCATCCCTTTGGTGTTCAAAAATTAGCACTGTACCATTTGAGTCATAGGTCAAGTTCTGGCTTTTTGCTGCCTAATTGAAGACAAGTGCCTTTAGACTTTTACTGACTAGACTGGCTTTCCACTGTGATCTTCAGAGCTCAGCCTGCTGGGTGGCTAAGATTAGAGGAATGAGCATTTAGTTCTTTATTTGGAGCATTCACTTATTGATTTATTTAGAGCATTTACTTAGTTAATTTAAGGTGCGTTTACTTTGGACAGATGCATAGAGGCCTCTCTCAGAAGCTTCTGGAAGTGGGGTGTAAAATTCATCCTGTTCTCGAGTGTCTCTTACCCCCCTCCCAGCATATAAGTGCACATCTCTGCAGGACAGCCACGGCATTAGAGTCCTGCAAGAATGGGGCTTTGGTAGAAGGCTCAGGATGGAGAGAGAAGGCTCTCACTTTCCTTGTACCGAATGTGCCCACAGCATCATGTGTTCCATCTATACGATGTGAATGGACTTCTACCCCAGTGATTTCTACGAGTTCAAGAACTGCCACACCCTGACATAACTCAAGCTCTATTACCAAACAGGTTTTGCACTGAACCCCATGTGTGACACAGTTGAACCTGCAGATACTATGGAGGAAGAAAAAGAGCAGCCAGATTTCCTTCCGTTTCCTTTCACACTCCACCCAGAGTCAGTCCATCTGAGTCAGAGTAACACTCCACTTATTGTGCAAGCTGAAGAGGCACACGCTGGGCTCATGGAAAATGTCCCCATGGGAAGTAGCAAGTGTACTCTCAATACTGGATTCATTGGAGGAAAATGAATCCATCCTCACAGAATATCCAGACCCATCCATCTCACTAAAAGAGACTCAATCTCCATTCGACAAACCAGAATCCATCCCCCTCTTAACTCAGGAAGGACATTCTGTTTCTCATGAGGAAGGAGACCCTTCTGAGGACTCTGAAGTAGAATTACTGTCTGAAGGCAACTTGGAGGCCAGTCTGGATTTAGAGCTTCCCTGTCCTCTTCCTAAAAAGACATCTCTTTATCTTGCTCTCATGATTCTTGTCAAGTATTCATTGTATTTACTTTGCTAACTATTAAACTCTCATTGTTAATATTATGGTGTGCAGTTCTTCAGTCCTTATTATACTGTGTTTTATTTTCCACTTAGAATGTGAGACCTCAGATACATAGGTCCTGGGTGGGCCAAAAACCAGACAGGTCTGGTCCCATAGAAGACAATCATACTGGATATACAGGGAACTATGAAATGCATGGAATCACCAGGAATCCAGGCCAGGCCTCCATGGAAAGACAAGTCAGCTACCAAAGCTTAAGGACAGAGCAGATGCCTATCAATGTGTTTTGTCAATCGGGAGAAGTGCCAGAGTAACTGTAATATTATGTGGGACTCTGTTCTGTGAGTTCAAGTCTGTTTATATATCCATTGTGCTTTGTACAAATATTTAAGAAAATTAAAACTCCACAATAACATCAAAAATGTACTTTGGCTTTGAATGTGGCCTAGTTGTAGAGTGCTCGCCTAGTATACAAGAAGACCTTGATTCAATTCCTCGGCACTGCATACACAGAAAAAGCAGATGGGGCACTGTGGCTCAGGCGTCAGAGTGCCACCCTTGAACAAATGTGGCCAAGGCCAGTTCCTGGTCCCTCAGTTCAAGCCCCAGGACTAGCCAAACAAGAAATCATACCATTTTCCACACATTTGGAAATAAATCTGTTTTATCTAACCCTACTTCTTTTTTGCCAGTCCAGAGTGTATGCCACCAAGCCAAACTACTGGCCCCCAACCTTACTATTTTGAATCATTTAATTTTTTTACATAATCATATTTCATGATGTCTGTATTAATAACATAAGCAGTATGCTTAGTGTAATAATGTTAAAGGTAAAACATAAGAAATTAATAACTAAAATTCCTTTTTTATTAGTTTTATTGCATTACTACAATTTCATGAGAAAAATTACCTCGAGTGTTTATTTTAGAGTTCAAGTAATCCATTTTGATAAATATATCAACCTACATCATTTATTTGAACACATTTTAAACTATTTTTTTCAGGAATGAAAATACATATATATTTGTTGTAAATGAAATTTATGACTGGGGGGAAGGGAAAGAGATTAGGGGGGAGGGGGTAACAGTGTTTACAAGAAATGTACTCATTACATATGTAACAGCAATCTCTTTGTATATCACCTTGACAACAAATTTTTTGAAAAGTACAATAAGTTTAAATGTCTACTTTGGGCAGAATTTTTTTTTGCCAGTACTGTGCTTAGATACAGGACCTGAGCACGATCCTTGTTTTTGTTTTTGTTTATTCTTAAGGCGCAAGTTCTATCACATGTGCCACAGCACCACTTTTATCTTTTTTTTATCTATGTTGTGCTGAGGAATTGAACTTGGGTCTTCATGCATGCTCGGCAAGAACTCTTCCACTAGGCTTAACGTATGGCCCCAGTGGGAAGGAAGTTTTCCATAAAATATGTAGGAAATATGTCCACTAAGGAAAAGCCATCAAAAATAGAAGAAAAATTATATACTTAGATAACGACATGCCAGTATTATGGCAGATTTCTGTAATTCTAGCTTCAAGAGTGGCCTATTTGGACCGGGAGTTGGCTGGCTGAATAAAGTGCTATCCTTGGGCAAGCCCTAGGACAGTGCTCTGGCCATGAGTTGAAGCCATAGGACATGCAAAAAATAATAATGTAATCCCCGTGACTGGTGGCTCACCCTGGTAACCCTAGCTACCCTGTATGATCGAGGTTCAAAGACGGCCCAGGCATAAAATTCTGTGAGAATCTTATTTCCAAATAATGCAGAAAATTCAAAATGACAATGTGCCTCAAGTGGTAGAGCTCTTGCCTTCAGCTGAAGAGCTTAAGGTAAACATCCAGGCCCAGAGTTCAAGCCCCATGAGTGAAAAAAAGAAAACGAAAAAGAAAGCCCTTATCTAAGGCCTGAGTGCTTGCCTAGTATGCACAAAGCCCTGTGTTCAATTACTCTGTACCACTTACACCAAAAAAAAAAAGCTGGAAATGATCTCAGAAGGTTGGGTTCTGAGGATCACAGTTCAAAGCCAGGCCAGACACTAAAGACCATGAAACTGTTACTTCTACTTAAGCACCAGAAAACCAGAAGTGACACTGTGGCTCAAGGTGTTTAAGGATGTACCCTTGAGCTGAAGGGCCCAGGGACACTGCCCAGGTGCACAATTAAAGTCTCACAACCAAAAGAGAGAGAGAGAGAGAGAGAGAGAGAGAGAGAGAGAGAGAGAGAGAGAGAGAGAGACAGAGACAGAGACAGAGACAGAGAGAGAGACAGAGAGAGAGACAGAGAGAGACAGAGAGAGAGACAGAGAGAGAGACAGAGAGAGAGACAGAGAGAGAGAGAGACAGAGAGAGAGACAGAGAGAGAGAGACAGAGAGAGACACAGAGAGAGACATCAAACAGTCAGGCACTGCTGGCTGAAGCATGTAATTCTAGCTACTATGGAGGCTGAGATTGGAGGATCTTGGTTCAAAGCCCAAAGCCAGCCTGAACACGTATGTTTGTGAGACTTACATCACCAATTAACTACCAGAAACCAAAAATGGAGCTGTAGAGGAAGAGCGCTAGCCTTCAGCTGAAGAGCTCAGGGAAAGTGTCCAGGCCCAAAGTGCAAGCACCATGACAAATCAATAATAAAAATAGAAGATAGCTAATGGTAATGATGAATAATTTTGGGCTGGGAGTTTGGCCTAGTGGTAGAGTGCTTGCCTAGCATGCACGAAGACCTGGGTTCAATTCCTCAATACCACATACATAGAAAAATGCTGGAAGTGGTGCTGAGGCTGAAGTGGTAGAGCCCTAGCCTTGAGAAAATATAAGGACAGTGCTCAGTCCCTGACTTCAAGCCCAGGACTGGCCAAATCAAAAGTAGTAGAGCACTGGCATTGAACTGAAGATCTGAGGAACAGCCCAGGCACAGAGTTCAAGCACCGCAAACAACAACAACAAAATCTATGAAATGGCAGTGGTGGTATTAAGCTAAGCAAAAATAGAGTAGAAACTGGTAAAATACATATTTGTGTGTAAGCAAAATAGCCAGACTTATGCATTAGAACAGGATAGCAACTTGAAAAAAAATTTTGTTTTCCATCTCACTAGGTCCTGTCTCTTAATTTATTCAAGTAAGTAAAATGCTGGGTTTTATAATCATTGCTCTGAATATTAGAAAATCATAATATCTCTCATTAACCAACAAAGACCAGGAACTGGGGCTTCGTTCAAATGGCCGAGTATCAGGCAAGAGAAGAAAAAATTGAAGTAAGAATTTGAAGTTCTTGATCCAGAACCTGCATAGTAACAGAGCAGCAGCCTGGTGATGGTACCTCACACCTATAATCTTAGCTACTCAGGAGGCTAAGATCTGAGAATCAAAGTTTACAGCCAGCCAAAGTACCCAGTTAACTGCCAGAAAAACCAGAAGTGGCACTGTGGCTCACAGATTAAAGCACTAGCCTTGAGCTGAAGAGCTCAGGGACAGTGCCCAGGCCCAGAGTTCAAGCCCCACAATTGACAAAAATCAAACAAGCAAACAAAACTCACAAAGAACCCTGCAGACTACAGTGGTTCTGCTGAGTCTCTTCTCTATGGGGATCAGGAAACATTTCACTTTTTCTGTCTCTGTGGATTTGGGGCTGCATTGGTAGAGTGCTAGCCTTGAGCAGAAAAGGTCAGGGATAGAGCTGAAGCACTCAGTTGAAGACCCAGTGCCAACACAAAAAAGAAATAATGCACTTTATACATATTTTCTAATTTCTTAATGAATTTTTCAGTCTGTATAAATATAGGGTACAATCTTAGAGTTGTTTTGATTGCATTTCTTTTATGACCAGAGATGTGGAGCATTTCTTCATGTGTCTATAGGCCATTTTTGTTTCTTCTTCAGAGAAGACTATCTTTAAGTCTTTGGCCCATTTTTTAATGGGATGGTTGTTACTTTGGAGGTTAGTTTTGGAGTGATTCAATTTTTTGAGTTGTTGATATATTTTAGATATGAGGCCTTTGTCCGTTGTTTGGTTGGTGAAGATCTTCTCCCATTCTGTAGGCTTCCTGCTTAGTTTACTAGCTATGCCTTTGTCACTTATCCAGCCTTTCTCTGATTTGTTGTGATTCTTGGTCCTTATTAAGAAAGTTTCGACCTGTGCCAAGGAGGCCTAGTGCATCTCCTATTCCTTCCTGTAAACTTTTCAGTGTGTCAGTTTTACCTCCAGATCTTTGATCCATTTGGAGTTAATTCTAGTGCAAGGTGACAGAAAAGGATCCAACTTTAGTTTTCTGCAGGTGCTTAACCAGTTCTGCCAGCACAACGTGTTGAAGAGGCTGTCTTTCTTCCATTCTATTTTTTTGGCTCCCTTGTCAAAGATTAGGTGGCCATAGGTTTAATATCTGGGTCCGCAGTTCTATTCCATTGGTCTTCAGGCCTGTTCTTGTGCCAGTACCAAGCTGTTTTGAGAATTATAGCTCTGTAATAGAGTCTAAAGTTTGGAATTGAAATTCCTCCAGCACTGTTCTTTCTGCTACGAAGTGTTTTTGCTATACGGGGTCTTTTATTATTCCATAAGAAATTTTGGATTGCCTCAGCTAGAATGGCCAGGATCAGGAAAAGGAATGACAACAGATGCTGGAGGGGATGAGGCCAGGAGGGATCACTACTACACTGTTGGTGGGAGTGCAAACTCTTTCAACCCTTGTGGAAAGCAGTGTGGCAGTGCCTCAAAAGGCTAAACATAGAACTCCCCTATGACCCAGCAATTCCACTACTTGGCATTTACCCAACCACCCCGAAACAAGGACATACTAAACCCACTAGCACATCAATGTTCATTGCAGCACTATTCACCATAGAAAAGATATGGAACCAACCCATATGTCCCTCAGTTGATGAGTGGATCAACAAGTTGTGGTATTTGTACACAATGGAATTCTATGCTGCTGTCAGAAAGAATGACATCGCCCCATTTGTTAGGAAATGGAAAGACTTAGAACAAATCATATTAAGTGAAGTAAGCCAGACTCAGAGGAACTTAGGCTCAATGGTTTCCCTCATTCGTCATAATCAGTAGAAACCTTGGGCTGTACTAGCAGAGACTTGCAATAGAGAAAAATCTTGATACATAAGGACATATAATGTGAAACTAATTGAAAGGACCTCCAGGATAGTGAAACAAAAGCTATATAATGAATGATTGTTGTCCTTAATGTACTATGTTGTCTCTCATCTCCTTTGCTGTCCCTTGGTTATCTCATATTGGTATAGTATCTCACTTTGTTATCTGATATATTGAAATGGGTACCAAGACATGTGAAAGGCTATCAATGTATGTGAATTAATGTACCTTATATCTAGCAAATATCATGTAACCCTTTTGCTAATTACAATAAAAAAATTGCAAAAAAAAAGAAAAACAGAAAATGGTTCTGTCACTCTAGTGGTATAGCACAAGCCTTCAGAAAGCCCAAAGACAGTGCTCAGGCTCTGTGCTCAGGCTCTGAGTTCAAACCCCAGGACTGGCACACAATAAAAATGGATGAGTAAATGGAGTAAGTCTAGTGTAAATTTGTTATGTATAATTTTCTCTTAAAATTTCTAAAAGATTTTTATTGTCACTGAGAAAGTACCCAGATATTTTGATTGCCTAGAGCTGTATATATATGTATATATAATGTACATATATGCACATGTAAATATTCACACACATGTATACCACAATTTTGTCAATGAAAAATGTATGAAAAGTAAACTAACATGAAGATTTGTTTTTAGGTGGAATGATTCATCTCATATAAATACATTTTAGTGTTTAAACAAAAAAAATAAAAATAGGGTACATTCCTTGTTACTTAAGTAAGATTGCTCTTTTTTTTCCTTTTTGCCAGTCCTAGGGCTTGGACTCAGGGCCTAGACATTTTCATTGTACTCGCTTGCCCAAGGTGAGTGCTCTGCCTCTTGAGACACAGCGCCACTTCTTGCTTTTTTCTGAGTATGCGGTACCGGTGAATAGAACCTAGATCTTCATGCATTCTAGGTGAGCACTCTACCATTAGGCTACATTCCCAGGCAGTGAGATTCCTCTTACAGTCATTGTATGTTCACAGAGTTTGATCTCACACACTGTAGGGCCCTGGTTGGCTTTGACCTGTGATCCTAAGCCCTGAGCCTCCTAAGTAGCTGAAATTATGTTGTGAGCCAGCATGATGGCTTCCATTCTTTTTTCTACAAAAATATATGTAGTTATCTAAAATATATCTGTAGCTGAAAAAAATGAATCTCTCCCAAACAAATCTTCAAAGAAACAACCATCCTATTAAAAGCTGGGCTAAAGACTTAAAAGAGTATTCTCTGAAGAAAAAATTAAAATGGGCTTTAGACACATGAAGAAATGCTCCATATCTCTAGCAATAAGGGAAATGAAAATCAAAACAACATTGAGATTCCACCTGACTCCAGTCAGAATGGCCATTATAAAAACAATCTAATAAGAGATACTGGTGGGGAAGTGAACAGGGGGGATCACACCTACACTGTTGGTGTGAGTGTAAACTCGTTCAACCACTAGGGAAAGCAGTGTGGTGGCTCCTCAAAAGACTGAACATAGAGCTCCCCTATGATCCAGCAAATCCACTACTTGGCATCTACCCAATTGTCCAGAAAAAAGGGCATACTAAAGCCACTAGCACAATGATGCTCATTGCAGCACTATTTACTATAGCAAAGATATGAAACCAACCCAGATGCCACTCAGTAGATGACTGAATCAAGAAGATGTGGTACTTATACACAATGGAATGCTATGCTGCCATCAGAAGGAATGATATCACCCCATTTGTAAGGAAATGGAAAGACTTGGAAAAATTCATATTAAGTGAAGCAAGCCAGACCCAAAGAAACATAAGCTCAATGGTTTCCCTCATTTGTAATGATTAGTTCACATCTAGGACTCTCCTAGCAGCGGATTACAGTAACTCAAAAACCTAGGTATATAAGGTCATATAGGATGAGACTAAATGAAAGGATCTCTAGGATATGGGAACAAGAGCTATATCTTGTGTCATCGTTGTCTTAATCTTTTGTGATTTTTGTCCTTAATCTACTATGTTATTTCTCATCTCTTATTTTGCCCTTTGGTTAATGTCAGATTGTTACTGTATCTGATTTTTTCCATGGCATATTGTATATATGTTTATTTGTTTATGTCAAATAGGAAAGGGAAGGGGGGAAACAAGATGATTGGGAAGGGGAGGGGAGAGGGAACTGGGGACAAAAACATGTGGAGTGGAATAAATGTGTGAGAAGGAATGCAGTACACTACCTGTAAATGTAATCCTAACCCCTCTATATATTACCCTGAAAATAAAAAAGAGACTATAAAAATATCTGTAGAAAATGAGGCTGGATGATGGAAACAACCAGATGCCCTACTACAAAAAATGTGATACACGCACGCACACACACACACACACATACACACACACACACACACACACACACACACACACACACACACACACAATGGAATGATACATAGCCAACCGACAAGATAAAATAATGGCATTCTCGGGGAAGTGGATGAAAAGGAAAAAAATCATATTAAGTGAAGTAAGCCAAACTCAAAGGAACATAGGCCCAAGAGTCTCCCTCATTTGTCAAATTCAGTAGAATCCTAGGGCTCTGCTACCAGAGATTTACAATAGAACAAAATCTAGAGACATCGTCACAAACAGTATGACACTAAATGTAAGGACCTCCAAGGTAAAGAAACAAAACTCATATAATGAGTGATTGTTGTCCTTAATGAACTATGTGATCTCTTATGTCTTTTGTTATCCTTTGCTTATATCATATTGTTACAATATTATACCTTGTTTTCTGATATATTTCATATGTGCCTAATTGGTTCTTTGAAATTGGATAGGGAAGGGGGGAAATGAACATGAGTGGGGGTAGGGGAAGGGAAATGGGGACCATATCATTAAATGGGGTATCAAAGTTTGAGAAGTAATGCACCTTCTAACTGGTGAATATAATGTAACCTTTCTATAAATTACAATAAAAATAAATACATAAAAAAAGATCTGCACAGAACAAACTAATAATGGCATTTTTGGGGTGGTGGATGAAATTAAAATGAATCCTGTTGAGTGAGATAAGTCAAGACCAAGGAACAAAAGGTACATGGTATCCTTAATATATGGATATTAGTTTCAAACAGTAGTAGAGCGATGATTGAATAGTTGATACCCAAAGTTCTGGACATAATTTTGGAGATATAAACATAACTACATAGACATAAAAATCTAGGATAGACTATACACTCTATAGACATGTGTTTTATTATAGGTTAACCTGTATCTATGACATACAAAGACTCAGCTTAATTTTTACTATATTCTAAAATTTATGTGCCAGTGATTGTATAGCGATGGCCTTCTTGAATACTTGTTGGTTAAACATGACATTTGAAATATGATGTAAAATTCAATGTTAATAAATTTTTTTAAAAAAAGAGGCTAGAGGTTAATACCACTAATGTACTTGCTCTAAGTGGTACAGAAATTTTCTTAATGAATCAAGGGGTTTTATTACATCTTTATGGAATTATTTTAGTTCTGAGTGTTCTACACTCAATGATAATTCTGGAAAGATAATATAGCTGACTGTGTAGATGGTATGAAGACATACTGGCCTAAACGTAGAATAAAGCATTGGTAAGTGGCTGTTAGCTGTCCACATTCTACTGGAATATGTGGAATGAATTTATTAAGCACAATGCAGGCTCTTAGTCAGATCAGGATCAAGATTATGTGGTTCCATGAGATGAATGAGGAAAGATCAGAAAAATCTACTAAGATATCCAGATATACTTTTGAAACTAAGGTATCTGGACTCCTTTTTTTTTCTTTCTTGGTGGGAATCTTGACCTTTGGACCTGGGCAAGGTCTCTTAGTTCTTTTTCCTCAAGGCTAATGCTGTACCAGTTTTAGCCACAACTCCACTTAGTTTTTGGGTGGATAAGTGGAGAGAAGAATCTTACAGTTTTTTTTTTGTTTTCGTTTTTTTGCTTGCAAAGGCTTTGAATCACCTTCTCCCTGGCTAGTAGAATGACAATTATGACCCCCCAGCGCCTGGCTAGTGATTTTTTGAAAATTGGACTTTCTTCCAAATCACGTAACTGGTTCCTAGCAAAGTTTTGAAGCCTGACTTAAATGTGACAGATTTTTGTCACTTGGAGACACTCTGTGCTGAACGTTAGAAATCTACCAGCTGAGTCACAGTGGCACTTCCACTTTTTGTTTATGTGGTGCTGAGGAATGGAATCCAGGGTTTCATACATGCTAGGCAAGCTACATTTTCACCCAAGGTTTTATGTTTTGTTTTTTCAGTGTTGTTGCTTCTAAGGTACTGTATGATGTTCTTTCATTTTCTTTGCTTTTCACCTCTTTTCTTCTTTTCCCTCTAGTTTTATTCTCTGTAGTCACTGTGTTGAATTCGGGTACCCTGTGTCTTGTACATAGGTTTTTGTGATTTGGGGAATGGAGAGGGTATAATTAAATGGTAAAAAAAAACAAAGGAAAAAGGGTGAACCAATTGAACAGTGATACTTGGAAGACACTAAACAGAAATGAACTGAACAATCTGGTTGGACAGGGGGCTGAGGGTAGGAAAACAGAGAAAAATGAGGGAGGGGATAACAATTTTCTTAATAAATGTGTTCATTACTTATGTAACCATATGCCAACTATATATTGACTTAACAAAAAAAATTAACTTAAAAAATAATTTAGCCCGGTATGGTGGCTCACACTTGTAAATGTAGCTACTCAAGAGGCTGGGATCCAAGGATAGCAGTTCAAAGTCAGCCTCGGCACTGAAGTCCATGTGACTCTAATCTCCCATTAACCACCAGAAACCCAGAAGTGGCCCTATGGCTCAAGGGATAGGGCAGTAGTCTTGAGCTGAAAAGCTCAGTGAAAAGACCCAGGTGCAGAATTGCAGTCCCATGACTTGAATGATGAATGATACTAGCCAGGCTCTGTGCGCTCACACTTGGAATCCTATCTACACAGAATCAGGTTTGAATCCAGCCCAAACAAATTGCATGATATTTTGATTTACAGTTCATTACTAAAATCTGGAAGTGGAGCTGTGGATCAAGTGGTAGAACACTAGCCTGAAGCAAAAAAAATACATTTAAGGACAGTTCCCAGGCCTTGGGTTCAAGTCCCAGGACTTGCATAAAACAAACAAAATGTGACGCTGAGTCCTCCATCATTTGGTGTTATAGTTCAATATTCTTGATATGCGTCTTAGAAATTAAGTCCCTAGCAAATACTCTCCCCTGAAATTCTGCTTCATAGCTGATTCATAGAATTTCAGCATCATTACTATCACCTTCCAGTTAGCATAGCAGTCTACTACTGAAAATTTGAAGAAAACTTTTGAGTAATCCTAATAAATCTGTGTATCATCTGCACACACATCAAATCAGCAGCAGCTATGTTCTACTATTATCTAAATGTATTTAATCCCTTCTTGAGTTAATGAGCCTTAAAGAGTAAAACATATGAAATAGTTATGAAACTAACAGTCACCATTCTTCTACCTAATATTGTAATATAAGTTTATAAATGCAAGGACTATTCTGAAGTGTGCAGAAGATAGCTTCTAATTATAATATTCTCATGAAGTATAGTTTTTAAGAAACATGTTGCTTGCTTTGGGAAAGCAAAAGCAAGGAAAAATGATATAAGTAAGTTCCCTATTTATCAGAAGGAAAATACTATTGGGTTTAGATCAACTTCATTCATTCCGTGCTGATGAAACAAACATTTGCAATTCCTGAGGCCAATCACTTCATTGTGATGCACAATCAGCCAGCTTAGATCAATCTTCCAAAAAAGGAAAGGAACAAATGAGAGGCAATTAATGTTTCCAAAATGAACCAGGTGGTGGTGGCAGCTCACACTTGTAATTCTATCTACTCAAGGCCTGAAATCCAAGGATCTGGATTAAGTCTGTCTGGGATGAAAATATTCCTGTCTGAAACATCATCTCTGTTATCACAGCCCAGCTGATACACTCTGCCCAACAGGTTCCAAACACCAAAGTCCATCTCCTATCTGAAATACTAGCAAACGTACTCACACATTATTTCCTCTTTGGGAGATAGTTGAAAAATGTACCAGAAACATTTCCCTGGATTCAGAGTGGAAGTGGAATTATATACTCACTAGAAGCCCATCTAGTAAATTACAGTCAATCATCTTTCCTCACATCTTGTTAGTTGAATTGAACAATGAGTGTTTGGATCAGAAGCGATGTATATGAGCATGCAGGTTGTAAAAGTACTGTAATCCTAGCTAGTCATGATAAGGTGAGACCTGAGGATCCAGTTCAAAATCAGCCATGCAATAAATTCCATAAGATTTTTACCTCTAATTAACCAGCAAAAAACAGAGCGTTGAATTGTGCTTAAAATGCCACAGGCCTAAGCTTTGCATAAAAGTGCTAAGGGGTACCATTCAGGATGCCCACTCTCTCCACTCCTTTTTAACACAGTACTAGAATTCCTAGGCAGTGCAATAAGGCAAGAAGCAAGCATAAAGGGGATCCAAGTAGGGAAAGAGGAAATAAAACTATCCCTCTTTGCAGATGACATGATTCTGTATTTAAAGAAACCTATAGAGTCTACTCCCAAGCTCCTTGAGCTGATTCAAAGCTTTGGAAGGGCAGCAGGCCATAAAATCAACCCTCACAAATCAACTGCCTTCCTTTACGCCAACAGTGAGAGGAACGAGGCAATAATCAGGAAAGAAACTCCTTTCACAATAGCCTCAAATAAAATAAAGTACCTAGGAATTAGCTTAACTAAGAATGTAAAGGACCGTTTAGATGAAAACTTTAAAACCCTAAAAAAGGAAATTAAAGCAGAACTAAGGAAATGGAAAAACCTCCCATGCTCCTGGATATGAAGAATCAACATTGTGAAAATGAGAATCTTGCCAAGGGCTATCTACAAATTCAATGCAATACCCATCAACATCCCAATGTCATTCTTCAAAGAAATAGAAGAGGCTATTCAAAATTTCATATGGAATAATAAAAGACCCCGTATACCAAAAACACTTCTTAGAAGAAGAAAGAACAGCGCTGGAGGAATTTCAATTCCAAACTTTAGACTCTATTACAGAGCTATAATTCTCAAAACAGCTTGGTACGGGCACAAGAACAGGCCTGAAGTCCAATGGAATAGATCTGCGGACCCAGATATTAAACCACAGACCTATGGCCACCTAATCTTTGACAAGGGAGCCAAAAAAATAGAATGGAAGAGAGATAGCCTCTTCAACATGTTGTGGTGGCAGAACTGGTTAAGCACCAGCAGAAAACTAAAGTTGGATCCTTCTTTGTCACCTTGCACTAGAATTAACTCCAAATGGATCAAAGACCTGCAGGTAAAAACTGACACACTGAAAAGTTTACAGGAAGGAATAGGAGATACACTAGGTCTCCTTGGCACAGGTCGAAACTTTCTTAATAATGACCAAGAATCACAACAAATCAGAGGAAGTCTGGATAAGTGGGACTGCAGTAAACGGCAGAGCTTTTGTATGGCAACGGATATAGCTAGTAAACTAATCAGGAAGCCTACAGAGTGGGAGAAGATCTTCACCAACCAAACAACGGACAAAGGCCTCATATCTAAAATATATCAACAACTCAAAAAATTGAATCACTCCAAAACTAACCTCCAAAGTGACACCCATCCCATTAAAAAATGGGCCAAAGACTTAAAGAGAGTCTTCTCTGAAGAAGAAACAAAAATGGCCTATAGACACATGAAGAAATGCTCCACATCTCTGGTCATAAAAGAAATGCAAATCAAAAGAACTCTAAGATTCGACCTCACTCCAGTTAGAATGGCCAGGATCAGGAAAACGAATGACAACAGATGCTGGAGGGGATGTGGCCAGGAGGGATCACTACTACACTGTTGGTGGGAGTGCAAACTCGTTCAACCACTATGGAAAGCAGTGTGGCAGTGCCTCAAAAGGCTAAACATAGAACTCCCCTATGACCCAGCAATTCCACTACTTGGCATTTACCCAACAATCCAGAAACAAGGGCATACTAAACCCACTAGCACAACAATGTTCACTGCAGCGCTATTCACCATAGCAAAGATATGGAACCAACCCAGATGTCCCTCAGTTGATGAGTGGATCAACAAGTTGTGGTATTTGTACACAATGGAATTGTATGCTGCTGTCAGAAAGAATGACATCACCCCATTTGTTAGGATATGGAAAGACTTAGAAAAAATCATATTAAGTGAAGTAAGCCAGACTCAAAGAAACTTGGGCTCAGTGGTTTCCCTCATTCGTCATAATCAGTAGAAACATTGGGCTCTACTAGAAGAGATTTGCAATAGAGCAAAAGGCCATATATAAGGCCATATAATGTGAAGCTAATTGAAAGGACCTCCAGGATATTGAAACAAAAGCCATATAATGAATGATTGTTGTCCTTAATGTACTATGTTGTCTCTCATCTCCTTTGCTGTCCCTTGGTTATCCCATATTGGTATAGTATCTCACTTTGTTATCTGATATATTGAATTTATTTGTATTTGGATATTTGAAATTTGATAGGGAAGGGGGGAAAACCAAGACGGGTGGGGGGTGTGGGGTTGGAGGGAAATGGGTAATAACACATTTGAAAGGGTATCAATGTATGTGAATTAATGCACCTTCTACCTGGCAAATATCATGTAACCCTTTTACTAATTAGAATAAAAAATGAAAAAAAAAGAAAGTTGTAGTGTATGGGGAGGATGATGGGGTCAAATACATTTCTTCTTAGAAATTTACCTCAACTGGTTGCCCTGGATTTTCCTGGCCTTCTTCTTAGAGAAAGGCCTGTTATACTGGATTTGTGGCTTGGCAAAGATCTAGCATGTACATCTTCGAGTAAGACATCCACAACTTCCATGCCTGAGACTCGAGTTTCCTGATCTTTGGCAACAGCACAGCAACATCTTTCTTCCTCCTGAGCCACAGGCCAAGTGAGCTGGCTTGAGGTGGTTGTTAGTTACAGTGGCTTGGTTACCAGGGTTCCATATTCTGTTCCATTGTGAGGGAGGCAGGGTCACCTTTCAGGGCCCAATGACCAAAGATCCTTGCTCACAGAAGACCTCACCAAAGACATACTGGAGGCTGAATCTCTCCTCCAATCTCACAATATACATGTGGATGTAGTAAACAGCACACCTTATTTGTCCATTCCCAATGTCTTCCACTAGGCCCAACAACCAGTTTGGTCTCAGCCTCAAGGAGCCTTTCTTAGGTAAGATCCAAACTTAAGGGTCAATATTGCCCTCATCCTTTACAAAACATTAGCTTCACAGTGCCTTCTCTGCCTGCATTTTGCCCCTTGTCGAATTTTTTTTGTTTTTGCTAGTCTTGGGACTTGACCTCAGAGTGTGAACATTGTTCTTGGGCTTTCTTTCGGCTTTAGCTGTCCCACCGAGCCACAGCACCACTTGCAGGGTTTTCTATGTATGTGGTAATGAGGAATCAAACCTGAGTCTTTTTGCTTGGTAGCCAAGGACTCTACCACCAGGTCAAACACACAGGGCATCTTGCTCATATTTTTGACGTCAATCTACTAGGATATTATAAGGTTTCTGTATCCTAATCAATTTTTTTCTGATGATTAGCTTTGCTGTCATGTGTAAAAAATGCAAGAGGGAAAAACACAAAGAATTAGTGAAATTTAAAAAAGTCATTACACACATACATAAGTGTTTATTCTTTGTAGGAGAAAGGATATATTGATATGATGATGATGACTTTATAATTACTATGTCAGGGTTGAGAGTTTGGCATATTGGTAGAGTGCTTGCCTAGCATCCATGAAGATCTGGGTTTGATTGCTCAGTATCACATAGATAGAAAATCTAGATGTGGCACTGTGGCTCAAGTGGCAGAGGGATAGACTTGAGAAAACCCGATGACAGTGCTCAGGCCCTGAATTCCAGCCCCAAGACTGGCAGAAAGATAAAAGAAAATGAAAATGCTTTTTACGAGCTAATTCACTCACAGCATTGGCTTCTGAAATCTTCGCTTCTGCATCTTGTGAAATACCCCTTTCCCTCAACGTAGACAAGAAAAACAGATCCATCCCATGGTCCACTGTGCAGTCCCTGGTTGGGCTAAGAGATAGTCGTGCAGCAACACATTAAGTTTTATTCTAATACTTTCCAAACTTTGTACTCAAACATGCTACCTAATTACCAACTTAGGTCAGTTATCCTTATGCTATACCTTTTCTTCATGACTGCACTATTCTTACACTCCAACGTTAATCCTCTTGTACCTCCCCTGACCGCTCTCATTCTTTTTTTCTATCTCTGGACCTCTGCTCGTCTTTCAACCCTTATACTGCACGAATCTACACTTGATGGCTGTTGAGCAATATTGTATATGTAGGTGGTTAATTATTCTCTAGGCTCAGAGGGACTTAAAGACAATAGAGATTGGATTGAGAGGATTATTGTTTTGCGTATAAATCGCTTATCAGTGGTTGTATTAGACTGGTCTGTAAGTGCACAAAAAGAAAGAGTGATAATACCAATCAAAACTTGTGAACATCTAGTGTCTGCCAGCTACAGAGGTCTAGGTTGTTTATATCTGAAAACCTATAATCGTATTTAGTAGTAATCTTGCTCCCATTTTCAAATGGGCAGAACAAGAAACTCAAGAAAAATGTCAAATCAAGAAACAACATCCACCACTCAATGTAAACAGACAATGCAACAGTCACTGGCACACCTAGAGGAGAGTCTTCCAAGTGCTACACAAATGCAACTGATAAACATCATTAATGGAAAATGTGAAAATATAAAGAAAGAGATAATGGAGGAAGCCATAGCCGAACAAGAGGAAATCAAAAACAAGGTGATAATGAAAGAGAAGAAGCCATAAAGGAGGCCATAACAAAGGTTTTTCAAAGAAAGATGGATGAATTCATAGAATTCACAAGTAAAAACGTGACCAAACTCCAGCAAATGTCCAAAGAAAATAAAGCTACTGAGCTAACCACTCAAAAGGAAATCAAGGAGATAAAGAAATCCATACATGATCTAAAACAAGAGATGCAAGGCATCAAAAGGGAGCAATTAGAAGCAAGGGAGATGAAAAATAAAGTAGATAGCTTTGGTAGCAGGTTAGACAATGCAGAGGAGAGAATTTCCGGGGCTGAAGATAATTTAGGTATTATAGAGAAAGAACAGAAAATGAGTCAATCCAAATCTAGGAAATATGACAGATCGCTTCAGGAGGTCCAAGATACAATAAGGAAGCCTAATTTAGGGCTAGTTGGTATTGAGGAGGGCGTGGATAAAGAGGTCAATGGTATTGGAAATACACTTCAGGGAATCATCTCAGAAAATTTCCCAAATATCCAGAAGGGTAGGCCCATCCAGATACAAAAAGCTTTTAGAACCCCAAACAGACCTGACCAGAAAAGAACATCCCACCGACACATTGTGGTCCGAACTGGATCAATAGAAACGAAAGGAAAGATCCTAAAGGCAGCCAGGGAAAAGGGATCAGTAACCTATAAAGGCAAACCAATCAGAATAACCCCAGATTTCTCAGCAGAGACCATGCAAGCACGAAGTGACTGGAAGCATATTTGTCATGCCCTTAAATCAAATAACTACCAACCAAGAATATTGTAGCCAGCTAAGCTCTCATTCATAACTGAGGGAACAATAAAAACATTCCATTCCAGGGAAAAGCTGCAACAATATGTCGAAACAAAACCAACACTACAGAGAATTCTCAAAGATGCTCTATACATAGAAAACCAAAATAAATGCAATATAGGGAAAGAAATGGCACCTAAACAGCATACCATCTAAGGACCACAAGAACTGTCAAGACACAGGCCCTACTAAAAACTTTTAAACATGGTAGGAAATAATAAATATCTCTCAATCCTAACTCTCAATATCAATGGACTTAACTCTCCAATTTAACGGCATAGGATGTCTAGTTGGATCAAAAAGCAAGAGCCATCGTTCTGCTGTCTTCAAGAGACACATCTTACCCAAAAACAATCATCTTTTTAAAGTGAGAGGTTGGAATAAAGTCTATCAAGCTAACTGCCCCCATAAACAGGCTGGAGTTGCCATCCTCATATCAGATACAATAGACTTCAAACTAAAATTAGTAAGAAAAGACAAAGAAGGTGACTACATACTACTAAAGGGATCTTTCCTCCAGGAAGACATAACGATCCTAAATATTTGCACACCCTTTTGAAGATTCTCAAAAGATTGAAGATTCTGCCAGTGTAAGTTAGATTCCGGCATTGATATTAAATAATGCAACGTGTAGGGATTTATATTTGAAATATCACTGTTGACAAAATCTAACACACATTTGCTTAGTATTTGCTTTTGATTTCCCAAGAAGTTCAGTACAAGCTACATGTGTGGCATATATCGACTGGGAGAAATGATTCAGAATATGTGACTCATTTGAACTGGGGTCAGTGAAAAGATACAGAAGCAGGATACCCATATTGTGATAATTTGTATCTTTTGCATATTTTGTGTTTGTTATTAATTCCATTTGTAGTGTACATTTCTAGGTAAAAACTTTTAAAATGTTTCCAAACAATTTGTTATTTCAACAGCCATAAAAGACATTTATATGCCTGATAAAATTCACAGAATCCAAATTATTCCATATTATTTTTTGTGTTTTGTTTTTTTTTGGTGGGTCATAGATCTTGAACTCAGCCTGGGCACTAACCCTGAGCTCTTCAGCTCCAGGCTATCACCTTACCCTGGAGCCAAGCCCCACTTTTCTAAAGAGAAAGAGTCTCACGTCTTTTTGTGCCAGGATGGCTTTAAACCTTGATCCTCAGATCTCAGCCTCCTGAGTAGCTAGGATTATAGAAGTGAGCCACCACCCCATCATGCTCAGCTTTCTGTTTTTTTTTTAAACAAGCCCTTTGGCTGGAACTCGGTCTGAGCACTGTCCTTCAGCTTTCCTCAAACCTAGTGATCTTCTACTTGAGCCACAGCACTACTTCTGGTTTTTTCTGTGTATGTGGTACTGCGGAATTGAACCTTCGTCTTCATACAAGCACTCTACAACTATGCCAAACTCCCAGCCCCTCCACATTAGTTTTTATGATAGATCTTTCCATGCATCTAGGATGGCTAGAAAACCTTCTTGAGTTTCCCAAGATCAGGGAGTATAGGTGTGTCCCATCCTGTGTGGCTACATAACCATTGTTTAGGGTACAGTTCTCTCTTCATTCTACCCATCTAGAGCAATTTTCATCTTCCATGTATAATCATTAAACATTCAGCTCCTGTTCCTCTCTACTCCATTCTCTAGAACCATCGTGCTGTTTGGCTCTAAGGGTTTGTTGATCCTTGGAAGCTCTGGAAGGGAAAACATACCCTAGCTCTTCCTTTATGACTGCTGTATTTTTAGTTTACTGTAATCAAGATTCATCTGTAAAATATAGTAAAATGTTCTTCCTTTTCAATGCATTGTTTTGCATATTTCTATCTTTTGATTATTATTAATAGTTGTGAATGGATTCTCCACATATTTGTTCTAGTCTCTGCTTTCTCTTCCGTTAGGTACAAATCTAGAAATAGAAGTGTTGAACCATATCTCTATGTAATTCTATATTTAGTACTTTTTTACCACTCTCCACGCAATTTTTGATTGTTTTATATTCCTTGCAGAACTATTCCAAAGTTCTACTTCTTCTCACCACCTTCCCAGTAATAGTTAGACTTTGAAAGTTGTTTTTTGGTAAGCGAGTGTGTGTTTGTGTGTGTGTGTGTGTGTGTGTTTGTGTGTGTTTATGTGGATCTTTTTGTTTAAAACTATATTTATATTAACATATTTAAAGTAATGATTTCATTGTAATTTTAATTTTTCTCATGACTGTTAATATTGAACTTCTTTCTACATTTTGAACTAGTATTTCTATATATTCTTTTTAGAAAATCCTC
The DNA here is from genome assembly GCF_031878675.1 of Megascapheus bottae. Classification (NCBI taxonomy): domain Eukaryota; kingdom Metazoa; phylum Chordata; class Mammalia; order Rodentia; family Geomyidae; genus Megascapheus; species Megascapheus bottae. The sequence goes on from NW_028327585.1 coordinate 5,498,121, forward strand.
TCCTATCTCTAATTTTTTTCCCTTTTTTTGTGGGGTAGTTGGGAAAGTCATGGGGCTTGGACCTTGGGCCGTGAGCTCTTTAGTTTAAGGCTATTGTCCTACCCTGAGTATTGCCCCTCAGTTCTTCTGCTCACAGCTCCCTACCCCTCTTCCCATTATATACAGAACAAAGGTCATCCTCAGTCTTTTTGAAAAAGTAAAACATACAGTAAATTTGTAGTATAAAACAGCAAGAAATAAATTTCTTGCCAGGTGCAGTGACTTCTACCTGTAATCCTAGCTACTCAGATATCAGGCTGATATCTAAAGATTTGGTTCAAAGCCAGCCTGGGCATTAGAAAGTCTATGGAATCTCATCTACAGTTAACCACTAGAATATGGGAAATGGCACTGTGGCTTCATAGGTAGGGTGATAGCCTTGAGTTGAAGAGCTCAGGAACAGTGCCCAGGCCCAGAGTTCAAGCCTTACAAATCCCCCAGCCAAAAAAAAGAAAAAAAAGTTTCTTCCCCAAGTGACTATTATGCCAGACATAGAACATTAACATTCTGGGTGTACTTCACAGTATTATTACTTGCTACCCTAAGATTTTGCAATATTCTCACAGTACCAGCGTATGTCATCATATAATGTAGTTCCTTTTCAATGGAATAATTCCATTTATAACCTAAATCTACTCCCCCGACTTATTTTTGTCGATACCACAATTGCTCTACCATGATATGCCACAAGCCATTAAACATTTTATGGTGGGTAATTGGAAAGGAGTCTCATGGAATTTTGTGCCAGGCTGGCTTTGAACCATGGTCCTCAGATCTCAGTCTCCTGAGTAGCTAGGATGACAGGCGTGAGCCACCAACACCTGGCTTGCCTTTTTATTTTTTTGTGGGTCTTGGGACTTGAACTCTGGGCCTAGGCACCATCCCTAAGCTTTTCAGGTCAATATTTCATGTAAGTCTAAACATTTAAGTAAAGGAATAAAATTCCAACAAAAAAAGTATACAATTCCAGACATGGTGTGTTTATAACTCAGTGCTAATTACTTGATGAAAATGTGCCATTCCAGAAGCTGGTGTCATTTGATGATGTAGCTGTGGATTTCAGCTGGGAGGAGTGGCAGCATCTGGACAATGCTCAGAGGACCCTGTACAGAGATGTAATGCTGGAGACCTACAGCAACCTGGTGTCCTTAGGTGAGCAAAAGTCAAATTCACTTGCAAGGCCAAGTGCCTTGTTATTTTGCAGATACGTGAATGTTTATCAAACTTTCAATACTATTTAAATGAAAGATTCCAGGCCCTGAGAAGTATCATTACTTTCTAAAGAAAACCTAAGGAAATTTTGTACTCATTCTTCAGGATACCTTCAGGATACTTTGACAACAGTTCTAAATTATGTTTCCTCTAATGGAGACGACATTCCAAACTTACACAGTAATTGTAAGTGGATAAACAATCCAGAATAGAACATATATCATTATTGGAAATAGAATCTACAAATCACTAAACAGTGAGTTTATAATGGAAACCTGGCACTAGGTGCAATGTTCCATGCCTGTAATCTTAAAATATTCAGGAGGAAGAAATCTAAGAATTCTAATTTGAAGGCAGCAATGGCATAAAATTTGCCATGAAACTCTATAACTCCAAATAACCCCTCAAAACTGTTAGTGGAGTGTCAAGAGTTTGATTTTGTCGTTGAGTGCTTGCCTAGCATGCATGAAGACCTATGCATGTAAGTGGAGCTGGGACTCAAACTGGTATTTTTCTAGCCTTGCTCAAGACAGCTAAGTTTATGCCATACAAAATGAATAAAGAGCTGGGGAAAAGTCAACCATGGAGCCAGTGAGAAATGAGAAAAAAGATTTAATAGATAACTTGTGAGTAGGATGTCTGCGAACTTAAAGCAATGATGACACAGCATAAGCAATAATTCTCTACTGTTTCTAATTTACAGGGCCCTGTGTTCCCAAACCTGTATTAATTGACAAGCTAGAGCACTGTGCAAAACTCTGGATAGGAAATTCCTCTGACAAGATTATCACAGGTGAGTGAATGCATCTTCATATTGATGTTGGAGCCTGAGCCCCATTGGTAAGTTCATGTTGTGATGTACTGAGCAATAATATTCTTAGTTACCCTAAATCCTGTGTGGAACCTATGGAATTCTTTGTGAATGAATCAAGAATCATTTTCTTTTCCCAATCCTATGCTTGGTCTCAGGGCCTGAGCATGGTCCTTGGGTTTTCTCAAGGCTAGCTCTCTACTTCTTGAGTCATAGCACCACTTCTGGCTTTTTCTTTGTATGTAGTACCAAGGAACTGAACCAGGTCTTTGTGCATGCTAGCTCAAACCCCCGGCACCAAGAATCATAGGGTGATATAATGAATTCTATGTGGCAGTAGAGTTAAAGTTAGATTTCTCTGTAGAAATCACTGTGAAACAAAATAAAATGAGAAAGCCATGAGCCCGTGGCTCATGCCTGTCAATCCTAGCTACTTAGGAGGCTGAGATCTGAGGATCAAGGTTCAAAGACTGACCTATCACAAAAACAACTTAGACTCTTCTCTCCAATGAACCAATAGAAAATGAGAAGTGGGGTTGAGGCTAAAGATATAGGGCAGTAGCCTTGAGCTGAAGAGCTCAGGAAGAACAGCCAGGTCTAGAATTCAAGTCCCATGACTGCAAAACAAGAAAGAAAGAAAGAAAGAAAGAAAGAAAGAAAGAAAGAAAGAAAGAAAGATATTTAATTTCTTTAAAACTAAGACTATAAATGATTGAGCAAACAAGGAATAAGTCAGGGCATTATTCTCTGATAAGGATAATATCTTTTTGCTGGTAGGAAGAGACTGGTATTCAGAACCAGACCTTTCCACCAGAAATTGAGCCTAGTGGTAGAGTGCTTGCCTAGCATACACAAAGACACAGGTTTGATTCCTTATTACCACATACATAGAAAAAGCCAGAAGTAATGACTTCATTGGTAGGGATCTAGTCTTGAGAAAACCCAAGGACAGTGGTTAGGTCCTAAGTTCAAACCCAGGAATGGAAGGAAAAAAAAAACAACAAAGTTTCAATCAACATAAGAAAATTAACTAGACAATGAGCTGGAGATTTTCTGGTCTTCCATGGTTCTGAGGGACAGGAGTGTTAGAAAAGGAATTTTTATAAGACTTCAAATGGAAAGAAACAAATTTCAAAATTCCCACAAATACCTAAATTGAGACTTTAGTGAGAAGTTGTAACTGAAGGGATATAGGTGTAAGTCCTTACTCTCAAGAATCGTTCTTGCTTGGATCAAAGGCAAACAGACATATAAACCAAACTTGTGGCCGCTGAATCTAAAAAAAATTCGTGTTCCTCACTTAATGGTTAATAAGCAAACAGCATTGAAACTAGGTAAGGTAATCCTATCTGCTACTCAGGACCTGAGACTCTTATCTGTAGTTAACTCTAGAAAACAGGAAGTGGGGCTGTCGCTCAAGGATAGGGGTTATAGTCTTCTGCTGAATTGTTTAGGGGCAGGGCCGATGCCTATGAACTACAGAAAAAAAAAAGAAAAGAAGGTTTTAAAAAGATGCAAAACAGCACAATATTTAGATTATTTCTCAAAAATAAAAGAAAGGCAGCTATTCCTCAATGTATAAACAAAACAGTATTTGAAAAAAAACAGCTGCAGGTATACTATAGGTAGTACTCAGCTTAAAACTGTAGCAATACATAGATGGGTAATTTCAATAAATATTCCCTGTGATATAAAAAGAGAACTAAAACACAGAAAAACCTTATTGGTCATGTAAAATATCATGTTCTTAATATGTTAGGGAGAAAACATATATTTCTCAAAAATCAATTTCCACTTTTATATTTTAAAATATCTAACACTTAGGATGGGAAAGTAAAGTCATTACCTTTACAGTAAGGAATATTTGTATCTCATGTATGTTTGTGTCTTTTTTTCTATGACTCATTTTAGATGTCCAGGTAATGGAAAATGTGTTCAAGACCTGCCAGGAAAGTCCACATGAATGTCTTTGTGAAGTAGCAGTTGCAAGTAGTATCGAAGTGGAGGAAAACGTGAGATTAGCAACAACTTTAAATTTGAGCTCTACACATAATCCAGAGCTGATTAGTAATAACGGTAACAACTTAGGGGTGAGGACTGAGGAGTTCATTAAGTGTCAGAACATGCTTCTGTCTCCTAAGCCTGATGAGATGCATGCTGCATATAGATCTCGTATGTCTCCTCTTCTTAAAAAATCCATCGGATATTCAGAGCACAGGAGAGACTCCTCATACATGTAGTGAATGTGAGAAATCTTTCAGTAATGAAATACGCCTTACAATACCTCAGAGCAAATATCCTGAGATATGTGATGCGTACATCAAGTGTGAAAATTAATTTCTGAGAAGTCAGACCTGACGCTCCAACCTCGATCTCCAAGAGAAGACAAACCTTATGAATATGAGGAACGTAATAAAATTTCTGCCCAGAATTCAGCTCTCAGCACACATCAGAGATCTCACACAGAAGAGAAATCTTATGAATGGGATAAATGTGGGAAGACTTTTAGACTGAAATCATACCTCACTTTGCACCCGAGAAGACACACAGAAGAGAAACCTTATGAATGTAACAAATGTGAAAAGTCTTTCACCCAGAAGATACACCTTCGAGTTCATCAAATAACACACACAGGAGAGAAATCTTATAAGTTTAATGAATGTGGAAAGTCTTTCCAAGGGAAGGGAAAACTTCGTGTTCATCAGAGAATACACACAGGAGTGAAACCTTATGAATGTAACCAATGTGTAAAGTCTTTCAGACAGAAATCTTCCCTCAAATTGCATCAAAGAACACACACAGGAGAGAAACTTTATGTGTGCAACAAATGTGGAAAGACCTTCAAGTGGAAGTCATATCTTGATGGGCATAATAGAACACACACAGGAGAGAAAACTTATGCATGTAGTGAATGCGGAAAGTCTTTCAAATGGATGGTAAAACTCCATGTTCATCAGAGAATATACTCAGGAGAAACACATTATGAGTGTAACATATGTGGAAAGTCCTTCACACAGAAGCCAAACCTCAACATGCATAAGACAATTCAAACAGGAGAAAAACCTTATGAATGTAACCGATGTGGAATGTCTTTCAAATGGAAGTCTTCCCTCAAATTGCATCAGAGAACACACACAGGAGAGAAACTGTACGAGTGCATCAAATGTGGTAAGACCTTCAGATGGAAGTCACATTACAGGAGGCATAACAGAATTCACACATATTAGAAACCTTAGGAATATAACCAAAGTTGAAAGTCTTTCATGCACTATTCACCCTTCAGGAAGCGTAAGAGAGTTCACACATATGAGAAGCCTTAGCAAGGTAATAAATAGGATAGACTTTTTAGTCTGTGGAAGAAAACTCAGCTTGTGTCACAGAACCAACACAAGATAAAACCCTTAATGAATGTAGCAAATGTTCAGTCTTTTCCCCAGAAGGCACAAGTCAAGATTTATCACTAAACACCCACAGGACAGAATCCGATGAATAAAATGAAAGGGAAATTTTTTTGAAGAACTCATAGTTGAGTTTGCATGATACCACATAGACACAGGATAAAAATCGTATGAATATAAGAATATGAAAAAATCCATCATGAACGCATGACTAAGTATAAAATGCACATAGGAGAGAAAAACCTTATGAATATTACAAATGTGGAAAGTGTTTGACCTGGAAGGCATACTTCTGTGTTCATCACAAACCTGATTCCCATAGAAGAAAAGAAAACTAATGAATAGAACAAATGTGCAATGACTTTTAATCAGAAGTCAGTCTTCAGTACATTTCAGAACATACACAATAAAGAAATAGAGAAATTCTGAGTAATGAAAAACATTTAGCTATATATAGAATCTCTGTATATGGGAGCATTAGGGTAAGTCTTCTAAACAAAGTCAACCTTCAGCAAGCGTTAAGAGCACTCACAGAAGAAATAATAGCATGTAGGAAAACCTTTGTCAGAAACCTCTAAAAGCTGCCTGTGTGGCTTAGTGGTAGAGTGCTAACCTATCAAGGATGAAGAGCTGGGTTAGATTCCTCAATACTAAGTGAAAAGAGCAAGCCAGAAGCAGCACTGTGGTTCAAATGGTAGAGTGCTAACCTTGAGCAAAAGTAGCTCAGGCCCTGAGTTCAAGCCTAAGGATTGGAGAGAGAGAGAGAGAAAAAGAGAGAGAGAGAGAGAGAGAGAGAGAGAGAGAGAGAGAGAGAGAGAGAGAGAGAGAGAGAGAAACAGGAACTTTTAAATTTTACAGAGATAGAGAAGGAGAGAGACAAGGAGACAGAAACTAATTTCTAAACTTTACAGTCTTTCTATTTCCTTACAAATTCGTCTATGTCATTCTTTCTGACAGAAGCACAGAATTCCATTGTGTAAAAATACCATATTTGATCTACTCATCAACTGACGGGCATCTGGGTTGGTTCCATACCTTTGCTATAGTAAATAGTGCTGTGATAAATGTTATTGTTCTAGTGAATTTAGTATGTCCTATCTGGACGATTGGCAAGTAGTGAAATTGCTGGATCACAGGGGAGCTCTGTGTTTAGTCTTTTTGGGATACTGCCATAGTGCTTTCCATAGTGGTTGAAGGAGTTTGCAATCCCACCAGCAGTGTAGTAGTGATCCCTCCTGGCCACATCCCCTCCAGCATACGTTATTAGATTTCTGGATCTTGGCCATTCTAACTGTAGTGAGGAGGAAAAGGGAAAGAGGAACTGAAACTTTCTCTCCTTACAGATGACATGATTCTGTATTTAAAAAACCCTATAGACTCTACTCTGAAGCTGCTTGAGCTGATATAAAACTTTGGTAAAGTAGCAGGGTATAAAATTAACCCTCAATGTCAACTGCCTTCCTATATGCCAACAAATGAGAGGAATGAGGCAAGAATCAGGATAGCAACTCATTTTGCTATCAAAGAAAATAAAATACCTAGGAATTAACTTAGAATGTAAAGCACCTTTCTGATGGAACTATAACCCCTGGAGAAGGAAATTAACGCAGAACTGAGGAAATGCAAAAACCTATGCTCCTGCTTGAGAAGCAGTAATTTTGTAAAAATGGCAATCTTGATAAGGACTATCTACAAATTCAGTGCAATATTCATCAATATCCCAATGTCATTCTTTCAAGAAACAGAGGAGGAAATCCAAAATTTCACTTGGAATAATGAAAGACCCCTTATAGTCTGTTTTCTTGCATGATACATAATGTTTAATCTCACCTTCTCCACCAAAATCTCACCTTTCTCATTGAGACATAGGTGGCCCTGTTTACTAGCGGCAAAGTCTCAAACGCGGTTTCAGGTGTCACCACTGCCTCTGTTACTGGGTAGATCCAACTCTGTCATCGATTCTGAGGTCTGCTCTGGGAGTCTTGGTCACAAGTTGTTCTGTGGCATCTGCTGCCAGCCTGTGCCTATTTGCTTCCTTTTCCTCCAGCAGCCTACAACAGGGAATGAAGTTCAGGCGCTGATGCTCTCCTTCATATGCAGGGCAGGATGAGCCCAACCCTCCCTCATCTTCCTCTTCCAATTTTTGGGAAAAAATGTGCTGGCAGAAGTCCTCAGGTGTGGGGCATGGCTGATCCACACTTTTAATCCAGGCTGGTCAGGAGGCTGAGATCTGAGTATGGAAGTTCCAAGTCACCTAGAACAGGAAAGTCTGATAGATTCTTACTACCAAAAATAAAAACAGCTGGGAATGGAGTTTGGGCTCAAGTGGTAAAGGGCTAGTCTTGAGTACAAATGCTTAGTGCCCAGGCCCTGAGTTCAGGCTCCAGCACTGCCAACAACCTCACTTTAGTGAGATTTTAGCTTTATCCATGTAGGCACATCTCACTGGAATCTTTGCTGGTAGAGATAGTCTTCATAATTTTGTCTCAAGGTAAAGGTCCTCCTGGGGTAGTACACAAAAGGTGTCATGGAGAGAGGAGCCCCACTTGCTCCAGGTTTGAAGATGGCATAGGTCAAGCCAGCATGGAGTTGGCACATCAGTCTTTTTCCTAGCAACACCTACAAGTGAATGTCAAATGACATTGATTGTTGTGGGATTGTGTGATTGAAGTGCCCCATTAAGGGCAGTGTTAGCACATCCAAACTTGGATACCAGGAATGCTGAAATCTCAAAGCTAAGATTTCTGTTGGCTACAGAAATGCTGGTGTGTCTGTTATTCACTAAAAGTTCAGGTGCAAAGATTCTGAAGCTTGATGCCATGTGTTTATTCCATTTAGTAAAATTATTTTAATGCACTGTATAAGTTAAAACATTTGATAAGAGTCAGGGGTAGTGAAAACATTGTTCTTGAATTCAGGTGTCTGGCAGGGTAATGGGGGGGTGTTGGTGGCTGGGACTATGAAGCTGGAGCTGCTATCAAACCATGGATCATGTTCCTCTTTGTCTGGGAGAAATGACTCCAAAGATGAAATTTGAATGGTGAGGAAAAGATGATGATGTACTCAGGAAATTTCCCCTAAACAAATGCTCATGTGGAAGTGGGATGGGAGCTGGGCATATCTGAGGCAGAGCTTAAGGGGGCTTTTCGTGGCTTTGAGAACGTTCCTTGCGACTTCAGGCATGCAGCAGGGTGTTTTAGATGGCCATTGTGAGATGGATGGAATAAGACTGGAGACAAGATGAATGCTGGGATCCTGCAATGCTCTTGCATGAGTGGCTGGTGGCTCACCTGAAAGAACTCATTATGTCTGAAAAATAAATCAGGAATTTGTTTTGATTAGATAATACCTGTAATCCGAGGCCTATTCAGGATCCTGATCTTAGTACTGTGGTTTAAAACCAACCCAGCAAAGGGAAAAGTGCATGAGACTCTTACTCCCAGTTTAGAGCAAGAACAAAGATTGAAGTAGAGCTGTGGCTCAAGAGCTAGAGTGCTACCTTGAGCAAAGAAAAGCTAAGAAAAAGCTCCAGGTCTTGAGTTCAAGGCCAGGAATGAAAGAAGGAAGGTAAAAAAAGGGAAGTATGTGAGGAAGGGAAATATATAAATGAAAGAGAGAAGGAACTAGAAATTTAAAACTAGAGAATATTTAAAAGTCATCAGTCCTTCTAAGAAAAGTGTTGGAGTATGGGTTCTATATGTGGTGAACTGGAAGCCCAGCAGTGACTTGTTAACCAAAGAGTCACCATGATGAGCAAAGGATAGAAATCTGCATGAGCCTCTTAGCGGATGGAGTCACAGAAGAGAACCTCAGCTCCCATCCCATAGTTAGAAGTATATAGAGATGGGGAAGTTGGCATCACCTTGATGTCATTGTGTCCATGGAGACTGGAAGCCATGGCTCTGTGAAAGCACAATGTTCTGGTTACTGAGCTGAGAGGCTGAGGAGAGCCAAGTCCTGGCCATGAAGAAATCAGGGTGGCAGCAGAGCAACTCTGCTGCAGTGTGTGCCTGCTTGGCTGTTCTTATTCTGTGGTGGATCAGGCCGGAGCGGGTGATAGTAACTGTTTTGTGGTCACAAGCCCTTCACCAAGAGCTTCCTCTGGGATCCTCATAAGCTACAGGGTGGCTGGTGGTGGGATGTGTGTGGGGTGGAAGTGACAGAGGGATGGACGCATGGCAAGGTTGGTGAAGAGATGAGAGGAATGATGAGAGCCCAGTTCATTGGTTTCCAAGGTTAATGGGTGGGAGGTAGAGAGGCATGATGGAGGAAAGATGGAGGCAGGGGAAGGTGGTGACAGAGTGAGGCCATCTGTAGTGCCAGCCTGGCCATCATCTGAAGCCCACAGGCAGCTTCCTGATCCCTCACTTTGTCCTGCTCCTTGTGGAGGGAATGTCACGTGTACCCAGAGCTAGGGGTGGGGCAATGTTAGTAGCACCTGGAGAACCATTGGCCTCTACCTGGGTGAGGGGTGGTTCTGGCTCCCATGCTGGGTGGCCTGATAGCTATGGAACAGATCTCTCCTTAGCTACCACAGTCAGTGGCTTCTCTCCATCTAGGGTTAGGGCACCTGCTCAGCCATCAGGACACCCCATGCCAGGACAGAGGCCTACAATTCAGATGGCAGCACAGGGGTGAAGATGATCTCACCGTAGCCCTAGTTACATGGCTGTCCCTGCATGCAGGTCAGGATGAGCTGGGGGAAGATGTTCTCTGTGATTTTCCACAGCCTACCCCGGCCTCTTCTTGTGTCTGATTAGACCCAGAGAGTACCAGGTTCCCTCACATAGTCCTGGTTCTTTTTCTTTTACAGTCATGAGGCTTGAACTCAGGTCCTGGGTACTGTCCCTGGGCTCTTTTGCTCAAGGTTGATGCTCTACCATTTGAACCATAGTGCCATTTCCAGCTTTTCCTTTTCATGTAGATCTCTGATATCTCCAGTGCTGTGCCTGCAGGGAGGCACTCCCCCCACAGACAGAGCCACCTCTGCCGTGACTGTGACTGCCCGCAACCCTCTCACCCACTCCTTGCACACCCCTCGACTCCAGTTTTAGCTTCTCTTGGACTGGGTGTCCAGCCTACCCCTTCCTACACTCACAAAGGGTCTACAATTGTCTTCCCAGGGTCCTTTCTTCTGCCAGCCAGAGTACAAACTGTGCACATCTTGACGATCACAGAGCTCAAACCCAAAGGCTGAGATGCAGAAGGGGGTGCCCGGGAAGCTGCACAGGGCCCATGGATCATCCTGTGCATCCCCCAGACTGTGACTTCCCCCACCCCCTTGGCAGGGAAGCTCCATGCCCACATTCTGATCCCTGGTCCCCTCCAATTCCATTCTCCCTTGGATTTTGCAGACTGTCTACCATCAGGATCTAAAATTCTATTCATCACTTTATGTCCTTATCACTGATTTGCTACTTTGGCAGGATCTCCCCGTGCCTGGAGAGTGGGCATGTCATGTACTCTCTGTGGAGAAGTTGCCCCAGGAGAAGAAATATGCACTTCATGTGAGTGTTGGACAGGGCACGAGGGCTCCCTAGGATCAGAAGCCACAGGAGGAGTGCAGATGGGGGAATGCTAGGGGCCCCAGGGGACAGTGGGAGTTAGGGCACAGTTGGTTCCTTCTGCAGGGGTGACAACGCTTCACAAACCCAACAGAATGAGGTTCACATTACAGATGTCAGAGACAGTGCAGATTGCCAATGGGCGCAGGGGTCACTGTCACCCCCAGATGCTGGCTGCATGCTGGGATGCACGCAGAGATGGTTTCAAGATCAGATAATGAGGATGTTGCAGGGTGTAACCATTCTTTTCAGATGGCTCTCTACCTCTCTTGAGCTTCATCTCTATCTTTGGCTTTTTCTTGGCAGTTAACTGGAAATGAGAGTTTCATGGACTTTCCTTTCTGGACTGGCTTCAAACAGAAGCTATGCACGGTTTTCAAACCATACCCTAGTGAAGAAGGGAAGCTTGATCTGGTGCTTAACTGGGTTGCACTTTGGCTCCGTTTGCTATGCCTCACGGGAGGGGGCTCATCATTTGTAGACTAAGATCTCATGACCTTCAAAGTCAAATGCTACCTGAAAGTTCAGGGTCCCAGCCTATGTGTTGGTGCATACATTTTCTGTTATGCTGGGTCATCAACCCATGTTTTAAGCTGGAAGTAGGCAGTGCCACATTTGATAAGAATATCTGCCAGAGATTGTCACCTCATGAAAGCAGATTCTAAATTTGTATTCCATTTCCCGTGGTGGATAAATCCCCTCCAAGTTAGACAGGCTCACATCCCCCTGCAGGTCACACTCCTAATGCACCCTTGAGTGTCCTCATGGTATTGGGATCTAAGTTTGTAGGGAATGCTGGTTTAGTCCATGAATTAGCTGGACAAGTGATGACAAATGTGTTGTGGATTAATATGAGAACAATTTAAGAAGCCCTGGAGGAGCATCAACCTGACCCTCTGTGGTGCGATAAATCTGATAGGATGTTCCAGACCGAGAAACAATCACATGGCTTTGTGGTTGGCATCCAGACAAGTGAGTGCATGTCTTAGCTGTCAGCCAATACAGAGGAGGACATGAATAAGTGGGTGGAAAGCATCTGTCACACCCCTGTCTGGGGGCAGGTGGAGAGAACATAGGAAGGTAGATACCATGGCTGTGGTGGGGCCAAAAAATTGTCAAAGAGGCAAAGGAACCAGGTACTGGTAGCTCAAGACTGTCATCCTAGCTACTCAGGAGTTTGAGATCTGAGGATCACAATTCAAAGCCAGCCCAGGACAAAAACTCCATGAGACTCTTATCTGCAATAAACTACTGAATGCAAGAAGCTCAAGCTCAGTGACAGCATCCAGGCCTAGCGTTCAAAACCCAGGACCGGCAGAAAAAAGTATCAAAGGACAAAAAGCTGGCCAAAAGTTAGAGGGACTCTATCTTGACAAACAATACAATGGTAAGTTGCACTCAGAAGACTTGCACAAAATCTGGAAATGCCTGAGACCTATCTATGTATGTTTCCTGTTTGTCTAAATACATATGTTTATGCATTTATATATTAGCATAGAGAGACAGATCAATACATATGACTATACATATATACATAGCCAGACACTTATGGGTGGGTGGTATACTGTGTGAGAGTTTGTGTTTGTGTTTTGTGGATGGCTATCTCTGTTTAGGAAAGGTAGAAAATATGTAAATATCTTTAAAAAAAACTTGATAAAATATAGAGAGACATAAGCTCTTGAGGGAATCTGAAATGACAAGATTATTCACAGGCACGTTTATCCTTATGGATTCCTCAGCAAGTTTTAATTTTTTTCATTATTTTCTTTCTTTTTTTGAACCAGTGCTAAGGATTTCTCTCAGGGACCAGGTGCTGCCAATTACTAATTTTCTCATGGCTGGTACAAGAGGAACTGAGCCACAGTTCCACTTTTGCCTTATTTATTCGTGCTTAACTGAAGATAAAGATTTCTATCAGTGACTTTCTTTCAGGGGCTGGATTCTAACGAGGATCCCCAGACCTCAGCCTTCTCTATAGCTACAATTAACAATATGAGAACCCAGCACTGGGTTCCAATGCACAGGGCAAGAAATTGAGTGAATCTCTCAAGTCCAATTAGCTATAATAATCTAGAAGTGAAAGACCAATACCTTTGAGGAAAAGATGCTGAGGGTTATCACACAGGCCCTATGAGTAAGCCCTAAACCCTGTACACTTGTGTGCATGCACACATTGGCAGATACACACACACATGCACACACACAATATCTCAGGCAATATTGTATTTTGAATTAATATCCAAAGATTGGACAACAGGATAGCAAGTAATAAAATCTGTTTTTCTTGTCTACATTGAGGGAAAGGGATAAGTCACAAGATGCAGAAGCGAAGAATTCAGAGGCAAATGCTGTGAGTGAATAACTTGTAAAAAGCACATTTCTTTTCTTTTCTTTTCTTTTGTTTTCTCTGCCATTCCTGGGGCTTGAACTCAGGGCCTGAGCACTGCTCTTGGCTTTTCCCAAGTCTAGCCCTCTGCCACTTGAGCCACATTGCCATATGGATTTTTATATCTGTGTGATATTAAGGACTCAAACCTAGATCTTCATGGATGCTAGGCAAGCACTCTACCACTGGGCCAAACTCTAAACCCCGATAAAGTATTTATAAATAGTCATCATCATCATATCAAAATATCCTTTCTCCTACAAAGAATGAACACTTATCTATGTCTGTAAGACTTTTTTTATGTCACCAATGCTTCTGTGATTTTCCCACTTGCATTTTTACAGATGACCGCACAGATATTCATCAGGAAGAAAAATAGATTAGGATACAGAAACCTAACAACGTCCTAGTAGATTGAAGTGAAAAATATGTGCAAGATGGCCTGGGTGTTTCCTCTATTTGTAGAGTGCTTGGCTACCACACAAAAAGACTCCGGTTTGATTCTGCAGTACCATATTCATAGAAAACTCTGGAAGTGGTGCTGTGGCTTGGTGGGACAGCTATAGCCTAAAGAAAGCCTAAGAACAATGGTCAGGCTCTGAGTTCAAGTCCCAGGACTAGCAAAAAAATGTGTAAGAGGCAAAATGCAAGCTGAGAAGGCACTGTGAAGCAAAATGTCTTGTGAAGGGTAAGGGGAATAGTGACAGTTAAGTTTGGATCTTACCTAAGAAAGGCTCCTTGAGCCTGAGACCAGGCTAGCACTTACGCCTAGTTAGTAATTTGGGATTTGAACAAAAAGATGTGCTGTTTACTACATCCATATGTGAGGTGGGAAGGGAGATTCAGCCTCCAGTATGTCTTTGGAGAGGTCTTCTGTGAGCAAGAGCTTTGGTCTTTGGGCCTTGAAAGGTGACCCTACCTCCCTCACAATGGAATAGAATATAGAACCCTGGTAACTAAGCAACAGTATGTGACAACCAGCTCAAGCCAGCTCCCTTGGCCTGTGGCTCAGGAACCAGAAAGATGTTGCTGTGCTGTTGACAAAGGTCAGGAGGCTCGCATCTCAGGCAGGAGAAATATGGATGTCTCACTTGAAGAAGTAGATGCTGGATCAGTGCCAAGCCAAAATTCCAGTATATCAGGAATTTCTCTAGGAAGAAAGCCAGGAAACTCCAGGGCAACTCAGATGAGGTATACTGAGAGGAAACCTATTTGAACCCATCATCCTGCCCACACACTACAACCTTCTTGTGTGCTTTCAAGTGACTATACTGAGATTAGAGTGTGTCATTTCCAATCTACTCTATTCCAATTCCTCAGTGTGAAGTGTGGTCCCATTCCTACGTTTGAAATATCCACTGTTTTGCCAACATAGTGTGATGGTAAGTCAGCTCAGACTCTGAATGAGCCTTGTAACCTATGGATCCTGGAGGAAGGCCTGTTGGAGATGCTGCTGACAAAGCTGATCCCTGCCTACCAGAAAGGTGATCTCTTTTATGTGGGAAACTTCCTGCACAATTTCAAATAGTGGAGGACAATGTAGTAGTTGCTGGAAATTCTCTTGAAAAAGTGAGTGTTCCCCCTCCAAACCCAGGTTTGCTCACCCCTCCTGGCCAAGTCTTGGAATACTTGGCTCCTCTCTGAGCCTGTTTGGTTCACTGGGGTGTTCACAGGGGAGCTAAGCATGATACAAGTGCACAAACTACTTTATTATGACTGGGACACCATGCCATTTCATTTCCCACACAAGCTACTGGAGTCTCAACAGTGTGCTTACTGAGAAGTTGGATTTCAGGCATGAGTAAGTGGCTCCCAACTGCAGCCCTCACCTAGGTGACATCCTAGGAAATCCCATTTCCCAGTAAGAAATGAGGTGTCAGTACTAATCGCAGAGGCCTGTGAAATACTGGAGTCAGAGGAAAAGCTGGGGGCTGAATCACTTTCGAGCCATCAGGGATGGATTGTGATAGCTTTGCCTGTTAGAACCTGAAAGCATTTACATTTTGGTGTGTGGTCCAGTGCTGCCACTTGAACCTGAACCCAGGTCTAAATGCCATCCCTTTGGTGTTCAAAAATTAGCACTGTACCATTTGTGTCATAGGTCAAGTTCTGGCTTTTTGCTGCCTATTTGAAGACAAGTGCCTTTAGAATTTTACTGTCTAGACTGGCTTTCCACTGTGATCTTCAGAGCTCAGCCTGCTGGGTGGCTAAGATTAGAGGAATGATCATTTAGTTCTTTATTTAGAGCATTCACTTATTGATTTATTTAGACCATTTACTTAGTTAATTTAAGGTGCATTTACTTTGGACAGATGCATAGAGGCCTCTCTCAGAAGCTTCTGGAAGTGGGGTGTAAAAGTCATCCTGTTCTCGAGTGTCTCTTACCCCCCTCCCAGCACATAAGTGCACATCTCTGCAGGACAGCCACAGCATTAGAGTCCTGCAAGAAAGGGGCTTTGGTAGAAGGCTCAGGATGGAGAGAGAAGGCTCTCACTTTCCTTGTACCGAATGTGCCCAAAGCATCATGTGTTACATCTATACGATGTGAATGGACTTCTACCCCAGTGATTTCTACGAGTTCAAGAACTGCCACACCCTGACACAACTCAAGCTCTATATGAGGCTCCACATGCCGGCTTTGGACCTGCTCTTCTAAACACATACTTTTTGACCAGCTGGAGGAATGTGCAACCAGTAAGACCAAGAAAAAGTAGAAGTCCTGGTGTGGGTGCCTCAGAGCCTGTGAGTAGGAAGCCCATGTGGTCTAGATATTGGTTGGCCCTTACTTCTACAGAGCTTGGCAAAATGCCCTTTATGGGTGGTGTCAGCCAGGTAATGTCTGTCCTCTGAAAGGACTCGGGAATAAGCACTCATTGGAAAGACCCTACACCTCCTCAGAGTTCAGTCCAAACTCCAGTTCTACAGGATGCTCCATTAGATCCTCATGGAAGTTGAGTGACACTTCAACTTGCAGAGTCCACTCTGTACCTATTTCCATTCTTAGGTTTGGGGCATCGTGGAAGAGCTTATCCTGAACTCCGGATGAAAAACCCACCAATGGAGCTGGTGACTGATGGAGACTGAGAATCATCACTGCACTCCAGAAAGCATGGGCCTTCTGTAGAAATTACCAAACAGGTTTAGAGTCCTGTGGATATACCTTTTGCTCTGAACTCCATGTGTGACACAGTTGAACCTGCAGATACTATGGAGGAAGAAAAAGAGCAGCCAGATTTCCTTCCGTTTCCTTTCACAGTCCACCCAGGGTCAGTCCATCAGAGTCAGAGTAACACTCCACTTATTGTGCAAGCTGAAGGGGCACACGCTGGGCTCATGGAAAATGTCCCCATGGGAAGCAGCAAGTGTACTCTCAATACTGGATTCATTGGAGGAAAATGAATCCATCCTCACAGAATATCCAGACCCATCCATCTCACTAAAAGAGACTCAATCTCCATTCGACAAACCAGAATCCATCCCCCTCTTAACTAAGGAAGGACATTCTGTTTCTCATGAGGAAAGAGACCCTTCTGAGAACTCTGAAGTAGAATTACTTTCTGAAGGCAACTTGGAGGCCAGTCTGGATTTAGAGATTCCCTGTCCCCTTCCTAAAAAGACATCTCTTTATCTTGCTCTCATGATTCTTGTCAAGTATTCATTGTATTTACTTTGCTAACTATTAAACTCGCATTGTTAATATTATGGTGTGCAGTTCTTCAGTCCTTATTATACTGTGTTTTATTTTCCACTTAGAGTGTGAGACCTCAGACACCTAGGTCCTGGGTGGGCCAAAAAACAGACAGGTCTTGTCCCATACAAGACAACCTTACTGTATATACAGGGAACTATGAAATGCATGGAATCACCAGGAATCCAGGCCAGGCCTCCATGGAAAAACAAGTCAGCTACCAAAGCTTAAGGACAGTGCAGATGCCTGGAAATGTGTTTTGTCAATCGGGAGAAGTGCCAGAGTAACTGTAATATTATGTGGGACTCTGTTCTGTGAGTTCAAGTCTGTTTATATATCCATTGTGCTTTGTACAAATATTTAAGAAAATTAAAACTCCACAATAGCATCAAAAATCTACTTTGGCTTTGAATGTGGCCTAGTTGTAGAGTGCTCGCCTAGTATACAAGAAGACCTTGATTCAATTCCTTGGCACTGCATACACAGAAAAAGCAGATGGGGCACTGTGGCTCAGGGGTCAGAGTGCCACACTTGAACAAATGTGGCCAAGGACAATTCCTGGTCCCTCAGTTCAAGCCCCAGGACTAGCCAAACAAGAAATCATACCATTTTCCACACATTTGGAAATAAATCTGTTTTATCTAACCCTATTTCTTTTTTGCCAGTCCAGGGTGTGTGCCACCAAGACAAACTACTGGCCCCCAACCTTACTATCTTTAATCATTTAATTTTTTTACATAATCATATTTCATTCTGTCTGTATTAATACCATAAACAGTATGCTTATTGTAATAATGTTAAAGATAAAACATAACAAATTAATAACTAAAATTCCTTTTTTATTAGTTTTATAGCATTACTACAATTTTATGAGAAAAATTGCCTAGAATGTTTATTTTAGAGTTCAAGTAATCCATTTTGATAAATATATCAATCTACATCATTTATTTGAACACATTTTCAACTATTTTTTTCAGGAATGAAAATACATATATATTTGTTGTAAATGAAATTTATGACTTGGGGGGAAGGGAAAGAGAAAAGGGGGAGGGGGTAACAGTGTTTAAAAGAAATGTACTCATTACATACGTAACAGCAATTTCTTTGTATATCACCTTGACAACAGATTTTTTGAAAAGTACAATAAGTTTAAATATCTACTTTGGGGAGAATTTTTTTTTGCCAGTACTGTGCTTAGACTCAGGACCTGAGCACGATCCTTGTTTTTGTTTTTGTTTATTCTTAAGGCTCAAGTTCTATCACATGTGCCACAGCACCACTTGTATCTTTTTTATCTATGTTGTGCTGAGGAATTGAACTTGGGTCTTCATTCATGCTCGGCAAGAACTCTTCCACTAGGCTTAACTTATGGCCCCAGTGGGAAGGAAGTTTTCCATAAAATATGTAGGAAATATGTCCACTAAGTAAAAGCCATCAAAAATAGAAGAAAAATTATATACTTAGATAACGACATGCCAGTATTATGGCAGATCTCTGTAATTCTAGCTTCAAGAGTGGCCTATTTGGACCGGGAGTTGGCTGGCTTAAGTAAAGTGCTATCCTTGAGCAAGCCCTAGGACAGTGCTCTGGCCATGAGTTGAAGCCATAGGACATGCAAAAAATAATAATTTAATGCCCGTGACTGGTGGCTCACCCTGGTAATCCTAGCTACCCTGGAGGATCGAGGTTCAAAGACGGCCCAGGCATAAAAATCTGTGAGAATCTTATTTCCAAATAATCCAGAAAATTCAAAATGACAATGTGCCTCAAGTGGTAGAGCTCTTGCCTTGAGCTGAAGAGCTTAAGGTAAACATCCAGGCCCAGAGTTCAAGCCCCATGAGTGAAAAAAAGAAAAAGAAAAAGAAAGCCCTTATCTAAGGCTGGAGTGCACAGTAGTGGTAGTTTGCTTGCCTAGTATGCACAAAGCCCTGTGTTCAATTACTCTTTACCACTTACACCAAAAAAAAGCTGGAAATGATCTCAGAAGTTTGGGTTCTGAGGATCACAGTTCAAAGCCAGGCCAGACACTAAAGTCCATGAAACTGTTACTTCCACTTAAGCACCAGAAAACCAGAAGTGACACTGTGGCTCAAGGTGTTTAAGGTTGTAGCCTTGAGCTGAAGAGCCCAGGGACACTGCCCAGGTGCACAATTAAAGTCTTACAACCAAAAGACAGAGAGAGAGAGAGAGAGACAAAGATTGCGAGAGAGAGAGAGAGAGAGAGAGAGAGAGAGGGAGAGACAGAGAGAGAGAGACAGAGAGAGAGAGACAGACAGAGAGAGACAGAGACAGAGACAGAGACAGAGACAGAGAAAGAGACAGAGAGACAGACAGGCAGACAGACAGAGACAGACAGAGACAGAGACAGAGACATCAAACAGTCAGGCACTGCTGGCTGAAGCGTGTAATTCTAGCTACTATGGAGGCTGAGATTGGAGGATCTTGGTTCAAAGCCCAAAGCCAGTCTGGACACATATGTTTGTGAGACTTACATCACCAATTAACTACCAGAAACCAAAAATGGAGCTGTAGAGGAAGAGCGCTAGCCTTGAGCTGAAGAGCTCAGGACAGTGTCCAGGCCCAAAGTCCAAGCACCATGACGAATCAATAATAAAAAAAAGAAGATAGCTAATTGTAATGATGAATAATTTTGTGCTGGGAGTTTGGCCTAGTGGTAGAGTGCTTGCCTAGCATGCACGAAGACCTGGGTTCAATTCCTCAATACCACATACATAGAAAAATGCTGGAAGTGGTGTTGAGGCTGAAGTGGTAGAGCCCTAGCCTTGAGAAAATATAAGGACAGTGCTCAGTCCCTGAGTTCAAGCCCAGGACTGGCCAAATCAAAAGTAGTAGAGCACTGGCATTGAACTGAAGATCTGAGGAACAGCCCAGGCACAGAGTTCAAGCACCGCAAACAACAACAACAAAATCTACGAAATGGCAGTGGTTGTTTTAAGCTAAGCAAAAATAGAGTAGAAACTGGTAAAATACATATTTGTGTGTAAGCAAAATAGCCAGACTTATGCATTAGAACAGGATAGCAACTTGAAAAAAAACTTTGTTTTCCATCTCACTAGGTCCTGTCTCTTAATTTATTCAAGTAAGTAAAATGCTGGGTTTTATAATCATTGCTCTGAATATTAGAAAATCATAATATCTCTCATTAACCAACAAAGACCAGGAACTGGGGCTTCGTTCAAATGGCAGAGTATCAGGCAAGAGAAGAAAAAATTGAAGTAAGAAATTGAAGTTCTTGATCCAGAACCTGCATAGTAACAGAGCAGCAGCCTGGTGATGGTACCTCACACCTATAATCTTAGCTACTCACGAGGCTAAGATCTGAGAATCAAAGCTTAAAGCCAGCCAAAGTACCCAGTTAACTGCCAGAAAAACCAGAAGTGGCACTGTGGCTCACAGATTAAAGCACTAGCCTTGAGCTGAAGAGCTCAGGGACAGTGCCCAGGCCCAGAGTTCAAGCCCCACAATTGACAACAATCAAACAAGCAAACAAAACTCACAAAGAAGCCTGCAGACCACAGTGGTTCTGCTGAGTCTCTTCTCTATGGGGATCAGGAAACATTTCACTTTCTCTGTCTCTTCCCATCTCAACATTCATACTAAAATAAGACTGTGTTGAACGTTTCAATTTATAAAAATGTTTTTCATGAAGCACCCTGAAATATTCAACGCTTATATCTCAATTGAAGATAGTTGATTTGGGGCTGAATTGGTAGAGTGCTAGCCTTGAGCAGAAAAGGTCAGGGATAGAGCTGAAGCACTCAGTTGAAGACCCAGTCCCAACACACAAAAGAAATTATGCACTTTATACATATTTTCTAATTTCTTAATGAATTTTTCAGTCTGCATAAATATAGGGTACATTCCTTGTTACTTAAGTAATATTGCTCTTTTTTTTTCTTTTTGCCAGTCCTAGGGCTTGGACTCAGAGCCTAGACATTTTCATTGGACTGGCTTGCTGAAGGTGAGTGCTCTGCCTCTTGAGACACAGCGCCACTTCTAGCTTTTTTCTGAGTATGCGGTACTGGTGAATAGAACCTAGGTCTTCATGCATTCTTGGTGAGCACTCTACCATTAGGCTACATTCCCAGGCAGTGAGATTCCTCTTGCAGTCATTGTATGTTCACAGAGTTTGATCTCACACACTGTAGGGCCCTGGTTGGCTTTGACCTGTGATCCTAAGCCCTGAGCCTCCTAAGCAGCTGAAATTAAGTTGTGAGCCAGCATGATGGCTTCCATTCTTTTTTCTACAAAAATATATGTAGTTATCTAAAATATATCTATAGCCGAAAAAAATGAATCTCTCCCAAACAAATCTTCAAAGAAACAACCATCCTATTAAAAGGTGGGCTAAAGACTTAAAAGAGTATTCTCTGAAGAAAAAATTAAAATGGGCTTTAGACACATGAAGAAATGCTCCGTATCTCTAGCAATAAGGGAAATGAAAATCAAAACAACTTTGAGATTCCACCTGACTCCAGTCAGAATGGCCATTATCAAAAAATCTAATAAGAGATACTGGTGGGGAAGTGAACAGGGGGGATCACACCTACACTGTTGGTGTGAGTGTAAACTCGTTCAACCAGTAGGGAAAGCAGTGTGGTGGTTCCTCAAGAGACTGAACATAGAGCTCCCTTATGATCCAGCAAATCCACTACTTGGCATCTACCCAATTGTCCATAAAAAAGGGCATACTAAAGCCACTAGCACAATGATGCTCATTGCAGCACTATTTACCATAGCAAAGATATGAAACCAACCCAGATGCCACTCAGTAGATGACTGAATCAAGAAGATGTGGTACTTATACACAATGGAATGCTATGCTGCCATCAGAAGGAATGACATCGCCCCATTTGTAAGGAAATGGAAAGACTTCGAAAAATTCATATTAAGTGAAGCAAGCCAGACCCAAAGAAACATAAGCTCAATGGTTTCCTTCATTTGTAATAATTAGTTCACATCTAGGACTCTCCTAGAAGAGGATTACAATAACTCAAAAACCTAGGTATAAAAGGTCATATAGGATAAGACTAAATGAAAGGATCTCTAGGATATGGGAACAAGAGCTATATCTTGTGTCATCGTTGCTCTTAATCTTGTGTGATTTTTGTCCTTAATCTACTATGTTATTTCTCATCTCTTATTTTGCCCTTTGGTTAATGTCAGATTGTTACAGTATCTGATTTTTTCCTTGGCATATTGTATATATGTTTATTTGTTTATGTCAAATAGGAAAGGGAAGTGGGGAAACAAGATGATTGGGAAGGGGAGGGGGGAGAGAACTGGGGACAGAAACATGTGGAGTGGAATAAATGTGTGAGAAGTAATGCAGTCCACTACCTGTAAATGTAATCGTAACCCCTCTATACATTACCCTGAAAATAAAAAAGAGACTATAATAATATCTTTAGAAAATGAGTCTGGATGATGGAAACAACCAGATGCCCTACTACAAAAAATGTGATACACGCGCACACACACACACACACACACACACACACACACACACACACACACACACACAATGGAATGATACATAGCCAACCGACAAGATAAAATAATGGCATTCTCGGGGAAGTGGATGAAAAGGAAAAAAATCATATTAAGTGAAGTAAGCCAAACTCAAAGGAACATAGGCCCAAGAGTCTCCCTCATTTGTCAAATTCAGTAGAAACCTAGGGCTCTGCTACCAGAGATTTACAATAGAACAAAATCTAGATACATTGTCACAAATAGTATGACACTAAATGTAAGGACCTCCAAGATAAAGAAACAAAACTCATATAATGAGTGATTGTTGTCCTTAATGAACTATGTGATCTCTTATCTCTTTTGCTATCCCTTGGTTATATCATATTGTTACAATATTTCACCTTACTTTCTGATATATTTCATATGTGCCTACTTGGTTATTTGAAATTGGATAGGGAAGGGGGGAAATGAACATGAGTGGGGGTAGGGGAAGTAAATGGGGACCATATCATTACACGGGGTATCAAAGGTTGAGAAGTAATGCACCTTCTATCTGGTGAATATAATGTAACCCTTCTATAAATTACAATAAAACTAAATACATAAAAAGAAGATCTGCACAGAAAAAAATAATAATGGCATATTTGGGGTAGTGGATGAAATTAGAGTGAATCCTGTTGAGTGAGATAAATCAAGACCAAGGAACAAAAGGTACATGGTATCCTTAATATATGGATATTAGTTTCAAACAGTAGTAGAGCGATGATTGAATAGTTGATACCCAAAGTTCTGGACATAATTTTGGAGATATAAACATAACTACATAGACATAAAAACGTAGGATAGACTATACACTCTATAGACATGTGTTTTATTATAGATTAATCTGTATCTATGACATATAAAGACTCAGCTTAATTTTTACTATATTCTAAAATTCATGTGCCAGTGATTGTATAGCGATTCCCTTCTTGAATAATTGTTGGTTAAACATGTCATTTGAAATATGATGTAAAATTCAATGTTAAGAAATTTTTTTAACAAAAGAGGCTAGAGGTAAATACCACTAATGTACTTGCTCTAAGTGGTACAGAAATTTTCTTAATGAATCAAGGAGTTTTATTACATCTTTATGCAATTATTTTAGTTCTGAGTGTTCTACACTCAATGCTACTCCTGGAAAGATGATATAGCTGACTGTGTAGATGGTATGAAGACATACTGGCCTAAACGTAGAATAAAGCATTGGTAAGTGGCTGTTAGCTGTCCAGATTCTACTGGAATATGTGGAATGAATTTATTAAGCACAATGCAGGCTCTTAGTCAGATCAGGATCAAGATTATTTGGTTCCATGAGATGAATGAGGAAAGATCAGAAAAATCTTCTAAGATATCCAGATATACTTTTGAAACTAAGGTATCTGGACTCCTTTTTTTTCTTTCTTGGTGGGGAGCTTGAACCTTGGACCTGTGCAAGGTCTCTTAGTTCTTTTTCCTCAAGGCTAATGCTGTATCAGTTTTAGCCACAACTCCACTTAGTTTTTGGGTGCATAAGTGGAGAGAAGAATCTTACAGTTTTTTTTGTTTTCGTTTTTTTTGCTTGCAAAGGCTTTGAATCACCTTCTCCCTGGCTAGTAGAATGACAATTATGACCCTCCAGCGCCTGGCTAGTGATTTTTTGAAAATTGGACTTTGTTCCAAATCACATAACTGGTTCCTAGCAAAGTTTTGAAGCCTGACTTAAAAGTGACAGATTTTTGTCACTTGGAGACACTCTGTGCTGAACGTTAGAAATCTACCAGCTGAGTCACAGTGGCACTTCCAGTTTTTGTTTATATGGTGCTGAGGAATGGAATCCAGGGTTTCATACATGCTAGGCAAGCTTCATTTTCAGCCCAAGGTTTTAAGTTTTGTTTTTTCAGTGTTGTTGCTTCTAAGGTTCTGTATGATGTTCTTTCATTTTCTTTGCTTTTCACCTCTTTTCTTCTTTTTCCCTTTAGTTTTATTCTCTGTAGTCACTGTGTTGAATTCAGGTACCCTGTGTCTTGTACATAGGTTTATGTGATTTGTGAAAGGGAAGGGCATAATAAAATGTTAAAAAATAAAGAAAGGAAAAAATGTGTCCCAATTGAATAGTGATATTTTATAAGACACTAAACGGAAATGAACTGAACAATCTGGGTGGAGAGGGGGCTGAGGGTAGGAAAACAGAGAAAAATGAGGGAGGGGATAACAATTTTCTTAAGAAATGTGTTCATTACTTATGTAACCGTATGCCAACTATATATTGACTTAACAAAAAAAATTAACTTAAAAAAAATTTAGCCGGGTATGGTGGCTTACACTTGTAAATGTAGCTACTCAAGAGGCTGGGATACAAGGATAGCAGTTCAAAGTCAGCCTGGGCACTGAAGTCCATGTGACTCTTATCTCCAATTAACCACCAGAAACACAGAAGTGGCCCTATGGCTCAAGGGATAGGGCAGTAGTCTTGAGCTGAAAAGCTCAGTGACAAGACCTAGGTGCAGAATTGCAGTCCCATGACTTGAATGATGAATGATACTAGCCAGGCTCTGTGCGCTCACACTTGGAATCCTATCTACACAGAATCAGGTTTGAATCCAGCCCAAACAAATTGCATGATATTCTGATTTACAGTTCATTACCAAAAATCTGGAAGTGGAGCTGTGGATCAAGTGGTAGAACACTAGCCTGAAGCAAAAAAAAACATTTAAGGACAGTTCCCAGGCCCTGGGTTCAAGTCCAAGGACTTGCATAAAATAAACAAAATGTGACGCTGAGTCCTCCATCATTTGGTGTTATAATTCAATATTCTTGATATGCGTCTTAGAAATTAAGTCCCTAGCAAATACTCTCCCCTGAAATTCTGCTTCATAGCTGATTCATAGAATTTCAGCATCATTACTATCACCTTCCAGTTAGCATAGCAGTCGAATACTGAATATTTGAAGAAAACTTTTGAGTAATCCTAATAAATCTGTGTATCATCTGCACACACATCAAATCAGCAGCAGCTATGTTCTGCTATTATCTAAATGTATTTAATCCCTTCTTGAGTTAATGAGCCTTAAAGAGTAAAACATATGAAATAGTTATGAAACTAACAGTCACCATTCTTCTACCTAATATTGTAATATAAGTTTATAAATGCAAGGACTATTCTGAAGTGTGCAGAAGATAGCTTCTAATTATAATATTCTCATGAAGTATAGTTTTTAAGAAACATGTTGCTTGCTTTGGGAAAGCAAAGGGAAGGAAAAATGATATAAGTAAGTTCCCTATTTATCAGAAGTAAAATACTATTGGGTTTAGATCAACTTCATTCTTTCCGTGCTGATGAAACAAATATTTGCAATTCCTGCGGCCAATCACTTCATTGTGATGCACAATCAGCCAGCTTAGATCAATCTTCCACAAAAGGAAAGGAACAAATGAGAAGCAATTAAGATTTCCAAAATGAACCAGGTGGTGGTGGCAGCTCACACTTGTAATTCTATCTACTCAAGGCCTGAAATCCAAGGATCTGGATGAAGTTTGCCTGGGATGTTTCCTGTCTGAAACATCATCTCGGTTATCACAGCCCAACTGATACACTCTGCCCAACAGGTTCCAAACACCAAAGTCCATTTCCTATCTGAAATACTAGCAAACGTACTCACACATAATTTCCTCTTTGGGAGATAGTTGAAACATGTATCAGAAACATTTCCCTGGCTTCAGAGTGGAAGTGGAAATATATACTCACTAGAAGCCCATCTAGTAAATTACAGTCAATCATCTTTCCTCACATCTTGTTAGTTAAATTGAACAATGAGTGTTTGGATCAGAAGCGATGTGTATGAGCATACAGGTTGTAAAAGTACTGTAATCCTAGCTACTGAAGATAAGCTGAGACCTGAGGATTCCAGTTCAAAATCAGCCATGCAATAAATTCCATAAGATTTTTACCTCTAATTAACCAGCAAAAAACAGAACGTTGAATTGTGCTTAAAATGCCACAAGCCTAAGATTTGCATAAAAGTGCTAAGGGGTAGCATTCAGGATGCCCACTCTCTCCACTCATTTTTAACATAGTACAAGAATTCCTAGGCAGTGCAATAAGGCAAGAAGCAAGCATAAAGGGGATCCAAGTAGGGAAAGAAGAAATAAAACTATCCCTCTTTGCAGATGACATGATTCTGTATTTAAAGAATCCTATAGACTCTACTCCCAAGCTCCTTGAGCTGATTCAAAGCTTTGGAAGGGTAGCAGGCCATAAAATCAACCCTCACAAATCAACTGCCTTCCTTTATGCCAACAGTGAGAGGAACGAGGCAATAATCAGGAAAGAAACTCCTTTCACAATAGCCTCAAAGAAAATAAAGTACCTAGGAATTAGCTTAACTAAGAATGTAAAGGACCGTTTTGTTGATTGGAAGAATCAACATTTTGAAAATGACAATCTTGCCAAGGGCTAGCTACAAATTCAATGCAATACCCATCAACATCCCAATGTCATTCTTTAAAGAAATACAAGAGGCAATTCAAAATTTCATATGGAATAATAAAAGACCCGGTATAGCAAAAACACTTCTTAGCAGAAAGAACAGCGCTGGAGGAATTTCAATTCCAAACTTTAGACTCTATTACAGAGCTATAATTCTCAAAACAGCTTGGTACGGGCACAAGAACAGGCCTGAAGTCCAATGGAATAGAACTGCGGACCCAGATATTAAACCACAGACCTATGGCCACCTAATCTTTGACAAGGGAGCCAAAAAAATAGAATGGAAGAAAGATAGCCTCTTCAACAAGTTGTGCTGGCAGAACTGGTTAAGCACCTGCAGAAAACTAAAGTTGGATCCTTCTTTGTCACTTGCACTAGAATTAACTCCAAATGGATCAAAGACCTGGAGGTAAAAGCTGACACACTGAAAAGTTTACAGGAAGGAATAGGAGATACACTAGGCCTCCTGGCACACGTCAAAACTTTCTCAATAAGGACCATGAATCACAACAAATCAGAGAAAGGCTGGATAAGTGGGACTGCATTAAACTGCAGAGCTTTTGTATGGCAACGGATATAGCTAGTAAACTAATCAGGAAGCCTATAGAGTGGGAGAAGATCTTCACCAACCAAACAACGGACAAAGGCCTCATATCTAAAATATATCAACAACTCAAACAATTGAATCACTCCAAAACTAACCTCCAAAGTAACACCCATCCCATTGAAAAATGGGCCAAAGACTTAAAGAGAGTCTTCTCTAAAGAAGAAACAAAAATGGCCTATAGACACATGAAGAAATGCTCAAAATTTCTGGTAATAAAAGAAACGCAAATCACAACAACTCTAATATTCCACCTCACTCCATTTAGAATGGCCAGGATCAGGAAAACGAATGACAACAGATGCTGGAGGGGATGTGGCCAGGAGGGATCACTACTACACTGTTGGTGGAAGTGCAAACTCGTTCAACCACTATGGAAAGCAGTGTGGCAATGCCTCAAAAGGCTAAACATAGAACTCCCCTAAGACCCAGCAATTCCACTACTTGGCATTTACCCAACAATCCAGAAACAAGGGCATACTAACCCCACTAGCACAACAACGTTCATTGCAGCACTATTCACCATAGCAAAGATATGGAACCAACCCAGATGTCCCTCAGTTGATGAGTGGATCAACAAGTTGTGGTATTTGTACACAATGGAATTCTATGCTGCTGTCAGAAAGAATGACATCGCCCCATTTGTTAGGAAATGGAAAGACATAGAACAAATCGTATTAAGTGAAGTAAGCCAGACTCAAAGGAACTTAGGCTCAGTGGTTTCCCTCATTCGACATAATCAGTAGAAACCTTGGGCTCTACTAGCAGAGATTTGCAATAGAGCAAAAGGCCATATATAAGGCCATATAATGTGAAGCTAATTGAAAGGACCTCCAGGATATTGAAACAAAAGCCACATAATGAAGGATTGTTGTCCTTAATGTACTATGTTGTCTCTCATCTCCTTTGCTGTCCCTTGGTTATCCCATATTGGTATAGTACCTCACTGTGTTATCTGACATATTGAATTTATTTGTATTTGGATATTTGAAATTTGATGGGGAAGGGGGGAAAACCAAGACGGGTGGGGCGTGTGGAGTTGGAGGGAAATGGGTACCAAGACATGTGAAAGGGTATCAATGTATGTGAATTAATGCGCCTTCTACCTGGCAAATATCATGTAACCCTTTTACTAATTACAATAAAAAAATGAAAAAAAAAAAGAAAGTTGTAGTGTGTGGGAGGATGATGGGGTCAAATACATTTCTTCTTAGAAATTTACCTCATCTGGTTGCCCTGGATTTTCCTGGCCTTCTTCTTAGAGAAAGGCCTGTTATACTGGATTTGTGGCTTGGCAATGATCAACACGTACATCTTCGAGTAAGACATCAACAACTTCCATGCCTGAGACTCAAGTTTCCTCACCATAGGCAACAGCACAGCAACATCTTTCTTCCTCCTGAGCCACAGGCCAAGTGAGCTGGCTTGAGTTGGTTTTTAGTTACAGTGGCTTGGTTACCAGGGTTCCATATTCTTTTCCATTGTGTGGGAGGCAGGGTCACCTTTCAGGGCCCAATGACCAAAGATATTTGCTCACAGAAGACCTCACCAAAGACATACTGGAGGCTGAATCTCTCCTCCAATCTCACAATATACATGTGGATGTAGTAAACAGCACACCTTATTTGTCCATTCCCAATGTCTTCCATTAGGCCCAACTACCAGTCTGGTCTCAGGCTCAAGGAGCCTTTCTTAGGTAAGATCCAAACTTAAGGGTCAATATTGCCCACATCCTTTACAAAACATTTGCTTCACAGTGCCTTCTCTGCCTGCATTTTGCCCCTTGTCGAATTTATTTTTTGTTTTTCCTAGTCTCGGGACTTGACCTCCGAGTGTGAACATTGCTCTTTGGATTTCTTTAGGCTTTAGCTGTCCCACCGAGCGACAGCACCACTTGCAGCGTTTTCTATGTATGTGGTAATGAGGAATCAAACCTGAGTCTTTTTGCGTGGTAGCCAAGGACTCTACCACTAGGTCAAACACACAGGGCATTGATTCTATTGATTCTGTAGAAGCAAGCATAAAGGGGATCCAAGTAGGGAAAGAGGAAATAAAACTCCCTCTTTGCAGATGACATGATTCTGTATTTAAAGAATCCTATAGACTCTAGTCCCAAGCTCCTTGAGCTGATTCAAAGCTTTGGAAGGGTAGCAGGCCATAAAATCAACCCTCACAACTCAACTGCCTTCCTTTACGCCAATAGTGAGAGGAACAAGGCAATATTCAGGAAAGAAACTCCTTTCACAATAGCCTCAAAGAAAATAAAGTACCTAGGAATTAGCTTAACTAAGAATGTAAAGGACCATTTAGATGAAAACTTTAAAACCCTAAAAAAGGAAATTAAAGCAGAACTAAGGAAATGGAAAAACCTCCCATGCTCCTGGATTGGAAGAATCAACATTGTGAAAATGACAATCTTGCCAAGGGCTATCTACAAATTCAGTGCAATACCCATCAACATCCCAATGTCATTCTTTAAAGAAATACAAGAGGCAATTCAAAAGTTCATATGGAATAATAAAAGATCCCGTAAGCAAAAATACTTCTTAGCAGAAAGAACAGCGCTGGAGGAATTTCAATTCCAAACTTTAGATTCTATTACAAAGCTATAATTCCCAAAACAGCTTGGTACTAGCACAAGAACAGGCCTGAAGTCCAATGGAATAGAACTGCGGACCCAGATATTAAACCACAGACCTATGGCCACCTAATCTTTGACAAGGGAGCCAAAAAAATAGAATGGAAGAAAGATAGACTTTTCAACAAGTTGTGCTGGCAGAACTGGCTAAGCACCTGCAGAAAACTAAAGTTGGAACCTTCTTTGTCACCTTGCACTAGAATTAACTCCAAATGGATCAAAGACCTGGAGGTAAAACTGACACACTGAAAAGTTACAGGAAGGAATGGGAGATACACTACGCCTCCTTGGCACAGGTTGAAACTTTCATAATAAGGACCAAGAATCAGAACAAATCAGAGAAAGGCTGGATAAGTGGGACTGCATTAAACTGCAGAGTTTTTGTATGGCAACGGATATAGCTAGTAAACTAATCAGGAAGCGTACAGAGTGGGAGAAGATCTTCACCAACCAAACAATGGAAAAGGCCTCATATCTAAAATATATCAACAACTCAAAAAATTGAATCACTCCAAAACTAACCTCCAAAGGAACACCCATCCCATTAAAAAATGGGCCAAAGACTTAAAGAGAGTCTTCTCTGAAGAAAAAACAAAAATGGCCTATAGACACATGAAGAAATGCTCAACATCTCTGGTCATAAAAGAATTGCATACCAAAAGATCTCTAAGATTCCACCTCACTCCAGTTAGAATGGCCAGGATCAGGAAAACGAATGACAACAGATGCTGGAGGGGATGTGGCCAGGAGGGATCACTACTACACTGCTGGTGGGAGGGCAAACTCGTTCAACCACTATGGAAAGCAGTGTGGCAGTGCCTCAAAAGGCTAAACATAGAACTCCCCTATGACCCAGCAATTCCACTACTTGGCATTTACCCAACAATCCAGAAACAAGGGCATACTAAACCCACTAGCACAACAATGTTCATTGCAGCGCTATTCACCATAGCAAAGATATGGAACCAACCCAGATGTCCCTCAGTTGATGAGTGGATCAAAAAGTTGTGGTATTTGTACACAATGGAATTCTATGCTGCTGTCAGAAAGAATGACATCGCCCCATTTGTTAGGAAATGGAAAGACTTAGAACAAATCATATTAAGTGAAGTAAGCCAGACTCAAAGGAACTTAGGCTCAGTGGTTTCCCTCATTCGTCATAATCAGTAGAAACCTTGGGCTCTACTGGCAGAGATTTGCAATAGAGCAAAAGGCCATATATAAGGCCATATAATGTGAAGCTAATTGAAAGGACCTCCAGGATATTGAAACAAAAGCCATATAATGAATGATTGTTGTCCTTAATGTACTATGTTGTCTCTCATCTCCTTTGCTGTCCCTTGGTTATCCCATATTGGTATAGTATCTCACTTTGTTATCTGATATATTGAATTTATTTGTATTTGGATATTTGAAATTTGATAGGAAGGGGGAAAAACCAAGACGGGTGGGGGGTGTGAGGTTGGAGAGAAATGGGTACCAAGACATGTTTAAGGGTATCAATGTATTGAATTAATGCACCTTCTACCTGGCAAATATCATGTAACCCTTTTACTAATTACAATAAAAAATGAAAGAAAAAGAAAGTTGTAGTGTGTGGGGAGGATGATGGTGTCAAATACATTTTTTCTTAGAAATTTACCTCATCTGGTTGCCCTGGATTTTCCTGGCCTTCTTCTTAGAGAAAGGCCTGTTATACTGGATTTGTGGCTTGGCAATGATCTAGCATGTACATCTTCGAGTAAGACATCCACAACTTCCATGCCTGAGACTCGAGTTTCCTGACCTTTGGCAACAGCACAGCAACATCTTTCTTCCTCCTGAGCCACAAGCCAAGTGAGCTGGCTTGAGCTGGTTGTTAGTTACAGTGGCTTGGTTACCAGCGTTCCATATTCTGTTCCATTGTGAGGGAGGCAGGGTCACCTTTCAGGGCCCAATGACCAAAGATCCTTGCTGACAGAAGACCTCACCAAAGACATACTTGAGGCTGAATCCCTCCTCCAATCTCACAATATACATGTGGATGTAGTAAACAGCACACCTTATTTGTCCATTCCCAATGTCTTCCACTAGGCCCAACTACCAGTCTGGTCTCAGGCTCAAGGAGCCTTTCTTAGGTAAGATCCAAACTTAGGGGTCAATATTGCCCTCATCGTTTACAAAACATTTGCTTCACAGTGCCTTTTGTGCCTGCATTTTGCCCCTTGTCGAATTTTTTTTGTTTTTGCTAGTCTTGGGACTTGACCTCAGAGTGTGAACATTGTTCTTGGGCTTTCTTTACGCTTTAGCTGTCCCACCGAACCACAGCACCACTTGCAGCGTTTTCTATGTATGTGGTAATGAGGAATCAAACCTGAGCCTTTTTGCGTGGTAGCCAAGGACTCTACCACTAGGTCAAACACACAGGGCATCTTGCACATATTTTTGACGTCAATCTACTAGGATATTATTAGATTTCTGCATCCTAATCAATTTTTTCCTGATGATTAGCTTTGCTGTCATGTGTAAAAAATGCAAGAGGGAAAAACAGAAGAATTAGTGAAATTTAAAAAAAACCATTACACACATAGATAAGTGTTCATTCTTTGTAGGAGAAAGGATACTTTGATATGATGATGATGATTTTATAATTACTATGTCAGGATTGAGAGTTTGGAATGGTGGTACAGTGCTTGCCTAGCATCCATGAAGATCTGGGTTTGATTGCTCAGTATCACATAGATAGAAAATCTAGATGTGGCACTGTGGCTCAAGTGGCAGAGGGCTAGACTTGAAAAACCCGGAGGACAGTGCTCAGGCCCTGAATTCAAGCCCCAAGACGGCAGAAAGATAAAAGAAAATAAAAATGCTTTTTATGAGCTAATTCACTCACAGAATTGGCTTCTGAAATCTTCGCTTCTGCATCTTGTGAAATACCCCTTTCCCTCAACGTAGACAAGAAAAAAAGATCCATCCCATGGTCCACTGTGAGGCCACTGGTTGGGCTAAGAGCTAGTCGTGCAGCAACACATAGGTTTTATTCTAATACTTTCTAAACTTTGAAATTTGATAGGGAAGGGGGGAAAATCAAGACGGGAGGGGGGTGTGGGGGGGGAGGGAAACGGGTACCAACACATGTGAAAGGGTATCAATGCATGTGAATTATTGCACCTTCTATCTTTCAAATATCATGTAACCCTTTTACTAATTACAATAAAAAATAAAAATTAAAAAAAAATTAAAAAAAAAAGAAAAACACATTCATCTCATGGTCCACTGTGACGCCACTGGTTGGGCTAAGAGCTAGTCGTGCAGCAACACATAGGTTTTATTCTAATATTTTCCAAACTTTGTACTCAAATATGCTACCTACTTACCAACTTAGGTCAGTTATCCTTATGCTATACGTTTTCTTCTTTACTACAATATTCTTACACTCCTACGTTAATCCTCTTTTACCTCCCCTGACCTCTCTCATTCTTTTTTTCTATCTCTGGACCTCTGCTCGTCTTTCAACCCTTATACTGCACGGATCTACACTTGATGGCTGTTGAGCAATATTGTATATGTACGTGGTTAATTATTCTCTAGGCTCAGAGGGACTTAAAGACAATAGAGATTGGATTGAGAGGCTTATTGTTTTGGGTATAAATCGCTTATCATTGGTTTTATTAGACTGGTCTGTAAGTGCACAAAAAAGAAATAGTGATAATACCAATCAAAACTTGTGAACATCAAGTGTCTGCCAGCTACAGAGGTCTAGGTTGGTTATATCTGAAAAACTATAATCGTATTTAGTAGTAATCCTGCTCCCATTTCAAATGGGCAGAACAAGAAACTCAAGAAAAGTGTCAAGTCAAGAAACAACATCCCTCACCCAATGTAAACAGACAAAGGAACAGTCACTGCCAAACCTAGAGGAGAGTCGTCCAAGTGCTTCACAAATGCAAAAGATAAACATTATTAATAGAAAATGTGAAAATATAAAGAAAGAGATAATGGAGGAAGCCATAGCTGAACAACAGGAAACCATAAACAAGGTGATAAGTGAAAAAGAAGAAGCCATAAATTAGGCCATAATAAAGGTTTTTCAAAGAAAGATGGATGAATTCATAGAATCCACAAATCAAAACGTGACCAAACTCCAGCAAATGTCCAAAGAAAATAAAGCTACTGAGATAACCACTCAGAAGGAAATCAAGGAGATAAAGAAATCCATACATGATCTAAAACAAGAGATGCAAGGCATCAAAAATTAGCAATTAGAAGCAAGGGAGATGAAAAATAAAGTAGATAGCTTTGATAGCAGGTTAAACAATGCAGAGGAGAGAATTTCCGGGGCTGAATATAATTTAGTTATTATAGAGAAAGAACAGAAAATGAGTCAATCCAAATCTAGGAAATAAGAGAGAGCGCTTCAGGAAGTCCAAGATACAATTAGGAAGCCTAATTTAAGGCTAGTTGGTATTGAGGAGGGCGTGGAGAAAGAGGTCAATGGTATTGGAAATATACTTCAGGGAATCATCTCAGAGAATTTCCCAAATATCCAGAAGGGCAGGCCCATCCAGATACGAGAAGCTTTTAGAACCCCAAACAGACCTGACCAGAAAACAACATCCCACCGCCACATTGTGATCCGAACTGGATCAATAGAAACGAAAGAAAAGATCCTAAAGGCAGCCAGGGAAAAGGGATCAGTAACCTATAAAGGCAAACCAATCAGAATAACCCCAGATTTCTCAGCAGAGACCATGCCAGCACGAAGTGACTGGAAGCATATATGTCATACCCTTAAATCAAATAACTACCAACCAAGAATACTGTAGCCAGCTAAGCTCTCATTCATAACTGAGGGAACAATAAAAACATTCCATTCCAGGGAAAAGCTGCAACAATATGTCGAAACAAAACAAACACTACAGAGAATTCTCAAAGATGCTCTATACATAGAAAACCAAAATAAATGCAATATAGGGAAAGAAATGGTACCTAAACAGCATACCATCTAAGGACCACAAGAACTGTCAAGACACAGGCCCTACTAAAAGCTTTTAAAAATGGTAGGAGCTAATAAATATCTCTCAATCCTAACTCTCAATATCAATGGACTTAACTCTCCAAGTAAAAGGCATAGGCTGTCTAGTTGGATCCAAAAGCAAGAGCCATCGTTCTGCTGTCTTCAAGAGACACATCTTACCCAAAAACAATCATCTTTTGAAAGTGAGAGGTTGGAATAAACTCTATCAAGCTAACTGCCCCCATAAACAGGCTGGAGTTGCCATCCATCCTCATATCAGATACAATAAACTTCAAACTAAAATTAGTAAGAAAAGACAAAGAAGGTGACTACATACTACTAAAGGGATCTTTCCTCCAGGAAGACATAA
The DNA here is from genome assembly GCF_031878675.1 of Megascapheus bottae. Classification (NCBI taxonomy): domain Eukaryota; kingdom Metazoa; phylum Chordata; class Mammalia; order Rodentia; family Geomyidae; genus Megascapheus; species Megascapheus bottae. Next base: position 5,533,827 of record NW_028327585.1, read on the forward strand.
CGATCCTAAATATTTACACACCCTTTTGAAGATTCTCAAAAGATTGAAGATTCTGCCAGTGTAAGTTAGATTCCGGCATTGATATTAAATAATGCAATGTGTAGGGATTTATATTTGAAATATCACTGTTGACAAAATCTAACACACATTTGCTTAGTATTTGCTTTTGATTTGCCAAGAAGTTCAATACAAGCTAACATTTGTGGCATATATCGACTGGGAGAAATGATTCAGAATATGTGACTCATTTGAACAGGAGTCAGTGAAAAGATACAGAAACAGGATACCCATATTGTGATAATTTGTATCTTTTGCATATTTTGTGTTTGTTATTAATTCCATTTGTAGTGTATATTTCTAGGTAAAAACTTTTAAAATGTTTCCAAACAATTTGTTATTTCAACAGCAAAAAAAGACCTTTTTATGCCTGATAAAATTCAGAATCCAAATTTTTCCATATTATTTTTTGTTGTTGTTGTTTTTTTTGGTGGGTCATAGATCTTGAACTCAGCCTGGGCACTATCCCTGAGCTCTTCAGCTCCAGGCTACCACCTTACCCTGGAGCCAAGCCCCACTTCCCATTTTCTAAAGGTAAATTGGAGATAAGAGTCTCACGTCTTTTTGTGCCAGGATGGCTTTAAACCTTGATCCTCAGATCTCAGCCTCCTGAGTAGCTAGGATTATAGAAGTGAGCGACCACCCCATCATGCTCAGCTTTCTGTTTTTTTTTAATCAAGCCCTTTGGCTGGAACTCGGTCTGAGCACTGTCCTTCAGCTTTCCTCAAGCCTAGTGATCTTCTACTTGAGCCACAGCACAACTTCTGGTTTTTTCTGTGTATGTGGTACTGCGGAATTGAACCTTCGTCTTCATACAAGCACTCTACAACTATGCCAAACTCCCAGCCCCTCCACATTAGTTTTTATGATAGATCTTTCCATGCATCTAGGATGGCTAGAAATCCTTCTTGAGTTTCCCAAGATCAGGGAGTATAGGTGTGTCCCATCCTGTGTGGCTACATAACCATTGTTTAGGGTACAGTTCTCTCTTCATTCTACCCATCTAGAGCAATTTTCATCTTCCATGTATAATCATTAAACATTCAGCTCCTGTTCCTCTCTACTCCATTCTCTGGAACCATCGTGCTTTTTGGCTCTAAGGGTTTGTTGATCCTTGGAAGCTCTGGAAGGGAAATCATACCCTAGCTCTTCCTTTATGACTGCTGTATTTTTAGTTTACTGTAATCAAGATTCATCTGTAATATATAGTAAAATGTTCTTCCTTTTCAATGCATTGTTTTGCATATTTCTATCTTTTGATTATTATTAATAGTTGTGAATGAATTCTCCACATATTTGTTCTAGTCTCTGCTTTCTTTTCCGTTAGGTACAAATCTAGAAATAGAAGTGTTGGACCATATTTCTATGTAATTCTATATTTAGCACTTTTTTAGCACTCTCCACGCAATTTTTGATTGTTTTATACTCCTTGCAGAACTATTCCAAAGTTCTACTTCTTCTCACTACCTTCCCAGTAATAGACTTTGAAAGTTGTTTTATTGTATGCGTGTGTGTGTGTGTGTTTGTGTGTGTGTATGTGGATCGTTTTGTTTAAAACTATATTTATATTAACATATTTAAAGTAATGATTTCATTGTAATTTTAATTTTTCTCATGACTGTTAATATTGAACTTCTTTCTACATTTTGAACTACTATTTCTATATATTCCTTTTAGAAAATCCACTCCAATCTCCAATTTTTTTCCCGTTTTTGAGGGGTAGTGGGGAAAGTCATGGGGCTTGGACCTTGGGCCATGAGCTCTTTAGTTTAAGGCTATTGTCCTACCCTGAGTATTGCCCCTCACTTCTTCTGCTCACAGCTCCCTACCCCTCTTCCCATTATATACAGAACAAAGGTCATCCTCAGTCTTTTTGAAAAAGTAAAACATACAGTAAATTTGTAGTATAAAACAGCAAGAAATAAATTTCTTGCCAGGTGCAGTGACTTCTACCTGTAATCCTAGCTACTCAGATATCAGGCTGATATCTAAAGATTTGATTCAAAGCCAGCCTGGGCATCTTGCACATATTTTTGACGTCAATCTACTAGGATATTATTAGGTTTCTGTATCCTAATCCATTTTTTCCTGATGATTAGCTTTGCTGTCATGTGTAAATAATGCAAGAGGGAAAAACACAGAAGAATTAGTGAAATTAAAAAAAAAGCATTACACACATAGATAAGTGTTCATTCTTTGTAGGAGAAAGGATATTTTGATATGATGATGATGACTTTATAATTACTATGTCAGTGTTGAGAGTTTGGCACAAGATAGAGTGCTTGCCTAGCATCCATGAAGATCTGGGTTTGATTGCTCAGTATCACATAGATAGAAAATCTAGATGTGGCACTGTGGCTCAAGTGGCAGAGGGCTAGACTTGAGAAAACCCGAGCACAGTGCACAGGCCCTGAATTCAAGCCCCAAGACTGGCAGAAAGATAAAAGAAAATAAAAATGCTTTTTACGAGCTAATTCACTCACAGCATTTGCTTCTGAAATCTTCGCTTCTGCATCTTGTGAAATACCCCTTTCCCTCAACGTAGACAAGAAAACAGATCCATACCATGGTCCACTGTGAGACCACTGGTTGGGCTAAGAACTAGTCGTGCAGCAACACATAAGTTTTATTCTAATACTTTCAAACTTTGTACTCAAATATGCTACCTACTTACCAACTTAGGTCAGTTATCCTTATGCTATACCTTTTCTTCATTACTACAATATTCTTACACTCCTACGTTAATCCTGTTGTACCTCCCCTGACCTCTCTCATTCTTTTTTTCTATCTCTGGACCTCTGCTCGTCTTTCAAAACTTATACTGCACGGATCTACACTTGAGGGCTGTTGAGCAATACTGTATATGTGGGTGGTTAATTATTCTCTAGGCTCAGAGGGACTTAAAGACAATAGAGATTGGATTGAAAGGCTTATTGTTTTGGGTATAAATTGCTTATCAGTGGTTGTATTAGACTGGTCTGTAAGTGCACAAAAAGAAAGAGTGATAATACCAATCAAAACTTGTGAACATCTAATGTCTGCCAGCTACAGAGGTCAACGTTGGTTATATCTGAAAAACTATAATCATATTTAGTAGTAATCTTGCTCCCATTTTCAAATGGGCAGAACAAGAAACTCAAGAAAAATGTCAAATCAAGAAACAACATCCCCCACCCAATGTAAACAGACAATGGAACAGTCACTGGCAAACCTAGAGGGGAGTCTTCCAAGTGCTACACAAATGCAATTGATAAACATCATTAATGGAAAATGTGAAAATATAAAGAAAGAGATAATGGAGCAGGCCATTGCTGAAAAAGAGGAAAGTATAAACAAGGAGATAAGTGAAGAAGAAGAAGCCATAAGGGACGCCATAATAAAGGTTTTTCAAAGAAAGATGGATGAATTCATAGAATCCACAAATAAAAACGTGACCAAACTCCAGCAAATGTGCAAAGAAAATAGAGCTACTGAGATAACCACTCAAAAGTAAATCAAGGAGATAAAGAAATCCATACATGATCTAAAACAAGAGATGCAAGGCATCAAAAATGACCAATTAGAAGCAAGGGAGATGAAAAATAAAGTAGATAGCTTTGATAGTAGGTTAGACAATGCAGAGGGGAGAACTTCCGGGGCTGAATATAATTTAGTTATTATAGAGAAAGAACAGAAAATGAGTCAATCCAAATCTAGGAAATATGAGAGAGCGCTTCAGGAGGTCCAAGATGCAATTAGGAAGCCTAATTTAAGGCTAGTTGGTATTGAGGAGGGCGTGGAGAAAGAGGTCAATGGTATTGGAAATATACTTCAGGGAATCATCTCAGAGAATTTCCCAAATATCCAGAAGAGCAGGCCCATCCAGATTCGAGAAGCTTTTAGAACCCCAAACAGACCTGACCAGAAAAGAACATCCCACCGCCACATTGTGATCCGAAGTGGATCAATAGAAACGAAAGAAAAGATCCTAAAGGCAGCCAGGGAAAAGGGATCAGTAACCTATAAAGCAAACCAATCAGAATAACCCCAGATTTTTCAGCAGAGACCATGCAAGCACGAAGTGACTGGAAGCATATATGTCATGCCCTTAAATCAAATAACTACCAACCAAGAATACTGTAGCCAGCTAAGCTCTCATTCATAACTGAGGGAACAATAAAAACATTCCATTCCAGGGAAAAGCTGCAACAATATGTCAAAAGAAAACCAGTACTACAGAGAATTCTCAAAGATGCTCTATACATAGAAAACCAAAATAAATGAAATATAGGGAAAGAAATGACACCTAAACAGCATACCATCTAAGGACCACAAGAACTGTCAAGACAGGCCCTACTAAAAGCTTTTAAAAATGGTAGGAACTAATAAATATCTCTCTATCTTAACTCTCAATATCAATGGACTTAACTCTCCAATTAAACGGCATAGGCTGTCTAGTAGGATCAAAAAGCAAGAGCCATCGTTCTGCTGTCTTCAAGAGACACATCTTACCCCAAAACAATCATCTTTTGAAAGTGAGAGGTTGGAATAAACTATCAAGCTAACTGCCTCCATAAACAGGCTGGAGTTGCCATCCTCATATCAGATACAATAGACTTCAAACTAAAATTAGTAAGAAAAGACAAAGAAGGTTACTACATACTACAAAAGGGATCTTTCCTCCAGGAAGACAAAACGATCCTAAATATTTACACACACAATCACGGAGCTCCAAACTTCATCAAGCAAACTTTACTTACACTGAAACCATACATAGATCGAAATACAGTGATTGTTGGTGAGTTTAACACACCACTCTCACCTATGGACAGATCAACAAGGCAAAAACTCAAAAGAGAAACCTTAGAACTGAACAAATATATAGACCAATTAGACCTAACAGACATCTGCAGAATATTCCACCCAGTAACAACATAATATACTTTTTTTCTCAGCAGGACATGGAACATTTTCCATAGTAGACCACATCTTAGGCCATAAAACAAACCTGGACAGATTCAGAGACACTGAAATCATTCCATGCACACTCTCAGACCATAAAGTCATCAAATTGTAACGAAAACCCTGTAACTAATGGAGACTAAACAAACATTGTTGAATCAAAAACAATGGGTAATCGAAGAGATCAGAACAGATATCCAACTGTTTGTGAAATTTAACAATAAGGAGCACACAAATATCAACTCCTTAGGGACACAACAAAGGCAGTACTCAGAGGAAAATTTATAGCGCTGAGTGCCTACAACAGCAAGTTGGAAAAATGGCAAACCAACTAGTTAATGTCTCACCTTAACCTCCTGGAAAAAGAGCAACAAACAAACCCTAAACCCATTAGGAGAAAGCAAATTATTAAAATCTAAGCAGAATTAAATGATTTGGAATAAAAAAAACCTATAGAATCAACAAAACAAGGAGTTGGTTCTTTGAAAGAATTAACAAAATTGACAAGCCCTTAGCAAATCTTACCAAAAAAACAAGAGAGCATATCGCAGATGAAAATGGTAATATCACGACAGAAATTACCAAGATCCAGAATATTATGAGGGAATACTTCTCAAACCTTTACGCCAACAAATTTGAGAATCTAGAAGAAATGGATGAATTCCTAGACAATATTAACATACCCACACTGAACCAAGAAGAGCTAACCCAACTCAACAGGCCTATTTCAAGCTCTGAAATAGAAATGGAAATTAGACAACTTCCACTTAAAAAGAGCCCAGGGCCAGATGGATTCACAGCTGAATTCTATAAGGTCTTCAAAGCAGAGCTCACACCAATACTAGTCAAGCTCTTGAACGAAATTGAAAATGAAGGTTCTTTACCAAACTCATTCTGTGAAGCCAGTATATCCCTCATCCCCAAACCAGACAGAGATTCACCAAAGAAAGAGAACTATAGACCCATTTCTTGATGAACATCGATGCAAAACTTCTCAACAAAATACTGGCCAACCGTCTACAACAACTCATCAAAAAAATTATACATTATGATCAAACTGGATTCATCACAGGGAGGCAAAGCTGGTTCAACATAAACAAATCAATTAATACAATTCAATACCTCAACAGGAGCAAGGGCAAAAATCACATGATTGTCTCAATAGATGCGGAAAAGGCATTTGACAAGATCCAAAACCCCTTTATGTTAAAAGATGTGGAGAAACTAGGACTGCATGGAAAATTTTTCAATGTAATAAAGGCTGTGTATGAGAAACCCACTGCTAGTATTATACTTAATGGTGAAAATCTAAAGCCATTCCCTTAAAATCAGGAAGGAGACAACGATGCCCACTCTCTCCACTCCTTTTTAACATAGTACTAGAATTCCTAGGCAGTGCAATAAGGCAAGAAGCAAGCATAAAGGGGATCCAAGTAGGGAAAGAGGAAATAAAACTATCCCTCTTTGCAGATTGTAGGGAGCCGGGACAAACGCCATTATAAGATGGTGCCTGTTTCCTGACTCCTTAGAGGTAAACAACTCCGTATAAGGCAATGCAGTGCTCGACTACGTGTACTAAGTTATGCGCATGCACGAATCACATGATGATCCCTGGCCAATCCCGTGGCACCTCGTTGTGGCAGTAGGGCGGCAGCCAATGGTGTAGCGACCCGTGTTCCTGTTCCCTATATAAGCAGCTGCTTTTTGATGCCTCGCCCCTTTCGCTTCCTGCTCCCCCTTCAATCAAAAGGCTCTCCAATAAAGTATGATTTGAGAAGAATCCTCGAGTGGTGGTCGTTCTTCCTCGCTGGTCGAGGAGATCGCCGCAACTGGTGCCGAGACCCGGGACCCTGGGAAGACAGGACGACAAGCAAGGGGCCGAGGAGGATTCAGAACTCGACATACGGAGAGGAGACGTCGGTAAGTATCAGCCTTATCAGCTGAGATCCCCAGGTATGCTGTTTTTTGGGGTACAATTCTGGGTGCTTGCTGTTGTCCTTCCTTTGTGGGTGCTGCTGGTGTGTTTTTGTTGCATTTGTCTGCGTTGCGGCAACTCAGAGATTGTTAAGGAAGTCAGTAGGACATTGATGAAGCACCAGGATAGTCTCTCCGAGGCAGAATCAAATGGGGAGGAAAAGGGTAGGCCAAAAGGAAAAGGGAAAGAAAATAAAGAAAAGAGACGTTATGTCAAAGAACAGAGGGTGGACGCACCCTACCAAGATACCGTGCAGGAGGGTGATAAGGAGGACCAAGTCATAAGAGCAATGGAGCCGCTCCCCGGGCAGCTTTACCCGGATCTAGACAGGTTTCAACATTTACAAATAAGGGAGTCTAGAGATGAGGAGCTAAACGATTCAAATGAGGAATTAAACAGCTCAGATGAGGAAGTGACTAACAATTCAGATGAGGAACAGGACCCGAAAGAGGGAGAAGGCTTGGAGGAGGCGGTTGCTAGGTATGAGGAGGGTAGGTATGGAGTTCGACGACCTCTTCTGGCCGGAGTGTCTAAAGGAAATAAGCAAGAGAGAATCATGCCCTCTGCGCCCCCGCCCTATCCTGTGGCGCCGGGAAAATGTCATTTCATAAAAGGAAGCACTTGGTCCCGCCTGGCAGCTGCGTTCCCAGTTTTTGAGAACCCAGTTACCCAGGAGAGGACCTTTGAACCAGTCTCCTATAAACAGTTAAAGGATTTGATGGAGGCAGTACGTAATTATGGAGTTACGGCCAGTTATACCACTGCCTTGCTTAGAAGATTAACTGTTATTGCTATGACACCTAATGATTGGTATGAGGTCGCGCGGACATGCCTCAATCATGGACAGTTCCTTGACTTCAGGTCTATAGTTATGGACAGAGCTCAGGCTCAATATAGAGTAAATGTAAAAGAAGGGCGGCCCGAGTGGACCGTGGACATGCTCCTAGGGCAAGGACAATGGGCTGCCGATCAGACAAATTTCCCCTGGGATGTTTATAAACAAATAAATGAGGTTTTTTACAAGTCCTGGAGGGCAATCCCAAACAAAGGCCAGGTCACTGGCAGCCTCACCAAAGTTACTCAAGCTGTCACGGAGCCATTCTCCGATTTTGTGGCCCGTGTGCTCGAAACGGCGGAGCGCGTTTTTGGAAATCTTGAAGTCTTTATGCCAGTTGTCCAACAAATTATTTTTGAGCAAAGTACAAAGGAATGTCAGAGAGCTATTGTGCCGGTCAAGGAAAAGGGCCTGGAAGCATGGGTAAAAGCCTGCAGGGAAATAGGGGGGGCCATTAACTAATGCAGGCCTGGCTGCAGCTGTACTGTCAGCCACCCGAGCGGCCAAGGACTCTAAAGGTAAAGGATGCTTCAAATGTGGCCAACTTGGACACTTTAAACACCAGTGTCCCAGAACTGCTCCCCAGGATCCTCAGGGAGTTCAAAAGATGCCAGGAACATGTCCTAGGTGCAAGAAGGGAAAACATTGGGCCAATGAATGCAGGTCAGTAAAAGATATTAATGGACAGCCCATTCCTTCTCTTAGTGCAGGCCAGGAGCCAAAAAACGGGACAAGGGGCCCCTGTCCCCAGGGCCCACAAATTTATGGGGCACTTCAGACCCCGGCACCTGTTTCCAGCCTACAGCAGCCAGTTCGGCCAGAAGGGCAACCCCAGGCTCCGCAGGGTTGGACCTCTGTGCCTCCTCCGTATTGGTCTTAACTCCAGCCATGGGAGTACAAATATTGGATACTAATGTAACTGGACCATTAGAAAGAGGCACTGTGGGATTGGTGTTAGGGCACTCCTCCTCCACCTTAAAAGGACTAATAATTTTCCCGGGCGTTATAGATTCTGACTATTCAGGAGTAATCAAGGTTTTGTGCCACTCCCCTTACAGAGTAATCTCTATAGCCCCGGGAGATAGGATTGCCCAGCTTTTAATTTTACCTTCAAAACATGAAAACTTTCTTTCACTACAAAAGGAAAGGGAAGCCGCAGGCTTAGGCTCCACAGGGATTGATCTTGTATGCCTGTCGATGGAATTGGACCAGAGACCCATGCTATCCCTACAAATAGAGGGAAAGTCCTTTCTTGGCCTGGTAGATACCGGAGCCGATCGGAGCATTATTCAATCAAAGGCCTGGCCCAAGCAGTGGCCATTACAAAAATCTTCTCAAACTTTACAAGGACTTGTATATGCTAATACTCCCTGTGTCAGTGCTAAAGAGTTAGTGTGGAGAACTGAAGAAGGCCAACAGGGGACAATCCAACCGTTTGTAATCGACGTCCCTGTCAATCTTTGGGGACGGGATGTGCAACAACAATTAAAACTTAAACTGACTAATAATTATTCAGAAGTTAGTCAAAACATCATGAAACAGCAGGGATATGTTCCAACTCAAGGGCTTGGGAGATGTCTTCAGGGACGCCCAGAACCCATTGAGCCTGTTGCAAAATTTAATAGGAAAGGATTGGGTTTTTCCTAGGGGCCACTGAAACAAAAGCTTCCAACAATAATGCGGTACCCATACCCTGGTTGACTCAGAAATCGGTGTGGGTCCCCCAGTGGCCCCTTTCACAAGAAAAATTGGAATCTGCAAAAAATTTAGTTGAGGAACAGTTAAAATTGGGACATGTTGAGCACTCTGTATCTCCCTGGAACACACCCATTTTTATTATTAAAAAGGCTTCTGGCAAGTGCAGATTGTTACATGACTTAAGGGCAGTAAACGCGCAAATGCAGGTCATGGGACCAGTCCAGAGAGGACTTCCTCTACTTTCGGCGCTGCCCCGAGATTGGCCTGTGTTGACCTTAGACATTAAAGATTGCTTCTTCTCAATACCCCTTTGCCCTGAGGATAGAGAACGTTTTGCCTTTACGTTGCCCTCTGTTAATCATGAACAGCCAGATGTCCGGTATCAGTGGAAGGTCTTGCCGCAAGGCATGGCTAATAGCCCGACTATTTGTCAACTGTTTGTGGATTCGGCCCTGCTGTCAGTTAGACAGGAGTTTCCCCTGGTAAAAATCATTCATTATATGGATGATATCCTGCTAGCTGCTTCCTCTCTTGAGGTACTTCATAGAGCCTATCAACAGGTGGTTTCCCTACTTGAACAGAGAGGGCTTATTATTGCCCCTGATAAAGTACAACAATTCAAGGTGGTAAAATTCTTAGGCGCCATTGTTACCCCTGCCTTTATTCGACCTCAAAAAATTTCTATTCGGACTGCCCACTTAAAGGCACTCAATGATTTTCAACAACTGTTGGGAGACATTAACTGGAACCGGGGATATTTAAACATTACTCGAGCAGAATTACTACCTTTATTTTCCATTTTGAAAGGTAACCCGGATGTCACATCTACACGAAAACTTACCCCACAGGCTTTTGCGGCCCTAAAAAGGATTGAAGGGGCAATAATTAAGGCTCAAGTGTGTCGTTATAATCCAGGTCAATTACTTATGTTGTGTATTTTAAAGACAAAGAATTATCCTACAGGGGTCTTATGGCAGGACGGCCCTCTGTGGTGGCTTCATGGTAATTCTCTTGGAGCAAGAACTGTTCAATATTTTCCTGAGCTTGTTGCAACTCAAGCCCTATTTGGCCTAAAGTATTGTTTGATGCATTTTGCTAAAATACCCAATAAATTAATTATTCCCTATACCAGGAATCAGGTGGAAACTTTGGCTGCCACTGTGGATATATGGGCAATTTTATTATGTGCCTTTCCCAATATTATTGATAACCATTATCCCAGGCATCCCCTGTTTGCCTTTGTAGAGAGAAATTTGGTTTATTTTCCCATTATTACCTCTAAGAAGCCTTTGCTTACAGCCTTGACTATTTATACTGATGGGTCAAAAACTGGTCAGGGTGCCTTTGTGGTGGAAGGTCAAAATCCAGTCGTGTTATATTTTCTACCGGATGTTCCCCAGGTCACGGAGTGCCTGGTGGTTCTAGAGGTGTTTAAAAGATTTGAAGAGCCCTTTAATCTTTTTTCTGATTCACAATATGTTGTTAATGCAGTTATTTCTCTTGAACTCTCCGCCTCAATTAGGCAGGCCAGCATGGTTTCTAACATATTATTACAGATTCAATCCCTTATTTTGGCAAGAAAGAATCCCTTTTATATAGGGCACATGAGAGCTCATAACTTGTTGCCAGGTCCCATGGCTAAGGCTAATGCCCAGGTAGATCAGGCAATTAGGGCCATGGTTTTGACAGCTATTGATTCTGTAGAAGCAAGCATAAAGGGGATCCAAGTAGGGAAAGAGGAAATAAAACTCCCTCTTTGCAGATGACATGATTCTGTATTTAAAGAATCCTATAGACTCTAGTCCCAAGCTCCTTGAGCTGATTCAAAGCTTTGGAAGGGTAGCAGGCCATAAAATCAACCCTCACAACTCAACTGCCTTCCTTTACGCCAATAGTGAGAGGAACAAGGCAATATTCAGGAAAGAAACTCCTTTCACAATAGCCTCAAAGAAAATAAAGTACCTAGGAATTAGCTTAACTAAGAATGTAAAGGACCATTTAGATGAAAACTTTAAAACCCTAAAAAAGGAAATTAAAGCAGAACTAAGGAAATGGAAAAACCTCCCATGCTCCTGGATTGGAAGAATCAACATTGTGAAAATGACAATCTTGCCAAGGGCTATCTACAAATTCAGTGCAATACCCATCAACATCCCAATGTCATTCTTTAAAGAAATACAAGAGGCAATTCAAAAGTTCATATGGAATAATAAAAGACCCCGTAAGCAAAAATACTTCTTAGCAGAAAGAACAGCGCTGGAGGAATTTCAATTCCAAACTTTAGACTCTATTACAAAGCTATAATTCCCAAAACAGCTTGGTACTAGCACAAGAACAGGCCTGAAGTCCAATGGAATAGAACTGCGGACCCAGATATTAAACCACAGACCTATGGCCACCTAATCTTTGACAAGGGAGCCAAAAAAATAGAATGGAAGAAAGATAGCCTTTTCAACAAGTTGTGCTGGCAGAACTGGCTAAGCACCTGCAGAAAACTAAAGTTGGAACCTTCTTTGTCACCTTGCACTAGAATTAACTCCAAATGGATCAAAGACCTGGAGGTAAAACTGACACACTGAAAAGTTACAGGAAGGAATGGGAGATACACTACGCCTCCTTGGCACAGGTCGAAACTTTCATAATAAGGACCAAGAATCAGAACAAATCAGAGAAAGGCTGGATAAGTGGGACTGCATTAAACTGCAGAGTTTTTGTATGGCAACGGATATAGCTAGTAAACTAATCAGGAAGCGTACAGAGGGGGAGAAGATCTTCACCAACCAAACAATGGAAAAGGCCTCATATCTAAAATATATCAACAACTCAAAAAATTGAATCACTCCAAAACTAACCTCCAAAGGAACACCCATCCCATTAAAAAATGGGCCAAAGACTTAAAGAGAGTCTTCTCTGAAGAAAAAACAAAAATGGCCTATAGACACATGAAGAAATGCTCAACATCTCTGGTCATAAAAGAATTGCATACCAAAAGAACTCTAAGATTCCACCTCACTCCAGTTAGAATGGCCAGGATCAGGAAAACGAATGACAACAGATGCTGGAGGGGATGTGGCCAGGAGGGATCACTACTACACTGCTGGTGGGAGTGCAAACTCGTTCAACCACTATGGAAAGCAGTGTGGCAGTGCCTCAAAAGGCTAAACATAGAACTCCCGTATGACCCAGCAATTCCACTACTTGGCATTTACCCAACAATCCAGAAACAAGGGCATACTAAACCCACTAGCACAACAATGTTCATTGCAGCGCTATTCACCATAGCAAAGATATGGAACCAACCCAGATGTCCCTCAGTTGATGAGTGGATCAACAAGTTGTGGTATTTGTACACAATGGAATTCTATGCTGCTGTCAGAAAGAATGACATCGCCCCATTTGTTAGGAAATGGAAAGACTTAGAACAAATCATATTAAGTGAAGTAAGCCAGACTCAAAGGAACTTAGGCTCAGTGGTTTCCCTCATTCGTCATAATCAGTAGAAACCTTGGGCTCTACTAGCAGAGATTTGCAATAGAGCAAAAGGCCATATATAAGGCCATATAATGTGAAGCTAATTGAAAGGACCTCCAGGATATTGAAACAAAAGCCATATAATGAATGATTGTTGTCCTTAATATACTATGTTGTCTCTCATCTCCTTTGCTGTCCCTTGGTTATCCCATATTGGTATAGTATCTCACTTTGTTATCTGATATATTGAATTTATTTGTATTTGGATATTTGAAATTTGATAGGAAGGGGGAAAAACCAAGACGGGTGGGGGGTGTGAGGTTGGAGAGAAATGGGTACCAAGACATGTTTAAGGGTATCAATGTATTGAATTAATGCACCTTCTACCTGGCAAATATCATGTAACCCTTTTACTAATTACAATAAAAAATGAAAGAAAAAGAAAGTTGTAGTGTGTGGGGAGGATGATGGTGTCAAATACATTTTTTCTTAGAAATTTACCTCATCTGGTTGCCCTGGATTTTCCTGGCCTTCTTCTTAGAGAAAGGCCTGTTATACTGGATTTGTGGCTTGGCAATGATCTAGCATGTACATCTTCGAGTAAGACATCCACAACTTCCATGCCTGAGACTCGAGTTTCCTGACCTTTGGCAACAGCACAGCAACATCTTTCTTCCTCCTGAGCCACAAGCCAAGTGAGCTGGCTTGAGCTGGTTGTTAGTTACAGTGGCTTGGTTACCAGCGTTCCATATTCTGTTCCATTGTGAGGGAGGCAGGGTCACCTTTCAGGGCCCAATGACCAAAGATCCTTGCTGACAGAAGACCTCACCAAAGACATACTTGAGGCTGAATCCCTCCTCCAATCTCACAATATACATGTGGATGTAGTAAACAGCACACCTTATTTGTCCATTCCCAATGTCTTCCACTAGGCCCAACTACCAGTCTGGTCTCAGGCTCAAGGAGCCTTTCTTAGGTAAGATCCAAACTTAGGGGTCAATATTGCCCTCATCGTTTACAAAACATTTGCTTCACAGTGCCTTTTGTGCCTGCATTTTGCCCCTTGTCGAATTTTTTTTGTTTTTGCTAGTCTTGGGACTTGACCTCAGAGTGTGAACATTGTTCTTGGGCTTTCTTTACGCTTTAGCTGTCCCACCGAACCACAGCACCACTTGCAGCGTTTTCTATGTATGTGGTAATGAGGAATCAAACCTGAGCCTTTTTGCGTGGTAGCCAAGGACTCTACCACTAGGTCAAACACACAGGGCATCTTGCACATATTTTTGACGTCAATCTACTAGGATATTATTAGATTTCTGCATCCTAATCAATTTTTTCCTGATGATTAGCTTTGCTGTCATGTGTAAAAAATGCAAGAGGGAAAAACAGAAGAATTAGTGAAATTTAAAAAAAACCATTACACACATAGATAAGTGTTCATTCTTTGTAGGAGAAAGGATACTTTGATATGATGATGATGATTTTATAATTACTATGTCAGGATTGAGAGTTTGGCATGGTGGTACAGTGCTTGCCTAGCATCCATGAAGATCTGGGTTTGATTGCTCAGTATCACATAGATAGAAAATCTAGATGTGGCACTGTGGCTCAAGTGGCAGAGGGCTAGACTTGAAAAACCCGGAGGACAGTGCTCAGGCCCTGAATTCAAGCCCCAAGACGGCAGAAAGATAAAAGAAAATAAAAATGCTTTTTATGAGCTAATTCACTCACAGAATTGGCTTCTGAAATCTTCGCTTCTGCATCTTGTGAAATACCCCTTTCCCTCAACGTAGACAAGAAAAAAAGATCCATCCCATGGTCCACTGTGAGGCCACTGGTTGGGCTAAGAGCTAGTCGTGCAGCAACACATAGGTTTTATTCTAATACTTTCTAAACTTTGAAATTTGATAGGGAAGGGGGGAAAATCAAGACGGGAGGGGGGTGGGGGGGGGGAGGGAAACGGGTACCAACACATGTGAAAGGGTATCAATGCATGTGAATTATTGCACCTTCTATCTTTCAAATATCATGTAACCCTTTTACTAATTACAATAAAAAAATAAAAATTAAAAAAAATTTAAAAAAAAAGAAAAACACATTCATCTCATGGTCCACTGTGACGCCACTGGTTGGGCTAAGAGCTAGTCGTGCAGCAACACATAGGTTTTATTCTAATATTTTCCAAACTTTGTACTCAAATATGCTACCTACTTACCAACTTAGGTCAGTTATCCTTATGCTATACGTTTTCTTCTTTACTACAATATTCTTACACTCCTACGTTAATCCTCTTTTACCTCCCCTGACCTCTCTCATTCTTTTTTTCTATCTCTGGACCTCTGCTCGTCTTTCAACCCTTATACTGCACGGATCTACACTTGATGGCTGTTGAGCAATATTGTATATGTACGTGGTTAATTATTCTCTAGGCTCAGAGGGACTTAAAGACAATAGAGATTGGATTGAGAGGCTTATTGTTTTGGGTATAAATCGCTTATCATTGGTTTTATTAGACTGGTCTGTAAGTGCACAAAAAAGAAATAGTGATAATACCAATCAAAACTTGTGAACATCAAGTGTCTGCCAGCTACAGAGGTCTAGGTTGGTTATATCTGAAAAACTATAATCGTATTTAGTAGTAATCCTGCTCCCATTTCAAATGGGCAGAACAAGAAACTCAAGAAAAGTGTCAAGTCAAGAAACAACATCCCTCACCCAATGTAAACAGACAAAGGAACAGTCACTGCCAAACCTAGAGGAGAGTCGTCCAAGTGCTTCACAAATGCAAAAGATAAACATTATTAATAGAAAATGTGAAAATATAAAGAAAGAGATAATGGAGGAAGCCATAGCTGAACAACAGGAAACCATAAACAAGGTGATAAGTGAAAAAGAAGAAGCCATAAATTAGGCCATAATAAAGGTTTTTCAAAGAAAGATGGATGAATTCATAGAATCCACAAATCAAAACGTGACCAAACTCCAGCAAATGTCCAAAGAAAATAAAGCTACTGAGATAACCACTCAGAAGGAAATCAAGGAGATAAAGAAATCCATACATGATCTAAAACAAGAGATGCAAGGCATCAAAAATTAGCAATTAGAAGCAAGGGAGATGAAAAATAAAGTAGATAGCTTTGATAGCAGGTTAAACAATGCAGAGGAGAGAATTTCCGGGGCTGAATATAATTTAGTTATTATAGAGAAAGAACAGAAAATGAGTCAATCCAAATCTAGGAAATAAGAGAGAGCGCTTCAGGAAGTCCAAGATACAATTAGGAAGCCTAATTTAAGGCTAGTTGGTATTGAGAAGGGCGTGGAGAAAGAGGTCAATGGTATTGCAAACATACTTCAGGGAATCATCTCAGAGAATTTCCCAAATATCCAGAAGAGCAGGCCCATCCAGATACGAGAAGCTTTTAGAACCCCAAACAGACCTGACCAGAAAAGAACATCCCACCGCCACATTGTGAACCGAACTGGATAAATAGAAACGAAAGGAAAGATCCTAAAGGCAGCCAGGGAAAAGGGATCAGTAACCTATAAAGGCAAACCAAACAGAATGACCCCAGATTTCTCAGCAGAGACCATGCAAGCACGAAGTGACTGGAAGCATATATGTCATGCCCTTAAATCAAATAACTACCAACCAAGAATACTGTAGCCAGCTAAGCTCTCATTCATAACTGAAAGAAGAATCAAAACATTCCATTCCAGGGAAAAGCTGCAACAATATGTCGAAACAAAACCAACACTACAGAGAATTCTCAAAGATGCTCTATACATAGAAAACCAAAATAAATGCAATATAGGGAAAGAAATGGCACCTAAACAGCATACCATCTAAGGACCACAAGAACTGTCAAGACACAGGCCCTACTAAAAGCTTTTAAAAATGGTAGGAACTAATAAATATCTCTCAATCCTAACTCTCAATATGAATGGACTTAACTCTCCAATTAAACGGCATAGGCTGTCTAGTTGGAACAAAAACAAGAGCCATCGTTCTGCTGTCTTCAAGAGACACATCTTACCCAAAAACAATCATCTTTTGAAAGTGAGAGGTTGGAATAAACACTATCTAGCTAACTGCCCCCATAAACAGGCTGGAGTTGCCATCCTCATATCAGATACAATAGACTTCAAACTAAAATTAGTAAGAAAAGACAAAGAAGGTTACTACATACTACTAAAGGGATCTTTCCTCCAGGGAGACATAACGATCCTAAATATTTACACACCCAATCACGGAGCTCCAAACTTCATCAAGCAAACTTTACTTACACTGAAACCATACATAGATCGAAATACAGTGATTGTTGGTGAGTTTAACACACCACTCTCACCTATGGACAGATCAACAAGGCAAAACTCAAGAGAGAAACCTTAGAACTGAACAACTATATAGACCAACTAGATCTAACAGACATCTGCAGAATGTTCCACCCAGTAACAACACAATACACGCTTTTCTCAGCAGCACATGGAACATTTTCCAAAATAGACCACATCTTAGGCCATGAAACAAACCTGGACAGATTCAGAAACACTGGAATTATTCCATGCACACTCTCAGACCATAAAGGCATCAAATTGGAGCTGAACACATATCTCCACCAACGGAAACCCTGTAACTCATGGAGACTGAACAACACATTGTTGAATCAAAAACAATGGGTAATCGAAGAGATCAGAACAGATATCCAACTGTTTATGAAATTTAACAATAAGGAGCACGCAAATATCAACTCCTTAGGGACACAACAAAGGCAGTAGTCAGAGGAAAATTTATAACGCTGAGTGCCTACAAGAGCAAATTGGAAAAATGGCAAACCAACTAGTTAATGTCTCACTTTAACCTCCTGGAAAAAGAGCAACAAACTAAACTTAAACCCAATAGGAGAAAGCAAATAATTAAAATCAAAGCAGAATTAAATGATTTGGAATCCAAAAAAACTATAGAAAGAATCAACAAAACAAGGAGTTGGTTCTTTGAAAGAATTAACAAAATTGACAAGCCCTTAGCAAATCTTACCAAAAAAACAAGAGAGCATATCGAAATAAACAAAATCGCAGATGAAAATTGTAATATCACGACAGAAATTACCAAGATCCAGAATATCATGAGGGAATACTTCTCAAAACTTTACGTCAACAAATTTGAGAATCTAGAAGAAATGGATGAATTCCTAGACAAGATTAACATACCCACACTGAACCAAGAAGAGCTAACCCAACTCAACAGGCCTATTTCAAGCTCTGAAATAGAAATGGCAATTAGGGAACTTCCACCTAAGAAAAGCCCAGGGCCAGATTGATTCACAGCTGAATTCTATAAGGTCTTCAAACCAGAGCTCACACCAATACTCCTCAAGCTCTTCAACGAAATTGAAAATGAAGGTTCCTTACCAAACTCATTCTATGAAGGCAGTATAACCCTCATCCCCAAACCAGACAGAGATTCATCAAAGAAAGAGAACTATAGACCCATTTCTTTGATGAACATCGATGCAAAACTTCTCAACAAAATACTGGCCAACCGTCTACAACAACTCATCAAAAAATTATACACTTTGATCAAACTGGATTCATCACAGGGAGGCAAAGCTGGTTCAACATACACAAATCAATTCATATAATTCAACACATCAACAGGAGCAAGGACCAAAATCCCATGATTGTCTCAATAGATGCGGAAAAGGCATTTGACAAGATCCAAAACCCCTTTATGTTAAAAGATGTGGAGAAACTAGGAATCCATGGAACATTTCTCAATGTAATAAAGGCTGTGTATGAGAAACCCACTGCTAGTATTATACTTAATGGTAAAAATCTAAAGCCATTCCCTCTAAAATCAGGAACGAGACAAGGATGCCCACTCTCTCAACTCCTATCTAACATAGTACTAAATTTCAAGATTTGGGCTGAATCAAATTTAAAACAAAATACCTAATCTCTGCAGTTAGACCCAATCTTCTAGATGTTTTAGAAAGATAAGGAAAATGTCTAGATAAATACCCTACATGGCGTACGGATACATGAAGAAATGCTCAACATGTCTGGCCATAAAAGAAATGCAAATCAAAACAACTCTAAGATTCCACCTCACTCCAGTTAGAATGGCCAGGATCAAGAAATCTAATAACAACAGATGCTGGAGGGGATGTGGCCAGAAGGGATCACTACTACACTGTTGGTGGGAGTGCAAACTCCTTCAACCACTATGGAAAAAACAGTATGGCATTCTTCAAAAGACTAAACATAGAGCTCCCCTATGAACCAGAAATTCCACTACTCAGCATTTACCCTCTTGTCTAGAAACAAGGACATACTAAATTCACTAGCACAACAATATTCATTGCAGCACTATTTACCATAGCAAAGATATGGAACAAGTCCAGATGCCCCTCAGTTGATGAGTGGATCAACAAGATGTGGTATTTATATACAACGGTATCCTATGCTGCTCTCAGAAAGAACGACATTGCCCCATTTGTAAAGAAATGGAAAGACATTGAAAAAATCATATTAAGTGAAGTAAGCCAGACCCAAAGGAACACAAGCTCAATGGTTTGTCTCATTTGTCATTATCAGTAGAAACCTTGGGCTCACCTAACAGAGATTTACAATAGAGTAAAACCTAGATACACAAGGCCATATAATATGATGCTAAATGAAAGAACCTCCAGGATATAGGAACAAAAGCCATATAATGAGTGATGGTTGTCCTCAATGTACTATGTTATCTCTCATCTCTTTTTCTGTCTCTTGGTTAACTCATATTGTTACAGTATTTCACCTAATTGTCTGATATATTGTATATATGCACATTTGGTTATTTGAAATAGGATAGGGAAGCGGGTAAAACAAGATGAGGGTTGGGGGTGAGGAGAGGGAACTGGGGACCAAGACATGAGAAAGCGTATCAATGTTTGTGAAGTAATGCACCTTCTATCTGGTGAATATAATGTAACCCTTCTATTCATTACAATAAAAATATATTAAAATTAAAAAAGAGACACATCTTACCCCAAAACAATCATCTTTTGAAAGTGAGAGGTTGGAATAAACTCTATCAAGCTAACTGCCCCCATAAACAGGCTGGAGTTGCCATCCTCATATCAGACACAATAGACTTCAAACTAAAATTAGTAAGAAAAGACAAAGAAGGTAACTACATACTACTAAAGGGATCTTTCCTCCAGGAAGACATAACGATCCTAAATATTTACACACCCTTTTGAAGATTCTCAAAAGATTGAAGATTCTGCCAGTGTAAGTTAGATTTCGGCATTGATATTAAATAATGCAATGAGTAGGGATTTATATTTGAAATATCACTGTTGACAAAATCTAACACACATTTGCTTAGTATTTGCTTTTGATTTCCCAAGAAGTTCAGTACAAGCTAACATGTGTGGCATATATCGACTGGGAGAAATGATTCAGAATATGTGACTCATTTGAACAGGAGTCAGTGAAAAGATACAGAAGCAGGATACCCATATTGTGATAATTTGTATCTTTTGCATATTTTGTGTTTGTTATTAATTCCATATGTAGTGTACATTTCTAGGTAAAAACTTTTAAAATGTTTCCAAACAATTTGTTATTTCAACAGCAAAAAACGACATTTACATGCCTGATAAAATTCACAGAATCCAAATTTTTCCACATTATTTTTTGTTTTTTGTTTTTTTTTTTGGTGGGTCATAGATCTTGAACTCAGCCTGTGCACTATCCCTGAGCTCTTCAGCTCCAGGCTATCACCTTTCCCTGGAGCCAAGCCGCACTTCCCATTTTCTAAAGGTAAATTGGAGATAAGAGTCTCATGTCTTTTTGTGCCAGGATGGCTTTAAACCTTGATCCTCATATCTCAGCCTCCTGAGTAGCTAGGATTATAGAAGTGAGCCACCACCCCATCATGCTCAGCTTTCTGTTTTTTTTAAACAAGCCCTTTGGCTGGAACTCGGTCTGAGCACTGTCCTTCAGCTTTCCTCAAGCCTAGTGATCTTCTACTTGAGCCACAGCACTACTTCTGGTTTTTTCTGTGTATGTGGTACTGCGGAATTGAACCTTCGTCTTCATACAAGCACTCTACAACTATGCCAAACTCCCAGCCCCTCCACATTAGTTTTTATGATAGATCTTTCCATGCATCTAGGATGGCTAGAAATCCTTCTTGAGTTTCCCAAGATCAGGGAGTATAGGTGTGTCCCATCCTGTGTGGCTACATAACCATTGTTTCGGGTACAGTTCTCACTTCATTCTACCCATCTAGAGCAATTTTCATCTTCCATGTATAATAATTAAACATTCAGCTCCTGTTCCTCTCTACTCCATTCTCTGGAACCATCGTGCTTTTTGGCTCTAAGGGTTTGTTGATCCTTGGAAGCTCTGGAAGGGAAAACATACCCTAGCTCTTCCTTTATGACTGCTGTATTTTTAGTTTACTGTAATCAAGATTCATCTGTAAAATATAGTAAAATGTTCTTCCTTTTCAATGCATTGTTTTGCATACTTCTACCTTTTGATTATTATTAATAGTTGTGAATGGATTCTCCACATATTTGTTCTAGTCTCTGCTTTTTCTTCCGTTAGGTACAAATCTAGAAATAGAAGTGTTGGACCATATTTCTATGTAATTCTATATTTAGTACTTTTTTAGCACTCTCCACGCAATTTTTGATTGTTTTATATTCCTTGCAGAACTATTCCAAAGTTCTACTTCTTCTCACTACCTTCCCAGTAATAGTTAGACTTTGAAAGTTGGTTTTTTGTATGCGTGTGTGGGTGTGTATGTGGATCTTTTTGTTTAAAACTATATTTATATTAACATATTTAAAGTAATGATTTCATTGTAATTTTAATTTTTTTCATGACTGTTAATATTGAACTTCTTTCTACATTTTGAACTACTATTTCTATATATTCTTTTTTAGAAAATCCTCTCCAATATCCAATTTTTTTCCCTTTTTTGTGGGGTAGTGGGGAAAGTCATGGGGCTTGGACCTTGGGCCGTGAGCTCTTTAGTTTAAGGCTATTGTCCTACCCTGAGTATTGCCCCTCAGTTCTTCTGCTCACAGCTCCCTACCCCTCTTCTCATTATATACAGAAAAAAGGTCATCCTCAGTCTTTTTGAAAAAGTAAAACATACAGTAAAATTGTAGTATAAAACAGCAAGAAATAAATTTTTTGCCAGGTGCAGTGACTTCTACCTGTAATCCTAGCTACTCAGATATCAGGCTGATATCTAAAGATTTGGTTCAAAGCCAGCCTGGGCATTAGAAATTCTATGAGACTCTCATCTACAGTTAACCACTAGAATATGGGAAATGGCACTGTGGCTTCATAGGTAGGGTGATAGCCTTGAGTTGAAGAGCTCAGGAACAGTGCCCAGGCCCAGAGTTCAAGCCTTACAAATTGCCCAGCCAAAAAAAAGAAAAAAAACTTTCTTCCCCAAGTGACTATTATGCCAGACATAGAACATTAACATTCTGGGTGTACTTCACAGTATTATTACTTGATACCCTAAGATTTTGCAATATTCTCACAGTACCAGCATATGTCATCATATAATGTAGTTCTTTTTTAAGGGAATAATTCCATTTATAACCTAAATCTACTCCCCGACTTATTTTTGTCGATACCACAATTGCTCTACCATGATATGCCACAACCCATTAAACATTTTATGGTGGGTAATTGGAAAGGAGTCTCATGGAATTTTGTGCCAGGCTGGCTTTGAACCATGGTCCTCAGATCTCAGTCTCCTGAGTAGCTAGGATGACAGGCGTGAGCCACCAACACCTGGCTTGACTTTTCATTTTTTTGTGGGTCTTGGGACTTGAACTCTGGGCCTAGGCACCATCCCTAAGCTTTTCAGGTCAATATTTCATGTAAGTCTAAACATTTAAGTAAAGGAATAAAATTCCAATAAAAAAAGAATACAATTCCAGACATGGTGTGTTTATAACTCAGTGCTAATTACTTGATGAAAATGTGCCATTCCAGAAGCTGGTGTCATTTGATGATGTAGCTGTGGATTTCAGCTGGGAGGAGTGGCAGCATCTGGACAATGCTCAGAGGACCCTGTACAGAGTTGTAATGCTGGAGACCTACAGCAACCTGGTGTTCTTAGGTGAGCAAAAGTCAAATTCACTTGCAAGGCCAAGTGCCTTGTTATTTTGCAGATACGTGAATGTTTATCAAACTTTCAATACTATTTAAATGAAAGATTCCAGGCCCCTGAGAAGTATCATTACTTTCTAAAGAAAACCTAAGGTAATTTTGTACTCATTCTTCAGGATACCTTCAGGATACTTTGACAACAGTTCTAAATTATGTTTCCTCTAATGGAGACGACATTCCAAACTTACACAGTAATTGTAAGTGGATAAACAATCCAGAATAGAATATATATCATTATTGGAAATAGGATCTACAAATCACTAAACAGTGAGTTTATAATGGAAACCTGGCACTAGGTGCAATGTTTCAAGCCTGTAATCTTAAAATATTCATGAGGAAAAAATCTAAGAATTCTAATTTGAAGCCAGCAAAGGCATAAAAATTGCCATGAAACTCTATAACTCCAAGTAACCCCTCAAAAATGTTAGTGGAGTGTCAAGAGTTTGACTTTGTGGTTGAGTGCTTGCCTAGCATGCATGAAGACCTATGTATGTAAGTGGAGCTGGGACTCAAACTGGTATTTTCTAGCCTTGAGCAAGACAGCTAAGTTTATGCCATACAAAATGAATCCAGAGCTGGGGAAAAGTCAACCATGGAGCCAGTGAGAAATGAGAAAAAAGATTTAATAGATAACTTGTGAGTAGGATGTCTGCGAACTTAAAGCAATGATGACACAGCATAAGCAATAATTCTCCACTGTTTCTAATTTACAGGGCCCTGTGTTCCCAAACCTGTATTAATTGACAAGCTAGAGCACTGTGCAGAACTCTGGATAGGAAATTCCTCTGACAAGAATATCACAGGTGAGTGAATGCATCTTCATATTGATGTTGGAGCCTGAGCCCCATTGGTAAGTTCATGTTGTGATGTACTGAGCAATAATATTCTTAATTACCCTAAATCCTGAGCATGGTCCTTGGGTTTTCTCAAGGCTAGCTCTCTACTTCTTGAGTCATAGCACCACTTCTGGCTTTTTCTTTGTATGTAGTACCAAGGAACTGAACCAGGTCTTTGTGCATGCTAGCTCAAACCCCCGGCACCAAGAATCATAGGGTGATATAATGAATTCTATGTGGCAGTAGAGTTAAAGTTAGATTTCTCTGTAGAAATCACTGTGAAACAAAATAAAATGAGAAAGCCATGAGCCCGTGGCTCATGCCTGTAATCCTAGCTGCTTACAAGGCTGAGATCTGAGGATCAAGGTTCAAAGACTGACCTATCACAAAAACACCTCAGACTCTTCTCTCCAATGTACCAATAGAAAATGAGAAGTGGGGTTGACGCTAAAGACATAGGACAGTAGCCTTGAGCAGAAGAACTCAGGAAGAACAGCCAGGTCTAGAATTCAAGTCCCATGACTGCAAAACAAGAAAGAAAGGAAGAAAGAAAGAAAGAAAGAAAGAAAGAAAGAAAGAAAGAAAGAAAGAAAGAAAGAAAGAAGAAAGAGGGAAGAAAGAAGGAAGGAAGGAAAGGAAGAAAGAAAGAAAGAAAGAAAGAAAGAAAGAAAGAAAGAAAGAAAGAAAGAAAGAATAATATTTCATTTCTTTAAAACTAAGACTATAAATGATTGAGCAAACAAGAATAAGTCAGGGCATTATTCTCTTATAAGGATAATATCTTTTTGCTGGTAGGAAGAGACTGGTATTCAGAACCAGACCTTTCCACCAGAAATTGAGCCTAGTGGTAGAGTGCTTGCCTAGCATGCACAAAGACACAGGTTTGATTCATTATTTCCACATACATAGAAAAAGCCAGAAGTAATGACTTCATTGGTAGGGTTCTAGTCTTGAGAAAACCCAAGGACAGTGGTTAGGTCCTAAGTTCAAACCCAGGAATGGAAGGAAAAAATAACAACAAAGTTTCAATCAACATAAGAAAATTAACTAGACAATGAGCTGGAGATTTTCTGGTCTTCCATGGTTCTGAGGGACAGGAGTGTTAGAAAAGGAATTTTTATAAGACTTCAAATGGAAAGAAACAAGTTTCAAAATTCCCACAAATACCTAAATTGAGACTTTAGTGAGAAGTTGTAACTAAAGGGATATAGGTGTAAGTCCTTACTCTCAAGAATCGTTCTTGCTTGGATCAAAGGCAAACAGACATTAAACCAAACTTGTGGCCGCTGAATCTAGAAAAAATTCGTGTTCCTCACTTAATGGTTAATAAGCAAACAGCATTGAAACTGGGTAAGGTAATCCTATCTGCTACTCAGGACCTGAGACTCTTATCGTAGTTAACTCTAGAAAACGGAAGTGGGGCAGTAGCTCTAGGATAGGGGTTATAGTCTTCTGCTGAAGTGTTCAGGGACAGGGCCGATGCCTATGAACTACAAAAAAAAAAGAAAAGACAAGAAAAGAAAGTTTTAAAAAGATGCAAAACAGCACAACATTTAGATTATTTCTCAAAAATAAAAGAAAGGCAGCTATTCCTCAATGTATAAACAAAACAGTATTTGAAAAAAAACAGCTGCAGGTTTGTTATAGGTAGTACTCAGCTTAAAACTGTAGCAATACACAGTTGTTTAATTTCAATAAATATTTCCTGTGATATAAAAAGAGAACTAAAACACAGAAAAACATTATTGGTCATTGTAAAATATCATTTTCTTAATATGTTAGGGAGAAAAGCATATATTTCTCACAAATCAATTTCCACTTTTATATTTTAAAATATCTAACACTTAGGATGGGAAAGTAAAGTCATTACCTTTACAGTAAGGAATATTTGTATCTCATGTATGTTTGTGTCTTTTTTTCTATGACTCATTTTAGATGTCCAGGTAATGGAAAATGTGTTCAAGACCTGCCAGGAAAGTCCACATGAATGTCTTTGTGAAGTAGCAGTTGCAAGTAGTATCGAAGTGGAGGAAAACGTGAGATTAGCAACAACTTTAAATTTGAGCTCTACACATAATCCAGAGCTGATTAGTAATAACGGTAACAACTTAGGGGTGAGGACTGAGGAGTTCATTAAGTGTCAGAACATGCTTCTGTCTCCTAAGCCTGATGAGATGCATGCTGCATATAGATCTCGTATGTCTCCTGGTCTTAAAAAATCCATCGGATATTCAGAGCATTTTATTCATGATTGTGACAGTCCAAAAGATCTGCAGTATCATAATTCTGTTCTCCCTGCCCAAGAAATTCTTCAGGGAGGGAGGAAAACTGCTAAATGTACTGTGTGATGAAAAATATTGTACTTAACACCGACCATCACTACACATCCGAAAATGTACACAGGAGAGACTCCTCATACATGTAGTAAATGTGAGAAATCTTTCAGTAATGAAATATGAAAATTAATTTCTGAGAAGTTAGACCTGACGCTCCAACCTCGATCTCCAAGAGAATACAAACCTTATGAATATGAGGAACGTAATAGAATTTCTGCCCAGAATTCAATTCTCAGCACACATCAGAGATCTCACACACAAGAGAAATCTTATGAATAGGATAAATGTGGGAAGACTTTTAGACTGAAATCATACCTCACTTTGCACCAGAGAAGACACACAGAAGAGAAACCTTATGAATGTAACAAATGTGAAAAGTCTTTCACCCAGAAGATACACCTTCGAGTTCATCAAATAACACACACAGGAGAGAAATCTTATAAGTGTAATGAATGTGGAAAGTCTTTCCAAGGGAAGGGAAAACTTCGTGTTCATCAGAGAATACACACAGGAGTGAAACCTTATGAATGTAAACAATGTGTAAAGTCTTTCAGACAGAAATCTTCCCTCAAATTGCATCAAAGAACACACACAGGAGAGAAACCTTATGTGTGCAACAAATGTGGAAAGACCTTCAAGTGGAAGTCATATCTTGATGGGCATAATAGAACACACACAGGAGAGAAAACTTATGCATGTAGTGAATGCGGAAAGTCTTTCAAATGGAAGGTAAAACTGCATGTTCATTACAGAATATACTCAGGAGAAACACCTTATGAGTGTAACATATGTGGAAAGTCCTTCACACAGAAGCCAAACCTCAACATGCATAAGACAATTCAAACAGGAGAAAAACCTTATGAATGTAACCGATGTGGAATGTCTTTCAAATGGAAGTCTTCCCTCAAATTGCATCAGAGAACACACACTGGAGAGAAACTGTACGAGTGCATCAAATGTGGTAAGACCTTCAGATGGAAGTCACATTACAGGAGGCACAAAAGAATTCACACATATTAGGAACCTTAGGAATATAAACAAATTTGAAAGTCTTTCGTGCAGTATTCACCCTTCAGGAAGCGTAAGAGAGTTCACACGTATGAGAAGCCTTAGCAATGTAATAAATAGGAAAGACTTTTTAGTCTGTGGAAGAAAACTCAGCTTGTGTCACAGAACCAACACAAGATCAAACCCTTAATGAATGTAGCAAATGTTCAGTCTTTTCCCCAGAAGGCACAAGTCAAGATTTATCACTAAACACCCACAGGATAGAATCCTATGAATAAAATGAAAGGGAAATTTTTTTGAAGAACTCATAGTTGAGTTTGCATGATACCACACAGACACAGGATAAAAATCGTATGAATATAAGAATATGAAAAATCCATCATGAACGCATGACTAAGTATAAAATGCACATAGGAGAGAAAAACCTTCTGAATATTTCAAATGTGGAAAGTGTTTGACCTGGAAGGCATACTTCTGTGTTCATCACAAACCTGATTCCCAAAGAAGAAAAGAAAACTAATGAATAGAGCAAATGTGCAATGACTTTTAATCAGAAGTCAGTCTTCAGTACATTTCAAAACATACACAATTGAGAAATTCTGAGTAATGAAAAACATTTAGGTATATATAGAATCTCTGTATATAGGAGCATTAGGGTAAGTCTTCTAAACAAAGTCAACCTTCAGCAAGCATTAAGAGCACTCACAGAAGAAATAATAGCATGTATGAAAACCTTTATCAGAAACCTCTAAAAGCTGCCTGTGTGGCTTACTGGTAGAGTGCTAACCTATCAAGGATGAAGGCCTGGGTTAGATTCCTCAATACTACGTGAAAAGAGCAAGCCAGAAGCAGCACTGTGGTTCAAATGGTAGAGTGCTAACCTTGAGCTAAAGTAGCTCAGGCCCTGAGTTCAAGCCTAAGGATTGGAGAGAGAGAGAGAGAGAGAGAGAGAGAGAGAGAGAGAGAGAGAGAGAGAGAGAGAGAGAGAGAGAGAGAGAGAGAGAGAGAGAAGAGAGAGAGAGAGAAACAGGAACTTCTAAATTTTACAGAGATAGAGAAGAGGGAGAGAAGGAGACAGAAACTAATTTCTAAACTTTACAGTCTTTCTATTTCCTTACAAATTCGTCAATGTCATTCTTTCTGACAGAAGCACAGAATTCCATTGTGTAAAAATACCATATTTGATCTACTCATCAACTGACGGGCCTCTTGTTTGGTTCCATACCTTTGCTATAGTAAATAGTGCTGTGATAAATGGTATTGTTCTAGTGAATTTAGTATGTCCTATCTGGACGATTGGCAAGTAGTGAAATTGCTGGATCACAGGGGAGCTCTATGTTTAGTCTTTTTGGGATACTGCCATAGTGCTTTCCATAGTGGTTGAACGAGTTTGCAATCCCACCAGCAGTGTAGTAGTGATCCCTCCTGGCCACATCCCCTCCAGCATACGTTATTAGATTTCTGGATCTTGGCCATTCTAACTGGAGTGAGGAGGAAAAGGGAAAGAGGAACTGAAACTTTCTCTCCTTACAGATGACATGATTCTGTATTTAAAGAACCCTATAGACTCTACTCCCAAGCTGCTTGAGCTGATATAAAACTTTGGTAAGGTAGCAGGGTATAAAATTAACCCTCAATGTCAACTGCCTTCCTATATGCCAAAAAATGAGAGGAATGAGGCAAGAATCAGGATAGCAACTCATTTTGCTATCAAAGAAAATAAAATACTTAGGAATTAACTTAGAATGTAAAGCACGTTTTTGATGGAACTATAAACCCTGGAGAAGGAAATTAACGCAGAACTGAGGATATGCAAAAACCTATGCTCCTGCTTTGGAAGAAGTAATATTGTAAAAATGGCAATCTTCATAAGGACTATCTACAAAATCAGTGCAATATTCATCAATATCCCAATGTCATTCTTTAAAGAAACAGAAGAAGAAATCCAAAATTTCACTTGGAATAATAAAAGACCCCTTATAGTCTGTCTTCTTGCATGATACATAATGTTTAATCTCACCTTCTCCACCAAAATCTCACCTTTCACATTGAGACATAGGTGGCCCTGTTTACTAGCAGCAAAGGCTCAAACGCGCAGTTTCAGGTGTCACCACTGCCTCTGTTACTGGGTAGATCCAACTCTGACATCGATTCTGAGGTCTGCTCTGGGAGTCTTGGTCACAAGTTGTTCTGTGGCATCTGCTGCCAGCCTGTGCCTATTTGCTTCCTTTTCCTCCAGCAGCCTACAACAGGGAATGAAGTTCAGGCGCTGATGCTCTCCTTCATATGCAGGGCAGGATGAGCCCAACCCTCCCTCATCTTCCTCTTCCAATTTTTGGGAAAAAATGTGCTGGCAGAAGTCCTCAGGTGTGGGGCATGGCTGATCCACACTTTTAATCCAGGCTGGTCAGGAGGCTGAGATCTGAGTATGGAAGTTCCAAGTCACCTAGAACAGGAAAGTCTGATAGATTCTTACTACCAAAAATAAAAACAGCTGGGAATGGAGTTTGGGCTCAAGTGGTAAAGGGCTAGTCTTGAGTACAAATGCTTAGTGCCCAGGCCCTGAGTTCAGGCTCCAGCACTGCCAACAACCTCACTTTAGTGAGATTTTAGCTTTATCCATGTAGGCACATCTCACTGGAATCTCTGCTGGTAGAGATAGTCTTCATAATTTTGTCTCAAGGTAAAGGTCCTCCTGGGGTAGTACACAAAAGGTGTCATGGAGAGAGGAGCCCCAATTGCTCCAGGTTTGAAGATGGCATAGGTCAATCCAGCATGGAGTTGGCACATCAGTCTTTTCCCTAGCACCACCTACCAGTGAATATCAAATGACATTGATTGTTGTGGGATTGTGTGATTGAAGTGCCCCATTAAGGGCAGTGTTAGCACATCCAAACTTGGATACCAGGAATGCTGAAATCTCAAAGCTAAGATATCTGTTGGCTACAGAAATGCTGGTGTGTCTGTTATTCACTAAAAGTTCAGGTGCAAAGATTCTGAAGCTTGATGCCATGTGTTTATTCCATTTAGTAAAATTATTTTAATGCACTGTATAAGTTAAAACATTTCATAATAGTCAGGGGTAGTGAAAACATTGTTCTTGAATTCAGGTGTGTGGCAGGGTAATGGGGGGTGTTGGTGGCTGGGACTATGAAGCTGGAGCTGCTATCAAACCATGGATCATGTTCCTCTTTGTCTGGGAGAAATGACTCCAAAGATGAAATTTGAATGGTGAGGAAAAGATGATGATGTACTCAGGAAATTTCTCCTAAACAAATGCTCATGTGGAAGTGGGATGGGGGCTGGGCATATCTGAGGCAGAGCATAAGGGGGCTTCTCATGGCGTTGAGAACGTTCCTTGCAACTTCAGGCATGCAGTAGGGTGTTTTAGATGGCCATTGTGAGATGGATGGAATAAGACTGGAGACAAGATGAATGCTGGTATCCTGCAATGCTCTTGCATGAGTGGCTGGTGGCTCACCTGAAAGAACTAATTATGTCTAAAAAAGAAATCAGGAATTTGTTTTGATTAGATAATACCTGTAATCCGAGGCATATTCAGGATCCTGATCTTAGTATTGTGGTTTAAAACCAACCCAGCAAAGGGAAAAATGCATGAGACTCTTACTCCCAGTTTAGAGCAAGAACAAAGATTGAAGTAGAGCTGTGGCTCAAGAGCTAAAGTGCTACCTTGAGCAAAGAAAAGCTAAGAAAAAGCTCCAGGTCTTGAGTTCAAGGCCAGGAATGAAAGAAGGAAGGTAAAAAAAGGGAAGTATGTGAGGAAGGGAAATATATAAATGAAAGAGAGAAGGAACTAGAAATTTAAAACTAGAGAATATTTAAAAGTCATCAGTCCTTCTAAGAAAAGTGTTGGAGTATGGGTTCTATATGTGGTGAACTGGAAGCCCAGCAGTGACTTGTTAACCAAAGAGTCACCATGATGAGTAAAGGATAGAAATCTGCATGAGCCTCTTAGCGGATGGAGTCACAGAAGAGAACCTCAGCTCCCATCCCATAGTTAGAAGTATATAGAGATGGGGAAGTTGGCATCACCTTGATGTCATTGTGTCCATGGAGACTGGAAGCCATGGCTCTGTGAAAGCACAATGTTCTGGTTACTGAGCTGAGAGGCTGAGGAGAGCCAAGTCCTGGCCATGAAGAAATCAGGGTGGCAACAGAGCAACTCTGCTGCAGTGTGTGCCTGCTTGGCTGTTCTTATTCTGTGGTGGATCAGGCAGGAGGGGGTGATAGTAACTGTTTTGTGGTCACAAGGCCTTCACCAAGAGCTTCCTCTGGGATCCTCATAAGCTACAGGGTGGCTGGTGGTGGGATGTGTGTGGGGTGGAAGTGACAGAGGGATGGACGCATGGCAAGGTTGGTGAAGAGATGAGAGGAATGATGAGAGCCCAGTTCATTGGTTTCCAAGGTTAATGGGTGGGAGGTAGAGAGGCATGATGGAGGAAAGATGGAGGCAGGGGAAGGTGGTGACAGAGTGAGGCCATCTGTAGTGCCAGCCTGGCCATCATCTGAAGCCCATAGGCAGCTTCCTGATCCCTCACTTTGTCCTGTTCCATGTGAAGGGAATGTCACGTGTACCCAGAGCTAGGGGTGGGGCAATGTTAGTAGCACCTGGAGAACCATTGGCCTCTACCTGGGTGAGGGGTGGTTATGTCTCCCATGCTGGGTGGCCTGATAGCTGTGGAACAGATCTCACCTTAGCTACCACAGTCAGTGGCTGCTCTCCATCTAGGGTTAGGGCACCTGCTCAGCCATCAGGACACCCCATGCCAGGACAGAGGATTACAATTCAGATGGCAGCACAGGGGTGAAGATGATCTCACCGTAGCCCTAGTTACATTGCTATCCCTGCATGCAGGACAGGATGAGCTGTGGGAAGATGTTCTCTGTGTTTTTCCACAGCCTATCCCGGCCTCTTCTTGTGTCTGATTAGACCAAGAGAATACCAGGTTCCCTCTCATAGTCCTGGTTCTTTTTCTTTTACAGTCATGAGGCTTGAACTCAGGTCCTGGGTACTGTCCCTGAGCTCTTTTGCTCAAGGTTGATGCTCTACCATTTGAACCATAGTGCCATTTCCAGCTTTTCCTTTTCATGTGGATCTCTGATATCTCCAGTGCTGTGCCTGCAGGGAGGCACTCAACCCAAAGACAGAGCCACCTCTGCCGTGACTGTGACTGCCCACAACCCTCACACCCACTCCTTGCACACCCCTCGACTCCAGTTTTAGCTCCTCTTGGACTGGGTGTCCAGCCTACCCCTTCCTACACTCACAAAGGGTCTACAATTGTCTTCCCAGGGTCCTTTCTTCTGCCAGCCAGAGTACAGACTGTGCACATCTTGACGATCACAGAGCTCAAAGCCAAAGGCTGAGATGCAGAAGGGGGTGACCCAGTAGCTGCACAGGGCCCATGGATCATCCTGTGCATCCCCCAGCCTGTGACTTCCCCCACCCCCTTGGCAGGGAAGCTCCATGCCCACATCCTGATCCCTGGTCCCCTCCAATTCCATTCTCCCTTGGATTTTGCAGACTGTCTACCATCAGGATCTAAAATTCTATTCATCACTTTATGTCCTTATCACTGATTTGCTACTTTGGCAGGATCTCCCCGTGCCTGGAGAGTGGGCATGTCATGTACTCTCTGTGGAGAAGTTGCCCCAGGAGAAGAAATATGCACTTCATGTGAAGGTTGGACAGGGCAGGAGGGCTCCCTAGGATCAGAAGCCACAGGAGGGGTGCAGATGGGGGAATGCTAGGGTCCCCAGGGGACAGAGGGAGTTAGGGCACAGTTGGTTCCTTCTGCAGGGTTGACACCGCTTCACAAACCCAACAGAATGAGGTTCACATTACAGATGTCAGAGACAGTGCAGATTGCCAATGGGCGCAGGGGTCACTGTCACCCCCAGATGCTGGCTGCATGCTGGGATGCACGCAGAGATGGTTTCAAGATCAGATAATTAGGATGTTGCAGGGTGTAACCATTCTTTTCAGATGGCTCTCTAGCTCTCTTGAGCTTCATCTCTATCTTTGGCTTTTTCTTGGCAGTTAACTGGAAATGAGAGTTTCATGGACTTTCCTTTCTGGACTGGCTTCAAACAGAAGCTATGCACAGTTTTCAAACCATACCCTACTGAAGAAGGGAAGCTTGATCTGGTGCTTAACTGGGTTGCACTTTGGCTCCGTTTGCTATGCATCACGGGATGGGGCTCATCATTTGTAGACTAAGATCTCATGACCTTCAAAGCCAAATGCTACCTGAAAGTTCAGGGTCCCAGCCTATGTGTTGGGCCTGGGTGAATACATTCTCTGTTATGCTGGGTCATCAACCCATGTTTTAAGCTGGAAGTAGGCAGTGCCACATTTGATAAGAACATCTGCCAGAGATTGACACCTCATGAAAGCAGACTCTAAATTTGTATTCCATTTCCTGTGGTGGAGAAATCCCCTCCAAGTTAGACAGGCTCCCATCCATCTGCAGGTCACACTCCTAATGCACCCTTGAGTGTCCTCATGGTATTGGAATCTAAGTTTGTAGGGAATGCTGGTTTAGTCCATGCATTAGTTGGACAAGTGATGACAAACGTGTTGTGGATTAATATGAGAACAATTTAAGAAGCCCTGGAGGAGCATCAACCTGACCCTCTGTGGTGCTATAAATCTGATAGGATGTTCCAGACTGAGAAACAATCACATGGCTTTGTGTTTGGCATCCAGACAAGTGAGTGCATGTCTTAGCTGTCAGCAAATACAGAGGAGGACATTAATAAGTGGGTGGAAAGGATCTGTCAGACCCCTGTCTGGGGGCAGGTGCAGAGAACATAGGAAGGTAGATACCATGGCTGTGGTTGTGGCCAAACAAAGGGTAAAAGAGGCAAAGGAACCAGGTACTGGTAGCTCAAGACTGTCATCCTAGCTATTCAGGAGTTTGAGATCTGAGGATCACAATTCAAAGCCAGCCCAGGACAGAAACTCCATGAGACTCTTATCTGCAATAAACTACTGAATGCAAGAAGCTCAAGCTCAGTGACAGCATCCAGGCCTAGCGTTCAAAACCCAGGACCGGCAGAAAAAAGTATCAAAGGACAAGAAGCTGGCCAAAAGTTAGAGGGACTCTATCTTGACAAACAATACAATGCTAAGTGGCACTCAAAGACTTGCACAAAATCTGGAAATGCCTGAGACCTATCTATGTATGTTTCCTGTTTGTCTAAATCCATATGTTTATGCATTTATATATTAGTATAGAGAGACAGATCAATACATATGACTATACATATATACATAGCCAGACACTTATGGGTGGGTGGTATATTGTGAGAGTTTGTGTTTGTGTTTTGTGGATGGCTATCTCTGTTTTAGAAAGATAGAAAATATGTAAATATCTTTAAAAAACTTGATAAAATATAGAGAGACATAAGCTCTTGAGGGAATCTGAAATGACAAGATTATTCACAGGCACGTTTATCCTTATGGATTCCTCAGCAAGTTTTAATTTTTTTCATTATTTTCTTTCTTTTTTTGAACCAGTGCTAAGGATTTCTCTCAGGGACCAGGTGCTGCCAATTACTAATTTTCTCATGGCTGGTACAAGAGGAACTGAGCCACAGTTCCACTTTTGCCTTATTTATTCGTGCTTAACTGAAGATAAAGATTTCTATCAGTGACTTTCTCTCAGGGGCTGGATTCTAACGAGGATCCCCAGACCTCAGCCTTCTCTATAGCTACAATTAACAATATGAGAACCCAGCACTGGGTTCAAATGCACAGAGCAAGAAATTGAGTGAATCACTCAACTCCAATTAGCTATAATAAGCTAGAAGTGAAAGACCAATACCTTTGAGGAAAAGATGCTGAGGGTTATCACACCGGCCCTATGAGTAAGCCATAAACCCTGTACACATGTGTGCAGGCACACATTGGCAGATACACACACACATGCACACACACAATATCTCAGGCAATATTGTATTTTGAATTAATATCCAAAGATTGGACAACAGGATAGCAAGTAATAAAATCTGTTTTTCTTGTCTACATTGAGGGAAAGGGATAAGTCACAAGATGCAGAAGCGAAGAATTCAGAGGCAAATGCTGTGAGTGAATAACTTGTAAAAAGCACATTTCTTTTCTTTTCTTTTCTTTTGTTTTCTCTGCCATTCCTGGGGCTTGAACTCAGGGCCTGAGCACTGCTCTTGGCTTTTCCCAAGTCTAGCCCTCTGCCACTTGAGCCACATTGCCATATGGATTTTTATATCTGTGTGATATTAAGGACTCAAACCTAGATCTTCATGGATGCTAGGCAAGCACTCTACCACTGGGCCAAACTCTAAACCCCGATAAAGTATTTATAAATAGTCATCATCATCATATGAAAATATCCTTTCTCCTACAAATAATGAACACTTATCTATGTCTGTAAGACTTTTTTTATGTCACCAATGCTTCTGTGATTTTCCCACTTGCATTTTTACAGATGACAGCACAGATATTCATCAGGAAGAAAAATAGATTAGGATACAGAAACCTAACAACGTCCTAGTAGATTGAAGTGAAAAATATGTGCAAGATGGCCTGGGTGTTTCATGAATTTGTAGAGTGCTTGGCTACCACACAAAAAGACTCCGGTTTGATTCTGCAGTACCATATACATAGAAAACTCTGGAAGTGGTGCTGTGGCTTGGTGGGACAGCTATAGCCTAAAGAAAGCCTAAGAGCAATGGTCAGGCTCTGAGGTCAAGTCCCAGGACTAGCAAAAAAATGTGCAAGAGGCAAAATGCAAGCTGAGAAGGCACTGTGAAGCAAAATGTCTTGTGAAGGGTAAGGGGAATAGTGACAGTTAAGTTTGGATCTTACCTAAGAAAGGCTCCTTGAGCCTGAGACCAGGCTAGGACTTATGCCTAGTTAATGACTTGGGATTTGAACAAAAAGGTGTGCTGTTTACTACATCCATATGTGAGGTGGGAAGGGAGATTCAGCCTCCAGTATGTCTTTGGGGAGGTCTTCTGTGAGCAAGGAGCTTTGGTCATTGGGCCTTGAAATGTGACCCTACCTCCCTCACAATGGAACAGAAAATGGAATCCTGGTAACTAAGCCACTGTATGTGGCAACCAGCTCAAGCCAGCTCCCTTGGCCTGTGGCTCAGGAACCAGAAAGATGTTGCTGTGCTGTTGCCAAAGGTCAGGAGGCTCGCATCTCAGGCATGAGAGATATGGATGTCTCACTTGAAGAAGTAGATGCTGGATCAGTGCCAAGCCAAAATTCCAGTATATCAGGCATTTCTCTAGGAAGAAAGCCAGGAAACTCCAGGGCAACTCAGATGCAGTATACTGAGAGGAAACCTATTTGAACCCATCATCCTGCCCACACACTACAACCTTCTTGAGTGCTTTCAAGTGACTATACTTTGATTAGAGTGTGTCATTTCCAATCTACTCTATTCCAATTCCTCAGTGTGAAGTGTGGTCCCAACCGACGTTTGAAATATCCACTGTTTTGCCAACATAGTGTGATGGTAAGTCAGCTCAGACTCTGAATGAGCCTTGTAACCTATGGATCCTGGAGGAAGGCCTGTTGGAGATGCTGCTGACAAAGCTGATCCCTGCCTATGAGAAAGGTGATCTCTTTTATGTGGGAAACTTCCTGCACAATTTCAAATAGTGGAGGACAATGTAGTAGTTGCTGGAAATTCTCTTGAAAAAGTGAGTGTTCCCCCTCCAAACCCAGGTTTGCTCACCCCTCCTGGCCAAGTCTTGGAATACTTGGCTCCTCTCTGAGCCTGTTTGGTTCACTGGGTGTTCACAGGGGAGCTAAGCATGATACAAGTGCACAAACTACTTTATTATGACTGGGACACCATGCCATTTCATTTCCCTCACAAGCTACTGGAGTCTCAACAGTGTGCTTACTGAGAAGTTGGATTTCAGGCATGAGTAAGTGGCTCCCAACTGCAGCCCTCACCTAGGTGACATCCTAGGAAATCCCATTTCCCAGTAAGAAATGAGGTGTCAGTACTAATGGCGGAGGCCTGTGAAATACTGGAGTCAGAGGAAAAGCTGGGGGCTGAATCACTTTTGAGCCATCAGGCAGGGATTGTGATAGCTTTACCTGTTAGAACCTGAAAGCATTTACATTTTGGTGTGTGGTCCAGTGCTGCCACTTGAACCTGAACCCAGGTCTAAATGCCATCACTTTGGTGTTCAAAAATTAGCACCCACCATTTGAGTCATAGGTCAAGTTCTGGCTTTTTGCTGCCTAATTGAAGACAAGTGCCTTTAGACTTTTACTGACTAGACTGGCTTTCCACTGTGATCTTCAGAGCTCAGCCTGCTGGGTGGCTAAGATTAGAGGAATGAGCATTTAGTTCTTTATTTGGAGCATTCACTTATTGATTTATTTAGAGCGTTTACTTAGTTAATTTAAGGTGCGTTTACTTTGGACAGATGCATAGAGGCCTCTCTCAGAAGCTTCTGGAAGTGGGGTGTAAAAGTCATCCTGTTCTCGAGTGTCTCTTACCCCCCTCCCAGCACATAAGTGCACATCTCTGCAGGACAGCCACGGCATTAGAGTCCTGCAAGAATGGGGCTTTGGTAGAAGTCTCAGGATGGAGAGAGAAGGCTCTCACTTTCCTTGTACCGAATGTGCCCACAGCATCATGTGTTCCATCTATACGATGTGAATGGACTTCTACCCCAGTGATTTCTACGAGTTGAAGAACTGCCACACCCTGACACAACTCAAGCTCTATATGAGGCTCCAAATGCCGGCTTTGGACCTGCTCTTCTAGACACATACTTTTTGACCAGCTGGAGGAATGTGCGACCAGTAAGACCAAGAAAAAGTAGAAGTCCTGGTGTGGGTGCCTCAGAGCCTGTGAGTAGGAAGCCCATGTGGTCTAGATATTGGTTGGCCCTTACTTCTATAGAGCTTGGCAAAATGCCCTTTATGGGTGGTGTCAGCCAGGTAATGTCTGTCCTCTGAAAGGACTCGGGAATAAGCACTCATTAGAAAGACCCTACACCTTCTCAGAGTTAAGTCCAAACTCCAGTTCTACAGGTTCCTCCATTAGATCCTCATGGAAGTTGAGTGACACTTCAACTTGCAGAGTCCACTCTGTCCACTCTGTATCTATTTCCATTCTTAGGTTTGGGTCATCGTGGAAGAGCTTATCCTGAACTCCGGATGAAAAACCCACCAATGGAGCTGGTGACTGATGGAGACAGAGAATCATCACTGCACTCCAGAAAGCGTGGGCCTTCTGTAGAAATTACCAAACAGGTTTAGAGTCCTGTGGATATACCTTTTGCTCTGAACCCCATGTGTGACACAGTTGAACCTGCAGATACTATGGAGGAAGAAAAAAGCAGCCAGATTTCCTTCTGTTTCCTTTCACACTCCACCCATAGTCAGTCCATCTGAGTCAGAGTAACACTCCACTTATTGTGCAAGCTGAAGGGGCACACGCTGGGTTCATGGAAAATGTCCCCATGGGAAGCAGCAAGTGTACTCTCAATACTGGATTCATTGGAGGAAAATGAATCCATCCTCACAGAATATCCAGACCCATCCATCTCACTAAAAGAGACTCAATCTCCATTCGACAAACCAGAATCCATCCCCCTCTTAACTCAGGAAGGACATTCTGTTTCTCATGAGGAAGGAGACCCTTCTGAGGACTCTGAAGTAGAATTACTGTCTGAAGGCAACTTGGAGGCCAGTCTGGATTTAGAGCTTCCCTGTCCTCTTCCTAAAAAGACATCTCTTTATCTTGCTCTCATGATTCTTGTCAAGTATTCATTGTATTTACTTTGCTAACTATTAAACTCTCATTGTTAATATTATGGTGTGCAGTTCTTCAGTCCTTATTATACTGTGTTTTATTGTCCACTTAGAATGTGAGACCTCAGATACATAGGTCCTGGGTGGGCCAAACACCAGACAGGTCTGGTCCCATACAAGACAATCTTACTGGATATACAGGGAACTATGAAATGCATGGAATCACCAGGAATCCAGGCCAGGCCTCCATGGAAAGACAAGTCAGCTACCCAAGCTTAAGGACAGAGCAGATGCCTATAAATGTGTTTTGTCAATCGGGACAAGTGCCAGAGTAACTGTAATATTATGTGGGACTCTGTTCTGTGAGTTCAAGTCTGTTTATATATCCATTGTGCTTTGTACAAATATTTAAGAAAATTAAAACTCCACAATAGAATCAAAAATCTACTTTGGCTTTGAATGTGGCCTAGTTGTAGAGTGCTTGCCTAGTATACAAGAAGACCTTGATTCAATTCCTCGGCACTGCATACACAGAAAAAGCAGATGGGGCACTGTGGCTCAGGTGTCAGAGTGCCACCCTTGAACCAATGTGGCCAAGGCCAGTTCCTGGTCCCTCAGTTCAAGCCCCAGGACTAGCCAAACAAGAAATCATACCATTTTCCACACATTTGGAAATAAATCTGTTTTATCTAACCCTACTTCTTTTTTGCCAGTCCAGGGTGTCTGCCACCAAGCCAAACTACTGGCCCCCAACCGTACTATTTTGAATCATTTAATTTTTTTACATAATCATATTTCATGATGTCTGTATTAATACCATAAACAGTATGCTTAGTGTAATAATGTTAAAGGTAAAACATAAGAAATTAATAACTAAAATTTCTTTTTTATTAGTTTTATAGCATTACTACAATTTCATGAGAAAAATTACCTAGAATGTTTATTTTAGAGTTCAAGTAATCCATTTTGATAAATATATCAACCTACATCATTTATTTAAACACATTTTATACTATTTTTTTCAGGAATGAAAATACATATATATATTTGTTGTAAATGAAATTTATGACTTGGGGGGAAGGGAAAGAGATTAGGGGGGAGGGGGTAACAGTGTTTACAAGAAATGTACTCATTACATATGTAACAGCAATCTCTTTGTATATCACCTTGACAACAAATTTTTTGAAAAGTACAATAAGTTTAAATGTCTACTTTGGGCAGAATTTTTTTTTGCCAGTACTGTGCTTAGACTCAGGACCTGAGCACGATCCTTGTTTTTGTTTTTGTTTATTCTTAAGGCTCAAGTTCTATCACATGTGCCACAGCACCACTTGTATCTTTTTTTATCTATGTTGTGCTGAGGAATTGAACTTGGGTCTTCATGCATGCTCGGCAAGATCTCTTCCACTAGGCTTAACTTATGGCCCCAGTGGGAAGGAAGTTTTCCATAAAATATGTAGGAAATATGTCCACTAAGGAAAACCCTCAAAAATAGAAGAAAAATTATATACTTAGATAACGACATGCCAGTATTATGGCAGGTTTCTGTAATTCTAGCTTCAAGAGTGGCCTATTTGGACCGGGAGTTGGCTGGCTGAAGTAAAGTGCTATCCTTGAGCAAGCCCTAGGACAGTGCTCTGGCCATGAGTTGAAGCCATAGGACATGCAAAAAATAATAATTTAATGCCCGTGACTGGTGGCTCACCCTGGTAACCCTAGCTACCCTGGAGGATCGAGGTTCAAAGACGGACCAGGCATAAAAATCTGTGAGAATCTTATTTCCAAATAATCCAGAAAATTCAAAATGACAATGTGCCTCAAGTGGTAGAGCTCTTGCCTTGAGCTGAAGAGCTTAAGGTAAACATCCAGGCCCAGAGTTCAAGCCCCATGAGTGAAAAAAAGAAAACGAAAAAGAAAGCCCTTATCTAAGGCTGGAGTGCACACTAGTGGTAGTTTGCTTTCCTAGTATGCACAAAGCCCTGTGTTCAATTACTCTGTACCACTTACACCAAAAAAAAAAGCTGGAAATGATCTCAGAAGGTTGGGTTCTGAGGATCACAGTTCAAAGCCAGGCCAGACACTAAAGTCCATGAAACTGTTACTTCCACTTAAGCACCAGAAAACCAGAAGTGACACTCTGGCTCAAGGTGTTTAAGGTTGTAGCCTTGAGCTGAAGGGCCCAGGGACACTGCCCAGGTGCACAATTAAAGTCTCACAACCAAGAGAGAGAGAGAGAGAGAGAGAGAGACAGAGACAGAGAGACAGAGAGAGAGAGACAGAGAGAGAGACATAGAGAGATAGAGACAGACAGACAGGCAGACAGACAGAGACAGACAGAGACAGAGAGACAGAGACAGAGACATCAAACAGTCAGGCACTGCTGGCTGAAGCATGTAATTCTAGCTACTATGGAGGCTGAGATTGGAGGATCTTGGTTCAAAGCCCAAAGCCAGCCTGAACACGTATGTTTGTGAGACTTACATCACCAATTAACTACCAGAAACCAAAAATGGAGCTGTAGAGGAAGAGCGCTAGCCTTCAGCTGAAGAGCTCAGGGACAGTGTCCAGGCCCAAAGTGCAAGCACCATGACAAATCAATAATAAAAAAAGAAGATAGCTAATAGTAATGATGAATAATTTTGTGCTGGGAGTTTGGCCTAGTGGTAGAGTGCTTGCCTAGCATGCACGAAGACCTGGGTTCAATTCCTCAATGCCACATACATAGAAAAATGCTGGAAGTGGTGCTGAGGCTGAAGTGGTAGAGCCCTAGCCTTGAGAAAATATAAGGACAGTGCTCAGTCCCTGAGTTCAAGCCCAGGACTGGCCAAATCAAAAGGAGTGGAGCACTGGCATTGAACTGAAGATCTGAGGAACAGCCCAGGCACAGAGTTCAAGCACCGCAAACAACAACAACAAAATCTATGAAATGGCAGTGGTGGTATTAAGCTAAGCAAAAATAGAGTAGAAACTGGTAAAATACATATTTGTGTGTAAGCAAAATAGCCAGACTTATGCATTAGAACAGGATAGCAACTTGAAAAAAAATTTTGTTTTCCATCTCACTAGGTCCTGTCTCTTAATTTATTCAAGTAAGTAAAATGCTGGATTTTATAATCATTGCTCTGAATATTAGAAAATCATAATATCTCTCATTAACCAACAAAGACCAGGAACTGGGGCTTCGTTCAAATGGCCGAGTATCAGGTAAGAGAAGAAAAAATTGAAGTAAGAACTTGAAGTTCTTGTTCCAGAACCTGTATAGTAACAGAGCAGCAGCCTGGTGATGGTACCTCACACCTATAATCTTAGCTAATCAGGAGGCTAAGATCTGAGAATCAAAGTTTACAGCCAGCCAAAGTACCCAGTTAACTGCCAGAAAAACCAGAAGTGGCACTGTGGCTCACAGATTAAAGCACTAGCCTTGAGCTGAAGAGCTCAGGGACAGTGCCCAGGCCCAGAGTTCAAGCCGCAGAGTTGACAAAAATCAAACAAGCAAACAAAACTCACAAAGAAGCCTGCAGACTACAGTCGTTCTGCTGAGTCTCTTCTCTATGGGGATCAGGAAACATTTCACTTTTTCTGTCTCTGTGGATTTGGGGCTGCATTGGTAGAGTGCTAGCCTTGAGCAGAAAAGGTCAGGGATAGAGCTGAAGCACTCAGTTGAAGACCCAGTGCCAACACAAAAAAGATAAATGCACTTTATACATATTTTCTAATTTCTTAATGAATTTTTCAGTCTGTATAAATATAGGGTACAATCTT
The DNA here is from genome assembly GCF_031878675.1 of Megascapheus bottae. Taxonomy (NCBI): domain Eukaryota; kingdom Metazoa; phylum Chordata; class Mammalia; order Rodentia; family Geomyidae; genus Megascapheus; species Megascapheus bottae. Next base: position 5,576,728 of record NW_028327585.1, read on the forward strand.
AGAGTTGTTTTGATTTGCATTTCTTTTATGACCAGAGATGTTGAGCATTTCTTCATGTGTCTATAGGCCATTTTTGTTTCTTCTTCAGAGAAGACTCTCTTTAAGTCTTTGGCCCATTTTTTAATGCGATGGTTGTTACTTTGGAGGTTAGTTTTGGAGTGATTCAATTTTTTGAGTTGTTGATATATTTTAGATATGAGGCCTTTGTCCGTTGTTTGGTTGGTGAAGATCTTCTCCCATTCTGTAGGCTTCCTGCTTAGTTTACTAGCTATGTCCTTTGCCATACAAAAGCTCTGCAGTTTAATGCAGTCCCACTTATCCAGCCTTTCTCTGATTTGTTGTGATTCTTGGTCCTTATTAAGAAAGTTTCGACCTGTGCTAAGGAGGCTTAGTGTATCTCCTATTCCTTCCTGTAAACTTTTCAGTGTGTCAGTTTTACCTCCAGATCTTTGATCCATTTGGAGTTAATTCTAGTGCAAGGTGACAAAAAAGGTTCCAACTTTAGTTTTCTGCAGGTGCTTAACAAGTTCTGCCAGCACAATGTGTTGAAGAGGCTGTCTTTCTTCCATTCTATTTTTTTGGCTCCCTTGTCAAAGATTAGGTGGCCATAGGTTTAATATCTGGGTCCGCAGTTCTATTCCATTGGTCTTCAGGCCTATTCTTGTGCCAGTACCAAGCTATTTTGAGAATTATACCTCTGTAATAGAGTCTAAAGTTTGGAATTGAAATTCCTCCAGCGCTGTTCTTTCTGCTAAGAAGTGTTTTTGCTATACGGGGTCTTTTATTATTCCATAAGAAATTTTGGATTGCCTCAGCTAGAATGGCCAGGATCAGGAAAACGAATGACAACAGATGCTGGAGGGGATGAGGCCAGGAGGGATCACTACTACACTGTTGGTGGGAGTGCAAACTCTTTCAACCCTTGTGGAAAGCAGTGTGGCAGTGCCTCAAAAGGCTAAACATAGAACTCCCCTAAGACCCAGCAATTCCACTACTTGGCATTTACCCAACCACCCCGAAACAAGGACATACTAAACCCACTAGCACAACCATGTTCATTGCAGCACTATTCACCATAGCAAAGATATGGAACCAACCCATATGTCCCTCAGTTGATGAGTGGATCAACAAGTTGTGGTATTTGTACACAATGGAATTCTATGCTGCTGTCAGAAAGAATGACATTGCCCCATTTGTTAGGAAATGGAAAGACTTAGAACAAATCATATTAAGTGAAGTAAGCCAGACTCAAAGGAACTTAGGCTCAATGGTTTCCCTCATTCATCATAATCAGTAGAAACCTTGGGCTGTACTAGCAGAGACTTGCAATAGAGCAAAATCTTGATACATAAGGACATATAATGTGAAACTAATTGAAAGGACCTCCAGGATAGTGAAACAAAAGCCATATAATGAATGATTGTTTTCCTTAATGTACTATGTTGTCTCTCATCTCCTTTGCTGTCCCTTGGTTATCTCATATTGGTATAGTATCTCACTTTGTTATCTGATATATTGAATTTATTTGTATTTGGATATTTGAAATTTGATAGGGAAGGGGGGAAAATCAATACGGGAGGGGGGTGTGAGGGGGGATTGAAACGGGTACCAAGACATGTGAAAGGCTATCAATGTATGTGAATTAATGCACCTTCTATCTGGCAAATATCATGTAACCCTTTTGCTAATTACAATAAAAAAATTGCAAAAAAAAAGAAAAACAGAAAATGGTTCTGTCACTCTAGAGGTATAGCACAAGCCTTGAGAAAGCCCAAGGACAGTGCTCAGGCTCTGTGCTCAGGCTCTGAGTTCAAACCCCAGGACTGGCACACAATAAAATGGGATGAGTAAATGGAGTAAGTCTAGTGTAAATTTGTTATGTATAATTTTCTCTTAAAATTTCTAAAGATTTTTATTATTGTCACTGAAAAAGTACCCAGATATTTTGATTGCCTAGAGCTGTATATATATATATATGTATATATAATGTACATATATGCACATGTAAATATTCACACACATGTATACCACAATTTTGTCAATGAAAAATGTATGAAAAGTAAACTAAAATGAAGATTTTGTTTTTAGGTGGAATGATTCATCTCATATAAATACATTTTAGTGTTTAAACAAAAAAAATAAAAATAGGGTACATTCCTTGTTACTTAAGTAAGATTGCTCTTTTTTTTTCTTTTTGCCAGTCCTAGAGCTTGGACTCAGGGCCTAGACATTTTCATTGGACTCGCTTGCCCAAGGTGAGTGCTCTGCCTCTTGAGACACAGCGCCACTTCTAGCTTTTTTCTGAGTATGCGGTACCGGTGAATAGAACCTAGATCTTCATGCATTCTAGGTGAGCACTCTACCATTAGGCTACATTCCCAGGCAGTGAGATTCCTCTTACAGTCATTGTATGTTCACAGAGTTTGATCTCACACACTGTAGGGCCCTGGTTGGCTTTGACCTGTGATCCTAAGCCCTGAGCCTCCTAAGTAGCTGAAATTAAGTTGTGAGCCAGCATGATGGCTTCCATTCTTTTTTCTACAAAAATATATGTAGTTATCTAAAATATATCTGTAGCTGAAAAAAATGAATCTCTCCCAAACAAATCTTCAAAGAAACAACCATCCTATTAAAAGGTGGGCTAAAGACTTAAAAGAGTATTCTCTGAAGAAAAAATTAAAATGGGCTTTAGACACATGAAGAAATGCTCCATATGTCTAGCAATAAGGGAAATGAAAATCAAAACAACATTGAGATTCCACCTGACTCCAGTCAGAATGGCCATTATCAAAAAATCTAATAAGAGATACTGGTGGGGAAGTGAACAGGGGGGATCACAGCTACACTGTTGGTGTGAGTGTAAACTCATTCAACCACTAGGGAAAGCAGTGTGGTGGTTCCTCAAAAGACTGAACATAGAGCTCCCCTATGATCCAGCAAATCCACTACTTGGCATCTACCCAATTGTCCAGAAAAAAGGGCATACTGAAGCCACTAGCACAATGATGCTCATTGCAGCACTATTTACCATAGCAAAGATATGAAACCAACCCAGATGCCACTCAGTAGATGACTGAATCAAGAAGATGTGGTACTTATACACAATGGAATGCTATGCTGCCATCAGAAGGAATGACATCGCCCCATTTGTAAGGAAATGGAAAGACTTGGAAAAATTCATATTAAGTGAAGCAAGCCAGACCCAAAGAAACATAAGCTCAATGGTTTCCCTCATTTGTAATAATTAGTTCACATCTAGGACTCTTCTAGCAGAGGATTACAATAACTCAAAAACCTAGGTATATAAGGTCATATAGGATGAGACTAAATGAAAGGATCTATAGGATATGGGAACAAGAGCTATATCTTGTGTCATCGTTGCTCTTAATCTTGTGTGATTTTTGTCCTTCATCTACTATGTTATTTCTCATCTCTTATTTTGCCCTTTGGTTAATGTCAGATTGTTACTGTATCTGATATTTTCCCTGGCATATTGTATATATGTTTATTTGTTTATGTCAAATAGGAAAGGGAAGGGGCAAAACAAGATGATTGGGAAGGGGAGGGGAGAGGGAACTGGGGACAAAAACATGTGGAGTGGAATAAATGTGTGAGAAGTAATGCAGTCCACTACCTGTAAATGTAATCCTAATCCCTCTATACATTTCCCTGAAAATAAAAAAGAGACTATAAAAATATCTGTAGAAAATGAGGCTGGATGATGGAAACAACCAGATGCCCTACTACAAAAAATGTGATACACGCACACACACACACACACACACACACACACACACACACACACACACACACACACACAATGGAATGATACATAGCCAATCGACAAGATAAAATAATGGCATTCTCGGGGAAGTGGATGAAAAGGAAAAAAATCATATTAAGTGAAGTAAGCCAAACTCAAAGGAACATAGGCCCAAGAGTCTCCCTCATTTGTCAAATTCAGTAGAAACCTAGGGCTCTGCTACCAGAGATTTACAATAGAACAAAATCTAGAGACATCGTCACAAACAGTATGACACTAAATGTAAGGTCCTCTAAGGTAAAGAAACAAAACTCATATAATGAGTGATTGTTGTCCTTAATGAACTATGTGATCTCTTATCTCTTTTGCTATCCTTTGGTTATATCATATTGTTACAATATTATACCTTGTTTTCTGATATATTTCATATGTGCCTAATTGGTTATTTGAAATTGGATAGGGAAGGGGGGAAATGAACATGAGCGGGGGTAGGGGAAGGGAAATGGGGACCATATCATTACATGGGGTATCAAAGTTTGAGAAGTAATGCACCTTCTATGTGGTGAATATAATGTAACCCTTCTATAAATTACAATAAAAATAAATACATAAAAAGAAGATCTGCACAGAAAAAAATAATAATGGCATTTTTGGGGTAGTGGATGAAATTAGAGTGAATCCTGTTGAGTGAGATAAGTCAAGACCAAGGAACAAAAGGTACATGGTATCCTTAATATATGGATATTAGTTTCAAACAGTAGTAGAGCAATGATTGAATAGTTGATACCCAAAGCTCTGGACATAATTTTGGAGATATAAACATAACTACATATACATAAAAATCTAGGATAGACTATACACTCTCTAGACATATGTTTTATTATAGATTAATCTGTATCTATGACATACAAAGACTCAGCTTAATTTTTACTATATTCTAAAATTTATGTGCCAGTGATTGTATAGCGATGGCCTTCTTGAATACTTGTTGGTTAAACATGACATTTGAAATATGATGTAAAATTCAATGTTAATAAATTTTTTTAAAAAAAAGAGGCTAGAGGTTAATACCACTAATGTACTTGCTCTAAGTGGTACAGAAATTTTCTTAATGAATCAAGGGGTTTTATTACATCTTTATGCAATTATTTTAGTTCTGAGTGTTCTACACTCAATGATACTTCTGGAAAGATGATATAGCTGACTGTGTAGATGGTATGAAGACATACTGGCCTAAACGTAGAATAAAGCATTGGTAAGTGGCTGTTAGCTGTCCAGATTCTACTGGAATATGTGGAATGAATTTATTAAGCACAATGCAGGATCTTAGTCAGATCAGGATCAAGATTATGTGGTTCCATGAGATGAATGAGGAAAGATCAGAAAAATCTACTAAGATATACAGATATACTTTTGAAACTAAGGTATCTGGACTCCTTTTTTTTTCTTTCTTGGTGGGGATCTTGACCTTTGGACCTGGGCAAGGTCTCTTAGTTCTTTTTCCTCAAGGCTAATGCTGTACCAGTTTTAGCCACAACTCCACTTAGTTTTTGGGTGGATAAGTGGAGAGAAGAATATTACAGTTTTTTTTTTGTTTTCGTTTTATTGCTTGCAAAGGCTTTGAATCACCTTCTCCCTGGCTAGTAGAATGACAATTATGACCCCCCAGCGCCTGGCTAGTGATTTTTTGAAAACTGGACTTTCTTCCAAATCACGTAACTGGTTCCTAGCAAAGTTTTGAAGCCTGACTTAAATGTGACAGACACTCTGTGCTGAACGTTAGAAATCTACCAGCCGGGTCACAATGGCACTTCCAGTTTTTGTTTATGTGGTGCTGAGGAATGGAATCCAGGGTTTCATACATGCTAGGCAAGGTATATTTTCAGCCCAAGGTTTTATGTTTCGTTTTTTCAGTGTTGTTGCTTCTAAGGTACTGTATGATGTTCTTTCATTTTCTTTGCTTTTTACCTCTTTTCTTCTTTTCCCTCTAGTTTTATTCTCTGTAGTCACTGTGTTGAATTCGGGTACCCTGTGTCTTGTACATAGGTTTATGTGATTTGGGGAATGGAGAGGGTATAATTAAATGGTAAAAAAAAACAAAGGAAAAAGGGTGAATCTATTGAACAGTGATATTTGGAAGACACTAAACGGAAATGAACTGAACAATCTGGGTGGAGAGGGGGATGAGGGTAGGAAAACAGAGAAAAATGAGGGAGGGGATAACAATTTTCTTAATAAATGTGTTCATTACTTATGTAACCATATGCCAACTATATATTGACTTAACAAAAAAAATTAACTCAAAAAATAATTTAGCCCGGTATGGTGGCTCACACTTGTAAATGTAGCTACTCAAGAGGCTGGGATCCAAGGATAGCAGTTCAAAGTCATCCTGGGCACTGATCTATGTGACTCTTATCTCCAATTAACCACCATAAACCCAGAAGTGGCCCTATGGCTCAAAGGATAGGGCAGTAGTCTTGAGCTGAAAAGCTCAGTGACAAGACCCAGGTGCAGAATTGCAGTCCCATGACTTGAATGATGAATGATACTAGCCAGGCTCTGTGTACTCACACTTGGAATCCGATTACACAGAATCAGGTTTGAATCCAGCCCAAACAAACTGCATGATATTTTGATTTACAGTTCATTACCAAAAATCTGGAAGTGGAGCTGTGGATCAAGTGGTAGAACACTAGCCTGAAGTAAAAAAAATACATTTAAGGACAGTTCCCAGGCCCTGGGTTCAAGTCCCAGGACTTGCATAAAACAAACAAAACGTGAAGCTGAGTCCTCCATCATTTGGTGTTATAGTTCAATATTCTTGATATGCGTCTTAGAAATTAAGTCCCAACAAATACTGTCTTCTGAAATTCTGCTTCATAGCTGATTCATAGAATTTCAGCATCATTACTATCACCTTCCAGTTAGCATAGCAGTCTACTACTGAAAATTTGAAGAAAACTTTTGAGTAATCCTAATAAATCTGTGTATCATCTGCACACACATCAAATCAGCAGCAGCTATGTTCTACTATTATCTAAATGTATTTAATTCCTTCTTGAGTTAATGAGCCTTAAAGAGTAAAACATATGAAATAGTTATGAAACTAACAGTCACCATTCTTCTACCTAATATTGTAATATAAGTTTATAAATGCAAGGACTATTCTGAAGTGTGTAGAAGATAGCTTTTAATTATAATATTCTCATGAAGTATAGTTCTTAAGAAACATGTTGCTTGCTTTGGGAAAGCAAAGGCAAGGAAAAATGATATAGGTAAGTTCCCTATTTATCACAAGGAAAATACTATTGGGTTTAGATCAACTTCATTCATTCCGTGCTGTTGAAACAAACATTTGCAATTCCTGAGGCCAATCACTTCATTGTGATGCACAATTAGCCAGCTTAGATCAATCTTCCAAAAAAGGAAAGGAACAAATGAGAAGCAATTAAGGTTTCCAAAATGAACCAGGTGGTGGTGGCAGCTCACACTTGTAATTCTATCTACTCAAGGCCTGAAATCCAAGGATCTGGATTAAGTCTGTCTGGGATGAAAATGTTCCTGTCCGAAACATCATCTCTCTTATCAGAGCCCAGCTGATACACTCTGCCCAAAAGGTTCCAAACACCAAAGTCCATCTCCTATCTGAAATACTAGCAAACGTACTCACACATTATTTCCTCTTTGGGAGATAGTTGAAACATGTACCAGAAACATTTCCCTGGCTTCAGAGTGGAAGTAGAAATATACACTCACTAGAAGCCCATCTAGTAAATTACCGTCAATCATCTTTCCTCACATCTTGTTAGTTAAATTGAACAATGAGTGTTTGGATCAGAAGCGATGTGTATGAGCATGCAGGTTGTAAAAGTACTGTAATCCTAGCCAGTCAAGATAAGCTGAGACCTGAGTATTCCAGTTCAAAATCAGCCATGCAATAAATTCCATAAGATTTTTACCTCTAATTAAGCAGCAAAAAACAGAGCGTTGAATTGTGCTTAAAATGCCACAGGCCTAAGCTTTGCATAAAAGAGCTAAGGGGTAGCATTCAGGATGCCCACTCTCTCCACTCTTTTTTAACACAGTACTAGAATTCCTAGGCAGTGCAATAAGGCAAGAAGCAAGCATAAAGGGGATCCAAGTAGGGAAAGAGGAAATAAAACTATCCCTCTTTGCAGATGACATGATTCTGTATTTAAAGAAACCTATAGAGTCTACTCCCAAGCTCCTTGAGCTGATTCAAAGCTTTGGAAGGCCAGCAGGCCATAAAATCAACCCTCACAAATCAACTGCCTTCCTTTATGCCAACAGTGAGAGGAACGGGACAATAATCAGGAAAGAAACTACTTTCACAATAGCCTCAAAGAAAATAAAGTACCTAGGAATTAGCTTAACTAAGAATTTAAAGGACCGTTTAAAACCCTAAAAAAGGAAATTAAAGCAGAACTAAGGAAATGGAAAAACCTCCCATGCTCCTGGATTGGAAGAATCAACATTGTGAAAATGACAGTCTTGCCAAGGGCTAGCTACAAATTCAATGCAATACCCATCAACATCCCAATGTCATTCTTTAAAGAAATAGAAGAGGCAAATCAAAATTTCATATGGAATAATAAAAGACCCCGTATACCAAAAACACTTCTTAGCAGAAAGAACAGCGCTGGCATATATCGACTGGGAGAAATGATTCAAAATATGTGACTCATTTGAACAGGAGTCAGTGAAAAGATACAGAAGCAGGATACCCATATTGTGATAATTTGTATCTTTTGCATATTTTGTGTTTGTTATTAATTCCATTTGTAGTGTACATTTCTAGGTAAAAACTTTTAAAATGTTTCCCAACAATTTGTTATTTCAACAGCAAAAAAAGACCTTTTATGCCTGATAAAATTCACAGAATCCAAATTTTTTCATATCATTTTTTGTTGTTGTTGTTGTTTTTGGTGAGTCATAGATCTTGAACTCAGCCTGGGCACTATCCCTGAGCTCTTCAGCTCCAGGCTACCACCTTACCCTGGAGCCAAGCCCCACATCCCATTTTCTAAAGGTAAATTGGAGATAAGAGTCTCATGTCTTTTTGTGCCAGGATGGCTTTAAACCTTGATCCTCAGATCTCAGCCTCCTGAGTACCTAGGATTATAGAAGTGAGCCATCACCCCATCGTGCTCAGCTTTCTGTTTTTTTTTAAACAAGCCCTTTGGCTGGAACTCGGTCTGAGCACTGTCCTTCAGCTTTCCTCAAGCCTTGTGATCTTCTACTTGATCCAAAGCACTACTTCTGGTTTTTTCTGTGTATGTGGTACTGCGGAATTGAACCTTCGTCTTCATACAAACACTGTACAACTCTGCCAAACTCCCAGCCCCTACACATTAGTTTTTATGATAGATCTTTCCATGCATCTAGGATGGCTAGAAATCCTTCTTGAGTTTCCCAAGATCAGGGAGTATAGGTGTGTCCCATTCTGTGTGGCTACATAACCATTGTTTAGGGTACAGTTCTCTCTTCATTCTACCCTTCTAGAGGAATTTTCATCTTCCATGTATAATCATTAAACATTCAGCTCCTGTTCCTCTCTTCTCCATTCTCTGGAACCATCGTGCATTTTGTCTCTAAGGGTTTGTTGATCCTTGGAAGCTCTGGAAGGGAAAACATACCCTAGCTCTTCCTTTATGACTGCTGTATTTTTAGTTTACTGTAATCAAGTTTCATCTGTAATATATAGTAAAATGTACTTCCTTTTCAATGCATTGTTTTGCATATTTCTATCTTTTGATTATTATTAATAGTTGTGAATGGATTCTCCACATATTTGTTCTAGTCTCTGCTTTATCTTCCGTTAGGTACAAATCTAGAAATAGAAGTGTTGGACCATATTTCTATGTAATTCTATATTTAGTACTTTTTTAGCACTCTCCACGCAATTTTTGATTGTTTTATATTCCTTGCAGAACTATTCCAAAGTTCCACTTCTTCTCACTACCTTCCCAGTAATAGTTAGACTTTGAAAGTTGTTTTTTTGTATGCGTGTGTGTGTGTGCGTGTTTGTGTGTGTGTATGTGGATCTTTTTGTTTAAAACTATATTTATATTAACATATTTAAAGTAATGATTTCATTGTAATTTTAATTTTTCTCATGACTGTTAATATTGAACTTCTTTCTACATTTGAAATACTATTTCTATATATTCTTTTTAGAAAATCCTCTCCAATCTCCAATTTTTTCCCTTTGTTTGTGGGGTGTGGGGAAAGTCATGGGGCTTGGACCTTGGGCCGTGAGCTCTTTAGTTTAAGGCTATTGTCCTATCCTGAGTATTGCCCCTCAGTTCTTCTGCTCACAGCTCCCTACCCCTCTTCCCATTATATACAGAACAAAGGTCATCCTCAGTCTTTTGAAAAAGTAAAACATACAGTTAAGTTGTAGTATAAAACAGCAAGAAATAAATTTCTTGCCAGGTGCAGTGACTTCTACCTGTAATCCTAGCTACTCAGATATCAGGCTGATATCTAAAGATTTGGTTCAAAGCCAGCCTGGGCATTAGAAAGTCCATGAGACTCTCATCTACAGTTAACCACTAGAATATGGGAAATGGCACTGTGGCTTCATAGGTAGGGTGATAGCCTTGAGTTGAAGAGCTCAGGAACAGTGCCCAGGCCCAGAGTTCAAGCCTTACAAATCCCCCAGCCAAAAAAAAGAAAAAAAAGTTTCTTCCCCAAGTGATTATTATGCTAGACATAGAATATTAACATTCTGGGTGTACTTCACAGTATTATTACTTGATACCCTAAGATTTTGCAATATTCTCACAGTACCAGCATATGTCATCATATAATGTATTTCCTTTTCAATGGAATAATTCCATTTATAACCTAAATCTACTCCCCCGACTTATTATTGTCGATACCACAATTGCTCTACCATGATATGCCACAAGCCATTAAACATTTTATGGTGGGTAATTGGAAAGGAGTCTCATGGAATTTTGTGCCAGGCTGGCTTTGAACCATGGTCCTCAGATCTCAGTCTCCTGAGTAGCTAGGATGACAGGCGTGAGCCACCAACACCTGGCTTGACTTTTCATTTTTTTGTGGGTTTTGGGACTTGAACTCTGGGCCTAGGCACCATCCCT